>NW_026555311.1:25585000-28377500 GCF_021234165.1 Pteronotus mesoamericanus | reverse complement strand
TTGCAAGAAACATTTTTTTGGAGATATGTCAAATTATGTGGGGAAGTTTCTAGCTTAATCTTTCAAAAGAGAGTGTGCCTTCTGCCCACCCCCAATCACATCACCTCCTACCTTAATTTACTAAAGATAACTTACTCTCTATCAACCACCTATATGTCTTGTGAGTCATATTGATCTCAGACATGTGATGCAGTCCTTGGCTAAGATAAAATTGGTTTAATGGGATCCTTCCCCCCTCCCTGTATTCCTGAAGATACTTAAGCATGCAGAGGACACTGCAGGCCCCTTTCCCCATCAAGGAAGCATGTCGAGGCAGCTTACAATAAAGGACAAGTCTTCCCACAGCCTCATCAATACCTTGATAGCTCTCGGCTAATGGAATCTTGTGACTTTCGGTTCTCATTGATAAAGACCCTGATGCAGACACTGATGAGTGAGACATTCTCTGTTTGCACATGCTTCTACTTACAGCTTGCTCCATGGAACATATTTTTAGGAGGACGTTGAAATGACTACATTTCTGACTGTGATTCTCTCCCTGAAGTTGGAGAGAAAATAATTTATTTTGTTTGGTGATCATATAAAGCTCTTTTTCTCATTCTCATTGAGCTACACAATTAGAGGAAATTTTCCAAAACCTAGAAGCAGCTTGTATTTTTAAGTGGAAAATGTTGAGGTCTGTTCCAAATCCATTTCTTTAAAGATTTAAACAACCTATATTTTCTTTTAATAATAATAACCAAGCCCTGACTGGTGTGCCTCAGGTGGTTGGAGTTTCCTCCCCGGTTGGGGCATGTACAAGAAGGCAACCAACCAGTGTTTCTCTCTTTCTCTCTCCTTCACCTCTCTCTAAAAACAATGAGGAAATATCCTCAGGGGAGGATAAAAAAATAATAATAGCCAACATTAGTGTGCAGTTACCATATGTGAAGTGTGTTACATATGTGACCTCTCTTAGTCTTCCCAACAGCTTGATGGGATGGATGGGAATAATATTTTACATTTTACACATGCCTACTGAGGCTTGGGGAGATTGAATACCTAGCTCAAAGTCAACTGCCTAGTAATGGGTGGATGTGGATTCAAATCCAAATCTGACTCTAATATTTGTCTGTCACCATGAGTGAGGTGATTTTCAGGGGTGTTCTGTCTCAGGTGGGTCTTTTAAATCTTGAGGAACATCATATTCTGGGAATAACAAGGATTTCTTGACTGAGTCTCCTCAGAGGCTTTCTACTTTATTTATGTCAAGAACTCTAATCAGAAAGGATAGAGTTAAGCCTTGTTCCAAGCTTGTGCCAATCCCAAAATGGGTAAATAATGCAGAAAAGATCTGGCACAACTTGATCTCACAACTTCATTTTAGAATATTTGTGATAGTGGAGTTTTGAATAATAACTGTTATGCCTGCTTTTTAAATACCTCTGCCTCACAAAAAGGTACAGATTTTTACCTTTCAGGGATTGAAGATCATGGAATTTCTCATTTATAACAATTCCATTGCTCATTCCTGACCATGCTTAATGATTTAACTTCTTTTGGTTGATTTGGCCTTACTTACTTCTCTTACTGGTCAGAAATAACCCTTTGCTTTCACAGCATGTAATGAGGTACTATGGAGATAGAATTTGGAAAACTAAATGTGGATGTACCACCTAAGGGGGAGACCCAGTGAAAGACATATGAAAATTAGGTAATTATGAGAGAGCTTTACAAAATATTACTGGGGACCTTCGAATATAAACTTTGGCTAGTTGATTTTATGTTGCAACTTGTTTTTGGTCTTTCTCTGGGGACCTGTTGATTCTTTTGCTTATTAGCAGGTTAGGTTCCCAAAGGATGTTCAAAAATACCAAGTGACTGTAACTGCCATTTGTCGGTGGTAGGTATTGCTGACTCATTGTTGCCCCCTGGCATATTGTTTTCTATTTATAAAGTTTTATAAGTGAAGGAGTTTCTGCAAAGACAAGTTTGACTTGAGAGCATATCAATATAGAAGATATCTGACACTTCTGTGTCTTGGGGAAGACACCTCCCACATTGTTACTTTATTAAAAGAAAAATCTTGGCCCTTTGCTAGGGGTAGGATTTTCTCTATACAGTAGATGCTTGATCAATGGTTTATAAAGATATTTGAACCAAAAAAATGATTTAGATGCTAACAAATGGATACCCTTTGGGGATAAAAGCACTGTTTCTAGAGATGGGAAAAAAGTCTGAAAGAAAACTTTGAGGGAGACACTGATGTGAAAGGCTCTGAGTTAGCTGCCCTTGGGAAACTGAAGTGCTGTCAAGTCTCATTATCACCACTGGGTGTCACCCCAGGCAGTCCCTTAGCAGCCGTCTAGTCAAGGTTAAAATACTGTAAAAGGAAACACTCAGCTAAACAAACCAAAGAAAAATAATGAAAGGAACAAAAAAAAGTGTCTAATACATCAGGATTGTGAGTGAGAGAGAAGAAAAGCACAATGTTAAAGCACGACATCAGGTAGCATTCTTTTTTGGAGTTGAATTGTCATTCTCTGCTGGGGATGTTTTAAATTCAGAGGATGTTCCATTCCAATCAGCTGGCTGAGGAGAGAGCAGAGTTAGACCAAAACCCAACTAGATTTCTAACTGCATCTTAATAGTCTTAAGGATTTTGCTCCATAGGCTTAGCACTTTCCAGGAAGGTCATATCAGTTTACACGAAAAGGGAAGCACTTTTCCCCTACTTGGTTCCTTGCAGCATCGGAAGCTTACATTCTTGTAAACTTCAGGAACTGTGTGCTTGCTTCAGAACCAGAGGTAGGGGAAAAAACATTGGATTCCTGCTGATGTAGGTTAAGGAAGCTAAGAAACACAATTAGGGTAGAGAATTAAGGGGAATTCTTGCAAAGTGAGGGAAAAAAATGAAGTTGTCTAAAAACTTACTCTAGGTACCACACAGAGTGAGCGTGAGTCCCCAGGTGTTTTAAAGCAGTGGGAGTCTCCAATCCTTCAAAATTTTACTCTAATTCCTTGGAAACCCATGGAAAAATCTCTTCCTTTTTGCCTCCCTCTACCTCTATCACTCCACTATATTGACATGAAGGCTGCTAGTAATTCAGAGCTGCCAATGGGGAGAGAGGCTCAGAAAGTAGGAATTTTGACCGTTGTTGTCACCCAGCTGACAGGAGGAAATGAGGTATCCACAGCTGGACTACAGTGGGAGTCATGTAGAATTCTAGGTTGGTTGTTGTCTCATTTTAGGAATGATTTTGGCTGCATGTAATAGAAAAACTGATGAACACCAACTATTTTAACATAGTCATTTATTAACACACTTAAAGAGAAGACTGGTGATATTTCGTTGCTGGTGTTGGTTCAGCTGCTCTCCTGTGTTATCATGCACCCTTGTTCCTTTTGTTCTTTTGCTTTGCTATTGTTGGTGGGTATTTTTGGACTTGTACTTTTTGTCTCCTGTTCACAAGCAGGTTACCATAGCTCCAGGCATCATGTCTGAATCCAAAGAAAGAAGGGGAAGTGGAAGTGAAGATGCTTTCCTCTTGTCTCCTTCTTGGCTATGAGGAAGAAAGCTTCTGTGAAGACTCAGTAGACTTTGCTTACTTGTAATTGACTGGAACTATGTCACATGGTGACCTCTGGGTGGAAGGAAGGCTAAGAAAGCAAGTATTTAGTTTTTTTCACTCTATTATAGTGAGTGGATACAATGTTACATGGGAAATCTTATTTAGTTCCACTGTAGCAAAACATTTTTAAAATCCCAGTTGGGATCTTGATCCTCTTCTATGTTGGTGTACCTGGTGCCTAAATAAGACTCTTGTAAGAAGAAGAAGAAAAAACTGTGGCTTGAATCACTTTTTTGTTTGGGTTTATACATCTAGGCCTCTTCCCTGAAAGCTGATATTTCCTCCTGGGTAATGTGAGTAACTGTTACAATGAATAGTAAGACCTTGGGCTTAAGAGGAGAGGCTCCCTTCTCAGGCTCTCCAATGTGAAAAAATAATAAACATTTATTAGTATATAGTCCACATATACTAATTGTATATATCTTTCCCATGTAACATTGTATCTTAATCCCAGAAGAATTAGTCTACATATTCCTATTCCCTCAGAAAATTCATCCACATACACAGTCAACATAAAATTTAATAAATCTTTTTAAAAGGGCTTTGGGAATAACTTTTTATCTTAAAATAAAGATGGAATACACTACGAAATCCCCCAATTTACAAGCAAATTTTTTCCAATAGTACATTTTTATGTCAACAGTGTGACATTCAAAATGCATTTATCATAGGGCATAGAAATTAGATTAATGTATTAACTCATACCCATAATGCTATGGAAATACTACCACCATATAAAACAATGTTTTTATTAGAAAATATATTCAGAAATTTCTGACAGGCACTCTTGGTTGGTTGACTTAACAGTTATTAACTCTCTTTCCACTCACTATAATAGAGTGAAAAAACTAAATACATGGTTTCAAAAGTGTCTTTTTAAAAACTAAGACTAGAAATTTGATTAAATAATTATCTTTATTATTTACCTATTGTGTATTAGAAATATGTTTATGAAAACTTTTTAAGTTGAGCAAAATTAAATTGAAAATAAGAATCTTAGTGGAGTAATATCTTGGGTCATTAAATCTTGACTCTTCCCTTAGAGAATTCTTAGGAAGTAGGTACACAGACTTTGGGCCTGTGCACATATTCTGGCTTCTGGAAGGCTTCATACAACGAAAATTTGTTCGCCCCTGCTTTGTGTCAGGTGCTGTGTCAGGACTACATAGGGATAAGCTATACCCAGTTTGTGCTCTCACTTTGGGTTTGGGTTTGGGTTTATAATCTACAGGGAGACAAACATATGAGGATTGGGAGTCAGTGAATTGAACATTAGGCAAAGTGAGCACAGGTGCCATTTGAGTTCATAAAAGGCTCAAAGACAGTTTCCTGGAGGAAACTACTGTAACTTTGACTTAAATACAACACTTCTTTCTGGCACCACTAGTTTTCTTTGAAACTGCATTATCCAGTTTCTTTTTAGATCTGGAAATGTTCTAGTCTCCTATGATTTCTTTTTGTTTCACACTACTTAAGATCTTTTGAATGGGTTTTTTCACATAAAATTTCCAGCACATTCTTTTCCTTGTGGCTAGTTTTAAAAGAGAAAACTCATGAAATATGCATGTACCTGGGTTCTCAGAGCATGTTGTTCCAGTTCTGTCAAACTCCCCTCGAAAAAGGTTCTGCAGCCTTAGTCATCTCAATTCCTCTTTCCCAACTGATGCTTATTTTATTTAATTTTAAAAAGTGTTATTAATTAGCTGTCCTGCCATGTTCTAGGAGGTTTTTTTAAATAAAAAAGTTATTTATAACTAGTGATTTCTAAAGGGCTAAACATTCTTTTTCCCTGAACTCCAAATATAATAAACCTCAACTGGATTAAAAAAACAATGCCTTAAGAAGATATTTATATAATAGTTGCCTTCCTTATGTCATTGATGCAGTTTAGCTTCTTTTTCTTATCCAGTTTGAAACCTTTTACAAATATGGGATTTTGAAAGTGAGGTGGACCTCAGAGCATAATTATGAATATCCTGCTTAGTTACTTCACCAATCTTACCAGCTCGAGACATGAGACAAAAAAGGAATGCAGGAACAGACTAGTAACTCTGCTGTAATGAACAGTCTATTGATGTTTCTAGGATGAATAAAGAAAGCATTTGAAGATACTCTTTCCTTGAATACTGGAGTCTTACTGAACATTTTATACAATCAGATTTCAGAATAAAAGTTCTAAAAGTCTAAAGGAAAACACCTTATGTTAAATGGTTCATGCTATTAGAAGTCATTAAATATATTGGATATTTTTTGAAGTAATATAAAGACCCCAAATAATGGTTGAACATAAGCCATAGAATAACCAAATTCACATGGATATGGTTAGCACTTTCAAGAAAATGTTAAACAAAGCCAAAATCTAAGAGATAATATTAAGCATATTAACATTATCCACATTAATCCATATTAATACAGCCATATTAATATGGATGTAGAGTGGGGTGGGAACAAGATTCTAAAAATGAATCAAGAAAGTAAGTCAGCCCCAATGTGTCAGACAAGAAGAGAGGAGAGGGTGGCATTTTGTCATTTTAGGGGAAAAAAAGAAAAAGCATGATTTGTGGCTAAATACATTAAAATGCTTATTTGACACAAAAGCATTGATAAAATCAAATAAAAGCAAGCAGATTTTGAATAAACTATGCTCAGATTATCTGACAATTTTATTAAAGAGCTATAGGAAATTCAGTTGCTCAGAAAATAACCATATGAAATGCATCTTATTTTGAATAAACCAATATCGACTTCATAAGAGTTGACTGGAAATGTTTGTCACATGACAAATGGAAACGATTCTCCTTTTTGGAGTGTCGTGATGAGCATCAAGGAAAAAATAGAACAGAATGTTGAATTTTCATATTCTTGAGGCTGGATGAGTGATGCCACAGCAATGGCCAGCACTGAGTAAGTGTTTTCAATTAGATTTCAGTTTGTCATGTCTATAAGCCACTTATTCTTGGGTCTTATAATTTCATATCCTTGGTGTTGCCGGGATGTAATGCTACATGGGTCATATTACTGGCATACAGGGTTCAGTAATGTTAAGAAACCATTGACTGCATGATTACTGATACCCGTGGCAAAACTTAGCACATTCATGCCCACAAGGTATTATATATACCAGTACTTCCCACCATCTTTGAGTGTTAGAATCATTTGGGGAGCTTTGAAAAATATGAGGTCTGAGTTTCACTTTAAAAACAATGGGACAGAGTCTTTGGCCTCAGAATTCTCAAAAATTTCTCTAAGACATATACTGCCATAAACTATGTCTAGGAATGCATATATCTCAGCTGCCAATACGTTTGTGGGAACATTATTTAAGTAAATACTGCATAGTCATATCCAGCACACTTCCCAGAATCAAAAAAGAATAACATGTTGGTTATATTTTGCATTCCACGCTTCACGTACAATCACTCTGTGTTGCCAGTAAAGAGGCCCATGGAAACTTGAGGTTGGCTGTTAACATATTATTCCAGTTGAAGTAAAATGTTGGAGGAAGGAGGTCTCTTCTCTCCTAAAGAGGAGGGGAAAGTTGAGAGAGTGGTTTCAGGAAAGCCTTGGGGGTAGCTGCTATTTTTCTCCAGGTGTTTGATGTGACTGACGGCCCCTGTCTGAACTTCCTAGTCATTTGCCATTTCATTAGCTGCCAGGTTTTCAATTTCTGCCTCTTGGAAGTTACACCGCTTTGAACAAGTCCCCACAGTAATTGAATTTGCCACAGAAATAGAACACTGGAAAATTTCATTTTCTTCTTCCCTGCATGAAGGCAAGGAAGCAGGCAGGGCATACACACATATTCCTTCTGGGCCGCTCCTCTCTAGTTCACAGGCTCCTATTCCCCTCCCTTCCCCCATGCATCCACTAACTCTCACTCCCATCCTGCTGCCAAAGCAGGTACACAGTCACACAAAAAGGGCCTGCTTTCAAATCATCTCAGAGTGCATCAGCCTGTCACTTTGTAATTTTCTTCTAAATGCCTTCCACAAATAATGGTTTTCAAAATGAGCATTAACAGGCTTGATTACATGAAATTGTCCTTTTAATTTACACCAGGATTCTATTGATCACACAAGTGCAGATTAAAGTGTTCAATGAAGCCCGTGATGAGGTATTAACCAGCTAAGGGTCCTCCAGGGGCCGCCAGGGAGGCCAGGAATATGCTAGAAGTGTACAGTTATTTCCCCATAATGAAGTGGCACTATGCGAAGGCATGAATCGCTGGCAGGAAGAATAGATCGGAGATGATGAGCTCTTCAAAGTCATTTCTCCCTCACTCATTCAGCCTCATGCCCAGATCCTCTTGCGATTCTTCTGCATTACTTGTCATGAAATGCCAGGATTTACTTAGCCAGCTGATGCAATTTTTATGACCTTATTGCTTTTTCACCATGGTAATAGTTTTGAATCAATTTATCAATCCAGCAGTGCCATCAGACATATTGCCCTGAAGATCAAGTCCGGGTCATTCCATCAATTCACTGCGGTTTACGAAGATAGAGAAAAAAGCCAGGCGGTGTGGGCTATCAACTTCAAACGGCTTAGTAAACATGCCTTGGCTGCTTTAACTGCTTCACTTCTGCCTCTGGACCCTTGTGCTTATGCACAAGACCACCCAAATCAACCCAGCAGACCTTGATCTGGGTATACGCAGCCCCAATGTAAAAAGGCCTGATAGAGCAAGAAGCATTTCTAGAAAGTTCCCAAGCAGAGTGGTTGGAACAGAACTTGTAAGTGTGGTTTGGCCTCGCACACCAAGCTGATAGTGGTATTCTACCCAAGTGACAGAGCTTTTGTTTCACCAGCCAGAGGACTGAGCAATCTACCGGGAAAGGAAAGGGATTGTGAGGTGTGTTCCCTTTGTAATAGGTTTTCAGAGGGATTGGGATTCATAATCCAATCCATCTCTTCTCTATAGGGGCTGCTAGTTAGTGATAATGGTTTCAAAAGATGAAAAACCTGTAAGTCATTTTTCACAGGATGAGATGTCATTGAGGGCAGGGCACGAAGAAAGACTAACACACTTATTGGAAGAGATGATCTCTTAGGAAGAGAATGAACATTCCTTGCCCAGGGGAGAAAAGACAGAGGTGTGATAGATGTCAACCTGTCCATGAAGTCAGGCTGCCAGTGTTTGAATGGGTAAAACATTAGGTATCTCTTGGGGATTCAGTTTAGTTATTACATTGGATATATTCAAAGAGTCCTCTTAGTTTATTTGTATATTCCTTGTATTTATGCATCATGTCAGAACTTGAAATCCCACAGCCGAGATTCTGGTAATAAGTTGTTTGCAGAAAAAAATGTGACAATGAATTTAAATATTATTAAAACATGTATTGTTTGTGAGGCCTTAATAGAGATTAAATATATACTATCAGCTTTGTGCTTTGCTTGGAAGCTGCTATATTCAGCATTTAAAATGAGATTTGTCAGATCACAAGCTTATGTCGATTCCATAAAAGTTTAATGATCTACTTCCAGGTCTAGCAACATTTAGGATTTATTTACAGTCTTTATTATAATATTTGTCCAAAATATACACATTCCCTGAAGACTTCTGAGCTCAGGGCAGAAATATAAATGCACAAAAGTGAAATATAGCGGATGGTAAAATCTGTTTGCTAGGCAGTTTTTTCCCCTTTAATCTTCTTTCTTTCATTTTACTTTTCTTCTCTATTTGGTAAATACTGAAGGAGGCAAGTGAGGGGGCCCTCTGTTCCTAGGGAACTATTTAGGGGAGTCTGTTGAACAGATTGAATATCATAGGAAAAGATCATTAATGAGAACTCCTCATATCTTGGGGTAGTTAGCAAACTTAGAGTTGGAAATCAAGATAAGAAAACAGGAACCATGAAATCATGAGATGTGGAAGGGAAGACTCTTTAGAGATCATCTAAGGCAATTCCTTTATTTTGCAGACAAGGCAACAGCAACATTTTACTAGAGTTGGTTGGCTGTATATGGTCCTCTAATCATAAAACTCAATGACTTGACACCCTTTAACGATACTGCCTCTGTGCTGAAGACACATAAACACCTTGCTTAAAAAATTCCTCGACTTTCTCAAGTCCAGTAATGGTTACATGCACTTCTACCATTCTCCAAACATGGCACTGTCTTACAACTTATTGTCAGTTAAATGAGGGGTTGTCAAACTTTAGAGTATCTCCAAATGACCCAGGGGACTTATAAGAAACACAGACTCCCAGGCCTAATTTCCAGGGATCCTTCTTTTGGAATTCACAGTAAAGTTCAGTAATCTGCATTTTAACAACTAATACCAATGTCGGGGTTCCAGGGTCACATGGCTTTCAGTGCTGTTTTTGCCACTTAATTGGTTATGTGATTTAGGTCAAGTGGCTAAATGTCTTTAATCCTCAATTACATCTGTAAAATGGGCCTAAGAGTACCTGTCTTGCTATTATGTGAGAAGCACATAGAAAGCATTTCTAAGAGATTACCTTCACTGCTCTGTGCCCATTAAAAATGTTCACATCTACTTTTAAGTTAAAAGTAAGCTAATTACACAAAAACTCTTTCAGATAAATCAGTAGGATTCTCAATAGACATTTAAATATTCCTTTGGGAAGTAAAGCAATTCAGAGATTATTTTGAAATAATCATTCACTGTTTTAAGAAATCAGTGATTTTTTGTAATATATCAGAACTTTAATAATAAATGACACACTTACAGACTTTTTAGGTGCTGAATGGAATGGAGGAACCTAATGTAGCTATTTAGTCACATGTTCATCCCTCTTCTTCTAATTTCAGATATATTCTTACATTAAAAAATACCTAATCTCAGTGACCTCATCCTCTACTCTTCCTTTACTCAAAAATTGTCAATTGACCCCACCCCCCCTTACCTCCCTCCCTCCCAGAGCTTCCTGGCTGCCTAATACTTGTGTAGCTCTATGAAAAGTACATGGAATGGTGTGCCCAACAATTGTGACTGACAATAAATACTCTGGGAATTTAGATAAGGGTGAGATTTCTGTGGGCTGCAGTGGTTAGGAAGGTTTTTTAGAGGTGGTGGGAATTGAGCTGGTTCCTGAGGCATCAAGATAACTTGGAGTTGGTTGCTTAAGGTCCTGCTTAAAGGTAAAAAAGAGTCAGAGGTTAGTAAAGAGTGCTTTCCAAATGGTTTTCAAACCTGCTCAATAAAACTCTTGGATTATTTATAGGTACTTCAGATGTTCTGAATGGAACTTTATGTTAAAATGTATTTTAATCCTTTAAAAAACCCTGTAACAGAAAATATACACTTGGATTTTTGTATTTGCTGCATTATAACATAGTAATGATTACTTCTGTGTTCTCTTGTGACATCAGTTTATTAATTTTGGTCAGGCCCAGAATAAAATTTCTACTGCCATTTTGTCTGTATTCAGAAAGCAATATGAGATGCTAAGAGAGTTAATATAAAATGTATGCCTTTTTCAGCTTCTTATCACTGTGAATCAGGATGTTTTTCTCAATAAAGTGCAACAAATACATTTTTATGTTGTATTTACAAACTTATGCATATATATTATGTGCTTATTTGATAAGACCACAGGTATAGAGCCCTGCTTGGTGTGGCTCAGTGGACTGAGTGCTGGCCTGTGAACTAAAGGGTACTGGTTCAATTCCCAGTCAGGGCACATGTGTGGGTTGCAGGCCAGGTTCCCAGTAGGGAGCATGCACAAGGCAACCACATGCTGATGTTTCTCTCCCTCTCTTTCTCCCTCCCCTCCCCTCTTTCTAAAAATAAATAAATAAAATCTTTTTAAAAATAAGACCACAGCTGTCAATTGACTAATTTAAAGTTTTTTTTGTAAATTATCTGATTGATCTACTCAGAATTTTTATGTATTTTATAAAGTGTGTTCTGGGCAGTAGTAATCTATGAAAAAGCAAAATAAAATTTTGCTGCTAAAAAGATGTTGAAAGCCATAGTCCAAGTTCATCTAGTCTCTACTCAGTCTTAAAAGAATGAAGTCAGACATATGGAATATTTTGTGTTTATTTACAAGGAACTTTTGAGCAGTGAAATGACACATTGATAGCTGGAAATATTTGATAGTGTGCAGGGAAGAAGGGGGAAGAAAACAGAGCCATGGAGAGTGTCTTGAAGATAACAACTGCCTGACGTATCTGGGAGGAAGGAGAGAGAGTTTGGACAATCATGGTGATAAAAATAGACTTGAGGAAGTATTTTTACAAAATAATAACTGGAAATTCATGGTGCTAATTAGATATTGACAAATTGAGGAAGAAAATAGAGGAAGCAAGAGATGCCCAGGTTTTGGAACAGGTTTTTAGAAGTATAAGAGTAGAGATGTGGGAAGAGTCAGGCTTGAAGAGACAGTGATGGCTTTAGTTTTATACGTTTCATTTTTTTACTAAAAGTTACATCCTCAGAGTTTCTTCCACATGGAATTATTCACTATGCAAATGTGGATATACTCTGTCAGACTCCATGGTCTACCATGTTTTTAGGAGAAACAAGCAATGGAAGTCTGCAGATCCACCCTCAGCCACCATTTTGGAGAGTGATTTTAAGTTTATTGTGGTGCTCATATCATCTTCTCATTTGCTCCTGACATTCTGGAAAAATGTCCAAAAAGATCCAAGTACTCTGATTTTTTTATAGTTTAAATATTTGCCTGTATTCATCTTCATTTCATATTACAGGATAAAATGAATTATACAATGTCTAAATTGTACACATTTTACAATATGAACAAAGGAACGAAGATTCTTAAGAGATGTAAAATCACTCTCCTGAGATACAGGAAAAGACACAATGCCTCAGTAGGTTTAAAGAAACTGACTTCCTTTGACCTCTGCTTTTAGGCTGAATGTCCAATAGATCTCCTTTTAATTTCTTCTGAGCGTTGGGTTTTCTTTTTTAACCTTGCAAATACCACAGCCTTTGATCCAGATAGTTAGAGCCTAACACTACTTTTCCTGAAGAGATGGCAAAAGATGGGTTGGGTCATGCATGCCGATAGAAACGCTTGCCATGGGCTTTAAACAACATAGTTCATACCGAGCCTTATGGAAATATACCATTCATAGAAAGAAAACTGGAAGTTAGAGAAGGTACATATGAAAAGCTAAAAATAACAGTACTAGTTGATATTTATTAAGCACTTAAAATATGCCAAGTATCATGGTAAGCTTTTTATAAAAGTGGTTTCTATGGGCTAATTATTAATTCCATTTTACAGGTGGGAAAAATCACACAGCAATAAATAGATGGAAGGAGGGTTTGAATTCATTTCTGAACTCAAGGTGACCTCAAAATCTATAACCTCAACCCTTCTGCTGAAAACCTTGTGGAAGGAAATAGAAAAGCACACACAAGCATGTATTGGAAGACCATATTCAGGGCCATTTGACTGAAATTGTTGTTATAGAATTTTTCCCAGTCCTGAGGCCCTGGCTTACCTAGAAAGGTTACATCTGCAAGATGTAAAAACTCCTCTTTTGGATTAGCTTGCCTTTTCACTATGGTGAGCTCAAAAGTAATAGCTTTTCCAGTCACGACACTTGCAATTTGGCTGGAGCACATGAACGGCCATTCCTGGACTACAAGCTCAACAGCTGTTCACATTTACACAGTAGGTGAAAATTTATATTTTAAAAATAGTGTCTCATAAAGAGAGAACATGGAACAATGGCAAATGCAAAAAAAAAAAGAGTAATTATATTCATGAAAAATGAACTGGTGAGTGATACATTATTTTTTTAAGCAAGACGTTATAGCATTAAAAAATGGTGTCTTTAATTAATTCTGCCTAACATTAAAAGAATAAGGTCACATATACCAAAAATTGTTGAATAAAGCAAAAATCCATGAAAGATATACTCTGATGTTACTCATAATGAAGAAGGGCTATCTTCTGGTCAATACTCCACCATTATTTCTTAGTTAGAGTTATTACGATTGAAAACAGACAGTGGTTATAACAACCTAATGTGATTATCACATAAAATATACTTTATTAGACAGAAATGATCCAGTCATAAACTACATTTGATTTAGAAAGTGAAAGTAATTACTTGAATAAAAAATTTTAAACTAGAGTTAAAAGAATACCCATGTATGCCCATGTATTTCACTTTTAAACAGACTAATGTGTTCAATTGCCTTAGAGTTTACAAAAGACTTTTACATACACTCTAGGTCTAACAAACATTCCATTTGCCAAGTGAGAAAAATAAGATGCCAAGGACAGAACTAGTAAACAAGATATGAACCTAGATCATAAACCTGGGTTCTCTGGTACCAGCTACTGTGCCCTCTCCACAATATGGTCTTTCCAGAAATAGTTGGGGTCCTTTTCAATGAATTGTATGTGTAAGAACATTGTCCAAGTTATAGATGGGGTAGACCTGAGGGTAGGTGAGAGGTAATCTCACTTCATACTCTCACTTGGAGTATGACATGGATGCCCAGTAGAAGCTCAAAGTTTCATGTCCCTGTTAACTGAGTTGTAAAATAATTTTTTCCATTTATTTAGAGGAGAGGAAGAGCACATGAGGTAGAAGAAAGGAGACTTCTGGTGGCTTCTCCAGCTGTTGCCTTGCTCTTCCCTGCATTTCATGGCCTTGGAAGGAAGCATAGTCTCTCTGGTATTCTGAGAACAAGCATAGCTTTTGTAGAATTTTACCATCAGCTTCCTTTCAACCACTCTTTGAAATGAGTTCTGGTAAATTCATTATCTTTTTTCCCCCTTATACCTCTGCAGATATCTTTTATATCCCAGTAATAATCTAATAGATTACATTATAGATTGTTACCCAAACAATTGCTCCACTAGTCCACTCTAGTCACATTAGATTTAATCAATAACTTTGGCATTTTGCTGTTCCTCAAATGAAAATTATTAGCCAAAAGTATTTATTTATGTTTATTACAGGCATAATAATTTTCTTATAATACAGAAAACATCCTTGTTTTCAAGCAGTTATAACTCAAGGAAGATTATACACACACACACATACATAAAATCAGGTGATATTTAAATAGTGAACTATGAAATATTGAGTTTGCTGGAGTCTAAAAAAGGAGATTGTATATAAACTAGGCTTTAAAACATGGTTAGAATCTTGTGAGACAGATGGGGGGTGAGAGGGTAGGGGAACAACATTCCTATAAGGGTAATATGAGTAAAATCCTTTAGATTGGAATAAATAATGTGCATGAAAGGGACAGTGAAGAGCTGGCTTGGAAGGTGAGTATTGAGGGAGAGTGGGAAAGAAGGAGAAACTGGGTCACAATCAAACCTGAAACCCAAGGCAGAATATCTGTTCAATTTGATAAAAAAAAAAAAAAAAAAAAAGAAAGATTAAGTCACGGATGACTTAATAAGCTTGTGGAAGTACTTTAAGAGGATGAGTCTGGTCTGTAGCTTGGGCAATGGAGATGATAGTGACTTGGGTTGGAAGCTGGTATTTGGAAGGAAGTGCCATTCTTGGGATAGAGAAGACCAACAAGGAGCCTGCTGCAAGAATCCAGGCATAAGATCTAGTGAAGCTATTGATAAGAAGGAGGAAGAGGGAAAAATAAAATGCAAATGTAATAGATTTGTCAAAGACAAATAGATAAACATGCAGGTGAAGATATCAAAGGGAGAAAAATTGTAGGAATTGAAGTGCCATGCTTATGGAGGATTGAGTCTTAATTGGTGTTAAAAAACAACTTTATGTCAAGTTTTAGAAAGCATGTAATATTGATTAATTCAAGGTCCAGTGCAACTGCTTTCTTCTTTAAAAAGCCTTTCTAATCTTTTTACATTAATCAAGTTCTCAACAAAATGATTGATTAAAAAACCCTTCTTCTTCTGAGCTCTCGTTGCTTTTTTAATATGATTCTATTATAAAATAAAAGATCAAGAGCCATGTCTTATTCTTTTATGATGTCCAGTGCCTGTCATGGAGACCTGGTACATTTAAGTAGTTCAATAAAGGCTTGTGAATGAATGAATGAGGTAGGAAAGTATGAAGTTTAGATTATAGGTGAAGGAATCCATCACTAGCATTGATAGGGCTAGAGATATATTGTTGAAAAGAATAGGATATCATTTTCTAATTCAATTTCTCCCTGAGAAAATATTGTCTAACAGTTTATAACATCCTTGGAAAATGGTTAATCCAGCCTCTGCTTAAACACCTTCAGTGAAGAGGCAGTTTACTAAATTTTTGGACTGGTTAATGGTTACAAACTTTTCCTATGTTGAACCCAAAGACTCCTTGTTTTAACTTTACTCATTGCTATAAGAAATGTCTAATGATGAATCAATTCCTCCCTTTACTTATGGAAACATAGCTATCATGAACTCTCAACACCCACTCTTTTTCTTACATATAATATTCTTCATTCTTGCAACTCTTCTTTATGATTCCACTCACTTGATTGCTCTTCTCTAGGTGGATTCTGGGTTCATGATGACTCCTTTTTATTTATTTATTTATTTATTTTACTTTATTTATTTTTTATTTTATAAATCATGTTTATTCTATTACAGTTCTCTCAATTTTTACCCCTTTACCCCCCTCCACCCATCCCACCCCTACCTTCCACTCCCACAGTCAATTCTCACTCTGCTGTCCATGTCCATGGGTCATTGATACATGTTCTTTGTTTAGTCCCTTCCCCTTCTTTTCACCATTATCCTCTTTCCCCCTCCCCTCTGGTCACTTTCAGTCTGCTCCATGTTTCCATGCCTGTGGTTTATTTTGTTCATTAGTTTATTTTGTTGAATAGATTCCACTTATAGGTGAGATCATATGGTATTTGTCTTTCATCAACTGGATTATATCACTTAGCTTAATATTCTCCAGTTTCATCCATGTTGTTGCAAAAGGTAGCAGTTCAATCTCTCTCTTTTTTTCTTGCTTAAATGCAGATTGATTTTATTTATTTTTTTAAATGTCAAAGTTAATTATATTAAAAAAATTTAAAACTCTTATAAAGTCTTAGCAATTAAACCAACATGACACCAGCACAGAAATAATCAAGTAGATCAATGAAATATAATGAACATTCTATAGACAAATGTATATATCTGTCTAACAATATATGATTAAGTTGATATCTCAAGTCAATGGGTAAAATAAGGCTTATTCAACAAATAAGGTGCATGGACCACTATTACTTAAAATAAAACAAATATAGAGCCCTATTTCACACATTATACAAGAAAGATTAAGGTGAGTTAAAAATCAATATGTAGAATCTAAGGAGTTTTCAGAGAAAATACAAACTAATATTTTTCATGACCAGAAGTAAAATATTCAAACCCAGAAGCTATGAAGTAAATATTGACAATATGACTATATTAAACATTTAACTATATAGTAATATACATATAAAAAAGTTAAAGGACCAGGAATAGAATAGAAAAGTATTTGCAAAACATCTAAAACATGGTTAACAGGTTTTTTTTTTTTTGAAAAAAGTTCTAAAAACCTTTAATCAATAAATGGATAAAGAATACCAAAAAGTCATCTAAAGCTTTTTAATAATAATAGAAATAGGCAGAAATATACAAAAACAGGTTTACTTTCAACAAATAATAAAGGAACAATTAAAATATCATCATTGTCACAATCAGATTGAGTATTAAATATATTGGTAATATCAAGTATTGGCAACTCTGAAAGGAACTGGGTATTCACAGAAACTTTTTCTTTATCTTAAAGCAGTCTCTTTAGCATATTTTGCAGTGCTGGTTTGGTGGAGGTGTATTCTTTTAGCCTTCTTTTATCTGGGAAACTCCTTATTTCACCTTCCATTTTAATTGAGAGCCTTGCTGGGTAGAGCAGCCTTGGTTGCAGGCCTTTGCTTTTCATGACTTGGAACATTTCTTGCCATTCCCTTCTGGCTTGCAGTGTTTCTGTTGAAAGGTCATCTGCTGGCCGCATTGGGGCTCCCTTCTATGTTACTACCTCTTTCTCCCTTGCTTGCTTTAGGGTTCTCTGTTTGTCTTTGATATTTGCCATTTTAATGATGATGTGTCTTAGAGTGGGCTTCATTGGGTTCCTCTTGAATGGGACCCTCTGTGCTTCCTGGACTTGTGGGACTTTTTCTCTCCTCCAGTTGGGTAAGTTTTCCATCATTACTTTTTCAAACAGGTTCTCTAGCCTTTCCTCATCCTCTTCTCCTTCTGGTATCTCTATTATATGAATATTATTATGTTTCAGGTTGTGCTGCATTTCCCGAAATGCCTCCTCATTCTTTTTTAATCTTTTTTCATTTTCTTGCTCTTTCTGGGAACTTTTTTCTACCTTGTCCTCCAGCTCACTGATTCGGTCCTCAGCTTCATCTAGCCTGCTTTTGATTCCTTCTACTGTGTTCTTCAATTCAGAAATTGTATTCTTCATTTCCTCTTGTCTCTTATTGATAGTTTCTATGTCCTTTTTCATGCTGATATAGTTTGCAGTAAGTTCCTTGTAGTTTCCCTGTAGTTTTTAGTAATTCTCTCTGAGCTCACTGAGCTCATTGAGCTTCCTTAGAACCATTGTTTTGAACTCAATATCTGATAGTTTACTTGCCTCTATTTCATTTAGTTCTCTTTCTGGCGATTTCTCCTTTCCCTTCTAGTTGGGGTATTTCTTTGTCTTCCCATTATTTGTGAGACTCTTCTCTTTTGCTTCTGCTTCTTAAGTTGATCTGTCTTGATTTCCTGAATTTGTGGTGTGAAATTCTATGGAAGGAGACTGCTCTTTTTACTTTCTGGATCTGCCTCTAATGATGTCAGATGTTGACTCTGACCTTAGGCAGTCTGTTGGAGACTACCAGGAATCTACTGTTTGTGGCTGTCTCCTTCAGCTGTTAATCTATTCTCTCTGCACTCAGCGGGCCACCTTAGACAGCTCAGGATGGGGTGGAGTCCCTCCTTGGGGCAGGGTTATTGGGTCCTTTCATGTTGCTGCCATATGGGGGAAGAGTTCGCATTGGGATCCCGTTGACTACTCTCTTCATTCTCTCCCCAAAGTCTCTGTCCCTAGTCTCTCCTCAAGTGTCTCTAGACCTCTCTGTGCCTCCTTTCACCAGGGATTTACTGTCTGTGGCTGCCACTATGCACACAGCAGGCAGCTTAGACAGCACAGGGCAGGGTGGAATCCCACCTGGGGGCTGGGCTAGTGGGTCCTTTGATGCAGGTGCCGTTCAGGGATCGAGATCCCCACTTTTGGTTTAGACCCCTCTCTTCTAAGGGGTATCCAACTGGCCCTTTCAATATCCTTCTGGTACTGCCACCCTTGGGCTCCCTGCCTGCCTTCTCAAGTCTCTACCACACTCCTTACCAGTTAGATTGCACTAAACCTGATTCTTCTGTCTCCGAGGTTATAAGGATCCTTTCTTGCTATTATTCAGTTGTTTGTTCCAGGTGATTTCTTCCCAATTTAGTTGTAATTCTAGGTTGGTCCTGGGCAGAGGTCAGTGTGACTTCCACTCACTCCTCCACCATTTTGATTGTCTCATGATCACTCCTTTAATGGTGCAATGTTAAACCTATTATTCCTGGTCTGGTTTTGGCCGTAGTCTGTGGAACCATAAACTCTTTTTTTAATAAGCATAGTCTTTTTCTTAATTAATCTTCATGCTTTGTTAACATTTTAAAACTCATACTGAGTTTGTTTTCGATTAAACTTCTGACTCTTCTTTGCATGTGCTGAGATTTGTACAATTGTTTTTCACTACTAAATTTCATTTTATCATATTCTGCCCATCATTCTGGCCAAGTAGTAGTTTTGAATCTTAAGCTTATTATTCAACATTTAACATATTCTACATACCTGCCAGGTCTCAGCCTGTAAAAACTTGTACATAACATATACAACCTTGTACACATTATTTATGAAAATATTAAATATGACATTATCAAGATTCATATTTGTTTTGCTTATCATTACATTTATGTCATCTAGTACAATGTATGGTACTTTAACTTTGTTAAAGTGAAAACTTCCCAGATTTATTCATCATGGAATTTTTTTCTTAATTTTACAGTATCTGTTAATATCTTGTGGGAGTAGTATACAGATTTTAGAAGATGCTAATATACAAACCTCCTCACTAAAACTAAAAATGAAATTTTTCTGAAATGATTTGTTATTCTTAAGCCTATGTTGACTTTTAACAATCATTTACTCTTCATGTGCTCACAAACTGGTGTCTCACTAAACAGGGTAAGATGTTTAAATTGGGCTGGGTTTGATATCAAGCTCATAGATTTATAGCGGAGTTTCTGCTCTGGCTATGCATTAAACTACTTGTGAGGATTTTAAATGAATCTAGATGCCTGCAATTCAGCTTTGGGGTTCATTATTCCATAGGTGGATGGAGCCAGAGTTCCACAAGCAGAGTTGCTATTTCTTGGGGTGTGGCTTGGAGGCACCCACTGTTCTTTCCTTGTTGAATGCTGAGATACCACATTTTCCCCCTCATACAGCACTGTTCCTGTTTCTAAAGAGTTCCTCAAAGATGTCTCACAATGGCTAGAAGACTCAAACACATTGAGAACAAGACTTTCTGTTGTTCTTCCCATTTGTCTGGGTCTTCAATTCTCTCATCCCAATGTTTGCTCTATCCTTTCCAATCAATCCTCCTTGACATAGAAGGTAAAAGCAAAATAAAAATTGAGTAGCTTTGCTTTCTCTTTGTCATCTGTCAATGTTATTACATTGATCCCCAGAATCATATCTATACCTTCCCAAGCTTAAATAACTTTTTTGTCTTCTGTGACATATTTTGTAAGTTGCAGTACATTCTAGGGATTTAGCCTTCTTAAATTATTATTCACTCTTCTCAAATATTCCCATGTGCCCATTCTTCCCTCATTTTATATATGTACACAGATGCAACAGTCTTTGAAATGATATTTTATACTAGTTTCATTAAAGAGGCATTAAAATATTTTATGCTCCTTGTTATCACTACCACAAAGCATCATTAAGAACTCCTTGTTTGCTTGTTTATCTATCATTACAACATTATGTTCTATATCCTCTACTGAATAAACAGGAGAAGGAAAAACTGAAAAAGAGATTGAATCACAGAAACAGTGGCCAAACTAAAGCTTAGATAAATAAATTATTTTAAAATCACTGCTATTGGCAACTAAATAAAATACATAGTAAAATTGTTTATATGATTGTTTTTCATCTATCAAATGTATCCCCACACTGCCTTCAATTAAGGTCAGAAGTTGTTAACATGTATTACATTTAAATTCTGTCTCCTGCTTCTTACATGTTCTATTCATTTTCTATTTCATGCTCTCGCATCCATTCTCCTTCACAAACTTCCACTAGGTGACTGAATAATTCTTTCTTGTCCTTCGATTGTCATTTTAGATGTTTCCTGTGTGAAGCCTGCTCTGATGCTACAGGTGGATATCTTTCCCTCATGTTCCCATGGCAGTGGGTACTTCCTTATTCCTATCACTAATAGTCTGTTTATCTGCCTTTCTTTCTTACTGGCACATTAAGGCTTGTGTTTTATTAATTGTTGTATCTCCAGCACCCAGGATAGTGCCTGATAATGTATTTGATAAATCCATGTTGCATGAAGCAAAGAAGGAAAGATGGCACTTCACCCTATATCTTGATCTTCCTGATAAAACGTGACTTTGGGTATATCAGCAGCTTGGTGCCAGGAATTCTGTGAAAAAAGTCTGTTTAAGCATCCTCAGCAAAAATGCAAACGGATGTTCTCAGCTCTCTAGCTTCAGATAATATGAGAGACAGGAAGTATATTGTGTGTTTTTTCAATTCCCAGCTGGAGCTGGCAGTGCAAAGACTTTCAGAAAATAAGTTTGCTATTTGTAAACTGAAGGAATGTGGTATGGAAGTAAATGAGAAAGAATAAATATGGAACTACACACTGTGGTTTTTACGGTCACTTTTGTGGTGATAACTGCACTGTAAAAAAAGATGATGATACATAAAGGATAAAACTATTAATTATTTCCCTCACAAGATAACTTAATTCAGAGCTATTCCATACATTAAACTGTGAGATCTGCTTACCACAGCTTTTTGAAAAAAATTTTTTGTTTAGTTTATGTGAGATTTCCTTCTGGCTTATTCATGAACTCATGTGGTGTAGTTACCCTTCATATGAGGGAACAGTGGCATGATTTTACCACCAGAAGTAAACAATGCAGATATAGTTGGGAATAAAAATGCACAATACTTTCCAAAATATACACATTTAATATTAGTACTTATATGAAAACATGAAATCTTGAGAACTATTATTTATAAAATATGAATTGACACTCCACTTAAGTTACCACGAATCTGAGGACCTGAGCATTTTTGAGATTTGTCTTAAGCCTGGTCCAGTCTAAATTATAATAATAAACATGAAGTAAACTATTTCATTTAGGCCCACTGCAGGGAAACCAGCCTGCAGGAACTCCCACCAGCATCTATAACTCTGGAATTATGAGCTGAGTCTCCAGGTCTAGGGTCCTGTGCAACCCACGTTTGTGGCCCTAGCTCCCAATCCAGAGACTAGTTTAGAGAAGGCGCTCAAAAAGTACTTATGATTTAATGAATGAAGTTTTTAGCTCTTCTGAGTTTGTATACCAGAGTGGATTCTTGGGGTTTTCGTGGTTCTTCACATCTAGGGCTCTGCTTGACTGCCACCCTAGGAGAAAACACAGGTTATTTTTCTAACCAATAACTATGTCCCAGAATTTTTCTCTTGGTTTCTCTTGGGGGTCCTGTGCTCATCCTGTGACCACTGGGTTCAGCCTGCTTAGAGAGATCCACTCTTCTTGGGAACTAAGAGAGCAAATTCTGTTAGGTTCTCTGAGGATGGCTCAAAGGTAAATTATACTTCCAAAAGTTGCCCGGTTCTCTCACCTAATGCCTACTCCATGCTCGCCTTCCTAGTTTAGCTCCTGTCTCATGCTTTCAGTATGGGTTCTGCTTCCTCCACAAATGGAGAGGGGCTTTCTCCTTCTCTTGCCTTTCTTCTTTGACTTAGGATATTCTCTTGACTTTGTTTCCTCCCCTTTACCTCTGATGTGGCATTTTGATGCCTCTGTTGTCTCTCCTACTTTAGTATTTCTTTCCTGGGCTTCTTATATTTCATCTCCACCCATTGGTGCATCTGCCAGTTCCTTCCACACTTTTTACTATCACACAACCCCCTTCAAAGTCAGCCATTTTTGCCAATGACTTCCAGTGAAACATAATGAATTTGTGTTGTAGCCGCTTTAATACTTGGATAATTTTACAATATAACATACATTTGCCTTTAAAAATCAATGCCAATCTTTTTCATTTACCTGCAAAAAATAACTTCACAAGTCTTCATTTATTTTTCATCACATATAGCTGTGATAGCTGTTCTAGTCTAAGTTAACTCCTTCTAATGCATCATTCTCATTTTGGAAAGGGGGGCATTTTATTACATTTTCTTTGAAAAAGATCAAAACAGGAGGAATCTCTTTGAAGTGGATAATACAGTTTTTTTAAAAAAATAATGGATATGCAGGTAATGGAATAGTATCTAAGTCCCAATGCAATTTTCTCCGGTTTAATTAATACTCTAAATTAGTACCTGAAATGCTTTATGTGTGGGTTGAAGAGAAGAGACTATTGAAATCATGGTCAGTACAGAATTTATGGCTGTATAAGACACAGGGAGTTTATTACTGCTGCTATATCTGAGGTGGATGCTTTCAGAAGCAGGATTTCTGGCCAAAAGCTACATCACATACTCTGGCAAATATGCTTCCTTATTTTTTCTCTTGATTCCTCAGGCCAAATGAATCCAAATTAATTGCTTTTTTATTGATTTTATTCTTTTGGCTTAGCAAGGTCATCAGAAGGGGATCATTTTTATTTCTATTTTCATTTTGAGATGTGTCTCAAGGCCACTTGTAAAGTAGAAGACATCAGATCAGTGGTGTGCAAAGTATCATTCTAGAGTCTTGGGTAGTACACAGGGATTTAGAGAAAAGCTGTAAGTGAAGAATTGTGCTCATATGATGCCACATGTTGCCAGAGTACTAGTTTAGCTTCTGATTTATGTTCTCCTAAGTATGTGTGTACATTTTTATTTTATTTTCTGGTACTTTTAAAAAATTTTTATTGTAATTCTATTATAGTTGTCCCAATTTTTCTCCCCCTCCCCGCTCCCAGCCAACCTCCCCACTCCCACAGTCATTGTCCATGTCCATGGGCCATTCATATATGTTTTTTGACCAGACACTTCCCCTTCTTTCCACCATTATCCCCCACCCCACCCCTCTGGTCACTGTCTGTTCCATATTTCCATGTGTCTGGTTCTATTTTGCTTGTTAGCATATTTTGTTCATTAGATTCCACTTATAGGTGAGATCATAAGGTATTTGTCTTTCACTGACTGGCTTCCTTCACTTAGCATAGTATTCTCCAGTTCTAAGCATGCTGCTGCAAAAGGTAGGAATTCCTTCCTTCTTTCTGCTGCATAGTACTCCATTGTGTAGATGTACCAGAGATTTTTGGTCCACTCATCTACTGATGGGCATTTAGGCTGTTTCCTGTACTTGGCATTGTAAATAGTGCTGCTATGAACATATGAGTGCATAAGTCCTTTGGAATAAGTTACATGGGATTCTTAGGGTATATTCCCAGCAGTGGAAACTGTGAGTCAAAAGACAGTTCTATTTTTAATTTTTTGAGGAAATTCCATACTGTTTTCCACAGTGGCTGCACCAGTCTACATTCCTACCAACAGTGTACTAGGGTTCCCTTTTCTCCACAACCTTGCCAGCATTTGTTGTTTGTTGATTTGTTTATGATGGCCATTCTAACTGGTGCGAAGTGGTATCTCACTGAGGTTTTAATTTGCATTTCTCTGATGGCTGGTAATACTGAGCCTCTTTTCATATTTCTCTGGGCTCTGTGTATGTCCCCCTTGGAGAAGTGTCTGTTCAGGTTCATTGCCCCATTTTTAATTGGATAGTTTGTATTCCTGGAGTGGAATTGTGTGAGTTCTTTATATATTTTGGAGATCAAACCCTTGTCTAAGGTATCATTGGCAAATATTTTACCAATGGTTGGTTCCCTTTTCATTTTGCTGATGTTTTCTTTAGCTGTGCAGAAGCTTCTTATTTTGTTGAAGTCCCATTTGTTTATTTTTTCCTTTCTGTCCCTTTGCTCTAGAGGACGTCTTGGTGAAAATATTGCTGCATGGAATATCTGAGCATTGCCTGCCTATGTTCTCCTCTAGGACTTTTACGGTGTTGCAACTTATGTTTAAGTCTTTTATCCATCTTCAGTTTATTTTTGTGTATAGTATAATGTGGTAGTCAAATTTCAATTTTTTGCATGTAGCTGTCCAGCTCTCCCAACACTGTTTGTTGAAACGGCTATTTTTACTCCATTTTATGCTTCTGCTGACTTTGTCAAATATTAATTGACCATAGAGACATGAGTTTACTTCTGGCGCTCTATGTATTCTGTTCCATTGATCTATGTGTCTGTTCTTATGTCAGTACCAGACTATTTTGATTACAGTGGCCGTGTAATGTACTTTGATCTCAGGTATTGTGATACCTCCTACTTTGTTCTTCTTTCTCAAAATTGATGCAGCTATTCATGGTCATTTATGGTTCCATGTACATTTTTGAAATGTTTGTTCTATATCTGTGAAATACGTCATTGGTATTTTAATAGAGATTGCATTTACTAGGGGATCTATTCATTGCTTTGGGTAGTACGGACATTTTCATGAGGTTAATTCTTCCAATCCATGAACACGGTATATGCTTCCACTTATTTGCATCTTTCTTAGTTTCTTTCTCCAGTATTGTGTACAGGTTTTCTGAATACAGGTCTTTTACCTCATTGATTGTTTATTCCTAGGTATTTTATTTTTCTTGTTGCTATAGCAAATGGAATTATTTTCCTGATTTCTGGTTCTGATATTTCATTGTTTGTGTACAAAAATGTCTTTGATTTCTGAATATTGACTTTGTATACGACAGTTTTGCCAAATTCACTTATTAGGTCGAGTAGATTACTAGTGGAGTCTATGGGGTTTCCTAGGTACACTATCATGTCATTTGCAAATAATGACAGTTTTACTTCCTCCTTTCCAATTAGGATGCCTTTCATTTCTTTTTCTTGTCTGATCGCTGTGGCTAGGACTTCCAATACTAAGTCGAACAGAAGTGGTGAAAGCAGAGAACCTTGTCTTGTTCCCAATCTTAGTGGGAAAGATATCAGTTTTTCCCTGTTCAGTATGAGGTTGGCTGAAGGTTTTTCATATATGGCCTTTATTGTGTTGAGGTATGCCCCTTTTATTCACACCTGCTGAGTGTTTTCATTATAGATGGATATTTTACCTTATCAAATGCTTTTCTCAAATCTATTGATATGATCATGTGGTTTTTGTCTTTCCTTTTGATTATGTGATATATTACATTTATTGATTTGTGAATATTGAACCTTCCTTGCATCCCTGGGATGAATCCCACTTGATCATGGTGCATAATCTTTATAATGTATTGCTGGTTGTGGTTTGCCAATATTTTGTTAAGGATTTTAGCATCTATGTTCATCAGTGAAATTGGTCTGTAGTTTTCTTTCTTTGTAGGGTCTTTATCTGGTTTTGGGATTAGAGTGATGCTGGCCTCATAAAAAGAGCCTGGGAGTCTTCCCTCCTCTTGGATTTTTTGGAATAGTCTGAGAAGGACAGGGGTTAGCTCTTCCTTAAATGTTTTGTAAAATTCTCCTGTGAAACCATCCAGCCCAGGGCTTTTGTGTGCCGGGAGTTTCTTGATGACTGCCTCAGTTTCCCCAGCTGTTATCAGTCTGTTCAAACTTTCTGTTTCTTCCTCGTTCAGTGTTGGAAGATCATACTTTTCTAGAAATTTGTCCATTTCATCAAGGTTTTCAAATTTCTTGGCATATAATTGTTCATAGCAGTTTCTTACAATCTTTTGTATTTCTGTGGATTCAGTTGATATTTCTCCACTTTCATTTCTGATATTATTTATTTGGGTCCACTCCCTTTTTTTCTTGATGAGTCTGCTTAAAGGCTTGTCAATTTTATTTATCTTTTCAAAGAACCAGCTTCTGGATTGGTTGATCCTCTGATTGTTCTTTTCATCTATATGTCATTCAGTTCTGCTCTCATCCTGACTTTTTCCTTCCTTCTTCTTGCTCTGGGATTTACTTGCTGTTGTTTCTCCAGTTCTTGAAGTTCTTGAAGGTCTGTAGTATTTATTTGAAATGTTTCTATCTTTTTTAGGTAAGCCTGTATTGCTATGAACTTCCCTCTCAGGACCACCTTTGCTGTGTCCCATAGGTTTTGGACTGTTGTCTGTTCATTTTCACTTGTTTCCAGAAATTTTTTGATTCCTTCTATTATCTCATTATTGACCCATTCATTGTTTAATAGTGTACTGTTCAGTCTCCATGAGTTTGCAAGTTTTTGAGGTTTCTCCTTGAGGTTGATTTCCAGCTTCAAGCCCTTTTGGTCTGAGAAAAAGCTTGGTATTATTTCAATTTTCCTGAATTTGCTGAGGCTTGCTTTGTGTCCTATCATGTGGTCTATCTTTGAAACAGTTCCATGCGCATTTGAAAAGAATGAGTATTTTTCTTCTTTGGGATGTAAGGTTCTTATATGTCAGTTAAGTCCATTTGATTCAGTGCATCATTAAGCTCTACAATATACTTGTTTTTGTTTTATTTGGACTATCTGTCCATTTTTGACAATGGGTTGTTAAAATCCCCTACTCTCAGTGTGTTGCTGTCTATATCTTTTTTGAAGTCGTCCAAGATTTTCCTTATATATTTGTGTGTCCCTATGTTGGGTGCACATAAGTTTACAATGTTTATGTCTTCTTGATAGATTCTTCCTTTAAGTATTATAAAGTTCCCATCTGGATCTCTTTTTATGCCCTTTGTTTTGAAATCTATTTTGTCTGATACACGTATTGCAACCCCTGCTTTCTTCTCTTGCCCATTTTCTTGGAATATTTCTTTCTATCCCTTTACTTTCAGTCTGTGTAGGTCTTTTGTTCTGAGGTGGGTATCTTGTAGGCAACATTTGTGTGGATCATGTTTTGTTATCTATTCGGCTATCCTGTGTCTTTTGATTGGGGCATTTAGTCAATTTACATTGAGACTTATTACTCATAGAAACCTATTCATTTTTTCTCTTTGTACCTGTGTCTTTCTCTTTCTTGTTCTTTTCTTCATATTATTAAACCAGTCCCTTTAGCATATCTTGGTGTGCTGGTTTGTTAGAGATGTATTCTTTTTTCCTTCTTTTGTCTGGGATTCTCCTTATTACCCCTTCTCTTTTAATTGAGAGCCTTGCTGGGTAAAGCAGCCTTGGTTGTAGGCCCTTGCTTTTCACGACTTGGGATATTTGTTGCCATTCCTTTCTTTCTTGTAGTGTTTCTCTTGAGAAGTCAGCTTCTAGGCATATCGGGGCTCCCTTGTATGTTACTCCGTTTCTCCCTTGCTGCCTCGAGGATTCTCTCTTTGTCTTTGATAGTTGCCATTTTAATGATGATGTGTCTTGGAGTGGACCTCCTTGGGCCCCTCTTGAGTGGGGCCCTCTGCACCTCCTGGATCCATGAAAGCTTTTCTCTCCTCAAATTGGGGAAATTTTCCATCATTACTTTTTCAAAGAAGTTCTCTATCCCTTTCCCCTCTTCTTCTCCTTCTGGTATATTATGCAGATATTATTGCATTTCAGGTTGTCCTGCATTTCCCCAAATGCCTCTTCATTCTTTTGAGCCTTTTTTCCATTTCTTGTTCTTTCTTGGAGGTTTTTTTCCTACCTTACCTCCATCTCGCTGATTCGATCCTCGGCTTCATCCAGCCTGCTTTGGATTCCTTCTACTGTGTTCTTCAATGCAGAAATGGTATTCTTCATATCCTCTTGTGTCTTCTTGATAGTTTCTATGTTCTTTTCCAGGTTGATGTAGTTTGTTGTAAGGTCCTGATAGTTTCTCTGCAGTTTCTCATAGTTATCTTTGAGCTGGCTGAGCTCATTGAGCTTCCTTAGAGGCATTGTTTTGAATTCAACCTGCTAGTTCCCTTGCCTCTATTTCATTTAGCTCTCTCTGTGGGGAGTCCCCTTTTCCACTCATTTGGGGGAGAACTTCTTTTTCTTCCCATTTTTATGAGTCTATTATTTTTATTTATTTATTTTTGCTTCCTCTTTGATTGATTCATCTAGATTTCCTGACCTTGGGGATTAAACTTCTATGGTAGTAAGTGAGTCTTTTTATTTATTTATTTATTTATTTATTTATTTATTTATTTATTTATTTATTTATTCTTTACTCTTGTTTCTGTGCCTACCTCTGTTGATGTCAGTTGTTGACCCTATATGATCTTGGGTCATTTGTTTGAGCTTTCCAAGAGTCTATTGTCTGTGTCTGACTCCTGTTTGGGGCAGCTCTGTGACCCCTTTGGTCAGGGATCCACTATTTCTATGGATCACTCTGCACTCTCATGCCGGCTCCTTGAGCGTGCTCCGGGCTCTGGCAGGATCCCCCGCCCACCTGTGCATGACCGGGTCGGCCTGGGTATGCGCACTTGCCCCAGCCTTGGGTAAGGGGGGTGCTTATTCTCCCTACCTCGTGTACTCCTTTGTTGCCCTCACTTGGTGGCCGCCCTGGCACTGGTCAGTTTAAGGTCTTCTACTGTGTGCTTTCTCCACTTTTGGCTCATGGAGGTGTGGCCTGCCCGCACAAAATGGAGACTATGGAAATGGGAAGAAGTCAGCTCTGGGACACTCTGGTTAATCCTGTCTCCAGTCTCTCCTCCAGGGTCTCTGGGCAGCTCTGTTCCCCCTTCGGCTAGGGATCCACTATTTCTGTGGACCGTAATTGTGAGCCTTCTGGCTCCCATGCCCGCTTCTGCCTCTTTGGGGGCATGGCCTGCCTGTGCAAATGGGAACTAAAGAATGGGGAGGGACTCCACTCCAGGGAATCTCAGATAATCCTCCTGTTCTTTCCCCAACCCCTCGGTCTCCAGTCTCTCCTCAAGGGTCTCTATGCAGCTGTGTGTCCTCTTTGGCCAGGGATCCTCTATTTCTTCCAGCCAGTCTGCATCTCAGCCCCTAAGCCCACATGCCCACAAGCTGTGTGTGGAGCATGCAAAAGGCAGGTTAATTGATTCTCTTATGCCTGGGCAAGGTGGTAGCTGCAGAATGGGAGGTGAGTTATGACCGGGGTCCACTGACCACCATCTCTGTTCTCTTCACAAAGTTTTCCTCACCAATCTTTCCTCAGGCACCAGCCCACTCTCCTGTCACCTCTACCCAGAGATCAAGGAAGGTAGTCGCCACTGCAAATTTTTGCATCGGCCCTTTAAATGTCTCTTTGCATCCCCAGCCACCTGTCTCTGGCAGAGAGCGCCCCAAGCTTATCGGGGTTGCATTTCGTCTTTGCGTTTTCCTGGTTTCAGGTGCTGTAGTCTAGGGCTCCCTGTTTATGGTTCAGACCCTGTTCTTCTCAGGGGGATCTAACTGGCCGTTTCAATATCCCTCTGATGCTGGTGCCCATGGGCACCCAGCCCACCCTCTCGGGCCCCCCTGCACTTCTCACCCTTCTGGACGTGTGAGAGTTGATTCCACTGTCTGTCTGCAGCTTGAAGGCTCCTCTCCCTCTATCGTTCCATTGTTTTCCAGATTTCTCCACTATTTAGTGGCAATTCCAGTTTTGTCTTGAGAGGATGTCCACATGACTCCCATTCACTCCTCCATCACCTTAAAAACCCCTAGGTTCTGATGAATTAGCTGTCCATTTCCTGTGAAGGACCAATCTGTGCAAAAGTGGCACCTCTTTCCTGCCTGGCACAGACAGAGCTCTATCTAGATGCAAAGGCTGGGCAGGGCCCAGGCCACCGCTTGTTGTACCTGTCTCTAATCTCTCTGCTCTGCGAGTTTCAGTGGATCAGGACCCGAGAAACAGTGTTGCTTGTATTGTCTGACAGAAATTCAGAAAGGGCCCTTTCTGGGCTTCTCCTTTTCCCTACAGATATGTGCCAGGCAGGAGGTTCCTGAGCTTAGCCTTACTGATCTGCAGAGCCTGCAATCCTGCAGGTGGGGGTGGAGCATGCCTGCCTGTGAGGGGATATGTCTGGCTGCAACAAATCTTAGGCATTCACCTCCTGGCCATTCAGTCCCTAGCCTGCTGCTCTCTCAGGAGACTCAGGTCCAAACTTTCCTCTCTGCAACCTCCTGTTCACCAGCCATGGTGAGTTGGGTCTCATAATCCCTTTGCTGTTCCACTTTCCGTTCTTCCTGTGTGGCTGCACTCAGAAGGACTGAACTGTGCTTTTATTCTGGTTTCTTTGTTGGTAGAGTCACTGCCCACATGTGTGAGCATAGGGTCCCTACCCAGTCTTGCCTCAGTTCTCCTTTTCAAAGAGTCCCTATGTGGCCCACACACTGCATCACCCAGGCCTGGGCCAGTTATTCACGTGTTCCACCTCCCCAAAAAGCCCAAAGTCTCTCTTGGTCAGGGTTGTCCACAGTCTGCCTGTGCCTCTGACAATTTTAGGAGGTAGAATTTCTCTCTGAAACTCTCCAGGTTGGCGCTGCAACTGTGGATGTGCTGCGCGCTCTGTGTGTGCATCCTTGTCTCCCAGACTTTGTGTATTCTTTCAAGCCTCTCTTGATTAGGGTTGGTGGTTTCCATGTGAGGAACCAGGGCCCCATTCCTGGAGTGCGGGGAGCCACTAACCTGTGTTTTCTGCCTGATCACTCCTCTGCTGCAGGCACGCTGCAAAGGGCATATCCCCCTCAACTTATAAAATCTCTTGGACAGTGCAACACATCCTTAGTACTCCTTGGCTTCAAAAATTCCTATCGACTGAGATTCCGTTGATTGTTCAGGTGACTTGTTGGAAGATCAGCCAAAAATCCATGCTAGTGGCACAAGCAAGTGGGCACAGCTTCCACCTACCTGGCTGCCATCTTCCGAATTTGTGTGTATAGATTTAATATCTAAAGACAGATTGGGTTCATCCAAACTTTCTTGGATTTTTCTGTTTTATCTCTCTTATCCTTATTGAAACGTAGTTAAAAAAGTAAATGATAATAAGAGATTTAAAAACATGATACGAAGAGAGAGTTAATGGATATTAGACAAAGTATTGATATTAAAAGTAGGTAAAATAAGAGGAAAGGACAGGAGAGTGCTTCTAGCACTCCAAAGATGATGGAGTGAAGATTGGACTGGTGAATGACTGCAGAGAAAAAGAAGATTTAGGAATGGTAAGAGGGAAATCATGGAAATCAGAGAAACTCATCTTGCTGCTCTTAAGAACAGAAACAAAAAAGATGCTCGCTTAGCTGAGAACATGCTTGGATGTGGGGGTGAAAGAGAGTGGGGGGGAGAGAGAGAGAATGGTAATTAGAACGTCAACACAGTAGTTTCCTTTTATCCACAGGGGTACATTCCAAGATCCCCAATAAGTGCCTGAAACTGCAGATAGAACGATATATACTATGTTTTCTCTTATATATACATGTGATGAAATTTATAAATGAGGCACAGTAAGAGATTAACAACACTAAGAATAGAATACAATAATTATAACAATATACTGTAATAAAAGTTACATGAATGTGGTCTCTCTCACAAAATAGCTTATTATCCTGTATATACAGTGTGGATATGCTGGATAAAAGGATGATTCAAATTCTGGGTGGGATGCAATGTGAAGGCACAAGATTTCATCACACTACTCAGAATGGTGCACAATTTGAAACTTAGGAATTGTTTATTTCTGAAATTTTTTTATTTAATATCTTCAGACTATGATTGGCCATGGGTAACTTAAACCACAGAAAGCAAAACAACAGATAATAGGGGCAGGTACTGTACACAAAAGAAATTGCATTGGAAATAATAATATTTTTTTCTCTTCATTCTCATTTTAAATAAACAAGGTACAAACTGACACTTCCAGTAAAGGTGGAAGGTAGAGAATAAGGGGATGAGTAAAGATATTTAAAATAGTGTCATCTAGTTCTGTGATCATCTAGCTAGCATCTCAACTGTTACGAAGTTCATGGACACAGATACTGAGATGAGGATTTCTCTGTGAATGTTGGAAAGTGTTCCTGCACAACTAGTAAGGGCATTGAGAAGAGGGAACAGCAGGGGGAAGAGGTAAAGCAAGAGTGTGGTGGCAGGTGAAGTTCCAAAGAATGCGATCCTTCAGGAGCCTCTCAAACCATCATTGGTCACATCTCAGAATGGACCAATTAGGGCTAAGGGAGCTGTGGTATTTACTTGTACTTTTATACTTGTGGTTCTCAATCTGGGATGATTCATCCTCCAGGGGACATTTGACAACATTTGGAGACTCATTTGATTGTCATCCTGGGAGAAGTGTGATGGGAGGAGTTAGAGGCCAAAGGTGCTGCTAAGCTTCCTCCAGTGCACAGGACAGCACCTCATCCTAAATAATTATCTGGACCCAAATGTCAATACTGTTCAGGTTGAGAAACCGTGGTGTACACATGTCAGTCATTGGTTCAGTGCAACCACCAGGATGGACACTGAGGGCACCATGAAACCTTTCTGGTAGGTTGAGGTCAGCAGGCTGTTGGGAGTGAAAACCCACCCAGACAGCATAAGCTGAAAATGGCAAAAGAATCGTGAAGAGCAGGGGCAGGAACACAGACAAGATGATATAGAATCCTGGCCATTCATTGATATAAACTTAATATCTCTGTCTTTTCCAATCTCATGGCCTTTATCGCAAGAGTCACCTGGGTTAATATCTACTGGGACTGCAAGCACTTTCTTTCTTGATGCATTTTATCGTGTAAACTGGGAATGCCCCCCACCCCTACACACAAAAAATCAACAACAGTTGCACTAGGTTGGATACATAACTTTAGTTACCTCAGTGCCAAGGCGAAATGTTTTTTTGACATTCTCTTTCTGACTTAAATAATGAGCTGCATTTTCACTCGTCTTATGCTCTGAGGCCAGACTAATATCTCCTGAAAGTATTCTAAATTGATACTCAGTAGCTTTCTAAGGTCATTTAAATTCCTAATGAAAAGTCACTCAAGGCCATAGTACAAAATAAATTCATTGTTATTGATCATGCAATAAGATATTAGGCTAATTTAATAAGGCTTCTCCCTGAGATGTACTTAATTCACCAATATAGTCATTTCTCAGCCATTGGAGATCGTGCTGCTTTTTCATGGCCTAGAATAGTCATCTCTGATTTGTCCTACTCTATGTTGCCACCTGAATACTCCAGGATGCCTCATCTCTGTTAAACTTCTTTTCCTTGTCGGCAAAGTACAGTGACAGGATAAGGAATCATTACTCTTGAAATGACCCTTTCCACAATATCCTCTTTTTATCTCCTTAATCAGCAAAGTGGTGCTCTGAGGACTGGCAGGTTCACTGCCTACAGGCACATTTATTACCGAGACACAAGCTGAATAATTGTGTATTTACCAACTTCAATTTAACCTCACAACTTAGCTGTCTTTTGTGACAAGGTAGGAAATAAGATCAAGGGGCTCCTCTCCCTGTAGCTCATCAATAACTATTCTCTCTCAACCAAAGCTGTTTTCATTGTCACCCTTGCATGTGTGAGGTGATCTGCTTTAGCACATGGTTTTTATCCTCAAAAGAAAAGCCTTTCATTCTCTTGGTCAAAGATGTAAGTCTTAACTAAAAATAAGGCAAAAGGAGGTTGTATTCCTTTATTTCCCCCCAGGAAAATGCATGTCACTGTGCAAGGGAAGAAAGGATTTATTTGTTTATTTATTTGGGAAAGAGCTAATTGCATGCCTAAGTCAATACTTTGCTTGTCTTATGTGAAAAATATATTGAGAATTATTGTAAAAATATGATATTAAGAATGTGTATACCCTTTGACCTAGCAGTTCTGAAGGAAATAATAGAAGTGTGCAGAGACATAAGTATAGTTGGCTTTTTAAAAAATCCTGTTTATTCTATTACAGCTGTCTCAATTTTTACCCCTTTACCCCCCTCCACCCATCTCACCCCCACAGTCAATTCCCACACTGTTGTCCATGTCCATGGGTCATTCGTACATGGTCTTTGTCTAGTCCCTTCTCCTTCTTTCCATCATTGTCCTCCATCATCCCCTCTGGTCACTTTCAGTCTGCTCCATGTTTCCATGCCTGTGGTGTATTTTGTTTGATAGTTTATTTTGTTGAATAAAGTCCACTTACAAGTGAGAACATATGGCATTTGTCTTTCAACAACTGGCTTATTTCACTTAGCTTAATATTTTCCAGTTCCATCCATGTTGTTGCAAAAGGTAGGAGTTCCTTCTTTCTTTTTTTAAAAAATGGAGATTGATTTTATTTATCTTTTTAAATGTCAAGATCCATTATAAAATATTAAAAAACTTAAATCTATTATAAAGTCTCAGCAATTAAAACAACATGACACTAGCACAGAAATAATCAAGTAGATCAATGAAATAAAATGAGCATTCTAGAAGCAAACATATATATCTGTCTAACAATATAATATATAATTAAATTGGTATTTCAAATCAATGGTGAAAATAAGGCTTATTCAACAAATAAAGTGCATGGACCACTATTACCTGAAATAAACCAAATATGGAGCCCTATTTCACACATTATACAAAAAATATTTGGGTGAGTTAAAAATTAATATGTAAAATCTAAGGAGTTTTAGAAAATACAAAATAATATTTTTTCTTACCATGAAGTAAAATATTCAAACCCAGAAGCTATAAAGTAAAATATTGACAATATGACTATATTAAACATTTAAGACTATACAGTAATATACATGTAAAAAAAGTTAAGGGACAAGTAATAGAATAGGAAAGTATTTGCAACACATCTAAAAAAGGGTTAATAGTTTTTTTAGAGAAAAAAATTCTACAAACATTTGTCAAAAAATGGATAAAGAATACGAAAGTCACTTAAACCATTTTAAAACTAATAGAAATAGGCAAAAATATACAAAAACAGATTTACTTTCAACAAATAATAAAGTGACAATTAAAATAGCACATCATTGTCACAATCAGATTAATAAGTATTAAAAATATTAGTAATATCAAGTATTGGCAACTCTGAAAGGAACTGGGTATTTATAGAAACTTTTTCTTTATCTTCTTAAGTCAGTCCCTTTAGCATACTTTGCAGGGCTGGTTTGGTGGAGGTATATTCTTTTAGCCTTCTTTTATCTGGGGAACAAGGATTTCACCTTCCTATTTAATTGAGAACATTGCTCGATAGAGTAGTCTGGGTTGCAGGCCTTTGCTTTTCATGACTTGGGACATTTCTTGCCATTCCCTTCTGGCTTGCAGTGTTTCCATTGAGAAGTCAGCTGCTAGCCATATCGGGGCTCCCTTGTATGTTACTACCTCTTTCTCCCTTGCTGCCTTTAGGATTCTCTGTCTGCCTCTGATATTTGCCATTTTAATGATGATGTGTCTTGGAGTGGGTCTCATTGGGTTCCTCTTGAATGGGACCCTCTGTGCTCCCTGGACTTGTGTGACTTTTTCTCTCCTCCAATTAGGGAAGGTTTCCATCACTACTTTTTCAAACAGGTTCTCTGTCCCTTCCTCATCCTCTTCTCCTTCTGGTATCCCTATTATGGATAGTATTACATTTCAGGTTGTCCTGCATCTCCCTAAATGCCTCTGCATTCTTTTTGAGACTTTTTTCATTTTCTTGCTCTATCTGGGAGCTTTTTTCTACCTTATCCTCTAGCTTGCTGGTTTGGTCCTCGGCTTCATACAGCCTTCTTTTGATTCCTTCTACTGTGTTCTTCAATTCGGAAATTGTATTCTTCATTTCCTCTTGTCTCATATTGATAGTTTTCTATGTCCTTTTTCATGCTGATATAGTTTGCAATAAGTTTCTCATAGTTTCCCTGTAGATTTTGGTTTCCCTGTAGATTTTGGTAGATTAAGGAAACTGAGCTCATTGAGCTTCCTTAGAACCATTGTTTTGTACTCAATATCTGATAGTTTACTTGCCTCTATTTCATTTAGTTTTCTTTCTGGGGATTTCTCCTTTCCCTTCGAATGGGGGCTATTTCTTTGCCTTCCCATTATTTGTGAGACTCTTCTTTTTTTTGCTTCTGCTTCTTAAATTGATCTGTCTTGATGTCCTGACTTTGTGGTATAAACTTCTATGGCAGGAGACCACTATTTTTTTCTCTCTCTGGATCTCTTCTGGTGATGTCAGATGTTGACCCTGTCTGACATTATGCAGTCTGTTTGAGACTTCCAGGAATCTACTCTCTGCGGCTGCCTCCTTCTGTTGTTAATCTAGTCATTCTGCACTCAGCAGTCAGGGTTAGGCACCACAAAGGGGACTGAGTCCCTCCTGAGGGTGAGGTTATTGGGTCCTCTCAGACTGTTGCCACTCAGGGGAGTGGTCTACCTGAGCAAGATGGCTGCTGCCGTATGGCAGATGAGTCAGCACCAGAATCCTGCCAGCTTCTCTCTCAGGTCTCTCCCCAAAGCCTTCTTCCCCAGTCTCTCCTCAGACATCTCTAGCCTACTCTGCCCACGCCTTTGCTGAAGCCTGGGGTAAGTGGCTGCAAATAAAAATTTATGCATTGGCCCTTTAAATGGTTCTTTGTGTCTTCCGCTGCCTGTCTCCGCCAGAGAGCAACCTTGCTGCTTTTCACAGCTGGCTATTATCTGTGTACTTTTGGGCTCTGGTGCTGTGGGCTTGGAGATCCCCACTTATGGTTTAGATCCGGCTCTTCTCAGGGAGATCCAGCTGGCCATTTCAATATCTGTCTGGTGCCTCCCATGGCCACCCTGCCTGCCTTCTCTAGTATTTACCATACTCCTAACTAGTCAGGTTGTGCTAATGCTGATTCTTCTCTCTGTCTGAAATTATGAGGCTCCTCTCTTGCTATTGTTCAGTTCTTTGTTCCAGGTGATAGCTCCATAGTTTAGTTGTAATTTCAGATTGATCCTGGGAGGAGGTCAGTATGACTTCCATTCATTCCTCTGCCATCTTGATTTTTCAGTATAGTTGGATTTATTGCAGCAATACTTTCAACTGAAAATTAGTTAAAAAAATCAGAATGTCCATTAATGTATGATCATGGTGAATTCACACATTAAAAATTAAATACACCTTTTAAAAGGATAAGGTATAACCCAGAGATTGCATTGCTGGGAATATATAATTTGCATGAATATATATATATAAATAATATATAGAGAGAGAGAGACAGAGACTCTGTATCTTTGCATGAAACATGGAGTGGCAAAATTTGTTCTGCAGCTTCTGCTACCAAGACAGAAGGCATATTGTGCTGCAGTTGCTAATGACTTGATTCAAACCACAACCAATGTACCAGATTTCCTCAAGAAGGTTATAACTGGAGATGAATCATGGGTCTACAGCTATAATCCAGAAATGAAGGCCTGTCCATCCCAATGGAAGTTGCCTGGTTTTCCATGCCTGAAGAGAGTGTAACAAATTCACAGCAAGATCAAGATTATGTAACTGTGTTTTTTGATTGGGAAGGTGTTGTCCAACATGGGTATGTCCTTCCATGCCAAACAATTAATAAGCAGTACTGCCTCAATGTTCTTTGTCAAAAATGGCCACAGCTCTGGGCAACTTGTGTTTGGCAGCTTTATCACAAGGACTCACCCACTTATGCATCATGACTGGTGCAATTTTTTTTGTGAAATATCAAGTCACCCAGGTGATTCAGGCCCCCTCCAGCCCGGATGTGGTGCCCTGCACCTTCTGGCTTTTCCTAAAACTAAAATCACCTTTGAAAGGGAAGAGATGTCAGACCATTGATAAGATTCAGGAAAATACAAGGGGGCAGCTGATGGTGATTGGGAGAACTGTGTGAGGTTGCAAGGTACCTACTTTGAAGGGGACCGAGATGTCATAATCTTATGTACAATGTTTCTTGTATCTTCTTCAATAAATGTATCTATTTTTCATATTACATGGCTGGATACTTTATGAACCGACCTCTTATGCAGTGGGAGCCAGAGTCAAAAATAATTGTCATAACAGCTCTATCTAAAACCCTCTGACACTGGGGTACAAATCTATAGTCATATTTACACTACCAATAAAAGGTTGGTTCTCAAATTGGTCTATTGAAAGAGAATATAAAAACTTCTTAGCATAATTAGGAGAGTATTGGTTAAAAGTTCATTTAATAGGCAGAAATATGGCTAAGTAATCAAAGTAGTGTCTTTGTAAGCTTGGGCTGCCAGAACAAAATACCATAGATTGGATGGCTTAAACATGATTAGGAATTTATTTCTCATAGTCTGGAGATAGAAGTCTAATATCAGAGTGCCAGTAGGGTCAGGATATGGTGAGGGTTCTCTCCTTGGGACGCAGATGGCTCTCTTTGCTTTGTCCTCACATGGCCTTTCCTCTGGGCATGCAGGAGTGGGGGGGGGTGGGGGCGGAGAAAGGGAGAGAGAGAGTGTGCTTTAGTGTCTCAGGTTGTAGGAACACTAATCACATCTTGAGGGCCCCACCCTCATGATCTCATCTGAACTTAATTTCCTCCCAAAGACCCCTACTCCAAATACCATCACATTAAGTGTTAGGGCTTCTACACAGGAATCTGGGGAGCACACAATCAGTGACTAAATTGGCAGGCATGAAATTGGCAACCATACTACAGAATGGTATGCTTAATTCTGTTTGTATAATTAACCTTCTTACTCTTTGTTTTCACCAAATTCCATTAATTATATTCATTAAAAGATAAGAAGAAATTCAGAAATACCAACATTTGTTGAAATAGGAAAAATTTGGTATTTTTAATGTTGAGGACAATCTCATGATTAACAAGTGATAAACTATCTTTAAGCTCCTTTTTAAATTCAGTTCACATGACCACCTACAGACTTTTATTTAGTCTTTCTGGCAAGCTTGAAACAGAAGTGTGGAAGAAAAAAATGTGTTTTGTATAGTCTGTCCCCAGAAGCTTCAGAGCTACAGAAATTCTGTTCACAGTGGGGGACTATGAAGGTCTTTTCAGAGGTATGTTTGTGCTACCCTCCCCAAAAAGAAAAAGTAAGACCCCTAGCCTGTGATTCCTCCCTACACTTGGTGAGGTGAAAGGCGCCTGCTCTGCCTGTGATTATAACATTTAAGCCTAGGAGGCTGGCCACAAAATTCTATGCATCATTTAAGGCTTTGATCCTGAACTGAATTCAGACAGAAAAAATGTCTCTGCCAGTCTGGGGTTGCTGGTAATAAAACTAAGGAATATCGATTGGGGTGATGACAGAGTTTGCCTGGTTCAGTTCCTCATTCTGGAGAGTCTCTACCCGTCTTTCTAAATCATAATTACATTCCGTATTGCTAAAGACTCTGCCTAGCACAGATCAGATTTTTAAAAAATGAGAGGTTTTCCTGAAACAAAACCTGAACCTTCAGTAGGTGATAGCGTTCACAGATTGTTCTTTCCTTTTCTGAGTTGATAACAGGGACATTTACTCTGGTTGTCCAGTGCTGCTGGAAGCAGGAGAGCTTGCAGTGATGTGTCAGACTGGGTTTTGTGACATTACAGCCCCAGTTTTGATTATTATGTTGCATGATCCATCACCCTGAGTTTTGCTTTGGTTAATCTGGACTATGCAATCGTTTAATGATTCATCTAGGTAAACTTAAACCAGGCTACTTAGATTTAAATCCTAGCTCTCCTTATTTGTTCAGCAAGTTACTTAAGCTCACCATGTCTCAGTTTGCTCAGCTCTAAAGTGAGGATAAAATAGAACACAGTTACCAGAGTTTTGTGACAGTTAAGTGTTCTAGCCCACAGAGAACCCTGGGTAAGCATTAGCTATTACTATTGTTTTAGCATGTTAAACATACCCAATGTCTCCTTTAATAAATAACACTCAACTCATTAGCAGTGCCTAGATGAAAAAGGAAAGAATTATGTAATTCAGCATTTATTAAATTCCTATGCCCATCTTCCCAATATATTTTAATAACATAAATGTTAAAACAATTTTTAATGAAAACCCAAATTACATAGTAAATTTATGTGTTTGACTCCTGATATTTCACCAACAAATATTGTCCAAAAAACAGCTACAGTTTTTTTTTTTGTATGCATGACTGGTTTAGGGATCATGTATGTATATATGTTTGTAGTATTGTATAAAATAATAATAAAGTAAAATCTCCATAATCACACCCATAATATCACCCTCCAACTCTGTTCTAACCCCTTTTAAAAGTTTAATGTGAATTCTTCCTGAATTTTTTCATGTTTGTAACAGATAATTGCACAAATACTATATATATAAGTATATATATTATATATGTATATAGTTATAATAGAGAATCATGCTGGACATATTAGTTTGCAACTTGTTCTTTTATTTTAACAATATGTCATGAATCTCGTTCTGTGTTAGGACACTTAGATTCATCTTACCTTTTTATTAAATGCCTAGTAATTCATTATATAAATATACCCAAATCTACTTAAACATTCCTTTTCTGACATATACTTAGGTTATTTCTATTTTCTCTATCGTACATAGTGCTGCGATAAAGTCTTTTTATATATATATATATGACTGTTTATATATATGTGTATGTATCTATATATCTTTGTTTGACTGTTATTTAAAGTAGTATATCTTCTGAACACATAGCAACAATAGGCAAGGCAGATAGCCCACAGGTGGGGAAGGAGGTTACAAACACATTGCAAGCAATAGCACTGTAAAAAATAATTAAGACATTTAACTATTGTTAATTAATTTTCCTTTAATCCCTTCATCTCCACTCTACCTGCCCATAGATATAGTTTTATAACACAGATTTTTATTACTGTTGCCAATGTCTACAATTTACAATGACGTAAGAGTTACCTCACAAGAGTTTACATAATTTGATCTGTGTTATACTGGTAATTCACAAAGAAATGAGCTATTTTATATCAAGGATATTGTTCCTCAAAATGGAAATATTTTATTCATTTTGTTTAAAATAGTAGGAAAGGAATGCTGTTGCCCAAAATTTTAACACTGAAGAGTATAAAAATAGTGTAAATCTTTCCAATCCTGGGTTTCTAAACCCACCACGATTGGCATAGTGAGGGCTGACCTGTATATTGTAGGATGTTTAGCAGAATATATAATTTGTGTCACAGTAGTTTTTTTAATCTCTTGATCAGCTTCTAGTTCTCGCACTGTCAGTTGCTGATCTTTGTTGACTGCAGCCCATACATGTTCAACATTCTCAGATGTTCTGCTTGTTGCAAGCCTTCCAGAATGTGATCACTTTCAACAGATTCTCAACCATCTTTGAAGCACTCGAGCCATATTTTTATTTGTGCTGCACTCGTTGCATCATCCCCAAAAGCCTTCTGAATCATCCAAATAATTTCTGCAGAGAAATGTTCAAGGTTAATGCAAAATTTGATGCTGACTCATTGCTCTACTCACACAGTTATTTTGAATGCTATGGCCACACAGTACACATACTCACTCAATGGAGTCTACCACCCCCAGTGACTAGTAGAGTGAAGTTGTCATGGTTCACACAGGCACATTCCAGTCCACTCTCCTTGGCTGCAAGGTTACACGGATGTTGTGCAAACAGTTCTTGTGTTAACAATGGCTGGAATTTTTCCAGTATATATTCTCCACTCATAAAAACATTTGACCTTTACTGAACATTACTGTAAATATCTGAATGCATTTTAGCTTTCTAGGATAAGATGGCTGTATAAAAGATACACTTATAAAAATCAATAGCTTTTCTCTATTCTAAAAATTAAAACTGAAACAGGGAAATAAGAAAAATATTTTACCTGTGATAGTAACAAAAATAATAAACTATTAGGGAATAAATTTAAAAAATAAGGCCAGGACCTAATGGTCTTAAGATCGCAAGGAAATCATGGCCTGGCTGGTGTGGTTCATGTGGTTGGAGCATCGTCCCACAGACTGGAAGTTATGGGTTTGATTCCTGGTCAGGTCACATACTCAAGTTATGGGTTCCATCTCAGTTGGGGCACATGTGAAAGGCAACCAGTCAGTGTTTCTCTCTCACATTGATGTTTCTTTCTCTGTTCCCCTTCCTCTTACTCTAAGAGCAGGGAAAAAATTGTCCTTTAGTGAAGGTTTAAAAAGTAATGAAATCATGGAAGAATATAGAACAAGATCTGAACAAATTGAAAGATTTATCATGAACATGGTTTAGAAAGTTTGTATCATACATTTTAATTCTCACACAAAATTGACATATACATTTAATGCAATTCCACTAAGCGTCATTGCAAATTTTTTGTGAGGTATGACAATTGAATATAAAGTGATTTAAAATATCATGTAGAAGAATAGATTTATGAGAATAGACAAGTAAAGTTAAAAAAATAAAAAAACAATATAAAGTAAAAGAATAATGAGGGGGAATAAGGATAATAGATATTAGAACATACCAAAAAATCAATCCAGTAAATGGAACATGATTTCATAATAGTAATAGAAAGATCTGTGGAATAGAACTGAGATTATAGATATAAATGTATCTATATATGAAAATTTAATATATATTTAATATCAAAAAAGTGGAATATTTAATAAATAATACTAGTTCAATTAGTATCCTTTTGGAATAGAATTGAGTTGAATTACTTCTTATGTCATGTATAAAAATAAATTCCTGAGGGGTTAAAGACATAAATGTAAAGGTAAAATATGAAAAAAATTCCACAAAATCTAGGGCAATAGAGTTTCTTCCCTCTTATAATATCTATTTAGTTAACAACTTAGCCATAATGTCTCTTGAAATGTTATGCCAATTTTTGGATGGTTTTATCACTCTAAAACATACTGAAGAAATAGACTTAAAGGAGTGATATTTCAATTTTAGTTTCAGGCAAAGACACAGCATTTACTTGACACAATGATTTTCAGTTAGAGAGAACATAGTTTTGAATTGTATCTTACTTGTGTGAACACAGGCTATTCTACTTTGCATATATCTGTCAGGGGAGAAGGATGAAAAGGTAGTATTTCCTATATATTTTCAATGTGTTGAGGACATTTACTATTTCCCATTTTTAAATGTTCATGTGTCCCTTTTATTTTTTCATATTTTATTTTTTCCTTCTTATTAAATTTATTGGGGTGACACTGGTTAACAAAATTATACAGATTTCAGGTATACAGTTCCACAACATTGTATTGTGTGTTCACCACTCCAAGACAAGTCTCCTTCCATCACCACTTATTCCCCACTAGATCCTCCCCCACTTCCCTCAAACCCCCTCCCCGCAGCAACCACCACATTATGGTTTGTGCTCATGAGATTTTTTTCTCTCTCTCTCTTTTTTTTTGGCTCAATCCCTTCACCATCCCTATCCACCCCGCTCAAACCCCATTCCCACTGACAGCTGTCAGCCTGCTCTCTATGAGTCTGTCTTTGTATTGCTTGTTAGTTCATTTTGTTCATTATTTCACATATAAGGGAAATCATATGGTATTTGTCTTCACCAACTGGCTTATTTCACTTAACATAATGCTCTCCAGTTCCATCCATGATATTGCAAGGGGATTTTCTTCTTTTTTCATGGCTGAGGTACTATTCCGTTGTGTAAATGAACCACAGCATCTTTTTTCCCCTGGGAGTTCTCATTTTATTTGTTTCATTCATTCAACAGTTATTTATTGAGTGTCACGATATACAAGGCTTTCTCCTGGGAGCTGGTGTTCAGTGATAAACACAACAACTGTGGTCATCAGCACCCTAGTGAAGCTCACAGATTAGTTTATAATATATATCTTGTTTAGGAAATTTCCTGTTTGTGACCTTACTCATTTTTCTGAGTGTTCAGTTTGATTTTTCCAGAATGTGAGATTCTAGAGTATTTGCCATCTAAAAGTATAAGGGGTACAAGGAATGAGATCTCTTTGGGTAAAGTAATTTTGTTTCCCAAACCAAAAATAGAACAAATGGAAAACAAAATTGTATTTAGATGAGGACAAAGAAGTAAGTATCTGAAATAAATAAGTCGCCAAAAATCTACCATGGGATTTCCTCACACATGGAAAGGGCGTGCCACACACAGAGAGGCAGAGGGCATGGGTCACTGACTGGTCACATCCCAACTTTGCCTTGAGCAGCCCCTGCACTGCTCCTGAGGTGGGCTGTATTTTGACTCAAACTCAGAAACCCCTGTAAAAGAGAACCCCTCAATACCACTTATCATTCTCAATCAGCAACTTTAACATAAAAAAACAACACACAAATTAGTTCCGATAGATAGAAAACTAACCAGCTGCTGGCTCCTTTCTCTCAAATAAAACCTGCAGGTACTACATAATTGGGAAGAAACATAATGTTGAGCATGTAGCAAAACCACAAGAACTCGTGGAGAAGCCAGAGGTGGTCTTGGAGCAGTGTGCAGGATGGTGGCACCTGGAAGAAGCCCAAAGAGGCTTGGAAAAAGAGGTTCAATGAGAGGTTTTAACTTCTGTAATACCTTTTCCTCCTCATAATTTCCTCCTCACTGGGGTGATCTTCACCTGCCTTACTGCAACAGCCTAAAGCATGCATTGTGATGTCAGTGGGATAGCATCTGGGCAGTAAAGAAGTTGAGAAAGGTGAGGGAGGGAGGAAGAGTTGCCCTGTCCTTGAGCACCTTCTCCACCATCTCCTGAGAACCATAGCATTTTTATCCAATCATCTGCCAAGGAACACTTGGACTGCCTCCAAATCTTTGCTATTGTAAATAATACTACAATGAATATGGGGGTGCTTATGTTCTTTTGAATTTGTATTTCAGTTTTCTTTAAATATATTCCCAGAAGTTGAATCTTTGGGTCATAAGGTATTTCCATTTTTAAATTTTGAGGAAACTCCATAACATCTTCCACAGAGGCTACATCAATTTGCATCATAACTAACAGTGCACAAGGGTTCCCTTTTCACCATGTCCTTGCCAGCGCTTGCTGTTTGTTGATTTTTTTGATGATAGCCATTTTGAAAGGTGTGAGGTGATATTTAATTGTGGTTTTAATTTGCATTTCTTTGATGATTGATGATATTGAGCACCTTTCCCTATGTTTATTGGTCATCTCTATGTTATCTTTGAAAAGTGTCTCTTTAGGCCCTTTGTCCATTTTTTAATTGGATTGTTTGAATTTTTGTGTTGAATTTTTTGTTTTTAAAATAAATTTTGAATATTAATCCCTTATCAGATGTAACGACAAATGTTCTCCCATTCAGTGGGCTATCTTTTCATTTTGTTGATGATTTCCTTGGCTGTACAAAAACTTTTTAGTTTGATGTAGTCCCAATTTGTTTAGTGTTTCTTTGTTTCCCTTGATCAAAGAGTTATATCAGAAAAAAATATTGCTATGATAAATGACTGAGATTTTACTGCTTATGTTTTCTTCTAGGATTTTTATGGTTTCAAGTCTAATGTTTAAGTCTTTAATCCGTTATGAGTTTATTCTTGTCAATGGTGTAAAAAGGTGGTCTAGTCTAATATTTTGTACATGTCTAATTTTCCCAACATCATTTATTGAATAGACCATCTTTACTATATTTTTGCCTCTTTTTTTAAATGTTAAATGACTCTAAAGGCATGGATTTATTTCTGGGCTCTCTATTCTGTTGCATTGATTTATACGTCTGTTTTTATGCCAGTACCATGCTGTTTTAGTTAGTATGGCTTTGTAGTATAGTTTGATATCAGGTAACATGATTCTTCCAACCTTATTCTTTTTTTCCCCAAGATTTCTGTGCCTATTTGGGGTCATTTGTGGTTCCATATAAATTTTTGGGATATTTGTTCTAGTTCTGTGAAATAGAACATTGGTACTTTGATAGGAATTATATTGAATCCATAGGTTGCTTTGGGTAGTATGGAAATTTAATGATGTTAGTTCTTCCTATCCATGCACACAGTATATTGTTCTATTTATTTGTATCAGAAGATACAAATAAGAATCCATTTCTTTCTTCAGTGTCTTATAATTTTCTGCGTACAGGTCTTTTACATCCTTGGTTAAATTTTTCCCAGTTACTTTATTCTTTTTGAAGCAATTGTGAAGGGGATTTTTTTTTTTTTAGTTTCCTTTTCTGATAGCTCATTATTGGTGTATAAAAGTGCAACTGATTTCTGGATATTTGTTTTGTATCCTGCTACTTTAATGAATTCATTTATCAGTTCTGGTAGCTTCTGGTAGAATCTTTAGGGTTCTCTACCTACAGTATGTCATCTGCAAACAATAACAGTTTTATTTCTTTTTTTCCAGTTTGAATGCCTTTTATTTCTCCATGTCTGATTGCTGTGGCTAGAACTTTCAATATAATGTTGGATAAGAGTGGTGAAAGTGGACATTCCTGTCTTGTCCCTGGTCTTAAAGAAAACACTTTTAATTTTTGCCCATTGAGTACGATGATGGTGGTGGGTTTGTCATATATAGCCTTTATTATGTTGAGGCATGTACCCTCTATTCCCACTTTGCTGAGAACTTTTAACATAAATGGGTGCTGGATTTCATCAAATGCTTTTTCTTCATCTATTGATATGTTCATACAGTTTTTTTTCAATTTATTTATGTGGAATATTACATTTATTTATCTGTAGGTATTGTACCAACCTTACTATTTGAATAAATCCCACTTGATCATGGTATATGATATTTTTAGTGTACTGCTCGTTTCAGTTTACTGATATCTTGTAGAGGGTTTTTGCATCTATATTCATCAGGAATATTAACTTATAATTTTCTTTCTTTGTAGTGTCCTCATCTGGTTTTGGAATTAGGACAATTAAAGCTGGCTTGTAAATGAGTTTGAAAATCTTCTCTCCTTTTGAATTTTTTTGGAATAGTTTGGGAAGGAGAGATGTTAGTACTTCTTTGAATGTATGGCAAAATTCACCTGTGAAGCTATCCGGTACCATATTTTTCTTTGGGGGAGTTTTTAAAAACATTTATTTTATTTTATTTTATTTTATTTTATTATTACTTCTTCAATTTCACTAGTTATAATCCTTCTATTCAGATTCTCAGATTCTTCCTGGTTCAGTTTTTGAAGGTTGTATGTTTCCAGGAATTTATCCTTTCTTTCCAGATTATCTAATTTGTTGGCATATATTTGTGCATAATATTTTCTCACAATTTTTTATATTTCTTTGGTGCCAGTTGTCAGTTCTCTTTCATTTCTCATTTTTTTTAGCCCTCTATCTTTTTTTCTTGATGAGTCTAGTTAAATTCTTGTTTATCTTTTCAAAGAACCAGCTCATGTTTTCATTGATCGCTTTTTATTTTTATATATTTTTTTACCATGGTAGACCCAAACTAATTTGGAATTTATAAAAAGTGTGTATTTATTCTTACATGTTTACTCTTCAGTCAACTTAAAAATACTCTCCATTTGATGCAATACACCTATCGAGACATTTTTTTCCACTGCTAAAAATAGTTTTTAAACTGAATGATTTTGATGCCTTTTAGTGCTTCTGCCATTTTTTTGTTTCAGCTCTTCCACATCAGCAGTGTTTACCTTTGAGGACTTTCTTCACCTGAGAAAACAACAAAAAAAAGTTGCTTGGAGCAAGATTGGGTGACTAGGGAGGGTGGGGCATGGGGAATGCCATTTTTGATCAAAAGCTGCTGAACACTCATCATGGTGTGGGCAGGTGCACTAATAAATTATCCATTATGAAACGGGTAAACATGTTGAAAGAATATTCAAGAAAATTCAGTGAAGCTGAATGTAGCCTCTCACAACACCACAACCAGTACACTGATACGGATGGGTTCTTAGCAAACTTGCCTAGTAGGGGAAGCAGGGGAAGGAGCTCATCCTCTGGAAGATGATTCCATTTTGGGGTGTCCCTCCTCCTGTGTTGTATTTCTTTGATTCATTGATCTTTTGTATTGTTTTCTTAGACTCTTTTCATTTATGTCTGCTCTGACCTGTATTACTTCCTTCCTTGTACTCACTTTGGGCTTATTTGGTGTTCTTTTTCAAGTTCTTTCAAGTGCAAAGATTGAATGTTTATTTGAGCTTTTTCTTGTTTCTTGAGATGGGCCTGTAATGCTATGCATTTCCCTCTTAAGCCTGCTTTTTCTGTGTCCCATAGATTTTGGGTTGTGTTCTCATTTTCATTTGTTTCAAGGCATCTTTTTATTTCTTCCTTGATCTAATTGTTAACTTATTAATTGTTTAATAAGATGTTATTTAACCTTCCTGTCTTTGTGAGCTTTTCGGGGGGTGTGTGGGTGTGTGTGTGTGTGTGTGTGTGTGTGTGTGTGTGTGTGTGTGTGTGTGTGTCTGATTTCTAGTTTCATAGCATTGTGGTCAAAGGTGCTTGGTATGATTTCAATCTTCTTAAATATATTGAGACTTGTCTTGTGTCTTAACATGTGGTCTATCCTAGAAAATGTTCCATGTACACTTCAAAAGAGTGTATATTCTGCTGCTCTGGGGTAAAATGTTCTGAAAATACTATTAAATTAATCTGATCTAGTGTATCATTTAATGCCACTGTTTCCTTGTTGATTTTCTTTCTGGAAGATCTATCCATTCATGTCAATATAGGTGTTAAAACCTCTACTATGAATGTATTACTATTGATCTCTCCCTTTATATCCATCAAAATTTGCTTCACATGTTTCGCTGCTCCTGTGTTGGGTGCATAAATGTTTACTAGGGTTATATCCTTTCGTTGGATTGCTCCCTTTATCATTATGTAGTATCCTTCTTTGTCTCTTACTGTAGCTTTTGTTTTAAACTCTATTTTAACAGATATATGTGTTGCTACCTAGATTTTTTTCATTTCCATTTCCATGAAATATCTTTTTTCCATCCTTTTACTTATTCTGTGTGTATCATTTTGTTCTGAGATAGGTCTTTTGTAAATAGCATATATATTATCCTCCTCCTCCTCCCTCCTCCTTCACTCTCCCCTTCCTCCTCCTAAGCAGGCCCTTTGACCTTTCTTGCAATACTTGTTTGGTGGTAACTCCTTTAGCTTTTTCTTGTCTTGGAAGCTCTTTATTTCTCCTTCAGTTTTAAATGATAACCTTGCTGGGTAAAGTAGGCTTGGTTTTAGGTCTTTGCTTTTCATCACTTTGAATATTTCATGACAATCCTTTCTGGCCTGAAATGTTTCTGTTGAGAAATCAGATGACAGTTTTATGGGATCTCTGTTGTAGATAACTCTTTTTCTTGCTGCTTTTAAGATTCTCTTTTTGTCTTTAACCTTTGCCATCTTAATTATGATGTGCCTTTGTGTAGGCCTCTTTGGGTCCATCCTGTTTTGAACTGTCTGTATTTCCTGGACTTGTGTGTCTTTTTCCTCACCAGGTAAAGAAAGTTTTTGGACACTATTTATTCAAATGGGGTCTTGCTCTCTTTTTTTTCCTTCTGGTACCTCTACAATTCAGAGTTATTATACTTCATGTTGTCACAAAGTTCCCTGAAACTATTCTCATATTTTAAAATTCTTTTTTCTGCTCTGTTTATTCTTCTGTCCCTTTTATTTTTATCTAAAGGTGCTTATTTGAATAGTTTAAATAGAAGCATACCTTGTTTTACTGTTTTGCTTTATTGAGCTCCACAGATGTTGCATATTTTTATAATTTGAATGTTAGACCCTGCACTAGCAAAAAGATTATGACTTGTTTTATTGCAATGCTCATTTTGTTATTGTGGTCTGGAACCAAACCACCAATATCTCCAAGGTATATCTGTATAATATGATTATGAACATCCCCAAAAGCTTAAATATTGGTGAAGACAATGGGTAAGGAAAAGGAAAGAACAGAGTCTAAAACATTATATGTAATATCTATTATATATAATAATATATATACCTTTACATGTGAACTGTATTTACTATCAAATTTTCTGTTTATTATATATACTTGTTTTTTACTGTTTAATTAGTATGTTGTCTATCTGTGAAAATAATTTGGGTATCTCCTGAGTTGTGATTAACCACATCATAATTGTTCCCATTAAAATTAGTGGAAATGATTTTTATTATAGTAAAAAAAAATAAATCTATTTTTAAACAAAATTTTAAGTGTATAGTCCATTAACTACATGTACATAGTTGTCAGCAGATTACCAGAACTTTTTAATCTTGCTTGACTGAAACTCTATCCTTTGGAACAGCTGCGTATCCTCCTGCCTCCAGCTTTTGGAAACCTGCATTCTACTTTTTGCTTTCATGAGTTGAAATACTTTTAATTTAATGGCTTTTTACCTAGTTCCAGGGTTTTAAAACAAATTAAGGTTTTTAATTGAGAAAGAGGCTTGTATGTACAACATTGATAGGGGTGAGATGGACAATGTTCTTAATATCAACTGTAAACCCAGAAAGTAGAAAAGAAAATAAGACCAGCAACACTGAAAGGAAAAGAAACCAACAGAGACAACAGGGAAGGAGGGAGTGGGGGTGGGGGAAAAGGAAGGGAAGGGGAAAGTCAAGGAATATATAGCAAGGACTCATGGACAAAACCAAAGGGGAAGAGTTGAGGGAGGGAGGGTGCAAGGGAAAGTGGTGGGGGGTAGGCAGAGACAAATGTATTTGAAAAAATAAATTAATTTAAAAAAACTAAAAAAAACAACTAAAAGAAAATAGGGACATATTTTCTAAATTAAAATTTATTTTTAGAAAGGATATCATACCGACAAAGGATCGATTTTATAATAATATTTGCAAAACAAATGACAAAGAGCTGTCATCTATAATACACAGATTTATAAGTAAAAGGACAAGCTACACAGCAACAAAAAATTGGGCAGAAGATAAGAGCATGCTATTTAATGAAGACCCAATACAAATGGTTAACAAATGTAAAAATATACATAAATTCTCTAGCAGAGAAGAAGGTATAAATTAGAGCAAAAAGAACTATTTCATTATACCTATCAGAATGACAAAAGTTTAGAAAGTGAAAACTAGCGCCGGTGAGCATTTGGGGAAATGTTTCTGTCCTATATGTCTGGTGAAACTGAATCACAGTAGCCTTTTTGGAAAATAATTATTAAAATGACAACATATATTTTCTTTGGCACCCACTCTTAGAATCTATCCCGTATCCCACATCAATAAAAGCATCAGTATAGAAGGATAATTGCCCCAAGTTTATATTAATTTATTGTTTATTCATCCATAGTTAAAAAAATCAAATGACTATTAATAAAAATTATTAAATTTTTATACCCACATTATAAAACTTATCATTCAACAAAGGAAACCTGTGTTGAATTTAAAGCTATGGGAGTTGACCTGAGAAATTTCCATGCAGTATTGTGGAATATAAAATCCATAATGCAAAAGCATGTGCATGATGAGGTCACATTTTTTCAGTAAAGCCACAACACTTATATTTAAATGCCAATATGTATGCATATATGTGCATTTGTTCATGTTTGTATCATTAAATGGACATGGAGGAAAATACTTATGGATAGATGTTAGATAGTTAACACAGGTTAATTTGGAATCGGGCTAAGTAGGATGTAATTTGGGATGAAGAAAGGGAAATAGAAGGGAAAAGACCAGGAAGCAAAAAACAAAAATATAAAATACTTTTTAAAAAAACACTTATCATGTATAGCCAGGACGCCTAGAGCTGTAGTTAATACACAATGCTGACTTAACTGGCTTAAATAATGAGTGTATGTATTATTTCATATAACAAAAAGTGTTGAGGTAGGGTAGACCCAGTTTGATTAATTTCAGGAATAAATTATGTTTATAAAAATCAGTACACTTTGTCTTTCTACTCTGCCATCCCCATGATGTTGGCTTTGTTTTTGGTGCTCTCTCCCTAAGGCCACAATATGATGGTCAACACTGTAGGCCTCAAAGGCAGTCATTTCCCTGTCCATGTTTCATGTTTATTTTTAGAAATAAGGAAACCTGTCCCAGACCCCTGTCCAACATGAAGACCAACAGGGGCCATGGTAAATCCACTACTGGTTTATTGAGCAGAGCTACCCTTAGGCTTTGGATGGAATCATCATTTATGAAGGGTGAACACCTGAATAAAACTGAATTTCTATTTGCAAGAAAGCAGAGAGAAATGGCTATCAGACAAGTCATACTATCTGTAACATAGGACATAACTCAGTATGTGTTGATATAGAAACATATGTGCTTGCATGTTGTATGAAGAAAGTCATCCAATTAAATTTTAAAAAGAAATCATATATCCTCACTGAGAAAAATCATAGCAGCTGTTCAATGTATAATCTTAGAAGTACAGTACAAGAGCTTCTTTTTAAAGCTTTCGAATTTCAACCTAAGTGAACGAAATTTGCCTCATCACTGTGAGAAATACTACTACAAAGTTTTTGTGTCATTTAACTGTTATAGAGGTTAACCTTTTGCTCTACTCCCAAACAAGCAAGCCATTAATCTTCAAACAGTTCAAATGTTTTTCTTCTCTTTGTTTTCTCCTTTTTAAATTTATTTAAGGAAAGCTTGGAAGAGTCTTATCCATCCCTATGTAATGTGTAGGATTATTCTTTGTGAACCTATTGTTTTGACTTCTAAGATAAAGCTCTTAAAGATTTTTAAACCACCAAACAGGGTCCATCAGAACAAATAAATGAGAGATTGCTCTCTTCTTTTTAGGCAGGATACATTCTGTGACCTATCCTTTTTGTGACTTACAAGGCTTTAAGAGAAAAGCTTCCAGAGTTTTATTGGCAATGCCACTATTAGAAGGACTTCTCTCTCTCTTCCAAGCTCTTTGGGGGTCAGCCTTAAAGCGAGCATTAAGTGAATGGCTAATGGAATTAAGGGCATAATAATAGAAGGATATAGTGAGACAATTGTATTAACAAGAAATAAATCATGTTGAATGTAAGGTAAGTGTTTTTTAATTGATTGATGGGAAAGATGCTCCACAGGTTTTGTCGGGGACTAACAGCCATTTACCTCCTCATCTACAGTAAAAAGCCAAAATGTAGGAAAAAAGATAAGAAAATTATGCGGTGGAAAGATAAATTATTCAGAGAAGATGGCCATTTTGTGCTGACATCACTAATGTGAAAAGGCATTAAATCTTTGACACTAGTTTCATTCCTTAGGAGTTGTGAGGCTAAAACAATGTTTTGTTCTATAGATAAAAACTGAAATATCTACTGCTAAAGCTTTCCTCTGTGCCATGAATGGCTTCCAGGGTGACTGGATACCTGAAGGAAGAGCCTGTTCTGTGCTTTCCAAGGTGAATAGCAGTCTTGCAGATTGAAAGCTAGTGCCTCTGTCTGTATCATTATACAATCTAGCTGTCAATATTTTTCATCCAGTTGGCACAGCTTACATGGCTGATGTCAAGGATGGAGAGAGTCATATGGAGACATCTTAAAGTACTATTAGATATAGAAAATCTTGATGCTGAATTTCATAAACAATGCTTTTTATTATACTCTTGCAGTTACCAAGTCCCTCTTTGAGTTGAGCTCCTAACATAATCCTCTTTCTCTGAAGCTTTTTTTGTTACCTAGAACAGTCCATTTCAGATCAGCAATACTCTAGAAACTTCCTATTGTAAGATCTAGTATGAAAGAGAGTGGGTATATTCACTCTATTTGTGGGCAAGGGGCCATGATTCTCACTACAACTGCTTTAAGAGTTACTTTAGACCTAGCTGTGTGGCTCAGTGGATTGAATGCCAGCCTGTGAAGTGAAAGGTCACCAGTTCTATTCCCAGTCAGGGCTCATGCCTGGGTTATGGGCCTGGTCCTCAGTTGGGGTGTGCAAGAGGCAACCAATTGATGTATCTCTCACACATCGAAGTTTCTCTCTTTTTCTCCTTCCTTTCACCTCTCCCTAATATTAAATAAATAAAATCTCAAAAAAAAAATAGAGAAAAAAGGAACTACTAAACTTCGTGACAGCATGGATGGAACTTGAGAGCATTATGCTAAGCGAAATAAGCCAGGGGGTGAAAGACAAATACCATACGATTTCACCTATAAGTGGAACCTAACCAACAATACAAAGATGCAAGGAAAATAAGACCAGCAGCACTGAAATGAAAAGAAACCAACAGAGACAAGAGGGATGGAGGGAGGGGGGGCGGGGGAAAAGGAAGGGAAGGGGGAAAGTCAAGGAACATATAGCAAGGACTCATGGACAAAACCAAAGAGGAAGAGTTGAGGGAGGGAGGGAGGGAGGGAGGGGGCAAGGGAAAGTGGCGGGGGGTAGGCAGAGACAAATGTATTTGAAAAAAGAAATTAATTAATTTAAAAAAATAAAGTTTTAAAGGTTAAAAAAAAGAGTTACTTTAAATCTTCCCCCGTGCCCCAACTATAATTTTTATGCTGCCTCCAGTTACTTTATTAATTAGGTTTATAAACTTTAGGAAACCTTTTCCCATAATGTTAGAAACAGCACATAACACATAACAAAGGAACAAAACTTTTATCAGTATCTCCAAACTTTGCAAGTTCTTTAAAAAATATTTTTTCCAACACTTGGCTATTGTAAATTGTGCTGCTATGAACATTGGGGTGCATAGGTTCTTTTGTATTGGCGTTTTGGTGTTCTCAGGGTATAGTCCCAGCAGGGGAATCACTGGATCAAAAGGCAGTTCCATTTTCAGCTTGTTGGAAGCAACCTAAATGCCCATCAGTAGATGACTGGATCAAAAAATTATGGTACATATACACAATGGAATACTATGCAGCAGAAAGAAAAAAAGAAGTACTAAACTTCGCAACAGCATGGATGGAACTGGAGAGCATCATGCTAAGCGAAATAAGCCAGGGGGCGAAAGACAAATACCATATGATCTCACCTATAAGCGGAACCTAGCCAACAATGCAAAGAAGCAAGGAAAATACGACCAGCAACACTGAAAGGAAAAGAAATCAACAGAGACAAGAGGGAAGGGGGGGGGGGGCAGGGAAAGGGAAGGGAAGGGGAAAGTCAAGGAACATATAGCAAGGACTCATGGACAAAACCAAAGGGGAAGAGCTGAGGGAGGGAAGGTGGGAGGGGGCAAGGGAAAGAGGTGGGGGGAAGGCAGAGACAAATGTATTTAAAAAGTAAATAAATTAATTAAAAAAAAATAAAAAATAAAAAATATTTTTTAAAAATTTTTTTCTTTTCTCTTTTTCTTTGTTGGAATGGAGTAAGGCTGACAATTACTTGACACTTGCTATGAGCCAGGCACTATAAAAGCATTTTACATACATTATTTAAGATTTATATTCTACAATCACTTTTTGCAGTAAATATTATCATCATTTCACATATAAGGAAACCAAAGTTTAGAGGGATTAAGTACTTTCTCCAAACTCAAATTGCTAATTAGAGGTAATAGTTGGGGTTAGAACCCAGGGATGTGTGAGATTTTAGTATGTACTTTCTCCTCACTACAGACTATGATGGCAATATTTTAAAGTCCCATAAAATATTGCAATTGAGTGGAAGGTCTAAGAACCTCTGAGATTCTTTCAAATATATTGTCTGGATTCTCTGGAATCTCTGGTAGGATTCTCTAGATGTTAAGAAGTTGTTAACAACATAATTATTAGGGTCAAAGGGAAGGAGAGGAAGCAAGATGGGACAGAGGAAGTAGTTGAACTGCAAAGCTAACCCAACAACACCAACCCAGCAAGGAGCTTTGGAATAAACATCCCATCTGAGGGTCCCAAAAGGGCTGAATGGGCAGGCATTTGTTCCCCAATTTTGTTCAGTCAAGCTGCTTCAGGAAAGGCATGACCTCCTGCAAGGAATCTTGAAAGCTCTGGGAAGGAACCAAGTAGGAGTCAGTAAGTTTTCCCTGAAAAAGGATTGAGACATGGGTCCCCAGCCTCTGGGCTTCACATTGGTACCAGTATGGGCCTGTTAGGAATTGGACCACACAGCAGAAGGTGAGCTTGAATGTAATGTGCTTGAATCATCCTGAAACAACTCTCCCCTCTCCAAACCCTCCCTGGTCCATGGAAAAATTGTCTCCCATGAAACTGGTGCCCTGGTGCCACAAAGGTTGGGGACTGCTGATTTAGACAGCACATCTCTGTCTCTATCATATAAATAAAACTTCATGGTTTCTATAATGGACAGTACAAAATGGGCTAGTAAATGGTTTCTTGTGTCACCATTGTTGGTTGTATTATCCAATGGGATAGGGGATATGTGATGGCAAACTTGGATAAAGAACTCAAGCTTGGATTTTTTGCAAAAAGATTGTATTCCACATATAGCCTTACTTCATTTTCTCCTAGAAGAGTTAGACAGTTTTACTCTGATTTTGTGTCCAAAGACCAATGACTGTTCTAACTATCCCCCCTAATGTCTATTTCTTTCCATTGCAAAGATTAAGTTGGCCAAAACTATCTTTGTTTGACATTATTTACAGCTACATTTTTTGAATAGTCATTCCATTTATTGGCTGACTCAGTTCTCTATATCTTATATATTTACTGACCTTAAAATTAGCCTATAATTTTTGCTTAATTGATTTTCATTAATTCCTATTACAACTTTTAGCCATACAATCATTAATTGAAAAATATCTAATGTGCTCTCTCTAAATAGTCTTTATGTTGTAGTGGCCTATGTATAAAATGAGTCTAGCTATCTATTTTTCTAGGTACTTTTCATGATAAATTTGTCTTTACTGTACCTTTTTGTTCCTTTCCCTTCAGCCAGTATTATGACCATGTAACATGACATGGTCACCACAGTTTATCCCATTGGTATCTATTGTGAAGTAAGGCAGGACTCACACTTCAGTTCTTGAAGGTTCACCACTTGCTCCACCTAAAATGCTATTTATAATTACCTTCTAAAGATTTATTTGGTTACTGTAGAACACCATCCTATTTATCATTACTTACTTTGTGGTTACTATTCTTTTAGTTTAAAGCCTACCAAGTTTACATAAACTTTGTTATTTCTTTGTCAAGGTTCTTCCAACATTAATAATCACAATGGCTATCTTGTTAATTCAACATACTTTTTGAAGGGTACATACCTTCTCCCATGTGTCTTCCTGGAATACATTTGTGGTGGGAAGATTGGCAACTTCCCCTCTTTTCCCAGCTCCATCATAGTTAAATTCTGAATTACATGAATGTAATCATATTGATACATTTCCAGGGTAACAAATGACCTTTAAGACTAAGTTAGTACTATATGATTCTGATAGGATTCAGATAGACAAAGGAAGAAATTAAACTTTTGTACACAATAATGAGAGAACACTGATCCAAAGGTAGACTTGACTTTTGCTAGTGGAGGAAAGGTTCATTTCTGTTTAGGTTTAGGTCAGGTTTCTCACTCTCTGTATTACTGATATTTTGAGCCAGATAATTTTTTTTAATCAGAGAGGGTGCTGTCCTGAGCATTGTAGGATGTTTAGCAGCATCCCTGGCCTTTTCCCCCTAGATGCCAGCAGTACTGCTCCTCCAGTTGTGACAACCAAAAATATCTCCTGAGGAGCAAGATTGCCCCACGTTAAAAACCACTGGCAGAGATAATACTTCTCAAAGATGATGTGTGGGAGAGGTGAAAAGGAGGAGTTGTAGGGTGATTTATGAAAGGAGTAACTTATGGAAGGGAGATTCAAGTTTGGAGTAGGGGCCATTGCTCATAGAGAATTTTTCTTATTTTATAAAAGTCTAAGCCTTAATATGCCATCCTTTGGAAATTCAAGAGAAAGTTCTTGTGTACTAGAACTTTAATCTTTTCCTTTCTACACTATGACTATTTTCTGAAGATATTTTTATTTTTCTGAACTGATAGCATGAGGTCTTAGAGACAGTCTAATCCAAATATGAAAAGAGACTCTTGGGTTCTGTTAGGGTGGGAGTCCTGCTCTTAGACCAGTCAACTATGGGCAAGGGAAGTTGCTCTTCATATCATCTAAGTTTCTGTGGCAGTCATATGGACTGGGAAAGATAAGTAGTTCCTAGGATAATTATAATATTACCTTAAAATTATTGAGTGCTAACTACAGTCCAGGAACCATACTAATTATTTTTCTTGTATCATTTCATTTGACTCTTACCTGGCTTATGAGGAAGGTACCATCTTGGCCCCTCAAATTTACCAAGAGGATCAGAAATAGTGAGCATTTTGCCCTGTTACTTAGGAAGGATATGATGAAATTGAGATTTGAGCCCAGGAAACCTGACATGAGAGTCCAAGGCCTGTCCCTTCCGTACTAGGCTCTTTTCCAGAAGGTGATAGGGTAGTGATGGACAGAATATCTCATAACTGTCCACGATACTCACAGACCCATACTCCTGGGTTATATAGTAGGAAAAGAAGCCCAGCATTATTTAAGATACAATAATAAATTTCAAAGAGGTCCAACCATTGAACATTTGTCTTCCTTAATATTAATGAATTTCATAAACATGCATTAGGTATGATATCTCAAATTTAAAAAGCTAAATACAAATATAGGTCTTTGGTTATGTATATGTACCTTGAGTAAAGTAGCATTTTAGTTTTATAATGAAAACTTTAACATGTTAGTAACAAAAAAGAAAGAGGAAAACCTGGAAGAAGAGAGGGTGAAAATGTGAAAGCTTCTGGCTCTTTGCTGGTGTTCAATGGATTTTACTCCTTCCCATCATCTTTTTTAGAGAGTAAAAAAAAAAAAACAAAGTCACACAGCTTACCTTCCCAGGACAGAAAATGATCCCAGTCAAATGGCTTTCAACCATGGCGCTTTAATGTCTACTAATTGGTACCCTCTATTTCTGATATTGTCAGGGATCTCCCAGCAGGTAGAGTTCTTTGATATGTTAAACTTACTTCTACCTTCCCCATATGATTCTAGTTTTGGAGCCAATACACATGCTGCTATTCTAAAGTAGAGCCATTTCTTTCCTCTTCTATTCTTCATATTCCATCACCAATCACCCACCTTCAAAATTTGATCTTAGACTACAATCTGTGACTCTGTTTACTAGTGTCCTGATGAACACTTGAATTGCTTCCTGAGAGTAGAGATGAAGATAGACAGAATTTAAGCAGTGGGAATGGGAGTAGAGCTTTGGGAAATGTGGAACTGTTATCAAACAGCTAAATTGGAAAAAAAACACTAGGTAGGAAATTAGTGGAGAATAAGAGAGACCAGGGATCAAGTAAGAGAACAAAAATGTGCAGCGGGCACAGTCATTATAGCCTCTGATTTGCTTCATCATAATAAAAATAAGACAGGGCTGAGGAGTCAAAGGATAAAGGATTTTAAGTTACTACAAGCAGTTTGGAAATGGCTAATCATAGCTATAAAGCTAGATTAGAAACACAAATGAAGCCATGACGGGAATAATGGACTAGGAGAAATAGAATGGTGTGTGGCAATGTAAGAGATGGAAAATCAAGATATTGAGGTCACAAAAAGGTCATTCTAAGTAAGAGATGTTGGAAGTAGAACAAAATTATCCCCATGTCTCCCTCTTACATACATGGTAGGAAGGCTTATTTTTTTAAAATAGGAGGATTAGCTAAAAGTTATGATTTGGGCTCTTAGACTCATTTTCTAATATTCAGTGTCATCCTTCTTGTCTTTTTCCTCAGAGGGTTTGATGAGAAAAATGATCTCTAAGTGGTTAAATATTTGAGGTTCTAACTCCCAGCCCATCCTCCACTTCCATCATGTACACTGAAACAGTATACAATAGGATGATTTTGAATTCTGAAGTTGAATTTCCAAGTTTAAATTCTGCTTTTTTACTAGTAGTGTTACAGTTAGCAGTTCACCTGAAGATTTTGTATCTCAGTTTTTTCATTTGTGAAAATGATACAGCATTAGCTTATTCAGAGAAAAGTTTTTAAGATAGAATAACATTAGTGGAAAGCATTTTGGTGTATTGTTAAGAGTTACTATGGCTTTCCTTTAATATCTAAATTTCTCTTTAAAATGGGGTTGGCAGACTTCACAAATCATCTTTCTTATTCACCTCTATTTCTTCAGTGCCAAATTTACTGCCTGCACCATAGCAAGTGGCAAATATTTGTGGAATGAATAAATAATTAGATTAATAAATAAAACGTACAACATAACTATTAAAAACATGATTAAATATGACTTTAAGGTAGACCATCTTTAATCTAACCCAAGGAACTTCAGTAATTTAAAGTACGAAAAGATTTTTATTTTAAGATATACTAGTTTCCTTTTTAGGCATGAATTTGTAGGAGAATGTTAAAATAAAACTTTGGGGTGTTATCAAAAAGTTTAAAACTCTTACATGGAAGGCCTTTAAAATTATTTACTTAAGGTTTATATAACTTCTAGATTCTTTTCCTTCCAGAAGTTTAATTATTTTCATCAGCCAAACTGGTGGCATCTCAATCTCTGACTCTTACACTATATTACCCATAGCAGTTTTTAATTTTTTTGACTTCTTCATAGTGTCATTTCCTGTGAATCAATTCAGCTTTTCTATTAACTAAGGATTTCTGGCTGTCAATGCAATTTGTCCACTAAAGACAACAACACTGGCAAGCTCTGAGGCATTAGTCTTAGTTTTCCTTTGAAATACTAGTGATTTAAAGAATCATTTATTGTTTAAAGGTCTTGATTTGTTGGGCTTCTTAAGATTCCTACAGTTGATTCTAACCACAAATATTTTATTTTTAGCAAAAGGAAGATTTGGTGCAAAGAGTTGAAATATAGATGATGACACTCTATGGTCAAGTTATGCTATTTTTTTAATGGAAGAACTAACTATATGCAATCCTACAGAAATGTTTTAATATTTAATACACAAGATCTATAATTTTTCATGGGTAATTGAAACTGAATGTGAAGCATTAAAAAATTAACCACAGCAAACTGAATTTTCCAAATGAAAGATAATGTCTGCTGTTGAGTAGGGCTTTCTGTTGATTAATGCATTATGGGAGTGGAAGTGGGGGAAGTTTCCCTGAATTTTCATATATTTCCAAAAGAAGTTTTTTGTTGTATAAAATCTGCAGGAGCTGGTTTGTTGAGTTATGGGTTTATGGAATAGAATAAAGAAATTGGATTTATATGATGAGCTAGTAAATCTACTACCTGGTTCTACTGTAGCCAGAAAATTTATACATTGTACTTTCCTTAATGCTATGTGGAGAATGCCCTGTAATAGGTAGAATCACATACTTTAGACCAAGCTTGCCTAGGTTCAAGTCATGCTAACTATAAACAATGGAGATGATAAAATGATAATAGTATTTATTCCACAGGATGTTGTAAGGGTTAAATTTTTTACAATAATAAATTAAAAACACTTAGAACAATGTTTAGAACAAAATAATAACTAAAACATTATCTTTTTATTTTGTTTATGTGGCATCTAAATTAAATATTTGTAGGGCTGGTTTTCTTCTGGCCATTTTAGCTTTCAGCACTGTTATGTGGATTGGAATGGCTATGTGTCATTGACTCAATTTCCTTCATAGGTTGACCCAGAGCTTACTTTTTTGTCACTGAATTCATAATATTGATAGGCTCAGATTTGCAAAGTAGCTTTAATCTTATAAATCACTTCTCAAATTTTATTTTGAAGCTAGCTTGTTTTTTAGATGTGGATACTATAGAAACCTACACTGCATGTGCTGAAGTCATGGGTAATAATATCAATAATAGAACTATTTTTAAATGTTAGAAGGAAATAAAAGTTTTTTTTTGAAGTCTAAGATTAGTGATCCAGATAAAGAGTATAGAAATAAGGGATGGTCAAAATATATTTAAATAAGGTGAGGTTAATCTAACAATGAAATATTAGTTGTACTAAATACTTACTGAACTTATTGGTTGAAAGAGCTTAAACTTTTACCATAATTCCCAGTAATAACCACTCTGTACACTTTTGGTATTAATATGGCATACTGGGCTAAGTATTCAATATCCAGAGCCTGGCAGAAGTAAGGCTTACTTGAATGTGGTTGGTAGGGTAATTATATGGATGTAATAATTTATAGTTTTAATTTGAACATTTGAACATGAATATGATATTTTCATGTTACAGAATTACATGCTTATGATTTTGTAATTAAAAAAGGGGTATTATTTGCTGGACCCTGTACATTTTCTTATACAATACAACATTTTGATGAAATAAATTGTCTTTCCTTTTGCAAATCTGGAGACAGACCTAGAGAGATTAAATAACTTGCCCAAGGTCCTATATGAGTAAGTGGTGTAATATGGATTTCAATGCAAGCCTGACTTTAAATACCACCCCTCCAATTCATATGCTATATTGCTTCTCAATGCTTTGCAGCATTTGGGGGACATCCTGTAATCTGCTTGGTAATTGTGAACAGAAGGGTAATGTATATATAGAAATCTCATGAAAAACAATGATGTTATAAATGTTTTGTCATGACAATGGGAAATCACTTAGCCTTTCCTAACTTCAGTTTTCTCATTTGTACTATGCCTATAACAATAAATATCTATCTCATAGTATTATTGTGAGGTTAAATAAAGAAAAATATATGAGACACCAACACATAGTAAACCATTGATAGATATTCTTTCCCTTTCTCTTTCTCTTCTTGTGCTAGACACTGGTCATTTATTACATGAACTATAGATAAAATGTTTGTTAGTTTCTATTCCCCAATTGGTAAGTCATTGTTAAATCATTTTAATAATATGACAAGAGCTAGCTAGAAAGATGGATGAACATATAGATAGATTAAATAGATAGATAGATGATAGATAAATAGATGATAGAGAGACAGATGTTATTACAGTGGCAGAAAATTCCAAATAAGTGACTTACTCAATGAAGATACTCTAATCACAGTCTTAGAAGGACTGTACCCCATTTTTCACACCATTCAACTTGGTGAGGATCCATTTGGGTAACTGATAACTCTCTAAAGGTTTTATAGCTCCAGTCACGGAGCTTTGGCCACAGGAGGCATCCAGTATATATTTGTTACTTCATTGATTCAAAGAAGAGGGAAAGGACAAGATATTGGCCATGCTGGATATGTACAAAATTCATTTTTCAATTTTAATAATTGAATTGGGAAGGTCATTCCTTTAATATTTCTTCTGTAATTTTCTAGCATGCCAATCTTTGTTTAGACCAACCAGAACACTTAGACACTGAATAGTTAAACCAATTATCTAAGTATGTGGATGTATTCTACTTAATGTTAATTTTTAAATTTTAATTTAAATTACCAAAGAATAGACCTGGGTATCAGTAAAGAAATTATTCCATCAGTCACTATTTGCTTGACTTCTTAAATGTAACAGATATCTTAAAAGTTTCTAGACAAGTATTAAAGTTCAAGTAGTTTTTTTAAAAAAAGATTTTCTGAGCAACTTATTATTGCCAATAAAGCTAAAACCATTTTATTGTCAATTAAAAAAGTTAATCTTCTCATTAGTGTTAAAAATTAAAAGCGATGACTTTACAAGTATTTAATAAGAATGCACTGTATCTACTTTTAAAAAGGCATATATAAAACATTTTAAAACTAATTTTACAAATAATTTTTTTAGCAATCTCACTGACCTTTGTGCTTCTTTTTCTGTTAGGAAATTTGGATCCAAACATAAAGACAACAAAAAAAATTTGTTCCTTTAATAAATCAAGTCATCTAAATTCATAGCATAATTATAGATATTTTACGGATGAGATAGTTGAGGTTCAGAGAGTGTAAACAATTTGCAAAATGTTTTAAAGGCACAATTTGCAGAGCTGAAATTCTGCCCCAGTTAGGCTTGGCTCTAGAGTTTGTAGTTTGTGTCTTTATTGTGCAGCCTCTGTAAAAGTCAGATGCTGAACTTTACTTCACAGTCAGCATTCCAGAGAGCTTATCCCACTGCAGGGATCTCCTCTAGTGATATCTGTGTGAGGAAAGGAAGAGGACCTCCCTTTGCATTGGATCAGGTGGGGATCTGTGGTATGTCTGCTGGCATCACAGGACTTGGACAGCAAGTTCATTCATTCTAAAAGTGAGCTGTACTTGGTTTTTTCTTTACCAAGCTTTGTATCTCAGCCTGCTTTCATTAAACCATCCATATCGCCTTCTCTTCTTGGGTTTTTGTGGCTGATTAACTACTTGACTTCTGTGAAGACAACTGGTTCCTATTGACAAAGTCATTGGCTGCCTAGAATATACCTCTTTGATGCTGTGTTAAATGGACCATTTCTTTCTCTTCTTCATTCCTATGAATTGAGAGCAACAGTAGTGATGGAGCAGCAGGGATGACAAAACATGGACCATTGCTAGCTGCCTCAATAATGGGCCTGCTACTTCACTGAGCCATCAACAAGCCCTGAGGACTTAGTCTTGGAGAGAGGTCCCGAATGAGACTTCCTGCTGGGGGTGAAGATTAAGCTTTAAGTGGCATGCCTGCAGAAGGTTTAAATGTGCCAATTTGGGATGGAATTGTCCTGGAGGTCTGCTAAATTCCACTTTCTCTCTCAGTGAACACTAGCGTTACCTCTGAGTGCCCCAAAGGTGTCCTTCCCATGTGAATCACAAAGGGCTCCCTCCAGGGGCTCATTGATATCAGTTTGTTCATCACATGTGCTGTTCACTCTGTCTCCCCCAGCCCTTCATCTTCCTGAGCCTCTTACACCACTTGTGCTTGTGGTCTCAGGTTCTTGCTGAAAAGCTTTGAAGATGCAAGCAAAAATGAAGGTTTAACCTGGCAGGTAGGGAAAATTGCTTAGACTTTTTTTTTACTTAAAAGCTACTATAAAAACTTAAGTCATTATTATTCCCAAGGTTTAAAGCAACCTCACTGCTACCATGCTGGGTGAGAAGTGTTCAAGTGCCCAGCATGGCTGGCTGGCATCAGTCAGAGCCACATCTATATGATAAAGCACTGTGGGTAGATCAGCTCCGGGTGTGGATTCTCAGTCCTGCTTGCTTGATAATTGCCAGGTGGAGCTTTTCTCCCTCCATAAATAGAAAGCTGTTTATTTAAATTTTCTGTGAAAGACAGAACACTGGGATTATCCGTTGTTCCACCCCCCAAGTCAAAAACAAATGGAATCCAAATTAATTTTTATACTGTCATCTCTGGTATTTATGCAATTCTGCATGACAGTGTTGAAAGTGTTGGAAATGGATCCCCATAGCTGTTTTGGCACTAGGTGTGTTGCAAAGGCAATAGCTAATTATTTTCTCATTAACTACAGTGTTAGCTTTTTGTTCCATTTACTCTCAGAAGGCAGAGAAGCAGCTGAAATGGAGTAGAGACTCTTGTGAGACAAATGTAAGGACATGGAACTCTTGCCCTCTTCATTTATTCTATTTACAGCAATACATTCCTCATAGACCTTTCCAATGGGAATGAAACTGGAGCTGTATGAGGAATTAAATGGTGTTTTTATGAGGAAAGGTCAAGGAATATACAGAAGAAAAAATTCAGAAATTAATTTTTTCACTGTATGAATCATTGTTTTAGAGAAGTTAAGCCTGAAATATTTGCAACAGGAAAACTTAATAGAAATGACATTCATTCATTTATTAAGTAAGCATTTGTTGAATGCACCACTGTGTGCCAGACATTGGAGTTAATGAAAAGACTCAATCTTTGATTCAAGGAATATGTAGCTCTGAGCAGATGCATGTCAAATGAATGGTAAACAATTAGCATTTTGCATTTCTTTCATATATACATATCTCCATTTATAGGACATTAGAAACTACCTAAATAGAATCAGGGCTTAGAAACCTTAACTTACCTACTTTCCCACTCCTCCCCTACTCTTGCCCCCATGGGACCTAAAAAACATAGGTTTTGACTTAGAAGGGACTGTAAATGCTTCATTCCAAAATGCAAAATGGTGTTATAGGAGCTCAGTGCTCTTAATCACTGTCTCAATGAACCTCTTTCACCCTTCACTTGGAGAACTCAGTCAATGCTGGTATTAGCTGGAAAGGTGGGACTTTCTATCTGTTGCTAGATTTTGTGCCTTGAAAAACTTACCTGGCTCTCCTATTTTGTTTTGCTCATATTTTTAAAAGGTAGGGCCTTATTGTTATTTTCCGCCTGCTCTTACTTTCATCAGGCAGTTTGTTTTGATACTAGTAACAGAAAATCTATTAGTAGCTTCAATAGGTATAGGGAAGGTTGCTCAGGGCTGGTACCATACTTCAGTGATGCCATCAGGCTCTAAGTTTTTCTGGAGTTTGCTCTGCCATTTCTTCAATGTATGCTTTTATTCTCTTTACTGCCTCAAGGTTGCAAGATGGCTGTTGCATCTGCAGGCCAAATATCTGCATTCCAGTCAGGAAGTTGAGGAGGGGGAAAAATGTCTTCTGCTCACTTTTTTTTTTTTAAACAGGAGATAACAAAGCTCTCCCAGAAATCCCACCTAATTAAAGCTTATATCTCACTAACCAGAGTTATATCACATGATCAGTAAGGTAAGCTGGAACATAGGGGGATGGTGCTGGGTTGCCAACTCACAAAGGAATGGCCACATTGTATTCTTAAACTCATATGTGTTTTCAAATTTTGAGGAGAAGCCTATAGAGCAAAAAACCTAAAAAAGGAGTTGGGGAAGGCAACTTTGAGGTGAATTTGTGTTAGACCTAGAGTTATATGGTACATGGTGGTCTTTCATCTACTCAAAAAGTAATTTCCAAAAACATCAAAGTGTTTAGGGAAAATTTATTGGGACTTTCTTTTTAATAACAGTTTTCTTGAAACTAAAAGAACATAAGCAAATATTCTCTGTTTCTTCATAGATTCTCATAGGAGCTAACTAAATATAAAAAAGATGAGGGTGAAGTTAAAAAATATTTGACCATTGATTCCTGTTAGACTTGCCATGATTTCTTTAAGGCTCAAGGTATTTGAACTGTTGTAATTTTATAGCACATTATTTTCATAAGTTATTAACAGTATTTTAATATGCTTCACAACTAAAATATATACATTTGCTGATAAAATGAACTTCTAATTTTTCTTTAAATAAAAGAATCACAGTGATTTACCTTTAGTTTTATATAAGAAAAAAATCAACAAGAACATCTACATTTTCTATTTTTTGGCATTATGCCATGTGCCTTAGTTATGGAAGCATTTTATTTATAAAACTTTATTTATCCTATTAAATTTACAAATGAAAGATTTTTATAAGATGTATAGTATCATTCTCTTCTCCTGCATCTGACTTTGTCTTTCTTTGGATGGAGAAAGACGGTGCTTTAAGACTCAGAGAGATTAAATTTGTGAGTGACATGTCCTTAGGCACTCCAATCCATCACATCAGAGAACCCAATTACCTTAGCTATCATTGACTAACTATTGGTAAAAGAATTTCCAAAATGTTGTCCTTCCAAGCCAAGGCCAAAGTACAAATAAAGCTTCCAACTTACCAAAGCACCTTCCAGTTTCATCCTCTATTTGCAAAGAGATCCTTTAAAAGTCTACTGCTCTGCTTTACTGCTTATTTTTTCAACAGAAGGATCAATATCAGGGAGTGATCACTTGTGCACTGTGAAGAGGTCTCAGTGCTTGTAATGGCTGCCGCATATCATCATGCTTACATACTATTTCACCCACGGCCTCCCAGAGGGGGAATGCAGAGTCATTCAGTGGGATATAGCAGAGTCTTCTCCATATCTAGAATAAAATATTTTATTTTATTTTGCATCTCAAGGCAGAGGAGGTAGGATGAGTCTTTCCTTACAAGACATGTACACCTACAGTTATATAAATTCAGATCTATAAGACAAATAGGCTTATAAGTACTGAGTCACTAGAAGTGAGACTTTCCAAATCTCAACTCTGGTGATGTTTTCTCCAAAGCTCAAATAAATCACTTTGGGAGTAGTGAGAAAGAAAAGAGAAAAGAAGAGGTTTTGAGCCTCTTCTTTTGTTGTTCAGGGCAGAACAACATTTCACTGCTGAGAAAGGAAGGAATATTCAGCAATGTTGTGTTTCTTATACTTTAAAATAAGCAATAGCACATTGTTTACAAACTCCTAAGACTCTAGTATGTTGGTAAAGTAGATTTTTTGTTATACAGGAGGTAATAGAAAAGTGCAGTGATGCACCTGTCCTCTAGGGAAAGTAAAAGTAAAATTAAGCATAGAACTTGGGACCATGGTTCTATCTGCTAAAAATACTACATGGGCCCTTGCTGGTGTGGCTCAGTGGATTGAGTGTCCACCTATGAACCAAAGGGTCGCTGGTTTGATTCCCAGTTACGGCACATGCCTGAGTTGCAGGCCAGGCCCCCAGTAGGGGGCTTGTGAAAGGCAACCACACATTAATGTTTCTCTCCTTCTCTTTCTCCCTCTCTTCCCCTCTGTCTAAAAATAGATAAATAAATGAATAAATAAATAAATAAAATCTTTTAAAAAAAGAATACTACATGGGACAAACAATAGAATAAACAACAAAAAATAAGGAAAAAAAAGAATACTACAGTATCTATTTTACTGTTTGTGATCATCTATTTTTTTTTTGTGACAGCCACATCATTGAATCATCAAAACCCCTATCATCTCCTTACTTCATGTCTCTTGAAGAACTTTGATGTTCATAAATTATTTAACAAAAACATATTGAATCTCTGCTTGTTCTGAGTATTGTTCAAGGTGCTGGGCACACAAAGAAGAATCAGACATACCCCTTTAGATATGGCCTTTAGGAGCTCACATATAGAAGAGGACTTTGAGGACAAACATTTAGAGCAATAATTGAAATAGAACAATTCCCCCTTATATGTGGGAGATGAGTTCTAAGGCCCCAGTAGATACCTGAAACTGCAGACAGTACTGAACCCTATATCTACTATGTTTTTTTCCTATACACATATACCTGCGATAAAGTTTAATTACTCTTGCACTTCGGGGCCATTAGTAAGTCTGTCTGGTAACATGGAAGACTACTAAATGACTAGCAGGTGGGTAGCACACACAATGTGGCTACCTGGACAAAAGGATGGTTCATGTCCCAGATAGAACAGAACTGGATGGCAGGAGATTTTATCATGCTATAATCAGAATACTGGGCAATTCCTGTGTAAACTACTTCTGAAATTTTTTATTTAATATTTTTGGACCACTGTTGACCATGGGTAGTTAAAACTGCGGTTAAATGGGGATTACTGTACAGAGTAATCTGGGCCCTAATGAAGGAAATGTAGACAAAGCATAGCAACACAATGTAGCATAATGGTGAAAAGCATGAACTCTAACTTCAGATTTCGTAGGTTCAAGTCCTGGACTCAACTTTGTAGCACTGTGACCTTGGGCAAATAACAGTCTTCCCTTTTAAAGATCTAGAACATATCTTAGGAAACATAGATACATGCACTTAAATATAGCACCTTTATCCTTCAGGATAACTGAAGTAGTATTGGAGCACTAGGGAAGGAACATAATGCTGCTAGGGATGTTGGAGTGGGTTGGAGATCAGGGAACATTTATCGGGGGGGGGGGTGGTGGCCCATTAACTGCATAATCAGATGATGTATTTACTTGTGGATTAGTACATATCAAGAGTGGTTTTAGATAGTGTGTGATGGGAGAACACCCAAAAAGGAAAAGTGGGAATTTGAATGCCATATGAATTAAGGTTAGTCTTCATTCTATTGAAGATTTCTGAAATATGGGAAAAGCATTATAATTGTGGGGAAAGTCTTGAGCTTTATAGACTGATGAACTTGAATTAAAGACCCAGTGTAGTGATTTGGAAACTATGAGACCTTGGCAAGTTCATAAAACCTTTCAAAGCCTCAATTTCCTTAAGAGGAGGATAATAGGACTTACTTTGTCTTATAGGGTTTAGTGAGGATTAAATGAGTAAATAAATATATGGAAAGTACTTGGAACAATGCCTAGGAGGTACTTAATACTAAGTAAATAACTGTCATCATTTTAATTATATCGTGTCTTTGAAAAATAGTTCTGACAGGGGCATGGTAGCAGAGGGGCTAGGCAGGAAGACCAGTTAGGAGGTTGTGAAAGTCCATGCAAATGAAAGGGCAGAATGGACAAAGGCAGTGTCTTTAAATAGGCAGGGTAGGATATGTTTGAGATATACTTCAATGGAAGAGTAGGCAGGTACAGCTGACTGGAGGGTGGTAAAGAAGGGGGTGGAAAGGAAAAATAAAGTGAGGTTTATGCAGAAGATGACTTAGCTTTTTCTTTTGGGTGCTTAAAGGATGGTGAGGCCATTACTTGAGATACAAAACAGGAGATACTGTAAGTCTGGAGAAAAAATAAAATGAATTAGATTTTGGCTGTATTACAGGTGAGTTGTATGTAGACAGCCAGATGGAGGGATAGGGTGAAGGGAAGCTGGAAAGACAGGTCTAGAGATGAGAAGAGAATTCTGTGCTAGAGATATCTATCATCTATCTATCATCTATCTATCTGTCTATCTATCTATCTATCATCTATCTATCATCTATCATCATCTATTTATCTTTATCATTTATCTATCTACATATCTATTATCTATCTATGTATCATATACCTTTCTATCTAGAAATGATTTATATATGGATCAAATGTCAGCAAACTTTTCCTGAAATGTGTCAGTGGATATTTTAGGCTTTGGGGCAATACATTATCTGCAGCAACTACTCAGCTGTTATCATCACAGCAGCCAAGGACAAGTCCCAAACAAATGGATGTGCCTATGTTCCAATAAAATGTTAGAAAACAGGCTGCTGACTAGATTGGTCCATGGGTTGTAGGTTGCTGACCCTGTTATAGATGGTAAGGACACAAGAGTGGATGAACTTGTGTAAGGACAGGGAGAAGACAAAATTGGAAAGAGATGATGGTGAAAATACCGCCATTCAGGGTGGATGAATAGAGAGGGCCAGTGAACTCATGGCTGGGTATGGGTTGTTCTGACTGTAGGCCTTCTCAGTGTCTTCTCAGTAGCAGAAAGATTTGTTAAAGACCCTGAAACAACGTTCATGCCTTATTTAATCTTAATCTTAAGGGAAAACCTGTCAGGAGGTGAGAAAGAAAGGAGGAGTGATACTAGCATTTTAACAAGGGTGCCAGAATGCCTGCTTTAGGAGATTTAACCTCATGTGTCCTGAACAAACTTTCTTTACTTGCCCCTTATATTATCATACACTTCATAGTTCTTCTTCCTCCCTCTTCTTCCAATGTTGCTTCCCCTCCTCTCACTCCCCACCCTGGTGTGCCCACCACAATACCAGGTGGGTGAGATGATAATCATCAAGCCAGCTATTATGAGCAGTATAAACAAATGACAAATCTCTGGGTGCAAGAAAGGTAACAAGAGGCTGATCAGTAGTTCTAGTTATCTTTCCTTCATGTTTATTGCAGTCTGGTGCAGTTATTTTTAAGGGCTTGACATTGATCGACAGCTTCTATTAAGGCCTATCCAGGGCAGCTGGATTGAACAGATACATTAAATAAAGCGGTTATTGCTTTTCATTGCCTTTCCGTAAAATATCACTGCTAAATAGCTTCTGCCATCAGATGCAGTTAGGTACATGGTTTTAATTTGAGGGACTGCTTTATAACACTGCACAATTGACACTGGCCTTTGTTTCTCCTACAATAATGATTGTGTACATCCTGGAGAATTGATGGGCTGTCCTTTGAGGTGGTGTTGGGAGGAGGCGGGAGGAGAGAGCTCTGGCTTTGTTGTTCTCCCTCTCTCTCCTTTTATACATGCTAGGTTTGTCACTTGTTTGCAGCATGGGCAGGAACAATGTCAAGCGAGAGTCCTTATCTCAGGATGTTGTAATGTAGGGACTGTAAACCCTCGCCTGGAGACCAGATAAGCTCAACCTTACAAGCCCGGAGGAAGACAGGGTGGGTGGGGGTTGCATGATTGAAACAACAATGGAAAGCTGTCGGGCGCCTGTTACAGCTCTTTCTGGTGCCACAGAAATATATGCATGTGGAATGGTGCATAACAAGTATGAAAATAAAAGTCTGGAATGTTCATCTAATAATGATGTATTTGGAGCAGGATTATGCTGCCCGGTGATATTCTTGTTTTATCTCTGGGCTAAACGCTGGGGCAGCTGTGTGCTTTGGCACAGTCTTCTGTCCCTCCTTTTGTGTGCTGCATATTAATTCTTTATTGAAGTAATTAAATGTGTGCTTAATGGCAATGAGCTGGCAGAATGAACGCACAATTGAATTAGCAGTTATGATTGGGAGCATGCTACACAATGAACTAAATGCAATTACTGTAGGCATTTCTTTCTCCAAGTCATATCTGGCTACATGACATGACTTAATTAGAGGTGGTTAGATACACTTACTCCCTGATCCTCTAGTGGGCTGTCTGAATTTTACTTAGAACTCTCCCAACCCCCATATTTGCCCCTTGCCCCACCCTTATTCAGATGGTGCTCAGCAGACTCCTGATCCCAGCTCCTCTGCCATGAAGATAAGTCTTATTTTTCATAAAGAAACAGGAGTTAAGAGTGACATATTCAGCAGTTTCTTCTTTGGTAAAATCTCTGGTGATCATTGTTCCAGCTGTCTGTCCAGGTAAGTGAGGGCCAGGGCCATAGCAGGACCTGGCATGCTTTGTGAACTGAGGAAGGGCAGGTACCCTGATAGCATCAATAGAGATTTATTTGGAGAATGAACTACACTTTAAGACTTTAGCTTTTCAGCCACTGAGGTCACTCCTGGGTGGAGGGTCTTTTATTTTATTTTTATTGTTCAAATATGTTTGTCTCCATTTTCCTGACACCACTTTCCCCTGCCCCACCCCCCCCACCCCCACCTCCCACCCTCAATCCTTCCCCTCTTTGGCTTTGTCCATGGATCCTTTACACATCTTCCTTGATTTAACACTTCCTCTTCTTTTCTCCGTTACCCTCCTCCCTCCTTCCCTCTCGTTACTGTAGGTTCCTTTTTTCTTTCAATGTTGCCGGTTCTATTTTCCTTGTTTCTTCGTTTTGTTGATTAGGTTTCACTTATAGGTGAGATCATATGGTTTTTGTCTTTCACCCCCTGGCTTATTTCGCTTAGTAAAATGCTCCCCAGTTCCATCCATGCTGTCGTGAAGGGTAGTAGCTCTTTCTTTCTGCTGCATAGATTCCATTGTGTAAGTGCACCATAGTTTTTTGATCCACTCGTTTGCTGATGAGCACCTAAGTTGCTTCCAGAACTGGGCTATTGTAAATTGTGCTGCTATGAACACTGGGATGCATAGGTTGTTTTGAACTGATATTTTGGGATTCTTAGGGTATAATCCCAGCAGTAGAATTGCTGGGTGAAAAGGTAGTTCCATTTTTAGTTTTCTGAGGAAATTCCAAACTGTTTTCCACAATGGCCTTACCAGTCTGCATTCCCACCAAGAGCGTACTAGGGTTCCCTTTTCTCCGCAGCCTCGCCAGTACTTGTTTGTTGTTTATGATGGCCATTCTGACAGGTGTGAGGTGGCATCTCATTGTGGTTTTAATTTGCATTTCTCTGATGGCTAGTGATGCTGAGCATCCTTTCATATGTCTCTGGGCCTTGTGTATGTCCTTGGAGAAGTGTCTGTTCAAGTCCTTTGCCCATTTTTTGATTGGATCGTTTGTCTTGGAGTGGAGTTGAGTGAGTTTTTTATATATTTTGGAGATCAAACCTCTGTCTGAGGTATCATTGGCAAATATATTTTCCCATAACGTTGATTCCCCTTTCATTTTGCTGATGCTTTCTTTAGCCATGCAGAAGCTCCTTATGTTGAAGAAGTCCCATTTGTTTATTCTTTCCTTTATGTCCCTTGCTCTAGGGGGCTTATCAGTTGAAAATATTGCTGTGTGGGATATCTAAGAGTTTCCTGCCTATGTTCTCCTCTAGGAGTTTTATGGTGTTGCAACTTATGTTTAAGTCTTTTATCCATCTTGAGTTTATTTTTGTGTATGGTGTTAGTTGGTCATCAAATTTCAGTTTTTTGCATGTAGCTGTCCACCTCTCCGAACACCATTTGTTGAAGAGGCTATTTTTATTCCATTTTATGCTTCTGGTCCCTTTGTTGAATGTTAATTGACCTAGGAATAAACTTAACCAAGGAAGCAAAAGACCTGTATGCAGAAAATTATACAACACTGAAGATTGTCAAGTTCTTAAGGGCTTACTTAGGCAAGCAGTGAATACCTACAACACATTGCTCCATCAGAATGCTCAATAATAAGACATGACTACACGAGTTATATCATCTTTACTTAGAAATTTTGTAATATTAGTTAAATTCATGGTTCTTAATGCTGGATGTACAAGAAAATTCCATAGACATTAAAATTACTGATGACCTAGTCTCACCTCTAGAGATTTAATTGTCTGAGGTGTGGTTCAGTTATTGCTAATTTATTAAAACTCTCAGGTGATTCTAATTATACTAAGAATTGAGAAGCACTAAATTAGCTAGAATAATTTTATTCAAAAATTTTTATTAATTTGCTTTCCTACCTTTTATTTGTAGAGCGTCTTGGCACTCTGCGTTATTTTTTGGGGGGAGGCAGGAATTTGACTCATACGGACATGAGTAATGGTGGATGTCGGCAGATCATAAAAGGGTAATAGATAGTGGTTCTTTAATCGAATATACAAATTTATAGCTTCTTCTCATCCCTATGTTGATCCTGGGGCTACTTTGGAAATGCTGTGCTAGAATTTATAACTCCATCAATTCCTGACCTCCCAGATTTGTCCAACAAGTAAGAGCTCTCATTAGTTGTGCCCCACCCCCTGTTTTGTTTAGAGTTATTTACAAAGAGGTCAATCAATATCTACAGACAGACAGTTGGGATGTGAAGCCCTCATTAATCCATTTCATTTTCTTTTCTCAAAATGGCAGATGGAAGCAGAAGGGACAACTTGCTATAAAACAAACATTGCCACTTTTGAACACCTAAAATATGCATTTTGTTTTATTTCTATCTGAGCCTAATGAGGCAGGGTCCCTGGTCAGTGGGAGCTCCTGGGTCTATTTTACAGCCTTCGTTCTCTTTCCCAGGGCCATAAATGAAACCCTTTCAGCCCTAATGACCACAATGACTTTCCTTGATCATGTTATTGCTACTTTGGCACATTTATTGCTTTCACATGCACTAATGGATGAGTTTGGATATGTTAACAATTTATATATCATTTGATCCTAAAAAAGAAACCCTACTGAACTAAGCACCCACGATTGAGTAGCTTTTAAGGAGTATAAATGAATTTAATGCTTTAGAAAGAGCTTCTGTAAATTATGAACATGACACCTATTACATTAAGCTGCATTAAGCATTAATACATCTTCATTACTGGCAGGTTGCCCAAACCTCCAAGGTTGAAAATGTTGCCTGAAAATGTTCAATGCAATAGTCACCTAGGCCAAGACTGATGGCTCTTTTTTAGGGAGTGTGAGGGATGCCTATTGACTTGGTCTTTCTTCTACTTACAGACAAAGAAATGTAAGTGGTGTCAATCAGAGTTTCTCCAAAACTGTGTCTAATGGCCAGGTAAACACTTCTGAATCCTTGGTGAGCTGCTCAGTTACCATTACTAGGAGAGGTCCTTGAATAGGGAGATGCCAGGTGTTCCAGCCTTTTAAGTTAAAAGATTAGATAGGGGACATAATGTTCCTTTGTGGGAGAGTTACATGTAATTCTATTATTATCTTACAGAATAAAATTATTAACAGCACATTGATAACAACAGCTACCATTTCCTGAATATAGGGTGAGGCAAAAGTAGGTTTATAGTTGTGATTATACAAAATACAGAGTTTATTATTATAGTGTTATTATTTATTAATTATAGTGTTATTTTCCATATGAATAACTATAAACCTACTTTTGTTCCACCCCATTATTTACTATTTGTCAGCACTGCTAAACTCTTTGTATACTTTCTGTTGTTTAATCCCTTAATAATCCTGTGAGTTAGATACTGTTTATTGCCCAAGAGTATTGTATTAGTTTTCTAGGCTGTTGTGACAAAATACCACAAACTTGGTGGCTTAAAACAACACTAATTTATTCTCTTACTGTTCTGGAGGCTATGAGTCTGAAATTAGGTGTTGGAAGAGCCATGCTCTCTCTGAATTCTGTAGGGGAGAATTTCCCCCCCCCCTCTCTTAGCTTCTGGTGTTCTTGCAATCCTTGGTGTTCCTTGGCACTGCTTGACTTGTAGGTGCCTCTCTTCAGTCTCTGTCTCTGTCCTCATGTAGTGCTCTACCTGAGTGTTTCTGTCTGTCTTCTGTTATTTTAAGGATACCAGTTATATTGGATTAAGAGCCAATCTTACCCCAGAATGACTTCATCTTCACTAATTAAATCTGTAAAAACTATTTTTAAATGAGGTCCCATTCTGAGGTGAGAAAGGGAGGGGCGGGAAAGGGGAGGGGGAGAGAGAGAGAGAGAGAAAATGAACAATGCCGTGAAAAAATATTCATTAGGCTCAAATTTGGCCAGTTGTGAATAAGAGGGTCATGACTTAATTTCAATAAGACATAAGATTCATTTGTGGGAAAACAATTAAGCAGTTGTCACAATTGTCACGCTTGTAGTACAATCCTTGTGACTAGAACAACAGAACTGCTAGGGTCTCACTGATTGTGGACAAGCATGTTAGCTCTCAATGATCCTCTAGGTTCATCTCTATTTTAAGTGATTTTGACTAAACTCATAGGTCAACACCATGAATAACTATAGACGTTAACATGTACCTTTAAAGGCCAAAGAGAAAACCAGTTGGTTTGACCTTGAGTGTGTGGTCCATGAACAAAGAAATAATTTCTTTTGATGACAGTAAAAATCCCCAGTTGAAGATGGCTTAGTAGAGGTCAGTATATTTGACAAACATTTATTCAGCATTTGCCCCATTGATGATAAAAAAGATGAGCTCCCAGACTGATAGGAAGAGACATGGGGAAAACTAATAAAAAGTTATAGGAGCACTAGTAGAAGAATGTATGGCACATAGTGAGGGCATTCAGGAAGAGATGAATATGAAGTTAGACTGGACCACCTGAGTTCAAATCTTGCTTCTACCAGTTCCTTGTCACCAGTTTTTAATTAAGTTGTATATGACCTCTGTAAGTATCAATTTCTTAACGAGGATAACAGTACTTACTTTATACTGTTATGTTAAATATTAAGTGAGAAATCACATGTGAATTAGTAAGGACTTTTTGGTCATTGGTGACAGACCCACTCTGGTTAAAGTATACAAAGGAATTAATTAGCTTATATGACTCAGAAGTCCACAGGTATATTTATTCTCAGTCACAGAAGCATCCAGAAGTTCAATGGTGCTGTCAAGATACTACTTTCATATTCGTCTGTAACCTCTTTATTTAGACTTTATCCACAGGCTTGTTTTCCCAGAATAGTGGCAAAAACTGCCTAATATCATCTCTAGACTTTTACCCTAAGAGTGGGAAGTGAATGCTTCTCTATCACTAGTTCCTGCAAAAGTCCTGGGTTGGAATCTCATTGATTAGACTTGGAAATGTTGCCATCCTTGAACAGGAGTTGAGAAGAGAGGTGAGAGCAACCACTGAGACTGAAGGAACAATCCCATGTGATGCTGAGCATGTGGAAAAAACATATCTTCCATGTAGACATGGAAAATGCATGATTCTTATGGCCTCTGGGATTATTAACCTATTACCTATGTCTATTAGTACCTATTACTGCTATTTAAATGAACCCTATTAGGTACTAATCCTGTCCCTAAATAAAACTGGGCTTCCTTATACCCAGAAGAGTGCCTAGAATATCATAGAACTTAGTGATTATATGCACTAATTGAATATGGAGTCAGTCTACCTGGGTTCAAGTCCCAACTCAACCATTTTCTTGAGTATGCTGCTTAACCTCCATGAGCCTCCATTTTACTGCCTCTAACATAAAGGTAGTAGTAGTAGTAGTAGTACCTATTTCAGAGAGTAGCAGTGAGAATTAAATGAATTAGCACAAGTAAAATATTTAGAACAGAAGCTAACACATGATAGAAACAAAAATATATATAGCACTTCATAATATGTTCCAGGAACTGTTCTAAACACTTTATAAATGTTAACTCATTTAATCCTAATAACAAAATTATGAACCAGCTACTATCATTGTTCTCAATTTCAGATGAGGGAAGTAAGGTATGGAGTGGTTAAGTCAGTTCCCAAGGTTAGTCATGAATGACCAAGCCCAGATTTAAACCCAAGTAACCTGGCTCCAGAGTCTACAATCATGCCTTAGACTGCTCAAAGTACTTAATAAATATCAGTTCCTATTGTAACTAGCATAAATTCTCAATTTATGTTAAACACATCAATGAAATAAAAATCTTTGAATAATTTCTTAGGATTTAGTTATAGAAATGGAATTATTAAACAGTTGTTTAGAAAAATAATTATTGCATACATGGTATAATCAATATTTTTAAAGCTATTAATGTGTTTCCAAAAAGATACTTCAAGTCATAGGACATGTTAAGCCAATTTCATGTCCCAGTGCCAAGCACACATGGTATGCCACCAGATACTCAGAAAATGTTTAATGAATATGTGAATAATAAGTGATTTTTAAAAGGGTATATCAGTATATACCATCACATAAAACACTGGAGTATTTTATTTCACCAGGCCCTTTTTGAAAAGTAAGTGCCATAATTTCCATATCTTTCTAAGTTTGATAAGCAAAAAATAGTTTCTCACTTTTAATTTTTTTTTATTTGAGTTCCTTAATTCAATAAATACTTATTAAAATAAGTATTTTAGGTCTACTGTTTATCAAGTGCTATGCTATTTTATTTTCTTACTATTTTATTTTTAATTTTTAAGAGTTTATTTTTTATTGTATTTTTTTCTATTACCAGTTATCCCCCTTATACTGTCTCCCACCTTCACCCACGCACCCCCCCTACAATGACCACAGACACTGTTGTCTGTGTCCATGAGTTCTCTTTTGTTTTTGCTTCATCACACCATCAAACCTCACCAAGCTGTCAGTCTACTCTCAGGCACTATTTAGATATTGCAAATACAGTGGTTAACAAGACTTCTGAATAAGACTCACATACCTACTTTGTATGTTTGTTGTGATGATTAAATAAAACAATATAGGTAAATATCTTACAAAAACTCACCACAGAGAGGGATTAGGGCAGTTAAAATTGTGTACATGTGTGACTGCCCTTGGCAGAGTTGTGGTTCTAGGGAGATAGAAATTGGAAGTTAGGGCCTGCAAGGGTGGAGAGACAAGCTTTCATTTGAGCTGCCTCAATAATTATATAACAGGGGATCAAAGATGGTAGAGGACTAAATGGAGACTGAAAAAACTTCCTCCCAGGATCAAATTGAAATTAAATTGTAGAAAAATCCTCCAAAATAACAAACTGAACATTATCTAGAGAGAAGCCTCATAACCGAGGACAGACAGAAGAAATCACTTCACTACAACATGATTGGTAAGGAGTACAGAGGCATGAGAGGACTACGTGGGCTCACACAGATGGCAGCTGAAGTTCCAGAGGGATATTTCATCAGCTGGGATGTTCCTCCTGAGAAGCTTGGGGTCTAAACACCAAGCTGGGCTTCCCAGCCTATGGCACCAGAGCTGGGAAAAGAACCTAAATAACATCCAGCTGTGAAAAGCAGTGGGATTTCTGTCTTCCAGGGAGAGACAAGAGAGCCTCTTAAAGGCCCAAAGCACAAAATTCCATTTGCAGCCTTTTACTCTGGATTCTGACAGAGGGAGGACAGAGTAGTGAGACAGGTGAGAAGAGTCTGGCACTTGTGGCTCTGGGAGGGAACTGAAGGAACAGGCACAAGGATACTTGTGAGGAGTCATTTCCCATACTGCAGAAGGTCATCTTTCTCAGGATGAGCACTCCCCTCCCAGTGGCATCAGTCTGAAGGGAAGCAATAGCCCCACCCACATGAATTAATCTGCCCTACTCTATGGAGCTTAAGCTGAGCTGCTGAGAAGTACAGCTGGAGGTTCTTTCAGTGATTAACAATAAAGGCAAGCCTCTGAGAGCTCTGAGACTTTAGCTGACCCTCCCCTGAGCCCCTGGCTGGTAAAATGGTCTTGGTGTGTAACCTGGTTCATTCTGTGAAAAAAATCAGACCCAGCAGAAGGAGCCACAAGCTGTTAATGGCCTCATAGCTCCAGAAAAGTTGCCCAGGGAAAGTAGCAAGCAGCTTCTGACAAAAATGTGCACCAGAATCTTTGCAGATCTATGTAATATATAGAAAAAATTACAAAGAGGCAGCCAAAATGGGAAGACAAATACAGGCAACAAATCAAAGAACAAGAAATTCCTTCAGAAGAACTAAATGAAAAGGAGGCAAGCAATTTATCAGGTAGATAGTTTAGAGTAATGATTATAAAATTATTCAACAATGTGAAAAACATTGTTCATGGTTTAAAAGAGGACCAGTCAGAAAGAAAGAATGCAATATTTGGAGTAAATAATACACCAGAAGGACTCAATAGTAGATTTGATGAAGCAGAGGATAAATCAGTGATTTTGAAGACAAGGTAGAAAAAAACACAAGCAGAGCAGCAAAACACACACAAAAAAGGGAATTAAAAGAATGAGGAGAGCTAAAGAAGCCTTTGGGACAACGTGAAGCATAACAACATCCACATCAGGTTGATACCAGAAAAAGAAGAGAGTTAAATCTGGGAAGTGCAAAGAGGCGCAAACTAGATGGATCAAAGATGCCTACATCAAGACATCTCATAATTAAAATGGCAAAACTTAAAAAAAGGACAGAATCCTAAATACCACAAGAGAAAATCAGGTAGTTACCTACAAGGGAGCTCCCACTAGACTGTCACCTGATTTCTCAACAGAGACATTTCAGGCGAGAAGAAAATGGCATGAAAAATTCAAGGTGATGGAAAGCAAGAACCTATGACCAAGGCTACTCTACCCAGTAAGGCTATCACTTAAAATTGAAGGAGAAATAAAGAGATTCCCAGACAAGAAAAAGATAAAGGGATTTGTTAACACCAAACCAGTAGTGCAACAAATGTGAAAGGAGCTGCTTCAAGAAGAAGAAAAGGAGAAAGACATGAAAATAGTTGAAAAATAAAATGACAATAAATATGTATCTAACAATAATCAACTTAAATGTAAATGGCTTAAATTCTCCATCTAAAAGACATAGAGTAGCTGAATGCATAAAAAACCAAAACCTATATATATGTTGTCTCCAAGAGACCCATCTGAGATCAAAAGATAGACACAGACTAAAAGTAAAGGGATGGAAAAAAATTATTTCATGCAAATGGAAAGAAAAAAGCTCAGGGAGCAGTACTTATATCAGACAATAATGACTTTTAAACCAAGATGTTATAAGAGATACAGAAGAACACTACATAATGATAAAGGGAACAATCCAACAAAAGGATATAACCCTAGTAAACATTAATGCACTCAAAATAGGAGCACTGAAATATGTAAAACAAATCTTGATGGACATTAAAGGAGATATTGATGAAATACAGTCATAGCAGGAGATTTTAACATCCATTGACAACAATGGAATGATCTTCCAGACAGAAAATCAATAAGGAGACAGTGGCTTTGACACACCAGATCAAATTAATTAATAGTTATATTCAGATGTTTCAACCCAAAGCAGCAAAATATATACTCTTTTCAAGTGCACATGGAACATTTCTTTGGATAGACCACATGTTAGGACACAAAAAAGTCTCAATAAATGTAAGAAGACTGAAATCATATCAAGCATCTTTTCTGACCACAATGCTATGAAAATAGCAATGAATCATAGGGAGAACACTGAAAATATACAAGAATTTGGAAGTGAAATAACATGTTATTAAACAATGATGAAATCGAGGGAGAAATCAAAAGATACCTTGAAACAAATGAAAATGAGTTTCACAGCAATACAAAATATGTGGGACACAGAGAAAGCAGTCCTAAGTGGGAAATTCATAGCATTACAGGACTTTCTCAAAAAACAGGAAAAAGCTCAAATAAACACTCAAACTTTACACTTAGAGGAATTTGAAAAAGAACAACAAAAGAATCCTAAAGTGAGTAGAAGGAAGGAAATAATAAAGATAAGAGTAGAAATAAATGAAATAGTCTAACAATGATACTAAAGATTAATGGATCTAAGATCTGGTTCTTTGAAAGGATAAACATGATTGAAAAACATTTACTCAGACTCATCAAGAAAAAAAGAGAGAGGACTGAAATAAATAAAATCAGAAATGAAAGAGGAGAAATAAAAATGGATACCAAAGAAATACAAATGACTGCAAGAAAATATTATGAAGAAATATATTCCAAAAAATTGGGCAAATTTAACAAAATGGATAAGTTCCTAGAAACATTCAACCTTTCAAAACTAAATCAGGAAGAGTCAGAGAATCTGAATAAACCAATAAAACCTAGTCAAATTGAAGCAGTAATTGAAAAATCCAACAAAAAAAGCTCTGAACTGGATGGCTTCACAGGTGAATTTTACCAATCATTCTGAGAAGAACTAGCATCTCTCCTCAAAATATTCCCCCCAAAAATCTATGATTGATGGAAGATTCCAAGCTCATTTTATGAAGCCAGCATTACCCTTGTTCTAATACCAGATAAAAACACCACAAAAAAGAAAATTATAAGGCAGTAACACTGATGTATATAGATGCTAAAATTGTCTATAAAATGTTAGCAAAATGACTATACCAATACATCAAAAAGATCGTACACCATGATCAAGTGTGACTTCTTACAGGAGCAAGGTTGGTAACATTATGACACACCACACAAAAGAAAGAATGATAAAAACCATATGATCACATCAATGAATGCAGAAAAAACATTTGATAAAACAGTCTCCATTTATGATAAAAACTCTCACCAAAGTGAGAATTGAGATAACATACCTAAACATAAAAGCCATTTTTGACAAACTCATGGCCAGCATCATACTTAATGGGCAAAAACAACAAATGTTCCCTATAAATCGGGAACAAGACAGGGATGTCCACTTTCACTGCTCTTATTCAACATAGAACTGGAAATCAAACCAGAACAATTAAACAAGAAGAAAAAAAATAAGGCATCCAAATCAGAAAGGTAGAATTAAATCAATATTTGCAGATGGCATGATACTGTACATAGAGAATCCCAAAGATTCCACCAAGTGACTAGACCTGATAAATGAATTCAACAAAGTGAGAGGATACAAAATTAATATCCAGAAATCAGTTGAATTTTTATTTGCCAATATTAAACTATCAGAAATGAAAATTAAGAAAAGAATACCACTCATAATTGCTTCAAAAGATAAAAAGCCTAGTAATAAATCTAAAAAGGATGTAAAAAACTTGTACTCAGAACTTTATAAGACACTGAAGAAATAAAGAAGGTACAAAAAAGTGGAAGCATACTGTGTTCAAAATAGGAAGAATTAACATATTCATTAAAATATTCCACTACCCAAAGCAATTTCTAGTTCAATTCCATATTTAGATTCTAATCTTATTCAGATTCCAATGTTATATTTCATAGAACTAAAAAAAATATTAAAAACTTTTATGGAACCATAAAAGGTCTCACATAGCCTTTTAAGAGGAAAGAACAAGATTGGAGGAATTATGCTACCTAACATCAAATTATACTACAAGGCCATAGTAACCAAAGCAGCATGATACTAGCATAACAAAAAGATGCATAGATCAATAGAACAGAATAGAGAGCCTAGAAATAAATGCACACCTTTATAGTCAATTAATAACCAACAGAGGAAGCAAGCATACACAATGGTCTAAAGATAGTCTATTTAATTGTGTTAGGAAAATTGGACAGATAATGCATAAAAATGAAACTAGATCACCTTCTTACACCACACACTAGAATAAATTCAAAACAGATTAACGACTTAAATATTAGACCTGAAACCATGAAAATCCTAGAATATATAGGCAGTAAAATCTTGGACATTGCTCATAACCATATGTTTTCTGATATATCTCACCAGACAAGGGAAACAAAAGAAAAAATAAATAAATAGATAAATGGGATTACATCATTTTAAAAAATTAAAAAGTTTTTGCACAGCAAGAGAGACCATCAATAAAATAAGACCACCTATGTACTGGGGGAACATTTAGCCAATAGATCTGATAAGAGGTTAATATGCAGAATTTATAAAGAATTTATAAAATTCAACACCATCAACCCCCAAACATCTGATTAGTAAATGGCCAAAGGGCCTGAATAGACACTTCTCCAAAGAGGACACACACATGGTCAATAGACATGTGAAATGATGCTGAACATCACTAATCATCAAAGCAATGCAAATTAAAGCCACAATGAGATACCATCTTGTACCTGTCTGAACGGCTATCATCAATAAATCAACAAACAACAGGTACTGGCAAGGATGTGGAGAAAGGGGAACCCTTTTGCACTGTTGGTGGGAATACAGACTGGTACAGCCACTGTGGAAAGCAGTATAGACACCTCAAAAAATTAAAAATGGATCTGCCTTTTGACCCTGCAGTCCCACTTCTGGGAATATATCTGAAGAAACCCAAAACACTAATTAGAAAGAACATAAACACCCCTATGTTCATTGCAGCATTATTTACAATTGCCAAGATATGGAAGCATCTCAAGTGTCCACCTGTAGATGAGTGGATAAAACAACTATGGGACATTTACACAATGGGATACTACTCAGCTGTGAAAAAGAAGAAAATTTTACTCTCTGTGACAACATGGATGGACCTGGAGAACATTATGCTGAGTAAAATAAGTCAGTCAGAGAAAGGCAAACAACACATGATTTCACTCATATGTGGAATCTAATGAACAAACTGAACTAACAATCTACACCAAGACAGACTCATAGATAGAGAGTAGGATGACCACTACTGGGGGGAGAGTTTTGGGGGTAGAGGTACTGAGCAAAAAGGAAAAAGTTATCATGGACATGGACAACAGTGTGATGATTGGCAGGGGCAGGGGGGTATAAGGACATAAATAGTAATGGAAAAAATAAAATTAAAAATTAAATATATATATTTTAAGAGTAAATCTACATTTTAGGAATAAAGGCAAAGCAAAAATAGACCAGTCCTCATAATGACGGACTTGCAGATTTGATTGGAATAAGATGATCTGCCTTTACTCTGTGTGTCAGAGTATTCAAAATTTTCAAAATTTTAATGAAATTAAAAACTTTATATTGGGCCCTAGCTGGTGTGGCTCAGTGGATTGCATGCCGGCCTGCAAACCCAAGGGTCATCAGTTCAATTCCCAATGTAGAGCACATGCGTGGGTTGCAGGCCAGGTCCCCAGCAGGGGGTGCGTGAAATGCAACCACACATCGATGTTTCTCTCCCTCTCTTTCTCCCTCTCTTCCCCTCTCTAAAAATAAATAAATAAAAATCTTTAAAAAAAAACATTTATGTTGGTAGATAACATCATCTGTAACCTAAAATGTGAAGAGACAAGATCAAACAATTGAAAACCAAGAGAAGAAATAAACAGTAAAAGCAGACCCAGAGATGACCCAGAAATTGAAGTTATTAGACATAGACTTTTAAATAGCTATAATTCATATATTCAAGAAATGGAGAAATAGGTATTATATTTCAAGAGAGGATTGGAATCTATGATAAATAAATTAACAGAAAGACTACAGTAATGGAAAAATTATGTGAATTCCAAATAATATCTATGGTGTGTTAAAAGTAATATATAATTGACAGTTTCTTAGTTTTGACAAGTGCACCATGGTAATGTAAGATGTAAAAGCTGGGGAAACTCACTGAGAAATATTTATACAGGAACTCTCCATACCACCTGTGCAACTTTCTTGTAAATTTAAAATTATTTCCTTTTCATATATTTCATACCATTAAACTATAAGCTACTTAAAAATAGGAATTTTTGCTTGTTTTTATGATTACTACTTCCCTGTGCCCCACTTTGAGTGGTGCCTGACTCATATTAGGTATTCAAGAAATATTTTTGGTTAAATTAGTCTTTATATTTGTATCTCCCCACCTTCTATTAGTTCCAGCATTTCTCACTCAGTATCAATTGAAAATTTTTCCCTCTACATTTAATAGTATATTCCTGATTTGATGTTTTTATTTTTATTAGTTTCTTTCATTATCTTTATAATTTACTTATTCTACTTGTCTTTGATTTATTCTGTACTTTTTACAAATTCTTAAATGTAATGCTTATTTAGACAATTTTTACATTTTCTTGTTTTCTAATATAATCTTAAGCCTTTAGATTACTCTTTAATTTCTTCATTGTCATATTTTTAATGTGAAATATTTCCTTTACTGCACAACTGTAAATATTTTTTTAATTTTCATTAAAATTTCTTTTCTGACCAAAAGTTATTTGGATTTGGTCTTTTAGAATTTCCAAACATCCAAGTTTGTTCTAGTTATATTTTTGTTATTGATTTCTGTTTTGCAATATAATAGGAAAATATTTTCTTTGGTTAGTATTTGCTTAGTACATTTTTTTCCTAAAATTTTACTGACAGTCTATGCTATCTATATCCTTAGGCTTGGGTATATATCTGTTAAAATGGATATAGGTCAACCCTGACCAGTGTGGCTCAGTTGGTTGGGCATTGTCCCACAAAGTGAAAGATCGCTGGTTTGATTCCTGGTCAGGCACATGACTGAGTTGCGGGTTTGGTCCCTGATTGGGACATGTACCAGAGGCAACCGATGTTTCTCTCTTGTGTTGATGTTTCTCTCCGTTTCTTTCTGCCTCCCTTTCCATCTTTCTAAAAATAAGTAAATTTTTTTTTAAAGCATATAGGTTAATATTTTTCTTTAAATCTAGTCTACCAGTCTTCATTTTACCAGAGGGTTTAATCTATTTGTAGATATATTCAGATTCATTTTTCATTATTTAATTTTGTGTCCTCTATTTGTTACTCTTTTCCTGTATTTTAAAATTTATCATTTTAATTATCTTTTGAATTGATAGTTTTTCACCTTCATATCTCCCCACCTTCTATTAGTTCTGAAATTTCTCACTCTGTATCAATTGAACATTTTTGTCTGTACATTTGATAATATATTTCTGATTTGATGTCCTAATTCACCCTAATTTTTGTGTGTGTTTCCTATAAGCAAAAAATTCTTCTACATAATTATGATGCAATCACCCCAAAATCAGGAAATTAGCATTGACATATTACCACCATCTAATCCCTAAACCACATTCAAACTTCACCAGATAGTCCCAAAATGATAAAAATGGTCCAGTATAAAACTACATGTTGTCTTTAATTGTTGTGTTACTTATGTCTTTTTTAGTTTGGAACAATCCCTTGGTCTTTCCTTGATTGCAATTACCTGAAAACTTTTGCAGGTTATAGGATGTCTTTAATTTGGATTTGTCTGGTATATCCCCATGATGAGTGTAAGCTATGGTATTCTGCTATCTTGGGCAGAATACCAAGAAATGATTCTGTATTCCCACTGAATTCTTTTAGTGGACACAATTTGATTTGTCCCATTACTGAAGATGATGTTCACTTGACTAAAGTAGTGTCTTCCAGGCTTCTTTACTATAGTTATATGTTTCCCTTTGTAATTAACACTAGAGTTGATCTTTTGCTTCCATCCGTTTTGGTCCTGAAACTATTAGCTGGGGAAGGGCAAAGTAGGCATCATGCTACCTGAAGAGAGTTATCAGGGCCCCGGCAGGGCAAATAAGACGTCTGTAAACACGTAATCAATATGTTTATCATCCTCACAAATAGTACAAGTGCTTTAAAATACTTTAAGTTGATTGCTCATCATAGTGGTAGTGGCTATGGTGGAGACAGGAGTGGTGGCAGTGGTTATGGAGGAGATTGAGGAGGTGCCTATGGTGGAGATCGAGAATGTGGCAAATGGGAGGAAGAAAGGACTACAGAAATTCATCAGTGCAACTAACTACACTGACAACTGTTTTGAGTGTTCTTTAGTCTGTGACATAATGAAATGGCCAGAAAAAGAAAACCTTACGTTGATAACGTTCTGTTTATTTATATAATATAGTTCAGTTTTTAGTTTTCCTTGAATTTTTACATCAATTTTCTTTTTGGGTAGTATTTGTTATATTTAATTCTCTCCTTCTTTTGATAGTATCTACTGACTCCTTACTAAGATTAATTACAAAGTTAGTACATTTCCATGTACTATATCCTCTTCTTCTCCTCTTCCAATACCTGTTTTTGGTGAATATATTATTTTAATGGTTTTTCCTTTATACTTTTAAATATACTTTTCCATGATTAATTTTTCAGCTTTAAATTTTATCTTAAAATTTTTTTAATTTATTGATATTAGAGCAAGAGAGGAAATGGGAGATAGAGAAGGGGAGAAAGAGAGGGACATCTATTTACTGTTTCACTTATTTATGCATTCATTGGTTGATTCTTGTATGTGCTCTGACCAGGTGGAACCCACAACCCTTGTGAATCTGGACGATGCTCCAACCAATTGAGCTACCTGGCCAGGGCATAAGTTTTATCTTTTGATCCTTGGTTATTAAAAAATGAAGAAAGTAGTATACTTGCATTACTTTCCATCTTTTCTCCTTCACTTTATAATTTATACTAATTATATATTTTTAACATTGTCAAAGTTTAAAGTATTTACATTCTGTTCTGAAACCATAATTCTCACATTTGTTTTATTCTTGATCTACAGCTAAATGGGTTCAATTTTTATTGGCAATGGTTTTGTTATTGCTTCTCCATATTTTGATTGGCTGAAGTTCCTTCTCTAGTACTTTCTTTAAGAGGGACTCATGGGAACTATTATTTCTTGACTTCTTGCATATTAAACATGTTTACCTATTGCCTTTTACTTGAACCAAAGTTAGGCTGGGAATAAAATACTTGGGTCACATGATCTTTTGTCAAATAACTTAAAGACGTTATTCCTCCATCTTTCAGCATTTAATGTTGTTAATGTTGTTTTTGGACAAACTGATATTTTTCTCTTTTTAGGTGAATTGATCTGTACCCTGGATGCTTAAAAGAGTTGTTTTTATTTTTATTGAACTTTGAAATTCAGTAATTTCACTAGGACATTTATCATGTTAATTAATGAGGCAGATGTTATAGATTGTTTTATTCTATAAACAATTGGAATTGGAATTCCATTCCAACTTCTTTTAAGTAGCCTATCTACTAAGGATTGCATACCCTAGAACTCTTGAAGCTCAAGTTCTGCATATGATTTAGCTGCCATTAAGCAACCAACTAAGATTCGAGTGGAAGAAGGCCAAAAGAAAAAAGGTTGGTTTTTTTTTTTCCTGCTGTTTTTGCTGGAAAATCCAATAGTGCAGGCATTTACTTCATTCTGTGACAGCAGTACCACACATCAGCATCTAGTCCCTATATTTATAGGTGTCAAGAAACTGTGGATGAAGTAACCATGTGGCTGGCATGGATCATGGCTGACTCTATGACAATAGAGCCAGCAATTGACTTCCTGTTATTGGACAGAATTTTTGTGTATCCCCAAAATTTATATGTTGAAATCTATTCCCTAATATAATGGTATTTGAAGACAGGGCTTTTGAGAGGTGATTAGGTCATTACGGTGGATCCCTCAGGAATGGGAGGAATGTCCTTATAAAAGAGACCCTAGAGAGCTCCTTGATTCTTTGCACATATGACAAGATAGCAGAAAGACTACTTTCTAAAAACTAGGAAGCAAGCCACCACTATAATTGGAATCTGCTGGTATCTTGATTTTGGGGTTCTCAGCCTCACATTTGTAAGAAATAAATGTTTGTTATATAAGCCAGCTAGTCTATGGTATTTTTGTTATGGCAGCCCAAAGAGATTAAGACACATCCCAATCTCTGTATTTGGGCAAAGGCAGAAAGAAGACTGGAATCTGCACACAAGATGGCTTCGTTTCGATTTCCCAATTTCTTAATCATGACAGAAGTTGCAGGATCACTGATGAGCCAGTTTGCAGTGGTATTCTGGAAGCTATTCCTGAAAGTTAAGCCTAGAGCCTACTCCTCTAGTCCTTCCAAGTTTTGTGTAAACATATAACCCTCATGTATTAAATTCTTCTTAAAAGAGCTTTAGTGGTATTTTCAACTTAACCTGTTAAATATAATTATGCTGTGTCATATTTTCCTGGGATATGGTGTGCTTTTTTAGCCTGTAGAGTCAAGTCTTATTTCTGGGGAGTTCCCTTTAATTAAATTGATATATGTTATTTTTATAACATTTTCTCTCCAATCAGTTTTATCTAAATGTATACATTTTATTGTATTTTTTTTCATTACCATGTATCCCCTTTACAACTGCTTCCCCCTGGAATTACCACACTGTTGTCCCTGTCCATGAATCCTTTTATCTTTGCTCAATCCTTCCACCCTCTAGCCCCTCCTCCATAGCCATCAACCTGCTTTCTATCTATAAGTCTGTCTCTATTTTGCTTGTTAGTTTGGTTTGTTCATCAGATTCCACATGATTGAAATCATATAGTATTTGTCCTTCTCTGACTGGCTTATTTCACTTAGCATAATGTTCTCCAGGTCCATTACTGCTGTCACAAATGGAAAATTTTTATATTTTTTATGGCCAAGTAGTATTCCATTATGTAAATGTTCCACAGTTGTTTATCCACTCATCTACTGATGGATACCTATGCCGCCTTCATATCTTGGTGATTATAACACTACAGTGAACATGGGTATGCTTATGTTCTTTCAAATTAGTGTTTTGGGTTTCTTTGGATATATTCCCAGAGGTGGGATCTCAGGATCAAAAGGCAGATCCACTTTTAATTTTTTGAGGTATCTATATACTGCTTTCTGCAGTGGCTGCACCATACAGTATTCCCACCAACAATGCAAAAGGGTTCTCCTTTCTCCACATCATTGCCAGCACTTGTTTATTGATTTATTGATAATAGCCACCCTGATTGGTGTGAAATGGTATCTCGTTGCAGTTTTAATTTGCATTTCTTTGGTGATTGGTGATGTTGAGTATCATTTTATATGTCTATTAGCCATGTGTATGTTTTCTTTGAAAAAGTGCCTGTGCAAGTCCTTTGTCCATTTTTAACTGTTTGTTTTCTGGTGTTGAGTCAGACCATTATATGTGCTTGCTTCCTCTGTTGAATATTAATTGACTATAAAGGTATAGGTTCATTTCTGGGCTCTCTATTTTGTTCCATTGATCCTTCTTTTTTTTTTTAATGCCATTATCATGTTTGGTTTGACTACTATGGTCTTAAACATAGTTTGATATTAGCTTGTGTGATTCCTCCAACTTTGTTCTTCATTCTCAGGATTGCTGTTGCTATGTGGGGCCTTTTGTGGTTCCACATAAATTTTTGAAATATTTGTTCTAGTTCTGTGAAATATAAGACTGGAATCTTGATAGGAATTGTGTTGAATCTATAGATTACTTTGGGTAGCATGGACATTTTACTGATGTTAATTCTTCCTGTCCATGAAAATGGTGCATGCTTCCACTAATTTGTATCTTCTTCCATTTCTTTCTCAGGTCTTATAAAGTTCCTACTACAGGTCTTTTACATCCTTGGTTAGATTTAGTCCTAGGCATTTTATCCTTTTTGAAGTAATTGTGAATGGGATTGTTTTCTTAATTTCTCTTTCTGATAGTATATTATTGGCATATAAAACTGCAACTGATTTCTGGATATTTATTTTGTATCCTACTACCTTGCTGAATTCATTTATCAGTTCTATTGGTTTCTTTATGAAATCTTTGGGGTTCTCTATGTGCATAATCATGTCATCTGCAACTAAAGACAGCTTTACTTATTTCTTTCCAGTTTGGATGTCTTTTATTTCTTCTTGTTTGATTGTTATGGCTAGTGCTTCAAGTAGTTCCCAATCTCAAGGGGAGCACTTGTAGTTATTGCCTGTTGAGTATGATTTGGCAGTGGGTTTGTCATATATGGCCTTTATTATGTTTATGTATGTTCCCTCTATTCCCATTCCTCTAAGAGTTTTTATCAGAAACAAGTGCTGGATTTTATCAAATGCTTTTTTTTGCATCTATTGATATGATCATGTGGTTTTTATCATTCATTTTATTTATGTGGTGAATCACATTTATTGATTTGTGAATGTTGTACCAACCTTGTATTCCTGGGAAAAAAAATCCCACTTGACCATGATTTCTAATTTTTTTGATGTATTGGTATATTCAGTTTGCTAATATTTTGTGGAGATTCATCAGAGTTATTGTCCTATAGTTTTCTTATAATTTTCTTTTTTTGTGGTGTTTTATATGGTATTAGAATAAGAATAATGTTGGCCTCACAAAATGAGCTTAGGATTCTATCTGCTTCTTGAATATCTTGGAAGAGTCTGAGAAGAAGAGGTGTTAGTTTGACTCAGAATGTTTGATAAAATTCACCTGTAAAGCTGTCTGGTCCATGGCTTTTGTTCATTGAGAGTTTTTTTAATTACTGCTTCAAATTCATTAGGTGTAATCTGTCCATTCATATTCTCTGATTCTTCCTGATTTGGTTTTGCAAGATTGACTGTTTCTAGGAATTTGTCCATTTCATCCAGGTTGTCCAGTTTGTTGCCATATATTTGATCATAGTATTTTAAAAAAATCCTTTGTATTTCTTTGGTGTCAGTTGTTATTTCTCCTCTTTCATTTCTGATTTTATTTATTTGGGTCCTCTCTCTATTTTTTTTTAATTGATGAGTCTGTTTAAAATATGACCAGCAACATTGAAAGGAAAAGAAATCAACAGAGACAAGAGAGAAGGGGGGGGGGCAGGGAAGGGGAAGGGAAGGGGAAAGTCAAGGAACATAAAGCAAGGACTCATGGACAAAACCAAAGGGGAAGAGCGGAGGGAGGGAAGGTGGGAGGGGGCAAGGGAAAGAGGTGGGGGGGAGGCAGAGACAAATGTATTTAAAAAGTAAATAAAAAAAATTAAAAAAAAAAGACATAAATGCCTAGACATAAAAAAAAAAAATAAAAGTGTCAAGCTTGTTTATCTTTTCAAAGAAACAGCCCTTAGATTAATTAATCTTTTGTATCATTTTTTTAGTCTCTATTTTGTTTATATCTGCTCTGATCTTTATTATTTCCTTTCTTCCACTCACTTTGGGATGATTTTTGTTCTTTTTCAAGTTCCTTTCAGTGTAATGTTTGTTTATTTAAGCTTTTTCTTTTCCTGAGATAGGCCTGTTAAGCTATAAATTTCTCTCTTAGGATTGCTTTTCTTGTGTACCACATATTTTGGGTTGTTGTATCTCATTTTCATTTGTTTAAAGGTATCTTGATATCTTCCTTGATCTTGCTGATGACCCATTCATTGTTTAACAGTGTTAATTAGCTTTCATATCTTTCCATGTTTTTCAGTGTTCTTGTGATTGATTTCTAGATTCATAGCACTGTGGTCAGAGAAGATGCTCGATATTATTTCAATCTTCTTAAATTTATTGAGACATTTTTATTTATTTATTTATTTAATCTTTTTTTATTGTTCAACTACATTTGTCTCCATTTTCCTGCCACCTCTTTCACCTGTCCCACTCACCCCCACCCTCAATCCTTCCCCACTTTGGCTTTGTCCATGGGTCCTTTACACATATTCCTTGATTTGATCCTTCCCCCTTCTTTTCCCCATTACTCCCTCCCTTCTTCCCTCTCCTTACTATAGGTTTCTTTTTACTTTCAATGTTGCTAGTTATATTTTTCTGGTTTGTTTGTTTTGTTGATTAGGTTCTACTTACAGGTAAGATCACAGGGTATTTTTCTTTCACCATCTGGCTTATTTCACTTATCATAATACTCTCCAGCTCCAACCATGCTGTAACAAAGGGTAGTAGCTCTTTCTTTCTACTGTGTAGTATTCCATTCTGTAAATGTACCATTTGATCTACTCATTTACTGATGGGCACTTAGGTTACTTCCAGCACTTGGCTATTGTAAATTTTGCTGCTATGAACATTGGGGTGTTTAGTAATTGGGGGCTTCTTTGAGTGGTATTGGGGACTGTAGTCCCACACAAGCTGGGGCCTGGGAGAGGACCTGTAAGACTTGGCTCAAACACTGGTAATGAGGTTTGTAGGCAGGACCTGATAATAACTCCGAGGGCCCTCAGGGGAAATCAGGCCTTGAAGTAAATTACAGTCCTTGAAGCATGCTTTGTTTCTCCCTCATGCTCTGTTAATCTTATACCAGATAACCAGCTCAAGGCTGGGAAAGAAATTTACAAAATTCCTAGACCTTGACCCAAATCTCACCCGGTGCCATAATGTTTGCTCATCTCGGACCCTAGAAGCTTGGTGTGTTCCTGCCATTGCCTTCTTTAAACAATACCTATTCTCTGTAAACTTAAGTTACTGATGTAATTAGATTACCTATACATTTCTGCTACTTATCCTTCACTTGTAACCCTCTCTATAAAAGCCATCAAGCATGGGGGATCGAGGCATTCTCCTTTAAAGAGAATCACCTTCCCCTTTCCTTGACAGAAAAACAGTGTCTGGAATGACTCTTCATCCATGGTGAATCGGGGGACTTTCCCGGCTGAAATCCCCCATACATAGGTTCTTTTGAATTGGTATTTTGGAATTCTTAGGGTATAATCCCAGCAGTGGAATCGCTGGATCAAAAGGCAGTTCTATTTTTAGCTTTCTGAGGAAATTCCAAACTGTTTTCCATAGTGGTTGTACCAGTCTGCATTCCCACCAACAGTGTACTAGTGTTCCCTTTCCTCCACAACCTCGACAGCACTTCTTGTCTGTTGATTCATTTATGATGGCCATTCTGACCTGTATTAAGTGGTATCTCATTGTGGTTTTAATTTGCATTTCTCTGATGGTTAGTGATGCTGAGCATCCTTTCAGATGTCTCTGGCCCCTGTTTATGTCCTCCTTGGAGAAGTGTCTGTTCAAGTCCTTTGCCCAGTTTTTAATTGGATTGTCTTCCTGGAGTGGAGTCATGTGAATTCTTTACATATTTTGGAAATTAAACCCTTACCTGAGGCATCATTGCCAAATATATTTTTCCATACGGTTGGTTTTCTTTTCATTTTGCTGATGTTTTCTTTAGCCGTGCAGAAGCTTCTTATTTTGAGGAAGTCCCATTTGTTTATTATTTCCTTTCTATCCCTTGCTCTTGGGGACGTAATGGTGAAAATATTGCTGTGTGGGATATCTGAGAGTTTCTGCCTATGTTCTCCTCTAGGAGTTTTATGGTGTTGCAACTTATGTTTAAGTCTTTTATCCTTCTTGAGTTTATTTTTGTGTATGGTGTCAGTTGGTGGTCGAATTTCAGTTTTTTGCATATAGCTGTCCAGCTCTCCCAACACCATTTGTTGAAGAGGCTATTTTTACTCTATTTTATGCTTCTTCCCACTATGGTCAAATATTAATTGACCATAGAGACTTGGGTTTATTTCTGGGCTCTCTATTCTGTTCCATTGATCTATGTGTCTGTTCTTACGCCAGTACCAGACTGTTTTGATTACAGTGGCCTTGTAATGTAGTTTGATGTCAGGTATTGTGATCCCTCCTACTTTGTTCTTCTTTCTCAAAATTGCTGCAGCTATTCGAGGTTGTTTATGGTTCCATACATATTTTTCAAATGTTTGTTCTATGTCTGTGAAATATGTCATTGGTATTTGAATAGGGATTGCATTGAATCTATAAATTGCTTTGGGTAGTATGGACATTTTGATGATGTTAATTCTTCCAGTCCATGAACGTTGTATATGCTTCCATTTATTTGTATCTTCTTAATTTCTTTCTTCAGTGTTGTGTAGTTTTGAGACTTGTTTTGTGTCCTAACATGTTGTCTATCCTAGGAAATGTTCTATGTGCACTTTAAAAGAATGTATGTTTTGGGTTGAAATATCTGAAGATAACTACTAATTAATCTGATCTTGTGTGCCATTTAAGGCTGCTATTTCCTTGCTGATTTTCTTTTTGGAAGATCTATCCATTGTTGTCAATGGGGTGTTAAAGCCCCCTACTATGACTATACATCTGCCGACCTCTCCCTTTATATTCATCAAGATTTGCTTTACATATTAACTAGAAACTCTTGTGTTTTGTGCATAAATATTTACAAGGGCTATATCCTCTTATTGGATTCTTTCTTATCATTGTGTAGTTTCCTTCTATGTCTCTTACTACAGCCTTGGTTTTAGAATCTATGTTGTTAAAATCTATAAGTACTACCCAGCTTTTTTTTCCCTTTCCATTTGCATGAAATATCTTTTTCCATCCTTCTCCTTTTATTCTGTGTGTTTATTTCAATCTGAGGTGGGATTTTTGGAGACAGCATATATATGGGTCTTGTTTTTTTTTGTCCATTCAGCTCTCCTATTATTTTGTTTGGGGCGTTTAAGCCATTTACCTTTAAGATGATTATTGATAGATATGTACTTATTGCTATTTTATTTTTTAATTACTTTCCACTGTTCTTTTTCCTTCTTAAATGAGGCCCTTCAACATTTGTTGTAATACTGGTTTGGTGTTAACAAACTCCTTTAGGTATTTTTTTTTTCTGGGAAGCTCTTTATTTCTTCTTCAATTTTAAATGATAGTCTTGCTGGGTAAAGTAGTCTTGGTTTTAGGTCTTTGCTGTTCATCACTTTGAATATTGCATGCCAGTCCCTTCTGGCCTGAAATATTTCTGTTGAGAAATCAAATGCCAGTCTAATGAGAGTTTCATTGGAGGTAACTACAAGACTTTCTTTTGTGAATTTTAAGATTCTCTTCTCATCTTTAAGCTTTACAATTTTATTGTATTTATTTTTTTAATAGTTTATCTCTTTTATTTTTTAAATTAATTTATTTTTTCAAATACATTTGTCTCTGCCTTCCCCCCACCACTTTCCCTTGCCCCCTCCCCCCTCGTCCTCCCTCAATCCTTCCCCTTTGGTTTTGTCCATGAGTCCTTGCTATATGTTCCTTGACTTTCTCCTTCCCTTTCTTTTCTTCTGCCCACCCCTCCCTCCTTCCCTCTTGTCTCTGTTGGTTTCTTTTCCTTTCAGTGTTGCTGGTCTTATTTTCCTTGAATTTTTGTATTGTTGGTTAGATGTGTCTTGGTGTTTGCTTCTTTGGGTCCATCTTGTTTGGGAATCTGCTCTTTCTGGACTTGTGTGTTTTTTTTTCCTTTGCCACATTAGGGAAGTTCTTGATCATAATTTCTTCAAATAGGTTCTTGATCCCTTGCTCACTCTCTTCTCCTCCTGGTATTCTCATGGTGCAGATAGTGTTACTCTTTATGTTGTCCCAAAGGTTTCTTAAGCTTTCCCTATTTTTTAAAATTCTTTTTTCTTTTTGTTGCTTTGCCTGGGTGTTTCTTCCTACCTTGTCTTCCAAATCACTGATTTGATCCTCTGACTTATCTAAACTACTGCTATTCCTTCCAGTGTATTATTTCTTTAAGGTATTGTATTATTTATTTGACTGATCCTTTTTTAAGGTTTCTATGTCTTTTTTTTTTCATGTTGTTGAGTTGCCTTATAATCATTACTCTAAACTCTCTAGCTGATAAATCCTCCATTTCATCTAGTTCTTCTAGAGAATTCTTTTGTTTTTCATTTGGGGTCTGTTTCTTTGTCTTCCCATTGTGGCTGCTTCTTTATATTTTCTACCTAAGTCATTAAACTAATCAGTTATGTAGTTTTAAACTATAATCACCTGGCTTAAGCACCACAGGGTGGGGCACAGTAATTCCTGCTGGTGGGGCTATTGTTTCCTCTTGACTGATAACATTTGGAGAGGAGTGCACTGCCTGAGAAAGATGGCCTCTGCAGCATGGGAAATGACTCAGTGCAGGAATCCTGGTAGTTGTCCCTTCGGTTCTCTCCCCAGAGCCACCAAACCCAGACTCTCCTCAAATATCTCTAGTCAACCCTGCCCTCCCTCTGCCTGAGCCCAGGGTAAGTGGCTGCATGAGAATTTTTGTGTGTTGACCCTTTAAGAGACTCTCTGTGTCTCCAGCCATCTCTTCTTGGCAGAGAAAAACCCTTGCTTTTCACCACTGGTTGTTTTCTGGATTCCTTTTAGGCTCTAGTGCTGTAGGCTGGGGAGTTCATCTTTTGGTTCATTCCCCACACTTCTCAAGGGGAACTTCAGCTTCTACCCATAGGAGCCCAGCCAGCCCTTTCACTCCTCTGCACTCCCTACCAATCTTGTTGCGGTGAAGTGGTTTCTTCTGTCAATCCGTGGTTATAAGGCTTCTCACCAGCTCTTGTTCAGTTGGTTTTAGGATGCTTTCTCTACAATTTAGTTGTAATTCCAGATTGGTCCTGGGAGGAGGTTAGTGTAGCTTCCATTTATTCCTCTGCCATCTTTGGCTGACATCTTTACAGTAACAATGGAGGCTAGTTCATAGCTTAGGTTCAGCTTGGCAACCTTTACTAATATCTCTAGAACCACAAAGTTTTGTGGGCTAAATCCTTGGTCCCTGTGTGCTCCTTAGTTCACATCGATGTCTTCCTTTCTTGTAACTGGATAAGAGACAAAGAGGTACATAGGAAGACTTGAGATTAAAATGAAAACTTGCCATTTCAAAGTGATCATTAAAGAAATAAATACTGCACCAATCTTTTTAAAGCCTATTCTTATTTAAAATACCCTCCTAAAAATAGCTATGAGATCATTTATGGAAACATGAAGGATCACACATTGGATGATTCTCTTTATATAATATATTCAGAATAAGTAAATCCAGTAGATGTTAGTGACTGGAGTTGGAGGGGAGGCAGTAGAAAGAATGAGGAGTGACTGCCTAATGTGGTGCATCTCCTTCGGAGGATGATAAAATTGTTTTAGAACTTAATAGATGTGACAGTTGTATAACATTGTGAGTGTACTAAATGCCACTAAATAAATGCACAATTTAAAATGTTTAGTATCTTGTTATGTAAATTTCACCTCAATTTTTAAAAGGTAATTTGTGGAAATTACCTTTTAAGAAGTAATTTGATGAAAATTGAATAGAAACTGGACATTAAATGGCATTGTGAAATTATGTATTTTCTTAGGTGTGATAATGGTGTAATGTTACATGGAAGAATGAGACTTTTTATTAATTTTTTAAAGATGCATGTGGAAACAGGCAGCAAAAGGGAAAATAGACAGTGAGCCTACATAAAAATAAAAAGCTTCTATACCACAAAAGAATCAACAGAAAAAAAAATCAACCTGTGGAATGGGAAAACATATTTGCCAACCACATATTTGTTAAGAAATTAATATTAAAAATATATGAGAAATCCATACAGCTCAACAATAAAAAACAAATAACCAACTTTGAAAAATGAACAAAATAAATAAATAAATTGAAATAAAAAAATGCAAGCTGAAAAAAAGAAAAAGAAAAATGGGCAAAAGACTTGAAAAGATGTCTCTCCAAAGAAGATATGCAAACAGTCAATGGTTATATTAAAAGATACTTAATATTACTAATCATGAAAGAAATGCAGTTTGAAACTACAATGAGATATCACCTCATACCTATTGAATGGATATTATTAAAATACACACACACACACACACACACAGAGGCAAAGATATGGAGAAACTAGAAAACTTGTACACTGCTAGTGGGAATGTAAAATGGTACAGACACCATTGAAAACACTGTGGAGGCTTCTCAAAAACTAGAACTACCTGTGATTCAGCAATCTCATGTCAGTTTATATTCAAGAGAATAGAAGTCAGGATCCAAGAATGATATCTGCACTCCCCAGTTCACTGCAGCATTATTCACAATAGCTAATATATGGAAACCCCACAAATTACCATGAACAGGTAAACAGATAGAGAAAATATAATACATGAACAATGAAGGTTATTCAATCTTAAAAAAAAGAAGAAAATCCTGCCATATGTGACAATATGGATAAAACTTAAGGACATTATGCTAAGTGAAACAGGCCAGTCACAGGACAAATACTACCTGATTCCACTTATATGAGGTATCAAAGGTCATTAAACACTCAGAAGAAGAAAGTAGAATGGTGGTGGCCAGAGGCTGGGAGAGGCGAAATGGGTTGTTCAACAAGTATAAAGTTTCAGTTTTGCAAGATGAGTAAGCTCTAGAGAGCTGTGGCACAACACAGTGACTAAAGTTAACAATACTGTATTGTATAGTTCTAATGATAAGTGTCTTACTCCACCTCACACACACATTTGAAAGGGGGACACATGAGGGATCTTTTAGAGGTGATGATATGTTTATTGCTCTGATTTAGATGATGGTTTCATGGGTATACTCATATGTCCAAACTCATCAAATTGTATAAGTTAAATATGTGCAGTATTTTATATATTAATTATACATCAATAAAGCTGTTAATTCAAAAAAAGATGTGTGCAGAAATCTTTAGTGTCATGATATTTGACAACTTTCTTTTTTAAAAAATTTTGAAATCATGTTTATTCTATTACAGTTGTCTCAATTTTTACCCCTTTGCCTCCCTCCACCCATCCCACTCCCACCCTCTACTCCCATAGTCAATTCCCATTCTGTTGTCCATGTCCGTGGGTCATTCATACATGTTCTTTTTCTAGTCCCTTCCCCTTCTTTCCACCATTGTCCTCTTTCTCCATCCCCTCTGGTTATTTTCATTCTGCTCCATGTTTCCATGCCTGTGGTTTATTTTGTTCATTAGTTTATTTTGTTGAATAGATTCTACTTATAGGTGAGATCATATGGTATTTGTCTTTCACCAACTGGCTTATTTCATTTAGCATAATGGTTCCATCCATGTTGTCACAAAATGTAGGAGTTCCATCTTTTTTCTCCCTTCCTTCCTTCCTTCTCCCTTCCTTCTTTCCTTCCTTCCTTCCTTCCTTCCTTCCTTCCTTCCTTCCTTCCTTCCTTCCTCCCTCCCTCCCTCCCTCCCTCCCTTCCTTCCTTCCTTCCTTCCTCCCTCCCTTCCTTCCTTCCTTCCTTCCTTCCTTCCTTCCTTCCTTCCTTCCTTCCTTCCTCTCTCTTTCTTTCTTTCTTTCTTTCTTTCTTTCTTTCTTTCTTTCTTTCTTTCTTTCTTTCTTTCTTTCTTTCTTACTTTCTTTCTCTCCCTTCCTTCTGTACTCCCTCCCTTTCCCTCCCTCTCTCTCTTTCTTAAATGCAGAATGATTTTATTTATTTTTTCAAATGTCAAAGTCAATTATAAAATATTAAAAAATTTAAAGCCATCATAAAGTCTCAGTAATTAAGGCAACATGATACCAGCACAGAAATAATCAAGTAGATCAATGAAATATAATGAACATTCTATAGACAAATGTATATATCTAACAATGTAACATATGATTAAATTGATATTTCAAATCAATGGGGGAATAAGGCTTATTCAACAAATAAGGTGCATGGACCACTATTACTTGAAACAAAGCAAATATAGAGCCCTATTTCACACATTATGCAAGAAATATTCAGGTGAGTTAAAAAACAATATGTAGAATCTAAGGAGTTTTAGGAGAAAATACAAAATAATATTTTTCTTACACTGAAGTAAAATATTCAAACCCAGAAACTACAAAGTAAAATATTGACAATATGGCTATATTAAACATTTAAGACTGTATAGTAATATACATATTAAAAAAGCCAAAAAACAAGTAATAGTATGGGAAAATACCTGCCACACATCTAAAAAGGGCTAATAGATTTTCTTTTTTAGGAAAAAAAATTCTACAAACATTTAGTCAAAAAATGGATAGAGAATATCAAAAAGTCATTTAAAGCTTTTTAAAAATAATAGAAATAGGCAAGAAATATACTAAAACAGGTTTAGTTTCAACCAATAATAAAGGAACAATTAAAATAACACATCATTGTCACAACCAGATTAATACATATTAAAAAATATTGGTAATATCAGTATTGGCAACTGTGAAAAGAACTGGGTATTCATAGACTCTTTTTCTTCATCTTAAAGCAGTCGCTTTAGCATATCTTACAGTGCTGGTTTGGTGGAGGTATATTCTTTTAGCCTTCTTTTGGCTAGGAAACTCCTTATTTAGCCTTCCATTTTAATTGAGAGCCTTGCTGGGTAGAGCAGCCTTTGTTGCAGACCTCTGATTTTTATTACTTGGAATATTTCTTGCAACTCCCTCTGGCTTGCAGTGTTTCTGTTGAGAAGTCAGATGCTAGTCATATCGGGGCTTCTTCTATGTTACTACCTCCTTCTCCCTCGCTTCCTTTAGGATTCTCTGTTTGTTTTGATATTTTCCATGTTAATTATTATGTGTCTTGGAGGGGGCCTCATTGGATTCCTCTTGAATAGGACCCCCTGTGCTTTCTGGACTTGTGTGACTTTTTCTCTCCTCCAATTAGGGAAATTTTCCATCATTACTTTTTCAAACAGGTTCTCTATCCTTTCCCCATCCTCTCCTGTTAACCTTCTTATACAGATATTATTATGTTTCAGGTTGCCCTGCATTTCCCTAAATGCCTCTTCATTCTCTTTGAGTCTTTTTTCATTTTCTTACTCTTTCTGAGAGCTTTTTTCTACCTTGTCTTCCTCTTTACTCATCTGATCCTCTGCTTCATCAAGCCTGGTTTTGATTCCTTCTACTGTGTTCTTCAATTCAGAAGTTGTGTTCTTCATTTCCTCTTGACTCTTACTGATAGTTTCTATATCCTTCTTCATGCTGATATAGTTTGCAGTAAGTTCCTTGTAGTTTCTCTGTAGTTTTTGTAATTCTCTCTGAGCTCACTGAGCTCATTGAGCTTCCTTAGAACCATTGTTTGGAACTCAGTATCTGATAGTTTACTTGCCTCTATTTCACTTAGTTCTCTTTCTGAGGATTCCTCTTTTCCCTTTGAGTGGGGAGTATTTCTTTGCCTTCCCATTATTTGTGAGATTCTTCTTTATTGCTTCTGCTTCTTAAATTGATCTGTCTTGATTTCCTAACTTTGTGGTGTGAGCTTCTATGGTTGGAGACTGCTTTTACTTTCTGGATTTGCCTCTGATGATGTCAGATGTTGTCACTCTCTGACCATAAGCAGTCTGTCTGACACTTCCACTGTTTATGGCTCTCTCCTTCAGTTGTTAATCTAGTCACTCTGCACTCAGGAGGCTGGCTTAGACAGCTCAGGGCGGGGCAGAATGCATCCTGCAGGTGGGGTTATTGAGTCCTCTGATGCTGCTGCTGCTCAGGGGAGTGGTCTCTGCCTGAGCCAGATGGCTGCTGCCCCATGGGTGATAAGTCAGTATTAAAATCCCACTGGCTACTCTCTCAGATTTCTCCCCAAAGCCTCCTTTCCAGTCTCTCCTAAGGTATCTCCATCCCACTCTGCCCTAACCTTTCCTTGAGACCAGGATAAGTGGCTGCAAATAAAAATTTATGCATTGGCCCTTTAAATGGCTCTTTGCATCTCCAGTTGCCTGGGCTGGCAGAGAGCAACCCTGCCGCTTTTTGCAGCTGGCTGTTTTTTGTGTACTTTTGGGGCTCTGGTGCTGTTGACTGGAGATCCCTGCTTTTGGTTTAGACCCCGCTCTTCTCAGGGGGATCCAACTGGCCCTTTCAATATCCTTCTGGGGCTGCCCTCTGTGGGTGCCCCACATGCCTTCTCGAGTCTCTACCGCACTTCTTACCAGATAAGTTGTTCTAAAGCTGATTCTTCTGTCTCTGAGGTTACAAGTCTCCTCTCTTGCTATTGTTCAGTTGTTTGTCCAGGTGATTTCTCCACAATTTAGTTTTAATTGCAGGTTGGTCCTGGGAGGAGGTCAGTGTGACTTCCACTCACTCTGCCATCTTGATTCTCCTACAACTTACTTTCTAATAGTCCAGCAAAATTTCTGTAGAGAGAGAGATTGAAGAAAACTATTTTATTTTTTATTTTTAGATATCTTTAAAATTTCATTTTAAATATGGTTGACATACAGCATAAAATATTATATTTCAGGTGGGCAGCATAGTGATTCAACATTTGTATAACTTGCAAAGTGATCATCAAAAGTCTAGTAACCATCTGTCACTGTACATGGTTATTACAATATTATTTACTCTATTTCCTATTCAGTGATTTTCAACCATTTCCATTTCATGGCACACATAAACTAATTATTAAATTCTGTGGTATATCCAAAAATATATTATATTTTTGCCAATCTGCCAAAAAAAAAAAGCTAGGTATAATTTTGACTCATTCACATTGGACTGCTATTGTTGTGTTGGCTGTTGTCATTTTTTTATTTGACTGTCTAAGGGAAAAAACTTCAGTGCCCCTGACTAAATAGTCAGGTACTGCATGTTTTAAAAACTCTTGCAGCATACCAGTCTGCCATAGCATACGTATTGAAAATTGCTACCCTGTGCATTGTACCGTGTGTTCACAACCCCAAGTCAAGCCTCCTTCTGTCACCAATTACTAACCCCTTTACTCTTATCTACCTCCCCCACCCACTTTCCCCTTGGCCATCACCATACTGTTGTCTGTGTCTATGAGGGTTTTTTTTTTTTCCTTAATCCCTTCACTTTTTTCACCAAGCCCCACCTCCAACCCTGCCAACAGTTTCAGTTTGTTTTCTTCATCTATAAGCCTGTTTCTATTTTGTTTGTTAGTTTATTTTATTCATTAGATTCCGCATACAAGTGAAATCATGTGGTACTTGCCTTTCTCTGACTGGCTTATTTTGCTTAGCGTAATATTCTTCAGGTCCATCCATGCTGTTGCAAAAGGTGATATTTCCTTCTTTTTTTTTTTACAGTTGAGTAGTATTTCATTGTGTATAAGTACCACAGCTTTTTTATCTATTCATCTACTTACAGCCACTTGGGCTACTTCCAAATCTTAGCTATTGTAAATAACACTGCAATGAACAAAGATGATGTACTACAGAATTGTACACCTAAAGCCTACATAATTTTATTTACCAATGTCACCTCAATAAATTCAATTAAAAAAATAAAATTGCTGCCCCATGCTGACATTATATCCCTGTGACTTATTTTATAACTGGACGTTTGTACTTCTTAGTCCACATCTCCTTTTCTTCCCAACACCTCTTCCTCTCCCTTCTGGCAACCACCAGTTTGTCTTCAGCATTAAAAAAATATTTTAGATTATTGAATCTAAGTGGAAGCTATAGGGCTATTTCTTTTGATATTCTTTTATGATTTCAATATATTTAAAAATTTTTTCATGATTTTTAATGATTTTATTGAGGTATGATTGACATACAATAAACACATATTTAAAATGTACAATGTGTTTACCTTGTGACATTAATATATACCCATAAAACTACCACCAAAATCAAGATAATGAGCACATCCATCAGTCCCAAAAGTTTCCTCATGTCTTTTTATAATTTCTTACTCCTTCACATTTCTCTCCTTTTTAAATATTCAATGAATTAAATATTAGGAGATTTAAAAAAATATCTTTCCCCAAAAAGGAAACATTGGCTGGTTGCCTCCCATATGCACCCTTACTGGAGATGGAACCTGCAACCTTTTGGTGCATGGGTCAAGGCTCCAACCAAATGAGTCACTCAGCCAGGGCTGGAAGAAACTTTTTTAACATTATCCTGAAGTCCAGAGTGAAGTTCGAGGCTCATATTAATCAATAAGTTTATTACTTAATTAGTGCAAAAAATTTTGTTGAGCATCTACTAGATTGTGTGTGTTGTGCTGGGTACTCAGGATAGAATAATGAACAAAATAGGTGCAGTTTCTGTCCTCATAAAGCTTGCAGCCCAACAAGGGGACCCATAAACAATTAGGCAGCACAATATGAGCTATGATGGGAAGATACAGGATGCCAAGGCAATGCACAGGATGAGCTGGGAGAGTCAAGAAAACTTCCCAGAGAATGAAAGACAAAGACTGAACCCTGAAGGACCTGATTCAGAGTCAGCCATGTAAATAGAAAGAAAGAACATTCTATATAAATCCAGCAGAGCGAAGGCCTTTAGGTGAGATTCTGGGCCAGAGGCTGCAAATCAAAATGCCCAGGAGCCAGACAAATAGCATAAATTGATGAAAACAGGAAGCAGCCCCATTTAAAGGAGGCTACCCAGTATGGGGTGCTGCCTCTCAACTCCAGATAACAGAAAGCCATGTAAAAAGGATACTATTAGGAACAAAGGAGGTCAAATTGTAGATGAGTATGAGTCCAGGGTACTTTCATTACCCTGTCTTGCCTTTGAGGGTGTAGCCCCTTAGTAAAGTGGAGGACAGTGGCAGCCAAAACTGTGTTCAAGGCATTAAAAAATACCAGAACTAAGCAAATAACCATGACCACCAGCCAGACATAGATTAATAGGTGTCCTCATGCCATCTAGGGCCTCACCACTGTGTTTATTTTTCATTATTTTTTAAATACAGTTGGAGAAAGAGGTGCAGACACAGGGTGGTAATTCCTAGAGCTGTAAAGCCTTAGTATTCTCAGTTGGATTGATTGCCATTCTAGAGCTACTTAAACACAATCATGTAGGACAATGATGAGAGGGCTCACTATTTTGTTTTGTTTTGTTTTGTTTTGTTTTTGTTGCCTGACCATAGCTAGACTGATGAGGACTCATATTGAAAACTTGAGAGAAAAAGCCCTTTCTTCTTACCTTATTTTTGCTATAGGGCAGACAGAGGTGGAGAAAGACAGGGGTGTGTTTTAGAAAAAAAGAATACATCAAACTCATTAAAATTAATATGGTACTTGACTTTTTGGAAATAATAAGTTAGACTAAACAGTTGTGAATTACCCTTTCTCCAAGATTACTTTTTTTAGTAGCGGATAATGTTAATGGATTTGGGGAGATTTGGCAGGTTGGAGAGGCATCTGGTACTATGTTTACAGTTTTATTCTGGGAGTCTTGAGGGATGTCTGCAAAATCAGTGACAGTCTCCTACGCCCAGTGAGATGCCAGGACATCTTTGCAGACCTGGAGGGCCTACTTTCAGTTAGGGCCCTTGAAGAAAGATCTCCCCGGTTCCTATCTTGGAACACGTCTCTAGGAGTGTTATTTTATTCTATTCTGGGGCCTGAGAAGAAGCTTGACTGCTAATTCGCAGCTCTAGCTCTTTGAAGTGCCATTGATATTCCAAACTTGAGGAGCCTCCCGCATCATAATGGAATCTTCAACCCGCCCCCAGCCACACTACAAATAAACTTGCCCCAGAGAACCTGCACGCGGGCCCTGAGCACCAATGCCAGCAGGCCTCTGAGAAAAGGGCTAGGGCAGCATAAGCTTTGCAAAGGAAAATAAAATTCTCAGCATGGAGCCTCAAACAAGAAAAACAGTGAGATATTTAAACCTGACCATTTCTTTTTAAAGACTTGGGTGTTCTTCAGAAAGGGAATTTCCCTCCCACCTCAGAGGGGTCCAAAGTGTTACTCATATTATTTACAGAGCTTTGAAGTGTGTCTCCAAAGTTTGAGTTCAGCTCTGAGGAATGTGAAGGTCAAATCATTTTCCCTTTCTGATGAAGGAAGGCTGTGAATTTAATACCACAATTTATTCAAAACAAGGAAATACACTTAGGCACTATGAATGCACAACAGCAGACGGCTGGAACCATAGATTTGACCAACAGTGGTGATAGGTTTAATGAGCTTCTGGTTAAGCCATTCCTACCAGCTGCAGCGCCTGCAAAGTGCAAGACACTTTGCTTCTATGAATAGGAATTGACTTAATTTATTTAAACAATGTTAGAGTCATCATTTTCTAAAAGTAAAATAATTAAAGATATATTTCTATAGAATGTGTCTATTTTATAAAAACTGGAGGTTAAATAGCACATCTGGGGCATCTGGCTTTTCCTGGTAACCCTCCAAGTGACCTCCCTCTTTAAAAGTGGCCTTTTGAGTTTTATTATCTTAACAAGAACACCCATTTACATAGCTGTTCTCTTTATCGACCTCAAAGCTCTTTGTTGACCTTGGAATGCACTTCATGCATAGGAGGATGCTCTTCTTGGCCTCCAGAGATGGTGAGACAGTCATAGACCAAGGACCAAAAGGCTCAGCTGCAGGAAGTCAGTGCTCAGTGAGCATCTAGAATGGTCCTCTCAACTGGAGTGACAGGGGAACACTTTGGACTACGGGACCCAACAGGAGCGACCATTAAATATTTGAAGAAGCTACTTGAGGTCCAACATTCTGAATCAAGTTTGTACCTTGAATCTGTAAAATGGGATTAATAATACCTATCACACATCTGTTGTATAACACTTTATTTTTTATTGTCTTTACATGTTTGCAAAGCTGTCTTCCCCTATTAGTATATGCTAAAGTATTGTCCTTGGTTAAATACATATCAAATGACCTGGCACTCTGTTCATAGCTTTACTTAGATTATTTCATTTAATTCTCACAAAAACCACATGGGTCAGTTATAATTATTAGCAAACACAGAAAAGTAATATTTAGGACAGTTAAGTAACTTGCCTGTATTCACAAACTAGTTGGAATCAGGCTTTAAGGCAAAGCACTCTGCCTCTAAAGCTTATATTTATAACCAGGATACCAGTTCTTATTCTTGGCCAACTCAGATACTAACATTTATACAAGCATGTAAATAATGACTGTGATGTAATTAACTAAGAAGACTTGGCAAAATGCATTTTCAGGTGATTTTATGTTTTGTTGCACACATTTTAAACAAGGCTGGCTCACCTTGGGATGCCAAGATTGGACCACATAACAAACCCACAGCTGTCACAGTGAAATTCCTTAAGGTCTCTCTTCTGGACTGGCATAGCTCTTCTTCCTCAGTCTCATATTAATGAGTTTTTAATTCTTGCTTCCTCTTTCATTTCTCCCTTTTTACAAAAAAAAGAAAAAAATATGCTTTTTTTTTCTTTTCCAATCTTACTGAAAGTACATGGCCCTAGGATATAAAGACCTCTAGGGTGCCCAGCAAGATGGCAGGTACTTGGAAATACCTATGTCTGTCATAGTTTCCAATTCTTTTCTTTCAATCTCAGTGATAGAGGATCCAATGGAATTTCCAGCCAATGAATTGTTAAAAATATTTTTTTGATTATTGGGTTGAGTATATACCATATTTCAGACAATTGAGAAATGTTGCTATAACAAAATAGGTCCCTTTCACCCTGTCATTTACTAAACAAAATTTTCAGTGTTTTAATTTGTAAAAATGAAAACTAGAATTAGAAATAATGCTAAACCCTATCTCATTCTGTCAACACTGAGACATCTACAATTCAATTAAACTAAAATTTAACTTAACAAATTAAAAAACACAGCCCCAGCCATCTTACAATAATTGCATTTTCAATAAAAGTTTGTGTTTTTAACCAGTCAAAGCAACATAACTATACAATCTTGCTGAAGAAGTACTTATATCAAATTCTCCCCAAAACATTTATGTAATTTACTAAATTTAGTTGCTCAAGTCAGTCTCCATTGCTGTTTGGCTTTTCCATTTTCTGTTCTCTCTATTCCGTCTTTCTCTTCCCAGTGTTGATACAACTTAGCTCTGTTAGTAGCATATTTCAAATGTCCAGCATTGATAGTGTGTACACTATAAAAGAGATGAATTTGTGTATTACCTGGAATAATAAAAATGTGAAAAATGTAGAACAATTGAAATTCAGTCATGTAAATAATGGTAGATGTAGAATAAATGTAAGCCTAATCGTGTAAATGTTATGTGTTATTACCATGATACTCAATAACCTAAGGAAAAAGTCAGGTCAAGATGATTTGAGATGAAAAAACAATGAATCAGATCAAAAGTTGTTCCAATAATGCTTAAGTATTATAAGGGTATGTTTTACTAACACCAGGGTAGATTTACATAAAAGTAAAATTTTATTTCATCTACCTAAAACTACCTGAAAGACAAAATTGAGCATGAGGTCATTTTGTGTGTGTGTGTGTGTGTGTGTGTGTGTGTGTGTGTGTGTGTGTGTATAAATAAATAAACAGGGGATACCCATCATTCTGTTTGCTCTCATTAATGAGCATTGTCCCAAATTTTAGAACATTCTTAAACTATGTATGTTGCCTTTCTTTAATTGCCATATCCTTTTTCTAGTCAAAGAAATGTCAGTTTTGCTACTTTTTAAGGGATCTCTGTTACATTACATTTTCCTACAACTTTAGCATTGCAGGCAAAATAAAGGGTCCAGCAGTAGTAATGCCTACTTGACTGCAGTTTGTAGGACAATAATATGGGTGTAATTATTTATTTAACTTGAACATTTCACCTAAAATGTCATACAGTATGCTTGAGTGTGATATTGTTATTTTACAGAATTACATGCTTATTATGATTCTGTAATAAAAGAGTTTGTAATAAAAAGAGGGCACTATTTGTGCCAGACCCAGTATTTTGAATGGAGGAAAATTTCTTACTATCATGGTTAAGAGTAAAATATATACAGGATCTTTGGATGTTTCAAAGTCATTAAATGTTTATATGTTATCAAAACTAAGTGCAGCCCTGACTGGTGTGGCTCAGTGGGTTTGGTGTCGTTCCACAAACTGAAATGTTGCTGGTTTGATTCCTGGCCAGGGCACATGCCTGGGCTGTGTGCCAGATCCCCAGTTGGGAGTGTGCAGGAGACAACTGATTAATGTTTATCTCCTTTTTCTCTTTCCTTTGCCCTTTCTCTAAAAACAAATATGCAAAATATTTTTAAAAACTAAGTGTGAGTAATTGTTTTAATATTAAGTTGGTTCCTTGCAGCACTCAGAAAAAAAATCTGATTTCCCTTTAAACTGTTGAAAAATACATATTTATTGAGCAACTATGTGATGATTGGAACAGTATTAAATACATGGAATAGATACATTATTAAGACATAGTTTATCTTTAATGAATTTAAAATTTGATGAGGGGGTTGACATATAAACCTGATGTGACATAAGATATGCATACAAAATGCTAGAAGAGGGTTGCAAGAACATTTAACTGTATGGGTTCTTGAAGTTATCTTCCCAGAAAGAATGAATAAAAGTAAATTTCTCTGTGAAAAACTTTTGTGTTTTTATTTATCAAAATGTATATTTACATTTTTTGACCAAGTATGTACTACTAATAATTATAATTTATTTAATAATATTTTAATATTTGTAGCTTTATGGCTAGTGGAAAAATTTAAATAAAATATTACTCTATATACATATTTTATAGCAGAGAATTATGATACAGTTGTCTATAAGATTTCAAGTACAAAATACATAAACATAAAATTCTTTGGGGAAATTGAAATGGAAATATGAGTTCAAAAAAAATGATCTCACCTTTTAGCCTGTTAAAGGAGAGTTTATTGTATACTTTTAAGTGATGATGATGAACATCAAATCCCTATGAAGAGACCATTGTATGTAAAGGGTAATGTAACAGTTTTATATAAAAATTTAATATTTAATATTTTATTTAAAAGGTTAATATTTGCAATATAATGAAAACACATTCTGTGATACATTCTATTTACATTTAAAATGTGTAAGAGGATGCTAAATTTTAAAAATTTTCTTAACTGGCACATGTGAGTATATTTTGAAGACCACTTTATACATAAAGAGAGAAAGAAGCAATACGCACGTTCCTCATTTGGCAAGCATATAGTAGGTGCTTTAAAAATGTACAGTTAATTGGGGGGGCAAGATGGCAGAGGAGTGAATGGAGGTCACAATGATCTCCTCCCAGGACTAATGTGGAATAACAACTAAATTGTGGAGAAATCACCTGGAAAAAACAACTGAACAATAGTCAGAAAGGAGCCTTGTAACCTCAGATAGATAGCGGAATCAGCTTTGGCACAATGTGACTGGTCAGGTGTGTGGTAGAGACTTGAGAGGATGGGCAGGGCACCCAAGAGTGGCAGAGCTAGAAGGATATTTACAGCCAGTTGGATCCCGCTAAGAGAGGGAGTCTAAACCATAAATGGGGATCTCCAGGCTACAGCACCAGAGCCCAAAAAGTACATGGAAAACACCCAGCTGTGACAGCAACAGGGTTGCTCTCTGCCAGAGATGGGAAGCTAGAGATGCAAAAAGCCTTTTTTTTAAAAAATTTTATTTTATTTTTTCAAATACATTTGTCTCTGCCTAACCCCCACCACTTTCCCTTGCACCCTCCCACCTTCCCTCCCTCAGCTCTTCCCCTTTGGTTTTGTCCATGAGTCTTTGCTATATGTTCCTTGACTTTCCCCTTCCTTTCCTTTTCCCCGCACCCCTCCCTCTTTCCCTCTTGTCTCTGTTGGTTTCTTTTCCTTTTAGTGTTGCTGGTCTTATTGTCCTTGCATCTTGGTATTGTCGGTTAGGTTCCACTTATAGGTGAGATCATATGGTATTTGTCTTTCACCTCCTGGCTTATTTCGCTTAGCATAATGCTCTCGAGTTCCATCCATGCTGTCGCAAAGTTTAGTAGTTCTTTTATTCTTTCTGCTGCGTAGTATTCCATTGTGTATATGTACCATCATTTTTTGATCCAATCATCTACTGATGGGAATTTAGGTTGCTTCCAACACTTGGCTATTGGAAATTGTGCTGCTATGAACATTGGGGTGCATAGGTTCTTTTGAATTGGTCTTTTGGGATTCTTAGGGTATAGTCTCAGCAGGGGAATCACTGGATCAAAAGGCAGTTCCATTTTCAGCTTTTTGAGGAAATTCCACACTGCTTTCCACAATGGCTGCACCAGTCTCCATTTCCACCAACAGTGCACTAGGGTTCCCTTTTCTCCACAGCCTCACCAGCACCTGTTGTTTGTTGATCTGTTTATGATGGCCATTCTGACCGGTGTGAGGTGGTACCTCATGGTGGTTTTGATCTGCATTTCTCTGATGGCTAGTGATGCTGAGCATCCTTTCAAATGCCTCTGGGCCCTCTGTATCTCCTCCTTGGAAAAGCGTCTGCCCAGGTCCTTTGCCCATTTTTTGATTGGATCGTTTGTCTTCTTGGAGTGGAGTCGAGTGAATTCTTTATATATTGTGGAGATCAAATCTCTATCTGATGTATCATTAGCGAATATATTTTCCCATAGGGTTGGCTCCCTTTTCATTTTGCTGATGTTTTCTTTAGCCGTGCAGAAGCTTCTTATTTTGATGAGGTCCCACTTGTTTATTCTTTCCTTTATGTCCCTTGCTTTAGGAGACATATCAGTGAAAAAATTGCTGCATGGGATATCTCAGAGTTTCCTGCCAATGTTCTCCTCTAAGACTTTGATGGTGTTGCGACTTATATTTAAGTCTTTTATCCATCTTGAGTTTATTTTTGTGTATGGTGTCAGCTGATGGTCCAATTTCAATTGTTTGCATGTGGCAGCCCAGCTCTCCCGACACCATTTGTTGAAGAGGCTATTATTGCTCCATTTTATGCTTCTGCCCACTTTGTCAAATATTAGTTGCCCATAAAGACCTGGGCTTATTTCTGGGCTTTCTATTCTGTCCCACTGGTCTATGGGTCTGTTCTTGTGCCAGTACCAGATTGTTTTGAGTATAGTGCTTTGTAGTAGAGTTTGATATCCAGTATTGTGATCCCTCAAAAAGCCTTTTTAAAGGGCCATTACATAAATTTTTATAAGCAGCCACTTATCCTGGGCTTTGGCAAAAGTGGGGAAAGAGTGGGATAGAGATGCTTGAGGAGAGACTAGAGAAGGAGGCATGGGGACAGAATGGAGAGTAGCAGATAGAGTCATGGTGCTCACTCCTCCCCCATATGGCAGCAGCCTCTTGCTCAGGCCGACTGCTCCCCTGAGCGACAACAGCATGAGAGGATGCAATAACCCTGCCCCTAGGAGGGACTCTGCCCTGCCCTGTGGTGCCTAAGCCTGGCTGCTGAATGCAGAGTGACTAGATTAACAACAGAAGGAGACAGCCACAGACAGTAGATTCCTGCAAGTCTTGAACAGTCTCCCTAAGGTCGGACAGGTTCAACATCTGACATCATCAGAGGCATATCCAGAAAGAAAATACAGCAGTCTCCTACTATAGAAGCTCACACCACAAAGTCAGGAAATCAAGACAGATCAATTTAAGAAGCAGAAGCAAAAAAGAAGAGTCTCACAAAAAATGGGAAGACAAAGAAAAGCCCCCAATCAAAGGGAAAGGAGGAATCCCCACAAAGAGAACTAAATGAAATAGAAGCAAGTAAACTATCAGATACTGAGTTCAAAACAATGGTTCTAAGGAAACTCAATGAGCAGAGTGAGCTCATAGAGAATTACCAAAATCTACAGGGAAACTATGAGGAACTCACTGCAAACTATATCAGCATGAAAAAGGACATAGAAAACTATCAATAAACAGCGAGAAGAAACGAAGAACACAGTAGAAGGAATCAAAACGAATCTCGATGAAGCAGAGGACCGAATGAGTGAAGGGGAAGACAAGGTAAAAAAAGCTCCCAGAATGAGCAAGAAAATGAAAAAAAGACTCAAAAAGAATGAAGAAGCATTTAGGGAAATGCAGGGCAACCCGAAACACAATAATATCTGTATTACAGGGGTACCACAAGGAGAAGAGGAGGAGCTAGGGATAGAGAACCTGTTGGAAAAAGTAATGATGGAAAACATCCCTAATTGGCGTAGAGAAAAAGTCATGCAAGTCCAGGAAGCACAGAGGGTCCCATTCAAGAGGAACCCAATGAGGCCCAATCCAAGACACATCATAATTAAAATGGCAAATATCAAAGACAAACAGAGAATCCTAAAGGCAGCAAGGGAAAACAGGTGTTAAATACAAAGGGGCCCCCGATATGGCTAGCAGCTGACTTCTCAACAGAAACACCACAAGCCAGAAGGGGAAATGGCAAGAAATATTCCAAGTCACGAAGGCAAAGGTCTGCAACGAAGACTACTCTACCCAGCAAGGCTCTCAGTAGAAATGGAAGGTGAAGTAAGGAGTTTCCCAGACAAAAGAAGGCTAAAAGAATACAGCTCCACCAACCCTGCACTGCAAGATATGCTAAAGGGACTGCTCTAAGAAGATGAAGAAAATAGTGGGAAATAGAGGAACACAGGTACAAAGGGAAAAAATGAATAAGGACCTATCAATAACTTTAAATGTAAATGGATCAAATTCTCCAGTGAAAAGACATAGGGTAGCTGAATGGAAAAGAAAACATGACCAGCACATAAGCTACCTACAAGAGACCCACCTCAGAACAAAGGACCTACACAGGCTGAAAGTAAACAGATGACAAAATATATTCCAAGCAAATGACAGGAAAAAGCAGCAGGGGTAGCAATACTTTTATCAGATGAAAAAGATCTCAAAGCAAAAACCATAAAAAGAGATCCAGTAGGACACTTCATAATACATAAAAGTAGAAACCACCAAGAAGACATAAACATTGTAAACCTATATGCTAGGATGCTATATGCTATTCCAAAAAATCCAAGAGGAGGGAAGACTCAACATAGGAGCACTGAAATATATAAGGGAAATCTTGGAGGACCTCAAGAAAGATACAGACAGCAACACACTAATACTAGGAGGTTTTAACACCCCACTGTCAAAAATGGATTGATCTTCCAAACAAAACATCAACAAGGATATTGTGGGACTGAACCACGCATTAGGTCAAATGGACTTAACTGATATATATAGAACCTTTCATCCCAAAGAAGAAAAATCCACGTTCTTTTAAATTGCACATGGAACATTTTCAAAGATAGAAGACATGATAGGATATAAAACAAGCCTCATCAAATTCAAGAAAATTGAAATCATGACAAGCACTGTCTCAGACCACAGGGCCTTGAAATTAGAAACAAACCTCAAGGAAAAAAACTCAAAAACATTCAGATTCACAGTGACTGAATAGTTAGCTACTAAACAGTGAATGGGTCATAATGAGATCAAAGAAGAAATCAAAAAGTTTCTGGAAACAAAAGAAAATGAACACACAACAGTCCAAAACCTATGAGACACACAAAGACAAAGAGAGAATCCTCAAGGCAGCAAGGGAGAAGGAGAAAGTAACATACAAGGGGGCCCCGATACGCCTAGGAGCTGACTTCTCAACAGAAACACTCCAAGCCAGAAGGGAATGGCAACAAATATTCCAAGCCATGAAAAGCAAGGGCCTACAGCCAAGGCTGCTCTACCCAGCTAGGCTCTCCATTAAAATAGAAGGAGAAATACGGAGTTTCCCAGACAAAAGAAGGCTAAAAGAATACATCTCTACCAAACCAGCACTCCAAGATATGCTAAGGGGACTGGTTTAAGCAGATGAAGGAAAAGAATGAGACAGAGAGGAACACAAATACAAAGAGAAAAGATGAGTAAGTTTCTATCAGTAATATCTCTCGATGTGAATGGACTAAATGCCCCAATCAAAAGACACAGGGTAGCTGAATGGATAAGAAAACATGACCCACACACATATGCCACCTCAGAGCAAAAGACCTACACAGATTGAAAGTAAAGGGATGGAAAATAATATTCCAAGCAAATGGGCATGAGAAAAAGGCTGGCATTGCCATACTTGTATCAGACAAAGTAGATTTCAAAGCAAAGGCCGTAAAGAGAGACCCAGAGGGGCACTTTATCATACTTAAAGGAAGAATCTATCAAGAAGACATCAACATTGTAAACTTATATGCTCCCAATATAGGAGCCCCCAAGTTTATAAGGAAATTGTTGGATGACTTCAAAAAAGATATAGACAGCAACACACTGATAGTAGGGGATTTCAACACCCCACTGTCATAAATGGACAGATCTTCCAAACAAAACATTAATAAACATATCGTGGCGCTGAATGACACACTGAATCAAAGAGACCTAACTGACATATATAGAACCTTACATCCCAAAGAAGAAAAATACACATTCTTTTCAAATGCTTATGGCAGTTTTTCAAACATAGACCACATGATAGGACACAAAGCAAGCCTCAGCAAATTCAGGAAAATTGAAATAATACCAAACTTTTTCTCAGACCACAAGGCATGAAGCTGGAAACCAACCTCAAAGAGAAACTTCAAAAACTTGCAAACTCATGGAGACTGAACAGTACACTATTAAACAATGAATGGGTCAATAATGAGATAAGAGAAGAAATCAAAAAATTTCTGGAAACAAATGAAAATGAACAGACAACAGTCCAAAACCTATGGGACACAGCAAGGGCAGTCCTGAGAGGGAAGTTCATAGCAATACAGGCTTACCTAAAAAAGACAGAAACATTTCAAATAAACGACCTAACATAACAACTTCAGGAATTGGAGAAACAACAGCAAATAAATCCCAGAGCAAGCTGAAGGAAGGAAATAGTCAGGATGAGAGAAGAACTGAATGACATAGAGATGAAAAGAACAATTCAAAGGATCAACCAATCCAGAAGCTGGTTCTTTGAAAAGATAAATAAAATTGACAAGCCCTTAAGCAGACTCATCAAGAAAAAAAGGGAGAGGACCCAAATTAATAATATAAGAAATGAAAGAGGAGAAATAACAACGGATACCACAGAAATTCAAATGATCATCAGAAACTATTATGAACAATTATATGTCAAGAAATTTGAAAATCTTGATGAAATGGACAAATTTTTAGAAAAGTATAATCTTCCAACACTGAAGGAGGACGAAACAGAAAGCTTGAACAGACCGATAACAGCTGGGGAAATTGAAGCTGTAATCAAGAAACTCCCAGCACACAAAAGCCCAGGGCCAGACGGTTTCCCAGGAGAATTTTACAAAACATTTAAGGAAGAGCTAACCCCTGTCCTTCTCAGACTATTCCAAAAAATCCAAGAGGAGGGAAGACTCCCAGACTCCTTCTATGAGGCCAGCATCATCCTAATCCCAAAACCAGATAAAGACCCTACAAAGAAAGAAAACTACAGGCCAATTTCGCTTATGAACATAGATGCTAAAATCCTCAACAAAATATTGGCAAACATTAAAAAGATTATCCACCATGGTCAAGTGGGATTCATCCCCAGGATGCAGGGATGGTTCAATATATGCAAGTCAATAAACGTGATACATCACATAAATCAAAGAAAAGACAAAAACCACATGATCATCTTGATAGATGCAGAAAAAGCATTTGACAAGGTACAGCACCCATTTATGATCAAACACTCAGCAAAATGGGAATAAATGGGGCATTCCTCAACGTAATAAAGGCCATATATGAAAAACCTACAGCTAATATCATACTCAACAGGCAAAAACTGAAAGCTTTCCCACTAAGATCGGGAACACGACAAGGATGTCCGCTCTCACCGCTTCTTTTCAACATTGTATTGGAAGTCCTAGCCACAGTGGTCAGACAAGAGAAAGAGATAAAAGGCATCCAAATAGGAAAGGAGGAAGTAAAACTATCATTGTTTGCAGATGACATGATAGTGTACATAGAGAACCCTGTAGACTCTACCAAAAAACTCCTCAACCTAATAAGTGAATTTGGCAAAACAGCAGGATACAAAGTCAACATTCAGAAATCAAAGGCGTTTTTGTACACCAGCAATGAAATAGAAGAAGAAGAAATCAGAAAAAATATACCATTCGATATAGCACGAAAAAAGATAAAGTACCTAGGGATAAATTTAACCAAAGACACAAAAGACCTGTATGCAGAAAACTATACAACATTGAAAAAAGAAATTTAGGAAGACACAAATAAATGGAAGCATATACCGTGCTCATGGATTGGAAGAATTAATATCCTCAAAATATCCATACTACCCAAAGCAATTTATAGATTCAACGCAATCCCTATTAAGATACCAATGACGTATTTCACAGAAATAGAACAGACATTTCAAAAATTTATATGGAACCATAAATGACCCCGAATAGCCACAGCAATTTTGAGAAAGAAACACAAAGTAGAAGGGATCACAATACCGGACATCAAACTCTGCTACAAAGCCACCATACTCAAAAAAATCTGGTACTGGCACAAGAACAGACCCATAGACCAGGGGAACAGAATAGAAAGCCCAGAAATAAGCCCAGGTCTCTATGGACATCTAATATTCGACAAAGGGGGCAGAAGCATAAAATGGAGCAATAACAGCCTCTTCAACAAATGGTGTTGGGAGAGCTGGACGGCACATGCAAAAAATTGAAATTGGATCATCACCTGACACCATACACAAAAATAAACTCAAGATGGATAAAAGACTTAAATATAACTCGCAACACCATCAAAGTCCTAGAGGAGAACATTGACAGGAAACTCTCAGATATCCCAAGCAGCAATTTTTTCACTGATATGTCTCCTAAAGCAAGGGACATAAAGGAAAGAATAAACAAGTGGGACCTCATCAATATAAGAAGCTTCTGCACGGTGAAAGAAAACATCAGCAAAATGAAAAGGGAGCTAACCATATGGGAAAATATATTTGCTAATGATACATCAGATAGAGGTTTGATCTCCAAGATATATAAAGAACTCACTCGACTCTACTCCAAGAAGACAAACGATCCAATCAAAAAATGGGCAAAGGACCTGGGCAGATGCTTTTCCAAGGAAGAGATACAGAGGGCCCAGAGGCATTTGAAAGAATGCTCAGCATCACTGGCCATCAGAGAAATGCAGATCAAAACCACCATGAGGTACCACCTCACACCGGTCAGAATGGCCATCATAAACAGATCAACAAACAACAGGTGCTGGCGAGGCTGTGGAGAAAAGGGAACCCTAGTGCACTGTTGGTGGAAATGCAGACTGGTGCAGCCACTATGGAAAGCAGTGTGGAATTTCCTCAAAAAGCTGAAAATGGAACTGCTTTTTGATCCAGTGATTCCCCTGCTGGGACTATACCCTGAGAACACCAAAACGCCAATACAAAAGAACCTATGCACCCCAATGTTCATAGCAGCACAATTTACAATAGCCAAGTGTTGGAAGCAACCTAAATGCCCATTAGTGGATGATTGGATCAAAAAATGATGGTACATATACACAATGGAATACTACACAGCAGAAAGAAAAAAAGAAGTACTAAACTTCGTGACAGCATGGATGGAACTGGAGAGCATCATGCTAAGTGAAATAAGCCAGGGGGTGAAAGACAAATACCATATGATCTCACCTATAAGCAGAACCTAACCAACAATGCAAAGATGCAAGGAAAATATGACCAACAACACTGAAAGGAAAAGAAATCAACAGAGACAAGAGGGAAGGAGGGGCCAGGGAAAGGGAAGGGAAGGGGAAAGTCAAGGAACATATAGCAAGGACTCAGGGACAAAACCAAAGGGGAGGAGCTGAGGGAGGGAAGGAGGGAGGGGGCAAGGGAAAGAGGTGGGCGGGGCAGAGACAAATGTATTTAAAAAGTAAATAAATTAAAAAAAACAAAAAAACAAAACAAAACCTATGGGACACAGAAAAAACAGTCTTGAAATTGAAGATTGTAGCAATACAGGTTACCAAAAAAAAGACAGAAACATTTCAGATAAACAACCTAACACTACGTCTTCAAGTACTGGAGAAACAACAACAAACAAAGCCCAGGGCAATTAGAAGGAAGGAAATAGTCAAGATGAGAGCAGAACTGAATGACATAGAGACAAAAAGAACAATTCAAAGGATCAACCAATCCAGGAGCTGTTTCTTTGAAAAGATAAACAAAATTGACAAGCCTTTAAGCAGGTACATTAAGAAAAAGGGAGAGGACCCAAATTAATAATATCAGAAATGAAAGAGGAGAAATAACAACTGACACCGCAGCTATACAAAGGATTGTAAGAAATTACTATGAACAGTTATATGTCAAGAAATTTGAAAACCTTGATCAAATGGACACATTTCTAGAAAAATATAACCTTCCAACACTGAATGAAGGAGAAGCAGAAAGCCTGAACAGACCGATAAGAGTTGGGGAAATTGAAGCAGTAATCAAAAACTCCTGGCACACAGAAGTCCTGTACAGATGGTTTCATGGGAGAATTTTACAAAACATTTAAGGAAGAGCTAACCCCTGTCCTTTTCAGACTATTCCAAAAAATCCAAGAGGAGGAAAGACTCCCAGGCTCTTTTTATAAGGTCAACATCAGTCTAATCCCAAAACCAGATAAAGACATGACAAAGAAAGAAAACTATAGGCCAATATTGCTAATGAACATAAACTCTAAAATCCTCAACGAAATATTGGAAAACTGCCTCCAGCAATACATTAGAAAGATCACCCACCATGATCAAGTGGGATTTATCCCAGGGATGCAAGGAAGGTTCAATATTCACAAATCAATAAATGTAATATATCACATAATCAAAAGGAAAAACAAAAACCACATGATCATATCAATAGATGTGGAAAAGGCATTTGTTAAGATACAGCATCCATTTATAATGAAAACACTCAGCAGAGTGTGAATAAAAGGGGCATACGTCAACATAATAAAGGCCATATATGAAAAACCTTCAGCCAACCTCATACTGAACAGGGAAAAAGTGATATCTTTTCCACTAAAATTGGGAACAAGACAAGGTTCTCTGCTTTCACTTCTTCTATTCAACATAGTATTGGAAGTCCTAACCACAGTGATCAGAGAAGAAAAAGAAGTAAAAGGCATCCAAATTGGAAAGGAAAAAGTAAAACTGTCATTGATTGCAGATGACATGATAGTGTACACAGAAAATGCCATATACTCCATCAGAAAACTATTTGACCTAATAAATGAATTTGGCAAAAGAGGGGGATACAAAGTCAATATTCAGAAATCGAAGGCATTTTTGTATACCAACAATGAATTATCAGAATGAGAATTCAGGAAAAAAAAAGTCCTAGTTGCTATAGCAACAAGAAAAATAAAGTACCTAGGAATAAACTTAAAAGGAGGTAAATGACCTGTACTCAGAAAATTACACAACACTGAAGAAAGAAATTAAGGAAGATACAAATAATGGGAGCACATACTGTGTTCATGGATTAGAAGAATTAACATCATCAAAATGTCCATGCTACCCAAAGCAATTTATAGATTCAATATAATCCCTATTAAAATACCAATGATGTATTTCACAGATATAGAACAAACATTTGAAAAATGTATATGGAACAATAAATGAATCTAAATAGGAATTTTAAGAAAGAAGAACAAAGTAGGAGGGATCACAATACCTGATATCAAACTATATTACAAGGCTACTGTAATCAAAACAGTCTGGTACTGGCATAAGAACAGACACATAGTTCAATGGAACAGAATAGAGATCCCAGATAAACCCATATCTCTATGGTCAATATTTGACAAAGTCGGCAGAAGCATAAAATGGAGTAAAAATAGCCTCTTCAACAAATGGTGAATGGAGAGCTGGACAGCTAAATGGAAAAAAATGAAATTTGACCACCAGCTTACACCATACATAAAAATAAACTCAAGATGGACAAATGACTTAAACATAAGTTGCAAAAATATAAAAGTCCTAGAGGAGAACATAGGCAGGAACTCTTGGATATCCCACACAGGAATATTTTCACTGATATGTCCCCTAGAACAAGAAACATAAAGGAATAAATAAACAAATGGGACTTCTTCAAAATAAGGAGCTTCTGCCGAGCTAAAGAAAAAAGCAGCAAAATGAAAAGAGAACCAACCGAGTGGGAAAATATATTCAATGATAATTCGGACAAGGGTTTGATCTCCAATTATATCAATAACTCACATGACTCCACTCCAGGAAGACAAACAATCCAATTAAAAACTGGGCACAGGATCTGAACAAACACTTCTCTAGGCAGGACATACACAGGGCCCCCAGAGATATGAAAGGATGCTCAGCATCACTAGCCATCAGAGAAATGCAAATTAAAACCACAATGAGATACCACCTCACAACCTGTCAGAATGGCCATCATAAACAGATCAACAAACAGCTAGTGCTGGTGAGGCTGTGGAGAAAAGGGAACCCTAGTACACTGTTGGTGGGAATGCAGACTGGTGCAGCCACTGTGGAAAACAGTTTGGAATTTCCTCAGAAAGCTAAAAATGGAACTGCCTTTTGATCCAGTGATTCCACTGCTGGGATTATACCCTAAGAATCCCAAAATGCCAATTCAAAAGAACCTATACACACCAATGTTCATAGCAGCACAATTTACAATAACCAAGAGCTGGAAGCAACTTAGGTGCTCATCAGTAAATGAGTGGATCAAAAAACTATGGTGCATTTACACAATGGAACCTATGAAGCAGAAAGAAAGAAAGAGCTACTACCCTTCTTAACAGCATGGATGGAACTGGGGAGCATTATGCTAAGCAAAATAAGCCAGGGCGTGAAAGACAAATACCATATGACCTCACCTCTTAGTGGAACCCAATCAACAAAACAAAGACACAAAGAAAATAGAACCAGCAACCTTGAAAGAAAAAAGAAACCAACAGTAATGAGAGGGAAGGAGAGAGGGTGGTGATGGTGAAAAGAAGGGGAAGGGTCAAATCAAGGAAGATGTATAAAGGACCCATGGACAAAGCCAAATAGGGGAAGGATTGAGGGTAGGAGGTTGGGGTGGGTGGGGCAGCTGGAAGTGGTGGCGGGAAAATGGAGACAAATGTATTTCAACATAAAAAAAATGATTATGTATAAAAATTTAAAGAAGAAAGAAAATAAATAAAAGTACACATTATATAGATAAATGCTAAAACACATTGTAAGTTAAACCTCAGTCTACAAATGTTAGAGTTGGTGACACAGCATTGTCACACTCTGTGCCTATACCAGTCATCACAAGACGCTTCATAGATTTCGTTTGGGGTGAAATACTAGCATAGGCCCTACTCTTATGCATAATGTTCATTATTTTCACTACATCCGACAACCTTCAAATTCACCTGATTTTGCTTTCAGAGCGTGTTGTTAGTAGATAAACTCAATATAAAATATGTGGAATTTCCTCAAAAAGCTGAAAATGGAACTGCTTTTTGATCCAGTGATTCCCCTGCTAGGACTATACCCTAAGAATCCCAAAACACCAATACAAAAGAACCTATGCACCTCAATGTTCATAGCAGCACAATTTACAATAGCCAAGTGTTGGAAGCAACCTAAATGCCCATCAGTAGATGACTGGATCAAAAAATGATGGTACATATACACAACGGAATACTACGCAGCAGAAAGAAAAAAGGAGCTACTAAACTTCGTGACAGCATGGATGGAACTGGAGAGCATTATGCTAAGCGAAATAAGCCAGGGGGCGAAAGACAAATACCATATGATCTCACCTATAAGCAGAACCTAACCAACAATACAAAGATGCAAGGAAAATAAGACCAGCAACACTGGAAGGAAAAGAAATCAACAGAGACAAGAGGGAAGGAGGGGGGGCAGGGAAAGGGAAGGGAAGGGGAAAGTCAAGGAACATATAGCAAGGACTCATGGACAAAACCAAAGGGGAAGAGCTGAGGGAGGGAAGGAGGGAGGGGGCAAGGGAAAGTGGTGGGGGGTAGGCAGAGACAAATGTATTTGAAAAATAAATTAAAATAAAATTTGAAAAAAATAAAAAATTAATTCAATTCTGTAAAAAAAAAAATAATAAAATAAAATAAAATAAAATATTTTCCCTAACAAGTACTTTTACGTTAGTGGGAATAAGGAGCATGCAAATCCTTTTGGAGAGGAATCTGGTAACAGCTACGGAAATTACAAATGCATTTATCCTTTAACTCTCAATCCTATGTCTGAGATTTTCTCTACAGATACACTCCAACTCATACAAAGTAACTCATTTCAATAAATATTAGAAAAAGACTGGTATACACCCAAGCCAGATTAATTAAATAAATTATGGTACATCTACACCATGGCATACTAGATAGCTGTAAAAAATGTCTATAAATTGATAGGGAAATATCTCTGGACATATTGCAAAATGGAAAACAAATTCAAGGTGCCTTATAGTATTTACATTTTTGCAAATATCTGTGCCAGAACGGTAAGGGACTAAGAATATAAATAGTTGTATTTGCTTGGATTGGCATAAGGAAACACTGGAGGAATATAAACATGACCAAGAGGAACAGGGTAAATAGGGATAAGGTGGAATTGAGATTTTTCAGCATATGCCTTTCATATCATTTTGATTTTTGAACTATGTATTACAGTTACTTAAAAAAAAGTACTTAAAAAAGTTTTTACCAACTACAGTCCAGTGCTAAATCTGATGATGCATTTTAATTAATTAACCTTATCTAACAGTGTTTTCTGAATCAAGACCAAATATTGAAGTCTCTTGGACTTGTTTTCTCTGTATAATTGTGGATACATATTTTATGGATTTTGCTGCAGGAACAGTAATTGCTAAATTGGAACTCCATGAAATGTGTGCATATACCCCACAGCAGATTAATTTATTTAATGGTTTTAAGTAATTTACAGAAATAACAGTTTTTTTTGCAGGGGGGCTAGCTCCTTATGGTTCTCCTTTTTTTTTCTCATTCCAATAGTCAATTGAGTCTGCTACATTTCGTTGAGCATACTCAAATGTAGGGCAGATCTATTTTAATGGCGCATTTAGTGCCCATTTGTAATAATGTTTTTAGTCATTAAAATGTGTACTAGGGAGAGCCATGACAGCAGCACTAACTAATTACAGTCATGCAGGAACAGGGACGAAGAGAAGGTGGTCCAGTGCTCTCACAACCTATTTCAATTTTTTCACTACCATTTTGACCTCAACAAGACCTCTATTCCCTTGATCCATCCATTCTCTGCAAGTCCATCAGCTCCCTCTGGCTTCATTTCCTTCCCTATTGAGCCAGGACCCCATGGTGCACCACTTCAACCTTTCTCTTGACAGTGCCTTCAATTTCCTCAACTCTTTGCCTTTTGCCACATACCCCCTGCCAATCTCCAACTCCAGATTCCTCCACCAATTCATCTTCTATATATCTTTACTGAGACTGCTAAGCACAGCTGGAGAGAATCACATAACCCTACAGATGGGTACCACTGCAGATTTATGCTTTCTGATCTCAGCTGAATTCTCACACCATTTCCCCACCTGTCCTCAGTGAATTGCCCCTCACATTCCCCTCAACATCTATTCTGAACAGTTACCCTATTCCCCTTCTCTTGTCATTTTGCTGACTTAGATGCACATTCTGAGAGAAATTAGGCTATTTCCCTGTGGTCCTCCTATCAGACCAGAAGCAGTGATGGGCTCTCTGGTCAAGTGGACCACAGGGTTAATGTGGAGACAGGGTGGGAGGCACTACTTATTACAGGACCATACCAATGCCTGATTAATAGCTTCTGCTTGAAACACTAGTTTCCTTTAACTCTACCCTCTTCTTTACTCCTTAATTCACTGTAACCCTGCTTCCACTTCTAACCCTTTACTGAAATTCTAGTTTCTTAGATCTCTTATGACATCCAAGGTCCTAATCAAATATAACTTTTCTTAGTCTTTATCATTATTGACTACCTCATACATTTGACCATATAGACTATATACTCTTCCTAGCTATTACTCTTTCCTCCATCCTCCCCCTAGGATAATTCTCAGTTCCTTTTCCTCACCTCCCCTTCTCCGCAATAGCTTAAATAGCTGTGCTCCTTGTGTACTCTACCCACTGGGTAGTCTCATCACCTCCTGTGGGCTTTATCACCTCTGTATCCAGGTGGACTCTGCTCAAGACTAAATTCAGTTTCTTCCCTCAAGAGACTGGCTCCCACCCCACATACTTCCAGATAACCAGATAGATATTTCCTGTACACAAAACTTAACCAATAAACAGAAGTCAGTCTCAATATCTTCCTCTGTACATGCAATCAGGTATCATGTTTTAAAATGTCTTCTAAATGTTTCTTAAATCCTATCTTCTCTATCCTCATATCCTTCTGTGCCATGCGGAACCCTATCGTCTTTCACTTGGATAACTGTGCAGCAGCAGTATCAGGTGCAAAGTTGATACTTAGCTCATTGTTGAATTAATCAGTAAAGAATGAACAAGCTAAATTGAACCATAGTCTCATTACCTCTGGTCCCTACTATATACCAAAGCTAAAGTCCTTTTAAAACAACAAATGTGACTATATATTTTCTCTGCTTAAATTCTTTTAAAGGTGCACCACTACCTGTAGAATAAAATCCAAAAATCTTCATGTCTTTCATTCCTATCTGCATTCCCAACTTCATTTCCCATTATCCCTTCATAATAATAATATTTAGTAGTTACTACATGTAAGACACCATTCTAAGCTCTTTAAATCTCATATGAACTTTACTCTACATCTAAAAAGTATATACAACTTATTTTCTCCTTCTCAGATGACAAAATTGAGACACAGAAAGACTGAGTTACTTCCGAGGTCCATGCATCTAGAAAGCAACAGATGTCAGAGTCAAATCCTGACTACTAACCCTTGAATTCATGTTCTACATGCTATGACCATCCTTGCACCCTCTGTTACAGCCAAAATTAATCACTAACTCCACCATGTACCTGTTAAATTACTTAACTACTCCATAACCTTAGTTGTGCTCTTCAGGAGGGACATTCAAGGTTCTAATCAAATTGTCCTTCCCCTACCATTCTTTTGGCTGCACTCATATTTAACTCTCAGTGCACAAATAGACTTCGTCTCTACTTGGAAGATTTCCCTGGCTTTCTCAGACTATAACTGCTCCTCCGCTGGATGCCTTCACCATATTATATAGAAGTGTAGTATAACAATTAATACATCTCCCCATTAGCCTGTGAGCTTAGGGAATAGGCTAAGATTTTTTTCTTATTCATCACAGAATACACAAAACCTAGCACAGTGCCTATACATGGCAAGCCCTCAATTGGTATTAAATGAATGACTAAATGATGGTTAAAAACCTGATGATGATGATCAAGCTGCACACATATATTGCACCTTTTACACCAAAAAGTTACTAGGTGGGACTACCCTAAGTTTCAATGAGTGAGAAGAAATTCAAACTAGTTCAATTTATAAATACTTTCTAAATGTCTGCTATGATTATCTTTTATGATTGTTTAGAATATAGAAAGCAAAACATACAAGGGCAGCTCAGAGAAGATTCATGGCAATGCCAGGTATAGAACCAAAATGTGGGCTATATGAAATGATTTATAAGTGAATAAAAGCCTTGCCTAAGTCATCATCAGGGTTTTCCCCAGTGTATCCAGTACTTTGAGCAATATGTTTACTAGGATTGTGCTGCAATAGTATGAAAGATGTAACAAAAGACAAAGGGAACTAAACATGTCTTGAAAGCCTTAATGTTTATTATCATATTCCTTTTGTGCAATATTTTTCTGGTTTGCAATTACTTTCACATATACATCTTCTCACAGATAATGTCATTTCTAGAATTTTTAGCTAAACTTTGAAAGATAAATCAATCTTCTTCAAATTGTAAAAATACATCTGATAAGGGGCTAATATCAAAAATTTATAAATAACTTATTAAACTCAACAACAAAAAAACACAAACAATCCAATTAAAAAATTGGCAAAGGACGTGAATACATACTTTTCCAAAGAGGACATACAGATGGCCAATAGACATATGAAAAGATGTCCAATGTCACTAATCCAGAGAAATGCAAATTAAAACTACAGTGAGATATCACTTCGCACCAGTCAGAATGGTTATAATCAATTAATCAATGAACAACAAGGGCTGGAGAGGATGTGGAGAAAGAGGAAGACTTTTGCATTGTTGGTGGGAATATAGATTCGTGCAGCCACTGTGGAAAGCAGTATGGCGATACTTCACAAAATTAAAAATTAAACTGCCTCATGACCCAGCAATTCCACTTCTGGGAATTCATCTAAAGAAACCCAAAACACTAATTCAAAAGAATATAAGCACCCCTATAGTCATTGAGTCATTATTTACAATTGTCAAGATATAGAAGCAGCTCAAGTGTCCCTCAGTAGATGAGTGGATAAAACAACTACAGGACATTTACATATAGAATACTAGGCTGTAAAAAAAAAAGAAAAAAGAAAATTTTACCTTTTGCAATAGCATGGATGGACCTGGAGAACAGTTATGCTAAGTGAAATAAACAGGTATTAGTCAGAGAAAGACAAATACCATGTGATTTCATTCATATGTGGAATCTAATGAACAAACTGAATTAACAAGCAAAAAATAGAGACAGTCTCATAGATGGAGAGCAGGATAACAGCTCCGGGGGTAGGGAGGAGGGTGGTTAGGGGACAGAAGGATCAAGCAGAAAGGGAAAAGGACTCATAGAAATGGACAGCATTGTGATGATTGTGGAGGAGGTATAAGTGGAATAAATGGTGATGGAAAAAGTACAATAAAAAGACAAAAAAAATTTTTAAATTGAAAAAAAATTAAAAATGAGTTTCAAAGACTTGGATAATTTGCTTGAGCTCCACTCCCTTGAGATCAAGAGTTACTCCATTTTACAGAGGAGAAAAATGGAGGTTTTAAGAATTTAAGTGAGTCATCCCATTATCACATAACTAGTTAATGACAAAGTCAGGACTTAAATATTAGTTTTCTGACTCCAAATGTAATGTCCTTTATCCTTTTACATCAGCTCAGCTAAGATCTGGAGAAAACAAATGTTCTGAATCTATCAAACAATGTCATTGCCTGGAAGTTCAGCTGCCAGAGCAAGGTCCTAATTAATTAGAAAATTCTCTAACTCATTTTCTTTACTGAAAGGTAGAAAACAAAGTCCATGTGTTTATATGTCATATACTTTAAATGTATGAATTTCATATAATGTACATTTTCTAAAAATGAAAAGAGATAGTATTTTTTCTACTGGGACATTAGCATTAATGAATTACTCTATTTCCAAAATAAAACAGGGACTTAGAAAGCTCTTTATGTACTTGCATTACATGTTACTATCTTAATCTCAATTGAATTACCATTCAGATTTAAAATAATGAGGGGCCATGAACTTCTCTTGGGAAAAAACAACCAACCAACCATTCCTTACAGGAGGGTCAGATTTTCTCCTGATGTGGAAATGATCCTGCTTGAAAGCAAATGTGTATGAATATGTGTACAAAATGGTTAAGCCAAAGTGACTGCAGTTAGCATGTGTCATGCAGAAGACTTATAATACAGAATTATAACTTAGAGATAGGGTCCAGTCTCCTCATTTAACAGATAATTTTAAAGCAGTAATAATCACTACTATTTATAAAGTGTCCACTCTGTTTTTATTATGCCACATTATCCCAAAGTATATGTTACAGCCATTCTAAATGACTTGCACCATCTTGAATATATTATATTCTAGTTCCAAACAAAGACAAATAGAAACACACTCATTAGGTTGTTGTTTGTAATAGCAAAGAGTTAAAAAAGGCTAACTAATTTTTCATTACTAAAGGAGGGTGTAAGTAAAATTAAGTAAATGAATACAATGAATATTGGCAGCATCAGAAGTTATAGAATATGAATGGGGCAACATGAATATGCCTAAAAATTAAATATTTTGTTAAAACAGATAAATAAATGAGATTTATTTAAACAAAATTATATTTATAGTCCATTAGCATTAAAATAAATTAATAAATACCCACAAAACAGTACCATATATTTTAAAATATATACAGATAACTAAAATTAATTAGGGTGTTTAAGTACTGCCAGAGCAAGGAAAAATAACTGAAGAGAGGACCATGAGCCAAAAGGAAAATTGTGGAATGAAACAAACAAACAAAAAAAGGTCTTTGTAGGATGGATGGTCACAGTGTGCAACGAAACGAGGTCTAATCAATTCAATTCTGTACACCTTAAGTCCTAAAGAAAAGAGGAGAAAAAGAAGAGAACATAAATGTAAGAGTCTCACCATTCCCTAAATTCTATTATACTCTAAGACAAATAATTTCTTTCTATATAAGACAAATTTTAGCATATATATCTTGTAGCTAGTTTTATTTCTAGTTTCTAAAAAATTTATTTATTTTTAAAAATTTTTCAAATATACTTGTCTCCATTTACTCGCCACCACTTTCCCCTTCCCCACCTTGGCTTTGTCCATGTGTCCTGTGTCCTTCACAACTGTTTCTTGATTGGACCTTTCCCTTTCCCTTTCCCCTTCCCCTCTCCGCTACCCCTTCACTCCCTCCCTCCTGTACCTGACAGTTTCTTCTTTCTTTCAATGTTGCTGGTCATATTATCCTTGCCTGCTTGCTTTGCTGATTAGGTTCCACTTATAGATGAGATCATATGGTATTTCCCTTTCACTGCCTAGCTTATTTCACTTAGCATAATGCTCTCCAGTTCCATCCATGCTATTGCGAAGGGTAGTCATATTTCTTTCTTTCATCTATGTAGTATTCCGTTGTATTTCAAGTTTTGTGATCAGACCTACATAGTGTATTACTCGTATAACACAGAGAGTATTATGATTCTTAAATCTAATTTTTAAAAATTGTGCAAAATGTTGCAAAATTAGGACAATAAAAACCAAAAAGACAAATGTCACTTGCTACAAAGCCAGGAGAAATCTGTGACCATGAATGACAATATGTGAGAATGGAGGTTAAAAGCAAGAAATCTTAGGGGTACTGAATGAAGATGAGAAAAAAATGTGTGTGGCTATAAATCTCAAGCAATACTGTTCTAAATAGATTGCTTGCATAGGAAAAATTAACATTCCCTTGTTTAGATCAATAGAAACAGGAAGTGAAGGCTGATGGTGGAAACATTTCTTGATAATGAGCATAAACAGGTAAAAAGGGACTAAACAAGAAATTACACAAATACTGACATTTGCCAAAAGTAGTATGTCAACCAGAGAGATAAAGGAGTGACTATTGTAAACAGATAGGCAGCTATTAGTCTTTATCAGCTGGGGAACAATGAAGTCTGGAAGAAGTCACACAACTCTACTTAGCAAGTCAGGATTGCTGTCCTGGCCTATCCTCCACTTAAAACTCCTGCAATTAGTGTTTTGGAAAAAAAGGAAGAAGAAGTAGGAAAAAGGTAATCAGCACAGGATCTATGCAAAAATAGTATAGAAAAGAAGAAAGACATTTTTTTCTCCAAATAAACTATTTGCCTTTATTTCTTTCACTTTTTAAAAAATTAATGATCTATTGTTTATGCTATTATAGTCCCAAGTTTTTCCCCTTTCACCTCCCTGCACCAAGCCTGATCCCAATTTCATAGTCAATCCCCACAGTGTTGTCCATGCCCATGGTTCCTTCATATGTGTTCTTTGGCTAATACCTTCACCTTCTTTCAAATAGTCCACCCATTCCTTTTCCCTTCTTACTGATGTCAGTCTATTCTGTAATTTTCTATGCCTTTGGTTCTATTTTGCTGATTATAATTGTAAAATCTTATAAAAATTGTAACCAAATATATTGTTCCAAATTTAAAAAATTTAATACCACAGTTGCCTGTATAAACAAGAGCTTAACATAAAAATACAATAATTAAAGGAAGATATTGAACAAGAAAATAAAAACAAAAACTTGAGTGACAGATCTCAGAGAGACAGTGAAAAAAAATGATCACAAAGTAGAGACTGCATTGAAAGTAGCACAAAAAAAATAATTGCTGAAAAGAAAAAGGACATGGAGGACAAGATTGCCCCAAAAAGCCAAAATGAAATAAAAATAAAAAACTGGAGAGAGGAAGATGGCAGAGGAGTGTTTGAATGAGTCACGCTCACCTTCTCCCAAGACCAAACTGGAATTGTGACTAAATAGTGGAGAAATCACATGGAAAACAATGGAGCAATAGAGGGAGAGGAGCCTAGGAGCCTTGGAGCCATGGCGGACAGTAGATTCAACTCTCACACACCCCAACAGGTGAGAAGGGCGGTAGAGGTTTGAGAGGGTGGGCTGGGCGCCCACGAGCACCAGCAACAGAGGGACATTGAATGGCCAGTTGGATCCCCCTGAGAAGAACAGGGTCTGAACAATAAACAGGGACCCCTAGACTACAGCACCTGAAACCAGGAAAACACACAGATAAAATGCAATCCTGAAAAGCTTAGGGGCACTCTCTGCCAGAGACAGGCAGCTGGGGATGCAAAGAGACATATAAAAGGCCAACGCAAAAATTTGCAGTGGCAGCCACCCTCCATGATCTCTGGGTAGAGGCAGCAGCAGAGTGGGCTGGTGTCTGGGAAAATATTGGTGAGGAAGACTTTGTGAAGAGACCTGAGACAGTGGCCCTCAGAGCCCCGGTGATAACGCACCTCCCACTCTGCAGCTACCATCTCGCTCAGGCATAAGGGAATCAATTAACTTGCCTTTTGTGCGCTCCATACACAGCTTGTGCATGTGTGAGGGTGGGGGCTAAGGGCATACAAGCTGGAATAAATAGAGGATCCTTGGCCAAAGGGGACACACAGCTGCATAGAGAGCCTTGAGGACAGACTGGAGATGGAGGTGTTGGGGAAAGAATGGGAGGAGGAACGGGGAGTCCCGACTCCCTCCCCATTCGGTAGTCTCCATTTTGCAGTGCTCTGCCTGTGCACTCCCTCAAAGACGCAGAAGGGGGCGCACGGGAGCCAGATGGCCAGCAAATACAACATGGTTCGCAGAAATAGTGGATCCCTGGCTGAAGGGGTCACAGAACTGCCCAGAGACCCCTGAGGAGAGACTAGAAACAGAGGCATTGGAGAAAGAATGGGAGGAGGAACCGGGGAATCCCAACTCCTTCTCCTTTCCCTTGTCTCCATTGTGCGCAGGCAGGCCATGCCCCCGAAGAGCCAAAAGCTGAAAAGCACACAATAGACAGCTCAAAACCACCCAGTGCAGGTGTGTACATACACGCCAAGTGGCCCGCGAGGGATGGCCAGCATGTGTGTGGATCTGCTACCATGCAGGCTGGTGAGGGCTCCCGCAGGTTGGCACCATCAAGGCCTGCAAGGGAGTGCACAGATCGGCGAAGACAGGCCTAAACTGGGCCCGCCTGGGCCCGCGAGTGCAGAGCATCTGGAGAAATAGGGGATCCCGGGCTGAGGGGTCACAGAGCTGCCCATAGTCCCTGGAGGAGAGACCGGAGACAGCATTAACTGGAGAGTCCTGGAGCTGACTTCCTCCCATTTCCATAGTCTTCATTTTGAGTGGGCAAGCAACGCCCCCAAAAAGCCAAAAGAAGGGAAAGCACAACACAGAAGACCCTAAACTGACTAGTGTCGGGGCGCCCACCGGGCGCGGGCGCCACATGAGTGCGTGAGGTCGGGCAAAGAAGGGCCCAGACCGACAGGGGATCCTGCTGGGGCAGGGAGCATGCTCAAGGAGCCGGCGCGAGAGTGCAGAGCGATCCACAGAAATAGCGGATCCCTGGCCAAAGGGTTCAAAGAGCTGCCCCAAGTAGGAGTCAGACACAGACAATAGACTCCTGGAAAACTCAAACAAATGACCGAAGGTTGTAGAGGGTCAACAACTGACACCATCAGAGGCAGGCCCAGAAAGAAAAGTAAATAAATAAATAAATAAATAAATAAATAAATAAATAAAAAAGACCTGTCTATTACCATAGAAGTTTAATCCACAAAGTCAGGAAATCTACATGGACTAATTGAAGCAGAAGTAAAAATAAATAAATAAATAAATAACTCAATACACTGTCACAAAAATGGGTAGAAAAAGAAGTTGCCCCCAAATGAGTGGAAAAGGGGACTCTCCACAGAGAGAGCTAATGAAGTAGATGCAAGGGAACTATCAGATATTGAATTAAAAACAATGGTTCTAAGGAAGCTCAATGAGCTCAGCCAGCTCAAAGATAACTATGAGAAACTGCAGAGAAACTATCAGGATCTTACAGCAAACTATATCAGCCTGGAAAAGGACATAGAAACTATCAAGAAGACACAAGAGGATATGAAGAATACCATTTCTGAGTTGAAGAACACAGTAGAAGGAATCCAAAGCAGGCTGGATGGAGCTGAAGATTGAATCAGTGAGATGGAGGGTAAGGTAGATAAAAGTTCACAGAAAGAAAAAGAAATGGAAAAAAGACTCCAAAAGAATGAAGAGGCATTCGGGGAATTGCAGGACAACCTGAAACGCAATAATATCCGCATAATAGGGATACCAGAAGGAGAAGAAGAGGAACAAGGGTTAGAGAACCTCTTTGAAAAAGTAATAATGGAAAATTTACCCAATTTGAAGAGAGAAAAGGTCTCATGGATCCAGGAAGCACAGAGGGCCCCACTCAAGAGGGACACAAGGAGTCCCACTCCAAGACATCATCATCATTATAATGGCAATATCAAAGACAAAGAGAGAATCCTCAAAGCAGCAAGGGAGGAGAAACTAACATACAAGGGGGCCCCGATATGCCTAGGAGCTGACTTCTCAACAGAAACAGCACAAGCCAGAAGGGAATGGCAACAAATATTCCAAGTCATGAAAAGCAAAGGCCTAGAACCAAGGCTGCTCTACCCAGCAAGGCTCTCAATTAAAATAGAAGGAAAAATAAGGCATTTCCTAGACAAAAGAAGGCTAAAAGAATACATCTCTACCAAATCAGCACTACAAGATATGCTAAAGGGACTGGTTTAAGAAGATGAAGGAAAAGAGTGAGAAAGAAAAAAACACAGGTACAAAGAGAAAAAATGAATAGGTTTCTATCAGTAATAACCCTCAATGTAAATGGAATAAATGCCCCAATCAAAAGACACAGGATAGCTGAATGGATAAGAAAACATGACCAACAAATGCTGCCTATAAGAGACCCACCTCAGAGCCAAAGACCTACACAGATTGAAAGTAAAGGATGGAAAGAAATATTCCAAGCAAATGGGCAAGAGAAGAAAGCAGGGGTTGCAATACTTGTATCAGACAAAATAGATTTCAAAACAAAGGCCATAAAAGAGACCCGGAGGGGCACTTTATATACTTAAAGGAAGAATCTATCAAGAAGACATAAACGTTGTAAACTTACATGCACCCAACATAGGGACACCCAAAAATATAAGGAAAATCTTGGACGATTTTAAAAAAGATATAGACAACAACACACTGATAGTAGGGGATTTCAACACCCCACTGTCAAAAGTGGCAGATGTTCCAAACAAAACATCAACAAGGATATTGTGGACTTGAACAATGCACTGATTCAAATAGACTTAATTGACATATATAGAACCTTACATCCCAAAGAAGAAAAATACACATTCTTTTCAAATGCTCATGGCAGTTTTTCAAAGATAGACCACATGATAGGACATAAAGCAAACCTCAGCAAATTCAGGAAAATTGAAATAATACCAAACTTTTTCTCGGACCACAAGGGCTTGAAACTGGAAATCAACCTCAAAGAGAACTTCAAATACTTGCAAACTCATGGAGACTGAACAGTAGACTATTGAACAATGAATGGGTCAATAATGAGATAAGAGAAGAAATCAGAAAACTTCTGGAAACAAATGAAAATGAACAGACAACAGTCCAAAACCTATGGGACACAGCAAAGGCAGTCCTGAGAGGGAAATTCATAGCAATACAGGCTTATCTAAAAAAGTAGAAAAATTTCAAATAAAAGACCTAACACTACAACTTCAAGCTTTGGAGAAACAACAACAAATAAATCCCAGAGCAAGAAGAAGGAAGGAAATAGTCAAGATCAGAGCAGAACTGAATGACATAGAGACAAAAAGAACAATCCAAAGGATCAACCAATCCAGAAGCTGGTTCTTCAAAAAGATAAATAAAATTGACAAACCTTTAAGCAGACAAATCAAGAAAAAAAGGGAGAGGACCCAAATTAATAATATCAGAAGTAAAGAGAAGAAATGACAACTGATACCACAGAAATACAAAGGATTGTAAGAAATTACTATGAACAGTTATAGGTCAAGAAATTGGAAAACCTTGATGAAATAGACAAATTTCTAGAAAACTATAATCTTCCAACACTGACGGAGGAAGAAACAGAAAGCTTGAACAGACCAGTAACAGCTGGGGAAATTGAAACCGTAATCAAGAAACTTCCGACACACAAAAGCCCTGGGCCAGACGGTTTCACAGGAGAACTTTACAAAACATGTAGGGAAGAGCTAACTCCTGTCCTTCTCAGACTAATCCAAAAAATCCAAGAGGAGGGAAGACTCCCAGACTCTTTTTATGAGGCCAGCATCACCCTAATCCCAAAACCAGATAAAGACCCTACCAAGAAAGAAAACTACAGGCCAATTTCGCTGATGAACATAGATGCTAAAATCCTCAACAAAATATTGGCAAACTGCATCCAGCAAGATATTAAAAAGATTATCCACCACGATCAAGTGGGATTCATCCCAGGCATGCAGGGATGGTTCAATATTTGCAAGTCAATAAATATGATAAATCACATAAATAAAAGAAAAGACAAAAACCACATGATCATCTCGATAGACACAGAAAAAGCATTTGATAAGGAGCAGTACCAATTTATGATCAAAACACGCAGCAAAATGGCAATAAATGGGGTACTCCTCAATGTAATAAAGGCCATATATGAAAAACCTACAGCCAACATCATACTGAACGGGCAAAAACCAAAAGCTTTCCTACTAAGATCAGGAACATGGCAAGGATGTCTGCTTTCACCACTTCTTTTCAACATCATATTGGAAATCCCAACCACAGCGGTCAGACAAGAAAAGGAAATAAAAGGCATCCAAATAGGAAAGGAGGAAGTAAAAGTATCATTGTTTGCAGATGACATGATAGTGTACATAGAAAACCCTGTAGACTCCAGCAAAAAACTATTCATCCTAATAAGTGAATTTGGCAAAACAGCAGGATACAAAGTCAATTTTCAGAAATCAAAGGCATTTTTGTACATCAGCAATGAAATATAAGAAGAAATCAGAAAAAAAATACCATTCGATATAGCAAGAAGAAAAATAAAGTACCTAGAAATAAATTTAACCAAGTAGATATACGACTGTATGCAGAAAAGTATACAACATTGAAGAAAGAAATTAAGGAAGACACAAATAAATGGAAGCATATACCGTGCTCATGGATTGGAAGAATTAATATCATCAAATGTCCATACTACCCAAAGCAATTTATAGATTCAATGCAATTCCTATTAAGATACCAATGACATATTTCACAGAAATAGAACAGACATTTCAAAAATTTACATGGAACCATAAGGACCCCAAATAGCCGCAGCGATTTTGAGAAAGAAAAAAAGTAGGAGGAATCAGAGTTCTGGACATCAAACGATACTACAAAGCCACTATACTCAAAACAATCTGGTACTGGCACAAGAACAGGCCCATAAACCAGTGGAACAGAATAGAAAGCCCAGAAATAAGCCCAGATCTATATGGGCAACTAATATTTGACAACGGGTGCAGTAGCACAAAATGGAGCAATAATAGCCTCTTCAACAAATGGTGTTGGGAGAGCTGGACAGCTACATGGAAACAATTGAAATTGGATCATTAGCTGACACCATACACAAAAATCAACTCAAGATAGATAAAAGACTTAAATATAAGTTGCAACACCATAGAAATCCTACAGGAGAACATTGGCAGGAAACTCTGAGATATCCCACGCAGCAATTTTTTCACCGATAGGTCTCCTAAAGTAAGGGACATAAGGAAAGAAGAAACAAGTGGGACCTCATCAAAATAAGAAGCTTCTGCACGGCTAAAGAAAACATCAGCAAAATGAAAAAGGAGCCAACCGTATGGGAAAATATATTTGCTAATGATACATCAGATAGAGGTTTGATCTCCAAGATATATAAAGAACTCACTCAACTCCACTCCAAGAAGACAAATGATCCAATCAAAAAACGAGCAAAGGACCTGGGCAGACGCTTTTCCAAGGAACAGATACAGAGGGCCCAGAGATATTTGAAAGGATGCTCAGCATCACTAGCCATCAGAGAAATGCAGATCATAACCACCATGAGGTACCACCTCACACCGGTCAGAATGGCCATCATAAACAGGTCAACAAACAACAGGTGCTGGTGAGGCTGTGGAGAAAAGAGAACCCCAGTACTCTGTTGGTGGGAATGCAGACTGGTGCAGCTATTGTGGAAAGCAGAGTGGAATTACCTCAAAAAGCTGAAAATGGAACTGCCTTTTGATCCAGTGAATCCCCTGCTCGGACTATACCCTAAGAATCCCAAAAGGCCAATTCAAAAGAACCTATCCACCCCAATGTTCATAGCAGCACAATTTACAATAGCCAAGTGTTGGAAGCAACCTAAATGCCCATCAGTAGATGATTGGATCAAAAAATATGGTACATTTACACAATGGAATACTACACAGCAGAAAGTAAAAAAGAACTACTAAACTTTGCGACAGCATGGATGGAACTAGAGAGCATTATGCTAAGTGAAATAAACCAGGGGGCGAAAGACAAATACCATATGATCTCACTTATAATCGGAACCTAATGAACAATACAAAGATGCAAGGAAAATAAGACCAGCAACACTGAAAGGAAAAGAAACCAACAGAGACAAGAGGGAAGGAGGGAGGGGTGAGCCTGCGAAAAGGAAGGGAAGGGGAAAGTCAAGGAACATATAGCAAGGACTCATGGACAAAAACAAAGTAGGGAAGGATTGAGGGAGGGAGGGGTGTAGGGGCAAGGGAAAGTGGTGGGGGGAAGGCAGAGACAAATGCATTAGAAGAAAAGAAATACATAAATAAAGAAATAAAATACAAAACTGGTTAATATTGATAAGAAAAAGGAAGAAGATGCTAGTAAATAGAAGCTACGCTAACCCCCACCCACAAAACTGAAATTAGAACTAAATTTTAGAAAAATTATACTCAATAACGAATTACATAACTTACTGGAATGAAACCTTATAACTAAGGATAGACAGAAGAAAGCGCTTATCCACGAGTCTGGTAGGTAGTGCTGAATAGGCACAAGAGGGCTGGCTGGGCTCCCAGAAATGACAGATGAAGTTGTGGGGAGATATTTCAGCAACCAGAGGGGTTCCATCTGAGAAGTGTGGGGCATATACACCAAATAGGCTCCCCAGCCCAAAGCACCAAAATCAGGAAAGGAATACAAATAACATCCAGCTGTGAAAAGCAGCATGGTTTCTGTCCATGAGGGAGAGATGGCTACAAATGCAGAGAACCTCCTATAAGGTCAACACACAAAATATCACATGCAGCCACTTACCCTGGGCTTCAGCAGAGGGAGAGCAGAGTGGACTAGAGACATTTGAGGAGAGTCTGGGGAGAGAACTGAAGAAACAGCCAATAGGATCCCTGTATTCAGTCATTCCCCATACTCAGAAGACAACTTGCTGGGGCAGAGTAGTCTTTTCCAAGCAGTATTAGTTTGAGCAGGAAGCAATAGCACCCCCTGCAGGAATCTCTCATGACTCACCATGTGGAGCTTAACTGAAGCTACAGAGTACAGCTGGAGGTAATGTCAGTGTTTAAGCTCAACAGAAAGCCTGCAGGCAGAACTGGATAACTGGGAACTCTGAGAACTGAGCTGAGCCTCCACTGGGCCAAGTGCTGTTAAAAGCCAGCCTTGGTCAGGAGCCTGGTTCTTTCTGCATATATTTAGGACCAGCAGAGGAGGCCTATAAGCTGTGGATGGCTGATAACCCCATAAATGTTGCCCAGGGCCTTTAACAGGCAGTGTATTACGAAGAACTACACCAAAGTCTTTGAAGATCTACCTAACACATAGAAAAAATTACAAAGAGGTAGCCAAAATGGGAAGACAAAGAAACAGGCCACAAATGAAAGAACAAGAGAATCTTTCAGAAGAATGAAATGAGAGGCAAGAAATTTATTTTAGAGTGATGATAATAAGGATTCTCAACAGCATGAAAAAAGACATAGAAAGCATAGAAAAGGACCAGTCAGAAAAAAAGAATGCAATATCTGAAATAAATTACATATTGGAAAGAAAAAATAATAGGTTAGATGAACCAGAGGATCAAATCAGTGATTTGGAAGAGAAGGTGGACAAAAACACCCAAGGAGAGCGGTAAAAAAAAAAAAAAAAAAAATTAAAATATAAGGAGAGCCTAGTAAATATTTTGGAGCGACTTCAAGATGGCAGAGGAGTGAATGGAAGTCACACTGACCTCCTCCCAGGACTAATCTGGAATTACAGCTAAATTGTGGAGAAATCACCAAGAACAAAAAACACAATAACAAGAGAGGAGCCTTAAAACATTGGACAGACAGAGGAATCAGCTTTAGCACCACCTAACTGGTAAGGAACATGGTAGAGACTTGAGAAGGCAGGAGGGGCCTCCATGAGCAGCAGCGCTGGAAGGATATTTAAACAGCCAATTGGATCCCCTTGAGAAGAGTAGGGCTTGGATCATAGGTGGTGATTTCCAGCCTACAACATCAGAGCTCAAAAAGAACACAGATATCAGCCAGCTGCAAAAAGTGGTAGGGTTGCTCTGAGTCAGAGTCAGGCAGCTGGAGATGCAAAGAGCCTTTTAAAGGGCCAATGCATAAATTTTTATTTGCAGCCATTTACCCTGGGCTCTGGCAGAGGTGTGGGCAGAGTGGGATAGAGATGCCTGAGGAGAGACTAGGGAAGGAGGCTTTGGGAGAGAGAACTGGAAGGGTAGCTGGTGGGATCCTGGTGCCGACTCCTCCTCCATATGGCAGCATCCATCTTGATCAGGCCAACTGCTCCCCTGAGCGACAACAGCATGAGAGGATGCAATAACCCTGCCCCTAGGAGGGACTCTGCCCTGCCCTGTGGTGCCTAAGCCTGGCTGCTGAATGCAGAGTGACTAGATTAACAACAGAAGGAGACAGCCACAGACAGTAGATTCCTGCAAGTCTTGAACAGTCTCCCTAAGGTCGGACAGGTTCAACATCTGACATCATCAGAGGCATATCCAGAAAGAAAATACAGCAGTCTCCTACTATAGAAGCTCACACCACAAAGTCAGGAAATCAAGACAGATCAATTTAAGAAGCAGAAGCAAAAAAGAAGAGTCTCACAAAAAATGGGAAGACAAAGAAAAGCCCCCAATCAAAGGGAAAGGAGGAATCCCCACAAAGAGAACTAAATGAAATAGAAGCAAGTAAACTATCAGATACTGAGTTCAAAACAATGGTTCTAAGGAAACTCAATGAGCAGAGTGAGCTCATAGAGAATTACCAAAATCTACAGGGAAACTATGAGGAACTCACTGCAAACTATATCAGCATGAAAAAGGACATAGAAAACTATCAATAAACAGCGAGAAGAAACGAAGAACACAGTAGAAGGAATCAAAACGAATCTCGATGAAGCAGAGGACCGAATGAGTGAAGGGGAAGACAAGGTAAAAAAAGCTCCCAGAATGAGCAAGAAAATGAAAAAAAGACTCAAAAAGAATGAAGAAGCATTTAGGGAAATGCAGGGCAACCCGAAACACAATAATATCTGTATTACAGGGGTACCACAAGGAGAAGAGGAGGAGCTAGGGATAGAGAACCTGTTGGAAAAAGTAATGATGGAAAACATCCCTAATTGGCATAGAGAAAAAGTCATGCAAGTCCAGGAAGCACAGAGGGTCCCATTCAAGAGGAACCCAATGAGGCCCAATCCAAGACACATCATAATTAAAATGGCAAATATCAAAGACAAACAGAGAATCCTAAAGGCAGCAAGGGAAAACAGGTGTTAAATACAAAGGGGCCCCCGATATGGCTAGCAGCTGACTTCTCAACAGAAACACCACAAGCCAGAAGGGGAAATGGCAAGAAATATTCCAAGTCACGAAGGCAAAGGTCTGCAACGAAGACTACTCTACCCAGCAAGGCTCTCAGTAGAAATGGAAGGTGAAGTAAGGAGTTTCCCAGACAAAAGAAGGCTAAAAGAATACAGCTCCACCAACCCTGCACTGCAAGATATGCTAAAGGGACTGCTCTAAGAAGATGAAGAAAATAGTGGGAAATAGAGGAACACAGGTACAAAGGGAAAAAATGAATAAGGACCTATCAATAACTTTAAATGTAAATGGATCAAATTCTCCAGTGAAAAGACATAGGGTAGCTGAATGGAAAAGAAAACATGACCAGCACATAAGCTACCTACAAGAGACCCACCTCAGAACAAAGGACCTACACAGGCTGAAAGTAAACAGATGACAAAATATATTCCAAGCAAATGACAGGAAAAAGCAGCAGGGGTAGCAATACTTTTATCAGATGAAAAAGATCTCAAAACAAAAACCATAAAAAGAGACCCAGAAGGACACTTCATCATATTCAAAAGAAGAGTCCATTGAGAATGAGGGAGGTGAGTAACAGGGATAAAACTGAGAAGAGTCGAATCAAGGAACATGCATAAAGGACCCATGGACAAAACCAAAGAGGGAAAGGATTGATGGTGAGAGGTGGTGGTGGGTGGGGCAGGAGAAAATGGTGGCTGGAAAATGGAGAGTAATTTAATTGAACAATAAAAAGAAATTAAAAACTAAAAATTTGTATTAAGACAGTAAAAGAAATATTTTGGACAACATGAGTCTAACAATATCTATATCATGCGAATAGCAGAAGAAGGGTGAGCAATGAATCAAGAACCTATTTGAAGTAAACATGACCAAGAATTTCCCTAACCTAGTGAAAGAAGAAGGCACACAAGTCCAGGACGCTCAGAGAGTCCCAAACAAGTTGGACCCAAAGAGGCCTACACTAAGACACATCATAATTAAATTGTAAGGCTTAAAGACAAAAAGAAAATACTAAAAGCTACAATAAAAAAGCAGGTAGTTACATACAAGGGTGCACCTATTAGACTGGCATTCAATAGAGATTTCTGATACTAAAAGATATTTCTCAACTAATAATATCTGATACTCAACAGAAACATTTCGAGGCAAAATGAAGTGGTGTGAAATATTCAAGGTGATGAAAAGTAAAGACCTACAGCCAAGGCTGCTTTACCCAGCAAGACTATTATTTAATATCGAAGGAGAAATAAAGAGCTTCCCACATAAGTGAAGTTAAAGGAGTTTGTTAACACCAAACCAGTATTGCAACATATATTAAAGGGCTTGCTTTATGAAGAAAAGAAAGACAATGTGAAAGAAAGAAAACAGAAGGAAATAGTCTAACAATAAAATGGCACTAAATATGTATCTATCACTAATTATCTTAAATGTAAAGGGCTTAAATGCTCTAACCAAAAGACTTAGGGTAGCTGACTGGATATGAAAACAAAACCCATATATATATGCTGACTCCAACAGACCAGTCTCAGATCAAAAAATACACACAGGCTAAAAGTAAAGGGATGGAAAAAGATATCTCATGTAAATGCAAAGGGTAAAAAAAAAGCAGGGTAGTACTTACGTCCAACAAAACAGACTTTAAACCAAGGCTACAGTAAGAGACAAAGAAGGAAACTACATAATGATTAAGGAGCACTCCAAGAAAAGGATATAACCCTAGTAAACATTTATGCATCCAAAAGAGGAGCACCTAAATATGTAAAGCAAATCATGATGGACATAAAGGAAGGGATTGACAGAAATACAGTCATAGTCAGGGATTTTAACACCCCACTGATTTCAATGCTCCCATGGATAGATCTTCCAGACAGAAAATCAACAAGGAGACAGCAGCCTTAAATGACACACTAGATTAAATGGATTTCATTGATATCTTCAGAGGATTTCACCCCAATAAGGCAGAATGTACATACTTTTTAATTGCACATGTTTTCTAGGGTAGACCACATTAGGACACAAACCAAGTTTCAATAAACTTAAGATTGAAATCACATCAGCATCTTCTCTGACTACAATGTTATGAAACTAGAAATTAATGACAAGAACACTAAAAAACACAAAAATACATCTACACTAAATAACATGTTATTAAACAACGAAAGGGTTAACAATGAGATTTTAAAAAAATCAAAATATACCTTGAAACAAATGAAATTGAGGACACAACATCCAAAATATGTGGGACACTGGGAATGCAATCCTAAGAGGGAGATTAATAGCATTTCAGGCCTGTCTCAAAAAACAAGAAAAAGCTCAAATAAACAATTTAACTTCACACTTAAAGGAACGAGAAAATTAAAGGATATAGAGTCTAAAAAAATGATACAAAAGATCAATGAATCCAAGAGCTGGTTCTTTGAAAAGATAAACAAGATTGACAAACCTTTAACCAGGCTCATCAAGAAAAAAAGAGAAGCCAAATAAATTCAGAATTGGAAGACAAAGAATAACAACTGACACCAAGGAAGTGCAAAGGATTGTAAGAAAATATTATGAACAACTACATGCCAATTAAATGGACAACCTAGGCAAAATGTATAAATTCCTAGAAACACGAAAATCTTCCAAAATTAAATCAGGAAGGATCAGAGGATCTGAATAACAGATTACATCTAATGAAATTGAAGCTGTAATAAAAAAAGCTCCCAACACACAAAAGCCCTGGACTAAATGGCTTCACAGATAACTTTTACCAAACATTCTAAGAACCAACACCACTCCTTCTGAAACTATTTCATAAAATTCAGGAGCAGGGAAGGCTCCCAAACTCATTTTATGAGGCCAGTATTATCCTAATTCCAATACCAGACAAATACACTACAAAGAAAGAAAATTATAGGCCAGTATCCCTAATGAACAAAGACACTGAAATCCTCAACAAAATATTAGAAAAACAACAATACATTAAAAACACCATGATTGATACACCATGATCAAGTGTGATTTCTTCTGGGAATGTAAGGTTGGTACAACATTTGCAAATCAATAAATGTTTTTCACCACATAAACATAATGAGGGATAAAAACCATATGGTCATATAAATAGATAGATAAAAAGCATTTGATAAAACCTAGCACCCATTTATGATATAAACTCTCAGCAAAGTGGGATTAGAGGGAACACACCTAAACTTAATAAAGGCCATATATGACATACCTACTGACATATTATACTCAAAAGGCAAAACTATAAGTGTACTCCCTGAGGTCAGGAACAAGACAAGGATGTTCTCTTTCACTTCTCTTATTCAACATAGTACTAAAAATCCTAGCCACAGCAATCAAATGAGAAGAAGAAATAAATTGCATCCAAATTGGAAAAGAAGGAGTAGAACTGTCATTATTTGCAGATGACATGATACTGGACATAGAGAACCCCATAGATTCCACCAAGTAACTACTAGAACAGATAAATGAATTCAGCAAGGTACTAGGATACAAATTAATATACAGATATTAGTTCTATTTTTACATGCCAATAATGAACTAATAGAAAGGGAAACTGAGAAAACAATCCCATTCACAATTGCCACAAAAAGAATAAAATATCTAGGAATAAATCTAACCAAGGATGTAAAAGACCTGTACTCAGAAAATTATAAGACACTGAAGGTAGAAGTGGAAGAAGATACAAATAGGTAGAAGTACATATGTGTTCATGGATAGGAAGTATTAACATCATTAAAATGTCCATACTACCAAAAACAATCTACAGATTCAACATAATTCCTATATAGATTCCAGTATCATATATTACAGAACTAGAACAAATATTTCAAAAATGTATATGGAACCACAAAAGGCCCTACATAGCAACAGTGGTCCTGAGAAAGGAGAACAGAATTTGAGGAATCACACTACATAATATGAAACTATACTATAAACACACAGTAATCAAAATAACATGATATTGTCATAAAAACAGACACATAGATCAATGGAACAGACAAGAGAGCCCAGAAATAAACCCATAGCTTTATAATCAATTAATATTCAACACAGGAAGCAAGCACAGACCATGGGCTTGTTGATAGTTTAATCAAGAAATAGTGTTGGGAAAAATTGGACAGATATGTGCAGAAAAAGGAAACTAGACCACCTTCTGACAACACACAAAAATAAATTCAAAATGAGTCAAAAACTTAAATATTTGACCCAAAACCATAAGAATAGTAGAAGGAAACATAGGGAACAAAATCTCTTGGACATTGCTTATAGAAATTTTCTATTGTATATATCTCCCCAGGCAATGGAAAGAAAAGAAAAAGTAAACAAATGGACTGAAAAGTTTTTGCACAGCAAAGGAAATCATGAACTAAATAAAAAGACAACCCACAAAATGGGAGAATGTATTCACTGATATGTCTGATAAGGAGTTAATATCCAAAATTTATAAAGGACTTATAAAACTCAACACCAAGAAATCAGACAACCCAAGTGAAAAATGGGAAAAGGACCTAAATAGTCACTTCTTCAAAAAGGACATACAGATGGCTAATAGACATATGAAAAGATGCTTAATATCACTAATCATCAGAGAAATGCAAATTAAAACTATAATGACCTATCATCTCACACTAGGCAAGTTGGCTATCATCAATAAATCAACAAACAACAAGGGTTGATAAGAATGTGGAGAAAGTGGAAACCTTTTGCACTGTTGGTGGGAATGTAGATTGATGCAGCCACTGTGGAAAGCAGTATAGAGACACCTAAAAAGATTAAAAATGGATCTGCCTTTTGCACAGCAATCCCACTTCTGAGAATATACCCAAAGGAACCCAAAACACTATTTCAAAAGAATAAAAACTCCTCTATGTTCATTGCAGCTTTATTTACAATTGCCAAGATATGGAAGCAGCCCACGTGTCCACCTGTAGATGAGGGGATAAAACAACTATGGGACATTTACACAACGGAATACTACTTGACTGTAAAAACGATGAAAATTTTACCATTTGTGACAGTATGGATGGACCAGGAAAACATTATGCTAAGTGAAATAAGCTAGTCAGAGAAAGACAAATGCCATATGACTTCACATATATGGAATGTATTAAACAAACTGAACGAATAAGGAAAAAGGGGCAGACTCGTAGATGAAGAACAAGATGACATTAGTGGTGGTGGGGAGATTAGGGGATGGGGGGAGTGAGCAAAAATGAAAAAAGGACTCATGGACATGGACAACAGTGTGGTCATTCCTGGGGGGAATGGGTATAAGGGGACTAAATAAATAAAATCTATTTTAAAAAATTAATTCGTGCTCTGTTAAAAGAAAATTATTGGAAATGTTATGCATCTGAGTAAGTGAGAAAAACTAGTTTGTCCTTAGATTCCAGGGCTTTGCCCCTCTAGGCCAGTGAGTTTCAACTTTTTTTCATCTTATGGTACACATAAGCTAATTATTAAAGTTCTATGGCACACCCAAAAAATATTTTTACTTTAAATTGATATATGTGGTTTGTAGATGCAGGGTACATAGCAAGAAAGGCAAATACCTGCCATCATATCCTCACCTCCTCCTTTTGTTTCCCATAATAGATGCTATAAATTGGTTGCAGAATTCTTCCTCATTGAGCTTACACACTGCCCAAAGGTATTTTTCAACAAAGGTTTGCAGGGATCCGCAGCCATTCAATTGGTATTTGCATTCAAGAGGAAACCTGTCTTCTTACCATATTTTGTGATACAGTGTTCTCAATTCTCAGCCTGTTGGAATAAACATGGGCTTTGAACATTACAAATTAAAGTGTATCTCAACAAGAATGTTTATTGGTTGAACTCACATCTCCAGCAAGTCTTTAAAATGCTAATCCTGCAGCTTGCTGTAGCAAAATTTATAGCAGAAATAATTATGTGAGGAGGTAGTGTGATACATAATTAATATTCAAAAGTAGACTTCAGTAAATTTACATGCCAAGATGCTTCACATCCCTAGAGATCTAATATTGAAAGTGATGTGGTGTATCTTTTCTAAAATAAAATTTATTGTAGGATTTTATTTTCTGAGGTCTTACTAAATAACAGTGTAGTGTTACATATCCTGATAAGTCTGGAAATAGTGAAGGGGTAAGAGTGGAAAAACCTAAGTGCAAAGTGAAAGAAAAGTTTGGATGGATCTTGTAGGCCATAATCAGTGGAGGCCACATAATTCTGCTTCTTGGTACTTGTGCCCCAGCCACTAATGTGTATAGTAGCCTATTTCCTGATAACTGGTGTTTTCAAGGGAGCAGGAGCAAAAGCCTGTGACCTGAAGTGAAATAAAAATGAAGTTTTTAGTTTCCCTAGGGGTCCTTTTAGTGTTGCTAAGTTGTGCCTTGGTTTTAGTTGCTGTGTATTTGATGGATAGTTCATAAAGAAGAAATACAAATTTTAATCTGATTGAACCACAAAGTCAAAAATGGATTTTTTTATGAAAAAGAAAATCTTACTTTTGCTTCATTTTTCTCTTTACTGACTTGTGTAAGTTTTCTGTGTTTTGTTTATCTTTATAAACCATCTTAAATCTAATTTTAGACAAATTAGGGTATAAAGAAAATAATTATCAATAGTAACAAGAACAACAACAATAAGGTACCACTTATTGAATGCTCACTTTATTTTAGAGTCTGTTCTAAGTGCTTACCAAAACTCTTTTATTCTGCCCACAATTCTGTAAAGGAGGCATTTTTATTCCCATTTTATATAGGCAAGAAACTGAATCTCAGAGCAGTTAAGTACTTGGTAAACAACCGACTGGGGATTTGCACTCGGATCCTTCTGACTTAAAAGCCTGAATATTTAACTGTTGCACGGACTTGTCTATATGCAAAGGGCCATGGATGTTTGTCATTTTGTTTTCCTTCAAGTGCTGACTGGATCAGTGTAAGTGCTCTGCTTATTTCTCTGAATCTTTCACTGGGAGATGAATCCCATCGGTTTAACCAAAATTACTCTGTTTGATATATGCTCTGATGTAATGAGTTCTATAATATGGTTTCTAGATATTATTAGGTTAAAATAAACTTAGGACAGTCTACTATTTGCTAAATATTTTTTTGCTTAATATATATTTAAGAAAAAAAAACAATAGGAGAAGCACCCAACCCTGATATGACCAATGCCAGGGAGAGTAACAAAATAACTGATATATTTACATTTCCACACTGTCCATTAGCCACTTTGTTTTATATGGCCAGCAGATGTTCGGACTTACAGCACCTGCTAAGACAAGTTGATTCTTTATGGCCAAAGCCTGGTCCCATGTCTGTAAGATTTTATATCCCCCCTGCTGTCTTCCTGGGGCCCAGAGGAATCTGCTTCTAGTTCATTAGTGCAACTAGAGTCTGCGGTGGGTCTTGGATGCTCCTTTCAAGAGGCTCTGCTGGGCCTGCTTTGATAGCGCAGCCAAGCAACTGCTGGTTGCAATGTAAAAAATGCAAGAGGCTTCTTTTCTGTGTAGAAAAATCATCCAAAAGCCCAACAGCAAGGAAAAAAACACATGTTTCCTTGCCTTCAAACCTAAAAAGTTTGGGAAAGAAGGTTTAGATAACAAATGTTCCCTACTTCTGTCTGCTGTTGCTGAAATGAATGCACCTGTATTTGGAAATACTGTTTATTCACTTTTTCCCTCTTTGAAGACACTTTGGAGTAAGGCTTGCAATACCTTGTGAGAGATATGCTAACCTATCCAATTTTCCTCTATGAGAAGTTGTGTTATAGAAGCAATTAAGTCCATATCTATCCTTGGAAATGAAAGAAAATCTGAGACAATATCTGAGTTGCAAGTGATTTATCCCCCCTTTGAATATTCTGGATGACTGTTTAAATTTTCCACTTTACTTTTCATGTTTATATGACCATCCCCAACTAAAACTAGTAAGTTCATCTGAATGATCATATCTATTCTCTATTTCCCTGTTCTGCTTAAAAAGGCTTTACATGAAATGAAGAAATTTTTATTATATGTAGGTTCAGGATTACAGTGAATAAAAAGTCAATTCCAAGAATCCTTTACATTATTTTTAAGAGAAAATATTCATGTAAAAATGTTATGAAATTATAAGGTGTGCACTTAATTACTAGGAAGCATTTCCCAATCACATTTCTCATACATTATAAAGTGTTTTGTGAGATATTTATTTAATTCTTATCTTTTTTTTAAATTTATTTTTTCAAATACATTTGTCTCTGCCTAACCCCCACCACTTTCCCTTGCCCCCTCCCTCCCTCCCTCCCTCAGCTCTTCCTCTTTGGTTTTGTCCATGAGTCTTTGCTATATGTTCCTTGACTTTCCCCTTCCTTTCCTTTTCCCCGCCCCCCTCCCTCTTTCCCTCTTGTTTCTGTTGGTTTCTTTTCCTTTCAGTGTTGCTGGTCTAATTTTCCTTGCATCTTGGTATTGTTGGTTAGGTTCCACTTATAGGTGAGATCATATGGTATTTGTCTTTCGCCCCCTGGCTTATTTCGCTTAGCATGATGCTCTCCAGTTCCATCCATGCTGTCGCGAAGTTTAGTAGTTCTTTTTTTCTTTCTGCTGCATAGTATTCCATTGTGTATATGTACCATCATTTTTTGATCCAATCATCTACTGATGGGCATTTAGGTTGCTTCCAACACTTGGCTATTGTAAATTGTGCTGCTATGAACATTGGGGTGCATAGGTTCTTTTTAATTGGCCTTTTGGGATTCTTAGGGTATAGTCCCAAAAGGGGAATCACTGGATCAAAAGGCAGTTCCATTTTCAGCTTTTTGAGGAAATTCCACACTGCTTTCCACAATGGCTGCACCAGTCTGCATTTCCACCAACAGTGCACTAGGGTTCCCTTTTCTCCACAGCCTCGCCAGCACCTGTTGTTTGTTGATCTGTTTATCATGGCCATTCTGACCGGTGTGAGGTGGTACCTCATGGTGGTTTTGATCTGCATTTCTCTGATGGCTAGTGATGCTGAGCATCCTTTCAAATATCTCTGGGCCCTCTGTATCTCCTCCTTGGAAAAGCGTCTGCCCAGGTCCTTTGCCCATTTTTTGATTGGATTGTTTGTCTTCTTGGAGTGGAGTCGAGTGAGTTGACTCCCATATATATTTTCCCATAGGGTTGGCTCCCTTTTCATTTTGCTGATGTTTTCTTTAGCCGTGCAGAAGCTTCTTATTTTGATGAGGTCCCACTTGTTTCTTCTTTCCTTTATGTCCCTTGCTTTAGGAGACATATCAGTGAAAATATTGCTGCATGGGATATCTGAGAGTTTCCTGTCAATGTTCTCCTCTAGGACTTTGTGGTGTTGTGACTTATAGTTGAGTCTTTTATCCATCTTGAGTTTATTTTTGTGTATGGTGTCAGCTGATGAAAAAATTTCAATTTTTTGCATGTAGCTCTCCAGCTCTCCCAACACCATTTGTTGAAGAGGTTATTATTGCTCCATTTTATGCTTCTGCCCTCTTTGTCAAATATTAGATGCCCATATAGACCTGGGTTTATTTCTGGGCTTTCTATTCTCTTCCCCTGGTCTATGGGTCTGTTCTTGTGTCAGTACCAGATTGTTTTGAGTATAGTGGCTTCGTAGTATAGCTTGATGTCGGTATTGTAATCCCTCCTACTTTGTTTTTCTTTCTCAAAATTGCTGCAGCTATTCGGGGTCATTTATGGTCCCATATAAATTTTTGAAATGTCTATTCTATTTCTGTGAAATATTCATTGGTATTTGAATAGGGATTGCGTTGAATCTATAAATTGCTTTGGGTAGTATGGACATTTTGATGATATTAATTCTTCCAATCCATGAGCACAGTATATGCTTCCATTTATTTGTGTCTTCCTTAATTTCTTTCTTCAATGTTGTATAGCTTTCTGTGTATAGGTCTTTTACCTCTTGGTTAAATTTATTCCTAGGTAGTTTATTTTTCTTCTTGGTATATCAAGTGGTATTTTTTTTCTGATTTCTTCTTCTTATATTTCATTGCTGGTGTACAAAAATGTCTTTGATTTCTGAATGTTGACTTTGTATCCTGCTGTTTTGCCAAAATTACTTATTAGGTTGAGGAGTTTTTCGGTAGAGTCTACAGGGTTCTCTATGTACACTATCATGTCATCTTCAAACAATGATAGCTTTACTTCCTCCTCTCCCATTTGGATGCCTTTTATTTCATTTTCTTGTCTGGCCGCTGTGGCTAGGACTTCTAATACGATGTTGAAAAGAAGTGGGGAAAGTGGACATCCTTGTCGTGTTTCCGATCTTAGTGGGAAAGCTTTCAGTTTTTGCCATTGAGTATGATGTTGGCTGTAGGTTTTTTATATGGACTTTATTATGTTGAGGAATGCCCATTTATTCCCATTTTGATGAGTGTTTTGATCATAAATGGGTGCTGTACATTATCGAATGTGCTTTCTGTGTCTAACAAGATGATCATGTGGTTTTTGTCTTTTCTTTTATTTATGAGATGTATCACGTTTATTGACTTGCATATATTGAACCATCCCTGCATCCCGGGGATGAATCCCACTTGACCATGGTGGATAATCTTTTTAATGTTTGACAATATTTTGTTGAGGATTTTAGCATCTATGTTCATCAGCGAAATTGGCCTGTAGTTTTCTTTCTTGGTAGGGTCTTTATCTGGTTTTGGGATTAGGGTGATGCTGGCCTCATAAAAAGGGTCTGGGAATCTTCCCTCCTCTTGGATTTTTTGGAATAGTCTGAGAAGGACAGGGTTTAGCTCTTCCTTATATGTTTTGTAAAATTCTCCTGTGAAAACGTCCAGCCCAGGGGTTTTGTGCGTAGGGAGTTTCTTGATTACGGTTTTAATTTCCCTAGCTGTTATCGGTCTGTGCAAGCTTTCTGTTTCTTCCTCCTTCAGTGTTGGAAGATTATACTTTTCTAGAAATTTGTCCATTACATCAAGGTTTTCCAATTTCTTGACCTATAACTGTTCATAGTAATTTCTTACAATCCTTTGTATTTCTGTGGTATCAGTTGTCATTTCTTCTCTTTATTTCTGATATTATTAATTTGGGTCCTCGCCCTTATTTTCTTGATGAACCTGCTTAAACCTGCTTGTCTATTTTATTTATCTTTTCAAAGAACTAGCATCTGGATTGGTTGATCCTTTGGATTGTTCTTTTTGTCTCTATGTCATTCAGTTCTGCTCTGATCTTGACTATTTCCTTCCTTCTTCTTGCTCTGGGATTTATTTGTTGTTGTTTCTCCAAAGCTTGAAGTTGTAGTGTTAGGTCTTTTATTTGAAATTTTTCTACTTTTTTTAGATAAGCCTGTATTGCTATGAATTTCCCTCTCAGGACTGCCTTTGCTGTGTCCCATAGGTTTTGGACTGTTGTCTGTTCATTTTCATTTGTTTCCAGAAATTTTCTGATTTCTTCTCTTATCTCATTATTGACCCATTCATAGTTTAATAGTGTACTGTTCAGTCTCCATGAGTTTGCAAGGTTTGAACTTTCTCTTTGAGGTTGATTTCCAGTTTCAAGCCCTTGTGGTCCGAGAAAAAGTTTGGTATTATTTCAATTTTCCTGAATTTGCTGAGGTTTGCTTTGTGTCATATCATGTGGTCTATCTTTGAAAAACTGCCATGAGCATTTGAAAAGAATGTGTATTTTTCTTCTTTGGGATGTACGGTTCTATATATGTCCGTTAAGTCTCTGATTCAGTGTATCATTCAGTGCCACAATATGTGTATTAATGTTTTTTTTGGAAGATCTGTCCATTTTTGACAGTGGGGTGTTGAAATCCCCTACTATCAGTGTGTTGGTGTCCATATCTTTTTTGAAGTCGTCCAATAATTTCCTTATATACTTGGGGGCTCCTATATTGGGAGCATACAATGTTTACAATGTTTATGTCTTCTTGATAGATTCTTCCTTTCCCAGACAAAGTTACAATGTTTATGATTTCTTGATAGATTCTTCCTTTAAGTATTATAAAGTGCCCCTCTGGGTCTCTTTTTATGGCCTTTGTTTTGAAATCTATTTTGTCTGATACAAGTATGGCAACCCCTGCTTCCTTCTCTTGCCCATTTGTTTGGAATATATTTTTCCATCCGTTTACTTTCAATCTGTGTAGGTCTTTTGCTCTGAGGTGGTTCTCTTGTAGACAGCATATATTTGGGTCATGTTTTACTATCCATTCATCGACCCTCTGTCTTTTGATTGGGTCATTTAGTCCATTCACATTGAGAGATATTACTGATAGAAACTTACTCATTTTTTCTCTTTGTACCTGTGTTCCTCTCTCTCTCATTCTTTTCTTTCATCTTCTTAAACCAGTCCCTTGAGTATATCTTGGAGTGCTGGATTGGTAGTGATGTATTCTTTTAACCTTCTTTTGTCTGGGAAACTCCGTATTTCCCCCTCTATTTTAATTGAGAGCCTTGCTGGGTAGAGCAGCCTTGGCTGTAGGCCCTTGCTTTTCATCACTTGGAATATTTGTTGCCATTCTCTTCTGGCTTATAGTGCTTCTGTTGAGAAGTCAGCTCCTAGGCGTATCGAGGCCCCCTTGTATGTTACTTTCTCCTTTTCCCTTGCTTCCTTGAGGATTCTCTCTTTGTCTTTGATAGTTGCCATTTTAATGATGATGTATCTTGGAGTGGACCTCCTTGGGTCCCTCTTGAGTGGGGCCCTCTGCACCTCCTGGATCCATGAAAGCTTTTCTCTCCTCAAATTGGGGAAATTTTCCATCATTACTTTTTCAAAGAAGTTCTCTATCCCTTTCCCCTCTTCTTCTCCTTCTGGTATATTATGCAGATATTATTGCATTTCAGGTTGTCCTGCATTTCCCCAAATGCCTCTTCATTCTTTTGGAATCTTTTTTCCATTTCTTCTTCTTTCTGGGAGCTTCTTTCTACCTTACCCTCCATCTCACTGATTCAATCCTTGGCTTCATCCAGCCTGCTTTGGATTCCTTCTACTGTGTTCTTCAACTCAGAAATGGTATTCTTCATATCCTCTTGTGTCTTCTTGATAGTTTCTATGTCCTTTTCCAGGTTGATATAGTTTGCTGTAAGATCCTGATAGTTTTTCTGCTGTTTCTCATAGTTATCTTTGAGCTGGCTGAACTCATTGAGTTTCCTTAGAACCATTGTTTTGAATTCAATATCTGAGAGTTCTTTTGCCTCTATTTCATTTAGCTCTCTCTGTGGGGAGTCCCCTCTTCCACTCATTTGGGGGGAACTTCTTTTTCTTCCCATTTTTGTGAGAGTCTGTTAAGTTATTTATTTATTTATTTATTTATTTATTTATTTATTTATGCTTCTGCTTCAATTAGGCCATCTAGATTTCCTGACTTTGTGGATTAAACTTCTATGGTAGTAGGTGGGTGTTTTTATTTATTTATTTATTTATTTCCCCCTTTACTTTTCTTTCTGAGCCTGCCTCTGATGATGTCAGTTGTTGACCCTATATGACCTTGGGTCGTTTGAGCCTTCCAGGAGTCTACTGTCTGTGTCTCACACCTGGTTGGGGCAGCTCTGTGACCCCTTCGGTCAGGGATGGACTATTTCTTTGGATTGCTCTGCACTCTCACACCGACTCCTTGAGCACACTCCCCGGTGCCGCAGGATCCCCTGCTGGCCTGGGCTCGCAGGTGCTTGCTCCGGACCAGAGGACTTATTCGCGACTTCGCATACTCGTCCAGCCCCCTGGCCGGCGGGCACCCCGGCACTGGTCAGTTTAGGGTCTTTTATTGTTTGCTTTCCCTGTTTTTGGCTCTTTGGGTGTGTTGCTTGCCCTCGCTGAATGGAGACTACGGAAATGGGAGGAATTCAGCTCCAGGACTCTCCTGTTAATCCTGTCTCTGGTCTCTCCCCCAGGGACTCTAGGCAGCTCTGTGACCCCTTCGGCCGGGATCTACTAATTCTGTGAGCCGCTCTGCAATCGTGGGCCGTGCGGGTGAATTTATGCCTGCCCTCGCCGCTCTGCACACTCCCTCATAGGCCATATCGGTGCCAATCTGTGGGAGGCCTTGCCAGTCTGTGTGAGCCCTCGTCAGCCCGCCCAGGTCCACAAACAGGCTCGCCAACCCTCACCAGCCACTTGGCGCAAGTGTGTGCACCTGCACTGGGTGGTTTTGGGGTGTCCATGTGTGCTTTTTGGCTTTTGGCTCTTTGAGGGTGTGGCCTCTTCCCGCACAATGGAGACTACGGAAAGGAGAAGGATTCGGGGCTCCCGGGTTCCTCCTCCCTTTCTTTCCCCAGCGCCTCCATCTCCAGTCTCTCCTCAAGGCTCTTTCAGCCAGTCTACACTCAGCCCCCCAGCTCATGTGCACAAGCTGTGTGTGGAGCGTACAAAAGGCAAGTTAATTGATTCTCTTATGCTTGGGACAGGTGGTAGCTGCAGAGTGGGAGGTGCATTATCACTGGGGCTCCACCAGCCGCTGTCTCAGTTTTCTTCACAAAGTTTTCCTCACCAGTCTTTTCCCAGGCACCAGCCCACCCTGCTGCCGCCTCTACCCAGAGATCAAGGAGGGTGGCTGCCACTGCAATTTTTGTGTTGGCCCTTTAAATGTCTCTTTGCATCCCCAGCCACCTGTCTCTGGCAGAGAGTGCCTCTAAGCTGTTCGGGGTGCGTTTTGTCTGTATTTTCTTGGTTTTAGCTGCTGTAGTTTAGGAGTCCCTGTTTATGATTCAGACCCCGTTGTTCTCGGGGGAAGCTAACTGGCCGTTTCAATGTCCCTCTGGTGCTAGTGCCCGTGGGCACCCAGCCCACCCTTTCGAGCCTCCACCGCACTTCTCACCCATTGGGATGTGTGAGAGTCGAATCCATTGTCTGTCTGCAGCTCCAAGGCTCCTCTCCCACTATCGTTCCATTGTTTTCCAGGTGATTTCTCCACTATTTAGTCGCAATTCCAGGTTGGTCTTGGGGGGAGGCAGTCAGTGTGACTCCCATTCACTCCTCTGTCATTTTTTTTTTTTTTTGATCTAATTTCTATCTTTCTACCATACATAGTCAATGGTACCTGTGGCTAGGTGAGAGAGAGTTGGATAAAAGCCTGTGAAAGGGAATGAAGTTGCTGACTCAACCCCTTTTCTCTCCCCACCTCTTACTTTTACTTTCTGAGGCACTAAGGGGAGAAACATATTTGAGCCTGGGGCATATTCTATCCAAGTTGTAGCCTTTCAGGACAAGCGCTTCAGCTCTTCAAGACAACATTGTCATGAATATCCTGAAACAGAGAGATCTTGTCATTTTTAAAAATTTTATCTTGGGCTTTCTAGTATATCCAGGTGAGCTATTATTGTAAGTATGCCCACCATCTGCACAGCATCCTTCCACCATACGAGATGAAGAGATACTTCCCCTGAACAAAAGTTCCAGGTTAAATGTGTTTTGCTTTAGGTTTGTTTCTGTTTTTATATAGTAATTGTTTTTTTCTTTTCTTTTCTTTTCTTTTTTTTTTTTGCCTTAGTCTTTTAATCTAAGGACTAGCCACATTTATCAGCATGTCTTATCTATTCACTAGCTCAAGATACAAAATGACAGGGAGGAGACATCATAAAATACCATGAAATCTTCTAGAAGGAGGGGAAAAGGAGAGTGAAATATATTTATGTTGTTCAAAGGCATGAAGGTTTTGTTTGTTTCTTTTTTGAGGTGGGTTTCTGGCCCTACCATTCATATGTCTTCCAAGGATGGCTCTAGTTACAGTAGAGCTTGCCAGGAATGAGCAGAAATGGTCAAAAGCCTCAGATGGTGCTGAGGCACTTTTTTCTGAATTTGTGTTTGCAGGTGAGAAAACCAATGAGAATTTTTTAGTTTCTCCTTAAGATTACAATAAGATAATTTTGCAAGATTATCACTGAAACTTCCATTTGCAATGAGATACATAAATCATTAACATATAGATTTTTATATTTGCGGGAGTGCAGGGAAGATCTAAGCAGTGGTTCATTCTGTGTAACTACAGTTTCTTCAACAAATAAAGCAGAACTAATTCTTTGTTGGAAGCTTTTGGGCCATAGTTAAAGATATTAAGACATTGTTCTTGGAATGACAAGTTCTGATTCCTAGGCCTTGCTTTGCCACTAACAAATAACTATGTCCAGTTGCTTAACTTTTTCACTATAAAGTTATCACTCATGCTTTGTTTATTAGAGAAGCCATAGTATATAGTAGTAAAAACAAACACAAATAGAGAAACAAAAACAACTTGGAAACAAAATCCCTAATTCTTTCTACAGTGAATTAAAAAACATAAATAGGCTTAGATAATTTAAAATATATACAAATAAAATGGCCAATAAACTTAAAGAAAATAGTCAAACTCCAGTAATTAAAGAAAAACAAATCAGCATGCTACCACTCATTTTGCTATCAATTAGGAAAGAGTTTCAAAATTAATGATGACTATTGTTGATGAGAGTATTATAGAAGTTAATATTTATACAAATTTCAGGGGGTGTGGAGTTGGCAGTTTAAAACCTTCTATGACTTAAACTGGCAATTTCACTTTTAATAATATATTCCAAAGAAATAAGATGTGCATAGAAATATCTGTTTCTTTAGAACAATGTTTCTCATAATAAAATATGAAAAATAACTAGTGCCACAATAGAAGACTAATTAAATTATTGATCATATATTTACATTTTAAATAGTTTGTAGTTTTAAAGAATGATACAGTAAAACAACATTCAGTGCCATGGAAAAGTTTAAACTATATTATTATATGAAAACAAAAGCAAGTTACCAGACAATATCCACACCATGATTCTAATTTTGTAAAAAAATGCATAGTGAAATTATTGGGATGTTAATAGCACCTTAACTTTGGGGTGCATGAATTATTCCTAATTTTGCTCTATTTGTGTTTTCATACATTTAAAAATATTCTGCAACAGGCACATTATTTATGTAATTTGAATAAATACTATGAAAAAATGGTCTCCAAGTTTGGTTACTGGGTGGCAAATCACTTAAATTTTCTGGACTTGAGATTATAAGATGAGTCAACTGAGTCAATGAGCCTAAGGTTAACTCTGTGAGTCTGTGTTATGTGGTTTTTCAGCAGTATTATCTTCTGCTAAACTTTTTGTCATTTTGGATAACAGGTATTGAGGGAAAAGGGAAAAGGCATTATTTATTTTTAATCATTTGGCATATTTCCAAAACACTGAGTCAATTTAGTGTAATTACTTTTTCATAATTATAATTTCAGAAGTGCTTCAATTTCAGTTTCAAGTAATCTTTAGTCAGCTCCTTATATTCTCTGCCTGTGAGCCTGAGAGCTTATACGATAGTAAAACATTTAGGCACACTAGATTCCTGCTATTTAAAGAAAACCTGTGGAGAATACTTATTGAGAGCAAATTCTCTGGTAACAGAAGAAATAGCTACCGATGATGATTTTGTTAGTTAATTTGCTTATACCTAAGTTGCTTTAGGGGGGTCAACAAGCATTCTGGAGTTACCAGTTTCCCCCTGAATGGTTCTTGGCCACAAGCCACATGGATTCCTGGGGATATTCAGTGACAATAGCAGGGTGATGCCTGAAATGTGCAGTAAAACTAGTGATTGTGCTGTTATGTAGAGCTGATGCTGTGAGCTAGCTCTGTTTTCACCTGCTCTGAGTAGCTTTGAGAATTGATTACTGGCAGGATTTTGTTTTGTTTTGTTTTGTTTTTTTCTGAGGTTCAAGCGTATTTTCATTTGTCTTTCTGTATTGCCTCTGTCCCTTGAACCACTGTTTGGTCTTATTTCAGTGATAATTATTATTCTAGTGAGTAATGTAATCTATAAAATCTATATCTTTATTCCAATTGTTAACCACAAAAGAACTTGTTTTAAATAGTATTAAGATAGGATTAGGATAAATAAAATTGTTTTTGCTTAGATTTTTCATTTTTTCTCCCATGCTGTCTAGATTAACTTTATTTTGTATTCCGCTAGAAGTTAGATATATACTTTTTATTAATTTTTAGTTAGCCATTTTAGCTTTTATCCTTCATATTCTTGGACTATTAGTGTTTCAGTCCAAAGCTTCAGGTGACATTCTCTGGCATGTAAACCAAGAGTGTGTTCTGACATTTCCGCTGAAGCATGGAAGAGCAACTTCTGAGATGCCCCCTTTGAGCACAGGTCCCATCTGGGGTCAAGGCTGTGAGACATAACAGTAGCATTTTAACTGAAGCAGAGCTTCTGCTTTGCATATTTCCAGGAGCTGAAACTAGTCATCAGCCTCATACTCTCAGTTACCCCTGACTGACTCAATAGGACTGTGGTGGAGAGTCAGAAATGGTGGGAAAATAAAAATGGTGCTGTGCTGACTGCATTCTCATTGCTGGATCAGAGGCAAAGGACTTTACTGCTTCAGCAAGCAAGTAGCCTAGGTCTCATGGTCTTTTTTGTTCCCCTTAAGCCCCAAAGCCCATGCGGCCATTTGGAGAGATCCGGAAGAATGTTGCTCATGGAATGGTTTTGTGTCACAGCCTGAGAACCCCAAGTCTTTAGGTTAGCCAAAATGTCCATTTAGTTTTTTCCATAAAATAAGAGACACATTTTTTTATTTTCACAAGTAATTTTATTGATTTGGATATTTTGAGTATGTCAGCCATCTCCTGCTATTGGCTTATAGTGGGTAGAGGCGAGGGGTGCTGCTAAACATCTCCCAATGCATAAGAAAGCCCCACAGCAAAAATTATTTGGCCAAAATGTCAATTGTACCAAGAAACTTTGCAAACTACTTTTGACACATTTGATCAGTGACAGCACTATCTCCATACTGCACAAATCCTTTATTTTATTTAATTTTTTTTTTGCATTTCAGGTGCATTTTTACCTTTGTTGAAATAAAGCATAATATGCTGAAAGTGTTGCATTATTTTCTTCCGTCTTCAATATTAAAATGGCTGCACAAATATTTACCAATTTTGATAGGTTTTTTTAATGCATGCTGATATGACAGCTGTCATAATACAATCTAACAAAATTGTTTCAAATGAAGTTAAAGGCAACTAAGCACTACCAGAGCCATCATATGGAAAAAAATCTAAACAAACTGGCCAGCCCAATAATAAACTACAAGAAAACTACCCAACTTTTGCCCTATAATATCTTTATTTTAATGGACAGTGGGTATATCTGCTCTCATAAGGTCTTTCAGTGTTTTTAATGCTGTAGAAGTACCATAATTGTTTATAACCGTGTTTTATTTAGAAGTAGAGATATCACATATAGATAGAGCGGTTTTCAATTGCTTTTGGAAGAAAGCTGTGAAGTCACCATGAACTTGAATGCAGATTCTTCAAACTGAAATATAAAACATTTTAACTGTATAAATTGGGGGAATCTTACAGAGAATGAGTTTTCAAGTTAATAGAAATACTTTTTATTGTAATATAAGTTTCATTTGGCTGATGCTTCAAAACTTTTGCAGTTCTTAAGATGGGTGAGTATATTTTTCCTAAGTTTTTGGTGTCAGGAGATGGTGAAATCAGACCAAACCAGGAGAAACTTGTACATTGACTCTTCTGGAAAAAAATGTAAAATAGTTGGCTTGACTTTGGCAGAGTGCTACCTAACACATATAAACCTGACTTTGGGGAATGTTTGGTAAACTCCTGTGATGACCTTGTTTGGGCCATGAATGCCAGTCCAAATCTTCTGAGTGAAGATGACTCAGTGAATGACTGAGTGAAGATGACTGAGTGAAGATACTTTTCTTCTCCGAAAAGCATGGGTGTTCACTCTCAGTCATACTTGGAAAAAACTAGGGTGTCTTGTAATGGGGGAGGGAAACATTTCTCTTCCCCTGAAACCAAATGAGGACATAGGGCCAGGGCCCCAGGGACAGAGATGCCTAAAAATTTCTGTTGATGGCTGTTCCATGTGGAGAATCCAAAAACCCATCTGGTAGTAAAACATTCGGTATTGAACTCATATTAACCATAAGCTTTCATGAAAATTCTGTGTAATATTACAGCCTGAGTTTAGCTGGATTTCAGGGAGTTAAAGGAGGGGCCTCTGTTTACCATGAGGGCATAGGGTAAAGGAGTATGTCTTCCTCACCCAGCCTTGATCATCTCCTCTAAGCCTGACTTGTGATGGTAATGCTACTTTAAAGGGATATGGGGCCAAAGTGTCTTTGAATGGTGGTCTGTGCTAGAGCAGAGAACAATGGTTAGGAGCCTGATAAGAGTATAGTCATAGGCTCTGATCACAAAGGCAGACAGAACATTTCTGAGGAACAGGTAGGCATCCTTGGGAATTCCCAGATAATACTGAGCAAGGAAATATGAATATTCTGCATGGCAGGTTGGAGATTAAATAATTGTTATTTTAGCATTAAAGAGAGCTGGAAACACCTGGGTTATATAACCTGGGTTATATAAATTGGGATATGGTCATGTGATGAAATAACATAAAATGGTTTAAATCATATTACTGAAAATTGTTAATAACATAAACATATTTTTGATATAATATAAAGACCATAAGATGTATATACAATTTTATTCCAATATTGTTTACTAAAGTACTGTAAAAAAGAGCCACACCAAAATGTTAACACTGATTATTTAGGAATGTGGAACTAGAAATGATTTTTCCCCCTTCTTTTAAGTTTTCTTTGGTTTCTAACAATGATCACATGAATTTAAGAATCAGGGAAAAAACTATGCATCTAGAAAGCAAAATTTAGTTCTGCTTGCCAAAGCATAAGGGAAAACATAACGAGTAATAAGATTTTGTCTTCACGCTCTAGCTAGTGTTTCTAGCAGTTACTAAATACAGTCCTGATGAGGTAGGCATGCTTTCACTGGCCAGACGTGGAGGCCTTGCATCTCTGGGTCCCTGAGGTGACTGTTTGTGTTACAGACTAACCCTGCTTTGCACACTTCACTCCCAACCTCTTTCTTCCCCTAAGGGAAAGTTTGCTTCTTTTGTAGGCAAAGTAGCCACCCAGAAGCTGTAATGGCAGGCCTCACTACCAGTGAAATCCCACATGACAAATTCGTCCTTTGTGCAGATACAATTGGCTTGTCACCTCATTTTTACAGCTAATTAGCTCTTTAGTAAGTGATGGCTAGTGTCAGAGGTCATCTGATACCTGATTCTGATAAATTGACCCAAAGTATTACTGTCCATCTGTATTTGTTGCTCAAAACACTGCTTAGTGAGCAGATTTTAAACTTTTTTGTAAGAACCCTGCTTATTTTTGTTGGCAAGATAGTTTCCAGATAATGCTCATGAAACTTATCATCCCTGAAGTTATCTGAGGTTGCTACTCAATTAGCCTTTTAAATGGGTCAAGTTACCCATGGGAGCAGAAGAGGAGAAGTGGTGGGGAGGGGAGCATACATAGTTTTCAATTTTTCCCAGAATTTTTTTGTTTTCTAGGCTAAATCAGAAAGTCACTAAGGGGACCCTTGTTTAGATTTTGTCCATCATCATTATAACTTTTAGGAACAATTGCACTGTTATGTAACAACAGCCATAATGCTAAGAGCAGCTCCTAATCATTGAAGGTCACTATATACCAGGACTATGCTAAAAGGTTCATATGCAATCCTTGCTTTCTCACAATAACCCTATTTATAGATATTTTTAATTCCTAAATATTGAGTGAGGACACTGAGGCTTGCAAAGGCTAAGCTTTTGTGCAAAATTGACATTTTATGTCCAATGTCATATGGATAAATAGAAGATGGAGACTTTGCTCAGATCTGCCTGACTCCTATATCAGACCCCTCACCCCCTAAGCAGTACAGCCTTGTGAATCTAGTTATTAATATCATAGCTAGTTAAAATACTAATTCTGAGAATATCCCTTGGGTGAACTGTGTGTGCGAATGGTCATTTGTTACAGGTCATTTGGAGATCAGTAATATACAGGAAATATGAAACAGCAACAACAGAAACAAATTAGAGATAGACTTAAGGTATTGGTTTCAAGGGGAGCCACAGGATGTCCAGAGTAAGGTTGGCAATTAGAGTTGAAATGGGACAAATCTGGTGAGCAGTGCTTCTTTTCTTGGTTCCAGTTGGAAGCCCAGGGTAGCAGTCTATGAGCTATTAAAGTGTGGCTAGGGAACAAGGCAAAAGGCAGTATAGTCATCAGATGGAGATGAAAAGCATGAACTTTTTACATCAAAAATGAGTAGAGTACAGATCCTGGCTATGTTCCTGCAATACTAGAGAACACATTTCTGCAGGGTCAGTACTCACTTGTTTCTAAACCCAAAATATCTTTTCAGAGAATTTAATAGATTTCTTTACTCCTCTCACCTACTACATCCCTACCTCGTTCCTGAGAGACAATGTGTAATATGGAAGGATTCTTGGATGGCCTATTAAAGTGATTAGATCATCGATCACTAATGAGATATCCTAGATTTAGCCACAAGGAGACAGGATCTGAGATTCTAGCGTAGCTCAGTTTGTGCAGAGATGGTGAAGGGATTCAAAGGAAACAGACTGCAATTTCCTTTCTACTAGGTTGACCAGATATAATAGCATTTGACCATAAGAAAGATATGAGCAAGATTTTACTTTTTCTTTAGAATAGACCAGAACTAGAGATATCTGACAGCTATGTAAATTCAGATTGTAGACTTAATAACATGGGAGGTTAGGTATGCAAATATGGGACTACAGCATAATCAATCAGCCAACCCATAAGTGTATTGAATAGCCTTGAGTGATATAGTCAACACTGTATAACGCCAAGTGATGACATAGTCTCTGATCTTAACAAAGGAAGCAAAGAAGGCATAGAGTGAACAAATGACAGAACTGAATTCTTCATAAAGTGCCAGTTGAGGAAGCGAGACTACCTAGGCACAGGAATTTTAGAAGGCAGCCTGGGTTATAGGAAAGAGAATTTGTTTGGAAATCAAGAGACTTGTATTTTATCTTTCTGATTTCACCACTAATTAGCCTTGTGACGTTGAAAAGGCAAATTCATCTCTCTGGTCTTTCTCAGTTCCCCATTTGTGAAATGAGGGAGTCAGAGATGGCAACCTCCGAGGCTTTTCCAGAACTAATATTCTAATGTAATGGAGGAATCTCCATGGGCCTATATTATTGTAGGAGATGTCTCAGAATCACGGTGTAAGAAATGGCCAGGCATGGACTGTGTGTGTGTATGTGTGTGCACATGCACCCATGCCCACATGCATAATTGGAAATGGAGGGGTTGTGAGGAAAGGGAGTGGAGGCAGGAGATGAATTGATTTAGCACTTTGTGGGGTAGAAATGGAGAGGTGAAACACACTCAGATATGACAGGAAAAGCCAGTCACTATAAAACTCAATTCTTTGATGTGAAGCAACTGCACAGTTAATCAAGCCAAAAAACAAGCCATCATTTTTGATTTCTTTCTTTCCCTTGCTAATCACATCTAAGACCATCAAGAACATATACTCAGATCAATTGACTTCTCTCCTTCTCCATCACCAACAACTTAGTACAGCTGCCAACACTTCCCTCTTTTGGAGTAAAGCAACAGCATTGTAACGGTCTCCTTGAATCTATCTGCTTCACAGTTGATCCCTTGCAATGGAGCAAGAGCAATGTTTACAAATTATCAATGGATCCTGTCACTCCCCTGCCCAAACCCCTCTAATGACTTTTTGTTGTACTTTGAATAAAGCCATTCTCCCCCTCAACATTGTCACATCTACAGGGAACAACATGACACAGCCTCCATCTTCATTGTCCTTCTGTTTCCCACCTATTCCCTTTCTCTTGGCCTCATTGACCTCCTTGCTTATCTTCAGGCATTTCTCGCACGCTTTTGCTTTAGATTCTTTGCATTTGCCTTTCCTTCTGCCTGGGATATTCTCCCCCTATATCTTCATAGCTAGTATTTTTTCCTGTTATATTCAGGTCAACCCTCAAATGTCATTTCTCTAAGGGACTTTCTTTCACCTCCTGTCAAAGGTGGGCTCACCTAATCATGTTTTATCATGCTTTATCACAGCAACCTGTTTTATTGAGTCCATAAGTATAATTTAAAAATTACCTATGTTCTTCCCTGGCTGGTGTGGTGCAGTGGATTGAGTGCGGGCCTGAGAACCAAAGGGTTGCTGGTTCAATTTCCAGTCAGGGCATATGTCTGAGTTGTGAGCCAGGTCCCCAGTAAGGAGTGAGTGAGAGGCAACTGCACATTGATGTTTCTCTCCTTCTCTTTCTCCCTCCTTTCCCCTATCTCTAAAAATAAAATAAAAATCTGAAAAAATTTTACCTGTGCTCTTATTGGCTTGTTGTCTCTTTCCCCCACTATAATGTAAGCCCAAAAGGAATAGGGACTTATCCTGCATTGCTCTAACTTTGTTTCCTGTCCTGTAACCAGCATCCAGTTACTGTTTGTTGGGTGAATGAAAGAATGCTTAAGTGATACATAAGAATAAAACACAGTGATATGGCACCATGGTTTTAGGCACCAAGGATCAACTATCAGGCAAACATGGACTTAAATCCCACATTGGCCACTTTTTAAGCAGCCACACGACCTTGGGCAAGTTAGGTAACCTCTGTAAAGCTCAAGTTATGTAACCTCTGTACACCTTTGTAAAGCACACACATACACACACACAGTCCATGCCTGGCCATTTCTTACACCGTGATTCTGAGACATCTCCTACAATAATATAGGCCCATGGAGATTCCTCCATTACATTAGAATATTAGTTCTGGAAAAACCTCGGAGGTTGCCATCTCTGACTCCCTCATTTCACAAATGGGGAACTGAGAAAGACCAGAGAGATGAATTTGCCTTTTCAACGTCACAAGGCTAATTAGTGGTGAAATCAGAAAGATAAAATACAAGTCTCTTGATTTCCAAACAAATTCTCTTTCCTATAACCCAGGCTGCCTTCTAAAATTCCTGTGCCTAGGTAGTCTCGCTTCCTCAACTGGCACTTTATGAAGAATTCAGTGTAAATAAGGAGGAAATGGTGTCAACATCATTGGGTTGCAGGATATATTACATGCAATAATAACTTTAACCCTGAGCTCAGTGATTCATAGAATTAGCTCCCTGTTTCCTTTTACATTTTGCTTATGGTCTTCTTTTTTTTAGGTCTAGATTTTATTTGAACAGAGAAGGAAAATGGTATATAGTACAGAAAGGAATTTCCCTCCTTCCCATCCTCTCTCCCCCTTTATTCCTTGCTCCCTTCCTTCCCTTCCCCCTTCCTTCTTCTTTGTCTTTCTCCCTCTTGTTCTTCTTCTCTTCCTCCTACCATTTCATATCTTTCATTTATTTATATAGAAGCATATGTATTTATAGCCAATTGCTAATATTATTCATTAGGTAAATGCAAGTATGATATAGCTCCTGTTGTTGTTATTAAAATTTATTTATATAAATTTTATGTGAGACAGCATACAGTTAAATAATGTTTACTGTTAAATCTGACCTTCAAATGGATAAAATAGTATTTATATATTAATAATAACTATTTGTATAGTACTTTGGGTTATAAATTATATCCAATAGCATTATTTAATCTGATTTTATTTTACATAATTGTCACATAACACAGAGGACAACAAAAAGCCCAGGGCAGTGGTGGAATTGTGCTCCCCCCAAAACATGTGTCCAAGTCCTGCTTCTGGTGTCTGTGAATTGATCTTATCTGGAAACAGGGTTTTTGCAGTTGTAATTAAATTAAGGATCTGTAGAAGAAATCATCCTGGATATAGAATGGGCCCTAAGTCTAGCCAATAATGTTCTTATAAGAAAAAGGAGAAGGAGATTTAAGGTACAGAGATACACAAGGAAGCAGGCCATGTGAAGACAGAGGCAGAAATCAAACTGATGTATTTATAAGCCAAGGAATGTCAAAGATTGCCTGCATCCACTGGAAGCTTAGGAGAAAGGCATGGAATGGATTTTCCTCAGACCTCCCAGAAAGAAACAACCCAGCTGACATCTTGATTATATACTTCTGGCCAGCCTCAAGAACTGTAGAGAAGAAATTTCTGTTGCTCTAAGCCACCTAGTTTGTGGAATTTTGTTAGAGAAACTCTAGGAAACTAATATATTCAGTGAATTCATGAAGGTTTATTATTGAGACTAGGGACCTTCCACAAGATAGAAGCTGATCTTACTATGATTTTAACAAATGCTAACAAATAATACCTTCCTTGACAATATACTTTGAATGTGTGTATTTCTATCTCTACAGCTGCTACCTTGGTCTATCCAATAACCTTTTTAAAATGGACCCCCAAATAACCTTCTAATTGGCACTTCTGCTTCCATACATGCCTCCCTCTATTCCACTCTTCACACCACAGGAAGAATGGATTGATTGTCTTGAACCTTCAATGGATCATTTTATTCTAAGTGCAGGGAGAAGTTGTAGCCTCACACTTTCAGTGGCTTCCCTTTGAAATCAGAGTAAAATACCCTCTATTTACTGTGGCCTCCAAGGCACTTCATGACCTGGTGCAGGCCTTCTCTCCAAAACCCATTTGCAGCATTCTACATTTGCTTACTCTGCTTTTCAGCCTTTCCCACAGATTATATACCACAAGGGGGAAGACACAATATCTGTCTTGTTCATCTTTATATTTTCACTGTCTAGGGGAGTGCCTGGCACTTACTTAATTCTCAAAAGTTATTTGCTTATTTAGTAGATAAATAAATAGAGGTTTAAGGAGGTTTCTTCACTCTTTTATGGGTGTTTTTTGATATGGTTCCAGGGTCTTTTTGATGTGAATACATTTGTCTTAACTGGTATTTTTGGTAGGATACTTGTGCTATCTACAGATTGTCCTTGTAATAGTTCTTTTACTTGACTAGCCAAACTAAGAATCGAGCCAATTGGAATGGTAAAAAAGGATATTACTCATTAAAATGGGAATTGATCAATCTTCCCATTTGTCCAAAAGCTGTCTCTTTTTATTTTCATATTTCAGCTATCTTGTCCATGGCCTAAGAATCTGTTCTTTTCTGTTTGCTAGACTCTCCCTGCCCGCCCACCTACTCTCCTCTTTTTCTGCTTTGCTCACTGCCCCTGGCCACCTAGTTTGCTAGCTTCTGTTCTGCTTGGCTAGTAAGAGATGCTGTCAGGAGACTGGACTGCTGGAAGAGAGAAAGGAGCGTCAGGGTATTTCTCCCTCACTCCATCTGTGCTCTGTTCATATTCTCTGGCAGTGACTGCATCCCTCTAGGACTATAGCTACTGTGCTGCAGCTGCTCCTCCTCCATGGTCCCAATCCCCTATTAGGCTCTAGGAGGTCTCTTTCTTCTCCTTTCACTTTCAGGAATGAAATTTAAGTGGTAATGGTAACAGCTTCCTGATACTTCTGGTTTCCCTGTTCCTTATCATCCATTGGTGGTTCCTGTAACTCTCTCCAAACTTCATAAATAGTGTGTCTATCAAAACCCCTTGAACCATCTGCATGGGATTCTGTTTTCTTCTGAAACCTGAACTTTAACACTGTATTAACTATTAGGACAAAGAAGTAAGGGTCTAGGGTTAGACAATATCTACTTGTTGGCTCACGACCAGTTTGCAACACTAATTTTTTTCTGGTTGATTGAAGTTCATTTTCACCTTCAGACTAAGATAACAAGTGCTCTTTGCTTGTCACGCAGGCCAATATCAAGTTGAATTAATTTAATAACCTTAGGTTCCATGTCATAGAAGAAGCCCAGAATCAGTTTCATAAGTTACCCTTATGTACTGTGGCAGAGATGTTAACAATCACACAATATCTATGTGTTGTAGCTAGGCTGGGACCTTGTGATTGGATTCTGGTCCATGGGAGGCAGGTGTTGTCAATGTGTGTCAGTGTCAGGGAGAGCTTTTTAAGACTTCTCATTATTTTCCCACTTACTCTTCCTTGGCCAGAGTGACCTCACAGGCCAATGCTCAGTTGGTCCATCTGCAAGATGGAGGAGGGCTGCTCAAAATGATGCAGGCTTTGCATGACTGACAAACCTTTATTGTGCCAGTCACAGAGATTTTGGGTGATAGTTGTTACTTCAGCCCTGACTAGCTTGTTTTAATTAATACACATGCCATGCAGATTTATTCTGTGGACTAAAACAGCAATAAAAACACCTAATCTGTTAATCCTTCTCCATAACACCAGGATAGTAGTGGTCATTGTAGCCAACCAGAGCACTCTTTCAAGGTGAGTCCAAAGTGTCTTCTGAATCATGATCCACATAGAGCTCCTAGCCAACACTGATAACCAAAAGGCACAACTGAGTTCTAGTTCCTGTTCTGTGTGGTGAGCTTTTCTGTGTGCTCAGTCCAACCACTTACTGGACTGCAATTTCACAATCTTTTGTTACTTATTTTCATAATGGGAAATAAACAGTATTTTCATGGTCTGTTTCAATTCAGGTTGTTGGTAAATTTTTGTGTACTACTTTTAAAGTATTCATATAATAGAACCCTCATCCTAGAATCAAATAATAAACCATAAAGAAATGCTCTTTACACTTAAAGAGAGTCTGGAGATGAAGGTGTTGGGGAGAGAACTGAGGGAGTAGCTGGGGGGGACCATGGTGCTGACTCCTCCCTCATACAGCAGCAGCCATTTTGCTCAGGCAGAACACTCCTCTGGTGGCAGCAGTGTGAAAGGACATGATAGCCACACCCCCAGGAGGCTCTGCCTCCACCTGTTGTTGCACAGGCCAAAATGTTGAGTACAGAGCAACAGTCACAGACAGTAGATCCCCAGCTAAAGGGGATGCAGAATGGTCTAGAGATATTGAGGAGACTTTGGAGACAGAGGCATTGGGGAGAGAACTGAGGGAGTAGACAGGAGGATCCCGGAGCTGACTCCTCCCCCATATAACAGGAGCCGTCTTGCTTAGGCAGACACTCCATGGAGTGGCTGTGTGAAAGGACACAATAACCTTTCCCACAGGAGGGACTCTTCCCTGTCCTGTAGTGCCTAAGCCTGACTGCTGAGGGCAGAGTGACTAGATTAAGAACTTGAGGAAACAGACACAAACAGGAGATTCCTGGAAGTCTCTTAAAGACTGCCTAAGTTGAGACAGGGTCAATAGCTGACATCATCAGAGAAAGATCCAGAAAGAAGAAAAGAATAAAGTGGTCTCCTACCATAGAAGTCACACCACAAAGTCAGAAAGTCAAGACAGATCAATTTAAGAAGCAGAAGCAAAAAATAATGGGAAGAGAAAGAAACACCCTCCAATGAAGAAAAAAGAGGATTCCCCAGAAAGAGAACTAAATGAAATAGAGGCAAGTAAACTATCAGATATTGAGTTTCAAACAACAGTTCTAAGAAGCTTAGTGAGCTCAGTGAGCTCATAGGGAATTACCAAAATGACACAGAAACTATGAGGAACTTACTGCAGACTATATCAGATGAAAAACAACATAGAAACTATCAATAAGAGGCAAGAGGAAATGAAGAACACAACTTCTGAATTGAAGAACACAGTAGAAGGAATCGAAAGCAGGCTAGAGGAAGCAGAGGATTGAATGAGTGAGGGGTACAACAAAGTAGAAAAAAGCTCCCGGAAAGAGCAAGAAAATAAAAAAAGACTCAAAAAGAACAAAGAGGCATTTAGGGAAATGCAGGACAACCTGAAATGTAAAAATATCCATATAATAGGAATACCAGAAGGAGAAAAAGAGGAGATAAGGATAGAGGAACCTGTTTGAACAAGTAATGATGGAAAACTTCCCTAATTGGAGGAAAGAAAATTTCACGCAAGTCCAAGAGGCACATAGTTTCCCATTCGTGAGGAACCCAATGAGGCCCACTCCAAGACACATCATCTTTAAAATGGAAAATATCAAAGACAAACAGAAAGTCATAAAGGCAGCAAGAGAGAAACAGGTAGCAACATACAAGGGAGCCCCAATACAGCTAGCAGCTGACTTCTCAACCGAAACACTACAAATCAGAAGGGAATGGCAAGAAATATTCCAAGTCATGAAAAGCAAAGTCCTGCGACCAAGATTGCTCTCCCCAGCAAGGTTCTCAATTAAAATGGAAGGTGAAATAAGGACTTTCACAGACAAAAGGAGGCTAAAAGAACAAATCTCCATGAAACCAGCACTACAAGATATGCTACAGAGGCTGCTTTAAGAAGATGAAAAAAATGAGTAAGAAAGAGAAAAACATAGCTACAAAGGGAAAAAATGAATAATTAACTATCAATAATAACTTTAAATGTAATGGATTAAATGCTCCAATCAAAAGACATAGGGTAGTTGAGTGGATAAGAAAACATAAGCCACACATATGCTGCTTACTCTTAAGAGACCCACCTCAGAATAAAAGACCTGCACAGACTGAAAGTAAAGGGATGGAAAAAAATATTCCAATCATATGGGCAGGAAAAAAAGCAGGGGTATCAACACTTATATCAGACAAAATAGATTTCAAGCAAAAGCCATAAAAAAAAAGACTCAGAAGGACACTTCATAATACTCAAAGGAAGAATCCATCAAGAAGACATAAACATTGTAAATCTATATGCACCCAACATAGGAGCATCCCAATATATATGAAAATCTTGGAGGACTTCAAGAAAGATATAGACAGCAACACACTGATAGTAGAGGAATTTAACACCCCACTGTCAAAAACAGATAGATCTTCCAAACAAAACATCAACGAAGATATGGTGATACTGAATGATGCATTAGATCAAATGCACTTAACTGACATCTATAGAACATTTCATACTGTAAAAGCAAAATACACATTCTTTTCAAATACATATGGAATATTTTCAAAGATAGACCACATGATAGGACACAAAACAAGCCTCAACAATTTCAAAAAAATTGAAATCATAACAAGCATTTTCACAGAGCACAAGGGCTTGAAACTAGAAAAAACTAGAAACCAACCTCAAGGAAAAAACTCAAAAACATTCAAATTCATGGAGACTGAATAGCACACTATTAAACAATGAATGGGTCAATAATGAGATAAGAGAAGAGATCAAAAAGTTTCTGGAAACAAAGAGAAATGAACACACAACAGTTCAAACCTATGGGACACAACAAAGACAGTACTGAGAGGGAAAGTCATAATAATACAGGCCAACCTAAGAAAGATATAAACATTTCAAATAAATGACATAACCCTACAGCTTCAAGAACTGGAGAAACAACAAGAAACAAAGCCCAGAGTGAGTAAAAGGAGAGAAATAATCAACATCAGAGAAAAATTGAATGACATAGAGACTAAAAGAACAATTCAAAGGATCAACAAGTCCAGGAGGTGGTTCTTTGAAAAAATAAACAAAATTGACAAGGCTTTAAGCAGGTTCATCAAGAAAAAAAGGGAGAGGACCCAAATTAATAATATCAGAAATGAAAGAGGAGACATAACAACTGACACCACAGATATACAAAGGATTGTAAGAAACTACTATGAACAATTATATGTCAAGAAATTTGAAAACCTTGATCTAATGGACAAATTTCTAGAAAAATATAACCTTCCAACACTGAATGAAGAAGAAGTAGAAAGCCTGAACAGACCAATAACAGCTGGGGAAATTGAAGCAGTAATAAAAAAACTCCCAGCACACAAAAGCCCTGGACCAGATGGTTTCATGGGAGAATTTTACAAAACATGTAAGGAAGAGCTAACCCCTGTCCTTTTCAGACTATTCCAAAAAGTCCAAGAAGAGGGAAAATTCCTAAGTCTTTGGATGAGGCCAGCATCATCCTAATCCCAAAACCAGATAAAGACATGACAAAAATATAAAACTACAGGCCAATATTGCTGATCAACATAGACTCTAAAATCCTCAACAAAAATTGGCAAACTGTCTCCAGCAATACATTAAAAAGATCACCCACCATGATCAAGTGGGATTCATCCCAGGGATGCAAGGATGGTTCAATATTCACAAATCAATAAACATAATACATCACATAAACAAAAGGAAAGAGAAAAACCACATGATAATATCAACAGATGTGGAAAAATCATTTGGTAAGGAATAGTACCATTATGATAAAAATATTCAGAAAAGTTGGAATAAAGGAGGATACCTCAACATAAGAAAAGCTATATAGAAAAAACCTAGAGTTAACATCACATTCAATGGGCAAAAACTAAAAGCTTTCCCACTAAGATTGGAAACAAGACAAGGTTGTCTGTTTTCACTTCTATTCAACTTAGTATTGGAAGTCCCAGCCACAGTGATCAGACAAGAAAAAGAAATAAAAGGCATCCAAATTGGAAAGGAGGAAGTAAAGCTGTCATTGTTTGCAGATGACATGATAGTGTACATTGAAAACCCCAAAGACTCTACCAGAAAACTACTCGACCTAGTAAGTGAATTTGGCAAAACAGGGGGATACAAAGTCAATATTCAGAAATCGAAAGCATTTTTGCACAGCATCAATGAATAATCAGAATCAGAATTCAGAGCGAAAAAGTCCCAGTTGCTATAGCAATAAGAAAAATAAAGTACCTGGGAATAAACTTAACCAAAGAGGTAAAATACCTGTATGCAGTAAACTATACAATACTGAAGAAAGAAATTAAGGAAGATACAAATAATTGGAGCATATACTAAGTTCATGGATTGGAAGAATTAACATCATCAAAATGTCCATACTACCCAAAGCAATTTATAGATTCAATGCAATCCCTATTAAAATACCAATGATGTATTTCATAGATATAGAACAAACATTTTAAAAATGTATATGGAACAGTAAACGACCCCAAATAGCTGCAGCAATTTTGAGAAAGAAGAACAAAGTAGGAGGGATCACAATATCTGACATCAAACTATATTACAAAGCCACTGTAATCAAAACAGTCTGGTACTGGCATAAGAAGAGACACATAGGTCAATGGAACAGAATAGAGAGCCCAGAAATAAACCCATGTCTATATGTTCAATTAATAATCAACAAAGGGTGCAGAAGCATAAAATGGAGTAAAATAGCCTCTTCAACATATGGTGTTGGGAGAGCTGGACAGCTACATGCATAAAATTGAAATTTGACCACCAACTGACACCATACACAAAAATAAACTCAATATGGGTAAAAGACTTAAATATAAGTCATGACACCATAAAAGTCTTAGAGGAGAACATAAGCAGGAAACTCTCAGATATCCCACACAGCAATATTTTCACCAATATGTCCCCTAGAGCAAGGGACATAGGGAAAAGAATAAACAAATGGGACTTCATCAAAATAAGAAGCTTCTGCACAGCTAAGGAAAATACCAGCAAAATGAGAAGGGAGCCAACCGTATGGGAGAATATATTTGTCAGCGATACCTCAGACAATGGTTTGATCTCCAAAATATACGAAGAACTCACATGACTCATCTCCAGGAAGACTAACAACCCAATTAAAAAATAGGCAAGGGACCTGAACAGGCACTTCTCCAAGGAGGATAGACACAGGCCCAGAGACATATGAAAGGATGTTCTTCATCACTGGCCATCAGAGAAATGCAAATTAAAACCACAATGAGATACCTCTTCACACCGGTCAGAATGGCCATCATAAACAAATCAACAAACAACAAGTGCTGGCGAGGATATGGAGAAAAGGGAACCCTAGTTTACTGTTGGTGGAAATGCAGACTGCTGCAGCCACTGTGGAAAGCAGTGTAGAATTTCCCCAAAAAGCTAAAAATGGAACTGCCTTTTGCCCCAGCAATTCCACTACTGAGATCAGGGCCTAAGAATCCTAAAACACCAATTCAAAAGAACCTATACACCCCTATGTTCATAGCAACACAATTTACAATAGCCAAGTGCTGGAAGCAACTTAAGCCCTCATCAGTAAATGAGTGGATCAAAAAACTATGGTACATTTACACAATGGAATACTATGCAGCAGAAAGAAAGAGCTACTACCCTTCGTGAGAGCATGGATGGATCTGAAGAGCATTCTGAAAAGTGAAATAAGCCAGGGGGTGAAAGACAGAACCTAATCAAAGGAACAAACAAGCAAAGAAAATATACCAGCAACATTGAAAGAAAAAAGAAAACCAATGGAAACGAGAGGGAGGGATGGGGGGAGGGAGGGGTGTAGCAGGGAAAGGAAGGGGAAGGGTCAAATCAAGGAAAATGTATGAAGGACACATGGACAGAGCCAAGGTGGGGAGGGACTGAGGTAGGGAGGTGGGATTGGGAGGGGCAGGGGAGGTTGGTGGTGGGTGAATGAAGACAAATTTATTTGAACAATAAAAATTTTTTTAAAATGCTCTCTGGAAAAATTGATAATATTCCACATAAAATATATATGTGAGCGAATTTGTACTTTAGGTCAGATTCCAGTCCCTGATATAAAATAAATCTGGTTGTGGAAACAGTTTTGTTTTTCCTTTTTTCATTTATAGAATCCTTGGTTTCAATATAAAAACAACTAAAAATAAAAAACACTGAGTTTCAATTTACAAAATCTGTTGGGAACTCTAGTGAGAGAAGAAAGTGAGTAAAAATTCAGAAAGAATCTCAGAATATAAATACTCTTTAAGTCTAGTTTTGCTCATGTACTTGATATAGGAAAAGCAGAGGATTTTAGATCTTTAATTATTTCTCAGACTATTTTGAACAAACTTATCCCTAGAATAGATTTTTCATAAGATGCAAACACTTCTACCATAACAGGAAGCCTAAAGGATTCTCCATTTTTTTTAGTATTCCTCAGTTATCTTTTTTTTTGTATTGAAAATCTTTTAAAGTATTTTTAAAATGTATTCTTGTTTCATTTCTTAAATAGTATAACAAGGGAAATGTTGGCTAACATTAGGGTGATTGTGATCAACAGAATCTTCAGAGCAGAGACTGATATAATTTTGTGGAGTACTTGGATGTAGCTCTGGGCTGCCCTCATCAACCAGTCTGCTTTGTTTCACTTATTTGATATTCACAAATAAAGAAATAGGTGAACTGCTAAAAACATATTTTAAGTTCACTTGCCTAATGTGTTTCCCAACTTGCTTCTATTATAGACAAAAGCTAAAGTTATCTTAGTCAAGGTTTTTCTATTTAATTCTTACAAAAATGACAGCACATACTGGTCAATTAAAGTTCCAGCCTTTGAAGGAATTTCTTGAAAGCATGGAACTTGTCTTGACGGATTCCACATTGAACATGTGTTTAAGAGTGAAGACTAGACTATCTTGGGTAATCTTCAAACACTAGAAAACAAAATTTAAAAACCTACATTTGATTCTGTTGTCATCTACGAGTTCCTGTTTAGGCATCCCCTTTGCACCACTTTCTCCTGATCACAAACTAGATTTGGAATTGTGCCCCATCTGTAGATTATGATCACTTTTATCACCTGCTACCACTGATGAATCACTTTGCTTTCTGCTATAATTTTTTTCTGAGTTTATTCCCACTTGACATCTACACCAACACACTCTTACCTTGTCAGGCATAGTCAAGTCTGTGCCACTGGTTGCCTTCTTATTGAGCTTTTTTAATCTTCATACAGAACAAAGTAGGAAACCCATACATTATGTTTGAAGAAAATAGAACACAGTGACTGATCAAATCCAGAAAGCTAGTAAGAGTTCAAATATAGAATCACATAATTCTAAGTCTTTTGCAGTGAAAATGTGGGCTTCACATTGACCTTGAGTGCAAGATCTCATTTCACAATTACTGATTATTCAAACCTGGAATGAGTCAGGATGAGACATTAAAAGCAAAGAGCTGATGATTTCCTCCATAACTGGCTTTTCCACCTGTGATCCATGATGGACATAGCTATTAAGAGTAATTTCCCTATGTTCATAGATTGTCATTCCTTATTTAGGAACTTCAGTCATTTGTGTATAGAGAAGGCTGGCCTTGAAGCAATGATTTCAGTTAACGTTTGAGATCAACTCAACTGTTGTATCCTGGTTTTGCCACTTTGTTTCCTAATTCTGTGACATTTTTGAAGTTTCTCAATATGTCTTATGCCTTAATTTCCTCATTTACAGCACTGGGGATAATAATAGTTCTAACAGGATTGTCAGAAGGATTAAATATGATAGCCTGTGTGATATACTGAGTGCAGTGCCTGGTACAGAGTGGGCATCAATAAAAATTAGTTATTAGTGGTAGAAGTAAGTAGAGTTGAAAAACTTTCTTAAAATAGATCAGTAGACCCATGATGTCAGATCTCCAGGCAGAAAATGCAGATCCTGCAGGCCACAGGTGCTTGATTTAACACCAACAGTGAAAATTGTTCAATAACTTTCTGAGACACTGGAGAAATGGAGGTAGTCATTGCCAGCTAGATGTTTCCTCTCATTTAAGAAAATAAGCAGAAAAACTAGAAACCAATGATTCAAAATCACTAACATGTAGTACAATGACTTAGCTTTTGGGAAATAATGAGTTAGGCACTTATGAAAACCATTCTGCCTCTTCCTCTGGTGTTGCTAAGGGAGAAAAATGCCCACTTGACTATTTACTCTACCCATTGTTCCAACCCTTCATGCATGAATTGTCTATAGCTGTACTTCAAACTTCCCAAATCATTCCATGTTATGCAGCCTAGTAGAGAAATTTTTATTCATGTTGAATAATCTGGAAAAAAAATCAATGACTGTCATGTGAAATCTCTTGTGGAGCTTTCCAGTGTTTTGTTTATTTTTAGTTATAGCATTATGAATGGTGTTTCTTGTTTAGTTTTTGGTTTTCTGTTGCACTTGTGTTCATTTCTTCTCTATTGGGTAGTTGGTTACTCCTCATATCCTGTTTGGAAGGTTAGCCTGACCTTTTTCAATCTGCTGCTTGCGTGGGGTAGAGTAGTGGGAAGAGCATGGATGAATGGAGACTGGCAAACCTGGGTCCAATGTTTGGTTCTAAACCTTATAGGCTGTGAGACTTTAAGCAACTAACATAATTTTTGAAGCATCAGTTTCTTTATATATGAAGTGGAGGTATATCCTATTCACAAAATTGTTTTGTGGAATTAGATGTCATATATGTGATATGTAATATAAATAATTGTTGCTCAATAAATGTTAATTTCCTTCTTGAACATTATTCTCCTAATCTCTCATTACTTTTAGAGCCTTGAGAACCCCAAGGAACCCTTCTCATGGCCTTCCTATAATCCCTGGTAGATGAAATATAGGTTAAAAAAAGAATGAAAGAAAGTGTAACAACTAATGAATCCCATTCATTCGTACCCTCTGTCTAATTCTGGATGGCAGTGACATTATATGAGATATGACCAGTTCTTGGAATTCCACCCTGCCACCAGTCAAACATTTACAATTCTACTGCATGTGGCATATGTGTGTGCATAGCCACGTAGGAGCATATGCAACTATGTCATGGGCGGAGGCTTAATACAAAAGAAAGAAAGTTAGGACCCTGCCATCCAGTCGCAGCTCACATTCAGAGAATGATGGAAGGGCTTTTACAAAGCATCAGACAAATAAGGACAAATTACTTAATACAAATCAAACTGTACATAAGTGCTTTAAGGTATTTAGAGCAGGAGAGATTAGCATTGATTCAGTGACATTTATTGAGCAGTTTTTATGTAGCTGGCACTGTGCTTGGGGCAGGAGATTAAAATAAAAATGAATAAGACATGGTCCATGCCCTCATAAAACTCTCTGTCTGACGAGTGTGGCAGGCATATAACCATATAAACACAGGGCAGGTACACCCAGGAGCACATACAATGAACAGAAAAATATGGTCTTTGAGTTATAGCTAAAAGCACAGTAAGGTTTGGTTAGGCCAGGGATTGCACACTCAAGCTCCTCCTAGAGCAATTGGGAACATTAATGTAAATGAAAAAAAACAAAACAGTCATTCAGTATAAGATATTCACTGTTCTTGGCACCTTATTTGTATTAATTCATTTAATATTCATTATTATTATTATCATTATTATCTCTATTTTACTTTGAGGAAACTGAGGCACAACAAGATTGAACAACTAGTCTAAGATCACATCACCCTGAAATAGCATGGCCAGAACTCAGATCTAGGCAGCCTGGGTCTTGTGTCCATGGTATTCATTATGCTTTTTGCTTTTCTCTAAAAGAGACAATTGAGCAAGTGATATGCAGTCTCAGTGTTCGAGACCCCAACCAACTGCTTTCAGAAATGACAGCTAGATGATCCTTTTTTTCCCCTAGAAGAGCCAGAAACCAAGCTCTCCCCACCCCTAATAATTATCCAAAATTTTAAATGTTGGCAAATAATTTAAAATTAATCCTTTTATGGACCAAACAAAGCATTATCATAAGGTGCAAATAACTAACATACCACCAGGGTGAGACCTCTAGATTAGGCAGGGAGGATAATTATATACGCAAAGGCATGAAGGAGATCATGAGCAATATGAGTGTCCAGAATAGAACGCCAAGAACAGATGAGGCTGGAAAGTCATTAGTAAACAGTAGGGAGCAAATGTTTTACCCGATCTGCAAAAGGAAGGCTGTGAGGAGTTTTGTCCCTGTGGCATGGTTCAAGGTGGGTTAATCAAGGAAAGATAATGTGCACTTCTCTAACCCTGTTACTCCCTTAGCTTCACCTGGCACCAAATGTTCCAATCACCTGAAGTGTTTGTAGATCCTAAGAGCAAAAGAGAGACCCATATTTCTCTGACTTTGTTCACTCCTGCCTGGAATGTTCTTCATCCAGCTGAAGAACAAATACTCATCTAGGAATGTTTAACTCAAAGGAGCTAATTCTTTCTATAACTTTGCCAATTTTCCAAGCTTCTATCTCCTTCTTGCCTCCCAATCCAAATGTGTAGAATTGACCACTCCCTTCTTTGGGCTGTTACTGTGTGTTTAGTACTGTGTGTTTATCATGGCACCTGTAATATTTTATTGTACTTCTTTTCTGATAAATTGATGTCCTTTACTAGTATAAGATACTAAGGTAAAATACTTTTAGGCCAAGTAATATCTTGTTATTGTCTGTATTTCTAAAGAATAAGAATGTTGAATACAGAGTAGACACTAAAATGTTTGAAGAATGAATGAATGAATGAATGAATGATTGAATTAATGAATGAATAGATGGGTAAGTACTTTCTGAGACTACTTAGGTGGGTTTTGAACAGAGCAAAACTTCTGAATGTATCATCTCTTAGATATTACAAAACATAATACAACATACAGTGGATATGGATTGGAGGGGATATTTTGGTTATTTTATATTACCTTTTTGGGTTCAAGTAGTTTATCTGTTTCTCTTTCAATATATCCATGAATCTCATAAAATATTCTTTTTCAAAGTTGCCTGTGTGAGATAACTATTGCTGTATAACAAAGCACCCCAACATTTGATGCTTGAAACAATAACAACCATTTATTATTGTTGATGGATCAGCTGTATTGTTCCATTGATTTGGGCTAGGCTCCCCTGGGCTCAGCTAGGTTCATTCATATATAGTTGTGGTCAGCTGGAATCCATCTATCCCAGTGCCAGATCCTCCCAACCTCATTAGCTTTGCGTTTTCACTGCATTCATAATTCTATTACTAAAAATGTCAGTCATAGATTAGTACCACCTATGTCAATGACTATTACTTTCTCAGAAGGTGGTTCATTTATTCATTCTTTGATTTATTAATTAAACAAACTGTAGTTTAAGGCCAACTGTGCCAAGCATTGTGCATAATACTAGAAATAGAGAACTAGGTCTCTAACCTAAAGAAAGCGAGTCTTGTGGGGGAGACAAATATGCAATAGAAAAATTATAGTCCAAGAGTGAACAATAGAAGTATAACAATAGGAGAGTTATGTCCTGCAGAAGAGGAAGTGATTACCTATGTGAGGGTGGAGGTCAGTGGCAGAGCCAGGTGAGAAAAGGCTTCTTGGAGGATGGGATGATGGAATTCTTATCTGGATATGCAAGTACTTACTAGTTGTGTGTAGATACCTCTGGCCAGGATTATTAAGATTTGCTACATGTAATATACCCTGAAGGTATTGATCTTTCCTAGGTATAATGTTAGTTTGGTATTTGAAATATGGAAATGATAACACAGCATGCTTTCTTCTGCTAGCCATCTGTCAGTTCCTGGCAGCATAAAGCAGTGCTTAAGAATATGGGACCTGGGCCCAGATTGCCCTGGGTTTAAACCTTAGCTCTGCTGTTTATTAATTGTGCCTGAGTTTTCTCTTCTATAAAATGGGGATGGCAATGTGAAGATTCAAGCCATTAATACCTCCAAAGGTAGGACCTAGCACATAGGTCCTCATTAATTGTTAATTATTTTTAATTGTTAATAAGTGCTCATTAATTGTTAATTATTTTTAAGGATTTTTAAAAGACTTTTTCTCTTTCCTCTCTTATAAGGTTCAGATTAAAAATTATCAACCTGATACAGTTAGAAAGATTTAATGAAATTAAATATATGGCTATTACTTTAAATAGTGCTTAGCACATTGAAAGTGCATTGTATGTGTGCATTATTGTCATTCTGTTTATACAAGTTTAACTATTAAAAGAATGGAAGCTATTCTTAGTTTTTAGGGGTTCAAAAACATTTTTCTATTTATATAGTTTCTCTTTTACTAGGCAGAGATAATAATTAATTACTCAATCAATCAATCAATTAATTAATTTATTTTTGAAGCATGGCGAGATGGTGGAAGGGTGAAGATATCCTGAGAAAAGCTCCAAGACAGTGTTTGATTGTTGGGGGCTTTACACGATTCTGATGTCACACTGCTAGGAAAACAGGTCCTCAGGCAGAGCTCTTGAGACGCACCTGCAAACGTCCTCTCTGCTGGTGATGGGCACAACCCGTGACAGCCCCCACTGCATCTTGTACCACCTGCCTTTTGATTATTCAGAGAAGTAGCTGATCCCCAGATTGCAGTGTTTACTGTCTCTAACAGGAGACAGCAATCAGGTAGAAAGATGCTAACAAAAGTAATCAATAGAGCAAAGAAAGATGAACCGCTGAAAAGAATATAATGAGATGGTAGAAGTCACCTCAAATATATTGTGGTTACATAATTATAGAATTTTTCTGGCCAAATTTAAAGTTACTTAAATAACGCGTAGAGCGTTTTCAAACAATATCTGGCACATCATAAAAACTGACTAACTCTTAGATGAATGGATGGATGAATGATAAAGTTATGGAAATGCTTACTAACATTGATTACATGCTATCAAAGAAAACCATTTAAAAGCTATGCTTTGATTATTCTCCTAAGAGTGAAGACATTTTTCAGCACTGTGGAATATCTGTCAGAGTTGTTTCCCTAAATACTTAATGAATTTTATAATGTTGTGGTGGCCTGATGGAATTTGTAATTTGAAGACCATAGATATGGAACAAAGGGCAGGCTGAAATCATATTGCTGAATTAAGAGTTTGAACATTACGTATTCAAGATCTAATAGAATTGAAATGCCAATCTGTGGCAAATCCTTGCAGAGTCATTTGTCACTGTGTTTGATTATGCTCTAAGGCCTTATTTGATTCCACGGCTTTGCAGTGAAAAGAGTACTGGATTTAGAGTTAAATAAAGCTGGATTCATGGCCAGCATGCATCAAGGATGCCATTCACACAGGCTACAATATGGATGATCTTGCATGAAGTTATGCATGAGGTAGCTCTGCTTGGATTCAAATCCTTGCTCTTCTACCTACTAACTGTGTGACATGAAGCAAGTTAATTAAGCTTCCTCTGTTATAAGTATGAACACTAAATTAGAAATCACAGTAGTATGTACTGTATCTAGGATAGTGTCTTGCTCCTAGTTGGTGATGTTTCTGTATTGCCACTTATTAACTAAGTATAGGAAGGCATTGACTACGGATCTGGATTAGTACAGACATTTTTGTATCTGGATGTTTTGCCTCATCTAAGAGGCAGCTTTCTTACTCTTAGGGTTAAGCACATAGACTCTGGGCTCAGACCTTCTTGGTTCAAATTCTGAGTCTGCTTCTTAACTAGCTATGGGACTTTGGGTGAGTTAAGTAGACTCTTCTTATTTCTTACTCTGGCTTCCTTTTCTTATTGGCTTCCTCTTTTGTAAAATGTGGTAATCACAGTACCCACCTCACAGAGGTGTTAAGAAGATTAAATGAATTAAATTGTGATGTACTTGGAAGGGTCTCTGGTATATATTTAACACCATATAGATACCTGTTAAAATAAAAATTGATCGGAACTCAGATAGACTAATGAAAGGAATTCGTGAATGACTGTGTGGATTTGCTTTTTCTAAACAAAACAAGCTGCTTACATTAGTGGCATCGCAGGACATCTTGATCCATTACCAGGACATGGAATTTAAATCATTTTGCCAGGTTTTCAATGGACATTTTCATTCTGCCAAAAAAAATGGTGGAAGAATTATGGTTTCAGTTTGTGAACAAAACATCTATGTAAATTAAAAATATAAACACAGAACAACAATACGCTTTCAAACATTAAATGCTTAGAATGGTTGTCCAACAGGAAAAGGAGAAAGGGAGAGGGTTGTCAGAAGTAAAAGGTAATAAATACAAAAATACATAGATTTATACATACGTCTACACTTTCACATATATACGAATGCATTTATATGTACATACATATACATTCTAGAAGTGGCCCTTGAAAAACTAAAAATAAAAAAAATAAAAATAAATAACCCAGGGCATTGAGATGTTTATATGTCTATAGATCTATCTATAGCTATCATCTACCTACCTATCTATCTATCTATCTATCTTATACCATTTATCTATCTATCTAATCATCTATAATCTATCTAATCTATCACCTATTTGTCTATCATCTATCATCTCAATGCTCTGGGTTATTTATTTTTTATATATATATTTTTGAATAGAGGTGTAAAGGGCTGAGCTAATCATACCCCTCATTATCATCACTGGTCTTTGCAAGGGCTGCTTCTAGAATGTATATGTATGTACATATAAATGCATTCGTACATATGTGAATGTGTAGACATATGTATAAATCTATGTGTTTTTGTATTTATTACCTTTTACTTCTGACAACCCTCTCTCTTTCTCCTTTTCCTGTTGGACAACCATTCTAAGCATTTAATGTTTGAAAGCGTATTGTTGTTCTGTGTTTATATTTTTAATTTACATAGCTGTTATGTGCAATATATATATTTCATTTTGTTTTTTAACATCCTTCAGTTATCACTGTCCTTAGGAGTGATCCATATTACTCTATGTATATCATGCTTCTAAGTGTCCCAAGAACTCTGTGGGTACCTTCATCACATTTGACCTGTCTGCTTACCAAATGATGAATACCTGGATTATTTCCAATTTCCTGTCACCATAGTGGATTATTTTATTGTTTTTAGTATCTAATATAGTTACTGAGAGTGCTCATGACAATCTGATTATTTTATTTATAGATATAATAGAACTCCTCTTTTTAAAATGTTCAGGAATGGTACTTGGTTAGTTAATTGAAAAGTTATTAAAGCTGTGATTTGTAAAAGTCATACATAATTTAAAGATTTTATTTTAACTTCAAATATTTAAGTGTACTTTTATTAGCCATTTAAAAGAATGAAATGCAAGCATTTCTTTTGTTGAAAGTATGTATATACTTTGTTTTTTAAAAATCAATTCAGATTTTTTATAAAAATATTTATTTTTATAGCTTTATTGAGATATAATTGACACACAACTTGTAGCTCAGTTGGTTAGCGCATCATACCAATACACCAAAATTGTGGGCTTGATCCCCTCTCAGAGTCCGTACAACCAATGAATACATAAATAAGTGGAATAATAAATTGATCTCTTCCATAGGCATGTTCTCGCCCTTCCTCTCTCTCTCTAAAATCAATAAACTTAAAAAATTTTAATAATATATTGACTTGATATATTTATATGTTGTGAAGTGATTACCAGCATAGCATTAACAGCTCCATCTCCTCACATAGTTACACTGTGAACATAAGACAAAAATATGCTTTTTTGTTTGTATGTGTATGTGTGTGAAGAACAGTTAAGAGCTGCATTCCTAGTAACTTTTCAAGTGTATAATACAGATTTATTAACTGGCCATGCTATACATTTTATACCCACCCAGAACTTACTTATCTTGTAATAACTGAAGTTTGTATCTTGGACTAGCATCTTTCCATTTCCCCTCCTCCTGCCCCTAGCAACCACCAATCTACTCTTTATGAGTTCAGCTTTCTTAGTTTCCACATATAAGTGAGATCATACAGTACTGTCTTTTTCTGTCTGACTTCTTTCACTATTTTTGGCTTTATCTTAGTTTGGGCCTGGTTCTGGAATTCATTTTCACATTTCTTGTGTAAATGACATGCCAAGTGCCTTATGTGTTTTCTTATTTAATTTTCTTTTAAGATGAAAACTTAACTATATTGTGAAAAATATTTAAGTGCAGAATTCTTTCAGATGTTTACATTTTTCTCTTTTACTTTATTATTTCCAAAGCATTCAACTTAGTTTTCAGAATAATGATTTCTGTCTTTCTTTTCATTCTCATACCTTATTAGTTTAAATAAGTCAGAAAAGTTAAGAACCATAAGCTTTCACTCATATGGGGTATATAAAACCGAAAACGACACATGAACAAACAAGAAAAACAAAAAAAACCCTCATAGACATAGACAGCAGTATGGTGGTTAACAGAGGGAAGGGAGGTTTGGGGGTAATAAAGGTTAAAGGGGGTTGAATATATAGTGACAGAAGATGATTTGACTTTGGGGTGATAGACACACGATGCAATATACAGATCATGTAGTGGAGAAGTGTACATTTGAAACCTATATATTTGTATTAATCAATGTCTCCCTAATAAATGTAATAAAAAGTAAGTAAGTAAAAGGCATGCTCTTGGCAAAAATAAAGAATACATGTTAATTTAGATGTTAAAAAATATAGTCTATAGCTACACAGAATGATGAAATAAATGGTTGTGTTTTGTTTTAATTTGGGGAAGCCCTAGTTATTATTCTAGTTTTGAGGTGTCAGATTTTCTTTACTTCAGTTACATAGAGGATTAAGCCTAGAAGTCAAACATTGATATTTTCAATAAACATAAAACTATACTTGGAACTCTAAAGAGACAATAGATTGGAAAGTATATTCTATATTGTAAAGAGTTTTATATATAGTGGTTTTAAGCCTTGTGTCTATATTGTTATTATAACCACAGTGGAGCCCCAGATAAATATTTTTTCAATCAATGAACAAATAAATTAAAACTGGGAGACAGTTTGTGGATTTCTTTTTTAAAAATATTGAATTGAGATATAAAATAGTGTAAATTTAACATGGACATCATGTTCATTTGATACATTTATATATTGTGAAATGATTACTACCACTTGGTTAGTGTGGTTTTTGATGCTACCCTATGTCATCTTAAACACTTTGGTATTGAACACTGTGTGTGAAAATTTCTCTGTGCTATTACATTTTAAGAACCCACGTTCTTCTTACTTCACTTTTAGTAGAAACTTAATGAGATTTTTGTTTTGCTTTCCTAACAAAAGAGGGTACTACTCATTTTCTCTGTCATGATAATGTTTACACTTAAAACAGAGGCTGCTAAAATATTTTTTGCGCAGAAGTCTTTTGTTCAGAATTGAAAGCTTGTTGGACTACTTTGGTTTCGGAGAGTATACAGGAAAATTGGCATTAGAATGAATTTTTACACTAACTTCTAAGAAACAAACAAAACATTCATGAATGGATAGTTGCATGTACATACTCACATTCTTATTCATTCATTCATTCAACAAGTATTACCATCTACTATGTCACTATGATAAAAAATATCTATAACATTATTGTCCTTGTGGAGCTTAAATGGGAGCTAAACATTTCTTAAAAGAACAAACATAGAAATTATAATATAATAAGGACTAGAAAAGAAAGGGTGTGAACATAAGGAATAACAGGGAAGAATGGTCTGGGATAGTTTCTCTGAGGAAGTGACATTTATGTTGAGACCTGAGGGAGAAGAAGGTACCAGCTGGGACCAGGAAAGACCACATTCACTTAGGGAGCTTCAGTTTTATGTGTTCTGGGATTTCTGTTAATAATTTCAAAGAATTTCTGAGACACAAAATCTTTATAGATAACTAATTAAAAAAATAAAACCAGAGGAGATATCCCCTAAATAGCAAGGCAATTTGGGTTTTATATAAATACTATCAATATCTTCCTTCCCTACCACCCCTACCCCCAAAGTAAAATGAAAAAAAAAACCCCAAAACTGGTTTAATGGAAGGGTTTTCATATCTATTTTCCTCTTAAGAAATCTTGTGTGTAATTTCTATAATATTGGAACTCACTTTTTTTTTTTAAAGGAAACATAGAGGAATAAAGTATGACTCACTTGTTTAAGAATCTGAATATTCATTCTCAGGAGATTATGGCCAGTTTCCTACTGTGCAGATTATTCTCTTCTGGTGATTTTTTTACATTTTCTCTTCCCACCTCCTTTTGGTTGTTATACTGCTCATTAGCATTTGTATTAAGCAATTCTAAGGAGGGAAAAATCAATCAAGGAAAGGAGCTTCAATTTAAGGCTTGGTGGGTGAGAGGTGGAATCTATTGGCCAAAATCAGATTGTTTTGGGGTTCTTTGTGGATTTCCTTTATTCATGTTATTTTCATCAGCATAGACTAACACAAGCTGATTATATTGTATAACAGAAACATACAGCTAAATTTTTTTTGGAGGATGTACATATTTAAACTAAAACTTCTAGGTGACAGTTGTTTAAGTGATTTTTAATTTGAAGAATGTTGAGGTGATGCTAGTGATAAAAACAGAAATTATAATTAAAAGACATGTTGTTGCCTATAACCATAGAGTTTGGTACCTACAGCAAGGAATTCTTCATATCCTAAAAGTAGCTGAACCTGCATCTTAGGCAATAGACCAGGTTACTCCTGACAATGCCTTTTAACCCACACAGGCTGAGTTCTTGTTAGTGAGGGTCTAAGGCAATAGAAACAGTACATTTGAAAAATTTACCATAAACGTGAACAAAACCCAAGCACACACTCTAAATCACGGCCATCGCTTACTTCATGTTTATTTACCTTGCAAAAGCCCAGGTGTTCTTTCTTTCAGGCCTGAAGCAATTTTTTTTGAATGACCATTGGCTTACCACATTCCCAAGGGACTGAGGAGCTGTACAGACTTGAGACACTTGAGGAAAGAGGGGGACTGAACACCAGGTTCCATGGGTAGGGCAGAAAAGGACACGGGGAAATTCTGTGTCCTTGGTGGAGATCGGTTTGTGCTGAACTTGCAAAATGTATGAGTTTAGTGTCATCTGTTTTCAGTATTTCCTGAACAATTGATTTATTCCACATTATTAATGAACTTTGCAGCAGTTCCACTTGTCAGAGCCTACTCTGTAGGGGTCAATAATGAGAGGAAACCTGATGTTAGTGAATCCAGCTTAAGTGATTCTGTCATGCTAACGATTCAATATATCAGGACAAATGTCAGCTCCTTCCAATATGTTAATTTCTCTGGTCCTATTTGCATAAACTACAGTCAATGAAATACAAGCTCCCCATATAAGATAGTTAATGGAGATTTGTAAAGGATTTTTAATTTACTTTTTTTGTGTCCTTCAACATAAATTCTTAAGTTAAAAAAGGATATGAGAAGCAAGAATCACAGATTGGGCAGAGGAAGTAAAATACTACAAAGCCAAAATATATAGGAATATAAAATTCATTGGTATAAATATAGTTGTTCCTTAAGAATTCTGTGTATTTCATTTACTGCTTTCAAAAGACACAATTACTTTCTAGAGAAACTTGGGAACAAAGCATTTTCTTATATTGTATTTTGAGTTGAGTTTTCAGTTTCCCTAGTCTCCTGAAGTAAATGACCAGTTCATTAGTTTTTTCAAAGGGTATTAGATCTGGGTTTCCCATCTCCCCTCCTAACCTATATTATCTCCCTGGGGCTGCTGACATGTGACAGCAATGTTTATTTTAGAATCACCACTTCCTTACTCTCAAGTTCAAGGTGAATATATAACACAATTTAAAAATAACATTAAGAAATCAGAATTTCTTTTTAATGAGATGAAATACGTAGTTACCTAATTTAGCCAATGGAATCATTTTCCTTTTTTCTGTCTTTACTTTTTTATTTTTTAATTTTTTCACAAGCTTTAAGATTTCTATCACTTGAAGTTCTTTTGTAAGTTTTTATCAATTTGTTGGTGCCTGGAATTTATTAGCTTTCTGTATCTATTTGTACAATTGGCAACTGTACTCTTCATTCAGATTGCAAACATTTCTCTTGTCTACTAATTTCCTTGGCTTTTGTTTTGCAATGTGGCTCAAAATTTACTTTTTCACTTATGACCAGTAATGAATAGACTACCTTATTCATGTAACATTGATTAAAGATAAAAACAAATAAGGTAGACCTAGAATTTTATTGTTGACTCTTGCTTAAGTAGTTTCCTGCCTCCCTGGCAGTCCCTGAGGTAGTTTTCCGTCTCACTTAAGGTGAGATGACAATGATGTAACTAATGGCAGTGAGCACCATCAATCAACAAAGAGCAATAGCAGCAATATGAGCTGCCATTGACAATTTGCTTCAGTGCTTACCTGCCATCAGCCTGTCCATTTGTCTGTTTTCTTAAAAGTGAATTTAATAAAGTTATCCAAACCATTTCCCTTACCTGAGTTGCTATGTTTTATCCCCCACTTTTAATTTTAAATACGCAGAGCCTACTACTTTGAAAATTACTACAATGAAATGTCTAGACCATATTTTGCTCATTGTTTGGCCTAATACATAAATTGGATATAATTTTCACATGTTCACTACTTAAGGTTAGTGAGTGTTTTGTTACATTTGTTGTATTGGAACTTGAGGGTTGTGTTCTAGGATTATGGCTCCAGGTAATAAGTGACCCATTACCATACTTTACCTTTCTAAAGATAGCCCCTAATGTGTGAATAAGGGAATTGTTTTGATGAGTAAGTTTAGAGAGTTGATTTATCTTGTGTATTTACTTTCATGAGTCAGCTAGATTTTAAACTTTATGAGAACAAAGACTGATTTTCCTTTGTTTCATCATGATAATGAGCACAATGTTATGCAATGTGATGTCTATGTATCTTGTAGAATTTTCTAAAGCAGCAATTTTCAACCTTTTTCATCTCATGGCACATACAAATTAATTACTACAATTCTGTAGAACACCAAAAATATATATTTTTGTCAATTTGACAAAAATAAATATAATTTTGATTGATTTACTAAAAATAATAGTAATTACCAATCTGTTTTGCTCCAAAGTGACTTTTTAAAAAATCAGGTACTATACTTGTATATAAGGATTTCTGGTACCAAGATCAATTAGATTGCAAATTTATTATGCAATGTTACTAATAAGATGAAACTTTATTATATGACCCATATATTTATATTTTAAGACAAGACTTTCACACTGGAGGGCTATTGTTTTGTTGCTTGTTGTCATTTTTTATTTGACAGTCTAAGGGAAAAGAAGTCAGTGCCCCTAAATAGTCAGGTATTGCATGTTTTAAAAATTCTTGTGGGACACAGTTTGAAAATTGCTGTTCTAAAGGATAATGGATCTCCTTTTCTGTACTTATGTTGCTTTGTAAAATAAATTGCTAAAGGTAAAAAAGAAATCCTCAACTTGGGGTTGGTGTTTATGCGTCCAGGAAACTCAGCTGATTTGGAAGTTAAATCTTACCTGTCTCTGTTACTATAAAGCCTTCTAGCTTTAGCTGAGTTGGGCCACTAAAGTGTTGTAAGAAATAATTTCTCTGGGTGCTTTCTCTTACCTGCCATCCCCTGTCAGGTCTTCAGGTTTCTCCCTTCAAGGTTTTCAGGCCTGAGGGCTTAGTCCCTGCACATTCCCTACCCCTCTACCTCCAGCTATTATATATATCCTGGCAGTGCCAGATTCTCTGAGTGCTGAGCTTACTCACTCCTCTGATACGCAGATCAGGCTAATATTCTATCATGGTAACTGGAAAGGATATAGGGCTTCTTCTGTTCCCTTGATACCAAATATTGAAACAGGGAAAATGAGCCACAAGTCCAGCTGCCCACTTCCATGAAAGCCAAACTCTTGAAGCAGGTTCTGGTTGAGAAGGAAAGGGGTTTATTCTGGAGTTGACATGCCTCCAAAACCATTTTAGCATCTCAGGCATCCTGCCTAGGTTATGTAGGGGAACTGTGGGAAGTGGGGGAGGAGCTAAAGAAATTCTGGCGATATGCAGTTTCTTAGCTCTGCTTTCGGGTGATCTCATTGTTATCTCCTGCATGTGTCACCATGTAGTTCCATTGCTCTATCTCTAGTTTTAATTTTCACATTTGGGAACAGGACATGCAGGCAATATTTCTGTTGGTTCTGATATGAATTGCTGATATTTGTCTAGTTCCTATAGTCAGGGTCATTCCTTGGTCGGGCAGGAACTGCAACTGCTGATACCTATAAATTTCTCATAAGGAAACTTTTAATACAAGATTTTTCCGTGAGTCTGTAAGTACAACCTATTCTATAATTATTACTTGATTAGTATATTATTTTTTTCCAATCATTGGTACAATTCCCCACTGTCAATCATCACTCCATTTCTATGGTGCCTTTTAAAGAGTAGGTTCCTTTAACTTGCTGTGGAATGAAAGCTTTTGATTAGAAACAAACTGGTAGCATCAAATAAAGGTGTTCCTAAGGGTTTAGATATGTCTTCCCAATTTTGTTAAGACAGCTAGCAATTATTTTAATTAAACAATTTATCAAAAGGACAGTAAGAAATATAGTCAACACAGGTTTTAGGATTCCTCCTAAAACCAACTTGATTTCATTTGGTATCCATGAAAATAAAGAAGAAAACCAATCTGTGATTCCTTCACTCATTCCTTCAAGTAGAGGAGTATGGTGACCCAATGTTCATTACAACTGTGTAGCTTGTTGACAAATCTTGGCAACACTGGTTTCTACCTAGGAAGAGGCATTGATATAAGTACAAGAAGAGTTAATAGTCCTGCAAACACTCCCCTGTCTGGCTAAGATATAATCTAATGCTATGCAATTGTCTAATACTACTTTAGCTAAAGAATCCAAAGATTCTTATAGGCTGGCAATTGAAACAGCTGTTTCATTGGCTATAATCATTAATTATTTAGAGAAATTCCATAGAACATGTTGGTAGGCTGTCACTCCCCACCAGAATAAAAGAAGATGTCCAAAGAAATATTCATCTTCATCTGGTATGCATCCTGAGAGGTTTCTTTTGATTTGTTCAAATAATTTGAGGGAGTTATGTTGGGAAATGCCCTGTCTGGTTTCAGGAATTGTAACCCTGCCAACAGGCTGGAGGGCCATAAGGCTGGAAATAATCAGGGAGGCCTTGGAGAAACAGGCCCCTGAGGAGACGTAATCTGACCCCCTTGCAGGGGCATAGCTCCTGCCTTTCTGCTTTGCCATAAGATGATCGTAAACCATGACAGGTAAGTTACCTCAAGCTGAGATACCAACCTAAGACAGATTTTGATTGTGTATTGGCAGCAAACAAGAAATTGGGGACATGGAGATAGGGCAAAACGGCCCATACCCCTTGGCTCAGCTTGGACATGGCTGGAGTCCTCATTCTAGCCAAAAGAAGTCTCCTTGTCTCTTGGGAGCTCCCTTCTCCTGGCTGGCTCAGGCTCAAAACAATACTGGAGTCAGTCCTAAACTAGATCTGGTGGTTCCTAGGGAAATCAAGCCTAAAAGTAAATTTTTTAAAGTGCAGCTTCCCTCAGATGCTACAGCCAGCTCATGCTGGGAAGGAAATTTATATTATTCACAGACCTTGACCCTATACCCTTAGGCACTCTTATGTTTACTACGCTCACATGTTTAGTCGTCTCTCTTGTTTACTAGTCTCCTCTTGGACCCATGCAAATCGGTGTGTTCCTGCCATTTGTTTTCTTCAAAACATCTCCCATTCTCTGTGAACATTAACATACTGATGTAATGAGATAACATGTGCCTTCCTGTTACCTGGCCCACTGACAACCTTTTCAATAAAAGCCTTTGGACAAAGGGTCTCAGGGTCTTCCCCACTAGAGGGATGTGCCACGTCCCCTCTCCTGGCAAACAGAGAAGTGTTTGTGACTACTAGTGTTTATTCCCCCCCAACCCATGACAACCCCGGGATGGGCTCTGCAGGATTCAGAGCCCTGCTCCCATCTCAGCTGGCCCCGGTCAGTAACCCTCAGATCTGGGAGCATCGTACTCTCTCGAGACACGCTCTGGCCTGAGGCAGTTGCTGCCCCTTGGAAAAGAGGCGCTCCCCACAGCAGCATGCCCCCCACTCACCATCATGCTACAGAGTTAGTCCAATGCTGTGTTTCATTTTGTGGGTAGACATAGAGAGGAGTTATTAAAGTTCCTAAAAAACTTTGCCTTTGATTTATTTTATTCCATAGACAATCATAAGCCCAAGGAACACCTTGTGATGCACATAGAAAAACAGCGCCCTCAGGTGCACATTGAATAAAGGAATTTGAACCCACAATGGCTAGAGCTGTGCTAATCAACCAAGGAGAAAAAGTGTAATTATATGTTGATTCATCATCTATTTCTAAAGGTACAGTGATATAGGAGTTATTACAAACAGGTAATCTTTCAGCTTTAGGTGGTATCAGGGTCAAGGTAGTCACATCATGTTCTGCAATGATCAGGACAGAAAAACAGGGCAATGCTGGGGTGTGGGGCAAAGTAGGAACACGCACCCGATAACTAATCCTGGATTTATGGTGAAACAATATAGGGTTAGGGTTCTTAGTAGTGCAAGAGGAAATAGCTGAGTAATCTAATATCAGGGAATGTAAGGGGCCAGTGTGGTCTAATCCTGATCATGGCTTTGGGTGGCAAATCCAACATGGAGTAAAGTTAGCAGTTGAGGCTGTAGTTTGAGAAATTCTAAAGAAAGCATTGTCTGTCCATGTGAATGTCTGTAAGGTTAGAGAGTGTATGAGAAATAGTAAGAGTAGCATTGTTACTTAGCTATAGTAGAGCCTTGCCTTTTAAATGGGTATTGAAGGTCTCTTTTAGGGATATAGGTCTAATACTCTGGACTGGGGTGGGTGTCCTCTTTATGTAGGGCTCTCTTTATTCAGGTATGATGCATTCAAGGCTTGATTCCTATTAATTTTACAGATGTGTGAGTCTCCTCCCAGAGGCCAGTCCACTGTTCTGCAAGTTGTTCTGGTCCCTGGCTCTTCCATGTTTTCAGTAGGACTTTGTCTCCTGGTTAGAAGGAGTGCAACACCTCCTCTGTGGAGAAGGAAGACCTGGAAAGAGAAAACTTATGGATTATTAAAACTTGCCCTAAGTGCTGTACATATTGCTTGATTTTGCCTCCTATTCTAGTTCAATGGATGGGTTCCCCAGAATAGGAGTTTGGACAGGTCTCCCATATCTCCTATATGCAATTTCAAAAGGGCTTCATTTGAACCCATTTCTAGGTGCTACCTGAATCCAGAACAGGGGAACAGGAAGCATCTGGTCCCACCTGAGATGTGTTTCTTGGCATGGTTTTGCTAAAGTCTTTTTCAAGGTATGGTTCATTTTTTCAGTTTTCCCTGTAGATTGAGGTCTCCAAGATATGCGTAGTCTCCATCAGATTTGTAGCATTTGAGACACCTTTTGAGTGTCTTTAGCTATGAATGATGGTCCATTGTCACCTGAATGCTGTTAGGAAGTCCAAGTCTAAGAACCAGTTATTTAAGTAGAATCCTGACTGCCTCAGTTGCCTGTTCTGTCCTAGTTGGGTGTGCTTCAAACCATCCTGAGAAAGTGTCTATAAAAACTAACAGGAATTTGAAATTCCCAGTGGTCCTGGGCATTTGGGGAAAGTTAAATTGCCAGTCTTCAAAGATACGTACTCTTTTGTATTGCACTCCCTTCTTGGCTGGGCTGCGGTCCATTTTAGGATTATTTCTAGTACACAGTTGGCACACAGTGTGTTATTCTTTGAATAGTCCTCTGTAAATATGATTCTCTTAGGTAAGGCCAGGTTAAATCAGCTAGCGCATCCAACCCATAGTGTGTTCCTTCATGTAGATGTTTTAGGATTGGGTATACCAAGGCTTCAGGGAGCAGAGGGGGCATTGTTTTTCCATGAACTAGGGTCTGTACTGACAAACCCCCATTCATGGGCCTGCTCTCCATCCCTCTCTGTGTAATAAGGTTTGACTTCTGATAAGTCTAGGTGATGTATTAAAGCTCCTATTAATGGAGTTTCCCAGACTTCTTGCTTTGTTGCCTTATTGGTTTCTTGATCCCCCCTAGTTATTTGGGAATTGTCCTTCCAATGCCCTGGGGAGTCAATAATGGCCACCTAGGCTGGTAAACTTACTGCCCCAAGCAAGTTCAAAACCTCTTTCAGGTATTAAATGTCCTTGTTACCTGAAGAAAGAAGTCCTCTTTCTTTTCATATTGCCCCATGAGCATGTACTATCATGAAGGCATATTTAGAGTCAGTGTATATATATTGATTGGTCTGTCCTGAGACAGTTCCAGCACCATGGTTAGGGCAATTAGCTCAGCTTTTTGAGCTGAGCTACCTGAAGGTAGGGCATGTGCCTCTCTTACCTTGTCATTGGTCACTACTGTACGCCCAGCTCTTCTTTGTCCATTTTCCATGAAGTTACTTCCATCAACATACAACTCCCAGTTGAAGTCTGCCAATGGCTGGTCTGACAGGTCTGGTCAGCTGGAATAAACCTGATCTACGATTTCTAGATAATTATGTTGGAGGTCTGAGTCTGCTTCTGTGGTTGGAAGTAGAGTAGCTCAGGTCAACACAGCAGTTATCTGCAGCAGGCATTTGGGTTGTCTAACAGGATGGCCGGATATTTGCCCATTCATCCAACTGTTAACCAGTAACCCCCTTTCTGCTCTAGCAGGGTTAGCACAAACACTGTGATGGACTATCCCAGGGTAAACTTTTCTGCTTCTTGAAGGACATCACAGGTTGCTGCCATTGCTCTAAGGCAAGGAGGCCATCCTTTGGTAATTTAATCTAATTTCTTAGAGAAGTATGCTATGGGTTGTGGGGAGCTTCCCAACATCTGGATAAGCACGCCAAGTCCAGTTCTCTGCTTTTCGTGTATAAACAATTTGAAAGGCCTCTGAGGGTTGGGCAATCCTAATGCGGAGGCTGAGGTCAGTTTCTCCTTTGGGGTTCCAAAAGCCCTCTTGTATCCTATATCCCATTCTAGAAGTTCTGTGTCAAGTCCCTTCAAAGAGTCATAGAGTGGCTTAGCTATTAGTCCAAAATTAGGAATCCAAGTGTGGCAGAATCCCACCATTCCAAGAAATCCCTGGAATTGCCTCTGGTTTCCAGGGTTCTAATGGCAGCAATGGCCATTATTATTATTATTAACCACCCTAAATATCAAATTCATTTTCATAAAATATTTTTATCATATCACTAGTATTCAGTGCAACAAATATTAAATGATTTTTGTAATTGCTTAGCCTTGCATTCAATGTTTTCTAAAATCTTATCTCAACATATCTTTTCAAATATATCTTCTTCTGGGGTATGTGTGGGTAATTTGTAGAGATTCTGCTGTGTTAGAGGTTCTGTGCTGTATGCTTCACTGGCACTTTCATTATATCTTCCCTTCAAGGGAAATACCATTATCCCTATTTTCCAGGTGAACAAAATGCAACTTAAGTAAATTAAGTAGCTTTTTTATTGTAACACAGTAAACTCATGATAGATCCAGGATACAAATCTACTCTGAGTGGCTCTAATGTTCAGCATAATATGTATATCTATAAATACTTTCTCACACTCTCAGTGGTCTATTGAGTATATCTGGAACATGCATATTTCTACTCTTGGACCAATGCTCTTACATTTCTTTCTCCATCATTTAAATGAATTTCTTTTCCCCCATTCATTGTACTAAGTTTCAAATCTCAGCCCAAATCTCTTTTTTTACAAAGGCTACAACAAACTTTTAGATAATTTCTGAAATTCAGTTCACTTGTTATTTGGCAATTGGTCATATGAAATCTCTTATTGGAGGGTGTTAGTTTTACTTAACCGTATTTAGCTTGTCATGCATAAGTTCTTGCTTCTCAAATAGCTATTAGACTCCTTGAGGCAAGGATGATGTATCTTTCTACAACTCTTTTATCCACGTAAGGTATGTAGAAATTGCACTGAACTTTGAACTAGCAGAGATAGTCTTCATCCCACCATTTAATTGGCCTTGAGACTTTAGATGGAACAATTGACTTTGAGGGGGAGAGGTTTCTCCTTTCTCATGTGGCTTGTAAAATAGAGCTAAAAGTAGTCTCCCTCTCTTTCTCACAAGGAATTGATTTTCATCCTTTAAGATTCTAGTGAAAGCTATTGGGCTTTCTCGGATGAAGAAATGTACTCATGCACAAATATGCAAATGATTTATACATTTGAAGGAACTGCTGTGCTTGAAGCGATTCATGGAGCTAGGTTAATAATTCCTTTTGTATGTCTCTTGTGAGGACCAGATAAAACATTGCATGGGAAAGCTCTATATAAACATAAAATGTTATATGAATTAAGATGGCATTCAACAAAGGATTAAATGAATAAATAAAACTTAGGACTGGCAGGGATCTTAAGAATTCATCTAGTTCATCCTTCCTGTTTTCAAGAACAGTTTTCCTAGAACTAGTTTAGATGATTATAATAAAGAATTCCAAAAGAGAGAATTGCTACAAATAAGGATTCACTGCCATAGGTCACTATCAAAAATTTCTTTCTTGGATATAAATCAGTAGTTCATAAAAGAAGACACGCAAATGCTCAATGAACAGGTGGGAAAAAATGTCACACTGTGTAGTAGATTAAAAAATGCAAATTAAAACCATGGTAAAATATCATTCTTCACGTATAACAATGTGATTAGTAAATAGAATGACAATAGCCAGTGCTGGTGAGGGAGTGGTATGCTCATGTGTTTCTAGGTGGAGTAATTTGCTTTAAGCTTTCTGGAGGCAATTTTGCAGTAGATAACAAAAGCTCATAATTGCATAGCTATTCACTAATAGGTCCTCTTTTTAGAAATTCCCCTCTTGGTGCACCCTACCCTCCAGTTTTCAAAATTTGCAAGAATATGTTTACTAGGTATTATTGATATATTATTTATAAATAACAATTAGAGACAATGTAAGTATGGAATTGGCCAACTAAATTCAGCATATTAATGTAAGGTGATGCTTTGTAGCCTTTTAAATGTTGTAGAATATTTAATAATTAGATGAATGTTCACATTAAATTGCTATAAGAAAGAAAACTTAAAATTATATATAGAGTACAGAAAAAAATAATATATTTTTATGCATAGGAAACAATGCCAGAGAGGAGCGACACCAACACAATAACAGTGATTATTTCAGGGTGAAGAAACAATGGGAGCTTTCAATTGTATTATTTTTGCTTATTTGTATTTTTATTTTTTGAAAGAGTAAACATGCATTAATTTTATAATAAGATACAAGTTGTTAAATTATATTTACATATACTTTTAATTTTTTGCCTTTTCTGAAGTTTTAATGAAATGAAACATAATCAGTAAACATTTTCCAAACAGAAATTGACAAAATTTGTGATCTTTTTTATAGTTCCTTCTTACATGGTGCTAGTTAAAATCAATACAAGTTTTAAATTTTTTTTCTAATTTGTATCTTGCTTGTCTTTCATAGAACCTTTTTTGGTATTGTACTATAGTGCTCAAAACTTACTTCTGAATCATTAACCTCTCTCCCTCATGTTTCAGGTTTCTTTGATAGGAATCTGGGAAGGAAAGAAGATTCTTTTCCTACGCTGAGGTGTCTATTGAGCACTGAGATTGGGGTAATCAGTGGCAAACTGTGAATTGAAAAGACATCCCAAACAATAATCCTAAAAGATATGTGCATCCCTATGTTCATTGCCACATCATTTACAATATCCAAGATACGGAAGCAACCTAAGTGCCCACCAATAGACAATTAGATAAAGAATATGTGGTGCATATGTACAATGGAACATTACTCAGCCATAAAAAAGAAATATTACCATTTGTGACAACACAGATGGACCTTGAGGATCTTATGCTAAGTGAAATAAGCCAAAGAAAGACAAGTGCCATATGATTTCACTTATTTGTGGAATCTAAGAAACAAAATAAATGAACAAAACAGAAACAAATTCATAGATACGAAGAACAAACTGAGGGTTATCAGGTGGGAGGGGTTTGAAGGGCTGGGTGAAAAATGAAGGGATTGAAAAGTACATATTGGTAGTTACAAAATACTCATGGGGATGTAAAGTACAGCGTAGGAAATATAGTCAATAATATTGTAACAACTATATATGGTATCAGGTGGGTACTAGACTTAACCGGAGAGATTGCTTCATCTCTAACCACTATGATGTACACCTGAAATTAATATGATATCGAATGTCAACTGTAATTGAAAAATTAAAAAAATTGAAAAGACCTTAGAAATTTGGAATCTGAATATTTGATTTGGGATCACAGTTGAGTGTTTTCCTGGTGATATAAACTTTTTGGGAATCTTTAGCCTCCCTCAATCTTAATTTTCTTATCTGTAAATGGTAATAATAATCCATGAATACATATAGATATATTTCATTAAATTCAAAGGACTGGGTTAATGGATAAATAAGATAACATGTATGAAAGAACTTTACAAACTCCATTGTACTCTAATACAAGTCTGAGTTGAATTTGTTATCTTGTCAAGCAGATTGGCAAGGGAATTGGGAGAAGGAGTTGTATCAGAGAAGCAGAGGAACCTCAGTCTCCTTGAAGACTGAGAGTGATGGATAAATGATGTTAGTATACACTACAGTTTAGTCACAATCATGGCTTCCTATTCACGTTGACTACCTTTGTCCTTCCTTCTGTCAGTCTTCCTATCCATTAAAACTCAATTAAATATGCTAAGAGAAATTTACACTTTTAAAACAGCTTATAATTATAGACATGATTTTCTTTTTTTACCACCTCTGAAAATTGAAATGTGACCAAATCATTTTACCTCTGGTAGCAGAGATGTACAGGACTATATGGTTTTGCAATGCCAGAAAGTCACAATCCAATTTAGTAGAGGCAAAGAAAGAAAGGGATGTAGATAAATTTCTACATAAATGGCTCATGTCAGCATGAGATCATCCACGATCCTCTTATTTGTCAAGGAAAGAAATGGAGATTTAGGGAGTTGGTGTCACTTTCCAACACAAAGTTGGTGGCATAGTCAAGTCTCAAGCCTAGCTCTTCAGAACAAAGCTAAGTGCATCATATCACATTTGTTTCTTCACCTCCATTTCTCAAACTCACCACAACCTTCAAGACCAGAGCACATAATTTGTCATCTTATACCTTACTTAGAAAATGTCAGCAGTTTTTTGTGAGTATGACTGTGTGTGGAAATAAATGGAAATGTAAAACAGTTTTAAATTGGAAGATTTTCCCATATTCCTACAGAATAAAATCATCATTATATGATCAAAGCATTCCTTGGGTTTTTCAGTTGATTTTAATGCTCAGTAATAAACTATACGTCCTGGTCATTTTCCTTTGTGGTGGGTGGATATATCTTGTGGAAGAAAAGGGGCCACATACTAACCTTACAAGCTCAGGGGAGGTCTTTTGGGCAGGCTTACAAATTCAGAAACCTGAAGTAACTACAAAGATGGTCTGAAATTAAAACATTAACTAAAAGCAATTCATGGCAGGTAATCACATCCTAGGGCTGGGATTTTTCCCTAACAAATATCAGTCTTTATCTTATCTGAGCCTATCTCTTTTTGTATCTAAGATAGAACACCTTTGGAATACCATGATAATTCCCTTTTATTCAGACCCCTCAGGGCACAATTTCCCACCAGAGCAGAGACCTTGGGAGCCCCTCATTGTTATCTTGTTCTTGTGTACCATCTCTCTGTGCTGTAAATGTTCATTGTTAACTACGGTACACTCACCAATGTAAAAGAAGTATGCATTTCTCCATTTTACTTTTTACTCAGTCCCAGAGATTTTCCTGCTTTGCTTTCTCCCACCTCCTTAATCTACCATGAAAGGATTTCATGTAACCGCTTATTTCTCCTCCTTTGATTGTGATGTATAAAATAAGGTGCTAAACTGACATTCTCTGGAACATTTCTCAATCCACTGAGATTTAGCTTTCTGACAATTGCCAACAACAGACTCAAACTCACAAAAATTCTCTACAGGTTTGAATGTTTCTTACATTGATAATCTGATTCTGTTTATTCGGTGGATTTACCTTAGTTTAGGAAAATGAGTTTGGGATTGCCATCTTGACTTCTTCTTGATTATTGCTCCAACTTTCACTCTAGATTTTATAGCAATTAATGCAAAGGGGGCTTTCTTTCCTTTTCTGGATTGCAGATTTGAGTGTGTTAAAATTTCTAGGGACAATAAAGATAAGTGGATGCTGCATTGTTTTCTGTTGCTTCCTCCATATATGAAACCATTCTGATAGATCCACAGGAAGAGATTTAGTTGTAGATGGCAGAGGTCAGTGTCTTGTGTATTCAATGTAGTCAATAATAAAGTCAGGACTTATGCTAACTGAATGTTAATAAGGAAACACAAGGACCTTAGAAAGTCATTATGTCTGGTCATTTGCTTTGTAATATTACTTCAACAGGCTTAGGAGGCCAATGCAAGGAGATTTTAAAACAAGTATCAAGAAAAAGCCAGAAAAATAAAGAAACAATTAAAATGCTATATAGATTGTAAGGTTCATGTGATATACTACATCTCAGCAGAAGGAGAATTTCTGTGTAGTATTATTTCTTATTGAAGGAAATCTTGTCTTTGAATAAAAATGTTTTTTCTTGTCTAAAGAAATATAATGTTGCTTCTTCAGGTACTAACTACAGGTCCTTTGAATGAAACTAGTTTCATAAAACTGGTAATTTTCATATAAAAATATTTATGCATCACTGCATTTGGATAAGTAAATGGAAAGAAGCTAACACTGGTAACTGGTACAGGAAATGCATATAAATGTAAACCAGCTTCTATCTCCCATTCTCTGCATTTTCCTCTTCAACTTTGTTTCATTCACAGCATAAATATTAACACTATATCTATGCATTTATGCATTCAGTCCAGACTTGGGTTTTACCCTTTGTCCCCTTTCTAATCCTTTGTTATTTATCCCCAGTGAATTGTTATCCCCACAAAACCAAGAAGAAACCCACAATGGCACAAATTAGACACACACACATAAAAAAGAATAAACCTATCATTATGCAATTATAAGGCCCAGAGGGAAGCACTATAAGTTGCATTGTCCATAGAGAGAAAGCATCTCAGTCCTCAGATAAGGCAGGACTATGAGGAGATCATTTCTCCATAAGGCCCCCTTAATTAATTAACATTAAAAGAGAATCATATGCCAGTCAAGATGGCAGCATAAGTAAAGAGGACTCACCTCCTCGCACAACCACATCAAAATTATAACTCAAATATAGAACAACCTTTACTCAGGACCATGAGAAATTGAGTTAAATGGAAGTCTGACAACTATGGAATTAAAGAAACCACATCCATCCAGTAGGGTAAGACGGGCAGAGATGTGGAATAAGTTGGTCTCACATCAATGTGCAGTGGATAAAAATTTGGGATGGGTGTCTCAGGAGTAAAGAGGCCTAGCCTTACACCAGGCTCTCCAGCCCAGGGTTCCAGTGCCAGGAAGACAAATCCTTATAAGTTCTGGCTGCAAAAACCAAAGGGGATTGAGTGGGTGGAAGAAACTTCTAGTGTCCCAAGCAGTTCTTTTTAAAGAAACCATACATGGACTTACTCAGACTCACTCTGTCTGAGCTCTAGTACCACCAGGGTAACAGCTTGAAAGGTACCAATGGTATATCAGGAGGAACTGAAGTGTCTGGCATCAAGGCCAGAGCTGGGGGACAGCTTTCTCCCAGACAGAAATGTGGGCAGAGACTTTTGTTCCTTTTCTGAGCCCTCCCCCAACAGAACCATGGAATCAGCGGGTGGGTGCCATTTCTGACACTCCATCAACCAGGTTAACACTGTTTGCCTTACCCTCGAGGTCACCTGACATCTCATCCCACCCAACTTACGAGCCCACCCAAACTGTTAACTGTGACTTTCCCATATGGATGGCTTATCATAGCTCATGCTTCACAACCTCCTAAATCCTATCAAACAAGCAACATCTGACTTCAGTAAGCTCCTAACCCTCATTCTTATTGCTAAGTGGCCCCAAGCCTGGCACTGGCAAGAGCTAGCCTAGATTCACATCTTGGTTTTCCCTCAGAATCTCCAAGCCCAGAACAAATAACAACCATCTCAGAATGCTTTATAGCTCATGCAGAGTGGTCCTGGCAGAATACAGGAGGGAACTGACCTTGGCCTGCACCACCTAGGAAACTCCAGAGCCTATGCACCCAGTGGACAGCTACAGATCATGTTGGAGCACCAACACCATGCCCCTGCATAGCTTATTCTCCATGGAGGGCAGAGGTTGGTGGTCAGTGGCCACAAACAATCATTGCAGCTGACTGGCTTGGGTAAATCTCCCCATTGGCTTCTCAACAGAAATCAAGGCTCAACAACAAGAGGAGGGTACACTCAGCCCACACAGAGGGCACACCTTAAGCACCCAGCTTGGGTGATAGTGAAGGCTATGCCACTGGACTCTATAGGACACCTACTATATTAGGCCATGCAACCAAGACAGGGAGTCATAGCAGCTCTACCTAATACATAGAAACAAACATGGGGAGGCTGCCAAAAATGAGGAGAAAAAAAAATATGTCCCAAATGAAAGAACAGATTGAAACTCCAGAAAAAGGACTGAGCAAAATGGAGATAAGCAATCTATCAGATGCAGAGTTCAAAACACTGGTTATAAGGACTCTCAAGGAACTTAGTGAGGACTTCAGTGGCATTAAAAGGAGCTAGGCAGAATTGAAGGATACACTGATTGAAATAAAGATCAATTTATAGGGAAACAACAGTAGAGTGGATGAAGCTGAGAATCAAATCAATGATTTGGAACATAGGAAGCAAAAAAAAAAAAAAACCCAATCAGAATAATGAGAAGAAAAAAAAGCAAAACAAAAAATGAGGATAGGGTAAGCAGCTTGTGGAACAACTTCAAGCATTCCAACATTCGCATCATAAGGGTGCCAAAAGGAAAAGAGAAAGAGAAAGAAATTGAAAATCTATTTGAAAAAAAATGAAAGAAAAGTTCATTAATTTGGTGAAGGAAATAGACATGCAAGTCCCAGAAGCACAGAGTCCCAAAGAAGAGGGATACAAAGAGGCTCACTCTGAAGACACTTCATAATTAAAATACCAAAGGCTAAAGATAAAGGAGGGACCTTAAAAATAGTAAGAGAAAAGCAGTTAGTTAGCTACAGAGGAGTCCTCATAAGACTCTTAGCTGATTTCCCAAAAGAAACTGCAGGCTAGAAGAGACTGGTAGGAAATATTCAAGGACATGAAAAGAAGGGACCTACAGCCAATATTGCTATACACAACAAAGCTATCATTTAGAATTGAAGGACAGATAAAGAGCTTCCCAGACAAGAAAATACTAAAGGAGTTCATCATCACCAAGTCATTGTTGTATGAAATGTCAAAGGGACTCATTTAAGAAAAAGATGATTGAAGTTATGAACAACAAAATGGCAATGAATACATATCTACCAACAATAGAATCTAAAAAACAAACTAAGCAAACAACAAGAACAGAGACAGAATCATGGATATGGAGAATGTTTTGATGGATGCCAGATGGGAGAAGGGTGTGGGGTTATGGGTGAGGAGGTCAGGGGATTAAGAAGTACAAATAGGTAGTTACAAAATAGTCATGGGGATGTAAAGTACAGTATAGGAAATTGAGTAGCCAAAGAGTTTATTTGTATGACCCATGTACATTAACAATGGTGCGGGGATTGACTGAGGAAGTAGGGGGTACTGGGTAAAGAAGGCAAAGGGGGAAAATTGGGACAACTGTAATAACATAATCGATACAATATAATTTTAAAAGGAGAACCATATAATTTTAAAGCTTAAAGTCACTTTAGAATTCCTATTATGTGATGTTGTTATTTTATATACCCATCTGTCCATTTGTTTCACATTTATAGACCTTGGGTTCAAACTTTTTGGCATTGTGCTATTTCACCAAGAGATAGATACAGCAAATCCAGTTTTTGTTCCTTTGTGATGTTAACTGCTGTCAATGCTCAATACTTAGATCTACTCATTCATTGGGGGTTATAAAATGCTGTTATTTGTAATTCTATCATTCTGATTCTATTACTTGTTTTTATTTAATACCTGGAAAAGTTCTTTAAGAAGGTGAGTCCCTTTATATATCATTTGGTGGTCTAGTGACAGTGCTGTATTTTTATTTACCCAGTATTCAAGATAAATTGGTTCTTATGATTCAAACATAGTTTAAATATATTTGATGATTTTCAATCATTTCAATGCTAATCCTTAGTGTAGTTTGAATTGCTTCATCTTTGGACAGGTATGTGGGATGGGGTCTCATAAATTAGTTTTTGAGTCTTTTGGACATGATCCTGGTAGTCTTAGATAGAGTCCTTGGTATGCATTTGGTATCTCAAGTTGTTTTAAAATCATGTACATTTCTGAATTCTGATCTGAATTTGCCATATCTTTAAGAATGCTTTTATTTTTAATGGCAATGGTTATTAAAGACCATTATGTGGCTGGTAGAGTTTTTTTTTCTACTTGATTGGTCATTTCGGTAGGCCTTTTCATTGGACAAAGCTAGAATATACCTACATGATATATATTTCTATATCAAAATATATGTATGTAATATATTTCATTATGTAAATTTTTTATAGATTAGTAATATATAGTATGTATTATATGTTATTTAAAATAAAGATATAAAATAATACTGGAATAAATATTTTTACCATATATAAATATAAAATGCCTACAAATTAATACAAATATCTTAAATTTAAATTTAGGATTTAAGTGGTTTACCTTAACTGGATTTATATCATATCTATATCTCTTGAATTCCACACAAAAAATTTTGTCTCCCAAAGACATAAGGAATTAGAAAATCCTAATTATTTGTGATCACTTGTTATACATACAGTAACATAAGATTAACAATACTAAAACTATGAATGCCTATTATAAAAAACTAAAAATATTTAGTTAATTATTGTTATTATTAAATATAATTATTAATTATGTATTTTATATATAATATATATTATTTTTATATTATATATTTCCATAATATTAATGGAATACTGTGCAGTGGAAAGGAAGAAGGAACTCTTACCCTTGGTGACAGCATGGATGGAACTGGAGAGCATTATGCTAAGCAAAATAAGCCAGATGGTGAAAGACAAATACCATATGATCTCACCTATAAGTGGAACCTATTCAACAAAACAAGCAAGAGAACAAATAGAACCAGAGACATGGAAATAAAGAACAAACTGACAGTAACCAGAAGGGAGGGGGAGGGGGATAATAGGGGAAAGAAGAGAAGTATCATCAAGGAACCTGTATAAAAGACCCATGAACAAAGACGACAAGGTATTGGGAAGATTGAATGTGGGAGGTGGGATGGCTAGGATGGGGGAGCGTAATAGGGGGGAAATGGGGACAACTGTAACTGCACAATAAAAAAAAAAGAAGAAAGAAGAAGAAGCAGTCCAGAAGACAATAATAACAGAAATATTGCTTGCTGTCTCTCCTTTATACTTGAAGGTTAGTGTTTCTGAGTATAAAATCTTTGTTTGAAGGTTAGTTTTTACTTAATATAAAATCTTTGCATCTCAGTTTTTTTCCTTTTGTATTTTAAATCAGTTACCTGGACTTCTGGCCAAGATAGAGGCATAGGTAGATACACTTGCCTCCTCATGCAACTGAAAGGTCAACAAATTTAAAAACAAAAAATAACCATAACTGCCAAAAAATTGAACTGTATGGAAGTCTGACATCCAAGGAACTAAAGAAGAAACATTCATCCAGGAAGTAGGAGAGGTGGAGACAGGCAGCCAGGGTAGAAAGTTCATGTGGCAAGGCGGCAGCTGGTGAACCATGTGGTCACATATTTGTGTGTGAATAATCTGGAGGGAACAACTGGGGAGCAAGATAGACCATACAATCCAGGGTTCCAGTGAAGGAAAAGAAAGCCTCAAAACCTCTGCAGGTAAAAACCTGTGGGTGTTGTGACAGCAGGAGAAACTCCTAGACTCACAAGAGAGTCCACTGGAGAAACCCATGGGATCCTAGAACATACACAAACCCACCCACCCAAGAATCAGCACTAGAAGGACCCATTTTGCTTGTGGGTAGCAGGGGGAGTGACTGAATGCTGGCAGAGAGCTGAGCAAGCACCATTGTTCCCTCTCAGACCCCTCCCATACACACAGTGTCACAACAGAGCAACCTGGGCTGCCCTACCCTGGTGAATACCTAACGCTCTGCCCCTCCCAACATAACAGGAACACTGAGACAAAGAAATGTGGCCCAAATGAAAGAACAGATCAAAGCTCCAAAAATAGAACTAAGCAACGAAGAGATAGCCAACTTATCAGATGCTCAGTTCAAAACACTGGTAATCTGGATGCTCACTGAATTGGTTTAGTATGGTCACAAAATGGAGGAAAAAGTGAAGACTACATAAGGTGAAATAAGGGAAAATATACAGGGAACCAACAGTAAAGGGAAGGAAACTGGGACTCGTCAACAATTGGGAGCAGAAAGAAGAAATAAACATTCAACCAGAACAGAATGAAGAAAGAGTTCAAAAAAATGAGGAGAAGCTTAGGAACTTCTGGAACAACTTTAAACGTTCCAATATCCGAATCATAGGGATGCCAGAAGGAGAAAAGAAAGAGCAAGAAATTGAAAACTTATTTGAAAAAATAATGAAGGAGAACTTCCCCAATCTGGCCAAGGAAATAGACTTCCAGGAGATCCAGGAAGCTCAGAGAGTCCCAAAAAAGTTGGACCCAAGGAAGCACACACCAAGGCACATCATAATTACATTACTCAAGATTAAAGATAAGGAGAGAATCTTAAAAGCAGCAAGAGAAAAGGAGACAGTTACCTACTAAGGAGTTCCCATAATATTATCAGTTGATTTCTCAAAAGAAACTTTGCAGGCAGGAAAGGGCTGGCAAGAAGTATTCAAAGTCATGAAAGGCAAGATTAGTCTATCCAGCAAAGCTATCATTTAGAATAGAAGGACAGATGACGTCCTTCCCAGGTAAGGTGAGGTTAAAGGAGGTCATCATCACCAAGCGCTTATTATATGAAATGTTAAAAAGGCTTATCTAAGAAAAAGAAGAACTTATCTAAAAAAAGATCAAAACTATGAACAGCAAAATGACAACAAACTCACAACTATCAACTGAACCTAAAAAACAAAAACAAAAACAAACTAAGCAAACAGCTAGAACACGAACAGAATTGCAGGAATGGAGATAAGAGGGGAGGGGACAAGAATTGGGGGAAAAGGTACAGGGAATAAGAAGCATATATAATAGGTACAAAAGGACAGGGGGAGGTTAAGAATAGTTTAGGAAATGGAGAAACCAAAGGACTTATATGTACGGCACATGGACATGAACTAAGAGGGGTGGGGAATGCTGAGGGGAGGAGCAGTGCAGGGTGGAGGGGAATAAAGGGAAGAAAAATATAGGACAACTGTAATAGCATAATTAGTAAAATATATATTTAAAAAAACAAAAAAATATTAGTTATCCAGTTTTCTTTTGGAATGAATTGCAGCTGAAAAGTCTGATGATAATCTAATAATCTAATCTATTATATGTTTTGTGGTTTTCTAGTCTAAATTACAAAAGAATTTTTCTGTTCCTGTTCTTTTATTAGAATATGGGTTTTTGTTTGTTTTTTATCATTCTGGATTTATGTTTTTAGGTAGAGTGCAGTCATTTTCTACATGACTGCATTGAAGTTTCTATGAACGTTTCTTTCATTTTAGAATTTTTTTCTTGAATTATAATCTTTAAAATTTGTTTTAGTGCTTGTTAATACTGATTTTCTTCAAGTATTTCTATTATCTGTATGTTGGGTTTTCTTAATCACTCTTTTTTAAAAAAAAAATCTAATTACTATGTTGTATTTAATCACTCTTTAATAGCTACCGCTTTTCTAAGACATTTTGACCTATTCATTTCTTTGGAATTTTAAATTTTTTTCCTTTTTTTCAAGTTCTATTTCTTTTAGTGTATCATTCAGGGTGTTTATTTATTTACTCTTGTTCTTATTAAATTTAGTATTAATTTCTAAAATAATTTTTCTTAATTTTCTTAATTTCTAATTATTTCTTGAGCATTAATTACCTCAATTCTGTTATTCTGAATTGGACTTTTGTTGCTCTTTCACATTTTATCATTTTCTTAATGCCTTTAGCTAATTTTGAAACATTGTTTCAGTTTTGATCAGTTTTTGAGTCTTTTTGGCATTTATAGCTGAGCTATCCAATATGTTACCTAATAGCTTTATGTAGCTCTTTAAATTTAAATTAATTAAAATATTACAAAATTAAACATTTGGTTTCTCAGGCTCACTAGTCAATAACCATGTGTGTCTAATGGATAGCATAGACATAGGACATTTCCATCACTGGACTAGCTCAATTGGACAGCTCTGGACTGTAGGGATATTATTCTGTTCTTATTATCTTTTCTCTTACAGTAACTATCTAAGATATAGGCTTCAATACTTTTTAGCTGCTAATATTTATGTGAATTTAGGTTTTTTAAAGAAATACTAGAAGGAGGGCTGGCCCAGATATCTTTTCTAACTTTACAGAACTTTCTTTTCTCTTTTTGTTTTATTGTTTGTTTTATTTCATATAGTGTGAAAAAGCATGATAACCTGACTTCTTGTTATCATGAAAAATAGAAATAAATCTATTTTTCCCTAGATCCATTTTTTTCTAGACCATTTTTCTCTTTGTACCTGTTGTTCTATTTCTGCTTAATTTTGATTCCATTCTCAGTAGTTACCATTATGTGATCCTGTATTGGAAGAAATTCCTGGCTGGTCAGTTTCCTGTGTGTGCGGTGGCTAGACAACTCCAGCCCAGCTTGTTTCTTAGGTCCCTTGTACAAAGGTACTATTAGATTGGGCAAAACCACCTCAGTGTCAGTCACTGCTCTCAAACTGGGTGGCCATGATATTCAGTAATACCTGCGGGCTGTCTGAGGTTCTTCTGTTCTCAGTCCACAGACCTCTATTGTTTTCCTCTGCTTCTTCCTCCACTCATATTGATAGCATGTGCAACTTGTGGCTGTATTTTGTTTGAATTTCCTTGAATTTTGGATATATATCATCTCATTTTGTTGTAAATATAGTCCATGAGATTTTCATCTTACTATCTATTTGTTCTGGCTAATTTAATGGGAGAATTGGAGATATTCTAAGCCTCTGCTGCTAAAGTCATTGCCACCTTTGCTGACCCACTTGCTCTCCCTCAATTTCTTTGAAGAACAAACTGTTTGAAAATCTTTAAAACTCTTCTGCTGGAAGGAATAGCTCTTCACAACTGTCCTGCTTTAGTTTGAGCAATTTATCTAGACTTCCATCAAGATTTGGCTTGAAGGAAAGGTTGTTGATAGATCATGCAAGCCTTCCTGTCATTCTCAGCCAGTTTATTCTGGGTGGAGCCCACAGTAACTGACTTTTTATTTCAGTAAGAACTACCTCTTAAGATCTTTTCTTGCTCAAGTGCTATATGTCTACTGTGGACACTTAATACATGTTGCTTAATTGGCTAGTTCTTGAGTTCTTGCATGTCCTTCTCATTGTTTAGACCCTTAACATAAATTTTAGATTTATTTAAGCTGGTAGTTTGGTTTTAATACAAATTCAAGATATGTGTATATATATATATCATATAATATGTCTTATATAATGTATATCTCATATAATTTATAATATACATCTCATATATGTCTTATGTAATATACCTACTAACTTCGTAAAATTCAAAGTTGAGTCTTTACAAGTCTTCTAATATAGTTTCTTGCCTAGGCTCTATTGACATTTTGCTCCAGATATATCTTTGTTGTGAGGGCTGGCCTGTGCATGGCAGGATATTTAGTAGCATCTCTGTCTTCTACCCACTAGATGTCAGTAGCACCCACTGGTTGTTACAGCCACAGATGTCTCCAGATATTGCCAAATGTCCGAAGGTAGGGAGGATGGGGATGAAGTTGGGGTGAGAATTGCTCCCTGTTGAGAATCATTGGTCTAAAACTTCTATTACTAGAGTTGAAGGACAGGCAGAGAGGAGCAATTATTTATATAAGGTCACCACAGGGTTAAGTCAAAGCTGTTTTCTAGACTCTTCTGGAAGACATCATCATGAAGCACAGTTATGCTTAATTATGGTTCATTTTTGAGACTGAGTGTTCAAAAAATTCTGAAAATCATTATAACAAACCTTTTCTGGACCAAATTAGTATTTAGATTATTTCTACTGTGGATATTTATTGCAAGAGGAAAAGTACTCTTGGAATGAAGCCTAAAACACACTATAGGCATGTCTTTGGACTTTGCAAAAATCTGGAAAATAGTTGTTTGGATAATAGGATCCTGTGGCTGTTTTGTTTTCTTCTAAGAGGATTATTTTGAAAGTGCCTACTTGCGGGGGGTGGATATTCTTTAACAGAGTTGGCAAAAAAGAAGAAAAAATGTTGGTAAGCATTCACCACTACTAAAAACTGCTAGGAAAGTAGCCAAATTGACAAAGGAACAATGCTGCCAATGTCTTTTTAACTGGAGAGAAGAATTCTAAGCCTAATTTGGTAATGTCTTTATCATCATCTACTGGGATTTTTTGATAATATATTGTTCCAAATCCTGTACTATCTTTAGGAAATTAAGCAGAAATGAGGAATGAGAAATAGAAATAGAGATGAAAACATAATGTTCATTAATAAGCTCAAAATAGGTTTATTACTAATTTTTTTCATGGTGCCCTTAAATGACTCTTTCATCAAATATTGCTGTTTTCCTTTTCATGTCTTTTTCAAAACACTAAGTTTTAGAAATATTATTTTAGATATATTAGAAGAAGAATGTGGAAAAGACTTTCATAAAAGTTTGCTACAATTAAGCTGACCAGTAATTTCATGTATTTTTTTTAGAGACTGTAGAATGGTATAGATGCATAAAATACTTTTTTAAAAAAATTCAGTAAAGCTTCTCTAATGCTATTCATGGATGTCAGGCAATGGGGTTTTCCCCTAGGAAAGGTTTCTTTAAAAGATACCTTTTCATTACTTTAGAAATTAATTGCTCTCCCCTCTTGGGAATCCAATATAAATGCTCCTTATATAGTATTTCACTTAATGATAAATTGTGCTTCAATAACTTGGAGGGAAAGAAATTGAAAGCAAGGACAAATGACATTTGATGAGCCCTTGTATACTTGTATAAAAGTATACAAGGTCTGTCCTGAAAAAGTCCAGCCATTGTTAATATAATGAGAATGGTTTGTGTGACATTAATGTAACCTGGCAGCCAAGGCGAGTGGACTGGAATGTGCATGTGTGAGCAATGATGATTTCACTGTACTAGTCAGTGCGGGGGGCGAGACAGATATCACTGAGTGAGCATGTGTACTATGTGGCCATCGCATTCAAAATGACTCAGCAAGTAGAGCAATGAATATGCATCAAATTTTGTGTTAAGCTTGAACATTTTTCTTCAGAAACTATTTGGATGATTCAGGAGGCTTTTGGGGACAATACAATGAGTGCAGTGCAAATAAAAGTGTGAAACAAGTGCTTTAAAGATGGTCAAGAATCTGTTGAAAGTCATCCATGTTCTAGAAGGCCTATAACAAGCAGAATAACTGAGAATGTTGAGTATGACTCAGCCCCCTACCACCTAGATCTGGTGCCCTGTGACTTCTGGCTTTTCCCAAAACTAAAATCACCTTTGAAAAGGAAGAGATTTCAGACATAAATGAGATTCAGGAAAATACAGCGGGGCAACTGATGGTGAATCCAACAAGGATTTTGCACAGTGTTTTGAACAGTGGAAGAGACACTGGGAGAGCTGTGTGAGATCCCAAGTTGCCTTCTTTAAAGGGGACTGAGGCGTCATTGTCCTATGTACAGTATTTCTTGTATCTTCTTCAGTAAACGTCTCTGTTTTTCACATCATATGGTTGGATACTTTCTGGAAAGACCTCAGCCTATGCACTATCCCCTCTAACCCTTAAAGTAACTCTAGAAGTAGGTATTCTTATTTACATTTTCCAAATCGGGAATATTCTAATACATTAATAATGTCCTATAAGTGAAGTTCTTTTATATGCTATATGGTTAACAAAGTACTTTGCAGATATTGAGTATGTATTAGGCTATCACCTCAAAGAGGTTTTGTGAGAACTGAATAAGATAATGCAACAAAACGCCAGATCCCATGCAGACTCTGCATCAGTATTTACTCCAGTCTCTTCACCATAGACTCCTTTCCTGGATAACCCCCTGCTGTTCATGTACCCATCCTACACATCTATCTATGACTAGCATTCACTTTGAGACAAAATCTTTGGCAGCCATTCTTGTTATGCTGGCATCTCCAGCCCAGGCATAAAAAATATCCATTGAACTAATCAGTGACCTTTCAAAAAATTTTATTTTTTAAATAAATTTTTACTTACTTATTTTTGGTGAAAGGGTAATGGAGGAACAAAAAGAGGGAGAGAAACATCAATATGCAAGAGAAACTTCAATTGGTTGCCTCTAGCATGCCCCCACCTGGGGGCTTGGCCTGAAACTCAGGGATGTGCCCTGACCAGGAGTCAATCTGGCAACTTCTTGGTTTGCAGGCTGCCCAGACCATTGACCCACACCAGTCAGGGCAAAGTAATCAGTGACTTCTGAGGCAATTCCAATTCTAAAGCCTCCTATATGAAATTAGATGAGCAATTATGATTCCAAGGGCAGGATGCAAAGCATGTGGAAATTTCCTTGAATGTTTCAGGAGGCAATGAAAGGACCATTGGGAGAAAAGGGCTGAGGGGGGAAAGTGAACAATAGAGAACCATTTGCCCCTTGATGAGGTTACTTTCTTTTTCTAAGGGTAAATAGTATGTAATTTCTTTCTTTTTGGCTGTATCTTACATTTTTATTTTTTTTTAACTTTTTAGCTTTAAATCATGTTTATTCTATTATAGTTGTCTTAATTTTTTGCCCTTTGCCCTTCTCAACCCATCCCACCATGGCCCCCACTCCCACAGTAAATTCCTACTCTGTTGTCCATGTCCATGGGTTATTCATACATGTTCTTTGTCTAGTCCCTTCCTCCTCTTTCCACCATTGTCCTCCTTCCCCATCCCCTCTGGTCACTTTCAGTCTGCTCCATGTTTCCATGCCTGTGGTTTATTTTGTTCATTAATTTATTTCATTGAATGGATTCCACTTATGGGTGAGATCATATGGTATTTGTCTTTCACCCACTGGCTTATTTCATTTAGCATAGTATTCTCCAGTTCTATCCATGTTGTCACAAAAGGTAGTTCCTTCTTTTTTTCTTTTTTTTAATTGTAGATTGATTTTGTTTGTTTATTTTTTTAAATGTCAAAATCCAAGAGAAAAAGATGGTGGAGGAGTGAATGGGAGTCACGAGGACCTCCTCCCAAGACCAAAGTGGAATTGTGACTAAATAGTGGAGAAATCACCTGGAAAACAATGGAACAATAGAGGGAGAGGAGCCTTGGAGCTGTGGACAGACAGTGGAATCAACTTTTACACATCGGAATGGGTGAGAAGTGCAGTGGAGGCTCATGAGGGTGGACTGGATGCCCACGGGCACCAGCACCAGAAGGACATTGAAATGGCCAGTTGGATCCCCCTGAGAAGAACAGGGTCTGAATCATAAACAGGGACCCCTAGACAGCACCTGAAACCAGGAAAACACGCAGACAAAATGCAACTCTGAAAAGCTTAGCGGTGCTCTCTGCCAGAGACAGGTGGCTGGAGATGCAAAGAGACATTTAAAGGGACAACGCAAAAATTTGCAGTGGCAGCTGCCTTCCTTGATCTCTGGGTAGAGGCGGCAGCAGAGTGGGCTGGTGCCTGAGGAAAGATTGGTGGGGAAAAGTTTGTGAAGAGAACTGAGACAGTGGTGGCTGGAGCCCCAGCGGTAACTCACCTCCCACTCTGCAGCTACCATCTCGCTCAGGCATAAGGGAATCAATTAACCTGCCTTTTGTGCACTCTGCACACAGCTTGTATGCATGTGAGCTGGAGGTTGAGTGCATATTGGCTGGAAGAAATAGTGGATCCCTGGCAGAATGGGTCACAGAACTGCCCAGAGACCCTCGAGGAGAGAGTGGAGATGGAGGTGTTGGGGAAAGAACGGGAGGAGAAACTGGAGAGTCCCAACTCCTCCTTTCTGTACTCTCCATTGTGCACAGGCAGGCCACACCTCCAAAGAGTCAAAAGGTGAAAAGTACACAATACACAGCCCAAAACCACCCAGTGCAGGCGCGCACACTCACCGAGTGGCTCGCAAGGGTTGGTGAGGGTGTGTACAGACCTACGACGGAGCAGGTTGGTGAGCGCCCTGGCAGGCCAGCGTCCACGGGGCCAGCGAGGGCTCAGGCTGGCTGGTGTCCATGGGGCCTGCAGGGGAGCGCACAGACTGGCAAGAGCATGCATGAACCGGTGCCCACGCGGCGGGCGAGGGTTTGGGCTGACCAGCGTCTGCGCAGGCCGTGAGTGCAGAGTGGTCTGCAGAAATAGTGAATCCCTGGCCGAAGGGGTCACAGAGCTGCCCAGAGACCCTCAAGGAGAGACTGGAGAGAGAAGCGTTGGGGAGTCCTGGTGCTAACTCCTCCTGAGTCCACGATCCCCATCTTGCTAAGGCAGACTACTCCCCTGAGTGACAGCAGCCTATAAAGGGATGATAATCCCACCATCAGGAGGCACTACTCTGCCCTGTGGTGCGTAAGCCTGACGGATGAGGACAGAGTGAAAATATTAACAATCACAGAAGACAGACACAGACAGTAGTTTCCTGGAAAGCTAAAACAAACGACCCAAGTTCAGATAGGGTCAAAAACTGAAACCATTGGAGGCTGACACAGAAATAAAAGTAAAGGAAAAAACAAATAAATGAAAAGACCCACCTACTACCATGGAAGTTTAATCCACAAAGTCAGGAAATCTAGATGGCCCAATTGAAGCAGAAGCAAAAATAAATAAATTAATTAATAAGTAATAGACTCTCACAAAAATGAGAAGAAAAAGAAGTTCCCCCCAAATGAGTGGGAAAGGGGAATCCCCACAAAGAGAGCTAAATGAAATAGAGGCAAGGGAACTGTCAGATATTGAATTCAAAACAACGGCTCTAAGGAACCTCAGTGAGCTCAGGCAGCTCAAACATAACTACGAGCACCTGCAGAGAAACTATCAGGATCTTGCAGCAAACTGTATCAACCTGCAAAAGAATATGGAAACTATCAAGGAGACACAAGAGGATATGAAGAATACCATTTCTGAATTGAAGAGCACAGTAGAAGGAATCAAAAGCAGGCTGGATGGAGCCGAGGATCGAATCAGTGAGATGGAGGATAAGGTAGAAAAAAGCTCCCAGAAAGAAGAAGAAATGGGAAAAAGACTAAAAAAGAATAAAGAGGCATTTACAGAATTGCAGGACAACCTGAAACGCAATAAATCTACATAATAGGGATACCAGAAGGATAAGAAGAGAAGAAAGGGATAGAGAATCTCTTCGAAAAAGTAATGATGAAAAATTTCCCCAATTTAAGGAGAGAAAAGGTCTCATGGATCTAGGAAACACAGAGGGCACCATTCAAGAAGGACCCATGACGGCCCACTCCAAGAAACATCAATATTAAAATGGCAGATATCAAAGACAAAGAGAGAATCCTAAAGGCAGCAAGGGAGAAACAGAGAGTAACATACAAGGGAGCCCGGATACAGCTAAGAGCTGACTTCTCAACAGAAACACTACAAGCCAGAAGGGAACGGCAACAAATATTCCAAGTCATGAAAAGCAAGGGCCTACAACCAAGGCTGCTCTACCCAGCAAGGCTCTCAATTAAAATAGAAGGGGAAATAAGGAGTTTCCCAGACAAAGGAAGGTTAAAAGAATATATGTCCACCAAACCAGCACTAGAAAATATACTAACGGGACTGGTTTAAGAAGATGAAGAAAAAGAATGAGGAAAAGAAAAACACAGGTACAAAGAGGAAAAATGAATAGGTTTCTGCCAATAATAACTCCCAATGTAAATGGACTAAATGCCCCAATCAAAAGACACAGGATAGCTGAATGGATAAGAAAACATGACCCACACATATGCTGCCTATAAGAGACCCACCTCAGAACAAAAGACCTACACAGATTGAAAGTAAATGGATGGAAAAAAATATTCCAGGCAAATGGGCAAGAGAAGAAAGCAGGCGTAGCAATACTTATATCAGACAAACTAGGTTTCAAACAAAGGCCATAAAAACAGACCCAGAGGGACACTTTATAATACCTAAAGGAAGAATCTGTCAAGAAGACATAAACATTGTAACCTTATATGCACCCAACATAGGAGCACCCAAGTATATAAGGAAAATCTTGGATGACTTCAAAAAAGATATAGACAGCAACATACTGATAGTAGGGGATTTTAACACCCCAGTGTCAAAAAAGGACAGATATTCCAAACAAAACATCAATAAGGAAATTGTGGAGCTGAATGATGCACTGAATCAAATGGACTTAAGGGACATATATAGAACCTTACATCCCGAAGAAGCAAAATACACATTCTTTTCAAATGCACATGGACATTTTTCAAGGATAGACCATGTGATAGGACACAAAGCAAGCTTCAGCAAATTCAGGAAAATGGAAATGATACCAAGCTTTTTCTCAGACCACAAGAGCTTGAAGCTGGAAATCAACCTCAGGAGAAACTTCAAAAACTTGCAAACTCATGGAGACTGAACAGTACACTATTGAACATTGAATGGGTAAATAATGAGATAAGAGAAGAAATCAACATTTTCTGGAAACAAATGAAAATGAACAGACAACAGTCCAAAACCTATGGGACACAGCAAAGGCATTCCTGAGAGGGAAGTTCATAGCAATACAGGCCTACCTACAAAAGATGGGAACATTTTAAATAAAAGACCTAACATTACAACTTCAAGATTGGGAGAAACAACAACAAATAAATCCCAGAGTAAATAGAAGGAGAGAAATAATTAAGATCAGAGCAGAACTGAATGACATAGAGACAAAAAGAACAATTCAAAGGATCAACCAATCCAGGAGCTGGTTCTTTGAAAAGATAAACAAAATTGACAATTTTTTAAGCAGACTCATCAAAAAAAAAGGGAGAGGACCCAAATTAATAATATCAGAAATGAAAGAGGAGACATAACAACTGACACCACAGAAATACAAAGGATTGTAAGAAACTACTATGAACAATTATATGCCAAGAAATTTGAAAACCTTGATGAAATGGACAAATTTCTAGAAAAGTATGATCTTCCAACACTGAAGGAGGAAGAAACAGAAAGCTTGAACAGACCAATAACAGCTGGGGAATATGAAGCAGTAATCAAGAAACTCCCGGCACACAAAAACCCAGGGCCGGACAGTTTCACAGGAGAATTTTACAAAACATTTAAGGAGAGCTAATCCCTCTCCTTCTCAGACTATTCCAAAAGATCCAAGAGGAGGGAAGATTCCCAGACTCTTTTTATGAGGCCAGCATCACCCTGATCCCAAAACCAGAAAAAGACCCTACAAAGAAAGGAAACTACAGGCCAATTTCGCTGATGATCATAGATGCTAAAATCCTCAACAAAATATTGGCAAACCACATCCAGCAATACATTAAAAAGATCATCCACCATGATCAACTGGGATTTATCCCTGGGGTGCAGGGATGGTTCAATGTACACAAGTCAATAAATGCAATACATCATATAAATAAAAGGAGAGACAAAAACCACATGATCATCTCGATAGATGCAGAAAAAGCATTCAATAAGGTTCAACACACATTTATGATCAAAACACTCAGCATAATGGGCATAAATGTGGCATTCCTCAATGTAATTAAGTCCATATATGAAACATCCTACAGCCAACATCATACTCAATTGGCAAAAACTAAAAGCTTTCCCACTAAGGTTGGGAACACGACAAGGACGTCCGCTTTCACCACTTCTCTTCAACATGGTACTGGAAGTCTTCGCCACAGTGGTCAGACAAAAAAAATAAAAATAAAAGACATCCAAATAGAAAGGACGTAGTAAAACTGTCATGGTTTGCAGATGACATGATAGTGTACATAGAAAACCCTGTAGACTCTATCCAAAAACTACTCAATCTAATAAGTGAATTTGGCAAAACAGCAGGATACAAAGTCAACATTCAGAAATCAAAGGCATTTTTGTACACCAGCAATGAAATATAAGAAGAAGAAATAAAAAAAATACCATTCGATATAGCAACAAGAAAAATAAAGTACCTAGAAATAAATTTAACCAAAGAGGTAAAAGATCTATACCCAGAAAACTATACAACATTGAAGAAAGAAATTAAGGAAGACACAAATAAATGGAAGCATATACTGTGCTCATGGATTGGAAGAATTAATATCATCAAAATGTTCATACTACCCAAAGCAATTTATAGATTCAACGCAATCCCTATTCAAATACCAATGAATATTTCACAGAAATAGAACAGACATTTCAAAAATTTATATGGAACCATAAACGACCCCGAATAGCTGCAGCAATTTTGAGAAAGAAAAACAAGGTAAGAGGGATCACAATACCGGACATCAAGCTATACTACAAAGCCACTATACTCAAAACAATCTGGTAGTGGCACAAGAACAGGCCTAGAAATAAGCCCAGTTGGATATGGGCAACTAATATTTGACAAAGTACAGCAGCACAAAATGGAGCAATAATAGCCTCTTCAACAAATGGTGGTGCGAGAGCTGGACAGCTACATGCAAAAAATTGAAATTTTTTCATCAGCTGACACCATACACAAAAATAAACTGAAGATGGATAAAAGACTTAAATATAAGCCGCAACACCATCAAAGTCCTAGAGGAGAACATTGGCAGGAAACTCTGAGATATCCCATGCAGCAATTTTTTCACTGAGATGTCTCCTAAAGCAAGGGACAAAGGAAAGAATAAACAAGTGAGACCTCATCAAAATAGGCAGCTTCTGCACAGCTAAAGAAAACATCAGCAAAATGAAAAGGGAGCCAACCGTATGGGAAAATATATTTGCTAATGATACATCAGATAGTGGTTTGATCTCCAAGTTATATAAAGAATTCACTCGACTCCACTCCAAGAAGACAAATGACCCAATCAAAAAATTGGCAAAGAACTTGGGCAGATGCTTTTCCAAGGAAGAGATACAGAGGGCCCAGAGACATTTGAAAGGATGCTCAGCATCACTAGCCATCAGAGAAATGCAGGTCAAAACTACCATGAGGTCCCACCTCACACCGGTCAGATGGCCATCCTAAACAGATCAACAAACAACAGGTGCTGGCGAGGCTGTGGAGAAAAGGGAACCCTAGTCCACTGTTGGTGGGAATGCATACTGGTGCAGCTATTGTGGAAAGCCGTGTGGAATTTCCTCAAAAAGCTGAAAATGAAACTGCCTTTTGACCCAGTGATTCCCCTGCTGGGACTATACCTGAAGAATTCCAAAACACCAATTCAAAAGAACCTGTGCACCCCAATGTTCATAGTAGCACAATTTACAATAGCTAGGTGTTGGAAGCAACCTAAATGCCCATCAGTAGATGACTGGATCAAAAAGCTATGGTACATTTACACAATGGAATATTATGCAGCAGAAAGAAAAAAAGAACTACTACACTTCACGACAGCATAGATGGAACTAGAGAGCATTATGCTAAGCAAAATAAGCCAGGGGGTGAAAGACAAATACCATATGATATCATATAAGCAAAACTTAACCAACAATACAAAGATGCAAAGAAAGTAAGAACAGCAACATTGAAAGGAAAAGAAACCAACAGAGAAAAGAGGGAAAGAGAGGGGGTGGGCAGGGGAAAAGGAAGGGAAGGGGCAAGTCAAGGAACATATAGCAAGGACTCATGGACCAAACCAAAGTAGGGAAGGATTGAGGGAGGGAGAGGGAGGAGGGGGCAGGGGAAAGTGGTGGGGGGAAGGCAGAGACAAATGTACTTGGCAAAATAAATAAATAAATAAATAAATAATAAAATAAATGTCAAAATCCATTATAAAATATTAAAATTTTAAATCCCTTAAAAGTCTCAGTCATTAAAACAACATGACACCAGCACAGAAATAATCAAGTATATCAAACAAATCAAATGAGCATTCTAGACCCAAATATATATATATATCTATGTAACAATGTAATATATTTTGTGCTATTTTAATTGTTAATTAATTGTTTGTTGAAACTAAACCTGTTTTTGTATATTTCTTGCCTATTTCTATTATTTTTTTAGAAAGCTTTAAATGACTCTTTGGTATTCTTTATCTCTTTTTTGATTAAATGTTTGTATAATTTTTTTCCCAGAATTTTTTGCCTAAGAAAAAGAAACAACTATTAACCCCTTAATAGATGTGTTGCAAATATTTTTCTATTCTATTACTTGTCCTTTAATTTTTTTATATGTATATTACTATATAGTCTTAAAGGTTTAATATGGTCATATTGTCAATATTTTACTTTATAGCTTCTGAGTTTGAATATTTTACTTCAGGGTAAGAAAAATATTAGTTTGTATTTTCTCTTAAAACTCCTTAGATTTTACATATCGATTTTTAACTAACCTGAATATTTCTTGTATAATATGTGAAATAGGGCTCTATATTTGTTTTATTTCAAGTAATAGTGGTCCATGCACCTTATTTGTTGAATAAGACTTATTTTCCCCATTGATTTTAAATATCAATTTAATCATATACTTTTCATTAATATTCACAGGACACACATCAGAGCTTTGGGGTTGGGAGACTAAGTCTTTCCAAATGTTTATGGCAAATACTGTGTTCAGGTGCTCTTTTAGGTCTCCCATTGAGTTATAAAAACTAATTTTATTTCATTGAATTTGTTGTGTAGCTCTATTGTGGTGCATATGTAACAGAGCAAGAAACAAAATTTACTGTTCTTTCCTTTTCTACTTTTAATTTCAAGCCTAATTCTGCCATGCATTTGGGAGATAGAAGAATCAAAGATTTTTAATGTGTATAGTTACGTGCATTTTAACCAACTTTAAACTTCAGAGATTAAATGTGCCTTCTTGCTCTGCAGTATCATAACTGCTGCATGCATAGTAATGAAGAATTGAGAACAGGGAAAAGAGAAAAGCTCCTATGTGGCAATTATGCTTGGGAAAGAGAATTTAGCTTTCATCAAGTTGACTAATAATCCTGAATCTTCATATGGGAATGTGATTCATTTCTCTAAGATCCCTATCATGTTCATTTCAGGATATTAAATGGAATAAAAGCATATAAAAGCATACACGTTCTCCCCTGCACTCCTCCTCCACCTCCAATGGAAAACAGTTTAACAGAAAACCATTAATATTGACAAATGGGAAATGGGCTAATGAGGGTTGATTTTCTATGGAGAAGAAAAGTGAAGAATAGAATTTTTCGTATATTCATTTTCTGAAAGGAAAGTTATCAAGACTTTTTGGTAAGTTACAATGTTTTTACTTGGAAGCGATAATCTGTTTGAGGAATTATTTTGGGAATCCTAAAGTGCTTATCAAATGTTAGTGTATCCAGCCAAATACTGATTATTTTTAATACAATCTGAGTTTTGGCCAGGCCTCACACACTGTACTTATGAGGTACAGAAAGTTTACTTGCAGCTCACTAAAGCTCCAATGCTCTCCTGTCCTCCATGAACATATTAAAAACGAAACAAAACATATAAAGTTATACCCAGAGGCTGTCTTTCACATACTCAGAAAGAAGTTTGTCAAGTACAATCTCCAGCTGTCCTCAATGCCTTTGTTCTTGTCCTAAATCTCTTTCTCCTATGTGTTGTTGAGCTTCTCTGTGGCAGGGACATACTTGATTTGTGTTTGTATCTCCACAATCACCTAGCATATTAGCTGGCTCATGCTAAGTGACCAGTAAATAATTGTTAAACTGAATTAATGGATTCTGCTTAGTCATCTTACATACTGGCTATATCACCTGGGAACATTAGCAGTAGCCTGTCTGTGACCTTATCTTAGAGTAGTCCTCCCTTATCCATGGTTTCACTTTCTGTTACCCATGGTCAACGTGAACCCAAAATATTAAATGGAAATTTCCAGAAACAAACTATTTGTAAATTTTAAATTGTGCACCATTCTGAGTAGCATAATGAAATCTCCAGCTGACTTGCTCTCTCCAATGGGAACGTGAATCATTTCTTTTTCCAGCCTCTCCACACTGTATATGCCTCCTGTCCCTTAGTCACTGAGCAGCCCTCTCTGCTAATCAGATCGACTGTCATGGTATCATGGTGCATGAGCTCAAGGAACTCTTATTTTACCTAATAATGGCTCCAAAGTGCCAGAGTAGTGATGCTGACAATTCACATATGCTACAGAGGAGCCGCAAAGTACTTTCTTTAAGTGAAAAAGTCAATGTGTAAAAGAGAAAAAAATAGTGTATATAAAGTTAAGCGCTGTCTTCAGTTTCAAGTGTCCACTGGTCTTAGAATGGGTTTCCCTGTGGATAACAAGGAACTATGGTAGTTGTTAATGATGTAAAGATTGTTCCACGGAATTTAGTCCTGCTTGGAATAGAAGGCTGAGAATATATGCGAAATAATGGCTACTCTTTAGTTTCCAGACACTTTGTATCATTTTGTTAATGTGGGCTTTGGACTCAGACAGACCTGGGTATGAATTCTGGTTTTGCTGCTTGCCTGAAGTGTTGCCTTGGTGAAGTAATTTAACTTTCAGCACCTGAATTGGAACTGTTCAATAAATATATGTGGAATGAATTAATAAATTAATTATCTCTAAACCTCATTTTTATTATCCATAAAATGGGAAAAAAGTATTTATATAATAGTGCTATTAATATCCTATTTGGCAAACTCAGGAAAGTAGAAAATTATTTTAATGTCTTACATACATACTTTTTCATATTTACCTGTCATTTTTTTCTTGCTCTTTCTACATACTTATAATCTCCTGAATTATCTCTTTATATATAATTCTTATTTTGGGGAAGGGTAACACCTGATATTATTTTATATTAATATAATTCCCTATGTTTCTACAACACATTGTTTAATTTTACCTTCACAGCCATGATCTGGTGTTATTAAGGTTATCATCCACATTTTACAGACTATAAACCTGAATCTCAGATAGAATTTGATTTACCTGAATTTATGGCAATAACCAGAGCAGGACTAGAATCTAGATCTTCTGAATTAAAATCTAGTAGGCATTTCCCCTTTGCCCTGTTTTCTCTGTAATCAGTATTTTTAAAATGAACCAAACATTTATCTTTCTCTTCATCCCAGGTTTTTATTTATTTATTTTTAGGAAACAGAAAGTAAAGGAGACTGGAGTCTACACTTAGGTGTAGCTTTTATGCTAATACGTTTAAATTACTGTTTTCATCTTGATAGTTTGTGGGAGGATTGAGGAAGACAGGAAACGAAGGAACAGTCCGTTAAGCTTGACAGGTGTGTTTGTGTTTGCGTTTGCAGTGGCTGATGTGCACGCTCGGCTGCAAGGAGAACCAGTACACTGATAGAATCACTGGTCTCATGGTCACTCGCTATGTTAGGTTTTAAGAACACCACAGCCTCCCTGTAGATGTTTGGAGATTCTTTGGAGCATGACAAAAATTTGGAAGAAACATGAAAGGCCTACTCAATCTAGGATTATTCAACCTAAAGCAAAGCCACTGCCCCCGTTTTTTTGTTGGACTTGTTTCTACCCAGTAGACTCCGGTAAGAAGTTAAACTACAGTGGGGGCAGGGAAAGATGGAGTGGCAGAAACTACTGATGGTTTCCAGAAGTAGAACAGAATACTGGTTAAAGTATGGACTCTGGAGCTAATTGAGCACCTACTATGTGCAAGGTACTGTGGATAAAGAGTGGAAGAAAATCCCGTCTCTCATGGAGCTTACATTTTAGAGGGAAGACACAAAAAATGGAAAAAATCAGTGACATAGCATATAGAGGATTATATATGCTGAGGAGAAAAATCAGTCAGTGAGAGAGGGAGTTCTTTTTATTCTTCTTTGGTCCATTGTGGTTAAGTTTCCATGATTCAACTTTTTTATGTGTCAACTTCTAATTCTTGGGTTGCCTTGATTCTCTTCTACCAGCTCTATACCCCTCCTTCATTTTTCCAGCAAGAGTAGTTCTTGCAGTTTACATCTGGTATGGACAGAGTAAGTACTCACCAGTATGGCACAGATTTAGGAGTGAAGAAAATAATTATGTAGATATAAGCTTGCATTAAAACTCTATATTAAAATTAAGTTTTTGTTTTTTCTTTTTTGCTTGCTATTTCCTGCATGTTATATGTCAATAATATTGAATTGAGTTGTGACGTATTCACTAAATTCTGCTAGGGTGTAATGAGGAAGGACCTAGTTCCAGCTGTAACAATATTTATATTTCCCATGCATGTCCTTTCTCTTTTCAAAAGAGGTTTAGGCATCTGCATTAGAATGGAGTAAATACTATGCAACATATACAAAAAAGTGAGGACTAAGGAAAGGATGGGGCTGAACTAACAAGGGTCAAACACTCCAGAAGCCTCCAGTTTTTTAGCAGTTACAATGAAACCTGTTAATTTATGAAGGAGATGAGGATTTCCTTTCATTTAATTTCTTAAAGAAATTCTTCATGTTGGAGAGTCAATGAGGAAAGAGAAAATAATATGGCAGAAGAGGGCCTCATTAATAGCTTTAGAACAAATGCAGATTTTTGTTGTTTTTGAGTATGCTTAGTGTGACTAAGAACTTTCCTTTCTCAGTCCCTTCTTATTCTCTTAATTTTCTGAGAGAAGGGTCAAAGGACAGGGTCTTGGAAACCTGTTTGGACTCATATGGAGCTATAGGGTCTCCTTTGCAAAAGCAGGAGAAATCTCAGGGCTTTTGTAGAAAGTGGGAGAGATTATTTTTTCTGCCACTCCTCAGGACTACCCCCTAATTTTGGCCTTTCAAGTCATGACTTGCAGATATTTTTGACCATGCTCCCAAATTATAAGTAAATGTTATACTGTCACCTAACACACGTGCACGCACACACACACACACACACACATCATGCAAAAAGTTCCCCAACTTTGCAAAATAGTATTTTCTCACATAATGAATGACATACTCTGATTTTTAAATTCTGTTCAATTCTATCTTTTCATTGCCACTTTACCAATTAAAAATTAATATCAGATCACACTAATTGATCACAATCTATACTTTGAAATAATACTTTAAATCATTCATTTTCAACCAGCAGAACTTTTCAAACTTTACATATCTGTCTATCCCTAGATGATTTGTCGTGTTTAAAGAGATAAAATATCCCTAAATAATTCTAATGCCTCTTTCCCCATTCAAAGTGACTGATGCCAGAAAAAGAACAAAGAAAAAAGAAAGGGAAGAATCTTTCCCTAAGACATAGAGCAGAACTGGTTTCCTGGGTCCTGGGGGTGCCACTCTTTAAGAGAAGGAGGTTCTGGGTTCCAATTAAGACATGAGCTATCGGATGACTACAACTTCTGGGATATAAACTATAGAGACTTATGAAATAATTTTTTCCACCCACCTCTAAGTTCTTCTGGCTGGAGCAATAATAAATTAACATGAGATAGATTAACAGGAGAAAATGTCTAAAGTTTATTTTATGGATGCACATTCGAGGGCGCCATAATGAGACCCAAACCACACCAAGCAGTTGAGGCTTATATGCTATTCTAGAGCTAAGGAAAAAGGAGGATTATGGTTTGGGACTTCAAAAAAGAGGAAGACAATTAAAATGGAGATAAAAAAGCAATTGTTTGGTAAATAAATATTTAATGGACCATCTTTAACAATGGAACAGAGAGAACTTTGAAAAACTCGGCCTTGCTAGGTTCTTCTCTATCTACCACATATTAGGTTATATTAAACTGTAGTTATCTTTCATGTTATATAAATTTCTTTAGGTCTGTAAAGAGGGAGGTCAAATGTTTTTCTTTTTCTTTAAAATTACCAATCTAAGATCAAGATGGCAGTGGGGGAGGGCCCAAGATGGCAAAAGAGTAAGTGGAGCTACATTAAATTCCTCCCAGGATCAATCTGGAATTAAAATTAAATTGTAGGAAAATCATCCTGAATAACCAACTGAACACTAGCTGGAGAGAAGCCTTATAACCAAGGACAGACAGAAGAAACCATTTCACCATGAGACTGGTAGGGAGTGCAGAGGAGGTACAAGAGGGCTGGCTGGGCTCCCACAGGCAGTTGAAGTTCTGGAAGAATGTTTCAGCAACCAAGGGTTTCCCCTGAGAAGTGTGGGGTATAAATGTCAAGATGGGTGCCCCAGCCTATGGCACCAGAGCCAGGAAAGGAACCTAGATAACATCTAGCTGTGAAAAGCAGCAGGGCTTTTGTCCACAAGGGAGAGACAGCTAGAGATGCAGGGAACCTCTTAAAGAGCCAATGCACAAAATATCATTTGCAACCGCTTACCATGAACTCCAACAGAGGGAAGGCAGAGTGGACTAGAGATACTTGAGGAGAGTCTGGGGTTGGTGGCTCTAGGGAGAGAACTGAGTAACAGCTGCCAGGATCCCTGAGCTGAGTCATCCCCCATACTGAGGAGGACAGCTTTCTTAGAGCACTCCTCTCATCCTGAGGGCAAGCAATAGCTCCTCCCACAATAATTACTCCACCCCACCCTGTGGACCTTAGGCTGGGCTACCAAGTACAGCTTGAGGCTATATCATTGATAGGTTTAACAACTAAAGTGAATCTCTGGGAACTCTGACATTTCAGCTGACCCCCTCCCAGGCCTGGTACTGATGAAAACAGGCCTTGACGCACAACTAGGTTCTCTCTGCACACAGACAGGCCCACCAGAGGGAGCCACATGCTGTGGATCACTGATAGCTCCAAATAGGTTGCCCAGGGCCAGTCACAAGCATTGTCTGACAAAGGTCTGCACCAGACTTCTTGCAGATTTACCTAATACATAGAAATAAATACAATGAAGCAACCAAAAGGGGAGACAAAGAAACAGACCCCAAATGAAAGAAGAAGAAAATTCTCTAGGAGAAGAACTAGATGAAATGGAGGCAAGAAATTTATCCCATAGAGAGTTTAGAGTAATGATTGTAAGGATTCTCAACAGCATGAAAACAGACATATAAACCATATAACAAGACCAGGCAGAAATAAAGAATGCTATATCTGAAATAAATAATACACTGAAAGGAATAAAGGGAAGGTTAGATGAAGCAGAAGATTGAATCAGAGATTTGAAAGAAAAAACACTGGCAGAATAGTAAAAAATAAATTTTCTAAAAATAGAAAAAAAGAGAGCTTAAGAAACCTTTGGGACAACGTGAAGCTTAACAACATCAGCATCAAGGGAATACCAGAAGGAGAAGAGAGTGAGCAAAAGATCAAGCATCTATCTGAGGAAATAATGACTGAAAATTTCCATAATCTGGTAAAGGAAGAAGACACACAAGTTCAAGAAACCTAGAGTCCCAAATAAGTTGTATCCAAAGATCCCACATCAAGACACATCTTAAAATGTCAAAGCTTAAGAACAAGAGGATAATATTAGAAGCTTCAAGAGAAAAGGAATGTTACCTACAAAGGAGCACTACTTGGACTATCATCTGATTTCTCAACAGAAAAATTTTAGGCCAGAAAGGATAAACATGAAATATTAAAGGTGACAGAAAGCAAGGACCTACAGACAAGGTTACTGCACCCACCAAGGCTATCATTTGAAATTTAAAGAGAAATAAAGAACTTCCCAGACAATAAAAAGCTAAAGGAGTTTGTTAACACCAAAACGGTAGGACAATAAATGCTAAAGGGCTTGTTTTAGGAAGAAGAAGAAAAAAAGGATAAAATAGTTTAAAACTCAAATGGAAAGAAAAAATGTCTAATATAAATGTAAATAGCTTAATGCTCCAGTCAAAAGACATATGGTAATGAATGGATAAGAAAACAAGATCCATATATATGCTATCTCCAAGATACCCACTTTCAGACTGAAAGATACACACAAACTAAAAGTAAAGAGATGGAGAAAGATATTTCATGCCAATAAAATGGAAAAAAGCTGGGGTAGCCATACTTATCCAACAAAATAAACTTTAAAACCAAGGCTATAGTAAGAGAGAAAGAAGGGCACTATGTAATGCAAAAGGAACAATTAAACAAGAAGATATAACCCTAGTAAACATTTTTGCATCCAGCATCGGAGCACCTAAATATACAAAGCAAATTTTGATGGATATAAAGAGAGAGATTGACAGAAATACAGTCATATTTGGGTATTTTAACACTCTATTGACTTCAATGGATACATCTTCCAGGCAAAAAGTTAACAAGAAGGCAGCAGCCTTAACTGACGCACTAGAAAATATTAATTTAATAAATATCTTCAGAGCATTTCAACCCAAAGCAGCAGAATATACATTCTTTTCCAATGTACATGGAAACTTTTCTAGGATAGACATGTTAGGATACAAAAAAACTCTCAATACATTTAAGAAGATTAAAATAATATCAAGCATTATCACAGACCACATGCCATGGAAGTAGAAATCAATCACAAGAAGAAAAGTGAAAAATACACAAAGACATGGAAGCTAAATAATATGTTATTAAACATGAATGGGTCAACAATGAGATCAAGGAAGAAATCAAAAGGTACCTTGACAAAAATGAAAATAAGTATATAATCACCCCAAATATATGGAATATAGGGGAAGCAATCAAAGAGGGAAATTCATAGCATTACAGGCCTATCTCAAGAAACAAGAAAAATCTCAAATGATCTAACTTTAAACTTAAAGGAGTTTGAAAAAGAACAAGGAAGCCCAAAGTGAGTAGAAGGAAGGAACAAATAAAGATCAGGGCAGATATAAATGAAATAGTCTAAAAAATGATTAAAAAATATCAATGAATCCAGGAGCCCATTCTTTGAAAAGATAAACAAGATTGACAAATCTTTCTCCAGACTCATCAAGAAAAAAAAGAAAGGACTCAAATAAATGAAATTAGAAATAAAAGAACTAGCAAAAAATACAAATGATTGTAAAAAAATTATGAACAAATATATGCCAACAAATTGGACAACCTGGAATAAATGGATAAATTTCTAGAGACATGTAATCTTCCAAAACTAAATCAGGAAGAATTAGAAAATCTGAACAGACAGATTACCCCTGGTGAAATTGAAGCAGTAATCAAATAACCCCCAACAAACTAAAGCCATGGACCAGATGGCTTCACAGGGCAATTTTTACCAAACATTCCTAGAAGAACTAACACCTCTACTTCTCAAACTATTTCAAAAAAATTCAAGAGTAGAGAAGACTCCCAAGCTCATTTTATGAGGACAGCATTGTCCTAATTCCAAAACCAGACAGATATACCACAAAACAACTTATAGGCCAAAAACCCTGATGAACATAGACACTAAAATCCTAAACAAGAGAGCAAACCAAATAGAGCAATACATCAAAAAGATCATACACAATGACTAAGTCAGATTTATTCTCGGAATGCAAGCTTGTACAACATTTGTAAATCAATAAATATGATACACTACGTAAACAAAATGAAGGATAAAACTACATGATCACATGAATAAATGCAGAAAAAACATTTGAAAATCCAGCACCCCATTATGATAAGAAATCTCGGCAAAGTGGGAATAGAGCGAATATACCTAAACATAATAAAGGCCATATATGAAAAACCCACTGCCAGCATCATAATCAACAGGTAAAAACTACAAGTGTTCCCTTTAAGAGCGGTACAAGACAGGGATGTCAGCTTTCACCTCTCTTATTTAACATAGTAATGGAAGTCCTAACCACAGCAATCAGACAAGAAGAAGAAATTAAAGTCATCCATGTTGAAGAGGGGGAAATAAAACTGTCTTTATCTGCAGATGATATGATACTGTATATAGAGAACCCTAAAGATTCTTCTGAGAAACTACTAGAACTGATAAACAAATTCAGCACAGAGGGTACATTATTAATATCCAGAAATCAGTTGCATTTTTATATACCAATAATGAACTATCAGAAAGAAAAACTAAGAAAACAATCCCACTCACAATTGCTTTAAAAATAATAAATTCAAAATGGATTAAAGACTTAAGTTATAACCCAAAATCATAAAAATCCTAGAAGAAAACATAGGCAGTACACTCTTGGATATTGGTCATAGCAATATTTTTTCTAATATATCTCCTTAGGCAAGGGAGACAAAGGGAAAATAAACAACTGGGACTATATCAAACTAAAATGTTTTTGTACAGCAAGGAAACTATCGACAAAATAAAAAGGCAACCCACAGAATGGAGAACATATTTTCCAATGACACATCTGATAAGGGATTAATGTCCAAAATTTATAAAAAACTTATAAAACTCAACCGCTAAAAAACAAACAATCCAATTAAAAAATGGGCAAAGGACCTTCATAGACACTTCTCTGAAGCAGACATACAGATGCTCAATAGACATGTGAAAAGATGCTCAACATCACTATTCATCAGAGAAATCCAAATTAAAACCACAAAGAGATACCATCTTATACTTGTTAGAATGGATATCATCAATAAATCACCAAAAAGCACGTTCTGGCAAGGATGTGGAGAAAGGAGAACCTTTTTGCACTGTTGGCGAGAATGCAGACTGGTACAGCTAGGGTGGAAAGCAGTATGAACATATCTCAGAAAATTAAAAATGGATCTACCTTTTGACTCGGTGATTTCACTTCTGGGAATTTACGTGAAGAAACCCGAAATACTAATTCGAAAGAACATAAATACTTTTCAGTGTTATTTATAATCTCCAAGATAGGGAAGCAGCCCATGTCCACCAATTGATGAATGGATAAAATGACTATGGGACATTTTCACAATGGAACACTACTCAGCTGTAAAAGAAGAAGAAAATTTTGCCTGTTATGACAGCATGAGTGGACCTGGAGAATATTATGCTAAGTGAAATGGAAAAAATAAATAAATGCTTTTCAAAAAAAAAAAAAAAACCCACATAGAACAATGGAAAAGTTTTCTGGGAAGAGTATTTACTATTGACTAGGATTGACTGATGGCAGCGCCCCACTCCTGGTGTGCCGCTGCGAACAGGCCTTTAGTTGAAGCCCTGACGGATGTGTTTTGGTGTGATAAACTTAATCTTCAGTAGGGCAGTCTGCTATAAGGGTAACAAAAATCTTCACTTTCTACAGTGTTTTCAGTCTCAAAGTGACCTGCCCCACCAACAGTTGTTCTCTTTGTGGGATGGAGCAGGTATGGAGGGAAAACTTGGTTTCCCTTACAGGCCAGCCTTTCAGCTGGGAGACAACATGTTTAGAAGTGAGAAATGACTTTGTCCCCAATCCCTAGTGTTGGATTCCCAGATCAGTCACTGATTTGTGCTGCAAATGTGGGCAAGTTACTGACTCTCTCTGTTAACAGTATCCACATCTGTAAAGTGGAGATAATATTAGTAGCTGTGTCATGGATGTTTTGTAATGATTAAATGAAATAGTGCATGTGAAGTGCTTAAAACCATGGCTGGCATACAGAAAGCACTCAGGAGTGAGTAGTAGCTTTGCTCTTAATATAATGCATTAAAGGCATGATAAATATGTGCAAGACAACAAAGGCAATTCTTTTCTGGTTTTAAGCAAATGTTATAAAACTATTTTTGACACCAATCTAATTCTAGTTTAAGTAAAACTGGATTTATCCCATTACCAGTATTTATTTTAAAGAGCTAACCATGTATAAATCATTCTAACTCCAGATATACAAGAGAATGGATTGGGTTTGAATTCACATGGTTGGCACCTTTAATTGCATAGTAACTCAAACACCCAAGAAAATGCATGGAAGCAACCCGATTATAAGGGATGACTTGAGTCTGAGGGGAGCTGGTCCCCTTTAATAGCTTACAATTATTCTTTGCCACCACCCAACTTTAAGCCCTTATCAGATTTGCATTATATAAAGTATTTGATTTTCCTGAACTTGCTGCCTAGGAATTTATCCTTACAAATAGTATTCCAATTTCCATCCTCTTCTGCTTCTGTTCAAACATCTACCACACCTCTCTTTCCTTTGTTTTGTCTTCTTAACTCTAGCTCAGCTTTTTTTTCCAATTACAATTCATATTCAATATTATTTTATATTAGTTTTAGGTATATGGCATAGTGGTTGGAATAGCTCAGCTTTTAATAAGTTACAGAATTAGCATCACTACCACCTTACTTTATTGTCCTTTATTTATCCATTATGACAGTCCCCTCACTGTAGTGGCTCATACTCTCTCCAGAGCTTTTCTTTCTCTTTACCTCTAATACTTTCATTACAGGGGAATATTATTTCTAACTGTTCCCAGCCTAAGATGAAGATATTGAAACTCAGAAAGTAAAAGGACTTGTCTAAGTTGATGTGTTTATTTTGTTTCAGAGCAGAGCTGACCCTAGCAGGGCAGAGTTCTGATTTCTAGTCTAGTGATTTTATTCCTAGTAGCTGTTGCAATTGAGCTTTATAATGCAGATGACTTTCTTTTCCTTCACAGTTTTTTTTCCTGTAATTGGGACCTGCTTTTCCCTTACCTCTTATTAGATGAGACCCTGAAAACTCTTGGAACTAATCCATGAGATTCAAGTCAGCCTGTGTGTGTGTGTGTGTGTGTGTGTGTGTGTGTGTGTGTGTGTGTGTTCATGTGTGCTAGAGAATTGAGGTGAAGAATACAGTTAAGGGAACGGGCAATATGTAATTGACAGTGGCAATTTTATTTTGAATGAGTATTTGAAGATGTAACATTTTAGTAAATCTTTCCCTTTTGAGCTGATTTCTTGAGTCCACAGACTTGCACACCACACCACTGTCCCTTTCATAATTTTTGGCCAGTGGCCCTGTAGTTTGGAATGGTGATTTTATTGCTTCTGACTGGCATTTTGAAAGAGAAAGGCTTTGTTTTTCTCTCACCTGTTTTTGTTGAAGAAAGGCAAGGATTGGAAGCTAATGTGTTCTCATGTCCATTTTAAGTCCAAAATTAAAAGTTTGTCTCTCAGATTTTATAATAACAGGCAATACAAAATGTAAATAAATACATTTCAGTGGATTTTTGATAAGCATGCTAATGATATAGTTAATACATGGAATGTGTTTTTTTTAAATAATTTTTATCAATATAGTTGAGACTGACTTTTTAAAATATTTAATATTATTTAAATTTATAATAAAGTATTTTAAAAATGAGTATCAAGGTTTATGACCACTTAGACAAAGAAAACGCTTTAGGAGACATGTCTGTAAAGAAAGCTTCCTCAGGTAACTTGAGTAAAACAAATCCTACTTTCATGAAACTGGGAAATTAAAATATACTTAAGACTTTGAACGTTTTTATTTCATAGATTGGAACAAATGCATATGTAATAATTATAGAAAAGGTTGAAAAGTACAGATGATTTACATCAGTTCTAGGTCCCATACCTAGAATTCCTAAAGACAAAAAAAGTTTGGGTTTATGGTTTAGCTCTTCTTAGGTAAAATTTAGGAAAAAATGAGATAATAAAGATATAAATTCCCTTTGACTCACACACATTTATTTTCCTTCTGCTATCACAGTGATCATTTAATTCAATTTAAATCTAGAAGCATAGACTGAGTGCCTGCTAGGTACCAGACTCTGTGCCAGGTGTTCTGGCTAATTCAAAATTAGATAAGATGCATTTACAACGGGTAGACAAGACAGGCCCAATACAATTAAATGTAATATTATTTTTATGAGTGTTATGAATGGGGTAAACAAGTCTCTTGACAGAGAGGAGCTTCACAGGGAAGTGGGCTTTGCCAGTGGTAAAGCAAGGAAAGGTCGTTCCAGGCAGAGGCCAGTGTTAGCCAAAGCACATCTTAGAAGACTTACAGGGGATGCTGGAGGTGAATGAGAAGAGTCTGGACGGTAAGGACAGGGCTACTATAGGCCTTACTGGAATGTTAAAAGGTTTAGAATCTTTCTTCAGCAATGGATAAACAACAATACTGAAGAGTGTGAAATGCCCTCTTAGTGTTGAAATACCAATAGTGTTAATTCTATGTGCCCCAGTCTCCTGGGGAAGTAAATACCAAACTTTCTGTAGAGCCTGAGGGTTTGCCATCCAGGTTGCATTGTGATATTGGGGACTGTGTAGGTAAGTGTTGAATTGTTGCTGGAGGGCATGTGAACCAGAGCTAACCTGTAATGAGAACATTGCCAATTGGAGTCTAGCAAAAGATGAAAAAATCACTAATATGATATATAGCTAATTAGCACAGTCATACAAACTTTTATTCTGGCAACACTCAACAAACAAGATGAAGTCAGTTGGGTTGCTATTATTGATAAATGATTAATATTTCACAGACATCTGTTCTTTTGATCCTTCCTCCCCTAGTCCACCAGATGCCTGTAGTCACTCATCTTTGATCAAGATCTGTGATGAAGGCCAAACCGTTCTGGTGTGTCCTGAAGGGGTAGAGGTGGAAATATTTACCAAGAACAGACATTATGCCTTTTTGACAAGAGACAAATGTTTCATTCAAATGCTGCATTTCGCATATTGGAAACTGTAATGAATTCTTGTATACCTCTCTGCCTAGTTCACAATGTCAGGCCCAGGCATTGAAACACCTCAGGCTTTCCTAACAAAATTAAATTTAATGTTACACCCTCCGGTAGAATGGTGCATAAATCAAGTATTTGATTTGCATGGACTATAGCAAGCAGCTCCCTTCTGGACAAATATAAACCCAACTCTGAATATTATGTCAGGGAAGGGAACAAAGCAATCTAGGACTTCCAATAAAAGTCTGGTACCAAGTGTAATTCATACTGGTATTACCCTGCTCTGTGTCAACCCTGTTATTAAAACTCTTGTTTTAACCTCCTTTTTTCATTTCAAAAGAAAATGTTTTTCTTGACCTTCCTGTATTCAGAGAACCAGTGCACAGTTAAACCAGTACTATTTATAAAGTGGTATCTACTAGTGACAATCATAGGCATATTTATTTCCTTTCTCCATCTACTCCCATCCAGCATGGAGTATGGGAAGGGGGTACATATGAGTAATCAAGTGGGAAGAAACTAAACAAAGGGCATGGAATAAAATACACCATGGGAGATTAGGTAACATGGATATTTGTTAATGTTTTACCTCTGGCCACAGTCCCAAGAGAATGCTAAGAACAACTTCAGAGAGACAAGTTTAAAAAATGGCTCAATAGCCAAAGTTAATGTACATTTGGATGCAGAATATGCATCCAGTTCAGGAAAAGTAATCCTGAATATGTGTCATTTGGTCTCATTTCTGGCCTCCAACATATGCTGAGTTATTATACACTTTCCTTACCCCAATATTCCCCATCACAAGGTATCTGAACCAGTTTTTACCAAAAGTGAAATTACTATAATCTGAAATTGAGTAAGGCCCTTAGGTAAGAAACATTTTTACAAATACAAAATGAGTCCACACTAACTTCCCAAAGAGCATTAATAGATCACGGACTTACACATATTCTACTCTACATCATGGCCTGTCACGTTTATTCTGGAATGCTATAGAGGTATTACAAACAGAGCATGCTCCTGAAGCCAAGTGCATTTCCAAGGAGGCACAGCTGTCTGGGCCACATAACTAGGTGAAGATGTGAGCCTGAGAGCTATGTTTGATGATTTGGTATCTGCAGTGTAATTTCTCCCAGCTGTCCATAAACATCTGTTAGAATTTGGAATGCTTCAGGTTCTGGATAGGTGAAATCAGGTATCTGAAAAGGTAAATTTATGATGGTTTAAGGATAGTAAATCCACTCATTGTGAATGGAATATATCAATAAATATTTATTAAATGAATACAATATGGCAGTCACTGTAAAGGTACCATGGGGAGATGTAAAACGAATTAGACTAGATTTTAGACTACAATCTACTTTCAAGGAATATATATATATATATGATATATTATGCATATGAGATATATAGAATTATTGTAAAAGGTAAAAATATTATAAGACTAATAGATACAGTTCTATGAGGCATGAGAAAAGGATGTATTGTTTCTAACTGGAGGAAATTAGGGAAGGCTGAGCAGGCAGGATTTGACCATGCAAGATAGGTTGGGGTAGGAAAGGAAAATCCAGTGGGGGTTGGAGAGGAGGGTATGGCCAAGTGTTTAGAAAGGGAAAACCCCATGCAGAGACCCTGAGTAATGAACAGTGACCAATTCCACATTACTGAACTAGTGAGTGAATGAAGATGAGTAGAGGAAAATAAGATTGGAAAGGTAGATGGGGCGGAAGATGGCACTGAATGCTGGACTATGCAGTTTAGACTTTTAAAATCAAGCGATATGGAGCCATTAAAGGTTTCTCAGCAGGGAAATTACATGATCTAATCTATGCTTTAGGAAGATGAATGTGGTCATAGCATATAAAGTAGATTAAAGAGCAGAAAGACTGGTATTAGGGAAATCAGTTAGCCCTAGAGAGAAGGAATGAAGGCTTAAACCAGGAGAGTAGCAGTGGGAATAGACAAGAAGTGACAGAGTATTATACAAGTAAAATCCACAAGACTTGACAACAAATTTGTGAGCAAGAGGAAGGAGTTGATAGAGTTTAGAAAAGGCTACTCCAAAATATGGCATGTTAGCATCTGAAATATTTAAGCTGAAAGAGTTTGAGAAATTGGCAGAAGTAGGAAGGCCACTCACTTTGACCTTTCCTCTCTTCTCACCTGAAACAGGCCATAAAGCTGTGAGAGGGGCCTTTTCTACACCTGTAGGAAGGGAGCATCCTTATCTCCCAAGACAAAGTGATGCTAAGAAAAATCCTAACAAATGGACCTTACTAAGGTTTTTCTAATTACTGCACTTACCTCATGCTCCTTAATGTTCATATTCCTCCATGAAATACATACACTCTTCATCAAATCCAGAATAAAATACTTAAGTCTGTTTCTATGGGTCTTTATTTTCTTATGTAGTCTCCCATGTCATCTAAAACTTACATTAAATAAATGTGTATGCTTTTCTCCTATTAATCTATCTTTGTCAAGTTTACTTTTCAGGCCCAGCCAGGGGTCCTACAAGGATCAAAGAAAACTTTCTGAGGTTTTGAGTGGGTGAACAGAAAAATCACAAAAGTTAACATTACAACATCAAGAAAACCATTTTTTCCCTTTATCTTGAAAAGATCGATGCATGTATAAAACAGAATGCAATGAAGTTGCTTGATAACTTTTATCTGAGCTTATAATATAATTTAAAAGCACCCACTGTTGTAGACTCCCATTTCACACAGTAATTCAGATAAAGTTGAGTGACTTATGCTGAGGTGGAAGAAGAGGAGACATAGTGTTCTTTTAAATGATTGCTGTGGTTATAAAATCAGCATAAAAGTTGTTGGCATCTATCATTCTCATGATTTCACTAATATTTTTAGAAATTATTACAGAGAGCAAGAGTTTAGCATGTCCCAAATAGAGCAAATGGGTAATTTCAGGGACATTGACCTCATTGATCATGATTTAAAGATTTGTATTGGAATAGAACAGCATCTAGTCCATCCCAAGTTTATTTTGAAAGTACAGTCAGTCCCCTTCATGGATAACGTGTTTTCTAATTGACTGAAACACTAAGCCAGCCTGTCAATACTCATATAGAGAAAACCAGTGCATCCATCCACATCATCTCTCAGGCCAAGTCATTAACCGTGCATTAGTCATTTAGCACTATGAATGTCAAGTCAGAGCAACTGAGTATTGCCACAGGAATCCTGCTTTGGACATAAATGCCCTCTCACCTTGGCTTGCTTGGAGCAGACTCAAAGCATTTGCTTTATAAGTGTTAGGAGCAAACAAGCACTTTTTTTAGTTTTGATGAAGTTGATCATACCCATCAGGCAATGTGCTGCCTATTATTACTGCTTCCCAAACTTGAAGTCAGTTAATTTTAATAGGAAACAAAAAATGATTCTTTAGTGATCATTATGATTCCATTTTCTGAAGTTCAACATATACTAGCTTTAAAGAGTGTGACTTCTAGTTTGGGAGGAATCATATATATCCCAGAAACAGAGATTATGAAAGGAAGGAAGACTCCATTTTGAAAAGGACTTCTTTGCATCTAGAAATCAAAGAAAAAAGAAAAACAGATGCTTCAGTTGCAAAATTTGTTTATTACTAAACAAAGGCTACAAAGGCCCTTGTTCTCTCTTAGGGTTTCTCAAACTTTTAAGGAAATGGGTTATATTTAATTAGTCTGCCAGGTTTCTGATTTTATAAATTTATTAAATCAATGAAATAGCTTGTACAATCTGGTTATTAATTGTAATTAATGCCTCTGCCTAGGTGATTTGATCTAGGTTATTGCTACTATAAAAATATGATTTCATATAAAACAAAGCAACTATTTAATCAAATTAGGTGATATAATTGGGGGCAGGGCATATTGAAATTAATATCCTCACATCTCCACTCACCATCTTCAGAAATTTGCATCTGACCTGCAATAAGTAGTTGTGGTTCTTAAGCTATTTAAGCCTGATGAAGATATTTGTTATGCATTTGACAGTACAAAATGTGCACAATGTCAATTCTCAACTGTCATAATCATGATTAAAAAGGGTAGAAGAGAGTGACCCTTATGTGGAACAAGTTGTAATAAATAATAGGAACGCCACAAACCTGTAATCCAATCACAGAGTTTAGACAAAGTGAATTAAAAAAAAAACCATAGCAAGATCTTTAACCAAAAATGTTGCTAAACATGAGGCACTAGATTTTCTTGTAAACAAAACTTACTTTCTGATGTACAACTATGTAACATCCTCAATTGTGAAAGGCTTTCTGTTATGAATAAAACCGAGAAGAATGCAACTTACTTCACAGAAGCACCACATATGACCCCCTTGTTAAAGACTGGCTGATTGGAAGGTTTTTAAGTTGAAAAATAATTTAAGTTGAGGGAGGCAGTACAATCAATATACAACAAATGGAAGACTTCAACCTGAGAAGGAATGCCTGAACCAGTAGAGCAGCTAGTTAAAAACCTTACAGGCATTTTTTTTTTTTTTTTAAATAGCCTTGACAAGTGTTCATTGGTCTTTTGCTTGTCAGCCTTAAGAAGGGGCCAAGTGACAGCAATTAAATCCAGCCGCTCATCTTGAGAGCCTCACAAAGTGTCAATATGATATCAAACATCCAGTCTGGCCAACTTATTCATTAAATTGTTTAAGGAACTCTCCCTCTGCTGAGGCCCACTTATTAACAATGATGAATCAAACAACAGCAACAAAAACATCAAGAGGGATAATTACTGCAGTTAAAACAATATCAATCACAACTTTTATTAAGAAACTACTGTGACCCAGGCACTGCATTATAAACTTTGCATGGATCATCTCTTATACTCCTAACATCAATTACAGAGTTTGGTACTGTTATTACCTCTGTATTACAAGAAGAAGATTAAGTAATGTGTATTGGCTAATATGTGATAGATTGGGGCCTCAGACTCTGGCAGTATGACTTGCATTCTTTTCCCCCATTTGCTGTCATCTGTCCCTAAATGTAAATTAAGCAGACAGATTTTATTTATTTATTTACTTATTTATAAAATTTTTAATATTTATTTTTTTATTATTCCAATACATTTGTCACCATTTTCCTACCACCACTTTCCCCTGCCCCACCCACTCACACCTCCCACCCTCAATTTTTCCCCACTTTGGCTTTGTCCCTGGGTCCTTTATACATATCCTTCGACTTGACACTTCCCCTTCTTTTCCCCATTAACCCCTACCCTCTTCCCCTCCCATTACTGTCAGTTTGTTTTTTCTTTCAGTGTTGCTGGTTCTATTTTTCTTGCTTGTTTGTTTTGTTGAATATGTTCCACGTATAGATGAGATCATATGGTATTTGTCTTTTACCACCTGGCTTATTTTGCTTAGCATAATGCTCTCCAGTTCCAGCCCTGCTGTCATGAAGGGTAGTAGCTCTTTCTTTCTTTATGCTGCATCGTATTCCATTGTGTAAATGTACCATAGTTTTTTGATTCACTCATTTATTGAAGGGCACTTAGGTTGCTTCCAGCACTTGGCTATTGTGAATTGTGCTGTGAACATTGGGGTCCATAGGTTCTTTTGAATTGGTGTTTTAGGATTCTTAGGGTATAATCCCAGCAGTGGAATTGCTGGGGCAAAAGGCAGTTCCATTTTTAGCTTTTCGAGGAAATTCCAAACTGTTTTCCACAGTGGATGCACCAGTCTGTATTCCCACCAACAGTGTACTAAGGTTCCCTTTTCTCCACAACCTCGCTAGCATTTGTTTGTTGATCTGTTTATGATGGCAATTCTGACTGGTGTGAGGTGGTATCTCATTGTGGTTTTAATTTGTATTTCTCTTATGGCTAGTGATGCTGAGCATCCTTTCATATGTCTCTGGGCCCTGTGTATGTCCTCCTTGGAGAAGTGTCCAAGTTCTTTGCCCATTTTTTAAAAAATCATGTTATTCTATTACAGTTGTCTCAATTTTTCGCCCTTTGCCCCCCTCCTTCCATCCTACCCAATGTCCCTCTCCCACAGTTAATTCCCCCTCTGTTGTCCATGTCCATGGGTAACTCATACATGTTCTTTGTTTAGTCCCTTCTCCTTCTTTCCATCAAGGTCCTCCTTCCCCATCCCCTCTGGTCACTTTCAGTCTGCTCCATGATTTTATTTTGTTGAATAGAGTCCACTTATAGGTGAGATCATATGGTATTGTCTTTCATTGACTGGTTTATTTCACTTAGCCTAATATTCTCCATTTCCATCCATGTTGTCGCAAAAGGTAGGAGTTCCTACTTTCTTTTTTTAAAATGCAGATTGATTTTATTTATTTATTTTTATAAATGTCAAAGTCCAATATAAAATATTTATATCCATTATAAAGTCTCAGCAATTAAAACCATGACACCAGCACTGAAATAATCAAGTAGATCAATAAAATATAATGAGCATTCTAGAAACAAATGTGTGTGTGTGTGTGTATGTATATATCTAACAATGTAATATATTATTAAATTGATATTTAAAATCAATGGGGAAAATAAGTCTTATTCAACAAATAAGGTGCATTGACCACTATTACTTGAAATAAAACAAATACAGAGCCTTATTTCACACATTATGCAAAGAATATTCAGGTTAGTTAAAAATCAATATGTAAAATCTAAGGAGTTTTAGAAGAAAATACAGCTAATATTTTTCTTACCCTGAAGTAAAATATTCAAACCCAGAAGCTATAAAGTGAAATATTGACAATATGACTATATTAAATATTTAAAGCTATATAGTAACATACATATAAAAAACTAAAGGACAAGTAATAGAATAGGAAAGTATTTGCAACACATCTAGAAAAAGATTAATAGTTGTTTTTTTTTTAGGGAAAAAATTCTACAAACATTTAGTAAAAAAATGGGTAAAGTATCAAAAATCATTTAAAGCTTTTTAAAAAATAATAGAAATAGGCAAGAAATATACAAAAACAGGTTCAGTTTCAACAAATAATAAAGTTATAATTAAAATAACATATCATTGTCACGAGATTAATTAATATTGCAAATATTGGTAATATCAAGTATTAGTGACTATGAAAGGAACTGGTTTTCATAAACTCTTTTTCTTCATCTTAAAGCAGCTCCTTTAGCATATCTTGCAAAGCTGGTTTGGTGGAGGTGTATTCTTTTAGCCTTCTTTTGTCTGGGAAAGTCCTTATTTCACTGTCCATCTTAATTGAGCAAAGGTTGTAGGCCTTTGCTTTTCATTACTTGGAATATTTCTTGCCCTTCTCTTTTGGCTTGTAGTGTTGCTGTTGAGAAGTCAACTGCTAGGCATACCAGGGCTCCCTTGTATGTTACTACCTCTTTCTCCCTTGTTGCCTTTAGGATTCCCTCTTTGTCTTTGATATTTGCCATTTTAACAATGATGTGTCTTGGAGTGGGCCTCATGGGGTTCCTCTCTAAAGGGACTCTCTCTGCTTCCTGTTCTTGCATGACTTTTTCTGTCCTCAACTTAGGGAAGTTTTCCATCATTACTTTTTCAAACAGGTTCTCTATCACTTGCTCCTCTTCTTCTCCTTCTGGTATCCCTATTATACGGATATTATTGTGTTTCAGGTTGCCCTTCATTGCCCTTAATGGCTCTTCATTCTTTTTGACTCTTTATTCATTTTCTTGCTCTTCCTGGGTGCTTTTTTCTACCTTGTCCTCCAGCTCACTCATTCGATCTTCTGCTTCATCTAGCCTGCATTTGATTCCTTTTACTGTGTTCTTCAATTCAGAAATTATATTCTTCATTTCCTCTTGTGTCTTTTTGATAGTTTCTATGTCCTTTTTCATGCTGATATAGTTTGCAGTAAGTTCCTCATAGTTCCCCTGTAGTTTTTGTAATTCTCTCTGAGTTCATGAAGCTCATTGAGCTTCCTTAGAACCATTGTTTTGAACTCAATATCTGATAGTTTAGTTGCCTCTATTTCATTTAGTTCTCTTTGTGGAGAATCCTTCTTTTCCTTCAACTGAGGGGTGCTTCTTTGTCTTCCCATTATTTGGGAGACTCTTCTTCTCTTCTTCTTCTTAAATTGATCTGTTTTGACTTCCCGACTTTGTGGTGTGAACTTCTATGGTAGGAGATCTGTGAGAGTTAGTGGTGCAGTCTTCTTGATCACCTAAACCTGCTCCTCTTTGGGTATATTCTGTTTATATTTGCTCTTGCTGTTTTTTTCCTTCTTTCTGGATCTGCCTCTGATGATGTCCGATGTTTTCCCCATCTGACTTCTGGTAGTCTCTTGAGACTTCCAGGAATCTGCTGTCTGTGGCTGTCCCCTTCAGTTGTTAATCTATTCACTCTGCACTCAGCAATCAGGCTTAGGTACCACAGGGAGGGACAAGGTGTTTCCTGGGGGTTGGGGTTATTGTGTCCTCTCAGGCTGCTGCCACTCAGGGAAGTGGTCTGCATGACCAAGATGGCTGCTGCTGTATGGGGATGAGTCAGCAACCGGATCCCACTGGCTATTCCTCAGTTCTCTCCCCAAATTCTCCTTCCCCAGCCTTCCTCAGACATCTCTAGCACACTCTGCCCCTGCCTTTGCTGGAGCATAGGATAAGTGGCTGCAAATAAAAATTTATGTGATGGCCCTTTAAATGGTTCTTTCCACCTCCAGCTGCTCTGGTTCTGGCAGAGAGCAGCCCTGCCGCTTTCTGCAGTGGGCTGTGTACGTTTTGGGCTCTGGTACTGAAGGCTGGGAATCCCCATTTATGGTTTAGACTCCACTCTTCTCAAGGTGGTCCAACTGGCCATTTAGATATCCCTCTGGCGCTCCTGCCCATATGTGCCCAGCCAGCATTTTCGAGTCTCCACTGCACTCCTTACCAGTTTGGTTGTGCTAAAGCTGATTATTCTCTTGGAGGTTATAAGGCTTCTCTATCACTATTGTGTCGCTGTTTGTTCTGGGTGATTTTTCCACAATTTAGTTGTAATTCCAAGTTGGCCCTGGGAGCAGGTCAGTGTGACTTCCATTCATTCCTCCACTATCTTGCTCAACCTCAGGCAGACAGATTTTTAAAAATTGAATCTTGTTTTAATTGTGGAAGAGGTTTTTTTGTTTGTTTGGTTTTTTTACCTAAGATATTACTAATGTTATTCTGTGTATGTAATGATTATCTTCCATTCATTTAAAAAACATTTGTTAAGCATCTGTTATGTGCTTAGTCTTGTTAGTGTTAAGGATATAAAGGATAAGATACAGTCCCTGACTTTAGAAAATTTTTTGTATGTCTCCTGGGTTAATTTGAACTAAGGTGCAGCTATATTCATATATCTATCTTTTATATATAATTATGGTCTTCATGGTCAAGATACTAATACCCAACATTTATGTGGAGCTTGATCATAATAAAATGTTTTCAAATATATTGTTTCATCTATGCCTTACAATTTCCTATGAAGTAGGCAGGGCCAGTTTAGTATCCCTAATTTATAGTTGAGGAGTTGATATTCACAAGGGAGAGTTCCCTTTACTTGGGTTTCCTGGATCTAACTCCTATTAATAAGCTCCAGTCCATCCCAATGACATCCACAGAGGCCTCTCCTATTTTGTATTTGCTGCTACACATCAAAAGAAGTATGAATTTTTGCTTTACATAAGTAAAAGTTCTTTTACTTATATTACCTTAAATACCTTTTATTATATTTATTTTTTTCAGATAGGCCTGACAGAAGTTGACCTGACTTACAACAATCTCTAGCCACAGTAGCAGGCCCATTTCCATGCATGAGTCTGGCTGCCTGCTAAACTGCAGTGCGAGCAAATGAGATAAGTACAAAATATTCCTGCACCACTGGCTCCATGCTCTCCTTATACTCAATCATGAAGACTAATGAATCAGAGATGATTGCAGTGGTAAAAATCCCAATGCAGATTTTTGCTGTCTTTACTAATGAGAGAAAAATATAGTAGATCATTGGCCTAAAGGCTCCACATGTGATTCCTTTGTAACTTAGAGTGCATTAAAAAAGCTTCAGTCAGCAAGATAAGTTAATTTTTTTTGACCTTTATAAACTCTTTTAGCCTGTATCTCAGGCTTTTCTTAAAGATTAAATTTTTTAAAATCCTTTTAGCTCAGGCCGACACAGCATCCGAGTCTTTTTTGCTTCAAAGACTACATCCAAAATCTATAAAGAAATTCTGTTCGTGACAATTATTGTCAAAGTAATGATTAGGTAACATGTCGTTTTTAGTTTTTACTGTTTTTGCCTCTACAATAGTAATCCAATAGAGCTCCCTTCTTCTTAATGTAAAAGTTGTGTAAAGGATGCATCATTCCCAGTTGACTTTGCCCACGTTTGCAAATTTTTGCAAAGGAAAATTGGATTTTCACTGGTAACACCTCTTTCACATGATGATCATTGGGTTAAAGTGTGGCTGTGGGGAGAAGGGGAATACAAGATTTCTTTAAAGGAAAAAATCCTCACCATAAGTTCTGTAAAGTTATATTAATATATCATTGAGTCCATGGGCTTTAGTAGTCCTTATGGCATAATTACCCAGAGGAGATGGGTGTAATTTTGCAGGGGGAGGAATGTTAGAGTAATGCAAGTGTTCTTCATTAATGGCATCAGAGATTTATTGCATTACACACATAGTTTCTTCTAACCTCTTGCATTTTGGGGTATCAGTTTCTTTTAAACACTGTGTTTTTGACTGGCTTGATTGGAGACTACAAGAGTCATCATCCTAGGCATCTGTCACTACTTCTATTACAGCCAACCTGCTGACCCATAAAATCTGTGGTTGACACAATTGATTTATCTAAAAAATTCATTCAGCATTTATTTTATTTTTGACATCTACCTACAAGGTTCTACTAAAACTCAATTCTTACCTCTCTGTGTCAGAGAAAAATAGCCCTTTAAAAATGTGCATTGTGCATATGCTGAGGGGCTGGAACAAATTATGTATCTTGCATAGAAAAATTCACTGAAGTAATTGGGCTTATTAAGGTATGTATGAACTTTAGTGACTAGGGCACTGAAAACATGAATACCAACCTCAATAGAATTTTGCCTTTGGAAGTAACAACATCATCATCATCATCATCATCATCATCATCATCATCATCAACAAATAACAATAATAATGAGGATGATAAAGAGAAAATAAAAAGTAAAGAGAAAAAGCTCAAGTCACAGGACTGACTTTTGCTCTATCAAACTTTACTCTGGATCAACTTTTAATCTTGGTCCCATGTTATGTTCTATCCCTCCCTCTTGGAATCCTTTCTCCCAGGTCCCAGAAAGCATCTGGGTTTCAAACTAAGATATACAAACCACACACTTTTAAATAAACACTTGACAGTTATCTATTACTTTCCATCTATATCTGTATGGTACCTCATTATGTGGAAAGGTTACATGATTATTTTTCAAACCATATAGATAAAGTGCCAGGTTCAAAATTCAGTCTCAATTATTTATCTCATAAGTGGATTGACATCTTCCTGTGTGCTCTAAAATCTAATGATCTGGTTTGATCATACATCATTTGAATTTTTCTGAGAAATGACCAATGGGAAGAAACATGGAAGTCTGTATAAAATTGCAGTAATGGTTTTTGCTTAGTGAATGCACTTATCTAAACATATTATATTTTTTCCCTTTAGGTCATTAGCTGGACTTTTCAGTTTGGCCTGAGCCTCAGGTCTAATCAGGTCCATTTAATATTTAAGATATTTTATTGTTTTTCTTGTAATCAATATCAATGTTTTTATTTTTAGTAAATTAATGCTAATATGCAGAGACCACATTTTCTAGAGAGATTCTCTTTTTGGCTTGACATAGAACAATATAAAATGTTTTGTTAATCATATATATGACCAGACAGAAAGATCTTCAAGTGAATGTCCATTGTAAATTTCTTATGATTCTACTAATTATTATCCCTAATCTGCAACAAGAAACGAATGGATGTAATGATTCTGGTGAGGAAGCAGGATCATTGGCTCTATAGGAGGTGAAACACTTCCAGCGGTCTTGGAGCTGACTTTTACTATAGAGCCACCAAGAAAGATCTGAAGATCATTACTTACTAGAAGTGAAAGAACAAGGCAGAAATTGATTACTATGACATTAGATTTATGTTTCCATTGCTCTCTATACACATCCCTATTTGTCCTAACTTCATGGGGAAGATATTTAATACATAATGGAAGGAGGTTGTTGCTTTTGATTTATTTTTTGTTTATTATTTTTGGCATTCCATGGAGAAATTCTGGAAATCAGTACTGTGTGTATGTGTGCATGTGTGTGTCTAAGTATTTTGGGTATAGTATAGTTTTAAAGGTTCTGAAGGGCTAAGGAAACTTCCTTTACTTGCTGAGTTCTGTTTTAATAAGCAAATCATATTATGCACCCAGAGAAGAGAGTTTTTTTCTTTCTTTGTATGTTTTACATGAAATTATGAGAACAGATACAAAGGCTAATTTAGCCATAATTACAATAAAAAGACACTGTTTTGTAGTATTTAAATTTATAGACTATCTCTCCTTCTCTAGAGCCAATAAAATTACTCTCATTAATCCCAGTTAACTCTTTCTTAGCAATTTATTAGAGAATTAAAATATATCTTAAGTCCATGTGATAGATGAAGGCACAAATACAGAGATGTTACAAAGTTTTAAATTTATCTCGAGTAATTATTTACTCCTTATGGATGGTTGACGATGTTTATAAAGCAAGATGGAGCCTATCTTTAAATACTTTAAAATAAAGCATTTGGACTTTTAAAAAAGACAGGAAGAGAGTCAATCAATACTAGTTCATCAAGACCATGTGAGCAGAAAACTATATTTAAAGATAGGGATGTGTTTTTCTGTTTCATAATTTATGACTGTTGGGTAGAAACCCAGAAGGACCAAATGCATGCAAAGAGAGTGAAAATGACAAGACTGTGTAATGTACAATAGTAGAAGAGAGCATAAAGAGGCTGAATATTTTAGGGGTCCTTGAAAAATCCAATGCAGGATAATATTTAAACTAGATTGTTGTCTTTGAAAACGCTGGAGTAACATGGTATTTAAGGCCCAGCCTGAGAAGTACCATACATTTCTGTGTATAATGTGGGCAAAAGTGCACATTATACATGGCAAAATATGGTACTTATATCAAGTTTTGGCACTGCAAATTTACAAATGAAAAAACAAATTCAGAGAAGTCCCATAACTATAGTAACAGACACATAAAACACAGAGTTGGGGGTGAAAATTGATAACCAGCAGACAAATAAAGTCCCTTTTGCATTGTTGAATGTTAAATGCAAAGAAACACACTCCTTAATGAAACATGTACTCAGACCCCTCCATGTCCTTAGGAGATATGAGAACTGAAAGGATAATTCAGGCAAAGTGGCTGTTTACCAAATGGCCCTGACTTGACCCTGAGTTTTGCCTTCTCATGGATTTGACCTCATAGACCTGATTTGACTTTCTCATGGAGTTTTCTCACACTGAAGCTATCTGCCACCTCTGTGCCAAGGGCCCTGGTAACATCTACCATCCAAACATGAACTAATCCTTACGCTTGGTTACCCCTAACCAAGTTTTCAAAATAAGGGTTGCTAAATTAAAGACAAAGGGAAACTGGAGATAATTTAAGAAGCTGATATGAAAAAGAATGGGTTTTGACCCTTATCAGAGCAAACCTGTTCTCAAGTCTTAGATTTTGCCTCAATGTATACCTTGTCTTCTAAGAAAACTACCTCTTGTCATAGAAAGCAAGTGAACTTTTACTTCAAATAATCCTGACATCTTGATTTCTAGCTGCTAACTTATTTCCACCTGGTGGGCCCCATGATTTCCAGCACTCTAGAACTGGTTCTTGGCAATATTGTCCTTTTTTCTGGTCCAAAGACAAGAGAAATTTTCAAGTTAATTCTTTTTTACCCCCATTTTCAAAAATTTTTAATTGAATTTATTAGGATGATATTGGTTAATAAAATTATACAAGTTTCAAATGTACAATTCTATAATACATCTTCTGTACATTGTACTGTGTGTTCACCACCCCAGCCAAGTTTCCTCCCATCACCAGTCATCCCCACTTAACCCTCTTCCAACTCCTCTTTACCTCCTTTTTCTCTTAATCACCATACTGCTGTCTGTGTCTATGAATTTTTTTTGCTTAATCTTTTTAACTTTTCACCCAGTTCCCCAACTCTTCTCCCTTCTGATAGCTGTAAGTCTGTTTTCTGTATCTCTGAGTCTATGAGTCTATTTTGTTCATTTGTTTATTTTTCTTCACTAGATTCCACATATACGTGAAATTATATGGCACTTGTTTTTGTTTTTTTTTTCCACTTAGCATTATACTCTCCAGGTCCAACAGTTCTGTTGCAAAAGATTAAGATCTCCTTTATTTACAATCAAGTAGTATTCTATTGTGTAAAAGTGCCACAGCTTTTTTATTTACTCATCTACTGATGGGCACTTGGGCTGCTTCCAAATCTTGGCTATTGTAAATAACGCTGCAATGAACATAGGGATGCTTATATTCTTTCAAATTAGTGCTTTTGGTTTCTTTGGATATATTCCCAAAGTCGAATCACTGGGTCACAAGGCAGTTCCATTTTTAATTTTTTGAGGAAACTCCATACTGCTTTCAGCAGTGGCTCCACCAGTCTGCATTCACACCAACAGTGCAGAAGGGTTCCCCTTTCTCCACATCCTCACCAGCGCTTGTTGTTTGTTGATTTATTGATGATAGCCACTTTTGACAGATGTGAAGTGATGTCTCATTGTGGTTTTAATTTGCATTTCTGTGATCATTAGTGATGTCGAGTGTCTTTTCATATGTCTATCGGCCATCTGTATGTCCTCTTTGGAAAAGTGTCTATTCAGATTAACTACCCATTTTTTAAATTTGATTGTTTTTTAGGTGTTGAGTTTTTAAGTTCTTTATAAACTTTGGATATTAACCCCGTCTCAGACGTGTCATTGGTGAATATGTTTTCCCATTCAGAGGGTAGTCTTTCCATCTTTAGAAAATTTTTATTTATTTTTTATTCTTACCCTAGGACATTTTTTTCATTGCCTTTAAAGAGAGAAGAGGAGGGAGAGAGAGAGAAAAACATCAATGTGAGAGAGAAGCATTGATTGGTTGCCTCCTATATCTGCCTTGACTGTGGATCAAACGCATAATCCAGGCATGTGCCCTGGCCGGGAACGGAACCCACAGTTTATAGGAGAATGCTCCAAACAACAGAGCCACACTGGCCAAGGTTGGTTGTGTTTTTAATTGATGGTTTCCTTTGTTGTGCAAAAATGTTTTAGTTTGATGCAGTCTTATTTGTTTATTTTTTCTTTTGTTACTCTTGCCCAAGGAAACATATCAGAAAAAATATTGCTACAAGAAATATCTGAGATTTTACTGCCTATGTTATTTTCTAGTATTTTTATGGTTTTGAGTCTAACATTTAAATCTTTAATCCATTTCAAGTTTATTCTGGTGCATGGTGTAAGAAGGTGGCCTACTTTCATTTTTTTCCCCCAAGTACCTGTCCAATTTTCCCAACACCTTTTATTGAATAGACTATCCTTACCCCATTGTATGTTTTTGACTCTTTTGTCAAATATTGAGCATAAAGGCATGGGTATATTTCTAGGCTCCCTATTCTGTTCTATTGATCTATGTCTGTATTTTATGCCAGTACTATGCTGTTTGGATTACTATAGTCTTGTAATATAGTTTAATATCACGTAGCATGATTCCTCTAACTTTGTTCTTTTTCCTCAAGATTCCTATGGTTCTTTGGGGTCTTTTGTGTGGCTCCATATAAATATTTGGATTATTTTTTCTAGTTCTGTGAAGTACATCATTTGTATATTGATAGGAATTATGTTGAATCTATAGATTATTTTAGGTAGTATGGACATTTTAATGGTATTAACTCTTCCTATCCATGAACACAGTATATGATTCCACTTATTTGTATCTTCTTCAATTTCTTTCTTTATTGTCTTATGTCTTTTACATCCTTGTTTAAATTTATTCTTAGGAATTTTATTAATTTTCTGATGCAATTGTAAGTGGGATTGTTTTCTTAGTTTCCCTGATAGTTCATTATTGCTGTATAAAAATACAACCAATTTCTGGATATTTATTTTGTATCCTGCTACTTTATCAAATTCATTTCTTTGTTCTAGTAGTTTTTTTGATGAATCCTTAAGGTTCTCATCATACAGTATCACATTATCTGTAAATAGTGACAGTTTTACTTCTTTCTTTCTAATTTGGATGCCTTTTATATTTTGACTCCTGATTCTGTGTGTGTGGCGGGGGTTGTTGTTTGTTTTTTTTTGTTTTGTTTTGTTTGAGAGACTTGCCTCACTCGTGGCTTGTTGACCATAGTCAATTTTGTCCTCAAAGTCTGATTATTCCATAGAAAATATGGAATATGTATATGAAGTTCAGGAAAAGGATTTACATATTCAGGACTTGTCTGCATATAGATACAAGTCAAAATGATTGGCGTGGTTACGATTTACCCAGAAGAGTATTAGTAATAAAATTCAGGCAGAGGACAAAATCCTGAGAAATAACAGCCACATTAACAGAAAAGGGGTGCATAGAAGAAGACTGAGAAGGCAGAGATAGAAGTAAATAGCAGTGTGACAGAAACAGAGTGTACTAAATACCAATTTGAGATAGGCAGGATTGGGATAAAAAATGTTCACTAAATTGGCCTGAGGAAGTAATTGACAACCTTTGCCTGAATAAGGCTTAGTGAAAATTGAAAGTTTGCTTGGGTATGCTTAAAATATGGTAACTATTTGTGCTTGTAACTTTCTTTATTAAAGTGACTCTTGTTTGAAAATCAGTCAACATTTTTAGCTAAGATATTTCTTAAACAACTGTTCTCAACATCTCTCAAAGTTAGAGCACTTTTTTTGCGGGGCGGGGGAAGAGCAATAGAGTTATGTTTCCTTTATTAAGAGTGAAGGAAAGAATTGGTTAAGAAATTTTGATCTACTTTATTTTGACAATTGCAACAAAAATCTTCACTGAATTCTGAAAATATTTGCTTGTCCCCTAATAATGGTTTGAGTAGCAAAAGTATGGAACATGGTGTGGCATCCCACAGCCTACGATTTATCAATTTATACCTGACCCTCCAATGGTCCAGTTTATACATACTCTTATGTAGATGGTCATGCCTCATGTCCATAGCTTCCACTCATTCAATGTGGGATGCTTGTTTTATCACCCACCAGTCCTTCAAATTTGATTTGTATGCCCAGAGACACTATATGTTATGTTTTTATTGTAAATGTTACTTAAAATTATTGTTACCAAGTACTAAGTGTTTACTATGTGCTACGCCCTGCAATAAGTATATTACATGGACTGTTTTATTTGATTCTCACACTCAAACAACCTATGGGAAGTGTCATCCCCATTTTATAGAGTAGAAAACTGAGGCTATCACACAGCCACAGGTGGCAGAATAGGGCCTTGAATCTGGATATGTATAGTGTCAAAATTCTTGGTCTTAACCGCTATTTTTATGACTCCCTAGTTACTTGTATGATCAACTGTTAATATATTGTTCTCTACATTTTTCAGTTTTGGTGCTTGACTTGTGAATATTCTGCCTTAAAGTTTGGTGCAATCATAAATTTAGGTATAATAAGTAATTGCAATTTTGTTCTTAAGCCATGCATGCATCTCCATTAATCTTAATAAATAATTGAGATGCTTATTAGGATGATCTTACGCACTCTATTACTTTTTGAAATGCCAACCTAACAGTAGTGGAACATTACGTGATATATTAAAACATTCTGGAAGTCAAATTACAAATTGAAAACAATCACATTTTTCTAAGAAACAAAATGACAGTTACTAATATTTTCTCAGCAAATAGAAAATTCCAAATTCTATTATTATTTATATTACCATGTTTAACATTGTATCCAATAAAAACATTTTTTAAAATATACTTTAATATACATTGGAATATATTGATAGTACACCTTACCCCACTTGAAGCACTAAAATAGCTGAGCTAGAAATATATTACATGATCCCATCATTTTCTAAGCTCTCGTTTAGATTTTCAATGAGAGAGGTTAAAAGTTTTAGGGAAGAGTGGTATTTAAACAAATCTAAGTAATAGAAATGGGGATTTTCTGAATTTACTGACTTTTTCAAATCCCTCATGTGGATTTGAGTGATAAGGGTGTATTTGTTGGAAAACAGAACCTTGTAGGCCAAATGCCTAATTCACAGCCAAAGCCTCAGTAGGTAAAGAAAAGCTATTAAAGCAGAATGTTGACCAGAGTCCTGCTAAATAAACATTGCGTACATGTTCAGATCTTCCAGCCCCCCCTGCCTGGTATTGAGTTCCACCTATTGGGAGTGCATCGGTTCTCCTTTGAACCATGCAGTCATCATTTTAAAACCTGCATTAAAAGAGCCTTATATATCTTAGTCACACACAATAAAAGAAAAGTTGCCCTGACTTTATACAGAATCAATAGACAATGTCTTCTGAATAAAAATTAGGGCCATCTAGGAAATCCAATTTTACCCTGTATTCACTTTCTTTGTATCCTTCTTCATCAAACTCTGCACTTCCGACTATGCCTGTAGGTCTTTCTCAGTCTACAGTACAGTTGCTCTCTTGAAAATCTTTTTGGGTTAGAGGTAGATCAGCACAATGACTGGATTCAGAATGCCCCAATCCTCTGAAACCCATCAAAGCAGACAAGTACCAAAGCCCAAGTTTCCTGTAGGGCATGCTGATGATCATCAGAGGGTTGAATTCAAGGCACTACACAGGCAAATGTTTATCAGCTGTGTGAATGATGTTTCTTCTGGGAGGCTGAAATCACCTGCTCCTTGTCAAGCTCCTAGTGTATGTGAACACACCTGTTCTTTTTTGGTCTTTACCACATGTGGAGTATTTTCAGACTGCACAAGTTCTGAAAATACCAGAATTGGGTTCTACCATTTATCAATGATATCAAATTGTTATCAATAACAATTTTCAGCTGATATACAGCTTTCTGGAAAAGAATAGGAATTCACAGAAGCCTAACAATGTGGCCCCCACAAAGGTTTACCCCAGGACTGGGATCCACGTCATCAGTGATATTAATGGGAATGCCACAAAATCCTCTTAGATGCAGCAGCATTCTCTGCAACCTTTCTGGGATCCCATCAATTATTGTTTAATAAGGCCTTTCCTGCCATAGGTAAGGGCTTTCATGCCTTCATTGCCTCTCTCAGGTGTACCTGTATAAATAAAAACAGCTGTTTCCTTCTCTCTAGTTCCCCTGAGAGAGAGGTCTCCAGTGGCTTCTTTGACCTACCTATCTGGTTTTGGGTGAATCTCTATGGTTCTCTCACAGGACCTGTTTGCTCAAGTGAATCTAAAGGGCCAGGCACTACCTCGTGATATCTGAGGTTAAACAAACAAAACAAAGCAAGACAAAACAAACAAACCACAAAAAAACTTGTTCATCCCAACTGGTGTGGCTCAGTAGGTTGGAAATTGTCATGCGAACTGAAAGTCGCTGGTTCAATTTTTGGTCACGGCACATGCCGGGGTTGTGGGCCAGGTCTCCAGTTGGGTGCATGTGAGAGGCAACCTATTGATATTTCTCCGTCACATCAATGTTTCTCTCCCCCCACCCCTTTCCTTCATCCTCACTAAAAATAAATTTTAAAAAATCTTAAAACAATAAAACTTGTCCACAAAACATTTCACATTCCCTGTGTGTTCACAACATATAAAATGGACATATCTAACTAAATGTTTATGGCAGCAAAACATGTTTACAGAAACAATCCAAGGCTTTGAATGAGAGGAGTAGAGTGTGTTTGTTGAATATGGGTTTGCTCAAAATTTTTGGCCTCTTCAACAGGGGTGGGAGTTGGATGCAAACTGTGAGTTTTAGGATCTTTGAGTCTCTTTCAGGTCGATTTTAGTTTATCCTGGTTGTGTCCTCAAGGTTAACTTCCATAGATACTTAACTTACAAAAGGGAGTCTCTTTGAGAGGACAGTGTGTGGTTTATTCTTACAGGGTCATTGATAGGATTGAGCTTCACTCAAAGACCACCCAATCATTCAGGGAAAATAGACTTCACTTCCATGATGTATGCATGCAATATACACTCACACATATCCACATTTATACACACCCTTGTGCTTACACATAATATGCATACACATGTGTATTTCCATGAGTTTTAGGAATGTTACATTTTAGGAGTAATACATCATTACTTGGCATGCTTTTTCTCTGGATGAATAATAGTTTATTTTCTTAATGTGATCATCACTACTTTAGGTCAGTAATGGACTGCAGACAGAATCCAGCTTTCCTGCTAAGACTTAAACTACATCTTTGATTCAAAACAAAGTCTCACCCTGGCTGGTGTGACTCAGTTGGTTGGAGCATTGTCCCTTACACTGGAAGTTTGAAGGTTTGAGTCCCGGTCAAGGTATACACTTAGGTTGTGGTTTCAGTCCCTCGTTGGGGTGCATGCAGGAGGCAACCAATCAATGTTTCTCTCTCTCTTCCTCTCTCTCTCTGGAGTCAATAAATATGTAAAAAATAAAAGTATATCCCTTTTCTCTTAAGACATTTCCTATAGTCTTGGATTTCTTTATTTAAACAAAAAAGGAGGTCTCAGTCTGTGTAAAACAGGCTTCTGAGGTAAATGGTTAGGGAAAACATTTTGATGGGAAGAAATGAGAAGTTCTCATTCTACCAAGTCACCACCTGTCTTTCACTAGTCTTAAATGTCCTTATTGCTTATTACTCTACCATGGGTCTTACACTTTTCACCATCAATAATTTGAGTATCAAATTTAAGACCACGAAGTCTTTATTAAATGTGAAAACAGGTGAAGCCAACCTAAGTACCTGTATTAGTTTCCTAGGGTTGTTACAACAATTTCAATAACATTACTATAAACTGGATAGCTTAGAATGACAAAAATTCATTCTTTCATAGTTCTTGAGGCTGGAAATCTGAAATCAAGGTGTTAACAAGGCCATGCTCTCTCTAGTGAGAAATAGTTCATGCCTTTGTCTTCGCTTCTGGTGTTGCTGGCCATCCTTGATGTTCCCCAGCATATAGACACATCAGCCTTGGTCTCGGTCATCACATGGTGTTCTCTCTGTGTCTTGGTCTGTCTTCCTTCCTATAAGAACAACAGCTATATTAGATTAAGGGCTCACCTCACTCCAGTATAACTTCATCTTAACTAATTACTTCTTTAATGATCTTATTTCCAAATAAGATCACAATCTGAAGTCCTGGAAAGGGCATGAATTTTGAAGGGATGCAATCCAACCTAGTACAAAACCTAAGAGAGTATTATAGTTCTTCATTGAAACACTCCTTAATGATTAGTTAATGTATTAACTTGTTGCTTCTTAGAAGACTATAGACAAGGTAAGTATTGGAAGGGCAAAGGTGGGGAAATAGAAAATGTCCAGAACAGTGAAGGTCAGTGCAGTAGCCACTAACCACCAGGGACTATTTAAATTTGAATGAGTTAAAATGAAATAAAATTAAAAATTCAGTGACTCAGTATCATTAGCTACATTTCAAATGCTCACTAGTCACACATGGCTAGTGACTACTCTATTGTATAATGCAGAAATAGAACATTTTCATTCCTTCACAAAGTCTTTTGGATGGCGCTAGTCTAGAACACATCATGTGTAAGAGCTATGGTAGAGGGTCTCAGGGAAGGTGAAGGTGGGAGAGAGTGGAGTGGAGTAATGTTGTAACAGAAGAGGTGACCCAGAAAGAGGGGATGAAGGTGCAGTCAAAAAAAATATTAATATTGTCTTGGACAACCCAACTGATGGAACTGGCTCTCATTTCTTGAACTCAGTATTTTGCTTGCAGAGACGAGGAACTCACTAAATGTTTGTTGAGCCACTGAAGGAAAAGGTGAACACTTCAGTCAAGATAGAATGTTGGTAAGATTGGCAATGCTGCTGACTAAGGGGGCCATCCTTGATATTCCCGAAAAATGGCACTGAAAAAAATACAATAAAAATTATTGAAGAAAAAATAAAACAAAAATAAAGTATGATTTTCATGAAAGTTTCTAGGAGATAGTGCTTTAATTATTAGCAAATATCCATACTCTGACGTTTGCATAAAGCATGAAGACACCTGCTTCTCATGCCTTACTCTTTTACTAACACCATCTGCACTCTGCTCCAAGTAACTAGCTTCCCCAGGAAAACAAACAGCTGCCTTCTCTCTCTGTTAAGGAAGTACAGAGTGGTATTATGTTACTAGTGCCCTTTACATTTGTGCCGGTTCAACAATTTCCTTGTCAACTGCCATTAACAAAGCCACTAGCCATTACTACTGTGCATTCCCAAAGCCCTGTTGTGAATCCCCTCCTGACAACTTTTCCTCTCCCTGCAAGATGGAAAGAGAAAATTACAATTGGGTTTGAAAGGGATGGGTAACTTACCTGGTCCCTGGGGTTTTGACAGCCTCCTGTTGCACTGCCCACTGACTGCAGGGCTGATATAGCTCATTTCCCAAGCCTGGATTCACTGTGATCCCTTCACACCTCTATGATAAAGGAGGAGGGAAGGAAGTATTCATCAGCTCAATGAATACCTGTAGTAGTTCCCTGTAGTGATCTTCCAACACACACACTCACACACACATGTTGATAGATCCGTACATATAATCAATATGTACAGCAGGTTTTCTATAAAGTCCCAAAGCAAATTTGGAAGATATCCTTTTAATTTCCTTTATTTATTTCTCTTTGCTAAATTTTGATTGTGTTTTATATACAAAGAAGGAAGGAACATCGATGACATAGGTGTGTAATAAGGGAAGCCAAAGGGGATATTCTAAATAAATAAATTACCAGTATGTTGCCTTTTGAGTGTGTGTTGGGTTATGCATCTTTTATTATTTGGATGCCAAGGGCTAATATTGAATGATGTGATGGAAACACTGAATGATGAGTAGCATTGTATGTTTATCGGATAACCTGTCTGAAAGGTAACAAGACTTCCAGTTTTCTCTATTGGATAATAAAGCAAATTCTAAAAATTAAATTCAAAGCATTCAAAATTATTGGTTAAAAACAGATTAGTGGTTACCTGGGAACAGAGCTGGACTATGGACTGGAATTAACTGCAAAAGCGTGTCATGAAGGGTAAGGGTACTGTTCTGTATTTTGATTGTGGTACAGTTGCACAGTTATATACCATTACCAGAACTGACCAAACTGTATACTTAATGTGAATGATTTATTATATAGCAACGCCTTCATTAAAAAGAACATAAAAATTCAAAACCTTCAAGTTGCAATTCAAAATTTACAATATCTAGATTGAGTTAAATAATGAGGATTTTTGAAAATTGAGTCCTTAAAAATGTTACCATAAGGGATGTTTTTTCAAAAATGTATAACTAAATGAGAGTTTTCTCTATGAAACATTGTTTAGGTGAAATTGATACCATATGTGGATGGTAGAATCATTGATCCTCTCTGGGTACACAGAAGTATACGCTTCTCAGCTCCTTTGCAGTAGTTGGGTCCTTATAACAGTTTCAGGCCAGTGGACTCTGAATGGAATTGACTTGTGCCCAAGAAAAAGTGGCTACATGATACTCCAGCTCTCTCATCTTCTTCCTCAGCAGTACTGGAAGTCAGATGTTGAGATTGCAGTGTTGCAAGAAGATGGAGTCACTCTCAGCCAGGAACACTGGTTCCTTGGGAGAGGGCCCCTTTACCAAACTGCATTGGGCATGTAGAACAAGCGAAAAACTAACTTTTGTGGGGTTAATCTATTGAGATTTATGGGAGAGGGGGTGTTTCTTTGTTTCTGCAGTAAAACATAACCTGTGCTGACTAATACAAAATCCCTAGAGTTTAATCACCATAGTTCCATTTAAAGGTTGTCTAAGCAGAGAGTCTCGATTTTGACAAACACACTACTATAGTAGGCGTGGTTAGTAAAAGAGGAATTCGGACAATGACTTTTTACTTGGTAATTCACACTTGTGAAGAAACAGACTGGGCAATAATAACCTGAATAGTCATTTCTGTTATGTTCTTATTACCTGGGTGTTCTGGGATATTGTGAGATTATCTTCTGATACCTTCATCAGAAACAGAATTTACTTGAAGATCCTTGAACTCCAGATTAAAATATATGAGTCCAGTGCTCCCTTAACACCATAGAACATATAAAACAGAGCAGAGTTTATGTACTGACCTAGGATTCAATTTGAAACCCACTTGTTTGTCTTTTTCTTGCAGTCTGCGCATCAATGAATCTTACCTCTACCATTGCTTAGTTACCTTTTACCATTTTATCTTGTGTCTTTAACAGATAGGGGCCAGTTTCTTACTAAAAAAAATGAGTTTTTTTGTCCTGTTGATACCATTGCCTTATGTTTTACTCCAGCAATTGTAACTGTGTCAGCTGAGGAAATCTTTTTAGCATGGCTCAAAACCCACATTATTGTTGGTAAATATTTTAATGCTTTAAAAGAATTTATTTTGAAAGAGACACTGGCCTTTTTTGGAATGTAACCAATGAACAAGCTTAATAAATCACTAGTAGTAGTAACTCATAATAAACCCAGTGAAAAAGTGTATTTTTCAGAGGGACACCGAGAAGTATATAGTGAGTTTCCTGGAAATAGGAGAATGGAAAAGGATGAAGTCAGAGGCAGTGAAGTGAAGAAAAATACTTTTCTAAGAAGAAAATAGTTTTCTAGGCACATGTTGTTGATAAAGGAGCACACTATGTGATGTAATTGTTCTGTTGTTGTGTCACTGAAGCAGGAAAGGACATGGAGGAGAAAGGTTTTTCCCCAGTGAATCCCTTTGCATTTTCGGCAAGATGCTAAACACTATGTAATGATTAAAAAAGCCCATGACAACTAAGGCTTCATCCTGCCAAGGAGTTGAAGCCATTGTTTGGAACAGGAGGAAGACTAAAACATTTGAAGTATGCAGTATTTTTCCCCTCGATTCCTTGCCCATTACAGAGATACAGGACATCCCCATCAACTTGTTTTTATTTCTATATTCCTTCTTCTCACAAAGGATCTTGACATAAAGACTCGGGATGCATTTGAATGGACAAACATCCAGAGCTGTTGCTTTAAGTTATTCTTGTGGTGTAGCACCCTATTCAAGTGGTTACATTCATGCAAAATTTCACTGAAACACATTTACAAGAATAATTGAGTTAGAGTTTCTCTCTTGGTGCTTAAATATCATATTACTAATATTACATACTACCCAATAATCTATTTCACTAATAGTGAATGTTTACAAATTTGTCTCAAGTTGTATGATCTTAAGCATAGTGTACCCAGGGGTCAGAGTGAATTGTGCAGTGGCTGGGAAACAAGGAGGATGATCATTGTATGTTCTTCTTTAAAGTCAAGGCAAGAGTTTGTTTGTTATTTGTTAATTAATCTCCAGTTTGTACAGCAAAGAAAAAAACTGCAAAAGCTCTTAGGACTATAGGTGAGAAGTAGATGAGGTAGGATGGGAGGAGGGCAGAAGTGGAGGGTGAACATCAGGCATATGGATGGAGGTGGAGGAGGGGGTGCTAGAGGGACTTTCTCCAACTGTATAAAAATATTACTGCAGCAAACAAGACCAAAAACTGATTTTTAATATTTTATTGTAATTTGGGAGAAAGAGACCCTAGAAAATTTCAAGGTAAGAGAAAACTGATTTGAGGCAAATATAAATAATTAATAATCTAAGCTTGAATAAAGAAATTGATTTTTAAAGTTAAGTATTTTTTATCATTTTAGTTAAGTATTTTTAGCAGAAGTTATAAAGGGATTTCTAGGCTTGTTTTGTTCAATTAATTAAGCAGGGAGGCCATTAGACTGAGGTGCCTTTAACACTTTAACAGCCTACATAAACAAATCCAAAATTAAGCCTGTAAATGCCTCGAGGCTAAGAAATTGAAACCTAGCAACAACCAATCACAAATGGCCAACGAGGCTTTCCCAAATAAGGCAACCATTGAAGCTATCACCAATCAAACAATTGCTTTACTTTTGCCTCTTTTCTTAAAAGTCTTTCTTGGGTTGGTGGAGTACTTCTAACCACTTCTTGTTTTGCACTGCTTGATTTCTCCTCAAAATAAACTCTTCATTTTTAAAATATGTTTCCGTTTATCTTGTAACAACTTATAACCCAGTTCCTTAGTCTGATTTTTCTAAGAAGATCTTAATTTGTTTAACTGAATTCTAACAGGGACTTCTCCTAAACCTTTGTGTTGGGGGAGAAACACTCATGATTCCTAAATTTATAGAGTGAAATATATGTTTTGAGTTTCAGGATATCTTGTCAAGTCTCACATGCAGAGTTTTAAATGGTATCTCTTACATAGTGTGCTTCTTTGTTCTTCATTTTATTCAGTCTGGAAAATAGTGACTTGTTTTTAGTCTAATAAAAGAAAATAAGAATATTGTTTAGGGTTGGAAAACCATGTGGGAACCTCCTTTAGCCTACTTCTGTCAACTAATTCTTAGTCAGCTTCTTACCCACTTTTTGTTTCCTTCCTGTGCCCAAATCCTTTTAATTTACCTTCTTTCCCCCTTATCTGATGCTACCACCCATGTTTCAGGTTGACTTTACAATGGGAGAATTCTGTTCTCTCTCCTTACCCTACTCCACAGCAAGAATACTGGACTTTTTCATTTAGGGTTTTACTTGTAATCACTATGAAGAAATGGAAGCACAAAAATAGCAAATGTTGAGAAAACACAGCATTATCCAATCTTATAAAGTCTTCATAGCGCTTGTGCCTGGTCTATTTAGTCCTACAAATGATTTCTTTGATACAATTGCAAAAGCATCTGGTGCTGGAAGTCCTTTGATGGTCTTCAAAGTCTGCCCATCTAGGTTGAATGTGAGATGAAGCTGCTTCATTTCACCCTACAGAGATGTCAGTTGGTGCCATTCTAGAGCCTGGTGAGAGTCTCAGTCCTTTTCAGAAGCTAATTCCTTGTTTTCATATCCATTTTGTTCATCTGCTCTGCCATGTGACCAGGGCCCTTGTGGGGTTGGCTTCTAAGGATTTCAGCCATTCTCACAACCCTTGCCAGTGTCTCCTTGCCCCCCTTGGAGATTTCCTTGGCTGAGAGCTGAGGAAGATCCTGGTCCTTTTGCATATCTCTCTTATCTTCAGAAATTTTTCTGAGTTTCAGAACAGTCTTTACTGACCCAAAAGTTTCTTTTGCTATGATCCTGTAACATCTTCTTCTTTTGCCTGATTTTGACTGGCCATCACTATAACATAGTGTATTGACCAGGTAGTGCAAACCAAGCATTGAGCTAGGCACTTTATATCAGTTATGTATGTTCTTTTGATTTTGTTTGCTTTATATCCAATAGCTCATTGGATAATATCATAAGGCTGATAATACCTTTAGTATAAGCAGATTTCTCCATCTCTTATTCCAAGCAAATATTTGAGCATTGTCTTTAGGATGGTTGTATGATCCCGATATTGGCTTTATAGTCTTCTTGCTTGCCTCATATTTTCTCATTCTCATAACATTAGTGGATTTGACCTCTTTCTCATTCTAAGACTTCACACATTTTTTTTGGACTTTTCAATGAGTTTTTGTTCCCAACCCAAAGGAAACCACCAATTCAGAGAGTTCTCAGAGATGTGCCCTGAACCCATTGAATGATTTAACTCAGAGGTTCTCAAACTTTAATGTGCATGGGAATTGTTTGCAGAGTTACTTCAAAGGCAGATTTCTTGGCCTCCACCCTGGTGATGATAATTGAACAGAGCTGGATTTATGCTTAGGAATTTGTTATCACCTAGATGATTCTGATGCAGATGTTATCAGACTATATTTTTAGGAATCCAATTTGAACTTTTTCATCGGGTTCTCACCTTTGATCACTACCTAGGGTTCTCTGATGATCACTACTTTGATGTTCCCATTAGTTCTATTAGACATATTAGGTTTATATAAGCCAGTGTAGACATGTAAAAACTACTCTATGCATAATTTCCCCCAAGGAATAGAAAGCTTTCTCTCCTCCCTCTCACAAATATTTTCTAAAGCTTACCAAAAAAGGTGAGTCAAGTATTTGGAGATGAAATAATTTTTAAAAATTACCTGGCTGGTGTGGTTCAGTGGATTGAGTGCCAGCCTGCGAACCAAAGAGTTGCTGGTTCGATTCCCAATCAGGGCACATGCCTGGGTTGTAAGCCAGGTGCCCAGTAGAGTGTGCACAAGAGGCAACCACACATTGATGTTTCTCTCCTTCTCTTTCTCCTTTCCTTCCCCGCTCTCTAAAAATAGATAAATAAAATCTTCAAATAAATGATTTTCAAGATACTCTTCAAGTCAACAAATATTAATTTTATTTATATTAAAACATTGAAAGTGTACTCATTAGAATTGTTTATATAAATTATGTAATCCATACACAAAAAGTACAAAAAGTAATATAAAATAGATGTATAAACTCATGCTTCTGTATTAACACATTAATATTTTTACCACATTTTTAAAAATCTCTAATATCCAGGTTTTAAAACTTTTACCACATATGTTCTTATCTGTAAATAGTAAATAGTATTGCTTTGAGCACTTTTGAATTTTACAAAAATGGATTATATTATATATTTCTCTTTATAGATTTTTAAAAATCATCATTGGTTTTGAAAATTTGTTGCTCCATGTAAAACTAATTAAGTTACTTCAACTTCTGTGTAGTATTTTCTTTTATAGACCATAGTTATCATTCTTTTATTAATGGTTATTAATCTAATACTAATAACTAAATGCTAATACTAAAATGTACTAATCTTTCTTTCAGCTATTAAGAATATTGGTGAATTACACAGTTGTACTAGAGTTTCTTTAGGTTATATCACCTAGATGTGACATTGCTATGAGACCTGTGCATTTGTAATTAAAAAATTGTACATTTAAAATAAAACCTAAAGGTAATAATGAGACAACTAAGTATTTTGTTATATTTTATTAGAAATTCACATTAAAACAATCTGCTTTTGATAATCTCTACCTCATCTGCTCTTCATTCTGTCTGGGAAACTCAGAGTTGTCATCAAAGTGTACTAATAAATTTTTATTCTATTTTATTCACAACATAATTGCATATAAATATTTCATTCATTTGACCTATTTATTTGATGAGTGTTTAATTAGTGGCTCCCATGGACCAGCATGCCAGCTCCTAAGTACAGAGACAGAAATCTGGGCTTTCTTGAATATTTAATTTCACATAATCACATAGACCATAATCTTATCATTTAGGAAGCAATTAATATTACATAATATTAGTATGGTATGATTAGTTTATTAAATTCCTTAGGGAACTGTGTTTATTTTAGAAATGTATAAATATATGATGTTTATGTTAAATGATTGATGAATGTGTTATTATCATGGGTCTGTAATGCTCAGATTGACATAGAGTAGGCCTGATCTCAGTTATTATCATTAACAGTCTAGGCTCCTACTTTTCTCTCCATTCACTCTTTGAAACTCAGCTTAGAACTAAAACTGTTAGAGTGGTAACAGTTCTGAATTCTGGAGTGGGTTTGAGTACTGGCTCCTTGGCTTGTGAGATACATGAACTTGGGCAAATTAATGAACCTCCTTGTGTCTCAGTTTTCTCTTCTGTAAAATAGGGATAATAATACATTCAGTTGATACTTGGGAAAATCCTTAAAACTGTGAGGATTAGATCTGCTTATACAGTAAACCTCTGGTTTTTAAAAGTCAGATTTCACTTTCTAAAACAAACTACCTGAGGAATATATTGAGAGATAGAAAAATAAGGCAAAAAGAGGTCTGAGGGAGAAAAATATAACTTTGGTTTTTTTTCTCTCTTTTTTGTTGCAAGGAGTCCAGGGTTCATCTAACTGCATCAAGCTCAATATCTGTGGCTCATGGAAGCTGTTCACTGTTGGTCCCCTCTACCTGATGCCTGATTGGAGCTGTGACTTCTTGACTCCAAAGAGTGAAAGAACTTGACAGACAGGTGCATATACACACACACATCTACACACCAATGCATACAGGAGATAGGGAAGGATGGATAAAGAAGGGGACCACATCAAGAAGTTACTGTTAGTGATAACAAATCCATCTATTTGAATATTTTGCCTAATAGTACAGCAGGTTGTTTATAAAATGTAAAAATTAGCCCTAGCTAGTGTAGCTCAGTGGACTGAGTGCAGACCTGAGAACCTAAGGGTCGCTGGTTTGATTCCCAGTCTGGGCACATGCCTAGGTTGCAAGGGGGTATGTGAGGGGCAACCACATTGCTGTTTCTAGCCACTCTCCCTCTCCCTCCCTTCCCCTCTCTCTAAAAATAAAAGAAATCTTTAAAAAAATAAAATGTAAAAGTTAATCAGGTCTTCAGGCTGCTCCCACTGCATGTAAATACAATGGTCATTTGTTCACATAACTAGGGCCAAATAATCTGAGATAGAAAAAATTATAAAGTAACAACCTATCTTAACATAACCAGTTTCAGGCTTACTTCTTTAGAAAATGCTCATTATCACACATTACCTCCTTCTCTTTCTCCTCTTTTTTTTTCTTCTCTTTATTCTTCCATGCCAGAATAACTTATAGCCATGGGGAAGCTAAAGTAATATAAGTGTGCCTGCATCTTTTTTCTTCAAGTTGCTGTTTAAGTTCAGCTATATATGAATCAAATACATGGTGCTGGAAAAGAGTTAAGACATATTCTGAAATGCAGTGGGCTCCTATGAAGTCACTGATTAATATAATTAAAAGCCTGAGTTAATTGCATTACTCTCCATTAGCCTTCATTGTATACCTACTTTCCAAGGGCCAGACTACGCATCCCCACGGGGCTCTGGTTCCACGTTTATCCAAGTGAGATGGCTGCTTTCAAAACCGAACCTTTCATCAATCCCCTATTAATTAGCTAAATGCCGCACCGGATTATGCATTCATGCCTGCCAGCTTGGCTGGAGCACCAGGAGAGCGGAGCTCACGGTCCTCTTGGCTCATCCTCCAGCCTGGTCATTGGTATTCCAGGACAAGTCAGCTTACTGTAATTTGAAATTGGTCTGCCATCCCATTAGGAATCTGCCCGATCAATACCAAGTGAATTAGAGTTTCAGTGATCTGATTAACTCCCCATTATTTTCTACCCTGGCTGATTTCGAATGCACGATGAGACAATATTCCAGTTTCTTTGCTTTATCCCAGTTTAAGTGAAATATAGACATCTAAGGAAGCAGTGCCTGTGCATTTGATTTGGCTAGGTTGTAATAAAGTCAAACACCATGAGTATCTCCCTCATCCAGACTGTCTTAACTGACTGAGGGCTGCCTCCTGCACATTGAGGGAGGAGCCGTGAGTGGCAAGGGGGAGAAGTAGGCAGGGGCACTCACTGCTCATCTCTCTTTTTTTCAGCTCTCTCTTCTGAATGGGCTCCTATAAGGCATTTAACAGGATAGTTTAGTTATTTGTCATATGATCGACATTAGCAGCTTTGTGACTGACACTCTGGGTCATATGGTTGGAAGGCAGACTGTAATTCTCTCCCAGAGGTACAAGAGGTTTATGACAATAGGATAACTAAATGTTTTATCTTGATGACTGAAAACAAGCATTGTAGCCAGTAAGTCCAGGGCCAAGTGCTTGCTGCCCTTAGGGAAAATGATCGCTGCTTTTGGGGAGTGAGTTTGGCCTCCTGGGCAGGAGGACTATTTTCACTGCTCTGGCTCAGGGCTTCAGAGGAATCTGAATAGACCTCAGTAAGTCAGCGCGTAGCTCCAAGAGGCTCAGAATTCAAACTAGTAGAAAGCACAGCATCTGAAACAATGCAAACAATGGAACTACTTTCTCATATGTTTGAATTCACTTGGCCAAGGATTTTCTGGTAGTTTCTTATATAATTCATCATTAATTTTTTGTTTAGTACTTTTTATTGTTCTATTACAGTTGTCCCAAATTTCCCCTTTTGCTCTCCCCTGCCCCCCAAACCCTCCCACCCCTGCTCTCACAGCTAATCCCCACCCTGTTGTCCACAGCCATAGGCCAATTATACATGTTCCTTCACTAGACCCTTTCCCTTCTTTCCCTTCTTTTCCCTCTTTTTCACCTCCCCCTTCCCCTCTGGTTATTGTCAGTCTGTTCCTTGTTCCCATGCCTCTGGTTCTATTTTTTATTTTTTTAAGTGTGGAATTTTTAATGGTATTATCAATTACTTTAATATTGTCCAAATGCTTTAAGATAAAAGCAGTACACTTTTTAAATAAATCTGAGTTATAGCAATGTAGCATGATATTTTTTCTACCACTGATCTGAAAAAGATTCAAAATGACTTTTATATAATTATAAATGATAACTCAATTTATACAGCCTACACTATTATTCCATCTTCCTCTTAGAAATTATTTAATAATTTAGAATATTATATGTACATGGATGAAGACATTTGACCAGATGATATAATATGATCTGTTAGCTAGTTATGTAAACACCTGGATCGGAAATATAGATGTATAGAAGTGGAGTAAATTGTCATTGACAGATATTAGCTTGGTGAGAGGTTTCGTCAGCCTAAGGTCTTATGAACTACATTGCTTTTCCTCAGTATTGATCATTACTCAACTAAACATTTCTGAATATATTTTGTGTTTTGTCTTCCAATTATTGTTCATGAAAACCAATTAGAGCAAAATTATCATGGGAATTTACAAAGAGAAATAAGGTTTAAAATATCCCAGATCAAAACAAAGAAGAGATTTTTCATCCTGGGTTTGAATCTTGCTGTTCACAAACAGATTAATTTATTTGCCTCTTTAAGCCAAGGTTTTTTACCTCAATAAAATGAAAATAAGTACTGTAAACATTATAGAATAGTTTTGCAGATTAAACACAGTAATATATATAAAATATTTTGTGCATAATAAATACTCAAAGTTTGTTAGCTTTCTCTTATTTTCCAACACATGTTCAAATAATCTGTGAGAACGTTTTTCATATCAATCTCTACTTTAAAATGTCCCATTTAAAAATCTTAAATTGAAAAGAAAAAGCAGTATCAGGATAAATTAGTTGTATCAGATATATTTTATGCATATGGTTTAATTGGAAAATTACTTGGATATTGCCAGTGCTCTGAAATATCTTAAATTTCTCACTTGGGAGCAATTGAAGTTACATAAAGAAATGATTCAAATTGTATCTAAAAGTAGAATGACCAAAAGCTTGAACTGATTAGAAATACAAAGCCAGCACAGAGCCTCTCTGGCATAAGAAAGGAGGTACAGCAGGGCTCACAGTCTCTGAGCCTAGCAGAATCATCTTCAGGTACTTCTTTCCTATCTTCACAATAAACCTAGTCCTTTCTTGGTTTTGGTTATATATTTCCATTCATATAGATTGAAGTCCAATATTATTCTATTGCATTTCTGGTCAGTTAAAATTCTCATGTTTTTATCACATCTACTTCTGGTTTTTTATGATTAATTATTCTGTGACATGTAAAATGTAACACTTTCTCCAAATAAATATTATTATGTTGATTTCAGCCAATCACTCCAGTTTGTTAACACCTGTTTTGGATATTTATTGTATTATATATATAATTAATTATCTTTCTAGCTTAGACTTCTTTAGCCACTAATTAATAGAACATTGCACACAACAGAACTAAAACCCATCCTGATTTCAATCTTGAAATCCACACACTTGGTCATGGGGTTGAATAAATATCCACTTGTGCCAGCATCCAGTCCACATCTGTCTATAATACTACTGTTGCTGTTACTGCTACTACTGTGCTGAATATCTTCCAATTGTCCCTTCATACCTTACCTGTTTCCATCCTACTTTGTGTCCTGGGAGGCTAACCTATAGGGACCACACCAATGGACTCCCAGTTCTCTAGCTTCTAATTGGGTCCAGTCTCTCCTGGGGTGCTGGCTGGAGATAGAGGCTAGGATGAAGAGTGAAGTAAGGGTGTTTTTTTCTCCTAGCTCCCTCCCTGCCAAATATCCATGGATTGACTGCCTCTCTGGATTCACATCCATGGCTCCTGCAGGGAGACTTCATGCATTTCATAATTATTACACATTTTGTGGACTATGAGACAAAATGGACAGTTACCTTAAATATACAGCTATTACATTAATATCAATTTATGTCTATTAAAATTACTCTATAGATTTGCTGACTTGTATGTAGGCAATGCATAAAAACATACATAAAATTTCATCATCTTTGGATTGCTATATTTGATGACACCATGCTATTGCATTTTAGTGATAGTTTGTTGCTTGAAGCTCAACTTATAACCCAAATGTCACAATTAAGTTGTTACCTGCATGGTAAAAATACTCATACTTAGCCCTTACATGTTCCTTTTCATCATTAATATGTATGGCAAATAGGAACTAATCAATAACATAGCAATACATTCAGTAATGATCTTATACTGTTGCTTGGTTCATTTCAGTTTAGAGGCCTTTTACTGGTAATCCCATAAAACTGGTGACAAGTTTCAAGTTAAGAGACAATATTAATTTGAGTATGTTTCTCTGTATTCCCTGTCTCTTCATCTACTTGACTTTCCACTGGATGGTGAACTCCTAAGGGCAGAGATTATCTTTCATTTCTGTATCCCTAGTACCTAGTGCAGAACCTGATACCTGGTAGACATTCAAAACCGTACTTATAAAATAGATAAATGAAAATATAGAAAAACTATTGAGATGATTATTAATGTTGGTTTTCAAACCTATTGTAATAAGTGGGGAGTTGTACTTTTAATGTCAGATATTTTCAGTTTCAGTGTCAGATATTTTTAAGTCTCCCTTTCAATTGAAAAGAAAGCCCATAGTTTCAAACTTTTTGAAACTCATGCCACATGTTCAAAGCTAGCAAACAACCTGTATCAATGAAACGGATACATCCCACACATTAAGGAAGACTGAAACTTGTTCCTCAGCATTTGCCACTTGCAGTAATCTTTACTCATGTAGCTCTACTACAAGCGCTGAGGTCAGACTGCTAGGGGGAAACTTGACGATCTGCACCAGCAATGTGCGGAGCTTCCATCACTTTCATTTTGGCACTTTGAACACTGGAGAGAGTGACTAACTTTTGATGAGAGATCCTGTAGCTTTTGAAGGAAGCCACCCATTCATGGCACTTAGGAACCTTGACAAGCAAGGATTGACATGTTGGACATTTCCATGATTGCTTGTCAACACCCACATTAGAGAGAAGGAGAAATGTTTTGGAAGGAAGAAAAAGAAGACTGTGGCAATAAAATCCAATGTGGAGAATACTTACTTTCATGGATCTATGTAAAAAAAAAAAAGACATCCCAACTTTGTACATTAATAAATGTGAAAAAAATTATTTAAAACAGAGTCCTTGTAAAATACTAAATAGTTACACTTACTATTAAAGGCCTTTTTTATAAAAAAGGAAAAAAGAAAAAAAGAACAGAATTTAAGTTAGTGTTGAAGGAAATTCAGATTTAAAAAAAAACAACAATCTTTGAGACAATCCAGTCTGACCTCCTCATTTTATAGATAAGGAAATTATGAGTCAAAAAAGATAAATGACTCACTCAAAGTTATATAGTCAGGACTTTTTCTACTGTTTTCCTCAATACCATGTTGATTTCCACAGTGCTCAGAACTCAATGTTCTATTTAATCGGTAATTTTATAATCTAAAATTAAAACATGGAAATTATTGTTCCAAACATTAAATGAGAGATCCAAGGCAGTGGAAGAGTAGGTGAAAGCTACACTCACCTCTTCCCAGGACCAATCTGGAATTACAACTAAAGTATAAAGAAATGATCCTGAGTAACCAACTGAACAGTAGTTGGAGAGGAGCCTTATAACTAAGGACAGACAGAAGAAACCACATCACTACAATGTGACTGGTAAGAAGTGCAGAGGAGATATGAGAAGGCTCTCTAGGTTCCTGTTGGTGACAGCTGAAGTCCTGGAGGGATATTCAGCAGCTAAGGGGTTCCCCCTGAGAAATGTGGGGTCTAAACCCCAAGCTAGGATCCTCAGCCTAGAACACCAGAGCCAGAAAAAGGACCCAGGTAACATCAAACTATGAAAAGCAGCTGGGTTTCTGTTCACCAGAGTGACACCTGAAGATGCAGAGAGCCTCTTAAAGGGCCATTGCACAAAATTTCATTTGTAGCTACTTATCCTGGGCTCTGGCAGAGAAAGGGCAGAGTGGATTAGAGATGCATGAGGAGAGTCTGGGGCTTCTGGCTTTAGGGAGAGAACTTAAGGAACAGCCCCCAGAATCCCTGTGCTGAATCATTCCCCATACTACAGAAGCCATCTTGCTCAGGCAGGGCACTCCTCTCTGAATGGCATCACTTTGAGGGAAAGCAATAACCCCATGCTCAGGAATTACTGTGCCCCATCCTGTGGAACTTAAGCTGGACTGCTGAGAGGAGCTTGAGGCTATATTACTGATTAAGTTTAACAAATAATGTGAATCTTTGGGAGCTCTACACTTTAGTTGGCTCTTCCCTGGACTCGGTGCTGGTAAATGCTGACCCTGGTGTACAGCCCGGCTCTTTCTGCACATGAACAGGTTCAATAGAGGGAGCCACACACTGTGAATGGCTGATAGCTCCAAACAGGTTGCCCAGGGCCAGTGACAGGAATCATCTGACAAAGGTCTAAACCACAGTCTTTGCAGATATACTTAGTACATAGAAACAAATACAAAGAAGCAGCCAAAAGGGGAAGGCAAAAAAATGGACCCCAAATGAAAGAACAAGAGAATTCCCAAGAAGAGCTAGATGAAATGGAGACAAGCAATTTATCAGAGAGCTTAGAGTAATGATAATAAGGATACTCAACAGCATGAAAAAAGACATAGAAACCACAAAGAGGGACCAGCCAGAATTAAAGAATGCAATATCTGAAATAAATAAGGCACTAGAAGGAATAAACAGTAGGTTAGATGAAGCAGAGGACTGAACCAGTGATTTGGAAGACAAGGTAGAAAAAAAAACATCCAAGCAGAGGAGCAAAAAGAAAAAATAATTTTAAAAAAATGCAGAAATGTTGGGACAACATGAAGTGTAACAACATTGGCATCATGGGAGTAGCAGAATAAAAAGAAGCAAGGGATTAAAAACCTACCTGAATAAATAATGACTGAAAACTTCCCTAATTAGGTAATGGAAAAAGACAGTCAAGTTCAGGAAACTTAGAGAGTCCCAAAGAAGTTGGATCCAAAAGGGCCTACATGAAGACACATCATACTTAAAATGGTAAGGCTTAAATACAAGGAGATAATCCTAAATGCTGCAAAAGCATGTAGTTACATATAAGGGAACACCAATTAGACTCTCATTGGAATTCTCAACAGAAATATTTCAGGCCAGAAAGGAATGGTGTGAAATATTCAAGGTGATGAAAAACAGGGACCTACAACCAAGGCTAATTTACCCAGCAAGGTTATCATTTAAAATTGTAGGAGAAATAAGGAGCTTCTCAGGCAAGAAAAAGCTAAAGGAGTTTGTTAACACCAAACAAGCACTGACACAAATATTAAAGGGTTTGCTTTAAGAAGAAAAAGAGGGGGAAAAAAGTAGAGGAATATAGTCTAACAATAAAATGGCTTAAATCCATATCTATCAATAGTCACCTTAAATGTAAATGGCTTAAATACTCCAACCAGGGTAGCTGAATGGATAAGAAAATAAGACATACATATATATATGCTGTTACCAAGAGACCTGCCTCAGGTTGAAAGATAGACACAGACTAAAAGTAAAGGGATGGAAAAAGACATTTCATGTCAATGGAAAGGAAAAACAAGCTGGGGTAACAATACTTATATCCAACAAAATATACTTTAAAACCAAAGCTATAGAAAGAGACAAAGTACACTTCATAATGATAAAGGGAAGAATCCAAAAAGAGGATATAACCTTAAGAAATATTTATATACCCAACATAGGAGCACCTAAATATGTATAGCAAATCTTGATGGACATAAAGGGAGAGCCTGACAGAAATACAGTCAGTCATAGTTGGGGATTTTAACACCCCATTGACTTCAATGGATAGATCATCCAGACAGAAAAATCAATAAGGAGATAGCAGCCTTAAATAACACACTAGATCAAATAGATTTAATTGATATCTTCAGAGCATTTTACCCGGAGTAGCACAATATACATACTTTTGAAATGCACATGGAACATTTTCTAGGATAGACCACATGTTAGGATACAAGACAAGTCTCAACAAATTTAAGATGATTGAAATCATCAGGCTTCTTCTGTGAACACAATGCTATGAAACTAGAAATCAATCATGAGAAGAACACTGAAAAACACAAAAATTATGGAAGCTATATAACATATTTTTAAACAATGAAGGGGTCAATAATGAGATCAAGGAAGAAATCAAAAGATACCGTGAAACAAATGAAAATGAGAACACAACAATCTAAAATCTGTGGGACACAGAAAAAGCAATCCTAAGAGGGAAATTCATAGCTCTACAGCCACTCTTTAAAAAACCAAAACAAAACAAAACAAACAAACAAAAAAAAGAAAAAGCTCAAATAAACATTCTAACTTTACACTCAATGGAACTTGAAAAAAAAAAAACAAGCAAAGCCTAAAGTGAGTAAAAGAAAGGAACTAATAAAGATCAGATCCAAAATAAATGAAATAGAGTCTTAATGGAAGAGACAAAGATCAATGAATGCAAGAACTTATCATTTGAAAAGACAAAGATTAGCAAACCTTTAACCAGACTCTCAAACAAAAAGAGACAGAGAGAAAGAGAGAGAGAGAGAGAGAGAGAGAGAGAAACCAAATAAATATAATCAGAAAAAAGAAGAGAAATAACAACAGATACCCAAGAAATACAAAGAATAGTAAGAAAATATTAAGAACAACTATATGCCAACAAACTGGACAACCTGGATGAAATGGATATATTCCTAAAAACATACAATCTTCCAAAAACTAAGTTAGGAAAAATCAGAGAATCTGAATAGACAGATTATATCTAGTGAAATAGAAGAAATAATCTAAAAATTCCCCAAAACAAAAGCCCTGGACAAGATGCCTTCATAGGTGAATTTTACCAAGCATTCTGAGAACTAACATCTCCCCTTCTGAAACTATTTCAAAATATTCAAGGGAAGCCTCCCAAGATCATTTTAGGAGGCCAGCACTATCCTAATTCCAAAGCCAGATGAAGACACAAAAAAAGAATATAGACCAATGTCCCTGATGAACATAGATGCTAAAATCTTCAACAAAATATCAGCAAACCTAATACAGCCCTGCATCAAAAATATCATATGCCATGATCAAATGGGATTTATTCTGGGCATGCAAAGTTGGAATAACATTTGGAAATCAAAATGTGATTCACCACATAAACAAAATGAAGGGTAAAGCTACATGATCATATTAATAGATGCAAAAAGTTTTGATAAAATTCAGCACCAATCTATGATAAAAACTCTGGTAATATGGGGAACATACCTAAACATAATAAAGGCCATATATGACAAACCCACTGCCAGCATCATTCTCAGTGGGCAATAACTATAAGCATTACCCTATAATAAGGAACAAGACAGGAATGTCTGCTTCCACTTCTCTTACTCAACATAGGACTAGAAGTCTTAGCCACAGCAATCAAACAAGAAGAAGAAATAAACGGCATCCAAATTGGAAAGTAAGTTGTAAAACTCTATTTACAGATGACATGACACTGTACATAGAGGACCCCAAAGATTCCACCAAGAAACTACTAGAACTGATAAATGAATTCAGCAAAGTAATATAATACAAAATTAATATCCAGATATCAGATGCATTTTTATATGCCAGTAATGAACTAACAGAAAGGGAAATTAAGAAAACAATCCCAGGCAGGATGAGAAGGAAGATGGCAGAGGAGTGAATGGGAGTCACGCTGACCTCCTCCTAAGACCAAACTGGAATGGCGACTAAATAGTGGAGAAATCACCTGGAAAACAATGGAACGATAGAGGGAGAGGAGCCTTGAAGCCGTGGACAGTGGATTCAACTCTCACACATTCCAATGGGTGAGAAGTGTGGTGGAGGCTCGAGAGGGTGAGCTGGGCGCCCACAGGCACCAGCACCAGAGGGACATTGAAACCACCAGTTGGATCCCCCTGAGAAGAACAGGGTCTGAATCATAAACAGGGAACCCTAGACTACAGCTTCTAAAACCAGGAAAACACACAGACAAAACGCAACCCCGAAAAGCTTAGGGGCACTCTCTGCCACAGATAGGCAGCTGGGGATGCAAAGAGACATTTAAAGGGCCAAAGCAAAAATTTGCAGTGGCAGCCACCCTCTTTGATCTCTGGGTAGAGGCAGCAGCAGAATGGGCTGGTGGCTGGGAAAAGATTGGTGAGGAAGACTTTGTGAAGAAAACTGAGACAGTGGCCCGCGGAGCCCTGGTGATCTCACCTCCCACTCAGCAGCTACCATCTCGGCAGGCATAAGGGAATCAATTAACCTGTCTTTTGTGCGCTCCACACACAGCTTGTGTGCATGTGAGCTGGGGGGCTAAGTGCAGACAAGCTGGAAGAAATAGAGGATCTCTGGCCAAAAGGGTCACACAGCTGCATAGAGAGCCTTGAGGAGAGACTAGAGATGGAGGCATGGGGGAAGAACAGGAGGAGGAACTGGGGAGTCCCGACTCCCTCCCCATTCGGTAGTCTCCATTTTGAGCTGGGAGGAAGAGCCCCAAAGAGACAGAAGCAGGGCGTGGATGAGCCAGACGGCCCACAATTACAATGCGGTCTGCAGAAATAGTGGATCCCTGGCCAAAGGGGTCACAGAACTGCCCAGAGACCCCTGAGGAGATACTGGAGACAGAGGTGTTGGAGAAAGAATAGGAGGAGGAACCGGGGAGTCCCGACTCCGTCTCCTTTCCGTAGTCTCCAATTTGTGGAAACAGGCCACACCACCAAAGAGCCAAGGGCTGAAAAACACACAACAGACAGTTCAAAACCACCCAGTGCAGGGGCGCACACTTGTGCCGAGTGGCCGGCGAGGGTTGGCAAGCGTGTGTGTGGACCACGCGGGTTGGTGAGGGCTCCTGCAGGTTGGCACTGACGGAGCCTACAAGGGAGTGCGCAGATCAGCGAGGGCAGGCATAAACTGACCCGCGCGGCCCTGTGAATGCAGAGCAGTCCGGAGAAATAGTGGATCCTGGGCCAAAAGCATCACAGAGCTGCCCAGAGTCCCTGGAGGAGAGACTGGAGACAGGATTAACCGGAGAGTCCTAGAGCTGACTTACTCCCATTTCAGTAGTCTCCATTTTACGTGGACAGGCGATGTACCCAAAGAGCCAAAAGCGGGAAAGCACACAATAGAGGACCCTAAATTGACCAGAGCCGGGGTGCACACTGGGATGGGGGGCCAGATGAGTGTGTGAGGTCACGAATAAGCCCCCTGGGCTGGGGCAAACACGAATGAGCCCAGGCAGGTGGGTGATCCAGCTGGGCCAGGGAGTGCGTTCAAGGAGCCAGCATGAGAGTGCAGAGGGATCCACAGAAATAGTGGATCCCTGGCTGAAGTAGTCACAGAGCTGCCTGAAGCAGGAGTCAGACACAGACAGTAGACTCCTGGAAAGCTCAAACAAACCACCCAAAGTCACATACGGTCAACAACTGACATCATCAGAGGCAGGCCCAGAAAGAAAAGAAAGAAAGAAAGAAAAAGACCGGCAAACTACTATAGAAGTTTAATCCACAAAGTCAGGAAATCTAGACGGATCAATTGAAGCAGAAGCAAAAATAAATAAATAAATAAATAAATAAATAAATAAATTCTCAATAGACTCTCAAAAAATGGGAAGAAAAAGAGGTTCCCCCCAAATGCGTGGAAAGGGGAATCCCCACAGAAAGAGCTAAATGAAATAGAGGCAAAAGAACTATCAGATATTGAATTCAAAACAATGGTTCTAAGGAAGCTCAACAACTACCCAGCAAGGCTCTCAACTAAAATAGAATGGGATATAAGGAGTTTCCCAGACAAAGGAAGGTTAAAAGAATATGTGTCCACCAAACCAGCACTAGAAAATATACTAACGGGACTGGTTTAAGAAGATGAAGAAAAAGAATGAGGAAAAGAAAAAACCACAGGTACAAAGAGGAAAACTGAATAGGTTTCTGTCAATAATAACTCCCAATGTAAATGGACTAAATGCCCCAATCAAAAGACACAGGATAGCTGAATGGATAAGAAAACATGACCCACACATATGCTGCCTACAAGAGACCCACTTCAGAGCAAAAAACCTACACAGATTGAAAATAAACAGATGGAAAAAAATATTCCAAGAAAACAGGCAAGAGAAGGTAGGAGTTGCAATACTTATATCAGACAAAATAGATTTCAAAACAAAGACCATAAAAAGAGACCCAGAGGGGCACTTTATAATACTTAAAGGAAGAATCTATCAAGAGGATATAAACATTGTAAACTTATATGTACCCAACATAGGAGCACCCAAGTATATAAGGAAAATCTTGGATGACTTCAAAAAAGATATAGACAGCAATACACACATACTAGGGGATTTCAACACCCCACTGTCAAAAATGGACAGATCTTCCAAACAAAACATCAACAAGGATATTGTGGAGCTGAATGACACACCGAATCAAATAGACTTAACTGATATATATAGAACCTTACATCCCGAAGAAGAAAAGTACACATTCTTTTCAAATGCCCATGGCAGTTTTTCAAAAATAGACCACATGATAGGACACAAAGCAAGCGTCAGCAAATTCAGGAAAATAGAAATAATACCAAACTTTTTCTCCGACCACAAGAGCTTGAAACTGGAAATCAACCTCAAAGAGAAACTTCAAAAACTTGCAAACTCATGGAGACTGAACAGTAGACTATTAAACAATGAATGGGTCCATAATGAGATAAGAGAAGAAATCAAAACGTTTCTGGAAACAAATGAAAATGAACAGACAACAGTCCAAAACCTATGGGACACAGCAAAGGCAGTCCTGAGAGGGAAGTTCATAGCAATAAAGGCTTACCTAAAAAAGATAGAAACAATTCAAATAAAAGACCTATGTAACACCACAACTGCAAGAACTAGAGAAACAACAACAAATAAATCTCAGAGCAAGTAGAAGGAAGGAAATAGTCAAGATTAGAGCAGAACTGAATGACATAGAGACAAAAAGAACAATTCAGAGGATCAACCAATCCAGAAGCTGGTTCTTTGAAAAGATAAACAAAATTGACAATTTTTTAAGCAGACTCATCAAAAAAAAAAAAAAAAAAAAAGGGAGAGGACCCAAATAAATAATACCAGAAATGAAAGAAAAGAAATAACAACTGATACCACAAAAATACAAAGGATTGTAAGAAACTACTATGAACAATTATATGCCAAGAAATTTGAAAACCTCGATGAAATAGACAAATTTCTAGAAAAGTATGATCATTCAGCACTGAAGGAGGAAGAAACAGAAAGCTGGAACAGACTGATAACAGCTGGGGAAATTGAAGCAGTAGTCAAGAAACTCCTGGCACACAAGAGCTGTGGGCCGGACGGTTTCACAGGAGAATTTTACAAAACATTTAAGGAAAGGCTAACCCCTGTCCTTCTAAGGCTATTCCAAAAGATTCAAGAGGAGGGAAGACTCCCAGACTCTTTTTATGAGGCCGGCATCAACCTAATCCCAAAACCAGATAAAGACCCTACAAAGAAAGAAAACAACAGGCCAATTTTGCTGATGAACATAGATCCTAAAATCCTCAACAAAATATTGGCAAACTGCATCCAGCAATACATTAAAAAGATTATCCGCCACGATCAAGTGGTTTCATCCCAGGGATGCAGGGATGGTTCAATATACACAAGTCAATAAACTTAATACATCACATAAATAAAAGGAAAGACAAAAAACACATCTCGATAGATGCAGAAAAAGCATTTGATAAGGTACAGCACCCATTTATGTTCTAAACACTCAGCAAAATGGGAATAAATGGGGTATTCCTCAACATAATAAAGGTCATATATGAAAAACCTACAGCCAACATCATACTCAATGGGCAAAAACTAAAAGCTTTCCCACTAGATGGGGAACACGAAAAGAATTTCCACTTTCACCAGTTCTATTCAACATCATATTGGAAGTCCTAGCCACAGCAGTCAGACAAGAAAAAGAAATAAAAGGCATCCAAATAGGAGAGGAGGAAGTAAAGCTATCATTGTTTGCAGATGACATGATAGTGTACATAGAACCTCTGTAGAATCCACCAGAAAACTATTCAATCTAATAAGTGAGTTTGGCAAAACAGCAGGATACAAAGTCAATATTCAGATCAAAGGCATTTTTGTACACCAGCAATGCAATAGAAGAAGAAGAAATCAGGAAAAAAATACCATTTGATATAGCAACAAGAAAAGTAAAGTACCTAGAAATAAATTTAACCAAGGAGGTATAAGACCTGTATGCAGAAAACTATAGAACATTGAAGAAAGAAATTAAGGAAGATACAAATAAATGGAAGCATATACTGTGCTCATGGATTGGAAGAATTGATGTCATCAAATGTCCATTCTACCCAAAACAATTTATAGATTCAACGCAATTCCTATTAAGATACCAATATCATATTTCACAGAAATAGAACAGACATTTCAAAAATTTACATGGAACCATAAAGGACCCCAAATACCCGCAGCAATTTTGAGAAAGAAAAAGAAAGTAGGAGGAATCACAATACCGGACATCAAACGATACTACAAAGCCACTATACTCAAAACAATTTGGTACTGGCACAAGAACAGGCCCATAAACCAGTGGAACAGAATAGAAAGCCCAGAAATAAGCCCAGGTCTATATGGGCATCTAATATTTGACAACTGGCGCAGCAGCACAAAATGGAGCAATAATAGCCTCTTCAACAAATGGTGTTGGGAGAGCTGTACAGCTACATGCAAACAGTTGAAATTGGATCAGCAGCTGACACCATACACAAAAGTAAATTCAAGATGGATAAAAGACTTAAATATAAGCTGCAACACCATCAAAGTCCTAGAGGAGAACATTGGCAGGAAACTCTCAGATATCCCACGCAGCAATATTTTCACCTAGATGTCTCCTAAAGCAAGGGACATAAAGGAAAGAATAAACAAGTGGGACCTCATCAAAATAAGAAGCTTCTGCACGGCTAAAGAAAACATCAGCTAAATGAATAGGGAGCCAACCGTATGGGAAAACATATTTGCTAATGATACATCAGATAGAGGTTTGATCTCCAAGATATATAAAGAACACACTCAACTCCACTCCAAGAAGACAAATGATCCAACCAAAAAATGGCCAAAGGACCTGGGTAGACGCTTTCCAAGGAAGAGATATAGAGGTCCCAGAGACATTTGAAAGGATGCTTAGCATCACTACCCATCAGAGAAATGCAGATCAAAACCACCATGAGGTACCACATCACACTGGTCAGAATGGCCATCCTAAACAGATCAACAAACAACAGGTGCTGGCGAGGCTGTGGAGAAAAGGGAACCCTAGTGCACTGTTGGTGGGAATGCAGACTGGTGCAGTCATTGTGGAAAGCAGTGTGGAATTTCCTCAAAAAGCTGAAAATGGAAGTGCCTTTTGATCCAGTGATTCCCCTTTTGGGACTATACCCTAAGAATCCCAAAAGGCCAATTCAAAAGAACCTATGCACCCCAATGTTTATAGCAGCACAATTTACAATAGCCAAGTGTTGGAAGCAACCTAAATGCCCATCAGTAGATGATTGGATCAAAAAACATGGTAAATTTATACAATGGAGTACTACGCAGCAGATAAAAGAAAAGAACTACTGACCTTCTTGACAGCATGAATGGAACTAGAGAGCATTATGCTAAGTGAAATAAGCCAGGGGGCGAAAGATAAATTACATATGATCTCACCTATAAGTGGAACCTAACAAACAATACAAAGATACAAGCCAAATAAGACCAGCAACACTGAATGGAAAAGAAATGAACAGAGACAAGAGGGATGGAAGAAGGGGGGGATGAGGGAAAAGAAGGGAAGGGGCGGGTCGTGGAACCTGCAGCAAGGTCTTGGACAAAACCAAAGGGGAAGGATTGAGGGAGGGAGGGGGAAGAGGGCAGGGGAAAGTGGTGGGAGGAAGCAAGAGACAAATGTATTTGAAAAAAATAATTAAAAAAACGGAAAAAACAAAAGAAAACAATCCTATTCACAATTGCTTCAAAAACAATAAAATGCCTTTGAATAAATCTAACCCAGGATATAAAAGACCTGTACTTGGAAAATTATAAAACACCTAAGAAATTGAAAGGTACAAATCAGTAGAAGCACAAACCATGTTCATGAATAGGAAGAATTATCATCATTAAAATGTCTATACTACCCAAAGCAATCTATAGAATCAACACAATTCCTCTGAAGATTCCAATGAATTATTTCACAGAACTAGAACAAATATTTAAAAAATATATGTGAAAGTGCAAAAGACCAAGCACAGCAACTGAAATCCTGAGAAAGAAGAACAACGTTGGAGGAATCATATTACCTAATATGAAACTATACTATCAGGCCATAGTAATCAAAACAGCATGGTACTGGCATAAAAATAGACACATTATCAATGGAACAGAATAGAGAGCCCAGCAATAAACTCACACCATTATAGTCAAAAAACGTTCAAGAGAGAAAGCAAGCACATACAATGGACTAAAGATAGTTTATTCAATAAATGGTGTGGGGAAAATTGGACAGATACTTGCAGAAAAATGAAACTAGACCACCTTCTTATACCACACATAAGAATAAATTCAAAAGGAATTACAGACTTAAATATTAGACCTGAAACCATAATAATCATAGAAGAAAATATAGGCAGCAAAATCTCAGACATTGCTCATAGCAATACTTTATTGGTTTTATCTCTCCAAGTAAGGGAAACAAAAGAAAAAAAGTAAACAAATGGGACTCCATCAAAATAAAAAGTTTCTGCATAGCAAAGGAAAGCATTAATAAAATAAAAAGACAACCCACAGAATGAGAGAACGTATTTGCCAGTACATCTGATAAGGAGTTAATATCCAAAATTTGTAAAGAACAAAAAAATAAATTAAAAAAGAATTTAAAAAAAAAGAACAAAACTCAACACCAAAAAAATTAACAACTCAATTTACAAAAAAAAAAAGCAAAGGGCCTGAATAGACACTTCTCCAAGGAAGACATACAGATGGTCAATAGACATATGAAAACATGCTCAACATCAGTAATTATCAGAGAAATGCAAATTAAAATCACAATGAGATACCATCTCACACCTGTCAGAATGGCTATCATCAATAAATCAACAAACAATAAGTGCTGGCAAGATTGTGGAGAAAGGAGAGCCTTTTTGCACTGTTGGTGGGAATGCCAATTGGTGCAGCCACTGTGGAAAGCAGTATGGAGATACCTCAAAAAATTAAAAATGGATCTGCCTTTTGACCCAGTGAACCCACTTCTGGGAATATATCTGAAGAAACCTGAAACACTATTCCAAAAGAACATAAGACCTCTGTATTCATTGCAGCATTATTTATAATTGTCAATATATAGAAGCAGCCCAAATGTCCATCAGCAGATGAGTGGATAAAACAAGTATGGGACATTAACACAATGGGATACTACTTGACCATAAAAAAGAGAAAGTTGTACCCTTTGTGACAGTATACGTGAACCTGGAGAACATTATGACAAGTGAAATAAGCCAATCAGAGAAAGACAAATACCATATAATTTCACTCATGTATGAAATCTAATGAACAAATTGAACTAACAAGGAAAATGGGACAGACTCATAGATGGGGAGCAGGATGACAGCTAAGGTGAAGAGGCTAGGGGTGGAGCAAAAAGAAAAAAGGACTCACAGATCTGGACAACAGTGTGGTGATTGCAGGGTATGGAGGGGTATAAGGGAACTAAATGGTAATGGAAAAAACACAATTAAAATTTTTTTTAGAAAACAAACTTTAAGTGAACGTTGATTTTGTATTAACTATAGGTAATGTACAGATAAAATACTCCCACACTTGACTAGGTCTAGCTATTGATCAAGCCTTATTTATAGAAGGAGGGGAAAATATTATTATGATAAAAGGTAAAATTGAAACTTCTTCAGTTAACATTTTTTTATATTTAGAATTAACTTTACTAATTTAGAAGTAACTCAGGCTCTGTGATTTAACAATAATAACTTTAAAAATAGTTCTTCCCTCACAGCATAAGTAATGTCAATTTGGTTTAAAATTTAAAAAATAATAACTTTAAAAAAATCAAAGAATCTGGTATTGAGAATTCTATCAACTTGTTTTCAACTATTAGTAATTTATTTTTCTATTACTATGTTTTCATTTATATGATACATTTTAATGTAATGGAGACCTATTTTAATTTTATTCATTAATGAATGTAACAAGACTGAAACTGATGTGCTATGAAAGGGTGGGGCTGGAAGATAAAGCAGCCCAATCCCCTTAAAAACTAGTAGGAGTCACAAGTGACGCTTCTTTCTAAACTAAAGCAGCTATTTGGAGCAAAGAAACAATACAATTGGGGCTGCTGAACACTTTCTTAGAAAGGGTGTCAGAGAAGTATGTTTGTAGAGTGGAAAGAAAAATGGGCCAGAGAAAATAGCTAAAATGCAGCATAAGCTTTCGGGAAGGTTGGAAGGGACTTTATCCACGAAGATGGAATCAGAACCAGTGGGTAGGAGATGATCATTTGATCAGGCATTACTCAGGAAAAACCTTACCTGGCCACTTCCAAGGGTGTTGACTTCGGTAGAGCCTTAAAAGAGCTGGAGGGCTCCTCTCTAGCTAAGCCCTGGAAAAAGATAAATGTTTACTTAGCTGGAGTTTGGGTTGTGAGGAGATAGTAGTGGCAAGTGATTAGGATAGAGAGTTAAACATGGTCTGGTATACATAAGATGCTCAATCAACAGTGAAAGAATGATTGGCCTAATGAGCCAGAGTAAGGAGTTAGGATTTCTTCCCAGGCCAGTGGATTTTCAGCAGTGGATGACAAGATCAGACTTTTACTTCAGAAAGATTTGCACTGTGGAGAATGTACTCAAATTGGAGACAGAGTAAAAGGTAGTGGCTGCTCAATCTTTGGAATATTATATATTTAGCATTTTCTATTAATTAAAATAGTTCCTATAACTACATGGTAATAATTTGTGTTATGTACATCAGATAATCTCAGGTGTGCTTTTACCATGCTACCTGGCAATATTGTGAAATTAGGAATTTCAGCAAAATACAGTAGGAGCTCATTTACATAATGCAATTGGAACCATTACAAAAAGTTGGGTACAGCATGATGAAAATGTGACACAATCATATGTTAAATGTCTTACTTAATCTAAAAATTTAAGTGCACATTCATTTACCAATCTTTCAATCTAGAGCTAAAGCTTTATCTTTGAACATATATGTTCTTATTGGAGTTATCTGTAGTCTTTTTTGCATACATCACAAATATAGTGTATTTTTATAATGTCCAAATTTATTTTTGGTCAAGTGGAGTGAGAAATTACAGACTCTTGTGAAGCAATTTTTAAATGTTTACAATTGTTTTTCCAACGTTTACAGTTGTTTTGCCTACACCAAATTTAATATCAATATTTTATTAGCTACTTGCCTTTATAGTTTCCTAAAGTAAGCAACTTCATTTTTTAAAATATTGTATTGAATATGTCCTACCATTTTGATTCACCTTTTATTCCAGCCATTGTTGCAGTCACAAGCATTTTGCAGGTTTGACAACATTCACTCTCAGCTGCACTGTTTGCTAGGGCTTTCTAATGCCACAGCGTGAGATACCTTTGGTATGCTTTAGATTCTAAAGTTCAGCAGTCTCACCCATGTGCAAGGGATTTGTGCCCCATGGGAAACCTTTGACCAGTGGAGTACTGGACTTCATAGATACATTTCCCTTGACTTCTCAAAGGGTCTGTTTCAGGAAAATTCAGCCCCAGCTGCTAATAGCATGACCACCTCAATAACATACCTTTCTGCACTTCTGATTATCTATTCTTGGATTGCATTAACTACTCACAAATAAGACCTTATCTTAGGCTCACCTTTCTGGGAGGCAAGTCACACTAAGACTCATAGAAGCAACACAGCCCTTTTTATAACTCAATTTATTGAATGTTTAATTTTGTTACATGTTTATAGCAAGTGCAACTGGCATAAATAAGTTTGGAAAGAAACCTAACAGCCCCTGGTATATGTTCATGACAATTATTGGGAGCTGAGGTAACAGAGAGGAGCTTATCTGCCTCCAGCAGTCAGCACACCATGCCATATCAGCTTTACAGCCCATGGTGAGGATATCTGTAATCTGATGATTTTGTTGAGGCTGGGTAAGAAGTCTCCTACTGACTGTTGACCTAGAATTCATCAGACTTTTAAGATGCCTTAGCTAGCCCAGGGCAAGAGGGTAAAGAAGATGAAGCTTGCCTTTGGAGGTTTTCATCTACTCTTTCTGCTTTTTATCTTTTTCAGAAGTATTCTCTACCTTCTTTGTTTTTTATCAACATTGGCTCTCGGGAAATGCCAATACTCATTTACTCTAAGTAATAAAGTATTAAAAATGCTTGATATATAACCATCTCTTTCCTACCCTCCAAAACCCTCAGGAGTAGTTGCATTTTTTAAATTATAATATTATATCACTAACTATTGTCATTTAAAGTATAAGAGGACATAGAGAAGAGGTATGATTTGAAGTTGGTAGATTAAAAGTAGGGAGAATAAAACTTACTGGTGTCTTTAGAAATCACCCTACATAGATGTTCATTTATATCTATTAAACTTATAAAGGTGATTTTCTTCAAGTGGATTCACTTAACAATTATTGTTTGCCTTCTTAACAATTTTCTTATATAAAGATCTTTACCTGGAAATTGTTCTCATATCCCTCACTAGATAAAAATCTCTGGCCGCTAATTCTTTTCCTGTCATCTGGTACAGAACTGATTGAAATAATAAAAAAGACTTGATTTGGAAATTTCCAATAAAATAGAAAATGGCTGTATTATGCTTATTATGTGCTAGCACTGTTAATTCTCACAAGAAACACATGAATATTATTATTTATAGTTGGGGAAACTGAGGCACAGAGAGTTTAAGATACTTGTCCAAAATCACAGCAAGTGAAGGTCAGAGCTGGCAGTTGGCCCTGCCTTCAACTAAAAACAAACAAAAAAAGGTAAAAATGTACATGAAAAGCCAAAATCCTTGTAAAACTCCTTTAGAATTGTATTTGAAGGAACTCCTAGCCAACCACTGAGCAGGCTCAGATTTTGGGTTGAATGGGACCTTAGTTTGTTCTCAGTGCAAACTCCTCTCTAGGGAGAAACAGGACTGGGAATGGCCTGTTTGAATGCTTCTTTTGCCTACCCTCCAAATGCATGCACAAAACTTCCAAAGTACAGCCCATTTCTTGCCCAAGAGAAGAGTCTGAGACAACTCCCCAAGTATGTGCTCAATGAAGAAGAAGCCAGTTCTGTGGGCTTCAGACCGACATGTACTAATTAGTCATTTTCCAATGCCACAAATAGGTGCCAGACATAATTTTTCTTCTGTAGTTTTATTCCAACATCAATAGAGCTCACATTTTGCAGAGTATAGTCATTCCAAGGAGTACAACACTGTGATATGTTCTGTAATTCTAACTTTCACTTTACAGTGATCCTCTCCTCTCCTTCCATTTTTGTCAACAGTGGTCAGTTTTATTTATTCTGATCTGTTTTCTGTTAAACATGCTATGTAATAAAAATGTATACCCTACTTTTCCTCTTAGAGGGACTTTTAGAATCTTGGAAATTTGGTAGTGACAAGTTTTGACATTGATTTTTATTATAGTATATTCCCTGAGGGTTATGGAAGATTCATTTTATAAGAGAATTAACAAACATTGTATTTACAATAACATTGTAAGTTGGTTTATCTTTGCTTTATTTAATTCCAATGGTTTTTAAAAGTTAGTTTACAAATGTTTAAGGTTTGACTTATTTATGACAACATCTTTGCAAGGGAGTGTTCCTAGACCTTTTATTATATTTCTTTCTAAATCAGATAAAGCAGATGTGATTGTCATTAACACTGTAAATATTAAGCTAGATTTTTGACAATATTAGCAAAAATTATCTTCACCAAGTTTTACATAAACCACAATTTATTTATATTTTATAGTTGTTTTTAGGCACCTTTATTGCATTCTATTAATTAAAACTCACTCTGACCTGTGGGCTCTACTATTTAGGAAATATCAAGATTTTTATTTTATTTATGCCTTTGTACTTAAATTTGTGCTGCCAATGAATTATTATGATTCTCCGGGTAACTTCTATCATCCCACAGTGCATTCGGGCTGTCCTCTAATTGGCTGAAATATATCATGGGATGGCAGCTGCTTTAAGGAGACCTTCAGTGGAGTAGGCTCTCCTCCCAGTGTACTGTCTTTAGGAGTTTGGTTTTCTGGTTGTTGGATACTCTAGATCCTTTCCAGTTAAAAATGGGTGATATTTTCAACTCATTTCAATTCTTCTGGCTCCAATTTAGCAAATAGACATTACTCTTGTTAACTTGTTTAGAGACTAAATGTAGAGTAGTTTTGCTGAAACTCCCTAAAGTGATGAAATATCAGTTGAGCATATCCACCCTAGGTCTTATATGATGATGTTAAATCAATAAGAAATTACACTGTGTACCATTGACGTTGTAACCAATGTAATTGTGTCTTGGTATGTGGTTTTCTCTATGTATGATAGAGCTTATAAAAAATATAAATATGAATGAAGAAAGAGCAACTGAGTTAGTTAATAAAGTAGTATTTTATTAACTTATTGACATTAGAATTCTCATAAAAATATGTTACAATCTACTTACTGATCAGGAAACATTTGTTTGGAACTTCTGTGCACCAGGAACTGGGGATTTGCAGATCAAAGAAATAGGGACTCTGTCATCAAAGAACTCTCTATCTAATCATATTCTTATAACTGTTTCTCATTTTCAGACTCTGAGGTTATCTTGTCTCCAGATAATCGTATCTGAGATGAGACTAGTAAATTTGAGATAAACAATTTACTGACTACTTGCTGATTCATGGGATGATCGGTGATAAGCTATTCTGAGAGTTATGGACAATATTGGTTTAGGTGGAAGTTCTAAAAACTGGTAGTCATTACTGGTCTATAGGTATTTTATTTGGCATCCACAATGGGTTTTTGGGTTTGTCTGTTTGTTCATCTGGAAATGCCTTTATTCATCTTTACCTTTTATTAAAAAATCAAATTTCAGAAGTTTGGGGGCCATTTTTTCTCACTACCTGCTTTCCTTTCGGGAATTCAACTCATACGCCTGTGTGTTAGGCCATATAATATTTTCCACAGGCCACACTCCCAGCTCTTGTATCTTGTCTCTTAACCTGCTGCTGATCTGACTGTGTCTTTGGAGATCTGCCTGCGGATGCCAGTGAAGGGTTAAGGCCTTGAAAAGACTTCTCTTAGCCTTGTTCTTGTGCTAGAACCCCAGTGGTTTGTCCCCTTGTACTTGGGAAGACCTGCATGTCTCAGAGAACTTCTCTTCTGTTTCACCCTGGCCTTCATTGTACTGCTTTCACACACTTGGTAAAGACAGCCAGTGGGATGGGTACAGACTTGTTCTGTGGTGGGAGCTATTTGAAAGTTTAAGCAGTCATCCCAACCCACACACAGCTATAAAGAATCTTTGAAAAGTTCAGTTGGTTACGTCTTATTGTTATCTGTGGCAGATACTTCTTTTTCCTACTATTTTATCTGGGATGAAAATAGTCGTGCATCACTTTTGTCCTAGGAAAGGCACATCACCTCATTCAGTTTCCTTGTTGCTCTCAAATCCCCAGTGGATGTGTGTGTATGTGCCTTCTAAGGAAAACCTATGATTTTGTAGATTAGCCTTCTTATTCTAGTTGTGAGAATAGGAAAAGAGTGTTTTGTGAATTTCTAAATCCTAACCAGAGGCTGAAGTCCTCTACAGTGTCCAAAAATGTAAATTAGTTACCAACACTAAAAGTGTTAGGAGACTTACATTAAAGTCTCTCAAGAGACTAACTGGCTTCTCTTGAAAAATTAGAAGTTCTGACATTAGTGGACCCAAGTTTTCTAGCAACCATAGAGCTGCGTAATTGCTGCCCATTCATAAAAGGAGATAGAGCATTTATCTTTTTCTTTAAAGAGAATGCTTCATAGTGTTACTTGGTATTTAGACAGGCAAAGAAGCAGAAAGGTATTCTAAAAATACTTCTTCATTTGGGTTCCTATAGCATTTTAAGTCAGGCCATTTAACAGGTTCTTAGTGGAGTTTCACAATGCAACATTCCTCTTGGATCTTTTTCAAGTACAATGTATTCCTAAGTCCTCCTTGTGGGTTCATTTGTGTCAAGGTCTATTTATGAAGGCAAACTGTCCCTTTCAGAGTAATTATCTTTTGTTGAGTGAAAAGATTTGTTGAAATGTTATTATCTCAGAACTTATAAGATTTTTTAACAGATTTTTAAAAAGACTTTTGTTTTATAAGCATGTATATATGTGTGAGTGTATGTATTTCTTATCAAAAAAAGGTCTATAATTGGGACTATTTTTACTTGAAGGAGATGGAATAAGAGTAATAGAAAAAAAGTTAATGTTATCAGTAAAATACTTCAAATATAATCAATATACTTACTGATAAATTGTACTGCCAGTTTAAACACATTCAATTGCACTATTTATCAAGGTACGCTCTACAAAGAATCAAAATCACTAATTCTATTCACCTTTCCTTCATTCCTTTATTTCTTCTGTTATTCACTTGCTATTTACCAGGCACCTTGCTAGGCACTGGGTCTTTAATGGAAAGTCAGATAGATATGGTTTATGCACTTTTGGAATTTGGAGAGGTTAAAGAAGTCATTCCCCAGAGTCTGTCAAGTCGTATAATGCATAGTGTGCCATGAAAACAAGTTACATGGGTTTCACCATTACTGCCCTAGAAAATTGTATGCTGAAGTATAAAATTGGGAAGCATTGCATGTACAAAAGATTAATGTAATCATGAGGGTTCAAAGCTGAGAAATCATGAACAAGCATGGGGGTTTAAACTTTTCTGCTATTTAGATTTATCAAAGCCAAATACTGAGAGCCAATGGAATTCATCAGAGTAGGAAAAGCTAGACGATACCAGAGCTGTGTTCTCAACCTCAGGTAATTCTTGATTATCCACAATTTCCAATCATGGGCTGTGTTTTCCCATGCACATTATCTGTTGGATCACCCTTCCTTCAACCAGTTTCAGAGTTCATTAAGTCTTATATACCTTTAATTTTTGTTTGTTAAAGCTACAAGTAGAATGCAGAATATCCAGAGATTAATGATAATTCATTTCATTTTTAATTTGAACATCACTTTGGGATGATTTTTTTCATTGCTTTTTCCTCTTCAGGAAAATAAATTTGAACTGCACAAATTTTATTAGCCAAAATCTTTTAAGATATAAGGAGATGTAATAAATAAAGTAATACAAATCATTTTTTGAAATGTTATATATCCCCCAATTTTGTCTTCTGAAAGTAGTCACTTCAGAGTGATCTCTTAGTCCAATGAACACAGTCTTGGATTTGCTTTCCAATTCTATTATCACACATTCTTTTGAATATTCTGAGTGGCAGAACATTTTTATTTTGGAGGACAGATTTACTTTTTGGAATTGGCCAAACATAATTAAAATGTAAGCCTATTGAATAAGACAGGGTGATACTATTTGGGGGATGAGGCTAATGAGGTATAAAGTACGGAGGGTGGGTCTGTAGGTAAGCAGCTCTGAAAGTCATTTTTGAAGAGGAGCTTCAGAAATCTTTTGGTGTATAAGAATATACATGAACAGTTCTCTAAGACTATTATGTTAAAGAACAACAATCATTTGAATATAAGCTTTCATATGTGTTCTAAAAATCTGCCTTTTTAGAGGAAATTATAATAAGGCAACAAAACTAACTAAAATTTCAAAAATATCTATAGTCTAAGAGTGTATATGATAGCATGGTGTGGTATTATGCACATGTAGAAGCCTGTAAAATATCTGAACTATATATTTTTTGCATATTTGTATTTATGATCTAAAATAGCTTATCTACTTACTGAGACTGTGTTATGATTCAATTCTAAAGTACAGGACATTCTTTGAGGCACTTATGACTAGCATTTTTAAATTCTATATATAGAATACCTTATTATTAAAAAGCATGTATCAGAGATTTATACTAAATGTGTAAGTAAGGCAGGGCACTAGTGAATTTTACATAGGGTGCTTTTCAACAAACTTGGAATGCTCTCTCAGGTTGAACTAATATTTTATTTCTAAATATTCATTAGAAGCAAATGACAGAATTAAGTTTGAATTCTACTTTACCACAAACTATTCATGGTCTTAAGCAATTTCTGTTGTTTTCCATTTATATATGTATAAATAAAATATGTATGCATGTATAAATAAAAGTATATGTGTATATATGAAAATATTCATCCTATTTGGCTAGTGTATGGAATGTGCCTGGCATCTTATGGGCTCAACAAAGAGTAGTAATTGAGATGATACAGAAAAGTAGCAATTACCTTTTACAAACTCATAATTAAGAAAATATTTGGAAATACAGCCCTGGCTGGTGTGGTTCAATGGACTGAATGCTGGCCTGTGAACCAAAAGGTGGCTGGTTCAATTCTCATTCAAGTCACATGCCTGGGTTGCAGGCCAGGTTCCCAGCTGGGGGCATGTGAGAGGCAACCAATCTATATCTCTTGCACATTGATGTTTCTCTCCCTCTCTTTCTCCCTCCCTTTCCCCTCTCTAAAAATAAATAAAATACTTAGATAAATAAAGAAAATATTTGGAAATACTTACTAAATGTAATTTTAATGGCATTCATAACTTTTTCTTTTCATCATTGCTTACCATAGTGCTGGCAGACACTCAATGGGGTACTTACTCCCAGTAGTTTTAGAATCCATGAATTTTCAAATCAGAACATATGACATGTTCTGAGATTAGACAATTTCAGAAATGGCAATTCAGAGTCATTATAAAGAAAAAAATAGTTTTCTTATAGACGGCGCATCTACTACTTTTCTTTGAGTTCTAAAATGGGGTTAACATGAAAAATTATCAAGAAAGCCCTAACTTTTGCTATCAGTGTCTGTGTATGCATACATAGGCACTCTACAATTTTCCTAATATCTGACTTCTGAATCAGCAGTATTGTTGCTGTGTTCCAGGAGCCTAGTGTTATTACTTTGCTTTTATAATATATCCATGAGCAAGAGCCAGATGTTTAAGTTCACTTTTTTTTTTTGATAAAGAGATTATCATCCCTGAATATAATCTCAAGGAATTTTAATGGGCCCCGCTTCTATAAGAAAAAGTCTTGTTTCTCTTCACCAAATCAAAGGGCTTTTTATTGTATGAGAAGTATAATGCTGCATTCCTGCATTCCGGGAGAGGAAACCTTTGATCCCTAATGTGGATGCCCAAGTTTGTAAATTTAATAAAAAGATTTTAAAAAATGTGACAGTTTTTTATCTGAAGCAATAAACTCTGATTAAATCTTGCCAGTTGGATGCTAACAGTCTATCTGGGTGTCATGAAGGTTAGTGAGAGCTTTGAACAAGATAATAGCAACAGACAAATGTGAGAGAATACGAAGTTTTAAAGAGCCTTTCAGAACACTAAAGAGTTTAGGAAATTAAAATAATCAGTATCGTTGTTCATGCTCCCGAGCAGCCTTAACTGCCTAGGTTCATTCACTTCTCTGTCATTGAGTAAATCTATCTCCTCCATTGTAATGACTGTTTCTTAGTCTGTAATGATTATCTTTCATGTTCCTTTTTATTAATATTTTAAAATAAAGATGGGACAGAAAGTAATATACCTATTATCAGTCGAGTCTAACAGGATGCCCGTCAGCTAAACCTCATTGCTCTTACAACTGAAGAGATGAGTTTGGGAAAGAAAAGATGTAGGGAAGAATTTATAGTAACACATTAAAAATTGTTTTTATCATTATGTTAAGCAGAGGCCATAGCATATAAGAAAAACAATAATTACTAAAAGGCCTCATAAATGTTCAGCTATGCAGACACATTTTCAAAGTATAAATTTCTAACAGTGATATTAAAAATCAGAAATTTTAGATGGATAGCATGCTTTATAATAGTAGATATTAAGTGCAATTCAGTCTAGTTATGCATCTTTAAATACATGTTCAGAGTATGGTAGGGTCTTTAGTTAGAGTAAATTGTAATTAATGTTGAGATTAACTTTTTATGTCAATTCTGGTTCTTTGTATCTATCACATATGCATGAGAATAACATTTTAATAAAGGGAAGGAGGGTTTGGGCTATTATTTTAGACATGGCGCAGTGATTACCATATTTGTTTTGCCTTAATCATTTGTTTTGGTTAATGTTAATAGTATGACAGAACTCCATTCTTAACTAATATATCCAACTTTATTTATAGCGCATATTTTTATTTAGATACTAAGTTGAACTGGCTTCTTCTAAGGTTTCACAGTTGTAGCTATACTAAAACATATTAGCTTGGCACAGGTTTTAAAAGTGCACCCTTTGTTAGATAAAGGGTGTCGTAATGGCTTCTGGAATGATCTATTATTTGGGGCATATAAAAAGAAGTTATAATGCTGTTCTTTAAAATTTATGTTTCATAATAAAATGAATAATTCATTCACTCATCCACTGACAAGCAGAATACTTAAATTAATGTCTCAGTGTAAAACATCAGCACCAAACCAAAAAGCTATGGTTGGAGGTAGAGAAAGAAGCCTGGCTATTAGGATATAATACATTTTTAGAAGATAACTGTAATATAAAATGAGTCTGAAAGTCATTTATAAAGAACAGGATATTAAAAGCTATAAGAAAGAAAGACCATTTATCTATTTGTGTACTATTTTGAAGACTTGAGCCAAATGTTTCATCAGCGATTTGGGTGCCTTCCAATAAACTGGGCAGGGTTGATATGTGTATTGGGGGGGCGGGGGAGGTGGGCAGCAATCCATTTTTCCTTTGAGCTTGGTTTATTTAAACCTTCATTCATTAATTCAGTAAATGTCTATGGAGCAGCTGATATGTATAAGGCACTATTATATATATTATACACACAAAGATATCTAAGTCATGGAGTTTAGGATTTGCAAGTGGAGATGGCACACCTAGGTAAATTTAAGACAAGCTTAATTTTTAAAATGATTTTGAAGTAAATTTTAACATGAGATTAATTTATTATTGGCTAATTAAGGATGAATAAATAACTTACTCATTGTCTTTTTTTCACATGTGCAGCAATGCATTATCATCTTATCAACATAATGATAATAGTCAACATGTATGTTCCTAGGCACTATCCTATGTATTTTACATGTAGGTATATGCACACAATAACCTATGTAGTGAGTGCTATTATTGTCTCCATCTGATAATTGAGGAAACTGAGGGACAGAAAAGTTATGTAACTTGCTTAGGATCACACAGGCAGTAAGGGCAGTCACACTTAGTTCCAGAGTCCAAGCTTTCACTCTTACAAATGTCATAAATGCAGGCATTGCTGTCACCTCAAAATCAAGTTGGCACAATTCCCTGAGAACATCTAGGTGGCATCCTAAGATATTGGAATTGTGAGGGCATTTTTTTTTGGTTTCCCAATTTCTTCAAAGATGAGAGTAGCAATTTCCATATAGTTAGAAACAAGTGAAGAAGCTCAGACCTTTGTTTGAAAAAGGAAATGACATGAGTATGACAGAACATATTTTGTTTATCTTTGAACATTAATCTTTACCAAAAACTTATATTTTCTAAAATCAGGGTTTATCGGGGTCAGTCTAGAGAGTTCAAAATCAAACATGATGGTTTCTGGATTGGTTAGAGTCTATTCATAACAGAATAGAATCTATTATGAATATACTTTTGGACTGGGAGCGCTATGAACCAGACCACATTACTTTTCTGGACCTCATGTTTTTTGTGTATAAAATGAAGGAACTCGATTAGGTCATCTCCTGGGTCTATTTAAGTCATGATCTTGGGTTTATATCTCTTTAAGTTAATTATGCTTATGAAGTTCTAGATTTAATTGAAAAATAAACAGATTTCAGTGAGGGAAATCAGCCAAATTCAGAGAGAAAATAGCTTTACATGGAGAGTAGTCTTTATTCCAATGACACATAGCTTTGACACAATGTAAGTCACTAGCTTACATTGCACAAATATATTACATGGTATGTCTAACTGATTTAAATTAATTATTTGTTCAGAAATAGGTGTTATTTGTTTAGCCAAGACATTGTCATATGTAAGTGTTTGGTTATAATTTCCTATCTGCTGGCTGTGACACAAAGTACGTTTTTTAAGAAGAACTAAGTTCCAACAAGGAAACTCTAAACATAGAAAACACTAAAAAGTGGTATAGCAATATTGGAGTAATTACATGTTCATTTGCATGCATCTCACAGAACATTGTAAAAATCATAATAATCTTGTATATCACAGATTTGCAGGTATTTTTGCTTTTATATACCTTCGATATCACTTTCATGTACCAGAAGCACTGTCAGATAATTTCCAATGCCTGAGCACTTGTGCCAAGGTGTGTGACAACACTCGAATATGCAATTTCAATCTCATAGTTAAAAATGTTTGCTTGAATAGAGTAGTATGGAGATAATTTTTCCTACCCTGAAACTAAAACCTAGAGACCTTAATAACTTAATGATTCTCTGTCACAAATAAGCCACCACTCCCGTGGCACGTGTGTGTATTTCTGGTGCAATACACTTTCATGAAGAAACAGTTCATGATAAAAAAAAACAAAAACAAAAAAACCCCTTTCATTAACCTTGTTAATTGCCATTTTTTCAACTTTAAATTGGAAATTGTAATACTTTGTTTTCTTAAAAAGGAACTTTGATTCTTCTACATTTCTTGTGACCCATTTTATATCAGATCACAACACCTGAATATGATGGAATGTTGTGGATGAGAACAGATATTCCAGCTGGAGATGAGGACGGAAAGGGAATAATACTCTCACTCTCTATGTGAAAGGTTTTTGCCCATCAGGTTTAGGAAGTAGAAAGCTGGGACTGGGGCGGTGGTAGGGTGGGGACATTTTCTTACCATTGTTGGTGTGCACCAAAGTCATTTATAAGAGAAAATTAAAGTAGCAAAGTATAAAATGTTAATGGCTGGTTTTATTAATTTTTAAAAATTTAAAAAATAAATAGTGGCAGTTTCTTCTGAATCTAAGGCTTCAGGAGAGTGGAGCCCACTATGGCTTCTGGTCTTCGGTGGATCTCACTTCCATTTTGAAGAGCAGCAAGAAGCATTTTAGGTCTCAGTCTTTTGTATGTTAGCCCCATATTTCTTCACTTCAATTCACAGAAATAGCAGTCAGTTGGTTTCAAACTGACTGTTAATCTTATTGGTCATGTTTCCATTTCTGCAAATGAATTACTTGACATTTAATGATACAAACTTCTACCTTGACATATGCCGACCTGTACTCACCTACTTCAAACAATTTTCCCTTTACCTCCTGACTTTTAAGTCAGCTTCCATTAGAAGAGAGCCCTACATTAATACTCTATCTGAGAAGGTAAATCTGTCCAAGGGAAAATATGTCTATTCACAGAGGAAACTCAATTTATTATTTTTCTTATAATTTGAGTGCCTCTAATTACATTAAGGAAAATGTTTTCATTTATTTATTTTTTTAAGTTGTTCAATTACTAATTTACTAAAATTAAAGCATAAAATTATGACATAATAGAATTTAAGCTCACTTCTGCTTTTTAGATGTATATACACACATACACATACACATATATTTTCTTTTATATGAGATATAATTTACAAACAATAAATCAGCAAGAGGACAATTGTGCATGTGTATAAAACTACCACCCATATTTCTAGAAAATTTCCAGCCCTCTCAGCCTCTACTTTTACCTCCAAGCCAGAGACAACCACTATTTTGTCCTTTAGCACCACATACTAGTTTTGCCTCATTTTGAACTTCATGTTATTGTAATATAATATATAATTTTTTGTGCCAGACTTCTTTTTTGATCTAAGTTATTTCAGGGAGGTCTTAATCCTATTGTGGTATGGAGCAATAGTTTGTTCTTTTTCACAGCTGTGGGTTATTTCACTAAATGGCTATGTTACTTATTCATTTCTTTTGTTGATGAAAATTTGGGTTGTTCACAGTTTTTAGTTATTATAAATAATGTTGCTATGAACGTTGTTGTAAATGTTTTTGGTGGACATAGCACCAGGAGTGGGATTGCTGGTTAATGGGATAACACATGTTTAGATTTAGTAGATGAGCCAAAAGTCTCGCAAAGGGGCTGCTCCAGTTCATACTCTCATCAGCACTGCATAAGAGATCCATGTTGTCACCAACATTTGATATTACAAGTGTAGATCTTTTTATGTTTCACTATTTTGGATGGTATATTGTAGTATTTTATAGTGATTTTAAGTTGCATTTCTCAGCTAACAAAGTCCATTAAGCTTCTTTTTTATGTATATTGGCCATACATTTCACTTTTGTAAAATATACTATCAAATCTTTTTTTTTTCCTCACTAAAAAATCAGGGCTGTTTGCCTTTTTCTTATTGATTGGTACTCCTTTATAGATTATAAATTTAAGTCATTTGTTGGATGTGTGTATTGCAATTATTTTTTTTTCAAATCCATAGTTTGCCATTTCATTTTTTAAATATTCTCTTTCAAAGAGTAGACATTTTAAATTTCATGCAGAATAGTTTATCTTTTTTGTGTGTATGGCTTTTTTTTTTCCAGTTTAAGAAATATTTGTCTATCTCAAGATCTTGAAGATATTCTTCTATGTTTTCCTTCAGAACGTTTATTTTATACCTTTCACATTTTAGGCCTCTGATACATTTTTAATTAATTTTGTGCATGGTCTGAGGTAGAGCTCAAGGTCCATTTTTTTTCCCGTTTATGAAAAGACTATCCTGTCCTCACTGAATTGCAGAAACACCTTTATTATAAATCAGGTGACTGTATCTAGGTGGGTGTGTTCCTTGTCTATCCATTTTATCTCTTTGGTTTACTTGCCTATTCTTGGGCTGAAACCTCACTGTCTTATTGTTGCTTTATAGTAAGTCTTGCACTCTGGTAGCAAGTCCTGCAACTCTTGTTCTTCATTTAGATTTTCTTGACTATTCTAGGCTCTCCACATTTCTGAAAGTAGATTGTTGAAAGTTTTCTTTTCAAAGGTTTTTAAAGACATTTTTGGAAATTAATAAGAAATTTTCCAAAGCAAGAGACTGACTCTTAACTGATTCTGATTGTCAGGTATTTGGTGAATGAATTGGTTCTTGAGATCTGAATTTTTGTTGAGAAAGAATAAGACTAAAAAGTATCCATTAAGCTCCTTGGATTGCTGTACATCTAACACACAAACAGTTATAAACTTCTTGATTTCAATGGTACTTAATTAGCATCATCAATTTTGGGATGGGAGGAACCTCAAGGATCATGCAGTTCAAGGCCTTCATAGCAGTTAAAACTGTAAAGATAGGTGACTTTCCCAAAGTCTGCCTCCTAATTTATAAGCCAGTTCTCTTTCCACTAAATCTTGCCATATATATTTTTTAAGATTGTATTTATTTATTTTTAGAGAGGGGGAAAGGAGGAAGAAAGTGAGTAAGAGAAACATCTATATGAGAGAGAAACATTAATCCATTGCTTCTTGTACATGCCCAGACTGGAGACTGAGCCCACTGGAGACCAAGCAGGTGCCCTGACTAGGATTTCAACTGGCAACCTTTCACTTCACAGGACGATGCTCAACCAACTGAGCCACACTGATCAGGGCTAAAGCTTGCCATCTTTAAATCAAGCCTACCATATTTCAGGAAATATTTGATTTGATACATGCATCTTTTGCATCTACAGGAGATTTAGGATGTGTAACCTTGATAATGTTAAACTTCAATAAAGGGTAAACAGTTTATAAGAACTGTTCTTTTGTGATATAGAGAGATGCTTAATTAGCTAGAACTGCATTGAAAATTGTATTGTAAATCTTTAAAAAATTAATACAAGTCCCCGTGAATTATATCTCCTATGTTTGTGCAGTCCAAAAGATTTTAAGTCAGCAAGGCACATCTTGGTCTGAGAACAATGTAGTGTTTGCACATTCTCTTCATTCTCATTTGCTTCAAGAGAGGAAGTCTCCTTCTTAATTCCATTTGCAACAGACAGATTTTGGAGGCTGAATGCTATAAATCTACAATTATAAAGTATTTTAGCTGATATGAACCTGAACAGATGAGGTACATCCCTGACAGTGACTCTACCTGAAACAGTTTGTTTCCTTTTCCTTGTATTATTTTATTTTAATCATGTTTCTGAAATGTTGCTGGGGTTTACTCTTCATCAAGGTGTCCAGCTGAAAAATGATTGTCAAATCCTGCTGAGGCAGGGACAGAACAACAGTAGCCCACATCGGCTGCAGATGTGCAGAGTGGTAACTTTGGGAGGCAATGATAATTAAAGAGCATATGGTCTGTAATAAATCTGTACAGTAGTGCTAACTCATATTAATCCAGGATTCAGAATAATAGCACATCCTTATGAATAGTGTGTTAAATCTCAAGTTACAGTTCCTAGGCTTAATATAGCTCTGCGTAAATTTGGTGGTTTTTCTCATTTGATATAGTATATGAAGTGTGAGAAGATTTATGATATAATTTGTATACATGTGCCCTGATCAAAATGGCTGAAGAGGGCCTGATAAAACATGAACATCTGGAGGTACAGATGTCACTCCCATGAAGCTGAAGACTGTTTGATGGGGAACAGGAGCATATGACTGCGAGATGAGCAGGGCTCGGAAGTGCCAAGTTTCACATGAGTTTGATAAAAATACGTTATGAGTGCTTAACATCTTGATTGATAGTTTTAGATGAAGGAAACTATCCCCTAAACCTGTGGCCTATCTTTTTGTTTTGTTTGGTTTTGGATTTGTTCATTAGTTTTACTCTTGTTACAAGGGTGACTTCTACCAGAAAAGGTAAAGAGTTTCGAAGCTTGGAAAATAGAGTTCACACTTTTGAAGCAGGGACAACTGTATTGGAGGCATATGATATTTATTTTTTGCCCTGATATGGTATTATCAGAGAAGAAGGGAAAGGTGTTGAATTCCTCATTTATTTGCATGTCTCAGGCTCTATATATTAATATACTCAGCCCATATACTAAAAACCAAATGTATTTATATATTAAAGAATATATATTTTTGGCATAGAGTTGCATATATATATATATATATCTATATATATCTATATATCTCCTAATATATTAATAATGTCTTTGTTTACTGGAATTATAGGGGAATTTTGTTTTATTTTGATTATCTAATGTTCATCAATGAAGGTTATAAAATGGTGTTTTTTTAGAAGAGAAATATTGATTGGGATATTTTCCTGAAATGAGAATCTTCACAAGTTCCAGTTTTAATCCATCAGTCTTTAACTGTCCCGTGGCTTCCTTCTGCTTCTATCAAGTTCAAAGGATATCTACAACTTCTATTCCTTTTCTCTCATTATCATCAAATCAAAATAAAGTGAAACATAATTATTCTTGTCAGTTAAAGTAACATACTTCCTAAGTCGACTAGTGTAAAATATTTGAGTCTGACAACTGTTATGAGCCTAAATGAGCAAAAGCATTTGGGACCATATGGTAAAGAATATGAGCTTATAAGGTGAAGAAGTATCTACTGAAAAATTCTAGGGACTGAGTTTTAGAGATTCCTGATGGATCTTTCCTATAGGAAGTAACACCTCAATATCAAGCCACTCAATTCTCCTTCTGATGCATCAACATTACATGGCTGAAGATTTTTGGAATTGTTTTCTGAATTCATTTTTTTTTTTTTTACCAACATTTGAATAGTTAGAGCTGATTTTAAGAGTAATGACTTACCCCTGTGTCATCCTGGACCAGGCCTTGGAAAACTTGGATTGAAGAAAACTTCTGTGAATTCCCATAATTCTTTTTATAAAATCAAAGTATATGTGCCATCTTAGATAATATAAATTTTTGTAATATAATGTCAATGGCCTGCCCATTTATTTGTTGAGTGTTGTGTTGGGTTGGAAATACAATGGATAACACAAGCAAAGTCACTAAGGCAATACTAGATTTTCCTGGGGAGTGATAGAGGATGATTATATTGCTATAACATTTGGAGCTGAACAGTATGTGACCTTAGCTGATCAGCAGCCCATTTTTCACCCTATGCCATTCTCCTCCTTCCTACCCTCCTCTTAACCATACTGTGCATGAATAGCTACACTCTCAGATTTACTGTCCTGCCAGTGCCTCAGGAAGCAGCTGCTGATGCTGTGAGGATGCATGCAATCTAGAGATGCCAGCCTTTTACTTCTGTCTACTGGGGACTTTTTTTTTTTTTTTGCTGGCTTCTCATGAGCAGTTTTTTTTATTTCATACTAGCAGTGCTGTATCACAGCCTGAAGAAGGGATAAAGGCCCAAAAGATTTGATATGAGTTTCACAGGGTAGCATAATTCTACCCTCTCAGAAAGCTTAACTGCTACCTCAGAAAACTGCTTTAATATGAAAGTGCAAGGGAGCATTTTTGAGTTACTCCTGAAACAAACAGAAAGAGAAGAGAGACAGACCTACACAGAGAAATAGACACAGACTGACTGATGTACACTGTAGGTCGAACACTCAATTCTCTTCCTGGGGCAGAAAGGAGTTTTTTAACTGTGTAAAGACAACAAAAGGGGTCAGCTAGCAGGCCAAGCATATACTCTGGAATGGTCTATGAGAACAATCATATGGTCACCTTAACCGTACATATGTACCTGTGTGTATATGCATATGTCCACACACAAATGTGCTATGTCTGGAAAAAATCCAGCCATAGTTAATATAGAAAGAACAGTTTGTGCAACAATGATCTAACCTGGCAGCCAAGGAGAGTGGACTGTAATACACATGTGTGAAAAACGACAACTTCATTGTACTAGTCAGTAGGGGCAGTAGACACCATTGAGTGATCATGTATACTGTGTGGCTGTCACATTTAAAATGACTAAGCAAGTAGAGCAACAAATTTGCATCAAATTTCACATTAAGTTTGAATATCTCTCCACAGAAACTATTCAGATGATGCAGAAGGACACAGCTATGGACAACTGGTGATTGGCAGCTTCATCAAGCCCTGAAAGAGTTGTCTGTCTTTTTTGCCTTGTCTGTATCCTCTTCTTTCTTAGTCCTGGTTCTACATTCCCATCCATGTGTTATAAATAATTTTGGAACATATTTAGTATCTCTGTCCACAATAAAGTTTATAGACTTTGACAATAGCAGTTCTGTAGTGCCACACTTTTCTCTTCCCATTTGCTACTATATCAATCTATGTATGTATGGAAGTTCTAATATAATGCATGACGTGCAAAAAATCTGCTATGTTAGATTTTATAAAAAGTCTCTATTGGTGCATGAGAAGTTTTTCTTTGTTGGTTGTTCTGTTGATGATGCTTTGGACTTTGGTTGAAAAAGGACATCTCCATCTTAGCATATTGTTGCCTAGAAAAGTCTGTCTCCATTTCTCAGTATTCTCAGTCTATGACTATTTTAAGTATCAAACTATCAGATGTCACCTCCAATATTATCAACTGTGCTTTAGACCATGTATTTCCTTCTTTTGGGGGGATTTTGCTACACAAGTCAAAAAGAATTTCTGATACAGCCAACCAGGCAAAAAAAAAAAATTCTTTCTTGTTAGATGTAAAAATAATACCTTTTAAAAAGGAAATGTAAATCTAATATTTTGGAAAAATTGATACCCTTAAGATTTTAAATAATTTGATAATAATAGTTTTCAGAAGAAATTGCAATAAATAGTAAAAGAATGTTGCCTAGAGCATACATTTGCATACACACACATATACAAATCTTTAGCAGTATATTCAGATAAAACTACTAAGGATAGCAGGATCCATGACTAATACTGCAAGGTGAAAAATAAACAGCTAGATAGCTAGTGTACTAGATAGGTTCATTGCCTGCCTTGCAAAGGAAGAAGGAGTCTTATATGTTACAATCTCCCTGCTCCCTACCCCAAACCAGAAACAAAAAACTCACCAGAGATGAATGCATCAGGAATCAATACTCAACCCAAAGGGGTAGGAGTCATATAAAAGCTGGAAGCAGAGATAGAATTCTGTCTTAATTTTCAGAAACCAAGTGGAAAGGTCTTGTAGACCTGGGAGCTAAGGCTGCCATTCCGGAGTATTTACAAGATCAGTTGGCAGAAAGATGAGTTTGTAGGATGAGGAGAAGCAAGCAGAAGGACAGATAGGCACTGCATGACCTCTGAAGAAAAAAAGAGGAAAAAATATTGGTTTTGTGTCCTGACTAATTTCTAGATCCAAGTCCCTTGAGACCCTGCTCCATTATTTTCAATATGGCATGTTTCCTAGGTATAATACTTTATATGTGAATAATCAATTCTCTTCTTGAGTATAGTCCTTAGCATAGACTATATACTCCAAGTGAATATTTATTATTAATAACAACAGTGATATTAATAATATTTTACCTCTAAGGGTTGAGGATATTTTCTGTGCAGGTTTTCATAGGAAAAGTTGCTTTTTCTGATGAATAGTGTGGAACATTTATTTACTATGAAAAAAACATGGCTTTTCATAATCTTTCCCAAGTTATATTTCTAGACTAACTTTTTATTTGTAGACTCTGCTCTAGGCACATTGTTCCCTGAAGATGCCCAGTTTTACTCTCTTAAAAATTTTAAAATTATTTATTTATAAAATAATACTCATTTATTTACACTTGTGCAAAGTGTCTCTTCATCCTAGAGGAGATGTGTTTCACTCTGGCTGTATATTAGAAGTTCCTGGGGAGCTTTACAAATATAGGTGCCCACACCCCACACCTCACAGAGCTCCTGATTTCATTGGTCTGTGCTGTGGCATCAGTTAACTGAAGTATCATTTGCATTCAATAAAATCATCCATTGAACTATACACCACTTAATTATTCATCCATTTAGCTAAACATGAAATGTGTTAACTGTGTTCAGTTGTGTCACCATCTGCACAATCTAAACACAAAAGTTTTATCTTCCCAAGTTTCCCTGTCTCTGTTTTTGGTTGATCCCTTCCTCTGGCACCTGACTCCAAGCGCCCACCTATTTGTTCTCTGTCACTATTGTTTTGCCTTTTCTAGAACTTTATGTAAATGGAGCCATTGAGGGTGTGGTCATTTAAGTTTCACTACTTCTGCTTAGCACACATCTATATTTTTGAGACTCACCCATATTGTCCCTGTTTATTGCTGAGTAGAATTCTATCATATGGGATAAGCCATAATTTGGTTCTCTTCTTTATCAGTTGATGAGAATTGTTTCCAGTTACTGGGTTACTATGAATAATGTTTCCATGGATATTTACATTGTGTGTGTGTGTATGGTCTGTGGTGTGTGGGAATGCTTGAAACAAGAGTAAATAAGGCTGCTATAAACATTGGAGTGCATAGGTTCTCTTAACCTGGTGTTTCAGGATTCTTAGGGTATAATCTAAGCAGTGGGATCACTAGATCAAAGGGCAGTTGCATCTTTAGTTTTTTAAGGAAATTTCATACAGTGGCTGCACCAGTCTGCATTCCCACCAACAGCACACTAAGGTTCCCTTTTCCCCACATCCTTACCAGCACTTGTTTGTTGATATATTAATGATGGCCATTCTGACATGTGTGAGGTTATACTTCATTGTGGTTTAATTTGCATCTCTCTGATGGCTAGTAATGTTGGGCATCTTTTCACATATCTCTGGGCCATCTGTATGTCCTCCTTGGAGAAGTGTCTATTCGGGTCCTTTGCCCATTTTTTCATTGGATTGTTTGTCTTCCTGGTGTTGGGTCACATGAATTATTAATATATTTTGGAGACCAAATCTTTATCAAAGTGCTTAAAACCGCCTAAGTGCCCATCAGTAAATGAGTGGATCAGAAAATGTGGTACATTTACACAATGGAATACTATGTAGCAGAAAGAAAGAAGGAGCTACTACCCTTCACAACAGCATGGAACTGGAGAGTATTTTGCTAAGTGAAATAAGCCAGGCTGCAAAAGACAAATACCATGATCTCATCTATTAGCGGAACCTAATGAACAAAACAAACAAACAAGCAAAATATAACCAGAGGCATGGAAATAAAAAACAAACTAACAGTGACCAGAGGAGTGGGGGGAGAGGGAAAATGGGGGAAAGAAGTGGAAGAGTCTAGCCAAGGAACATGTATAAAGGACTCATGGTAAAGGACTACAGGGTGTAGATTGCCTGAGGGTGCAGGAAAGGCGGGGCAGGGGAGAGAAACAGGGGAAAAATGGGATACCTGTAACTGAACAACAATTAAAAAAAGAGTAAATAAACCAGAGAGATTAGAAAGAAAAGGGAGTATGAGAAAAAAGAGAAGATTCTTCCCCAAATGTTGACTTTGGGCAAATTAAAGATCAAATATCTTTTTAGCCCTCCTTAGTCCAGTTCTCTAGCTGGGGATTTATAGTTAGCTGAGTACCCTCTTCCCTAAAGTCAAGCACTGTGACGTTCAGCTCATATCTGATTATGGAGATTCTTCCTCCTGAGTCAGGCTCCAGTCACTCCCTGTTTCATCGAAAGCCAGTTCTGATCTCTAACCAGGAGATCCAGCTTTCATTTAAGTCTCTATTAAGATCATGGGCAGTTGACTGGCTGTTTGCTGTCTACAGTAACTATCTGGTTTTCTTCATGGCTAGAGGCATTTTTTTTGTCATGACCCTGTTAATATTGCCTCCCTGGTATGGAATAACATTTTACTGAGAATGATTCACTCTTCAAGACATGTCTTCAGAGTCAGTAGGTATTAAGTTGCTATATCCTAGGCACAGAGCTCTATTATGGAAAGAAGCCCAGCCATTATAATAATTATAGTGATGGACATTTCCAGGGTCATTAAAATATATTAAGCATCTCATTAAACACAGTACATAGCTTATTGCACCTAATCCTTCTTACATTACAAATGAGAAACTATTGCTCACCCCCAAATTATGAATGAGAAAACTGAGACTCACAAAGGCGAAGTAACTTGTCTAATGTCGTAGTCCCAGTGGGAGCCTAAACTATATTCACTTTCTCATTCATTAATTCATTTGAATGCTGCTACCCAGATTCCCTAGTTTCACCCCTAGCAAAGGGAACACAATTGGTTTTCAAAGAAGCACAAATATTAGTCACCTGTAAGGATTTCCTTTCCCACAACCACCCCCACTTTTCTTAAAATTTTTTGTTTGCTGTAGGTCTTTTGCCTGAAACTTGGGTGTCTAAAAGTGAAGCTAGAATACTTATGCAATACAAAGAAGCCAAAGAAAGAAAGTAAATCGGTGGTGTACCCTCAGTTTTGTTTGACAGAATCACCTCAAAATAACTTATCATGTCATTACTCTGGCTTCCTATATTGTGTTGGCTTGGAGATAACAGGCATCTTCAACTTCATAGAGATGTGCTGATGGGAGTTGCATAGATCTAAACTCCAAACTCCTAAATAAATTTTATGATCCTGACCCTAGTCTGGCATTCACAGAAGTGAACTTTTGGGGTAAATGTGCCAGAAGATTTTCTCCATTTTGTGAGTCCCCAAATACTTTTGGAGAATGCATAATGATGACACTCCCTCTGTCTACTGGTCAGACATTAATGCTTAAAAGTACTCCAGTATCTTTAACATGAAATCAGTGGTGTTTTTAGTCAATGTGGTTGCTGAAAATTTGGTCAGACTTGCTTCTCAGGAATTTGGCTAGGAATTTTTTAAAATTTATTTTGCCTCTCTTCTGCGTGACAATGATCTTTTCTTTCATGATAGGGAATATAGTGGTGTGTGTGTATTTCAGGATATACCTTTTCAAAAGAGCTTATGAGGATGATTTCTAATTAAAATAAATAAAATACTTCACTGGATACTGGAAACAACAGCCTGTTTATACTCAGATTGTATTCATGCTGTGCGAGGAAAAGAACCACTGAGGTGATTTGATGTTTTATTGCTGCTGCCATGGTGGGGAGAAAGAGAACAGCTTTGAGTGAGGAGACATCTTTCTTCAAATGCTGTATCTCTGGGGTCTGGCCAGGTCAGGGGGATTCCTTTCTTCAAACATTGAATATTTTTCAGCTACCCTATGGTCTACCAGATGTTCCTCGGCTCCTCCTGGCTGGATCTGGCCACTGCAGGGCACAGTGTCTTGTTGCTGTTCCTAGAGGTCTGGCTGGGAGCTCTCTGCAGGATTAGAATATGGTGCTAATGAGGCCTAGGCCACAAGCTTGATCCAGGTGTGAGCCAGTCACCTTAACACAGAGAAAAGCTTTGTTCTTTAGCCTTAGTTTGCACTTAGCCCCCGCTGGCCATTCTACAAATGAATCAGAAAGGGAACTAGGTGAGTGGGTGTAGGTTGATGAATGAAGGATTCATTTCACTACAGGAAAATAAAAGCACAAGGACTTACTGCACCCAAGGTTATAGAAACATCTTTATAGGTGTGGGCCAAGGAGTGGTAATTAATAGAAGGCAGGCATTTCCAATCAAAATACAAAGTTACATAAAAGTATCTACTATGGACACAAACCCAGAGAGGCCCAGTCTTTATACCCATGCTATACAGGAGGAAAATAAGGAATTTCATTGACCATATACTTATCAAGTGCCTAATATTGCCAACCCCTCTTCATGTTGCCGATCAGGGCACTCATGAATATCTATCTTCAAAGAAATTAATGCTATTAGGAAGTAGAAATGAAACAAGTACACAGATACTATAACACAGAAAGCATAAGGTGAATTATGAGAGGAACAAACAAAATGCCATGGGAATTCTGGGAGGGAAACATCAAAATTACAAAGTACACCATTGTTCTATGCAATATTTATTCCCTTCTATTTTCCTTACTGTAACAGATCTTTGATTTTGTTTAGTATCCACCTTTTGCCACACAGTCTGGGGCTCCAGGGGAATTGACCTCTTGCTTAGCTTCAAAGGATTTAAGCTGATTAGTCTAAGCCAATCACTGGAATCTCATTATTCTCTCCTGTGCTTAGTTTAGGAATGGTTAGGCACCCAAGTCTGACTACTAATGATTGTGGAGGAGGACCTCTGAAAAATATTTTCTTACACTCTAGCATCCCTTTCTCCTTTGCATGTTGCCAGGACTGATGTAATACCTGGGTAACTGCTGCAGTCATCTTAACATCAGCCTGAAAAAAAGCCAATAATAGAGGAGCACAGAGTAAGAGAAGTTCTGCAGATTTGAGTTAGGTTTTCTGTTATTCGAAGGTAAACTTGACACAAGTTTTATTCACTTACTGGGAATGAAGAAAATTTTACACAAAAGCCAATACTAAAGATGAGCATTGAAGGAAGGATACATTTGGATCATTGGAGTATAGAAAGGAAAATATTTTAGATGCTGGGATAGTGATAGGGAGGTGGGAATAATTTAGGTTAAGAAAAAAATCAAGAAGAAAGGCACAGATATTTACAAGTGTAAAGTATGTTCATCTAGACTGGAATTTGATATTTTCATGGAAACTTCATTCTGTAAGGAATATAGACCATTTACAGGAGAGAGAATATTAAAAATAATTTTAAAAAGGAAAATAATCAGATGCATGGGATATAATAATATGCAAAGTATAATGAAAGTTTAACACCTACACAAGGCAATTGAGGAGAAGGAAAATAGACAAACAGAAAAGTTCTAAAATCCTATACAGTCACTAGATTTGAATTATGACTTTCAAATTTGACCAAAATGAAAAGGCAAGCTAGTTAGACACAGGTCAGCGTTTATATTTGGAGAAAACATACCATTTCCTCAAAAGAACTTATTTATGTGTATATTTATGTGGGAAACAATAGAAGATATAAAGGATGATGTCATCATCAATTTTCTCTACAGTGAATTCATGATTGTTTCCAACACTCTTTTCAACTAAATGGAAATCAAATTATATAAGTGCTTGGTGGAATCTTAAGTTAAAAATAGAAAAAATAAGTCGAGCCATATTGTGGAGTGATTTAGATGACAGAGTAAAGACTTTGAAATTTATTTCACAATCAATGGGAAAATGTGGGGTTTGACTGAGTAGTAACATGGCCATAGCTGATCTCTCATAGAGTTTAATCTATTAATCATCTGTGAGTGACATCAGAAGACAACCATGGAGAATGAGAGGAAATGAAACAAATTAATATAATTTTTTAATACTTACTAGATACTAGGTATTATTTCTGATGATTTAAATAAGTACAACATCTCATTTTTTAAAAACAATTGATGATCCTATAAGTTTTCTCCCTTATTTTGTAAATGTAGTGAATTATATTGATCGATTTTCAAATGTTAAATCAATCTTTTATTCCTGCAATGAACTTAACTTTATTCTTATGTATTAAAAAAAATCACCTGGATTTAATTTGCTAATAATTTGTTTAGGACCTATCTTTACAAGAAGGATGGTCTTATAATGTTTTTGACATCTTTTAATGTTAAGTTTATGATGGTCTCATAAAATAAATTGTAAAGAATTTCTTTTTTAAAAATATTTTGGAAGGCTTTGTCAAGATTGGTACTATTTCTTCCTTAGTGGTAAGAAAAATTCACTGCTTAGACTGCTTAGCCATCTGAGTGTGAATATTTCTTCATGGGAAGGTTTTATATTTTATATACATATATATATATATAAGTATAATTATTCAGATTTTATATTTTTTCTGTTAGGAGTTTTGGTAATTTTTTTAGGACTTTATTTCATCTAAATTATTAAAAGTTGGCATATGATTAAGATACTTGTATTTATCTTTGCTTTCTGTAGAGTATATAATGATGTACTATTTTCATATTTGATGCTGGTAACTTTTTCTTTTTCTTGAGCAATCTTTCTGGGATTTATTAATTTTATCTTTCATAGACTTATTTTTCAAAAGACTGATTTTTGGTTTATGATTTTCTCTATTGCAAATTTTTTTATTTAGTTAGCTTTTGCTGTTATCTTTATTATTCCCATTCTTCTATTTCCTTCATTCATAATTTGCTGCTTTTTTAACTTTTTAAAGTTGACATTCAGATAATTAGATTTCAACTTTTTAGTAACTGTAAATAAGGCTATGTTTTCTTGTATACACTAATGTAACAATAGTCTCCATATTTTAACATATATTTTAGCAGTTTAAAATGTATTCTAATTTCTATTGTAATTTTTCTTTTTTTAATTAATTAATTAAGTTTTTCAAATACATTTGTCTCTGCCTTCCCCCCCACCACTTTCCCTTGCCCCCTCCCTCTCTGCCTCCCTCCCTCAACTCTTCCCCTTTGGTTTTGTCCATGAGTCCTCGCTATACATTCTTTGACTTTCCCCTTCCCTTCCTTTTCCCCCGCCACCCCCTTCTTCCCTCTTGTCTCTGTTGGTTTCTTTGACTCATCAGTTACTTGCCTGTACCTGTTTTATTTTCCAAATATTTGGGTTTTTAAAAGTTATTCTTTTATTAATGATTTCTACTTTAAGTCTATTGGGATAAAAGAATATATTCTGAATGATTAAAATTATTTGAAATCTATTGAAGTCTATCTCATGGCCAACCATATGGCCAGATTTTATAAAAAATATTCCACATTTGGAAAAGAATGGGTAAGTTGCATTTACTGGACATAGTACTCTCATGCCTTTTAGTTCAGTTTTGTTAATTTTATTGTCTAGACTTCTACATCTTTCCCTTTTTATTTTTGTCTGTTTATTCAATCAGTTACCAAGAGGTAAGTGTATATTCTAGTATCCCAATAAAATTATGTAATATATAATTACATAAAAATATATAAAAATATATATTATGACATTACGTATGATATGCATTAAAATGATTACATTATCTAATATTAATTTTATTTTTTTTACTGCCCTTCCATTTCTTAAAGTTAAACCGTTAGACCTATGCAATCTCCTTTAAAACACAAATTTCAAGCAAATTTGTAGTGAGGCTACAGTTACTCTTTCTCAGAATGAGTTATTGTAAACTCCAGCCTAGATAGCAACCAGATACGATTTTGCAGGCAAGAGTCAGAAGGCTTTGGGGTTTCTGAATTGGCTACTTCTGTTGCATAGAGATAAAAAAAAAATCAGAGAAACACCCATGCTTTTGGAGGTGCAGCAGAAAAGTGTGACCAGGCAGGCAGCGGCAATCCTTAGGCTGCCAAATGTTAATGGGATACCAGGTAAGATCTTGACTCTTGCAGTGATCTCTCATCCCCTTTTTCCTGTAGCATGGCCTTACTCTGACAAGGTTGGTTTCTACTGGAGTGGGCAAAGTAGGTTTACAGTTGTGAGTACTTGAAACAGAGTTTATTCTTGTATTACTATTTATTTATTCATTATTGTATGTATTATTATTATTAACCTGCTTTTGCCCACTCCTCTATTACTATGCAGCTAAGTACCTGGTAGAAAAGAGTCTGAACTTGGTAGACTTTTGAAGTGTTGTGTTCTTTTTCTTTTTTTTTAAGGGACTGAAGAAACACATCAGGTTCCCTTACAATCAGCTTCAAGCCCCTTGTCACATGTAATATCTCTCCATCAGTGGCCGGCAGGGAGCCAAAACTTGGATGGAGAGGCAAGCAATAAAATAAAAATCACATTTTCAAGATTCCTTTTCCCTGCTACCCTGGTTCATATTTGATGAATGGACTGCATTTATTTTAAAAGTATGACTGCACACACATTACCAATACTGTACCACTGTGCACTTGGCAGAGAGAAAGCTTGTTATGAATTCTGAACCACAGAGAGATATTAGCACATCATTAATATGCATAGGTGCAGATATCTGTCTGTTGTTTTATAGTACTATTTCATTTATATAGTGTTGGTACTTGACAGATAGAAGAGACTCCATCCCCAGCTAGAGAGATTCCTAAATAAAACTAACAAGTTATTGCAAAAGTAATCAGAGAGAGTGAAGGAGTTCAGGTTCTTGTTTCTCTCTATATAAGGCCAGTTCTTGAGTTTCATTTCAAATGTATCTCCATGTGGACTACCTTAACTTTTATTCCTTTCTTCCCTCACTGACAGTAAATTCACCTGTTTTTACTTTTCTTTCTTTTTCTTCCCTTCATTCTTTTTAACCTTAAAATGCAATTTGCTGCTAGTTTGGTCCCACTTGCCCGAAAGAAGTCTCAAGGAAATAAAACCTCATGGGGTGCGGGGCCAAGCTACTTACACATATTTCTATGTACACCAATGGGCCACCAGTGCGCCTACCTGTCAGGAAGGCATTGGATGTAGGGAGTATTATTTGAATATCTTAAAGTCATCATTTTACCACTCTACTTTTAACCGTCTCCAATAGAAGAAACTCAACTCTTTAGGAAGGCATGCTGAGCATTAAAGGCCCCTGTTGTCTCTGTAGCTGCAGTCTTGTGTCTTCACTCTAGCCAGAGCTTCTTGCTGCTTTCCAAGTCACCTTATTGTTCTGGGCTGTTTCCCTTCTCTTTGCCATCATGCATTTTGCCCTCTTAGTCTGGAGCATGCTCTTCTCCTCTGCTTGGGAACTTCTTCCCAAGGATTTTCTCTTTTGCGAAATCTTTCATGAATCCCTATGTAGAATTGCTCTCTTTTTCATGTTTCTATAGTACCTGTAATAATCTATTACAACATCACTTACATTATACAATGAATTCTTTATATGTCTCTGATCCTACTAGGCTGTGGTTGCCTGCAAGGGAAGGGATGTGTTTATTGTTATTGTATCTCTTGTGCCTAGCATAGAACCTGGAAATGACAAGTCCTGAATAAATATGTATTTTTTGTGTACTCTGGGAATTTGGGACATATTTGAGGTAGGATTAGAGAACCTGTGGGAACAGAACACATCAGAAGTATTGGATTGTGTATCTGAAATTATGAGAGAATCCATCTGATTAGATGAATCCTTAAATATCACCATCAAGATACTGAATTGAAACCTGTTGCTATTAGTTTCCTTAAGGCAGGTGAAAATGGCTGCAGCAATTCTATTGCTTAGATAAGGGTCCTAACCCAGAAGGCACACTAGCTGCACTGAGTTCTAAAATATGTTTGGCCTATCCTATGTTGAAAAAAGAGAGAATTAGTTACAAGCATTAAAAAATCCAGAGATTTATAAATATCGGAATTCCTATCTTCTCTTAGGGTAAAAGGGCTGCAGTGGTCCCACATTCTCACATGGCAAAAATCAAATGGACATACACTCTCCATGTGCCTTAGACCCACCACTCTCATCACACATGTTTATTCCTTTATGGTAAAAGTGACATACCCATTGAGGTTGTGTGGATATTTAACCTGTGTGAATTTATGAGCATTTTTTGAAAGGAACAGGTCCTTAATTTTCATCATAACTTCAAAGAGGGGCATGAACCTAAATAGGTTAAACTAATTTGGATAAAAATGCATGTAAGAGACAATGCTTTTGAGCTGAAAGAAGACTACTAATTTAAAATAGACATCAGAAAGTCATAACCAAACTGGATTTTATCATTTGTCATTGACTGAATTGTTGGGTGGGAAATGAAGTGAGTTTTGAGGGGTGGATACAGTTTTGTTATCTTAACATGATTGATGTAGCTGAAAACACACACACACACACACACACACACACACACACACACACACACACACTGAAAATATACCTGCTAAAGAGAAAGAGCATAGCAAACACCGGAAATGCCACTCCAGAGATTTTAAATATTAAATTTTTCAGTGAATACTTTAATGACTAAAGATGACTAAAATTAGAATGGTCCATAAAATAATTACAGAAATCAAATCCATTGTACATAATTATCCAAATTACAAGTGAATCTGGAATTCCTATTTCCCTGAATTTGATATTTATTTCATATAGTGGCAATCTCTTTCTGTTGAGTACAATTTCATTCCACTCATATTTTTAGTTTTATTATTATTAAGGACAGCCATTTAAATATGAGACTAGAATTGGCTTATTGTTCTTTATTACTTAACAAAGAATCTCTTTTTGTACCTTACCTCTGAACATATTTAAAGAGTGTAATACATTATTAAACTGATTAATCTGTGCAATTTTGATTTCAGTTAATGATTCAGGTGCAACAAATTTTATTTATTCTTTCTGAGAGTCTCACTTCCTAGAGATTTTGGTAAATGAATGTCTGTCATTGAATTAAAACAAAGTACTAATTTAGCTGGAGATTTGAACCTGCTTTTTCTTCCCTCTCCTCACTCATAGGTAGACAAATCCCAAGTAACAGATATGAAAAGTAAGTTCTGTTTGAAAGAAAGGACAATTCCACACCTCTTTTAGTAACTCATCTCATGATTATAAAACCCATACTGCACAAAGTTCTTCCTTATGTTAAGGTAGGAATAATTTATGCCAAAGATAAAAGTCATTTTCTTATTCATTTAAAAATAATACATGTTACCTTATCATTATGTTATTTGTATTAGTTGAAAAAAAGAATACAGCTAGAAATTTCTTAAGTTTAAAAAATATTCCTAGAGGGACTGAGTTAAAAGACTTAAAAAATCTTTTTTTTAAAAATTTATTTACTTTTTAAATACATTTTTCTCTGCCTCCCCCCCACCTCTTTCCCTTGCCCCCTCCCTCCTTCCCTCCCTCAGCTCTTCCCCTTTGGTTTTGTCCATGAGTCCTTGCTATATGTTCCTTGACTTTCACCTTCCCTTCCCTTTCCCTGCCCCCCCTTCCCTCTTGTCTCTGTTGAAAAAATCTTAAGAATAAAATAGAAGATGTCAATGAGTTGCTTTACTGGCAATATTTAGCCTGATTTCAAACACTTAAAGCAAATGAAATAATAAAAAAATTAAAAATCAATGATATATATTGCTGGTTTGAAGTTACATAAAATAACAGCATAACTTAGACATGATATCAATTGAGTTTTCTTGGAGATATAAAATTTAGTTTTATAGTAAATTTGGTAACAGGAGTTGTCAAGTGACAATGAAGGAGTCTATTAATTCCTATAAAGTTTACTATGCTTATCTGAGAAGATGGAGATATTATTAAATGCTTTGTAATACATATTCCTTGGGGATTTATGTAGAAATTATTATTACAATACATCTTTGAAAAAGTTGCTACCTAACACTCTTTCCAATGAAATTGTTACTAAATTGAGGCACATTCTGCCACCAAAGTCCATAACAGCTGTTCCACCTTAAAAATAATGACTAAAAACCAGCAGGTGGTTTGCAGTGACCAGACATGGGCTTCACTGTCCCGTGGCTGTCCATTCAGATAGTGCTCTTTAGGAGCCATCAAATGGAATGCCTGAGAATTGTCTGGAAATATCTGATCTTGATTCATGAAAGTCACTTTATATATTTCATCAAATCTAAGACTTCATTAATTATAAGCCACACTAATATTTTATGTTCCATTAAGAAATAAAAAATGCTGCCAATTAAACTAAGATCCAACATTGATTATAAGACATTTCTAATTTCAATTAGAGATGTTAAAATGTGAAAAAAATATGTCTTAGAATGATGAGAAAAGGTATTAGCTGTATTCCTTAAGCTCTCCTCTCAAAGGCCCTCTCACTTCCCCACCTGAGTGATACAGTTTTGGAAAATGGTAATATGGCCATGTCTACTGAGGATAACTGGTGATGTGAAGTGTGCTTTTTCATGTGTTAACTGTTAAGGTGGGAATCATAACTTGTCAATTATTAAAAGATATACTTTTCAGTCTGAATATTCTCCAGAAAGATGTTAACTAAAGTTAGATCTATGTTATAGGATGTTCTGAACAGCAGACCTTTTCTTCATCTTTGATCAATTCAGGCCTCCGTTGTTCAGAGGCTGTAGATCTCTCTTAAGGCGCCTCTAGATGCTCTGGAGCCCTTAGGCTCTGCTGTTTAACTGCATCCACATGGTTGTACAAGAAGCTGTTCTAGGTAGGCATGCTGCATCTCTGAATAATGAGAAACAGTCAGTACTAACACTGTTGAGCATACATACACACATTCATGGAGCTTATATCTAACATCTATTTAGGGAGCTTTAGTTATGTGTCACGCATTGTTTATAGACAACTAATCTTAATCTTATAATATTCACCACAACCTGAGAGGTCAATAGCAGCATATCTATTTTACAAATGAAACTGAGGCTTATTGAGATTGTTACTTGTTCATACTATGTACTTAGAAACTGATAAAACTAAGGTTCAAACTCAATTCTGTCATAACTCTTAGCCAGTATTTTTTAACCACCATAATACCTCTCACAGACATACCACATTTATTTTTTATGTTTTTTATTTTATTGTTTTATTAGTTTTGTTTTAAAGAAACTTGTCCAAAAAAACCTTTCTGTATTATACTTCCCCACACATATACATATACCCTACACCAATGTATGCAGAGACAGAAGCAAGGAAAGGGACAGGAGAGGGGGTAATGGACATTTCTTTGCTCCTAAGTGGTTTTAACAATAAATTAGAAATCAAGAGTTTTAGGTTTAATTTTTCTGTTCCTATTTTTCATTTTGGTTATTTAAGTTCTTAAAATGCTTCAGTATGTCCTGAAATAAATTATTATTATAACAGTTTAAATAAGCAGGTATTCGTCCTAACTCTCTTTGTTCTCTTCCTCTTTTGAATTACATAAATGGCTTTATTTGAAAGGAAGCAGGATGGCAACTTAACCTATTGCTATTGATCCTTTAGTGTTTTCCTAATGTCTTTAGTTTATAGGGTAAGCAATCAGGGATGTGGGAATCTTCCCCAAGTCCAATAATATTGGATGTGGGGGTGAGGGCATGAGTGCTACTAAATAATACAGTTTCTGAAATGTCAAGGTACAGAATTTGTATATTACAGTTCTCAAATGCTAATGACAATATGCTCATCCTTTTAATGGAAACATTAGTAGGAAGCTCCTGGCTACATAATCCATCATACCGCAGAAGACTTGCTGACTTATGCTTTGTGATGGGCCAGTGAGAAAAATATACAAACTCATACACCAATGTTGCAAATCAATTCTGTGGCAAAGTGGAAATAACTCTTGTACCAATAAGCAGTAAGACCTACAGGGAGAAAAAAATCTTTTTCTGTATTTCCAGCTTGCAGATAGAAAGAGATGCCATCAATCATATTGGAGAGCTTCTATTTCAGGGTTGTTGTTCTTAAAGACAAACCAGATGAAATCAGACAGGACCAGAATATGCAAAGGCATTTGGATTTTTCCAGTCTTGGTGCAGGAAGGAAGCAAGGAAAAGCAAGACATTCTCTTGGAGTTTAGCAAAGGCATGTACATAGGCTCAGTTTATTGTCAAAATGACTAATTAATCACATCACAAATGGCTATTAATCATACATTAATGAGATATTCTCTTTGCTCTGGCAAGTACGGGTTCTGTGGAAATCCTTTCTCCTTGGTACCCAAAGCAAGCCAAAAGCATGCAGAACTCAATTAATCTTGGAGCAGCATGGGGTGTTTGAAACTGCTCACAGTTTGAAAAGAAGCAAATAGCAAAGACATTTAAACTGTCCATATTTCACTGTGTAAATTCAGAAGCACTTAATCATCCCTCACACATTCTTTTGTTCCCTTTCTTCCTCTGTCATGTTATAATTGTGTTACAAGCCTCCTCCATTTCTTTCCCCAAACTTGTACACCAAAGCACAAACGAAAAAGAGTGGGGCTTCTAATAAATTGATTCTCAGTCCTCTGGGGATAAACAGACAATGAGTGGACACAATGTGTGTGTGTGTGTGTGTGTGTGTGTGTGTGTGTGTGTGTAATATTTCAGCAAAAGCAATGACTACATCTAACGGCATAAATTATGAATTGAATGCCATCACTTACTAAGCAACATCTATGTTAGAATTTTCTTTCCAGGTCCAGTTTCCCACATTAACCTAGGGAGAAAAATCTATGAAGTTTGACTCAGTTAAATTCTCTACAAACAAAGGCTTTCATTTTTTAAATAATTGAATGCTTTAGCTCATTCAACAGACATTTATTATTTACACAGACTCTAAGGATACAAATGTGAATCAGTTTTATTTCTTCCCCTTACAGAGTCCACAATATAGTCTTAGAAATGAATTGTTGTTTGCCTAAGGGAGTAAAGGAAGAGAGAAGAGCTAGTGTGGAGCATGGGCACACTAGGGAGCATGATGCATTAGGTGCTGGTCAGTAATAAAAGCAGGCTGGATACTGGCTGCGAAAGGAAGGAGAACGAGTTTATTTGTAGGGATTGATGTTGGAAAAGAGAATGAGGCCAGATTGTGACAGGTGTTGTATACCTTTCTACATGCATTGGTGAACCACCAGAAGTTTTTGCTCAGGGAACTGACATGATTTGTGTCAGGACTTCTAGTATCAGTCCATAATGGAAAAAGACTTGTGAGTCCTGGACTGAGTCTGAGCAGATTTTGCATGTGGAAGGGATATGAAAAGTTGCATCCGTGAAGGCTGATTGCAACACATTTATTTCGTGAATGGCCCCAATTTATTTCAAGAATGGCCTCGTTCTTCATCCCTCCCTGGATCCACACCGTTCTCCATGACATTTTGGAGTGGTCTCCCTCTTGGGCAGGGACTTCCTGCTGGGTTTGGCCACACGATTTATTGACACATATTCACTTTTCACATTTTTGTCACTTTTGGATCCCTCTGCAATAAAGTCTCAACCCCAGTAACCTCCTTCTTTTTGGACACTCAAGCTGTATTTGGAATATCAAAGAGTGGTCAGCTGCCCAGGCTTCAGCGGGATCTGGATGAAAGGGGAAGGCACTCAGGGCCATCAATAATGAAGGATGCAAAGTGGAAATAGACACTTCAATCCCAGGAATCCAGTTCTTTATCAGCAATGACTGTCACTCATTTTGCTATTTTATAGCCTGAGAATAAATGTATATTGCTATCACAAATACTGATTCTCTTCTGAAGATCACCTATTCTCAAGAATACTAAAGTTTATATGTTATTTTTTACAAAATAATAAACTTGACCTTATACCAGAAAACCAGTTTGCCTTCTTTCTTAGCCTGGGTTACAATTACAAATACTCTCACTTTGTTTTTTAAATTTATTTATTTATTTTTGTTCAGTACAGTTGTCTCCATTTCCCCCCACCCCACCCACCCCATATGAACCAAGTGTAGCCGATTAAAAATAATTTTTCTGATTCTTAAAAAGTGCCCTGCTTTGTTGTAGAGGAGTATTGGGTGGAGTGTATGGATTCATCTCTTTGCCTGTCCCTATTTTTTCCTTCCTCTCTTTTTATTTTAAGTGCAAAGGAATCACAGAAGTGACTTTTCTATATTTTTAAAAATCAGGTTTAAAAAGTATAGTTTATATACAATAAAATACACATTTCATGAGTTTTCACAAATGACTTATCCGTAGGACCACCACGCCAATCATTACACAGAATGTTTCCATCACCTGGAAGCTTGCTTTGTGACTCATCCCAGGCAATACCTGACCCCAAGTCCCCCCTGCAGACAACCACTGATCTGCTGTCACTGCAGATTAAATTTATATTTTCTAGCATCCCGTAAAAGATGAAACCCTATATTATATATACTTGCATGTGATTTTCTTTTTGTTCAACATAATGATTTTTTAGAAATTATATCAGAAGGCCTTTCCCCTTTAGTATTTACTTTCTGTATATATAATTTTTTTTTTATCTCTTCACCTCTCCATAGACATTTGCTGTTTCCAGTTTGGGGCTATTATGAGTATACCTCTTGTGGGCATTTGTGTACAAGTCTTTGTGTGGACATATGTTTTCATCTCATTTAGATAAACACTAAGAAGAGCAGGATTGCTAAGGGATATGGTAAGTGTATATCCAATTTTATAAGAAACAGCCTAATTGTTTTCCAAAGTGTACAGTTTTCTATTTCTGTCAGCTGTACATGAGAATTTTAATTATTCCACATCCTCACCAACATTTGGTATTGTCAATCTGTTTAATGTTAGCCAATCTGGAAGCTATGTACTGGTATGTCAATGTGTTTTTAATTTGAATTTCTCTAATGACTGATGATGTAGAATATATTCTCATGCACTTATTTTCAGTTTACATATGTTCTTGGTGATGTGTTTGTTCCAACTTTTTGCCCATTTTTTAAAGTCACCTTTTTTTTAATTTAAAGTTTTAATAGTTCTTTGCATATTCTGGATATAAGAAACTGTCTTTTATCAAATATATATCTTGCTAATATTCCTTCCCAACCTGTGGCTTGGCTTTTTATTTCTGAGTGTCTTTTAGAGAGAAAATTTTATTTTTGATGAAATTCAACTGATTAATTTTTTCTTAAATTTTTTGCTGAATACATTTTTATCCAAACAAAGACCATAAATATTTTTTAGAAAATTGATCATTTTAAATCTAACATTTATGTCTATGATCCATTTTGAATCAACTTTTGCATGTGGTGCAAAGTGTAGCCAAAGATCATATTCTTTTTTTGTTATGGCTATTCAATTTTTCCAACACCATTTGCTGAAAAGAGTGTACTTTTTCAACTTAGCTACATTAGCAGTTTTGTTTTAAAAAAAATCAGTTGACCATATACATATGTGGGTTCAATTCTGGACTAACATCCCATTCCATTAATATTTATATTAATTCTTATTCAATACTGTTGTTTTATAATGTCTTAAAATCACTCCTCCAACTTTATTTTTCATTTCAAAATTGTTTTGACTTTTTCAGGTACTTTGCATTTCCATATATTTATTAAAATCAGCTTGCTAGTTTCTACCAAAACAAATCCCTGCTGATATTTTTCACTTACATTCCATTGAATCTCTAGATCAGTTTGGGGAAAATTGTTAACCAATATTCGGACTTCCATGAAGAAAATATGTCTTCATTTACCTGGGACTTGTTTAATTTCCTTTCATAATGCTTTATAGTTTTCAGCGTATACATCATACATGTATTTTGTTAATTTTGTTTTCAAGAATTTCATGGTTTTGATGCTGTTCAAATGATATTGTATTTTTAATTTTAATTTCTAATTCTTATTAATACATAAAATATAACTAATCAAATTGTGTACAAGTCTTTGTGTGGACAAAATCTTTTTTTAAATGTTTTATTTATTTATTTTTAGACAGAGAGAAAGGGAGGGAGAAAGGGGGAGAGAAACATCAATATGTGGTTGTCTCTCGTGTGCCCCCTGGCTTGCAACCCAGGCCTGTGCCTTGATTGGCAATAGAACCAGCAACCCGTTCATTTGTAGGCTTGTGCTCAATCCACTGAACCACCTCAGCCAGGGCTAATTAAAAATTTTATTAGTAGACTTTATTTTTTAGAATAGTTATAAACTTACAGAAAATTGGATAGTACAAAGAGATCCCATATATAACACTACTCCTCCCCCATAGTTTCTTTCCTCTATATTAACATCTTCTATTCATATAGTATATTTGTAACAATTAATAAATCAATATTAATACATTATTTACTGACACCCAGAGTTTATTCAGATTTTTTTAGTTTTTACATAATGTTCTTTTTTCTGCTCTAAGATTAATCCAGGATATCACATTGCATTTACTTGTTATAGCTCTGTGGGCTCGTCTTGGCTCTGACAGTTTCTTGGACTTTCTTTATTTTTGATGACCTTGACAGTTTTGAGGAGGACTGGTAGAATATATCATAGGAGGCCCCTCTATTAGAATTTGTCTGATAACTTTTATGATGATTAGATGGCAATTATGGGTTTTAGAAAGGAAGACCACATGGTAATGTGCCATTTTTATCACATTACATCAAGGGCATATACTGTGAACTTGGTTTATGACCATTGATATTACCTTGATCATGTGGCTGAAGTGGTATTTGCCAGTTTTCTCCACTGTAAAATTAGTCTTTTTTTATCCCCTTTCCATACTGAAAGTACTCTGGAAGGAAGTCACTATGTACTTAAGGAGTGGGGATGGTATGTTCCACTTACTTTATGGTGGAGTTTCTATGTAATTTATTAGGAATCCTTCTGCATTGGAGATTTGTCTCTTCTTTCCCATTTATTAATTTATTTGATCATTTACCTGTGTCACTATAAACACATAGGTATTTATATTATATTTTGAGTTACAATCCAATACTACTGTACTTTATTTTCTTGCTCAAATTGTTTCAGCTTTGGCCATTGGGAGCTCTTTCAGCTGGTTCATGTGCTTCTTAGACACAGACCCATCAATTTTAGGGTTGTTTTTTGAGCAAACTTTTGGTACTATAAGATGCTCAAGCCTCATCTTGTGTATTTCCTGTATCAGTCCTAGAATCAGCTGTTTTGCCAAGAAACACAAGTTCCTTTGTTTTGGAGACTAGTATTAGAAATCATGATCTGGCAGCTAAGGCTGCTTATTGCCACTGGGGTGTTGTTTCTTTTAATCCTCTCAGCTAATAGATCATACATGTGTATACACACACACACAATGTATATTGCACACATATACATATATGATGTGTATATGCGTGTATATGATGTATATATAAAACATATGTGTATGTATATGCATGTAACACCTATGTATATAAAAGATATATACATATATGTATATAACATGCACTATATATACATATATAATGTATGTTAACAAGTGTATAAGTATTCCTATATATGTAACCATCTGTCTATTAAATTAGACATGAATTCTTACTGATATCTGCAACTGTAATCCAGCAGTGCATGGGTCATTCTTGCCCCTCCCCTTGTTTATCTGTAAATTCCTATTCCAACAGTAAAAAACAAACCTGGCTTTCACCATGTTCTGTCCATTTTACTTATTCCAGTGTATACACATAACAGTATCTGAATTGTTAACCTGCACCTCTGAGGGAAACAACTTTATCAGCTAAGCTGTATTTATGTGAAGTTCCATTTGGCTTTAATTTCACTGACTATTAATTTTCTAAGTTACTTAAGTCGGCACCTTGTCTCACAAACTTTTTTCACAGTAAAATTCTCTTGTCACAATCTTAATTTTTTTCTTGGAATTTCCTGCCCTCCTAATTGATTTTTTTAATTTATGCACATTAGAATTCCCTTTTTGTGCTTTGGCATACTATATGTTTTGACAAATGCATAATAGCATGTATCCACCATTATAGTGTTGTACAGAGTAGCTTCACTACCCTAAAAATTTTCTGTACATATTCATCCTTGCCCTCATTTCCCTTCCCCCCAGGCAACTACTGATAGCTCTACTGTCTCTTTAATTTTGGCTTTTCCAGAATGTTGTGGAATTGAATCATATAGCATGCAGACTTTTCAAGACTGGTTTCTTTCAATTAGCACTATTTTAGTGTGTTTAAAGTTAGTCTATGACTTTTTTTGTGGCTTGATAGCTCATTTCTACTTATCACTTAATATTCCATTCTATGGATGTGCAGCAATTTGTTTATTCATTATCCTATCAAAGGAAATTTTGGTGGCGATAATAAATAAAGCTGCCATGAACATTCATGTGCAGGCTTTTGTGTAGATACATGTTTTAGACTCATTTGGGTAAATACTTAGGAGCATGATTGCTGGATTGTATGGTAAGAGTATGTTTAACTTTGTCAGAAAATGCCAAAGTGTCTTCTGAAGTGGCTGCAGTATTTCACATTTCCATCAGCAATAAGTAAGATTTCTTGTTGTTCCACATCCTTGTCATCATTTGGTATTGCCCATGTTTTGGATTTTGGACATTTTAATAGGTATGTAGTTAGTAGTATCTTGTTTTATTCTCTAGTGATGTTGAGCATCTTTTCATCTGCTAATTTTCCATCTGTATATCTTCTTTTGAGCTGTGTCTACTTAGGCCTTTTACCCTTTTTAAATTGGGTTGTTTTCTTATTGTTTAGTTTTATGAATTGTTTGCATATTTTAGAAACAAGTCCTTTATCAAATATGTTTTTTAATATTCTCTCCCAGTATGCATCTAGTTTTCTTTTTAATTCTCTTAATGATGAGTTGTTTTTTTTCCCCAGAGCAGAAATTTTTAATTTTAATGAAGTCCAACATTTTCTTCCATGGATTATGCAGATGATATTTTATCTAAAATATTTTCAACCAAATAAAGATCCAAGTATTGTTTTTTCCTATGCTGTCTTTGTAACTTTTGTAGTTTTGTGTTTTAATTTATGTCTCTAATCCATTTTTAGTTAATGTTCGTGAAAAGTGTCAGTTCTGTACCTAGATTCATTCTTTTGCACATAGACATTCAATTGTTTTATCACAAATTGTTGAAAAACCTATCTTTTCTTCATTGAATTGACTTTACTCCTTTTTTTCAAAAGCCAGTTGAATATTTATGTGGGTGTCTTTCTGGGATTTTCATTCTATTCTACTGATCTATATGCCTCCCACCATTCTGTCATGATTACTGCTGAAAGTCTGGTAATGTCAGTTCTGCAACTTTGTCTTCCTTTTTAGTATTGGGTTGACTATTCTGGGATTTTGGCTTTCCATACTGTTTGGAATCAGTTTTTTTAATATCCACAATATAACTTGCTAGAATTTTGATTGAGATTTCAGTGATTCTGAAGATCAAGTAAGGAAAAACTATTTTGACATTATTGTGTCTTACGATCCATGAACATGGAATATATCTACCTCTATGTACTAAGATATTCATTAATTTTTTCATTGGAGTTTTGTAGTTTTCCACATATATAGGTCTTATACACATTTTATTAGATTTATCTCTTAGTACTTCATATTTTGTTAGATTTATATATACTTTAATTAAACCAGAGCCTTGGGCAAAGTAGTTGAAAAGAAAACTGTTCTTTTTGATGAAATTAGGGGAGCAAGACTGTGCAAAGGAAAATGTTGACCTAAGTAGTGTAAGGACTGTCCTCAATGCCTAAAACTGAGGGCATGATGTGTAGCAAGAGCTGATGAGTTTGTAGGCAAACAGGACAACTATATAAAAGTGGATCAAATCTTATCATTCAACTAGCATCATATCACGTAAGGTCATGATAAAAGTAGTAAGGAACTATGTGTCTGATTAAATACGCTTGAGACCTATTAGCCAGCTGGGGTGATGATTTACAGTATGGAGTAATTGTTTCCTATTCTCTAAACATCACATTTTTTCCCTTCTATATAACTTGATTACATTTTGTTAAATATAATTTTTAGTCATCAAATTTCTAGGCTACTTAAGAATCATCATATATTTTCCAGACTGTCCTTTCCTTTTTTAGAATTTCTGTATCTTCCTAATGCAGAGAAAACTTTCTGGGCCCATTGGAAGCATAGAAAATTTCTTTTGACCTTATTCCTTCCACAATTTTCTATTCAACCATCCCTTTGCAATAAATATATTTTCTTCTTCACATACATATATACTTAGTGAAAGTTTATTTTTCTATTTGGGTCATTAGCTGCCACTATTATTTACTGTATATTGTCAGACCTTAAAGATCAGGTCCAGCAGAGAAATATCCTGAAACAAGCAATGAATAGATCCTTTAGATGCAATAATGATTGCCAATGAAGGAACTAGGCCAATAGGCTTAATGCCAACAAAATGATGCCAATATCCGCATAACAACATCGACTCCAACACAACACTATCGATATGAGCATTTTAATGTTAGAGTAACATCACTGGCACTAGTGGAGAATGGACATAGTATAGGCTATTAGACCCCTTACTGGCCCAGAGTTACTGATAATATGCCTTTTAGGGGATCAGGACATGTGGCAAAATCTGTAAGTGGGCGACAAATGAGCACTTCAACACTATTTGATGGCATCGTATTCTATACCATTTCCTGCCAATGGGTATTTAAAAATGGACTTATTTTCAATTTAATAAAATAATATGAGAAATGTATAATGAAAAGACTGAATTTCTTTTACTATTTTAATCCACATGTGTTTTCTAGATTTGGAGACCTGAGAAGTTTTGGAATAAGGAGTGTTATTCCATGCATTGCTACCAGTAGGTTAACTTCTTTCCCATGTGCATGGTGAGATGCCAGCCTTGGCCTGATTCCCAGACTTTACAGGCTTTCTTTCCACACAGTATGGGGATATTTGATCTTCACTTGCAAGCTTAGCTCTCTCTCAGATATCTAAGCAAATGGGATAGACATAGATGAGTTGGGGGTTATGAAAGACAAGAAACAAAGCATCAACCTGGTTATAGATACTGCAACCTTGTTTTGAGAGCAAAGGTCAGGTTAGTGGAGACCTTTGAGCCTTTGGGCAGCTCCATTAGGGGTGTCTGCCTCATGATTTTCATTTCTTAAGCTGCTGGAATAAAAAATAATTGCCATTTTTCTCAAGTTTTATATTTTAATCTCCACATCCAAAGTAGTTGTCTGAGGGAATTTCCCCAACAACCTACTTGTTCTGATCTTGGAAGAATGCCAAGTCACTAACACTATCACCAAACATCACTTGACTTTTCAATGACAATGATACCCTTGTTTTAAAAATCATTTAAAGTATTTTGGTCCTGAACTACCATCTATTATTTTATCCCATAAACTGTGAATATCATATTTTATTTGCTCATGTCTGAATCTTTTTTTTCACTAGGCAACATGCTTACGAAAATTGCAGTCACACCACCATCTTAATTTTACAAACATTTATTGAATGCAGAACACCAGACACTGTGAAAACTTCTGGCAATAAAAGGTAAATCATAAACAAAATGCACTAAAAGAATATCCAATTAAAAAATTCTATGGGTTAAAATGAACAAAATTAAGTGGGATACAAGTAAATGTAAAGTTCTACTGTTAGTATTAAAAAGTCAACATTATGAAAGTCATTCAGATTGGAAGAGAGAAAGTAAAAATCTATCTTTATTTACAGATGACATGATCTGATGTATAGCTAATTCTAAGGAATCCACCAAAAAACTATTAGAACAAAAGAGTTCAGCAGTTCATAAGGTACAACAATAATATGTAAAAGTCTATTGTATTTCTATACATTTTGCTATGAACAATTTGAAAATAAAAAAAGAAAATTCCACTTAAAACACTATCAAAAAATAAAATATTTAGGAATAAATTTAATAAAGTACAAAACTTATGTTTTGAAAACTACAAAACATTATTGAAAGAAGTTAAAGAACATTTGAATAAATAGAAAAGTACCCCATGTTCATGGATCAGAAGACTTAAAATTGTTAAGATAATGATGCTTCCTAAACTGATCTTCAGAGGCAATGCCATCTCTATCAGAATCACAGTTGGCTTCTTTGTAGAAAGTACAAACATCCTAAAATTTACATGAAAATTCAAAGGACCCTGATAGTCAAAATGCTCTTGAAAAAAGAAGTTAGAGGACTCACCACTTTCTAACTCCAAAACTTACTGGAAAGCATCAGTAATAAAGACAGTGTAGTAATGGTATGAAGATAGACATATAGACCAATGGAATAGAATTGAGAGTCCATAAATACACTCACATATCTATGCTTGATTGGATTTCAAAAAAGATGCCAAGGCCATTGAGGGGGGAAAGAATGGTCTCTTCAGCAGTGGCAGTAGGACAACTGGATACCCACATTCAAAAGAATGAAGATGAACCCCAATCGCACACTATATGCAAAAATTAGCTCAAAATAGACTAACAAACTAAACTTACAAATTTCATAGAAAAACATATAGGAGTTTTTCTATGACCTTAGATTTGGCAATGGTTTTGTGGATACAACACTTTTTTTTTTTTTTTTTTTGGTCCAGGCATGGAATTTATTTATTTATTTATTCTTTCATGCATTCATTCATTCATTCAAATACCTATATCTCTGCCTTCCCCCACCACTTTCCCCTGCCCCTCTCCACCCTCTCCGTCCCTCAATCCTTCCCCACTTTGGCTTTTTCCATGAGCACTTACTATATGTTCCTTGACTTGACCTTGCCCTTCCTTTTCCCACCCACCCATCTCTCCTTCCCTCTTATGTCTGTTCGTTTCTTTTTCTTTCAGTGTTACTGGTCTTATTTTCCTTGCATCTTTGTTTTGTTGGTTAGGTTCAGCTTATATGTGAGATCATACGGTATTTGCCTTTCGCCCCTGGCTTATTTCGTTTAGCATAATGCTCTCTAGTTCAATCCATGCTGTTGTGAAGTTTAGTAGTTCTTTTCTTCTTTCTGCTGTATAGTATTCCATTGTGTATATGTACCATAACTTTTTGACCAAATCATCTACTGATGGGCATTTAGGTTGCTTCCAACACTTGGCTATTGTAAATTGTGCTGCTATAAACATTGGGGCGCACAGGTTCTTTTGAATTAGCGTATTGGGATTCTTAGGGTATAGTCCCAGCAGGGGAATCACTGGGTCAAAAGGCAGTTCCATTTTCAGCTTTTTGAGGAAATTCCACACTGCTTTCCACAATGGCTGCACCAGTCTGCATTCCCACCCTCAGTGCACTAGGGTTCCCTTTTCTCCACAGCCTCGCCAGCACCTGTTGTTTGTGGATCTGTTTAGGAAGGCCATTCTACCGGTGTGAGGTGGTACCTCATGGTGGTTTTGATCTGCATTTCTCTGATGGCGAGTGATGCCGAGCATCCTTTCAAATATCTCTGGGCCCTCTGTATCTCCTCCTTGGAAAAGCGCCTGCCCAGGTCCTTTGCCCATTTTTTGATTGGATCGTTTGTCTTCTTGGAGTGGAGTCAAGTGAGTTCTTTATATATCTTGGAGATCAAACCTCTATCTGATGTATCATTAGCAAATATGTTTTCCCATATGGTTGGCTCCCTATTCATTTTGCCGATGTTTTCTTTAGCTGTACAGAAGCTTCTTATTTTGATGAGGTCCCACTTGTTTATTCTTTCCTTTATGTCCCTTGCTTTAGGAGACATCTCAGTGAAAATATTGCTGCGTGGGATATCTGAGAGTTTCCTGCCAATGTGCTCCTCTAGGACTTTGATGGTGTTGCGACTTATATTTAAGTGTTTTATCCATCTTGAGTTTATTTTTGTGTATGGTGTCAGGTGATGATCCAATTTCAATTGTTTGCATGTAGCTCTCCAGCTTTCCCAACACCATTTGTTGAAGAGGCTGTTGTTGCTCTATTTTATGCTTCTGCCCTCTTTGTCAAATATTAGATGCCCATATAGACCTGGGCTTATTTCTGGGCTTTCTATTCTGTTCCACAGGTCGATGGGCCTGTTATTGTGTCAGTACCAGATTGTTTTGAGTATAGTGGCTTTGTAGTATCGTTTGATGTCCGGTATTGTGATTCCTCCTACTTTCTTTTTCTTTCTCAAAATTGCTGCGGGTATTTGGGGTCCTTTATGGTTCCATGTAAATTTTTGAAATGTCTGTTCTATTTCTGTGAAAGATGATATTGGTATCTTAATAGGAATTGCATTGAATCTATAAATTGCTTTGGGTAGTATGGACTTTTGATGATATTAATTCTTCCAATCCATGAACACAGTATATGCTTCCATTTATTTGTGTCTTCCTTAATTTCTTTCTTCAATGTTGTATAGTTTTCTGCATACAGGTCTTATACCTCCTTGGTTAAATTTATTTCTAGGTATTTTATTTTTCTTGTTGCTATACAAATGGTATTTTTTTCTGATTTCTTCTTCTATTGCATTTCTGGTGTACAAAAATGCCTTTGATTTTCGAATATCGACTTTGTATCCTGCTGCTTTTTGCCAAACTCACTTATTAGATTGAGTAGCGTTCTGGTGGATTCTACAAGGTTTTCTATGTACACTATCATGTCATCTGCAAACAATGATAGTTTTACTTTCTCCTTTCTTATTTGGATGCCTTTTTTTTTTTCTTGTCTGACTGCTGTGGCTAGGACTTCCAAAACTGTGTTGAATAGAAGTGGTGAAAGCGGAAATCCTTGTTGTGTTCCCGATCTTAGTGGGAAAGCTTTTAGTTTTTGTCCATTGAGTATGATTTTGGCTGTAGGATTTTCATATATGGCCTTTATTATGTTGAGGAATGCCACATTTATTCCCATTTTGCTGAGTATTTTGATCATAAACAGGTGCTGTACCTTATCGAATGCTTTTTCTGCATCTATCGAAATGATCATGTGGTTTTTGTCTTTCCTTTTGCTTATGTGATGTATTACGTTTATTGATTTGCATACTTGAACCATCCCTGCATCCCTGGGATGAAACCACTTGATCATGGCGGATAATCTTTTTAATGTATTGCCAATATTTTGTTGAGGATTTTAGCATCTATGTTCATCAGCGAAATTGGCCTGTAGTTTTCTTTCTTTGTAGGGTCTTTATCTGGTTTTGGGATCAGGGTGATGCTGGTCTCATAAAAAGAGTCTGGGAATCTTCCCTCCTCTTGGATATTTTGGAATAGTCTGAGAAGGACAGGAGTTAGCTCTCCTTTAAATGTTTCGTAAAACTCTCCTGTGTAACTGCCTGGCCCACAGCTTTTGTGTGCTGGGAGTTTCTTGATTACGGCTTCAATTTCCCCAGCTGTTCTCGGTCTGTTCAAGCTTTTTGCTTCTTCCTCCTTCAGTGCTGGAAGATTATACTTTTCTAGATATTTGTCCATTTCATCGAGGTTTTCAAATTTCTTGGCATATAATTGTTCATAGTAGTTTCTGACAATCCTTTGTATTTCTGTGGTATCAGTTGTTATTTCTCCTCTTTCATTTCTGATATTATAAATTTGGGTCCTCTCCCTTTTTTTCTTGATGAGTCTGCTTAAAGGCTTGTCAATTTTATTTATCTTTTCAAAGAACCAGCATCTGGATTGGTTGATCCTCTGAACTGTTCTTTTTATCTCTATGTCATTCAGTTCTGCTCTCATCTTGACTATTTCCTTCCTTCTATTTGCTCTGGGATTTTTTGTTGTTGTTTCTCCAGTTCTTGAAGTTGTCGTATTAGGTCTTTTATTTGAAAATTTTCTGTCTTTTTTAGGTAGGCCTGTATTGCTAAGATCTTCCCTCTCAGGACTGCTTTTGCTGTGTTTCATAAGTTTTGGACTGTTGTATGTTCATTTTCATTTGTTTACAGAAACTTTTTGATTTCTTCTCTTATCTCATTATTGACCCATTCAGTGTTTAATAGTCTACTGTTCAGTCTCCATGAGTTTGCAAGTTTTTGAAGTTTCTCTTTGAGGTTGATTTCCAGTTTCAAGCCCTTGTGGTCTGAGAAAAAGTTTGGTATTATTTCAATTTTACTGAATTTGTTGAGGCTTGCTTTGTGTCCTAATGTGGTCTATCTTTGAAAAAGTTCCATGAATATTTGAGAAGTATGTGTATTTTTCTTCTTTGGGATGTTAAGTATTATATATGTCAGTTAAGTCCATTTGATTTAATGCATCATTCAGCTCCACAATATCCCTGTTGATGTTTTGTTTGGAAGATCTGTCCATTTTTGACAGTGGGGTGTTAAAATGCCTTACTATCAATGAGCTGCAGTCTATATCTTTTTGAAGTCGTCCAAGATTTTCCTTATATATTTGGGCTCTCCTATGTTGCTTTCATATAAGTTTACAGTGTGTATGTCTTCTTGATGGATTCTTCCTTTAAGTATTATAAAGTGCCCCTCTGGGTCTCTTTTTATGGCCTTAGTTTGAAATCTATTTTGTCTGATATAAGTATTGCTACCCCTGCTTCCTTCTCTTGCCCATTTCCTTGGAATATTTTTTTCCATCCCTTTACTTTCAATCTGTGTAGGTCTTTTGCTCTGAGGTGAGTCTCTTGTAGGCAGCATATGTGTGGGTCATGTTTTCTTATCCATTCTGCTATCCTGTGTCTTTTGATTGGGGCATTTAGTCCATTTACATTGACAGTTTTTATTCATAGAAATCTATTCATTTTTTTGCTTTGTGTCTGTGTTTTTCTCTTTCTCATTCTTTTTTCTTCATCTTCTTAAACCAGTCCCTTTAGCATATCTTGTAGTGCTGGCTTGGTGGAGACATATTCTTTTAGCCTTCTCTTGTCTGGGAAACTCCTTATTTCCCCTTTCTATTTTAATTGAGAGCCTTGCTGGGTAGAGTGGCCTTGGTTGTTGTAGGCCCTTGCTGCTTTTCATGATTTGGAATATTTGTTGCCATTCCCTTCTGGCTTGTAGTGTTTCTGTTGAGAAGTTAGCTGTTAGCTGTATCGGGACCCCCTTGTATGTTACTTTCTCCTTCTCCCTTGCTGCCTTGAGGATTCTCTCTTTGTCTTTGATATTTGCCATTTTAATGTTGATGTGTTTTGGAGTGGGCCTTCTTGGGTCCCTCTTGAATGGGTCTCTCTGTGCCTCCTGGATCCATGAGACCTTTTCTCTCCTTAAATTGGGGAAATTTTCCATCACTACTTTTTCAAAGAGGTTCTCTCTCCCTTGCTCCTCTTCTCCTTCTGGTATCCCTATTATGTAGATATTATTGCATTTCAGGTTGTCCTGCATTTCCCTAAATGCCTCTTCATTCTTTCTGAGTCTTTTTTCCATTTCTTGTTCTTTCTGAGAGTTTTTTTCTACCTTACCCTCCATCTTACTGATTCGATTCTCAGCTTCATCTAGGCTGCTTTTGATTCCTTCTACTGTGTTCTTCAGTTCAGAAATGGTATTCTTCATATCCTCTTGTGTCTTCTTGATGGTTTCCATGTCCTTTCCAGGATGGTATAGTTTGCTGCAAGATCCTGATAGTTTTTGTGCAGTTTCTCATAGTTATCTTTGAGCTGGCTGAGTTCTCATGGAGCTTCCTTAGAGCCATTGTTTTGAATTCAATATCTGATAGTTCCCTTGCCTCTATTTCATTTAGCTCTCTCTGTGGGGATTCCTCCTTTTCCCTCATTTGGGGGGAACTTCGTTTTCTTCCCATTTTTGTGAGAGTGTATTATTATTTATTTGTTTATTTATTTATTTTTGCTTCTGCTTCAATTGACTCATCTAGTTTTCCTGACTTTGTGGATTAAATTTTTATGGTAGCTGGGGTCTTTTATTTATTTAGTTATTCTTTACTTTTTTTTCTGGGTCTGCCTCTGACGATGTCAGTTGTTGACTCTATATGACTTTGGGTCGTTTGTTTGAGCCTTCCAGGAATCTACTGTCTGTGTCTGACTCCTGCTTTGGGCAGCTCTGTGACCCCTTCAGCCAAGGATCCACTTTTTCTCTGGATCACTCTGCACTCTCACGCGAGCTTCTTGGCCCCAGCAGGATCCCCCACCCGCCCAGGCACACTGGCACTCCGGCCTGGGCACTGACGCTCGCCCAACCTCGGGCACTGCCTGCCACCCACACTCACCTTGTGCGGGCGCTGGCACTCCTCAGATTAGGGTCTTCTATTGTGTGTTTTCCCTGCTTTTGGCTCTTTGGGGATGTTTCCTGCCCGCACAACATGGAGACTACAGAAATGGAAAGAAGTCAGCTCCCGGACTCTCTGGTTAATCCTGTCTCCAGCCTCTCTCCAAGGGTCTCTGGGCAGCTCTGTGACCCCTTCGGCTAGGGATCCACTATTTCTGCAGACCATAATTGCGCACCTTCTGGCTCCCATGCCCATTTCTGCCTCTTTGAGGGCGTGGCCTGCCCTCGCAAATGGGGATTACACAAAGGGGAGGGACTCTGCTCTGAGGATCTCAGATAATCCTCTAGTTCTTTCCCCAACCCCTCTGTCTCCAGTCTCTCCTCAAGGGTCTCTGTGCAGCTGTATGTCCCCTTTGGCCAGGGATCCTCTATTTCTTCCAGCCAGCCTGCACTCAGCCCCTAGCCCACACGCGCACAAGCTGTGTGCAGAGTGCTCAAAAGGCTGGTTAATTGATTCTCTTATGCCTGGGTGAGGTGGTAGCTGCAGAGTGGAAGGTGAATTATGACTGGGGCTCCACTAGCCACAGTCTCTGTTCTCTTCACAAAGTTTTCCTCGCCAATCTTTCCTCAGGCACCAGCTTACTCTCCTGCCGCCTCTACCCAGAGACCAAAGAAGGCAGTTGCCACTGCAAATTTTTGCGTTGGCCCTTTAAATGTTTCTTTGCATCTCCAGCCACCTGTCTCTGGCAGAGAGCGCCCCTAAGCTTTTTGAGGTTGTGTTTTGTCTGTGTGTTTTCCTGGTTTCAGCTGCTGTAGTCTAGGGGTCCCTGTTTATGGTTCAGACCCTGTTCTTCTCAGGGGGATCCAACTGGACATTTCAATGTCCCTCTGGTGCTGTTGCCCATGGGCGCCCAGTCCACCCTCTTGAGCCTCCACTGCACTTCTCACCCATTGGAATGTTTGAAAGTTGAATCTACTGTCTGTCTGCAGCTCGAAGGCTCCTCTCCCTCTATCGTTCCATTGTTTTCCAGGTAATTTCTCCACTATTTAGTCACAATTTCAGTTTGGTCTTGGGAGGAGGTCCATCTAACTCCCATTCACTCCTCCGTCATCTTTTTTTCCTTCTTCAGTTGTTAAATAAGTCAATCTGTATTCAATGGTCAGGCTTAATCATCACAATCACCACAGGGTGGAGCTGAGTAATTTCTGTGGACAATGCTATTGCTTCCTTTCAGGCTGATGTCAGTTGAAGGTGAGTGCTCTGTGTGAGAAAGATGGCTCTTGCAGTATGGGGAATGATTCAGCACAGGGATCCTGGCAGCTGATCCATCAGTTTTCTCTCCAAAGCCACCATACCCAGACTCTCCTTAAGAGTCTCTAGTCCACACTGCCCCCCTTTTCTGGAACCCAGCATAAGTGGATGCAAATGAAATTTTGCGCATTGGTCCTTTATGAGGCTCTCTGTGTCTCCAGCCATCTCTCCCTGGCAGACAGAAACCCCACTGCTTTTCACAGCTGGATGTTATCTGGGTTCCTTTCTGCCTCTGGTGCTATAGGTTGGGGAGCCCAGCTTGCAGTTTAGACCCCACTTTTCTCAGGGGGAACTCCCCAGCCATTGAAATTTCCCTCCGGCACTTCAGCTGCCACTTGTAGGGGTCCAGCCAGCCCTCTCGCATCTCCTCCACACTCTGTACCAGTCACATTGTGGTGAAGTGGTTTCTTCTATCTATCTGTGGTCTCCAGCTATTGTTCAATTGGTTATTGAGGATGATTTCTTCACAGTTTAGTTATAACTCCAGGTTAGTTCTGAGAGGAGGTTAGTGCAGCTTCCATTTACTCCTCTGCCATCTTGGATCTCAAGAATGTACTTTTTAATCCCTCCTCTCTCTCCTAGTTAATTTTCCACAAAATTATTAAAGAAATTTAACTCCAAAGGAAAATTGTTTTAATAAATGGTAGTTGAAAAACTGGGTAATTGCTGGAAAAAATAAATCATGACCTCACACTAAATGCACACTTAATTTGGGATAGAGTGTAAACTTTAACAAAAAATGTTAAAACTATTAATGTTCTGGAAGCACTCAAAAATATATTCATGACCTTGGGTTAGACTGTATACAAATAACAATAACCATAAAAAAAAAACAAAGATGAATTAGACTACATCAAAATTAAAATCTTTTAATTATTAAAACATACTCTTAAAAATATATAGGCATCTGGAAGAAAATATATGCAATACATATATTTAACATAAGGTTTTTGCCTGGAATTTATGAAGAACTTCTACAACTCAAAAATAAAAAGAACAAGCAACCCAACAAAAAAAAGAAAGACTTGACTAGATATTCAAATAAAGACATAAAAATGACCAATGAGCACATCAAACTTTACTTAATATCACTTTTCACAAGAAAAAGCAAATGAAAACCACAATGAAAGACAATTTCATACCCACAAAAATGGTTCACATTAAAAAACTGACCACAGCAAGTACTTGCAAGAGGAACTTATCATACACTACTAGTGAGAATATAAAATAGTACAAACACTTTGGAAATTGTGTGAAAATTCCTTATAAAGTGAAATACCTACCTCTGCCCTGTAACACAGCAAATCCATTTCTAACTATTTACCCATTAGAAATGAAAACTTATACCCACTAAAATACTTGCATAAGTGTGTATAGCAGCTTTAGTCAAAACAGTAAAGAACAGGAAACAACTTAAATGTACATTAACAAAAGAATGAATAAACAAATTGTGATAGATTCGCATAATGGATTCATCAATTAAAAAGCAAACTACTGATACACGTCAGTGAATCTCACTGGCATATGTTGACTGAAGAAAACCAGGCCACAGAAGAATACATACCAAATGATTCCATTTATATGAAGTTGAAGAACGGGCAAAGCTAATCTATGGTGACAGAAATCTAAATGGGTGTTGACTCTGAGTGTTGAGGGGTTGTTTAACAAGAATGTAAGAGAGCTATTTGGATGATGGAAACATTGTATATCCACATTTCAAACTGTACACCTCTGAAGCTGTGTATTTTCTGTAGGTCAATTATTCCTCACTGTTAATAAGACTTAGTCTCTACCCACATGGAGTTACATATTACTATGCCAAGAACATCATCAAACAATTACATAAATACAGTTACAAATCATGATGAATATTAAGAAAGAATCAGTTAAGATGGTAAGAATTAAAGTGAGACTATTCTAACCTGGAAAATCAAGGAAGGGTTTTCAGAGGGAATTGCTTTTGAATGGAGAGCTGAAGTTGAATAGGTGATAGCTAAGCAAGTATATAGGTGGTATGTGGAAACGTATTCCAGGCAAGAGGACCAACCAGTTGTTCAAAAGACCTGCACAAAAGGGAAGGTATATAATAAATTTGTAAAGAGAGTCATTTGACTTGGAAGGCAGAGAGGGAGGGGTGCAATGTGTTAAAAAATGTGGCTGATATGGCTAATTTTGCTTGGCACATTTAAGGTCATATTAAAGATATTCTATCCTAAGGGCAGTAGTAAATGACTCAAGGATTTTACACAGGAATCTGGAAGGATCAATTGCATTTTGCAATGCTCTCTTCTATAACATGAAGAATGAATGTGAAGTGGCCAAGAATGGATATAGGACAATTAATTGACAGGCTATTGCTGTAGTCCAGTAGTCAGCATGCCCACCTGGGTTAGGAGAGTGATGGTAGTGAATAGGGTTATTTAGGGAGTCAATCTGGCAGGATTCCTTGGTGGGTGAGTTAGAGGATCATGGTGAAAAGTTGTACCACACATAACAATTATTTTTATGGTCTGTGAAACTGGAAGGAATCTTATGCCAGACAATAATAAAGAATGCATGAGAGGAACTAAGTTGTAGTTAAAACATGAGTTGGACAGATACAAATTGATATGGCTTAGAGACATCTAAGGAGATATTGGTTAAGCAGTCAGAATGCACAAAAATGATCTGGGCTAGAAACATATTTACTGGAAATTTAGAAGTCATCTCCTTATGCTGATAATTAAAGTCACAGCATCAACGATGTCATCTGGGAAGAGATTGGAGATTGACAAGAGTTTGTGGCCAACCCCTGAGAAACTTTCAACATTCAGAGAATAGCTAGAAAGATGAACTAGGAAATAAAAGGAAGAGCCTGAGAATTAGGGAAATCTACTATAGTATAATATAAGCCAGTGAAGGAAACTCTTTCAACAATGAAAGAAGTACAGCTAAGATGTGCTATTACTGAAGAACCCAGTATGAAGAGAACTAGAAAATGCCTATTTAACATACTTGTAAAATAAATAAATAGATTTAGGTGACCATGGCAATTAAAATATTCCAGGTAGTACAGATTCTACCTGTAACTGTCTACAAATGAGTTAAGGGAGCTCAGTAACGTTCCAGAAATTGTCTGTAAATGTTTGTTTCTAGGAATATGTCTTCTTCTATGGAAAGAATTCATAGATTTCATCACATATATTTCATGAGGGTCAACCGCTTCCTCTTGTTTTGGGTATATGTGAGTGTGTGTGCACATATGTGTTCATCTTTTTTATTTTGGTTCCTGTAGATCTTTGCTGAAGAATATTGATATTTAGTATATCTTTCTTACATTAACAGAGAATGAATATGAAGTTGGTTTTATTTTTGTCTCCTAATGAACAACATAAAGAAGTTCTGATAACTTTCCAAGTAGAATCTTTGTCATTGGGGAAAGAGTGTTAAATTTAGGCTTAGAAGAACTGAATTTTTAGCTACTTGCTGGCTTTGATAACTCCAGAAAGATGCTTAAATGTCCTATCCCTCAATTTATTTGTCTGTAAAACAGGCAAAATAATATTAATCTAGAAGGGTTATTGGGAGGGTAAAATGAGTTGGTGATTTAGAAAGCATTTTACAAATTACGAACTCACAGAAAATGATAATCATTCTTTATTACATATATTGCATGTGAATAGATGTGAAAAATGATAGAGAATATCTCAATCAGCATTGTGGCAGATATAATGTGATAGACAAAAGTAGAAAGCACTTTTCTTCTGCATCAAGGAAAGTGGTTGCCAGAGTTTTTTACTCTGCAAGTATTCACCATGCTGACTCCAATAAAAAACAAAACATAACAAAACTTCTATATATGAGGTTGATCAGAGTACATCATAAAAACTCTGACGTTAGGTCAAAGATCTTCATTTATTTTTTGGTAAATAGCACAATCAAAACAAGGTGAAATTTAGTTTAGAGCAAAACATTCAAGGCCTAAATGTTGCCTCCTCTTCCTTTGCCAAATAGTAGCTTCTTAGTTTCTCATGTTTTCATGATGGAAGGAGTTTGTATTTAAACATGAGGAAGATGATAAAATGAATTTTCCTTTCTCAAGAGTAGAATGATTTTTTTATGCCTACTTGTCAATGGAAACAGAAAACTCTTCAGCACTGGAAGTTCTAAAACTCTGATTCACAATTAGTTCTTTTCTGGGGGTACTTGTTTTCATTAATATTCTCCATTAATAGTACAAATCTGTGGCCTGATTGAAATGTCCTGTAAAATTGCCCTATTCTGCTCAAATCTGGAAGTTGCTTCTGATTGTGGGAAATGAAATATTGTCCAGATTTTACAAGTATAGATTAAGTTGAAGCGGGTCCCTGGAGTCCCCTCTCTTCATGCCTGAAGAGAAGCCCAGAACATTGCAGGTTGTGCAGGTGATGTTTTTAGAGAAGCCATCAAAATGATCACTCCACCTGTTGAGTTGTCTTTGGCTTGGCTAATTTGTTATAAAAGCAGCTAAGGACAATTCCAGAAGTTGTAATGAGAAAATATGTCTTGGACAATATTGGTTCTGAATCACAATTAAGAAATAAAGCATGTTTGCTGAAAATAGAAATTTTTTTTTTAAATATTCAATACAGATAAGCTTGAGAAAAATCTTTCTTTTCAAAGGACATATAATTATATTAATATTTGGAGCTTTTTGTTAATGTTAATTAAGGTATATTGATTTTTAGAAATATGTTGGGTTGTGGCTATAAACTAGCAAGGAATTTTCTTTTTCAATAATTTCCTTTCAAAGAAGTCCTATTGTTACAGGACAGAATAGGATTCTGCTGCCTGCTGCTGTACACAACTATAAAAGAGATTGATGAGGCTCTGGCTGGTGTGGCCAATCTATGGCATATGTTTAGGTAGCAGGCCAAGTCCTCAGTAGGGGGCGCGCAGGAAGCAACCGCACATCGATGTCTTTCTCCCTCTTTCTCACTCCCTTCTCCTCTCTCAAAATAAATAAGATCTTTTAAAAAGAGAATTAAGTGTTTCGTGTGTTTGTTTTTTTTTAAAGAGAGAGATTGACGGGGAAGGAAAAACGTTTTTATTAGCGGGGTGCCCAATTACAGGAGTGGAGTCTCCCCTGCTCCAAGATATGTCTTGTGCAAAAGACAGAAATCACGTTGTTTCCCCGCATGGGTGAATTCCAAATCCATGCCCAGAGCAGTTAAGGACAAGAGCCCAGAGACCCTGCCTCATCCCTTTTAAAGTCCAAGGCTGCTATATGGATGGGCCCCTCTCTCAAGCACCAGGTTCTCTCTCTCTCTCTCTCTCTCTCTCTCTCTCTCTCTCTCTCTCTCTCTCTCTCTCTCTCTCTCTCTCTCTCTCTCGCTTCACTGCTTGGTGTTTAGGGCTGCTTGTGCCCTTGGGGCCAAGGAGCATTTCCTGACCTGTGTGCTACTCTCAGGGTGAAAGAATGAATGGGAGTAGTTCAGGACTAATGCTGTGCAGCATGGGGCTGCAGAATCCCTCCCTGGCCAGCCACTGGCAAGGTGCACATCCCACACAAGCCTGCTCTAGACTGGACTGTGCGAGGAGAATGAGGCAAGAGCCACGGGCCCAGAGTCCCATGCGCCCATGGCTAGCAAGGCATGCGTACTGCGCGTTGGACCCAGCCTCCAGGGACTGGCTCCTGACCATGCAAAATGGGTGCCTGAGCGGGGCCTGGCATTCCTGAGTCCTGCGAATACTCCGTGTTCCACTCTGACAGCGGGAAGGGGCGAGGGAGAGAGTGTGAGCTTTTGTACACCCTCGGTTCTAAATCTTTTCCCCCAGAATCCTACGCACTGTGAGAGTGTCCAAACTCCAGGCAATTCCAGGCCAACGTCCACCATGTGGATCAGCTGTACAGTGTATTTGCCCCTCCTCTGGCCATGTAGATGCAGAAGAGGGTAGGAGGGTTTTACACGTGCGCTTTGACTTTTTCAGCCCCTACAGCCTGTATAGGTTCTGTGCAAGTGGTGTCCTGAGCTGTGTTAGTTGTTTACTGTTGCTCTCGGGTATGGAATCAAGCTCCATCTCCTGTTTGACCCCAAACTGCCTTTGGAACTTAGCAACTCCTCTCAGGGATCCCTCCGGGAGAATACAGACTCTCGCTCCAGGCTGTCTCTCCGCCCCTCCTTCTGCTGGGTCACGCTGCACTGCTCCGTTGCTGGTTGCCAGGCAAGACACGCTGCCCTTGCGAGCTTGTTTACTGTTGCCAGAGGCAGCAGTCTCCTCTGCGGCCCCTCCCTGCTTCAGGCGGGTGCAGCCTCTGCGCTAGATCAGGTTGCCCCTCACCGGCTCCACCCCCCACCAGAGACCTGGGCAGACCCCTTGTTTCACCATATAGGATTCACGTCTTATTTTGACAATGTTATTACTGATTAAAATATTTCCTGAAATATATTTTGGGTTTATTGTTAGAGTATTTTCTTGCTTGTGCTTCTTTATTAGACTTGTCTCCAAATGAATCTCGACTAGTCAGAAATAAAATCTGCCTTCAAAGATGAAGATTTTCTACCACAGAGGACACTTTCATAACTCAACTTCAGACACTGAAAGCTGTATTTTTAAAATGTCTTTCAAACATGGTTTTAGGATTGGCAGTATTGCTAAAATAAGTATACAGTCTCTTTTTCTAACCCTGGTTTACCCAGAACTTTCTTTTAGTAGTGAAAGTCTTGTATCCTAAAAAAGCCTCTCACTCCAGGAAAACTGAAAAGATAGGACACCTCAGGAAGGGGAATGTTTTTATTTGGATAATGGTGATTTTAGAATTTCTTGGACTCTATTAAAGTATATAGAATTTATAGCTTGGCACAAAACATCCCAGAATAAAGATTGTATCTTCTAGCTTCCTTTCCAGCTAAGTGTGGTCACAGGACTAAGGACTGGTCAATGGGACATAAGTGTAGTATATGGAGCTTCTGGGAAGTGTCTGTAAAGGGATGTACTCTATTTCTCCCTTACCTGCACCTACCACCATATTGAATAATGAGATGATCATGTGGAGAAAAGTCACATCCAGTGGGGCTTGGGTCATTATCACTGTGGAGAACCTTTAGTCCTGGATGGTTTATCTCTGTACTTCTTGATCAACAGAGCAAAAAGTAAATTTTTGTATTTTTAAATCTGCTGTTATTTGAGGTTATCCTTTTAGCCAAAACTGAATCAAATTCTCTGATAAGATAGTAAGAAGTTTTAATAAGAAAGATTATTTTTCTCAATTCCTTCACAGTCAAAGGAAAACCCAGACCTGAGGCGATGATTTCTCAACGTAGTTTTACAATGTTTATTTATTCCTAGAGTTGCAAATTCTAAATATAAAATTAAATTTACCTTCATAATGATTTGCAGTGAAAAATTCCTTGTCCTTTCTTATTTATAAATCCATTACATTTAACATATATTTTCAATGCTTTTACACATTTTATTTATTCCTTAAAGCTTATTATGTATAGGTATTTGAAACCCAAGCAAATAAAGTTCATTTCTTTCCAAAACAAAACAAAAAGCACAAGTCAAAAAAAGGTTTTACACGAGAAGAGGAAATCAAACAAACATTTACTTTTTTGATGCTTTGTAGCAAACCTTCCCATGAAATTTTGGAGGTGAGGATTTTGTAGAGTTTAGGGGAGTCTTGAAACTTTGCCATCCTAGTCTTTAATGACAGTCCCCTCTCCCTGAAATTCTGTTTACCCCTCAAATTGCTTTATGGACACTTCTCTTTTTACCAATATTTTTAAAGTGCATCTCAGTGCTTCATCTTTAACCTAATTTTTTTTCTTGTTATACCATATTTTTAATTTATTTCGTCTACTTTTTTAAAATCAAAGGAAACTAGGTAACGCCAACTTCTATATACATTGGCATATCATTCTTTGTTTTGTCTTCCTGTAGTTCTTGCATTTCTCTTGAGCCATAACTTGTTTGCCTCTACCTTAATTCCTTTTCCTAAATACAAATGTGAACTACTAAATATTATATTAACTTTTTATTAGTAGAGTTTTCTTTGTTTTCTCTTTTCTATCTAAAGAGACCATTTTGAAGTTCTCTCACTCTGGACAACAATTTCAAATGTTTGACCACAGTCCCAACACTACAACATAATACACACAAACACACAATTACTTACTATATGAGATAGTAAGTACCCTCTGTTTTGTACCCTCTTCAATTCCACTGAATATTTTTCTTTTATTTGATTCATAATAAATATCTATCAAATTAACTAAATTAATTTCACAGTCCACTGACAGGTCATGATACACAACTTGAAATACACTCACCAAAATATTCTTCTCAGAGGGAAAGAGAACTGTTTCTGCTATTTTCCAGGGCCCAAGGAGTTTTCTAAAAGGTCAGATAAAGTAATAAACACTGGGTGACTGTGTTTATGGTACCAAAACTCTATTTTCATTGTCAAAGTGAAGGAGAAGATTGGATCTCATCTGCTTTTGTATTTTAAGCTACTATTTTAACATTGATCACTTCAAAACTTTATCTCTAGCTCAGACTTTCTGCTGTTCCAAAGCTCCTATAGTTAAATGCTTTCTGGTAGTGAGATACTCTATATATAATTCATACTGTTCAAAATTTAAACTGAAAAAAACACCTCCCTAAACCTGTCTCCTCTAATACATTCTTTATTTGAGTGACCTAAGTAGTCACCCAAATTAAAAACCTGTTATTTTTGACTATGCTTTTTTCCTCACCCTCCAATCCCAAGGCCCTTCATTCATTACTCATGAAATCTTGCAAATTTTAGAGCTTAAATATTTGTTGAATCCACCCCACATTCTTAAAACTATTGCTTCTGTCCAGTTTCTGACTCTTCCTATGTCGCTACTTGAATTACTACCACAACTCTTGACTCACTTTCTTGATCTAATTTTGTCTGTCTCAACTCCCATTCTTTTACACAGGCAAATCCGACCATGACACTCCCTTAATTAAAACCTTTTGATGACCACACATCACCTGAAGGATATGACCCAAGTTCCTTAGTGTGGCCAAGAAGTCCCTGGTACTCTGAGCCTGGTTTATCACTCAGGTGTCATCTGCTGCAGTTCTTTGACTTGAAATTGGTGTTCTGACAACACAAAACTGCTCTGACGCATGGAGTACCATGTTTTGCCATGTATACTGTGCACCCTCATTTTAGCACTACCCATGGAAAATTTGCACCCTTGGTATTGCCCATGTGTAATGTGCATCCTTATTTTTCCCTCAAAAATTTGGGCAAAAAATATGCACATTATGCCTAGCAAAATGTGGTATTCTAAATCTCACATCTGTACTTTTACTAATACTTCCTCTGCTTCTTCTTCATTGTCAACCTTTAAAATGAATATCAGGTGTCTCCCTTTTAAAAGGTTTGCCCGATATCTCTCTCAAGGGTGAATTAAATACCTTTTCCTTCTGCTCCCAAAACGTCTTCTGATTTTTCTCCTATTTTGCTCATTGTATTGTTCTAGTTATCTTTTCAAGTACATGTCTCCTTCCTAAGACACATAGTAGGCCCTCAGTAAGTATGTTCAATGAATGCATGAATTAATTAATATATTAATGAGTGAACTAACACAATAGTAAAATAGTGCTTGGAACAGTTACACACAATAGAAATAAATTTCATTTAGTTCTGGATAGGAAATGACCAGCAAAGAACATTTGCTATGTGAAAGATTTGATTCATCTGATTTTGCTGGCCAAATAGGTGGCCTTTGTCTTCCAGTATTCTACAGAGGATCTTCCCGAATTGTGGCCTTTGCCTTGAAGGGGAAAAAAATCCCAGTCCACATTGTTTTCCATAGACTTTAAGCAGGGTTCAGGAGTCATTTATCATATTATTCAATGCAAAGGAACTCATTCAACCAACTTTACATTATCCATTATACAAATCCTTAGAAAACAAGTCCATTTGAATGGTTCAAAGAATCATCTCTGACTAAAAGGAGACTGGGTTAATTCAACTTGTTTGTAATATCTGGCAGGAAGTTAACTAACTTCAGAATGAAAAAAACTAACAAATATACAACTCTCTTCTAATAATCAACTTAACAAGATGTTAAATAATTTATAATGTGTCATTCATACTATAATTAGCTCCAAGCTCTTTATTCTTCCTGCGTAACTATTCAATTATAGTGAAATCTCTATAATATCAAAGTATCTTTTTATTTTCTTTACAGTGTGTGTATACTTCAGCACATTTTTTAAAGACCTAAGCCCTTGTTCATAGAGATAATACTTAATTGGTATAAGTACTTGTGTATAGGAACAGTAAAACTATATATCACTACTGCTTGAGAAATCTGGGTTTCTCATTCTCTTAGCAGACTTCAGAGCAAGGACCCCATGGCGCAGAGGCAGTCGATGGATCAGCTCTTGAGCAAATGACAGAGGACTATTTCTTTGTATGTCAAGGGCTGTTTGGCTAAGACAGGAGAACACAAAGAAGTGTAGAATGACATGAGGTTGGAAAACTATTTGAGTGAAAGGAATGATGTTTAAATGGGAGGTATAGTAAAAGAATTATAAATGGAAGAAGACTTAGGCAAATATCCTCCTCCATTGTTTTTCTTGGGTCATATGTAGCTACCAGAGTATGACATGGCTAGGGTAGCATCTCTCTTGGAATGAGACTAGGCTGCTCTTGAAAAGCCACATAGGAACTAGAGAGGGGCCCACTTTGGGGGACACTAATGCTTCAAGCATCAAGAAGGACTTGTGAAACTCATGCATGATCTAGTTTAAGTCACCAAGATAGATAATCCTACAGTGAATTGGGGACAAAGGTATAACTATTTATAAGGTGTGTATATTTGTTTAGTAAATCCTTGGGGATTGCAATTTATGCATGGTTCTGAATTTAGGGATACTGTTATTCTGTTCATGTGTCACACCTAAAATAAAACACAACTATATATACCATTTTAAATAACCATGCCTTCTTTTTTGACATAGCTACTGTGTGAGCAAGAAGGGGTAGAGGAAAGATTGCTATATACATATATATATATATATATATATATATATATATATATATATACACACATACACACACAGATATATATATACAAATCCATATGTACTTATATTTAATATATATTTGACAGTGAGATTTAATATTTGTTGGCATTTACTCCAATGTTTTTCTTTCTCTTAAAGGACTGTAGTTGATTTTCACAATGATTTATCCCTATGGCTCATACTAATATATCACCACTTTAAAATTTTGCTTAATATAGCTGTAGCATTACCCACATGCCAGATGAAAACAAACCTTTTTAATATATGAAGGGTGTCAATGTTAGTCATGTGATTTGTAATGCTTTTGCTTAAATATTGATTTTTTCAAATTCAATTTTTATTGATTTCTCTTAAATATTAATCATTTCTAATGACAGCTTAAAAAATAGGCTGAGCCTATTTGAACATTCTTGTTATCCACAACTTGTAGATATATAGCACAATTTTAGTATGCTCCAAATTAATTCAGACAAAAACATACTGCTTTTTCATTTAAAGATTTAATATAATAAGTTAAAATTTTATTTGTGTTAAATCAAGGGATGTATGCAGAGTATAAACTGTGGCTATGTAGTTTCTCCATGAGCAATACAGTACCATCTATGATCTCTAGCCAGTTTATCTGAAATTTACCGCCATCCTTGCTTCATGGAAAATCATTCCTAGCCTTTAGAATATCAGTGTTCTGTAGTAACAATGAAGATGACTGGGCCCGAATCAAATATGATGACTAGAAAGTGGCAGACTATCAACAAACAGTTCCAGGGGAGTAGGCCTCCAGGATGTTACTGTGTGGAAGATATTCTGATTCTTCTTGAAAACAAAAGAAACATCATTTCACAATGTTTGTTTCAAATTTCTGATTCGAAATCAACCCTTCTGACTGACTGAGTTAAATCTGGCAATGATTAGTTGTAAGCCTTCTGTACATTATCTAACCCTTCTGACCTTGGTTTGCCCATCTGGAACATGGAGAAAATAATGCCTGCTGCTGGCTGTAAAGAGTTGGCATAGATAAGTGAATTTCTATTGGTGGCTCCTTGAGAGAAGTTTCCTGAAGTTTTCCTGAAGGACAGGCAGTGTCCAGTTTAAGAGGGTTTGTATTGAGTTTTCCTTTTCACATGGATTGAGATTAGGGGATAGATTTATCCACACAAGCAAGTTATAAGTGGTGGCTGGATTTCAATTCCGTTCACAAGCCAGTTAAACCTATAAAGCAGCTAAAATAACGATATTTTTATGTGAGTTCAAGCTTAATAAATTAAATATTTTTACCTTTAAGTTTACAAAAAGAAGAAATATTGTTAAAGAACTAGAAATTACGGGAAGTACAATGAAGCAAAAGATTTTTTCTATTGTGTTTTTGGTGATGGTGTTTGAGAATGACAATGGTCACTGAGGGTGCGGGATATTGAAAATATTAAAGGACATTATGTACTGTGAGTTTATTAAAGTTGATATATTTTAAGAAATAATTTTTATGAATCTAATGTTTATTCACATTTGGTCTAAAAATTTGGAAAATAAAGATAAAGCTACAAAACATACAAAAATAATCTCCTACCAGCCAGAGATATTTGCTTCTTTGCTGTAATTAATCAAGACATTTAACTTTTCTCTTCTTTGGTAAAAATGTCTCACCAACTTTATTCTTGTATTTAACCATCATGATAAACTTCTTTTTTGTCTCATAAGTAAACCTGGGCTTACATACAGTGCAATAAGTAATATATGCCAGCATCTGGTATAGTCATGGTGATGAAGGATGAATCCTAAAGGGTTAGAAGATAATCAGATAAAAGGCTAGGGCTGGTGAACTGAGAAAAAGAGCACGGAAGAGGAGGGACATGTCAAGGGCCAGGGTTAAAAAAGAAACAGTATATATTTGGAAATACAGTTAGTTCTGTATATGAACCACTAATGAATTTATAGACTATTCATCTTCTGTCATGGACCTGATTAACCAAACCTGGGTTCCAATCTTCATAGCTATGTACCTCTAAACAAAATTTATTTAACTTCCTTTTTATAGGGGGAAAGTTTACATAACATAAAATTAATTATTTTAATCATTTTCCTCAAAAAATTAAAAATGGAACTGCCTTCTGACTCAATGATCCCACCTCTGGGAACGTTTCCCAAAAATCCAGAAACACCAATTTGAAAGGATATATATACATAGCAGCCTTATTTCAATAGCCAAGATGTGGAAACAGCCCAAGTGCCCAAAAGTAGGTAAGTGGATAAAAGAGCTGTGTTCTATTAACATAATGGAGTACTACACAGCTATAAAAAAGAAGCAACTTTTACCTTTTGTGACAGCTTGGATGGGCCTGGAGATTATTATGTTAAAGGAAATAAGCCAGTCAGTGAAAAACAAATATCATATGATCTCACTTATATATGGAATCTAATGAACAAGATAAACTGACAAACAAAATAAAAACAGAGCATGGATACATGGAACAGACCGATAGCTATTGGGGGGAGAGGGAAGGGGAGGACTGGGTAAAAGAAGGTGAAGTTTTCAGCCAAAGAACATATATGCATAACTCATAGACGCAGACAATAGTGTGGTGATACCAGAGGGAAGCAGGGCAGAGGCTAGGTGGAGGCTGGTAAAGGTGGGTAAATGGGGACACCTGTAACAGTGTAAACAATAAAAATAAAGTTTAAAAAGCATAAAATTAATCATTTCAAAGTGTATAATTCTGTGGCATTTAGTATACATGAAATGTTATGTAGCCATTACCTCTATCTAGTTCCAAAACATTTTACCACCCAAAAGGAAACCTTTACCCATTAAGCCATCACTCCCCATTCCCCCTTCCTCTCAGCCACTGGAAACCAGCTTCACTTTTCTATGGATTTACCTCATCTTGATATTTCACATAAATGATACCACACAATCTTTGACTTTTCTGCATATTAAACTTCTTCAACTTCTTTTTGAGACTTACTCTCCCCCACTACATTTCTGATATAACATATCCCTTACTGGATCACCGTATTAATTAAGATGAAGTCATGTACATAATATATTAAGCACAAACCCTGGAACCATGCAGTGTGTACAACCATTCCACTTTCACTGTTTGGTTTTAAATCATTGCCTATATCTCTGTATACACTTGTATAGATATTATACTAACCTGTGAGGATTTACTTAAAATAATCTTTCCTTTCTATCACTAATTTTGTGATACATAAATGTGGGTAGTTTTAGGAATTTTCCTCTTGACCTGTGGAGCTGCTCTGTTCCCTCACCTTGTCTCCTGCCTCCTTTTCTAAACATAGTTTTACTTCCATCAATTTGGTGGGTCCTGGGAATTTTCTTTTCATATCTGTGAAAACAGCAAGCTGACAAGCTTCTCCTTGGTATGACACAGAGTGTGTGAATCTATTTCATGTCCAAGTGACTTTGTTCATAGTTAATTTGTGAAATTCCTTTGGAGAACAGACATGGCGTTCCCCACTGAGCAATCAGCACAGCTGCGCAGCCAGGCAGTGGCCAAAGAGAACCCAGTGTGAAATGTGTAATCATTGTTCAGAGACGGCGGTCATGGCCAAACCCTTGGAAGTTTACTGGCTCCTTTTTGGGAATACACAGCACAGCTTGCCCTAGTACGCTGTGTTGCCCATAGGTATTAGGTATATAAGCTGGGTGGCTATCATGGTTTAATAGACACAAACAAGCAGAAGGGGTGACCAAGAGTGGTGCTATAGTCCCATCCCATTTCACACTCTTTCCTTTTTTCTTTCTTTCTTCCTTCCTTTCCTCCTTCCTTCTTTCCTTCCCTCGTTCCTTCCTTCCTTCTTCTTTTTTCCTTTTCTCTTATCCTAATATTTCCCTTCCATCCCCATAGCTAGTTTGATCTTGGTATGGTGCTCTATGACAATTAAGTGAGGGGAATGCCCTCTGACAAGTCATTATGAAAGGGGCTGAACTTTTAGAAGAAATAAACTAAACTTAAAACACTACTCGTGTGAGTAAGGAGAGAACATGTGCCACTACCTTGTCTTGGCCAGCCAGTGGGTGTGTAAAGTGACAGTGTGTGCGCAGTCTTCAGTAAACACTCCTAATAAAGTCCCCTCCCCCACAGCTGAGATGATCAAAGGTTGCTTTTCCCAAAGCCAGCTTATGAATTATGAAAGTCAGCCTGGCATCCCAGGGGTCAGACTCACATGTCTCCCTGAAATATTTTATGCAATCCAGAAACAGATCCTTGCTGTCATCAATGAGAAAACAAGCCCAGGTCAGACATGAAGATTTCAAGGAAATGGGCCTAATGAGATTATTAACAAATTTGGTGATCTTTCTTTAGATCCCCCCCTTTTTTGGGGGGGGTTGCCTCTTGCAGGTTAATGCGAATATGGTTGAAAAGAACTTGACATGGAAAAATGTGGGAATCTCATGAAAAGGGGTCCTTTATAATTCTACAGAAAGTTCATGGAATTCTCCAGTCTTCCTTGGTTGAAGGAAGATCTGCCTACATGTTTGTCTTATAAGACGGTTTGGCATCATTATGAATAGAAAGGAATTTCCTGGAAACTTAAACTTATGTATGCATGCATACACTGGGTGGTCTGAGAATTATACTAAGTATGATACAAGTTAAATCTTTTATTTTAAACAAATATGAGGTGGCCATTTGGGGAAAGAGATTCAGAAAGGAAAAGCAACATGCCTGCATTGGCTCCGTAGACAGTAGGTGTCAAAATCAAATGTCTGTGCTCTTTTTACTATGCCGCCTGCCATGATACTACCAAGTGAGTGTCTGCAGAATGCCTAGGTTCCCGCTTTCACTGATTCCCTCCCAACCCATTCATTCAGCAAATGTAGATTGGATAATTCATACATGCAAAGCTCTTGGGGGGCATAAAGGCAAGGAACACAGTTGCTGTTCTCAGGCAGCTTACACTGTTTAGATGAGGAGATAAGATGTGACCTCACATAACTAGAGCACAAGGCAGAATGGCTTTGGGGGACACCAAGGAGGAAGACACTTATGACCAACTGGGAACACCCAGAAGCTTACATAGAGGAGCAGCACAAGAGCTTTGCTTTCAAGAGTAGAAAGATTAAGAAAAGGAAACAGAGGAAGAATTCCAGGCTAGAAAAATAGAAAGAAAAAAAAAGTTGCAGAGAAAGGAACTCACAGATTGAGGGCGAGGAATTGTGAGTCTTCCTGGTTATCTGGTCTCTAAGGTAAGACCAACCAGATCTAAAACTCAGCCTGAGTTTGAGCTTTGTGGTTTCCTTTGTGTTAGATATTTGCAAGGGAACTAAATAACAATGAAATATTATGCTATATATATGATTCCAAGCAGACTACTAAAAGATGAAGTGTTTTGTTTGACCAATGAAATCATTTTTAAAAATTTGAAAAATTATTTAAAATAAAAAGACTTCATGTAAAACTATGGATTTCTTTTTCTTCTTTTTAGAGCTTTATCAATTTATTTTTTCTTAAAATTTATTATTTTTTATTTTTTAATTTTTAAGTCATGTTTATTCTATTACAGCTGTCTCAATTTTTCCCCCTTTACTCACCTCCACCCACCCCACCCCCACCCCCAACTGCCACAGTCAATTCCATGGGTCATTCATACACGTTCTTTGTCTAGTCCCTTCCCCTTCTTCCCACCATTGGCCTCTTTCCTCATCCCCTCTGGTCACTTTCTGTCTGCTTCATGTTTCCATCCCTGTGGTTTATTTTGTTTATTAGTTTATTTTGTTGAATAGAGTCCACTTATAGGTCAGATCATATGGTATTTGTCTTTTATCAACTAGCTTATTTCATGTAGCTTAATATTCTCCAGTTCCATCCATGTTGTCACAAAAGGTAGGAATTCCATCTCCCTCCCTTTCCTCTCTTTCTTTCTTGCACATTAATTATATATTTTTTTTAAATGTCAAAGTTAATTATAAAATATTAAAAAATTTAAAACCATTATCAAGTCTCAGCAATTAAACCAACATGACACCAGCACAGAAATAATCAAGTAGATTAATGAAATATAATGAGCATTATAGAGACAAACATATATCTGTCTAACCATGAAATATATGATTAAATTGATATTTCAAATCAGTGGGGAAAATAAAGCTTATTCAACAAATAAGGTGCATGGATCACTATTACTTGAAATAAAACAAATATAGAGCCTTGTTTCACATATTATATAAGAAATATTCAGGTAAGTTAAAAATCAATATGTAGAATCTAAGGAGTTTTAGGAGAAAATACAAATTAACATTTTTCTTACACTGAAGTAAAATATTCAAGCCCAGCAGATATATAGTAAAATATTGACAACATGACTATATTAAACATTTAAGACTATAGAGTAATATACATATAAAAAAATTTAAAGGACAAGTAATAGAATAGGAAAGTTTTGCAACACATCTAAAACAGGGTTGATGGTTTCTTTTGATTTTTTTTTTAGGGAAAAAATTCTACAAATATTTAATCAAAAAATGGATGAGGAATACTAAAAAATCATTTAAAACTTTTTAAAAATAATTCAAGTAGGTAAGAAATATACAAAAATATGTTTAGTTTCAACAAATAATAAAGGAACAATTAAAATAACATAATTGTCACAATCAGATTAATAAGTATTAAAAATATTGGAAATATCAAGTATTGGCAACTCTAAAAGGAACTGGGTATTCATAGACTCTTTTTCTTCATCTTAAACGCAGTCCCTTTAGCATATTTTGCAGTGCTGGTTTGGTGGAGGTGTATTCTCTTAGCCTTCTTTTGTCTGGTGAACTCCTTATTTCACTTTCTATTTTAACTGAGAACCTTGCTGGGTAGAGCAGTCCTGGTTGCAGGCCTTTGCTTTTCATGACTTGGAATATTTCTTGCCACTCTCTTCTGGCTTGCAGTGTTTCTGCTGAGAAGTCAGCTGCTAGCTGTACTGGGACTCCTTTATATTTTACTACCTCTTTCTCCCTTGCTGCCTTTAGGGTTCTCTGTTTGTCTTTGGTATTTGCCATTTTAATTATAATATGTTTTGGAGTGGGCCTCATTGTGTTCCTCTTGAATGGGACCCTCTGTGCTTCCTGAACTTGTGTGATTTTCTCTCTCCTCAGATTAGGGAAGTTTTCCATCATTACTTTTCCAAACCGGTTCTCTATCCCTTCCTCATCCTCTCCTCCTTCTGGGATCCCTATTATGCGGATATTATTATGTTTCAGGTTGCCCTGCTTTTCCCTAAATGCCTCTTCATTCTTTTTGAGTCTTTTTTCATTTTCTTACTCTTTCTGGAAGCTTTTTTCTACCTTGTCCTCCAGCTCAGTGATTCAATCCTCGGCTTCATCTAACCTGCTTTTGATTCCTTCTACTGTATTCTTCAGTTCAGAAATTGTATCCTTCATTTCCTCTTGCCTGTTATTGATAGTTTCTATATCCTTTTTCATGCTGCTATAGTTCGTAGTAAGTTCCTCATAGTCTCCCTGTAGTTTTTTGTAACTCTGAGCTCACTGTGCTCATTGAGCTTCCTTAGAACCATTGTTTGGAATTCAATACCTGATAGTTTACTTGCCTTTATTTCATTTAGTTCTGTTTGTGGGGATTCTTCCTCTCCCTTTGACTGGGGAGTATTTCTTTGTCTTCTCATTATTTTGAAACTCTTTTTTTTTGCTTCTGCTTCTTAAATTGATCTGTCTTGATTTCCTGACTTGGTGTTGTTACCTTCTATGGAAGGAGATCACTGTTTTTCCTTTTGGATCTGTGGCTGATGGTGTCCGATGTTGTCCTTGTCTAATCCTAGGCAGTCTGTTTGAGATTACCAAGGATCTACTGTCTGTGGCTCTCTCCTTCAGTTGTTAATCTATTCTCTCTGCACTCAGCAGACCACCTTAGACAGCACAGGGCGGGGCAGAATACCACCTGGGGGCAGAGCTATTGGGTCCTCTGATGCTGCTGCCACTTGTCAGGGGGAGCAGTCTCTGACTGAGCAAGATGGTTGCTGCTTCATGAGAGATAAGTCAGCACCAAGATCCCTCTGGGTACTCTCTCAGTGCTCTCCCCAAAGCCTCCTTCCCCAGTCTCTCCTCAGGTGTCTCTAGCCCACTCTGCCCCCACCTTTACTGGAGACCAGGGTAAGTGGCTGCAAATAAAAATTTATCCATTGGCCCTTTAAATGGCTCTTTGTGTCTCTAGCCGCCTGTCTTTGGCAGAGAGCAACCCTGGCGCTTTTTGCAGCTGGTTGTTTTCTGTGTACTTTTTGGGTTCCGGTGCTGTCGGCTAGAGATTCCCACTTATGGTTTGGACCCCACTCTTCTCAGGGGGATTCAACTGGCCATTTCAATATCCTTCTGGTGCTGCCACCACCGGTGAGCACCCCGCCGGCCTTCTCAAGTCTCTACCACACTCCATACCCTTAGATTGCGCTGAAGCCAATTCTTCTGTCTCCGAGGTTACAAGGGTCCTCTCTCGCTATTGTTCAGTTGTTTGTTCCAGGTGATTTATCCACAATTTAGTTGTAATTCTAGGTTAGTCCTGGGAGGAGGTCAGTGTGACTCACTCACTCCTCTGCCTATCTTGATTCCCTGGATTTCTAAAATATGTTGGAAATTGGCTGGTACTTGATATGGCAACAATTGGCTACTACTGGAGAGATGCTGCTCTTTCTACATCAGCCATATACTCCTTCAATCAGAGGCCCAGCTTAATTCAGTACCTGAAGTATTTCATTCATTTATGTTATCTACCTAATTCCTGTAGACATTTGAGTTGGCAGTTCCTGTCTTAGGTAGTCACCCACGGATTGCCTACTGATATAAAAGTATAGAAAAGTTATAGATAACTCAGTGGCAACACTGAGGTTAATACATGTAGTAACCTCTAATTGTCAGGTATTAATCTAAAGCCAAAGCAAGGGGCTCTGGGAAATATGGATTGTAGACTCTGGCTCCAGAATCCCAGGGCAGAAAATAGAAAGGCGAGCATAGAATTATAGACAATAGATAAATAACCAACATTGGTGCTCAATGTGTTTTATGATATCATTTATTTACACTTACTATGAAATAGGCATGTACCAGCAAAATTTAATTTTATAATCATGAGTCTCAGGTGTCATTATCTCTGTTTTGAAGATGAAGAAATGAAAGTACCCACACATTGTAAGTAAGTGGTAAAGTTAAATAAAAGAAAATCATCAGTATAAAATGACTCATATATACCATATTCTTAGCCCAATGTTCTTTTCACTGTCTACAAATCTCTTATTAATCTTTTCTTTTATCTTACAATCTGAGCTAGTTTTGGAACTTGGATTTTGTTAATAAAATATTTACTGAACACAGAATTATTTTACATAGCTGGATGGCTTACTGAACTAAATTACTGTAGGAGTTAAAAGACCATACCCTGGAGATAGATGGCATAAATACAAACAGTTTCGTTTCTTGACAGCTGTGCATCTTCTCAAAATTGTATGACCTCTCTATGCATTAGTTTCCTCATTTGTAAACTAGATATAATAATATTACCAATCTCATTAGGTGTTTGTGAGGGTTAAGTGTAATAAAACATGGAAAGTCCTTAGGAGACTTTCCTGGAACTATAGGGTAGACTTTACTTATTATTATTATAATTAAGATTTTAAATAATCCTTAAGAAAAGTGACTATTTTTTATGACCCCTCCCTTCCCACATTGAACATATACTATCAATTCAGCAAGCACATTATTTATGTTCTTTGATAGGGTTGGCCTGGTAGCATTTTGTTTACAGAAGAGAAATGGAGGTTAGCAATGGGTATGAGCTATGGTGGAAAAGGATAAATCTAAGCTGACTTCCATGTTTTGGCTAGGCAACTAGGGTACTCAGTAATGTTTTCACTGAGATGGTGAATGTAGAAAGAGGAGCAGATTTCAAATGGAATACAGCTAGATTAGTTGGAAACACATTGAGTTTAAGAAGTGTGTGAGACCCATAAGGATGTCTATTGGACCAGCTGGGAGTGAGGAGAAGGGTATGGTAATAGAGAGAGCATAAGTCTTAGCTACATTCCTGGGTGAAGATGTAATCTCTGGAAGGATGTTAACCAGGACTTGAATGCAGGTTGTGCTAACTCCAAAGCCCACACTCTTTCTGCGGTGGGCCATGCCATTCCCCAGGACAACAGCATTAACAATTGTTTATGCAGTTTCTTATACTTGGAATGCACTTTCTCTTCATTACTATGTCTTGAGATCTTAGCTGCTCTTCAAATCTCTGCTCAGGTCCCACATCCTTTACAGTCCCATAGATTGTTAACAGTCAGCATTAATCTTTCCTGCTCCATTCTTTCATTGTCTGTTTTTACTCCTCCAATGAAGCACTCAGAATCATAGAAACCTCAGAGAGTCTTGAAATGCCATGTAGCTCAAGTCCCATTAGTTCATGAACTCCTTCTTTAATGCCCTCTACAAGTCATCTTGAAGTCTTTCCTTTGACAATTTTATAAGCAAGGAATTCACACTTTTGAAAGGCAACCCATTCCAACTAAAGCCAGTTTCAGTTGCTAGAAAATTCTCCTTGAGTCCAAGGTTGTTTTTTAACTTCTACCCACTAGTACCGGTTTTACCCACTCAAGTCCACTCCAACTTCACATGATAGCCCCTGAGTTCCTTAAAGACATTTATCATGCACCACTTTATCATCCTCTCCAGAGTAAAAGTTCCCAGCTCCTAAATCTACCCTTCTGGACATGTTTTGTCAGTTTCTTTACTTTCACTTTCCTTTCACTTTCCTTTCACTTTCATTTCAGTTTGTCTATAACCCTTTTAAAATAAAATACTCAGAGCTCAACCCAATAATATAGATATGACAAAACCACCACCAAATAGAGCAAAATTATACCTTTCATTGTTCAGAACATTTTTACTACATCATAGCATAAGATTTTATAGGTGTTCTCATGGCACTTATGTATGGACTTATATTGAACCCATAGTAAATTACTTATAGTTGCTTTGGATCATGCTTATTTGTTAATATGTCTTTTATTCTCCTGATTTTAAGTTGATAGATTTCTCCAAAAGCATGTGCTATTTATTTCTCTAATCACTTTGCCCTGCACAGTGCCCTTTATGTATCAATAGTTGGAGCTTAATACATGCTACACCCTCAAACTAACATTGTTTTTGCGTGATTTTCTTGCATCTCCTTAAAAAGCCACAGTTAAAACAACTATACCATTTTGTCTCTTTTATTAATGAAGGTTTTTGTCTGTTTGAATTATTGTCAAAAAAGAATTTTTTGAAACAGTTTCCTAATAAAGAAGTTGAACTTTAAATATGAGTTAAGAGCACTGAATGGAAAGAAGACTGGATTTTCTCCATGACAGAATGGAATTTATGCTTCTGCTTCTTCAGAAACATGTTTGAATGCAGCTTTGATCTCTTAGAGTCTTGAAGAACCCTGTCTCTGCATTTTTCTATAATTAGTTTCTAAGTCAGCTGAGAGTATGCCCTTCTCATCTGTCTTCCTGGCAAGACTTTCTTAAGTACTGAGAATTAATGCCAAGGGACCCAATTCTGATTTTCTAAGAGAAGGAAGATTAGATATTCAAGAGGAACACTGATGTCATAATAATTTGGGGGTTGGAATTCTCAAGTGAATGGAACATATCTACGTAACTCAAGAGTTTTTAAACATGAATTTAACTGGTCACTTGCATCTAACTGACAGGTGAGGATTATGACTCTGTGCTTCTCTGTAGTCAAGAAACCTAGAATCTCCATGTTTAAAAGATCACAGTAGGCCTTTTAATACAATGTTTTAAAAATCGACTCCCAAACATCTTAAACCATTGTGAGTTAGTCTCTGAGAACTGGCAACACTTAGGACTGCATTAGACAAGTGTGGTTTTTGATTTCTCCTACTTCTAAAGGTGAGCTTTCTCAAAGCATTTCTGAATTTAGGATCATCTCTGACCTGTTCCCAGCTTGGTGGTGCCATCAGAACAAATCATTCCCATTTCTTCTGTTGTACTGTACTCTGTGTGCAGTCTTCCCTAGAGACAAATCATTTGTTAATCACAGTGAAGACAGATCTTTTCCAGGCTGAACTGGTTAGGGCCTTCACACATCACATCAAAATGCCCAATATTAACCTCTTTATTATTTTTAAGGGCAGAGGCAGTGAGAGCCAAAGTGTGGCCTGGGGTAGGAGATGGGCATTAGAATACTGATAATCTCTAGAACCAGACTAACCCCTCTTCAACCACCATAAGTTAGTACCCAATCTAAATTAAAATATTGTGTTTACAATGCAATTTTCCTAGAACCTAGAAGCATTGCTTATCATAAGCCCTTCATCTATTAGAAATTCTGGAATCCTCAATTAACACAGGCCTTTGATTCATTTACAGATATGTAAAGCACTTTGATTAATGTTACAAAGTTAGTTGACATTAGACTCTGGTATTGATATAATTAGAGTGCTCACTTAAAAGTAGGTTGAGACCGTTTGCTTCGCTGAGACTTGTTGGACCCTCTCTTTTACCTTTTCTAAAATGTTCTCCATTCACATTAACATCTATTGTATTCCAGGTTGTCTCCATAATGCATAAGAAGTGATCTGACTGTAGTGGCTGTGAATGTCTCTGGTGTTTCAAAGAGAAGAGAAGAAATTAATCAATGCTCAACATCCATTATTCCATTATACAAGTATATGAATCTTGCTATTGGCTAGTTCTTTATACATTATCTTAATTCTCTAGAGATCATTTTCCCTCTAAATGAACATGTACCCACAGATCCTGAAAGAGTGGTCACAAAGATGAATCTACAAATCTTTTTATTTAAGTGTAAAAATTTTGAGTTAACTCTAAGGTCTTTGTCTAGGGTTTAATGCCACTGTTGTCTTTAGTGGTCTTAACACCATTTTAAAGAATGAATAGTTATTTGCTTATCACACTTCAATAGTAACTGTACCAAAGTCCCTTGCTTTTAGAACATGAGGGACCAAAGAAAGGGATGGAGAAAATTTCATTATTAAGTAAAAGCAAAGATGAATAGTGATAGTATCGTGCTTATTAAATAATTTGCAAATACTGTGCATGTGTGTTCCAGGCATGGTGTGAGGTACTGAGGTATAGTAGTTTAAGACAAACTTGGTCTCTGAGCTCACAGGACTAACAACAAAATATAAAAAATGACCATTAAACACCAATAGCAACAAAAAAAGATCAGAAAAATCTAGTTTCCAATCCTGGCTTTGCCTCCAGCTACATTGGGCAAGTTGTTTAGTCTCTCTGGAACTCAACTATGCCATTATAAAATGAATGGATTGGATAATACCAATTCTTCATTGTTTTGAAATTCTGTGTTTATTTTTTTGCCTTGAGAAAATTGATTTAGCCTTTCTCGTATTCAATACGTGTCATTTCTTTGACTTCATGATTTTCATGAGGCCTGTGTTGAAGTTATCTTCCTAATGAGAAATGGTTAACAGTTACAGATCTTATTTATTTCTCTTTTAAGAATCTCTAAAAGAAAGTTTTAGAATTTGGCTGGCAATTAGACTAGCCTTGCTCCATACACTCTTATAGTTTCCCATTATTTTTTTGTCCAGCATTATATTTTAGTGTTATTTATGACTCTTAATTTTGATTAAATATAACATTTATCAAGACAATCAAGAATAATTTTGAGTATGAAATGTTTATGACATATAATACTATACATCACTATTATATTATCTGACTGGCTTTTATCGTATCTACATATTCTTGGCTCTTCTTCTGTTTTGCAATCTTATGAAGTGTCATAAATATTTTTATAGGATTTCCTTAATAAGTGTTCTGTTTCCTTTCGGTTACTAAATAATTCAAATATATAGTATAGTGGCTAGAATAATTTTTTATACTTTTCAAATTCTTTAGTAAATCCATTTATATTTTCTGTCTCCATTTCCCTCTCTCTACTTTCAATTTCCTCTCTTAGACCTTGAAATTCTTGAAAACAATGGTCTGTAGTTTAGTAACTTCATTATATGCTCACCTCTGGACTCTACAATGCAAATTTCCAAGTCACCATGATTTATTCAGGTTTTCTAATCATTTTTTACCTCCCTTATATTAATAGCTATTTTTACAAGGTCTTCATTACTTCTTAATTCTGCAAATTCCATTTCCTTATTTATCATGCCAAAGACAGAGTTGAAAAAGGAGTTCATTATCTCAGCTGTTTTAGAGTCATTATTAATTTCACTTCTTTCCTTATTTGTTAATGGCTCTACATATGTTCAAATATTTCTTTTCTGTGCTATAGTTGTAAAATACCTTCTTACTCTCTTTAATGTATTTGGCCAACATTAGCTCATTATCCCCTTTGGCTATCCTTCTAATTCTACTATAGGGAGTCTTGAGAGATTTTTGTACCCTTTAGGGGAAGAGGTAGGAGCAGGGACAGATCCAGACCTACCAACCTTACAAAAAGAGATGACATGTAGGTATAAATGTATTCATTTAGGGCAAAGCTGGAAGACAATCATGAGAAATAACAATGATTTTCTCAGTTAACTGCCCGACATGCTTCTATAATGTCTTTTTTTCCTGCATATTTTTGGGGGTGGGCTACATCCTTTTTGGTCATTTCTTCATATACTAATGAATTTTAAATTTATAGGGTTATCAATTTTAACAAATAAGAATACAAGATGTTCACTTAAATTTAAATTCCATGCAATATTGGGAATACTGATGCTAAAAATTAATTGTTGTTTATCTGAGATTCTAATCAGGCATCTTGTATATGATCTGGAAAACTTAGTAATATTATTTTCTACAAATTAAAAAAAAGGAAAAATAATTTGGTTTCTTCTCTGGATCAAAGAATTTTTAGTTTACTGGCAGTTTAGAAGCATTCCTGCAGCCTCATAATTTGTCCCAGGTAATATGTAAAACTTCAGAATTGTCAAATTTGGGGAAACCTATATCCTTCATATGAGCTATGATGTTTTGAAGAATTTCTCCAAAGGCAGCTTCTAGCTCTGTATTAATCATCCTTTCTCTTCTCCAGCCACATCTTTCTGGTGCTGACATGGTGGTATATATTCATATAGCATAAACTTTGGTCCTGTGACTATGAACCTCATGAATATATCCCCCTGAATTCAAACCAAAGGAATCTCTAACTTATTTTCCTCTTAGTCTGATCCCAAAATCTGCATGGTCCAGTGCAGATTCCCAGTGCTGCTTGACTGAAGAGGAAGTTGGAGTGTAAAGAGCCACTGGTTTTGACTGATTGCAGTTAAAAGAACTTAGGTTTGTGCCCTGGCCGGTGTGGGCTAAGTGGGTTGGAGTGTCCACCAGTAACTGAAAAGTTGTGGGTTTGATTCCCTGTCAGGGCACATGCCGAGGTTGTGGGTTCGATCCCTGCTCATGCAATCCCAGTCTGGGTGCTTATGGGAGGCAACTAATCGATGCTTCTCTTTCACATCGATGTTTCTCAATCTCCCTTTTTCTTTCTCTAAATCAATGAAAAATGTCCCCAGGTGAGGATAAAAAAATAAAATTTAAAAAAATCTTAGGTTTGTAAATGTAATAAAATATATGATTGGGAGAACAGAGAGTTCTGTCTAGCTTTTCAGTCTCAGAAAAGGACTTGAGAAAGGGAGAGGCCTTAAAATGTAAACTCTGTTGGATTCATGGTAAATCTGCTTTTGGCAGTGATGTGTGTGTGTGTGTGTGTGTGTGTGTGAAGGGAGTCCTATTGTCTTGTCATTCTTAGTGTAGTATGTTTTTGTTTCTTATATGTTCATCTCTTCCTTCTCTTTTTCCTCCTTTTCCTTCTTTCTCTTCTCTCTTTCCTCTCTCCCTTTTATTCTCACCCTCTCTCCTCTCTCCATCTGCCTTTTTAAAACAATACCTTGCTCATATCTGAGAGTGTAATGTTTCTTTCTTAGGGCAAGAATCTACTAAACCTCACTGATGTTATCTTGGAAAATCTTCAGACTTTTTCATAACTTTTGGATTTCAACATATTCTCAATGTTTCTAATGTACTAGACTCTTAATTCTCCAAACTGCAATTCTTTGAAACCTGAAACTCTTCTAGGACTGTGACCTTACTCTGCTGAATGCAGGTTTCTCCTTCTCAGGAATATTAAGCTTCCTTAATAGCTTAATATTTTCAGTGGATTTGTTTTAGTTAGAAAGAATCTATCTCAGTGGGGTCCTCTTGTGTAGGCTTCGTACTTATGCTCAGTGTGATCCAGATCTATGAATATCTTTAGGGTCAACCGTATAATAAATATTATCTGAATTCCAAGTCTCCTGGATGGTGGAACTGAGATTTTTGCATACTGTGAGGCCTTTAGTGTGAGTTTCTAAGTTACAAATTAACGTGAAAACTTCTTGTCTTTTTAATTAGGACTCCACAAACTTCACTGTCTCAAGCATCTGTTTATTTCTTCTTTCTTTTTTCACTTTCTTTTCCATTGTTTCTTATCATATGCATTTCAAAATTCCATTGTGAACACAGTGTCCACAAAAATGAGAGCACATGTCTGAAAACTGACATCACTATCAGTTTTCTTTTTTTCAGCCAGTTAAATGATTAGAATAGATGATCCACTTAGTTGGCAAGAGCTTTCACTTCTGATGAAGTACATGGAATTGGTATGAATGAAAGTAAAAGCTGACTTGATTCTAAAACCACTGTGCTACTACCTTTAATAATAGCTACCACTTATTTAATTTAATCTTCACAACAACTCTGTGGAGTAGAAATTGTTATCTGCATTTTATTCACAAGGAAACTGGGACTGAGATTGGTTCAAAGTCTTTCATGTAAACAATAGGTGGTAGAGAGGAGATTCAAATCCAGAGCTGTCTGATTATAAAATTTATGCTTTAATCACTAAGAATACTACATATGTAACAGGTTTTCCAGGGTGACTGATAATTTCAAACCTGTAAAATTTTCAATTTAGACAGTTGCAAACAATTTCTGTCTCCTAGGATAGAGAATGGCACTGGACTTTGAAGGGATTCTCTTTCTGTTTTAATAGTCATCACCCTGATGGGTACTTTAGAATTAAAGTAGGAGGAAAATAACTACCAAACAGGTCTTTAATTCAGAGAAGGTGCCTGACTATGGTTTATAAGACTAAAACATTAAGAGTTCTGTTTAGTAATGTAAATTGGAGGTTTCAGTAAACCACTTTTGAATAGCTTAAAAAATTCACTTTCAGGTCCCTAGATTTTTTTTAAATATATTGAATTTATTGGGGCAACATTAGTTAATAAAATTATATAGGTTTCAGATGTACAATATTCTATAATATGTCATCTCTATATTGTATTGTGTGTTCACCACCTTAAGTTAAGTTTCCTTCCCTCACCTTTTAGCCCCTCTTTACTCTCCTCCACCTCCTTCACCCCTTTTTGTCCCTCTGGTAATCACCATACTGTTGTCTGTGTTTGAGAGGGGTTTATTTTGCTTAATCCCTTCAACCTTTTCACCAAGCACCCCAACACCCTTCCCCTACGACTCTAAGTTTTAATTTAGACAGCCAAAATCCCTTGTTTCTGCTTATCCATTGTGCTTTCCTTCTCCTTCTTTGAATAGCACCTGCTTACCTTTGTCCTCATTTGTTACTCTCTTTGTATCTGGTGAAGCTGCTTATATCCTCTCAACTATAATGACTGGCAAGGGGTACATGAATGACCAATGCTGGGTCAGAGTCCTTTTTGCTCTCCCCTTCAGTTGCTAAGATGGGATGGGATGACACTGGTCTAGAGTTGTGTTGTCTGTAGTCAGGGCACCTTCAAATTTCTTTAATAATAGAAAGAAATTCTTGTTGGATGGAAGAATTCTTTCTCAAGAGAGAAGCATAACATAGAAGTAGAGAAAGTTGGAATCCTGATGTGACAATGGGTATGTGGCATCCTCAGGGATTCCAGGACTTCCTAATTATAGAACCCAGTTAATTCCCTCTTCAGGGTATCTTTTTTTATTTGTTTGTTTACTAGTTCCCAAGAGCCAGGAAGCCAAGACCAAACCAGTAGGGAAATCATACAGACCTGAGTTTTTACTTCATGATAAAGGAAATAATGCAAAAAGGTATGGACTGAACATAAGACAGTGCAAATTGGACCAGACTCTGCATATTGAAAATGTCAAAAATTTTAGACCCAATAAGCCAGGTGTTGGGATAGTTGCTCTATTTTAATTGTGTGCCTCTAATGCTAGACCTCAGCCTCTCTATATAGGTTTCCTCCTGAAGGAATGTATCTGCAAATTGTCAGTCTTCTTTGAAAAGGCTACCCCTGGGGCAAGACATAATAAGGTTTTAGACTCATGGAGGGACAGGTTCCAGGAAAGCTTTTCTCCTGTCACTGAGGCTGAGGGGATGGGAGGTCAGAGGGGCTGGACTCTGAGGCCAGAAGAAGTTTGAAGCATGCTCAGCCCTTGAAGAGAGTTGGAGGTTTCCACCTAGTGAAAGACCAGAGTCCTGGCAGGAGATTATGCCATGGAATGTCAATGTTATCACCAGCAGAGGACAGAACACCAGCCTCTCATGATGTTCATCAATAGCAGAAGCAACCACTGATGATGTGGAAGGCAGGAACAGAAGAATGTGAAGGACCAGAGTTCCTGATGCAGCCTTCTTGGAAACTCATAAATAGCAGGGGATATTTTGAGGGGAGATATTTTCTCAAGAAGAAGCAAGTAGAGACTCCAGGAGAAACTAAGCATGAGTTTATTTGGTATGCATACACTATCAAGGACAGGAACATTTAGGTTTTATATAGATGTGGTCTTCAGTAACTAATTCTTGATGATTGTCACTAATTAGATTTTCAGAAACCTGACAGCAGTAAGTTCTCTGCTAAGAAGGGAGCTCAGTTTTGTTACTTTGTACCAAACCTCCATTAAAGAGACTAGTTTCAAGAAAACAGTGCCAGGAAGTTACTGGTTTTAAGACCATCTCTTCTTGACTGCAGCTGTCATTATAGGTCATAGTTTATGTACTTCAATTAAAATAGAGATGGTGTTCTTTAAACTTGAACTCTGAGTTGGTTTATATAGCTGGAACTTTTTTTTTAAGGACGTAAATAAAACTGACATTTTCATTCTTAGTATATCTAGGCCCGATTACATTTTCAAATCAGCTCTCTGCCTAAAACTAGACCTCATTGGCACACTAACTCTTGGCATATAACAGTGATTATCACATAGTGTTTGAGTACCACTTTAATATTTACAAAGAGTTTAAAGGTCCTTTATCTTTTTTGTTTATCAATAGGCCAGGGAATCCTAGAGGGCAAGGCTTATTACTATTTCCAGTGTACAAATGACACAATTAGGTTTAATGAAGTGAAGTGTCTTGACTAAGTTCACAGAGATGGTAAATGGTGTTTCTCATGTCTTTTGAACAGGGATTCTACTCTCCATTAGTCTCCCTAATTTCCTACCTAAATTTTGTTGGTGGCACTTAGTCCTTATGATATATTGCAAATCTCATTCTACCAAGGTTAGGCAGCCCTTGAACGGGACAAGACATTCTCCTTGGATTTCATATGTCCTCATCAGAGAAAGTATAAGAATGAGAGCCAGAACCCTGAACCAGGAAGTGGGTGGGTCTAGGTTATATTTACATTCTGTCATGGGGAGAAGACAGCTTTTCTTCTTAAGAATTAATTTCCTGAGGAGAGAGAAGATGGCGGAGGAGTGAATGGGAGTCACGCTGACCTCCTCCCAAAACCAAACTGGAATTGCGACTAAATAGTGGAGTAATTTAGTCTCACCCGGAAAACAATGGAACGATAGTGGGAGAGGAGCCTTGGAGCTGTGGAGAGTGGATTCGACTCTCACACATCCCAATGGGTGAGAAGTGCGGTGGAGGCTCGAGAGGGTGGGCTCGGTGCCCACAGGCACTAGCACCAGAGGGACATTGAAACGGCCAGTTAGCTCCCCCCGAGAAGAACGGGGTCTGAATAATAAACACGGACCCCTAAACTACAGCAGCTAAAACCAAGAAAATACAGACAAAACGCAACCCCGAAGAGCTTAGGGGTGCACTCTGCCAGAGACAGGTGGCTGGGGATGCAAAGAGACATTTAAAGGGCCAACGCAAAAATTGCAGTGGCAACCACCCTCCTTGATCTCTGGGTAGAGGCGGCAGCAGGGTGGGCTGGTGCCTGGGAAAAGACTGGTGAGGAAAACTTTGTGAAGAGAACTGACAGGGCGGCCGGTGGAACCCGGGTGATAACGCACCTCCCACTCGGCAGCTACCATCTCGCTCAGGCATAAGGGAATCAATTAACCTGCCTTTTGTGCACTCCGCTTGTGCATGTGAGCTGGGGGACTGAGTGCAGACTGGCTGGGAGAGCCTTGAGGAGAGACTGGAGATGGAGGCGTTGGGGAAAGAATGGGAGGAGGAACCGGGGAGTCCCAACTCTCTCCCCATTCCCTAGTCTCCATTGTGGGCTGGAAAGGTGCACCCCGAAAGAGGCAGAAGAGGGGTGCGCAGGAACCAGACTGCCTGCGACTGAAACGCAGGCCACACAGGTGGTGAATCCTTGGCCGAACTTCCCAGAGACCCCTGAGGAAAGACTGGAAATGGAGGCATTGGGGAAAGAACGGGAGGAGGAACCGAGGAGTCCCGAATCCTTCTCCTTACCATAGTCTCCATTGCGCGGGAAGAGGCCACCCCCACCCCCAAAGAGCCAAAAGCCAAAAAGCACACATAGACATCCCAAAAACACCCAGTGCAGGCATGCACACTTGCGCCGAGTGACGGACGAGGGTTGGCGAGCATGTGTGTGACCTGCGTGGGCTGGCGAATGCTTGCACCCGCCGGCAAGGCCTCCCACAGATTGGCACCACTATGGCCTGTGAGGGAGTGCACAGAGCAGCAAGGGCAGGCGTAAATTGACCTGCCCACCCGCGATTGCGGAGCGGCCCACGGAATTGGTGGATCCCCGGCCCAAGGGGGCACAGAGCTGCCCAGAGTCCCTGGAGGAGAGACCGGAGACAGGATTAACCGCAGAGTCCTGGAACTGACTTCCTCCCATTTCCGTAGTCCCCATTTGGCGAGGGCAAGCAACGCACCCAAAGAGCCAAAAGCGGGAAAAACACACAATAGAAGACCCTAAACTGACCAGTGCTGGGCAGCTTGCCGGCCAGGGGGGCCAGATGAGTACGCAAGGTCATGAATAAGTCCCCTGGTGTGCAGCAAGCATATGCGAGCCCAGGCAGGCGGGGGAACCTGCTGCGCCAGGGAGCGCGCTCACGGAGCCAGCGTGAGAGTGCAGAGCGATCCCAAAAAATAGCCCAGCCCTGACCGAAGGGGTCACAGAGCTGCCCCAAGCAGGAGTCAGACACAGACAGTAGACTCCTGGAAGGCTCAAACAAACAACCCAAGGTCATATAGGGTCAACAGCTGACATCATCAGAGGCAGGGCCAGAAAGAAAAGTAAAGGACAAAAATAAATAAATAAATAAAAAGACCCACCTATTACCACAGAAGTTTAATCCACAAAGTTAGGAAATCTAAACAGCCCAATTGAAGCAGAAGCAAAAATAAATAAATAAATAAAAAATAAGTAAATTACTTAACAGACTCTCACAAAAATGGGAAGAAAAAGAAGTTGCCCCCAAATGAGTTGAAAAGGGGACTCCCCACAGAGAGAGCTAAATGAAATAGAGGCAAGGGAACTATCAGATATTGAGTTCAAAGCAATGGTTCTAAGAAAGCTCCATGAGCTCAGCCAGCTCAAAGATAACTATGAGAAACTGCAGAGAAACTATCAGGATCTTAGAAAAAACTATATCACCCTGGAAAAGGACATAGAAACTATCAAGAAGACACAAGAGGATATGAAGAACACCATTTCTGAATTGAAGAACACAGTAGAAGGAATCCAAAGCCGGATTCCAAAGCTGGATGAAGCTGAGGATCGAATCAATGAGATGGAGGATAAGGTAGAAAGAAGCTCCCAGAAAGAACAAGAAATGGAAAAAACACTCAAAAAGAATGAAGAGGTATTTAGTGAAATGCAGGACAACCTGAAACACAATAATATCTGTATAATAGGGATACCAGAAAGAGAAGAAGAGGAGTAAGGGATAGAGAACCTGCTCAAAAAAGTAATGATGGAAAATTTCCCTAATTTGAGGAGAGAAAGGCTCTCATGGATCCAGGAGGCACAGAGGCCCCCACTCAAGAGGGACCCAAGGAGGTCCACTCCAAGACACATCATCATTAAAATGGCAAATGTCAAAAACAAAGAGAGAATCCTCAAGGCAGCAAGGGAGAAGGAGAAAGTAACATACAAGGGGGCCCCAATATGGCTAGGTGCTGACTTCTCAACAGAAACACTACAAGCCAGAAGAGAATGGCAACAAATATTCCAAGTCATGAAAAGCAAGGGCCTACAGCCAAGGCTGCTCTACCCAGCTAGGCTCTCAATTAAAACAGAAGGGGAAATACGGAGTTTCCCACACAAGAGAAAGCTAAAAGAATACATCTCTACCAAACCAGCACTCCAAGATATGCTAAGGGGACTGGTTTAAGCAGATGAAGGAAAAGAATGAGAGAGAGAGGAACACAGGTACAAAGAGAAAAGATGAGTAAGATTCTATCAGTAATATCTCTCAATGCGAATTGACCAAATGCCCCAATCAAAAGACACAGGGTAGCTGAATGGATTAGAAAACATGACCCACACATATGCTGCCTACAAGAGACCCACCTCAGAGCAAGAGACCTACACAGATTGAAAGTAAAGGGATGGAAATAAGTATTCCAAGCAAATGGGCATGAGAAAAAGACCAGGGTCGCCATACTTGTATCAGACAAAATAGATTTCAAAACAAAGGCCATAAAAAGAGACCAAGAGGGGCACTTTATAATACTTAAAGGAAGAATCTATCAAGAAGACATCAACATTGTAAACATATGCTCCCAATATAGGAGCATCGAAGTTTATAAGGAAATTGTTGGATGACTTCAAAAAAGATACAGACAGCAACACAGTGATAGGAGGGGATTTAAACACCCCACTGTCAAAAATGGACAGCTCTTTCAAACAAAACATTAATAAACATATTGTGGCGCTGAATGACACACTGAATCAAAGAGACTTAACTGACATATATAGAACCTTACATCCCAAAGAAGAAAAATACACATTCTTTTCAAATGCTCATGGCAGTTTTTCAAAGATAGACCACATGATAGGACACAAAGCAAACCTCAGCAAGTTCAGGAAAATAGAAATAATACCAAACTTTTTCTTGGACCACAAGGGCTTGAAACTGGAAATCCACCTCAGAGAAAAACTTCAAAACCTTGCAAACTCATGGAGACTGAACAGTAGACTATTAAACAATGACTGGGTCCATAATGTGATAAGAGAAGAAATCAAAAAATTTCTGGAAACAAATGAAAATGAACAGACAACAGTCCAAAACCTATGGGACACAGCAAAGGTGGTCCTGAGAGGGAAGTTCATAGCAATACAGGCTTACCTAAAAAAGATAGAAACATTTCAAATAAAAGACCTAACACTACAACTTCAAGAACTGGAGAAACAACAACAAATAAATCCGAGAGCAAGTAGAAGGAAGGAAATAGTCAAGATCAGAGCAGAACTGAATGACATAGAGACAAAAATAACAATTCAAAGGATCAAGCAATTCAGATGCTGGTTCTTTGAACAGATAAACTAATTTGACAAGCCTTTAAGCAGACTCTTCAAGAATAAAAGGGAGAGGACCCAAATTAATAATATCAGAAATGAAAGAGGAGACATAACAACTGATACCACAGAAATACAAAGGATTGTCGACTACTATGAACAATTCTATGCTAAGAAATTTGAAAATCTTGATGAAATGGACAAATTTTTAGAAAAGTATAATCTTCCAACACTGAAGGAGGAAGAAACAGAAAGCTTGAATAGACCGATAACAGCTGGGGAAATTGAAGAAACTCTTGGCACACAAAAGCCCAGGGCCAGACGGTTTCACAGGAGAATTTTACAAAACATTGAAGGAAGAGCTAACCCCTGTCTTTCTCAGACTATTCCAAAAAATCCAAGAGGAAGTAAGACTCCCAGGCTCTTTCTATGAGGCCAGCATCACCCTGATCCCAAAACCAGATAAAGACACTACAAAGAAAGAAAACTACAGGCCAATTTTGCTGATGAACATAGATGCTAAAATCCTCAACAAAATATTGGCAAACCACATCCAGCAATACATTAAAAAGATTATCCACCACGATCAAGTGGGATTCATCCCAGGCATGCAGGGATGGTTCAATATATGCAGATCAGTAAACATGATACATCACATAAATAAAAGAAAAGACAAAAACCACATGATCATCTCGATAGATGCAGAAAAAGCATTTGATAAGGTCCAGCATCCATTTATGATCAAAATACTCAGCAAAATGGGAATAAATGGGGCATTTCTCAATGTCATAAAGGCCATATATGAAAAACCTACAGCCAATATCATACTCAATGGGCAAAAACTGAAAGCTTTCCCACTAAGATCGGGAACAGGACAAGGATGTCCGCTCTCACCGCTTCTTTTCAACTTCGTATTGGAAGTCCTAGCCACAGTGGTTAGACAAGACAAAGAGATAAAAGGCATCCAAATAGGAAAGGAGGAAGTAAAACTATCATTGTTTGCAGGTGACATGATAGTGTACATAGAGAACCCTGTAGACGCTACCAAAAAATTCCTCAACCAAATAAGTGAATTTGGCAAAACAGCAGGATACAAAGTCAACATTCAGAAATCAAAGGCACTTTTGTACACCAGCAATGCAATAGAAGAAGAAATCAGAAAAAAAAATGCCATTCGATATAGCAAGAAGAAAAAATACCTAGGCATAAATTTAACCAAAGACGTAAAAGTCCTGTATGCAGAAAACTATACAACATTGAAGAACGACATTAAGGAAGACACAAATAAATGGAAGCATATACCGTGCTCATGGATTACAAGAATTAATATCATCAAAATGTCCATACTGCCGAAAACAATTTATAGATTCAACGTAATCCCTATTAAGATACCAATGATGTATTTCACAGAAATAGAACAGACATTTCAAAAATTTATATGGAACCATAAACAACCCCGAATACCCTCAGCAATTTTGAGAAAGAAAAACAAAGTAGGAGGGATCACAATACCAGACATCAAACTCTACTACAAAGCCACTATACTCAAAACAATCTAATACTGGCTCAAGAACAGACCCACAGACCAGTGGAACAGAAGAGAAAGCCCAGAAATAAGCCCAGGTCTATATGGGCATCTAATATTTGACAAAAAGGGCAGAAGCATAAAATGGAGCAATAATAGCCTCTTCAAAAAATGGTGTTGGGAGAGCTGGACAGCTACATGCAAAAAATTGAAATTGGATCGTCTGCTGACAGCATACACAAAAATAAACTCAAGATGGATAAAAGACTTAAATATAACTCGCAACACCATCGAAGTCCTAGAGGAGAACATTGGCAGGAAACTCTCAGATATCCCACACAGCAATTTTTTCACTGATATGTCTCCTAAAGCAAGGGACATAAAGGAAAGAAGAAACAAGTGGGACCTCATCAAAATAGGAAGCTTCTGCACGGCTAAAGAAAACATCAGCAAAATGAAGAGGGAGCCAACCATATGGGAAAATATATTTGTTAATTATACATCAGATAGAGGTTTGATCTCCAAGATATATAAAGAACTCACTCGACTCCACTCCAAGAAGATAAACGATCCAATCAAAAAATGGGCAAAGGACCTGGGCAGACACTTTTCCAAGGAGGAGATACAGAGGGCCCAGAGGCATTTGAAAGGATGCTCAGCATCACTAGCCATCAGAGAAATGCAGATCAAAACCACCATGAGGTACCACCTCACACCGGTCAGAATGCCCTTCCTAAACAGATCAAGAAACAGCAGGTGCTGGCAAGGCTGTGGAGAAAAGGGAACCCTAGTCCACTGTTGGTGGGAATGCAGACTGGTGCAGCCATTGTGGAAAGCAGTGTGGAATTTCCTCAAAAAGCTGAAAATGGAACTGCCTTTTGATCCAGTGATTCCCCTGCTGGGACTATACCCTAAGAATACCAAAATGCCAATACAAAACAACCTATGCACCCCAATGTTCATAGCAGCACAATTTACAATAGCCAAGTGTTGGAAGCAACCTAAATGCCCATCAGTAGATGATTGGATCAAAAAGTTATGGTACATATATGCAATGGAATACTACACAGCAGAAAGAAAAAAAGAACTACTAAACTTCGTGACAGCATGGATGGAACTGGAGAGCATTATGCTAAGCGAAATAAGCCAGGGGGCGAAAGATAAATACCATATGATCTCACCTATAAGTGGAACCTAACCAACAATACAAAGATGCAAGGAAAATAAGACCAGTAACACTGAAAGGAAAAGAATTCAATAGAGACAAGAGGGAAGGAGGGAGCGGGGGTGGGGAAAAGGAAGGAAAGGGGAAAGTCAAGGAACATATAGCAAGGACTCATGGACAAAACCAAAGGGGAAGAGCTGAGGGAGGGAAGGAGGGAGGGGGCAAGGGAAAGTGGTGGGGGCTAGGCAGAGGCAAATATATTTGAAAAAATAAATTAAGATAAAAAAAAGAATTTCCCCATGTATACAATAAAAAAGCTCCACTAAATCATATTTAATGTTCTTGTAGCCTATGCACATAACATTCTTCTGACTGTAAACTAGTATGTAGTTTATCTGTCTCTAAGTTTTACTCTGTGCTATTTATTTGCATTAAATAATTTTACCTTATTTCTATTTTCTATTTTTGAAGAAGTGGGTTTGGATCTAGTAGAAATACCATTAATTACCTTCATAAAATCTTTTTATATATTTGGGTTTCAAAAACCTTTCAGGGCAGTCTAGCTATACATGACCTAGTATCCTTACATTCCTGTGATAACCAATGATTTTATAAAATTTTGGATTCCATTGCACTATGTTTTGAATTAGATTTGTAAGGGATTTAGAGAAATTTATACTCCATGAGATATGCCTTATATATTAAAATCATGTATCACCACAAGTCATGTGACCACCCTACAATAATTTCTCTGTGAAAGAGCCTCCTGGAAAAAAAAATTCACTACTCTCTCTGAAATTAAACAAACTCATAAACTAGTTTTTGCTACCAAAACAGAGAAGTGGCTATTATGGACTTAACTGAGTCACTCCAAAATTCATATGTTAAAGCCCTAACATACAAAACCTCAGAATGTGACTATGTATATTTATAAATAAGGCCTTTAAAGATGTAAGTAAATTAAAATGAGGCTGATACTAGTGCTCAACTACTGCTTCTATAAGAAGGCAGATTAGGACATAGGAGAGTTAAAAGGGAGACACATGCACTAAGAAAAGGCCATGTGGAGAGGCAGCAAATTTTGGAAGTTTGCAAGCCTAGGAGAGAGAGAGGCCTCTGAGGAAATCAAACTGGCTGACACTGTGATGTTGGACGACCAGCTTCCAGAACTGTAAGAAAATAAATGTCTGTTGTTCAAGCTTCCCATTTTACAGTATTTTGTTCTGGAGGTCTTAGCAGACTAATACTCTGGCCTTACTCAAACTTTTTATTTTATAGTGTCAGTGAAGGACTTTATTCATACGCACTTGAATGAAGATGAACTCACTGTAACCTGAAAGTACCATGGAGTATGTGACCTTTTATCCCGGATACTAGACAATGCTGGTTCTTCCTTTTCTCATCCCTACCCTCTTTCGTTTTATACCCAATGGCTTCTCTTCAACTTTTATTATCATCAAAACTGTGAATGATCTGAGATGGTCTTTTGTACTTACTTATTGGCAGGTTATGTTCTAGTTTTGTATTTTCATTTTCTTTCAAGGAATATTTATCAGGCATCCATTATGTGCCAGATGCTAGAGATATATCAGAGAATGAATTGGGAAAAAAAAACAAACCCTGTGTGTTTGGAACTCTCATTCTAAAGAGAGGAGAGAGACAAAAAACAAACAAACACACAGAGTATCGTAGTATTAAGACAGTGATAACTACAGGGGAAGATAAGACTAGTAAGGTCTAAGGAGGCCAGAAGGTAGTATGAACAAGATTGGCAATGTGTGGCATCAAAGTCCCTGTTTTGTAAAATAATAAGTATCAACAACAATGAAGCAGAAATGTGGGGTGCGAAGGGGCAGAGGATGACTTAAGGCCCATTATAAGGCTGGCCTGGAAGATGAGCCTGATTAAGTATTTTATAGGATAAGTCGGTAGAGGGAGGTAGAATCTTTCACAATGATCCATATTTTCCCAGGCAGCAAGACCAGAAGCCAGGGCTTCCAAGGCTCACAGTGTCTTATTGCTAGCACTGATGAAATTGAAATTTCTTGATTCTGATGATATTTTAGACTTGGGATCCCTGAGCATGGATTAGCTACAAGGATAGAAGTGGAGTCTTCATGACTCTCCAGCCAAAATCCTACCTGTGTGAGTCAGTCCCTTCTTATCTCCTTATAAGTTGGCCCTCCATCAGGATATGTTTCTTTGTTTACTATGTATGTGATTGATATTTTCTAAGAAGTTACCACCACTTTTACCCAGCTTTTAAAAAATTTCTTTTGGCAGTAGATATGTCTACATTGTGAAATTTTGGGTGATAATTTTTTTCTTTTTTTTCTTACCTGACTGTCTACCTTTTCTACCATAACATTAGGGAGTACCTAGGTGAAGGGAAATGTTTAAATATATAACATAGATTTGATGAACAAATTATAACAACAGAAACAGAGACATCATTAATGATTACCCACAATTCTATCATTATGAATTGCTATTTAAATTTTTTTCATTTCCTTTCAATCCTTGTCAAAATTCATACTTATTGAAAAAGGGTTTCAAGGAGTAGAGCAATAATAAGAACTTACATATTTGAGGGCCTATGATGAACAAGGCATATACAAAGCACAGATGTCTCAATTAATCCTTACAATAACCTTATGAGTCCCCTGTTCTACAGATAAAGAAATGAGGCTCAACACGATTGGCTAACTTACCTAAGATTGAACAGCCGCAGAGCATTGGAATGTGATTTGAACCCAGCAGTCAGTGTTCCCAGCACTCTATCGCATACCTACCTCATGAACCCTGGCACAGAAGGACCTTAGTATGAACAACTTTGGGACACAGTCTGGCCCCAGGCTTCTGTAATATTAAGACTTTTTCCCTGGCTGCTGTGGCTCAGTGGATTGTGCACTGGACTGCGATGCAAAGGGTCACTGGTTCAATTCCCAGTAAGGGCACATGCCTAGGTTGTGGGCCAGGTCCCCAGCTGGGAGTGCACAAGAGGCAACCACACATCGATGTTTCTCTCCCTCTCTTTCTCTCTCCCTTCCCCTCTCTCTAAAAATAAAGAAATAAAATCTTTTTTTAAAAAGACTTTTGAACAAAGGTGATAAAAAACAGTTCCCAAATTAGCAAGAAAGTTTTTTGGAGGTAGGACAAGGTTGACATGTCCATGTTCAATCTTGAGACACTGCTTGATTGCCCGCAAGGTGATACTTAGGATTCCACAATGGAATGGTGCTGCTCAAATGGCTTCCACACTGGCCTAGGGAAAATTTTTCATACCTTCTTATAGAGACTTAGAGACTCTATTTTGACAAACACTTGTAATTATGTGTTCTATGCCTATCTTCCCAACCACACTGTCTACCATGAAGACTTTTTTGTTCCTGTTTTCTAGTACAGTGTTTCCCATATAATACACAATTAATAACAAATGTATTAAATGAAGAATGAATTAAATGAGAGAATGAAGTCTAAGGAATGGAGTGTTTGAGGAAGCCATCTCCCACCTCCACAAGGACATCACTGGGGATACCCAAGGGGTAAAGTTGGTGTTGGTGTGTCTGGGAATAAGCATTCACTGAATGTAGTTGGGCCACGTGAATGTGATTGCTGTTAATGCAGAAACTGTTCTCATAGGCTTTTTGCCTTAGGGCATAGAGCAGCACACAAAGCAATGACAGGAAAACTTGAACACAATCTAGGCCCTGTCAGGAGAGGAGAGAATCTCAATAGTTTTTGCCAGCAGAATCACACAGGCCATCATTTGTTTAACTTTGTATCAGTATTTATACCTTGTTCTTTCCATCCGCTACTGTCTTGGGAATTAAATATAACTCATAGTGTTTACAGTTTTAACCTATGTATAGATAAACACTTGACTTTTGCTTTGTAATTTTTCAGGATAATATTTAATGGCATATGCATTTACAACAACTTTTTATCCATGTCCACAGCTAAATATTAGTCTATGTCCTATATTATTTCTACCAGTAGGAATTAGAACATTTTCTATCTAAAAGTGATCTTTCAGATCTCCTGATCCAACTCTCATTCTTGCAGATGCAGAAGCTTACATTTAGAGAGTCTAATGCATTTGGAAAATTTGCATCAGGGCATAAAGATAAACCCATGGCTGTTTTAATCCAGTGCTCTTTCCATTCTGCACTTGTGCTGCCAATATCACTGGGGGAATGTCCACGAGACTGTTCATTGGTGCCAGGCACATCCATGTCTCCAACTTTATTTACACCCTCAATTCTTTTGGAAGGAAAAACAAAATAATGTCTACTAACTTTTCATCTCCAGCTACTAACACTGCACATCACAATGTGGAAAGAAGGATGGAGAAAGGGTGGATGTTCTTGAACTAAAACTCTTTTGTTAACATAACATTAAGTGTGTGTGCTTGCAAAACCAAACACACTCAGAAAGAAAAAAATATTCTTTCTATTGCTTTGTTAAAATAGATTATTGTTTTCTAAGAGATAATTATTATAGATATTATGTTTTTCAAGTATTTTTAAGGCAATACTGCTTAGATAAGCCAAAAATCTATTTAATTTTATTTTATTAAAAACAATTTATTACCTTCTGTTACCTTCTAATTTTTAATATATTTCCTTTAGCTTTTAGATGTATTCCAAGTGCCCATAGTATCATCTGGTATACAATAAACATTCCATAAATGTTTTTAAAGAAAAAATGTAGAATATTTATTAATTTTTTTATTGTTATTCAAGCACAGTTCTCTATACTTTCCCTCCACCATTGTTAAATGTTTTTTAAATGACTTGCTGATGGCCCACATAATATAAGAGGCTAATTGTTAACTTTGGTTTTTATTATGATACTGAAAAGTCAACTTTTTTGAGTCATTAATTTCAAGGATTTTATCTTTAAAAATTCCATTCCAAACAGCATGGTTTTTCTTATCACGTAGATTTTCGTTTGTCCTGATACTACATAGTCTTAGTATATAAAGCACTCTGTGTTTGGACTTCACGCAGCTCTGTGTGTGCATTTAAGTAAACATGTGAGAAAGACTTGCTATTTAAATAGTTGAGAAACCACATTTAGAATTAACTTTATCTCCAAACACTTGGTTTCAAAACCTAGTCATGAAACATTGGCATTGGGGAAAAGGGAAATAGAGAGTGATTTATTTCCTTAACTAGATTTCATTAAATGTGACTGTTTACTTGCCTTTTCCATTTGTGACAGATTGACTTTTTAGTTGTCATTAGTGGACTCATTTAGAATTTTTTCCCCTATAGACCTTTAGCTGAAAATTTTTTTTAAAAAAAACTTGAATTTGTTGTAAAATATTTTCTTTTTGTAAAGATAAAATGACTGGAAATGTATTTTATGAGAAGGGACATAAGTTCAAAAGTTTAAAGTAGAGTCAGGAAAAAACCATTGGATGAACTTGAAAAATACACACACACACAAATATATATATCTACATCTCAACTTTTGCTTAAAAAGAGAAAATCTTACATTGTTGTCATCCTTTATTCTTTCTAAATACCTTCATACCTTATCTTATTTGACCTTTATACTAACTCTGTAAGTAATGTAGGATAAGTATTATTATCTCCATTTTATTTTTTATTTTTATTTTTATTTTTTGTTCAGATGCATTTGTCTCCACCTTCCCATCACCACTTTCCCCTGCTGCCCCCCCCCACCTCCCTCCTTCAACCCTTCCCCGCTGTGGCTTTGTCCATGGGTCCTTTATACAAGCTCCTTGACTTGACCCTTCCCTTCCCTTTCCCCACTCACCCCTGCCTCCCTCTTGACTCTGTCAGTTTCTTTTTTCTTTCAATGTTGCTGGTTATATTTAAATAGACAAGGAAAAAGGCCTCTGTGGTATAATCAGAAGGACTTGTGGTTGTTGAATCAGGACCAAACTCAGGTTCTATGACTGCCTCTCTGCAGCTCTGTCTGGAGCATCCACCATTCCCTGTGGTGTCTGAATGACCCGATCTCTCTTGCCTCCTTTCTCTAAAGCATGAGTGGATGGCCCTTACATCAGGTGAACTGGGCTTTGCAGCATGACTTGCATTAGGAAATAAGAGAGATCCGCTCCTGCCCTTTCATTTCTTCTCATTAAATTAGGCCCTAGAGGAGGAAATAAAATTCTTTTCATGAGTAATAACATTAGATGAATCCCCCAATTACATTTGTATAACCTAAATTAGAGAAAGAAGCACAGACCTTGGTCTTAATAGACTAGGTGAAAATATGTGTTATAGAAGATAATGATTTCCTTCTTAAACATGAAAACAGTAACTAAGAAATAGCTGTCACTTCAAGCTAGAGATATTAAAGACACAGTTGTACTGGCTGAACTAGAATTAGAACTCTCTCAGCACAAGCATTCTCTCTTACAGGCTTCTGGGCCTCCTTCCTTCCTTCCCTCACTTCATACACTATAGCACATAATCCCACGCACACACTGGTGGTGTGCATGGGCTGAGGGGCTGCATACAGATTTGGTGAGAAATGGAGGCTGATACTCCAAGAGCTATTTACTACATCCCTAAAAAAACATTAGCTACAGATGACTTGGTTGGAATTCATGTAGCTATACTATGAGAACCATAGTAAATGACAAGAGGGAACCTGACAAGGGATTTCATGGGGATGTTCCCCAGGGTTCCCTAGCCCCTGACACTATAAAAGTAAGCAATCTGTACAGGGCCGTGACCATGGTCACTTACAACTTTTGTTCTTCCTGCTTGTTACAAGGTTTGAACCATCAGTGCAATGTACAGTGTTTTATGATTCCAGATGTAACGATGAACTTGCAGGGATCCTCCAACACTCCTCACCTTGGTGATGACAAGCATGGTTTAATACAATGGCTGACCAGACCAAGGGGATATAGCCTATGATCATAGGATGTCATATGGAGTTTAAATAGATTACACTGAGGATGTTCACTTTCTCAGCAATTACTCTTATATTGCTTTGAAGTTGGTTGTAAATAACAGAAACAAAGATTCATATGAATATACTGAGTTACAAAGAATAGGAAAGGAAACCAGATGCAGGAAAGGCACCCAGATGCAGGAAAGGCCATTGAAACTAATCTTTCTATTTCATTTTTACTTCTCTTCATGGTTCTAATATTCCTCTCATTCTCTCTGCCTTTCTGCAGACTTTTTTTTCTTTTTTTTTCACTTTCATTTACTTGGAAATTAAAGAGATTTTTTTTCCTATAAATCTCTCACATTTACATGAGCTCAAACTGCCTGCCTGTCTTTCAATCACAAACCACATTTCTAGGAGGGAGGATATCATTTGTTCAACATGGGTTAAGTCCCCACCTCTGGCCCAGACAGTAATGAGGACAGAGTTATGCACCTTAAAGATAATGATGGCTGAGGACATCCATGCTGGTCAAGTAGGCAATTTCTAGGGAAGGCAGATACCCACTACACTCCTCCGAAACAATCACCCCAAAGCTGGTCCTCCAAGAGTACTGTTGAAACAGTAATGACAAAAATTCACATTTTGTGGTGTTGTACAACAAAATGCTTTTGTAATACCTTGTCTTATTACTTTAGTGATAATGGAGGAAAGGCTTTTTGGTGAATGAGAGTATAAAATTTATTCATAAATATCTCTAAATTAAGTACTGGCACACATATTTAAGGAAAGAAGCTTTTCTCTACTGAGTTTATATTGTAGTTTAATGAATTATTCTATTTACCTCTGTGTGTGTGTGTGTGTGTGTGTGTGTGTGTGTGTGTGTGAATGTGAGGAGAGATGCAATGAAAAACAAAGCAATACAAACAAAGGAAACCATCTTAATATCTTCTCAGAAGAGAAGGTACATTGAAAAACAAACTTGAAGAATGAAAGAAAGTGTGATAAAATGTAAGTGATATAGCTTAAAAATTGTAAAGATTCATGGGTAAACAATGCTGGGGATTTGAGAATTGATGTTTTCTTTCACAAACCTAAAGTGTACTTGAACCCTGAAGCTACCTAAGAAAGGGATCCCATTAAGTGCATGACTCAGGGATTCCAGAGCATGTGATGAGCCAAGCTAAAAATGGTAGAATGAGGAAGAACGAGTGCAGAGGAAATTCAAAAACATAATAGCAAGGACAATAAAGACTCAGAAAAAAAAGATCAGAGCTCAGGGAATGGCAACCTGGCAGGTGTCACCCATCAGGATCGAAGCTGATCTGAGAAACTGGGAAAAGTTGGGCAGGTATTTCCTAAGCTCAGAGACCAGGAGACAGTAGCCAGGATGGTGAATCAGGTGGCTGACAGGGAGGAGACTCTCATTTGAAGAGAATGAAAATGAGATTGAAGTCCAAAAAAAAAAAAGATCCAATCTCCTTTTCCAAGACAAAGGCATGAAGTACAGTCCAGCCTCAAGGTTGGACTCTGAAAGGAAAAGCGATGCCAGGAAAAGGGAGTCACTACAGGGACTTCCTGGAAGGGTCTATCACTGCTTAACCCTGTGTTAACTAGCTTGCACTGTGTAAGAGTCTCTATTTGAGGAGCGTGTCAAATTTTTAGTTTCTGCTTTGAAGCTTGCACATAGTAATTGAATACTTCTTGTGTGGCACTGAGGTGGGCATGATGGTGGCTCTAGAGCTGCCCTGTCCAATGCCGCTAGTCATACATACTTACTTAAATCCAAACTTAAATAAATTAAAATCAGATACTTAAAATCCAGTTCCTCAGTCACACTAGCCACATATCGAGTGCTCAACGGCCACATGAGGTCACCTATTTGACAGCACATACATACAAGGGACATTTATAGCATTACAGAAAATCTCATTGGGCAGCACTGCTTTAGAGGAAAAAAGACCGAGAGGGGCTCTGAATCCAAAGTTATCATCTGAGAAGGGAAAAAGTCTCCTGCAGATTTCTGGGAGGATTCCCAAGTTAAAAGAATCCTGCAGGAAGAGAATCCCTCGCTCAATTTTAGAGCTACCACAGTTTGTCAAAACATGACCCCTCAGGTTCCCTCCATCTTCTTTCCTCTCCTCCCTTTTTAATATGCTTTATTGCAGAAGGCAATGGAATAGACAAAATAAACAGAGTGAAACGCTGCACAGTTGCATCAGCAGGGCTTCGAGGATGCATATAGCATCACTTTCAGTGCCCATTGTTTGCGGCAGACTCGAAGCTTTGTAAATATATGCAGACCTGGTTCATGGATCCTTAGAGATCAACACTACTTTAAAAAATCTTAGGATTTCTCAATATGTGTCCCTGGTAACCATAACATTCCTGTTTACTATCCTGGTTATAATCATTCAATCAACAGGATTACTCATCACTTTATTGAGAGGATCAGTGGGCAGGGGTGGTAGCAGTCACCAGGACAGAGAAGACCCACATATGCAAAGTGGAGGCTATTCTGTGGTTAGAGACACAGGGAGGAGAATAATTACCAGCAAAAAAAAATAATATTTCCACTGACAGTTGAGGGCAGTTAGTTTCCCAGGGTGAAATGCTGGTGGCAAAGTGCTTTACACAGGCAGGCTTTTGTCATTTTATAGATGCTCATCTGTCAACTGTCAGCACGTTTCAAAGGGACTCAGGCCATAATGTTTTCCTCTGCACCTTTCCCATCATGGTGGCCCAAATTTCCCTGACTAACCATTCGTCTTCCTATTTGCCTAGTCTGGTCACTTACAATGAGCGGGAATGTAGTAGTGATTCTGCAGCTACAAAGAGGGAGGAAGAGGGGAGGGGGGCCTCTGGGGAAGGGCTGAAAGTGGGGGTGGGGGCTCAAAGGATCTGCTTAGCATCTCTATGAAAGTACGTCTGCCCAAGGAGGAGGGTTTTTTTTTGTCAGTACGTTATTCCTTAGGAAAAAAAGGTTGAGCCAAGTGTGAGGTTGTCAGGACAGAAGCAGGGATGCAGCAAGGCACAGTAAATCCTAACATCCACACCCCTACCCACACCCAGGGTGCTTAGGGCTCCACCCAATCAACAATGCCATTCTCCAAATTTCCAACTCAAAATTAAGTGTGTTTGAGGCATGCTAGTACATGAAATAAACTGTGATGATTGTGAATTGTAAGTCACAGTGTAAAGATTATAAATATATATATAAATCCTCAACTGAGTATATATTTATTGATTTTTTTAGAGAGAGAGGATAGGAAAATAAGTGAGAGAGAGAGAGATATCAATGTGAGAGAGAACCATGGACCAATTGCCTACCATATGCACCTGACCCAGGAATGAGACAGGTATTTTTCAATACCATGCTCATCTTGCATGGCAGGCTGGGCTCACAGACCTGGTTCTGCAGCCCCAGCAAGTTCTTATCCACTAGATAGGACAGACAACTAAAAAAGCCAAACATTTCTCATGTTCCTTCTTTACTTCTCCACTTATTCCCTTTTTCCATTTCTGTAACAGAGTGCTTTTCATATTGATTTTTGAAAAATTTTTATATGATAAGCTTATTAGAAATTTATTTATCTTATGTGTTGCTCTGCAGCACCTCCCTCATTTTCTCATTTACCTTATCATTTAGGATTCTTTGACATAAAATATTTAATGTTTAAGAAGAAACTGCATGTATCAGTTTTTGCCTTTGCAGTTTTTTCTTCTGTTTTATGTTTCTAAAGTCCTTTCTTTATCCTAACACCTGATAAATATCTAATTTTTCTTTGTTATTTTTTTAAACACATAACATTTAACTAACTGGCATGAAATTTTGGCTTTCTATGAAATGGAATATGCTACTGTGTGTTTGGGGAAGTCAAATAGCCAGAGACTTGCTTTCCAATATTCGAGACAATTAGGTTACGGGTATAAGGCTTAAGTTTGGCCAGCGGACCTCTCCCACGCAGGATCTCAGAATTGGTGAGGTAAAAATGGAAGAGCTTCCAAGTCACCGCAGTCGCTATGGCCCTATCATGGATCCAGGGGTGTTAGCTCTGGCATCCAGGATTTAGGTTCAAAGGCTATAGGTCAACCAGGTTAGTTCTATGGCAATCCCATGAGTAGATGAGACAGTACCCTTGAGCAAATTAGAGGAAAGCAACCCTCTAGGTGCACACAGGCCTTTACATGCACAGCCTGGCAAGTAGATAGAGTTTTGGTGTGAAGACACAAACCATCTTTTTTTTCAGGATTGATGTAGCATATACCAGGACATTTGGCTTGATAAGCAGGAGGTGGGCTGGGTTTCAACCACTCATTATCCTTTCAGCCAAATGCCTTTGGGCAGTGCACAACCTGCTTAACCATAATAGGTCCCCTATTTCCTAAGACAGTTTCATGGGGTTCTCGTTAATTGTGGCCTCTACCTAAAGTCCTTGCAGTACATTTCTTTTTAACATAAATTATACAGAGAAAGTTTCAATTATTAACAGCCAAGAACTTGAATTGGTACAATGGTGATTTAGCTGTATGTATGCATATATGTATATTTTATTTATTTACTCATCTATAAGATCTTTAACAAGTTGTTAGCTAATAGACCTAACAATGTTCATTTTAATATACCTATTTCTTGTACTAATTTTAAATATTATTCTTACAGTATACATTTTTATATACACTAAAGAATGTTTATTGCTTCTCTTCCTGCCCTATCAATGTTTTTATTCCTCTACCAGCAAGTCTTCCTTCCTCAGCACACCTTGTAGAATCCCACTTGAGACTGGAAGAACAGGAAGTACCAATAGATTTATGCATTGGAGAAGGAAAACCGGGGCAGTTTTTGCCTATAGTCTCAATTTTCCCTGAGAAATTAGAAGCTAGGTCAAGGGTCCCCAACCACCAACTTCTAAGCACAAGCAGACCTTCCTACGGGCACCTTCATGAAACACATTGGGTGTGCAGTTTCCTCTAAATGCAAATCCCTTGAGCATATGAACAAGAGAGACAGTTCCCAATGATAGTGTCTGAGTGGTTTGCTTGGGGGTAAATAAAACAAATATTGAAATAAATGAGAAACATCATTAAGCTCCTTGTCAACATGCTGTCATCAAATTTGAGCAAACTTAATGGCTGAAGAGACATCACAACAAAGAATGTGTCATATCTCAGACCCCATCTCCCTTGGCTTTTGTCAGTGAGTTGTGGTGTGAAAGAAAGATTCATGAGTGCTCAGAGCCACAAAGCTCTCAGAATATCACTGCACTTCCCTTTGTGGAAACAAAGTGAATATTGATTTTTCCAGGAAAAAAATAAGAGGAAAAACCAAACAGGAAATGCTACTATGCATTTCCATCTAAATTGATTGACCATCTCCAGGCAGCCAAATAGAGTGTTTAAGAGCACAGACACCAGAGGAGAGTACCTAGTTCAATCCTGGCTCAATGACACCTACATCCTATCTCCATGACCTTGGATACATCCTAGCTGTGTGCCTTGGTTTTATTTGTAAGATTGGTTGGTTTTGAAACCAGATAAAAGTCTTAGAGCAGTGCCTTACACATAAATGTTACATAAGTGTTAGCTCTTATTCTCATGTGCGGCATAGCTTGGGCTAGAGGTGTTGCCAGTGCTACAACCTTTGTTTCTGTGAATGGGAATGAGTTGCGCTCTAAGCTCAAGGAGCCATGAATATTTCTGAAAACTGATTTTCATAGACCAGCTGCTCTGTTATACACTGAAAATAAGAACCTTCCCAGTGGGCTAAAATGGGGTTAGGCTCTACCATCCTCGTTTTAAATCACTATTGGAAGGTTTAAATGGATACCCTAAAGAACAGAGACTACTAGAGGCTACAGAGATAAATGTTTTTCATGTGAAGAAAAATTGTAAATTGTGATGACACAATTTTAGGATCACAAACTAGGTGTGGTGTTTATCAATAATTGGCCTTGTTCTCTAGGTATTGCTAGAAAGGGAAGAAAGGGACTGAAGAGCACTCCTCCAAAACCAAAGTCATTATTGTTGGCAGATTCACCTTAGGCTCAATCTGATCATCCTTTGTAGTAACTCACTTCATTTGGAAAAGCGAGAAAGATTGCATTACTCATTTTATTGAAGGCACAAGAAGTTACACAAAAATGCAACAGAAATTGCATGTGGCCTAAGTACTTTACTGAGATTTTTAATGATTAACATAGAAAAATCTGTTATGTAAATTGTCCAATTAAAGTTCTCCCTATCCACACTTGATGGCAGAGACAGCAATGTCTTGTTATTGGTCCCTTGTGTTCAGGTAAATTTAAAGAATTACTTATTTTTAAAAAATCTTTATTGTAAAAGAAAAAAAAGAATTACTTCTTGAAAGGAATGTTGGCCCTGACATGGGTCCAATCTACTCATCTTCAAAGGGAGGTGAGATGGCTTCTATCCAAGACTGCTTAGTTTTTATTCATTCTACCCACAGTATAGCTGGCTTTTAAAACATATAGCTCTGTACTTAACTTGCTACATAAAATAAGTGAACTCCATGGACTTGTTAAGAAATGTAGTCTCAAAATCACTGCCAATCAATAGCTATTTAAATCTCTTGAAGACAAAAATATTGGTCCTGTTGATTTGAAATCCAAGACATTTATTTCTCAAATCCATTATCCTCTTCTTTAAAAATAATTTAAAGTTTTCTCAATTACAGTTGACACCCAATATTATATTAGTTTCAGGTACATAACCCAGTGATTGGACATTTATATAACTTATGAAGTGTTCCCCTCATCAGTCTAGTACTCACCTGACACTATACACAATTATTACAATATCATTGGCTATATTCCCTATGCTGTACTTTACACCCCCATGACCATTTTGTAACTACCAAGTTGTACTTAATTCCTCCACCTTTTTCAGTCACCTCTACAAATCCCCGCCCATCTGTCAAAACGTTTTCTGTATCTATGATTCTGTTTCTGTTCTGTTTGCTTATTTTTATTTTGTTTGTGAGTCCATCCTTCTCTTCATTTTCATCACAACACTGTAGTGTTAACCAGCATACTCTTTTGCATCACAAAAGTCTCCTAATTCTTCTCTCCCCATTTATTTCTATTTTAAGCTTTCCAGGCTCCACATCTCACCCTAAGTGATTTAAGAAAACACATATCCACATGGATCATTCCCAACTTCAAAACCATCAGTGACTTCTCATTATTTTTAGGTTAAAATTTAAAATTTTTACCCTGTCCTACTAGGGTCAGTATAGTCTGGCTTCTGTCTATCTTTCCAGTCTTGTCTTAGAGCTTCTCCTGCTCTCTAGCCTGGAGCCAAGCTGGCCTTTTCTACATCTTCCCAAGTTTACCCAAATGCTTCCCTATCAGGGCCTTCATATATGCTGTTTGCTCTGCTGATTGTCTTTTTGTTTTTGTTGATTTTTTTTTTTACCTCTCCAAACCCACCCCTCCCTTTATTCCCCTGATACCACAACTTTCACCCAGGGCTGGATAAATTTTACTCACCTTGTCTCAGTTTATCACTAATTTTCTAAGTGTTTCCATTAGCCTACTTATCATAATTTGTTTTTATATTTCCATTTTTTCAGATTATTTGATTAATATCTGTTATCTTCTTCCCCAAATAAAGACAGATACTATGGCTATACTTTAATGACTCTATATTAGAACAAATATTCCAAAAACTTATATGGAACAACAAAGGACCCCAATTAGCCACAGCAGTCTTGAGAAAGAAAGTTGGAGGAATCACGCTACCTGATATCAAACTATACTACAAGGCCATAGCAATCAAAACAGCATAGTAGTGCCATAATAACAGACATACAGATCAGTGGTACAGAATGGAGAACTCAGAAATAAAACCACATCTTTATGGCTAATTCATATTTAACACAAAAAATGCAAAAATACACAATGGGGTAAAGAAAGTTTATTCAATAAATGGTGTTGGGAATATTGAATAGATACATCAAAAATTGAAACTAGACTGCCTTCTTACACCATACCAAAAATAAACTCAAAATAGATTAAAGATCTAAATGTTAGACTCAAAACCATAAAAATCCTAGAAGAAAACATAGGCAATAAAATCTCGGACATTTCTTACAGCAATATCTTTCCTGATATATCACCTCAGACAAGGGAAACAAAAGAAAAAATAAACGAGACTACATCAAACTAAAAATTTTTGAATAGGAAAGGAAACTAGCAACAAAATGAAAAAAAAAAAACCCACTGAATGGGATAACATATTCAACATTGATACATCTGATAAGGGGTTAATATCCAAAATTTATAAAGAACTTATGTAAGTCAATGCCAAAAAACCCCCAAACAATTCAATTAAAAAATGGGCAAAGGACCTGAATAGACACTTCTCCAAAGAGGACATACATGTGGCCAATACAAATATGAAAATATGTTTCATGTCACTAATCATCAGAGAAATGCAAATTAAAATCACAATGAGATAGCACTTCAACCTGTCAGAAGGGTTATCATCAACAAGTCAACAGACAAGCATTGGCGAGGATGTGGAGAAAAGGGAACCCTCATGCTCTGTTGGTGGGAATACAGATTGGTGTAGCCACTGTGGAAAGCAGTACAGATTTACCTCAAAAAGTTAAAGAAGAAAAAAATTAAAAATGAAACTGCCTTATTACCCAGCAATTCTACTTCTGGGAACTTATCCAAAGAAATCTGAAACACTAATTTGAAAGAATATATCCACCCCTATGTTCTTTACAGTAGCTGAGATTTAGAAGCAGCCCAAGTGTTCATCAGTAGATGAACAGATAAAAAGGTTATGGTACATTTATGCAGTGGAACACTACATGGCTGTATGAAAGAAGGAAATCTTACTATTGCAACAGCATGGATGGGCCTGGAGAGCATTATGCTAAGTGAAATAAGCCAGTCAGAGAAAGACAAATACTATATGATTTCACTCATAGAGAACAGACTGACAGCTGTCACAGGGGGAGTAACTTGTGGGACTGGGTAAAAATAGTAAAAAACAAAACCAAAACCAAAACAAAACAAAAAAGGATTCACTCCCTGTACTTAATAACATTCAACTACTATAAATATTAATATTCATAATGATATTCAATTAATAATTGCATGTAATAATATTCAATTAATGTAAAGGAAGAAAATGATTGCCATAAGAATATGTTGTTCCTCCATTCTTCTAAATATCTCAGAATCTATCCTTGAATAAAGTCAATTAAATATTTCCTCAGCACAAACACCTATTAAGTAATTATATTGGGGATATTGTAAAAGACAATCTTAAGAAAAACATATTTGATACATTGCAAAACAAGGATATCACCTATTTCATGAGAACCCATAGGACAATGTGCCTCTGAAATACTCATGCTTCTTTGGAGCTCCTGGTTGATATTTACCTTAAAAACACTGTAATATTATTAATGGTATCTTCTCTCTTAAACAGAAAAAATGGTGATCCACTTTTAGCAAATATATACAATTATATGACATATATTTTATATACTCAGCTTATGACTGGTAACCTCTTACTCTCTTACACTTTTTATTTTGCCCCAACTTTCTCACCTCTGCTAAATTTATTTGTATTACCATAAGCATCTTCATAAGCCATCATAAATCTTTTCTGGAATAAGGTGGGGTATAAATAAACAAGAAATGTATAATATATGCTTCTTAGCAACACTTTTGTGCATTTCTCTGGGGGCACCAAAACAATTGTGAAAATAAGGCCAACGACTTCTTTTCAGTTTCCTCTATGGTCACAGAGAATCGCTTGGGGCTCACTGAAACTGTTCCCTAGATGGAGTCAAGTTGCTTCTTTAGTAATTCTACTCATAAATACACATTGGCTGTGTAGTAGAATGCTTGAAATCTTGATAATCAAAAGCTTATTGTATGTTTGAGAAGCTTGAAAAGGAAATTGAAGCTAATACCAAGGGAGAATTGAATAAAGTTAGCTGTTTTCCCTCAAAACCAGCAGGAGGTCATCTAAAGTATAATGTAATGCACAGCTTTTAACTTTATGAAACTTCTTGCTTTTCTTCTCTTTTTGTTTTGCATTTACAGTAGTAAGGTTACTCTATCATACATAATTAACTTGCCATCTAAAGAAGAAACAACAACAAAAGAACCCAGGGGTTGCACTGGTGCTTTAGGATAGAACAATAGACATGTTTGGCATTGTAAATTTCTTATTTGAAAAGATATCTAAAGTCAAAAAAAAACAAAACAAAACAAACTAAGGACTTAATATAATAATACCATGTCAGTTATTTATATCTACCCCACCCACGCACCCGATATAGAATTGTGAAACAGAGACACAGAATCACTGCAGAAAAAATGAGCATTTCGTAGAAGAGAGAATGAGGAAGTACAAGAGTCATCAGCCCACAGCAATAATAAAGTCCCTCTTGGTGAGAATCAGAAAGAATGTGTATAGTCCACATGGTTGCCTTTCCTTCTGGTCCCTGGAAAGCCCTCCTTTGACCTTTGTCCTCTGTGGTCCTTGGCTCTGCACTCTGGAACTTCCTTCTTTTCCATTTTTCTCCATGACCACATCTGCGGTGGGCTCTGGAGCTGTGCCTTTTGTGGGGGTTTTCACAGTTTTGGTATCCTGCTTCCCTTTGGCACAGTTTTGGAGCCCAGGGATTAGTTCAGGGGCTGAACAGAGTTTTGCAGACTAAGTTTGTGGTTTCTTTGGTCATGTAATTCCCTCAGAAACTTAGTAGGTTTCTGATCTGTTTGTCCCCAGTCTGTTTCATATGTGGGTAATCCTAGCCAAAGATCTGGTCTTGATATGGCTTTTAAGTATAAAAGTTCTTGACTTTTAGTTTCCTCTGTGAGGACTCCCTTGTATTTCACTTTTTGAAATGAAAGATGGCTTTGCAGCCATCTGAAGACAACCTCCCTGATTTGATATGTGTCTCTGAGGGCTCCCTTTGTCTTACAGAGGACAATGATCAGAAGGTACTTGAAAACCATGATGGGGCAGAGTTCTGTCTATGGTTAGGTAGTCCCTCCTTCTTAAAAGTCCACTTAGGATACAAATAAAGTTAGGTTTTTCATCCCCTCAAGACCGCATATTACTGGATTCTTGGTAATTTGCAGGCTGTAAGTCAAGGATATTCCTTCTTCTTTCATTTGCAGATAAGCTAGTTCTGGCTCAAGTTTATCTTTCTCCTTTGAGACTGTGCCAAAAGTGGCATAAAATGGCTGACACACACCAGCACACTAAAATATTTCTATAGCCCTGAATTAGCATATGGTTTGTTGCAGGAAATGACTTAACCAAATATTTGGCAACATTTAATAAATCATCTACTATCCTATTAAGTCCACTAAGCCAATGACTCATTTTGGATGTATTTAGTTTAATAGTCTACTCACATATACCGAATTCTGAATCAGTTAGGATTAGGTTTACTTAAGAGTGACAGAAATCCCCAAATAACCATCTCTTAAATAACATGATGGTTTTCTCATATGTACCTGAAAATAAACAGTCTAGGCTAGCATGGTGGTTAAGTTCCTAAGAGCTTTGAGACACAGGTCTTTTGCAACCAACCACTATGTTTCCCCAGGATGTTGCCCTTTCCTCATAGTCCAAGAGAGACTGCCTGGCAAAAACTTTGCCATACAAGCAGCTGCCACTTTCAGCCAAGTCCCACAGGAGGCAAGGAGGAAATGAAGAAAGGCAAGCCACCTGGCCACAATTGCACAGACCACTAGAGTTTATTTACATGGCTATGCCCAGGAGGAAATAAGTCTTGTTTTGGGTAGCCATGCATTTAGCTAAAAATCAGAGTCTTATTATTAAAGAGGAAGATGAGACTAGATCTTGGGAGACAATAAAGCACAATGTTCACAATTGACTAGATTGGAGGGTAACAGGGATCAAACAATGGAAAGGCACCAGACTTAAGGGTATCATTCTGAAGCAGCACCCTTTGCTCCCATGACAGGAGCCTAGTGGAGGGAGGCAGTTGTAAGGGTGTAGGCAAGCAGTTACACCCAAGACTCAGAAATTAGAGAATAAGAGTGACTTTGTTGGATGTGCCATCTAGTGTGGAGAAGTCTTAGGAACTTAATGGAAAGCCTGATAAGATTCATCAAACTGTTATCTAATTTTGATGAATCATGTAGAAATGAAAGATGTTGTTTCAAAAAGCTGATCAGGAAGTCCTTAAACAGCTTGGGGAACAGTAGTGTTTCTTTTATTGGAAAATTGACTTTGGAAAAGAATGGAAAATTTAGGAATACTGGAATGGAGTGGTGGATTGTTGTCTCCGAAGTTAAAAGAAAAAAAAAGGTTGGAGGGGAAAAAATGTGCTGACCTGATAAACAGGTTAAAATGAACTTGAGAATAAAGATCAGACAAAAATTGAAATTCCAGATAATTGGAAGATAATATATATGACAGGAAGGGGAGTAATTTAAGAAGAGTACAGAAAAATATTGTTTTGATGAGAATCCTTTTGTTCTCATATATATACAGCTACTGTGTAGACAAGGATATATTTTATATAAATATTTAGAAGTGAACTTAATATTTTTAGTTAAATTGTATATGTGATCCTATGAGCATTTTCATGGCCTGGAGGTTTTTGAATAATGACATGCCATATTATTGAAAAGATTTGCTTTTTTCAAAAGAAATTGATCTGAGAGAAATGACAGGGGGGTAACTGTAAATTATAATAAAGATGAGATGGAAATCCAGAAACCTGATAGTAGAAGCTCTATATAAATCTCTTTAAGGAAGAGAAGAAATAGAGGAGGTTGAAGAAGTAGAACACAGAACAATGGCTCCCAAACTTGACGTGACTTAGGGGAATTTATAGAAGGACTGACTTCAGGGCCTCACTCAAAACCTGCCAGATTACAACCCAATATCCTGGACTCAGAAATCTGTATTTGTAACTTAACTACCCTCAGGTTATTCATCCTGCAACTGGCCTTTGGGAGCACCTGATACAGGCACTCAATGAGAGGGTTATGAATGCAGATTACAAAGCTGACACAGACATAAAGTGTAACAGTGCTGGGAGCAGCATCTACCTGCCAAAATCTGCATGTTTCATGAAGCAGAGCACTGGTACTTTCTGGACTTATCTTGAGACCTTGGCAAGGTGTCAATGGTCTAATGGGAATGCTGCATCCTTGAATGTTGATAAAGAGTGAGGAAAATGTGTATCTGGACTTAAGTCCAAAGAACAAGTAGATCTAAATGGCAATGTGGAAGAGCTGAGAATTTATTAGTGTGTGCCCTAGAGACACTCACAGACCAACAGCAGCAAGAACTCTCCCACTTGCTGCTCCTGGACCTGAGAAACAAGAGGAGGGATAAGTTACCAGACCCAGAAAGTGAGGGTTCTGTAGAGAGGATGACTTCACTAGGAGCAGAGTCCTTCCAGCTAAGATATTTCCAGCCCCTAAGACCTCACAGAAAGGTGCTCAAGGCATAAATGTCTGGACCTCACTTTTCTGGCCTCCTTCCAGGCTCTTATCTGTGCTCCTATCATTGGCTAAATCTAAAAGAAGTCAGAGGGCTCAGGAGTCTAAGATCCATTCAGCTCAGCCTCTGGAGAGGAGAGCAGGGTGAAATTGAACTGAGAGGGGCATATAAAAATTTCACTGGCACTGAATGAATAGGAACTAGTTTAGGCCCAATAGTACAAATCTTCCATTCTTCATATTACAATCAAATCTGTCTCCTACTCATCAAGCCACCCCTGAAAAGCTTTGTACAGAAGCTTCATTGCCATTCATAAAGATGGAGCTGGTCTGGCTAAAGAAAAGAATAAGCTATAAAAAAGAAAATGAACATGCTGAGGCAGGAAACGTTGGCATGCCATGGCAAAGACATTTGTTTAAAATAGGTCATTCACTTATTTCTACTTTCAGTGGTCTCTCTAGCCAGTCAGCATTATTTTGGCTAGCATATCACCGTGTACTCTGGGAGGGATAAGTTGAACCTCATCTCAAAGAATGAACGATGGTAAGAATGGATATAGGGTACAGGTTCAACCTTTCTTTTGATATTCAGGCATTTGTCTCAGTTAGAAAGGAAGAGAAAGAGTTCATTTCAGTTTTATTTGCTAGTCTCCTTAAAGCCATATCTGCAGTTATTATGTTGAAATAAATTGGTTTGGTAAAAGAGGGAAGGGGTCAATTCTAGTCCTGGGAAAGACAGAAATGCACAGGCAGAATGAGAATTTATAAGATATGAAAATTGGGCATAAAGAGTTTCATGGAGATTACACAACACAAGGGTTATGAAAGGATTAGAAAAGTTGTATGATCTATCTCTCTGGCTCCTGGCAGAATAAATCATTATACTGTACTGGCCTTGAATTACATGTCTCCAATTTTTCAGTTGGCATTATGAGCAGAATTAGACAGTGACATGGGACAAGTATCAGAGACTTACCAAAGACATTTCCTTGAGTTTTTCCTTACAAAACATTAGCAAATCCTGTCTTCTCAAATTCACTAGTACTCTTTTTTTTTTTATTTGTACTTATCACAGTGCTGGATACATCATAAGAAATCAATAAATTCTTTTTTATTAAAATTTTCCAGTGTACAAACACAGTTACGTGTCAATATTTATTCAACAAATATATGTGAATTCCCACAAATATACATTAATTTCTGTGCCAGGCAAGGCACTAGAGATAAAGTAATGAAGAAAAAATAAACATAAACATAATCTCTCCTCTCAAGGGACTTAAATTCTATTGGGAGAATCTGGTGTTAAGCAAAAAGTCATGTAAATAAATACATAATTGTAAATTGTGCTATATAAGCCATGAAAAGAGGAACTAGAAATGCTGAATGATTTTAACAGGTGCATGCAACTTGGTCTAAGGATCAAGAATATTTTCTTCAAGAAAGTGATATTTGAGCTGAGATTTGGTGGTTTAAGTAGAAATCAACTCCTTGAAGGCAGAGGGTATAGCAGACAAATAATAAAAAAATAAGTAAATTTAAAAAAGCAGGAACAATATAGGCCCTGAGGTGTGAAGATGCAAAGTGAGTTCTGGGAGATGAGGATTTAAGAAGAAAAGAAGAGTGACTAAGAGATGAAGGTAAGAGATGGGCAGTGACCAGATAATGAAGAATCTTGTGTGTTTTTAAGAGTCTTTATACTTGAAGAATAATTGAAAGTCATGATGAGAAGAAGGTCATGATCTAAGCTGTTTTTAAAAACATCACTTTGAAAACTGGATAGAGAATAGCATGAAAGGATGATGTCAAGGAAGGAAATGGTGTTAGTTTGGACAAGAGTTGTAGCAGCTAGACAGAAGGAAGTGAAGGAAATTGAAGTCCACATTGACAAAACTCAGCAATGTATCAGATGTATGTGTGTTTGCTTGTATGTGGGATAATAAAGAGAACTGTCAAAAATAACAGTCCTGGTTCCCAGTTTTTATAGCTAGATGAATAACAGTGCAATGTTTTTAGAGGAAATATCATGTGTTAAGTTTTCGGTATGTTGATTCTGAGCTGCCTTCAAAACATGCAAGTGGAGAGGCTGAATAGACAGACAAGAGCTCAATAAAAATTTCTGGCAAGGTGTGGAAGAACTCAATTAACTTACCCAACAATGCTAGTCTCCAAACCTTTCCTCTCTTGTCTGACTCTACTATACCAGTTGTGTAAGCAACTAGAGTGCTGTTTTCCTTGCCTCATTTGCATATAGGGATAGTTATGTGACAAAGATCTGGTCCATGCACCATAAGCTTGAGTTTGTTAAGTCATTGTCAGAAAAGCTTTGTGCCTTGATATATGTACTATCTTATGTTTGCCTTATTCTTTTTCTTTGGATATGGATATGATGGCTGGGGCTTCAGCAGCCATACTCCTGCCATAAGAGAAAAGGCAAGAGAATCATAAAGACTTCATTCATAATATTATTGAAGAGCTGAAAAATGCCAGCCAATACTACCTCTAGACTTCATGAAATGAAAAAAAAACTTATTCATCTCCATTATCCTTTTTCTAATTAATTGCAACAAAAACCATTTCTAACTAATACAGGTAGAGTTATAAATTTGAAGAACAGCAGCATATGGATGATAATTGGAGCCAGGAGCCAGAAGAAGGCTCATCACAGACCTGAAAAAATCCAACAATTAAAGTTTGGATAAAGAGTAGTAAGTAAGAACAGGGAATTGAGGAAGTGTCCAAAAATGTAGGAAGAAAACTAGGAGGTGGTATAAAATAAAGAAAATGTGTTATAAAAGTGTGAAAGATGGAAGAGGGCGTAATAAAAAGGAAGGGAGTGGTCAATGATGTCAGATGTTGCTGTTAGCTTGAGTCCTAAAATATCTACTAGATTTAGTGACATGAAGGTCAATGGTGACTATGACGACAGCCATCACAGTGGAGTTAGTGGAGTGGGGTAAATAGAAAGAACAGGCCAAGAACTGGAAATAAGGCTTACAAATAACTTTTTTGAGAGGTTGGTTAGAAAGAGAGGTGGCAGAAGAAGTTATGTGGAAATGTTTATTTCTGTTTGTTTTTCAAACGGGAGAGATGAACAAATGTTTAAATGTATGTGTATAAGATCATCCAGAATAGATAAAGAAATAGAAATGAAAAAAGGTTATTGATAGTATTAGATTCTCAAAGTGATGAGGACTATTGGAGATCATAGCATAGGAAGAGGGATTGGTCTTAAAATGTCAAAAATATAGACTCACCGAGTCAGATAAAATCTGACTAATGAAATATCCTAAACATAGCCGAATGCTTAGAAGATGGTTGCTATTGCTTTCTGGATGTACTGATTATATAATTTATAATATTAAAAAAGGGACCTCCATAGAAATATGGAGAGTTCCCATGGTAATTTTGGGATATTTTAAGACAAATACAGCCACTCTGCTCTGCAGCTGCCTCCCATTAAGTGGTGCATATTTCATACTACAAGATATATCTCTTAATCTCACTTTGATGGGTATATTATATTCTAAGATATAGTACTTAATCTTTCAAATCAGTCAGCAGGGTATAAATGTTTCAATTTAGAAAAAAACTCACAGTTTTGTTACTATTTTTAGGTGATATTTTACTTTGAAAATCATCCACAGTTGGAATGCATATTTATGCTAGCTAAAGGATTTTTATACACCTTATTTTGTATGATCTTTACAGTATCTTTAGGAACATAGTAAAACAGATCTTGTTTTTCTCATTTTGTAGAACTAGAAACTGAAACATAAAATTTTTGGCAAAATAGATTAGATATATGTAAGTTTACTTAGTAATATCTGTTAAGGCTAATTCACTGAGTTCATAGAACTGAACCCATGGAAGCTTAATGGAGAAATCAAGTCATTAACACCACCACATAATGGTGAGAATGAACAAATTAAATTAGTGTGAATAGTCCCTGAAAGGAAAATGTTAATTCTCCAATTATACCAATCTGATCTTAATTAAACGAGACTTTACTAGCCAGAAATTGTATCATTTGGCCTTAACTCTTGGACTTTTATGCATACTTTTTTGAGGCTAAGTGTAGAGGAAGAATTAAGCTTAGAATGCAAACATTTTTCAAAAAGTAGCTAAAAAATGTCACTAGGTAAAGACATACTCTGAAAATCTCCTTAAGTTTCATATTTTTAATTTTTCCTCCTTCTCTTTCTGCATAACCAACCCACATTGTACTCCACACACATACACACTGTCTCACACACGTAGCCACATATTCCATAAATAACTCAGCTATGATTCAAGCACTAAAGGATATTAGAATAGCTCATTGACTTTCTTGAGTATGCTCTCTCTTCATGCCATCAAGTTTTCTTTGCTGATGAAAAGAAAAGATCTTTGTTTTTCCTCAGGCCCATCTATCAAGGGCTTTTATTTAAAAACATCACCAAAGACACCAAGTGTCTAGGAGCATTGCATACAGTTAACCACAAACTATACCACATTCAGATTTTAAAACACCATCTTCCAAACCATTCCTAACTGAAATGCCATTGCTAATGTGGAGCCTTCCAAGCCTGTGCTGGGCTCCATCACCCAGTAAGTGTAGGTGTGAGTACATCTCTGTGCAGAAATAGGTCTGTGTGTGCTTTCTCACTAACGTGTGTGGGTGGCATTAGTGGGTCACAAAGCTGCTTAGCTTATTGTTACCCTTTATCTTGAAACTACTTTGGTAACAAATGTTTAGGGTTTTTGTTTTTTGTTTTTTTAATTTAAAAAAAAAAGAGGAGGAAGAATAAGTGTCCAAAGGAGAGGAAGCAAGAAAGGAAAGAAAAGAGTCATGGAAAGGAAGTCACCATCACTTCGATCTGATCCAGATATCGGACCTTAAAAAAAAAGTTCAGATTCCAGACCCAATAACCAAGAAAAACTCCAAGAAAACAATAGATATTATAAGCTGAAAGTGTTCCAGATCTGTCTGACAAAGAACCTCCTGAGGATTACAATGCAGTCAATGTTGCTTTAATTAAATTTAATGCTGTGTGAAATGCACTCTGAGAAACTTTGATGAATGACTGGGGCAATTCACGGAGCTCACTAAAGGGCATCCAGCCCTTGCCGGGGTGTCAAGCCACGATGAATTGGTTAGTACAGGCATGTTTATAGACTGCCTCGGGAACCTTGTATCTGTGTGGTAATGTCAGAGATAATGTTATGATTCGCTGGACCTGAGGGGGCTTTGATGACACGGTTAATGAGATGTCCCAGAGAGCATCCCAGCAGGTTGTGCTCAGACCTCCCACATCAAACGAGGCAGCCTGGCCCCTCCAGAGCTGCTGCCCTCCAAATCCCTCAGCTGGCCTTTTCTTTCCTTAGGGTCTTCTCCCCCCCCCTTTTCTTTTTTTCCGCTTCTTGGTCAACATTCTCTTTGTCTGGCTGTTGAAATTCAAAAGTTGTTAGTTTTTAATTTGGCTTCTTGTTGACCTGACACTGAACAAAAGATTTTCTGGGATTGTGTGGAAACTGGAAGGGAAAAAAAAGATGCTAGGGAATGGGTAAAGAAAAAAGAAAAAGGACTCCTGGTGAGAGAGGTAGCACACAAAACCACTCTATTCAAAAAAAAAAAAGTTTTCTTCCCGTGGACTTTGGTGATAAAATGTCGTCATATGGTTGGAGGCTGTGATGAGGGAACTGAAATTTCATTTGTTTTACTCCAATCTAAAAGAAGAAACATTTAGAAAATCAGTTGACAAAAATTAAAAATGTGTTAGCCAAAGGAAGCACATAAGCAAGTGATTCACTTATGATTATAAGGGATATAGTTGTATTTTTAACAATTTTTCTCCTCATTAGAGTTTGTGGGTAGAAAAAGTCCTGCTGGGAATTGAAGAAAGAAATAGTAGCTGGTAAATAAACATGCTTGGAATATATTCTCTGCAAAAAGTCCCCAGACAGGAAATGAACAGACAGTATTACCTCATTAAAGAGGATATGCATAGAAGGGATAACAGAACTGTATCAAATAACCTTTCCTGAGAAAAAAATTGTTTTGTTTATTTTATACTTTAAAGGCATTCTGAAACATTTGCCTATCTAAATGCAGCCAAATACTTCCTCCTATGGGAGAAAGCAGTCTTTATTATTAATATTTTCATAGAAGAACAGAGGGAAAGTATAACTCTAATGTTTAAATTTTATAAATATACTTGCTATTACCATTTTTCTCACTTTTATATAAATCATTTGAAAATTTATAAGAAAAACAAATGACAACTTTTTTTCTATTATATCCTTTTTAAGTTTTTTATAAGTACTACTGAAATATTCTTAATTCTTTATCACTGCAGGGTGAGTGAACTATCAGTGTAGAAAGGCTCTTTTGGTAAGTGACATTTAGTTAAAAATATACTTGCTTTTTCCTAATAGCACTATAATGAGGTTGAAATTAAATCACAGGAACAAAAGTGCCACACATGATTTGCTTGGTTGTTTCCTAAAGGGAACAAAAAAGAAGCAAGGAGCTAATCTATTTTAAAATAAGTGTAGCTCCAGGATGGTGTGACAAAATAATCTTTGTACTCATTAAGGATCAATTAGTGTTTCTGTGAACTGGACTATTCCCCACAATTATAACACAAAGGACAGAAGACCTCAGAGAGCTGCATGGAAATTTTATACCTCACTTGTAAGTTGAAAAGAGTAATTTTTTAGGTGAGGCAGTATTATTTATTACAACAAAGTTGATGTATGGGTTAGTAAAAAAAATAATTGGTGGTTGCTCTAGTAAAGAAAATGATTATAAAATATTAAATGTTCTTTAAAAGGGAAACTGAAAATTAAATTTAAGTGATCAATAGAGAAGGATATTTAATAGAAGAACTAAAGATAAACATGCCTCTTACATAAGAAGCAGCTTATTAGAAGGTCTCTGTGGAGTGTATTTGCTTATTATAGATCTATGCCTGGTTCAGACAATGGACAAACTACCTGTGTGTTTAAATTTAACACAGAGTATCAGACAGTGTCAGGCAGGACTCTTTCTTTTGCAAGGGACAGAGAGTCCATGTCAACCTGGCTTAAATAAGCTTTTAGAAAAAAAATGTATTGTGGGAAGTCTTATATGAGGAAAGGCTAGGGAAAGTTATGCTTTTAGGAGGGCTGCATTCAGATTTCAGACACTATCCTCAGAACTAGCTTTCTTTCTGCTGTTCCCTATATGACATATTGATTTCATTTACAGCTCCACATGATCGCAAGATAGCTGTAGTTGTTCTTGCCTAAGATTTTTTCAGGTCCATGTCAAACAGGTAAGTCAGATCTCAAGTTCGCTCTGACTTCATGAGTTTAGATCATGTGCCCACCATTGAGCAGCTGCCACCAGAAGAATTTGGTGCATTGATTGTCTCAAGGCTGGGTCACCCTTGGATCATGGAGTATCATCTCATACAAACTCCATGGGCTAACGATTTGGGGAGTGCATACCCCAATAAACAATTCCCATCTCCAATGGAATAGGGATGCTCTATGATAAAGAAGACAATATTGACTCCAATATATCATATCTCACCTTTCTTGCAGTAATTATTCCACCCTTTTTGCAACTTGAGAAATATACCAATATGGGTTTAGGCTGATAGCAATGAAAGATAAAGAAGCAATGTCTCCTCAAAATGCAGCTAGGAGAGAGTACAAATTTTCTAATATGTTTAATACCTAAGTACAGTTGTATAAATACTCATCCTAATTACAAAGAGCAACATCATAGGTGGGTAACAAAGTACATGGCGATGTTGTTATCATAAGAAAAGTTAGCTTTAGCTCATCAGCCTCTTGTCATATTTTGGACATTTCCTTTTCAGTTTTAGGTGGTAAAAGCCATAACAAGAACAAAACTAGGTGGTGGCAACCTGGATCCCGCTAGAGCAGGTAGCCAGAGTGTGGCCAGCCAAGGGCAGAGCACTAGGGTAGTCACATCACTGATGCACCACAGAGTGACTCTACAAATGCAACATAGACCAGTGGTGAAGGCAAAAAGCAGCACAGGCACAGATGTCATGAGGTGAAACAAAGCTACCTTGCACTGCATGAAGAGAGAATATGTACTGTAAATATTTTAAAGCATGTACTACAAATACATAGAGTTAAGAGTCTTCTGGATCTGGACCAAGACCAGGAAGGGCTTGACCCTGCAAAGTGAAGTTTCATAAATTGCAAACAAACAAACAAACAAACAAACAAAAAAGGTCAGGTTAAGAAACAATACCTATATAGAAGGCTTTGATCTGACACTGGGTATTGCATTCATTTACATCCAGCGTTAGTGCTTTTGTAAACATTAATACATAAATAACAAAGCGACTGTTTATTAAAATATTAAAAATTATGAATTGTAGTGGGTTTTAAACCACACCTGGGACTGGTTAGCTCATGTTTATTCATCTCATACCTCTCTCTGGTAGCAGGTATACAACTGCAAGCATTATACCCTAAAGAAACTAAACATCCTCAGGAAAGTAGGCATTACAAACTCCATGCTAATTCAGTGACTGTAAATGTCACAGGTGTATCTACTACACTACTAGTTTTGGCTGCCTTGTTTTTCTCTTAACCATTCTAGACTCACAATATGAACAGATTTCACTCTTTTGTTTTAATCCCAAAAGTTTCTATTCTTCAGAATAATAAAGATCTTTGATATGTAATAATCATGGTAGTCAAATGAGATAGCATATATTCCATCACAAGTCACTTAACACAAGGAAGTGAGTCACTTGGCAAGTGACTCCAACTGGCCAATTATATAGCATGCAATAGTTGGGGTCTTCTGAAATTTGTGGGTTGGTGACAAAGATAAATATATCCACCCTGGAAAGGCCTGATAAAGCTTATAATTTAGCTCCACAATTGACTGTAAATTTCCGAAGGCTCACATTATACTTAAAAAGCTAGAATTGGTTCAATTATGTTTATTCTAACCCATAATCCAAGCTGTACATGATGAAGGCCTGACAAAGTTATGTTTATTTTCCTCAAAGCTGAACATCATAAAACCCATACACAGAAAGCATCGGCTTAAAAAAAAAAAATAGGAAGATGAGAACTTTTCTTTCAAAAAAATAGCGATATGAGAACTTGGAGTTTCTGAAAATTGATATTTTGCATGTGGTTCCAAAAATGTAGTCACATGCCTGAGTTGGATTTTAAAGAAGAGTAAGGACACACGAAGGTGGGCATTCTAGGTAGAAGGATTAGTAAGCACAACAGCAAAGAGATAGGGCTGCTGTATTGGCACAGAATAATATAAAACATAGATTAATATTAAAATATTATTGTGGGAACACTCATAGCAGAAGTGATGGGTAGGAGAAAAACTGGATGGGGAGGCACAAAAAAGATTGTAGACATTTTGCTTTCTATTCTAGCTTAGTGTTTTATATAGCCTCAGAAATTTGAAGAGGAAATTTGAAAAGAGAAAAAAACAACAACGATTTTCTCTTTAAAGATTGGAGTGGCACCTGAAAGAAGACCACAGGTAGGGCATCACTGCATAGGTCTTTGTCATAATTCAGTTTGCACCTGGTGAAGGCCTGACTGAGCAGGCAAAGACCATGGTATGGAGAAGAGGTGATGGACACAAAAGGTAAGTTTTAAAGTTTCCAAAAAACTGCTACCACAGTGGAATTCTTTTTATCTAACAGAATCTTGCAGTCTTATAAGGAATCAGTGCAGGGATGTTTTGTTGAAGAGGAGTCTTTACTCTTCACCTTCCACTCAGCCCATTGGGCATAACTTGAAAATCACCGTGAAACTACCGAGTTTTGGTAATGGTCTAAATGTGGGTCTGAAGGAGTGAGAGTGACCTGGGGGGCCTCTGGTTTCCTGATTTAGGCTGCTTGGTAGGTGGAGGTGCTCTTCCACAGGGAGGGAACACAGGAAGAGCAAGAGACTATCCTCTGTTCTACATACTGAACTCCCTTCTCCTTGTCCCAATTTGTTCTTTGTTCAATCTTTCCACTTAAACTTTACAATGAAAACTGTTACCAGGGCAGAAACTTTGGGCCAGTTATGAAAATTAGGTTACGATGAAATCTAATGACCTCAAAGTTCACACACTATCACTAACAATAAAAGCCACATTTTCTAGAAATACACAAATCCTAATGTCCAAAGTTCAATTCTTATTTTCACATAGTTATGTTTTCAATGTGGTTTAAATTTATTTTTTGAGTTAAGTTCTAGTGACAGTAATTACATGTGTATATATGATGTGTAACATTAACATTAATATATAACTATATACTTACTTAATATAAAGATTTTTTTGTTCATTAATTCAATCATTTATCCACCAAATGCTAATGAAATACTTACCATGTACAAGAGATATGGTGGTGGACAAATGCAGGTTGATTCTCTTCTCTCAGGGAGTTTACATTCTAGTGAGTTGAGAGCCAATCATTTCCTGACTATACTTTAAGAATAAGGTCTGTTAGAAAAGTGAAGCCCATTATCTACTCTACCATTCCCATCTGGCAGTGCTTGATTCAGTGTTATTCAGTGTTATAACTTGCAGCAACATGAGAGGGATCACAAGGGCCACAGAGTTGGGCAGTGACACCAGAGAGATGGAGTAATTTGGTCTTTATGTTTCTCATCAGCATTGTTTTGCAGTTTTCATCAAATCTTGACATGGATTGTCGGCCTCTCTTCAACATCAAAAAGATAATATATGCTTCAGTTTTATCGAAAATTGGGTTGTTGGGCAGGTAAATGATTACTAACTTTGGCTTGAGGATGATTGTGTGACAGTGACAGTGACAATGTCAGTGAAATTGCCTCCCACTGGACTGTGTTTTATATGGAAACATGTGAGTTGCACACCATCTTTCTCTCTCTCTCTCCCCCACCCCTTTCTCATATGCCTACAGATTTGTACACAGATTCTGTCCATTTTTGCATTTCTTTATTGTTTATAGGATGACAGAACTAGGCCTTAAAACCAGACTGGGTTGCAGATTCTATTCCTGGTGATTCATTTTTCTTAATTTGTTCAGCTTTATCCTATTTAAATAATTAGTAGAGTTTCAAAGTATCTATTGAGCTTTCTTTACTTTTTCTATATAGGTCAAATCAGCCATTTCACCCAAGTCTTTGCAATCTACCAAGTCACCTTGTTATTTCTAACTCAAGATTACTATATCTCTATAGTTCTGATTATTTAATTTCCTATGTTAAAAAATAAATAAAACCCTTCCAAAGTTTCCCATTACCTGCATACTCCTTAGAAGACATTAAAGATTCTCTACCATCATGATCCAATCTTTCTTTCTAGTCAGATATTTCTATGCCCTCCCCCTACCCAAGTCCACTACATGGCAGTAAGTCATGTACCTCCACCCTTGCTCTCCTTGTTAGTGCCACCTGGATGCCCCTTCTTTGATTTTCACCTGCCAAAATAACTCAACTATGACTGTGGTGGGGATATCCCACATTGTCTCTGGCCTTGAAATCTCTCAAGTAGACAAGAAACCATCCTATATGATTCAGTTGGTTTATTCATTTCTTTTCCCCTTAACATTTCCTTTCTTTAAACAAAAACACTCATTTCAGGGTTCCAGGCTTATGTTAGTTTTATATGTCATTAGTGTCATGCTTTTAGTGCTGGCACAGATAAAATCAGTCTAATTTCATTCTTAGATATTGCTTTTTCATAATGACTGGACATGAAAATGTGCATTCTTTGAGTGGGATTCTGTAGCCTAACCCACACAGGATGAACAAAATATGAAAAGCCTAAATTGCCATTTAGGGGCATGAAATTGTGAAACATAAAATGAGTGGTGAATTGAGTCTCCATAAGAAAAGAACAGAGATTGCTTTAAAGATCTTGAATGTTAAAGGGAACTGAATTTACATAGTTGTCTAGACATCTGTAGACTGATTGGCTGTTCCTCTAAATTATATGAGCATGATACAGCTCTAGAAGGCTCAGAACAGTGATTGACACATGGAAGGTACACAACACATACATATTTGCTGATTTACAATGAGCTCGGAAGGAAGGACCAGGACAGTAGGCCCAAAAAGTGAACAAAACAAGGAGCACTGATGATGTGATTTGAATAGAACTGTCTGCAAAAAAATACCTCGGCCATCTGCAATTCCACCAGGGTTACCCCCTTAAAAATACTTCACTTTTTTTTTCTTTCTATATTTTCCACAGGGCCTGATAATAGGCTAAGGGCAGCCCTTCAGATTTTTCCTTTGAAGCCTGAAGGGAGCAAAAGGCTTGTTTCTTAAAGTTCATTTATAGCTCCAGGAATAGCTCCTGCTTCACCATGTGGCTGTGCCCAAATTTAGGGGTTCACATTTGTCAGGCTTATGCTAGAAGTCTTTTCCACTGTTCCATACTTTTGTGTAATGTTTTAGGCCCAGGAATTCTGGACTGAGATCATTTGGATTCAAGTGCTGACATCATTTACCTTCATGTGACCTTAGGCAAATCACTTGACCTCGTGTCTTCTTAGTTTCCTATGTATAAAATTAGGATTAAAATAATGCCTATTTCTGAAGATTGTCATAATAATTAAATGAAATAATGCATTTGTTTCTTAAAGTGATTAAATTAAAACTCAGTGAAAGTTATGAAAGAGTTAATACATGAAATGCTCTTAGAGCTAAACCTGGCACATGGTAAACGTTTGATAAATGTAAACCTTTTATAGTCATCATTGTGTTAAGTGTTCAACATTTTGTAAAGTAGATAGAAATATTAGCTATTTTTTCATTGTTTTTTCAAAGTTTGTTACTCTAGCCATAACATTTTTCACTAATTCCTTTTTCATGAGAATATGTGCTTGGTTAGTTAGATGCACTACTGATTGAAAATCTTAATAGTAACTATTTTTTTTTCAGGTGGAAATTGTCTGCTCATATCTTGATTTTTCAGGGGACAAATAGAGGGATATAACAAAAGATATGTGTAAGTGTAGGTTTCTCCATCATTTTCATACCCTGCTTCTTGTTCTTTTGGCCTTTCTAAAATGTGTGCTTTTGGCAGATAATATTTAACTCCAGTTATTTAAATGTTAGCATTTCTAAGTAGCTTTCTATACTTAGAAAGTTAAAAATATAGAAAGTTAAAAAAATAAGTCCCAAAATTTTGAATTCAAAGAAATTTTAGTTTGTTTACTCAAAAGAGGGACTATATCTGCTTTTATTCCCATAATCCACACACTGTCACCCATACCAGATATTGCTAATAGATGGTTGTAATCATTCATACAGTCTTGGTTACAGCTTTGGAGTCCATTTCAACACAGCACACCAGGATACTGCTTCCAATAAATAATAAGATAAAATCTAATGGCAAAATATAATCCCCTCTCACCAAAAATCACACATCTAGATAGCAGGAGAGTTAGATCTAGCACTCACTATTTCTAGTGAGGGAATTCATTTATACAACACTCTGTGAATAAAAATGTGCTTAAAACAAATTCCATGAGACTCTCCAAAGATATTTCGATCTTCCAGAGTGAATTGTGTGAAGAAAAAGCTAAAGTCACATCTCATATGAAGTTTGCTTTGGGCCTTTTTCCCTACAGAGCCTGTGGACTGGTTTAAAAATCTGTGATTTTACTTATTTAATATCCCATTTTAGCTTTCATGAAAAATCAGCCATATTTTTAACAATCCATGGGAAGATTTTTTTCTGTGTCAAAAATAGAGTTGACAAATGAGGCCAGAAACTTATTTTTTTCTTCAGCATTGCCAATGGTAACATTGGTGAACTAATTTTTTAATTTAACTGGCTCCCTGAGCTTGCGTGCCCCACCATGGGGTTTCTTTGAGAGTCTCCCTCACCTACTTCTCCAGCTAGTTCAGTTCTGGGTGCTTCAGTTTTGTTTTGTGTTTTTGTTTTTTTGTTTGTTTTTTTTTTTTTGGCTATGCTTAAAGGCCTAGCAAGTGTCATGTCTGCTGTTGCCTCAGGATTCAGATTCAGGGAATGTTTCCTTAATTAGCAGGTGACATCAATCTGAAATAAGTCCAATAAGACTCTCTGGCAAGAAAACCAGTCAGTATCAGGAAGGAGCAATATTAGAAGGTTGTATAGTCATCAGATGTAATGCAGAGAATGGTCTGAGAGCTGGAGAGAGCGAGAAACTGCCGTGTATGATGCAGAATCTCATTGGTTTTCGTTGTGAACAATGACACCTGTTTCTTCTGCCTCTCACAATACCAGACTTGATTTACAGGGGTTACTGGAAAGGTGACGAAGCAAAGGAAACACTGACTCTCCCTACACCCATCAGCAGTTAATAAATAAGTAAAATATTGTTGAGTAGTGGCTGATGTCAGGCAACATGAATTCCTGGTGAAGCCAGTATGTACAGTATGTATGATATCACAAGTTCCAAACACCCCAGAATGAAAGAGTGGAAGTGTGGCAGTGGAGGAAAGTATATAAGGAGGCTCATTTCAGGTAGGAGGCTGGCAAGGTGACTTTAGCTGAAATGAATGACCGTTAGGTCCAGCCAGGGTTGGCGGCCAGTTGGCTGGTGGGTAAGTAGTATATGAGTCTTGAGGTAGAAATTCTGAGTCTGAAAACATTGAGCTCATTGTGTTTCAGGAGAAACAGAGCATGCTGGTGTCTTAATTTCTCTTGGTCCATATCAGACTGACACAACAATCGAGGAAATTATTTGCTGGACTCCAATTTTCTTATCTTTTAAATAAGGTTAATATTGCTGCAAAAGCAGTTTTAAACTTGTAGAAGCAGTTTAAAATATGAGGGAGAAGTGATGTCCAAATGCAGGTATTATGGTTTTCAAATTTGTTATTTTGGTATTTTGAGAGCTAAAGGAGTTGCTTGGTGAAGTCGTTCTCTTTCATAAATCCAATCAGAAATGTTCAATTTCTGCACACACAAATAGGCAGCTACAACTGGGAAAATGATTCTGTGATTCCACACATTTCTTTGACAAGTCACAAATGGGTTTTAGTGACCAGCTGTAGTGTGTGTGTTAAATTCAAATAATTCATCCTTGGCACAGTTATTTTTTACATTCCCTTGTATTCAGAAAAAAATTATGCTGCCTACCATTACACATTGTAAAAGCAATAGATTATATCTATTTGGAGAGGATATTGCATGCCAAATGCATAAAATTAAATGTCAATAAATTCAACAATATGTTTCACTTGCGATCAGTGAGAGCAAGCCTTCTCTGGATTTTTAGTCAGCAGGTCTGCTAAGACCTTCAGGGAATTTTCTTATCTCATAAACCACAGGAAATGTAAAATGGAGAAGACTGTTGATTACTTTCCAGGTACTCAAATAGAAACTAGCTTTTAGAGCTTTGGTTGATCTAGAGTTCTTCCCCCATCTCAAGGGTCTGGAGCCAATACAATAAGACAGACAGACCGTCAATCTGCTTAGTACACGTCTGGTTGCCAGAAGGGACATTTTCTCTTTAAGTCAAAGGATGTGCTCACATTGGATTGAATTCTTATCATCCTGAGAGCCATTCAACAAAGAAATACACTTTAAACTTATTTTATCTCTATGCTCTTTCAAGTCCATGATCATGCAAATACATCCTAAATGCAAAAAGAAAATAAATGTATCCAGAGTGAGCAAATTGAGGGATGTTTCAAAACTGTTATAAGAGAATAATGATAAATATTATCACAATGGAGGTAGTTGATAGAAAAAGATCCGTGGGTGTTTGCATGTAGTCCCTGACTAAATCAACATAGAATTTCTCTCAACCTAATTAATCTTAAATTAAGCATTTCTACTGTTTACTATGATTACCTCATCAGACAAGCTGTTTCAGCATCTGTTTTTCCTCATGCTGAAAAAAGGTTCTCTTTTACTTCAAAAGTGAATTTTCCTCCTCTTAAGCCAGTTGTTTGGCCAATTCTATCCAAAATAAATACTTCTTTCTCACCTATTAGCTGTTTAAGGCTGAGTTGTGTCTTTAAATGCATGTGCACAACTCTCAGAGTAGACTTTTGACTTCAGTGGGAGCTCTGAGTCTTTGAGAGCCTGATTTGACCCTGTGTTTGTGCTAAGTATATAAGTATTTATGTAATGTTTTCATTTCCTGACCCGCTCAGTATCATTTCTTTGGCAAAATATATTCACTTCCCTCACATTTTCCCCATCTGTTATATTCTTAAATCTGTCTATTACTTAGCTTATTTCCCTTTGATCTCTTTCAATCTGGACATGGTTTTCCAAGGACAATGCGTGGATACACGCATGTAAACCAAAAGAATACACAGCATTTATTTTCTGCTGTACAAATATGTACATTATCTCATATAGCACCTAGCTTTATATATAATAAGATATGCATTCATATGAAGATTTTGCCTTAACACATATCTCTATGTGGATAAGATGAATCCATCCTTTCCTTGTTACAGTTCCATATTTCTTAATTTTATGAAAAAGAATCTGATATGATAGAGAACTAGTAATCTGAATTTTTTTTCATTTTCCTTCTTTTGATCTAATTCTGGGATATTATCTAGAGGGAGAGATTTTTCAGTTTTTCTTTAGGTGAATGAGTATTTGATTTCCCTTTGTTCCCAAATAGATATTTTGAAAGCATTGCTTGCTTACCATCCTGAAAAACTTTAATAAACTCAAGAAAACAACAAACAGGTATCAGGCATCTGTAGAATCATTCTGGATTCCAGGTGGGTATTGGAGACACAACAAATGAAAAGCCCCATTTTAATATATTTGCCTGCTCTTGTTTTCTCACTTGACTTCCCAATCTAATTTTTTTGCTGCCAAGGGTTCTCACTCATATCACCATTTAAAATTTAAAAGCAATATATATTTAAATGCAAAACATGTACTTACATGGAGACTGCCACAGTGGAAAGTATGACAGTAGGTTTCATTTCAGAGAGTTCTGGATGATCTCCCGAGTGGTAGAGCCAGAAGTAAGAAATGTTAGATCATTCCAAATGACTGGAAATAAAACAAATAGTATTTCTTGTTTAATTATGGCCTACATCTTTCCACATTTGGGGATTTTTGTTTTTACCCATTTGCTCTTTATCATTTTTCTTTTGATTGACCATGGTTGCTGTGAATAGCAAAGGGAGCAATTTCCAAATTTATTTTAACAGTAGGAGAGGTTATAAGTCACTCATTTTCACACTTTGAGGAAAGAGAGAAATCCTATTAGTAATGTGCCTCCATTTTAGGTTCTCTTTAAAAGTCTCCCAATTGACTCAAAACACCCTTTTGAAACCTCAAAATTCTCTGGAATGATCATGCAATTCAAATGGAGAATTTTCTACTCAACATCCCATCTTATCGATCTGCTCAGGAACACCCTAGTAGAGCAATCAATTCCAGGGAACTTGCTGCTGTACAACCTTCTGCCACAAAGGCTAACAACAAAGCCAACATGTGAAAAGCTCAATAAAAATGGAAAATATTTTATATCATGCAGCATGAATATTTACCAAGAATGTTTGTATGTTTTGTAACAGTAGTTGTTAGAATACATTAGTTTATGTCTAGGGTCAATAGTCAAAAATGTGTTCCCAGAGCAAATACCAAATTATTCTGGTAGTGAAATAAGTGAGTGGACAACTTTGAATATACCTATTTCAACAGCTTCAATCTTTGTTTTGTTTAAATATGGCTTAAAAAAAAAAAAGATATTCCACTCTTTCCTGTGGAAACAACACCAGTAGTTACATGAAATAAACCTACTTGTCTGGTATACACTTTTTTCTCTTCTCAGAAATTTCAAAACTAGTGTGTATGTATGTGTATGGAGTATATATACATGGTCGAGCTCATACAGTGTGTGAGTGCCATCTACATTTCTGAAAAGTTATGCATATGGAAATAAATAGAAATGAAATCATATTTGAAATGTTCTATGGAAAGTCAATGTAATGTAACTCCTCTGGGAATTCCTTTTAAGTGAAACCTACTTAAATAATGTAGTTAGCCCCAGAGGTATACTGGATTTATAGATGGGGATTTTGTTTTTGAATACTGTATTTTCTGTAATTAGCTATGGTAATATAGAAATATTGATAAACTTTGAAATGAGAAAACTGAAAAGTAACATGGAATATTTGACATTACCTTCTAGAATGAGCATCGATATTTCTGCAGCTTACTGAGGCCAGTATTACAAATAAAGAAAATGAACATAAAGCCCAATTACCTGTGAAATACAAACTAAATATTTAAAGGTTATAATGCAACATCATGTCAGAAACTCACTGTCAAATTGTTCAGATAAAAAAAAAATAGTCCTTAATACTGTATTTGCAACTTCTCTGTAAGTCTGAAATAGTTTCAATTTTTTTAAAACTTAAAAGCATACCTACCCCTGGAGAAAAATAGAAAACATATAGTCATATACACACATACATATATAAATATTTGTAATATAAACAGTAATATTACATAAACTGAATCTTAGGCTTTACCTTCAGAGGTCCTAATTCAGTTATATTACATACTTATAAAACTTACTGTTATTTTTACAAAGCTCCCAGGTGATGCAGGTACATGCTTTGACACCCATCAAAAAATTACTTAATCTCCACTCCATTTTGCAGAAGAGAAAACTGAAGAGGTGATAGCATTTGTTCAAGGTTATATAATTACAGACTGGAAGAGCCAGTATAATGTTATTGACACTTAAATCTTATTAAGTACTGGCAAATGTTATCTAAACAAATAAACAAACAAATAAAAATATATTATTTCCATTTTACAGAGAAAGAAACTGAGGATTATAATGGATAAAAGTTGCCAAAGGTCATACAGCTGGTAAGAGACAGAAGCAGAGCTTAAATTCAAGTCTGCTTTATTCCAAAGCATAAGCTCTTACTATGACATCATGATATATCTAGTGCATAGTCGGTGGCCATAAATGTTTTTGAATTAATGAATGTTGAATGGTGTCTCAAGGACATGTCCATTGATAAGCTCTTCAATAAGTTTGAAAGTCATAGGAAAAGAGTGACAATTTGATTTAAATTTGCAAAATAATGGTTTGATTACTATCATCTATTCTCTTTCTTTTTTTGCATTAGTCCTTGGTATCAAAATGCAAGGGCATACCTTCGGCAAAGTTACTTATTGTTAACAAAGCAATTAGCATGGCAGTATTAGATGTTAAAAAGTGTTACATGACTTCAGTCTTTAATTCTATCAAAGGTAAAGAGTATTATATTAATTTTCAAAAGTCTTGATTCAATTGTTTAGTTAGGAAAAACTGGTGGAGAGATAGAAAAGAAAGCAGGAAACTGAGATGGGACTTTTCACAACTTAAGTGTGCAGCAACAGGGGTGAATGGAGATGGTAGCCACAGAGGTTGCAGAGAGAGTCTTCATATCACTTTAATCATTCTCTGTAAGAAAGGCGTCATATGAAAAGAAATTGTAATTATGGAAATGAAACTGTGCTTTCAGCCTTAGATATGAAAGAGAAATACATATGTGTTTGTATATATTGATGAAGCAGTAGGCACTAAAATACTAATTAAAATGCACTAAAAAAAATTTGTAAAGAAGGTTATCAGCACATTATTGTCAGCACATTATTTATAATCAAGTTCATACCATAAATTAAGTTCAACTATGATCATCACAAAAGTTATTATATAAATGTTAAATAAAACGCCTTCATCTTCATGTAAAAACTATACACCAAAAAACATACTAGAAGTACACTGCAACATTTTAAATTTAATGTCCTAAAGCAAAGCGGGTGGCACACCTTTGCTCTCTATAATTCTTTTAACTTGCCACTTTCTTTTAAAATATTCTATTTGAATACTAGCAGAAAAGAAAATGTCGTGTTTTATAATGTTTGGCCTCACTGGAGGCCATTTAATATTAAAGGCTAAATAGTGTATATTATTTAGTGTAAACAATATACTAAATAGAAGTACCCATATAATATTATACTAAAAAAAAAAGCTTAGATGGCCAATAATTCTCATTTAAATATCCCTGTGGTCCACCATTAGTGGTTGTATGCAGCTGGAACTTACCTGGCAATCAGGTGTGTGGGGTTAGGTTCCATAAACAAAAGACGTGCTAAGTTTCTTGTAGCAAACTCTCTAAAAAATAAAGCATAATTGAGACTGTATGAAAAATGCAGCAAAATTAGTACCATACATGTCAATAAGACTAAACAGTCAAATGTAACTGGATTATTACATTTAATTTAGTCAAACCTATTATATTCTATATGCAATCTAAGATTTAAACTTCAGCTCTATCTGCTGGGTCCACATATACCCTGAAGAATGAAATGCAGTTATTAGCAAATTTAGGGGATTCATGTTGTAGATCAGCTCTCCTGTATTCTTTTAAAACTTGATTGAAGGCCTCAGGCAAATTAATGTGTGCTGATCATCACATGATTATACAGTATATAGCTATTAAGTTTTGATGTTAGAAAAAGCCAATTGCAGATCATTTCTGTATTTGTTATTGCTAAAGATGTTGCTCATAATATGCATGGTAATTCCTGTACCAAATATCTATTAATATAAAGGTTATTATACAATTTTCTTTAAGAAAAGTAGAGCTTCCAATCAGATATCAAAAACTAATAATCTTAAAAATGTGGTATATTCACACAGTGGAATACTATTCAGCAATATAAAGGGACAAGCTACTGATAAGCACAACACTGTGTATTAGAAACATCACACTGAGATACCAAAAGACATCTGTGCAAAAAGTATGTATTGCACAATCCCATTGATAAGATGTTCTAGAACAAGCAAATCCATGTTGAAGGAAACCAGAGCAGTGAGAAATTGACTGGAAAGAAGCAGAGGGACCTGTTTTGAGGTGGTGGTTACGATCTACATCTTGATAGGGTTACACGGATGTATGCATTTGTTAAATCTCTTGAAATTGTAACACCGAAGATCTGTGCAGTTCACTGTAGACAAATTATCCCTTAATATAAAAGATAGTATAAGAAAAATATGGTTTTATTTTATTTACCTTTTTACCTTTGCTTTCAACAAGGCTAAAGGCTACCTTTCTTTTTTTTGCATCCTTAAAACCATCTTTATTTCAAGTTATCTTAAACAGCTCACAATAAGCATTACAGAACTGGTATAATGTCCATTCACTAAAATATTCCTGACCTGAACACAAGCTTACAGGTACATGTATGAAAACAACATTCAAAGAAAGGAAAGCAAGAACCATGCAGATCTTAAAAATTCCTTCATGTGATATAGCATGAAAAATCCCCTTAGTAACACGACAGCAATTTGAACAGAAGATTACTAGATTACCTTAAAATAATCTTGGCCATTCATTAAAAAAAAAACCCCATAATTGTGAAAAGTATGCGCTTTATATCTATATCCACTTGGCATGATGGGCATACTGAAAGGTACCAAGGAACTACCATAGCTTTCAATTGGCTGCTTTCAGTAACACAGGAATTAATGTACTTTCATTTTTCTTGCTGTTAAGGCCCCCGTACTTCTGTAATCCTCTTTCTTTGTCTTGATTTACTGCACTTGTTACTGCACTTTTTATTTTTTCATATTCTTAAAATCTTATGCCATGGCAGCTCATGCTAAACAATTTTCAACTTTATATGTTTTTAGAATACAACAGGATGCAAAGCACATATGTAGACACAGGTTGCCCATAGACTGTAAGGGCAGACAGGAGGCATAAGAGAGGAATGGGAGAGTTTGTTCAAGAGAGTGAGAAGAAAAATACAACAGTTTATATGAGAAGGAAGGTAACATATATAAAGTCTTAAAATGCTTTACTGATGATAAGCAAATAATGGGGTTTTTTTTAGAGAAAGGATTGATGTAGGGGAGATTGCTAACCTTTTTGGTATCTTAGCTATTGTGTCTATGTAACTGAATTTTAAACCTAATGTAGGGTTTTAGTAAAAATTGATCACATAATAGGTCAATTCTACAAGGTGATTAAGCTATTCCCCTGAGGGAGGTAGACAGTTTAGGAGGACGTATTATTTCTTGCAGACCCTTAGAGTACCATTTAATCCAGCTGTTCAAACACAAGTCATTGAAAGTGGTTTCTAGCACCCAGAAGGAAATTCTAGATAGTATCGATAATCATCACTAGTGACAGGTCCAGTGTGACAGGGGATCTAGATGGAGGTTGAGTTTGTAAAGGGTCAGAACTGGGCAGCATAAGCAAGGAGTAAGTTCCATCACCAGGCTGAGAAACAGTGTAACAGGGAGATTGCTCCATAAATAACAAGTCTTAAGAATCATTATCTAGACAGACCCCAGATTACCAACTAATGGGTACATTTAGTAACAGGGGGAAATGGCTATTTGCTTGCTTACGAGGTGACTCATTGATTCCTGCCACCAATTCCTGCTGTCATTCTTGCTCAGAACTTGTGGTTATTACATTGTATTATTTTGAAGACATTATTGAGTTTTGACTATAGTTTTACCATTAGGATCTTCTACCTTCTTTGGTCTGAGCAGAAGAAATGGGATTTAGAGGATTGACAATGGAATGTGGGTATCAAATTGAAATTGTTGGGTATGTGACTGGTTCCTATTTAGGTTCATTATGCTTCTAGCCCACAAGACATTAACACCTACACTGAAATTATCAGGCCCAGATAGTATATTCAGGTTCCCCATTAAATCCAATGGATACAGGTGTAAGAAGCATGCATGGTTCTTGCCAGGCCCTGCACTGAATGTAATTGAGTTCAGGATGCCCTTTGCATACAGAAGCATGCATAGATAGAGAACTATACAGTTCATAATGGCAGCGGCTGACCAGGATCCCAGTACACCCTTCTAGTAAGTTATATCTAGTATTAAAGCCTAGACAAGAAGAGACAAACCTAATATGAAGAGCCTCATCTGCAAAATGGTGTAGCAGATTTTTGTACCACTAAATTTGGCCTGCAGATTCCACAGTTCACCTAGTTCTGCTATGTCAGTATTTTTCAAATTTAGTTAACATGAGAATAAAGTGGGGAAGGGGGCTTTTTCAAAGGGCACATCTCCGAGCCCCACTTCTAGAAATGATGCATCAGTATACCTTGTATGGGGTATCAGAATCTGGATTTTTAATAAGCACACCTACTGACTCATGTGCAGAGGGACCATAAAACATACTTTAAGAAAGCGTGTGCTGGGCAGTCACTGTTGGAAATCACCCAGGTGATAGATGAGAGTGGAGGAACATACTGTGGTTGAAAAGTAGCAATTTTTAGAGGACCATATGTTCTGGATTGTGGCTAAGCATGAACTTCAGAAGACTTCGACAGTGAGGAGGAAGAAGGCAGGATAGTAGATTTGCTAATAAGGCATAGAGCTCTTAGGTTCTGGTTCAGCTTCCTATGTTGGTATTTCATCTGCCCTACAGATGGTGTGTTAAAAACTGGAGGACAAGGGCACTTCAGTTGCTGGAACATCTTAGAGAGTCCTCCAGAAATGGGGGAAAAACTGGAGACTGCCTAACATGAGGGAATGTGTCATCTGAATATTTCTGGAAAGTAAAGGATCCTTTGGAATTGGGGATTGGTTTCCGTTTCTTCCATGATCTTTCTACCACAGTGGGATACCATTCCCTAAGGCCCCGAGTTTGGTTAGTGAAGCAAATCTCAAAACCACGTGGTTTCATGAGAACAGACAGCTTTTCATTCTCCATTTCATGTTCACACCCTGTAGGTGCAGAGGGTAGTAAACTTTCTAAAAGATGTGAAATAGGTTTTGAACCAATCTTACCAAATCTTAAAGTACAAAGTGACCCCAGTTGATATTTTGATTATATTTAAATTTGAAGCTAACAAGTGTGAACTTTCTATCATGTTTTGAGTCATATACCATTGAGCAGTTTTGAATATGAGGAGTAATTTATTTGAACACTGCTAATAATTATATCATAATTTTGGCTAACACATTTTAGGAAAAAAATTATTTTTATGTAATAGGAACTTTAAAAATGAGACTCCTTTTAAATGGGGCCACAGTTTGGGATAGACACAGTAAGTATATGATTTTTTGGAAATGGCACAACGGATTAGGGAAAACATTCTTTCACAGAGTTTGGTTTTTTAAAGAATATTTTGTACAGATGCTGGCCTGTTGATTTTTTAATTTCTTTCTCACATACAAGAATCTTTTGTGAATATATATGTGTATGTGTTTAAATTTATGGTTAGTAGCAGAATTTTGAGCAAGAAAAACTTCATTTAATTTTTGTTGCTGAATGCAAAACATCTGACAGTACAGTATTTACCGAGAAAACCCAGGTCGCCTTACTTTGTTTGCATAAGCAAAAGAAAAAGTCCAGGGCTTCCATCTGCAAATCAACATCAAAGGCTTTCCACAAAATGCAGGGAGTGTGACATGTATTTAGAGAAACAGTATGAGATCCTTCTGTTACTAGGGCACTGCTGGCTGTGGCTTTCTATGCTAACCACGGCCAAGGGCAACTGAGGTCTATGTATCTTTATTGCTGAGGTAGCTGGTCTTTTAGAGCTGAAGCTCACAACTCTGGCTTTCACCCACTCCCCTACCCTTTAACATCTGTTAATGATGGAGATACACAGCACATTTTGTATGAAATGAAGACATTCCAAAATTTTTTATAAAGTCAAAGGTTTGGGGGAAAAGGAGAAAAAGTCATTAAGTAAGCACATCTTTTCTGAGACCTGATGTTAAACACTCCATCACCTCATATGAGTTATTCAGTGCATATAAAATTTATTCCAAAGAATTATGGTCTTGACACTGATCAAAAAGTCTCTATTTCCCATTATTAACAGGATCAGGTATTCTTTTCACATAATGAGATGGCCACAATCACGCATTTTAGAGGTAAGGTTTAGATCACCCATGTGTTCTAAATTTCTAAATTCTACAATTACATATTCTAAGCAGGGGATATATCTTTGCAGGCATTGATAATCCTAAATTACCTAATATTTTGGAAGACAGATGATTCACACTGTCCTAAAGCCATGATGCTACTACAAGCTATGAAATCCCTTCTTCTCTTCCTCCCACCTTCCCTTCTCTTCTTCCTCCCTTCCCCTGCCTTTTTTTCTTTTCCTCTCCTTCTTATTTTTCCCTTTCTTTACCCCTTTTCCTTTTCTTTTACTTCCTTCTATCTCCCTTACTCCTTCTCCTTTTTCTCCTTCTTCTCCTCCTCCTGTCTTTTCCCCTTTCCCCAGCTTGGTAAATTTTTACAAAGTGAACAGTCTTGTGTAACCAGCACCCAGGTCAAGAAATAGAACTATACTAATATCCCAGAGATCTGCTTTGTGTTCCCTCAGATTATTAAGCACCTCTCCAAAACCCCAAAAATTCCTATCACTATTCTTAATGTGTAGTACAAAGGTTAGTTTTACCTGTTTCTAAATTTTATGTAAATGGGTTCATATAGTATGTACTCTGTATGATTGGCTTATTTTACTTAACATTATATAAAATTTATTCATTTTGTTGTTTATAGAATAGTTTATTCATTTTCATTAATGAATGATTAGAAAAAAGAACAGATTTAGGAAACCATTCTTTTATGAAATTTGATTTTTAAGAAGTCTGTAAATAAGGATATACCACAATTTATTCATCCATTCAGCTGTTGATAGACATTAGTTTCCTTTTTTTTTTTTTTAAATAAGCTGCTAAGAACATTCTTGTACTTTTTTTTTAAATTTCCATTGAGTTTTTATTTCCTAGGAGTAAAATTGCTGAGACATAGAGTATAAATATGTTGTGTTTTTGTAGATAATTTCAGAGTTGTCCAAAATGATTAACCAAGAATTCCAGTTACTCTACAATTTCAGAAAGACTTAGTACTGTCAGATCATACATCGCTTTAGCATTAAGTTATACTGTAATGTAGATTTGACTTACACTTCCCTAATAACTAATAAAGATGATCCCCCATTCATCTGTTTATAGGCTATTTCAATATTTTCTTTGTGAAGTATCTCTTTAACAGCTAAAGAAAAAAGCATAGAAAGAAAACTGTTTTCCTACTCACAACGCTTCTGATACTGAATGTATGGGTTTTCCACCTTTGTAATCCTCCAATTCTCTACAGACATCAACTGACTGTTTTACAATTTATTTCAGTTCTGACACTACTTGGAGTTAGTGCTGGATCCCACAAGTTAAAGGCTCAATCCCACAGGACTGTCCTCATTTCAAAGGCTAATTGTAAGTCTCAGGATTTTTACCTGTACAATTGACTGACATTATAAATTAGGGGTTTCCATAAATCCCTCTTCAGGTTCAGTAACTTGCTATAACACATCACAGAACTCAGGAAACACTTTACTTACTCTTATCATTTTGTTATAAAGGATGAGAACTTAGGAACAGCCAAATGGAAGACATACATAAGGGAAGGTATGAAAGAAGGGGCCTCTCCATATGTTCACCAACCCAGAAATTCTCTGAACCTCCTCATTTATGAAGGTTTCATTACACAGGCATGATTGATTAAATCATTGACCATTAGTGACAGAAATCAGTCTTCAGCCCCTCTCTCCTCCCTAGAGGTTGAACTAAAAGTTCTAATTTACTTGATTGGTTTCTCTAGTAACCAACTCCCATCCCACAAGAGCCACTTCATTACATACACTCAGGTGTGGGATGAAAAACAAAAGCTGCTCTTTTCACTCCTGTCACTCAGGAAATTCCAAAGATTTCACAGCTCTGTGTGTGTGTGTGTGTGTGTGTGTGTGTATTTTTTCACAAGATTATAAGACTTTCATCCATTTTAAAATTAGTTTGTCCATCAGTTCTTATTAATTTTCAGGAATTCTTAATATAGTTTGTGAATCATTTGACAAAAATGTATGTTGTAAACATCTTTTCCCATTCTGTGGTTTGCTTTTCACTCTGCATTCTTAATAAAGTCCAATATATCAACAGTTTGCTTCCATGATTAGTGTTTTTTATTGGTTCTCCTTGAGAATCATTTCTCACCTATGGTTCATGAAGATATTCTCCTTTGTTAACATATCAAAATTATTGTTTCACATTTCACATTTAGGTCTTCATTCCAATTTGGAATTGAATTCTGGATATGGTATAAAGTATGTGTTAAGATTTATTTATTCACATGCAGCTGTCCAATTTACCCAACACTACTTATTGAAAAGACCCTCTTTGCCCACTGTTGACTTTATAATAAATCAAGTTTTATATATGTGTAGGTCTGTTTCTGAAATCTATTTTATTGGTCTACTTATCTATTTTTGTACCAGTACTGTCTCAATCACTGTAGCTTTGAAATAATTCTTGATAACTCGTGGTATAAGCTTTCCAAATTAGAATTTTCCTCAATATTGCCTTGGTTTTTCACGGCCTCTGCATTTCCATGTTAACTTTAAAATAATATTGTTAATCCACCATCTCCCACACACATTTCCTGAAATAAATTGAAATTAAATTAGATCTATAGATTAGTTTGGGAGGATTGCACTATAATAAAATTCTGGGTGATCAGTTTCTCTGACTCCTTTCCCCTAGCTTGAGATATAAAGTTACAGGTACAATTATAAATGTTTATAGAAATATTAGGCTAAAAGAAGAGTTTTAACATTGCCTTTTTAATGTAAAGCATCTTAAATATGGATTTTCAAGAAAATTTTTTCTAGAATGACCTTTCTGTCAGTATAGTATTCATCTTCCTTCCTGCTCTCAAATCTCATTAAATAAGACAAGTTCAGTAGAAGTGGGCAATGGGGGAAGAGAGAAGTGACCAGGTGCCCACTGGAGGGTATTTTGGGTTATCCGTTGCTCCAAAACGTAGTTGTTTAAAACAGCAACAATTACATATAATCTTTCATGGGTTTTTGGATTGACTAGTTTCTTTCAGGGCATTCAGATAGTATGTGACAAGGTTGCAAACAGACTATGACAGAGGCTGAAGTTTCTCTGGGATCAACTAGACACTGGGACACTGGCATTTCTCCGTACCCATGTTGCATCAGAACCACTTCTCTCCATGTGGCTTCACTAGCTATGCAGTTGGACTTCTTCCATGGCAGTACTGAGCTACTAAGTCAAATGTTCATGAATTACCTGCCTACCCAGGCAGAGTGTGGGAGAGCACTCTACAAGGCTGTATATACCTGGAAGCATGGCCCATTCAAGACTGTCCTTGGAGATTAACTGCCACAAGGGGCATATCAGAATCTCTGAGGAAGTGTATGTGTTACTCAATTCAAATAATTTTATATATTATAATAAAATACATGGGAAAGTCATAGAACTATTACTTCTGTAATTAAAAAACAAAGCAAGAAAGAAAGCTTGACGAAACATATTTGTCCAGTGGAAATACACCAATCATAGCTCACAATTTGCAACTAAGGAATATAATTACCTGGTCATAGAATCTTGGGGAAAGATGTCAAGAGTTTGTTGTTGTTGTTTTGCTTTGTTTTGTTTGGTTTTTGGAAGGGGAGCTGCACATCAGAGAAAATTATCACAGGTTTAGCTCTTAGCAATTAGGATATCAAAATGAAACTCAGATATGCTGATTTTCTTGGCTTCAGTGGAAGTTTACATTTATATTGACTTTCAGCTCAGGCAGAGTCTTTTACCATGTATTTTTATTAGATTAAAAAAACAGAGTGTGCACAGGACTAATGCATATTTGCTTCCCTCTTCCTCTTCACAAGCATGTTCAAAGTTGACATTTTGCATTACTCTACAAAAGAACATGCAACTTTTTAATTCAAATTTGATCATAGTTTCCTTTTATGGCCATGTAACTTATTCCCTGGACACAGAATTAAAACAATAAAACTCCCATTAGTTTCTCCATTCATTTGCGACACATCTAAGATTTCAGACTTTCCTTTAACTGGGAAATTTTCTCCGCTCCCCAGAGAAACTGCACAAGGTCATTGAGCTCCTCATTAAAGAGCCTGACCCTTGGGAAGGTGTAAAGAGGCCTTATTCCAAAGATCATATTTTCACTACCCCACATGGAGTTCTACTTCCATAAATAAAACAACCTAACTTGAGTTAGTCAGGCCACTTAAAGTCAATCTCCAAAACTACAGGCTGTGCCAAACAGTATATAATATATATGATACAACCAATATTTTGAGTGAAAAAGAATGTACTCAAAGACTTTTCAATAGCACCTTTGTAAACCCAAGAATGGTTGAGCAAAAAATATATTTGAAAATAGCTTTGTCTTTTTTGAGCAATAAATACTGGGTCCATCCATTCAGGCTCTATTCAAAGCTGGGACATATATATTATTCATCTCCAACTTTCAAAAGGCTAACTCACTGCCTGGCACTAGAAAATATGTAAACGACATTTGATGAATGATCAGTGGATATATGTATTATGTAGGCTTTAACTTTGTCTTATTTGCATGATATTGGAAATTAGAATTGTGACAGCAAAGATGTGCCAATCTGTACTCATAATTGGGCTCCTACCGTGTTTTTCCACATTCAAAGAGATAATGTCTGAGAATGTTCAAGAATGGATGAAAAGACATGAACTCCTAGATTGTAGGAACCCAGTGAGTTCACAGAAAAATAAATAAAAATAAATCCAAAAGCAGAGAAAATATAAAACACTAAAATAAAATATTTAAAAATATCAACATAAGCTCAGTAAGAGAGAAAGGGCAGATTACTTTTAAAAAGTAATAAACTTCATATCAGTAACATTATAGGCCAAAGAACAATGGAATACTATTTTCTAAACTCTCAATTAAAAATGAGGAAAAAATGAAGATATTTTTAGACACACACTGAGTTGAGCAGACATCCATTGTAGGGGCTGCTAAAAGATAACTTTATATCTTTTGTAGAAGAAATTAAATCTAAAAGGAATGAGTGAACTGTATGAATGAAGGTAAACAAACAAATTGGTAAAATAAGTAAATTGTTATGGAAAATTAAAACAAATATTGAGTTTTTAAATATGAATAAGGCCAAAATTGGTTGGGTGTTAAAAACAAGGAAAAGTAAAAATAGTAGAAAACAATAACACAGAAATAAGAGTTGGTGACCAAAGCTAAAGTAATATGTCTTCTACTGTTTGAAAAGAGTAAAGGGGTGTTAATTTTAAAATTTGTTAGAGTAAATACATATGTTAGGTAAAACCATGAAAATAAGAGAAATGTAAGCTATAACATACAAATCTGTAGCGGATTTGAAAAAGGAGATTTAAATAAAAAATGAATCTAATAAACAGTAGAAATTTTACATAAAAACATGATATCTGTAAAGTACAAAATAACAGCAATACCACCTAATAGATCAGTAATCATAATATAGGTAAACAAATTAAATTCAATAGTTAGACACTCAGACTAGATTTTTAAAATTCGTTAATATACTATTGAAAAAGACATAAAAACATTTGGTGCTTAGAATAGGAACCATGTTGACATTGAAAAACCTACAGCCAACATCATACTCAATGGGCAAAAACTGAAAGCTTTCCCACTAAGGTCGGGAACACGACAGAAAGTCCGCTCTCACCGCTTCTTTTCAACATTGTATTGGAAGTCCTAGACACAGCGGTCAGACAAGAGAAAGAGATAAAAGGCATCCAAATAGGAAAGGAGGAAGTAAAGCTATCATTGTTTGCAGATGACATGATCCTGTACATAGAGAACCCTGTAGACTCTACCAAAAAACTCTTCAATCTAATAAGTGAATTTGGCAAAACAGTAGGATACAAAGTCAACATTCAGAAATCAAAGGCATTTTTGTATACCAGCAATGCAATAGAAGAAGAAGAAATCAGAAAAAAAAATGCCATTCAATATAGCAAAAAGAAAAATACAGTACCTAGGAATAAATTTAACCAAAGATGTAAAAGACCTGTATGTAGAAAACTATACAACATTGAAAAAAGAAATTAAGGAAGACACAAATAAATGGAAGCATATACCGTGCTCATGGATTGTAAGAATTAATATCATCAAAAATGTCCATACTACTCAAAGCAATTTATAGATTCAATACAATCCTTATTAAGATACCAATGACATATTTCAGAGAAATAGAACAGACATTTCAAAAATTTATATGGAACCATAAATGACCCTGAATACCCTCAGCAATTTTGAGAAAAAAAACAAAGTAGGAGGGATCACAATACCGGATATCAAACTCTACTACAAAGCCACTATACTCAAAACAATCTGGTACTGGCACAAGAACAGACCCATAAACCAGTGGAACAGAATAGAAGGAACAGAATAGAAAGCCCAGAAATAAGCCCAGGTCTCTATGGGCATCTAATATTTGACAAAGGGGGCAGAAGCATAAAATGGAGCAATAATAGCCTCTTCAACAAACGGTGTTGGAAGAGCTGGACAGCTACATGCAAACAATTGAAATTGGATCCTCAGCTGACACCATACACAAAAATCAACTCAAGACAGATAAAAGACTTAAATATAAGTCTCAACACCATAGAAGTCCTAGAGGAGAACATTGGCAGGAAACTCTCAGATATCCCACGCAGCAATTTTTTCACTGATATGTCTCCTAAAGCAAGGGACATAAAGGAAAGAAGAAACAAGTGGGACCTCATCAAAATAAGAAGCTTCTGCACAGCTAAAGAAAACATCAGCAAAATGAAAAGGGAGCCAACCATATGGGAAAATATATTTGCTAATGATACATCAGATAGAGGTTTGATCTCCAAGATATATAAAGAACTCACTCGACTCCACTCCAAGAAGACAAACGATCCAATCAAAAAATGGGCAAAGGACCTGGGCAGACGCTTTTCCAAGGAGGAGATACAGAGGGCCCAGAGGCATTTGAAAGGATGCTCAGCATCACTAGCCATCAGAGAAATGCAGATCAAAACCACCATGAGCTACCACCTCACACCGGTCAGAATGGCCATCATAAACAGATCCACAAACAACAGGTGCTGGCGAGGCTGTGGAGAAAAGGGAACCCTAGTCCACTGTTGGTGGGAATGCAGACTGGTGCAGCCACTGTGGAAAGCAGTGTGGAATTTCCTCAGAAAGCTGAAAATGGAACTGCCTTTTCATCCAGTGATTCCCCTGCTGGGACTATACCCTAAGAACAGCAAAACGCCAATACAAAAGAACCTATGCACCCCAATGTTCATAGCAGCACAATTGACAATAGCCAAGTGTTGGAAGCAACCTAAATGCCCATCAGTAGATGATTGGATCAAAAAGTTATGGTACATATACACAATGGAATACTACACAGCAGAAAGAAAAAAGAAACTACTAAACTTCGCAACAGCATGGATGAAACTGGAGAGCATTATGCTAAGCGAAATAAGCCAGGGGGCGAAAGAGAAATACCATATGATCTCACCTATAATGGAACCTAACCAACAATACAAAGATGCAAGGAAAATAAAACCAGCAACACTGAAAAGAAAAGAAATCAACAGAGACAAGAGGGAAGGAGGGAGGGGGGGCGGGGAAAAGGAAGGGAAGGGGAAAGTCAAGGAACATATAGCAAGGACTCACGGACAAAACCAAAGTGGAAGAGCTGAGGGAGGGAACGAGGGAGGGGGCAAGGAAAAGTGGTGGGGGGTAGGCAGAGACAAATGTATTTGAAAAAATAAATTAAAATAAAATTTAAAAAAATAGAAAGTTTGAAAATAAAATTATGAAAATAGAATTATCAAGGAAATACAAATTAAAAGAAAAATGATGCAGCCATACACACACTAGAAAATAACTTAAATTAAAATCATTAAGTAAAAGAAAGTTACCAGGGTGACATAGAAATTCCATGCCTATATACACCTAACACTATAATCTTAAACTATTTAAAACAAACAAACAAACAAACAACAGAAAAAAGCATAATTATAAGTATGTTGGGAAACGCCCGATCTGGTTTCAGGGATGGTAGCCTCGCTGACAGGTGAGAGGGCCCCAAGGCTGGAAATAATCAAGGAGGCCTTGAGAAAATAGGCCACTGAGGAGACAAAACCTGCCCCCCTGGCAGGGGTGCAGCCCCTGCCTCCCTCATATCACCCTGCTTGGCCCTGTGATGGTCAGTTGTTGATGATGGGTAAGTTCTCCCAACAGGAGGGACAACCCAAGCCAAACATTGGTCAGTATGGGCAGTGGGACGAGGACTTGGGGGACATGGAGGAAGGGCAAAAGGGCCCACACCCCTTGGCTCAACTTGGAAATGGCCAGAGTCCCCATTCTATCTGAAAGCAGTCTCCTTATCTCTTGGTGCCTCTGTCCCATCCACCTGGCTCAGGCTTGAAACAATACTAAAGGCAGGTACAGCCCTAAATGGGATCTGGCAGTTCCTGGGGACAATCAAGCCTAGAAGTAAGTTCCTCTAAGCATGCTTTGTTCTTCCCTCAATAGCAATGATAACTGGATCACACTGGGAAGGAGATTTACATTATTCATAGACCCTGAACTGAGGCAGATCTCTTGTGTTCTTCCAATTGCTATCTGTGATCTCTACTTGTTTTCTGTAAACATAGCCTATTGACATTCATCGATGAGCTTTGCATCCATACCCCTGTGCATATGGTTCTCAATAAAAGCCTTTGGACAAGAGGGTTCAGGGTCTTCTCTCCCCTAGAGGGAAAAGCCATGTCACCTCTCCAGGTAAACAGAGAAGCGTTTGTGACAACTCATATTTATTCCACCCATCTGTGACAACCCGGGGATGGGCTCTGCAGGATTCAGAGCTCTGGACAGTAAACCTTAGATCCAGGAGCCCCATGCTCCACCATGTCACTCCCCACAACGTGTCACTCCAGGCAAGACAAGTAGAAACAGAAATATACATAATGATACTAAGAGATTTAAAAACCTCTCAGAAATTAAAAATATAGCAGCCAAAAAAGTAGAACAATATAGAAGATTAAAATAACACAAGTAAAAGACATTTCTTTAGAGGGATTAATTCTAAAAACTTATATAAACCTACAAATGGGAAATTTCTCTTAAAAAAAATCTTTCAGAGCTCCTAAGGAAGTCTCAAAAAAACCATATAATTAATATAATTGTAAACAATATTCTTTTTAACACAACACAGCAAAACTAAGAATTACTAGAAAGAATTCCAAATGATTCATAAGTCAAAAATAAATCAAACTAAAAATAATATAAACAACTGAAGTACAGTAAAACTGCTACATATCAAAATTTATGATACAGCTGAAATGACATTTTAAGAATGTTTATATATTTACATGGACATTACAAAAAAGAAAAACTGAAAATTAATGAAGAGGGAGGGCAAGATGGCAGAAGTGAATGGAAGTCACACTGACATCCTCCCAGGACCAATCTGAAATTACAACTAATTGTGGAAAAATCACCTGAAACAAACAACAGAACAATAGTGAGAGAGAAGACTTAAAACCTCAGACAGACAGAAGAATCAACTTTAGCACAACCTAACTAGTAAGGAGTGCGGCAGAGGCTCAAGGAAGCAGGCAGGGCACCCACAGGCAGCAGCACCAGAAGGATACTGAAAGGGCCAGTTGGGTCCCCCTGAGAAGAGTGGGGTCTAAATCAAAAGCGGGGATCTCTAGCCCATATACCAGAGCCCAAAAAGTACACAGAAAACAGCCAGCTGACAAAAGCGGCAGGGTTGCTCTCTGCCAGAGACAGGTGGTTGGAGACACAAAGAGCCATTTATAGGGCCAACATATAAATTTTTATTTACAGCCACTTACCCTGGGCTCTAGCAAAGATGTGGGCAGAGTAGGATGAAGACACTTGAGGAGAGATGGGGAAGGAGGCTTTGGGGAGAAAACTGAGGGAGTAGCATGGGAGATCCCCGTGCTGATTCATTCCCCATGTGGCATCAGCCATCTTGCTCAGGCAGACCACTACCCTGAGTGGCAGCACTGTGAGAGGACACAATAGCCCCAACCCAAGGAGGAACTCAGAACCTGCCCCCTCCCCGTTGTGCCTAAGCCTGACTGCTGAGTGGAGAATGACTAGATTAACAAATTAAGGAGACAGCCACAGACAGTAGATTCCTGGAGTCTAGAACAGTTGTCCAGAGGTCATATGGGGTAAACATATGAAATCATCAGAGGCAGATCCACAAAGAAAAAACAGTGGTCTCCTTCCATAGATGTTCACACTACAAAGTCAAGAAGTCAAGACAGGTCAATTTAAGAAGCATAAGCAAAAAAGAAGAGTCTCACAAATAATGGGAAGACAAAGAAACACCCCCTGCCCAGTCGAAGGGAAAGGAGAAATCCTCACAGAGAGAACTAAATTAAATATAGGCAAGTAAACGAACAGATAAGGAGTTCAAAACAATGGTTTCAAAGAACCTCAGTGAGCTCAGTGAGCTCAAAGAGAATTACAAAAACTACAGGGAAACTATGAGGAACTTCCTGCAAACTATATCAGCATGATAAAGGACAGAGGAACTATCAATAAGAGGCAAGAGGAAATGAACAATACAATTTCTGAATTGAAGAACACAGTAGAAGAAATCCAAAGCGGGCTAGATGAAGTAGAGGAACAAATCAATGACCTGGAGGATAAGGTATAAAAAATCTCCCAAAAAAGCAAGACAATGAAAAAAATCCTCAAAAAGAATGCAGAGGCATTTAGGGAAATGCAGGACAACCTGAAGCATAATAATATCCATATAATAGGGATTGCAGAAGGAGAGGAAGAAAGGATAGAGAATTTGTTTGAAAAAGTAATGATGGAAAACTTTCCTAATTTGAGGAGAGAAAAAGTCAGGTAAGTCCAGGAAGCACAAAGGGTCCCATTCAAGTGGTACCTAATGAGGCCCACTACAAGACACATCAAATTAAAATGGCAAATGTCAAAGACAAAGAGAATCCTAAAGGCAGCAAGGGAGAAACAGTAGTAACATACAAGAGAACCCCAATACACCTAGCAGCTGATTTTTCAACAGAAACACTACAAGCCAGAAGGGAATGGCAACAAATATTCCAAGTCATGAAAAGCAAAGGCCTACAACAAAGACTGCTCTACCCAGCAAGGCTATCAACTGAAATGGAAGGCAAAGTAAGTAGTTTTCCAGACAAAAGAAGGCTAAAAGAATACACCTCTACCAAACAAGCACTGCAAAATATGCTAAAGGGACTGTTTTGAAAGATGAAGAAAAAGAGTGAGAGAGAGTATCACAGGTACAAAGGGAAAAAAATGAATAAAAACATATCAATAACTTTAAATGTAAATGGATTAAATGTTCCAATGAAAAATAATAGCCTAGCTGAATAGATAAGAAAACATGACCCACACTTATGCTGCCTACAAGATACCCAGCTGAGAATGAAGGACCCACACAGAAGAAAGTAAAGGGATGGAAAAAAAATATTCCAAGTAAACGGACAAGAAAAAAAAGCCAGGGTAGCAATACTTCTATGAGACAAAATAGATTTCAGAGCAAAGGCCATAAAGAGAGACACAGAAGGACACTTCATAGTACTCAAAGGAGGAATACGTCAAAAAGACATAAACATTGTAATCCTATATGCACCCTATATCGGAGAACCCAAATATATAAGGAAAATCTTGGAGGACTTCAAGAAAGATATAGACAGCAACTCACTGATAGTAGGGAATTTTAACACCCCACTGCCAACAATAGATAGATCTTCCAAACAAAACATCAACAAGGATATTGTGGAACTGAACCACGCATTAGATCAAATGGACTGAACTGACATATATAGAACCTTTCATCCCAAAGAAGAAAACCACACGTTCTTTTCAAATGCACATGGAACATCTTCAAACATAGGGCACATGAGAGGACACAAAACAAGCCTCAACAAATTCAAGTATATTGAAATCATAACAAGCATTTCCTCGGACCTCAAGGGCTTGAAACTAGAAACCAACCTCAAGAAACAGTCTCAAAAACATTCAAACTCATGGAGACTGAATAGCACACTATTAAACAATGAATGGGTTATTAATGAGATCAAAGAAGAAATAAAAAAGCTTCTGGAAACAAAAGAAAATGAATATACAACAGTCCAAAACCTATGGGACATACAGAAAGCAGTCCTGAGAGGGAAGTTCATAGCAATACAGGCCTACCTAAAAAAGACAGAAACATTTCAAATAAACAACCTAACCCTACAGCTTCAAGAACTGGAGAAACAACAACAAACAAAGCCTAGAGAAAGTAGAAGGATGAAAATAGTCAAGATCAGAAACAACTGAATGACATAACGACTGAAAGAACAATTCAAAGGATGAACAAATCCAGGCACTGGTTCTTTGAAAAGATAAACAAAATCAACAAGCCTTTAAGCAGACTCATCAATAAAAAAAGGAAAAGGACCCAAATAAATAACAGAAATGAAAGAAGAGAAATAACAATTGATACCACAGAAATATAAAGGATTGTAACAAATTACTGTAATTATATGTCAAGAAATTTGAAAACTTCAATGAAATGGACAAATTTGTAGAAAAGTATAATCTTCCAACACTGAATGAAGAAGAAGCAGAAAGCCTGAACAGACTGATAACAGCTGGTGAAATTGAAGCAGTAATCAAAAATTCCCAGCACAAAAATTCCCTGGACCAGATGGTTTCACAGGAGAATTTTACAAAATATTTAAGGAAGAGCCTACGCCTGTCCTTCTCAGACTATTCCAAAAAATCCAAGATGAGGGAAGACTCCCAGACTCTTTTTATGAGGACAGCATCATCCTAATCCCAAAACCAGATAAAGGACAACATAGGAAGACAGCTACAGGCCAATATCACTGATGAACATAGACTCTAAATCCTCAACAAAATATTGACAAACTGTACCCAGCAATACATTTAAAAGATCATCCACCATGATCAAGTGGGATTCAATCCAAGGATGCAAAGATGATTCAATATTTGCAAATCAATAAGCGTAATACATCATATAAACAAAGGTAAAGACAAAAACCACATGATTATCTCAACATGTGGAAAAAGCATTTGAGAAGGTACAGCAACCATTTATGATAAAAACACTCAGCAGAGTGTGAATAAAGGGGGAATACCTCAACATAATAAAGGCCATATATGAAAAACATACAGCCAACATCATACTTAATGGGCAAAAACTGAAAGCTTTCCCACTAAAATCGGGAACAAGACAATGTTGTCCGCTTTCTCCACTTCTATTCAACATAGTATTGGAAGTCCTAGCCACAGTGGTCAGACAAGAAAAAGAAATAAAAGGCATCCTAATTGGAAAGGAGGATGTAAAACTGTCATTGTTTGCAGATGCCATAATAGTGTACATAGAAAACCCCATTGACTCCACCAGAAAACTACTTGACTTAATGAGTGACTTTGGCAAAACAGCAGGATACAAAGTCAATATTCAGAAATCAAAGGCATTTTTGCACACCAACAATGAATTATCAGAATCAGAAATCAGGAAACAAATCTCATTTGCTATAGCAATGAGAAAAATAAAGTACCTAGGAATAAACTTAACCAAGGAGATAAAAGACCTGTACTCAGAAAACTATACAACACTGAAGAAAGAAATTAATGAAGGCACAAATAAATGGAAGCATATTCCATGTTCATGGACTGGAAGAATTAATATCATCAAAATGTCCATACTACCCAAAGCAATTTATAGATTCAATGCAATCCTTATTAAAATACCAATGATGTATTTCACAGATATAGAAAAAACATTTCAAAAATTTATATAGAACCATAAATGACCCTGAAGAGCTGCAGCAATTTTAAGAAGAACAAAGTAGGAGGGATCACAATACCTGTCAACAAACTATATTACAGAGCCACTGTAATCAAAACAGTGTGGTACTAGCATAAGACACATGTCAGTCTTATGCCAGTCAATAGACACATAGGTCAATTGAACAGAATATAAAGCTCAGAGTAAACCCATGTCTCTATGGTCAATTAATATTCAACAAATGGAGCAGAAGCTTAAAATGGAGTAAAAATAACCTCTTCAACAAATGGTGTTGGGAGAGCTGGGCAGCTACATCCAAATAAGTGAAACTCGACCACCAACTTACACCATACACAAAAATAAACTCAAGATGGAGAAAAGTCTTAAATATAAATCATGACACCATAAATGTCTTAAAGGAGAACATAGGCAGGAAAGTCAGCTATCCCACACTGCAATGTTTTCACCAATATGCCCTCTAGAGCAAGGGTCATAAAGGAAAGAATAAACAAATGGGACTTCATCAAAATAAGAAGCTATGAACAGCAAAAGAAAACATCAGTAAAATGAAAAGAGAACCAAACATGTGGGAAAATATATTTGCCAAAAATATCTCAGACAGAGGTTTGATCTCCAAAATCTATAAAGAGCTCACACAACACCACTCCAGGAAAATAAACAATCCAATTAAAAAATGGGCAAAGGACCTGAACAGACACTCCCCCAAGTAGGACATACACAGGGACCAGAGACATATGAAAAGATGCTCAGCATCATTAGCCTTCAGAGAAATGCAAATTGAAACCACAGCAAGATACCACTTCACACAGGTCAGTATCACCATCATTAAAAAATCAACAGACAAGAACTGCTGGCAAGGTTGTGGAGAAAAGGAAACCCTAATACACTTTTGATGGGAATGCAGACTAGTGCAGCCACTACGGTAAACAGTTTGAAATTTCCTCAACAGACTAAAAATGGAACTCCCTTTTGACCCAGTGATTCCACTGCTGGGATTATACCCTAAGAATGCCAAAACACAAATTCAAAAGAACCTATGCACCCCAATGTTCATAGCAGCACAATTTACAATAGCCAAGTGCTAGAAGCAACTTAAGGGCCCATCAGTAAATGAGTGGATCAAAAAACAACGGTACATTTACACAATGGAATACTACACAGCAGGAAGAAAGAAAGAGCTACTACCCTGTTGTGACATCAGGGATGGAACTTGGGAGCATTATGCTAAGTGACATAAGCCAGGAGGTGGCTTTAAGACAAATACCATATGATCTCACCTATAAGTGGAACCTAATCAACAAAACAAACAAGCAAGGAAAATAGAACTAGCAACATTGAAAGAAAAAAACAAATCAACAGCAATCAGGTGAGAGGAGGGAGGGGGTAATGGGGAAAAGAAGGAGAAGGGTCAAATCAAGGAAGATGTATAAAGGACCCATGGATAAAGCCAAAGTGGGGAAGGATTGAGGGTGAGAGGTGGGCATGGGCGGGGCAGGCGAAAGTGGTGGCAGGAAAATGGAGACAAATACATCTGAACAATAAAAAATAAATAAATAAATAAATCTCCAAGTTAAAAAAAAAAAAGAAAATTAATGAACAAAGTACACAATCAAGAAATAAAAATATTAACAGCAAACTAAACCTGGAGAATGTTTATGAGAGAAAAATTGACAAAATAAAAGCAGAAATTAGTATAGAAGTTAAAAAGAACTAACCAAACAGAAGCCAGCTATTTGGAAAGACAAAATATCCAAACTCTGCCGAATGAGACCAAGGTGAGGATCGCAGGAGTGGGTAGAGCATCAAGTAAAGGAAAAAAACCAAGTATCAAATGGAAAAGCAGATAAAAAGAAAAATTATGATATCAAAGGTAATTAAAATAATTTTATGCTAATAAATTTCAAAATGTGTACAGTATTGATAAATGTGTGGAAAAAAGCATAGATGGCAAAATTTATTCAGTAAGAACTTAAAATACTGAAGAGGTCTGCAGAACTTTATCCATTAAATAAATCAGATCAATCATCAGAACTTGATCCTGAATAGAAGCAAAGGGCCCATACAATTTTATATGTCTTCTAAAACTTCCAAGGAAAAACAAAAAACCTCTACCTATATAAATCTTTCTGTGGACTACAAAAAGAGTTGGAAAGCTCTCTAAACTTATTTTGTGAATGCCAATATACTTCATAAATAAACTGGAACAGGAGAGTACAAAAAAACATTTATAAGCTACTCCTAATTACAGAAGCAAAGAATCTTAAATAATCTATTAGTTAACTATTTCAGTAAAATATTTTTAAATTAATTATGACCAAAGAAGAGTCACCTTAGTATCAAAAGAATGATTTAACATTAAGGTATCTACTGAGCAATTCAATACATTAACTCATTAAAGGTTAGTTTATTCTCTTAAGTGCAGAAAAAAATTATTATATAAAATTTAATAACTGTTAATATTTAAACAAATGAACAGAAAGTATACCCACAAGGAATTGAAGGGAGTTTTCTGAACCTGCTGAAAGATGTATAATAAAAGCCTCTAACACAAGCACCCTTTAATAACTCACTATAAAGAACATGTCTGTAAAGTCAAAGAAAGTCTGCCCATTATCAGTACTTCTATTAACCTTGCATTAGTAATCCTAAATGTAATAAAGAAAAAGAAATAGAACATGTGTGAGAACTTTATAAAGAAAAATATCAATAACTGTTAAAGGCGATAAAAGATAAGCTAAATAATTACAAGGAATATGATGTGCCTGGAATGGAAAAGCTAATGTCATAAACAGGACAGATGTAACAAACTAATCTGTAAACCCACTGCATTTTCTAAAACTTTGAAAACTTTTACAAAGAATTTGATAAGTTGATATTACAATTGAAGTAGAAGAATAAATGCCCAAGAATTGTAAATAAATAAATAAGTAAAACAAAAGGATCATCCTACCAAATATCTGAAATCTGGCAATAATTAGTAGCAAATAATTGAAACAATGTCATCCATATAAGGACACACTGGCAGACTACTGGAACAGAATATAGCATCTATAAGAAGCCTCATGAATTTATTGGACTTTGACATTTATAGCAGAGTGGGCATTGCAACCAGACAATAAAATAGGCTGCTTAATAAGCAAAAATGAGAAAATTGGTCATCCCCATGGAAAAATAAAATAAAATTATGTGCCTTCTATACACAATATACAAAATTCCAATATGCTTAAAAAGTAAAACTTTAAAACATAAAATGATACCATATTTTATGACCTAGTAAAAGAAAGAAATTTTTTTCTGAAAACCTCAAACCATTTATAAATATATTTCACAAATTATGCCTAAGAGGTAAGAGCAGGAAAAAAGCACATGGAGGTCAGTAATTTAGAAGCTGTAGAATTTAAGTACTGAAAGCACATAAAAATTTAACTAATCAAGTTTTCTGGTTTTACCTGATGAATGTAGAAAGGTGGGAAGAGCATTACTCTAACCTTTAAAATAAGAAAAAAGCCAGCCCTCGCTGGTGTGGCTCAGTGGGTTGGGCATCATTCCACACACCAAAAGGTCACCAGTGTGAGTCCCAGTCAGGGCATATACCTGTGTTGCAGGCCAGGTCACCAGTAGGGGTGGGTATGTAGAGGTAACCAATTGACGTTTCTCTCACACATTGATGTTCATAGCCCACTTTTTCTCCATCCCTTCCCCTCTCTCTAACAATAAACAAACAAATAAATAGATAAAATCTTTTTAAAAGAAAAAAAAAGCTAGACAAGCAGCAAATTAATAACTTTTCTTAACCAACATGAGAACTGAGAATTCAATCTGCTATATGGAGAGGCAGATGCCTCTAGGTAGGAACAGGGCCTGAGCATTTCTTTACCTGTGGCAGATGCCTCCAGATAACATAGAAGCCAGAAAGATGATTCCGTGAATACTTGTTGACAAATTGTTAGCAGCCAAATATGGGGGATGCAGATATAGAGACTTTTCACCCTCTTACTGGTTTTCCCCCACTACATACTCCTTGATATGCTCCTATGGAAGATCATAGAGAATCCTAAAAGAGCTTCCCTTGCTTGTAGTGCTGGCTCAGAAAAGGAAGGAGCAGCCCTTGCTAAAATTCCCCCCAGACCCATCTCCACTATTTCCCAAGACGGGGCTGGGGCAACATCTTAAACTGCAGAGTAAAGAACAACAGAAACTGCCACCTTAGTACACTAGTTCAAGTCCGCTGTATTTGGAGAAAAGAAAGAGGACAAATAGAAGTGTCCTGCCTCTTTAGGAGAAGCAGAAATACATGCTAAGGTCTGCACTAGAGCTCAAGCAGAAGCAGGAACACTTGGGAAGACCCCAGATTCCCAGTGTCTGCTTTAGACTAGGGTTTCATATAACATCAGAGAATACTCCCTGTCCTATACCTCCTACTCCCACAGTAAAAGGGGCTGAGCAAAAAACAATGATGAAGTACAGTGTTTCTGAAAGGACTACAAAGGTTCTCTCTGTTGTGAAAAACTCAATGCTGTGCAAGTGTACATTTTAAATACAAGATAGCATCGAAAGAATGTAAAGCCTATGTTTCACTGGGGGGAATCATAGCAACAACAAACTTCAAAGACAGCTGAATTCCAGACAATATTAACACTAACTACCACAGTAAGGAGCCAGTAGAAGGGAAGGTGTATGCTTCCTCAAGTATAAACTATATTTATCTCAGTGTATACTGTCCTGTAGAACATACCTAGTTTTCATCAGTAAATTAAGAGGCATAGAAAAAGGCAAGGAAAAAAAAAAGCACAGGATGAAGAGAAAAAGCAATAATGAAAATTAGGCTAAGAGTCCAACTTACCAATCAAGAAAAAGAACAAATTAAAGGCAAAGCAAGCAGAGGGAATGGAAATAACCAAATAATTGATTATGATGTTAAAGGCTTTAATGGAAAAGGTAGACAACAGACTATAACAGGTAGGCAATTTTAGCAGAGGAATGACAACTACAAGAAACAAATGGAAACACTAGAAGTCAAAGGCACAATAGCAGAGATGAAGAGTGACTTTAACAGTTGTATCAGTAGACTCAATTCAGCTGAGAAAATAATTGGTGAATTTGAAGACAGATCAATAAGAATTACCCAAATTGGAATAAAAATTGAAAAATCATAACGGAACATCCAAGAGATGTGGGACAAAATAAGTCTAACATATGCATCATTGGAATCCCAGGAGGAGAAGAGAATGAGGTGGAAATAATATCTGAAGAAGTAATGTATGAGGACTTTTCAAAATTGATGACAGACACATGCAAAAACTAGATTGTAGAAGCTCAGTAGAAAACAGGCAAGATAAATATCTAAAACAAACACAGAAAGACATAGCATCTTTATACAATAAAAATACAAAAATATTTTCCATTGTAAGTAAAGAAAAATCCAGGCCAATATTCCTCATACATATTGAGGTAAAAATTCTCAACAAAATACAAGAAAATTGAATCAAAAGATAATATATCATAACTAAGTGGGGCTCATCCCAGGAATGCAAGGCTAGTTCAACATTAAAAATCAATCAATGCCATCCACCATATTATTAGACTAAATAAGAAAGCCCACATGACTATAATAGTAAATGCACAAAAGACATTCAACAAAATTGAAAAATATTTTTTTATATTCAATATTATTTTGTATTGGTTTCAGTTGTACTGCATAATGATTAGACAATCATCTACTTTACAGAGTGCTTTCCTTGGTATTTCCAGTATCCACATGGCACCATACATAACTATTACAATATTATTGCCTAAATTCACTATGTTATACTTTACATCCCCATGAATATTTTGTAACTACCTGTTTGTACTTCTTAATCCCTTCACTTTTTTCACCCAGTTCAACCTGCCCTCCCCTCTGGCAACCACCAGTTTGTCCTCTGTATCTATGAGTCTGTTTCAATTTTTGTTTGTTTCAAAATTCATTCTTGATTTAAAAAAAAACTCTCTGTAAAGTTGGAACAGAAAAAACTTCCCTAACCTCATAAGAGATTTCTACAAAAAACTTATAGCTAACATCATACTCAATGATGAAAGGCTGAATACTTTACCCCTAAGATAAGGAACAAGGCAAAGATAACCTCTCTCACCACTCGAAATCTTACCCAGTGCAGTAAGACTAAATAAATAAATAAATGGGATATAGATTGGAAAGAATGAAATAAAACTGTCTATTTACAGACAACATGAGTGTCTACAATGAAAATCCCCAAGAATCTATACAAATGCTTCTAGAAATAATAAGAGACTTCATCAAGAACACAAGCTACAAAGGCAATATAAAAATGTCAACTATATTCTTACCTTCTGGCAATGATAAGCTGAAACTTACATAACAATACTATTTACAGTAGGAACAAAACAAAAAATTACTTAGGTATAAATTACAGGAAAGGTGTGCAGTTTCCATATAAAGGATACAACATAATGAAAGAATAAAAAGCACTAAATAACTAGAGAAGTGAACTGTGTCCAACGGATTTTAGGATTCATTATTGTTTAGTCTGTAGAGCTATAAATTAAGTGCATTTCTAATCAAAATTTCAGTAAGCTCTTTTGTAGACAGCAACAAGCTGATTCTGAAATTTACATGATAAGTCGAACTAAAATAGGCAAAACAATTCTGGGAGAGTAAAGCTGTTGTTTAGTTAAATGTACAGTACCAATGTTACTGACTTAGTTTTGATAAATGTATTATGGCTGTGTAAAATGATAACATTAGAAGAAAGAGAGTGAAAAGTATATGGGAACTCTTTACACCACCTTTGCAATTCTTCTGTAAACCTAAAATCATAAAAAAAAAATATCAATTCTATTCTTAGTCACCAAACTGGTGAATACTGGGAAATGACACTGGTAATCCCAAGCCTGATCTTCTGGTTAAGCCATAAAACTGTATTTTGCAAAGGACAATTTGCAGATGAGCTAAGACAACATCCCATGTCCTGTTGACCAGTTTTCTCCACTCTCTACCTCTGTGTCATCACTGCGATGGCTCTGCTGAGGGCATTGGCAATCAAAAGAAGGGCAGAACTTGTGTCATTGCTCATGCTTTCCATGTAAACGATTTTTCCCTCATCCTGTTTTCCCAAAAACTTTGACCTAATTTCTTTCACATGCTGATATAATTCTCAAGACTGTTTAAAGGCAACTAAAAATATCAGCAAGGTCTGCTGAAGTTCAGAAATGAAGACCGCATTCATTCAAGCCCTGTACTTTTCAGTCATCATTTCTTTAAATGCATGGCATTTAAAGGAACAAATATGTTCCTTTCTCTCTTCTATGGATAATTTTATATTAAGATATCATTAGAAAGCAGCATTCAGGCTACTTGTCAAACCACACTAGCTTAACTCATCTTTTTCCTCTTTACTAAGAAAGGTGTTTAGTTCACATTATGGATTTTCAATTAGCAATAATAATAAAGAGCAGTGTGTGGTGTTCAGGAGATTTAACTACTGCTTTCAAGGCAAACCTTTTAAGTTCAGTCATCAAGTTGTTTCTGATACTTAACAAAGGCACATATTTGTTTTCCCAGAAAGTTAGTGCAACTGGGTTCATTTTTCAATAATCTTAATTATCAGGCATTTCTTCTCACATGCGGATATTTGTTTCTGAAAAGGCTCCATCCAGGCAGATCCAAAGAACAGGAGTTTGGGAAGACAACACAGGTTTAAAAGTTGAAGATGTACCCTTGGTTTCTTTCTCCTTGTTTTATCAATGGATAAAATGCATTCTATCCATTGTATTTCTACCAACAGAGAAGCAACAAAGCTAACGCCTTGGGCAGAAGAATTCAAACAGTAGAAAAATATCTAGAAATCTTTAGTCATTAGCAGACACCATCAACACAAATATGACTCCCAAGGGCAGTTTACAATGACTGAGAATCAAATGTTAGTTTTTGCAAAATGCAAAAGAGGCAAGTTGATTGCTCAAAGCTTCCATTTACTCCTCTTGAATGATCTTTCCTGTTCTCTGGATAGCATCCTTCTTAGTTTCAGAACAAGCTCTTTCAAGCTTTGGGCTCTCCACCAAAAACACACTTTCAGACAAAATCTACTAGCATTCACTCACAATTTAATATGTTGATTTAAGTCACTAAGTCTTCACTTCCAGGAATACCTATAAATTGAACTTCCATCCTATCTGAGGAAAAAGTGGTTTGTTTCCAAAATTAAAGGGATTTTAGCTATTAATGATACTAAAAGAGAGGTGGACCAAAGCAAGACAGAAGAAAACCTTACAACAGTCTCAGAAATCTACCTCCCCCAAGGCTGCCAAATAATGAAAACACTCAAAGATGTTTTTGTGACTGACTGTACTTTCAGGTTAAATCATCAGGGCAAGTATTATCTTTCCTTCTCTCATTACTCACGTTGTTGTTACTTTAATCTTGATTCAGTTTGGCAAATGGAGATTTTGCCAGGGGGTTGAAGGAATGAGCTGAATTTCACGCTGAATTCAAGGTCTGTGCTGATGTCCTCCCTAGCTTTAATGCACCATGTGGTTTGCTACAGTGGCATTTCTCTCCCATCTAAAACACCCCTTAGCTTGTGTGGCATTCATCATTTTGCTTGTTGACTTAGTTTCATTTTCTGTTTTTCTGGCCTGCTCAACTGCCTGTAACAGCATTAAATTATTCTTCTGATCTTTCTGTTTCCCTGAGTTCACAAACTGGAATTTATGGAAGCCTTTAGATCTAAAGGTAGATGCCATTATACTGATAAAGGTGAAAGGAAAATTGCACACTTTAAGGGGTCAACACTTTTTATGGAAATGTCATCTTTCATATTTTGTTAGAAGGAAATATTTATGACCTGTAGAGAAGTCAAAATAGAAATTTAGAAATGAAACAGACCTTAGAGATGGTCCAGCGCAACCTCATTTTACAGCTGTGGACACTGATGCTTCAGAAGGGTAAGTCACATTTATTCAGGGGCAGAATTGGAACTTGAACTTGGTACTCCTGACTCAATTCCATGTTGTGTCTACTATGTTGCGCTGACTTAGCTATTCCTATTCTTAATGATGAATGAATGTAGAGAAAAGGAAATAGTTGCCAAGTCAGGAAAAAAAAATACACAGAAGTTTTTCTCATTTTCTTTTTAAAAGCAAAGTCTTTAGAGCAATTTGTCTCATACTAAAATGCTCATCTGATCATGAAAATCAAGCCATAGGGTGGGGCTGAGGAGGCATTTTATTGCTCCTTCTCCCTCACACCTCCATCCATTCACTCCCTAAACCTGTGCCTGCTCCCTTTGGAGTGCCCTTGCTGCCATCCTTTCTTTCATTCATATTGTCACCCTTGTAGCTCAGAACGTTTTAAAGTTATACCTAGATCTTTGCAGATATTTCCATTATTAATCTTTGATTAGAGCTCCTCTCTTCCCTTTGCAATCCATGAAAGATTGGATTCACTAAAGTGATCTTCCTGAAATAACACCCTCAAATGTAACATAATCATCAATGGGATCTCTGACATCTACTTTTTCTGACCTAGTATTCAGTGATGTCAAGGATATGATCCCTTCACTGTTTTCCTGTTTTATGATTTTTTTTTTCTGGTCCTATATTTAGCCAGCCCAAATAACTGCTCTAGGGCAGAGGAGCTATGGGAGTTGTGAGGTGCCTGTAGTCTAGAAGAATGACTGGAGGCTTCAGGAATATTTACAAACTAAAGCCATTATACTTCTGTTTAAATTACTTTCTCTTATATTCATATTTCCCCAGTGAAAGAGGTCAAGCACTGCCACATTAGTCACCACTGTTGTCATTTTAGCCCTTCTGTCTTGACACTACCATGAGAAGGAATTACCTGCACTGCCCATGCAAGTAGGAACGCGGCCTCACTGTGTAAGTGACCACCATTGTTCTTGAGAGCATGGATATGAATGTTTCCTTTGGGAGAAAAATAATAACCATAACTATTTAGTAAAGCACTGTAAAATTTTTTCTTTCGAATTAGTGAATATGGTTAATATCTTTGCAAGCACTACCAAGTTGACCCAAGCCAGAAAAAAAAATGAGGCCAAGAAGCTTTATGTAATTCCAAAGACCAATATTTTGCCACTCACATTGTAAGCTATTCCTTAATATTTAGCCAATATAGCTTATTCTTCTTTCATTAAATCGTATTTTCTGGGGAAAACGTCATTGTTATCACAAAAAGACCATAAATTGAAAGTTATCTTTAAAGACCAGTCAGATTGCTATTTAAATGGAGCTCTTTTCACTCCTGAAATTAGTAGACTATATAACCAAATAAAACAATGTCCCCCAAAACTGTTTTCAAATATATAAATTTCTAAGTATATGTATAAAATGTTTTCATATTTATTAGTAGCACTATACAATGCAGCATTTTTTAATGAATTTGATGTACCATCAAGCTTTATGTAAGACAGCACAGATTCAAAGAAAAAGAAGTTATAGTCTCCACCACCAATGGTCTTATCATACAGCAGAAGAGACCATTGTTTAAAGAATCCATTATACTTAGATGTGACAAGTACTATATGAGTATCTTAATAAACTGTCACATAAACTTGTCATAGTAATTAGCTGCTCCTAACCTATATAATTTTTTGAAATTTTAAAAATCCTTCCCTTTATAATGTGGAAAATAAGTGCTCTGTCAACTCAACCTGTTGGCAGTGGCTCTCTGAAGTATTAAGTTGGGAAGGATTAGAAAATATTTCCAAATATTTTTTTTAAAAAAAGGTTTTTGATTAATTGCTGATGTCAGCTATTGACTTAGGAGTAGAAAGAGGGTGCTTCCACATCGTATATTTGCCACCTCTATTCTATAACATTCAACTACTATGTTGAACTTTTCCTGCCCCATCATAGATTCTAAGGCATCATGGTCATTTTTGCCAAAATTCTCATAATTTACATTCAAGAAGTGGCTCTTTTCTGGGGATAATTTAGTTAAGAATAATAGTCCTCTTCATCACTTCCTTTACTATCTAAGAGTAGAAATTGTCAACAAGACAAGTGAAGAATTTACTTGATTCTCTGCTTCAGGTAAATGAGATTTCCAGCTGATATTGATCCCATCTCTGCTAAATTTCTGTCTTTGATCCCATGACTACTGTATTTGTCTCTTAGCCAGTATAATGACCTGCATCAGAATGTCTTGCACAACAACCAAAGGGGACAGGTTAGCTAATATTATATTAGTTAGAAATTTCAAAGCTCCAAAGCAGTCAAAGAAATCACAAATGAAAAATTCAAAAGATTGAACTGCATAAATATTCAAAATGCCTTTACCTAATTTCTTTCACATGCTGATCTAATTCTCAAGACTGTTTAAAGGCAACTGTTTAAAGACTGTTTAGTTTGTGATCCAAATCACAAGCAAAAGGCAAACAGCTTGAAGGACAAGGAAGCCTGTTTTCTAAAAGTATGACAAAGTTGACAAGTTTAACTGGTATGAACTAATCTACCAAGTTGGTGTACAAATAAACAAGACCTGGATTAAACCTACACAGCTAAACTAGCAGTTCAATATCATTTGTCAACATCCCCTCTCCCCCAAGTTATCTATGAGTGAAAGAGGTTCATTCAGTTCAAAGGGCCAGCCCTGTCTGCAAGGGTCTTGGAGGCTAAATGGAGAATCTCATCAGGTCTTGTTATCAACACAAGTTTCTGGGACCCTGCTGTGTGGCAATACTATTGACAACAGGTTCTATACATTTGAGTGTGTCCACATCTAAAGTTTTTTACTATTTACAAACACTTCTAAAGCAACTAGCATGTGTCAGGCAAACTTCTATACCTTTTACATACACTAATTAATGTAATCCTAGTAACAACCATGGATGGTAGGTACTATTACTGCTCCATTTTCTATGTGAAAAAACTGAGGCACAGAGAGGTTAAGTAACTGATCCAAAGTCACATAGTTAAGTGGAATATCTGAAATTGAATTCAAGCAGTTTGACTCCAGAGTCTGTGCTCTTAAGCATGACGGAGAAAGAGTGAACTCACTTCTCAGGATTACCCTTTGTCAACAACACACCGTATCTGGATTCCCAAAGATAGTACTTTTTCATCTGTGTGTGAAGTCCCATCTTGGTTTAATTTGCCAGTTATATTGAATAGGCATTAAGAGTTCATACAGGAATATACAATGACTAGGAAAGGATTCTTGCATGCTATGGGACCAAAGAGCTCATTCTTTGAGAAAATAAAAATTAAAAAGGGGGGAAGTCCAGTAATTCTGAAGGAGGAAGAAAATAGATAACCAACATATTTCTTACAGGATGAATTGTGTCTTCCCAAAATTCAGGTTTCAAAGCCCTGACCCCCTAATGTGACTTTATTTGGAAATGGAGACTTTTAAGAGATAATTAAGGTTAATTGAGGTGATTAACAGTGTGGCTCTAATCCAATAGGACTAGTATCCTTATAAGAAGAGGAGGAGATATGTAGGATGCACATGTATTAAAAAAAATGCCATGTTTTAAGGACACAGAAAGATGGTGGTCATACACAAGCTACAGAGAGAGACCTCAGGAGAAACCAGCCACACCTACATCTTGATTATGGAGTTCCAGTTTCCAGAACCATAAGAAATAAATTTCTGTTGTTTAATACCCAGTCTGTGGTATTTTGTTATGGTAGTCCTAGCAAATTAATAATGAGAAAATATGATTAACTTTCAATACAGAATATATTAAAAATATAAGAAAATATAGATAACCTGATGCTAATAAATTTTTAAATTTTAATGAAAGCACAATTTTCTGGGAGTATGAAAAGTTGTACAAATCATCTCAATACTGATACGGTATCCATTCCAGAAAATCAAGAAAACATTTATCTGTGAAACAGTTTCTTAGTAAAGAATAAATTAAAATACACTTTCTTAACATGAAAATAATATATCTAATACCAACAAACAATATCACACTCTTTAGCGTAACTATAGCCCAGAGGGCAGGTAACTGTAGCCCAGAGGGAAGGTCACAAGTTGCTTGTAGGCCAGATACAACCTACAAATAAATTTGTTAGGCTGGCTCATTGTTTTGTTCTTAATTTACCCACTTGCCAGCGTTTAAAAATCGTATTTCACATAAAATTCCAGATTTTTGGGCTTCTGGCAAATTAGGTCCACATGTCAACCATTAACTTTAGCTAAACAGGGGCCACCCACTGCAGACCAGCTATGCAAGGTCTGGTTTGCTGGTTTCCAGCACTCTGTATCTTCCCTCTGCACAGAGACGGCATTTTATGCAACTTGCCTTGCTTTCTTATTTTGGTCTATGTCACTTGTTTGTTTGCTGCCAGCCATTCAAGTTCACATCACTTCTTCAAAGGCAGTCCCATTGAAGTCAGGAATGATGACCGTTATTACTCAACATTATTCTGAAAGTTTTAACCAAGACAGAAAAACGAAATCAAAGGCATGAATATTTGAAAGAAGATACATATTTGTAACTATTTGGAAATTATATAATCATCTATTTGGCTATTCCAATTCAAGTACTATTAGAAATAATAATGTTCAGCAAGATTCTATTTAATACTAAAAACCAGTTAGAGAATACCATGAATTTTTAAAAATCCCACTCACAATGGTAAAACACTTTTTGTATAACAATCTAATGGGAAATGTTTTGTATTTGTATGAATTAAAAAATGGGTTTTAAAGTTCAAAAATATGAGTATGTAAGAATTTAAAACCTAACAATAATGGCATTGTGAGCCAAGGGAAAAATAGGTTGATTTATTCCATAAATCATGATAGGATAATGAGTTACATCTAAAGGCAAAAAAAAAAAAAATCTTCTAGCACAACTCATGCACATGGAAAACAAAAACTATAACAATCAAAGAAGAAAATAAAAGTTAATGCCAGATGTATTTTTGAAAAGAAACCTCCTGAGTGATGCAAAAATAAGAAAATAAAAAGGTTTGATAGATGTGGAAACTCAAATTTAAATATATATGTTTAAAAAGATAACAAAATAACAAGGAGAAAAACACACTGACAACAAAATCTGTATCATATCATAACCAAAAGGTGCATATTTTTTTATAACCAGAGTATAATAAAATGATAATAAAACATTAACACACCAATAAAAATAAGCAAAGGCATAAATAATAATTTGTAATAAAATAAAAAAATTATAAGCAGTCTTTTTATATACCTAATCTCATTGGAATACCAAAAAAAAAAAAAAGAAGTTATACCACAATGTTTGTTAAAACAATATTAAGCATTTACTTTATTGTGGCTATATAAATATCATTCACCCAAGAACCAACTAGTGTTTGCTGATTACATTCTTTTCTTATACAAATTTCTATTTTCTGGGAATTAATACTTGCTTACTAATTTGACATTTGATATCATAGATGGTTCCCAATTTTCTTATCTGTTCTCTTCTACTTACCATCTGTATCCTCTGTATTTCCATCTGTATTTCCTCTCTTCTCGATTCTTAAGTTTAACCTTCAATTCTTTCCCTGAATGTGTTGTTTTGGCCATAGGTGATATTACTTCCTGAAGCTATTTCTTATTCTGTGGCATTTATTTTTGTCTCTCTTGTTGCTTCACATGCAATATCATCTCTCATCTTTTGGAAAATAATATTGGTATTTTTCTTCTATGTTTTCTTTCTATTTTCCAAAGCCCCTGACTTCTTTTTTCTGTTTGCTGGTTTTGGTCTCTGACTTTTATGTTAGAAGCTTTTCTCCCATGTCCTGAGATCCTTGTCTACCTAGTCATACAGTTTAAAGAGGAACTAAAAACTTGATTGGGTACTCTGGGGCATGGTGGATTCTATCCAATAGTAGTTAGGGAAGTAGGAACCTAGATATTTTGTTAGGGCACTCCAAATTGTGAGAGCAGGTTTTTCTTTGTGAGTCATTAAATTTTTCCGTAAAGTAACCCTCCAGTCTCTTGTCTTGTTGCTAATATTTTGGGAACCAAGGGAGAGTCTGGGTCAGAAGGGGAATTTTCCCAGTAAATCTTGGTTTCAGCACAGTGCCTCAGCCCTGCCTGCTGCCTGCGGAGGGCCTGGATTCAGGGCCTATTTCAGCTTCTCCAGAAGTAAATTGCTAGTCATCTGGCCCCCTGGGAGCAGGGAGTTAAGTTTCTATGATAGATATGCAGGAATGATCACAGCTCCTCCTAAAGACTTTCAACCAATACTCATGTTTCATGCACTATTTTCCTCAGAAGTAACCAGTGTCTGAAAATCCTGAAACTTTCTGTTGTTCTGTGGGTAGACTAGCTATCATCTTGTTGGCCCCTTTGGGCTAAGCTTTTGTCATCCTCTGCCCTGCCAGAACAATTTTCATTCATCTGCCAGCTTGCCAGCTTCCAGAGTTTTGCTGGCATCTCTCATTTGCTGTCCTTACCAACTCTGGTGTTTTTTAATTATTGTCAGTTTATGCCTCTTTTATTCTTCATAATGATTTTAGTAGGAGTTCAGAGGAAGCTGAAATATAAACTCTTGGGTTCAATTTGACTTGCTTAATCAGAAGTTTCGGTTATAACTAAAAATAATTAATTGAATCATAGGACATGTTCATAGCTTTGACAGCTGAAAGGGAGGTTAAATATCATCTTTTCAAATTATTACCTTAAGTATGGAGGATACAAGGTACAGAGAGTGTGAATGAATTATCAGATATTTAGGTTACTAGAAGCAAAATCAGGATTCTGAATAAGTATGTGTGGCAAGTGCCTTTAGGATGGGTATCAAAGAAGTGCCACTCACTGGAAACTGCCTTCATCTGCAATGTGCAGATTTGTATCTCTTTTTCCTCTAGATTGGCTCAATCCTTTAGTGGCAGCTAATTGGAGAAAGGGAGGTTAGCAGACCCAACCTGAGCCCAAAATTGTATCCTGTGGGAATTTGGATTTAGGACCCAGAGATACTAACCTTCTTCCTATTCTGAGATGGTCATTTCAAAATGGAGCAGAAAGCTCAGATGTGGATGGTCACCATATCTATAAGTGGGATTCTTTTATTAACCTGGTACATATTAAGTAAAAAAGTCAATAAAGGGGTATGTGTGTGTGTGTGTACACTAGCATTGAGAAGTGTATGTGAAAATAAGCTGTTAGTAGCTTATTGGATAATGGCTGATGAAGGTATGTCTATGACATATACTTTTTTTAAGGGAATAAACAACAAAAACAAAAAATACCCAGTGCAGCTGGCCCTCTTACGGCCATCCTTTTCCCATCTCTTTCTGGGATAGATATATGGCTTTAGTTTCTTTCAAGTGTCAGTTGGTGACTGTTGGGGTTTGCTGTTAACTCTCTAAGACCCTTTGGTTTCTACAAGCATTAAAAACTTTCACAGTGACTTGAAGAACCACACGCATAAAAGCACTTGAAGCTCAGCATGAGAGCAGTTCCGCCATGTTGGTTCTTTCTCTTGTCTTTGGAAGCTGGTTGTTTTCTTCTCTCAAGTCTCATCATTCCACTTGGTGAATTTGGTTGAAGAGGAAGTTATGACAGAGGTGGAAAAGATTGCTGATTAGTGAAACAAGAGAAGAGGAAAAGGAGAGTTTTCAAATCCTTAGTTAATGATTTACACTGAAAAAGTGTATGCTCCTTGTGTCCTCCTCTCCAGTTTCTTAAGCAGCTAGAACCAGGTAAAGCTGCCTGAACAAAAGATCTAAATCGCATTTCCATGGCTTCAAATAGAAACAAATATGAACCAAGAAAAAAATGAAGGGGTATAATTCATGGAAACTAAGGAGCGGAACAAAATAAATGTAACATATTCATTTTAGTCTTTTCTGGATCTCACAACAAAAATAAACATGTATGACAATGTATGGGCTAGGCTCTGCAAAGATTATTTTCAAATCCATGTTCTTATTTTTGTGTAAGTCTTCTGTGAAAGTCATCTTCAGCCTTGGCTGGTGTGGCTCAGTAGATTAAGTGCCAGCCTGTGAACCAAAGGGTCACCAATTCAATTCCTAGTTGGGGCACATGCCTGGGTTATGAGCCAGGTCCCCAATAGGGGGCGTGTGAGAGGCAATCACGCATTTATGTTTCTCTCTCTCTCTCTTTCCCGCTCTTTTACCCTCTCACTAAAAGTAAATAAATAAATAAAAATCTTTTTAAAAAAAAAGAAAGTCATCTTTATACCTCTCCCTGCTCACAAGCAGAACTGACCTTTCTCTCCCTTGTCCACCCACAGTACCATACCGACTTATTATAGAGTCACAGAACACTGTGTTGCATTTATCTGTAGGCATACCCATGTCACTTCTACTCTCATCAGTCCATGAAACTTTGCAGAAAAAGAAAATTTTCTTATTTGTCTTTGAATTAACACACAGTGCATGAATAGTGTTGCTGAAGCATTTAATGATGAAAAAAATAATGATTTTAACATAAAGAAACCATTTAACTTTAGGCGAGTTTTCTATCCCAATCTTCACATATATTCCCAGCCTATTATCTGGAGGAGAAAACAAACCAACTTATGGAGCCAGCAGGTCACCAGGCAGCCTTGGATACCCTGATACTTAGTGCTGGACAGAGAGAAAAATGGTACTTATTATGCCTGAATTCTGACTCTGTCCCTTTAAATTAGTAAGAAGCCATGGGAAAGTCACTTAACATAATTCTTTGAGCCTCATATGCATATTGGCTAAGTGGGCTAGGACACTTTGGAAGGCGGTAAGAATAACTAAATAAAATAATAAAGTCTGTCACTTCACCTAGCTCACAGCAGGAGTTCAGCAAAGATAGATTCTCTATAAGCCAGAACTTTTTCTACTAAGAAATTATGGGGCAAGGTGAGGATTCCTAACTAATTCTCCCTTCCTTTTAAAAAACAATTAGTATAGTTTTGTGGGTGAGGTTATTTGAAATAAAGAATGCATGCTGGTATGCTAACTACTTTAACTTAATAATTGATATACTGAAACAGATTTTAATTGCTTGGGAATCTGTGTAATGTTGAGATGATTACTTTCTAAAAGTAGTGAGAACTAGTAATTCAGGAACATGAACAAAGCAAGGACTCCACAAGCATGCAATGGATGACTTAATAAACAAAGGAATCAATCAATTAATCGATCAATCGATCGATTGATGTGGCTAATGATGTTACCTGGAGAGCAGAGAAGGGTATTTTCTGCAGACAAATATAAAAGCTCTCCTCTCAATGTTCCAGCTAAAGAGATTGTAGAAAGTACAGAAGGATGAGGAAGACACTGAGAACAGTTCTTTTCAGTTTGTGTCTATGATTCTGTTTTATTATGATCCTGGTCTAGTCTCTAGTCAAGGAACTCGGATTGCACTTGAAATTTTTAATCCATGAGCTATTTTGCTCATTCAGGGGTACCTGCTTATGACTCCATCCACCTCACAGAAGCCTGCATCCCTTTACTTGTCTGTAACAGCTACATTGCCTTGGCTTGAGAGTCAAGAGACCTTGCTTTGCAAAGTTGCATTCTATGACACTTTTAGATCTTTGTACTCTTACCTTTGAAAAGAGATGGTTGGACTTGACAATAATTAACCTCTCTTTTGATTCTAAAATTCAGAGATTATTCCACAAAGTATTTATCTGTGGGCAGGCTATACTATTAGCAAATTCAGAGAGATAAGCAGAGCCCCTGCACTCCCCAAGCATGGGAAGGCTGGTTCTGCCAATGCCAGGAGCACTAACAGCAACCCATTGTGTGTGCTTAGCACCCTGACTTCAGCTTTGTGAACCCAAGAACCCTTTTGCTTGGTTTCCCACCCTTCAGTTTACCATGCCTCTTCTTTATTCTCCCCCTTCCTCCAATTTTTCTATCTCTCCTTTATACTAGGTTTTGTTCATAGTTTGTGAATAAAACTGCCTCACAAGTTCCTCTGCTCCCTTGGGTCAGGATTTCCAGCCTGAAGGTGGGATTTGCACTGTCCCCTGGATGGATCTTTCTTTCCTGATCTGCTGACAGAAACGAAAACTGGCAAAAGCTCTAGCTAGATCTTTTGAGTATTGAATGAAGGCTTAACAACAATTAGCCCTGAGCAGAGATGTATTCTAGAGAGTTCGTGGAAGCTGAATGCCTGGTGTCTGCGCTAGCATTCTGAGCTCTCAGCAAGAAGGCAGCCCTGCAGCTCCAGTGCTAAAGAGGGAAACTGCCCACGAGAAAAACAAATTGTCAAGACTTAGAGCAATGACAAAAAGTCTTTAGCTGTCCTGTGACAGGAAGCACAGATATCTAAATATACAAACATCCTACTCTCAGGTGGCAAATATTAATCAAAGGGATCACTCCTTGTCTCAAAAAATAATCCATATCTCTAGAAAATTTTGGTTGAGAAGACAAGGATATTGATAGAGGTGAAAAGATATTTTAATTTTTTCTGTTTCTCTGAAATTAGATTAAGCAAACTCTTAGATGTATGCTTTCTAGAAAATCTTCATGTTTTAAAACTTCTGTCTTCAATTCAAATTATTTTTATTTTAACTTCATCCTGGGGTGAGAGAATAACTTGGAAGGGGCTCCTAGCACAATGGCTAGCCAATTGCAAGTGCCTGTTGAATTAGGTCTTTGTTGAAGACAGAACAGTTGACTTGTTTATTTAACCAGAAAATAAATAGGAAAAAAATACTAACAAATCTAACAAAGATTTTTTACATACAAAACTGTACTTTTAGGAAGTCTAGAGTAAAAGCCCTCCCAATCAGATAAGTCCTTACAAAAGCTCTCTGGCTGAAAAAGGACCTTTCCCTAAAAAAGAATAAAATAATAATTTGAGTTGAGGCTAAAGAAGGCCAAAAGGCAATTCCATTTCTCAAGGTCGCTTGAGAGGCAGAGAATCTGTTTAACTGGGGTGATGCTGCAGCCACCACCGGAGTGCTGAGCAAGTGCTACTAGCGCCTGGACACCGCTGTCATTTTCATTGATAATTATAAGACATATCATTTATTCCACCATAACCTCCACCTGGTAGAAACAATGCTCATTATTCCTGCTGCATCAATATTGGCTGATGTGTAAATATTGAAGTAAGTCTAAGGAGCCAAGAGGGGGCTGGTGATTACTACATTAATACTAATGAGTGGAATGGAATTGTGAATGTGTTTAGCTAATGTTGCCATTGAAGGAGATGATACTAAAAGGAGGGAAAAAAAACAGGATGATTATTGATTTTTAAAAAATGGCAAAACATAAAATCCAATGAGGTAAGAGCTGAAAAGAGAAAGATTGTGGCTCTGGGAAATCTGTGTGTGGGTGTGTGTGTGTGTGTGTGTGTGTTAATGTTTAGTTCACTCAAAAGACTCTGTGTAGACTCCAGCAGGCTACTACATGCCAATAAGAACAGTTTACATACAGCTTTCTTGTTCTTTCCCCTTGTTTGAAGTTTTTCTTGGTACGTACAATAGATGCATATATACCACAGCAAATGCAGACTGTTATTCACATATACTATGACTCTTTAGTGGACGCAAAGAGTCTTGGAGCTGGTGAGGTCTTAGGGAAAGAGAGCATGGAGAGAATATAATGACAGCCATGTGAACGAATGAAAGCCATTTTTCCCTTGCACCTCATTAAATGTTGTAACACCATCCTTATCAAACCCACCCAATACTCAAACAAAAGTCATTTATTTGGGAGTGAACATGGTGCTTATTTACTTTAAGGGCCTTGCCCCATATTCAATGGTTGCAATAACTCCTCACATCCGTCATTTTGGAATGCTTGCACTTCAAAAGAAATTAAATTTCTTGTGACGGTAACAGCTTTAGAAACAGGCTTATTCTCTAAGTGCTTTTATTTTTTTTAAGTAAATATAACCTTCAAGTTCTGCCCAAGCTTTAGGGAGATGTTGTCGGCAGCATTTTATTTTCCTCTACAGAGCATCGTGGGCCTTTTGAGCCGGGCATGGAGGTCTGCTGCTGGCATTCAAAGCCCTCGGTTGTCAGCACCCCTGAAGCAGAGTGAGACAGCGCTTTAACTAGGTTCACACGAGTGCTTCTCTCAGCGGACACAGGGAGGCAGTGCGGGAAAGCGTGGCTTCCAAGCCAGAGGCAGCCACAACGTTCAGCACAGCATACACCCCTTTTTTCACTGTTAAAGTTCTAAAGTCTCTTCATTTCACTTGTTTAATTTTTATCTAACTAAAAATTTGTAAAGGGAAGGATCAGGTTACCTGAGCAATGAAACAAACCAAAAATTTGTTTTTAAAGTGATTGCATGTTCAAGGACAATGCCACTATAAAATCTATTAAAAGTGACTTATTGAGAGCAGTTTTATATGTCACATATCCCATATCCAACACCCAACACCCATCACAGACATACCCAGAATTCCCTTGCTGATCCTGCCCTCCCAAGAGGATCTGCAAAGCACTCTAGAATATATAATCTCATTAAATCCTTCCTTGAGATTACAATAATATTAGTCCATGAGATTACAATAATCATGGACTTGCTTCCATTTCATCGGGAAGGAAACTGAGGTTAGAGAATTTGCATAGTTTGAGAAAGATACACGGTAACCAATAATCAGTATGCTGGCGAGAGCAGTAAAGGATTTCAATCTATGTTGTGTGACTCTATGTCAAAGGTCCCTCACTTTACACCACTTGCTCAGAAGTATACAAAAATCAGAAATCAGTAACCTCCCAGGCTGATCTTCTTAACATCCTTAAAAGGGAGTGAATTAGGGGGTATTATCTTTCCTTCATCAAAGGAGAAAAGACAGAAAGTTTAAAACCTTATCATCTTAATCCTCACCCCACGTTTAATCAATCCCCCATCTCACACTCAGTTTTCCTCCCCCAGCTCTTGTTGAAACTGAAACTAGACTTTTGCTCTTACTCTCCATTCTGTTATCCTCATTCCCACAATCTTTTTCTCCCCTGCCTACCTCTTGAAACTGTCAATGAGTTTTCAAAACAGGTGGATATCTCTTCTGCCGTAACTCTCTCCCCCCGCCAACTCTACCCCTTCTCTCCATTCCCACTGCGATCACCATTGCTCTTATTCATCTTTTTTCCTAGAACTGGAAGTTTCCAAACACATGCCCTTACTTCCATTTCTCCCCTGTTCTAATCCATCCTACAAGGCACGTCCATATGAATCATCCTAAACCATATTCAAATGAAATCACTGCCCAGCTTCAAAATTTCAGGGATTCCTGTTTGCTTATTCAAACAACACAGAAACTTTATCCCAGCAGTTACAAACACCCCATAATCTCACTTAAGCTCACTTTCTAAATGTAGCCCCTCCATTCTCCTTCATGCAAGCCTGGTCCCTTCTAGCTGCTGTCCACAGAGCTATGCACTTCCTGCTTTGATCATGAGTAGTGACTGTCCTTTCTCACTATGCTCACACCTTGAAAGTCTGTATTCATCATACTCTAAATCTAACAGTGGGTTATTTATGAAGTCTTCCCTGATTATGAAGTCTTCACTCAGAGATAAATAATTTTTCTCTTTGAAACTCTCATCTACAGTCCAATGCAAATTTTTTAAACTTAACTTTCACTTACATTTAATATAAAATATGCAAGGAAAATAAGACCAGCAACACTGAAAGGAAAAGAAACCAACAGAGACAAGACAGAAGGAGGGGGGGTGGGGAAAAGGAAGGGAAGGGGAAAGTCAAGGAACGTATAACAAGGACTCATGGACAAAACCAAAGGGGAAGAGCTGAGGGAGGGAGGGGGCAAGGAAAAGTGATGGGGGGTAGGCAGAGACAAATGTATTTGAAAAAATAAATTAATTAATTAAAAAATATATACAATATTATATTAGTGTCATGTGTACAACATAATGGCAATGAAATTTTTTTAAAAAAATAGATTAAGTGTAAATAGTACACAAAGGAAAACTCTTCCAGAGCACTTCTCTTATCAATTGTCTCTTCAATGGTAGTTACTGATATATATACTAATCTTTTCTCCCAGGGTATAAAGTGCATGAGGGCAGGAGCCACGTCTTCATGGGGTCGCAGCAGTCCCAGAACAGTCTTCATGTGTTTGGTGCTTAGTAAGTAAGTGGATTCATGGAGAAAACAAAACTTTCCCATTTACCTCCCCTGTGCCATATATTTACATTTACATTTATATTTACAGTTATATTTATATATGTTATTTCATTGATGTTCTATCACTTAATAAATTAACTGTTAAATTTACTGATCACATTACATGAGTATATGTCAGGCACTGCATTAGGTACTACACGTAAACAAAATAGATGTGCTCCAAAGTACTAGGGAAGACAAATAATAAGTTACTAACTTTTGTAAATAGTAATGGAACTAGAAAAACATTGAGAGCAGATCAAGTGCTTGAGAGGGAGCAGTGAAGGAAACCTACTCAGGCAAGGGGTTCAATAACAGTTCCTCAGAGGATAAACTGGACTAGAAGGGTGAGAAGTCAGCCATTCAGAAATCAGAAGAAAGTCCAATCCAGACAGAGAAAGCCACAGCAAAAAAGCCAAGAAGTGGGACAAAAAACACAGCACTCTTTAGGAACTGAAGAGGAGCCATACAGCTAGATTACAATGAATGCATGGAAGGGGAATCCAAAAGTGGATGGGTGAAGGAGGCGAGGATCAGACCATAGGGATCAAGAAGACACTGGTAAGAAAGTGGGTTATCTGAAGCCTGGGGTGATGCATCCCAGGCTTTAAGCAGAGAATATCATGATCCATTGGTGCTTTTAGATGATTCTTGGGGCTGTGAAAAGAACAGATTAAAGAAAGGTGAGAGTAAAAGGTATGGTGTCCCTTAGACTTGCACAGCAGTGATGCTAATGCGAAGTGGTGGACAGATCTAAGGGAGCAGCTTCAGAGTTTGTTAAATGTAAGGCACAAGGAAAAGAAAGAATCAATGGCAATGCCCAGGTTTCTGGCTAGGCAATCGGGCAATTAGTATTAACATTTACCAAGATAAGAAAGATTGGAAACCAAGGTTTGAGGGAAAAGCAATTCATTAGCTCAAACTTTAAAGCCATCTTAAATTATAAATCCATATGATGAATACTTGATGCATGTTTTTGAGCACATAACACATGTCTGACTCTATATTAGAGGCCATAGTAAAAAAGAGACAGAATTCCTGTCTTCACAGCTCATACTATCTGGAGAAGAGTATCTAATATCATTAAAAATGTTTAAAGTCACATGGCTTACATGTTGCAGGGGTGTCTAAACTTTTTATATCTCTGATCTACACTGGAAGAAGAGGAGTGGTCTTGGGCCACACAGTAAATACACCATGACACGTAAGCACACACACAAAAAAAATCTCATAATGTTTTAAGTAAATTTACAATTTTGTGTTGGGCCACATTCACAGCCATCCTGGGCGGCATGTGGTGGGCCACAGGTTGGACACCCCTGGAACAGGATGGTGTATAGGCGTGCAGATTCTGTGATTGTAGATTTTATTTAAAACAAGGTCACACTGCTTTTAAAAATTATTTTCCTTAAATGTTTTGTTCATATTTGAAAGGCAAAATTTACTTACCATTTTGCAAATGAGCCCTAGGAATTCATGGACGTAGAAGTCCAAACCAAACATATAATCACTTTGGGAACAGCTGTGACTTTTAACTTCCCTTCTCCCCAGCCCTGAGCATCCTCCTAGACAGGCGTGGCTGGAACGTGGCCTGAAGTCATGTTGGATCTCTGCCTCCATAGCTAGGCCTCTCACATGTCGCATAGTGGTTTTAAAGTGACTGCTTTCAAGAAAAGGAGAGTGAATAATGTCATCCTACAACCTTACAAAGGAGAGTGTTAGACAAAAAATAAATTCACATTGGGAAACTACTTAAAATTATGCTTAAATTCTGCTTTTAAGTCTGAACAGAACTCATGTCCTAAAATTTTTCTCAGCATACACCATAGTTTATGATCAAATTATTCAAAGAATAATCCATATAAGGTTAAAGGAAAATGTTGCTTCTCATATTTCCTTTTCTTAAATGTTCTACTTAAATATCCCTGAGCATAGCTGCAATAAATTATGTAACCAAATACATTATACATTCATTAGCTGACTGTGTATAGAAAACTCAGACATTGAGCCCAAGTTAATGAAATACTCATAAGTTAAAATTCGGCCACAGGACTTTTTTTGTTACCAGGATGGACTGACAATTTATTGATAGCTCTCTTGAAATTCCTGTCTATGCCAGCTTAAAATATCATATTGTTAATATCATGATATTTTACTTGATACTTTGTAACATCTGTCTACTTCAAAGGATTTCTTTTTTCCCCTTAGCATGCACAGAATTGGGTTCATTAATTTTCTTAAAAATAGTTTACATGAAGTCACATTCTAATAGTCACCTTCCTAATGCTGAAAATCTTGTTTTCCTTAAAACATGTCACTCTGACTTTCTGTAGATGCTTTCCTGGCATACTCTCTGAGAGCTTTCACTGTTCATGAATCCAGTCAAAAAGCCCTGACCAGATGCACTGACTAAATCACTCTACTTCTTCTCTGCTAACGTCAAATATATACAGCAATCATCTATCTCCCTTTGATCTTCAGCTAGCACAAGCCTTTTCTCACTAAGTTGTCTTCCAAGGTTTGTTTTTGATATTTAAACAATTTGGACATCTCTAAAAGTGGAATGGCATTGACACCAGGATAAGGTGTTAATCAATTTATTAAGTGATTTTGTACAAAAATGGCAAACTTCATATGACCCTGGAGCATGACTGATTCACCCAATGAGAAGCGTGAAGAAAACCATTCATCTGTTTTTGTCCTTTCTGGCTGAGAACATCTATATGGAGCTCTTTTCTGGAGTTAAGAGCTAATGAAACTCACCAGAAATAAGAATCTGTTTTAATTAATTGGCATCAGTGATAATTCTTGTTTTTATATTTCTCTGTATAGTTGAATTGTGGATGTAGAGTAGACCATGATCCGTATCTCTACGAAGAACATATTGTTTTTCTAAGATAAGAGTTCAATTTTTTGCAAGCCATAAAACCAAACTTGTCATAATTATACTAAATGATTTCTAAATAAGGAGAAATGAGGTATAGAAGGCAAATGTGTTTCTTTAGTCTCAAACCAGCCTGGGTAGCCTAGAGATAAATCCAGTCAAAGAGTGTGGAATGTTTTCAGCATTTTATATTTCAAAGCAAAATAGGAAATGTCTATGTAAATAAGAACAATGACAAATGAAAAAATGCTCAACATCACTAGCCACCAGAGAGATGCAAATTAAAATCACAATGAGATATCAACTTACACCTGCCAAAATGGTCATCATTAACAAGTCAACAAATAAGTGCTGGCAAGGATATGGAGAAAAGGGAAACATAGTACACTGTTGGTAGAAATGCAGACTGGTGCAGCCACTGTGGAAAACAGTATGGAATTTTCTCAAAAAGATTAAAAATGGAACTGCCTTTAGACTTGTCAATTCCACTTGTGGGAATATGTCCAAAGAATCCCAAAATGCCAATTCAGAAGAATGTATTCACCCCTATGTTCATAATAGCATTATTTACAATAGCCAACATTTGGAAACAACCTAAGTGCCTATCTGTAGATGAATGAATAAAAAATTCTGTGGTACATTTACACAATGGAATACTATGCAGCAGTAAAAAAGAAAGAATTCTTACCTTTTACAACAGCTTGGATGGAACTGGAGACTATGATGCTAAGTGAAATAAGGCAGTCAATGAAAGACAAACACCATATGATCTCACTTATAACTGGAATATAATGAACAAAAATAAACGAATGAGCAAAATAGAATCAGAGGAACAGAAACATGGAGGAGAGAAGGAAGGTGGGGACCGGTTGAAAGAAGGTGGAGATTAGAGGAAGAACACATATGCATGTCCCATGGACATGGACAACAGTGTGGGGATTGACTGTTGGAATGGGAGGCTGGGTGGTTTGGAGTAAAATGGACAAAGGGGAAAATTGGGACAACTGTAGTAGCATAAACAATAAAAAAGACTAAAAAAAGAGCTATGGTTACCATTGTTCCTTATTCAATGTGAATGCCAAAACAATAGATTATCTTGAAATAAAGGAATCAAAAAATTAATGACTTTTAGATATCATTATTCCTAATAAAATATCTAACTCTTAGAATGAATTGGCCTGGCTATCTCACAAGATTAATTTTATATAAAGTAGATGCAATCATCCCTGCATAGTAAACCAAAGAGCAAGTATAATTTAAAGCAGTTGCCTGTTGGCCAAACATAGCAAAAAGATTATGGAGCAATTGACAATTCAGACAGAATGCCACATTTAAGGTATAGATGAGAAAGAGAAATTACTAAACACAAGGAATATTCAGAGAAATAGTTGGAGAACAGTATGTAATAACAGTCAGTTAAGGTGGAAATTACCAGATAGCAGGGTCTAAGAAATGATAAGAATGATTCAATTATTATCGACCCTTATGCCCAGAGAATATGGATTGTTCTGATTCCCAAGAAGGGAGATTTTCATGCCTGAAAGCATCCCATTATCATCTTCAAGACTGCACATAGCCCTCTGTTATAGGTTAAATTGCTTATTTAGAAGATATGTTTAAGTCCTAACCCCAAGTACTTTAGAATGTGATGTTATTTGGAAAGAGGACCTTTACAGAGGTAATCAAATTAAAATAAGGTAGTTAGGGTGGGCTGCAATCGAAAATGACTGGTGTCTTTATAAAAATTGGAAATTTGGATACAGAGACAAACATTCACAATGGGAAGATAGCCATGTAACTGGAGTGATGTGCCTACAAGCCAAAGATTGCTGGTAAACACCAGAAGCTACAAGAATCTAGGAAGCATTCTCCCTTACGGTTATCATAGAGAGCATGGCCCAACTGACACCTTGATTTCAGTCTTTTAGTCTCCAGAGCTGTGAGACAATAAAATTTTATTTGTTTAAGCCATCCAGTTTTTGATGGTTTGTTATGGCAGCCCTAGGAAAATTATTTGCTGTCTCATCTTAAAATAGCACCATAATGACAACCATTTGATATCCACCAACAAAATCTCCAGGCAGGAAGATTTTTTTTTTACAACAAGAAAAATATCATTGTATCATGCTGCACATGGCCTGGATCTGACATGGACACCATTTTTGCAGAGTGCTTACAGAATGTCTTCTAAGTTGGGCCTTTCAACCTACCCCTAACTTGTGTATCCATTGGTGAATGGTCTAGAAACAGGAATGGGTGGGCCATGGGTGTATGTATAACAGTGAGCAAGGGAGGAGGTATCAGAGGCTTGGAGTTGGGGTCAGAAAGTTAGAATTTCCATCAATTATACAATCATTACCTCAACAAATATTTACTAAACACTTTTTATGTGTTAGTCACTGTGTTAGTCACTTAAGGGTAGAGCTGTGAACCACCCTCATGGAATTTCTGTTCTAGTCTGATTTCACTCAGTCTCATACAAATAAATCTGTGCTCCTCACGTGGTTTGGAATGATTTGAATACACCTTTAGTTAATATTAATCTTCTGTAGACCCTTTAGTCCAAATAACTTAATTTACAGCTTCTCAAAATCTGACTTGAAAGATTAAGCTACCACACCTCCTCCAATAAGTGTGCAAGCATGTGTGTGTGAGAAAGGAGTGGATAGGAGCGGAAGCATAAGTTATACTGCTAATACTTATATGTGCATCTGGCATTTCTATTGTCTTGTCTCTTATGACAGTGCCCTCCTCTGGAAGCTGTTAGGATGAGAGCTAATGTTGGCTGTTCCACACAAAGGTGATGGCGAATTGATGAGCCTGTAAAGAGATTCAGAGGCGAATAAGGAAATGTATTGTTAATGCTATTAAATATTACTTAGCCTACAGCAAGCTGCATGTTCAACAGTTTAAACTTTAATTGCTAGCTGATGCAGAAACAAGCCTGGATATATGTAAATCCTATTGAAAGCTAATATCATTTTGGCTGCTCAGATAGATTAGCAGCCACTACAATTAGCAGCATGTGCAGCTAATGATATTAGGGGAGAATCCATCATGCAGCAGTCTGGGCCTTTAAATCTGAAAAGAAGTTAAGGCTCTTCTCCCCTCAAAACCCTGTACTGGAGAGTCTTGCCAATTGATGCAGCAGACTCTAGGGGGTGAGCCAAGAAACATAGAATTCAGGAGGCTGGCTCCACTATCACCTTGAATTGTTCCTCTTTATGTCCTTTACCAGTAATTCTAGCTACACATTATGGCCAATGCTTTCTCCTCCCCACCCTCTGGGGAGTGTCATTGGATCACAGAATAGAGGCAAAGGATCATCTTCAGTTTTTGGACTTATGATTTACTGTGGCCACTGTGGTTATGATGGGAGAGAGAACAGGGAGTTTTCTCAGAATTGGCACTACCAGAAACAGGTTGTTGTATGGAGTACTTACTAAAATGCTTATGACTGCTTTAAGAGAGCCCCATTGAAAACAATCTTCATTTAAATCTTTAGGGTAATGTATGGAAACTGTCATATTTTGAGTATAATTTATATATCTGTTCTATAAAAATAAGCTTTATGATGCCTTTGAAGTCACCAACTATAAAGCACAATGGAGCATATACCAGCAAGGTGTGATTCTATTTCCTTGACTGGATGGTAACCTTTCCATTTCTAAAGACTTATATCCTGACCCTGATAAATATTGAAATCAAAGTACTTGAAGGAATGGCTGGACTTTATTAGTGAAACTTCTAAATATATAAAAGGTGGTGGTTTTATTAATATGATTGTTAGAAACTACTATAGTTAGTTATAATAACACAACAGATAACACAATTAAGCTAAACTGGCTATTTACAAATAATTTTATTTTGATGAGGTCCCACTTGTTTATTCTTTCCTTTATGTCCCTTGCTTTAGGAGACATATCAGTGAAAAAATTGCTGCATGGGATATCTGAGAGTTTCCTGCCAATGTTCTCCTCTAGGACCTTTATGGCGTTGCGGCTTATATTTAAGTCTTTTATCTATCTTGAGTTTATTTTTGTGTATGGTGTCAGCTGATGATCCAATTTCAATTTTTTGCATGTAGCCGTCCAGCTCTCCCAACACCATTTGCTTGAAGAGGCTATTATTGCTCCATTTTATGCTTCTGTCCCCTTTGTCAAATATTAGATGCCCATATAGACCTGGGCTTATTTCTGGCCTTTCTATTCAGTTCCACTGGTCTATGGGTCTGTTCTTGTGCCAGTACCAGATTGTTTTGAGTATAGTGGCTTTGTAGTAGAGTTTGATGTCTGCTATTGTGATCCCTCCCGTAGTGTGGAATTTCCTCAAAAAGCTGAAAATGGAACTGCCTTTTGATCCAGTGATTCCCCTTTTGGAACTGTACCCTAAGAACACCAAAACACCAATACAAAAGAACCTATGCACCCCAATGTTCATAGCAGCACAATTTACAACAGCCAAGTGTTGGGAGCAACCTAAATGTCCATCAGTAGATGATTGGATCAAAAAGTTATGGTACATATACACAATGGAATACTACGCAGCAGAAAGAAAAAAAGAACTACTAAACTCCGCGACAGCATGGATGGAACTGGAGAGCATTATGCTAAGCGAAATAAGCCAGGGGGCGAAAGACAAATACCATATGATCTCACCTATAAGGGAAACCTAACCAACAATACAAAGATGCAAGGAAAATAAGACCAGCAACACTGAAAGGAAAAGAAATCAACAGAGACAAGAGGGAAGGAGGGGGGGCGCAGGGAAAAGGAAGGGAAGGGGAAAGTCAAGGAACATATAGCAAGGACTCATGGACAAAACCAAAGGGGAAGAGCTGAGGGAGGGAAGGAGGGAGGGGGCAAGGGAAAGTGGTGGGGGGGAGGCAGAGACAAATGTATTTGAAAAAATAAATTAAAATAAAATTTAAAAAAATAATAATTTTAGATGATCTAATTTTGAAAAGAGAATTGTTTCATAATCAGAACTCTAAATACTCACATAAGAACCAGAGACAGGGAGAGGAATAACAGGGGAAAGAAAGGGAAAGGTCAAGTCAAGGAACATGAATAAAGGACCCATGGACAAGAACAACAGCAGGGGAAGGACTGAATGTGATGGGATAGACAGGCCAGGGGAGAGAAAAGGGGAGCAACTGTAATTGAACAACAATAAAAACATTTTTCAAAATACTCACAGGAAACCATTAATATCTTGATCTTTGAGACTATTTTTTAGAAAGATTCATCAATGATTATAAATTCTAATTTTTAACTACCTATAAAAATATATAGTCACAAATTCTGAGTTATGACTACCAATTAGTAAAGTCTTGCCTTATTAATATCACATGAGCAGAAATTATTAGTTTGTTTTTGGGAAGTTACAGGAAACTAAACTGTTTGGAAAGATGAAGGCTTAAGAGTTGTGTATATAATCTCAGTTTTGTGAAAAAGATTCAGTGTGGCTCATGTTTTTGCCCTTCCTAATGAGACTGTAGGATGTGATAGACTCTAAGTATATTTCATATGAGGAATTTAGACTGCAAGGAGATGATGAATAAAGGACTAAGAAAATGAAGATAAGGCTATTCTTTCTGTTTCTCATCATTTGGAAGAAACTTTACCAATTCTGCTCTTCTTGGGTTTATCCTATAGGAGTCCCATTTTAGCATGGACAGCAGGTCTAAATGAATAACTATTAGTACAGAATAGAAGTGATTTGATTTCACAGGCAATCTCTTCATGTTACTTTGAGAAAAATATTCTCAGTAACTGTTCAAACACGTCTACTCTAATGAAAATTTCTATCCCATTACATGTACTTCATAATTTTTTATACCAAGATGACTTTAGAGTTTTGTTGAGCTAAGAAAATTGATGGCTTTTTTTATTAATACAATCTTTTCCACAGAAATATTTGTTGATATCAAAACGTTTCTCTCACCAGCCCTTCACTGTTCTGCACCAAATTCAGAAGCATGCCTTTACACTTCCACTAAAGAGAATGGGATTCTAAGATACATGAAATCTTAGGTTAAAAAATTTATTTAATGACAATCTTTGCATGTATGAACAGAGAACAGAGGGGACTACATTCATCTGTTCTTAAATTTAGTAGACCCTTACTGAGGACCTACTGAGTGCCAAACATTCTGATATAAATATACCTGAGGTATTGCCTTTGACCTCAAGAAGCTTAACATTAGTAAGGAAGAGACAGAAGATAAATATAACCAAGATAGAAATATTTGCAAGTTCCATGGTCATGTATAACTTAGATTAGAAGTGGTCAGAGTCTTTAAAAAAGGTTAAATCCAAAAATGAATTCCTTGATGGTGAAAACTATGAAAAAATAGTGTAGGTTATCAAGAGGGATTACAAGTTTGTGGGGTTTTTAACAATAAATCTTTAAAATTTATATGGCTTGAATTACATACATTGAGTTCATCTGAAGCCTCCAAGAGAGCTGGATCTAAGCAATCCATGCCAACTAGGTAGTTGTGACCTTTGCTGTGACCTTTTGCTGTCTGGCACAGAAGACATGTTTCCTAAAGCCCCCTGCTCAGCCCATCTAGTTTCTGCAAACTTCAACACCCTTCTATCTCTGTAAGGGTAGAGCACGGGTGTAGGAGGATGTTTAAAAATAAAGGTAATGGATGACCATATCAGAGGGTTCACAATTATTGAATTTTTGGAGGGATCATTCTTTAAGCCTTGAATGTAATGAGTTTTTGAAGTGAAACCTTCACCATCTCAAATCCAACATATCCAAGACACATTATCTTCTTGTAAACTCACTTCTCTTCCTGTTCTTTCCAGCTTGGCATCACATGACACTTGGTCACATGAGCTAGAGAACTAGAGTCATCCTTTGACTTCTTTCCTCACCTGTTTCATCATATTGGTCAGCAATACCCATTAATCCTTTCCCTTTGGTGTCTCTAAATCCCATTTCCTCCCTTCTGTTTCCACTGCTGCCACTACCTTAGTTGTCCTAGTCATCATCTCACACCTGGACTATTACAATGGTCTTCTAAATGATCTCTTGCCTCCACCCTTCACTTATATCACCCACCTTCTACACTACCCACAGAATTCCCTTTCTAAAATTACTGTTTAAAAACCTTATGATTTAAAAGATAAAATATGAAATCTTTAGGATGGTATTCAAGACATTTTCTGATATGGAATTAAGGAATATTTTATGCTCATCTTTTATGTTCTGCAATTCACTCTATGAATATGAGCCTAAGCTCTAGCCAAGCTCTACTTCTCCACTTATATTGAAAATGTTCATACTTCTATGTCTTTATTTATTCAGGAGTACCACTGCATTTATGTCATCTCACCTCAACTTAGTGAAATGTTCTCTCTCAAGCCTCACTTAATAACTCTTTCTCTCCAAAGCCTTCCCTAATTCCTTAGGCCAATTATTCATTGAGCAGCTCTTAGAAGGTAAGATCCAAAAATTTCTAACAAGCAAAATGAGAATACTTCATGCCTTTTTTTCCCTCAAAAACATTTAGTGAGAGCCAACTATATATCAGGTAATGTAACAGATGCTAGGAATACAGAGGTGAGCAAGACAGATACGATTAATTTCATGGAACTTCAATTTTAGTGGAGAAAATAAACAAATAGGTAAAAACAAATAAATCATTTTAGATATATGAACAGAGTGTGCTAGAGTAACCAGGGAGATGAGATACAATTTTTATATCACTTGTTAAGGGAAAGCTTCTCTTGGGAGATATTACTTGAGCTGAGACCAAAATAACAAGATACTATCTCTCACTAACAGTTTTGGTTTTTCACTTCAGTTGAGTGTTAGTGTAGAGCATTTTCATGGAAAAAAAAGTCTTCATCATTTAAGGCTCCAATGTTTATTTCAAAGAATATTCTGGGAACCTTAACAACAGCAACAAAACAATATAGTTATATCTGTTGCTGTATAATAAGCCAATCCATGATTCACTGTCTTAAAACAGCACTTATTTATTTTTTATGAGTCTGTGGGTCAGTAAGGGATTGAATGTTCTAGGCTGGGCTTAGCCAAACAGGTTTGACCTTATGCTCCTCTCACCGTCTCCTTCCCATGGAAATAGCAGAGATACAAGAGCAAGTAAGTCCCATGGTGCAAGTGCTGTACATACAACACATCTGCCAATATTACGTTGGCCAAAGTAAGTCATGTGGCCAAACCCAGGAATATGGTAGAAGAGCACAGCAAAGTTGCATGCCATAAAACATGGAAACAGAAATGGGAGGAAAATTTTGCTAGAACAGCAAATAACCTCCCTGGCTTCTAGTATTGCATTTGCTACCAAACGTATAATTTAAATCATGTCACTTTTTCTCTCTGGGTCTTAGAATTCTCGTGTATAAAATGAGGTCACCTGATTAAATAATTCCTAGATTTCATTCAAGCTCTAAAGTACCCATGATCCTTTCATTTCAGAAGGTTAGATGGCATTTAGAGCAACTGTGCAAATAAATACCCAGATCTGTTATAAAAAGAACTAAAATCTACTGACTTTTATAAATGCTACACTATAGTGTGTTAACTTTAGCAGTGGTGCAAAGTAGTGAAGATAGCAATGGAAAATGGGAATAAAAATGGGAAGGGACATCAAAGGATCACATAAGGATCATGTGATATAGCAGCAGATTGTTCATTGGCAGACTCTTACATGGACTATTTTTTTTGGGGGGGGGTGAAGATTTTATTATTTATTTTTAGAGAGGAAAAGGAAAGAAGAAAGAGAGGGAGAGAAAATTCAATGTGTGGTTGCCCCTCACATGAGCCCACTACTGGGGATCTGGCCCATAATCCAGGTATGTGCCCTGACTGGGAACTGAAATGGTGACCTCTTGGTTTGCAGGTTAACGCTCAATCCACTAAGCCACACCAGCCATGGCTCCTACATGAACTATTTTCAACACTTAGAAGAGAATTGTTGCACATGCAGAAAAAGGAAATGATTAAGTAGTTTGGGCCTTGGATTGAGCACTTATGTGACTGGGTGGGAATCCTGACTGTCCTGCTCACTACCTGAGTGATTTATCTTTCAGTGCTTAGTTTTCTCATATTTAAAAAGATGATAAGATTATGCACTTCATTTTGTTCATTTGAGTATTTAATGCAATACTGTACATAAAGTTTAGGAGGAGTACCTGGAACACAGTGCTCAATAGATATCAGCTATATGTATCACTTGTTTAAGCTACATGAAAGCAAGGTATAAGTATATTTATATACATATACATATATATGTATGTATTTGTGTTTATTTTGATATGTATATATACTCATATATTGTTTATGTGCATTTGTGTGTGTGTATATATATATACATATATATGTATATTTTATAGAAATGTAACAGTCTAAATGACTCTCCTTATTGCCTTATTTCCAGCCCACTTTCCCTGGCCTCTGTAAACATTTGCATCTTTCTTCTTTACTTCAGAAAATGCTAAGGACTCCTTCAGTTTCTCCAGTTGAGCACTGGGCTCTGAATGCATCAATGCTATGAACTGGTCAGTCATCTTCTCAGTGGTTCTTCAAGCAGGTGAAGAAAACTCAGAAGAAATATATTCCAATTTTTTAAATGCCCAGAAAAAGAAGCAGTAGCTTTTCCTCCTTCCTGTAGGCTTTTAGGCATCATGGTCATGAAATATGGCTGCAACATTCTTTTAAATCCTTTTAAGTAGCAGTCATCCTCCTCTCCCTCTCTCTATTAACTCCCTCCCTGATACTATTAAGCCCTTCACAGGTATCAATCGTTAAGAAGTAGGAAGAACTGCACTTTAAAAGGATTTTAAATAATGTCTCCAAGAAATATAGCAGCAGATTGTTCAATGGGAATTACCAGCCAAGAGTGTGCTGAAGTGGGGAGGGTTCTCTTTTAAAAGGTCTTTAAATAACATAAGTGTACTTCTTAGCAACATTAGTCACAGCTGATTAAAGAGCAGATATTTCTGCCACACCCATCCACCAGGAGTGTGCACCTACAAAAGAGAAATGAGGGAGACATAAAGCCATGATATGTCCACACTCGACATTGTTGTAACACAAAGATTGTAAGCATAATCCAAAATATTGAGAATACCAGTGACTTACTTAATAAAGAGATCCTCTATCTTTCCAGGATATAAGGTCAAATAACCCCAGAGACTATATGAATGTTTACTCAATGACCTTTGACAATGGGGGCTTTGGGGATGCATTTTCTATGTTTTTCAAGAGAGTCTCTAGAAAGGAGTTGTTTCTTAACTTTCTCTTCTCCTTTACCCTTTCATAAAACCTAACTTCATGTCTAAAATAAAAATCTAAACAGCAAACTCTGTCTTTTTCTAATCACCCTATCTCCAGCCCTCCCTGGTCCAGCCTCATTCATATCTGTGGAATGGGTACAAAAGAAAGTGTTTTGATGTGTGATAGAAGTTAAGGGCTTTGGATTTGAAGCCATAAAATCTCAGTTTGAAATCTGCTCCTACCACTACTGGTGAATTTATAAAAATGTTATTTGCCCTGCTAGGCCTCATATGAAAAATATGCCTGCTTCTAGCATTGTTACATATATAAGTACTCAATACGTAGCACTCAATACATGAAGTGTTGTGACTTGGAGGCTGTAATTTTGTGAGTGTGATTTTAGTTGTTTAGGATACAGTAGGTGCCTATCTTGATGTATCTGACTTCAGTGATCCCAAGTGTTGATTCTGGTACGCAGCTGGTACCAGGGATATTTTAAAGATGGTTTTAAGGATATTTGTGTGCTGCTTGAGAACTGGAGGCAAATTGGAGCTTTCCTCTTGATATGGAAGAATGAACAACCAATTCCATCATTCAGAGTGGAGTTGGGGGTAGGTCTCAGGCCATTTTATAGATAGACCTTGCAGAAATTGCAATGGAAGGAAATTTCAGGAGAACCATGTTTCTTCCTTATCTCAGAGATCAAACAAAGCAGAAAAAATGGTCCAAAGATTCACTGTTTTCCTTTATAGCCTAGAAGAGTTTCAGAAATGAGTTGTGATTTTATTTGATGGATCCCATGTACATTACATTATTGGGAAACTGAAATGTTAGGGCCAGGATCAAAGAATACCCCCTAAAAGGACATTGAGCTGACAGGTGAGTGTAAATAATGCAGCTCAAATGATGTGAAGGAAAATGATGTTCCTCTAGCATTCGGACAGTGGAACAGGTCTTGTGTCATTGACCACAATGACAGAAAATCAAACTGAACCCCATTAAAGGAAAAAAGCCATCTATTTTCGTTAGCCCAGCAGGCACCTGAAAGCCCCTCTCAGTATGAAAAAATGGAAGGGCACTTGAGAAGATGGAGGTCTCCATTCTAATGACCATGTTTGTACCTCCAGGAGAGGATGTATCTCTCTTTTAAATATGAAGGATTGATTTTGAAAATAGACTTCTCTGCTGTGTTAGTTCTTTTCCTGCCTTTCAATGACAAGAGGACATGATTAGGTGAGGACCTTTTCAGTTAACTGAGATGAACCAAAACAAGGAATCCATTTTTTAACAGCAAAAAGCTGGCATGACCTTATTTGTTATAATTCTTTAATTCCAGTGCATTAAATAACAATGCCACAACAGAAGAAACTTAAGACAAAATCATCAGAGAAACAGAAAAAAAAAGAAAAGGCTCTTGAAATTTTCTTAAAGTACATCAAAGAGTTTTTTACAGTATCATTGCTACCTGGAAAAGAAAGGTAAAAATTATCAACATTTTTTTTAGTTGACACTCCAGGTATCTTGGTCTTCCTAACCATCATTTAGCCCTTAATCTGAAGCAACCACCCACAAAACTGAAGCCCTCTAAAACCACTTTGGTCTCAACTATGCTATGGGAAGTCCACAGAGAACTTTCAAACATTTTAACTTCAATTTCCATTAATACTTCCCCAATAGCTTTACTAGGATAAATACAAGTATTTTTCCCTCATAAATTTTTTTTTCAATTGCAGTTTATAGTCAATATTATTTTGTATTAAAGTGGTTAGAAAATCATATACTTTTCCAAGTGTTCCTTCTGATATTTCTGGTACCCAATTGGCATGATACATATTATTTCAATATTATTGACTATATTTCCAACACTGTAAATAAAAAATTTTCCTAGCCATTGACCCCAATCATTATAATTATTGTTATTATGACTGTAAATTGCTGCTTCACAAGCTAAAACAAAAAGGGTTACACTTACATACCCTTCAAGCATAACATGCAAAAGTGTTTTTTTTTCCTCCACACATATCTCGATTACAACTTATTTCTTAACTTCTTTGTAGAGTCACCAGACAACTCAGGACAATCAACATCTTATTTGATTTTCCCCAGATAGACTGTCTTTCAGGACTTTTAACTACAGAAAAAGTCAGTTCTGGGCAACATTTTACTTATCTACTTATGTATTTATTTGAATTTGACTTTATGGTTAAATATAAATAAGTAATAAGTCTATTATAACTGCTGCTATGTAGCAAAACAAAGATATACATTTATCTACTAAAAATAAGGTAAGGAATAATTAATTCTTCTGAGTATCAGACCTCAAAGCCTGAGACCTGGGACCAAAAGAAGGTAGTGGGATGTAGTATTTCTTTAGTAGTAAAATGTTACTGGTTTTAGAGCACTCAGGTAGTTGGGAAAGAGGGAGTGAGTTGTGGTTATATAAGATGACTTAAAAGGTTCTACCACAACTGAAGAATGACAAGGTAGAGTCCATGTTTATGAGTCACAGCATATTTGGAAAAAGAATAAAATTACACAATAAGATAACAGAGAAGGAGCATGCATGCATGTAAGGTAGAACTTTTGGGGGCCAATGCTGGGTTGAAGCCCATCACTCACTGAAATACTAGCAAGTTCCTGTTCTTGGCATTGATGCATGAAACAGGATAAGTAGAGGGAAATTTGAAAGGTAGAAGATATGATTCCCCTGCAATGGACAAGCTGCAGGGCTTGTCTGCTCAGGCTGGTGGTTGTGTGGATTCCAACTTGTATGGGGTTGTGGGGGGGTATGTCCAGAGCTTCAAACATCCCCATGGCATCTCGATGATTAACTCAGCAGCTTGAGCTATTCCAAATGTTGCTCTCTTGTCGGAGAAAAAGAATACATTGGGTGTGAGTGATGGCCAGCAAGGGAAAGCTGGAATGTTTGCTCAGCCTCAGTGTTCTGTGAACAGAACAGCTTTCCAAAGCCACTTTTTTCCCTTCTCCAGATGTTCCTGAGGAAGATGCAAATGAGCATATCTTAATGTTGCAAAACTATCAAATCCTGTCCAAGGAACCTAAAAGGATGTCATCAAATCCAGTGAGTTTCCTCTCTGATGTGGAATGTCTGTATTACTATGAATCATATAAGCAGAGGGTTCACAAGAAGATAGATGCTATTTTCTTATTTCAGAACAGACATTTCTCAAATACAGGGTCTGGCAGAAGCAACGTCTGCTTGAGTGTGGTTGGTAGGGTATAATATGGGTATAATAATTTATAGTTTTAATTTGAACGTTTCACCTAAAATGTCATCTGGTGTGCTTGAGTGTGATGTTGTTATGTTACAGAATTACATGCTTATAATTTTGTAATAAAAGAGTAGCATTATTTGTACCAGATCCTATTATCATGCATATCATCTTAAATTATTTTATTTTCTCCTTAACACTAGCTCCTAAGTGTCATCTCATACTGTGACTGTTGAAACATTATTTCACAATGTTCAATGTAATAAATAAAGGTGGGTCTACTTCACAGAATATAAGTAGACTTGCCCAGTCTCTCCCCTGATGAAGTAGGACCTTGTATAAAAACCAACATTTCCCCTTTAGTATTCCCTCAAACCATCATTAGTTTTGGTTCTTCATTTTCTTCCTAGGTCACACTATTTTTAAGGTGTTAATAGTATCACAAGGTCTCAGTTCCGAGTATAGCAGATGAGAGTTCAGAGATTCTCTGTTGATCTCCTGGACGAAAGAAATGTCATTTTAGGGTCTGTGTCCAACCCTAATTGATTCTATCCAAAGAGAGCATCTGTTCTCCAGTGGATTAGACAGAATTTAACTCTGAGAACATTTGAAAAAAGAAGCAAAACTAAAGGAAGGTCTTAGAATTTTGGGTAACTAAAAAATTCTGTGGAAAAGTGATATAGAAAATGCCACCAAGTTGTCCTACCTGATGGGTAGAAAACTGAGGTTTTATCCATCACTGTTAGAGAGGTGTTCTAAAGTGTTAACATCCGGGCACTTGACCTGCCTAACACACGGGCTGAGCACTGTCCTGTAGAGAGAGTTCATAAGAACTTATAGTAAGTAGCTGTGGACTTGGTAATGTTGAGTGCAGAGGATATAAAGGTGGAGATGCAAATCTACCAAGGAAGAGTTCTTACACTGGAGCCATGAATGAGTTTCAGTGGTCCACCAACCTCTGGAAACTAATCATTTTTGAAATTAGGCATACATGAACATATATGTATTTTTCTAGAGAGAGAAATCAGGATTTCATCAGCTTCTCCAACTGGCCTATGAGGCAAAAATGGTTAAAAATGAGCCAAGATAATAAAGAAATAATCATTTTAGGCTCTCTTATATTAAATAAACAGAATTAATTTTATATCTGTAAACACATAAATAATACTTAAACATTTAGCGGACAAGAGGATAAATTAGGTCTTTATGTATAGCCTAAGAGTGACATATTTGAATATTTCTTTGTCAACAATAATTAATACTTTTTATTAATGTGAGATAAAATAATAATACTATAAGGGCATCCAAAATAAGAATAGAAATCGATAAAACGCATTAACATCAAGAATACCTCAAAACGTCAGGCATATTCTTAGTGTTGAATCTAAGCAGTTTTCTTCTCTTGGTCAACTCCCTTTAAATTTGAAGTGAGCAGGAGACCAGTTCCAGAGAAAAGCTGTGAAAATACGCCTGCACAATGGAATTAGATCATGTTATCCATCCATTCAGTTAAATCATAATTAAAGATTATGCTATCACTTCTTTAAAACCATAGCCACTCAAGGATACTGTTTAACAAATTTTTACTTTTCCAATTAGTTATGTTGGCTTTTATATATTGTTTACATTTACATTTATAAGATTTGTCCACCATTAATCGTACTTCTAAATACTTCTCAAGAATTCTGTATAAACTAGAAGATAGCATAAGCAAAATGAGTTCAAATGAGTATTGTTTATACATTTTTAAGATAAAAAGTAAAATGACAGTACTTATAATTCTAGTATTAGAGAAGGTACCACTTGCTTTCCTTTAATAAAAGTTGTCTGTCACCTATGTTTGAACCAGCTATTTCAAGCCAGTCTTCCTGTCCTTGGAGTAAAGAGCTGTACCGTTTCAACCCTACCCTCTCTCTGCCCACCCCTTCATTCCTTAGATCAAGCCTCTCATCTAAATACTGCTTTGTTAATGTTTTCCTGAGTGTGTTCCTCAGTGCTAATTTGTTACTATAAAGCCGTAATAACTTTTAATTGCAGCACCTATGGTCAAATACTATTATTTAAGTCTCAATAGATGTCACTTTCTCTTTTTCACTCAGAAAAAAATACACTTTTCCCTTCAAACATTTGCATTAGTATATAGTTTATGTTTTTCTTGGATAGGTTAAGTGAGTTACAAAATTATTATTATCTAATGTGAATTAGCCCAAGTAGAGAAAAAAATCCTATACTTCTCTGTCTATCCATAATCTATGTATAGCAGATATAACATTATTTTAATGTGTACCAAAAAAAGTGTTCTACTGTTATTGAAAAAAACAAAATCTTAAGCTATATCTTCATAGCTTGCCAACTATTTTTGTTAATTAAATATTGTTTTACAAAATGCTGTTATATATTTCAAATGTTTATTATTCTGTATAGTACAATAAATTTTATAGAAATGCTAAGCTCTCCCTTATCAAAATTAAGTACCAATGAGAAACATGTGAATATTAAACTTATCTCAAATTTTTAGGTCAATCAACTATTGGTAAGACATCCTTCAAAAAGTTGTATTATTAAATTATGAGTTCATTTATATATATTTATGACTATCTCAATACATGATTAGACTTTGGGTACAACTCATTGAAAGCTTTTTTAAAATTAGTAAGGCACTAGGTTTTGGGGGTTTTTTTTAGCACTTTAATGTTACAGAACCAGTGTGGTTATCTCCTTACTGACTTGCCTAATTTCTTGTTTCATTGAACTACTTAAACTATTTGTATATGTGGAAATAATTTTGCTTGTATATGAGGACAAAGATTAGAAATTATAATACTTTTTTCAGGTATCTCTCAAAGGGTCATAACTAGCTAAGAAATGGTGTTGTCCACTTAACTGCATAGAAACTCAGGATGAGTGACATATGTATCTAAACTCTCCTCTGATAGAGATAGAAGAAGATAATCTGTGTTGAAATATACTGGTAGGTTTCTCTGGGCAGAGCTGAGAGAGTGTGTCTTTTACCTAAAGTTGCAGATGATCAAAATCTAAGTTGTGCACAAGGTCAAGAACCAAATGAGAGATATAAGGGAAACCAATCCAAAGTAAAGAGGAGAGTCTAAATAGGCCCTTGAGAGTAGACTTAAAAAACAAACAAAAAAGATCAGAAAGTCAAAATTGAGAAGCGAAGAAACAAAAGAAGTGTTTGGGATCAGGATGAGAAAAAGCAAAGACTGGACCTGGGCTGACTTTCAGTGAATTTATAATTGATTCTGTTGTACTGAATGAATGAAGGGCAAGGCACATGTGGACAATCATTGGGCAAGGACAACAGTTGCGGGGGGAGGGTTGAACATGGGAGAAGAGGGGTGAGCAGGGCAGGGGAGAGCAATGCGGGGAAAGTGGGGACAACTGTAACTGAACAGCAATAAAAAATTTTTAAAAAAATAAAAAGTTTTGCTATCCTTGGGGAAAAAAAAAAAAGATCTGAGAGATTTTAATGCCTGAAAAGCCTGGAAGCAGTCATTCTCAACCTGCCCATAAAATAGAAGCTGGTGGAAAGGAAAACCAGCCACTAAACCCAAGTTGAATCAGAATGAATATCTGGAAGTAATGAAAATGGAAAGAATCAAAGCACAAGAAGGAGTTCAGACAGCTGGTAAAGAACAAGGATGATGAACAAGGAAACATTCAGCACCTAACTGAGGGTTTTCATGTCTTTTGCTTTTCATATGGAAAATGGAAGTAGGGATAGTTGATGCTTACTTTATTCAATGAAGGATTATGTAGATAAATGTGTAAAGTACTTCCAGATACGTTTCTTGACAGAATTTCACTTTATAAAATGAAAGTAAATGAGTGGTATTATATTAGGGACAGTTATATGAGAGGAAAAGCTGTAAATCACTGAAATTTAGTGATAACATTGCTGGGTTTACTAATCCACAAAAATAAGAACTTACTGAAACATGTACACTATAGGTAAAATTTCAGTCTTTCCAAAGACCTTATAATGTGAGGGTATGATCAAAGACTAAAATGAGAAGGTAAATATTTATTTTGTAAATTAGAGTATTAGGAGTGATAAAAATATTTTCTTTTAAAGATAAGACCAATGCTTCTATGAGATGTAAATAAAAAATGAAAGCTAGCAACCTAGAAATCTTCCATCTAGTTCTGAACCATTCTTAACTCATGGATGAATATTCAAGGCATAAGAAAATTAAACTTTCATCAATTTATATATTGTTTTCAACGTGAAAATATCCTCAGCCTATTTTGAATTTATGATTAAATATTTTCTATAATCTTCTAGCTCTTTTTCCCCTGGATAACTCGTATACATTATTCAGAATTTGGGTGAGGAGTTATGCCTCAATAACCCCACACCACACGCACACACAACACACACACATACACACACCTCCTACCATTGTGGAGTCTGATTCAGATGCCCCTCCATTAGGTTTTCAATAACACACCCCACCTTCCTGTCTTTATGCACATGCCACACTTTAATTTTGACTTGTGTGCTTCCCCCATTCAAATATGAATCTCTGAGGACATGAACCATGACTTCCTCTATCTGCCACTTATTGTTCAGTGCCTGGCACCTTAGTATTTATTGAATTAACAAGTAAATAAATGTTTAGCAAGAGTCTATTACATTTCACAGTACAGTGAACAACAATCATAATGTATATACATATGAGGTCTGTCCAGATAATATCCAACCATGTAATATGACAAATAGTGACATTTATTGAAGAACAAACAAGATACAACAAACATTGTACATAGAATAATGATGCCTCAGCCCCCATCACAGTAGTTACCTTGGGGCCTCACACAGTTCTCCCAATCACCATCAGCTGCCCCGTCATAATTTCCTGAATCTCATTGATGGTTTGAAGTCTCTTCCCTTCCAAAGGTGACTTTAATTTTGGTAAAAGCCAGAAGTCACAGGATACCAAATGTGGGCTGTAGGGGGCTGAGTCACCTGGGTGATTTGATGTTTTGCAAAAAAACTTTGCACAAGACATTATACATAAGTGAATGTGTTGTCATGATGAAGCTGCCAAACACTAGTTGCCCACAGCTGTGACGATTTTTGCTTTATTGCCCTCTTAACAAAAGAAGAATACTGAGGTAGCACTCCTGATTAATTGGTTGACCGCGATGGTGTATGCATGATGGACAATACCTCCTCTATCAGAAAACACAGTTAACATGGTCTTGATCTTGCTTTGACTTTGCTGAGCCTTCTTTGAGCCTGCAGAACCAGACTTCCATTGGGGATGATTGGGCCTTTGTTTCCAGATCATAGCCATAGACCCACCATTCACCTCTGGTTGTGACCTCCTTGAGGAAATCTGGTTCATTGGTAGTGGTTTGAATCAAGTCATTAGCAACTGCAGCACGATGTTCCTTCTCCAGTAGCAGAAGCCATGAAATGAATTTTGCCACAAAGCATTTCATGACAAGATCCTGAGTCAAAATCTCTGACACAGTAGTTTTCTGGAACCCCCAGATCAACTTCTAGTTCTTGCACTGTCAGTCGCTGATCTTTGTTGATTGCAGTTTATTCATGTTTAACATTCTCAAGTGTTCTGCTTGTTGCAGGCCTTCCAGAATGTGGATCACTTTCAACAGATTCTTGACAATCTTTGAAGCATTTGTGCCACATTTTTATTTGCAATGCATTCATTGCATTGTCCCTGAAAGCCTTCTGAATCATCTGAATAGTTTCTGTGGAGGAATGTTCAAACTTAATACAAAATTTGATGCAGATCCATTGCTCTATTTGCTCAGTCAGTCATTTTGAATGAGATGACCAGAGTACACAGGCTCACTCAACAGCATCTACTGCCCCTATTGTCTGGTACAGTGAAGTCATCATTGTTCACACATGCACATCCCAGTCTACTTTATTTGGCTGCCAAGTTATATCAATGTCATGCAAACCATTCTTGTTATGCTAATAATGGCTGGACTTTTTCTGGCAGACCTTGTATACTAAAACTTTGCAAGTGAACCCTTCTCCCAACCCCTTACCAGAGCAAACTAAGGCTTTTATAGTTGGAGGCACATGAAGTGGAAATAAACTTAACATCCCCTCTCTCCTTTTCCCCAACCTATTCCTGAAATAAGCTGAGAATAGGACTTGGGGTAGTGTCTCTAAAGGAAAGGGCTGGACAAAGTTGCCTCTCTACAGCCTCTGATATCTATTTGACTGAGATAATCCTTATCACCTTTCCAGGAAAGAGCATGTCACTTTTTGATCAGTAACTTCTAAAAGGTCTTTAAAATAGGATAAATCTGTATGTGAAGCACAAAACTTCAAGGAACCAAAAACGGAGGCAGGGAGGACAAACCTTATAGTTACTGAGTACCCTCTATGGCTGAACATTTATGTACAAGTTCATTTCTTCCTCACAAGAACCCTTCTAGAATATATGTACTTTCATTTTATTGAGGCTCTGGAATGCTGCCTTGAATACCTCTGTACCTTTGGTTTGATTCTTCTCTAACAATAGCAATGGAGTTTGTAACCCAACAATAATATATGCAAAGAAATTACAAACAGTGGGCAAAGAAACTCCAAACACTTTGATACTTATGTATGAAGGCAAACAGCCCTGTGTTCTTCAGTGGTTTCTGAGAGCATCCTTGTATTATAAAAGAGTTTAAAGATTAATGTTAATTATGACTGCACGTCACAAATAAAGATGAATATATATTCAGTGTACTCTGTTTTAGGAAGTATGTACTATGTTTCATAATTATTAGTAAGCTAATACTAAAACTTCAAACATTTATAAGTAAGCTAGTTCTCAACAAACTGAAAATTCCAATGAAATCACACAATTCACTCTTTGATGAGATTAAAGATTTGACTATTTCTTTTCAATCAGATGATTGCTCAGCTATGAGAGGCATTTCTCAAAGTTAAAGAATCATGAAAGCTAGTGTTTAGAATGTCTATTTCTTTCAAGTCTGTCTATGAAGCTACAGTGAAATTTTATTAAGTAATAACTAAGTAAAATGTAGTGTTAAGTTATTTGCACAGGGATAGACAAGTTTGCATTTGCATTATTTATGTACAATTACAGCAATTATTCATAAATCAAAATCTCTAGGTGAACCCTTAAGCAAATCAAGAGAAGCATTAATCGGAATTCATTTCCTCTGGGTCTCGTCTTTGGAGAACATACTGAGGTTTCCATATACATAGAGGCAGAGAAGGGGTTACATGAAAAAAAATGAAGTGAAAGAGTAAGATTTTTAAACAAAGTATACAGGCTGAGTGAATTGTTCACTCTTAAATGGCTCTTTAAGTTACAAGACAAGAATGAAGACTTTGTCACTTTGGTCTGGATGACATGTTGACAGATAGCAGGCCTTTGATAGCTCAGTGGAAAACAAAGGTCTTATATGCCTGTAATAAGGACATTAATGAATTTGACAGTAGACAGCAGCTTGTACAAACTGCTGTGCTGATATCATTCTCTGTCCAAAGACAACAAATAATGATGATGATGAAAATTAAGCATTGAGGGTAAAATCTATCAGTTTAGAAAGAATACTCAGAATAAAGTACAGATACAGGGCTCCAATGCATCTGAGGTCTCTAGAATGACTAATATTTCAGATGTTTGGTTATTACCAGCCCAGTGCCTTTTCTTTATCCCTCAGTCTCTAATCTTTTACCCAGCCTGCAAAGGAACCTGAAAACCTTCAAGGCTACATTTATCTTTTGAAAGACAGTAGAGAATGCTTCAGAAATAAATCACTATTGGGAATTAAAGGCCAGACATGGACTATAAATTAAGGTTAGTAAATTATCTGTGACTAAATATAAACACCATATATGTATATATTGTGTTTAATACATGCAAAGCACTTTGCTAAGTCCAGAATTAAGTAAGATAAACAAGATCACTGTTTTCTTAACACTGACATTCAAGTGATATGAAAAATTAGTCAAAAAATGAACAAATTAACAAATATGTACATAAATTTTGTTACGAAGGAAATAAATGAGGTGGTGGAAGGTTATGATAGATATGTGATCGTGAAGGCCTTTCAGAAAAGTTGATATTTGAGCTGAAACCTAAAGGATGAACATGTTTAAGAGAGAGATGGGGACTCTGGAGAGAGGGGGAGCAGTGAATGTTCTAGAGAGAGGAAAGAAGAAATGCAAAAGCAAAAGATGGGGAAAGGTTGGAAGAATTGAAAGAAAGCCGATGTGGTTAAAGCAGAGTGGCCAAGAGGGATAGAAATGTGAGAGGAGGTTGATGACAAAGGGAAGAGCCAGTTATGCAGAACCTTTTAAATTTAAATTTTATTGTAAAATTAATTAGAAACCAGGATTTGAAGGGGATAATCATACTTATGTTGCTGGCAGCTTGAATGCACGTGAAAAGAAATAAATGAAGCATTTGCTTATGGATTGATGTTGGAATGAGGCAAATAGAAGAATAAAAAATGTCTCCTATGTCTTTGGTCTGAGCTACTGAAATAGAAAGATAATAGAAAAAAAAAACAGGTACAGTCAGGAGTATTACATTATAACTCATGCACAAAATCTGTGAAAGGTGTTCTATACTATAATCCTCGAAATTCCTGAGAGAACCACATGGTCAAGTAAGAGATAGGATGATAAAAGAGAAATACTCTGTAATAGAAATTAGAAACTTTAAGTTTGGGTATTTATTTTACCACTTAAAATAGAAATGCACAATGGACATTATGGGTCATGTAGTCCTGCTCCCTCTGATCACAGCAATGCCTTCTAGTATATCCAGTGGTGAGACACTCACGACTCTAAAAGGCAGCCACTTTATTTTAGGGAAACTCCAATTGTTTAAAAGTTCTTTAGACTGAATCAATAATCCATGTAACTACAAACCTCTCGACCACACAGCTGCCCTTGGTATTCTCTTTATTGCTTTTGGTATCTAAATTTGAATCCTAGTTCTAACCATGTCCATACTTACTCAATGTCTCCATACAAAAAGGGGTCAAAATTATAATTTGTGTAATTGTTATAAGACTTTTGTAATTGCATTAAACATTTTGATATTCTGAAATTTAAAATTCTCAATCTCTTTATGGCTCAACTTTTCCATTTATAGTGTAGATCATATTGAATATTATTTAGGATCTTTAAGGAAAAACTAATCGTAATTATTTTCTGGTCTGTTGATTTATCATTAGTGAAGCTAAAATACATAACTGAACAAAGCAATTAACCAAAATAATTTAATTTTTACCTGTTCATTGATTTTTAATCTTTTGAAAATTTGCTTTCAGCTATTATTTTTTCATCTCATCTCATAATTCCTTTTTTACTATCATTTAGTTGAAGTTTGGGGAACAGTAGAGTTAAATCCATGTTGTTCAATGTCAGGATAAACCAGAAATCTAACAATGCAAATTTATATTCCTTTTCTCCTCCAAAATTATTCATCCAAAAATTTGGTTAATTCTTCATTGTTAAATTTGACTTTCAAAGACAAATTCCACTGGAATTATATTTTTTTAAAGAAAATTGAGTGGTAACAAAGGCTAAGGCAACATAAAAGAATAAGAGGGTCTCTGGGCTGATCTCAGTGTAGATTGTTTATTTTCTAAATAATCATGAAATGATCCAAAGTGGCTGTTAATAGAAAAGAGATGTTGCTATTATATGGCTTATTATTGTTACCAAGTTAGCAGCTCTGAAGCACAGAGGTGGTTACATGATAATCACACAAAGGAAACCAGAGCTCATGTCTCTTCCAATGAAAGCTCTAGCATTTGGTAGTTAAAGGTTTCTGATGGTTTATGGCTACACATAGTTAGAATCCTGAGCTTCAGCATACCTTCAATGTTAGCCTCAAAACACCACTCATGAAATATTCCACCACTGTGCATAACTGGCTTTCCATAAGAGTAGTATGTACTAGATATAATTGCCTATTATATATTCACTAACCTAGGAGTAATCACGTCTCAAAGAAAAATTTACCTTGAAATACACTTTCTTTAGGAAAGTAGAATAAGAAGGATAGGAAATTATAATAATGATTTGGGGGTTTCAGATCATTGGTTTAGAGCAATTCTGATGTGCATTAAGCAAATATTATAAACTGTAAATACTAAATGATAATTCATCTCAAGGTAGGGAGATTGCAAGTAGCCAGTCTTCTTACATTTCAGATTGCTTTATCCGTAACTTGGTGATAACACCAAGTACATCATGAACCATCTTACAAAATATTCAAAGTGAAATGAGAAAAAAAGGTGTGAACAAGGATAGTTATTAATGGACACAGACAATTCTTTTTTATATTTTAATTAATTTTATTTTTAAATCACATTTATTCTATTACAGTTGTCTTAACTTTTTTCCCTTTTTGTTCCACCCATCTCACCCTACCACCCTCTCCCACAGTCAATTCCTACTTTGTTGTCCTTGTCCATGGGTCATTCATACATGTTCTTTGTTTAGTCCCTCCTCCTTCTCTCCACCATTGTCCTCCTTCTCCATCCCCTCTGGTCACTTTCAGTCTGCTCCATGTTTCCTTGCCTGTGGTTTATTTTGTTTATTAGTTTATTTTGTTGAATAGAATCCACTTACAGGTGAGATCATATTGTATTTGTCTTTCAGCAACGGGCTTATTTCACTTAGCTTAATATTCTCCAGTTTCATCCATGTTGTCACAAAATGTTGGAGTTCCTTCATTCTTTCCTTTTTTTTAATGCAGATTGATTTTATTTATTTATTTATTTAAATGTCAAGGTCCATGTATAATATATTTAAAAATTTAAGTCTATTACAAAGTCTCAGCAATCATGACACCTGCACAGAAATAATCAAGTAGATCAATAAAATAAAATGAGCATTCTAGAAACAAATGTACATATCTAACACTGTAATATATAATTAAATTGATATTTCAAATCAATAGGAAAATAAGTCTTACTGAACATATAAGGTGCATGGATCACTGTTAGTTGAAATAAAACCAATATAGAGCTCTATTTCACACATTGTACAAAACTATTCAGATGAGTTAAAAATGAATATGTAAAATCTAAGGAGCTTTAGGAGAAAATACAAAATAATATTTTTCTTACCCTGAAGTAACATATTAAAATGCAGAAGCTATAAAGTAAAATATTAACAATATGACTATATTAAACATTTAAGACTATACAATAATATTCAAGTAAAAAAGTTAAAAGACAGTATTAGAATAGGAAAGTATTTGCAACACATCTATAAAAGGGTTAATAGCTGGTTTTTTTAGGGAAAAATATTCCACAAACATTTAATAAAAAAATGGATAAAGAATACAATAAAGTCATTTAAAGCTTTTTTTAAAAAATAATAGAAATAGGCAAGAAATATTTAAAAGAAACAGGCTTAGTTTCAACAAATAATAAAGGAACAATTAAAATAACACATCATTGTCATAATCAAATAAATAAGTATTAAAAATATTAGTAATATCAAGTATTGGTGACTGTGAAAGGAACTGGGTATTCATAGACTCTTTTTCATCTCCTTAAAGCAGTCCCTTTAGCATATTTGCAGTGCTGGTTTGGTGGAGGTGTATTCTTTTAGCCTTCATTTGTCTGAGACACTCCTTATTTCGTCTTCCATTTTAACTGAGAGACTTGGTGGGTAGAACAGTCTTGGTTGCAGGCCTTTGCGTTTCATGACTTGTAATATTTCTTGCCATTTCCTTCTGGCTTGTAGTGTTTCTGTTGAGAAGTCAGCGCCTAGCTGTACTAGAGCTCCCTTGTATGTTACTACCTCTTTCTCCATTGTTGCCTTTAGGATTCTCTGTTTGTCTTTGATATTTGCTATTTTAACAATGATGTGTCGTAGAGGGGTCCACATTGGGTTCCTGTTGAATGGGACCCTCTGTTTCCTAGACTTGTGTGACTTTTTCTCTCCCTCAATTAGGGAAGTTTTCCATCATTACTTTTTCAAACAGGTTCTCTAACCTTTGCTCTTCTTCTTTTTCTCCTTCTGGTATCCCTATTATACAGATATTATTGTATTTCAGGTTGTCCTGCACTTCCCTTAAATGCCTCTTCATTCTTTTTGAGTGTTTTTTCATATTCTTGCTCCTTCTGGGAGCTTTTTTCTACCTTATCCTCCATCTTGCTGATTTGATCTTCTGCTTCATCAAGCCTGCTTTTGTGCTTTTGATTCATTCTACTGTGTTCTTCAATTCAGAAGTTGTATTTTTCATTTCCTCTTGTCTCTTGTTGATGGTTTCTATGATTTTTTTCATGCTGATATAGTTTGCAGTATGTTCCTTGTAGTTCCCCTGGTTTGTTTTTGTTTTACGTTTTTTTTTGTTTGTTTGTTTGGGGGTTTTTTTGGTAATTCTCTCTGAGCCCACTGAACTCATTGAGTTTCCTTAGAACTGTTGTTTGGAACTCAGTATCTGTTAGTGTACTTGCCTCTATTTCATTTAGTTCTCTTTCTGGGGATTCCTCCTTTCCCTTTGACTGATGTGTGTTTCTTTGTCTTCCCTTTATTTATGAGACTTTTTTTTTTTTGCTTCTGCTTCTTAAATTGATCTGCCTTTGATTTCCTGACTTTGTGATGTGAATTTCTATGGTGGGAAACCCCTGTTTTTTCTTTTTGGATCTGCCTCTGATGATGTCAGATGTTGACTCTGTCTAGCATTAGGTAGTCTGTTGGAGACTACCAGGAATCTACTGTCTGTGGCTGTCTCCTTCAGCTGTTAATCTAATCACTCTGAACTCAGCAGGCTGATTTAGAGACACCACAGGGCAGTGCAGAGTCCCTTCGCAGGGCAGGGTTATTGTGTCTTCTCATGCTGCTGCTGTTCAGGGGAGTGGTCTGCCTGAGCCAGATGGCTGCTGCCATATGGAGGATGAGTCAGGGCCAGGATCCCTCTGGCTAGTCTCTCGGTTCTCTCCCCAAAGCTTCCTGGACAAAGACATTTCTTCAAGTAATTCCACAAAAGATGTCTTGGAAAGATCTCAAGTTCTCTTGAACCAACGAGGTACATCATGTTCTTTATCCCTTCTTCCTCCTTTACTTGTGAATATTTTAATCATGGCTGTGTTCTGTATAAAACTATGACTGTATGTTGTCCATTTTAGGGTCTAAAGTTACTGAAGAGTCATGTCCCACCTGTTATCCTTGCTTCTCTTTTTCCCATCTAAAATTTACATTTTCAGCCCAAGCTTAGTTTAGAAGTTTAAGAAGAAGCCAAGCCCACTTATATTCTTATAACAAGCACAAGAATCCTTTCCAAGCACTAGAAGTCTTGTCTTATTCCTCAAGGTTTATTTCCATTCTGACCATGTTCCCATATTTGCTCTAAAGACTTGTTCTTCTAATATTTTCCATTTATATGTAACCTGTATGTGGAAATAAATATCCATGATTGTGTATGACACAGATGACTGATTGAATAAATAAATATGGTACAGTAGATAAATCTCCCATATAAGAAGGATTCCAAGTATAGTATGTAGATACCCCAACTTGTATGTGACACTGTGGACTATAGTAATGAATATACCCATATCAGTTTCCTTCTCCTGATGCTTCCCAAACCACAAATCCCATTGACATATCCTCCAAAACATGTCATAAATCTGTCTACATCTTTCCATCCTCATAACTACTAGCTAGTACAAGCCACTCTCAAGTCACCTGGACAACTGCATAGCCTCCTGATAATCCCACAGCTCAGTCACTGTTCATTATGGACCATTATTTTACTTTCTTGTCCCTGTGATGGTCTTAGATTGGTGGTGTCTTCAGCAGAGTAGCTGCTCCTCCATGAGGTCATTCAGGAACCCAGGCTGATGGCTGGTGTGCCATCTTCAACATGTGGCTTCTAGGGTCAACCTGGGAACACTTTCTAATCACTCCAAAATGGGAAAAAGCATGGAGGAGTACATGGGAGAGGTTTTCATGGACTAGACCTAGACGTAGCAGACTCCTCTTTTACTCATATTCTATTGGAAAAAAACTGACTCACATTGTCACTGCAAAGGAAGTTGGAAAATAAAATCTAGCTCTGTGCCCAAAGAAGAGGGTCTGATTTTTGATGGACAACTAGTAGTCTTTGCCTCATGAAAAGCAGATCTGTGTACTTCATAATGTTGGGTTACTTAGAAAAATGAGACATTTGGATAAGATCTGAATTTAGTAGTGAAATGCTAGCTCCTGAAACTCTAAATCTCCTGAATTTCTAATACAATAAAAATCAACTTATTACTCTGAGTTAGAAGGCAACTTTCTCCTACCTTGAGATACACCATTCCCTGGGACTTCAGGATACTCTGCATCTATCCATATATGGGAGAAAGCACAAAAAAACCTTACCTACTTCTTAAAAGCCCTAACCCAGAAATTATATATTACTTCCACTTACATTCTATTAATGAAAACTAGTCACATGGCTACAATGTAGATACAAAGGAAGATGGAATGTAGTCTCCACCTTCCACTGATAACTCCATAGCAGGAAAAGGGACCAGAAACTTTATTGAGCCAATAGCCTTTTCTACTGCAGTTAGTCTTACCAAAACAAGGCCCACCCATTTATTTCCAACTTATAACATGCTATTGGAACCTTCACAAAATAAGCTATTTTGAACACAATATTATCTTACTGTCTATTATATTTGCATAACATCAAATATGCTTTGAGACACAGTACATATCCATAAATATACTATTTGTTTGCTTAAACTCCCTAATGAAACTCATTGCTCTTAAAATAAGTACAAACTCCTTACTGTGACCAGTATGTCTTATAGGTTTTACCTCCCCCTGACCTCTCCTTCCTTATCTCCTACATCCTCTCCTTTGCTCTCTCTGCTCTGGCCACACTGAACCCCTTTTTAGTTCCTTAAATGCTCCATTCCCACTACCAGAACTTTTCACATGTATTCTAGAGTGGTTTCGCCCTAACTCTTTTCATAGCTGATTTATTCTCTTCCTTCATGTTGAAGCTAACTTGTCACATCTTCAGAAATTTTTTCACTGGCCAGCTCTCTTAAAGGGCCTCCCATGTCTCTTTTCTTTTTTATTCTTCTTGTCATTTTGTTATGCGAGCTGTGTCAACCTGAAACAATGTTGCACAAAGGTTTGCTTGTTACTATTTGTCTCCCTACTTGAATACAGTTTCCATGAAGGCAGGGATCATACCACTTTTATTCACCACTCTAACCCTATTGCTTTATTAAGTGCTTAATACATAGTTAGCAATTAATAAATATTTGAGGAATGAATGACTAGACCCAGTCAAATCCAATCACACATCTTAAATGAATTAATTCATTATTACCACTGGGGGGAAAAAATTGAAAACATGATCTTCCAGCAGGCACTCAATAGTACCACCTATATCGAGGAATAAAAAACAAAAGCCAAGCCACCTCACACTGACACGCCCCTGACCCTGGATTACAGGTAACCAAAGAGAATGATTTACCCACTGTGACTTTCTAAAAGAAATTGCCAACAAGTAACCCACAGTGTACAAGATACCAAGGAAATCTTTCAGGGAAGGGAGAAGTAGTGATGGTGTGCGGGGCGGGGGGGGGGGCGAGAAAATATGAGCATTCACATATCACAGCTGTTTGAAACCAATGAGTTCTTCTGCCAAGTAGATTTAATCTTTGGACAAGCTTGCATAACTTGCTTTATAAAAAAAAAAATTCAAAGGATACCTTTTCTGGACACAGAAAGATGTAAATGCAGGGGTCTGGCAGCAGGGAAGAGGGAGAAAAGGAGGTTGATAAACAGGGACAAAAAAATTTTGGCAGTCAAAGAAAGGTGCTGTATATTAGCTACTGTGATCTAAAATGGCCCTTTGGAGATCAGCGGAACATCTGCCTTGCTCATTTCCTGCATGTCTACATATTCATGCCCAGCTTTCAGAATTCTCTGGAGGCACTTGAGTATATAGAAAGATGAGTTCCAATGAGCTGCAGCCTCCTGCTTTGCTTAAGGGTTACAAAAAGAAATCTGGCTTCCCTGATTCAACTTCAGCCTCAAACATTTTTGAGCCTCTGTTAACCCATACATATTTTAGGTACATGTGGAAGCAGAAATAAAAGATCAGTCAAATATTCCCATAAGTTGGATGAATGTACACAGACTGTTTTAGAGCCACATGTTAGAGAAAACAAGGGCCCTGAACTCAGAAGAACTTGGGTTACCAATCCTGGCTCCACCTCTTATTAGCTATGTGGGCAGGTCACTTATTTGCACTAGACCTCAGTATCTTGAGCTATAAAATAAGCAGATACATGTTGTCATGAGGATCAAGTAATATCTGTGAAATATCAAACATGCAACAAATATTCAGTTAATGATACTGTGTTTATTATTTCCAATAATCCAAATACCCATCAAACTCTTTCATAACAAGTTGTTTGAGGATTTGCCTGAATTATATAGAGAACTATATCAGCTCTCTTTTTCACCTTGGTTTTAGTGAACAAGCCACAGGCTTTTGTTACTGAACAATACACTAAGTCCAATAAACTACTTCCACATGTTCAAGCTTCTACTTATACTGTTCCTTTGTCTTATCCATCCTACATCCTGCCTTTTAAAAGTTAATGTTTCAATCAAGCTTTGCTGGATACTCTCCCAGTCATATTTGATCTCTTTTGCCTCCACACCCATTTCTCCATTTATTCATGCATTCCATAAACAAGTATTGAGAACCTGCTAGATGTCAGAGAATTTGATAGATGCCTAGAAAACAAAGATGAATAAGATACAGCCACCATTTTCACAGTCTAGTGAGAAAGATGGAGAATTGCACAGATGACTATATCTGAACGTGACATGGGCAATAAAGGTATGCTCATGGCACTTGGGAGCCCATGGGAGAGACTCTCCTCCAGTAACAGTTGCTTATAACCTCTAGTTCACAGTTACTTTTTCTTTTCCTCATAGTTATTGTTAATGTAATCATCTTTCTGTTATACTGTGAAATTCTTGAGGGCAGATGTTGTCTTTCAGTCTTTGTATTCCTTTGTCTTGCACTATATGTTTGTTACAAATAATAAGTGTCCAATAAGTGTGTTCTAAATGTTTTATTACTATGTGGATGAACTGAAGCCATCAGCAATGGGCATTTGCAAGTGCTGTGGTTTGTCTTGAAATATCCATGTTCTGAATGTTGACTTTGTATCCTGCTGTTTTGCCAAATTCACTTATTAGGTTGAGGAGTTTTTTGGTAGAGTCTACAGGGTTCTCTATGTACACTATCATGTCATCTGCAAACAATGATAGTTTTACTTCTTCCTTTCCTATTTGGATGCCTTTTATCTCTTTCTCTTGTCTGACTGCTGTGGCTAGGACTTCCAATACGATGTTGAAAAGAAGCGGTGAGAGCGGACATCCTTGTCGTGTTCCTGATCTTAGTGGGAAAGCTTTCAGTTTTTGCCCGTTGAGTATGATATTAGCTGTAGGTTTTTCATATATGGCTTTTATTACGTTGAGGAATGCCCCATTTATTCCCATTTTGCTGAGTGTTTTGATCATAAATGGGTGCTCTACCTTATCAAATGCTTTTTCTGTATCTATCGAGATGATCATGTGGTTTTTGTCTTTTCTTTTATTTATGTGATGTATCACATTTACTGATTTGCGTATATTGAACCATCCCTGCATCCCTGGGATGAATCCCACTTGATTGTGGTGGATAATCTTTTGAATGTATTGCTGGATGCAGTTTGCCAATATTTTGTTGAGGATTTTAGCATCTATGTTCATCAGCGAAATTAGCCTGTAGTGTTCTTTCTTTGTAGTGTCTTTATCTGGTTTTGGGATCAGGGTGATGCTGGACTCATAGAAGGAGTCTGGGAGTCTTCCCTCCTCTTGGATTTTTTGGAATAGTCTGAGAAGGACAGGGGTCAGCTCTTCCTTAAATGTTTTGTAAAATTCTCCTGGGAAACCGTCTGGCCCTGGGCTTTTGTGTGCTGGGAGTTTCTTGATTACTGCTTCAATTTCCCCAGCTGTTATTGATCTGTTCAAGCTTTCTGTTTCTTCCTCCTTCAGTGTTGGAAGATTATACTTTTCCAAAAATTTGTCCATTTCATCAAGATTTTCAAATTTCTTGGCATATAATTGTTCATAATAGTTTCTGATGATCCTTTGTATTTCTGTGGTATCCGTTGTTATTTCTCCTCTTTCATTTCTGATATTATTAATTTGGGTCCTCTCCCTTTTTTCCTTGATGTGTCTGCTTAAAGGCTTGTCAATTTTATTTATCTTTTCAAAGAACCAGCTTTTGTACACCAGCAATGCAACAGAAGAAGAAATCAGAAAAAATATACCATTCGATATAGCAAGAAAAAAGATAAAGTATCTAGGCATACATTTAACCAAAGACACAAAAGACCTGTATGCAGAAAACTATACAACATTGAAAAAAGAAATTAAGGAAGACACAAATAAATGGAAGCATATACCATGCTCATGGATTGGAAGAATTAATATCCTCAAAATGTCCATACTACCCAAAGCAATTTATAGATTCAACGCAATCCTTATTAAGATACCAATGACGTATTTCACAGAAATAAAACAGACATTTCAAAAATTTATATGGAACCATAAACGACCCCAAATAGCCACAACAATTTTGAGAAAGAAACACAAAGTAGAAGGGATCACAATACCGGACATCAAACTCTACTACAAAGCCACCATACTCAAAACAATCTGGTACTGGCACAAGAACAGACCCATAGACCAGTGGAACAGAATAGAAAACCCAGAAATAAGCCCAGGTCTCTATGAACATCTAATATTCGACAAAGGGGGCAGAAGCATAAAATGGAACAATAACAGCCTCTTCAACAAATGGTGTTGGGAGAGCTGGACAGCTACATACAAAAAATTGAAATTGGATCATCAGCTGACACCATACACAAAAATAAACTCAAGATGGATAAAAGACTTAAATATAACTCGCAACACCATCAACGTCCTAGAGGAGAACATGGGCAGGAAACTCTCAGATATCCCACGCAGCAATTTTTTCACTGATATGTCTCCTAAAGCAAGGGACATAAAGGAAAGAAGAAACAAGTGGGACTTCATCAAAATAAGAAGCTTCTGCACGGCTAAAGAAAACATCAGCAAAATGAAAAGGGAGCCAACTGTATGGGAAAATATATTTGCTAATGATACATCAGATAGAGGTTTGATCTCCAAGATATATAAAGAACTCACTCGACTCCACTTCAAGAAGACAAACGATCCAATCAAAAAATGGGCTAAGGACCTGGGCAGATGCTTTTCTAAGGAGGAGATACAGAGGGCCCAGAGGCATTTGAAAGGATGCTCAGCATCATAGCCATCAGAGAAATGTAGATCAAAACCACCATGAGGTACCACCTCACACCGGTCAGAATGGCCATCATAAACAGATCCACAAACAACAGGTGCTGGTGAGGCTGTGGAGAAAAGGGAACCCTAGTACACTGTTGGTGGGAATGCAGACTGGTGCAGCCACTGGGGAAAGCAGTGTGGAATTTCCTCAAAAACCTGGAAATGGAACTGCCTTTTGATCCAGGGATTCCCCTGCTGGGACTATACCCTGAGAACACCAAAACGCCAATACAAAAGAACCTATGCACCCCAATGTTCATAGCAGCACAATTTACAATAGCCAAGTGTTGGAAGCAACCTAAATGCCCATCAGTAGATGATTGGATCAAAAAATGATGGTACATATACACAATGGAATACTACGCAGCAGAAAGAAAAAAAAAACTACTAAACTTCGCGACAGCATGAATGGAACTGGAGAGCATTGTGCTAAGCGAAATAAGCCAGGGGGCGAAAGATAAATACCATATGATCTCACCTATAAACGGAACCTAACCAACAATGCAAAGATGTAAGGAAAATATGACCAGCAACACTGAAAGGAAAAGAAATCAACAGAGACAAGAGGGAATGGGGGGCGGGGAAAGGGAAGGGAAGGGGAAAGTCAAGGAACATATAGCAAGGACTCATGGACAAAACTAAAGGGGAAGAGCTGAGGGAGGGAAGGAGGGAGGGAGCAAGGGAAAGTGGTGGGGGGGAGACAGAGACAAATGTATTTAAAAAGTAAATAAATTTAAAAAAAAAAAAATACCCATGTTCTGTGAAAGACAAGATGTAGTACATAAGAACTAGGGTATCCTGAGTTGAAATACCCACAACATTCTTTTAATAACTGTTACAAAGGCAAAGTCCCAGTCAGGCTGTTCCAATTTCTTCATCTGTTAAATGGAAATGATAATAATAGTGTTTACCACATCAGATTGCTTTAAGGACTAAATTAATAAATCTACTCAATAAAGTACTTACAAAGTGCCTTAATTGTAGCTTCTAACAAACTGTAGCTATTATCTCTTTCTAAACAGAGAAAGACCTTCATTCCTGTAGAACAGGAACTGCTGCAGACAGATCAAAAATTCAAATACCAAGGATAAAACATTTTCAGTTTTGATCTTTCATACTTCTTCCAAGTCCAGTGGCAATGCAAGTCTATTATAAATCCAGAAACTACTGAGTTAAAACTTTTTACAAGCTGTATCTTTACCTTTTCTGACCACACTAAAAAATATGTCATCTTGGAAAATATAATATCATCTCTACTTTAAATCACCACCTCTCCATCGACTGATAAAAGCCTCAATAATAATAATAATAATAAATAAGGATTTCTGGTCAAGATAGAGGCATAAGTAAACATGCCTTGCTTCAATGCACAACTATAGCCAAAAATACAACTAGACTACAAAACAAAGATCATCTAGAATTGTCAGAAAATAGAGCTGTGTAGAAGTCTGACAACCAAAAATTTAAGAAGCCACTTACATCCAATAGGTAGAGGGAGTGGAGATGCAGACATATGGGGGGAGTGGGTGAGGTGCACTGAGGGGCATGGTGAGGCATGGAAGATTCAGAGATGCAGTGGTCCCATATCCACATGAGTTAGATTAAAACTGAGAGGGATACTTTGGGAGTGAGGAATCTCAGCCCCAGACCAGACGACCCAACTCAGGGTTCTAGCACCAGGAAGATAAGTTCCCATAACTTCTGGCTGTAAAACCAGTGGGGTTTGGCATGGTAGACAAAACTGCAGGATTCTCAGGAGATTCCTCTTGAAGGGCCTGCAACAGACTTGGGACTCACACAGACCCATACCCTTTGGGATATAACACCAGGGCAATGGCTGGAGGGGCACCAGCAGCATATGGGGAGAAAGTGAAGTGACTGGCAAAAGGGTGAGAGCTGGGAGACAGCTTCCACCTGAACAAAACTCCAGAGGCCAGGCAAGTGGTACTGTCCCCTCTCTGAATCTTCCCCCACACAGAGCAACAGAGCTGTGACACTCATTGCTCTGCCCTGATGATTACCTAAGGCTACACACCATCTGATCTATCAATGTGCTTATCTACAATAGGCCACGCTACTAAGACAGGGAATGAAACAAGCTCAACCTAATATATAGAAACAAAAACAAGGAGGCTGCCAAAATGAGGAGATGAAGAAATATGACTCAAATGAAAGAAGAGAACAAAACTCCAGAAAAAGAACTAAATGAAATGGAGATAAGCAACCTATCTCATGCAAAGTTCAAAACACTGGTTATCAGGATGCTCCAGGAATTCACTGGGTACTTCAAGAGCATAAAAAATACCCAGGAAGACATGAAAGTTGCATTAAATGAAATAAAGAAAAATCAACAGTGAACTAACAGTAGCAAGGATGGAGCCAAGAACCAAACCAATGATTGGGAACACAAAGAAGAAAAAAGCATCCAATCAGAAGAGCAGGAAGAAAAATGAATACAAAAAAAACCAAACAAACAAACAAGGATATGCTTAGGAAACTTTGGGACATCTTTAAACATACCACCATCTGAATCATCACCAGAGGAGAAGAGGAAAAGCAAGAAACTGAAAACTTATTTGAAAACATAATTTTAAAAAAAAACTTCCCTAATTTGGTGAAGGAAATAGACATAGAAGTCCAAGAAGCACAGAGTCCCAAACAAGACATATGCAAAGAGGACCACACCAAGACACATCAAAATTAAAATGCCAAAGGTTAAAGATAAAGAGAGAATCTGAAAGGCAGCAAGAGAAAAGCAGATAGTTACATACAAAGGAATTCCCATAAGTCCTTCAAAGATTTTTCAAAAAAATACTTTGCAGGCTAGAAGGGACTGGCAAGAAATATTCAAAGTCATGAAAAGCAATGACACACAACCTAGTTTACTCTACCCAGCAAAGCTATCATTTAGAATTGAAGGGCAGATAAAGTGCTTCCCAGACAAGGTAGAACTAAAGGAGTTCACTATCACCAAGCCATTATTATATGAAACGCTAAAGGAAATTATATAAGAAAAAGAAGATCAAAATGATGAACAATAAAATGGCAATAAATTCACAACTATCAGTAATTGAATCCAAATAACAAACTAAGCAAGCAAGCAGAACAGTAACCGATTCATAGATACGGAGATCATTTGGAGGTTTATCAACTGGGAGAGGGGAGGGGAAAAATGGGGTTAAGATACAGGGATTAAGAAGCAAAAATTGGTGGTAAAAAATAGGAGGATGTTAAGAACAGTCTAGGTAATGGAGTAGCCAAAGAACTTATATGCATTACCAGTGGACATGAACTAAAATGAGAGATTTCTGGAGGGAAGGGGGGTACTAGGTGGAGGGACGCTAATGGGGAAGAGTTGGGACATCTGTGATAGCATAATCAATAAAATATATTTTTAAAAATAATAATAACAAGATTGCTGTTTACTATATTCTTATTACAAGTCATACACCTTATTATTTTCAATTCTTAAAACAATGTGTAAGAAAGACACTGTTACATTCATTGTAGATATAAAATTAAGACTAAGGAGATCAGGTCCTTTGCCCAGAGCTGCTACTATTACAAGTAGTTTGATACACCCTATTTCTATCTTACCTTAGTCCTTTCATGCTTTATATTATATCTCTAACTAGCTTTAGTTTATTCTTGGCTTCACTACCTTCCATCTGTTTATTCAGCACCACTGAGAAAGACAAAAGTTCCAGACAGAATTAGAAATGGTGGAACTTAAATTTGACCATTAAAAACACCTTGCCTTAAAATTGCAACAATTTAGTGTGATTCAAGGTGGAGAGAAGGTTCCATGTCTCCTGATGCCAATCTCATCTTCCATAGAGTTCTATAGCAAGGTCAATTCACATAGCTGCTAAAATGATTTTCTGAGATTGTAAGCATGGATATTTCAGGATCTCTGTTTGCCAGTTTCAAAATGTAATAGCCATTAAACCTAGTTTATCCTTTCTCATATATATAAATTCTCTTTGCATGTTAAACCCATTAGGTTATATTCTGTCCACTACAAATTTAGAGAACAGTTGGTCATTGCCATCTTTATAATTATCCTTCATATGGTCTAAGGCAGCACTATCCATGAGGATGTAATGTGAGCCACATATATAATTTTAAATTATTCACCACATTTTTTTAATGTAAAATGAGACTGATGAAATTAAGTTTAATAATGTATGAATTTCCTGTGACTGTTGTAATAAACCACCACAAACTTGCTGGCTTAAAAGAAGATATTTATTTATTATTTTGGAGGTCGTGGTGGCCAAAAGTCCAAAGTCAGCATCACTGGGATGATGTCAGGGTATCAGTAGGATGCTCCCCACATGGAGGCTCTGGGAAAGACTCATTTCTTTCCTCTTCCAACTCCTGGTGGCTGCTGGCATTCCTTGGTGTATGGCTACATCACTCAAATTTCTGTCTCCATCTTCCCATCACCTTCTCTTCTGTATGTCTAACTATCTTTATCTTCCTCCTAAAAGGACACATGTAACTGCATTTAGGACCCAACCTATAACCCACAATAACCTCCCCAACTCAAGATTCTTAACTTAAACAAACCCACAAAGATTCTTTTTTCAAGTAAGGTAATATTTACAGGTTCCAAGAATTAGGACTTAATTTAGCAGGCCATTAATCAACCTATTGTAAATAATATACAAGGTCTGTCTGGAAAAATTCCAACCATTGTTAATATAATGAGAACAGACATTTCTGAAGATGACAGAGAAGTGAGTGGAAGTCACACTGACCTTCTCCCAGGACCAACCTGGAATTACAACTAAATTGTGGAGAAATCACCTGGAACAAACAACTGAACAATAGCGAGAGAGGAGCCTTGTAACTTCAGAGACAGAAGAATCGGCTTTAGCGCAATTTAACCAGTAAGGAGTGCAGTAGAGACTCGAGAAGGTGGGCGGGGCGCCCACAAGTGGCAGCACCAGAAGGATATTGAAACAGCCAATTGGATCCCCCTGAGAAGAGCGGGGTCTAAACCAAAAGCAGGGATCTCTAGCCCACAGCACCAGAGCCCAAAAAGTACACAGAAAACAGCCAGCTGCAAAAAGCAGCAGGGTTGCTCTCTGGCAAAGAAAGACAGCTAGAAACGCAAAGAACTGTTTAAAGGGTCAACACATAAATTTTTATTTGCAGCCACTTACCCTAGTCTCCGGCAAAGGCGCGGCAGAGTGGGCTACAGATGCCTGAGGAGACACTGGGGAAGGAGGCTTTGGTAGCTACTGAAAGAGTAGCCGGCGGGATCTTGGTGCTGACTCATCCCCATGTGGCAGCAGCCATCTTGGTCAGGCAGGAACCACTCCCCCTGAGGGGCACCAGCATCAAAGGACCCAATAGCGCCACCCCAGGTGGGATTTAACCCTGCCCTGTGCTGTCTAAGCCACCTGCTGAGTGCAGAGTGGCAGCCACAGATAGTAGATCCCTCACTAAAGGGGCACACAGAGGTCTGATGACACTTGAGGAGAGACTGGGGATGGAGGCTTTGGGGAGAGAATGGAGAGAGTAGCTGGTGGGATCCCAGTGCTGACTCTTCCCCCATATGGCTGCAGCTAGAGAAGACCCAATAACCCCACCACCAGGAGAGACTCCGCCCCACCCTGAGCTTTCTAAGGTGCCCTGCTGAGTGCAGAGTGAATAGATTAACAGCTGAAGAATAAAGCCACAAACAGTACATTACTGGAAGTCTGGAACAGACTGCCTAAGGTGAGACAGGGAAGACATCTGACATCATCGGAGGCAGATTCAGAAAGTAAAAACAGCTGTTTCCTACCATAGACGTTCACACCACAAAGTCAGGAAATCAAGACAGATCAACTTAAGAATCAGAAGCAAAAGAGAAGAGCCTCACAAATAATGGGAAGACAAAGAAATATGCTCCACTCGAAGGGAAAGGAGCAATCCCCAGAAAGAGAACTAACTGAACTGGAGGCAAGTAAACTGTCAGATACTGAGTTCCAAACAACGGTTCTAAGGAAGCTCAATGAGCTCAGTGAGCTCAGAGAGAATTACAAAAAACTACAGGGAAACTACGAGGAACTAACTGCAAACTATATCAGCATGAAAAAGAAGATAGAAACCATCAATAAGAGACAAAAGGAAATGAAGAATACAATTTCTGAATTGAAGAACACAGAAAAAGGAATCATAAGCAGACTAGATGTGGCTGAGGACCGAGTCAGCAAGCTGGAGGACAAGGTAGAGAAAAGCTCCCAGAAAGAGCAAGAAAATGAAAAAAGACTCAAAAGGAACGAAGAGGCATTTAGGGACTGCAGGACAACCTGAAACATAATAATATCCATATAATACGGATACTAGAAGAAGAAGAGGATGAGGAAGAAATAGAGAGCCTCTTTGAGAAAGTGATGATGGAAAACTTCCCTAATTTGAGGGAAGAAAAAGTCACACAAGTCCAGGAAGCACAGAGGATCCCATTCAAGAGGAACACAGTGAGGCCCACTCCAAGACACATCATCATGAAAATGGCAAATATCAAAGACAAACAGAATCCTAAAGGCAGCAAGGGAGAAATAGATAGTAACATATAAGGGAGCCCCAATACAGCTAGCAGCTGACTTCTCAACAGAGACACTGCAAGCCAGAAAGGAATGGCAAGAAATATTCCAAGTAATGAAAAGTAATGGCCTGCAACCAAGACTACTCAGCAAGGCTCTCAGTTAAAATGGAAGGCGAACTAAGGAGTTTCCCAGACAAAAGAAGGCTAAAAGACTACACCTCCACCAAACCAGCACTGCAAAATATGCTAAAAGGACTGCTTTAAGATGAAGAAGTTTCTATGAATACCCAGTTCCTTCCAGAGTTGCTGATACTTGATATTACCAATATTTTAATAATCATTAATCTGATTGTGACAATGTTATTTTAATTGTTTCTTTACTGTTTGTTGAAACTAAACCTGTTTTAGTATATTTCTTGTCTATTTCTATTTTTTTAAAGCTTTAAATGACTTTTTGGTATTCTTTATACATTTATTGATTAAAGGTTTATAGAACTTTTTCCCCTAAAAAACAAACAAACAAACAACCTGTTAACCATGTTTTAGGTGAGTTGCAAATACTTTGCTATTCTATTACTTGTCCTTTAACTTTTTTTATGTATATTACTATATAGTTAAATGTTTAATATAGTCATATTGTCAATATTTACTTTATAGCTTCTGGGTTTGAATATTTTACTTCAGGCCATGAAAAACATTAGTTCTATTTTCTTCTAAAACTCCTTAGATTCTACCTATTGATTTTTAACTCACCTGAATATTTCTTGTATAATGTGTGAAACAGGGTTCCATATTTGTTTTATTTCAAGTAATAGTGGTCCATGCACCTTATTTGTTGAATAAGTCTTATTTTACCCATTGACTTGAAATATCAACTTAATCATATATATGATTATCACAGCGAGATATATACATTTGTCTCTAAAATGCTCATTATATTTCATTAATCAACTTGAATATTTCTGTGCAGGTGTCATGTTGGTTTAATTGCTGAGGCTTTATAATGTTTTTAATTTTTTAAATATTTTATAATTAACTCTAACATTTAAAAAAAACAAATAAAATCAATCTGCATTTACAAAAGAAATAGAGAAAGATGGAACTCCTACCTTTTGTGACAACATGGATGAAACTGGAGAATATTAAGCGAAGTGAAATAAACCAGTTGATGAAAGACAAATACCATATGGTCTCACCTATAAATGGACTCTATTCAACAAAATAATCTAACGAACAAAATGAACCACAGGCACAGAGACATGGAGCAGACTGAAAGTGACCAGAGGGGATGGGGAAAGAGGACAATGGTGGAAAGAAGGAGAAGGGCCTAGACAAAGAACATGTATGAATGACCCATGGACGTGGACAACAGAGTGGGAACTGACTGTGGGAGTGAGGGATGGGAGTGGGATGGGTGGAGGAGGGTAAAGGTGTAAAAACTGAGACAACTGTAATAAAATAGACATGATTTATAAATTTAAAAAAAAAAATATATATATATATATATATATATATATATAAAATGAGAATGGTTTGTGCAACATCCATGTAACCTAGAAGCCAAAGAGAGAGGACTGGAATGTGCATGCATGAACAGTGATGACTTTACTGTACTAGTCAGTGGGGACGGTAGATTCCTTTGAGTAAGCATGTGTACCATGTGGCCACCACATTGAAAGTGACTGAGGGAGTGGAGCTATGAATCTGCATTAAGTTTTGTATTAAACTTGAACATTCCTCCACAGCAACTATTCCAGTGATTCAGGAGGCTGCAGCTTTGGGCAACTGGTGATTGGCAGGTTCATCACAACAAAGTACCCACTCATGCTTCATGTCTTCTGCAGTTTTTTTGCAAAACATCAACTCACTCAGGTGACTCAGCCTCCCTACAGCCCAGATTTGTCACCCTGTGACTTCCAGCTTTTCCCAAAACTAAAATCACCTTTGAAAGGGTAGAGATTTCAGACCATTTCTTAGATTCAGGAAAATCCAAAGGGGCAACTGATTGCAGTTGGGAGAACTGTGTGAAGTTTCAAGGTGCCTACTTTTATGGGGACTGAGGCATCATTATTATATGCACAGTGTTTCTTGTATCTTGTATCTTTTTCAATAAATGTTTATATTTTTCATATTATATGGCTAGATAATTTCAGGACAGGCTTCATATTTTATTTCCCAATATATCTAAAACATTGTCATTGCAATGTGTAATCAATATTTTATCCTAAGTCTTCCAATTCTGGTGTGCTTTTTTAATATAATAATACATCTCAGTTAGAATTGGAAACATTGCAAATGCTCAGTAGCCACATGTGGCTACAGTACTAAACAGTGCAGTAAGGAATGCTTTAATTTTCTCATTAAAAATTTTTCTCTTCTTGCTCAAAAGCAAGGAAGCTTCTACAATAAAGATGCCCCCATTCAATTTTTTTTCTTTTTATCACAATGAGTATAATTTCTACCCTTTTACCTCATGGGATTTCTGTGAGGAATAAATTATGAAAGCTCTTTGGAAAATGTGAATCACTATATAGTTCTTCAAAAGTCACATAGGGGGATCAAACATGGCAGCAGAGTAAGTGGAAGTTACTCTCACCTCCTCCCAGGCCAAACTGGAATTACAATTAAATGATAGAAAAATCATCCTGAATAACCAAATGAACATTACCTGGAGAGAAAGAAGCCTTATAACCAAGGACTTAAGGAAGAAATCATATCACCACAGTTAGACTGGTAGGAAATATGGAGGCACAAGAGGGCTGGGTGACCTCCAAGTGTGGCAGCTGAATTTCTGGAGGGATGTTTCAGTGGTTGGAGTGGTTACCCCTGAGAAGTGCAGGGTCTAAATCCCAACCTTAACTCCCCATCCTAGAGCACCAGAACTGAGAAAGAAACACAAATAATATCCAGCTGTGAAAGCAGCAGGGTTTCTCTCTACCAGAAAGAGATAGCTAGAAATACAGAGAGCCATTTAAAGGGCCAAAAAACAAAATTGCATTTACAGACACTTACCCTGGGCTCCAGCAGAGGCAAGGCATAGCAGTCTAGAGCATGTGAGGAGAATCTGGGTTTGGTGGCTCTGGGGAGAGAGTTGAAGGATCAGCCATCAGGATCCTTGTGCTCAGTCATTCCTCATGCTGCAGAAGCCATTTTCTCAGGAAGAGCACTCTCCTCAGCCTGGGGGAAAGCAATAGCCCTATGAACAGCAATCCCTCATGCACCACCTTGTGGAACTTGGGCCTGGCTACTGAGGGCTCCAACTGGAGGCACTTTCACTGATTAAGCCTAACAGAAAGCTTGCAGGCACTGGTGGATCTCTGGGAGCACTGAGACTTTAAATAGCAAAGCTAAAGATAAGGAGAGAACCTTAAAAGTTGCAAAAGAAGAAAAGCAGTTAGTTTCCTACAAGGAGCTCCCATTGGACTGTCATCTGATTTCTCAACAGAAACATTTCAGGCCAGAATGGACTGGAATGAATTATTCAAGGTGATGAAAAACAAGAACCTACAACCAAGGCTAATTTACCCAGCAAGGCCATCATCACTACTGAAAGAACTGAAGAGCTTCCTATATGATAAAAAGCTAAAGGAGGTTGTTACCACCAAACCAGTATTGCAGCAAGTGTTAAAAGGCCTGCTTTAAAAAAGAAGAAAGGGGAAAATGAGGGAAAGAGTTAAAAATAAAATAGCAATACATATGTATCTATCAATAATCACTTTAAATGTAAATGACTTAAATGCTCCAATCAAAAAATATAAAGTAGCTGAATGGATGAGAAAACAAGAGCTATATATATACTGTCTCTAAGAGACCCACCTCCAAACAGAAAAGCACACCTAGTATGTAAAGCAAATCAAGATGGACTTAAAGGGAGAGCTTGAAAGACATGCAGTTGTAGTAGGGGATTTTAACATCTTATTGACATCAATGGGTAGATCTGCTAGACAGAAAATCAGTAAGGAGACAGCAGCCTTAAACAACACACTAAATTAAATGGATTTAATTGATACCATCAGAATTTCACCCCAAAGCAGCAGAATATACATACTTTTCAAATGTACATGAAACATTTTCTAGTTTAAACCATATCATAGGGCACAAAAGAGCCGCATGGATTTAAGAAAATTGAAATCATATCAAGCATCTTCTCTGACTATAATGCTATGAAACTAGAAATCAATCACAAGAAAAAACTGACAAATACCCAAAAACATGGAAGCCAAATAACAAGTTATTAGACAATGAATGGGTCAACAAAGAGATCAAGGAAGAATTGAAAAGATCCCTTTTCAATTCAATAAACAAATAAACAAATCAAACAAATAAAAATGAGAACACAACAACACAAAACCTGTGGAACAGAGCAAAAGCAGTCCTAAGAAGGAAATTCATAGCACTACATGCCTATCTCAAGAAACAAGAAAAAGCTCAAATAAACAATCTAATTTTACACTTAAAGGAACTTGGAAAAGAACAACAAACCCCAAAGTAGAAGAAAGGAAATAAAGATAAGAGCAGAATAGAGTCTAAAAAACAATATACAAAATAACTACAGCCAAGCCTGTTTTTTTGAAAAGATAAGAGATTGAAAAACCTTTAACCAACTCATCAAAAAAAAAAAAAAAAAAAGAGAAGACCCAAATAAATAAAATCAGAAATTAAAAAGGAGAAATAACAACTGACACCAAAAAAATGCCAAGGATTGTAAGAAAATATTACAAACAACTATATGCTAACAAATTGGACAACCTGAATGAAATGGGTAAATTCCTAGAAACATACAATCCTCCAAAACTAAATCAGGAAGAATCAGAGAATTTGAATAAACAGACTAAACCTAGTGAAATTAAAGCAGTAAACAACAACAACAAAAAAATACCAACCAAGAAAGCCCTGGACCAGATGGTTTCATAGGTGAGTTTTATCAAACATTCCATGAAAAACTAACACCTCTCCTTCTCAAACTATTTTAAAAGTTCAAAAGGAGGGAAGACTCTGAAGTTCATTTTATGAGTCGATCATTACCCTATTCCAAAACCAGATAAAACACCACAAAAAAATAAAATTTATAGGCCAATATCCCTGATGAACATAGATGCTAAAATCCTGAACAAATATTGACAAACCGAATACAGCAAAGCTTCAAAAAGATCATACACCATGATCAAGTGAGATTTTTTTCTTGGTATGCAAGGTTGGTACAACATTCACAAATCAATAAATGTGATACACTACATAAACAAGATGAAGAGTAAAAACCACATGATTCTATCAATGATGCAGAAAAAGCAGTTGATAAAATCCAGCACCATTTATGGTCAAAATTCTCAGCAAAGTGGGAATAGTGGGAACATACCTAAATATAATAAAGGCCATATATGACAAAACTTCTGCTTAACTACTACTCAATAAGCAAACACTGAAAGTATTCACCTTAAGATCATGAACAAGACAGGGATGTCCACTTTCACCTCTGACTAGTACTGGAAGTGCTAGTCATATCAATCAGGAAAGAAGAAATAAAAGGTATCCAAATCAGAAAAGAAATAAACTGTCTTTATTTACAGATGACATGACTATACATAGAGAACACTAAAGATTCTATCAAACACTACTAGAACTGATAAATGATTTAGTAAAATAGCAAGATACAAAATTAATAACCAGAAATCAGTTGCATTTGTATATGCTGGTAATGAACTATCAGAAAGGGAAATTAAGAAAACAATCTAATTCACAACTGGTTCAAAAAGAATAAAATACCTAGGTATAAATCTAACCAAGGATGTAAAAGATCTGTACTTGGAATATTATAAGACACTGAGTAAAGAAGTTGAAGATGATACAAGTGGAAACACATATCATGTTCATGAATAGGAACAATTAATATCATTAAAATGTCCATGTAACCCAAAGCAATCTATAGATTTAATGCAATTCTTATCGAGATACCAATTATATATTCCACAGATACAGAACAAATATTTGAAACTTATATGTAACCACAAAAGACCTTGAATAGCAACAGCAATCTTGAAAAAGATGAACAAAGTAGGAGGAATCATGCTACCTAATATTGAACTATACTATAAGGCCATTGTCATCAAAACAGCATGGTACTATCATAAAAGCAGACCCACAGATCAATGGAACAGAATAGAGAGCCTAGCATCAACCCATGCCTTTGTAGTTGATTACTATTTTACAGAGAAAGAAAGCACATACAGTGGGCAAAAGATAATTTATTCAATAAATTTTGTTGGGAAAATTTAACAGATATATGCAGAAAAAAATGAAACTAGACCACCTTCTTATGCGACACAGAAGAATAAATTCAAAATAAATTAAAAGCTTAAATTTTAGACCAGAAGCCATGCAAATTCTAAAAGAAAACATTAGCATTAAAATCTCTGACTGCTAAATGAATCTTTGTTTATAGCAATATTTTATCTGATATATCTCCTCAAGCAAGGAAAACAAAAGAAAAAAATTAACAAATGGGACTACATTAAACTAAAACAAAGGAGATCATCAACTAAATAAAAAGACAGATCATGGAATTGGAGAACATATCGCCGATGATACATCTGATAAAGATGTTAATATCCAAAATTTATAAAGAACTCATACTAGTCAACATAAAAAAACAACAATCCAACAATCTAATGAAAAAATGGGCAAAGGACCTGAATAGACATTTCTCCAAAGAGGACATGCAAGTGGCCAATAGAAATATGAAAAAATGCTCAGAAAAAATGCAAATTAAAACCACAATGAGATATTTCCTCATACCTGTCAGAATGGCTCTCATTAAAAATCAACAAACAACAAGTGCTGGCAAGGTTGTGGAGAAAAGGGAACCCTAGTGCAGTGTTGGTGGAAATGCACACTGGTACAGCCTCTCTGGAAAGCAGTATGGAATTACCTCAAAAAATTAAAAATGGAACCGCCTTATGAACCAGCAATTCCACTTCTGAGAATTTACCTGAAGAAATCCAAAACACTAATTCAAAAGAACGTAAGCACCCCCAGATGTTCATTGCAGTGTTATTTACAAAGACTTGGAAGCAGCCGGAGTTCCATCAGTCAATTAGTGGCTAAAATGACTATGGTGCATTTAAACAATGGGATACCACTCAGCAATTAAAAAGAAGAAAATTTTACCCCTTGCAACAGCATGGGTGGACCTGGAGAGCATTATGCTAAGTGAAATAAATCAGTTAGAGAAAGACAAATACCATGTTATTTCAGTCATATGTGAAATCTAATGAACAAACTGAACTAACAGGCAAAATAAAGACAGACCTATAGATAGACAGCTCTGGGGTTGCAGGATTAGTGGTGGAGGGATGGAGCAAAAAAGAAAAAGGACTCATGAACATGGACAACAGTGTGGAGATTGTCGGGGGGTGGAAGTGGGTATAAGGGAAATAAGTAGTAATGGAAAAAATACAATAAAAAAAAAAACAGAAAAAAGCCCATCCATATTTATTGCCAGAGACTTCTGCTCTGTATCTCATATACATTCGTGCTCATACACTGGCTGAAACCTGTAAACAAATATTGAAAATAAAGGAGAGGGCCACTCTGCAGACAAAAGCTGGGAGCTTGATCAGCACAGCTGGTCATAGATTTAAAAATGTGATAGAAATAGGATTGATGTTTAGAGAAATGTCAAAAAGAAATATCCCTATTTGACATAGAAAATATTCATTCATTTATTCAAAAAATTTACTATGTCCTTGGCACAATGCTAGGTGCTAGGGATACAATGCTTATTGGTGATAAAAAGAAAATACATAAAATCCTCCTCCCACTCTGGCTTGGTTAGAGTGTAGAAAGAAAGCAAAAATAAATTAAATGGGAAAACTAAAACTGTGATCTTTTCTACCAAGGCATAGAATATGGTTCTCTAAGAGAGAGGTTGGCCTTGTCGGTGGTTCAGAGAGGATTTCCTTGAAGAAATGATGATTAAGCCAAGATATGAAGCATAAATAAGAATTAATTCAGTGAAGAAGAGACATTGCAAGCAGGAGAAACTCATACACAAAGATCATTTTGTGGGAGGAATCATGATGAGATGAGAGACAAATGTCAGGATATCTGGAGGACAGAGAATGAGCAGAGGAGACCAGGTCCAATGTGAGACCAGAGAGGTAAGAGAAGACTCACTTATGTGACCATGTATGAGAGTTTTATCTTTTTCCTAAAGTAAATGTTAATCTCATGACAGGTTTTGTGGTTTGAAAGGATCATTCTACAGGAGCATGAAGAACAGATTTTTTAGGGGACAAGGGTAGATATAAATTGGAGAGAGACGAGAATATATTCAGGTGGAATAATGATGGGACTATTACAGAAGCCTAGGCAAGAGATGGTGGTGTGGTGTACTCATAAAATATGAAGTCATCCTTGAATCTTTTTTTTTTTTCATATCTCACACCTCATCCATTAAGGTTTTCTATTGGCTGAATCAGAATTAATCCTTTTTTAAGTATAATTTATTGATTATGCTATTATAGTTGTCCCATTTTTTTCCTCCCCTTTATCCCCCTTCACCCTGCACTTCTTTCCCCCCAGCATTTCTACCCGCCTCAGTTCATTTCCATGGGCTGTGCATCCAAGTTCTTTGGCTTCTCCATTTCCTATACTAGTCTTGACCTCCTCCTGTCTATTTTGTACCTATAAAATATGCTTCTTTTTTCCTGTATCTTTTCCCCCACACTCTCTCCTCCCCCTTCCCGCTGATAACCCTCCATGTGATCTCCATTTTTGTGATTCTGATCCTGTTCTAGTTTTTAGCTTATTTTGTTGGGATTTTTTTAGGTTCAGATGTTAATAGTTGTGAGTTTGTTGTCATTTTTCTGTTCATAGTTTTGTTCTTCTTTTTCTTAGATAAATTCCTTTAACATGTCATGTAGTAAGAACTTCATGATGATGAACTCCTTTAACTTGACCTTATCTGGGAAACATTTTATCTGCCCTTCCATTTGAATGATAGCTTTGCTGAATAGAGTAATCTTAGATGGAGGTCCTTGCTTTTCATGACTTTGAATACTTCTTTCCAGCCCCTTCTTGCCTATAATGTTTCTTTTCAGAAATCAACTTCTTATCTTAAGAGGACTCTTTGTAAGTAACTGTCTCCTTTTGTCTTTCTGCTTTTAAGATTCTCTCCTTATCTTTAATCTTGGGTAATTTAATTATGATGTGCCTTGGTGTGTTCCTCCTTGGGTCCAATTTCTTTAGGACTCTCTGAGCTTCCTGGACTTCCTGGAAGCCTACTTCTTTTGCCAGACTGAGGAGGTTTTCCTTCATTATTTTTTCAAATAAGTTTTCAATTTCTTGCTCTTCCTCTTATCCTTCTGGCACCCCTATGATTTGGATGTTGGAACATTAAATGTCCCAGAGGTTCCTAAGCCTCTCCTCATTTTTTTTAATTCTTCTTTCTTCATTCTGTTCTGGTTAAATGTTCATTTCTTCCTTCTGTTCCAAATCGTTGACTTGAGTCTTGGTTTCCTTTTCTTCACTTTTGGTGCCCTGTATATTTTTCTTTCTTTCACTTTGCATAGCCTTCACTTCTTCCTTTATTTTGTGTCTGTATTCAATCATTTCTGTGAGCATCCTGATTACCAGTGTTTTGAACTCTGCATTTGATAGGTTGTCTATCTTCCTGTCGCTTAGCTATTTTTTCAGGAGTTTTGATCTGTTCTTTCATCTAGGCCATATATTTTGTCTTGAGGCACTTGTTATGTTGTATGGGATGGAGATGTATGTATTCACCAGGATGGGGCAACCCACTTCACTGCATTGTAGCGCTGTGTATACGGACAGGTTAAAGAGAAAACACTGACACTTGCTTGGCACTCACCCAGATTTCAGTCAGTTCCCCCACTACCCACAAGAAAATTTCACCCTTCTGGCGCTGATTCCCAGGTTGGTAGGTTTGTGTACATTTTAAGATCCTGTGGGCCCCTCCAAAAGACTGTAAGACTGAGATTTTCTCCTCTTGCTGCAACCCCCAAAGGTTTTTACAGCCAGAGGTTTTGAGGCTTTCTTTTTCCACACTGGAAACCTGGGTTGCATGTTCTGTCTCACTCTCCAATTGTTCCTCCCAGTCTACCTACACACAAATGTGTGACCACCTGGTCTACCAGCTGCTGCCTTATCTGCCTGGCCTGCCAGGCACTGCCTTGCCACCCATCCTTTCCATGCCAGCTGCCTGTCTCTGGCCCTCCTACCAGTCTGGATGAATGTTTCTTCTTTAACTTCTTGGTTATCAGATTTCCATATAGTTCAATTTTCTGGCAGTTCTGTTTGTTTTTTTGTTTTTAAATTGGTTGTTATCCTTCTTTTGGTTGTTCAAGGAAGCTAAACATACATACTTATACCTCCATCTTGGTCAGAGGTCAGAATGAGTCCTTTTATCACCTCTAATGTTAAATTTTAATAAAAGCCTCTGGACAAGATCAGCTGTTTTATCTGGTCTCCTTGCTTCCAATGTAAACTGTATAATTTATTCTTCTACACATAGAAGCCAAAGGGATTTTCCTAACAGGTAAATCAAGTCATGTCATTCACCAGCTCAGTACCTTTAATGGCTTCCATCTCACTCAGAATAAAACCCAAAATCTTTCAAAGTGCACCACAGTCTGGACCCCTACTAAATCTGACCTCATCTCCTACCACTTTCTCCTTTGCCACAATGGTCAGCTTGCTCTTTTTTAAACTTAGCATGGTCAAAATCCAGGGCATTGTCATTTGCCATATGCTATGCCTGAAACACTCCATGGCCCCTCATCTAAAACTCATCATTTATATCTTCACTGAGCTCCTTATCATTTAATTTCCTCATCTAAAATTGCAACTTCATATTTTGTACCAAAGAAGTCAAGGGCACAAACCTCAGAGATATCTTGGAGGAAAGCATCAGGCTGTGGGAATAGCAAATATAAAACCTCTGAGGCAGGAGTTAAAGGAAGAGCAAGGGAGCAAGGCATGCTGATGGAAGGTGGAGTGGGAAGTGAAAGCTACTCAAGGTAGCAAGGACAAGCTCAAAAAGAGCTTGCATGCATATCATTGTGAGGATTTGCTTTCACTCTGAGGTGAAAGTCATGGAGGGTGCAGAGCAGAGGAGTGACGTGACCTGATATATTTTTTTAAAGATTGTATTTATTTATCTTTAAAGAGAACAGAAGGGATGGAGAGAGAGAGAGAGAGACATCAATGTGAGAGAGAAACATGGATCAGTTGCTTTTCAAACATACCCTGACCAGGACCAAACCCACAACTCAGGCATGTGTCCTGACCAGGAATCAGACCAGCAACCTTTCAGTTTCAGGGACAATCCCAGCCTACTGAGCCACATTGGTCAGGGCTTACCTGACATATTTTAACAAGTAAGTCTGGATGCTATATTGAAATTTGACATAAATGGGGCAAGGACAGAAGGAGGGAATTTAGTTATGACCCTTGATAAGAAATTATGGCAACTTAGACAAAGGTAGTAGCAATGGAGGTAGGGAGAACTGTTCAGGTTCTTTTATATTCTGAAGGTAGATCTGCTGAAATATTGGATGTGGAGAAAGAGATTTGGGGCCATGGGGTGGTTATTAACTGGGATAGGGAAGATTACAGGTTTTGGAATAGTTATCAGGAGCTCAGTTTTGGATGTTGGCTTTAAATGACCTTTTGACATCCAAGTAGAGATGTCAGGGGAGAGTTCTGGATAGAGATATAAATATGGGAGTTGTCAGGATATAGATAGTATTTTCAGCCACAGATGAAATCACCAAGAAAAATAAATAACAGCTGCTAGCAACTAAAGATGTCCTCTATAAAGTGGAAAAGAAAAGGAATAGTTTCATAGCTGTAACATATTGACAAAATGATCATTCTGGGCCATCTCCTACTCAACAGGAAGGAGATATCCAAAGGGCAGGTGATGTAAATGAAGTAATGTTGGTACATGATTGTTCCAGGGGTCTGAATGACCACTCACAACTACCAACACCATGGTTAGCCTCTCAGAGAACATGTGGCCAAATTAGCTGCCAGGGTTCAACTATCTATAATAAATGATTCACGTCTCCTCCAGTGCCAAAACTCTTAAATGAGATGGAAAGCTGAGGTCGTCCCTGAGCTGATTTGTGTCCTGGGCACAATTTTATATGTATGCTTTCTCCAACTATATCACTTTCACTTTCATGCTCAGCTTTAGTGATTCATAAAAGCTCCTGGATCATAATAATTACAAAGATGATCGTGATGACCCCAATTCTCTGATACTGGCCAAATGGCAAGGTGTTATAAACAAACAGAGGGAAGCTCTCCACAGCCAATCCCAGAGTTGAGGAGATTGCAGGCCTGATCCCTCATGGCCATCCACTCCTCACCCTACTTTACCGCCAGCTTGATCCTCTATGGGGGTCTGACCTGTGTCATGAAATAATAGCACCCAGTTTATAGAGGATGAGAGATGATGAAACATGTGGATGTCATGAATACAGAAGGGTTTCTAACATGCCAAGTGCATACTTGTTAACATAACTGTTCATTCCACTAATACCATCTCTACCAACATCATCATCGTCATCCTCACAAACAGTGGTTTTACAGCCGGGAATCCTAAGTTTCACCCTCTCCCATTTCCACTTCTCCCCTTGCCCCAGCATGCTTAGATTTTTGGTATAAAACAGCAACCAAAGCTATACCTCAGGCAACCAAAATTAAGCATCCGGTCCTAGCTTCCATATTTGCCTATCTCTTACCTTCCTGCCCTATCTCCTGCCAATTTGTGAAGTGGTTACTCCATATGAACCTAAGGTTCATATGTGTTAGCTAATGGTAGATTTTCATTTTTGGTTGTGTTGGGTAAAAATCTCATGTGAACTAAACCCCAGAGCATTTGGATTGTGAGATGCATCTTGGGCACCCCAGGTGCAGAGCAGCTAAGACTCACAAAAAACAGTTGAAGGTGACAAGAAGGTAAAGTTTCCATTGACACTATGGAAGAATTAACAGAAATTTTATACAGATAAAACCATTCATTCAATTAACTTTAAAAATATATGAATTCCACCGACTATGTACTAAGAATACAGCTGATGTATGAGTAAACTGATGATGATAATTAACTGAGAACATAATGAGGAAAACAGATATTTTCCTTGCATTCATGGAACATGAAGTATAGTGAGGGAAGCAGAGAGTAATTAATAAATATCTCATAATATATTCATATTTTAGAGAGAAGAAAAGGAAAAAGTTCTAAAATGAAAATAATATGAGGCATCTTTTAGTTTGGATATGGTGGAGAGAGGGAATAAAAGAAATTTCTCTGAAGAAGTGGCAATGAACATTGAGTAGACATCAGTCAAGAAAAGATAAGTGTGTGGCATGGAAGTGGGTTGCTTCTCATAGAGAGAACAGCAAGTGAAAAAGTCCTGAGGTAGGAAAGAGAAACTAAAAAAGACCAGTGGCAAAACTAGAGGAGTAGAATACAGAATAGTGGCTGCCTGGGGCTGGGGGCCAGAGGAAGGGATCAGCTGCAAAAGAATACAGGGAATGTTTCAGTGAGATGGAAATGCTCTTCACTAGAGTGCATCCAATTGTCTAAATTCAGTGAAGGTCCCTGAATTTTATTGTTCATAAATTATTCTTCAATAAAGTTTGAGGAGGAAAAAAACAGTGAACTTTTTAAGTCTTTTTCTTGTTAAGTCTCAGTTTCGGGTTCATGTTAACCTGACTTCACCTAATATAAAAACAAAGGAGAAAAATGCACAAAACTACTAAATTAAATGTATTTGTTTATGACTGTATTTACTTGTGCATTTGTTCATGATTCATGTGTTTAAAAAATGATTTAGAGTAGAAAGGGCAGATTGAGATTCTAAGGGCAATTTGATATTTCTATTTTCACATCTAGGAGCAAAACACTTCTGAACTTTTTTCCTCATCTATAAAAATGGGGAGAAAAACATCTCTTGAAACAGGTTGTTAAGTGGATTAACTCATGGGAAGATGTCAATTCCAATAGATATGGAGTAGGTCCTTCTTCACTATTATTCTCCTTGGTTTCTAAAAGTCAAACACATTGCCAAATTATTCTGATAAAACCAGCTTCCATGAAAGGATACTTATGACTCTGTGTGATGTTCTGGCTATGGGGCACCCCTGTGGCACGACCCTAGGGTGGCAGAGATAAAGCTACAGGGGAGCTAGGTGTTGGTGTTGGAGGCTAGGAAATCATCTGTCATCTCTACCTTGACCTGTCATCTGCCCCATCCCAATATGACAGAAACATTATTATTCGGGGGTCCACTTACCCATCATCATAGAGAATCTGCCTGAGATCACATGCATATGAAGGGACAGAAGAGAATTAGACATGTTCAAAAATCTCCAAAGAAAAGCAAAACAAAGAGAGTATTCAGTTTAGATGTAACAAATAATTGCTCACCTATAAAACCTCTTGAGTTTTACCCAAAAGCTACCTTCTCTCTGACTTTTTCTGTTTTCTCCATTTCATTTCCATACTCTGACTTTCTAAAGTCATAAAGATGAGATTTCTAACTCTCAAAAGTCATAGAAAAAATTCATTGTTAAAGGCTGAAACAATTCACTCTGACTCTCTTTAGTTTTCAATAACCCAAGAAAACCTCATTTTCAATGGATAAAGGCCACCCTTTCAACCAAGTTAGGGTGTCTCTGGAGTGAGGAATTGTGTTGATCGTCACCATAAAAATGCACAGGCAGAAAGCTTTTGGGAAGCTTGAAGACAAAGGAGGTGTTATGTGCAGTGCAACCATTCACTGCAAAGGGATTGTTTAAGTGGAGATGGCTGGTCGACACTCACACAAGAGGGAGCCTTCATACATAAATAAAGGCTGGCTGCCACGGAAACCCCTCCATCTGTTGCTGCCCATTGCTTGACTTCCAAGGCACTGGGCGCACTAATTGAAAACATGGATGGATCTGTGCTCCACATGTTCACTTTTAGGAAATCACTGAGAGTTTGTTTTCACGTAAGGCCAGCCCCAGGCTGACTCTCCACTCCTCAGAGCCAATGGGATATCCATTTGGGGGCTTTACGGCTGCTATTGTCTTTTGATCTTTGATTTCTGATACTTTTCTTCACTTAACCCCTCCCCCTATTTGGAGAGCTCTAGCCATAATATGGCTAGTGATTTGTTAAGCTGCTAAGATTCTTTCACTTTGGGGCCAAACTCAAGGCAAGGTCAGAATTAAGCACTTTTCCTCTGCAGAGAGAAAAAAAAGAAAACAAGTATGGATATGTGCTCTGGACTGTTTGGGCAGTTGCAGGTCATGCCCCTGCTGTCTTCTGAAGCGGTTAATATGTCCTAATTTTCAGTAATTAATCAAAGAGGAGTAAAAAGTCTTCAGCAATTGTAAACCAGTTGCATGCAACACTACTGGCTGCTACTTAAGTTTCTTCTCCCTCCAGGCTGAGGGCAAGTTCACAGGTGTCAGATCAGAGGTGGATGCAGATCAGGAGTGTGACATTGCCTGAGTGTGCACAGAAGTCCATTCTGAACCAAAAATTTTTGACCAGCCACTTTATCCCCTTCTCCATCTGATGGAGAAAAGGCACATGGTTTTGTTCAGCCATGTTTTGCACCTAAGGGAAACTGAGGCATTGATATGTGAAATAACACACAGCCTCAAAAAGAAAGGCTAATGGACTCGACTCCTCAATAATGAATTGTCACTCTTTCTGTTAGATTTCACAAGCTTGAAAATAGCCATGTGGCACTTCCAAATAAGCTCTGAGTCCCGTATAGGACAATGAAGTGGTGGGGATGCGGAGGGAATTCAAACTTATGTTTGTGCTGCTTAATGCTGAATCACACTGTTGATGTACTATCACCAGGAATAAAGTGTTTTCTACTCATTTGTTGAAGGGAGACAATGTGTCACACAATTTGTGTAAAGATAGAATTCAGAAATCAAAACTCTTTTTTTGCAGTGTCTCTTCGTGCTTCTCATCAGGCCACCTGAGCACGTCCTGTCTTATATGAAATGTAAAGAATAAACTCTCTTATTCACAAGGAGATTTTCAAAAGTTACTAAGATTTATGTAGCAAACAGAGGTAACTGGCCTAAGTTCCTAAAAGCTCTATTATTTAGCATCTACTTATTCACACAAAGGTTTTTATTGAAAAATAAATGAAGGTAGTGTTACTCAATTTGATGCATTCTGGAACACCTGACCTTTTTAGGATGGGTGGATGAAGTTACTAAGCCCTGGGCCAGCTTTCTTCCAAAAACTAAATGAAAGCCAAAAGAGAATTTACAAGTATGTTGGAAGTCACATAAACAGAGCTGAAAAAAGCATATTGTATTGATTTCAGCTTGAAATCTGTGCTAAATTAGTAGGAAGTTTAGCAGCAACACCTCATTTCTTAAAACAGCAATTGTTTTTAGGTTCAATTGGAGCACTATTCAATCTTGTGAAAATTTAAAAAATTGAAAACATTTTAAGCTTGCCCTAAAACATGCTCAAAGATCCAGAAGATGCATGCACTAATTTTATTTGTTTGTTTGCCTGATAATCGGTTTCCTGGATAGGCTGGCAAGCATTTTTATGTTGTTAATTGTTGATACGAATATAATAACTAAGAACTGTTTTCAGATTTTTTTTAAATCCTCAAAAATCTCTTAAAACAGTGTTTAAAGTACAATATGCTCATGTTATTGGAATAGTTTTAGGGTCCTAAAGATAGTTTTTGACAGGGAGCCCAAATCAGGATTTATGTAATGGATTTTGGTCTTGTAAAAGGTATTCATAACTCCTGTCAAACTTCTGAATGCTTTTTCTCTTATTCAAGTTCACCAAAGCTAAGAAATGTGACTAATCCAAGATAAAGTAGGAACTAAGTTATTAAAGTGCCCCTCTATTTTGATAAGGGCACTGGGTTAACATGCGATTCTCATTGTTGATGTCAGCATCCCTAGACCAAGATAAACACCAAGTTGCTCTTACTGCAAACTTGGGTGACATTCTCTTTGTTAATGAGCATTTCTTGTTCTGCAAAAGGAAGAAAAGCTTTATCTTAAGTTTCATGGCTTCAGGCCAAAATAGAGCTTTTCTTTCCTCTTCACATTCACCCTCTAACAAAAATAACAAAATTCCTTCTTTTTCATAATTATCTCTGTATGTTTGTTAATATCCTTTACTTGCATCTCATTATTACTTTTACACCACTTATTTTTCTAGGGGACTAATGGACTCACTTAAATTAATGTTTATTTTAGCCCTTTCTCTTGAAACCTACATTAAGTTCATGACTGTGAAAGGTACCAGGCTTCCTGGGCCTAAAGTTGTTAAGTGAGCATAACTTTGTGACCGTGTCTCTATGGACATTTAAAGCTTGTTTTCTTTTGTTTGGATGAGGTTTACTTTACCACTGCTAGTTGTTATAAGAGTGGAGTAACTTTAGTCATTTGTTTCTAAAAGAATGTGGTTATTATCCATGTCTTAGATTTTAACACCAGCTTCAAAAAGATGGCTGAGTACTCCAGAGTGCTTACAATAATATGTGGATCTGAATTCATATAGGGTGATTTTGATGATCACTTCTTCCTACCAAGAGAAACATACATGTGAGAGCCTCTCTTCCTTTTCAAGAGAGGAAGGAATTAGTACTCAAGTAGTATAATGGTGCCATACAGTAGAGAACCAACAGGGCCAGCATTAAAAGATCTGCTCACTAAGCCCTATGCTGCCATTTAAGACCATCTCTTCTCTACTGAGAATCTTTTTTGTTATTGTCTTTTCTTTGTAAAGGTTAAATCTGCTAAACACACAGTACTTAAACTAAGAAATTAAATTTTCATTGCATTTTTTCCTTAATAAACAATTTATACTGAGTATATACTCAATCAAATGAATATTCCAGACAACCCATGATGACCAAGTTACCATACTAAGCAGCCATAATGCAACAAAAGTTGATGTTGTAATTACTTTAGATAGCTTAACTGAGTGTAAGTATATGATTTCAATTAGGCTTCTTATAATATTAAAAATAACTCATGCCCCAACTTTCCATTTACATAGTTTCATACTCTACATTAACCCAAGATCCAGTGTTGGAAACCATTGGCATAATTTATCTGGTATAACTTATCAGTTTTTTTTTCTTTTTTTAAAATGAGGGAAAATAACAACTTCCAGGCTCACCTCAAGGTTGTTATAAAAAATAAAATTAAATCAATCATGTTAAAGAGCATTATGAGATGCGAGAGATTAGTATAAATTATGCACTGAAGTAGTAGAGAAACAGGAAATATAAAAGCTGAGTTTCTGAGTTAAAAAACAAACAAACCTTTAAATAGTCTCTTAGGGAAGGTAAGACATGAGCCAAGAGTCTTGTTGATCTTTTACTTGGCTATCCTAAGACCATCAGTGTGGAAATCCATTCTTACTTGAAAATTAAAACAAGTGAATATCCTTAAGACACTTTCTGAGCTAAACAGGTAACCCCTTTAACATGAGATCATCATGTCTTGAGTAAACATAAATACTACTTAGGTGTATTTCCAGGAAGAATTGTTGGTTTGGTGGCTATAATAAACACATTTGCCTAACCACCATCCTTTCTCTGGAAATGTCTTTATCTACTGTCTTTGTAAATAGTCATGTTTATACTAAGTAATGATATTACTTCACCATGAAAATTAGATCAGGAGTGAATGAACACCTATTTCACAGGACAAAATTCTTTCTCATAAGATTTTGAACTACAACACTGAAAATCTAGTTAAGTGATGAGGGGCAAATACACTGAAAGATCGTATAGGATCATTCATTCATTCATTAATTCACTCATTCATTCCAAAAGTTGGTATTCATCAATCAGCAGACAGAAACCAGGCATTAGCCTAAGTCAGGGATAGAATCAGGTTGACCTACAATCTGTGGCAAGAAAAAGATAGGATCACCCATAACACAAAATTATGGGAAGCAAGAATAAAGAGACTGAAAGAAGCCAGTTTACAAAGGCGAGAGGAGAATGGACATGACAAAGAAAAGCAGACTAAGCGACCAGCAAGATCAGGGGCTACCTGATGAGTTCTACCATTTCTGTGCCCTCCCTGCATTTTTTGCTCTTGGCTTCTGTAATATTTCCCGACATCCTTTTAATAAACCCCCTCTTTGCAAGCTGTGTGTGTGTGTGTGTGTGTGTTCCTTACAAGCAAATTTCCCCTGACTAAAAGAAGTGCCATTGTTCATTTTTAATGTAAACTTGAAACATCTTTATTTTTTGCCTAAAATGTAGAGATGTTGTAAGACCAAAAAACATTAAAGTTAGTAATCAAATTCAGCAAGAACAGAGGAGCTTTGTGCCTCCTCCTCCTACCAATTCAGTCCCGTAACTTCTCACTCTGGAAAGTGCATGAATGGCTTGAAGCGGGGAGGGCAGTTAGCATATTATTTCCCTGGGTCCTTACCCTGGAGGGAAATGGGGCTAACTAGCAAGTGACCCAACCGACAAATTCCATTTCAGAGCCAACACATCTCCTCTAGTACAGACAGATTCTGATTTTATTTAAATCCTGCTCAGAATTAAATCCCTGTGACATCAAGCTGAAAAGGAGAGCTAGGTGTGAGATGGAGAGGGAAACGGTTCCTAACTTGATGCGTCCTAATGAAATAGCTTTCAGTGAGGTGACTATTAAGTGCCTGCCAGGGGAGGTGGCAGGGTGCAGCCCTGAAGGCATTGCAGGCACCTGGGAGAGAAGACAGAAAGGGTAGGGGTTTTATTGTGTTAGGGTCTTTCCGCACACATCTGTCTTTGAGTCACCTGCCAATGTAACTAGGTCAGGATGCAAATCTTGTGGAGAAAGTCATAACCAATTCAGAATGTTTCATGGTCAAAATGTTCCTTTGGGCTGACTTGCCAAGGCCCTAAAAAGTGATAGAAATTGGGTTAAAATTAATTTTAGTCCATAATGAGAACAGGAGAGCAGGTTTTAAAGTTGTCTTCTCAGACTTAGCACCTTCTTATTCCTGGTCCTTTGATTGCCTCTCTTCCTAAAGGTATCTCCCATTTTCTTAGGTCTCCAGTGTGTTCATGAAATCATACATACCCCTCATAAAATCCAGGAATATGTCCAAAAAGTCATTCACATGTAGGCACAAAGAACTCCTTAGGTTACAACTGAAAACCCTCTTGGAATAGTGCATTTAAAACTTACATAAAATTGACTAGAGAATTGATCTCCAGGTATGAATATTCAAGCATCAGTGCGTTGCAGGAAGATATACAGGAGGTGGAAGGATGTTCCTGAGGTTAGTTTGAGGGTCTGCAGCTCTTCCAATGGGGCTGCATCTGGGCAAGCACCTGACTACACTGGGACCTATTTGATGCAGAGGATTAGAGTGACCAAGGGTCATAGCAACCTGACCCCCGACACTCACTTTTGACACTCAGAAGGCCAGATATTGGTATTAAAATATTTTGTTAAAGTTCATCGTTCGGAAAGGTGTAAAAAACTATTGATTTTGAAAGATGGGAGGTTCTCAGAAACACCTGATCTTTCTTCTTCCTGTCCATGTTCCCAGTGATCCCATTTCTCTCAGATCTTCCTCACCCATCGCCACACTGCTGTCACGTTCATCTCACCACCCTCAACAACACATATAGTGTCCTTATATCAAAATCAAGGCAAGCATATTGCTAAAAACCCATTTGAGACTTGAAGTTAGGATAAGGAAAGGGGCCAAAGACTATGGGGGAAAATGAGCTATTAATTGGCATGCACAATTACACAAGTAATTCACAAAGCAGTTACTGTGCTCTGCGGTCTTTGTTTTTTTTGTTTTGTTTATTGACCCATAAGAATAGAATGCATTTGTTTCCAAAGCAAAATAAGCCAGGTTTTTATGATAAATGTTTTCTCACATATTACAAGTTTTCAAACATTAATTCTAACCCTGCAAAACTGAAAAGTCTATCACTGTAGTTTATGTTCCCAGTAGGAGAGGCAACTTCATTTTTTAGAGGCAAATAGAACAATCCTTTGCACTGTGATTCTTCCAGAAGAGATTTGCTTTCATGCTCTTTGAATGTACCTATAATTGACTTCATAGCATCTTGGTCAGGGAGGCTTACTTTTCTTTAAAGCAAGCTGAATTTTCATGAAGTGAGGAAGAGTTTCCAAGGACAGGAAGTTACAAATTTTTGAAGGGTGCCAACATCTGAGAAAGAATTTATGTCAAGCCAAAGAGATTTGAGTTTTGCTGTTCATTTACATGATGCCTGTGCCAATGACCCTCAGAGTCTCCATCTTTCTATCTGTGAAGAGTAAGAATATTTGGGATTTTATTTTGTGATAGTATGTGCTGCCTCTACCTCCTCTGCCTGCAAGGTAAAGGCAGAGTGAGAGCACCAAGCCTCTCTGGCACCACTGCTGTTTGTTTCTGGATAGCACATGTCATATCAGGCTAATGTGAGCCTGGATACCCCTCACATACATGGCCTTCTTCATCTAGTCCTCCTGACCACCAGCTGTTTGCCTTCTCTTCATTCCCATATTCCTCATTGCTCAGACTCTTCTTATAAGGCAACCCTATAAACAAAGAGAGGAAGCCCTGATAACCATCATGTTTGGCACCACAACCAGCAAGCGCTGTGAAAACCATTTATAAAAGGGCTATCATTCTGTTTATAATCTGCTTTCATGAATTGCTTTTAACTAACTCAAGGAGTAGCTGCACTAAGGTAGGAAGGTTTGTGACCCATCTGTCGAGTGTGTAATTTCCTTTTCATTGGCTAGCACAGCCCAATAAAAAAATATATTATTAGGTGCACTAACTCAATCAGCAAACAAATGACAGGCAGATGGTCTTCAAAAGCAATACTGACCATGAATGCCAGAGAGCCACCATGTGGACCCCTGCTTTTAGGGAGCCTTTGTCTGAAAACACTCCACTGGGTTAAGTGATGCAAAATACAACAGAAGAGAGAGAAGCTGTGTGTAAATTAGGGAGAAGTTACCAGCTTCTGAAGCACTCCATGAAAGGCTATGATAATTTTACTGGGAACAGAAAAAAAATCCCACTTAAATAATATATTTTTGTGATGGTGCTGAAATCAAATAGATAACGTTCACATGACACTGCTGTTCTAAATCCTGGTTAGTCAGATTTTTTTTTTCTCTAAAAGGCTCTTTAGCTCACAGAACTTTCTCAAGTTTTATTTTAGCTGAGTGATAAAATTAGTTGAGTAAAGGCTTTGCATGATAGAATTTCACTGATTAAATGGAAGGAAAGAAAAGAAGTAAGGGAAGGAGGGAGAAAAGGTGGAAAGAGAAAGGGACTTCTAAAAGATTTTGAAAAATCAGTGAGATCAGAAACTGGCATGGGTAATTTTTTCAAAGTAAAAGAGTTTAGCATGTTGCCTAAAATAGCACAGAGTAAGCACTCGATAACTTATCAATGATGATAAGTTGTGCATAGAACATACAAAACCTTCAATGGTTGGTAACAGTGAGCAGCATACTAGCTCTGTGTCCTGGATAACCCACAGTTCTCGGGGCGTGAGCTCTGGTCAATAGTGGCTGGGGATATGGGTTCACTAATTTGCAATCTCTACTGGCTGCCAAGAGACCTCCCAGAGTGTGAATGTCCATGGTCCATGGTCTGGAAATGGTGAAGTTTACAATTTTCCCTTTTAGTAGTTGATGTCAAAATTTTGATCATCAGCTATCAATTAGTTTTGGTTATAAAAGTCCACTTATGTCCCAGCATTTAATAATTTATCTCCCATAATCTATTAGCCACCAGCACAGATCTTTAGGTTCTGGTATCTTGCTAGACATTTTGGCCTTATTGCCCTTTGGGTTAATTATACATGCCTAAATGATGAAATGTTAACACTTGCCTTCTACATTCCAAGGAGTTCCATTTCATGGCAATATCTTTTATAGTCCATGCAGCCTGCAAATGAAGTTACCATGAGTCTTTTAGAGATGCTGGAGACCTTTCACCAGTTAATTCCATACCCCTCAGTGAAGGCGTTGTGCACCACTGCCTCCCAGGAAACAGAATGGGTGGTGGCAGCCCTGTCCTTATGTAGCAATCTGTTCTACCATCCCCACCTCCCCAGCCTTCTGACTCATCCCACAACACCCTGCCAAAACAGTCCAGTGTACCAACCTCATGTACGCACTTTTTTCTTTTCAAGGCTTTTAGAGAGTTAACAAATGCCAACCAACTATACAATCCATAGTCCCTATAACACACAACTGTCTCAACTGTCACATCCTTAAATAAACCTAACCATTATCTCAATCCACTATGGGTAAGTGTCTTGGAAATCACCACTCATATTATTGCAACATATTATCATCACTCATAATCAGCAATGGTGTTTTTCTTATAGTCTGGCTAGTGAGAGATCTGGCTCAAAAATCCCATTCTAAAGATCTGTAGTCTAGGAACACTCTTAGTACCAACTGTCTTAGCCTAAAAGCAGTGCCTGAGATAGTAATTTATTCAGATGTGATTCCAGAGATCAGGTATGTTAGGACGAAAAGACAAGGAAGGAAGAAAAGTCCAGTAGTGATGTTACTGTATCAGTCACTACTATAGGGTCTGGCTTTCAATTCCATGTACCTTTCTTAAGATTCTTCTAAAATGTGTGTCCAGGGGGCAAGAAGGTGGAAGAGTGAATGGAAATCACACTGATGTCCTCCCAGGACCAATCTGGAATTACTATCATATTGTGGAGAAATCATCCAGAGCAAAAACAACTGCACAATAGCAAGAGAAAAGCCTTATAACTTCAGACAGGAAATCATCTGTAGCACAACCTGACTGGTAAAGAATGTGGTGGAGACTCAAGAAGCCTGGCTGGGCAACCACAGACAGCAGCACCAGAGGGATATTTAAACAGCCAGTAGGAGCCCCCTCAAAAGAGTGGCATCTAAACCATAAGTGGGGATCCCCAGCCTACAGCACCAGAGCCCAAAAATTACACAGATAACAGCCAGCTGCATATATCAGCAGGGTTGCTCTCTGCCAGAGACAGGTGGCTGGAGGTGCAAAGAGCCATTTAAAGGATCAACACATAAATTTTTATTTGCTGTCATGTACCTTGGGCTCTGGCAAAGGAGTGGGCAGAGTGGGATAGAGACACCTGGGGAGAGACAGGGGACAGAGGTTTTGGGGAGAGAACTGGGATAATAGCCTCTGAGATCACGGTGCTGACATCCCCCACACAGCAGCAGCCATCTTGTTTAGGCAGACCATTCCCCTGAGCAACAGCAGTGTGAGACAACACAATAACACTGCCCCCAGGACAGACTCTGCCCTGCCCTGTGGTGCCTAAGCCTTACTGCTAAGTGCAGCGTGACTAGATCAACAACTGAAGGAGAGAGCCACAGACAGTAGATTCCTGGAAGTCTCGAACAGACTGCCTAAATTCAGACAGGGTCAATATCTGATGTCGTCAGAGGCAGATCCAGAAAGATAAAAGTGTTAAATACTATAGGCTACTAAAATGAAATCCACTGTGGTGTTCTCCATGATTTGCGATATTTTCTTTACTGCATAGCTTTTTAATGTTCATTTTGGATCCATCAAGTTTGTGCATATTAAGTCATTAGATTTTATACTAACAGTTTTTTCTCTCCTTTTTTATAATAATTTTAATCTCTTTACAGCATTATTAATATTGGTTCATATGTTCTTCAAAGAGGGATTGCAGGGATGAGTTATTTTTGCAGACGTGGGTTTGTTTCCTGGGCTTTGTGGTTTTTCTTCTGTCAGCCCCTGCATAAAAACACACAAGATATGGTGGGCAGAGTGACCCTTATTCAACCAGCCAGAGGGAAGGCCCACCAAAGAACAGCCAAACAACAATCAAAACCCAAATATTTCCAGAGCCAACATAAATGACATAAAAGACATCCAAAGAGCAGCAATTCTAGAGATTGAGGAGCCTGTACCACTGAATCTCACAAGTCTCTTACCATAGAAATTCACACCACAAAGTCAGGTAGTCAAGACAGATGAATTTAAGAAGCAGAAGCAAAAGCAAAAAAAAAGCATCTCAAAAATAATGGAAAGACAAAGAAACACCCTGCAATCAAAGGGAAGGGAGGAATCCCCAGAAAGAAAACTAAATGAAATATACACAAGTAAACCATCAGATATTGAGTTCAGAGCAATGGTTCTAAAGAAGCTCAATGAGCTCAGTGAGCTCAGAGAGAATTACAAAACACTACAGAGCAACTAAGAGGAACTTACAGAAAACTATATTAGCATGAAAAAGGACATAGAAACTATCAATGAGACAAGAGGAAATGAAGAATACAATTTCTGACTTGAAGAACACAGTAGAAGGAATCTAAAGAGGATAATGAAGCAGAGGATTGAATCAGCAACCTGAAGGACAAGGTATTAAAAAGCTCCCAGAAAGAGCAAGAAAATGAAAAAGACTCAAAAAGAATGGAGAGGCATTTAGGGAAATGCAGGACAACCTGAAATGTAATAATATTCATATAATAGGGATATCAGAAGGAGAAGAAGAGGAGCAAGGGATAGGAAACTGTTTGAAAAGTAATGATGGAAAACTTCCCTAATTTGAGGAGAGAAAAAGTCACAGAAGTCCAGAAAATACAGAGGGTCCCATTCAAGAAGAACTCAATGAGACCCCCTCTAAGACACATCACTGTTAAAATGGAAAACCATCAAAGACAAACAGAGAATCTTAAAGGCAGCAAGAGATAAACAACTAAAAACATACAAGGGAGCCCCAATTCAGCTAGCAGCTGACTTCTCAACAGAAACACTAGAAGCCAGAAGGGAATGGCAAGAAATATTCCAAGTCATGAAAAACAAAGGCCTGAAACCAAGACTTCTCTACCCATAAGGCTCTCAATTAAAATGGAAGGTGAAATAAGGAGTTTCCCAGAAAAAAAGAAGGCTAAGAAAATATACTTCCAACAAAAAAAAGCATTGCAAGGAATGTTAAAGAGAGTGCTTTAAGAAGATGAAGAAAAAGAGTGAAAAAGAGAAGAACAGGGCAACAAATGGAAAAAAATGAATAAGTAGCTATCAATAATGAACTTTAAATATCAATGGATTAAAGGTTCCCATCAAGGCATAAGGTAGCTAAATGCATAAGAGAATGTGACCCACACATATGTTGTCTACAAGAGAGCCACCTAAGAACAAAGGAGCAACATAGGCTGAAAGTAAAGGGATGAAAAAAATATTCCAAGCAAATGAACAGTAAAGAAAAACGTGGGGTAGCAATGCTTACATCAGACAAACTAGATTTCAAAAAAAAATCCATAAAAAGAGACACAGACGAACACATCAAATTACTCAAAAGAACAATCCATCAGGAAGACATAAACCCTTATGCACCCAACGTAGGAGCAACCAAATATATAAGGAAAATCTTGGAAGGCTTCAAGAAACATATTGACAGCAACACACTGATAGTAGGGGATTTTAACATCCCATTGTCAACAATGGATAGATCTTCCAAACAAAACATCAACAAGAATATTGTGGAACTGAACCATGCATTAAATCAAATAGACTTGTGACATTTATAGAACTCACCCCAAAAAAGCAAAATGCACATTCTTTTCAAATGTACATGGACCATTTTCAAAGATAGACCACATGATAGGACACAAAACAAGCCTCAACAAATTCAAGAATATTGAAATCATAACAAGCATTTTCTCGGACCTCAAGGTGCTTGAAACCAGAAATGAAACTCAAGGAGAAAACTCAGAAACATTCAGTCTCATGGAGACTGAATAGCATGCTATTAATAAATGAATGGGTCTGTAATTAGATCAAAGAAGAAATAAAAAAGTTTCTGGAAACAAATGAAAATGAACACACAACAGTCAAAAACCTATGGGACATAGCAAAGGCAGTCCTGAGAGGGAAGTTCTACAGACCTACCTAAAAAAGATAGAAAAATCTCAAATAAACAACTAATCCCTCCAGCTTCAAGAACTGGAGAACCAACAACAAATAAATCCCAGAGTGAGTAGAAGGAAGGGAATAATCAAGATCAGAGCAAAACTGAATGACATAAAGACTAAAAGAACAATTCAAAGGATCAATAAATCCAGGATCTGGTTCTTTGAAAAGATAAACAAAATCAACAAGCCTTTAACCAGATTCATCAAGAAAAAAGAGAGAGGACCCAAATAAAAAATATCAGAAATGAAAGAGGAGAAATTACAACTGATACCACAGAAATACAAAGGATTACAAGAAATTACTGTGACCAATTATATGCCAAGAAATTTGAAAACCTCGATGAAATGGACAAATTTCTAGAAAAATATATCCTTCCAACACTGAACTGAGAAGAAGCAGAAACCTGAAAAGACCAAAAACAGCAGGTGAAATTGAAGCAGTAATTAAAAAAAAAAAAAAAAAAAAACCTCTCAGCATTAAAAAAAAAAAAAAAAAAAAAAAAAAAAAAAAAGCCCTAGACTGGATGGTTTCACAGAATTTTACAAAACATTTAAAGAAGTGCTAACCCCTATTTTTGTCAAACTATGAAAAAAAAAATCCAAGAAGAGGGAAGATGCCCAAACTCTTTTCTTTTTTTTTTTTGAGGCCAGCATCATCCTAATCCCAAAACCAGATAAAGACATAACCAAGAAAGAAAACTACAGGCCAATGTTGCTAATGAACAAAGACACTAAAATCCTCAACAAAATATTGGCAAACTGCACCCAAGCAATACATTAAAAAGATCATCCACCATGATCAAGTGGATTGAGCCCAGGGTTGCAAGGATGGTTCGATATTTGCAAATTGGTAAATGTAATACATCATATAAACAAAAAGAAAGACAAAAATCACATGATCATATCAATAGGTGCAGAAAAAACATTTGATAAGGTACAGCATCCATTCATGATAAAAACACTCACCACAATGAGAGTAAAGGAGGCATGACTCAACATAATAAAGGCCATATATGAAAAACCTACAGCCAGCATTATACACAACAGGCAAAAACTGAAACATTTCCCATTAAGATTGAGAACAAAGCAAGGTTGTCTGCTTTCTCCACTTCTATTCAACATAGTATTTGAATCCCTAGCCACAGCAATCAGACAAGAAAAAGAAATAAAAGGCATCTAAAGTGGAAAGGAGGAAGTAAAACTGTCATTGCTTGCAGATGGCATGATAGTTAGTGTTCAGAGAAAACCCCATAGGCTCCACCAGAAAACTACTCGACCTAATGAGTGACTTTGGCAAAATAGCAGGATAAAAAGTCAATATTCATAAATCAAAGGCATTTTTGTACTCAAACAATGAAATATAAGAATCAGAAATCAGGAAACAAATCTCATTTGCTATAGCAATGAGAAAAATTAAGTACCTAGGAATAAACTTAACCAAGGAGGTGAAAGGCCTGTACACAGAAAACTATACAACACTGAAGAAAGAAATTAAGGAAGACACAAATAAGTGGAATTATATACTGTGTTCATGAGTTGGAAAAATTAACATCATCAAAATGTCCATACTACTCAAAGCAATTTATAGATTCAATGCAATCCCTATTAAAATACCAATGATGTATTTCACAGATACAGAACAAATGTTTCAAAAATTTATATGGAACCATAAATGACCCTGAATACCCACAGCAATTTTGAGAAAGAAGAACAAAGTAGGAGGGATCACAATACCTAACAACAAACTATATTACAAGGCCACTCTGATTAAAACAGTCTGGTACTAGCATAAGAAAAGACACATAGACCAATAGAATAGAATAGAGTCCAGAAATAAATCCATGTCTCTATAGTCAATTAATATTTGACAAAAAGGGCAGAAGCATAAAATGGAGTAAAAATAGCCTCTTCAACAAATGATATTGGGAGAGTTGGACAGCAACATGCAAAAAAAAAAAAGAAGAAGAAGAAATTTGACCACCATCTTACACCATACAAAAAAATAAACTCAAAATGGATAAAATACTTAAGTATAAGTCACAACACCATTAAAGTCCTAGATGAGAACATGGGCAGGAAACTCTCAGATATTCCATGCAGCAATATTTTCACCAGTCTGTGCCCTAGAGCAAGGGACATAAAGAAAAGAATAAATAAATGGGACTTCATCAAAATAAGAAGCTTCTGCACAGCTAAAGAAAACATCAGCAAAATGAAAAGGGAACTAACCATATGGGAAAATATATTTGCCAATGACACCTCGGACAAGGATTTGATCTCCAATATATATAAAGAACTCGCACGACTCTACTCCAGGAAGACAAAAAAACCAATTAAAAACTGGGCAAAGGACCTGAACAGACAGTTCTCCAAGGAGGACATACACAGGGCCCAGAGACATATGAATGGATGCTCAGCATCACTAGCCATCAGAGAAATGCAAATTAAAAGCACAATGAGATACTGCTTCACACTGGTCAGAATGGCCATCATTAACAAATCAACAAACAACAAGTTCTGGTGAGGTTGTGGAGAAAAGGGAACCCTAGTACACTCTTGGTGGGAATGCTGACTGGTGCAACGATTTATGGAAAACAGTGTGGAATTTCCTCAAAAAGATAAAAATGGAACTGGCTTTTGACCCAGCAATTCCACTGCTGGGATTATAAACTAAGATTCCTGAAAGGCCAGTTCCAAAGAGCCTATTCACCCCAATGTTCATAGCAGCACAATTTATAATAACCAAGTGCTGGAAGCAACCTAAATGCCCATCAATAAATTAGTGGATCAAAAACTATGGTACATTTACACAATGGAATACTATGTAGCAGAAAGAAAGAAAGAGCTACTCTCCTTCACGACAGCATTGATGGAACTGGAGAGCATTATGCTAAGTAAAATAAGCCAGGCAGTGAAAGACAAATATCATATGATCTCACCTATAAGTGGAACCTAATAAACAAAACCAATGACCAAGAAAAATAGAATCAGAAACATTGAAAGAAAAAAGAAACCACCAGTAACCAGAGGGGAGGGGGAATGGGGGTTATGGGGAAAAGAAGGGGAAGGGTCAAGTCAAAGAACGCGTATAAAGGACCCATAGACAAAGCCAAAATAGGGAAGGATTGAGTGTAGGAGGTGGGGGTGGGTGGGGCAGGGGAAAGTGGTGGCAGGAAAATGGAGGTAAAGGTAATTAAAAAATTAAATTAAATTAAATTAAATTATATGTGTGCCCAATTCATCAGCCCACATGATGAAATGGGGAAGCTGTCAGTTTTCATTGCTTGTTGGTCAAGGGATGCCCTATAGATATTAACTCCCTCACACTTACAGGTTGTGTAAGCATAAGTGATAAGCAGTTATTTTTTGAAAATGTCTAATTGAAGAGGCCTTTTGAAAAGGTATAGAGCTCTCTTCAAAAAGAGAATCTGCTCTGCTTCCCCCACATACTTAATTCACTAAAAGTGCTTATTTCAAATTAAGGAAGCATCTTTCCCCTTTCTTTTTTCTTTTCCCTTCTCAACCTCCTACATTTCACTTAAAAAGTTCTAACACTCTGCACCATGTGTCCTTTCAGCATCCTAGGCTGAAATTAGACAATCGAGCAAGAAAAAAATTGTCATCATCACTCACATCTAAATATCTATTATTAAAATGTGCACATGGGAACAATCATCTTTAACTCCAAAATTATATGAGAACTAATGTAGGATTATCAGAATATTCATTGGGAGAAGAAAAAAGAACAAAACAGTACTGAGAGACAGCTCTGTGAAGAGTAGCTGTGTGGAGCCAACACATGAGCCTGACGCCTCTGAGCATTAACACATGGTGCCTCCATCAAAGGTCTGTATATGCAACTCAGCTGCTGGACTGACAGAAGATTTGGGGTTGTTAACACACACTTCATTAAAATACCAGCTAAAATCCAGGTTCAAAATCCCATAGTTTGTGTTAGTTGATAAAACTCAATTGCTTCTAATTACTGTTAGTGCAGCTTTAAAATAATATTTTGTTGTAATAAAGGATTCAATATGACAAGTGAGAGTTGGCCCACTGAACTGCAAACACTGGGCTAGAGGGAAGTATGCATACGCAAGTGCTCTGCCTGGCTTGTTTTTCTGAAAAATTTCTAAGCATGCACCAGAGGAGAAATAGCCAGTCTTCAAATGGTTTTGAAAAGATGGGGACAACTCAAACACTGGATGTTATTTGCATCCGTGACTAGTCACTGTAGCTTAAGAGGTGAAACACTGAGCTGAAATGAGAGAAGCAGAGTTGTGATTTTTCAATGCATTTATGGAGCATGCACCAAAATTATCCAACATCATCTTCTTTCAATACTTCTGTTTTCTTCCTCTACCCCTTTCCTAAAAGGTTGTCAAGACTGGCACGCTTGGTAAGATGAGACATCCTCAAATATTCAAAGTTCTTGCCCTTAGCATTGGAGAAAGGGAAATCTTCTCTCATCAATACTTCCACTCACTGTAACCAAGAAACTCTGGTCTTCTTAAGATTTCTCCAAAGAGCTAAACTACGTCCCACCTCCTGGCTCTCATACCTGTTCCTGCCACCAAGCCTACCCTCTTTACCCAGACCCTCCTAACTTAGCTAACTCCTACCCAAACTTTACATCTCTGCTTAAACTCTAGCTCTGATAAAAGTCTTCCTTGACCCTCCATGTTTGTTAGGTCCCCATTGTAGGTACGTTGTCATTACACCCTGCATATCTCCTTCAAGGCTCTTTTATCAAAATTGTGATCATTTGCATAATATTTGTTTAATCTGCTTTCTCTATTAAGCTCCAAAGCATGGGCATCTCTTTTGTCTACGGCCATATCCAAAGTATATAGGGCATCATAATTGACTGCTTAAATAAATAACAAAGATCAGATAATTGGAGTATTGGGAAGAAAGAATAAGATACTAATAGAGACATTGGCTAGGACCACTGTAAAATATTTGGTGAGAGAGAACTCACTCAGCAAGGAAAAAAAGGAGAATCTTTTCATGCTGTTGACAAAAACCTCAAAGGAAGCTACAAAACCCTGTTGGAGAAACCCAGGTTTGTGTACTGACCAACTGTTCTTTATTAGCAAAGACTATCCTCATTTTCAATGTCCTGTGAACAGGTGTCCCAGATTGGTCCATATGTGACGTATCTCTAGTTCTGTCCAGGGGCTTCTCACTATTTGACTCCTGCACAGCCATAAATTCCATCTTAGTCCTGAACTCTCACATCATACTTCAGAGATAGGTCTCAAGCATAGATCTTCTCCTTGAACCTTCTAACAACTGAGAATAAAGATGATGATGGCAAATAATATTCATAACAATAACAATAAATATAATGGTGCAGTGGTATCTTTTGGCTGACCAGTATCCATTCCTTCTTTGGTAGTAACTTTCTGAAACCTTACATGGAAATGACAGTTCCCAATGGTCCCCAGTGGTTCTCTGTCCTCTCCTGGCTAGGCTATTCAGTTGCTCACTTTCTGGCATTTGAATCTTGAACAAAGTAACAATAAGACAGAAAATGGTTTGAGTTCATTCACTGCAATAGAAGCACCCTGGAAAGACGATTGGGGAATTTCTTCTTCCTAGACTTCTGAACCACAACTTGAACTGCCAGAACTCCTTCCATATCTGGACCTGTATTTCCTGTTTGGTCTGTCAGTGTTCAATATTCTTCTAATAAATACTCTTTTAATTTAAGCAGCCAGAGTCTGCTCCTATTCGTTTCAACTAAAACTTCAACCAAATCACCCTGATGCAGTGAAGATACAGTGATGATGATGATGATGATGACGATGATAACAAATACCTCCTGAGATTTCATGGAAATCTTCCTTATTGAAACTCAAATCATTCTAAAATTATGACACTCACTTATTCAGATAACTTTTCTGTATTTAAGTAGCTCAAAATTAAATCAAGTCTTAATGATGATTCTTTTAAAATACAAAGTATCAGTACACCAAACATTTCTATGAAAACCAGAATTGTGATATAATTTAATCTTTATTATTTGGCTTTATATTTTCATTTTAATTTTTATAAGCATTTGCTGGATCAAACAATATATTTTTCTTAAAATTATCTCACTGAGGAACTCCTTATTAATATTAACATGCAAATGTATTCCTATTTAAATATTTGAAAATTCTAAAAAATGATTTTTGTACAAATAAATCAACAGCTTTCATAGTCATTGTAGCAGTCTTATTTTAATAACATGTATTCATATGTCAACTGAATAATAGAATTTTATGAGATACAGTTCTTAAGAACAGTTTCACTACAAGTGAAATTGTGAATGATTTCCTATATTTAAAAGTGAGTATTCTTAAACTGCATTAGACAGCTATGCTATATAACCAACCCTAAGATTCAGAGGCTTAAAATTATAATTATTTATTCTTACTCATATATGTGCAGGTCCGCTAAAGCTCAGCTGACCTGGTCTGGGTGACTCTGTTTCAAACTGCAGAACTAGCTGGTCTTGGCTCCTTGCTGCAGCTTGGGCTCAGGTCTCCTCCGTGGGTAGTTATTCTGGATCCCAGGCTGATGGAACAGCAGCTGCTCAGATGCTCTTCTCATGGCAGTGGCAGAGGTGCAAGATGGCAAGCCTAACTGCACAAACACATTCCAAGCCTTTGCTTGTATCACAATCAGCAAAATCCCATTGTCTAAAGCTCGTCACATGGTCGAGCCCGACATTGATAAGGTGGGGAAAAGAGTGAATATTTCCTGAATAATAATCAAACTATCGCAAAAACTAGCAATGCCTCTGAAAGACATACCTTGCTTATGTAAATAATATTATTTTGCTGACTAGGTATGATATTAACTTATTTGATCATGCGCAAATTCAGAAATGACCTTGAAAATGGCATTTAGCTAATTGGCTGTCCAAAATCTAAGGCCAAAAATAGCAGACAAGGGATGAATCCCAAACCCAAAATTGACACTTCAGTTTATCCAAACCTAACTTGGCAAAAGTTGCCCCACTTTGTAGTGGCACGGCTGGAGGTTTACCCAGATTTCCCCAAGCTGAATTCCATGTTCGTAAGCACTGGGCTGCAGTGCTCCACAGTAAGTATCATGTCCGTATTTGGAAAAGAAAAAATTGAAACATTGACCATTGAAGCATCAGATATTTACAGTGTGTCAGGCTTTGAGTCAGAGGGTTTATTTATATTATTTCATTTTATCCTTAATATTATGAGGATGAGGTAATTTTTCAGAATTTACAGATAAGGAAATAACTTTTCAGGAAGTTTTAAAGCTTACCTTTTTAAGTACAAGCAGGTAGAAAGCAGAAAACCTAAGTTTTAAAACCATACCTACATGACCACAAACCATGGGGTTTTTTTTGTTAAACTATTGTCTCAAAATATTCAGGACTGAGAGCTAGTTCCTGAACCCATGCACCTTTACCCGATGATTTCTCTATTACCCCAGCAACCATATTTCCAAAACCATACAATTTTTTTAAATACATAGTTTAACAACTGGTCAAAAATATTTGAATTTAAGATTGTTTCACACATCTTGGTTGCCATAAATATATAACATACCCCCTTCTTATTAATTCAGCCATCATTTTGAGTTTTTTTCAATATGAAGGGAGTATAGGAGTATATCTCTATACAGGGTACAGAAGAAGTAACACCTGCTTGAGTGTGGTTGGTAGGGTAAAAATATGGGTATAATAATTTATAGTTTTAATTTGAATGTTTCACTTAAAATGTCATATGGTGTGCTTGAATGTGATATTGTGATGTTAGAGAATTACATGATTATGATTTTGTAATAAGAAAGGGGTGTTATTTGTGCTGGACCTTGTGTATTATTTCAAGTGTATTATCTTTTACCATTAAGAAAAAATTTATATTGAAAAGGTCTAAATGTTGCACAAAGCCTTCCATTTACATGTTGCATTGTACCCAGATGTGGAATTATAGCATCCTGTCACTAATAATAAATTATAATAATGATATAAAATTATGTTTGTAAGAATTTTCAGTTCATAGACTTTAATCAGGATTCCTTTAATTTACACATTAACAATTATTTTCCAATTACTGTATTTTGATAAACTTTATAATATATTCTTCAAGAGAATGCAGGTTTTGCAAAACTTTTTAGCAAGATCAACTCTACTCTATAAATATGCCTTGTACTGCAAAATATAAAATTAAACTCTTCTGCCCTGTGTGGCTCAGTTGTTTGGGCATCATCCTACAAAGTGAAAGGTCACTGGTTCAATTATGGGTCAGGGCACATGCCCGGGTTGCAGGTTCAGTCCCCAGTTGGGGCACATGTGAAAGGCAACCAATCAATGTTTCTCCTACACTAAAAATAAATAAAATATTTAATTTATTTTTTATTTTTATTTTTAAAGTATATTTTATTGATTATGTTATTACACTTGTCCCATTTTTTCCTCCCCTTCATCCCTCTCTGCCTTGCACCCCCTCCACCCTCCTGCATTCCTCCCCTATCCCCCTCCCCTCGCTTAGTTCATGTCCATGGGTCATACATATAAGTTCTTTGGCTTCTCCATTTCCTATATTATTCTTACCTCTCCCTGTCTATTTTGTACCTACCAATTATTCTTCTTATTCCCTGTATCCCTTTCCCCTATTTTCCCCTCCCCACTGATAACCTTCCATGTGATCTCCATTTCTAGATTCTGTTCCTGTTCTAGTTGTTTGCTTAGATTTTGTTTTTATTTTTTAGGTTCAGTTGTTGACAGTTGTGACTTTATTGTCATTTTACTGTTCATAATTTTGATCTTTTTCTTTTTCTTACATAAGTCCCTTTAATATTTCATGTAATAAGAGCTTCATGATGATGAACTCCTTTAACTTGACCTTATCTGGGAAGTTCTTTATCTGCCCTTCCATTCTAAATGAGAGCAATGCTGGATAGAGTAATCTTGGATGGAGGTCCTTGCCTTTCATGACTTTGAATACTCCTTTCCAGCCCCTTCTTGCCTGTAATGTTTATTTTGAGAAATCAACTTCTAGTCTTATTACTACTCCTTTGTAGGTAACTGTCTCCTTTTGTCTTGCTGCTTTTAAGATTCTCTCATCTTTAATCTTGGGTAACTTAATTATGGTGTGTTTTAGTGTGTTCCTCCTTGGGTCCAATTTCTTTGGGACTCTCTGAGCTTCCTGGACTTCCTGGAAGTCTATTTCCTTCTCCAGATTGGGGAAGTTTTCCTTCATTATTAAATAAATAAATAAAATATTTTTAAAAACTAAACTCATCTACAATATTCTATGTTAATTTGCTGGACTCTATGCTCAGAGAACCTCAACCAAAGAGTTAGTCTCCTTTGGATAATAATTCATTGTGCATGATATTTTCTGTTGATTAATTAAAATTAGAATGATTGTGCCAAAATAAAAATTAAGAAAATCATTCCTGGCTGATGTGGCTTAGTGGATTGAGCACTGGCCCATGAACTGAAAGATTACTGATTCAATTCCGAATCAGGGCACATGCCTGGATTACAGGTCAGGTCCCCAGTGAAGGGCATGCAGGAGACAACCACACACTGATGTATCTCTTCCTCTCTCCCTTCCCTCTGTCTAAAAAGTAAATAAATATAATCTTTAAAAATAAAGAAAAAACATTTGTTGTTCTATCCTGAGTAGTTAGGATAGAAAATATAACATAAGAAATAAAACATTTTCCCAGTTTTATTGAGGTATAATCTACAAATAAAAATTGAAATTCTTGGAAATATGTAGTGCAATGGAAGGGACCGTGTACCAGTTCTGAACCAGGGTCTCCAGAGGCCTTGGATACTTTGGCCCTATCTTTTGGAACCACATCCACATGGCCACATGACCAAGCCTGGGCTACCCTGCTGGAATATGAGAGCTATGTGGGGCACGGCTTAACCAGCCCAGCTGAGACCATCCGCTACTAACTAACACTCAGTCATCTTGGCACTTGACCTTAATTCATGAATGAACTCAGCCAAGGCCAGAAGAACAAGGCAGCTAAGCTCAGTACTAATTATTGGTTTGCGTAATTGTCTATATAAGAAGTTATATAAATATTTGTTTTAAATCACTAAGTTCTTGGAGTAGTATGTTATTCAGCAAAACTAACCAATTAAAAGAAACCTAACTGATACAGATTCAAAGCAGAGAACTAGGTTAGGCAGAGCTTTAAATGGAAAGGAAAAATGCTAAAATTTGTTTCTGGTGGTGGATACATAGGTATTTGTTGTATCCTTTGTAAATTTTATTGATTTTAATGTATTCATCATCAAATTTTGAATTAAATTATAAGTTTAAATTTATAATTGAAACACTAAATGTTGAAGTACCAAAAATTTCTTTTGTGAGGAAATTTATGACATTATATATAATGTAGAAAGATGCAAGAAAGACATTAATCAAGACTAGACATATAGAAGCTATAAGAGAAAATGTACATATATTGGACTGTAGATAAATTTAAAACTTTTGTGTAGCAAAAGAAACCATAAACAAAGTCAAGGAACAAACCATCAGTTGGAACAAAGCAAAGAACAACCAGAGGTATAATATCTATGATATATACAGCCCTCTGCAAGTCACCAAGAGAGAAATAAACAACCCAATAGAAAACAGGCAAAGGGCATAAAGAAGCATTTCACAAAACAGTCTATTCAAATGGCTATCTCACATAAAAAAAAAATCTTCAAACTAGTAAGAACAATGCAAATTAAAGTAAGAGTAATATAGCACTTCAGATGCACTACACTGGAAGGAAAATATTTTGTTATCAAAATACAGATAAAAGGTACTCACAGAGATGGCTGATTAAAATGTGAATTATTAGAGTTTGGGGAAAGCAATCTTTCAAAAATCTATTGAAATTACAGGCACATGCATACACCCAGAAATTCCACTTTCAGAATTGTATCTTTCAGAAAGATAAGCATCAACATAGCAAGGTATTTTTGTTAATGGCAAAATAATAAAATAAAACAAATATAACCTGGAAATATATAGAATGCCTATCAGCAAAGAAATGGGTAACTAGCATTCAGTACATTTTTTATCTGTGGAATATTGTACAGAAAATAAAACAAATGAGTTAGAAATATGCTTGGATGTAATACTTGATTGGACAGAGAAGTTACAGAAATAGAAATGTGTCAAAAATATGATCTCACTTTAAAAATAAAACAATGCTTCCAAAACACTGAACATATATACCAGGTCTGTCCAGAAATCCAGCCATTTTAATATAACAAGAACAGTTTCCACAACATCAGTGTAACCTGGCAGCAAAGCAGAGTAAACTGGGATGGGCATGCTTGAGCAATAAAGACTTCACTATACTACTCAGTGGGGCCAGTAGATGCCATTAAATGACCATGTTTACTATGCGGCCATTGCATTCAAAATGGCTGAATGAGTAGAGCAATGAATCTGCATCAAATTTTTCATTAAACTTGATCATTCCTCCCTAGAAGCTATTCAGATGATTCAGAAGGCTTTCAGGGACGATGAAATGAGTGCAGCACAAAAAAGTGTGGCACAAACACTTCAAAGGTGGTTGAAAATCTGTCAAAAGTGACCCACATTCTGGAAAGCCTGCAACAAGCAGAACAACTGAGAATGTTGAATGTGTACGGGCTGCAATCAACGAAGGTTTGCACCTGACAGTGCAAGAACTAGAAGTCTATCTGGAGATTCCAAAAACTACTGTGTCTGAGATTTTGACTCAGGATCTTGACATGAAACATGTTGTGGCAAATTCATTCCATGGCTTCTGCAACCAGAGCAGAAGGAACATCATGCTGCAGTTGCAAATGACTTGGTTCAAACAATTATCAATTACCCACATTTCCTCAAGAAGGCCAAAACAGAAGATGAATCATGGGTCTATGGCTATGATCTGGAAAGAAAGGCCCAGTCATCCCAGTGGAAGTTGCTTAGTTCTACACACTCGAAGAAGGCACAGCATAGTCACAGCAAGATCAAGGTCATGTTAACTGTGTTTTTTGATTGGGAAGGTATTGTCCATCAGTAAGACACCCCTCCATGCCAAACAGGTAATAAGGAGAACTACCTCAATGTTTTTCATTGGTTGAGAAAGGCAATAAAATGAAAACAACCACAGCTATGGGGAACTGGTGGTTGGCAACTTCATCAGGACAGTATACTTGCCTATACATCACATCTCATGCAGCGTTTTTTGGGGAAATATTTAATCGCCCAGAGGACTCAGCCTTGCTACAGCCCATATTGGGTGCCCTATGACTTCTGTTTTTTTCCCAAAACTAAAATCACCTTTGAAAGGGGAGGGATTTCAGACCATCAATGAGATTCAGGAAAGTACAAGGAGACAGCTGATGGTGATTCCAACAAAGAATTTTGCAGAGTGTTTTGAACAGTGGAAGAGATGCTAGGGGAACTGTGTGAGGTCCTAAGGTGCCTACTTTGAAGGGGATTGAGGTATCATTGTCTTATGTACAATATTTCTTATATCTTGTATCTTCTTCAATAAATGTCACTATTTTTCATATTGCATGCCTAGATACTTTCTGGACAGGCTTAGTATGTACAGGTCTATATATATGAGTATATTTGTATATTATATGAAAATGAAACAATATGTAAGTAGATAGGCTGGATTGTTAAAGTAAGTTACCTCAAGACACGGGGTGTAAAATAGTTTAAGGGATCAGAAGACTGAAGGAACCAAAAATGGAAAAGAAGAAAAAATAATACACTAAAAATGTGATATAATGAGATCACATTCATATATTTATGTACATGTACATACATAGATTTTATTTATACTTTATGTACAACTATATATCATATATATATATACTTTTATGAGTATATATATACAAACAAACACATGAGGGAAAACCTTTACATTAATTGTTTTAATCAAATGAACCTCCTATTGCACTGTGTTGAATAGTGTCCCTCAAAAATTCATACTCACTAAGAACCACTGACTGTAACTTTATTTGGAAATAAGGTCTTTGCAGATGTAATTGTTAAGATGAGGTCATCCTGGATTGGAATGTGCTCTAAATCTATAATTAGTGTCTTTATAAGAAGATCATATAAAGACATATAGGAAAGAAGGCTATGTGAAGACAGAGGCAGAGACTGGAGTCATGCTGCCACAAGCCAAGGGGCGCCAGGAGCCACCAGATGCTGGAAGAGGGAAGGATTTCCCTCTGAAGTCTTTGAAGTGAGTGTGGCCCTGCTGAGACTTTTATTTTGGACTTCCAGGCTACAGAGCTGTGAGAGAATAACTTTATGCTCTTTTAAGCCACCAAGTTTGTTACGGCAGAGCAAGAAAACTAACACAACCACATAGCATAGATTTTATATGTTTGGACATGTGAAAATTATTTATCCTGATTCTATCTCCAAATGAAGTTACAAATAACAACACAGGCCATGCTAAGTTGCAAATTCTGTAACTATCTTGTCCACCCATGTGTATCTAGTACATGGTACAAAATTGGCACATAATAGATGCTTAATAAATATTTGTAGAATAAATAAGTATTAATAGATAAGTTTAAAAAATATACATAGACCCATGCTTTTGAATTTTGAAAGTAATTTGATTTCTATGCACTGTTGAAGTATGAGACCAGCTTACTAGGATACATTTTGTTTCTGACTAAGCTCCCCGGTTTTTATTCACTGTAAGTGTTGGAGCCAAGACTCAAGATCCAGTATCCCTGAAAATAGTAATTGGGAAGAAAAAGTAATAATAGTAATAGTAGTAATGGCAGCAAAATCTAACAAGGAAATCCAACCCTTTCATCTGCACATTATACTAATCTTTTCACGATCCCTCCAAACAATTTCTCAGTGTTGTCAGTAAAGCTGAAATAACCTAACCACAGGATATCCACCAGGATGATTTGACCAGCTGCACCTATGAGACCTCTTCTCCAAAAAGTAAGCTTGTGTTGCATTCTGTAATAAATTGTTACAGAAACTTTTCCAGAACATAAAAGTTATTCTGGCATCTCACTGAAGGTTACTGTGAGCATTCTGGAAGAATTTCAATAGGAATAGAAAGACCAGGCAAGTGAGTAAAGTCATTTCAGAACCATTGTTGAAGGGTAATGCTTGCATTCCACAGGGATTTCAGCGCTCAGCTAGAGGGCAGCAGAATTATTGCTGAAGTATTCCTTGTGGAACACTTTAACCTCATGGCCGAAGTGTATTCAAAACAATTCTGCTGCGATAGTAAAAAATATATATCTGTGCTGTGCATTCCCAGAAGAGCATGCTGGCCTCCTTACTCATATGAGCCAAGAACTGAAAAAGAGCTGAAGGGGTAAATTGGTAAAGTGCTACCACAGAGATTTTACTCTAAATACTGGTTGGGGAAGTCCTGTGGTCCCAAAAGGTTAGAGACATTAGATGTTTTACAGGCTATGTGCTGAAATGAATAATTCACAGAAAAATGCTTCTAACTTTATCCAGGTAAGATTATGTGGGAAAGTAAGAGAAGATACCAGATAAAATATTCTCTTTTATATGGTCTTTCTGGCAAGCCCCTAAAATAGTCCTTCACATGTACCCTGTATATAGCACTCTGCTAGGTGCTGAGGGGTAGAGATATTGCAGCTCAAGCAAACTGAGTATCTGAGACATTCATATATTCAACAAATATTTAAGCCCAATCTGCAAGAGCAGGGGAGTTAGTGAGTTTCTAATAGGACTTCTGGCTGCTAGTTTGGTACTTTTCTTTTCCCCACCAAACACAATTCAGAACTCTTCCCCATCGCCTTCTAAAGTCCTGGTGTTCAGAACTTTATCTTGCCAGCCTTATCTCCTGCCACTCCCTCCCATTCACAACTGCTTCAGCCAGTACATTGCCCTCAAGACCTATGCCTGAAACCTTGTTAAACCACCTCATAACTCTTAATATAACAGGGCTCCTCCCATCCCCTAGGTCTCAGCTTCAATGTCATCTCCTTAAACAAGCCTTCCATGACCTTGTCTATAAAGTACCACATCCTTATTCCCTATTTCAGTTCCTTTTTATTGTTTTTTTTCCCTCATAATGCTTACACACAATTTCTAATTATTTTATTTGCTTACTTAGAGGCTTTCATACTGGGTCCTATGTCTTGTTTGCCATTATGTATTCAGTGCTTAACACAGTATGTAGGTAATAGTTATAACTGAATAAAATTAATATTTTACTAAGCACAGTAGTCACTTAATAAAATATAATAACTGAATGAATGATCCAAAGTGAGCAATGCTAACTCTACCTCAACTAAACAGAAACAGAGTTCAAATCTTGGTTATAAAATCCTATTCTCCTTGAATTTAGCTCAAGATGGTGGGTTGCAGATGATGAAAATGCAGAAGATGAAATCAACTTTTAGTCAGATAAGCATTGCTTCTGCTTTCACTTCAAATTAGAAACTGTCACAGCAATTTGATAGAATTGATTCATGGCTCTGGGAGGAGCCAGGATTCCTCTCCAGTCTATTCGTCTCCCATCATCCCACCCTCTTGCTTCAAAAGAGGGTAAGTGATGATATAAGTGGGTCAAGTTCAAAGATGTTAATTGGAATACTTATAGTGCTTAAAGTATCAACAAAAATAGTGTAAATAAATCACTGTTAGGGAAAACACTCTCTTTCCTCTTTATTTCTTAATATAATGTACTATCTCAATGTTAAAAACATAGAATAGTGTTAAAAACACAGATCTGGACATGCACCTAACTATGAACAAATCAAGGTCACTCTGCCATCTTGATCCCAGTTTCAAGGCTGCCTACTCCAGGCTAATGGAACCATGTGATTCTGTGTCCTAGATAGTATGTATCACTAGAAACTACTCTTGGTTTGAGGCAAATGAGAAAGGAGTTGGGACAAACTAAAATTGTTAGATGGAGGTATAACCTCTCCACATCATCCTCAGACTCTTTATGTCTTTGGTGTTTGTTCTATAGTTTGGACTGGTTCCTGGGAAAGTATTTTAAACAATCATTAACACAACATATCCCAACCCTACCCCCTAACACTTATTGGTAATTAAATAGAAAAATAAATAAATATTAGAATTCTGATGGAGGTAGTAGCCTTCAGACGGCAACAGTCCCAGGGAGAATGCCTGTTCCTATTACAATTCCCAGGGAGATGCATGTCCAAAGAAGACACATGCTGGTAGAACAGATTTTTAAAAATGCAATAGAAGATAATGTGGAGAAATTAGAGAATGGTGGATGACAACCACGTAGCAATGCAGTGCCTCTCTGTAACTCCACAGATTTTTAGTAAAGTTAACCTTGAAAAATTGTTGAATGGGTTTCTTATTGGAAATTAAAAAGGTGCTAAACTTTTAGACTTGCTGGTATGGGGCTCAAACAAGAGGATTCATGTGGAAGCAGCCCAGAGACAGAGGCACTTGGAGAAACTATAATATAGAATTTGTACTAAGCTTTAGGAAGGGGCCAGACTTGTACAGATCTTGATACTGGGTTTGAGTCAAATTTACCTAAAACGAAGAGCCAGGGAAGCCTCAATGGCATTTCGGTTAACTTTCTAGGTCCCCACCTGGGATTTCACATATAAACTACCAGATGCATCTTGGATTTAATCACCATCCTAGAACTTGGAAGAATGGACCTTCTCCAAAATTGCCAACCCCTGGAGATAGAGAGTGACTTAGCATATCTGTCATTGTAGAGAGTGACTCAGGAAATGCTTAGAATTGGGGAGTAAGGCCCAGGTGTCTCTTAACGGACCAATGGCTGAGATAGCCAGCCCAACAGGTTACAATACGGCATCCCAGACTTTGAAAGCCATTAATTCAGGACACCATAATTTTTTCCATGTTAACACAGGTAATCAAGAGTTGGTTTCATCACTTGGTAACATCTGACTTTGGGGGTATCATGTGTCTCCAGTTATTTTCTTCTGATAGTTATTAAAATGAAGATTTTTGAGCCTTGGTAAGGACTTAAATGAATGAGAATATCTGAGAGTGAAGTCCAGGAGTCTTTATTCCAAAAGGCAACTCAAGAATTCCTAAATTCAGGAGGGAAGGAAGATGGGGGAGGAGTGAGTGGAAGGCAAGCTAACCTCCTCCAAAAACCAAACTGGAATTGTGACTAAACTGTGGAGAACTCACCTGGAAAACAACAGAACGATAGAGAGAGCGGATATTTGCAACTGTGGACAGACAGTGGAATTGACTTTCACACGTCCAAATGGGTGAGAAGTGTGGGGGAGGCTCGAGAGGGTGGGCTGGGCACCCATGGGCACCAGCACCAGAGGGACATTGAAACCACCAGTTGGGTCCCCCTAAGAAGAACAGGGTCGGAATCATAAGCAAGGACCCCTAGACTACAGTATCTGAAACCAAAAAAGCACACAGACAAAACACAACTGCAAAAAGCACAGTGGCACTCTCTGCCAGAGACAGGTGGCTAGAGACACAAAGAAACGTTAAAAGGCCAACACAAAAATTTGCAGTGGCAGCCGACTTCCTTGGCCTCTGGGTAGAGGCAGGAGCAGAGTGGACTGGAGCCTGAGGAAAGATCAGTGAGGAAAGCTTTGTGAAGAGAACTGAGATGGTGGCCAGTGGAGCCCCGGTGATAACTCACCTCCCTCTCTGCAGCTACCATCTTGCTCAGGCATAAGGGAATCAATAAGCCTGCCTTCTTCACACTCCACCCAGGGCTGGCAAGCACACAGTATGGGGTGCTGAGTACAGCGCGGCTGGCAGAAATAATGGATACCTGGCCAAAGGGGACACTGCCTAGAGACCCTTGAGAGAGACAGGAGATGGAGGCATTGGGGAGAGAACTAGAGTGGCCGGGATTCCCGGAGCTGACTCTTTCTCCATTCCATAGTCTCCATTTTGGGCAGGCAGGCCATGCCCCCAAAGAGGCAGCAGCAGGAAAGCAACCAATAGCCTGCCTTACTCTGCCCAGGACTTGTGCATGGGCCTGGGTGCTGAGTGAGGAACAGCTGGAAGAGACAGCAGATCTCTGGCCAAAGGGGACACAGAGCTGCCTAGAAACTCTTGACAAGAAACTGGGGAGAGAGGTGTTGGGGAAAAAACTGGGGGAGTAGCAGGGGGATTCCCAGTACTGATCCCTTCCCCATCCCACAGTCTCCATTTTGTGCAGGCAGGCCATGCCCCAAAGAGGCAACAGCGGGAAAGGAAATAATAGCCCCGCCCTCAGGACAGTCCAGCCTGGACAGGAGTTGCATGCGGGCCTTGGTGCTGAGTGCAGAGCTCTCTGCAGAGAAAGTAGACCCCAGGCTAAAGGGGACACAGAGCTGCCTAGAGACTCTTGAGGAGAGACTGGAGTCAGAGGCATTGGGGAAAGAACTAAGGGAGTAGCCCAAGGTTGGGGGGGTATCCCGGTGCTGACTCCTTCACCATTCCACGGTCTCCATCTTACTCAGGCAGACCACTGCCCTGAGTGACAGCAGCCTGTAAGGACACGATAGTCCTGACCTCAGGAGACACTGCCCCACCCTGTGGTGCTTAAACCTGACAGTTGAGGGCAGAGTGACTAGATTAACAATTGTAGGAGAAAGACACAGACAGTAGATTCCTGGAAGGCGAAAACAGACGGTATTAGGTCAGACAGGGTCAACAACTGAAATCATCAGATGCAGACCTGGAAAGAAAATAAAAGTAAATAAATAAAGAAAGAAATAAATATTCCCGCCTACTGCCATAGAAGATTAATCCACAAAGTCAAGAAATCAAGACCGATCAATTGAAACAGGAGCAAAAAAAAAAAAAAAAAGGAAAACTCTCACAAATAATAGGAAGGAAAAGAAATATCTCCTAAATGAGGGGAAAGGAGGAATCCCTACAGAGAGAGCTAAATGAAATAAAGGCAAGTAACCTATCAGATATTCAATTCAAAACAATGGTTCTACGGAAGCTCAATGAGCTCAACGAGCTCAAACACAACTACGAGAAACTACTGGGAAACTATCAGGAACTTACTGCAAACTATATCAACCTGGAAAAGGACATAGAAACTATTATGAAGACACAAGAGGAAATGAAGAATACCATTTCTGAATTGAAGAACACAGTAGAAGGAGCCAAAAGCAGGCTAGATGAAACAGAGGATCAAATCAAGAGATATAGGACAAGGTAGAAAAAACTCCCAGAAAGAGTAAGAAATGGGAAAAAGACTCAAAAAGAATGAAGAGGCATTTAGGGAAATGCAGGACAACCTGAAATGCAGTAATATCGGCATAATAGAGATACCAGAAGGAGAAAAGAGGAGCAAGGGATAGAGAATCTGTTTGAAAAAATATTGTTGGAAAATTTCCCTAATTTGAGGAGAGAAAAGGCTTCACGGGTCAAGGAAGCACAGAGGACCCCACTCAAGAGGGACCCAAGGAGGTCCACTCCAAGACCCATCATCATTAAAATGGCAACTATCAAAGACAAAGAGAGAATCCTCAAGGCAGCAAGGGAGAAACAGAGAGTAACATACAAGGGGGCCCCGATACGGCTAGGAGCTAACTTCTCGACAGCAACACTACAGGCCAGAAGGGAATGGCAATAAATATTCCAAGTCATGAAAAGCAAGGGACTACAACAAAGGCTGCTGTACCCAGCAAGGCTCTCAATAAAAATAGAAGGGGAAATAAGGAGTTTCCCAGACAAAAGAAGGCTAAAAGAATACATCTCTACCAAACCAGCACTACAAGATATGCTCAAGGGACTGGTTTAAGAAGATGAAGGAAAAGAGTGAGAAAGAGAAAAACACAGGTACAAAGAGAAAAAATTGAATGAGTTTCTATTAGTAATAACTCTCAATGTAAATGGACTCAATGCCCCAATCAAAAGACAAAGGATAGCAGAATGGATAAGAAAACATGACCCACACATATGCTGCCTACAAGAGACCCACCTCAGAGCAAAAGACCTACACAGATTGAAAGTAAATGGATAGAAAAAAATATTCCAAGGAAATGGGCAAGAGAAGGAAGCAGGAGTAGCAATACTTATATCAGACAAAATAGGTTTCAAAACTAAGGCCATAAAAAGAGACCCAGAGGGGCACTTTATAATACTTAAAGGAAAAATGTATCTAGAAGACATAAACATTGTAAACTTATATGCTCCCAATATAGGAACACCCATTATATAAGGAAAATCTTGAACAACTTTAAAAAAGATATAGACCGCAACACACTGATAGGAGGGGATTTCAACACCCCACTGTCAAAAATGGACAGATCTTCCAAACAAAACATCAACAAGGATATTGTGGAGCTGAAAGATGCACTGCATCAGATAGACTTAACTGACATATATAGAACCTTACATCCCAAAGAAGCAAAATACACATTCCTTTCAAATGCTCATGGCAGTTTTTCAAAGATAGACCACATGATAGGACACAAAGCAAGCCTCAGCAAATTCAGGAAAATTGAAATAATACCAAGCTTTTTCTTGGACCACAAGGGCTTGAAACTGGAATTCAACCTCAAAGAGAAACTTCAAAAACTTGCCAACTCATGGAGACTGAACAGTACACTATTAAACAATGAATGGGTCAATAATGAGATAAGAGAAGAAATCAAAAAATTTCTGGAAACAAATGAAAATGAACATACAACAGTCCAAAACCTATGGGACACAGCAAAGGCAGTCCTGAGAGGGAAGTTCTTAGCAATACAGGCCTACCTAAAAAAGACAAACATTTCAAGTAAAAGACCTAACACTACAACTTCAAGAAATGGAGAAACAACAACAAATAAATCCCAGAGCAAGTAGAAGGAAGGAAATTATCAAGATTACAGCAGAACTGAATGACATAGAGATGAAAGGAAGAATTCAAAGGGTCATCCAATCCAGAAGCAGGTTCTTTGGAAATATAAATAAAACTGACAAGCCTTTAAGCAGACTCATCAAGACAAAAAGGAAGAGGACCCACATATGTAATATCAGAAATGAAAGAGGAGAAATAACAACTGATACCACAGAAATACAAAGGATTGTAAGAAACTACTATGAAAAATTATATGTCAAGAAATTTGAAAACCTTGAGGAAAAGGACAAATCTCTACAAAAGGATAACCTTCCAACACTGAAAGAGGAAGAAACAGAAAACCTGAACAGACTAATAACAGCTGGGGAAATTGAAGCAGTCATCAAGAAACTCCCGGCACACAAAAGCCCAGGGCCAAACATTTTCACAGGAGAATTGTACAAAACATTTAAGGAAGAGCTGACCCCTGTCCTCCTCAGACTATTTCAAAAAATCCAAGAGAAGAGAAGGCTCCCTGACTCTTTTAATGAGGCCAGCATCACCCTAATCCCAAAACCAGATAAAGACCCTACAAAGAAAGAAAACCACAGACCAATTTCGCTGATAAACATAGATGCTAAAATCCTCAACAAAATATTGACAAGTAGATACAGCAATACATTAAAAAGATCATTCACCATGATCAAGTGGGATTCATCCCAGGGATGCAGGGATGGTTCAATACATGCAAGTCAATAAACGTAATACATCACATAAATAAAAGAAAAGACAAAAACCACGTGATCATTTCAATAGATGCAGAAAAAGCATTCAATAAGGTACAGCACCCATTTATGATCAAAACACTCAGCAAAATGGGAATAAAGGGAACATATCTCAAAGTAATAAAGGCCATATATGAAAAACCTACAGCCAACATCATACTCAACAGGCAAAAACTGAAAGCTTTCCCACTAAGGTCAGGAACATGACAAGGATGTCCGCTTTCACCACTTCTTTCCAACATCGTATTGGAAGTCCTAGCCACAGCGGTCAGACAAGAAAAAAGAAATAAAAGGCATTCAAATAGGAAAGGAGGAAGTAAATCTATCATTGTTTGCAGATGACATGGTAGTGTACATAGAAAACCCTGTAGACTCTACCAAAAAACTCCTCAACCTAATAAGTGAATTTGGCAAAACAGCAGGATACAAAGTCAACATTCAGAAATCAAAGGCATTTTTGTACACCAGCAATGAAATAGAAGAAGAAGAAATCAGGAAAAAAAATACCATTCAATATTGCAACAAGAAAAATAAAGTAATTAAGAATAAATTTAACCAAGGAGGTAAAAGACCTGTATGCAGAAAATTATACAACATTGAAGAAGTAAGGAAGACACAAATAAATGGAAGCATATACCATGCTCATGGATTGGAAGAATTAATATCATCAAAATGTCCATACTTCCCAAAGCAATTTATAGATTCAATGCAATCCCTACTAAGATACCAATGGCGTATTTCATAGACATAGAGCAGACATTTCAAAAAGTCATGGAACCATAAAGGACCCCAAATAGCTTCAGCAATTTTGAGAAAGAAAAGCAAAGTAGGAGGGATCACAATACCGGACTTCAAAGTATACTACAAAGCCACTATACTCAAAACAAACTGGTACTGGCACAAGAACAGACCCATAGACCAGGGGAACAGAATAGAAATCCCATAAATAAGCCCAGGTCAATATGGGCAACTAATATTTGACAAAGGGGGCAGAAGCATAAAATGGAGCAATAATAGCCTCTTCAACAAATGGTGTTGGGAGAGCTGGATAGCTACATGCAAAAAATTGAAATTTTTTCATCAGCTGACACCACACACAAAAATAAACTCAAGATGGATAAAAGACTTAAATATAGGTCACAACACCATAAAAGTCCTAGAGGAGAACATTGAAAGGAAACTCTCAGATATCCCACCCAGCAATTTTTTCACTGATATGTCCCCTAAAGCAGGGGACATAAAGGAAAGAATAAACAAGTGGGGCCTCATCAAAATAAGAAGCTTCTGCACGGCTAAAGAAAACATCAGCAAAATGAAATGGGAGCCAACTATGGGAAAATATATTTGCTAATGATACATCAGATAGAGGTTTGAGCTCCAACATATATAAAGAACTCACTCGACTCTACTCCTAGAAGACCAATGATCCAATCAACAATTGGCAAAGGACCTTGGCAGACACTTTCCCAAGGAAGAGTTACAGAGGGCCCAGAGGCATTTGAAAGGATGCTCGGCATCACTAACCATCAGAGAAATGCAGATCAAAACCACCATGAGGTACCACCTCGCACTGGTCATAATGGCCATCATAAACAGATCAACAAACAATAGGTGCTGGCAAGGCTGTGGAAAAAATGGAACCCTAGTCCCCTGTTAGTGGGAATGCAGACTGGTGCAGCCATTGTGGAAAGCAGTGTGGCATTTCCTCAAAAAGCTGGAAATGGAACTGCCTTTTGATCCAGTGATTCCCCTGCTGGGACTATACCCTAAGAATACCAAAACGCCAATTCAAAAGAACCTATGCACCCCAATGTTCATAGCAGCACAATTTACAATAGCCAAGTGTTGGAAGCAACCTAAGTGCCCATCAGTGAATTATTGGATCAAAAAATTATGTTACATTTACACAATGGAATACCATGCAGCAGAAAGAAGAAAAGAACTACTAAACTTCATGACAGCATGGATGGAACTGGAGAACATTATGCTAAGCAAAATAAGCCGGGGGGCGAAAGACAAATGCCGTATGATCTCACCTATAAGTGGAACCTAACTAACAATACAAAGATGCAAGGAAAATAAGACCAGCAACACTGAAAGGAAAAAGAAACCAACAGAGGCAAGAGGGGAGGAGTGGGGGAGGCGGGGGAAAAGGAAGAGAAGGGGAAAGTCAAGGATCATATAGCAAGGACTCATGGACAAAACCAAAGGGGAAGAGTTGAAGGAGGGAAGGAGGGAGGGGGCAAGGGAAAGCGGTGAGGGGTAGACGGAGACAAATGTATTTGAAAACATAAATTAATTAATTTAAAAAACACTGTGGTATATTTACACAATGGAATACTACTCAGCAGAAAGAAAAAAGCACTACTACACTCTGCGACAGCATGGATGGAACTAGAGAGCCAAAGTGGGGAAGGAGTGAGGGAGGGAGGTGGGGGAAGGTGGGAGGGGAAAGTGGTGGTGGGAAGGTGGAGACAAATATACTTGAACAGAAAAATAAAAAAAATAAAAATAAATCCCTAAATTCACTAAGGTTTAAAACTATAGTTCTTTCCCTTTTATTCCCATAATGTGAGGTGTTTCTTTGTATATCCACAACAGATCTCACATCTATGGTCAGATACCCAATGTCTGCCAGCTCTTTCATTTTTCCACTCTTTCTCTATTCTTGCAATCTCTGTCAAGCAAAGGATGCAGCCTCAAAACAGTGACCCTCAGTAAATCTTTGTATAATGATCTCTATCTCCAGATATCCCTGCACCAAACCCCTAATTCCTAAGTTTTTGACATTTACTTCTATTCATGGAATGTTAGCAACTTGTTATACATGGGATGATTAGCCTTCAGGCTTCATGTACCAATAAATATTCAGCAAATACCTTGTCCTTGGCACCAGGATACAGGGAAGGATAATTTTGTAAAACATCTTAAAATTCTTAAAAACCACCTCTGTCCTCCAGTTACCTAAAATCTAGTTATAATTTAATAGTAGTCTGAGATAAGACTAATATATAATAAAGTATAACCACAATAATAATACCAAAACAAGTTAGTGGTGCAGGAGCTATGGAAATAGTATGGCAGTTCCTCAAACAAGTAAAATTAAAACTACTGCATGACCTGACAATTCCACTTCTGGGAATAAATCCAAAAAAACTGAAAGAAGGGTCTCAGAGAGTAATGTGCACACCTGTGTTCATAGCAGCAGTATCTGCAATAGCGAAAAGATAGAAGCAACCCACATATCCTCTGATAGATGAATGGATAAATATTATGTGATATATACACACGATGGAATATTATTCAACTTTAAAAATGAAGAAAATTATGATGTATGTTATAACATGGATATAACTTGAGGACATTGTGCTAAGTAGAATGACCTAGTCACAAAAAGACAATAAGGTATGATTCTACTTTATGAGGTCCCTAGAGGAGTCAAAGTCATAGAAACAGAAATAGAAAGGTGGTTGCCAGGGACTGGGGAGGAAAATGGGATGTTATTGTTTAATGAATATAGAGTTTCAGTTTTGCAAGGTAAAAAAGTTCTGAGGAATGGTTGCACAACAATGTGAATATACTTAACACTACTGAACTGTACCCTTTAAAGCAGTTAAGATGGTAAATTTATGTTAGGTGTATTTTTAACTTGATAAATAATTCAGGTGCTCTTTGACTTGTCTTTGTTGGAGGCCTTAACATGTCAGGCAGCTGCTCTCTTTCATATGGCACCATTTTACTTGAATATAGCTACAGCTGTCATCTATTAGCCTACAGGCTTCCTAGATGGCCTAGAAAATTCCTCATTTGAGATTTGAGCAATGAGCCTCTCTAAGCTCCCAATTTGACCATTTTCCTCCCATACAGGCTGAAGGGCTATCCTCATGTGCTCCTCTTGCATCCTCCCCCAGACAGCCTGGAAGGAAGAAATTAGATGGGTCAGCACTTTAAAACAATGGATGTCCTTCAAGGTCACAACATGTCCGCAGAGGCTATCAAGGGAAAGGTAGGTACATTAATCATCTCCTCTGCTGTAAATGAAGGAGAAGAAATAAATAAACATCCCATCATCATGATCAGGTATCAAAGGTTTGTTTTAGGTCATACCCCCATTAAAATGAATCTCAGTGCTGTCAGGAGAGATGTCATGAATCTTCTGTACTCTTTTTAATGAGTAATTCTTGCTGGGTGGAAGCATCTTCCTATGAGCTCCATACTGAGGGCCTCCATCATTTCTCTACCTGTTCATTTTTGGTGATCTCAAAGGGAGCTTGGAAGAGTGCTATACATTTACCCCTGCACTAAGTCACTCTGCCTGAAATACATACTAAATGTAGTTAATGCAACTGGTAAGAAAGTCAATAACTTAGGAAATTCTATCAGCATTTTTTTTCTCTGTTTCTGCCTTATGGGGCAGGGGTTATCATTTTAGTGTTATTTCTTAAACACTTTTAAAGTAATTAATCTTTTTAATATGCATCTGTATAGAATATAATAAAACAATGTAAATGAAATATAAACATTCATTCTCCCACCTTTCCAGTGATAGCAGACATTGGCACCTTGATATGTACTTTACAAAATCATTTTTTTCAGGTACATACACACAAATAAATTATAAAATATTTTTGGGAAAATGAAATCTTATTGCCCAATTTGGTAAACAAAATTCTGAGATGGCCCCAGAATTTTCTACCAGACACCAGAAGTGTCCCAAAAGTAGAGTTTGGCTCCTAGACCTCCAGGAAAACAGCCCCAAGAACATATTCTGATGATGTAGAACCAAAAACACCATCTTTATTCAGAAAGGATATAAAATTGTTTTGATTGTTTTAAATGGATGTATTGTAGAAAGGGAGAGATATTTTTTTAAAAAGACCTGTTCCCCCTTCCCATTCCAAGAGGTATCTTATGAAAAGAGACAATTATCTGCTGAAATCAGTAATTCTTTAAGAAAAAAGGGAGCAAGGGACCTGTCATGGAGAAATTAAGATTATAGCTATTGGGTTGGAAGACAAGTGTCTGTGAGTTTGAAATTCTTAAATAGGTGCCATCATTTTTACTTATGTGTTTTTTAATATAGTAGCTCACTCCCACCTTACCTTACCTCCCAAGGTTTTAACTAGTGGAAAAGAGCATTGAAATAAAACCTGAATAAATAAACAAAACTCTGAAATCTCATTCTATGTGAACAAGAAAACAAAGCCAAAACTGTCTGGTTCCCCCTTCTATCAGAATGCCCAAAGAAGAAAGTATTCTCACACTGTTAAACCCAACCATCATCAAATTCCCAGGGGCAGGAATGCTAAGCTTGCTAGTACCTAAAATAATTTAGATGACTTTTCCCTTTTCTTTTTTTTTTAATTTTATTTTCATTTATTTTTTCAAATACATTTGTCTCTGCCTACCCCCCACCACTTTCTCTTGCCCCCTCCCTCCTTCCCTCCCTCAGCTCTTCCCCTTTGGTTTTGTCCATGAGTCCTTGCTATATGTTCCTTGACTTTCCCCTTCCCTTCCTTTTCCCCGCCCCCCTCCCTCCTTCCCTCTTGTCTCTGTTGGTTTCTTTTCCTTTCAGTGTTGCTGGTCTTATTTTCCTTGCACCTAAATGCCCATCAGTAGATGATTGGATCAAAAAATGATGGTACATATACACAATGGAATACTACCCAGCAGAAAGATAAAAAGAACTACTAAACTTCGCGACAGCATGGATGGAACTGGAGAGCATTATGCTAAGCGAAATAAGCCAGGGGGTGAAAGACAAATACCATATGATCTCACCTATAAGCAGAACCTAATCAACAATACAAAGATACAAGGAAAATAAGACTTTTCCCTTTTCTTAGAATGATTTAAAACTCACGGAAAAAAATAGGATAATGCCTGAAAAATTCTGATTCCTGACAAATTATTCTCCTAAAAGTATTTATTTTCATTTTAACCATTATTATTTATGAACTATGAAAGGATCCAATATCTCATTTTTGTTTGCATTCTCTTTAATTATGAAATACACACTTACATTAAATAATTTATTTTTTCTCAATGGATTTAGTCCTAAAGTGATGCCATATATGAGGTCTGTCCAGAAAATATCTGGCCATGTAATATGAAAAATAGAGACATTTATTGACAATAATAAAAGATACAAGAAACATTGTACATAGGACAATGATGCCTCAGGCCCTTTCAAAATAGTCACATTGAGACCTCACACAATTCTCCCAATTACCACCAGCTGCCCAGTCACACTTTCCTGAATCCCATTGATGGTCTGAAATCTCTTCCTCTTCAAAGGTGATTTTAGTTTTGGGAGAAGTCAGAAGTCAGAGGGCACCAAATCTGGTTTGTAGGGGGTGCTGAATCACCTGAGTGATTCAATGTTTTGCCAAAAATCTCTGCATAAGAAGTGACGCATGAGCAGGTGCATTATCGTGATGAAGCTGCCAGTCACCAGTTGTCCATAACTATGGCCTTCTGGATCACCCAAATAGTTTCCTTAGAGGAATGTTCAAGATTAATGCAAAATTTGATGCAGATTTGTTGCTCTATTCGCTCAGTCATTTTCAATGCAATGGCCACACAGTACATATGCTCACTCAATGGCATCTACCGCCCCCTCTGACTAGCATAGTGAAGTTGTCATTGTTCACACATCCACATTACATTCCACTCTCCTTGGCTGCCAGGTTACATTGATGTTGTGCAAACCATTCTCCCATTCTCATTGTATTAACAATGGTTGGACTTTTTCCAGACATACTTCATATATATTCTTTAAAAGAAACCTCTGACCCTATTGGAGTAATAGTAACAAATTTTCCTTCCTCATATACAAGCATATAACAAAAACTATTCAAAAGAGGTGTTTCAGGTACTGGATAAGAGTCAGCATATGACTGTGATCATGAGAGAAGTAAATCAACCGAATCTGCAATTCCCCTGGATTTCTTTCTGGAGGCACTTTACAGACTCAAGTAAGGGAGGAGGAGACAAGTAGGCTGTCATGGCCGATCAGAGTTAAAAAGACAGAATCTGGAGTTTATGGAGGCTGATGTGACTAGAATTTGTGGGCAGGGCACTAGAAAAGAGGGAGCTATCCAGAAAAAAAGTTTCAGAAATACATGTAAGGATTCTTTCAAGTCTGTTGCTCAGACCAATGGGGACTGATTGAGTTCTTACTAACCAGGATGGAGCATCTGCACTGAACACCTGGGAAATTCAGTACATACCCCAGAATAGCCATATCCTACTATGCAGACTAAATGAAACCTAGAGCATAAACTACTCTAGATTTGTCCTATCAAAACTTTAAACAGTCTTCAAGAAAATTAAACTGCACAGCAGTTACATTATTGCCTAGGAAAACAAAGTCCAGTGACCTTTAAAAGAAGACAAAGAAAGCCAGGCACTTGACAATATAAAATTCATGATCTTCAGTACTCAATCAAAAATTACTAGACATGACCTCAGAAGCAGGAACATGGTATCTAAAATCAGGAGCAAAATCATGAAACCAGAAGTAGATGGAATTAGAGACAAAAAAAATTTTAACAGGTATTTATTATATATAAATATGGTCAAGGAAAACATGAACATCATGAGGAGAAAGCTAAAATATTCAAAGTAAGAAATGTTTTGTAAAGATTCAGTATGCGGGATTAAGAGAAATTTAGGCATTAAAGAAGAAAATGTCAATGGATTTGTAGACATAGCAATAGACGTTACTCATACTGAAGCTCAGAGAAAACAAGAGACTGACAAAAAAAAGTCAACAGAATATTAGTGACCCATGGGCAACGTGAAGAGCTGGAGCCACAGAATGAGAAGGGAAAAAAAGATTGAAGGAGAAATCTTTGAAGAAATAAAGGGCAATTTTTTTTTCAAACCCACAGATTCAAAATTTTAGTATCTCCTAAACAGGATATCACAAAGAAAACCACATTGAGGCACTTTATTATCAAATAATAAGGAGAAAAAACATTTTAAGCCACCCTTAAAGTGTTCATAGAGAAGTGTTCATAGGTATACAGAGAAACAAAGATAAGAATGATCAGAGGCATCTCAGAAACAATGCAACTATGAAATACTATCACTGTAGCTCTAAAGGAAAAAAGGAGACTCTCAACCTAGAATTTTTTTTAAATTTTATTTATTGTTGTTCAAGTACAGTTTTGTCCATTTCCCCCTATTACTCCCCCCATTCCTCCCATTCCCACCTCTCACCCTTGATCCTACTCCCTTTTGCCTTTGTCTATGTGATCCTTGATTATCCTTCCTCTTTTTGCCCCTGTTACACCCTCCGCCCTCTCCTCAGGCTACTGTCAGTTTGTTCTTTATTCCAATGTCTCTGGTTATATTTTTGCTTGCTTGTTTGTTCTGTTGATTAGGTTCCATTTATAGGTGAAATCATATGGTATTTGTCTTTCACTGCCTGGCTTATTTCACTTAGCATAGGATTCTATATCCAGCAGAATCTGTACCTTGAACAAGAACAAGAGGAAAAGATGGGAGAACCTGAACTATAAGAATTTGAACTGCTACTAAACTACAAAAAATATTGAAGAAACATTTTAGGTTAACCAAAAAAAAAAATTACAAATGAAAATATTTTTTTAAAAGAAGGAAACATGGAAGAGAGAAGCCGTTGAGTCTGTATGACGAACATCACAATAGTATTTCGAATTCTGACATTGATACTTATGGAGTATAACCTACCTCATCTGCCAAATGTGAATAGCCGTGTCTGCATCACAAAGGTGTTGCAAAGTTTCAATGAAATATGGTAGTCAAAGCACAGTGACTGGAGCATACTGAATACTTAACAAATCACAGCTATTATTATTTTGTTAATAACATGCCAAGAGATTATTGTTAATATCTCTTGATGTATACTTTTGCAAAGAACACCATGTATGTAATAAAAAAGAGACAGGCTGCTTGATATTAAGTTTTATAATTTATCTTGGAAACAAGTAGGTAGTTGAATATCTTAGTATTATTGGTGCTTTTCAGTGTGGGAAACTGATAAGAGGTAAAATATTGTGAGACAAGTAACAAAGAAGTGTTCATAGGTCAGAGGGGAGAGCTTCAACTACAAGAAGAATGATCCAATGTCTTGTTGGTTTGTAATGAAAAAAATTCTCATAGTATTTTATTAAGGGAATGTTGGCCTTTCTTTGTTCATCCAGAAGAGTTGTGAAATAACAATTTACTACTTACAATTTTTTTCTTGATTCTTAACTTTGTTTCATTAAATAAATTAATAATTTATTAAATAGGTACCTGCACTGGTTCTAAAAAATAACCAACACAATGTATATTCTCAAGTAACAATATTTAAGACCAACATGCACCAGGAAGTGAACTATCACAAGTTTAAGTAAATACATGGATGGATCAAATAAGCCTGTAAATAAGTAGAGCATAGTAGATTGTAGCATAGAATCTGGAATCTGACTGCCTGGGTTCAATTCCTATTCCACCCCCTACTAGCATGTGGCCTTGGGAAGCTATATAACCTTTCTCTCACCTGTAAAATAGGGAAAACAATAGTATCTATTTCATACTGTTGGAGGATCCTATCAGTTAAGAGGCAACATATATATGGCATGTATTTGCTATTGTATTGTACAAGCAATAATGAGAGCTTTGAAGAAAAAGTTACCGGGGTTACCAACAGTCACACTATACAAATTTAATTCTCTTTTCAGAAAGTATTTCAGGTTTGAAGTTACTTTCAAACTGCCTAGAGGTAAAACATGATTGCCACTGCTATTATTACTAGCATTTTAACATGAAATATTGGTTTAATTTGTTTGTAAAGAAAGGAAAGTTCCTTCCAGTCTAAAAGCCCCGAGAGGTTTAAAACAGCATCTGGAGTGAAGCAACTATCAATGTACTAAGAAGACAATCCTTGGTCCAACTGCAGTAGCAAGCTCCACTCTCATCATTCAGCTGAACAAACAAAACCCAGGGTTTAGTTATTTTCCCAGAAACTAGATAAACAGCCACTTCCTTCTTAGTGTCTCTTTTTAAAGTAAGAAGACCTATGTCTCTCCTAATCATCACTTCACTCTATATTTCTATTTTAATAGTTGTCTTTTCTAGATTTTTTGCTATTTTAGGCCAATAAAAAATGTTACAGAAAGAGCAAATATGCTCTTTAAATAATATATGAAACTAAACAAAATGCTGTTGTTTGTATATAAATTTTAAACCACAGATTAACCCAACAATCTAGTTGAGGTCAGTGGCACAATGTTAGACATTTGGTTGTATGGACAGAAGCGCACTCACTAAGGACATTAGAACTGGAACAGACTGGGAAATCATCAAAAACATCGAAAGCTGTGGAGACAGGCTGTTTTCTAGTCTCTTTCAAGGACCACGTGATTTGTCTCTTTCATGATGTTTCCGTTTCTCTTGGCACATCAGATCCATTCTTTTTATTACCACCTGACTTCTCTCTTCTGATAGTTTCCATTCCCATATAACTTTGACTGGCACATAAACCAGTATGGCCTTTATCTTACTTACACTACCCTTAAATTCACCACTAGGTTCAAATCTTAGTATCTTCCCTGTTCAGTTCATATTAATGGAAAGAGAGGGAGATTTAAATATCTGATCAGTACAACTTACCTGGGCAACTCTAGACTCTGCAGATTGTGGAACTGTGGATTGGTGGGTCAGGTGCCCAGCCCTGGACCACCTGAGAGAGATTACATTGTACAAAGCACCAGTCCCCACTGCTACTCCAGGTATTGGGTCTATGGGTGAGGCAGCTTTTGTCAGAAGGTGTGGGAAAGTAGACATCAAAATATAAACAACAAGTATGCTCAGAGAAAATAGGCCATGTCCGGGCAAAATTCTGTAATGGACACAGTTTACTCAGTCTGCCCACTCAGAAGTAAGGTGTTGAATAAAAATGTTGTTTGAGTTCACCTTGGTAAGATATTTTGTAGTAATATTTAATGGGATTATGTTAGCATTAGACTTAATAAATGTATCAAAAGTGTTTCTACAGAAAGCTTGAACAGACCGATAACAGCTGGGGAAATTGTAGCAGTCATAAAGAAACTCCCAGCACACAAAAGCCCAGGGCCAGACGGTTTCACAGGAGAATTTTACAAAACATTTAAGGAAGAGCTAACCCCTGTCCTTCTCAGACTATTCCAAAAAATCCAAGAAGAGGGAAGACTCCCAGACTCTTTCTATGAGGCCAGCATCACCCTGATCCCAAAACCAGATAAGGACCCTACAAAGAAAGAAAACTACAGGCCAATTTCGCTGATGAACATAGATGCTAAAATCCTCAACAAAATATTGGCAAACCGCACCCAGCAATACATTAAAAAGATTATCCACCACGATCAAGTGGGATTCATCCCAGGCATGCAGGGATGGTTCAATATATGCAAATCAGTAAACGTGATACATCACATAAATAAAAGACAAGACAAAAACCACATAATCATCTCGATAGATACAGAAAGCGCATTCGATAATGTACAGCACCCATTTATGATCAAAACACTCAGCAAAATGGGAATAAATGGGGCATTCCTCAACATAATAAAGGTCATATATGAAAAACCTACAGCTAATATCATACTCAACAGGCAAAAACTGAAAGCTTTCCCACTAAGATTGGGAACACGACAAGGATGTCCGCTTTCACTGCTTCTTTTCAACATCGTATTGGAAGTCTTAGACACAGTGGTCAGACAAGAGAAAGAGATAAAAGGCATCCAAATAGGAAAGGAGGAAGTGGAGCTCTCATTGTTTGCAGATGACATGATAGTGTACATAGAGAACCCTGTAGACTCTATCAAAAAACTCCTCAACCTAATAAGTGAATTTGGCAAAACAGCAGGATACAAAGTCAATATTCAGAAATCAAAGGAATTTTTGTACACCAGCAATGAAATAGAAGAAGAAGAAATCAGGGAAAAAAATACCATTCGATATAGCAACAAGAAAAATAAAGTACCTAGGCATAAATTTAACCAAAGACATAAAAGACTTGTACGCAGAAAACTATACAACATTGAAAAAAGAAATTTAGGAAGACACAAATAAATGGAAGCATATACCGTGCTCATGTATTGGAAGAATTAATATCATCAAAATGTCCATACTACCCAAAGTAATTTATAGATTCAATGCAATCCCTATTAAGATACCAATGACGGATTTCACAAAAATAGAACCGACATTTCAAAAATTTATATGGAACCATAAACAACCCCAAGTAGCCACAGCAATTTTGAGAAAGAAAAACAAAATAGGAGGGATCACAATACTGGACATAAAACTCTACTACAAAGCCACTATACTCAAAACAATCTGGTACTGGCACAAGAACAGACCCATAGACCAGTGGAACAGGATAGAAAGGCCAGAAATAAGCCGAGGTCTCTATGGACATCTAATATTTGACAAAGGGGGCAGAAGCATAAAATGGAGCAATAATAGCCTCTTCAACAAATGGTGTTGGGAGAGCTGGACAGCTACATGCAAAAAATTGAAATTGGATCATCAGCTGACACCATACACAAAAATAAACTCAAGATGGATAAAAGACTTAAATATAAGTTGCAACACCATCGAAGTCCTAGAGGAGAACATTGACAGGAAACTCTGAGATATTCCATGCAGCAATTTTTTCATTGATATGTCTCCTAAAGCAAGGGACATAAAGGAAAGAAGAAACAAGTGGGACCTCATCAAAATAAGAAGCTTCTGCACGGCTAAAGAAAACATCAGCAAAATGAAAAGGGGGCCAACCATATGGGAAAATATATTCGCTAATGATACATCAGATAGAGGTTTGATCTCCAAGATATATAAAGAACTCACTCGACTCCACTCCAAGAAGACAAACGATCCATCAAAAAATGGGCAAAGGACCTGGGCAGATGCTTTTCCAAGGAGGAGATATAGAGGGCCCAGAGGCATTTGAAAGGATGCTCAGCATCACTAGCCATCAGAGAAATGCAGATCAAAACCACCATGAGGTACCACCTCACACCGGTCAGAATGGCCATCATAAACAGATCCACAAACAACAGGTGCTGGCGAGGCTGTGGAGAAAAGGGAACTCTAGTCCACTGTTGGTGGGAATGCAGACTGGTGCATCCACTGTGGAAAGCAGTGTGGAATTTCCTCAAAAAGCTGGAAATGGAACTGCCTTTTGATCCAGTGATTCCCCTGCTGAGACTATACCCTAAGAACAGCAAAACGCCAATACAAAAGAACCTATGCACCCCAATGTTCATAGCAGCACAATTTACAATAGCCAAGTGTTGGAAGCAACCTAAATGCCCATCAGTAGATGATTGGATCAAAAAATGATGGTACATATACACAATGGAATACTACCCAGCAGAAAGATAAAAAGAACTACTAAACTTCGCGACAGCATGGATGGAACTGGAGAGCATTATGCTAAGCGAAATAAGCCAGGGGGTGAAAGACAAATACCATATGATCTCACCTATAAGCAGAACCTAACCAACAATACAAAGATGCAAGGAAAATAAGACCAGCAACACTGAAAGGAAAAGAAATCAACAGAGGTAAGAGGGAAGGACCGGGGCGGGGGGGCGGGGGGGGCCAGGAAAGGGAAGAGAAGGGGAAAGTCAAGGAACATATAGCAAGGACTCATGGACAAAACCAAAGGGGAAGAGCTGAGGGAGGGAAGGAGGGAGGGGGCAAGGGAAAGTGGTGGGGGGGAGGCAGAGACAAATGTATTTAAAAAAATAAATAAATAAATAAATAAATAAATGCTTGGGGGGAAAAAAGAAATAAATCAATAATGGCTAGATGTTAAAAAAAAAGAATTAACAATTACATTTTGGTTATCTAGTAAGGTGGCATAAAACTAATTTTTTAATAGGAGTGAAAATACTGCCACCAGTCATTTTATAATTTTAATAAAATTGAGAGGATACTAATGACAACAGGTATACCAAGGCTCAATTAGATACTTATTGTACCTCAGATTAAAAAGAAAAGGTTTCTAGTTGAGAATTACTGAAGTCATACAGTTGAAGCAAATAATGAACAATTTTTAAACAGTAAATTTAAATTAAGTATAGATGCAAATTATAGTTTCAATTTATATATTTACATAGTCACAAAATGGTTCCCAGTCTCATTAACTAATCTGTTCCTGAAACCTTGAGTTCGTTGGGCTCTGTGAAAATTTTAAGCACAGTCTTTTTTTCCTTTTTGGGGGGGGCATTATTATGATTATATGATATCTGATTCACACTTACATCCCCAAAAGTTCCTGTGAAGCTGACCACCTCTAGGTGTCTAGACTATGTTAAATGAAGTACACCCTTAATTTCTGAGATGGCAATTTAATATTCACCCTTTGAAGTTCAATTTTACAAATTGTCTTTCTGCTGCTCTAGATATTTCTTTCCTTGTTCATTAATGCAGAGAGCCTTGCAAATGACACAAATAATGTCATCTGCAGCATGCTTTCTTCCCATGTTGCTGTGAAATACATATCCCTAGGTTGTTTTGTTTTTTAATTTATATATTTTTTATTGTGCAATACTTAAAACTTATAGAAAATTTGCAATAACTGTGAAAAAGAACTCTCAGATTCCTTCATCCAGATTACCAAATTTTTAAGACTGTACTATGTTCTCTGTATGTGTGTGTGTGTTTCTCTAGGGCAGCAGTTTTCAAGACATAGTCCAAAAATATTATTTGCCTTTGTTACAGTGTTGACATTTGTTCTAAGGGTACAAAAGCAATGGTGGGTAACATCCCTGGTGCCTTAAGGCAGTGGCAACAAGAGTTACTAGTTATTGTTGTGTTCTTAACAACTGTGCACTTGCAAGGTATTTTTTATTACCAGTTTCTTTTACAATGTCTTGATGAAACTCAATTTTATTAAGTTTATTGAATGTATTTATTTTTAATTTATTTATTAATTTATTAGCTCTCGGCCCTTGAACACTCATCTTATAAAGACACTGTGTGATGAAATGGAAAGGAAACATGAAGATTTTCTGCTGCAGATGAAGTAAGATATTTACCTCAAGAAAAAGCACTTATGTGATTGATACAAGACATGAACTAGGAACAGGGGTGTCTAACCTTTTGGCATCTCTAGGCCACACTGGAAGAATAAGATTTGTCTTGGACTGCACATTAAATACACAAACACTAACAAAAACTGTTTAGCAAAAGCGAAATAAGCCAGGGGGCGAAAGACAAATACCATATGATCTCACCTATAAGTGGAACCTAACCAACAATACAAAGATGCAAGGAAAATAAGACCAGCAACACTGAAAGGAAAAGAAACCAACAGAGACAAGAGGGATGGAGTAGGGGGGCGGGGGAAAAGGAAGGGAAGGGGAAAGTCAAGGAACATATAGCAAGGACTCATGGACAAAACCAAAGGGAAAGAGTTGAGGGAGGGAGGGAGGGGGCAAGGGAAAGTGGTGGGGGGTAGGCAGAGACAAATGTATTTGAAAAAATAAATTAATTAATTAAAAAAATAAAAAATAAAAAAACTGACTAGCAAAAAAAAAAAAAAGAAAGAAAAAGATTTTCAGTAAATTGACGATTTGTGTTGGGCCGCATTCCTAGCCATCCTGGGCCTCAGGTTGGATACCTCTGATAGGTGTTCTTTTCATGGAATGCCATGTTCTCTTGAAAGAATGACTAATTCAGACTTGGATATTTGAACAAACTGAGTTTATGACTTCATGGAAAGCAACTGAGAGTCCTTGTTGTCCATACTAACATTTGAGATTTTGAGTGAGATTTAGAATTTTGGAGAATTTTTATCTGCTACCATAAGCTTGGCAGCTTCCCAATATCTAAAGACATTTCTGGTAAGGTCTGGGATATATTAATGACTGTAATCTTTCATATTATATAATAAATGCATTAATATTTAGAATATCTACATTACTCAGTGAACCAGTATTTTCCAAATGACTAATACATGATGTTACAAAATTATATATAGGTAAAAGAGCCCGTGAAAGTATGCCATAGGCCAATGTATTTGAATGCAATAGAGTACAAAATATTTATTAATATGGTTCCAAATTTCACATTGCAACTAACTTTTAAGAAATTAATAGCTGTTGAGTTTTATCCACAAGTGTCTGAAAGACCTATTGAAGTAATACCTTCTTCTCCAGTTACATATCTGTAAGAAACTAGATATTCTTCATCTATGTCAAACAAAACAACATATAGCAGCAAACTGAATGCAGAAGCAGACCTGTGAATCCAGCTAACTTCTGTTAAGTCATACCTAAATGAGATTTATAAATCAGTAAAACAATTGTGTGTGTGTGTGTGTGTGTGCATGTGCACTGGAAAATGTTATTTATGTTAATATATTTGTTATTTTTGTTACTAAACAAATTAATAACTGTCAAATTTCTCAGCTTTAAATTTGAATATGGCAGGTATAACTCATATAAACAAGAGTTTTTTGGAGATCCTCAATAATTTTTAAATATATAAGGGGCTTCTGAGACTTAAAAGTTTGTACATTGCTTCTCTGGCCTATAAATCTGGAAATGAATTGTGAGGTGAAGGCTGTGCATATCTTTAACATTATTAGGTAATGTCAAGTTCCTCTCCCATCCAGTCTTGAATTATAAGTCTATGTATGTAAATTGAAAGATGATAGCTTAATTGAATTATCATAATGCTTCCTTGACATGAACTAATTAGTTATTAAGAAGAAATTTTTAGGTAAATTTAGAATACTATTTAAGACAACTTTAAAATAATTTGGTCCCAATAAATTCACCTATTTTTATTATTAAATGAAAGAAAAATTCAAATAGAATCAGGTCTTCTTGAATAAGTATACCGGTTAAATGTACTCAGAGATGTTAAATTTCATTACAATATTTTATTAATAATTAAGTCAAAGAGGCATCCTAGACAACCAATAAATTGAAAATTCTATATATTCCTCCTGTGTAGCTATACTATATAGTTATTCAGAGAGGCTATGCACTGATTAAAAGAGGTGCAATGATTAAAAACATGGGGCCTATTACCATGTAAAATAGGTTTGGGATTAATTCTACAACTGCTTGATATTTAAAATGAGTGTGTAATTCAGTATATTAAAGAGTTTTTATGTATATACAATAGGAAATGATTTAAGATTTTTTAACATTAAAATATAATGCAAGAAGAAGGTAGAAAGAAATTATATTAATTCTCCAAGAGTAAGATGTTACAATAAGCTGAATCTTACATTTTTTAATTTTAAATTTATGGGTAAAGAGAAAGAAAGCCTTGGGACTAGCTGGAATAAGATAAGATCACAATCCCAAAAGGGAACTTTCTGGAGATCTTTTCTACAGACATATCATCAAGACCTCATGGAAGAAATGGCCTTTCAATGAGATCTGAAGTCATACAGGATTTTATCGTGTCTTATGTATAATGAAATGTTAATGTGATTTTTCTTGACTGATATAATTCTAAATGAGTAATTCATTTTCAACACTAGTTCTCACTTATTAAAAAACTGATTTAATTTGGTACTTACAATTAAAGCCTGTTTTTTTAATTTGTATTGAATTTATTGGGGTAACATTGGTTAATAAAATTACAGGTTTCAGGATAAATAGTGATGGAAGTAGACTTGACTTTGGGTGGTGAACACAAAATACAGTATACAGATGATATATTATGGAGCCTTTTTTTCAAAACAGCAGCTGAATCCATAGAAGTAATGAACTTTCTCAGTTATAGGAGTTTTCTTTTTTGTTTTTTTTTATTTTATTTTAATTTATTTTTTCAAATACATTTGTCTCTGCCTACCCCCCACCACTTTCCCTTGCCCCCTCCCTACTTCCCTCCCTCAGCTCTTCCCCTTTGGTTTTGTCCATGAGCTCTTGCTATATGTTCCTTGACTTTCCCCTTCCCTTCCTTTTCCTCGCCCCCGCTCCCTCCTTCCCTCTTGTCTCTGTTGGTTTCTTTTCTATAGGAGTTTTCTTTAGCAACAGTATTCACTGTACTCTGTATTCATTGAACTAAACTTTAGACAGATGTAGAAATAGATTTAGTAGACAATCCTCAGCTCATCAGAATCCTGCCTCTTAGTCATCCCACCTCTATCTCCAGAATGGCACAAAAATATTTTAAGTATTGTTCTATATGACAATTAAGGTATTTATAGTAGTGAATATATATAGAATATAAAACCAGAAATGTTAATCATAAGGTCGGGCCTAAGATTGCACCCAGAGAAAAGTTGTCTGACACTTGAGGAACAACTGTCCATGCAGGGGCCCCAGAGTGTAGCACAGAGAGATGACAGACTCTCCACACACACACAAGTGAAGGCGTGACTCCACCCCACCCCTTTTCTCCAAGGTGGACCAAACAACTAGCTGCAGCCGATCAGGCTTGCAGCTATGCCCTCAGAAACCATACACCCAAATGAGGGAACAAGAACATTCAGGAAGCCCCTTGACCAGCATAGATAATTTCACAGTTCACCTCCCAAGGGATTCTGTGAGGAACACCCAACTATTGGCAAGTCGGTCTCCAACCCTAGAAAATATGTTCAGAGTATCATCTGTGTGCAGTTCTGGCCATATTGCAACAAGTCTGACTAAGCTAAGAGCTGGACCAGAAGTTGAAAGACGCCCCCCATCTCTTTTTTATTTTTTCTGGTAGATAGGGGTGAGAGGTTAAATGAATTTTTTAAAAGTGTCACTGCCCTTGTTCTAATATATTTAGATATATTATATATATCTAGATATAAAATAGTCTTGAAGAAATACTGTCCATCTGGGAGGAAATGATAAAGAGCCTGGGATGCTTTTTTGTAGCATCTTGTTATTAAGAGCTCAATTTCAATGTCACCCTTCAAGGGTCTTCCTTGCCTACCCTATCCACTCTATCACATCACCCTATTTCAGTTCTCTGTAGAGACGGTACCATCATTCATTACTGTTCTTGTTTGCTTGTTAGTGAGATTAGTGTAGATGGTATAAATGCAGATCCTGAATCAGACTATCTGGATTGGAATCCTGGTCCTCCAACTTAATACCTGTGGGCAACGCTCTATGCCAGTTTCCCCCTCTGAAAACTGGCACAGGAATTGGAGGAGGACTGCACTGCATAACGGGAATAAAGTACTAGATCCAAGGCACAGGGTGAACACAATAAATACAAGCATGCATTCTTCATTTTTTTGGTGCCTGTCTCCCATCACTTGTCTGCTTTGGTGACCCAGTACCTAAAGTGATGCCCAGAGCACACATGAGATTTTCAATAAATATGTTAATAATTAATTAATGAGTCATGATTAGCCTCTTTTTAGATTAAACCCAGCTCACCAAACTTAAAATGGCCTGCAAATTCAACAGTTCACATTAAATATGGAGCATCTACTATCTATGGTAACCAAGAATATTGATCCTACTCTCCCTTGCTTCATTTGTTGAGAAATTATCCTGGTTATTTGCTCTATATGCCCTACATACCTGACAACCTCATTTCCTGTTGCTGTAAGTGAGTCAACACCATGCCATGCCATTTGGACCACCTCAGAATCTCTTTTTGAAGTTTTTCTATCTTCTTTCTCCTTCACACTTTCTCTTAAAGTCACTTCTCTGTATACCATGAATGTTTATTTCCACTACTATTTTCCCTTTTAAAAATGTTGTAATTATCAGACTCATGCTAAAATGCTCAAGAGTATTGAAAGATACATAAATGTATGTTTTACCCAGAGAAGCTCTCCCTGTAACCCGAGCTGCCTTCAAGTATAAGTTGCCCTTTTTTTCAGTCAGTTGGACCAGACAAGTTATTGATAACTCCAAATTAAATCAGGATATCAAATGGAATAAAATCTAGTGTTGAAAAAAGATCCATCTTCTCAAATGACCAGACTCAAGATAATCATATTACCATTCTCTCTCCATATTCAAGTGGCTCTATGAAATGCTTTATTTACTGGTAAACTTGACTGAAGGGCCACCTCTTCATTCGGACCAGAGATTGTTGTGTGGAGGAGATTTATTGTATAATTGTGTACAAGAGGATCTCAGGTGGCACAGGAATGTGGGGCAGTCATAAGCCCCAAGGAAGCCTAGGTGTTCCCTCTCATAGAGCAGAAAGTACCAGAAAATTGTGGGAAACAGCACAGACTACAAGATCCTTGAAAATAAATGAAACCAGAATAATAGGAGCCTGGATCTTTCTACAGAAATAAGAAATCAGCTAGGAAACAATTGTACCAGTGAAACTTCAGAACCTTAAGTGAACTTTCATTGTTACTACCACTTCATAAGGACCAGAGGTACTTCTCACAGTGGCTGTTGATATCTCCTCTCTCTGGGTTAATGGTATGCTTTTCAGTATCTTTTCTTAATCAACTTGTAATTTACTTAATAGACATTTATTGAAATCCCACTATGAACCAAGCACCATCCGGACCACTTGGGATGCAGCGGTGAGTGCAAATAGACACAACCCTGCCTAACACAGCTTACAGTCTGATGGGAGAGAGTGAGCCTACTTCTGTTAACCAGCCACTTAATAATACATAAAATTAAAGTTGTCATAGTTCTAGGAAGGAGAAGGAAATGGTATTCTGAGAGCATATAATAGGGACTGGGAAGATCAGGGAAGGCTTTTCTGTGGAGCAAACCTTGAACTTAAAACTGAAGAATAGATATTAAGTAGACAAAAATGGGGGCAAAGAGCAGGCAGCCTTATAATCTGAAAGAATAGCATGTACAAACACCTAGTGGCATGGGAGATCATATAGAATACAAGGCTTGAAAGGAGGCCAGGCTCACTGATGACAAGAATGGAACAGAGCGTGGTATATATGATGAAACAAGAGAAGTGTGGAGTAACCAGATTGTTTTGGACCCTGCTAGTCTTATTAAGAATTTTTTTCTTTATTCTAAGAGCAATGGAAAACCTTTGTAGAGTAATACTGCTCCTCCACCATATGAATCCACTATCATTCCAGCCTCCACCTTGTACATTTAATCCAACATAGTATTGGACTAAATCTGATAAAAGAGTAAAAAGGAAACTAGCAGTATCTGAATAACTTGAAATTGGAAATTCCCAATCAAGATTCCTGATTTAGTAATTAACCTGAAGTTTAAAGCAAAATTTTGTGGATCAAAACCACTTGGATGTTGTCCCTGGATAAAAATCCATAGTTCCCCACAAATCACATCTCCCACATTTCCCTTCTCCTAACCATTTACTATTTAAGGACTTTCTTATGTTCAGGCCCTTTGAATATCCATCACAATTGCAGAAGTAAAATGAATGGTAATAACAAATTGATTTAAGGTTTGCCCTAGAGTAAAATAATGATTCATTGACGTTTGTAGCATTTTATTGTAAGTGTGGTGGAAATGATTATCATCTTTAATGGTTAACTGAGTAATTGATTATTGATAAATGAGTACTCTATTTAAGCCAGGATCTATCTTACATCACCTGGAAAAGGATGATGTTCCTACTCTTTTAATGACCATTAAGTGGTAAATAAGGAAGTGGAAATGTTTCATAACTTACATATTAAGTATCTTTGGTCATTTAACCACCTCTGCAATGAGAGAAAAAAGGCAGTGGGGGTAGGTAGCTGACTTAAGGAAAGATCAATGACTGTTTTTCAGAATTTTATTGAAAGTGCATTATGGATTGTCTTGCTTTTAACATTATTAGTTCATTGAATAACGATATATGACTAGGCTACGGGGAAAAATTAGAATACAGCTGTGCAAGGCTATCTGTGTGACAGGATGAGAATTACATGGTAAAGTGGCCTCCAGAGAACATTTCAATCCCACCCCCACTCTCTCTACCCAGTGTAAGTGGGGATGGACATTCAAAATGATTGAAGCTTGTCTTTGTACTTCATCTACCTCCTTTTCTGGGGGGTCCCTGATTAACTTCTTATGTCCCTTCATAGTTACCCCCCCAGAACGCTTATGTTGCCATCTTACTACCAAGAGTTCACCCCACAAAAAACTGCACATCTTACAGAGGCTTATAATTCACATGAATTCCCCATGTGCCATAATCTCTTTCACAATCACACCTGTTCAGCACACCTCCCATTCTTTCAGTATTTTGATCTCAGTCATGCCTTAAGAGGAAAGCAATCCAATTTAACCCATTTATACTAACTTTCTTTTAACCTGATTTGTGGAGGCTTCGGTATTTTTAAAAAGCCAATTTTTTAAAAAATAATGAATTTCAGGAGGTTTAAGTAAGTGAAATATATTTTCATGGGACTATACACTGGGGCAGGTGGAGGGAACACAGGTGGACTGTGTATTGCTGAAAGTGATTATCAGAGGTAAGATTAAATGGTGACCTCAATGTCCAACAGACCTGGGTTCAAACCCTGGTTCTATCCCTTACTTTACTATCTGGGCCACCTCAAAGCCTCAGATTTATCTGTAAAGTTGGTGTTACTAGCTAATAAGATAAGAGTTAGCCTTATATAAAATAACATGTGTGGTGCTTAGTAAAGCCACTGACACATAGGTAGTAAAAACAACCAAACTATCATTACCATTTTTACATGGGTAAATGGTTTACCAAGGCATTCTGACCAAAAACCAATGGGAACCACTGAAGATCATCTGATTTTTCCTGATAATCCCAGAGAAGAATTGAGTACATTAACCAAGAACTTAACAAGGAAGGAAAGGTCTCTGTCTAGAGTTGGAATATCTGAGCATGACTGTTCACAAAACAACCACCTCTGACTCCAAATCTAATCTGAAACTTAGCTTGAGAACTATGACTCTGCTTTGGCCTTGGCTCCAAAAGCAAAGACATTAGTACTAGCTTATTAGCATCTACAGTATAACTTAAGAGGTCATTCAATATCTATGTCAACCACAGAATGATTTTAATTAAATTAGAATAATTTCATTTTTCTTAGGTTAAGATGACATAATAACCAAAAAATCAGTTTCTTAGAAATACTTCTTCTTAGAGTAGTATCCAGCATATTCCTATTCACTGTGTCTCCTGATATTTTTAGAGATTTGTAATATTTCCTAACTATTTATCTATGCCCTAGCAAGTAAAAATTTACCACCTCCTGTCTTTTCCTTCCCTTAATCCTAAATTCAGCCAAAATATCTGTAGCTTTGGTCTTCTCTTCACCCTTAGTACTTCTCCCTTCATTTATTCCTGAAGTCCATGGTACCTTATAAGATGGTTCTATTGGGGCTAGGAAATATTGGTTTAGTACATCTTCTCTAAGACCATTTCTTTTCTTTTTTTTAAATTTATTTATTTATGTTTTCAAATACATTGGTCTCTGCCTTCCCCCCACTACTTTCCCTTACCCCCTCCTTCCCTCCCTCAACTCTTCCCCTTTGGTTTTGTCCATGAGTCCTTGCTATATGTTCCTTGACTTTCCCCTTTCTGAAGGAAAAATATTTATAATTTTATGTTCCAGATATACTATCATTTTGTAAGTGAAAGGAAGCAGAATACAGCCATAAATTCATTACTTCTAACCCTTGACCCCAAAGCTTCAAGCCATTCATATATCATACATTGGAGAGTCAAAGTTCAGAGTCCCTTTAAATCATACATAGCAGTTACTCTTTTAATAGTCTGTTGAAAAAATCCACCAACTTTAAATTAAAGAAGTCCATATTTACTACAGTCTCACTGTTGGGCAGTTTCTGTACTGAAACAGGAGAAAACATGGGAAGTAGCAGCGGGAGAAAGTTTTAGTATAAAAGATGTTGGTAGTTGTGGAGAGGGTAGATAAGGGCATTACATTAAGTAATTGTATAATATTTCATTTCCCCCATATTATTAACCCAAAGCAGTGGTATTTAAATTGTGTCTTCCCTAGCCCAAGAATTCTGTAGAGTTGCCCAACACCAGGCCCAGGGGAAGGCTAAGCAGGTAGGTCTATGCATTACCTACAATTATAACAGCTCTGCTTTTATAACCTGGCATACACGTATAAGGCCATATAAGGAAAAAATTAGAGTTATATTTCTAAAAAATATATATTTGAGACTCTTGATATAAGGTTCTGGAGGTTTAATTTTTGCCTGAATAGCCAAAATATAAACAGAGGAGATTGTATGTGTGTGTGTATAAAACATCATATATATATACACATATACATATGTATATGTAAATATATATACATATAATATATATAAATATATATAAAACATCATATATACATATATGTGTGTGTATATATGTATGTATATATAACATATTTAACAATTACTATTTTTTGGCTGTCAAACTTAAGATGATAAGAATCACATAAGAATAGTCAACAATGTATCAAGTGCTTATTCTGTTCCCAGCATTATGCTAAGAGCTTCACATTGATAAGTCTCATAACAACACAAAAGTCAGGTTATATTATGATCTCCATTGTGCAAGAAACAAAACCTAGGCTCAGAAAGACTCAGTTCTGTTCAAATTTACAGTTCCTGGAAGGAATTAACAAGGTAGGATAATTGTTGAAAAACCTCAAAATTTTAGTGGCTTATCACAGTTTCATGTCTTTTTCACATATTTATTCATTAAAAGTGTTTAGTACATGGTCTTCCACTGGGTAATTCAGGGACCCAGGTCTCTTTAATTTTGTGACAGTCCCTGGTGCCTCAGGGGCCTCCGCTGGACTTCTGCATCTGGTCCCCAGACAGAAAGCAGAGAACAGGGTATTGCATAGGAGGTTTTTAAAGGCCAGACCTGGACATAGGGTGTGTTATTTCTGCCCACATTCCTTTGGTCAGAACTTATCACAAGGGTGTGTCCAACTCTACAGGAAGTTGGAAGATATTGTGTGGCTATATGCCCAGGAGGAAAGGGAAGTTGATTACTTGCCAGTCTCTACCACAATGGTAGGACCAAGATTCAAACTCAAGAGCTTCAGATCTTCTAGAGCTCACGATAGTGTAGAATTAACTTGATCCAGACATAAAAAGCATTTTAAATTAGGACCCTAGGGTCATCATTTCAGATTCTGGGTAATCCTTAAGAACACTGCACATGTATATTCATTCATTCATTCATTCATTCAACACTTACTATATACCAGGCAGACATCATTCATTCACTTATTCAAATTTATTGAGCACTTAATGTTCCAGGCAGTAGTTGGGTCAGCAGCAATAAACAAGAGAGAAGCAATCCCTGTCAACACAAACTCACATCTAAATGACTTAAGTGTGTTTTTCACATATTGTGATGCTTTCTACAAAATCATGCCATACTGTGTGCTTTATACACTTCCAGCCTCTGTTGTTTATCTTTAATAAATATGGGAATGAAGAAAAACACATGTTTTCTACATGGAGATATATGCTGAAATTCCCTTGCAAAATCAGAGGTCATACTGTTTTTGTTTTTGTACCTCTGGTTCTAACTCTAGTATCTGGCATGTGAATAAATGCTGGTGTCGTTTATTAGTGGAAAGATCACTAGCCTAGGAATCGTGTAGGTTAGGTTTTGTTCATGTATTCCTTGGGCATATTTCCTCATGGCAAAGTCAAACACTTTTAATCAAAGTTTTTCAGATCCCTTCCATATCTAAAACCCAAGCTTAAAAACGTGAAGACATTTGGTCTAGTAGAAACTACATAAGACAGAATCCTCAAATGTGAGTTGTAGCTCTGCTTCTCCAGTTCCTTGCAGAAGTCACACCAAATCTCTGGTCCTCAGTCTATTCACTGGTCAATAAACACTTCTGAGCGTTAAGAGTATCCTTTCAAATTCTAATATTCTACCAGAATCTATAATACCATTGCTGGGCACCAAATGATCAGGGTCCTATTTCAGAGTTTAGTTTCTTATAGCTGAGTCCTAAAAAAATGACCCCTAAAAGACCTGAAAAAGGTAAGAATCCTTCCACATGTAGCAAGAGTAACTTGACTCCCTACCTGATCATTCTGAGCACCTTTTTCTTTTCCCCAAAATATACAACCATTACGGTTTCACTACATGGCTCAATATCGAGCAACTCCCTATTTCAGTCCAGTTTATTCTGCTAATTCATTACTTAATAATGGCATTACTTTAGATTCACAGCTTACCTCCCCCAAATTAAAAACCATGTCAGAGCAAGGTGATTCATAACAGCCTAAGCAATGAGGCTGTCTCTCTTAATATATCCATTTACCATTACATCATATTTATTTAAGGCTTTAATCAAAATGGAATAAAACAATCTTCATTATAAGGGAGAAAATTTTACTAATGCTCAGGAAATCAAGGCATTATGGACAATTAAAATTCATAAAATGTTTAGCTCTATACCAAATGTTAGTGAGACCTATTGCTAATGAGTGCAGTTCCATTTGTCATATTGGAATACCTGCAGTGCATGAGGGTCCTGGAAGAAATGTTTTAGATGACACATAAAATTATCGTTACTTTGCCAATACACAGGAGATATAGATATTTGTCTGAAAGTGTCCAGAATTATAAAGGTAAATGTAAATCACAAAACTAGGGTTCAATTGTTTCTAAGAGGTACTAAGTAAAGAGAATTCCCTTAAAAAAAGAATAGTCCATAGTCAGAATCTGATTGCTTGCAGATTCTGCTCATAGGCATTGCTAGCACATGGATTTTAATTTCCTTTGAGGCAGGGGGCTGGAAGCATTCTATAGGAAAGAATAAAGAATTAAAAGTCTTACAGCCAAAAGCTTGTGATGCCTTCATTCATTATTTAAAAACAAATCTCTTTAAAATGAAAAGCTACAATTCAAGCATTATTTGGTCCTGGCCTAATATTCTCCAGGTCTACTTCCCCGGCTGCCTGGGAGCCTGAATGATGTTATAATACTCTCTGCCCAGCAGTGGCTGTGCTGGCCCCAAGCCCTGAGGGAAATGGAAAGTCAACAGCAGTAAGCATATTCCACATGCATAATTTTTTCTCTAAATACATTAATCCCACAGAAGCCAGTCCCCACTTTTCTGTCTTCAAAGCTGTACTCAACAGTCTTATTCTGTGAAACTTGATAGGAACATTTGGAGAACTAGTTTCTGAATTGGTGGCTTCCAAAGTATAAGAACAAAAAAAAAAAAAAGATTAAGCAGGGTATGGGAAAAAAACATTAAAACTTCACCTCCTTTATAAAATAAGGTAAATTAGTCATTACTAGTACTTAATATGTGGATGGTCACTAGTACATTTACATAATATATTAAAAATTATTGCAAACCTTGGAGGGATATCAGTCAAGGTCAGAGCAGAAGGTATTTTCAAATTGAATGAACTAAGTAGAGTTTAAAAGAAGGGCAAGTGACAGAAGTTTGGGACACCAAGGTTTAGCAACAAGAGAAGGTTCATTCTGGACAAGTCACTGCAGGGAGGGTCAAAGAAGGAAACAGATATCAGAACCAAAGACAGATGTATGAAAAGGGCATGTAACAAAAGCTGAGACCATCAGGAGAGGGAACAAGTCAACCCACAGCCTCTAAACAGTGTGTGAGCTGGGAAAATAGTACCCTGGCCTCACTCTGGCACATCATCCAGGTTTCCTGCCAAACCTACCAGGAGTCAAAGGACAAAAGAGCCCATTGATATGGCCCATTTGAGTCAATCTCCCCATGTGGTCTGGAGGGGTATACAGAAGCTATCCATAGATGTGCCCCAATTATTTTTATTACTAGGTTTATTCATTTATACAATCAAAAAAGTTAGGGTATCACTGCTCTGAATAACTTCACTAAATACTAAGACTGCTAGAAAAAAGCTAAGTTCAGAAAATATAGACTGCTTAGATCTAGACTCAGTGGCCCATAATTAATTAGGAAAATTTGTTATGCAAAAAGGAAGAGGAAGTATAGCATTTGGGTCAAATGTTTGCCATCTCTGCTTTGGGTTATAAGGCCAATATTTACCTCACTGGATTTTATTTACATTCATTCACTCTTTCATTCATTTATTCATTCATTGTGTCAGGCATTGTACAGGTGCTTAAAATATAACCCTTGGCTGCAAGAGTCAGTAGGTTTGTAGAATAAGGCAGATATATAAATAATATATAGAATAATATGTTAATTATGCCAAAAAATCAGCTCAGGTTACAATGAGATTACAAAGAAGAAACAGTTCTACTGATCTACCTAGGAGTGGAATTGTTTCATGTAGCTATTAGCTTGGGAAAATTGAAGGAGAAGATAAGATAAAATATTCCAGTCCAAAGAAACATTATGGAAAAACGACTTGATGAATTTGAGTAGACAAAAGTAATTCAGCACAGCTGGAGTTAGAGTAAGAATGGGGAAAAGCACACAATGTAACTAAAAGCAAGCCAGCTCAAGATTGTAGAAAGCCTCATTTGCCAATCTAAAAATTGGAAGCTTTTATCCTATTTTTTACTGAGCCGTTTGTTGGGGCAACCCTAACTCAATATACTTGGAGTAGGTACCTCAATTGGATAATAAGAACTACTGGTCATATGCCTGCACACATAATCAATTGAAAAAGTAATTTTGAATCCCGATATTAATAAATACCCCTATTTTATGGTGAAGGAACTAACACTGAACAACATTTTTTCTAAGATAAGTGTTGGATGCTGTGAACACTTTGTTTCCTTAAGGATTTCTAGGGAACTTCAGGTAAACTATGTGGCTAAAATAACTTAGTTTGGTTATTAGAATTAAAATTTATCAACTGGTGACACCAATGATTATTAAATAGAGTCTAATTAAGATATAATATCAAAGATCTTTCCTTCTTATATGTTTTCCCAATTATTGAAATGTACTCTTACTAAAAGCTTTCAGTCCCACCACAAAAGGAGCAGAGCTTAGACATTTTTTCATGCACATCAGATATTTTCAAATACTGCAGATCTGATGATCCAACAATTTCCCAGTTGTTGACCTTAATAGTTATGGGAGCATTGGCTTCAGCATGTTTTATTTCTGAAAACAAAGGAAGATAATTAATTTGTCCTCTCTATGCTGATAAGTACTAGCACCAACAAGTCTGATTTTCATTCCACCCCCACCATCACAAAATATCTGTTAATTATATAAAGCAGCTTAGAGAGTGCATTGGCTATTTAGCAACTCAAATGCACAAAGAAATTCAATAAAGATGGTTTGCAAGGAACAATGGAGTAAAAAATAAATTCTAAGAGCAGTGAACATCAAAGTTGACCTCTTAAAGGAGTACATCAAATGAATGAACAATAAATTTTCCATAAGGCAAACCAAAGCATATTTTATAAAGCAAGAATTGTCTCCCCTGAATACCTAATGAAGCACCTAATGGGCCTAATTCTATTCAGTATAACTCTCACAGACTTGATATGCTCTTTCCCCCAACATATCCACTGGCTTTCATATTTCATTAGGTTATTCTCGATCAATATTCCTGCCGTGACTGGCTAAAAGCGCCACCAAGAGGGAAGCATTTGAAGGATTCACCAGCAGTTGAGTCCTCCTATAGATAAAGTGAAGTGTTTTATTGTCACTTACAAATTCCAAGATATGTAAAGGCAGAGATATCTTTCTACCCCTAGTTACCTTCTTTGAGACAAGCCAGTGGCACTTCCCATTATATACAAAATCCTCAACAAAATTCTCTGAGAGGTTTTCATAGTTGAAACTCACACTGAAGGAGCTTGCTAAGATCAGAATGATTAGGTCCAGCACCCGTCCCAGGTATCCATGGCCACAGGGGATGGACCACTCTGAGTCAGCAGGAAGGCAGTGGGAGGCAGGGCAAGTAGGTGATGAACACCTTTTGTCACTGACAAGATCAAATCTCACTTCATAAGAAGCCAGAAAGAGCCAGGAAGGAGATGCTGATGACGTAAAGCACTCCTTAAAACTCTCATCACCTTTGTTCACTCTCATCCAGGCTCAATCACAAAGGAAGCTGTAAGCAAGATCCCCAGGGTCTCTCCACTGCCTTTCAATTATTCATCTTCAACTTATTTTGTTGTAATCTATGAAATCAGCGCAACTGAAGGAGTTGCAGATGAATTGATTGTGAACTGATTTATGATCTTTATGGCACCAGAGAAGTAATTTCATGCATATAACTTCTTTTACAATTACCTCCACATGATTTCAAAGGAGTTCACTGCTTATGGGAGGAGGCCATCAATAAGTGACACTTGCATATTCATTCATTTCAATCAGAGATTTTTAAATACTCAGGGGGATAGTTCAGTGCCATTGGAAATTACTTTCTTTTTCATCATGTTTCTGTTATTGTTTTTTTACCAGGGAGGGAAATATGATACAATCACAGTCTTTTTTTATTTACTTTATTTTTACTTTTATTTTCAAACAAATTATATTTAAGGGAGTTAAAAAAAGAAGCTGCATTTATTAAGTGCCAACTATGTGCCAGAAAATAGGTCAGCCTCTATCTATGTAAAGCTTTATATTCTCTCCAAGACCATAATTACTTTGCTCATTCCACTAATGAGGAAACTCAGAGACACACAAATACTTGTCCAATGTCAAACAGCTAGTAAGTGACAGGCAGTTCAGTGTTTGAACTCATACCTCTCTAACTACGAAGTCCATACTCTTTCCATGATTTTATAATGCCTCAAGCTTTGGGGGATAAAACTCAATCAGTTTCATATTTTTCAATCTGTGAAAAGGGTTTTCAGGATTCTTGAAATAACCTGTGGCTGTTTACCACACCCGAAAGTCTTGGTAAGGATACATTTTTCAATGCTATCTTTTTCTTTCTTTGTTTTAAACATGACTTACCTGGGGAGGCCCTGATGCCCAACAGGAGCTGTAGACCATGTGTCAAAGCTTGAGTGGTACTGAGCTATTACTAACTTAATATGTCTGAATCAATTTTAATCTGACTCAGTCAGTTTTTTATTTAATCTTGTTCTAAGCAATGAGACATAAGAGTAATGTACTATAGATATTTTTATTATACATATTAAAATACATGTGTAACTAGTAAGGTGAATAATGTTTCACATCACACCTTGGGAAGCACTTTTTTTTAAAGATTTTATTTATTTATTTAATTTATTTTTAGAAGGAGGGGAAGGGAGGGAGAAAGAGAGTGAGAGAAATATCAATATGTGGTTGCGTCTCACGTGCCCCCTACTGGGGGCCTGGCATACAACCCAGGCATGCGCCCTGACTGGGAATCAAACCAGCGACCCTTTGGTTCACAGGCCGACACTCAGTCCACTGAGCCACACCAGCCAGGGCAGGAAGCACTTTTTATTCCCTATGTGTTATTTGTTTATAGTTTCATGATGTATTTGTTTATTTATTCATTCATTCAAAACACATTACTGAGCACCAACTGTGTATTAGGCCCTCTGGACACTGACAGCCATGTGGAGAGTGGTTTGGGCCAAGGAGAGAATGAAAACATAAAGGCCAGCAGAAAGCTTCTGGGTTATTATAGTAACCAAGGGAGAGGTGAAAGGAGGGACTGAATGAGGTCGGTAGTAATGGATGGGAATGGATAAGTTTAAGAGACATTTCAAAGGTAGAATCAACAAACCTCAGTGTTAAATTCAATTCACAGTGAAGGTTAAGAAAGGGAAGATGGAAAGATTACCCTAAGACCATTAAGTATTTTTAACTACATTAAATTGTAGTACTTCCTATTTTCTTCAACAATCTTAAACACAAATATAAACCCATAATGGAGAAGATTGCGGGGGAGAAGGAAATCTTGTTTAAAGCCAGATATAATATTTAACATAATTAGGAACCTGTATGGTATTGACCACCCACCAATTGAAACAGCCACTGGAAGGGTCATAGAGGTCTCCTTCTGAACCCTGGAAAGTGGAGGGATTAGGGAGCAGGGTGTGTCTGAAGAAGGGTTATAGGTGGTCAGAGGCTCAGGATATAGCTATTTACCTAGCAATATAAACATTTCAATATTTTGCCAATGATAATGTAGAGATCAACCTCTACATTATCAGCCTTACTTAAATCCCTTAGTGTTCTTTATCTCTCTCAGAGCCAAGTCTGAAACTTTGCCATACTACTCACGGCCTGGACCATGCACTGCAACAACTTCATCTCAGTTCCAATTCATCTTATCATCACTCCTCAACTCTGAAATTTTAAACTGCAAAGCCTTTACAAATACCTGCTTCAGCCTAGAACACTCACCTGCCAACATACTCCTAATTATTATCTTGGATGTGGTACATTAGAGAAGTTTCTCTTGATCTTCCATATCAAGACAGGTGTTCTTTTTTTATACAGCACCCTATTATTCCCATTCATAGCATTCAAGACTATTGGAATTACATAATTTGTTGGATGGTTACTTTTTTCCTGTCTGTTTCCTGTACTTGACTCACTGAGCTCCATGAGAGCAGCAACTAGGCCAACCTTGATCACCATCCTTTTTCCAGAGTCTCATATAGAGCTTGGAAGTCAAAGGCACTAAATATCAATGACTCAAAATGTTCTCCTCAACAGATAGGGAGAGGAGACAGTGCATATTCACTTACTCTTGTTGACAAAGGGGAGGTTTGGAACATTAAAATAGAAAGTATCATTTATAGAACTCATACCACATTTCACTATAACCCTGAAGAGTAGGTATTATTCCCCTATTTTTTTAGATAACAAAGCCAAGGCTCAGAGAAGTAAAGAAACTAGCTCAGTGTCACCAGGCTAATAAGTGGCAGAATAGGAATAAAAAAGAAAAAAATCTGCCTAGTACTACTTTCCAAATTTGGTTTGAACATTCCCTGGCATAAGACAGCACCATCATAATTGCGAAAAGGCAAATGCTAACAAGAGCATTGAGGGATTTTGGTAGAAACTCTTATGGTCAAAAGAAACAGCTGGTAGCATGTCATGAAAAGAGCCCATCCAACTCAGCCAGTCACGGAGAAGGCCATGCACAGTTGATAATATCACTGTGTCATTCAGTGAGTATTATAGTATTGATGTCCATAAAGCAGCGACCTTAACTCCACAAAAAGATTAACTGATTCTTAAGGAACTCTGTTTAATAAGGAAATATGTGTATATTTTATAATGTTTTCATTAAATTTAGCTAGCTTTAAAGAGCGTTTTATAAATCTGGGAAACCTGTCTCTTCTGAAGACTTTGTTTTCTCTCCAGATCAATAAGGCATTGCAATGCTTCCAGACTAGACCACACTATTTGGCTCAAAATGTTTAGTTCCCTTCCAAAGCGAAAGGAGACATAAAGATCCAGCAAGATAGAAACTTAATCTATTGATAACCAATCTGATTAGAATGCTTCTCCTGTGAAACTGATGGGCATTGATTCATTTACAACCAATTAGAGGCCTGTTGCCTGGGGGAAATCACTCTCATTCTGGCAGAAATGAACGTCATAAAACAGGTTGGAAACAAAAGTTGAAAAATTTGTCTGACTAGTCTCCACAAAGACGATACACTCTCACCTAAACCCCCGATTTCTGATGGGTGCTTTGTCTCATTTTTTTAAAAGGGTTCCTTTTAGTAATACAGCTATATTAAGGTCATCATTTTCTTCAAATTGTGAGAATGCAGCACTTTTAAAAGTTGCATGATGCATCATTGCAGTATTTGATATTACTAAAAGGTGAATCAGCACAGTAACCAATGGTTGTACATAGGTCAGAATTTACATAGGACACAGAGGTGGTTATCAGCCAGCCAATGCTGCCAACAGCATAAACAAATTGGCAAATGTACACCTTCTCAAAGCTCCATAGGTGCCTACATACATGGGAGGAGTTCCCTCCTAAAAATTTCCCTTCTCAAAAAGGGGAAGAATCGCCTTAATTAGGAATTTTTTTAAAGTATCTCCTATATAAGGCACTCTCTCAGTTGCTTTATTTCAAACAACTAATTATTTTTATTAAAAAATTAACTTTACCCTGTAATTCAAGCATTACTAGTTATGGATGTTCATAAAGAATGCCTTGCTGAATGAATGAAAAACTGAAAACAAAGTTATAAAGAATTTAACGTTATTTCTTAATATTCTTGGAGAATGTTCTCTCAATGGCAACTGTTAGATGTTTCTGCAAAAGATAAAAAACATTTTAAAAACTATTTAAAACATACACACAGAGCAAATGACTTTTATAAAATCATGGCTTGGAGTAGAATTTCCAAGGAGGGCATATATTATACATGCATTTATGTAAGTCAAACCATTTAGATGAGAGAGAAGATTATGCATCCTAATAAACTGTGGTAATGACTCTGAAAGTGGCTCTGATGATGGCAAAGATACTTCTGAAGAGACTGAACAATATTGTTTTGTAAAATGTGAAAATAGACAATGCTATTCTACATTAACACTATTCATATGATGTGACTCTAAATGTTATTATAAATAAATACCATAAGTAGACAATTCTCCGTATTAGCCTTAAGGTTTGCATATGCAATTTGCTTCCTCACCCCAAGCATTTTAGGATTCTTTTTGTTGGGCAAGTGAATGATTACCTTTTTTTGAAAGCAGGGGCATATATATCTCTTCTTTTTTCACTATTACATTCCTATTGCCTAATAGAGTGCCTAAGACATTATAATTGTTCCCCCAAATTAATTAATATATGGAATAATTACATAATATTATTTATATTACATAAATTATTTCTATTATTAAGTTAGATTTATGAAACTAATAAACATGTAGACTATTTGAATGAAAGTAATATTAGACACCATCTAATCCAATATCTTTATTTTATAGATGAGGAAGTCACAGAGCAATTAAACACCCCCTTGAAGGACTTAGAACTCAGAACCTCCCATTAAATAGTATTACTGATCGCTTTTTTCGTGTAGTTCATCTCGGTTTATGATTTCTATTTCAAGCTGAAAGCAAATAGCATTTTTTTTTTCTTGAGAATGTGTTCGGTTGAGTAAGGCAAACACAAATTAATTGGCCCCAAGAGCTGATGGACAGAGAAAAAAAATAGAGTTTGTGATATAAAACCCACACAGATGCCCTGTGTTCATGCTCTACTATGGGAGTTGGTCACCTAATCGTAGAGAAATGCATTTACCTTTTTGATGTCAACAAGATTTCAGGTCTTGATTCAGTGGAGAGCCCTCAGCGCTGTGAGGCACAACTCCCACACCAGAGGACCAGAAGAAAAACACACACAAGAAATGAGGCAAACCTGTGTTAGACCCCACTCAGTAGACCACATATTGTGTCTAAGGAAAATCAATAAAAGTGCATTTCTTTCCTTGCACAATGTGTTATTTTCTTTTTTAAAAAATCAGTGTATATTTAATAGGGATTCACAAACAGAAATAACAATCCTAGATGAAATGCCCAAATTGTTTTTTAAAATCCATTTGAATGCTGCTGACTTTCAAAATACACAAACCTCCCCCCTGCAAGTCTTGTCTCTTTTTATTTAATCTGTTATTTTCTTCACTAATATGAGCATCCTCAATGTATCATAAACTGACCTGGATAGTTAGCCATGTTAAATATGCACCCATCCTAAGCTGCATCATGTATAATTAAGATATGGGTTATACACATACAAAACTCACATGTGCTTTTTTAAGCCTTCAAGGAAGAATGCCATGGTCTTTATAATATGACTAATAATGTACATGCTTCACCTACTAAGTACCAGACATGTCCCCAGACACTTTACTTATATCATCAATTTAAATAACCCTCCTAAAAACTTGGTACTATCATCTTCCCCTTTGTACAGACAGGAAATTGAAGCTTGCAGAGGTAAAGTAACTCCAGGTCAAACACCACTGGTAAGAGGTGACTCAGGTGATCTGGTTCCAGATTGTGTGCTCTTAAATATTGTGATTTAATTCTGCTTGGTTTGTAAACTGCTATGTATACTCACTTTGTGGGATGCTCATCTCTGCCTTTTTTTACTTTAACAAAGAATTTTTGCAATATTCTAATTTTTCAATTAAGATTATTGTTTATATTATGTAAATTATTTCTAATATTCAGATTTAGATGGATCTTCCATCTAAAGGGCTCACAGTATAGGCAAACATGAAATTTCTCTTGCTTCCCATGTAGTATGTGATATTGTGAGTTTGTGGATTATTTGAGCACCAAAGTGTTTTTTTAAGTATCAGAGATGACAAATAATAAAACATAACCTGGTATGAATTACAGTATCTGAATTCATTTCTCCAACTAGTGTGTTTGTGGGCCCAAGGTTGAAAGCAATAAGTTGTGAATTATTACACCATCTTTCACACCCTGGACAGTTTTATGATGATTATAAAATTTTATTATTAATGGTTCACTGTTTTTGGAGGAGTTGTTAATTTAAATGTATATATTTATATTGTTAATTAATAAGTAGGACAAAATTAGTTTGGTGCAATCCTTCTAGGGACCAAAAGCAACTGGGGAATTGAAGAGGATGTCGCTGACAGAAGGTGTGGGAGCTGACAGCCAGAACTGGACAGAAGCAGTGTGTGGCAGTCCCGTCAAGGGCTACTAGAGTGACATGGTGCCTTAGAGGCCACCTTGTCCGAGTTCTTTGTTTTAAAGACTAGTAAAAATAAGTGGATTACTCAGAATCACACCACTAGTTAGTGACAGGCTGGGGCAGCTCAGTCAAAGACATTCAGGATCCCAACTTCCAGTCTGACGCTTCTCATTTTCAACAATGGAAGAAGATTAGATTAATAAACTGGGAAGGCATGGATAACATTGTCATAAACAGGAAAACCAGAAGAATCATAAGAAGTTAGAGTTCCAGTTTAATTGGGCTAGTCTGAGTGTCAAAATGATGCTTGAGTAAGTGTATAGTGAAGTGTTGAAAAAGATAAAGGGATCAGGAAGACTTGCTCAAACTTCCTGTTGATAGGTAAATTGAGGCTTCCAGAATTGTGATATTGAGATTGTATAAAAGCCCATGGGATGTAGTAATGCTTTCTTGATAGTCCATTTTCTAAATGTTGAGACTACAACTGGACAAACCAGCTTACCTCAGATGCTGTGCAATGACAGGCATGAGCCCAAGTAACAGCCCCATCTAATTTCCACCTGTGGGTAATGTGTTTTAGTTTCCTTCCATCCCTAATCTCAAAATGCTCTCTTCCTCCTGCTCACTGATGGGTAAATATACTTTCTTAGACAAATTCAGTCAAAAAGGAGCAATTGAAAACCTGTTGAATTTTTCCATGGATTATACAAGAGAAAAGTACAGTGCTTGGTAAAATTTTTATTAAAGAAATTGGTGATAGAATGAACCATGCAGAACTGCTGGTACATAAAGTAGAAGTCTATCTTTCCCAATATTAAAAAGTGTTATCATTCCTTTTGAGATTCTCCAGGGGGTCTTAAGCAAGTGGTCAAAATGAATTTGACATTGAGAACCCAGGTGTATGCATGTGTGTTTTCCTTTTCTTAGAACTCTAATTGTTTACCAGGAGAAGCCATACTGAAAGCCATTGTCAATTCAATCTACTTGAGCAGTGATTGACAGCATCCTTTCAACTCAACTCACCTGTTTCAGATGGAGTTATTTCCTGGGCTCCTGGGAGCATGCCTGGATCCTCCCAGTGTATTCTTTCAGTCTCTAGATCAAAGAAAGAAACAGTTCATCAGCAAAGGAACACATTTTCTAGAAATGAACAGGCTTTACTTCAAGTTCAGTATTGCACTCAGTACTGCTGTTGGAAAGAAATTCACTCACTTGGATCATGGTATGATCTAAATTCCTTCTTTACAGAAAGCCAAGAGCTCTCTCTTGGTTCATCTAAGTTGAACATAATGTTCTCTTCATAGCATTAGATAGTTTTCCACTGTGAATTCTGTGAATATTATAGGTAATTAGACAAATGAGTAAATCACTCTATTAGGCAATACCCTACATTATATAACTCTATAAAAGAGACAATGCTTTGTGCTGTTTCTATTTCTTCTCCCTAAGCACCCATCCCTGCTCTGGCTGCTGCCTGTACAAGGTGGAGCAAAAGTAGATTTACAGTGGTGCATATGGAAAATCATGCAATAATTAATAATAATAATGCAAGAATAAACTGCATTTTTTTTGTACTCACAACTGTAAACCTACTTTTGCTCCATGCTGCATTATAGGAAAAAAAGACTACGTATAGAATTACATTTGCATTTTAAAACCTAAATCCTTAGAATCTTTTCTAATATTAAAAAAAAATGCCCTCTCTTCAGCCCCTCAAATAAAATCCCAGTACTCTACATTTCCCAATACACAAAATTACCAGTAACCCAGGAATCTTTGTTTTTTTGTGTCTTATTTTTTTGTAGTCTTTCATTTTTTTTAAACCAAGAAGGGCTGTTACCATCTCCTATTATGACAAAGCAAGATACATGGCAAAAAGGAAATGGGTCTTTCTAAGTTCTAATCATTGAAACTTCATGTGGCTAGCATGTTTTCTGTTTGTGTCTTGATCTACAGTAACCTCTTTAGGACTGTCCTCAGTTTATTTTTTGAACTTAAATGCTATGAAAAGTAGATTTCAGATAAGTGATAAAATTTACTACATGGTGAAATGTAACTACCACAATTAATAAATTATTCCATTAAGGGGAAAATACTCACTGCAGGCAATGGAAAAAGAAAGCTGTGTTTTAGAGTTAGGTATAAAGTACACAGTACATTACTACAAATCCTTGGGAAAGACAAAGGCAGAAGAGTGGGAGGGAGAGCCCTGTGAATTTGTATTGGCTACTCTCACTCCCAGGTATACATGGTGTTGCCTGTCCCACTCTCCACTTAACATTGCAATTCCTGAAAAAATATTTTATTTAAACTTTTCTTGATGAAATATATTTTAAGGAAAAAGAAGCCAACAAGAGAGTAAAGGCCATATATAATAATTAAAAATTCAGATCATTTTCCAAAAACACATTTCCAGAAACAGTCTGACCTGCTTTTACATGTGCAGATCCTTCTTTTTACATGAAGTTTTAGTTACTGAATTGAGACTCCTTCCTATCTTCAATTTATTTTTATTTGGGTAAGTTAGCAAATTTGAGAGACTCTCTGAGGAAGAGGGAAAAGTATTAAGGAAGCACGTTTTGTTTCATTAGTGATAACACACAATCTATGTCTGATTGGAAAGTTGCTACACATTATTGAATTTTAAAATACACCCTTGAGGCATTTACCACTGAACTGGGCAACTGCTCAAATAGATTGGAATAATGGATGGATGGATGGACAGAGAGATAGATAGATCCTACATTTTTCACCACAACCCTTTTAAGAGTAATTTTCCCCATTTTACAAATGAGAAATCTAAGGCTCAACGATATAAAGTAACATGTCCCAGTTGACAAAGCCACTAAATGCCAGGGAGTTAGTGCTCCTAAACACCACACTAGTTGCCATTGCAGGAGCCTGAAACTGGATATAAGCAGAGGTAGAATGCCAAAATGTGATTTGTTCTCTTCATTTCAGGACTCCAGACCATTACTAAAAAGCAATAAAATTGTAATATTTTATCATAAATAATAATTGCGGGGGCGGGGGAAGAGGCTTAAGATTGCAATTCTAGCAATATCACCAACCAACCAACAAACCAACAAAGTGAATGATTTTAGGAAATTATTTTACCTTTCTGAAACCCAGAGATAATGGAGAAAATAATATCTAGTGGAGAGCTGTGAAGACTAAAGAAAACTAGGCAGACTACCAGCGCTCTGCAAATTGTTCAGCACTATATAATGCATGATGTCACAATTATGGTTAGTAATAGTAGTAGTGTTTCTGCTTTTCTTCTTTTACAGTAAAAGCCATAACTTTTTGGCTGAAGGAGGAAAAATGTTTATTATAACTTTCCTCAACTAAAAATTAAAAGGGCTAGTAAGGCTGCGTGTACTTTGGTTCCACATTCATAAAGCTAATCTTTACACATCACACTAACCTGGATGATATAACTAATGTGATATATTTGCACTGTGAAATTTTAGGCCAGCCCAGCATTCAGGAAAGAGAACATTGTGTTCATTTTATAGGTATTTACTGATATTATCCTTTTGACTGAGAATATTTCTCATTCTCTTTTTCCATGGGAAAGAGGAATATTTGTGGTTTGTCCTAGCTGATACCCAACTCTTCCTTCTACTCAATAGGAATGTATTAGTTTGCTAGCCTTGTTGTAACAAAGTACTACAGACTGCGCAGCTTAAGCAACAGAAATTTATTTTTTCAAAATTCTGGAAACTGGAAGTCAATCAAGTCATCAGCAGGGTTGGCTTCTCTTGAGGCCTCTCTCCTTGTCCTGTCACTGGACATCTCCTCCTGTGTCTTCAGTATAGTCTTCCTGCTGTAGGTGTCTGTGTCCTAATCTCCTCTTCTTACCAGGATAGTGATCATATTGGATTAGCTGCACACCCATCCCAGTGACTTCACTTTTAACTTAATCACCTCTTTAAAGCCCTATCTCCAAACACAGTCATATTCTGAGGTATTAGGAATTAAGTGTTCAACAAATGAATTTGGGAAGATCAAGACACTATTCAGCTCATTACCAAGAGGAAGAGAAATTACCTACAGTTGTATTTGGTAGCTGACTCTTCTAATGCCCCAGATGTTTTCTACCTGGTCCACCCATGAGGAGCTAAGGGCTTCCTCAGGGCAGAGAAAAGGAAATAAAACTTATGCAGGCCATCTAGTAAGGTAGTGAATAAGAGGGGGCGGGGGAACTTATATGATTTTGAGACACCTGGGATGAAATTGTGCTTGAATTCTGTGGAATTAAATGTAGCTCCCATAAAAAAGAATGTTTCAAAGACTTAGTTGGGGTTTTTTTTAACTTATTGGGTTTGCCAAAAAGTACATTTTTTTCCCATAAGAGTGCTCTAGTAGCGCTTAGTTGTCTTCAATTTCATTCAAAACAATTTTCTTAGATTGGATTGTGACAGTTGTCATATCAGCATGAATTTTTTAAAAAAGAACTTATCAAAATTGGTGAATTTTTGTATAGCCATTTTAATATTGAAGATAAAATAAAATAAGCAATACTTTTAGCATATTATTTTTTATTATTTCAAGAACAGTAATAACACAACTGAAATGCAAAAAAAAAAATGTGCTGAGTATGAAAAAGGTGCTGTGATGGATCAAATATGTCAAAAATGGTTCCCCAAGTTTCATGCTAGAGATTTCTCGCTGGACAATGATCCACAGTTGGGTAGACCCATTGAAGTTTATAGTGATCAAATGTTGACATTAACTGAGAACAATCAACATTACACCACATGGGAGATAGCCAACATACTCAAAATATCTAAATCAATAAATTTATTGGTGAAAAATGAAAAATGTCTTTTACTTTATTGAAAATAATAGACTCTTTGGCCAACCCAATTGTTTTTTTATTTCTTTAAGAGAGAGAGGAAGGGAGGGAGACAGGGAGAGGAACATCAGTGTGAGAGAGAAACATGCATCAATTGCCTCTTGTATGTACCTCTGACTGGGATCAAATCTGCAATCAGGCATGTGCCCTGACTGGGATTCAAACCAGCAACGTTTCACTTTGCAGAAAGATGCCCAACCAACTCAGCCACCACTGTGGCTGTAGCAAACTCAGGACAAGTAGCAAACACTTTAATATAAAAAGAACAAGCTCTGGAAGTTTACCAGCTAAGGGTTGCTCTTCAAACATATATGAAAGATTGTTTAAAGAAACTCAAGCTGGACAAAAAAGAATAATTTACAATTAAATAAAATCTAATGTGAAATATGATGGCCAGAAATGTTGAAGCACACAGAATTTTTAAAGAGATTTAGAAAATATGGCTTTTCAAGATGGTGGAGGAGTGAAAGGAAACCACACTCACCCCCTTCCAGGCCAATTTGGAATTACAACTAAATTGTGGAGAAATCACCTGGAACAAACAACTGAACAATAGCAAGAGAGAAGCCTTATAACCTCAGACAGACAGAAGAATCAGCTTTAGCACAACCCGACTTATAATGTGATGGAGACTCAAGAAGGCTGGCTGGGTACACATGGGCAGCAGCACCAAAAGGAATATTTAAACTGCCAGTATGATTCCACTGAGAAGAGTGGCATCTAAACCATAAGTGGGGATCCCCAGCCTACAGCACCAGAGCCCAAAAAGTACACAGATAACAGCCAGCTGTGAAAAGCAGCAGGTTTGCTCTCTGCCAGAGATGGGCGGTTGGAGGTGCAAATAGCCATTTAAAGGATCAATGCATAAATTTTTATTTGCTACCATGTACCCTGGGCTCTGGCAAAGGAGTGGGCAGAGTGGTATAGAGACACCTGAGGAGAGACAGGGGACAGAAACTTTGGGGAGAGAACTGAGGGAATAGCCAATGACATCATGGTGCTGACATCCCCCACAAAGCAGCAGCCATCTTACTCAGGGAGACCATTCCCCTGAGCAACAGCAGAGTGAGACAACATAATAGCACTGCCCACAGGACAGATTCTGTCCTGCCCTGCCCTGTGGTGCCTAAGCCTGACTGCTAAGTGCAGAGTGACTAGATTAACAACTGAAGGAGAGAGCCACAGACAGTAGATTCCTGGAAGTCTCGAATAAACTGCCTAAGGTCAGACAGGGTCAACATCTGATATCAGAGGCAGATCCAGAAAAAAAAAAAAAAACAGCTGTAAATACTAGAGGCTACTGAGAAAAAAACCGCTGTGGTCTTCTCCTTGACTTGTAAGTATTTTTAGTAAATATTTGTAGTAAAGGATATTTAGTAATATTTGTAGCAAAGTAAATATTTTCTTTACTACAGAGCCTTTGAACATTTTTTCAGGTCCATCAAGTTTGTGCATATTAAGTCATTAGATTTTATACTAACAGTTTTTTTCTATCCTTTCTTATAATAGTCTTAATCTCTTTACAGCCTCATTAATATCGGTCCATTTGTTGTTCACAGTGGGTTTGCAAGGGAGAGTTATTTTTGCATATGCGGGTTTGTTTCCTGGGCATTGTGGTTTTGTTCCGGCAGCAGCTGCACAAAAATACACAAGACATGGTGGGCAGAGTGACCTTCAGTCAACCAGCCAGAGGGAAGGACCCATCAAAGAATGACCAAGCTGCAATCAAAACCAACTTACTTCCAGAGAGTTAATATAGCAGCATAAAAGGCATCCAAAAAGCAGCAAATTCAGGAGATCAAGGAGACTGTGCAACTGAATCTCACAGGGCTCCTACCATATAACTTCACACCACAAAGTCAGGAAATCAAAGACAGATCAATTTAAGAAGCAGAAGCAAAAAGAGGGTGTCTAACAAATAATGGGAAAACAAAGAAACACCCGCCAATCAAAGGGAAAGGAAGAATCTGAAGAGAGAGAACTAAATTAAATACAGGGAAGTAAACTATCAGATATTGAGTAAAAAACAATAGTTCTAAGGAATTTCAATGAGCTCAGTGAGCTCAGAGAGAAATATGAAAAAAAAACTGCAGGGAAACTACGAGAAACTTACTGTTAACTATATCTGCATGAAAAAAGAACATAGGAACAACCAACAAGATGTAAGAGGAAATAAAGAATCCAATTTCTGAATTGAAAAACACAGTAGAAGGAATGAAAAGCAGGCTAGTGAAGCAGAGGAATGAATCAGCGAGCTGGAAGATAAGGTAGAAAAAAGCTCCCAGAAAGAGCAGAAAATGAGGAAAGACTCAAAAAGAGTAGAAAGGCATTTAGGGGAATGCAGGACAACCTGAAATGTAATAATATCCACATAATAGGGATACCAAAAGGAAAAGAAGAGGAGCAAGGGATAGAGAATCTGTTTGGAAAAAGTAATGATGGAAAACTTCTGTAATTGGAGGAGAGAAAAAGTCACACAAGTCCGGGAAGCACAGAGGGTGCCACTTGAGGGGAACCCAACAAGGCCCATTCCAAGACACATCATCATTAAAAGGGCAATTATCAAAGACAAAGAGAGAATCTTAAGGGCAGACAGATAGTAACATACAAGGAAGCCCTTGTACAGTTAATAGCTGACTTCTCAACAGAAACACTACATGCTAGTAGCAAATGGCAAGAAACATTCTAAGCCATGAAAAGCAAGGTCCTGCAACCAAGACTGCTCTACCCAGCAAGGCTCTCAATTAAACTGTAAGATGAAATAAGGAGTTTCCCAGACAAAAGAAGGCTAAAAGAATACACCTCCACCAAACCACCATTGCAAGGTATGCTAAAGGGGCAGCTTTAAGAAGATGAAGAGAAAAAGTGAGAAAGAGAAGAACACAGGGATAAAGGGAAAAAATGAGTAAGGACTATCAATAATAAATGTTAAATGTAAATGAATTAAATGCCCCAATCAAAAGACATAGAGGAGCTGAATGGATTAGAAAACATTACCCAAACATATGGTGCCCACAAGAGACCCACCTCAGAACAAAAGACCTACACAGACTGAAAGCAAAGTGAAGGAAAAAAAAAATATTCCAAGCAAATGGACAGCGAAAGAAAACCAGAGTAGCAATACTTATATCAGACAAAATAGATTTCAAAACAAAGGCCATAAAAAGAGACATGGAAGAACATATCAAATTACTCACAGGAAAAAATCCATCAAGAAGACTGAAACCTATGTGCATGCAACATAGGAGCACCCCAAAATATAAGGAAAATCTTGGAGGACTTCAAAAAAGATATAGAGAGCAACACACTGAGAGCAGGTGGTTTTAACACCCCACTGTCAACAATGGAATGGATAGAATTTCCAAATAAAATATCAAGAATATTGTGGAACTGAACAACACATTACTCCAAATAGACTTAACTGACATATATAGAACCTTTCATCCCGAAGAAGCAAAATACACATTCTTTTCAAATGCATACAGAACATTTTTAAAGAGAGACCACCTGATAGGACACAAAACAAATCCCAACAAACTCAAGAAAATTGAAATCATAACAAACATTTCCTCAGACCACAAAAGCTTGAAACTAGAAACCAAACTCAAGGGAAAAACTCAAAAATATTCAAACTCATGGAGACTGAACAGTAGACTATTAAACAATGAATGACTCAATAATGAGATCAAAGAAGAAATCAAAAAGTTTCTGGAAATAAATGAAAATGAACTTACAACAGTCCAAAACCCATGAGACACAGCAAGGGCAGTCCAGAGAGGGAAGTTCTTAGCAATACAGGCTTATCTAAAAAAGGTAGCAACATTTCAAATAAAAGACCTAACACTACAACTTCAAGAATTGGAGAAACAACAACAAATAAATCCCAAAGCAAGTAGAAGGAAGGATATAGTCAAGATTAGAGCAGAACTGAATGACATAGAGACAAAAAGAACATTTCAAAGGATCAACCAATCCAGGAGCTGGTTCTTTGAAAAGATAAATAAAATCAACAAGCCTTTAAGCAGACTCATCAAGACAAAAAGAGAGAGGACCCAAATAAATAATATCAGAAATGAAAGAGGAGAAATGACAACTGATACCACAGAAATACAAAGGATTGTAAGAAACTACTATGAACAATTATATGCCAAGAAATTTGAAAACCTCGATGAAATGGACAAGTTTCTAGAAAAGGATAACCTTCTAACACTGAAGGAGGTAGAAACAGAAAGCTTAAACAGACCGATAACAGCTGGGGAAATTGAAGCAGTAACCAAGAAACTCCTGGCACACAAAAGCCCTGGGCCAGAGAGTTTCACAGGAGAATTTTACAAAACATTTAATGAAGAGTTAACCCCTGTCCTTCTCAGACTATTCCAAAAAATCCAAGAGGAGGGAAGACTCCCAGACTCTTTTTATGAGGCCAGCATCACTCTAATCCCAAAACCAGACAAAGACCCTACAAAGAAAGAAACCTACAGGCCAATTTTGCTGATAAACATAGACGCTAAAATCCTCAACAAAATATTGGCAAACCGCATCCAGCAATACATTCAAAAGATTATCCACCAGGAACAAGTGGTATTCATCGCAGGGATGCAGGGATGGTTCAATATACACAAGTCAATAAAAATAATACATCACATAAATAAAAGGAAAGACAATAACCACATGATCATCTCAATAGATGCAGAAAAAGCATTCGATAAGGTACAGCACCCATTTATGATCAAAACACTCAGCAAAATGGGAATAAATGGGGCATTCCTCAACGTAATAAAGGCTATATATCAAAAACCTACAGCCAACATCATACTTAACGGGCAAAAACTAAAAGCTTTCCCACTAAAATCGGTAACATGACAAGGATGTCCGCTTTCACCTCTTCTTTTCAATATGGTAATGGAAGTCCTAGCCAAGAGGTCAGACAGGGAAAAGAAATAAAAGGCATACAAATAGGAAAGGAGAAAGTAAAGCTATCATTGTTTGCAGATGACATGATAGCGTACATAGAAAACCCTGTAGACTCCACCAAAAAACTCCTCAACCTAATAAGTGAATTTGGCAAAACAGCAGGATACAAAGTCAACGTTCAGAAATCAAAGGCATTTTTGTACACCAGCAATGAAATAGAAGAAGAAATCAGAAAAAAATACCATTCAATATTGCAACAAGATAAATAAAGTACCCAAGAATAAATTTAACCAAGGAGGTAAAAGATCTGTATGCAGAAAATTATACAACATTGAATAAAGAAATTAAGGAAGACACAAATAAATGGAAGCATATACTGTGTTCATGGATTGGGAGAATTAATATCATCAAAATGTCCATACTACCCAAAGCAATTTATAAATTCAATGCAATCCCTATTAAGATACCAATGACGTATCTCACAGAAATAGAACAGACATTTCAAAAATTTATATGGAACCATAAATGACCCCAAATAGCTGCAGCAATTTTGAGAAAGAAAAACAAAGTAGGAGGGATCACAATGCCAGACTTTAAACTATGTTACAGAGCCACTGTACTCAAAACAATATGGTACTGGCACAAGAACAGACCCATAGACCAAGGGAACAGAATAGAAAGTCCAGAAATAAGCCCAGGTCAATATGGGAGACTAATATTTGACAAAGGGGGCAGAAGCATAAAATGGAGCAATAATAGCCTCTTCAACAAATGCTGTTGGGAGAGCTGGACGGCTACAGGTAAAAAATTGAAATTGGATCATCAGCTGACACCATACACAAAAATAAACTCAAGATGGATAAAAGACTTAAATATAAGTCACAACACCATAGAAGTCCTAAAGGAGAACATTGGCAGGAAACTCTCAGATATCCCATGCAGCAACGTTTTCACCAATATGTCTCCTAACACAGGGGACATAAAAAACAAGTGGGACCTCCTCAAAATAAGAAGCTACATCAGCAAAATGAAAAGGGAGCCAATCGTATGGGAAAATATATTTGCTAATGATACATCAGGTGGAGGTTTGATCTCCAAGATATATAAAGAACTCACTCGACTCCACTCCAGGAAGATAAATGATCCAATCAAAAAATCGGTAAAGGACCTGGACAGACGCTTTTCCCATGAAGAGATACAGAGGGCCCAGAGACATTTGAAAGGATGCTCAGCATCTCTAGCCATCAGAGAAATGCAGATCAAAACAACAATGAGATACCACCTCACACCTGTCACAATGGCCGTCATAAACAGATCAACAAACAACAGGTGCTGGCAAGGCTGTGGAGAAAAGGGAACCCTAGTGCACTGTTGGTGGGAATGCAGACTGGTGCAGCCATTGTGGAAAGCAGTGTGGCATTTCCTCAAAAAGCTGAAAATGGAACTGCCTTTTGATCCAGTGATTCCCCTGCTGGGACTATACCCTAAGAACACCAAAACGCCAATACAAAAGAACATATGCACCCCAATGTTCATAGCAGCACAATTTGCAATAGTCTATTGTTGGAAGCAACCTAAAAGCCCATCAGTAGATGATTGGATCAAAAAGTTATGGTACATTTACACAATGGAATACTACGCAGCAGAAAGAAAAAAAGAACCACTACACTTCGCAACAGTACGGATGGAACTAGAGAGCATTATGCTAAGTGAAATAAGAGAAGGGGCGAAAGACAAATACCATATGATCTCACCTATAAGTGGAACCTAACCAACAATACAAAGATGCAAGGAAAATAAGATCAGCAACACTGAAATGAAGAGAAACCAACAGAGACAAGAGGCAAGGAGGGAGGGGTGGGCGGAGGAAAAGGAAGAGAAGGAGCAAGTCAAAGAACATATAACAAGGATTCATGGACAAAACCAAAGTGGGGAAGGATTGATGAAGGGAGAGGGAGGAGGGGGCAGGGGAAAGCGGTAGGGGGACGGCAGAGACAAATGTATTTGGAAAAATAAATTAATATTTAAAAAGTAAATAAATAAATAGAATTGAAAAAATTGAAATAAAAAAAGAAAAAATGAATGCACAATAGCCCAAAACATATGGAACACAGTGAACGCAGTCCTGATAGGGAAGTTCATAGCAATATAGACCTACCTAAAAATGACAGAAAAATCTCAAATAGACAACCTAACCCTACATCTCCAAGAACTGGAGAAGCAACAAACAAAACCTTGAGCAAGTGAAGGAAGGAAATAATCAAGATCAGAGCAAAATTGAATGACATAGAGTCTAAAAGAACAATTCAAAGGATCACTAAATCCAGGAGCTGATTCTTTGAAAAGATAAGCAAAATTGACAAGCCTTTCAGCAGACTCATCTAGAAAAAAAGGGAGAGGACCCAAATAAAAATATCAGAGAGGAAAGAAGAGAAATTACAACTGATACCACAGAAATACAAAGGATTATAATAAATAATTGTGCACAATTATATGCCAAGAAATTTGAAAACCTGGGTGAAATGGACTAATTTCTAGAAAAATATAACCTTCTAACACTGAATGAATAAGAAGCAGAAAGCCAGAACAGACCGATACCACTGGTGAAATGGAAGCGGTAATAAAAAATCTCCCAGCACACAAAAGCCCTGGACCCGATGCTTCACAGAATTTTACAAAACATTTAAAGGAGAGCTAACCCCTGTCCTTCTCAGACTATTCAAAAAATCCAAGAATAAGAAAGACTCCAAATAATCCTAGTTACACAACCAGATAAAGATACAACAAAGAATGAAAACAACAGGCCAATATCGCTGATGAACACAGATGCTAAAATCCTCAACAAAAATATTGGCAAACCGCATCCACCAATACATTAAAAAGGTCATCCACCATGATTAAGTGGGATTCATTCCAGGGATGCAAGGATGGTTCAATACTTGCAAATCAATAAACATAATACATCACATAAACAAAAGAAAGACAAAAACCACATGATCATCTCAATATGCAGAAAAAGCATTTGATAAGGTACAGCAACCATTTATGATAAAAACCACTCAGCAAAGTATGAGTAAAGGGGGCATACCTCAACATAATAAAGGCCATATATGAAAAACCTACAGCAAACATCATACTCAACAGGCAAAAACTGAAAGCTATCCCACTAAGATTGGGAACAAGACAAGATAGTCTGCTTTCTCCACTTCTATTCAACAGAGACCAGCAACACTGAAAGGAAAAGAAATCAACAGAGAAAAGAGGGAAGGAGGTGGGGGCAGGGAAAAGGAAGGGAAGGGGAAAGTCAAGGAACATATAGCAAGGACTCATGGACAAAACCAAAGGGGAAGAGCTGAGGGAGGGAAGGAAGGAGGGAGGGGGCAAGGGAAAGTGGTGGGGGGTAGGCAGAGACAAATGTATTTGAAAAAATAAAAATAAACAAACAAATAAATAAATAAATAAAAGAAGCCCTAGCCACAGCAGTCAGACAAGAAAAAGAAATAAATGCCACCCAAATTGGAAAGGAGGAAGTAAAATTATCATTCTTTGTAGATGACACGATAGTGTCCATAGAAAACCTCAAAGACTCCAGCAAAAAACTGCTTGATCTCAGAAGTGAATTTGGCAAAACAGTGGGATAAAAAGTCAATATTCAGAAATTGAAGGCATTTTTGTTCACCAAGAATGAAATATCAGATTCAGAAATCAGGGAAAAAATCCCATTTGCTTTAGCAACAAGAAAAATAACTACCTAGCAATAAACCTAACCCAGGAGATAAAAGTCCTGTCCTCAGAGAACTATACAACACTGAAGAAAGAAATTAAGGAAGACACAAATAAATGGAAGCATGTACTGTGTTCATGGACTGGAAGAATTGATATCACCAAAATATCCATACTACCCAAAGCAATTTATGGATTCAATGCAATCCCTATTAAAATAGCAATGATGCATTTCACAGATATAGAACAAACACTTCAAAAATTTATATGGAACCATAAATGACCCCGAATAGCTGCAGCAATTTTGATAAAGAAGAACAAGGTAGGAAGTATCCCAATACCTAACATCAAACTATATTACAAGGCCACTCTAATCAAGACAGTCTGGTAATGGCATAAGAACTGACACATAAATTAATGGAACAGAATAGAGAGTCCAGAAGTAAACCCATGTCTCTATGTTCAATTAATATTTGACAAGGGGGGCAGAAGCATAAAGTGGAGTAAAAATAGCCTCTTCAACAAATGGTATTGGGGGAGCTGGAGAGCTACATGCAAAAAAATGAAATTCGACCACCAACTTACACAAAAATGAACTTGAGATGGATAAAAGACTTAAATGTAAGTTGTGACACCATAAAAGTACTAGAGCAGAACATAAACAGGAAACTCAGATATTCCATGCAGCAATATTTTTACTGATATGTCCCCTAGAGCAAGGAACATAAAGGAAAGAATAAACAAATGGGACTTCATCAAAATAAGAAGCTTCTGCACAGCTAAAGAAAGCATCAGCAAAACGAAAATGGAACCAACCATATGGGAAAATATATTTGCCAATGATACCTCGGACAAAGGTTTGATCTCCAAAACATATAAAGGCAGCACAACACTTCACTCCCGAAGGCAAACAATCAAATTAAAAACTGGGCAAAGCACCTGAACAGACACTTCTCCAAGGAGGACAAACACAGGGCCCAGAGACATACGAAAGGATGCTCAGCATCACTAGCCATCAGTGAGATGCAAATTAAAACCACAATGAAATACCACTTCACAGCAGTCAGAATGGCCATCATTAACGAATCAACAAACAACAAGTGCTGGCGAGGTTGTGGAGAAAAGGGAACCCTAGTACACTGTTGGTGGGAATGTAGAATGGAGCAGCCACTGTGGAAAACAGTTCAAAACTTCCTCAAAAAGCTAAAAATGGAACTGTCTTTTGACCCAGCAATTCTACTGCTGGGATTATACCATAAGAATCCTGAAACAGTGCTGCTGGTCTTATTTTCCTTGCATCTTTGTATTGTTGATTAGGTTCCACTTATACGTGAGATCATATGGTATTTGTCCTTCACCCCCTGGCTTATTTCGCTTAGCATAATGCTCTCCAGTTCCATCCATGCTGTCGCAAAGTTTAGAAACACCAATTCAACAGAACCTATGCACCCCAATGTTCATAGCAGCACAATTTACAGTAGCCAAGTACTGGAAGCAACCTAAGTGCCCATAGTAAAAGAGTGGATCAAATAACTATGGTAAATTTACGCAATGGAATACTATGAAGCAAGAAGAAAGAGCTACTACCCTTCACAACCTCATGGATGAAACTGGAGAGTATTCTGCTAAGCAAAATAAGCCAGGCGGTGAAAGACAAATACCATATGATCTCACCTATAAGTGGAACCTAATCAACAAAACAAATGAGCAAGAAAAATAGAACCAGTAATATTGAAAGAGAAAAGAAACCAACAGTAACCAGATAGAAAGAGGGAAGGGTTACAGGGAAAAGAAGTGGAAGGGTCAAGTCAAAGAACCTGTATAAAGGATCCATGTACAAAGTCAAAGTGAGGAAGGATTAGGGATCAGAGGTGGGGGTGGGTGGGACAGGGGGAAGTGGTGGCAGGAAAATGGAGACAAATGTATTTGAACAATAAAAAAATAAAATAAATAAAATATAAACTTTTATAACTACAAAAAAAGAAAATGCAAAGTGTCCAAACTATCAAAAAATTTTCAGTATCAATAGAATTTCTTGAAAAGAATAAAAATTTTAATTCAGAAATCATGAGAGGTTTTCAAATTATAGTATCTTTTGAGTAAGCAGAAATGATTATTTATCACATCTATAATAACTGCCAAATATTTTGTAGAATAAAAATATGTTATCAAATAAAAGCCATATTTTTCACATAAATTAACAAGTTTATCTAAATTCTAATAATGCAGTGTGATATGTACACTTTCCTTCACTTTTACAAATTTATGCTATGAAAGTGTAATTTAGTTTTATTTTCCAAAATTTAACAATATATACAACAGGTTTAAAATAATATTCACATACTTTTATTTAGAAACCCAAATCCCATAAATGTGTCCTAAGGAACTAATCAAAATTCAAAAAATGATTTAAATATAAAAATATGCATCATTGTGAAAAATGTATATGGTATAGTTTTAAACAAAATGTAGGATACATAAATTTTATGTAATACTAATTATATTTTTAATTAAACAATAGGAATCAAAATATTTTAATCAGAATAACAAATATGCAGATTTACAATGGAAAGGTATCAAAGTAATTTTGCTAATAATGTGGACAATGATTATCTCTGAGTTGTTAGCTTATGGTTGTTTGTCAAATTTTTACTATAAGCTACCTAGATATGGTTTCCTTTTCTTTATCTTGCTTAGGGTTTGTTGGGCAACTTGAATTAATGAACAGATGACTAGTAACATTTTTGGAAAACATTCAGACATTTTGCTTCATATAGTGCTTGATCCTGCACTCTACTCTCTCTCTGAGATGCCAATTAAATATTAGATCTTTTCATTGTATCCTTTATGTCCTTTAACTTTTTCTGTTTTTTTAATCCTTTTGTCTTCCCATGCTTCATTGTGGATATTTTCTTCCAGTTCACTAATTCTTTCTTTAGAAATATTTGACCTATTATTAAATCCATCCAGTGAAGTCATAATTTAGGTTGTCAATTTTAGAATTTCCATTTGATTCCTCTTTTTCTACTCTGCTACTTTTTTTGTTGTTGTTTTTTTAATTGCTTCTAGTTGCCGGTAAATTTTCAGTCATTTACTTCTTGAGCATAATAAACAGAGTTATTTCACAGTCAGTGTCTGGTAATTCCAGTGTCTGAACCACCTGTATCTAATCATTTGTTTTTCCATTGATTCTTACTCATATTTATTTCCTCATTTTGCCTGGTTAGCCAGTCATTGCAATTTTTAAAAATTTGTACAAATACTTTCAGGTCTAGGGTAATATCTTCTTTCAGAGAGACTTGTCATTTGTTCCTGCAAAGCACATGTGGTCTGTAGCACTCTGGGATCATCTAAATTCAGTTTCAGACCAACAGGATAATTTGGTCTGGGTCATAGTTCATGTGAATGTTGGTTTTATTCTGTTTCATTTTTTCTAGGATCCAGCCCTTTTGGGTCCCAAGCCAAAAGCCAAGGTTTATGTCCCCCTCCTTCTTATCCATGTATTCCATCTTTTGTTCTCCTCATTCCACAAGGCTGTCAAAAGTACTCTGTCTCTTAGTCTTTTTTATTAGATTGGCAATCACCCTTAAGCAAAAGCTATGCAAAAGCTGAGCTCACATTTTTAGATATTGGTCTCCTCCTAGATATCAGATCAGTGATTCTTACTATGTTGTCAGCTTTCCAATGCCTTTTGGCAAAATTTTCACCCAGCTTTTCTATATATCCTCATCCGAAGAGTTAGTGCATACAACCTAGATCACCATTGCATTTGTCCTTTAAAACTATTTGTTTTATTTATAAATTTTCAACATTAAACATGAATTAATTATACAATTAGGTCATGAAAAGTATTGTTTATCTATTTGTTGTTTTTGAATAGTATGTGAGCTTTTATATGATAATAAATTTAAAAAATATTTTTGTTCATTTATAGATAGTAGTCATGTTTTTCATATTTAAGAACTTATACAATTGGGGAAAGAGCATGAAATGTGGGCTCTGTTTACAGAAAAAGGAACTTAATCTGTTGTTCTTCTCTGTATTTATTTACCCTCTAGAGTAGATCAGCTGTACGAAGTGCTGAAGGTTACTGATAATGAAAGAACTTTTCACTGTCTACTCCTATCTATTCTCTATCCTTCAGCTAAAGAAAATGTTCCATAATTTAAAATTGAATTGGTTGTTACCTGCTTGAAACTTTACAAAGTCTTCCTATCCCTCTCAATGGAAAAATCCAAATTTCTGAGCAGAGCATACATGGCACTCCAATCTTTCCTCTCACATTCCTATCCTCCCATTCTGTGTCACCCACACTGAATGAATGAGAGTCTCTCCAACTTTCCACTCTCTTTTGCTCCTGGCCCTGTCACTCTCCTGCTGGCAGGGAGATGGTAGCAACAAGGGCAGCTCTCTTGGACCTGAAAGCAAAAGGCACTTACTGAGAACAGCTACATCACTCTATGCCTATTAACCCTAGATTTTCACAAGAGATAAATCCATGTTTATCCTGTTTAAGCAACTGTATTTTGAAGTCTATTTGTTACAAATCTTGGCCTAAATCCTAACTAATGCAAAAATTTTCCCCACAGCTTCTCATTTCAGGTTTCCAATGAGATGCCACTTCTCCTAGGTCTCCTTTTCTATTTCTTTATATAGGTTAGGTGTCTTTCTGCAGTTACTCCATCATAGGGCATGCCACTTTTATTGAAATCACCTACTTAGATGTCTGTCCCCAAAACTAGGCTGAAATATGTGCAGTGAGAGACTGTGCCTTATTGATCTTTGTATCCCATCACCAACCACTGGGTCTGGCACATAGTAAACACTCAATAAATATGTTTTGAAATAATGTAAGATCAAGGAAGGATTACAAACCTACCTCTACATTATCAGGAATTCACTAAAAGTAATTGTAGAATAAGTACTCCTGAAAATTCCAATTTTTATTCACAGATTAAATATAGATTGGGAGTTTTGGAGAGAATTATACCTCCTTGATCATGAGTTAAAAATTGTATATAGGTACAATAAACTAACCAGTTGTATATACAATATAACTTAGTTTTTCCAGTCTCCCTCCATCCCACTTCCAAATATCTCAGCCCATTTGATAAACTGAGATTTATTACCATCAGTTTTATTTTTTTGAGCTGTACAGGGTTTCTCTGAATAAAACTGCCAAACTAAAAATGTATATTAAAAGATTCCAAATCATGTGCATACATATGCACCTTCATAAGGGTTAAATTATTAGAATGCATAAAAGATACCAGGGCTTTAAGGAACTGAGACAGAGGACTGGATGATTTCAATAGGAAACACATTAAGAAAAGTGGTAGTTGGAGAGGAAAGTTCTGCATTGAAGGTCTGAAGAGGGCATGCAGCATCAGGAAGCATGGCTCCTGAAGGAGTAAAGAGGTGCTTAGAAGACAGCCTGGGAACTAGAAGACTTTTTTTTATTTTTCCCTGATACATCATACAATATATGTAGGTTTCTGCTCTTGTTTCCCCTGGGTAAAGTTACTCAGAAGTAGTTTGTCTTGAAAGAGAATCTTCATTTTTATGCCCAAAGTGGTATATCCTAGTGGCCCCTCAAGACCAAAGGGAGAAACCATTCAAGTCCATAGTTGAAGAGATAAACCAGGTACATGCTGTGACATATCCCAATGAATCCTCTGGGGGCTCCTCCTGATTCTGCTTTCCTATGATGACATCTTCAACAAGAACAGAAACTCATGCCAGACTTGATGCATTTTCATGACCAGAATTGCAACAAGAGTGGCAAATATCTCTCATTCTTTTACACTGGGTCATGACTGTAATCTCATAGCCCTGCTCAGATGTCAACCTCTTGACTGGAAGGGCAAGTAGATGATACAAGAGTTCATTCTCGTTCCATCTTCAATTTGTTCACTGCAAAGTGAAGAGGCATGTCTCCATCAGAAAACAAGGCATGAGCCTCTCATTTTGCATTTGACTCCTGGTGCATGCAATAAAGTGGACAGGGTTGACTTCTGCATGCTTTAATCTCTCTGTCAAGTTATTTCTAGAGCTTTGGGTCCTATGATGAGCATACACACACACCAATGCACACATATACAGGCACACTTCAATGACAATCACACGCATATGAAGCCACTAAGTATGCTATGCATCAGATGCAGCAATCCTGGGACTTAAAGTAAGGAGCATCACCAAAGCTTGACTTATATGTTCCCTAATCTTAAATCTTATACTGAACAGTTAACTGAAGACAATTATCTACTTATTTATTTATGAAAGTAAATTTATTGTAGATGCCAGACATAATGTCCCATCTTAGTTTTCTGAGTACAAAGAATTGTATGCATCTATGGAATTGGCTAATAGTTTCTTATTTCATGTAAATAGATGCAGATATATTACATATTGGTGGCAATAACAGGCTGTAGCACTGGGGTTCTGAACCTTTCAATGTCACAAATTTACTTATAGAACTATAGACACTTTCTTTAAAAAAATATACACACACCTAGGCTATGTTTTTTATTATATAAGGACTTCATTATTTTATAATATGTACTTTATTGGTTATTATAAGGGTGGGCAAAAGTAGGTTAAGAGTTGTAATACAATAATTAATAAACAATAATATAAGAATAAACCCTGTGTTTCATGTACTCCCAATGATAAACCTATTTTTGCCCACTCCTGTATATATTTTCCAAAAATTTTCATATCACTCCTGTACAAATTCTGTAATAATGCCTTACAGTTCAGTTTGAGCTTTTTCTTTCATCCTGAGATTTCAATGTTCTAAACATTGTTTGAAATAATATAGAAATGACCATTTTCTTGACATAAAATGCTTTAATTATTAATAGATGAATAGATGGATGAAGAAAAAATGAATAAAAGGCTGCAATCTGTATTTTTTGTTATAAGACCACTACATAATGTATATGTAAATTAATTATAAGGAATATAATTGATTTCCTCAAGTATGGTTTGGTGTTCTAAGTCAAAATCCACTTTCTCACAAAGCGTTCAGGAAACTTTTAGAATGTTTTCATAAGAAATTCTGACCTGTTTTATTAAACACACTTCAGATGCCTCTGCTATAGCCCAGGGACTTTCTATCACATGGATCACAACAGAGAGACTACCACACTTCTAGACCCAGGGACTTGTGCCTTCCATTGCTCAAGTATGCAAGACTTAACTTATCATCAAAAAACAGAAGAGAGAAATACATGGTATCGCATCATGAGCAAAAGAAAAATGTCAGTATACCCTCGTGATTATTGAAAACAAGTCTACCTAACCAAGAACTCTGGGCCTTCTTCCTCATTCACTGAACAAGATGCATAGAGTGCCTCTTCAGCATAAGGTCCTCAGCTAGACCCTCTACAGCACTTGCACTCTTGCAAATCCAAGCAGAATTCCCTGGTGAGCTCAGCCTGCTTGGCATCAGATGGAAATTACAGCCAAGTGAATTCTCCATATTGTAACCCTATTATCTCTCTCTCCCTCCATCTATCTCTTCTGTGCTGTGCATGGTTGGGCCTTATGGAAAGTTATCATTTGGATGCAAAACAATTATCCTAAAACAGTTAGCCAGAGTGGTCTAGACACAGAGATTTATCTTCCCTCTCCTTCAGTGAAGAACATCTATCTTCCATGACCTCTTGATTACTGAAGCCTTCAGAATATATTCTTTGGTCTGTGACACTGTGCTCAGTGCTGGGCTGAGCATTAAATATCACCCTCTATGATTAATTGGAAGTTAATTAAATCTATCACTGAAACAATGGGAAGGCAATGAGCTATGTAATCATTGCAATAGTAAATGAAATGATGTACAGGTCTCTCCATCTCGCTTATTGACAATGATGGAGGGGTGGCAGGCCTTGGATGTCTGGCAAGGCTTGCTGCCTGACCCCACAGCGCCTCTAACTTTCACAGAGCCCAGGGACAAGGCAACTAGAAGCGTGTTCTGACCATCTCTGCTGAAAGAGGGATCCTCTCTTCCTGAGACCTTTAAAGTGTCCTTGTAAAGGCTTTTATGTCTTGCATAATCAGTGGGATAAGATACAGGAATGGCTGAACAAATGGTACAAATACTGGTTGTTACCACCTCTGAACAGCTCAGTGAAACTCTTCTGAGGGAGCCCTTCAAACACAATGAACAGAACTCATGTTTATTGAACACTGAATGCTTTTGCCTTTATTTAAAACTTCAGAATTTTCAAAGTATTTTCACAGATATGGCATTTGGCCCTCATAAACCCTCATAAAATGTGGGATCTGGGAATGGAAAGGTTAAGTGGACTGCCTGAGCCTATACAGCTGGTTAGCAAAAGAGGTGAGTAAAGCCAGACCTAGCCAAACCTGCAGTTCATGTTTCTGAACTTGATTTAAGTTGTGGATGTGAGGACATCAAAGGTCATGGGGTTTGGAAAACACTAAATTTCCAGATTGCCAAGAGTTCCCTAGGGATTCAGGTTGGCATATTCCAGTAGTCAGTATGAATATTAATTTGTCACAGGATAGCCATCTAGATACTAATTTGCCTTAGTCAGCTTGGGCTACCATAACAAAATACTGCAGACTGGTGGTTGAAACAATAGAAACTTATTTCTCACAGTTCTGAAGGCTGGAAGTTCAAGATCAAGGTGCCAGCATGGTGTGTTCTGGGGAGAGGTCTTTTCCTGATTTGTAGACAGCTGCCTTCTCTCTGTGTTCTCACATGGGAGAGAGAGAAGGAAGGAGAAAAGGAGAGAGGCAGAAGTAGAAAGAGAAAGAGAGAGAGATTTCTCTTATTGTAAGGCTACAGTCCTATGGGATTAGAGTCCCACTCTTATGACCTCAGTTAACCTTAATTAGTTGGACTCTCTCTCCAGATACAATCACATTGGAAGTTAGGGCTTCAAATTTGGGGAGATGCAATTCAGTCTATATATAGCATGATTTGAAAGTGTATTTTAAAAATTATCACTCAATAGGAATCACAAACTAGGATAACCTCTTAAAACTCTAGTCACTCAATATTTTAAATTCCATTTTCTTCTAGATGTCACTAGGCAAAAGAGCATCTTCAGTCCTTAGGATTAACCTGGAACCCACCCTCCCCTTTTTCCCTTTAAACCCTCTCCTTTCTCGTAGGAAAGGCTCCAAATTCTGGTAGCATTCCTCTTCTGTTCGAGGAAGGCTGGCCCTTTCACTGCCTTCTCAGATATGCACTGGGTGACAGGGGAGAGATGATCGTTATCAATGTGTGATTACCCTCAGATACTCAGAGGACTCTTAAAAGGACTAAGGCACATTTTGGGATCAATGGAAAACAAATTAATTAAATAAAGTTCCCTTATCACAGTACTAAAATTTAAGATTATTTAGTGAGAAGATATTCAGGTGAACTTCTTATCACTCTAAGCCAGAAGAGATACCTATCCTCCAAAGGCATTTTTCTTTCTCTTCCTCTCCATCCTGCTAACACACAATCAGGCCCATCTGCCCAACACTGTCTAACTATATATCAAAGACTTTGGGAACTATCACATTGGATCTCACTCCAAAATGTGGTCCTTCTCCAGCTCCTCCCAGAAAACTGCTGAGATGTGTATAGTATAATGGCTTTATAGAAACCAAGTCAGAGTCTGTCCAAAAAGAGTTTCTAAAAAAAGCATTGCATGAGCACTCCCTACCACAGGGCCTTTGCATTTCTTCCTTCTGCTTGGAGCACTTTTTCCCTTAGACATCCAGATAGTTCTTATCTCTACTTCCTTTGGGTCTTTGCTCAAATACGCTCTGATAAAGTTAGGCTTCCTCGGACCATACTATCAAAATGGTGCCTCCTCACAGCCTATCACTTTCTAACATTGCACACTACCTTATTTTTTACCTCAGAATTCAAATCACTACTTTGCATTATTAGTGCATTTATTTATTTTGTATCTTCTCCATTAGAATATCAACTCTACAAAGTCAGGGATTTTTTTGAGTATATTTTACTGATTATCCCATTCCAGTTGTCCCAGATTTTCCCCCTTTGCTGCCCTCTTCTCAGTACCCCTCTTCCTTCCAGCAATCCCCCATTAGTTCATGTCCATGGGTCATGCATGTAAGTTCTTTGGCTTCTCCATTTCTTATGTTATTCTTAACTTTCCCCTATTTTGCTCCTAACAATTATGCTTCTAAATCCCTGTACCTTTTCCCCATACTCCTTCTTCCCCCTCCTAGCTGAAAAAACTCCAAATTGCCTCCACATCTATGATTCTCTTCCTGTTCTGGTTGTTTTGTTTTTTAGACTCAGTTATTGATAGTTGTAAATTTGTTGCCTTTTTATTTATTTTTTTTAATTTATTTACTTTTTAAATACCTTTGTCTCTGCCGCCCCTCCACCTCTTTCCCTTGCCCTCTCCCTCCTTCCCTCCCTCAGCTCTTCCCCTTTGGTTTTGTCCATGAGTCCTTGCTATATGTTCCTTGACTTTCCTGCTTCCCTTCCTTTTCCCCGCCCCCCCCTCCTTCCTCCCTTCTTGTCTCTGTTGGTTTCTTTTCCTTTCACTGTTGCTGGTCTTATTTTCCTTCCATCTTTGCATTGTTGGTTAGGTTCCGCTTATAGGTGAGATCATATGGTATTTGTCTTTCGCCCCCTGGCTTATTTCGCTTAGCATGATGCTCTCCACTTCAATCCATGCTGTCTCGAAGTTTAGTACTTCTTTTTTTCTTTCTGCTGCGTAGTATTCCATTGTGTAAATGTACCATTACTTTTGATCCAATCATCTACTGATGGGCATTTAGGTTGCTTCCAACACTTGGCTATTGTAAATTGTGCTGCTATGAACATTGGGGTGTATAGGTTCTTTTGTATTGGCGTTTTGGTGTTCTTAGGGTATAGTCCCAGCAGGGGAATCACTGGATCAAAAGGCAGTTCCATTTTCAGCTTTTTGAGGAAATTCCACACTGCTTTCCCCAGTGGCTGCACCAGTCTGCATTCCCACCAACAGTGGTCTAGGGTTCCCTTTTCTCCACAGCCTCGCCAGCACCTGTTGTTTGTGGATCTGTTTAGGATGGCCATTCTGACCGGTGTGAGGTGGTACCTCATGGTGGTTTTGATCTGCATTTCTCTGATGGCTAGTGATGCTGAGCATCCTTTCAAGTGCCTCTGGGCCCTCTGTATCTCCTCCTTAGAAAAGCATCTGCCCAGGTCCTTGGCCCACTTTTTGATTGGATCATTTGTCTTCTTGGAGTGGAGTTGAGTGAGTTCTTTATATATCTTGGAGATCAAACCTCCATCTGATGTATCATTAGCAAATATATTTTCCCATACGGTTGGTTCCCTTTTCATTTTGCTGATGTTTTCTTTAGCCATGCAGAAGCTTCTTATTTTGATGAGGTCCCACTTGTTTATTCTTTCCTTTATGTCCCTTGCTTTAGGAGACATATCAGTGAAAAAATTGCTGGTGGGATATCTGAGAGTTTCCTGCCAATGTTCTCCTTTAGGACTTCGATGGTGTTGCAACTTTAAGTCTTTTATCCGTCTTGAGTTTACTTTTGTGTATGGTGTCAGCTGATGATCCAATTTCAATTGTTTGCATGTAGCTGTCCAGCTCTCCCAACACCATTTGTTGAAGAGGCTATTATTGCTCCATTTTATGCTTCTGCCCCCTTTGTCAAATATTAGATGTCCATAGAGCCCTGGGCTTATTTCTGGGCTTTCTGTTCTGTTCCACTGGTCTATGGGTCTGTTCTTGTGCCAGTACCAGATTGTTTTGAGTATGGTGGCTTTGTAGTAGAGTTTGATGTCCAGTATTGTGATCCCTCCTACTTTGTGTTTCTTTCTCAAAATTGCTGCGGCTATTTGGGGTCGTTTATGGTTCCATATAAATTTTTGAAATGTCTGTTCTATTTCTGTGAAATACGTCATTGGTATCTTAATAGGGATTGCGTTGAATCTATAAATTGCTTTGGGTAGTATGGACATTTTAAGGATATTAATTCTTCCAATCCATGAGCATGGTATATGCTTCCATCTATTTGTGTCTTCCTTAATTTCTTTTTTCAATGTTGTATAGTTTTCTGCATACGGGTCTTTTGTGTCTTTGGTTAAATTTATCCCTAGGTACTTTATCTTTTCTCTTGCTATATCGAATGGTATTTTTTTTCTGATTTCTTCTTCTTCTATTGCAATGCTGGTGTACAAAAACACCTTTGATTTCTGAATGTTGACTTTGTATCCTGCTGTTTTGCCAAATTCACTTATTAGGTTGAGAAGTTTTTTGGTAGAGGCTACAGGGTTCTCTATGTACACGATCATGTCATCTGCAAACAATGATAACTTTACTTCCTCCTTTCCTATTTGGATGCCTTTTATCTCTTTCTCTTGTCTGACCGCTGTGGCTAGGACTTCCAATACGATGTTGAAAAGAAGCGGTGAGAGCAGACATCCTTGTCGTGTTCCCGATCTTAGTGGGAAAGCTTTCAGTTTTTGCCCGTTGAGTATGATATTAGCTGTAGGTTTTTCATATATGGCCTTTATTACGTTGAGGAATGCCCCATTTATTCCCATTTTGCTGAGTGTTTTGATCATAAATCGGTGCAGTACCTTGTCAAATGCTTTTTCTGCATCTATCGAGATGACCATGTGATTTTTGTCTTTTCTTTTATTTATGTGATGTATCACGTTTACTGATTTGCATATATTGAACCATCCCTGCATCCCTGGGATGAATCCCACTTGATCGTGGTGGATAATCTTTTTAATGTATTGCTGGATATGGTTTGCCAATATTTTGTTGAGGATTTTAGCATCTATGTTCATAAGCGAAATTGGCCTGTAGTTTTCTTTCTTTGTAGGGTCTTTATCTGGTTTTGAGATCAGGGTGATGCTGCCCTCATAGAAGGAGTCTGGGAGTCTTTCCTCCTCTTGGATTTTTTGGAATAGTCTGAGAAGGACAGGGGTTAGCTCTTCCTTAAATGTTTTGTAAAATTCTCCTGGAAAACCGTCTGGCCCTGGGCTTTTGTGTGCCGGGAGTTTCTTGATGACTGCCTCAGTTTCCCCAGCTGTTATCGGTCTGTTCAAGCTTTCTGTTTCTTCCTCCTTCAGTGTTGAAAGATTATACTTTCCTAAAAATTTGTCCATTTCATCAAGATTTTCAAATTTCTTGGCATATAATTGTTCATAATAGTTTCTGATGATCATTTGTATTTCTGTGGTATCCATTGTTATTTCTCCTCTTTCATTTCTGATATTATTAATTTGGGTCCTCTCCCTTTTTTTCTTCATGAGTCTGCTTAAAGGCTTGTCAATTTTATGAATCTTTTCAAAGAACCAGCTTCTGGATTGGTTGATCCTCTGAATTGTTCTTTTCATCCCTATGTCATTCAGTTCTGCTCTAATCTTGACTCTTTCCTTCCTTCTACTTGCTCTGGGATTTATTTGTTGTTGTTTCTCCAGTTCTTGAAGTTGTAGTGTTAGGTCTTTTATTTGAAATGTTTCTATCTTTTTTATGTAAGCCTGTATTGCTATGAACTTCCCTCTCAGGACCGCCTTTGCTGTGTCCCATAGGTTTTGGACAGTTGTCTGTACATTTTATTTTGTTTCCAGAAATTTTTTGATTTCTTCTCTTATCTCATTATTGACCCATTCATTGTTTAATAGTGTACTGTTCAGTCTCCATGAGTTGGCAAGTTTTTGAAGTTTCTCTTTGAGGTTGATTTTGAGTTTCAAGGCCTTGTGGTCTGAGAAAAAGTTTGGTATTATTTCAATTTTCCTGAATTTGCTGAGGTTTGCTTTGTGTCCTATCATGTGGTCTATCTTTGAAAAACTGCCATGAACATTTGAAAAGAATGTGTATTTTTCTTCTTTGGGATGTAAGGTTCTATATATGTCTGTTAGGTCTCTTTGATTCAGTGTCTCATTCAGTGCCAAGATATGTTTATTAATGTTTTGTTTGGAAGATCTGTCCATTTTTGACAGTGGGGTGTTGAAATCCCCTCCTGTCACTGTGTTGGTGTCTATATCTTTTTTGAAGTCCTCCAACAATTTCCTTATATACTTGGGGACTCCTATATTGGGAGCATATAAGTTTACAATGTTGATGTCTTCTTGATAGATTCTTCCTTTAAGTATGATAAAGTGCCCCTCTGGGTCTCTCTTTATGTCCTTTGTTTTGAAATCTACTTTGTCTGATACAAGTATGGCAACGCCAGCCTTTTTCTCATGTCCATTTGCTTGGAATATTATTTTCCATCCCTTTACTTTCAATCTGTGTAGGTCTTTTGCTCTGAGGTGGGTCGCTTGTAGGGAACATATGTGTGGGTCATGTTTTCTTATCGATTCAGCTACTCTGTGTCTTTTGATTCGGGCCTTTAGTCCATTCACATTGAGAGATATTACTGATAGAAACTTACTCATCTTTTCTCTTTGTACTTGTGTTCCTCTCTGTCTCATTCTTTTCCTTCATCTGCTTAAACCAGTCCCCTTAGCATATCTTGGAGGGCTGGTTTGGTAGAGATGTATTCTTTTAGCCTTCTTTTGTCTGGGAAACTCCGTATGCCTCCTTCTATTTTAATGGAGAGCCTAGCTGGGTAGAGCAACCTTGGTTGTAGGCCCTTGCTTTTCATGGCTTGGAATATTTGTTGCCATTCCCTTCTGGCTTGTAGTGTTTCTGTTGAGAAGTCAGCTCCTAGGCGTATCGGGGCCCCCTTGTATGTTACTTTCTCCTTCTCCCTTGCTGCCTTGAGGATTCTCTCTTTGTCTTTGACATTTGCCATTTTAATGATGATGTGTCTTGGAGTGGACCTCTTTGAGTCCCTCTTGAGTGGGGTCCTCTGTGCCTCCTGGATCCATGAGAGCCTTTCTCTCCTCAAAATGGGGAAATTTTCCATCATTACCTTTTCGAGGAGGTTCTCTATTCCTTGCTCCTCTTCTTCTCCTTCTGGTATCCCTATTATATGGAGATTATTGCGTTTCAGGTTGTCCTGCATTTCCCTAAATGCCTCTTCATTCTTTTTGAGCCGTTTTTCCATTTCTTGTTCTTTCTGGGAGCTTTTTTCTACCTTGTCCTCCATCTCACTGATTCGATCCTTGGTCATCCAGCCTGCTTTGGATTCCTTCTACTGTGTTCTTCAATTCAGAAATGGTATTCTCCATATCCTCTTGTGTCTTCTTGATAGTTTCTATGTCCTTTTCCAGGCTGATATAGTTTGCTGTAAGATCCTGATAGTTTCTCTGCAGTTTCTCATAGTTATCTTTGATCTGGCTGAACTCATTGAGCTTCCTTAGAACCATTGTTTTGAATTCCATATCTGATAGTTCCCTTGCCTCTATTTCATTTAGCTCTCTCTGTGGGGAGTCCCCTTTTCCACTCATTTGAGGGGAACTTTTTTCTTCCCATTTTTGTGAGAGTCTGTTAAGTATTTTTGTCCTTTACTTTTCTTTCCGGGCTTGCCTCTGATGATGTCAGTTGTTGACCCTATAGGGCCTTGGGTTGTTTGTTTGAGCCTTTCAGGAGTCTAATGCCTGTGTCTGACTCCTGTCTGGAGCAGCTCTGTGACCCTTTCGGTCAGGGCTGGGCTATTTTTTGGGATCTCTCTGCGCTCTCACGCAGGCTCCTTGAGCTTGCTCCCAGCGCGGCAGGGTCCCCCACCTGCCAGGGCTCACATGTGCTTGCCCCAGACCAGGGGGCTTATTCGCAACCTTGCATACTCATCTGGCCCCCGTGGCACGCCAGCTTCGCGGCACTGGTCCGTTTAGGGTCTTCTATTGTGTATTTTCCCCGCTTTTGGCTCTTTGGGTGCGTTGCTTGCCCTCGCCAAATGGGGACTACGGAAATGGGAGGAAATCAGCTCTAGGACTCTCCAGTAATCCTGTGTCTGGTCTCTCCTCCAGGGACTCTGGGCAGCTCTACTTATTTTGTGGGCCGCTCCGCAATCGCGGCCGGCAGGTCAATTTACGCCTGCCCTTGCCCCTCTGTGCGCTCCCTCGCAGGCCGTATGGGTGCCAGTCTGTGTGAGGCCTTGCCGGCAGGTGCAAGCGTTCCCCAGCCCGCGTGGGTCACACACGCACTCGCCAACCCTCACCGGTCACTCGGCGCAAGTGTGCGCACCTGCTCTGGGTGTTTTGGGGTGTCTATGTTTGGTTTTCAGCTTTTGGCTCTTTGGGGGTGTGGCCTCTTCCCGCACAATGGAGACTACGGCAAGGAGAAGGAGTCGGGACTCCCCGGTTACTCCTCCAGTTCTTTCCCCAATGCCTCCGTTTCTAGTCTCCCCTCAGGGGCCTCTGGGCAGTTCTGTGACCCCTTTGGCCAAGGATCCAACCCCTGTGCAGACTGCGTTTCAATCGCAGGCAGTCTGGTTCATGCGCGCCCCGCTTCTGCCTCTATGGGGTCACGCCTTTCCAGCCCACAATGGAGACTACCGAACGGGGAAGGAGTCAGGACTCCCCGGTTCCTCCTCCCATTCTTTCCCCAATTTCTCCGTCTCCAGTCTCTCCTCAAGGCTCTCCCAGCCAGTCTGCACTCAGCCCCGCAGCTCACATGCGTACAAGCTGTGTGCGGAGCACACAAAAGGCAGGTTAATTGATTCCCTTATGCCTGAGAGAGATGGTAGCTGCAGAGTGGGAAGTGCGTTATCACCCGGGCTCCACCGGCCGCCGTGTCAGTTCTCTTCACAAAGTTTTCCTCACCAGTCTTTTCCCAGGCACCAGCCCACCCTGCTGCCGCCTCTACCCAGCGATCAAGGAGGGTGGCTGCTGCTGCAACTTTTGCGTTTGCCCTTTAAATGTCTTTTTGCATCCCCAGCCACCTGTGTCTGGCAGAGAGTGCCCCTAAGCTTTTTGGGGTTGCGTTTTGTCTGTATTTTCTTGGCTTTAGCTGCTGTAGTTTAGGGGTTCCTGTTTATGATTCAGACCCCGTTCTTCTCAGGGGAAGCTAACTGGCTGTTTCAATGTCCCTCTGGTGCCAGTGCCCATGGGCACCCAGCCCACCCTCTCAAGCCTCCACCGCAATTCTCACCCGTTGGGATGTGTAAGAGTAGAATCCACTGTCCGCGGCACCAAGGCTCCTCTCCCACTATCGCTCCACTGCTTTCCAGGTGATTACTCCCTTATGCAGTTGCAATTCCAGTTTGGTTTTGGGAGGAGGTCAGCGTGACTCCCATTCACTCCTCTGCCATCTTTCCCTCTCTTGTTGCCTTTTTAATGTTCATAGTTTTGATGTTTTTTTTTCTTAAATAAGTTCCTTTAACATTTCATGTAAAAATGACTTGGTGCTGGTGAACTCCTTTAGTTTTAACTTGTCTGGGAAGCACTTTATCTGACCTTCCATTCTAAATGATACCTTTGCTGGATAGAGTTATCTGGTTTGGAGGTCCTTGCTTTTCATCACTTTGAATACTTCTTGCCAGCCCCATCTTGCCTGCAAAGTTTCTTTTGAGAAGTCAGCTAATAGTCTTATGGGAGCTCCTTTGTAGGTAACTCTCTGCTTTTCTTTTTCTGCTTTGAAGGTCTGTCTTTATCCTTAACCTTTGGCATTTTAATTATAATGTGCCTTTGTGTGGTCCTCTTTGGGTCCAATTTGTTTGGGATTCTCTGTGCTTCCTAGACTTGTATGTTTATTTCCATACCAAATTAGGAAAGTTTTCTTTCACTGTTTTTTCAAATAAGTGTTTGATTTCTCGCTCTTCATTTTCTCCTTCTGGCATCTACATGAGTTTGACATTGGCACGTTTTGAGATGTCCTAAAGGTTTCTCAGCCTATCCTCATATTTTGAATTGTTGTTTCTTCTTTTTGTTCTGGTTGAATGTTTTTCTCTTCCTTATGTTCCCAATTTATTGGTTTGAATCTGAACTTCTTTCCCTTCTCTGTTAGTTTCCTGTGGATCATTCCTTATTTCACTTAATGTGACCTTCATTTGTTCCTTTATGTATGTATGTATGTATGTATGTATGTATGTATGTATTTATTTGCCATACTCAAGGAGTTCTCTGAGCATCCTGATGACCAGTGTTTTGAACTCTGCATCTGATACATTGGCTATCTCCATTTCTCTTAGTTTTTTTTCCAGGATTTAGTTCAGTCCTTTCATTCGGGCCATTCTTTTTTTTGTCTCCTCAATTTAGTGGCCTCCCTGTGTTCATTTCTGTGTATTAGGTAGAACTGCTTTTACTCCCTGTCTCAGTAGCAGGGCCTACATAGAAAAGGCTCCACCATAGATTGTGTGGGGTGGAGACTTGGTAATTGTCAGGGTGGAGCAATGCACTTCACCACTTTGTGGCTGTGTGGGAAGGGCTCCAAGAGGGTATGATGCCACCTGGCTTCTGGCAGTTTGCCCAGTGCTTGCCCTGTTTCCAGTCACTTCACCCCCTTCCTGTGTGCTACTGGTCCCTACCAGCTGTTGCCCTGGTGGTGAATCCCAGAATGGGTGGGTGTATGCACATTCTAAGACCATGCTGGCTCTTTAAGTGGTGAAAATCCAGCAGTCTCTGCCACCCCACCCATCTCTGGTTTTTCCAGCCAGAGGTAGGAGGATCTGTCTTCCCAGTGCTGGAACCCTAGGCTGTGCAGTCTGGCCTGGGGCCGGAATCACTTGCTTCCAAGGTATCCTTCCCATCCATTCTGCCACCACTACCACTCCTGCCTTTCTGTGCCACACCACCTCTCCTCCCATCTCCACAACTCCATCCCTCCTACCCATCTGGGTGAATGTGTCTTTTTAAAATCCTTGGTTGTTGGACTTCCATACAGTTCAATTTTCTGATGGTTCTGGGTGTTATTAGTTTTGGGATCTGGATGTAATTCTTTCTATGGTTGTATGAAGGGGTGAAATATGTCTACCTATGCCTCCATCTTGACCAGAAGTCCTCTGAAGTCAAGGATTTTAACTGTTTTCCATTTTTTTCTGAAGATTTTATTTATTTATTTTTAAAGAGAGAGGAAGGGAAGGAGAAAGAGAGGGAGAGAAAGAAACATCAATGTGTGGTTGCCTCTTGCACACCCCCTCTTGGGGACCTGATCCACCACTGAGGCATGTAACCTGACTGGGAATCAAACCAGCGATCCTTTGGCTCTCAGGCTGGCACTCAATCCACTGAGCCACACCATCCAGGGCTTGACTATTTTCTTTTGTATCCTGGAGCTTTGCACACAGAATGATACATATTAGGTACTTGATGAATGAATGAATGAATTTAAGGGACAAATCCAAGGCCACTAAATTAGTCAATATCATATCATAAGGCCAAAATAGCTGTGGTGGTAGATGATATAATGGAAGTATCTGAGCTCTGTATCATGATTCAGGCTACTAACTTAATCTTCCTGGATCAGAGTTTACTTATCTCCAGTGGATGAGGTTTAAAAAACATGTTCCTTTTCAACCCTGGCTGGTGTAGCTCAGTGGATTGAGTGCCAGCATGTGAACTGAAAGGTTGCTGGGTTGATTCACAGTCAGGGCATACGCCTGGGTTGCCATATAGGTCCCCAGCTGGGGACATGAAAGAGGCAAACAATTAGTGTTTCTCTCTCACATTGATGTTTCTCTCCCCCTCACTTTCTCACCCCTTTCCCTTCTATAAAAATAAATAAATGAAATCTTTAAAAAATGCATGTACCTTTCCAGCTCTAACATTCTATGAAATATAATATGAATCAAAGATGATGAGATGCCAGGCTGCCAATCTCAAGAGTTGTGATCCTGAATCTGCTAGGATGGGCTGGAAAGGGATAGAATTTTTAAAGTTGAAAGTCCAGATAGACCTATCCCAATTCCCTAAACACTGTGATGATTAAAATATGATGTTTCTAACTTAATCCTGAGTCTAAACCTGTGTTCTCTCCAGATATTTACCTTGCAGGTCTTGTGTAAAAATAAAGACAATGATTTTATCATAAGTTAAGCAAATAAGGAAGTTCAATCCAAAATTCTATTTGCACTTCCAGTCAAGATGACAGTGTAGGCAGACACGGCTTACCTCCATGTACAGCCACATCAAAATCACAACTAAAATATAGAACAACCGTCACTCAGACCCATCAGAAATCTAGTTGAATGGAAGTATGATAACCACAGAATTGAAGAAACCACATTCATCCAGAATGATAGAAGGGGTGCATACATGGAATGGTCTGGTTCCTCACCCATGTGTGGTAGATAAAAATTCAGGAGAGATGCCTCTTGAGTGAGGAGTCTGAGCCTCACATCAGGACCCCCAGGTCAAGGTTCCAGTGGCAGGAAGATAAGTCCCCAAATCTCCTGGCTGCAAACACCAGTAGAATTGAGTTGGTGGAAGAAACTTCTGGATCCACAAGCAGTTCCTCTTAAAGAATCTACACACTGACTCACCTACTCAGACTCATTCTCTCTGAGCTCCACATTGGAGTAGCAACTTAAAAGGCATTGGTGGCATAAAACAAGGAAATGAAGTGTCTGACATTAAAGATGAGCAAAGGCCATGGTCCCTTTTCTAAACCCTTCCCCCACAGAGTGAGAAAGCTGGTGCCATATCTGAGAATCCATCAACCTGGCTAGCACTGTTTGGCCCACTTTGGAGATCACCAGAGACTCTGCCACACCCAACTTATGGGCCCAGCCAAGCTGCTTTTCCTTATGAATAGTTAGTCTTGGTTCACATTTCACAATTTCCTAAATTTTCTCAAACAAGCAACAGCTGGCCTCAGTGAGCCCCAGGCCTAGCACTTGCAACAGCCAGCCTAGATTCACAGCTTGATTTTGCCTGGGGATCTCTAAGCCCAGCACAAGTAACAGCCATCTCAGATTGCTGTATAGCTCAGGCAGGGTGGCCCTAGGCAAAACGCAAGTGGGGGCTGACCTTGGCCTGTACCACCCAGGGGACTGCAGGGTCTGTGCACCCACTGGACAACTAGAGAGCATGTTGAAGTATCACTACCCTGCCTCTGCACAGCTGTTCCTCCACGGAGGGTAGAGGTTGGTGGTCAGTAGTCACAGATGTACTTGCAGCTGAATGGCCTGGGTAAATCCCTCCCATTGATCTGCCAACAACAATCAAAGCTCAATTACACTAGGAGGGTGTACTCAGCTCACATGGAGGGCACATCTTAAGTACCCAGCTTGGGTGATAATGAAGGCTATGCCACTGGACTCATTAGGACATCTACTACATTAGGCCACCTACCAAGACAGGAATCCAAGCAGCTCTACCTAGTACCTAGAAACAAACACAGGGAGGCTACCAAAATGAAGAGACAAAGAAGCATGGCCCAAATGAGAGAACAGATCAAAACTCCAGAAAAAGAGCTAAAAGAAATGGAGATAAGCAATCTGCCAGATGCAAAGTTCAAAACACTGGTTATAAGGATGTCGAGGAATGTAGTGAGGAGCTCAACAGCATAAAAAGGATCAAGTCAGAAATGAAGGGCACATTAATTGAAATAAAGAAAATGAATGTATAGGGAAACAATGGTAGAGTGGATGAAGCCAAGAATCAAATCAATGATTGGGAACATAATGAAGCAAAAAACAACAAAAGAACAAGAAGGAAAAAAGAATCCAAAAAAATGCAAGTAATTTAAGCAGCCTCTGGGACAACTTCAAGAAGTCCAATATTCGCATCATAGGGGTGCCAGAAAGAGAAGAGAAAGAGCAAGAAATTGGATATTTATTTGAAAAAAGAATGAAAGAAAACTTCCCTAATTTGGTGAAGAAATATACATACAAGTCCAAGAAGCACAGAAATCCCAAACAAGATGAATGCAAAGAGGCCCTCTCCAAGATGCAACATAATTAAAATGCCAAAGGTTAAAGATAAAGAGAGAATCTTAAAAGCAGCAAGAGAAAAGAAGTTAGTTACCTACAAAGTAGTTTCCATAAGACTGTCAGCTGACTTCTGAGAAGAAACTTTGCAGGCTAGAAGGGATTGGCAAGAAATATTCAAAGTCATGAAAAGAAGGGACCCACAATCAAGATTTCCCTACCCAGCAAAGTTATCATTTAGAATTGAAGGGCAGATAAAGAGCTTCCCAGACAATGTAAATGTAAAGGAGTTCATCATCACCAAACCATTATTATATGAAATACTAAAGGGAATTACTTAAGAAAAAGAAGATCAAAACTATGAACAATAAAATGGCAATAAATGCATATCTATCAACAACTGAATCTAAAAAACAAACTAAACAAACAAGAAGAACCGAGACAGAATTATGGATACAGAGAGCATTTGATGGTTGCCAGATGAGATGGGTGTGTGGGGAAATGGGTGAAGAGGTAAGGTGATTAAGTTCAAATAGGTGGTTACAGAATAGTTATGGGGATATAAAATATAGTATAGGAAATGGAATAGTCAAAGAATTTATATGCATGACCAGTAGACATGAACAAAGATGGGGAGATTGCCTGAGAGAGTAGAGTTGCTGGATGGAGTTGGGGAAAGGAGGAAAAATTGGGGCAACGGCAATAGCATAATCAATAAAATATAATTAAAAAATAAAATTCTATTTGCAAACATAATTAATTAATTTGTAGGATTAAGGATAACAATGAAAACTGAACACCAACTCTCCTGGGATTATTTTACATGGTGAAAAGTCCGTCATAAAAATAGATATGGATGGCACATTTTAGCTCAAAAAATACCTTGGGCTAATAGAGTAATATAAGAATGTTGCTGATGTCACTTCTGGTCATAATGACTTGGAATGTAATAGCCATGAGAATGTTATTAAAATGATTGGAGAAATTTCTGTTTATTTATTTATGCCTATTGATTTAAGGACTCTGGGAAAGTGTACAAAATTCTTATTTGAATTGCAAATTGGATTCATCAGCTAAAGTTACATATTTTTTAAGTTAAATTTAGTATCCCAAGACATTAATTCATAAGTAGTCTTCTGTAGAGTATATAAATTAGCCTATCACAAAGATAATGATATAACATTATTGAGCAACATAAACTAACTTCCTTTTATTTTCCCATAATGTCTGAGTTCCAGGTTTCCTGGCTCTCTCATAATGCCTGATGGTGCCACAGGACAAATACGTGTGAATTGCAGTTGCAATATGAAAAGTGACTCTGGAAAAGGCGTGTTGGGGCTTTCAAGCTGATTCCCTGTCAATAGCCTCTACATCAAACCACTTCAGTATCTAGGTCAGGCAATGCTTTTCATAGATGCCAGCACTGTCAGGTCAACGCAAGATCTGAACACTGAGATGCATGTACTCTGTCTCTTAAATCAGTCCCAATAACAATAATCTTCTTGTGGAGGAGGGATGCACAGGGAGGGAGGAACTGATCTGATTTTACTTAATCATGAGTGTGTAGGATCCTAATGGCCTTTCACGTTCATTCTAGGATTGATCTATCTACATAGGAGATGAATATTTTCAGTCTGTCCAACCTCTTTGTTCTATGACAAGAGACTTAGAGAGTTTTGAGCTGACAAAAACATATGGACTTAGTGTACTTATTATTATGTAAGCAAGCATGACTACTTCAAAGATAACTGAAGGGAAAATAAAGATGTTTGCCCATGTCCAAAGGAAATCCTGCAACCCTCAAGAGTGAAACAGACTTTAGCTGTCTCTATATACAATGTAGTTAAAACAAAATTGTTAAGCTACTGACATTGTGCAGCCTCTGAGTTAAATAAAGGGGTAAGGGGGAGATGATTGCATCTTTCTCTTTCAGTAACATCAACAAGCATCGTGTTGCATAGTGTAGAATCCAAAACAATGTGATCATTATCAGTTTTACAATGGATTTGTTCTGTGATCTTAATTCTTGTCTAAGGTTGAGTGCCTTTTATGCCAGAATAACCTATTGAAAAGTGGAAAGAAATGTGGGTTAACATTTTTTTCCTCTTTGATGACAAATAATTAATGTGGCTGAATTATTTGACTAGATTGACACAGGCATTCAATGACATATTGGCATAGCCATAATCTCCTATCTTGATTTATCTATTAGGAAAATAAAGATAACAAGTGATCTCCAAGCTTTCTCTCAGCTATACAATTTCTATGAGCCTCACCGTCACTTTCAAAATTCACATGCAGGCATTAATTTTCTTAAATATTGAAAGACAAGAGATGGTGATTAAAAGAAAGTTTTGAAGTCATACAGATCTAGTTTGGATACTGGCTGTGCCACTAACTAGGTATACAGTCTTGAGCAAAATACTTATCCTGTGGGACTCTCAGTTTCCTCATATCTAACATGGGATGATAAAATAGCTACATCATAAGATTGCCATGAGAAATACATGAGATAATGCAAATAAAGCCTCTAGTATGGTGCTGGGAGCATAATAAAATTTCAATAAATATTAACTATTTTAATTAAATAAAAAATCATTAAATGACAAACTACATCAAAAATATGACCTTTAAGTATTATTTCATAAGTTTGTATTTCAATTTGGTAAGAGAAATAATGTTCAAAGAAGTTTTCATTCAATGCATAGGCTCATATGGAAAGTTACTATTTTCATGAATTGAAAGAATGAAGGTCTATGAAATAGTTCTTCTGTGATAAGATCAGACCAAAAAAGCTCCCTCAGCCTGTCACACTTCAATATCAATCAGTAAAATTGTAAATGCCCAATTATGGGACCTATAGGAGGAATGAATCTTCCTGTTCTAGAGGATGTCAACTGAGAATATTAAAATTCCATAACAGAGGCTGCTCTTCCCAATAGCCAATTGAACAGTACTTTTAGATCTTGACATCAGGATGATACTAAACAGATACCTGCAACACACAACTCCAGGCTCATTGAATGGATATTTCTGGATTTGTTTTGTTTTGTTTGTGATTTCTCATTATGATGAGAAAATTTGAATCAAATATGATTTTGTTGGTATTTTTAGAGCTCTCTGCCATTCAAGGCATCACTTCTTCCAAGATGGTTCTGAAGACATGCATGCTGCCTCACTCTAGACCCACTGGTTTGTAACCCATTATTTCAGTGTTTATGTCATGTTGGCTCCGGGCACTCTCAATGGGAAAGTGGGAGAGCTGAGTCAAGGCTGAAAGTGTCCTCAGTGACTCTTGTCCCACAGATGTTTTCTGCAATACTTTTTGAGCCAACAAATAGAATATTCAACTTGACAAAATTTTCACTTTACAAGATATACTATTATAATCCTGACCCTCTCACTTTGCCTCTAAAATCAAGTGAAGTCTGATACATACTTTCCTTGCATTGTGCTAAGGCACAAAATTAGAATCAGGAAGACCTAAGTTCAAATCCTGTCTGTTGACATTGAATGAATAGCTGTGTTCACTGCTATTCATGTGATTTAGCTCTCTGAGCCTTGGTTTCCTGAAATGATATATAAAAGTATTTAGTACAGTATGCCATTATACCAAACATTGAAGAAATATTTGTTTCTACAACAATTAACACTGTGAAAAAGATAAAGGAAGAACACAGAGTACAATTTTATCTTTAAAATAAACAAAACTTGTTTGACCCATTCTTAAAGCTGGTCCCAAGTAAGCTTTCATATGGCTTGTTATTTTTTTCAGGTTGATCTTAATTAAAAAAGGTTCTTGTCTGGGAGACAGTAGTCAGAGGCTGCTCTAAGGAAGAATGAGAGAGATTTACTCTCAAATACATCTTTATAGCTTCATCACCGTAATACCTGAGCATTCATGTGGACAATATCATTTCATCATAAATGAGAAGGTCGTACTATTGAACTGTAATCCATCCATTGATTTATGGTCCCAAGTTCCTCCGAGGATTTTCAGAAATGCTTGTGACGTTTCCTAGTGCTGGACTTTGCATTTGGATCTGTGATTTAGATGACAGATGTGTGAAATCATATGTAGCCAGACAAATCCCGGGTGATAACACATTTGAGGGGGCTCAAGCAATGATGGATTAAGGCTCAATCAACCAGATCAGCTAATCTGAGCCCTCTTCAGTGACATTGGCCCTGATGCTTTAAAGGGGCACCCCCAAATAAATTACTTTCCAGAAATAATACTTTCTGCTCTGCATCTCATCCTACTTCCTTTTCCACAATAAGTCCTGTAACCACTGGAGAAGTTCTGCCTGTTTCAAGAGACTATTTTGTCTGTTTCCAGAGAAAAGATTATTGTTTGCCTCTATTGACTGGTTAACTACTTTTAAAATATATTTCAGTAGCAATGGATTATTCATATGATCATTTTGACTACTTGTAATAAAAATAACTATTTTTGAAAGTCTGGCAAATGTAGAACCTGCAAAACTGAGGACTTAATTATAGTTTCTTAGATGCTAGAGTTCATTCCAAAGAAACCCAGAAACTCATATTCAAAGACATATAAAAGCAAGGTTTCCCTACGAAGGAGCTAATATAAGAGTTTGACACTGAAGCCTTCCTTTCCCAAGTAAACCTAATGATGCCATGTATAGGCTTACTTTCACAATAGATTGTCTTGCATCTTTTTTTTATGGGGAGAGAAAGAAGTAAAAAAAAAAATCATTCTTGTAACAATACAGTAAAGGAATATAGATAAAGAACTATACTAAAAGAAAGAGCAAATAATGTCCTGAACTCCTGGCACAAGGATCTCTCTATGTTATGCAATCCATGTTCCACCTCAAAGGTGCTCCTATTTAATTCCACAAAAGACAGGCTTGACTGCTTTATTATTCTGTCATTTCTCTGTGCTTCCTATTTGATTTTTGCTCTCATGATCAACTTCAGACATTTTTTTTTCTTTTTCAGTATTGATTGACATGTTATCCAAAATAGCTCCCTGTTAACCAATGTATGCTGGCTGCAGTCCTCTGAGCAAGTCTGTGCTGCACACTTTGGACCATCAGGAAATTATTTGCAGTAAAGATATGATGTCATTAAACATGTAGCATGAGCTTGAGAAGAAAATGAACAAGTATATATGTCTATATCTTTGATTTTTACCTTGTTCTTGACTAGTTTCTTTACCTGAATGTCTTTTTCTACCCTGAAACCTCTTTATGCTTTTGTCCTTTGGACCATCTTAAGGTAACATTCTACTCCATAATAATATTGTAGTGGCCCACCAATCTAAATCCCCTTTTAAAACAGATCTGCCTTATAATGACTTATTTTCTTTGCTGAATTGCATTAAAACAAGCTTTTAGCAGGATGTTTCAAATGATGGAATCTAACCTCAATAGCTGCACTGTATTCCTCTTCCCTCACCCCATTTCTGACATTAAAACAAAAACCAGCCAAAAATATAGCTATAAAATTGAAAGCTAGGCCATATACCCAAAAGCAATCAGGGTGAACTGTCAATAAATATAAATCAGGCAGGTGCAAGGAAAATATAAAGCATTCTCATCCAACATGTCAAGTTTGCTTCTATTTGCAAGACCCTTTCTTTATGGACTTCTTCAAGTTTATATGAAAGCAAATGTCTGTATTCTTCTGAGGCAATACTAAGAAGAAAAAGACAGTGACTGGGAACCAGAGTAATAATGTGAAGGGAATAAATGTAAAATTTACAAGTCAAATAGAACTGCTCAGATTAAATATTTTTGAAAATATTACCTAATTCAAGGGTCTGTAAACTACACAGCCCAAGGACCAAATTCAGCCTAACACTCCTTCCACATCCATCAATCTACTTCTTATCTACAGCTGCTTGTGTTCTCCAGTAGCAGAGTTGAGCAGTTGTGACAGAGACAGTATGGCACACCCAGCCTAAAATATTTACTATCTGGCCCTTAACAGAAAAACTTTTGTCAATTTCTTATCTAATATCCTGAAGAGAACTCATGATATTTACAAATTACATTACATTCACACACTCAACACTCTTTGAATACTTACATACTAAAACTCACCTATCTATGTTTTAGTGGGAAAGAAAGTGAAGGGAGGGAATGATGCATACACACATATGCATTTTGGGGTGCCCTAACATAAAACACATTTGCTAGGAGACCTTCCTGAATACTCAAAGGTTTAGCATATGCAGAGATTCAGTTGTGTAATGCAAAAAGATTCAACTCAAAATGAACAGCTGGAAGATGGTCCCAGATATATCATCTTGGCAAGTCATTTACCCTCCACTTCCTCACTTTTACAATGGGAACCCTGATGCCTACCTCTCAAGACTATATAAACCAAAGGAGATTATCTGTGTGTGTAACCTTTGTTAAGCCATAAATTACATAAATATAATTGTTATTAGGCAGTACTCTGAATGCTTTCCATATAAATGGTATTCTGAGCAAAGGTATCTCAGTCAACTGATATCATGTAATTATAATTTTCCTTTGACATCAATTGCCTCCCTTCCCACCTTCCATGAACTCTCTATATTACATCAAAGTACCACTTCAGAGAAAGCATCATTTAGAATTAAGAAGTCTGAGACCAAGGATCAATACATAAGATGAGCAGTCTAGGTCCACATATGGAGTAATTTCAAAGTAGTCTTCACAGAAGTTTGATTTTCTCCAACCTATCATGTGTGGTTCATCTCATGGCATTTCTATACCTGGCATTTCCTTCCGCAGCTACTTACAGCTTCGTTCATACCTATCCCCTTTCACTCCTTTAGTCTCTCCCTCCCCACTGTCCCCTTTCAATTTCACCCCAGTCCTCTTGGATCTTTTTCTCATTTCTAATTCTAAAGGTCCTTTGAGGAAGGGGGAGGGGAGGAAAACAAAAGGTTAATTTTCTCCAGCCTGCCCAGGCCGACTTAATGTAACAGAAGGCAGCAAATTGTATTGATTTAGTGACATGCAACTGTCCAGAAAGAGCTATTTATACATTATTCAGGACAAACACTGTCATAATGGACAAACAGCAGCAGCATCTGGGATGTTAATGTCTACAAATAAGATTATTCTTTGAAAGGATTAGGATGAAGCATTTTGTGTAATTAGATTTCTCCGTTTCAGGAATGAATTGCCTTTTAGCAGTAAAAGCTGTCACTGAGGGAGCCATTAGCTCCTTATAACTGAATTAAATGCATAATTAGTGACATGATCACATTAAGATTTGTTTCATTTTTTAACTAATCTGAGGGGGGCGGGGAGAGAGAGAGTAGGGAGCGGAGGCGGTGCCATTTCCAGGTCACTGCGGCCTTCCTCAGCTGGGATAGGCCTCAGCTGGCGTGCTGAAGTTGGTAAAAGTCAGGCGTGTGTGAATCAGAGCCCGGGCCTCGCCACGGCGATGGCCAAGCTATTCATCACTGGGTGGTGGGTGACAGTGACTGATGGGCTAGGCCCAGGCCTGGCACTTCACCAGTGCAAGAATCATACGAGCCAGGGAGCAGAATGACAGCTGGAGCGCTGTGTCAAGTGGTGGAGAGACCAGAGCTATTAATAATGTGTGCCACATGATCTTGGCGCGAGAAAACAATGATTTAGACATTGGTGAGAATAAAGATTTTACATTTAGTCCAAGGGTGACTCTTCTCCTTGGCACTTGTAGAATAAATCGCTAAGCAATCAGCATGTATGAAAATCAGGCAATGCATATATTAGAGCCTAGCTCCTCTGGGAGGGGCTATGAGTGGGAATTTTTAAATCCTTGCATTGATTCTATATGCTGTTAATCCCATCTTCCTGACATTTCTGCAAATGCCTTGAGGTAGCAGGAAAGAATAAAGAGACAATAAAGAGAGCTTTTACATTGGCTCACTCACTTACTCCTTCAGCACTTTTTTGTTGAAAGACTATTCCCTTCAGTGCTTTCCTAGGTTCTGTAAGAGAAATGAAGAGTTGCGAGGTATTTGTCTTTACCCTCCACAAGCTAAACAGAACTAAAAGGGAGCTGGGACACCAAGGGTGTATTGTTAGAATGCACCAACATTTTCTTTGCTTTGTAGCACCTATAGTTTTATTTCTCCCATCCAAGTACTAACCAGGCCTGACCCTGCTTAGCTCCCGAGATCAGACGAGATTGGGAGCGTTCAGGGTAGTATGGTCGTAGACCTGTAGTTTTATTTCTTAGTCTGAAAGTTAGGTTGAAAAGGCACAAGAGCAGTATAACAAAGGAAGCTTGATGAGAATGCTTCCATTCAAATACGTCAATTCTAAGCAAGACTCCTGCCAGTAGAGAAAGCACTAGTGAGTAGTAACCTGGGAGGTGATCCCAATGACCATTGAGTCATTGAGTTTGAGAAGGAGCTCCCTGAACATCCGGCTTCTAGAGATATTGGCAATTGTTCGGCATTAGTTTCCATACGGTTTCAAGTTTCTGGCAGTAGAGGTGAAGGCTTCTCCAAGAAACAGAGGATTGGAGAGCAATTAAAATGCTCAAATCCTTCAATAATTCATCCCTCTTGTCCACTACTGGAGCCTACAAAATAACTACCTTTAGATATCCATGGTGACCGGGGTCGCCAGCCCAGGGTCATTTTTTGATAGAGTTCATCTCAAAGCCAGGAAATCAATTAGAATCTAATGATTAAATTAAAAACATAGTAGTCCTAAATCTTAGAACTCTATGTTCACAAAAAGATTTGTTATAGAGAGAAATATTTTATTTTTTTCATAAAGTAATCTTTTTACTTCTGGTCAAGATGGAAGTATAGGTAAACACAGCTCACCTCCTCACACAACTACATCAAAATTACAACTAAACTATAGAACAATCATCATTCAGAACCACCATAAATTTAGCCAAATTTTTATTGAATTGAGCCAAACTATAGAAATAAAGAAGAAACCACATTGAGACCGGTTGGCAGGGCAGAGATGCAGAGCAGGCAGGTCCCACACCTATATGTGGCAGATAAAAATTGGGAGAGCTTTCTCAGGAGGAAGGGGTCCCTGCCCCGTACCAGGCCCCGAAGCCTAAGGTTACAGAGCCAGGAAGATAAGTTTCCATTACTTCAGGCTATAAAAAACAGCAAGGGTTAAGGCTGTTGAAGACAGAAACTGCTGGACTCTCTAGCACTTCCTCTTAAAGAGCCCATGCACAGACTTACTCAGACTCACTGCCTCTGAGCTCCAGTGCTAGGGGAGCAGATTGAAAGTCATCAGAGACATATGGGGAGGAACTGAATTGTCTGTCATCAGGGTGAGAGCTGGGAAGCAACTTTCTCCCAGACAGAAATGCTGGCAGAGGCCATTGTTCCTTTTCTGAGCCATCCCTTCACAGAGCTTCACAGTGTAGAGACTGCCTGAGAGAGTAGGGGGAGAGCTGGATATAGGGGAACAAAGTGGGAAAAATTGGTACACCTCCTATAGCATAAACAATAAAATATAATAAAACAAAAAGAGGAACTAATCTTTATTGTTTTAAAGTCTCTATCCATTTCAAACTTATATGGTTTTGGTAAAAGTGGACCTTTTATTTAAATCAAACACAATGCTTATACTATTTAATTTTAGATGGTCCAATGACAAGAAAATAATCTATTCCTAAGAATCATATTAAATAAATCTATATTTGAAAAGCTACTAACAACATTATAATGCTATTTAACTTAAATTTGGGCCATTATAGCATCAATTAAATAACAGCAGTTAGACTGTAAAGACTGAAAGAGATAAATTCAAATTACTTTTATAAAGGTAAGATACAGCCATGTTTTGCCATAGTGGTAGGTGTTCAGGCCCAGCTGCTGTGAAAAATTCATTAAACCTGTAGAGGACCCTAGATCCTTAATACCTCCCAGCATGACTTCCTCCTTCCTGGGAGACCTCGTCACCCAGAAGATCCTGAGGTACTTCTGGACATTTGTACCCTATATGGGGAACATCTGGAGCAAAATGTCCCCATCAGAAAGGCTTGGACTTGAATGGGGCATTAGCCAGTATTTGTCTGATGTGATCATTTTCCTTTCTTAGCTTGTTGAGCTGCTGTCTCTCAGCTGACACCTTTCTTGAACCTTTTTTCCCGTAAGAGAGAATCTGGTTTTGACAGAGGATGGTGTTTCAACTCCTTTTCCATGTATTCTGCCATCTCCTGGTAGAATGGTAGAGAGTGCACTTCAAATGAGTATAGTTTATGTTACTATACCCTTTGTGACATCTCTTCTCAGATTCCAAGAAGAATCTGAGTAGTACCTTTACTCCTTGATTGATTTTTCTCAGAAGCTGCTTCATGTGCTCTTGGTGTAATTCCAGCTGCATTTGAAGTTGCAGCCAAAGCTCCTGAGCCTCACTGTTGAGAATGAAAAAATTCTTGTTCTTTTTTGGAATTAGTGTCTTTGTTGTGTAAGTGTGTCATTCATTTGATTTTCTTCACATAGTTTTCTGGATAATATTTCTTTTTCTTTTTTGTATGCTTTTTTTTTAGTTAGGAAAAAAATGAGACTCTTCAGATAAGCTTCCAATGGAGGGACTGAGTGGTGTCCATTTCCAGTGTCTCTCTTTTTCTCTGCTTCCAAGGTGCTGGCCTCCACAGGACCTTCTATCAGGAGCTGGGGCACCTGGATGACAGTTAGAATGAATTTGACCAGAGAACTGAAATGGTTCTCTTTCTCATTCAGTTAATGTTGCATCCCTGTGTTTGAGCACTCCAGCAAAACCCTTGGCTCCTGAGTTCTTTGCTTCCATTACTCATGTTCTAGGGTGGGCAGTTCTAGACTCTGCTGAAGATGAATGTTTTCATTCAAATCATCCATGATTTCCTTCTGAAGGTGGTGAACATTGTTCTCAGATGTTTTCAAGATGTGTTTTGCATCAGTCACTTGGGATTGGTGGGAATCTGATGTTTCTGCAAGTGACTGTATCCCATTCTTGAAGGTGAGCCATCATCAGTCCATGAAACAAAGGTCAAGAGGGATCACTTTCCTGTCTTTTCTCCAGGAACTCTTCCATGTCAAATGACAATGCGTTCAGGATTTTATTCAGTGCCACCAAGCACAGAGTTTATATCTGGAGAGCACTGGCCATGACCACAGGGGCCTTGAGGGCTTCTTCATAAGTTTGTATAATCAGTCCAGCCTTCATACTTTTCCATCGACTTCATACCAGTTAGAAAACCTTGTGGCAAGCTCTCTTTTTCTTCTTAAAGTGTGTCAGCTCTTTACTATAAAAACCACCAGAGCTGCAGAGAGCAAAATATGTCAGGAATACCCCAAGAGGCTTGTCTCAAAGTTTCAGGCACCACCAGTAGGACATCATACAGCTGCTCCAGAATAGCAGGGAAGACATTTTGGGGGCAGGCAGCAAGCCATCCCTGGCTCCACAGGCAATACAACTCTGCCTCTGATCACCCACAGTTGACTACACAGAACCCTGCACAGTGTTTTGACTCTCACAGCAACTGGTGCCAGGCAATCAGGGCAAGCTATTATTAAGGCTGGGTGAGGGGGAGTCCAACTATGTTCTAGAAAACTATGTTCTCTGCTCTGCTCACAGTGCACATAGGAAGCTGTGACACCTGTACAGTACCTTGGGGGAATGGAAGGGGTGGATTGTAGCCTGGAGCTATATGGGACAGTACAGCAAATACAGAGAATCAAAGTGGCCATGCCATACCTCCTCTGCACAGGAGAGTGTCAGAGCATAGTGGTGAAACTCTCGCCCCTGACTGAGGCTCACTGTCCTGATTTCAAGTATTCTTGCCGCAACAAGTTTGACCCTTCCTACACAGTTCCCAGGAATCATCCTCCCCTAAGACTTCCTTCTCTGTCATTGCATTTGGTCAATGCCTGGTCAGGAAGAGAGGGCTGAAACATTTCCCAAATTGGACTAAAAGACCTGGATTCAGGGAGGAAGATAGCGGAGGAGTGAATGGGAGTCACTCTGACCTCCTCCTCCCAAGACCAAACTGGAGTTGTGACTAAATAATGAAGTAATCACCTGGAAAACAATGGAACTATAGTGGGAGAGGAGCCTTGGAGCTGCAGACAGACAGTTGATTCAACTCTCACACATCCCCATGGGTGAGAAGTGTGGTGGAGGCTCGAGAGGGTGGGCTGGGTGCCCACAGGCACCAGCACCAGAGGCACACTGAAACAGCCACTTAGCTCCCCACCGAGAAGAACAGGGTTAGAATCATAAACAGGGATCTCTAAACTACAGCAGCTAAAACCAGGAAAATACAGACAAAACGCAACCCCGAAAAGCTTAGGGGCACTTTCTGCCAGAGACAGGTGGCTGGGGATGCAAAGAGACATTTAAATGTCAATGCAAAAATTGCAGTGGCAGCCACCCTCCTTGATATCTGGGTAGAGGCAGCAGCAGAGTGGGATGGTGCCTGGGAAAAGACTGGTGAGGAAAACTTTGTGAAGAGAACTGACATAGCGGCCGGTGGAGCCCGGGTGATAACGCACCTCCCACTCTGCAGCTACCATCTCTCTCAGGCATAAGGGAATCCATTAACCTGCTTTTTGTGCGCTCCGCACACAGCCTGTGCGCATGTGAGCTGGGGGGCTAAATGCAGACTGGCTGAAAGAAATAGAGGATCCCTGGCCAAAGGGGTCACAGAACTGCCCAGAGACCCCTGAGGAGAGACTGGAAACGGAGGCGTTGGGGAAAGAGCAGGAGGAGAAATGGGGGAGTCCCGACTCCTTCCCCATTCTGTAGTCTCCATTCTGGGCAGGCAGGGCACGCCCCCAAAGAGGGAGAAGCGGGGCGTGCATGAATCAGACTGCCCGTGATTGCAACGCCGTTTGCACAAATACTGGATCCTTGGCCGAAAGAGTCACAGAACTGCACAGAGACCCCTGAGGAAAGACTGGAGACAGAGGCGTTGGGGAAAGAACAGGAGGAAGAACCGCGGAGTCGCGACTCCTTCTCCTTTCCCTAGTCTACATTGCTCGGGAAAAGGACACACCCCCAAAGGCGCCAAAAGCTGGAAAGCACACAATAGACAGCCCAAAACCACCCAGTGCAGGTGCGCACACTTGCCCCAGTGGCTGGCGAGGGTTGGCGAGTGTGTGTGTGGACCCGCACAGGCTAGAGAGGGCTCGAGTGGGCTGGCAAGGCCTCCCACAGGTTGGCACCGATGGGGCCTGCGAGGGAGTGCACAGATAGGCAAGGGCAGGTGTAAATCAACCTGCGCCGGCCACAAGTGCAGAGCAGGCTGCAGAAATAGTGGATCCCGGGCCTAAGGGGTCACAGAGCTGCCCAGAGTCCCTGGAGGAGAGACTGGCCACAGGGTTACCCGGAGAGTCCTGGAGCTGACGTCCTCCCATTTCCGTAGTGTCCATTTGGGGAGGGCAGGCAACGCATCCAAAGAGCGAAAAGCGGGGAAAGCACACAATAGAAGACCCTAAACAGACCAGTGCTGGGGTGGCCACTGGCCTGCGGGGCCAGACGAGTCCGTGAGGTCGCGAAGAAGCCCCCTCTGCTGGGGCAAGCACGCGGAAGCCCAGGCAGGCGGGGAGCGCGATCAAGGAGCCAGCTGTGAGAGTACAGAGCAATCCACAGAAATAGTGGATCTGTGGGCGAAAGGTTCACGCAGGTGCCCAAAGCACGAGTCAGACACAGACAGTAGACTCCTGGCAGGCTCAGACAAACAACCCAAGGTCATATAGGGTCAACAACTGACATCATCTGAGGCAGGCCTGAAAGAAAGTAAAGGAAAAAATAAATAAATAAATAAATAAAAACACCCACCTACTACCATAGAAGTTTAATCCACAAAGTCAAGATATCTAGATGAATCAATTAAGGCAGAGCAAAAATAAATAAATGAATAAGTAAATTACTTAACAGACTCTCACAAAAATGGGAAGAAAAAGAAGTTCCCCCCAAATGAGTGGTAAAGGGGTCTCCCCACACAGAGAGCTAAATGAAATAGAGGCAAGGGAACTAGCAAATATTGAATTCAAAACAATGCCTCTAAGGAAGCTCAATGAGCTCAGCCAGCTCAAAGATAACTATGAGAAACTGCAGAGAAACTATCAGGATCTTACAACAAACTATATCAACCTGGAAAAGGATATAGAAACTATCAAGAAGACACAAGAGGATATGAAGAATACCATTTCTAAATTGAAGAACACAGTAGAAGGAATCCAAAACAGGCTGGATGACCAAGGATCGAATCAGTGAGATGGAGGATAAGGTAGGATAAAACCTCCCACAAAGAACAAGAAATGGAAAAACAACTCAAAAAGAATGAAGAGGCATTTAGGGAAATGCAGGACAACCTGAAACGCAATAATCTTCATATAATAGGGATACCAGAAGGAGAAGAAAAGGAGCAAGAAATAGAGAATATCCTCAAAAAAGTAATGATGGAAAATTTCCCCATTTTGAGGAGAGAAAGGCTCTCATGGATCCAGGAGGCACAGAGGACCCCACTCAAGAGGGACCCAAGGAGATCTACTACAAGACACATCATCATTAAAATGGCAACTATCAAAGACAAAGAGAGAATCCTCAAGGCAGCAAGGGAGAAGAATGTAACATACAAGGGGACCCCGATATGTCTAGGAGCTGACTTCTCAACAGAAACACTACAAGCCAGAAGGGAATGGCAACAAATATTCCAAGTCATGAAAAGCAAGGGCCTACAACAAAGGCTGCTCTACCCAGCAAGGCTCTCAATTAAAATAGAAGGGGAAATAAGGAGTTTCCCAGACAACAGAAGGTTAAAAGAATACATCTCTACCAAACCAGTACTCCAAGATATGCTCAAGGGACTGGTTTAAGAAGATGAAGGAAAAGAGTGAGAAAGAGAAAAACACAGGTACAAAGAGAAAAAATGAATAAGTTTCTATCAGTAATAACTCTCAATGTAAATGGAATAAATGCCCCAATCAAAAGACACAAGATAGCTGAATGGATAAGAAAACATGACCCACACATATACTGCCTACAAGAGACCCACCTCAGAGCAAAAGATGTACACAGATTGAAAGTAAAGGAATGGAAAAAAAATATTCCAAGCAAATGTGCAAGAGAAAAAAGCCGTGGTTGCCATACTTGTTTCAGACGAAGTAGATTTCAAAACAAAGACCATAAAAAGAGACCCAGAGGGGCACTTTATAATACTTAAAGGAAGAATCTATCAAGAAGACATAAACATTGTAAACTTATATGCTCCCAATATAGGAGTCCCCAAGTATATAAGGAAATTGTTGGAGGACTTCAAAAAAGATATAGACACCAACACAGTGATAGGAGGGGATTTCAACACCCCACTGTCAAAAATGGGCAGATCTTCCAAACAAAACATCAACAAGGGTATTGTGGAGCTGAATGACCCACTGAATCAAAGACACTTAACTGACATATATAGAACCGTACATTCCAAAGAAGCAAAATACACATTCTTTTCAAAGGCTCATGGCAGTTTTTCAAAGATAGACCACATGATAGGACACAAAGCAAACCTTAGCAAATTCAGGAAAATTGAAATAATACCAAACTTTTTCTCAGACCACAAGGCCTTGAAACTCGAAATCAACCTCAAAGAGAAACTTCAAAAACTTGCCAACTCATGGAGACTGAAGAGTACACTATTAAACAAAGAATGGGTCCATAATGAGATAAGAGAAGAAATCAAAAAATTTATGGAAACAAATGAAAATGAACAGACAACAGTCCAAAACCTATGGGACACAGCAAAGGCAGTCCTGAGAGGGAAGTTCATAGCAATACAGGCTTACCTTAAAAAGATAGAAACATTTCAAATAAAAGACCTAACACTACAACTTCAAGAACTGGAGAAACAACAACAAATAAATCCCAGAGCAAGTAGAAGGAAGGAAAGAGTCAAGATTAGAGCAGAACTGAATGACATAGAGATGATAAGAACAATTCAAAGGATCAACCAATCCAGAAGCTGGTTCTTTGAAAAGATAAATAAAATTGACAAGCCTTTAAGCAGACTCATGAAGAATAAAAGAGAGAGGACCCAAATTAATAATATCAGAAATGAAAGAGGAGAAATAACAACTGACACTACAGAAATACAAAGGATTGTCAGAAACTACTATGAACAATTATATGCCAAGAAATTTGAAAACCTTGATGAAGCAGACAAATTTCAAGAAAAGTATAATCTTCCTACACTGAAGGAGGAAGAAACAGAAAGCTTGAACAGACCGATAACAGCTGGGGAAATTGAAGCAGTCATCAAGAAACTCCCGGCACACAAAAGCCCAGGGCCGGACGGTTTCACAGGAGAATTTTACAAAACATTGAAGGAAGAGCTAACCCCTGTCCTTCTCAGACTATTCCAAAAAATCCAAGAATAGGGAAGACTCCCAGACTCTTTCTATGAGGCCAGCATCACCCTAATCCCAAAACCAGATAAAGACCCTACAAAGAAAGAAAACTACAGGCCAATTTCGCTGATGAACATAGATGCTAAAATCCTCAACAAAATATTGGCAAACCATATCCAGCAATACATTAAAAAGATTATCCACCACGATCAAGTGGGATTCATCCCAGGGATGCAGGGATGGTTCAATATATGCAAATCAGTAAACGTGATACATCACATAAATAAAAGACAAGACAAAAACCACATGATCATCTCGATAGATGCAGAAAAAGCATTCGATAAGGTACAGCACCCATTTATGATCAAAACACTCAGCAAAATGGGGATAAATAGGGCATTCCTCAATGTAATAAAGGCCATATATGAAAAACCTACAGCCAACATCATACTCAACAGGCAAAAACTGAAAGCTTTTCCACTAAGATCGGGAACACGACAAGGATGTCTGCTTTCACTACTTCTTTTCAACATCATATTGGAAGTCCTAGCCACAGTGGTCAGACAAGAAAAAGAAATAAAAAGCATTCAAATAGGAAAGGAGGAAGTAAAGCTATCATTGTTTGCAGATGACATGATCGTGTACATAGAGAACCCTGTAGACTCTACCAAAAAACTCCTCAACCTAATAAGTGAATTTGGCAAAACAGCAGGATACAAAGTCAATATTCAAAAATCAAAGGCATTTTTGTACACCAGCAATGAAATAGAAGAAGAAATCAGGAAAAAAAATTCCAGTTGATATAGCAAAAAGAAAAATGAAGTACCTAGTAATAAATTTAAACAAAGAGGTAAAAGACCTGTAAGCAGAAAACTATACAACATTGAAGAACGAAATTAAGGGAGAAACAAATAAATGGAAGCATATACCGTGCTCATGGATTGGAAGAATTAATATCATCAAAATGTCCATACTACCCAAAGCAATTTATAGATTCAACGCAATCCCTTTTAAGATACCAATGACCTATTTCACAGAAATAGAACATACATTTCAAAATCTTATCTGGAATGATAAATGACCCCGAATAGCCCCAGCAATTTTGAGAAACACAAAGTAGGAGGGATCACTGTACCAGACATCAAACTATACAACAAAGCCACTATACTCAGAACAATCTGGTACTGGCACAAGAAGCGATCCATAGACCAGTGGAACAGAATAGAGAGTCCAGGTCTATATGGGCTTCTAATATTTGACAAAGGGTGTAGAAGCATAAAATGGAGCAATAATAGCCTCTTCAACAAATAGTGTTGGGAGAGCTGGACGGCTACAGGCAAAAAATTGAAATTGGATCCTCAGCTGACACCATACACAAAAATAAACTCAAGATGGATAAAAGACTTAAATATAAGTCGCAACACCATAAAAGTCCTAGAGGAGAACATTGGCAGGAAACTCTCAGATATCCCACGCAGCAACTTTTTTCACTAATATGTCTCCTGAAGCAAGGGACATAAAGGAAAGAATAAACAAGTGGGACCTCATCAAAATAAGAAGCTTCTGTACAGCTAAAGAAAACATCAGCAAAATGAAAAGGGAGCCAACCGTATGGGAAAATATATTTGCTAATGATACATCAGATGGAGGTTTGATCTCCAAGATATATAAAGAACTCACTCGACTCCACTCCAAGAAGACAAACGATACAATCAAAAAATGGGCAAAGGACCTGGGCAGATGCTTTTCTAAGGAGGAGATACAGAGGGCCCAGAGGCATTTGAAAGGATGCTCAGCATCACTAGCCATCAGAGAAATGCAGATCAAAACCACCATCAGCTACCACCTCACACCAGTCAGAATGACCATCCTAAACAGATCAACAAACAACAGGTGCTGGCGAGGCTGTGGAGAAAAGGAAACCCTAGTCCACTGTTGGTGGGAATGCAGACTGGTGCAGCCATTGTGGAAAGCAATGTGGAATTTCCTCAAAAAGCTGAAAATGGAACTGCCTTTTGATCCAGTGATTCCCCTGCTGAGACTATACCCTAAGAATTCCAAAACGCCAATTCAAAAGAACCTGTGCACCCCAATGTTCATAGCGGCACAATTTACAATAGTCAAGTGTTGGAAGTAACTTAAATGCCCATCAGTAGATGATTGGTACAAAAAACTATGGAATACTACACAGTAGAAAGAAAAAAAGAACTACTAAACTTCGCGACAGCATGGATGGAACTTGATAGTATTATGCTAAGCGAAATAAGCCAAATACCATATGATCTCACTTATAAGCGGAACCTAACCATCGGTACAAAGATGCAAGGAAAATAAGACCAGCAACACTGAAAGTAAAAGAAACCAACAGAGAGAAGATGGAAGGAGGGAGTGGGGCGGGAGAAAAGGAAGGGAAGGAGAAAGTCAAGGAAAGTATAGCAAGGACTCATGGACAAAACCAAAGGGGAAGAGCTGAGGGAGGGAAGGAGAGAGGGGGCAAGGGAAAGTCGTGGGGGATGGGCAGAGACAAATGTATTTGAAAAAATAAATTAATTAATTTTAAAAAATTCATTATGAAAAAAATAAAAGAAGAAATAAAAAAAATAAAAAATAAGAAAGACCTGGATCCAATTTTGAGAACTCAGCAGAAACCAGTGACAACTGTCAGGTCTTATAGGTTCATGGATTTTCTTTTTTTTAAAAAGAAATTATTTTTCAATTACAGTTGACATACAATATTATATTAGTTTCAGGTGTATATCCCAGTGTTTAGACATTAGATAACTTACTAAATGATCATTCCAATAAATTTTTACCCATTGCACACCATACACAGTTATTAAAATATGATTGACTATATCTCCTATGCTGTACTTTTATATCTCCATGCCTATTTGGTGATTACCAATTTGCACTTTTTCATCCTTTTACCTTTTCTACCCATCCTCCCAACTGCCCTCCATTCTGGCAACTGTCAAAGTGTTCTTGACATCTATGAATCTGTCTCTGTTCTGCTTTTTCATTTATTATGTTTCTTAGATTGAATTTTTGAAATATATGGTCATTTTATTGTTGATATATTTTTTTAAAGATTTTATTTATTTTTAGAGAGGGGAAGGGAGGGAGAAAGAGAGGGAGAGAAACATCAATGTATGGTTGCATTTCACATGCCCCCTGTTGGGGACCTGGCCTGTAACCCAGGCATGTGCCTTACAGTGGGAATCGAATCAGTGACCCCTTGCTTCACAGGCCGGCGCTCAATCCACTGAACCACACCAGCTAGGGCTATTGTTTATATTTTTTATCTTTATTTTCTCCTTATTCTTAAGAAAGACCCTTTAACATTTCATGTAATACTGTTTTGGTGGTGATGAATACCTTTAGCTTTTTCTTGTTTGGGAAGCTCTTTACATGTCCTTTGATTTTAAATGATAGCTTTGTTGGGTAGAATAAACTTGATTGTAGGTCCTTGCTTCTCATCACTTTGAATATTTTTTGCAATCCTTTCTAGCCTGCAAAGTTTTTGTTGAGAACTCAGCTGACAGTCTTATGTGGCCTCTCTTAGAGATAACTAACTGCTTTTCTCTTGCTGCTTTTAAGATTCTCTCTTTGCCTCTAACCTTTGGCATTTTAATTATGATGTGTCTTGGAGTGGGCCTCTTTGTATCTACCTTGTTTGGGACTCTCTGTGCTTCCTAGACTTGTATGTTTATTTCCTGCACCAAGTTCAGGAAGTTTCCTTTCATTATTCTTGTCAAACAGGTTTTCAATGTCATGTTATCTCTCTTCTCATTCCAGCATCCCCATGACGCAAATGTTGGTACACTTGAAGTTATACCAGAGGCTCCTTACCCTATCCTTATTTTCATTGGATTCTTTTTTCTTCTTGCTTTCGTGATGGGGTGTTTTTTGTTACCTTATATTACAACTAACTGTGTTGATTCTCGGCTTTATCTACTCTACTCTTGATCCTCTATAAATTAGTCTTCATTTCAGTTAGTGTATGCTTCATTTCTAACTTGTTCTTTTATACGGTTTCTCTGTGCTTTTTTATTCTGTTAAAGTTATAAGTTCATCTTCTTTTCCCTTTAGTTCACTGAGCATCTTTATAATCAGTGTTTTGAACTCTGCATCTAGTAGATTGCTTATGTCCATTTTGTTTAGTTCTTTTTCTGGAGTTCTGTTCTGCTCTTTCATTTGGGTCATCTTTCTTTGTCTCCTCATTTTGGCAGCCTCCCTGTGTTTGTTTCTATGTATTATATAGAGCCGCTGTGTCCTCTGAGCATGGTAGAGTGGCCTAATGTAGAGGTCCTGATGAGTCCAGTGGCTCAGCCTCTTTATTCACCTGAGCTGGGCACTTCAGGTGTGCACCCCACCACCAACCCATGTGGGCTATGTATACCTTCTTGCTGTTGGCACCTCAGTTGGAGGGATTTACCCCCAGGTGGATCAGCTGCAAGCACTGGCTGCAACCACAATGGAGGATGAGCTGTGCAGGGGCCCACTTCATAGAGCAGGATTTACTTCAGCAGGGCTCTGGTGTCCACTGAATGTGTCACTTGTGGAGGAGGTTGGATGGTGCTTCAACCTGGTCTGAAGCACTGGGTGAGATGTCTCTGGGGCTTCCCAGGAGGTGCAGACCACGATCAGTCATCACCTATGTTCTTCCAAGGGCTGTCTAACATGAGCTACAAAGCCATCTGCACATGGCTGCTACCTGCACTAGGCTTGGAGGTTCCCACAAGAGGCCAAGCTACAATCCAAACCCAAACTAAAGCGACTGCTGCTAATGCTGGACTTGGAGCCACTTAGCAAGAGGTGTGGGGCTTATTGAAGCCATACGCTGCTTGTTTGAGAGATTTTAGAAAAGTCTGAAATATAAGCCCAAACAGGCCATTTGTATGGAAAAGCCAGTGGAAACAGCTTGGGTAGGCCTATAAGCTGAGTGGGGTGTGGTCTCAGGGAATCATCAAGGTGGGGTGAACATTTTTAACCATGTTGATGAAGATTCAGATATGGTGCCTGCCTGCCTGCCAGTTCTATGGGCTTGGAAAAGGCACAGTGGCCTCTGTCAGCACTGTTATCTGGGAGAAATCTGCCCTTCCACCTCTTGCCTTCATGCCAGACAATTCAGTTCCTCCCCATATGTAGCTGGTGCTTTTCAAGCTGCTGCCCTTGTGCTAGAACTCAGAGCAAGTGAATCTAAGTAAATCCATGCATGGGTACTTTAAGAGGAACTGGGTGGGACTCAGTGGTCCTCCATCTCTCTCAACCACAATCTCAACTGATTTTTATAGCCAGAAGTTATGGGGACTTTTCTTCCTGGCACTGCAACTCTGGGTTTGGGGTGTGAGGCTGGGACCCATGTTTCCCTCAGGGAATCTCCACAACTGAGAAACTCTCCCAATTTTTATCCCCTACACATGGATATGGGACCAGCTTATTCCTCATTTCTGCTTTTCCTACCAGTCTTGATGTGGCTTCTTTACGTTGTTAGTTGTCGAACTTTCATTCTGCTAAATTTCAGGTGGTTCTGAATGATGGTTGTTCTGTAATTTAGTTGTAATTATGATATGGTTGTGGGAGGATGCCAAGTACCACACTTCCCTGTGCTGCCACCTTGATTGGAAGCCCAGAAAGAAAGATTTTGACTCACAATTGGCAATAATAGCTGTGGAAAAATGTCACTGGTAACCACAATGATGCCTTAAGATGTTTTTTGTGACTTCCTAAGGGATGGCTAGAGTTCTATTAAACTCTTGTTAACCTTTGCTGTACTAGAAGCAGACCATGTCAAATCTTCTTAACTAATAACTCAGCAAAAGTAAACAATAAAGAAGTAGAAATTCTTGTTCCTTAATGTTATCATTTGCTAGAACTTTAACTTTTAAAATAGGGGTTTCCAACATTTTCACATCCCTGGACCACAATGGAAGAAGAGGAGTTGTCTTGGGCCAGACATTAAAAATTATAACACATAATCAGACAAAAAAACTCACAATATTTTAAGTAAATTTACAGTTTTGTGTTGGGCCACATTCACAGCCATCCTGAGCTGCATGTGGCCTGCAGGTCAGAAGTTGGACACCCCTGTTTTAAAACATACTTTTGTGAATTCCTTGAGAAAAGATAGCTTTCATGTTGCTATGCCTGGAAAATCTATGTAAAAATTCACATATAACCTTTATATATTGGTGAGCATTAAGATTTCCTGTTCTTTGAGGCAAATATTGACCTTGACTTCACCTCAGTCAATATTTACCTCTCAGGTCAATAGATCTTGATGTTCACCTCAACAGAAGTCAATATCTACTTATTATCTCATTTCTATCTGTCAGGTACCAGTGTGTAATCAGTAATGTGAATTTCCTTCCCTTATGCATTTCCTGAAGTTAAGATGGGATTAATTTTGGTCCTTGTGCTTTTCAGTTGCTAAATACCTTCTCCCCAGGAGCTAATGAAAGTTTGTACAGAATATTAACTATGCATTTTCATCTTCTTCTATTGCTTGGTCTCTGATCCCATCCCAAATTAAGGTAGCACATGGTTAGAATAAAGTGTTTAATATGATAGCTTCACTCATTTATTCAACAAATATTTATTGTCCACCATATACCTGGCACCAGGCTACATGGTATATACGTGGGGTATATATCTGGATATATAGTCAGCATTTGGGTAGACATGGCCCTTGTTCTCAGGAAGCTACTATCAAGTGTAGTACTTTCCAAATCTCAGTTTTTAGAAGGATGCCCAGCAGCCTGCAATAGTATCATTAAAAGAGTGTTTGGGGTCTTTTTTTATTTTGGTTTGGTTTTAAAGTAAGCATAATTTTTACAAATAGTAAACATATACTCAATGGTATGTTGATGAATAGGCCTTTAAAAGAAAAAAAAGTCCTGATATTGCAATTTCTGAATTTTGTGGTATAAATGCTACCATCATGGACAATTTCAAGCTACCAATGTGAAATCACTGTCATGGAGCTGGGAAGAGATACATGGAATAGGAGCCAATTCACACCGGCTCCATCACAGCACTGTTACCCTTTACCTAGCTTTGCCTGACGCTCATATCTCACCCTCTTTGGTTTATTATTTTCCTGCTCCTCCTTTTATTTCTTTCTTTCTCTTTTTTTTCTGCATATGTTTTTGGGAGGTAGGGTTTTTTTTTTAAACACACTGATTCCAAAACTCCAAATGAGTAGAGTTCAGTGAGATTCAGGATGTGTTAACATTCCCACTGTGATACTAATGCATGGCCAGGCTGAGGAACCTCAGCCTACTCTAATAGACCTCATATAATTTTACTTATTTTATTTTGAAATTCCAAACTTCATAATTTCCACTTTGGCCTTTATCCAAGTAAGAGTTAAACGAACTTCCCTGAAGTCTTTCTCCATGCCATGGCACCCTAGTCTTCTTACCACCTGGTTTTAATATGTGGCTTTGTACACCTAACTTGCCTGATCATTATCTATAAAATCTGATTTGAACATTCCCCTCTTCATTCTAGTCATGTAGAGAAATTACTCCAAGAGGCTCTTACCTCCTCAGAGTAATCTAACCATAAACTGAAAGTAGTACATAAGGGAGTAAAATATATTTTACATCAAGAAATGTCTTTTAAGTCATTGATAAAGAACTTTAGATGGGCTTTGACATTCTTAATGCTTGCTAATTTACTCCTAGGAATGATTTTGTAACTTCTAGATAAATTTAGCTGTTAAGCTCTGTTTTATATATAGTTTCCATAACAGATCTGTTTACAATACAGTTAAAACTATAACTTTTGCTTGGAAAAAAAATTAGTTGTAGACTTTCTCCATGAGAGCCCTCAACCACAACCAGCAATATATACGCTATTGTGATACAGCCACTGCAATGGAGGTGGGTAAGCAATGCTCATTTATAAGCATCTTTACTTTGCCATGTGGCTATGTCCTTTAATGTCAGGACAGGACCATCATGCACACTCAAACTGCCTTATAGGTATACGTAGGAGCATCACAGCTTTGAGGAAGAGTAGAGATTTATTTACTATTCTACAAGACTTCCTGGCAAATCCATTTACTAGGTATTTCAGCTTAAACTAGTTACTCAGCCTCTTTGAATTTTCATTTCTTCATCAGTAAAATGAGAATAATAATAATATGTACCTCTTATTTTTGTTGTAAAGATTAAGATATCATAAATAAATCACCTAACAGTCTGATAAATGAAAGGACTGTAATAGATTTCCTTTCTTTTCCCTTTGCCCACCACCACTGCAACCACCACCCATCATACAGTGATCATTATGATGGCAGTATTTTATATCTATGTTAATGTATCACATACAAACACAAGTACATGTATACACATGCAAGTATACAAATATCTTTTATAAAGTCAGGGCTCAAAAATGGAGGGTGATGAAGGAATAATGGTGATAATGATGACAATAATAAAAAAAAGAGAAACTAGATGAGTAGCATATAGCACCAAAAAAAAATCACCTATTTATAACTGACAGAACAGATTCATCTCTTGTATAAAATGTGTGCTGAAAGTTATTAAAATGGCTTATCACTGGAATATCAAGGGAAATAGAGCTTAACATTTTTAGAAAAATAATTCCATTTGTTTGCTGTCAAAAAATCAAGACAATAAATATTTAAATATTTTCCTCAGGTAAAATTTGACTTTATGAAAATAAAAATCTCCAGCAAACAATGCAAAAAATTTTCTCAAGTAGTTAAGCTAAGAATGGCTGATATCAAACAGCAACCAACTAAAGAGATATCAAGCCTTTTTCACCCAGGCATTTCCTGGGAGTAAAGACAAAGATAGAAATGTAATCTTCATGAATAAAATTTGTGTTGTTCAAAAGCATCATAATATTTTTTATACTTTCTAGAAATAGCCTAATATGTATGTATATTCACTTGACATGGTTATTTAAATAAAGTTCAGTAATAAACTCAAAAACAACATTCTGCAGAGAAACTGCCTAAAACATACAACTCAGAGCTGCCTCATCCATACACCCTGGGAAGACTCTTCCTTTGCAGAAATCTTCTACAACTGGAGCTGTTGAGGTATTTATAGTAATGATTTCAAGCTTAAAGACTGGTTTACTTGTGGTCTGTGTGGCTTGTTTGGACTCAGGGGTTATAGGCATTTTTGCAAACTTACTGTTCTCCCTCCCTGGCCTGCTTCATTTACTTGGAGATGTAAATAACAGAATTTACCAGCTCCTTTCCACTGTCTTGTTATTTTATTTTCTACCTAAAATGTACCGCATAGAAGTCAGTCAAAAGAAAAACTGCTTCCAGTGGCAATGATACTCATTTCCAATAGATCTGTTAAGTCTGACACAGTTAAAATGGTGATCATTTCAGTTTTAAACTGACTGTGACGAAAATCAATAGATCTCTTTCACCTCTGAAAAACTGGGTTCAGATCTGAATTTGCTCTCAAGTGAAATCAATTTGGTGGCCTCTTAACCCAGTGTCTGGGAACCACTGGTCCCCATCACACAATCACCCTGTTGCTTTTATTCAGCCTGGTTACCTTTACTCTAGAGAGACAAGGGATCATAGGTGAGAGAAAAGCCAAGATAGGGTTGTGAATGAAAGTTGACTTAGGGGAAATATGACAACCACCAGTCAGGTGACAGGAGTGGTTACCATGCAGAGGGTTTGGATGGGGCAGAGGGAGAAGAACAATAGATTCTATGTCTTGATGTCAGGATTCATATCTTTATGTAGAGCTTCTCTTTTTCACTAACAGAGTATGCTGCCCATTCTCTTTTCTTTTAAATTATTGAAATAAAATTTACATTTCAAAATTCACAAAACTAAGCATTGAAAGTTATTTTTTTAAAGACCTGATGATGCTATTTAGAATTTTAAGTCTTCAAGAACCAAAAATTTAAAAACCAATACCCCAAACCCAAATCGACCAGGTTTTCATGTGACAAATGCTCTGACTTGGTTTCTTGGTAATGACAGGCTTCATATAACATACATATAAAATTATAAAGATATATATAGTAATTCTTTTCCTTGACAAAGTTATTATCAATGTTGAACATGTAGATATTTTCAATTGGATTATTCTTTAAAGTATTTTTTGAAATTTGGGATTCAGTTTTTTGGCACAGCAGAATTTAACTTCACTTCTTGTGAAACATGCTTTGTATCCATAAGTCTACAGCTAAATAAATAGAGATCATGGTTCTCTTTAATAACAAAATATGAGCTAAAACTTATAGTTTTAATTCCACTTTTTTGGAACTCTTATTCATGCTCAATGAAAAGAAATGACGTTTTTCCTTTCCCAAAGTTGAAAAATCACAATAAATCTGGGTCTCAAACTTTTAGAATCAATTGTTCTTAACACATTTACTTATATAATTACAACCATGTTACTTCTCTGTTATACTGTAAAATCTAACTATACACGTCTATTGAAGAATCCTTATAGTTTTTAGGATAAAGTCCTCTCTTCCTAACTAGGCTTACAAGGCCCATGATCTGGCCTATTTTACTTTTTCAGTCTCTTCTGCACTTTTAACATCGTAAATATTGAATTTCTCTTACTGCCTAAAACTCATCAAAGTATTTTCCTTTCCTCAGAATCTTTGTACACCTTGTTCTCTTTTACTCTCCATTCTTCTCCCTTCTATGTCTTTACCTGACCTTTTCTATTTTTTCTATGTATCTAATTCAATGATTTTTAGTAAATTTATAGAATTCTGCAATCATCACTAAAATTCCATTTTAGGACATTTTGGTGATCTCAGAAAAATGCCTTCTGCCAGTTTACAGATAATCCTCACCCTCACTCCCAGCCCCCAAAAAACAGCAATATATTTTCTGTCCCTGCCTTTTCTGGTCAGACATTGTGTGTCTGACTGTGCCTGCCTTCTTTCATTCAGCATAATGTTTTTGAAGCTTATCTATGTTGTAACATGTATCAATAGTTGGTTCCTTCATATTAATAAATGAAATATTCATTGTATGTACCACTTTTACTCATGTATTTACCAGTTGTTGGACATTTGGATCTTTTCAAATCAACTATTATAATCAATGCTGCTATGAATATTCATGCAAAAGTCTTTGGGTGGATATGTTTTCATTTCTCTTGGGTTAGATACCTGAGAGTAAAATTGTGAGTTGTATGATAAATTTATGTTTAACTTTTCAATAAACTGCCTAACTCTTCCAAAGTGGCTGTACCATCATATATTCCCACCAGCAATGTGAGAGAATTTCATTTCTCCACATCCTCACTAACACTTATCAATGTCTCTTTGACTTCAGTCATTCTAGTAGATGTAAAGTGGTATCTCAAAATAGTGTAATTTGCATTTCTATAACTATTGATGTTGAACATCTTTTCATGTGCTTATCTGCCATTTGCAAATCTTCATTAATGAAATATACATTCAAGTATTAAGGGCAATTTAATTTTATTTTATTTTTGTCATCTGATTATTGAGTTGTTAATTTACATGCTCTGGATACAGTGTCTTTTATCAAACATACACTTTGTTAAAATTTTCTCTTTGTCTTTCCATTTTCTTAACAGTCCTTTTAGAAGTGCAAAGGTTTTAATTGTGATGAAGTCTGACGTATCAATATTTTTCTTTTATGAGTTATACTTTGTTGTTATATCTGAAAACTCTTTGCCTAACCCAAGATCACAAAGATATTCTCCTATGTTTCCATTAAAAGTTTTATAGGAGTTTTACACTTAGGTCTATAATCCAGTTTGAGTTGAGATGTTTTTGTATGGTGTGGTTTTGTATGGTGAGTTAAGATTCTAAATTCATTCTTTTTCCTTGTGAGATTATTTCTTTTTTTGCTGAAAGAGCATCATTTCATTTGTTGAAAGATTTGTTGAAAAAGTCACAATCATTTGTTGAAAGATTATCCTTTCCCTGATTTAATCAACTTGGTGCCTTCGTGAAAAATGAATTAATCATAAACTGTGAGGGTTTATTTCTGGACTTTCAAATCTGTTCCATTGGTAGGCCTATCTATAAGCCAGTGCCAGAATATTTTGACTGCTGTACTTTATAGTAAGTTTTGAAATTGAGAAGCATTTCCAACTTCATTCTTTTTCAAAATCATTTTGGTTATTCTGTGTCTTTGAATTTCTAAATGAAATTTAGGATTAGGTTGCCAATTTCTGCAAAAAGTCCAACTAGAATTTTGATTGGTATTGTATTGAATTTATAGGTCAAGTTGAAGGGGATGAATTGCTGTCTTAACAATTTTGAGTCTTCCAATCTATGAACACAGCCTAGCTCATCATTTATTTAGATCTTTCTACATTTTTCACAACCATATTTTATAGTTTTTGCATTTTGTGTTAAACTTATCCCTAAGTATTTTATTCTCTTGATGTTATTTTTAATGTAATTGTTTCTTTAGTTCCATTCTTGGAGGGTTCATTGCTATTACACAGAAATACATTTGTATATTAATCTTGCATCCAAGAAACCTGCTGAATCTGTTTATTAGCTGTAGTAGTTTCCAAGGAGTCTGGCTCCAGGCCAATATTCTATGTGTGTACCTTCAAGCCTGATGATAGCAATTACAAGACTTTGTCTGCCAGGACTCATGAAAGGGGAAGTTTCCTGTTCCATACCAGACTTGGTACACAGCCAGCATGTTGCAGTTCTCTCTAACCTACAGTCAAGAACTCAGTTCCCCAAATCTCTTCCAGCCATATGCATATGCATAATCTGCATTCCTAGCCAAGGTACCGCCACTAGGAGGTACGTTTACTGGGGGGCCTGGGGTGAGGCACTTTTGTCCCATTTTTGACACAGTACCTATCTACTCATAACCCTTTCCTGTCCTTTGTTCTTTTTCTCCCAGTCCATGGGTCCATAAAGAGGTAGCAGCCTTTTGAGATGATTTCCCCATTTGCATCCCCTTGACCTTCATGCTGTACCATTCAATGGAGAAAAATGGAAACACTGAGAGCCAGTGTCCTGCCTTGTTTTGCCTCTCACTTATTAGGTCACAGTGAATAATTAAAGCCTTGATTGTTATTTACTATATGTCTTGTGCCAATTGGCTACCTCTATCTGACTGTTTCTTTTTGTATTCATAGGATCTTCAATATACAGCAACATCTTATTTTTTTATTTTTGTCATGTTTATTCTATTACAGTTGTCTCAATTTTTCCCCCTTTGCCCTCCTCCACCCATCTCACCCCCAATCCCTGCTCCCACAGTCAATTTCCACTCTGTTGTCCATGTCAATGGGTGGGATGGACAGGGATGGACAGGAAACTAAAACAGGTTTAGTTTCAACCAATAATAAAGGAACAATTAAAATAACACATCATTGTCACAATCAGATTAATACGTATTAAAAATATTGGCAATATCAAGTATTGGTGACTGTGAAAGGAACTGGGTATTCATAGGCTCTTTTTCTTCTCTTAAAGCAGTCCCTTTAGCATATTTTGCAGTGCTGGTTTGGTGGAGGTATATTCTTTAGCCGTCTTTTGTCTGTGAAACTCCTTATTTCACATTCCATTTTAATTGAGAGCCTTGCTGGGTGGACCAGTCTTGGTTGCAGGCCTTTGCATTTCATGACTTGGAATATTTGTTGCCATTCTCTTTTGGCTTGTAGTGTTTCTGTTGAGAAGTCAGCTGCTAGCTGTATCGGGGCTCCCTTATATGTTACTACCTCTTTCTCCCTTGCTGCTTTTAGGATTCTCTGTTTATCTTTGATATTTGCCATTTTAATGAGGATGTGTCTTGGAGTGGGCCTCATTGGGGTCCTCTTGAGTGGGACCCTCTGTGCTTCCTGGACTTGTATGACTTTTTCTCTCCCCCAATTGGGAAGTTTTCCATGATTATTTTTTCAAACAGGTTCTCTATGCCTCCCTCATCCTCTTCTCCATCTGGTATCCCCTATTATATGGAATTATTATGTTTCAGGTTGTCCTGCATTTCCCTAAATGCCTCTTCATTCTTTTTGAGTCTTTTTTCATTTTCTTGCTCTTCCTGGGAGCTTTTTTCTACCTTGTCCTCCAGCTTGCTAATTCAGTCCTCAGCTTCATCAAGCCTGCTTTTGATTCCTTCTACTTGTTCTTCAATTCAGAAATTGTATTCTTTAGTTCCTCTTGTCTCTTATTGATAGTTTTTATATCCTTTTTCATGCTGATATAATGTGCAGTAAGTTTCTCGTAGTTTCCCTGTAGTTTTGGTAATTCTCTCTGAGCTCACTGAGCTCATGGAGCTTCCTTAGAACCATTGTTTGGAACTCAATATCTGATAGGTTACTTGCGCCTATTTCATTTAGTTCTCTTTCTGGGGATTCCTCCTTTTCCTTCAACTGGGCAGTATTTCTTTGTCTTCCCATTATTTGTGAGATTCTTCTCTTTTGCTTCTGCTTCTTAAATGAACCTGTCTTGATTTCCTGACTTTGTGGTGTGAACTTCTGTGGTGGGAGACCACTGTTTTTACTTTCTGGCTCTGCCTCTGATCATGTTAGATGTCATCCCTGTCTGACCTTAGGCAGTCTGTTTGAGACTTCCAGGAATCTACTGTCTGTATCTGTCTCCTTCAGCCGTTAATGTAGTCACTCTGCACTCAGCAGGCCAGCTTAGACAGCTCAAGACTGGGCGGAGTCCCTCCTGGAGGCAGGGGTATTGTGTCCTCTCAGACTGCTGCTGCTCAGGGGAGTGGTCTCTGCCTGAGCAAGATGGCTGTGGGAAGAGTCAGCACCAGGACCCCCACAGCCACTCTCTCCATTCTCTTCCCCAAGCCTCATTCCCAAGTCTCTCCTCAGGCATCTCTAGCCCACTCTGCTCCTGCCTTTGTAGGAGACCAGGGTAAGTGGCTGCAAATAAAAATATTTGCATTGGCCATTTCAATGGCTCTTTGCATCTCCAGCTGCCTGCCTCTGGCAGAGAGCGGCCCTGCCGCTTTTCGCAGCTCAGCTGTTATCTGTGTGTTTTGGGGCTCTAGTGCTGTAGGCTGGAGATCCCTGCTTTTGGTTTAGACCCCACTCTTCTCAGGAGGATCCAACTTGGCCCTTTCAATATCTTTCTGGTGCTGCCACCGATGGGGGCCCTGCCTGCCTTCTTGAGTCTCTACCACACCCTTTACCAGTTAGGTTGTGCTAAAGCTGATTCCTCTGTCTGTCTGAGGTTATAAGGCTCGTCTCTTGATAGTGTTTCAGGTGATTTCTCCACAATTTAGTTGTAATTCCAGATTGGCCCTGGGAGGACATCGGTGTGACTTCCACTCACTCCTCTGCCATCTTGATTCTCTCCCGTATCATCTTTTTTGGAATAAAGAGAGTTTTACTTATTCCTTTCCATTATAAGATACCTTTTATTTACTTTTACTATCCAACCTTACTGGACAGAACATTGGTATAGTTTTGAATAGAAGCAGAGAGAACTGATCTTGTTACTGATCTTAGGGCAAAAACAGTCTTTCATCATTAAGTATAATGTTAGCTATAGACTTATTTTAAATGTCCTTTATCAGATTGAGGAGTTCCCTTCTATTGCTAGTTTGTTAAAAGTTTTTACCATGCATGGGTGTTTGATTTTGTCAAATTCTTTTCCTGCACTACTGAGATGATTGTGTAACTTTATTCTATTAATATGATGAATTACACAAAAATTAATTTTCGTATGGGAAATCTTCCTTGCATTCCTGGAATTAATTCCACTTGATCATAGTGTATGATCTGTTATATATGTTGCTGTGTTCAGTTTGCTCATATTTTCTTGAGAATTTTTATGTCTACATCTAGGAAGGATGAGGATCTATAGTTTTGTTTTCTTGTAATATATTTGTCTAGCTTTGATACCACAGTAATTCTGACTTCAAAGTGTAAACTTGGAAGTGTTTGTCCACCACTATTTTCTGAAAGAGTTTGTAAAGGATTGGCACTATTTGCCTTTTATAAATTTGATAAAAATTCATCTGTGAAGCCATCTGGGCCTGAACCTTTTTTTGTGGGAATATTTTTAATGTAATTTCTTTTTAAATGTCCATTCAAGTTTTCTATTTTTATAAGTCAATTTTGGTAATATTAATATGTATCTGTCTAAGAATTTGCCCATCATTTAAGTTTTCCAGTCTATTGATACAATATTGTTTAAAGGACTTCTTTTTAATCCTTTTCATTTCTGTAAGGACAGTAATGATGTCCCCTCTTTTAATCTTGACTTCTTTAAGTATTCTCTCTTTTATCTTGCTCAGTCTATTTAAAGTTTTATCCATTTTTTTTAAAGGACCAACTTTTGGCTTCACTAATTTTTTCTATTGTTCTTATGTTTTCCCTTTTCTTAATAAATGTTTTATTTCTTCAATTTGTTTTGGTTTTAGTTGGCTCTTCTTTTCTAGTTACTTGGGTTATTTATTTGAAATCTTTCTTCTCCACAAATTTCCTTCTGAATACTGTTTCAGCTACATCCCATAAATTTTAATATGTTGTAATTTTATTTTCATTCAATTCAAATTATTTTCCAATTTCCTTTGTGATTTCTTTTTTGACCCATGAGTTATTTTGACATTTTCTTTTAGTGTCTACAGAGTTGTAGACTCCCAAATTTTCTTTCTGTTGTTCATTCTTAATTTAATCCCACTGGATCAGAAACATACTTTGTACAATTTTTATTTGTCAATTATATCTCAATAAACCTGGAAAAAAAGAATTATGAAAGAGCATAGCAACAATGACTCATCAAATAAAGAATGTCAATAAAGAGATAGAAAATTTAAAAAGAACTAAATGAAAATTGTATAGAAGCTATATAATGTGCTGGTTTGATATTATGAAATCATTAACACAGTCAAGCTAATTAACATTTATCATCTCTTTTTCTTTTTTAAATATTTATTAAGCACCTGCTATATAACATAGTATTTTGTTAACATTGCAGTATCTTCTATCTATAGGATACCAAAATGAATGCAATATAGTCCTTGCTCTGATAGAACTCATGCTTTAGTGGGGAAAAAAATGTCAAAATAGATAATGATATGGTAGAAATATGAATAGACAGATTACAGAGAAAGGCAGTAAGCTTTACCTGAATAGTTTATAGATGTCACCAAATTTACATATTATTTCTGTTAGTTGAGATTTCTTAAATTTTCCTCTGTATTATGGATTGGTTTTATAATTTGAGATTAAGGATCCAAGTGATTCTCATCAATTATATGCATGAAGAAAATTGAGATTAAGTCTATCTTCTTCTGGAAACAGCAGTAGCAGTAACATCAGCCTACATTTACTGAGCATATCCAAGGTGCTACAAGCATAGTTGTCATCTCACATAGTTACCTTTTTTTTTAACCAAGCGTTAGGGGTTGAGAAAAATTAGGTGAAGTTAGTGAAAGGGTACAAACTTTCTGTTATCCAATGAATAAGTTTTGGAGATCTAATATTTAGCATGGTGACTATAGTTAATAAAACTGTATTGTATACTTGAAATTTGCCAAGAAATTTCTGAAGTGCTTCCTGTAATTCTTTAGACATCGTTCCCTTTACTTCTTTGAGCATATTTGCAAAACTCATTGGAGGCCTATGTTAATCTGATACCTAGACACTCTCAGAGACAGTGTCTAATTGACTTGTGATTTTTTTCCCTTCTGTGTAGGTCACACTTTTCCAGTTTCTGTGTACATCTCATAAATTTTTGTGGAAAATTAGGCATTTTATATATGGTAGCAACTTCAGATTCTGATTCCTCCCAGGGAGTTTAGTACCTTAAATAATACTATGGAATCTCTTTCCTGCCGAGTACATGTGTTGATTATTTGTTAAATTTGTTGTTGTTGTTTTAAATTATTTTTTTATACTTAACACCTGCCTTCCTCAGAGTTATCTGTTAATCAGCATAGCTTAGTCATTGGTGAATGATTGGTCAAAAGTTGTGCTTCAACACCTTGACTCAGTAAGTATTTCACCGTTTGCTGATGGAGCTGCATGTGGGTCAGGGAATGCCTTCAAAGCTCAGGTGGTTTATAAGACTGTCCTGCTTTTGTGTTTTGTTGGGCCTTTTCATGTCTCTTCTGCTCATGCTCTAGATCCCACATTGAGCCATGCACCAGTAGAGAGCTAGGCCATCTCCAGTCTCTCTTGTGCATATGCACGACATTTTACAAGCATGCATCCTTCCAAACCTCAAGGCTTCCTACAGCTATATCATTTCCTCAGATCTTCCTGATTAATTTCTAGCTAGTCTGCTGGTCTGTTGCTTTACCTCAACCCTGAGCTAGCTGTGCAACTGGCCTTTTCTGACTGTTTGCCACCAAGATTCCTACTGTTCGTAATAATTTCCCTGGGCATGCACCTGCTGCAATCAAGTAGTTTTTACACCTTTCCCTAACCTGGTGGAACTTCTATGCCAATATGGATGAAAGGCTGACATCCCACTATTACTCAAGATTCCATTTTTTCTTGAATAAATATTTCTAAATTTGTTGCATGTCTTTAGTTAATTTCTAGAGTCCTTAAACAGTGTTTTTGAAAGCTTTGTTCAGTTCTATCATTGATTCTAGGGAAAAGGATTTAGCTAGCTTCTCACTTTGCTACTCCAGAAGTTCCCTCCCAATACCTACCATTGTTGTCTTATAATCAACACCACTTCTTTTAGATAACCTCTTTAAGCCTGGGTGAAATGCCTTAACAGAGGAGCTTGTGCTATTTCAAAGGATTCTTCCCATAACTATAAGTAACTCCCTGCTTACTTATTTGGCTTGCTCATTGGACTGTAAACTCACAGAGGACATAGTGTGTGTCTCTTCTGTTCACTGCTGTACTGTCACAGCTAGCACAGCATTTGACACATAGTAGACACTCAATGAAAAAATGAATTTATTTGAACTAATTAAATTAAATTTAGAGCTACAGACTAATGTATCTAACAATTGATATTTCAACGGGGAGGCAAAGCTAGGGTCATTTGACAGTTTGTAGTCATAATGTTTGACTCATGCCACTTATACAAAATGTCAGATGTATGTCAGTGAATGTTTCTGTGGGGGAAAATTTATTACTCAAATTTTGCAGCTCAAAAACATTACAGAATAATGTATTTTTCCAGTGGGAGGGTCACATGGATGATTAGCTACATTGCAACAGGACTTGTGGTTGCCACCACTTGATTAATAAAATATAGTAATACTGACTTATTTGGGTTGGCGGGTATCACCATACCTCTGACATACAAGAACCAAGATACAATACTAGTAAATTTCAACACGCACACAAACTCATGGCCCTCAATTGTATGAATACGTAGTGCAGCATATTTCTTAATGGGGGAATGAGATGTTTTGAAGATTTTTAACCTCACATATAGGTTTTAGCTAGGAAAGCAAGAACAGTTGCCGATGTCATGCTTATGACAGAGAATCTCAAAGACATGCCATCCAGTTATCATTAGAAAGAGACTGGACCAGGGGACAGAAAGGACAGAACTTTGTCAGATAGTATGTAATTATACACAGAAAGGACTCAGTAAGTACTGTCTGGACAATGTTGATTGAACACTTTAAATTATGCCATTGATTTTCATACAAGTCTCCATGGATAGCCATAGAAGTGCCTCAGAGACTGTAGCTAAAGTCTGGGGGAGACCAAGTGAGCAGGTGTTTCTATCCTTTCACTCCAACTTTTGTGTGTTTTATGTTTTAGAGTTTATCATAATGATTTTTAAATGAAATCATGGCAAAATAAAAAGGGAAAATATGTGTAAACCACTGAGCTATATTATGTGAGATAAACACAGTTACTTGATATGTTAAAAAGAAAACTTGATATATTTGAATATAGTTTACAAACTGTAAAGTGCTTATAAAGATGGATATGATGATTGTTGCTTTTGAGAAACCTGTGGCCAAAGATAGATCAGCACAAGAAATACACTTACCTTGTATACCATTTCAAGCTCTTTGCCATTTATACTGGCATTTTTCTCTGCATAATTGGTTTTTCTTGGATGCATTCACAGCATCCACTGCATTTGGTCCATTATTGATGCAGAGACTAGTTGTTTCACCTCCTATGTCTCCTGGTTTCCTCGTAAGACAGAGCCCTCAGAGACAGAGTTCCACAGCCTGCCGTGCTATCAGACAACACTGTCCCTCTAAAGAAAACAAAAAGAGTTGGAGTTTTTTAATTAAAATATCCTAATTCTACTGTCTTTCATTTGGAATGGTATAAGTTAAGGAGGGGTGATGTATGTTTAAATCTGATTTTATCTCACTGCCCAGTGCCTTAAAAAAAGAAAAACAAGCACCCGGTTATTCTGATAATAAAGAATATTCTCTTAATTTCCTATTGTTGTGTACAAGATTTAGTGCTTACTCTTTAATTTCAGTGTCAGAATGTGAACTGTAATTAATTTTCATAAAATGGAAAGCAATAAAGTTAGATAATTAAATGCTGGCTGTAGAGATTGAGTTGTATAATTTACAATTAGGGGTGGTATGGGGGGAGGCAACCTACACATTAAATGAGTGATAACTCATCTTAGCTTCAGTTTCAGAGATTATGAAAGTGGTCAAGAAAACTGCTTAAACAAAACTCTCAAATCTATGGGGTGTTTGGAACCTTTTCAAGAATGTCCATCACAATGTGCCACAGTCAGGTAGACCAGCTGGAGGTGATAGAAATCAAATCAAGACATTAATTGAGAACAATCAGTGTTATATTTCATGGGAGATAGACAACATAGTTAAAATATCCAAATCAATAAAGTCATTGGTGAACATGAAAAAAAGAAAAAAGAATGTCCATCAAACATGATGTCACCTCTCCCTATGCCAACTTCTGGATTGTTTTTATTATCATTAATTAGCAATAATAATATACATGGACCTAAATTATCACCTAATTAATCACCTAAAACCTTTCTTAGGCACTATTTGCAACAAACTATAGATAATAGACCATAATTCTATATCAACCATAAAACACTCAGTGGCCTACTGATTAAAAATGCAGACTCCCTTCATCCTGCCATTAGAATTTCCACCCAAAAGGTATGGTTGAAATTGTGGGAATATTTGAATGGTGGTTATTTATAAATTTTAGACTATATATACTTTAATAAAGAATGCCATATACAAAATTATGTAGAAAACTTTTCCATATTAAAAAAAAAAACAAGTATATTCATGAGGAATTTAAATGGCTGTACTTGTGTGTGTGTCTGTGTGTGTATTCACTCCCCCAAATCAAATCTCCTATGGATGCACTTTTCTATTCTGTCTTATTTGGTTCATGACATGCTTCCCAAAGAATAAGAGTCTGAAAGTAGTTATGAAAAGAGCAGAGAGAAGTAGAGATTTCTCAGTTAAATGGAAGCTTCTCTCAGAAAGTACTGGTACAAACTTGAATATAATCTCATAGTACTCCTAAGGGAAGTACAGGGCAAACTCTGATGCCCTGTGTTTCTAGGACATTAAGAAGTAAAGCTTCCTGTGCAAGTTCACATCATTAATAAATAACTGAATCAAAAATTGAATATAGGTTTTAGGACTCTCTAAATCCAGTTGGGGCCAACATAAGGCGATAAAGCATATTATCTTAAATTGTGATGACTCTAATTTTTTTAATTGTACAATAAAAAATTCATCAAGTTTTCAAATAGCATTGATCATGAAACTCATATTTCTTCAGGAAAAAACTCTGTTTACCATCCCATGTAATTACTGTAATTTGAGGATAAAATGCAGGTATTGCATTTTTTGCAATGGACGTGCTTCCATCTAGAAACCCAAAATTAAGGATCAGCTCTCTATTACAACCTGTACCACTTAAGCAATCAAATTATTAGCAAAATGAGTCCAGATTTACTCACATGCTCCACTTTTAGCAGAATAAGTCACTCTTCTTAACTGTATTTGGCTCTGTGTCAAGAAAGCAAGATCTAAGTCACCTATATGACTAAGCAGTTTATAGCAAATAACTTCCAACAATAGTAACTTTATCTCTTTTTTTCCTCACAGAAGTGTTCTTCCACCTTGAAGTCTGTGGATTTCCATACCTTTCCATTCTATTACATACTTCCTTCCTTCCCAGTCACCTATTGTTTTTTGTAACAAACTACCCTAAAGTTTAATGGCTTCAACATTATCCCTGGTGGGGGTGGTGTCATTGTCATCATTGTTACAGGTTTTTAGTATCTCACAATTTCATGAGCCAGCCATCCAGGATTCAGCCGGAAGTTTCCTCTGTTTTACATGGCATTGACTGAGGTCACTTACTGGTACTTGGCTGGCAGCAGGGCTATGCTCGATGGCTTCACTTGTACCTCTGGCGCCTTAGTGGGAATGGCTGGAAGGCTGGGCACCTGCAGACACTTTCCAGCATGGCAGTCTCAGGGTAGTCAGACTTTTTTACGTGGTGGCCCAGGTATCCTGAAGAAACAGGAAGTGAAAGCAGCCAATCTTGTAAATCCTGGGCCCAGAAACTGTCACAATATTATCTCCTCTTTATTTATTGATCCGAAGAGTCACAGAACTCATCCAGAGTCAAAAGGAGGGGGGGAAAGATCACACGTTTAGATAAGAGAAATGTCAAAGGAATTTGTGGACATCTTTAATCTGCCACATACTATTGCTATGGTTAAGAACTTGTGCTCTGAGCCTTGATCCATGTGGCTCACTGGGTTGGGCATCATCCCTCAAAACCAAGGGTCACATTTTGATTCTTGGTTGGGCACATACCTGGGTTTCAGGTTTGGTCCCTGATTGGGGCGCATGCAGAGGCAACTAATGTTTCTCTCTCACATTAATGTTTCTCTCCCTCCTTTCTTCCTCCCTTCCCCTCTCTCTATTAATAAATAAATAAAATATTTTATAAAAAGAGAAAAAAGGAAAAAAAAGAACTTGTGTTCTAAAACCACGATTCCAATCTTGGCTCTCCCCCACTTGCTAGTGTGACAAAACAAAACTAATTCTTTAATCTTTCTCTGTCTGGGTTTCCTTGTCTGTAAAATGGGGATAATAAAATGCATTCATTCAACAAATCCTTATTGAGCATGTAGCATGCAGCAGATGGTTAAGACCAAAAAGAAGAATAAGCTGGTTCATACTTTCAAGTAGCATATTGAATAATGGGAAAAAAAATATGTGTCCATTCATTCTTTCAACAAATATTTGATAAGTACTTACAAAGCACCAATAGAAGCATTTATGCACATCTCTACTATGTAACAAAATGGAGTTCTTTTTCAAACTGGATATTGATTAAATGGGATTTTGAAATCATTTCTGTTTTCTTTATGGAAATCTAAAACAATTTTTTTCATTCAAGTTGAATTATGCTTACGCCGAATCTGCATGTCAGATGAGGTGCAGGAACCATGGAGAGGCCAGTGACTGAGGAGCTTAATAAGAATGACATGTTCTCCCTGAAACCTCCTATCTCTACTGAAAACCCTTTTATTAATGCAGAGTCAGGTTGGTGCTTGATGACAAGGCCTACCTGGAGGATTTCAGTATTCATTTAGCTTTGGCATTTCAATAACCATTTCAACCACTAATAACCTTGGCTCTAAATTGTTTTGAGTAGTCTTTAAAAGAACAGCCAAAGAATAAAATACACTTCTATGCCATTGCTTTGTTGATAAAGGAGATAGTAAATGCACACACTTTCAACCTTCTGAAATAATTTTGTGCATAGAAAACTGTCTAAACACAGGACTGACATACATAGTTATCCATGTTTTCGTCTCTCATTATCCAGGGTTCACATAATTGACAAAAATACGTAAAGATTGTCGGTTTGTATTTCAGCACAGAACCTTCCTAAACTTTGTCTCTTAATTAAAACCTTGCCTGTGATTTTATATGCTTTGTTTTTCACATAGTAGATAGCTAATAAATAAGTTTTAAACAATAACCACATTCTTATTTGCACACCATGCAGAACTATGTAGCAGGATAAAATGGTGGGAGTGTATGGCTCTGAAGTCAGACAGGACTGAACTTCTGAGCTTTAAATCCAAGCTCTGCCACTTATTAAAAGACTAAAATTCCTTAAACTCTCTAAGCTCGTACTCCATGTATAAAATAAGAATAATGTGAGCAGCAGCATTATAGAGCAGCAAGAGAATTTCATGATCATTCAAAGCATGTACACAGTGTTTTGACACTATCCTCCCAATGAATGACGGTTGTAATTTTGTTATCATCGGTGTTGTTATTTAGGGATGGCATTTAGAGATGCACAAAATATTACAGCAAAGTGTCCTGGTATTCTCGTCCCTTGTGTGTTCCTCAACCACCTTTAATCATGCCTTTCTGTGATATCACGACCACTGCAAAGAAAAAGTGAAACAATGCAGTATTTGTTCAGACAAACCGTCAAAGATCCCTGTAATGGGGCTCTGTCCTGTGACTCTTCAAGCCCAGCTCTTTGCTCATGGGGGATACTTACCAAATGTCTTTGATAATAATGACAGTGAGGTATTTAACTTTTACGTGAAAAACCTTCAGCATATCTAAAAGCTGTTAATGGCAAACTGATAACTTCATGCAAAAGGAGCTAATATGTTTTTAATTCTTAAAAAGCAAGATGAATTTCAGAAGGTTGCACAGAAACAAAGTGTTAAACTCTATTATTAACACAAAATGAAAAGTTCGTTATTTCCTTTACAATTTCATGATCCAGTGACTGTTCTCTCCAGTCTTTTCAAAGTGGCCTTTGTCTTATGAATGGCCAAGCCCTGCCTTCTGAAGGTCTGCACCCAGAGCTGCTCGGATTATAAGCTTCCAGCACTTGTGATTCCCATCTCAGAGTGAGGCAAATAGTGGCCCACGTGATATTTATTGCTTTTGTTAAGTTAGGAGTAAAGTGGTTAAAAATGGTGAATAAAATACTGCTTTATGAGAATTATCTGGTAGTAAGGGTAAGGCGGTAGAGGTTTAATGCACATCTCATATCTTACAAATAAAAGGGAATAAAATCCCCACCACCCATTAGGTCCTTTATTTTGCCCTTGGACAAGACTAATGACTCTTCTTCATTTGAATAAAGCTGAATACAGAGCCCCAGGTTCCTTCCATGGTTATTCCTTCAGCCTCTGTTACATGTACATTCTGTAATGAGGAAGAATCTTTTAAACATTTCCTCTTTACAAAGCATAGCCCTCCCACTTTTCTTCTGCAGGTGTTATCTCTGAAAAAGCACATTCACCTTGGGAGTCTCTGTGGGAACAAGCCCAGTGAGCAGCAGATGTATATCTGCAGACTCAGTCTCACTCTTTCCTCTGCACAATCCTCCAGCCAGTTCACTGATTAAGCCAAGACAGGAACTTCGGGGGCAGTGACCAAGTCTCAACAGCTTCTCTAGCACACTGAAAATTTCAGAAAACCAGAAAGTGTGATTCCATCCACTTTTAAGCCCACTTCATTGCCCTTATGTGTTTGAAAAGTGTTTGGAAACAAGACGTTTGGGTTGAGAATGTAGGCTGTGCCTTGTTCCCATCCCTCCTTCATCCTTTTCTTGACAGACAGCTAGCTCTCTCAACAGGGTGTTTGGCTGCCAGGGCTGGTGAGAGAGGTGAGAGAGCAAGCAGCGGGGGACGAGGGGGAGAGCTAGCACTTCAGGAGGCAGCATCCAGTCCCTTTCCTTCCTTTAGAATTTCACAAATCATTCAAGAAACCCAGTCTCCCCCATTAAAACCAGTCACCTCTGACATCCTGGCTGCTGTGTATTAAACTGGCACCCAAGCACTTAACCTGCTGGATCGCCTGCCTTTCTCCAGACACCTGCCCAGCCGCAGACTAAACAAACAGGGATTCTCCACTGCGCAAAAGTTGGCTTCTTTCACTGGGTCTCCCATCTGTTAAAAAGCCATTGTCTGAGGAAGTGTTCAGCTAGCTGGGGAGTGGGAGCGACTGCATACTGAACTGCCCCCTTTTCCCCATAAAAAGTCCTCGTTAGCATTTTCTTTTCTCCCCGGTTTTCATTGCCTGATTTATTCATTGGTTTCACCTCTTCTCCCCTCCCCCTTGGTTCAGGAGGAGAGCTTCCTTGTCTTCGGTTTCTCAGGGGTCATGTCTTTTCAGTCACCAGGACAATACCCGCTGCTGGCATCTGCTTCCAGATCCAATCAGCCATATTGTGAACACATCCTGCCAGAGAATTGTTCCCCCTTTTGCTCGGCTTTGTTGCCAATTTCATGCCATGTATTGCTCCATGTTTTGTGCTTCATGAAGCTGTCACAGGCATAAAAGTGGTCTGACCAGGGTCGTAGTAAAAGGGGTGGGAATGAAACATCCACCAAAATGTTGAGCAGGCCACCCACAGTCCACACACGCACATGCACACACTCACACACACACACACTTACCCAGCCCCCACACTCACACTCCAGCCCCCACACACCCACACAAACACACACAGTCCACACATAAACAAAATACATGTAACGCACAACACACAGTCACACCCCCACACAATTTTCACATACAACATATACACAAACATAGGCACATCTGGGGCCCTCACACGTTTCCTTTTCTCTTCCCCAGACTTAATTGTCACCAGTGAAATACTTTGTTTCTTCAGAGGGAGAGACAGTTTTTTAAGGGGCCATAGGGTATGATACCTTTAATAATGATAAGGAATATTAAGGAGGGGTGGGCAGGTGGTAAATGTGAAAATTAAAGAAAGGCCAGAATCTTTTCTTTCTCCTCGGGTGTGTCTAGTCATGTATAAATATTAATAAACCATTGCACAAAATCTTAAAAACATACCAGAAAGTACTTTACAAGGCAAATTACTCCAGATTAAAAGAACCTTATAGGAAGCATATTCACTGAGACATTTACCTCCCATAAAAAAACAAAAGTGTAGAAACATGACAACAAAATCACAAAAATTAACCCCCTGGATGTGGGGGGAAATGTCCATGAGCCCCCTCCTCTTGTGTTGTGGTTCTTGGGTACAGGAGTATCCAACTTATCAAGAGGCTCTTTGTAAACTGTGGATTAGCCTGCCAGAGCACAAAAGACAAAACTGCATTGCAAAGCTTTGCTGAAACCCAGCTTTCAGGAAGGAGGGGAGCTGGGGTTACCAGGAGCCCCACTGTCTGTATTGGGCCTGACTGCTGGCAGCCTGCCAGCTGAAGGGAACCTGCCTTTCTCCTTAATGTGGTAAGTTAAGGAAAAAGAGCGAGGGAAAATGAATAATGAAAAGTTAAAATACTCACAATAAAAATTTCATTAAAATTCTCTCATAGTGGGTTCTTTGTTTTTCATTTCAACAAATTCTAGAAATTCAGAATGCAGCTTCTTTACAGTAATTATATCTATACTTGTATTTTCCTATGCTTCTATTTCAGCACCATGAGCAGAGAGATCCCCTTGTCTACTTCTATATTTTGATTTTTGTTGGTTGTGAATGCCAAGAGTTTTAGGACAGAGCAGAGTTCCACACAGAGACACAGGAGGTTCCTGCCCACTGGGGTAATTCTTCTCTTCATCTCCTAATTTCTAACAAACTGATACAGAGGTCTGTTCCGGTGCTTAAGATTTCCATTATTGGAGACCCTCTTCTAGAGAGAGTTATAAGCTATCATTACAAAAGAACATAAAAATGCAAATCTGTAATCCCCCGGGGTATGTTTAAACACGAAATTTTTAGCACCCACTTCCACCAATAACCACATGAGTAAGCAACAGACACTCACAACTGAATGAAACAAAGGTCTTCGGAATATTGTGGGGGCAGCTCAAGCAGACGAAGACACATCCCAAGGTGGGGTAAGCCTGACTAAAGCATCCAGAAAGAAAGGGGGAAACATATAAGCACAGCACACTACTGTTATAAATGGCATGTCCCTTCACAAACTGCCCTGGGACGGAATGCTTGGGGTTCAGAATTTTTCTCTATCCCAACTCATCTCAGTCCTTATTAACTACCTGACCCTTTGAACCCTTTACCTGCTCTGAGTGATTTTCACTCCTGAAACTCATCAGGGTTTCTGAGAACCAGAACATCTCACTGCCAGAGATAACACACACACAAAATCAAGGTGAAGGAAGCTTACTCAAGGAAACTACTAGAAGCTTGCACTTCACCCACCTACTCTGGCACAGTCCACACTCGGTTCCTATTCAACTCTTCCATCCACTAGACATCGGTGGAACATCTACTTTGTCAGCTGCTACATTGAGCTCTGACATACAAAGATGAGTAAACAAAGTTACAGCCCCCGCACTCAAAGAACTTCAAATCTGGTAACAGACAGGCACTTACATCAAATGTTACAACCCAGTATGTCACAATATAAAAATTGTTCTTCAAAAGTAGGGTAAAGAGTGTGACCTCCTGGGCAAAGCACTTCCCTTCTGTAAAAAGATATTCCTTTTGCAAAAGCCAAAATATTGAATAAAAAGGGTGATGTGCAGCGAAGTAAAATATAAGATGCATGGACTTAAAGGATGAGAGGGTTAGGACATGAGATCTCGAGGTATGAAACAGAAAAGGGGCCATGTTAAAAAATTGTCTTCCACAGCACATAGGAGTGGAGACTGAAGGGAGAGATAGAATGAACAGTTTGGTGATGTCAGGCCAGAGAGAAAAGATGTCCTCAATAACCCGGTTTCCTAACCTAATCCCCAGTCTTTTGCTTTTCTCTTGACTTCATTATTGCTAACATTTTCAAGGGCCTTTTGAAATTCTAAATGCATCCAATGTAACCAGAGTCCAAAATGTGCCCCCTTTTTTGTCTTCTCCTGATTTTTTTCCCTTCTTTCCTAGCCCTATACGTTTTATTTATGTTTAACAAGGACGTTTAGCCAGCAAGCCTTGTGAGCAAGCCAGAGTCAGCGTTGTGCTCCGTGTGAGCGTGCATGTGTGTGTTAAACAATTTCATGGACATCTGTCACGCACAGTTAACTTTGCATTGCTGCATTTTAAGTGGTGGGCCCAGGCTTGGCCGGCAGTGATAAAGTAGCTGGCAGTTTTCAAAAAGCCACAGGATAACAGAGCATGAATCATAAAACACACTACTGTGTAGCAATATCCAAGTTCATTCAATGCAATGAAACCATGCAGAGGCCTTTTATCCCCAGCTAATTATGTGGAAACGTCTAAGACAATAAAGCATCTGGTGGTCTTTCTTCCCCATTTCAATTTTTCTCAATATTGTGACAGGGCGAAGTATTGTGCCTTTCCCAGGGTAGTTGCAGTGAAGAGGAGTAAAAGCAAGGGTCAGGGAAGAGCAAATAGATGAATTTATAACTTTCTTTTTATTTATTCCTTCCCCATTGTCTCTCTGGAAGTCTTCCTTCAGGGCTGTATTTTGCGATCACTATTCTCATTGCACTCTGCTTGAATCCCCTTTTTCCCCCCTATTAAAAAAAAAATACCACCCAAACTGCCAGGCCATCTATGATTCCCTGTTGCTGGTAGGGCTTTCTCTCCCTCAGGGGCACCAAGAAACCTAAGACTAAGATTTATCATGACTCTCCAGACTCAGGATAAGGGAAACGTTCACACTTCCAGGAATGAAACCTAATGTATGATTTCCTTTCTACTAGAAAGAGGTGATGAGAATGGTCCCTGTGACCAAGGTTTTCCCAGAGAGGGTTCCCCGTAATTGCCCTGCACATGGTTCTTTTTGCCCTTCTCTGGAAAACACACGCAAATGCCATGCGTTGCACTCCTGGGGGTTTTGATGAAAGCCCCTTTATAGCTAAGCACTGTGAATGAGACCCGAGCCAGAGTCTGATGAGGTGACTAATTGGTACCACTAGCTTAAAAAGCTAATAAGTTAATTAGATTAACTTCGTTCATGTTTGCACAGGGCTTTGAAGAGGGAAACACTATAGGAGCCTTAAGCCTCTCTGAATTGAGGTTGGATGCAGTTCCATGCTGGGTACAAGCTTTCCTCAGAAAGACAAGTCTATTGTGGTTATTTTCTGTTTTGTTTTGTTCTATTATTTAATTCTTCAATTAAACTTTCCAATCTTTTTCAAAGGCTAAATTTAAGTGACATATTAGGCCTTTAGTATCTCCTAGGGCTACATTTTTAGTCACTATAAATCTAAATTTCATTCAAACCAGTATGAATGTTTTTATTTTCTCACTTTCCCTGGGTATTATTATGTCCTAACATCCAAATCTTTGTAATTCCAACTGAAGAATCAAGACATACTCTCTTCAGTCCAAAGGTAGAAATAATTGCTAAAAAATTTACCTGAGTGGTATTTACATTCTCCTTGGATTGCTCAATTATCCCACACCTTGAAAATGCAGCAAGGTCCAAAGTCACAGTATCATTTTTTATGGACTTTTTAGCATTTAATATATTTTGTATTCATCATTAATGTCCCACTTCATCTATCTATCTATCTATCATCTATCTCTATATCTATATATCTATATATCATCATCACCTATCTATCATCTATCCATCCATCCTTCTAACTAACTATCTAGTTATCTAATGTATTCAGCAATCATTGAACAAGGCACAGAAGTGCTGCTCAGTAGATACACAGTGATGAAGACAGAGTACAGCCCTCAAGGAACTTTTAATCTGGGACACATAATATCTCCTCTGGAGAAAGTACCTAAAAGCAAAGCAAGGAGAGAGGTGATTGAGCTAGAAAACCCAGGGGAGATTTTGAGGACATGGTGGCCTTTTAAGCTGAACCATAAAGAAGTTTGACAAGAGGAGATGAAGAAAAGCTTCTCCCTGTGTGAAAGAGACAGAAGAAACAAAGGTTCTGTTAAGAAAGGGCGCATGGCACATCTAATAGACAGAAAATAATCCCATATGGCTCAGAGGTACCACAGTGGGAAGGAAAGTCACATGAAAAGAATTAGGCAAGGAAAGACAATGGGATGATCAGTAAAGGCATTTTGAGATTGTCCTTTAAAAGGCAACAAAGAACAAACTCATGGTTGCCAGAGGGGAAGGGGTAGTGAATTGGGTGAAAAAGATGAAGGGGATTAAGAGCTACCAACTTCCAGTTATAAAATAAATAAATCACAGGGATATAATGTACAGTATATGGAATATAGTCAATTAATGCCATAATAACTTTATATGGCGACATGTTTACTAGACTTATCATGGTGACAACATTGTAAAGTATATAAATGTTGAATCACTACCTTGTACACCTGAAACTAAAATAATATTCTATACCAACTATATTTTAATTTTTAAAGGCAGGAGGTAAAAATCCAAACCAAAATGGTGGCAAAATGTAATAAAAAAGAAAGGGAAGGAAAAAAACACATCAAACATATATGAGCTTCTTAAGTGGGAATAAAATTAAAGAACAGATTAGATATCAAAATATGTAATCACATTTTTTTATTTATGAACTTTTATCTTCTTTGGATGGTAGGTTTAAAAGTGTTTGGCTAGAACTTCTGCTTGTTTTTCTTGGTAATGAATATGTATCTTTATAAAATAAAAGAGTATAAATTTTATCAACTACTGTTAAGACAGTGGCATCCCTAGAGAAAAAAAAAAACTTAGAAAGTAATTCAGATAGAATAGTCACCATGATAGCACCAAAAAATGTTGCAACTCAGGATGACATAGTACAAGAGCTCCATAAGAATTAAAGGTGAGATGACTTGCATTTTTATTTCAGCTTCACAATTCCTGGCAAGTTGCTTAACTTTCCAACTCTCAGTTTCCTCATCTGTAAAATAGGATAATAACAGTGCCTGCTTTACAGGTTTGAACGAAATGAGAGAGCTGTGTGAAGTGCCTAACATGATAGACACTCAATGTTATTCTCCTTTCCCCCTCACAACTCAGTATCAGAACCCAGTGGTGTCTGTATGAAGGCACAGAGAGGGACCACCACAATAATAATAATTTCTAATTATTCACTTCACTTGGTCTTGGGAAACCTAGAAATCCAAACTCTTCAGGGAAGGATGGTACCAATCAGCCCTTCCTAGTCTATAAGCATATACATCCTTGCCTTCAACAAGTTACCTGTTCTTCCTCATTTTCAGTCATCAAACATGGAGTTCTCTGCTGCATGCTGGCTTGGGGAAGAACATAAAGAGATATCATCTTTGCCTGTAAAGTGCCCATGTCAGTTTCCAAGGGCTGTCATAATAAAGTACTACCAACTTAGTGGGATAAAAGAACACAAATTTATTCCCTCAAAGTTTTAGAGTTCAGAAGTCTAAAAATCAAGGTGTTTGTAGAGGGGTGTTCACCCTAAAGACTTCAGGGAAGAACACTTCTTTGCCTCTTCCAGCTGCTGCCATTCTTTGGCTTGTGGTAGCATAATCCTAGTCTATTCTCATGACCTTCTTTTTGGTGGCTCTGTGTGTCATTTGGTGTGAGCCACTTATAAAGACACTCTCATTGGATTTAGGGTCCCCTAATCCAGTCATCCTTGATTCTTATCTTCATTACATCTTTGAACACCTTACTTTCAAAAAAGGTCACAGTCTGAGGTTTCTGACACACAGACATGAATTTTGAGGGGACACTATTCAACCCACTACAGTACTTTAAATGAAATTGATTCTCTGGCAGCTGAAAATACCTAAAATAAAGTGACATCTCTCCAGGAACAAGCATACTTAGTACATAGATCTTGGTCTCTAATCTCCAACAAGAGGAATGAGGTCTCCTTAAAGAGGTAGCTAATTCTAGGACTGAGGTAGGAAACATATAACATGATCTTGGAACAACTTGAAGTGCCAAAAAGTTACAAAGAGCTCACACACACACACACACACACACACACACACACTGATGGGGATATGACAAAGGAGCATAGCACCCCTTATATGAGAGACCCCAGGTGATACCACATGAGCAGAAGAACTGTCTAGCTGAGTCCAATCAACCCACAGAATTATGAGAAAGAATATTAGGATAACTTCCAGTCAAGAAGGAGGCATATAGGTAAACACAGCTCACCTTCTTACATAGCCACAGGAAAAATTACAACTATCTGCAAAACAGCTATCACTCAGAATATTCAGAAAATCAAGCTGTATGGAAGTCAGACAACTAAGGAATTAAAGATGCCACATTCATCCAGACAGGTAGAAGGGGCAGACACAAGGAATAGGTGGTCCCACAACCATGTGTGATGGATAAAATTTGGGAGAGATACATCAGGACCAAGAAATCCCAGCCACACACCAGACCAATCAGGCCAGGGTTCCAGTGCCAGGAAGATAAGTCCCCATAACTTCTGGTTGTAAAAGCCAATGGGGGTTGAGAAAACAGAAGAGACTGCAGGATTATCAGGCATATCTTCTTAAAGTACCAACAGCAGATTTAGGACTTATAAAGACTCGCTCCTTCTGTGCTCCAACACTGGGGCAGCAGCTGGGAGGGCACAAGTGGCATACAAGGAGAAACTGAAGTGTCTGGCATCAGGGTGAGAGCTGGGAGACAACTTCCTCTCAGACAAAACTCCAGAGGCCATACACAGCCATTGTCCCTCTTCTGAGCCCTCCCTCAACACAGAGCCACAGAGTGGCAATATCACATCTGAGATTCCATCAACCTGGTACGCAGGTTGCTCCACCACTCTGATTACCTAAGGCTCCATGCCACCCAGCTTATGGGTATCCTTTTCTACAACAGACCATGCTACTAAGACAGTGAGTCAAAAGTCAAAGCAGCTCTACCTAATAAATAGAAACAAACACAAGGAGGTTTCCAAAATGAGGAGACAAAGATATATGGCCCAAATGAAAGAACAGAACAAAACTCTAGAAAAAGAACAAACCAAAGTGAGGATAAGTAATCTATCAGATGCAGAATTCAAAGCACTAGTTATAAGGATACACAAGAAATTCATTTGGTACTTCAATAGAGTTAAAAAATAAAAAACCCAGGCAAAAATGAAGGTTACACTGTGAAATAAATAAAACTTTACAGAAAATCAAAGCTGGTAAGGATAAAGCCAAGAATCAAATCAATGATTTGGAACATAAGGGAAAAAAAAACATTCAATCAGAACAGCAAGAAGAGCTAAGAATCCAAAAATTGAGGATAGGGTAAGGAGTCCTTAGTACAACTTCAAATGTACCAACATTTGAATCATTGGGGGCCAGAAGGAGAAGAGAATAAGCAAGAAATTGAAAACTTATTTGAAAAAATAATGAAAGAAAATTTTCCTAATTTTTTATTATATTTTTTATTAATTTACTTATTTTTTCAAATACATTTGTCTCTGCCTTCCCCTTCCCTTGCCCCCTCCCCCGCTCTCTCCCTCAGTCTTTCCCCACTTTGGCTTTGGTGAAGGAAATAGACATGCAAGTCCAGGAAGAATAGAAAGTCCCAAACAAGATAGGCACAAAGAGGCCCACTCCTCAGCACATCATAATTAAAATGCCAAAGGTTAAAGATAAAGAGAGAATCTTAAAAGGAATAAGAGAAAGGCAGATAGTTACCTATGGGGGAATACCCATAAGACTGTCAGCTGATTTCTGAAAAGAAATTTTGCAAGCTAGAAGGGATTGTCAAGAAGTATTTACAGTGATGAAAAGCAAGAACTTACAACCTAGATTACTCTATCCAGCAAAGCTTCATGTAGAATGGAAGGGCAGATAAAGTGCTTCCCAGACAAGATAAAGCTAAAGGAGTTCATCGTCACCAAGCCATTATTATATAAAATGTTAAAGGAACTTATTTAAGAAAAAATATCAAAACTATGAACTTTAAAATGGCAATAAATTTACAATTATCAACAATTGAATATAAAAAACAAACTAAGCAAACAAGCAGAACAGAAACAGAATCATAGATACAGAGATTATTTGGAGGATTATCAGTTGGGAGGAGGAAGGGGGAGTATGGGGAGTAAAGTGTAGGGATTAAGAAGTACAAATTGGTAGGTACAGAATAGACAGAGTGATGTTAAGAACAGTATAGGAAATGAGTAACCAAAGAACTTACATGCATGACCCACACACACAAACTAAGTCAGTAGATGCAAGAGGGAATCTCAGTACCAGCTGGACAGGGGCAAAAGGGGAAAAATTGGGACAACCGTAATAACATAATAAATAAAATATATTGAAAATGAATTATAAGAAAGAATAAGTCATGATGTTGAAGCCAATAAGTTTTGGGGTGCTTTGTTTTACAGCAATAGATAACAAAAACAGGTAACTTTTCTTCTTAATAAATTAATAAAGATATGTTTTATAAAATGTTAATGCTGTTATGAGTACATCAAGATATGACCAGACAAAATTAAAACTATATAATGTCAAAAATCTGATGATTGAGATATTTAGATATCACAAATCACTAGAAGTATATGATTACAGTTTTTCAATCTTTCCATTATTGATGACCTCCTTAATAGGTGAAAATATTCTATTTAAAATATCAGTTGCTTTTGGTATATTTGGGGATGAATAAAACCTTATATACTTATTTTTAAGCTAACTTTTAAAACATATAGTGATAGGGAGACAGGACTATCAAGGTTTAATTCTTCCAGCTGAGTAAATTCATCCTTTGACTGAGACCTTGAGTAGGTTTACACAAAAGTATCTGAAGAAAAAAGAATGAAGGCAAACAATATTGAAATAAAGAAAATTTAGGGCACAAGACAAAATGTTTTGATTGTCAGAATGTGAGATGCTTGGATCATTGGACAGAAGTGGGATAAAAAACTACTTTCCTATGCCAAAGAGGAGGAACTGTTAAAAAGTGTGGCCATCAGCTGTCTAATGTTAGTGATTTCTGTAAGTTAAAAGGAGATCAAGGCATAGAAAAAACGTATTTAATCATTTTGTTCTTGAAAAAAATATTAAGTCCATATACAACGAGTAACTTGCCCATTATAATGTGGTGGCAACAAATCAAGCAGGTACCTCAAGAGGCCTAACAATCCACAGGGTCCTGTTTCCATTTGAAGATGTCACAGGTTACAATCTACTGAAAGTTATTTACTAATCATAAGTAAGCATGAGAAGGAGCACATTCTCTTTGTAAATCTGCTTTTATATTTTTTACTTAATGAATTCATTTTTAAGTTAACTTTGCCATTATGCCTCACTCACTGAACACCAGGTGTGCACAGGGATATATAGAAGTATGTGTATGGACACAGTGTGTATAAATAAGTCAGTGAGACGTTTAGGCATGCTGCTTCTACTTCTCTCATTTTTTCAATAAACCTCTGAGTTTAGCTTCCCCCTCTACCATTCTTTACTCCTTGAGGTCATTGCTAATTCCTGTCTAACAAATCTTCTGGGCTTTTCTCCAACACATTTGTTCCTATTGATCACATCCTCCTTTTTGAAACTCCTGGTGTACAGACATGATGACACTAAACCCTCTATAAACTTTTTTTTTACTTGTCTTTACTCTTCCTCTTTCCCTGTATTTAATTATATTTTATTGACTATGCTATTACATTTGTCCTGATTTTTCCTCTTCTGCTCCCCTTCACCCAGCACCCCCTACTCCCCCAAGCAATTCCCCCATCATTATTCCTGTCCAAGGGTGATGCATATAAGTGCTTTGGCTACCCCATTTCCTATACTGTACTTTACATCCCCATGGCTACTCTGTAACTCTCTATTTGTACTTCTTAGTCACCTCATCTCTTCACTCATTTCCCATCAAAACACTCTCTGTATCCATGATTTTGTATCTGTTCTTGTTTGCTGAGTTTGTTTTTTTAGATTCATTTGTTGATAAACATATATTTATTACCATTGTATTATTCATAGTTTTGATCCTCTTTTTTCTTAAATAAGTCCCTTTAACATCTCACTTAATAATGGTTTGGTGATAATGAACTCCTTTAGATTTTCCTTGTCTGGGAAGTTCTTTATCCTTCATTCTTAGTGATAGCTTTGTTGGGTACACAGTCTTGGCTGTAGGTCCCCGCTTTTCATGACTTTGAATATGTTTTGCCAATCCCTTCTAGCCTGCAAAGTTTCTTCTCAGAAATCAGTTAACAGTCTTATGGGAACTCCCCTGTAGATAACTAACTGTCTTTCTCTTGCTGATTTTTAAGATCCTCTCTTTATTTTTAACCCTTGGCATTTTAATTATGATGTGCCAAAGAGTGGGTCTTTTGGGGTCCATCTCTTTTGGGACCCTCTGTGCTTCCTGGATTTGCATGTCTATTCTCTTCACCAAACTACCGAAGTTTTCTTTCACCACTTTTCCAAATAGATATCCAATTTCTTGTTCTTTCTCTTCTCCTTCTGGCACTTCTATGATGTGAATGTTGGAACAATTGAAATTTCCCCAGATCCTCTTTACACTATCTTCATTTGGGGGGAATAATTTTTCTTCTTGTTTTTCTGATTTGTTGTTTTTTTCTTCCTTATGTTCCAAATAATTGATTTGATTCTCAACTTCATCCACTCTCTTGTTGCTTCCCTGTAAAATGTTCTGTATTTCAACTAGTATATGCTTTGCTTCTGACTGGATCTTTTTTATGCTGTTGAGGTCCTCACTAAGTTCCTTGAGCACCTTTATAAGTGTTTTGAACTCTGCATCTGATAGATTGCTTATCTCCACTTTGTTTTGTTCTTTCTATGGTATGTTGATCTGTTCTTTCATTTGGACCATATTTCTTTGCCTTCTCATTTTGGCAGGCCTCCTCTGTTTGTCCAGGTAGAGCTGCTATGACTCCCTGACTTGGTAGCATGGCTTAATATAGTAGGTGTTCTGTAGAATCTAGTGGCACAGCCTCCCCTAGCACCCAATCTGAGTGCTTGAGGTGTGCCTTTCATGTGGGTTAGGTACATGAACCTTGGTTGCTGAACCTTGGTTCATTAAAAAGGGGATCTAACTTTATAGTTGAGGCTTGGTTGCTGTTGGATGTGATCTGCCCAGGCCAGTCAGTTGCAATGATTGGATGTGACCACTGACATCCAACCTCTACCCTCCATGGAGGATCAGCAGTACAGGGTGGTGGTACTCCACATGGTCTGTAGCTGTCCACTGGGTTCACAGACCCTGCGGTTTCCCGGGTGGTGCAGACCAAGTTCAGCCCTCACCTGTGTTTTTCCTGGGGCCACCCTACCTAAGCTCTAAAGCAATCTGAGATGGCTGCTACTTGTGCTGGACTTGGAGCTTCCTAGGCTAAGCCAAGCTGTGAATCTACACTGGCTGCTGCTAGTACCAGGCCTGGAGCCACTCAGGAGCTTACTGAGGCAGGCTGTTGCTTGTTTGAAAGGATTTAGAAAGTTGTGAAGCATGAGCCAAGATGAGCCATTCATATGGAAAAGGCACTGTTAATAGCTGTAAGTTGGGTGGGAAGGAGCCTCAGAGGATCTCCAGGGTGAGGTAAACAGTGTTAGCCAAGTTGAAGGAGTTTCAGATATGGCACCTGCCTGTGTGCTCTGTGGTTCTGTGGGGGATGGTTTAGACATTGTCCTCTGCCTGTCTTTCTGTCTGGGATAAAGATGTCCCCCAGCTCTTGCCCTACTATTAGACACTTCAGTTCCTCCCTGTCTGCCACGGGTGCTTTCAAGCTGCTATGCTGCTTCTGGAGCTCAGAGGGAGTCTCAGTAAGTTTGTGTGTGGGTTCTTTAAGAGAAATTTCTTGGAGTTCCAGCAGTTCTTCCATCAACTCAATCTCTACTGATTTTTGCAGCCAGAAATTTGTGGGGACTCATCTTCCTGGTACAGGAACCCTGGGCTTTGGTCTCTGGTGTGCCTGGGACTCCTCGCTCCTGAGATGCCTCTCCCAAATTTTTTCCTACTACACGTGGCTATGGGACCATTCTGTTCTGCATATACACCCCTCCTACCAGTCTCGGTGGACATTGCTCATTCTCCATGACTGCTCTGCTTTCCCTGTTCTTCATATATCAGTGTTACATCCTTAGCCTTTGACAGACTCATCTTCCACAGCAATATCTTAACCACTTATAGGCCTTCTAAACAGTAACTCCTTCAAGCTTTCCATTGACAATAGTCCCATTCTTTCTCTCCACTAACTAAAACCCTCATTTTTTTGAGACAGTTAAAACGCTGTGAAACCCATCTCCTTATTTAAATTACCAACTTTGCTTTGTACTCAAATAGCACATACACATGTTATTTGCTATCAGAATACAAAAAGGCCATATATCTACAATATTGGTTGAATGTGGGCTCAATAGTTAAACTGCCTTGCTTTAATTCTGTCTGCTTTTAATTATGCCTCAGCTTCCTCACCTGTAAAATGGGAATAGGAGAGAATCAAGATGGGAGAGAGGTGAGTGAAAGTCACGCTGACCTCCTCCCAGGACCAACCTGGAATTACAACTAAATTGTGGAGAAATCCCCTGGAACAAACAACTGAACAATAGCGAGAGAGGAGCCTTGTAACCTTGGAGACAGAAGAATCGGCCTTAGCACATTCTAACTGGTAAGGAGAGCAGTAGAGACTTGAGAAGGCAGGTAGAGATACAGGTGGCAACACCAGAAGGATATTGAAATAGCCAGATGGATTCCCTTGAGAAGAGTGGGGTCTAAACCAAAACCGGAGATGTCTAGCCTACAGCACCAGAGCCCAAAAAGGACACAGAAAACAGCCAGCTGAGAAAGCAGCAGGGTTGCTCTCCATAAGGGACAGTCAGATGGCTATGCAAAGAACTGATTAAAGGGCCAAAGCATAAATTTTTATTTGCAGCCACTTACCATGGTCTCTGTCAAAGGCAGGGGCAGAGTGAGCTGGAGATGTCTGAGGAGAGACTGGAGAAAGAGGCTTTGGGGAAAGAGCAAAGAGTGGCTGGCAGGATCATGGTGCTGACTCATCCTCCATTCCTCAACAGCCATCTTGCTCAGACAGAGACTACTCCCCCGAGTGGCAACAGCATGAGAGGACCCAATACCCCACCCCCGCCAGGAGTGACTCCACCCCTCCACTCCCTGAGCTGTGTGCAGAGTCACTACATTAACAGCTGAAGGATACAGACACAGACAGTAGATTCCTGGAAGAATCGAACCAACTGACTAAGGTCAGACAGGGATGACATGTGACATCATCAGAAGCAGAGCCAGAAAGTAAAAACAGTGGTCTCCCACCATAGAAGTTCACACCACAAAGTCAGGAAATCAAGACAGGTTCATTTAAGAAGCAGAAGCAAAAGAGAAGAATCTCACAAATAATGGGAAGACAAAGAAATACTGCCCAGTCGAAGGAAAAGGAGGAATCCCCAGAAAGAGAACTAAATGAACTAGGCGCAAGTAACCTATCAGATATTGAGTTCCAAATAATGGTTCTAAGGAAGCTCCATGAGCTCAGTGAGCTCAGAGAGAATTACCAAAAACTACAGGGAAACTACAAGGAACATACTGCAAACTATACCAGCAAGAAAAAGGACATAGAAACCATTAACAAGAGAAAAGAGGAAATGAAGAATGCAATTTCTGAATTGAAGAACAAGTAGAAGAAATCAAAAGCAGGCTTGATGAAGCAGAAGATCGAATCAGTGAGCTGGAAGACAAGGTAAGAAAAAACTCCCAGGAAGAGCAAGAAAATGAAAAAGACTCAAAAAGAATGAAGAGGCATTTAGGGAAATGCAGGACAACCTGAAACATAATAATTCCATATAATAGGGGATACCAGATGGAGAAGAGGATGAGGGAGGCATAGAGAACCTGTTTGAAAAAATAATCATGGAAAACTTCCCTAATTGGGGGAGAGAAAAAGTCATACAAGTCCAGGAAGCACAGAGGGTCCCACTCAAGAGGACCCCAATGAGGCCCACTCCAAGACACATCCTCATTAAAATGGCAAATATCAAAGATAAACAGAGAATCCTAAAAGCAGCAAGGGAGAAAGAGGTAGTAACATATAAGGGAGCCCCGATACAGCTAGCAGCTGACTTCTCAACAGAAACACTACAAGCCAAAAGAGAATGGCAACAAATATTCCAAGTCATGAAATGCAAAGGCCTGCAACCAAGACTGGTCCACCCAGCAAGGCTCTCAATTAAAATGGAATGTGAAATAAGGAGTTTCACAGACAAAAGACGGCTAAAGAATATACCTCCACCAAACCAGCACTGCAAAATATGCTAAAGGGACTGCTTTAAGAGGAAGAAAAAGAATCTATGAATACCCAGTTCCTTTCACAGTCTCCAATACTTGATATTACCAATATTTTTAATACGTATTAATCTGATTGTGACAATGATGTGTTATTTTAATTGTTCCTTTATTATTGGTTGAAAGTGAACCTGCTTTTGTATATTTCTTGCCTATTTTTATTATTTTTAAAAAGCTTTAAATGATTTTTTGGTATTCTTTATCCATTTTTTGATTAAATGTTTGTAGAATTTTTCCCTAAAAAGAAAAACAAAACAAACCACTAACCCTTTTTTAGATGTGTGGCAAATACTTTCTTATTCTATTACTTGTCCTTTAACCTCTTTTATATGTATATTACTGTACAGTCTTAAACGTTTAATATAGTCATATTTTCAATATTTTACTTTATAGCTTCTGGGTTTGAATATTTTACTTCAGGGTAAGAAAAATATTAGTTTGTATTTTCTCCTAAAACTCCTTAGATTCTACCTATTGATTTTTAACTCACCTGAATATTTCGTGTATAATGTGTGAAATAGGGCTCTCTATTTGTTTTATTTCAAGTACTAGTGGTCCATGAACCTTATTTGTTGAATAAGCCTTATTTTACCCATTGATTTGAAATATCAATTTAATCATATATTACATTGTTAAACATATATATATATGTTTGTTTCTAGGATGCTAATTATATTTCATTGATCTACTTGATTATTTCTATGCTGGTGTCATGTTGTTTTAATTGCTGAGACTTTATATTGGTTTTAAATTTTTTAATATTTTTAATTAACTTTGACATTTAAGAAAATAAAATCAATCCGTATTTAAGGGAGGAAGGAAGGAATGAAGGAAGGAAGGAAGGAAGGAAGGAAGGAAGGAAGGAAAGAATGAAGGAAGAGAAAGAGATGGAACTCCTACCTTTTATGCCAACATGGATGGAACTGGAGAATAGTAAGTTAAGTGAAATAAGCCAGTTGATGAAAGACAAATACCATATGATCTCACCCCTAAGTGGAGTCTATTCAACAACATAAACTAATGAACAAAATAAACCAAAGGCATGGAAACATTGAGCAGACTGAAAGTGACCAGAGGGGATGGGGAAAGAGGACAATGATGGAAAGAAGATGAAGGGACTAGAAAAAGAACATGTATGAATGACCCACGGACATGGACAACAGAGTGGGAATTGACTGTGGGAGAGGGGGTGAGAGGGTGGGATGGGTGGAGGGGGGTAAAGGGGGAAAAACTGTGACAACTGTAGTAGAATAAACATGATGTATAAATTTTTTAAAAATAAAAAATTATTTTGCTTAGCATAATGCTCTCCAGTTCCATCCATGTTGTCACGAAGTTTAGTAGTTCTTTTTTTCTTTCTGCTGCATAGTATTCCATTGTGTACATGTACCATACCTTTTTGATCCAATCATCTACCGATGGGCATTTAAGTTGCTTCCAACACTTGGCAATTGTAAATTGTGCTGCTATGAACATTGGGGTGCATAGGTTCTTTTGTATTGGCGTTTTGGTGTTCTTAGGATATAGTCCCAGCAGGGGAATCACTGGATCAAAAGGCAGTTCCATTTTCAGCTTTTTGAGGAAATTCCACACTGCTTTCCACAGTGGCTGCACCAGTCTGCATTCCCATAAGACCAGCAACACTGAAAGGAAAAGAAATCAACAGAGACAAGAGGAAAGGGGAGGGGCAGGGAAAAGGAAGGGGAGGGGAAAGTCAAGGAACATATAGCAAGGACTCATGGACAAAACCAAAGGGGAAGAGCTGAGGGAGGGAAGGAGGGAGGGGGCAAGGGAAAGTGGTGGGGGGGAGGCAGAGACAAATGTATTTGAAAAAATAAAATAAAATTTAAAAAAAAGACAAAATATGACAATATTAAAAAAATTAAAAAATTAATTAAAAATTAAAAATAAAATGAGAATAATAATAGTGCTTATCTCCTATAGTGTGTGAGGATTAAATGAGTTAATGTATGTAAAAAATCTAGAATAGTACCAAGAACATATTTACTTCTCAATGAATGTTAACTATAAGAGGTATTGTAGCATGTTGCCATACTTAATTGGAATTATTTATTTACTTGTCCAACTCCCTCATTAGACTATAAAGCCCTTGAATATGGGAGCAGGTATCATTTAAGATTCTATGCCCAATTCATACCACAGAGTATATAACAAGTGCGTAAACTATTGATCAAATAAAGAACTTAGGTGAGAGTAAATGGACAATGAAATAAAGTGATATTGATCTGGGAGAACACTGCAGTTCTCTTTGCCAAGCAAAAGTATAATATCCCTATAATAAATATTGCAAAACTAGTACAAATAGGAAATATAGAAATAGTAAGAGACTTCAACTATCTGGATAGCTGCAGGAGACTACAAATGCTGACAGCAGGGCATCTGATAAATAACTGACTTGCTTGAAACACAAGGTATAATGAAAGAAGTGTGAACTATAAATAATAATTCAGACCAACAAGAAAGAACCATTTGGGGATATAAAAATAGAATTTGGAATGAAATAAATTTAAGAAAGATATATTTCGTAGGTATTGTAAACTCCCATATGTTGTATTTTTTCTCTTCCGCCACCTATCCCTTTCTACCTCTCTTTATCATTAATTTACATAAATGTAACATCTTTTAGATTTTTAATCTTACAGAGGAAATGCTGTATTTTCCACATTTTGCCTCTGTCACATCATGTAATGCAGTCCCTTTCACCTAGGAATCAGTTAATATTTGTTGACTGACTAAATAAAAAGAAACCAAGAGGGAAGTATAAATGGAAAAGAAAGGGGCATATAAATGTTAAATTGCTGGTAGAATTTACAGATTTAGTGATTTTTAAGATATGCTAGTGTAATAGAGAGGAAACAATTATAGACCCAAAATTCTGGTCTGGGGGTTAAGAGAAGCTGGCTAGGAATCAGATGTCATTTACAACAATAAGGTTTCAGAAGCAAGTAAATTAGTGTGAGTCAGACTTACTGATTGGGAGTGTTTGGTGAAATATCAAAATGGAAAAATCCAGGCCATGGCTGACTGGATTATTCTAGAGCCCAGGAGAAAATTCTGTACTAGAGTCAGATATGACAGCCACATAAAGGTAAGAACTGAAGACACTGAAGATGAGACTGCTACAGAGAATATGAAAAGAAACAAGAGAAAGGCTCCAAGGAGAATACTACTACAGGTAGAAAAGAGGCACTGAATGAGGCTGATGCCAAGCAATGAGATAAGAAGGAAAAGAGTTAGCCTCACGAGTGTCACAGAGGGAGCCAAAGTAAGGACGGAATTTCTTGAAGGAGCCTGTGTCAATCATGTCAAATGCACCAGGGTCAGAGGAAGCTGAGAAAAAATGAGAAAAAGCCATTGGCCTTGTTGAGAGCAGGTTCAGGTGCTTCATGGAGGCAGGGTAGCCATTGTGAAAAGTTAACTCTCCAAAAGCCTTGAAAAAATTAAGGCAATGACTGTAGACCACTTTCAAGAAATTAGAACTGAAGGGAAATGACTTAATACCTGCTGTCATAAGAATGAATGAATAACTGAAGTGATTAAACGAACAGGTTCCGCCAGGAACAGAAGAGGTTCAGACAGACTATCAAACATCTAACCTAAGAGGGACTTTCTAGTCAGCATCGAGGTCAAACCTCTGATATTACACAGGAAGAAACTCAGAATGTTAGGTAGGTAGTTCAAAGTCACCCAGCACGTTCATGTCAGGATAGAGGTTCAAAAGAAGGTCTCTCATCTCTCAGTGGGTGATCCTTGCACTACATTGCTTTGCAACATGAACCTTAAGCTTGGCAGATAACAAAAAAAACCATTTATACCTTTTCTTTTGCTCCCTCCAGTTAGTTCTTCTAGCCTGTCTATCATTCCTCATGAAGATACAATGCTCCTCCTTCCTAACTGATCTGTAATAACTCTTGCTTTCCATGGGAAATAACCTTGTTTCCCAGGTTATTGAGCCTCACATTTTCCCCAGCAAACTGGCATTCACTTTCCTGTGCCTACATAAGGCCTCAGCAGGCCAAATCACATGTGAAGAGAGAAATTGGCAGGAACAGCATTGATGGAGAAACAGCTTTTCCTCTTGTTTTCATACAGGCAGAGTCTACACAGCCTAAGTGGGCTAGAAGGGAGGATGGAGTAATAATCTGGCAAACTTGGGCAGTGTAAAAATCCAACCCAGCCACTTGGGCCTCCAGACAAAGAAAAACATTTTCCCTGACTGTGCCAGGTTCTCTCCCTGCCCCAGGATCAAAGCCTGAGGGATTTATGTATCCCAAATGATGGCATTGCCAAGCTGGCATGGGATTATGTGAGACCTCTGTCCAAAAGAGCATTGGACTTGATCCTACCCATTTTCTGAGTCCTCTGAGGACTAAGAGACTATGTGAGAAGGAACACTTCCTCTGTGAAGCCACTAGGGGACTGTTTAATGCACTACATTGGTAATGCAGTGTCTGGGGTCTGGCTAATGTGGATTCACTGGCAAAGGATCCAGACGTTATGGTGATATGTGATTTAGCAAAACATGGACAGTTATAATGCTGCACTTAATTACTTCATTCATTGGCTTCACCTATGAACTGGCTCCAGCCAGTTCTAGTGGAAGATGATATTTCTCATCAATAAGTTGCTTCCCTTGGATCACCTCTTCTAGGAACCTGAGTCCAGGCTTTTAAAGTAAAATGGAAGAGTGACTTTCACTATTTTCACCTGTAAAAGGGGCCTGGATTGTCAGACATGTGAACTCTCCTGTCCATGTCCAAGTTACTGGTTAGATAATTGGCAACTCCTTCAGGCCAGAAGGAAACTTGAAGTTTCAGAATCATTTATTTAAAATAACTTACTTCCTTACGTTGCTTTGGCCCTTCTGTCATGTAATGTGGCAGTTCTGTCAGAAAGGCAGCCATGTTTAGGAGGACCATGTCTGTTCATGCAGGAATAAAGGCTTATGCAGCTGCTAACAGTTACCCAGCCATAAAAAGAGATTATCCCCAAGATTTCATTCTTGTTCTCCTTCTTATACTTGCCTGCCCTCCCGAGAAAGCTCATAATGATAACAATATTGAAGACAATCTGAGAAATTTTCCCCTTTCAAAGCTGACACAAACCTTGGCAGGCCAGTAATGTATTCAGTAACTACCTAGTCAGTGATGCAAAATGGTCCCCAGGTTCAAGGCTATGATACATTAGAATATAATTTGGCTGGAGCTTCTCTCTCTATTAAGGAGAACAAATGCATTTTTGAATGACTTGAAGAAGAGGTCATGCTATTACTTATGATGGGTAAACTCAAAAAGGGTCAGAGAGGAGGCCCAGTTCAGATAAACCTCTGGAAAGTATATATGCTCTTTCACATCTAATCCTATTTTTGAGGTCTCTCTCTTCACTTTCAGGGCAGGAAACTTGGCTGCCATCCGCAGTAACTCCATCTGTAGAATATGGAAAATGCCATATACCTCAGGCTACAGGAGTCACTGAAAAGTTGTTTTTGCTGCTGCTATTGTTGTTGTGGTTGTTTGTTTCTCAAAAAGCTAGAATCCAGCCAATTTCCAAGAGTTTTGAGATAGCTGGGTAACATGGGTTTTCTTCCTAAGCATATTATAAAGATGCCTGTTTGTTTAAAACTTTGTCATCTTTTCAGTCCTTCCCCTTGTCTGTTTTACACACAGGTTCATGTCCACAAAAGAATTAACTTAGGTTCTTCACTAAGGAGCTCAAGTTCCAAATTCTCACAACCAATCAGATAGTATATTTAGAGAGAAGGCCAATATGCTTTAGATATTCTTAGCCAAACCCTTCCAAAAAATTGCTTAGTATTGCATTCTACTTGGAGTCCACTCCCTCCTAATTAAACTGGGTTAGAGGAGGATTGGGTAAGTTGTATAATGACATAAAAAAAACTCACTTATTCTGACAAGCTCCAAGCACATTGTTAGATATCATGACTAAAAGTCAACACTTTTTCCTGTGTTCACATATTTTTGCAAATATGTTATAGGTTGAGTGAGCTTCTAAGTCTAGGTCATACCAATCCTTGTTGGTGTTCATTGGTAGAAACCAAGTGGGCAGATGAGGACCAGGTTTAGCCCACTCTATGAACAGCCTCATAGTCCTCAGAGCAAGTCTTGGCTCTGTATCCTCTAGCCTCTGCACCAAGTTTCTTTTGCTTGAGAAAGAGTCACAGTCCATCTGCTGTGCAAATACACAAATACAAAACCATCACTCGTTTCATTAGAAATTAGTCCCCACTAGGATACAGCAGTCCTTTCACCTTTCAGTTGAGGAATGAATGTTGTAATTGTAGATGAAGCTCCTGAGTGAGGCCTTTCCCCGGCAATGAATGGAGTCAACCTTGGTTCCAGGAAGCCACTGGGCCAGAAGTGCCCCAGCAAGCTCTGTACCCAGCACAAAAACAATATGTGCCAACTCTTAGCCTACCTTCTGTTATACTGTTTTTCCTCCCCATTGAATAAGTTTGGATAGTAAGAAGTAAAGACTTGGGTGAAAGTGAGATCACTAATCATTTCTAAATATCCAGCACATCTGTACCAGCTTATGGCCACTAAATTTGTCTTGTTGAATCTTCCTCATAGCCAGTATTTTTGTAGTTAGTTTGTGAATGATTCTAAAGAGTCAGACTGACTTCATGAAGTCTTGTGTTGTTCTTTTCTGTTTTATTAAATAATGATCAGGTATTATTAATTCTGTAACTAGGAAAAAATTTAAATGCTCTAATATTTTACATGACTATCTTCCAGGCATGGGTGTGACTGAATAGATTAAAGGGGAGCAAAATTTTAAAATGAATCTCATGTGTATATGTAAGATTTCTCTGGAAGGGTCTCAAAACCCTCATCGCAGGAGTTGTCTCTAGAATGGGCTAGAGAAATATGTCACTCAAGTTCCCATCATCAGTAGAGGAGAAAGATACTACAGTTTTCAGAGAGATACAACTTTATTTTACGTGGAAAACAGACACTTCTAATTTAAGACATAGGCAAAACTCCTCATTTTTTTTAATCAAACTCAACTGAGACAGCTATTGAGGAAGATAAATTTTAGTAATCAATCTAGACTACAGTCTCATCAAACATTTTTTAATATGTCTCATCAACCTATTTTATTCTCTCCCTTTCTAACATGGTCCTTAACAGTCTCTTCTTTCTCTGTTGAACACATTGGTAGAAAATACACAAGGCCTCACACTTATAATGTTGGTTATTTAAATATGATTTTTTCTGTCTTCACCCTAGCTACTCTTTCCTTTAAGTACATATTGTTTTGCAACTTTCTCAATCCTTCTTAGGGTTTCATTTATTTAATTTATCTATCTTTTATTTCCTCTGTAATAACATTTATTGAATACTGACTACATTTTCTCTTTAACTTTGTTTATTGAGTGCCTAAGTACTGCATGCACAGTATCTCATTTAATTTTCAGAACAACCTTATAAAGTACTATGATTATCTACATTTTGCAAATTAGAAAGTTAAATATTATGCAGATAAAGTACCTTGCCCCACCCCTCACAGCAACCCAGATCTGCCCAGTAAGAACCCATACCCTCGGTTGTAAAAATGCTATTCTTTTCTCACCTCTTAATATTTTTATTCAGATTCCACTTTTTTTTAAATTTCTGCTTACTGTCTAATGGTTCACCTTTTCCTGTTTTGTTTTGTTTTTTTAATATTCCGTTGTCCCTGTGGCACCACCTTCTAGTTTCTTTGCTCGCATCTAAAATACAATTAGGGGATTGTTTTCCAGGCCTCCTTTCCCGTCACTCACAGTCTAAGTGAGAGCACGGCCATGGTAACAATCACCACATCTATAGACTATATTGGAGAGGGTGATTACCTGCTTATTTACAGCTATGACACTTAGCCGAATGTTCATCCTTGTTTGTACTTGAAAATAGTGCTTGTCCCTAAAGCTAGGCAACTTGTTATCAAATACTTTAATGAGGTAAGGTAATGAGAAGAGAGAAATTGTACTTGACTAAACATTAGGGTCTAACTGGTGTTGTAAGTTAATAGAATAGATATTTTTTCAATGAAATGTAACTTTTATACTTGAGAGGAATGTAAATAAAATCCTATTATGAACAAATGCTTTTATTTTTAACTCCAAAATATCAAGCTTGGCAAAAATGTTTAACATGAAATAGCTTCAAGTTGTTGAGTGGCTCTTGTTGTATTCGCATCACTCTACTTCTGTGGGGGTTATTATTATTATCCTCATATCACTATTATTATTATTACATCACAGGGGAGAGGGAATTGAAGGAAAAACATTGACTCTAAAAGTAAAACCAATATAAATCTTGCCCCCACCCTTGCACCTCATGAACCATGGATTAAGAAAAAAAATCAGTAGGTCCTGGAAAGAGAGAAAAACATTTGTACCTAAAATTAATGTTGAAAAGGCTAAATTGAAAAAAGGAAAACTTTTTGTCAAAGATAAAGAGACATGTGGACACAGACACATGCTCAGCCTCCCCTGCGTCAGAAGCCTTGGCCCCACAGGGCCTATGGCAGAGGCTCAACTGTGTGACATCACTGCTTCGCGGGTAATATGTGGAAATGAATTCACTGCATGGGATCTATCACTAGAAATTCATCCCAGCCCCTCCCCTTTCACAACAGCAAGCCAAGTTTGTGTAGCACCACTGTGTTGCTCAGCCTGTGTGCTTAATGCATTCATTAAACAGGAGACTGGAGATGGTTTCCTATGTTTCTCATTATTTAAAAGAACAAGTTAATCTCCTCTTTGGGGGGCAGTAGAGGAACTGAAAATCACATGATCCTCTTAAATAGTTCTTCGCCTGGTCCTCCCTTGTTGACAGGTTTGCTTTCATAATTTTATCGTCGTGGCTTTGAAACAAATTTTAGAGAGGTAGAGTTTGTTGATGAAAGGGTGGAAACGAGGAGACAGAAGACAAGGCTGGGGAGAACCCAGGGGGTGAGGGAGAAAAATCCAGCTATCTAAAAGATGGCAAGTCTTTTACCAGACCTACCTCCTTCCCTCCTCGAGTGCCTATCATATCACACAAACTGCTCCTGAAGAGCCCTCCATTTACCCTCTCCCCTAATTAAATGTGCACTTCATTAATGTAAATTGGGGGTTTAATGCTCTTGTTGAAATTCTGAAGAAAGTGCTATGGCCTTGCGAAATGCTTAAGCATCATTGCAAATTAGATTAGGGACCAAGAAAGGCAGTAAAATTAGAATGATAATGGCGGATGTGGCTTCCTGACAGGCATGACTATTCAGGGATCAATGGCATGGAGAGCGGTTTCCCGAGCCGAAAGTGAAAGGCAGGGACAAACGTCAGCCTACAGATGTGGCTTTTGGAAGCACTTTCAATTAGTTTAATTTGGTAAATGGTGGGGATTTAGAGGCTCTCGGCCAGTCATACAAGACAAGAATACATTGAAATGTTTTTCACTTTTTAACATAAAATAGGATTGGCTTTAGATTTGCATTTCTCGAACAAGAAGACGAAGAGGGGCGGGGTAGGGGGGGGGGTGGAGGGTGCAGGGAAAGTTTCCAAAGTGTTTCACCAATTCCGCTTTTGAAAATGGAAATGACTTTTATAAGGTTGGACTGAAGCCTTCCAAACAGTGGGAAAGGAGAGAGTAAATGTACTCCTTCTGGTTCTCAGGGAGGCCTTAAATCCTGAGCAGCCCAATAAGTACTGAAACATGTGATCAAAAGCTGGCAGTGTTGGGGGACGGGCTTAGGCAGTAAAAGACACTCAAACTCATTCATCATTTCTCACTATAAATATGCTCTTCCTTCAAAAAAAAAATAAGAATGCTATCACTCAGTTACAGGACTCCTGCTCCCTCAACACCTCCCCCCCCAAATTTAATCACATGTTTAAAAGTATCATGAAAGAGAAATATTCATAATCTTGTCTCACAAATATTCACTTAAGCACACGTGCTTGAGGTTCTGTTCTAAAGGCGTCAGCGAGCACCTCAGCAGACAGTCGGTGGACACTCATTTGGCCTCACTTGGTTCATGCAAAGTGCTCCTGTTCTTTTTTGTTCCCTCCTGCTAATTCCACCCCACCCCCAAACCACCGGTGTCTTCATTGGAAAATAAATTGGCACTAATCTGGTGACGGGGGACGTTTACAGGCAAGACAGCTTCTGTGCACAAAGACCTCCTTCAGATTTGCAGATTTCGACTACAGGTCCTTCCTTGTGTTCCCAGAATGCTGTCAAGCTCGAGTTGGACCTCCTCCCTGAAGGCGTCTGCATCTTTCATGAGTGAAGAGGAAGGAGATGATGCGTCAGAAACTACGGTAAATATTACAAAATCCCCAGTGACTCCCAAAGTCTGTTCAACCTCATGAACCGGCGCGGTGATTCACCTCCCAAATCCATACGTTCCTTTTACGGATTCTCCAAACGTTTGCTACTAGACTTCCCTTGCCCACTTGTTCAGCTAAAATTGCAAGTGAGCAGCAAGCATGCAACAGATAAACGCACACAGAAAGAAAAGAGTCAGTACTCAAAAGGAAAGAGAATGATCTCCACATGCAGTGAAAATAAACCAGGGTAGAAGTAAGCTCATGACATAGATTACCTTGTAAATAATTTGGTGCCTAAGACTTTTCAGTTCATTATGAGCATGGTAGCAGATCATTGGTGTTATAAGCAAATACACAATTTATGGGCCTCATAAGGCCCATTTCATAAAGGCTGTTTATCTCCTACAAAACATCCAATGATGAAGTGAAAAAAAAAAGAAAAGAAAAAAGAAAGCCAAGTAGATTATCCTAATGAGGTCAATACATATAATAATAATATCTAATACTATTTGTGTAGTACTTTGCTGTTTTCTAAAAACACAGACAAATCCAGTGAATTATTTAATCTATAGCAAAATCTTCTGAGGTAGAAAAGAAATGAATAGTTCTTCCTATTTTATAAATGAGGAAAATAACATTCAGAGGTGACCAGCTACTTTCCCAAAGACACAGTAAGTGGCAGAGGAGGAAGTAAACAAAAGTCTCCTTTTTCTAATAACTTTAATGTTGCAAAATTGCTAGATGATTATTGAGGAAAATATTTCAAATAATACAGAAACGTACACAGAAGAAATTAAAATGCATACCAATAGTTACCAGAAATATTTTGCAAATGTATTTTCATATGTATTTATTTTTATTAAGAGATACTATTAATAAGACAATAATAAGAGCTGACACTTATTAACTTCTTATGAACCAGGTACTATCCTTGGATCTTGAATATTTGCATTTACTCCTTATAGTAACTCTCTGAAGTAGATGTAACTTACAAATGAAGAAAATGAGGCTTGGGGAACGTAAGTAATTTGTCTAAATGTACACATTGATTTGTGAGATGAATATTCACTATGAATATTACTTACAAAAAACATCATCATTCTGACCTAAGTAGGTACTCAGTTTTTCACACAATATATCATGAACACCTTTCCATGTATCTACCTCATCATGTTTCATGGCCACATATATTTCACTGTATGCAAATACCACAATTTAATTAATAAATCCCTATTGATAGACTATACATTGCTTTTAGTTTTTCTTTTGTAAATGCTGCTGTAGTGAAAAAACATGAGCATAGTTTCTTTCACAGTGAGCCAATTATCTCATTAGAGTTCATTTTAGACCTAAGATTTAGAGCAAAACTGAGATTTTCTGCTCCTATATACCTTCACTCCACTTGCCTTCACTCCACTCCCTCTCATGTAGCCTCCATAACAGGTGGCATCCATGGTGGGCAAAAGTAAGTTTACAGTTATGAGTACACGCACAGAGTTTATTCTTATAGTATTATTTATTAATTACTGTATTATTTTCCATATAAATAACTGTAAAACTACTTTTGTCCCACCCTTTATAACTCAAAGCCTTTGGCTAGAGGTTTTTAGATTTTTCACAGTTGAGTTGGGAAAGTGTGTTCCCTATTTGTGACCATCACTTCAAATGAACGCATCTCTAGGATACTTCTGCCTCTCTAGGCACTGAGAACTGCCTGTAAGTGCAACCTAGACCCCTGAACAGCAATGTATGATGGTGCAATAAGATGAGACGAAACTGTCATTTCCTTTCTTCCTACCATTCCCCAAATAATTGACTAGGTACCAAGGAAACATGTCCAATATGATAGAATCTATACCCTCAAGAAGGTCAGGCACACAGGAGACAGAGAATAATAAGGTAAGTACAAAGGTAGATGTTATGCTGTAAGTATTCATATGATTCTTACATGGCAACCAAGCTGTGTACTCAGTCCAGACCAGTGAACTCAGGGAAGGTCTTCCCAGCGGAGGAGATATCTAGGAGATCATGAAGGATAAGCTGCAGTTATGCAGACAACAAACAGAGCATGGATGGATGTTGCAGGCAAAAGTTCTTGTTTGGGAGACTTCTCCATACAGCAGTGTTCTCTAGACCCCAACCACTCTTCCTCCTGACCCCTTCAGGCTAAAGGGTGGATGATAATGGTTTTCCACCTGCTAACCTCAGGATACTGGATTATCCTCTTTTCATTTTTCAAAAACCCTGCAGAGCCCATTAAACTCTCTTTCAATTACCCAGTTTGATTATGAGATCTGTTTTCTGTCAGGACCATGACCAATCAATGTGTGTGTGTGTGTGTGTGTGTGTGTGTGTGTAAAAGATTGGACACAACTCAACAGATTTCAGTCTTCCCCATGCTCTGCCTTGACCCTTATCCCAAAGCCTATCTGAGGAGCTGAGAATGCAAATCTTAGCTCCAGAAGAAATGCATAACACCCCAGATTGGCACTGTTCCCTTATTGGCACTAAGATCTCAATGGAACATTTCTCTTCTGGCACCAGTTAGAAATGTTCAATTCCATTTCACTTTAATTTGCAATAAATGTGCCTAATTTTATTCTTAATTTCCTAAATAGATTGATTTGGCAAAGTGACTTTGCCAGCTCAAAGGTTAAATTCTTGATTGAAAATGCTAATATGGAATTCATTTTCTCAAACACTGATTCTCTGATTATGTGAAACTACTCTTGTTTAAATAAGAATCAGAGAACTGTAGAGATGGTAGGTTCAGTAGACAAGAACCCAAATGGCTCAACAAAGTTAAAAACCTTACCAAATAAGGCACAGATTAATAACATCCTTCCCCTTTTAGAAACTGAACTGACTGATTGAGGCAACTGCTTTTTACATTGGAAAAGTATTGACTCCTAAGAATGATTCTTTGCATTTTGTGAGACTCTTCCTCCCCTGGCAGTAGAACTACTTTGAGATACAGTCTCAATTTTAGTTTCCATGTCCTGGAAGGAGGTTTTAAAAAAGGAAAAGAAAAGAACAACACAAGAGACAGATAACAGTTGCTCACTTATTTGGAAAATGAGTGACATAGAGAAGGGAGAAGGAGAATTACTTTTTATGAGTTAATTTGTAACTTGTGACATTTATAGCATTTGAATTTATTATCATGTTTGAAAAATAAATCAGTTTATTTAACAGATGAAATCTGGTTGGATCTTGTAAGTTATAAAACATCCTAGGCATTGCAAAGGATATAAGGTAACTAAGGCATAGTTTCAACTTCAAAGAGTCAGCTGTTCTGTGAAGGAGACAAAAATGTACAGAAACAATGATAAACCAGAGGGGAATGTGTGAAGTCACAGAACAGAGATGGAAGGGGAGGCATTTCAAGTCAGTGTACCTGAGTTGCATATTAACAGATGGTTAGAATTTGGGAAGAATGCACCAAGTGGGATAACTGTTAGCAAAAGCTTGATAGGAGAAGTTAAGGAGGACATAAACACCTGGCTTCTGCTCACACTACAGCAGGTGATATTAAGTAATGGTTCCCAGTCCCTCCCAATGCCCAGCCAGAAAGAGAGCTTACATTTTCCACAAAAGTCCTATTTGTAATAATTATGCCTTATATGAGTATGGCATTTTAGTCTTTGAAAGGGTTTCTCAAAAAACTATTTCTTTTAACTTTATAATAATGCACCCTGCTGCATAGTTGGAGAAACCAGCTAAGAGAGGACAACAGACTTGAATGGGTTTTTAAAGGAAACTATCGCTTTATATATGAGAAAACTGAGGACTAACAAGAATATGTGACATTTAGATAGAGCCAGAAATTTCTGAAAAAATTTTTTTTTGCCTCACAAATCTGTCTTCTAGTAAATGCCACCTCCATCTGCGGGGAATAATTTAAATGCACAGTAAAGTAGCATTCTATCTGTACCCTTGTTTTCTGCCTACATGCAGAAATAAGTATGTACTCTTCAAATGTCCATATTAAAAAATAATGCCATGACTATCTTAGGATTACCAAGGTTTTTTTGTTTTGTCTTGCTTCTGTTTTGTTTAGGGTTTTGTTATTGTTGTTGTTGTTATATATCTACTGTTACTCACCTGGAATCTCCTTACCTTGAGTGTGATTGTGTCTGAGTATAGCTGTAAACTGGTAGTAGAAAGGCAACTCTAACCATGGGGTAACTCAGAGGTTTACCTAGTTACTGCATTCTCTACCCTCATCCAGAGAACATTCTGTTAGGAGGGACTATTAAATGGTTGGAGGTATTGTTTTTAAAAGAGAAAAATTATATCTTGGCTATTGTAAATAATGCTGCAATGAACATAGGGGTGTTTATATCTTTTTGAATTTGTGTTTTCATATTCTATGGATAATTCCCCAGAAGCGGAATTGCTAGATCATATGGTGGTTCTATTCTTAATTTTGTAAAGAATCTCCATGCTGTTTTCCATAGTGGCTGAACCAATTTAAAAGCAATTTACACCAACAGTGTATAAGCATTCCTTTCTCTCTGAAACCTCTCCAATACTTATCTCTTGTCTTTTTTATGATACCCATTCTAACAGGTATAAAATGATATCTCAGTGTAGTTTTGATTTGTATTTGCAATGAATAAATAGATAAGGACTATGTTATATCTGTGTGTACACACACACACACACACACAATAAAATACTATGCAGCAATAAAAAAAGATGAAATCTTGCCATTTGTGACATGGATAGACCTCAAGTACATTATACTAAGTGAATAAGTTAGATGGAGAAAGACAACATGTGGAATATTTTTAAAAGAACAAGCAAAAGAAAACAAATTCATAAAGGCAGACAACATATTGGCTATTACCATAGGGAAACTGGGTGGGTGGCGGGCAAAATGGATAAAGGAGTCAATTGTATGGTGATGGATAGTAACTAGGCTCTTGATGGATGGTAACTAGACTGACTTTTGATGGTGAACACGATGAAGTTTATACAAATATATCAAATTATAATGTTGCACAGCTAGAACTTACATGATTTTATAAATGTTATCACAATTTTTAAAAAGAGAAATATCAAATATACATCAGGATATAATTAATTCTATAAGCTGCAAAGTTCTAGGGTCGGGTAGTTGCTATACACAAAAAGTAGCAGGCAACATAGCTGGAAAGGGACGTTTATTCTTGAGTTTCCTCTATGCAACATGCAAGTAATTTTACTGTTCATCCCTCATTACCCCCTCATGAAATGCATGCCCTTCTCGCTTCAGCCAGACCCCCAGACCCATACCCTCTGCATCTCTTACCTTCTTGAGAAGCTCTCCTCCCCACCCTGTCCCAGCTGGGCCTGAATGATTAGGTGTGGCCCTATAGCTCACTCTCACTTATTCAGCTGTTAAAGCTGCTTAAGCCCTCATAAGAACATTAACATTTGGGTGCCAATAACAGATTGACCTTTATTCATAAAGTGCAAATAGTTGGAAGTCGAACAGATTGGTTGCCAACGATTGCCTTTTATGTGCAGTTTAAGGCTTTGATTTCTCTCCCCTTTCTTCCTTTAATCTGACATTGCAGGCTTGAATACGGTTTGCACTCTAAGTAAACAGGGCCAGGGGAAGCCTCTGCCTTTGTAGCACAGTTTGCTGGTGAGGAGGGAAGGAGATGAGACGTTGACTTTAAAAGATTTTCCTTGGGAATTAAACAATTTAAGAATAGATTGGAGACCCTCAAAACTGAATGGAGCTGTTGGAAGAGCTCCAAATGGAACTATAACAAGAATCTTTTGCATACAGCACTACCTATCCAAAATTGGCTATCTAGGTACTGAATGAGAATGTAAGGATTTACATGAACTCTCTTGAAAGTTTACTCCAGGCCATACACAAAAGGGAAACTCAGAAACCCACCGACCCTATAGATTTGAAATGGGACCACACTGCACTGCTTTGTTACTGCTTTGCCCTCCTAGCCAGCTGTCAGCATTCTAATTCTTAAGAGTATGAAGGGTGGCTGAATCCTTCAAACAAGTGTGTTTCTTTAAAGCATTCCACAGAAATATCTCTTAAGCATAAGCTTTTAAAGAATCTCTAACATAGCATTCAGTTCTGGATTTTTTTTTCCTGATGTATTTTGACAATACTTCACTTTCAACAGCACTGCCTACGCTTTATAACAAATGGAGAATCTTTATAGCATTTTCATAGATAGCATGTGTAAATGCAAAGCTTTCCAGCAAATCAACTGTGCCCATTTAGAAACAATAAAGTCCTTTGTGAGTCAACAGAACGAACACAGGAAATGGAAGGTACTATGCTCTCATGAATAAGGCTTGACTATAAGCATTAGACAATTTTATGTGAGTGTTGGGTCTGCGAGAGCTTTTGCATTACCTCTCAAAACTCCTAAATGTTTTTAGCAGCAAAGAAACATTTCTGTTTCATCTAGACAATTTAGCATTGTATTGTATATTAACAATTTTGGCTTTAGAATCAGGTAGATCTAGGCTTGTGCTCAGTCCTTATTAGAAACTCATTAGCTGTGTGACTTAGGCAAGAAACTTGTCTCAAAACCCCATTTCCTCCTTTGAAATTTATGGACCACTATAGACACCAGTCTCAGAGGGATGAACATCCCAATGAGGCACTTAACAAAGCTCCTTGACCCTTAGCAAGTATTCAGTGAAACGGTTATTGCTATTTTTAACTTTAGATAGTGTTGATGTCATACATAGGTCTGTATGTAGAATATGACAAAAAGAAACAAAGTACTTAACAACAGACCCATCCCTCGCTTAACCACAATAAACAGAAATTGCTATTATTGTTATGACTTTACACTTTCTCTTGCATGAACGGTTCCACTATCTCAAACTACATTATGGTTGTCTCGAGGCAGAAAATAGGTCTTCTTTTTCTTTTTTTTTTTTTTGTACCCCCTGGTGCTTTGATGCAGTATTCGATGCAGAGTGTACGCTTAATAAATGACTTCTTGGTTAACTCTTTCTTCTCCTTTATCAGAAAACACCTACTCCCAAACAAAAAACATTTATATTATCTTTCACTCTTTTTTCTTTAATCCATCTATTTAACCTCTTACCAAGTCCATTCATTTTTGCTTGAGAAAATGAGCTCTGACAGACCCCATTCTTTTTTTTTATGGTTTTTTTTTAAATTTTATTTTAATTTATTTTTTCAAATACATTTGTCTCTGCCAACCCCCCACGACTTTCCCTTGCCCCCTCTCTCTTTCCCTCACTCAGCTCTTCCCTTTTGGTTTTATCCATAAGTCCTTGCTATATGTTCCTTGACTTTCCCCTTCCCTTCCTTGTCCCCGTCCCCCCTCCCTCCTTCCCTCTTGTCTCTGTTGATTTCTTTTCCTTTCAGTGTTGCTGGTCTTGTTTTCCTTGCATCTTTGTATTGTTGGTCAGGTTCCACTTATAAGTGAGATAATAAGTGAATTAGGCAAAACAGCAGGATACAAAGTCAACATTCAGAAATCCAAGGCGTTTTTGTACACCAGCAATGCAATAGAAGAAGAAGAAATCTGAAAAAAAAAATACCATTCGATATAGCAAGAAGGAAAATAAAGTACCTAGGCGTAAATTTAACCAAAGACGTAAAAGACCTGTACGCAGAAAACTATACAACATTGAAAAAAGAAATTAAGGAAGACACAAATCAATGGACGCATATACCATGCTCATGGACTGGAAGAATTAATATCATCAAAATGTCCATACTACCCAAAGCAATTTATACATTCAATGCAATCCCTATTAAGATACCAATGACGTATCTCACAGAAATAGAACAGACATTTCAAAAATTTATATGGAACCATAAAAGACCCCGAATAGCCACAGCTATTTTGAGAAAGAAACACAAAGTAGGAGGGATCACAATACCGGACATCAAACTCTACTACAAAGCCACTGTACTCAAAACAATCTGGTACTGGCACAAGAACAGACCCATCGACCAGTGGAACAGAAGAGAAAGCCCAGAAATAAGCCCAGGTCTCTATGGGCATCTAATATTTGACAAAGGGGGCAGAAGCGTAAAATGGAGCAATAATAACCTCTTCAACAAATGGTGTTGGGAGAGCTGGATGGCTACATGCAAAAAATTGAAATTGGATCATCAGCTGACACCATACACAAAAATAAACTCAAGATGGATAAAAGACTTAAATATAAGCCACAACACCATCAATGTCCTAGAGGAGAACATTGGCAGGAAACTCTGAGATATCCCATGCAGCAATTTTTTCACCGAGATGTCTCCTAAAGCAAGGGACATAAAGGAAAGAATAAACAAGTGGGATCTCATCAAAATAAGAAGCATCTGCATGGCAAAAGAAAACATCAGCAAAATGAAAAGGGAGCCAACCGTATGGGAAGATATATTTGCTAATGATACATCAGATGGAGGTTTGATCTCCAAGATATATAAAGAACTCACTCAACTCCACTCCAAGAAGACAAACGATCCAATAAAAAATGGGCAAAGTACTTGGGCAGACCCCATTCTTATTGTCACCAGGCTAACCTAGGTGTACAAGAGTCTTCTAATGGAGAATGTGTCCTTACAACCACTGCCCACCTGCTCCCAGACATCCTGCATGCAATCTAATGCTGGGCAAGTATTTCCCAGACTTCCGTCACGTCCCTTCCCAGGAATTCATGCTGTAGCCTCCCTCTTCTTCCAGATGGCCCCTAACAGTGATGTGGAAAGTTGCATAGCCAGAAAGAGTTTAAGAAAGAAATAGGAATATTATCTACAGTGCTGTGATTCAAGGTTTTTTTCCTGAACTCAAAGTGTAATAAGAAGGGCAAAGCCTCACCACATTTGCTGTTTAGCCATCTTGCCAGCATGTACCTGGCTCCAGCCTATGAGAGGGACAGTGTTACAGGTTATGGGTGTGCAACTCAAATAAGCAAGGATGATGATGATGATGGTGCTGCTGCTGATGATGATGATAATAAATTTGATCAAAATGCACAAAGGACCTAAACAGACATTTTTTAAAACATGACATACAAACGGGCAACAGATACATGGAAAAGCGTTCAATATCACCAGTTATCAGGGAAATGCAAATCAAAACTATAATGAGAAATCACCTCACACCTCTTAAGATGCCTATTATCCAAAAGATAAGAGATAACAAATGTTAGTGAGGACGCGAAGAAAAAGCAACCTTTGTGCGCTATTGGTGAGAATCTAATTTGGTGCAGCCATTATGGAAAATTATAAAGGTTCCTCAAAAAATTAAAAATGAACTACCATGTGATCCAGCAATCTCAGTTTTGGATATATATCTGAAGGAAATGAAATCACTTTCTTGAAGAGGTATCTGCTGCAAAACATCGCAGCACTGATATTTATAATAGCCAAAACATGGAAATACCCTGTGTGTCCATCAACAGATGAATGAATAAAGAAAATGTGATATATGTGTATATTATGTGTGTATATATACATACACACAATGCAATATTATTTAGGCATGAGAAGAAGAAAATCCTTCCATTTGCACTAACAACATGGACATACCTCTAGGTCATTATATCTGAGTGAAGGAAGTCAGACAGAGAACAACAAATACTGTATGATCTCACATGTGGAATCTAAAATGCCAAACTCACAGAAACAAAGAGTAGACTGGTAGTTGCCTGGGGCTGGAGAGATGACAGAAATGAGCAAATATTGGTCAAAGGGTACAGATTTCCACTTATACAATGAATAATTTCTGGGAATCTAATGTAGAGCATGATGAGTATAGTTAAAAATACTGAATTCTATACTTGAAATTTACATAGAGAGTAAACCTTAAATGTTCTCACCACACACACACACACACACACAAAAGACAGCATATACTTAATATATTTATTTATAGATTTTTATATATGCAATTTATATATTAAATCATATATGTATATAAAATCATGACATTGTACATTTTAAATATACACAATATTATATATCAATTATAACAATAAATCTAGAATACAAGAAGCTGTGGATGGGTCAGAGCAATGACTAGTGAGCTAAAGCCAAAACCCTTTAAACCTCAGTTACTGTCAATGCTGTCACTATACACACACACACACACACACACACACACAGTCTTTCCAGAAATATCCAGCCATGTAATATGAAAAATAGAGACATTTATTGAAGAAGATACAAGATACAAGAAACATTGTAGGACTGTGACACCTCAGTCCCCTTCAAAGTAGGCACCTTGGGATCTCACACAGTTTTCCCAGTCTCCATCAGCTGCCCTGTTGTATTTTCCTGAATCTCATCAATGGTCTGAAATCTTCCCTTTCAGAGGTGATTTTAGTTTTGGTAATAGCCAGAAGTCACAGAGCACCAAATCTGGGAGGCTGAGTCACTTGGATGACTTAGTGTTTCACTGAAAAACTCTGCACAAGATGAAATGCATGAGGGGGAACATTGTCGCAAACTGTCAGTCACCAGCTGCCCATAGCTGCGACCATTTTCATCGTATTGCGTGTCTCAAATGTCTCAACTGGCAAAGAACACTGAGGTACTACTCATTAAATGCTTGGCCTAAAGGGAGATATTTGTGATGGACACCACCTTCCCAATCAAAAAAAGAAAGTTAACATGGTCTTAATCTTGCTGTGACCTCGCTACACCTTCTTCAGATGTGGAGAGCCAGGAGACTTCCATTGCATTGTCCTCAAATGCTCTCTGAATCATCTGAACAGTTTCCATGGAGGAATGTCCAAGCTTAACGCAAAATTTGTTGCTCTACTCTCAGTCATTTTGAATACAACAATCACACAGTATACATGCTCACTCATCAATGTCTACTGCCCTCACTCACTAGTACAGTGAAGTCTTCATTGTTCACTCCCAATGTCCCAGTGGTTGGCTGCCAGGTTATATCAATGTCATACAAACTGTTCTCATTGCATTAACAATGACTGGACTTTTTCCAGACAGGTCTTTTATATATGTTTATATTTATATTTGTATGTATATATAAAAAAATGTAAGAGTGTTTGTTCTCCAAAGTTTCAATGTACTACCAATGTCAAACCTGACAATAATCACAATAACTTTAGAACTTTGTTTTGGAATCCCAAAACAAAAGGCAGAAAATAATGGAAGGTTAAAAACTGCAAACAAACATAGAAATACACCTAAAAACGGCGGTACAGGAGGCAAAAAGAAAAAGCAAAGAAGAGATTGATGATAAATTATAGATTCCAAGGACAAGTCCAACTTTTCCAAAACCCTGTTGATAGTCCAAGGAGGAGACAAGAGCTGGGGACAACGAAAAACTACCTGCTCTTTCAGTTCTCATGCCCACCCATCCCCAGATCTAATGTTTACCCCAAGCCAGGGGAAAGTGTTTATCATCTGTGGAAACTCATTTCTATTTAATTGTTTTTCTCATAGCTTTTCCTTCCACAATTAGAGACTGCAATGCCAATGAGCTCTCAAGCCAAGTCATTTTAATGAGGGAAAGATTTCAAAAAGATTATGGATGGAATTTTAAATGTCTACTGAAATGCACACAGAAAAGTCTTCACTGTAAAAGAGAAAATGCTTTAAAAAGTATCTTTAAATAAATCCTCAATAACAGAGACTTGGCAGGCCCAGGACTGTTACCCAGCCATCCCTGGGAGAGTGAGCTTTTTATGGATTCCAATTGAAGTATTCATGCTGACAGGAACCCCTAATCTATAGTATTGTTCAGTACTCGTGAGAGTCTCATTAATTAGTAGCTGATTAGGTACAAAAGGAGTAAATTTTGCTACAGTTTAACAATGACCTTCATTTTAATTCCATTTCCTTTGTGAAAACCTGAAAATTATATGACTATCCCAAAACAATAGAGTTTTTAAAAGCTCCTCTAGTCAGGCAAATTGCTTTAATTTCCCACCCCTTTACTTCATGTAGAGCCGCAGGAACCTAATGTACTTCTAGCAAAAGAACTGACAAGAAAATGTAGGTTTTTGGAATGTTAGAAAAATTTTGTCAAAGGATATATAGGAAAAAATAAAAGGTTCATCTATAGCAATAGTGTATTATTCATTTCCTCCTGGTTCTTAGTCATAGTTGCTATGTCCTTTTTCACGCTGATGTAGTTCCCAGTAAGTTCCTTGTGGCTTCCATAGAGTTCCTTGTAGTTCTCACTGAGCTCTTTGAGCATCCTTATAACCATTATTTTGAACTCAATGTTTAATAGATTACTTGCATCAATTTCATTTAGCACTCTTTCTGGAGATTCCTCATTTTTTTTTCATTTGAGGATTATTTCTTTGTTTCCTCATTTTAGGTGACTCTTGTTTATTTCTGTGTATTAGACTGATCTGCTTTGATGACCTGTCTTCATGCTGTGAATTTCTGTGGTAGTAAAGTTGTGGGACTCAAAGCTGCAGTGTCCTTGATCTCCTGAGGTGGATGCTTTTGGGGTGTCCTTTATACCATTTATGTGGGCTTTCAATGTAATTGAACTTTGGTTGTTTAAAGGTCATTCTTTGGTAAGTGCTTCCCTCAACTGACTGACTGAGAATTACACCACCCACCACATCTTGTATGCTGTTGTACAGGTTCTACCAGACAAAACAAAACAAAACCCACACTGACAATAATAACCCCCACCCACAACCATACTATCAACCACAAATGAGCAAATATTAATAAAGGTATAAAGAGATTAAAACTATTATAAGAAAGAAAAAATGAATATGAAGTGATTAACTGAAATAAAAATGATTTTGAGAGGGTAGATGTAGGAGAAATAATAAGAGTAGGGAATATAAACAAGGTGAAGAAAGAAAAGAAATAGAATTTACAACGTGATTTTTTTTAAGTTGGGGAAGAAGACAAAATGGAGTAAGAAAAGGAAAGAGCATAGTATGAGGTTTAACAAAAAAATTTAACTATAGTGAAAAACTGAAAAACCCAACTGGAGAAAAAAGACCCACCACAAGAATATTAACAACAAATGAGCAAAAATTAATAGCAGTAGAATGGAAATAAGAAGGAAAAGAAAGAAAGAAAGAAAGAAAGAAAGAAAGAAAGAAAGAAAGAAAGAAAGAAAGAAAGAAAGAAAGAAAGAAAGAAAGAAAGAAAGAAAGAAAGAAAGAAAGAAAGAAAGAAAGAAAGAAAGAAAGAAAGAAAGAAAGAAAGAAAAAGAGAAAGAGAAAGAAAAGTTTATGAGATGTCTAAAAGAAAGAGTGATTTTGAGAGAACAGAGGGAGAGGAAATACTGAGATTGAGGAATGAAAACCAGGCTAAAACAGAGAAAAAGTAAAATTTAAAACAAAAAAAAAAGAGAAAGGGCAGAAGGAAGGCAAAATGGGATAAGAGAGGGGAACAGTAAGATCTGAGATTTGCAATACATAAATGGAAGACCTAGAAATAACATTTAAAAATGCAACAATCAATGAGTGAAGACTGATAAAGGTAGAGAGAGAATAGGGTGTTTTGTGAATGGGGAAAAGAATATGAGACGACTAATGACAAGAAAAATGATTTTGAAAGGTTGAAGGAAGGAGAAATAGTAAGAATGCAGAACAGAAACAAGTCATAGCCAGAGATAAAATAAAATGTAAAACAAAAATAAAAAGAGGAAGGAAGAAGGTAAAATGGAGTGAGAGAAGGGAGAGGCAAAATATGAGATTTGAAATAAACTAAAACTAAAAAACTAGTGGCATAATAGGCAGAATTTGAGGAAAAAGAAATGAATGTTAAAAAGATATGCAGGATAGAAAATAATGCAAACAATGAAGACCATGGTGGAATTCATCTCCATAGAATCCAGTGTTTACCACTGTCTTCTCTTTCTGGATCCACTCCTGGTATAATGTCAGATGGTGTCTGGTGTCCTAGTCTGGCCCTAGGCAGCCTGTTTGAAAATAAAATTGATCCACAGTCTGTGGCTGTCTTCTTCAGGCTTGGCGGGCCCCGACTCTTCGGACCTGCTGGCTTTCCCACAGCCCCAGGCCCAGGAATCGTTCATTTAATAACCCAAGAGGACCGCCAGTACCTTCTCCACCTGTCTCCAGAGGGCACCTCTGGTGTGTTCAGGAGGATGGGAACCCTGAGTTATCCCTGGTGGGTATTGTTCAGTTTTCAGGGAAGATGGTGGGAGTGTTTCCCCATCCCCTTACCACAGAACTTGATCTATCCAAGATTCTTTCCAGGAATGTATAATTTCTGGTGAATTTGTTGTCTGTTTCCTGTGAGGGGCCAATCTGTGTAAAAGCAGAAGTTCTTTCCTCCTTGGCACAGACAGCAGTGTGGTCTAAGTGCAGAGGCTGAGCAGGGCCCTGAACACCCCTTGTTGTGTCGGTCTCTAATCCCTCTGTTCTGCTGGTTTCAGTGGATCAGGGTCCAAGAAACAGCGTGGCTTATAGCATCTGGTAGAATGGGTCCTCTCAGAGCTTTTAGGTTTCCCCAGATATGCACCCAGCAGGGGACTCTTGAGTCTGACCTCACTGATTTGCAGAGCCTAGTATTGGAGGTGGCAGTTGGGCCCAACAGCCTGTGAGGACACCTGCCTGGCTGCAGTGAATCTCAAGCATTCAGCTCCTGGCTATCAGTTCCCAGCCTGCTGCTCTTGCTGGAGACTCAAGTCCAAACTCTCCACCCTGCTCACCAACCATGCAAAGTCAGGTCCCACAGTCCCTTCAGCTTGACTCTATCCTTCCAAGTTCCTTGTTGACAGGCCTGCTGCACACATGCACAGCTATATGTGAGCACAGGGTCCCTGCTGAGTCTTGAGTCTCACACATCAACTCCTCTTTTAAAAAAGTTTCTGTGTGGTCCCCTCACTGCAGTACCTAGCCCTGAGGCACCTGTTCTCTACTCACCCCACCTCATCAAAAAGCCCAAAGTTTCTCTTAGTCAGGGCTGGTCACAGCCTTTCAGAGCCTCCAACAGTTTTAGATATAGTTTCTCTCTGGATCTCTTCCAGATGGTGCTGGAAAGAGTCCCACACTGATACTACAACATGGGGTGGTGGTGAGATGTTCTCACCACTCCCTCCAGTGATTCTCAACCTTGGGACAGCCTGCTCCCGCCATGTTGTTTCTGCAGCCAACACTGCCCCAGCCGTCTCTCTCTGTCCCCAGAGCTTGCAGCTCCTGAGCTGAACCACAGCCTCCTCAATCATATTCTGCCCCATTCGTGGTTCCTGTATTGCCCAAAGTCAGAGAAGCAACATCCCCTTCCAAAGTGAGTACTGCAGTCCCCAGATCCTGGATCCTGGCTTCAGGGTCTGTGGTTCTCCCAAGCAGAAGGCACAGAGACACATCTCAGGGCCAAGGTGCAGGCACTCCAGAGGCTTCTTCCCAAGAAGGATATTTTAAATTCTTCACAATGGCTCCATCCCCAAATCTGTGCAGCCAGAGATGCCAGTTTGAGCAACAGTGGCAGCTGCTCCTGTAGGAGAGATCAACCCTCCCTCTCCCAAGTGCCCTGCAAGTTGGCAAGCCCTTGCTCACTCACGCACACTCTCTGCACTCTTGCCCACATACACATTCACTCACACACGCTCTAACTCTCTACTGGATTTTCAGGTTGGTTGCTCCGTGGTTTAGCTGCAAGACCAGCCTGGGTCTCAAAGCAAGTGGACAGAGCTTCCAGCTATTCTGCAGCCATATTCCTGTTTTCTATCTCTCACTTTAAAAACAAACAAGTCAACATCACTGGGAAGAGTGAAAGAAATCTATCAATTCAAGTACAAATTACTAAAATCCAATTGCTTTCCTCCCTTATGCCTATGTGAAACTTCTGAGGGCAGTTTTTCATGGATGAGTTCTGAGAAACCATTCTCAATAAACAGAATCTGTTTAAGAGACTATGTATGTGGTGTAGGGCCTGTGCACAATAAATCTAACAGAAACTCTATTTGTTAAAAGTATAGGAAATTGAGAATAATAATAAAATATATATATGCATATATGTTGCTCTTAAACTTCTTTTCTTGCATTTTCTTCCATTTAATCTCCACATAAACCTGAGGTAGTATTATCACCACGCACATTTTATAGGTGATAAAAAGAAATTAAACACCTTGTCTAAGAAAAGGGAGATCTGGACTTCGAAACCCAGATAGAGAAATCCCGAAGCTGATGTCTTTTACAATGCCAACGTCTCTCTGGGAAAGATAACTCTGAGGAATCTCAGGGAAAGGCATCCTTGTCAATGTGTTTTAAGACTTTGGAAAGTAGCAAAGGTAGTGTGGCAATAACAGAGGTCCAAATATAAGAAGTAAGAAAAATAAGGGTGCTTTTAAATGTAGGAAAGTCATTTCACCTGCTTTCTTTACTTTCTATTGAGTCTTCCACAATAAATGCAGTCAAGCCTTATGCCTTGTCATTCATCTGCACCATTTTATTTTTTTAGTATATTTTATTCATTATGTTATTACAGTTGTCCCACTTTTGTCCTCTTTGCCCCCACTGCCTGGTACCACCCTTCCCTCCCGCAATTCCCTGCTCTCTGTTCATGTCCATGGGTCATGTATATAAATTCTTGGGCTTCTCCATTTCCAATACTATTCTTGACATCCCCGTGTCTATTTTGTACCTACCAATTATGCTTCTTAATCCCTGTTCCTTTTTCCCTATTCTCACCTTCCCCTCCCAGATGATAACCCTCCAAATAATCTCCATATCTATGATTCTGTTCCTGTTCGGGCTTTTTCCTGAGTTGTTTGGGTTTTGTTGGGGGGTTTTTTTATATTCAGTTGTTGATAGGTGTGAATTTGTTGGTTTTTTAATGTTCGTAATTTTGATCTTTTTCTTAAATAAGTCCCTTTATCATTTCATGTAATAATGGCTTGGTGATGATGAACTCCTTTAGTTTTATTTTGTTTGGGAAGTACTTTATCTGTCCTTCCATTCTAAATTATAGCTTTTCCGAATAGAGTAATCTAGATTGTAGGTTCTTACTTTTAATCAATTTGAACACTTCTTACCAGTGTCTTTTTGCCTGCAAAGTTTCTTTTGAGAGATAAGCTGATAGTCTTATGGGTATTCCTTTGTAGGTAACTCTCTTCTCTCTTGCTGCTTTTAAGATTCTTATCTTTTACCTTTGGCATTTTAATCATGATGTGTCTTTGGGTGCAACTTGTTTGGGACTCTGTGCTCCCTGGACTTGTATGTCTATTTGCCTCACCAAATTAAGGAAGTTTTCTTTCTTTATTTTTTGAAATAAGATTTCAATTTCTCACTCTTTCTCTTCTCCTTCTGGCATCCCTATGATTCAGATGTTGGCACATTTGGAGATGTCCCATAGTCTTATACTATTCTCCCTTTTTTTTTTAAGTTCTTGTTTCTTCTTTCTGTTCTGGTTGTTTATGTCTTCCTTATGTTCCAAATCATTGATTTGAGTCCCAGTTTTCTTCCCTTCACTGTGGGTTCCCTGCAGGTTTTTCTTTATTTCACTTAGTGTAACCTTCACTTCTTCCTTATGTTTTTGCTGTACTCAATGAGTTCTTTGAGCACCTTAATCACCAGTGTTTTGAAATCTGCATCTGATAGGTTGGCACCATTTCATTTAGTTAGTTTTCTGGAGTTTTGTTCTATTCTTTCACTTGGGCGATATTTCTTTGTTTCCTTAATTTGGCAGCCTCCTTGTGTTTGTTTCTGTGTATTATGTAGAGCTGCTTTGACTCCCGATAACAGACACCTGTAAATTGTGTGGGGCAGAGCCTCAGGTAATTGCCAGGGTGGGGCAACCCACCTCACTGCTTTGTGCCTCTGCATGGGAGAGGCCTCAGAGAGAGGACTGTACCACTGCTTGGATTATGGGGGTTTGCCACTTTCTCCATTTGAAGTCAATTCACCCACCCACCCCCATATGTGACCAGTGGCATTCCTCCTGTTGCCCCAGTGCTGAACCCCAGAATTGGTGGGTTTGCATACATTTTAAGATGGTGGGCCCCTTAAGTGATGTTTTCTAAAAACCTAGCCATTTCTTCTACCACCCCAGCCTCCACTGGCTCTTACAGCCAGAATTTATAGGCATTTTTCTTCCTGGCACTAGAACCCTGGGCTGTGCAGTCCAGCCTGGCACTAGGATCACTCCCTCCCAAGATATCCTTCCTGATTTTTATCCACAACACATGAATGTGAGACCACCCATGCCCATTCCACCACCACCATCGCTGCCTCTGCACCATACAGTATCCCCATGTCTCTGCCCCTCCTACCCATCTGGATGAATGTGGCTTCTTTAAATCCTTGTTTGTCAAACTTCCTTGTTTGTCAAAGTTCAATTCTCTGGCAGTTCTTCTGCTATTTGTTTTGAGATTTAGTTGTAATTCCTTTGCATGGTTGCATGAGGAGGCAAAGAGTGTCTACATACGCCTCCATCTTGACCAGAATACTGGATCACTTTAATAGCTCCTTCCATTCAAAGTTAAATTCTTTCTCCAAGCTCTTGACTATTGGCCCATATGGAGCAACCTGCTCGACTTTGGTAGAAACACCACACTTCTCAGAGCTGGTGAATCCACAGATGGAGGATTTTTGCTCTGTTCGGGTCACGTCTTCATGAGACAGGGTCCACCTTGAGCACATCATGGGGCAGGAGCCCCACATCAAGAGCTAGGGAAGACAATCATAAGAGCTAATAATTATTGTTTCATGAGGTCCTCCACAGCCTTATTAAATAGAACTTTCATTAATATTATTCCTATTTTCAGGTGCAGAACCTGAGACATGGAGATGTTAAGTAATTTTCTCAGGGCCATACAGATCTTAAATGACAGGGTGGGAATTTAACCCCAGCAGCCTTACTCCAGAGTCTGGGTTCTTAACTAAGCACTATCAAAAACTAACACATGAGATCTGTCAGGAAGTTGGTTGCATTTATCCTAGGTATTCTAAGACTTGAAAGTGTATGACAGTCTTCTATTAAAACAGGATGGAGAAGTGAATACAGAAGTTAGGCCAACAAGTAGACATTATAGGAAGATGTCAACTGAATATAGCTTTTAACTTTCTAAACACAGATACCTGCACTTACTGGGATGCTTTTAGTTTCAGCTATAAAAACTCAGCACAAAATAACTTAATCAAAAATGAAAATAAAAAGAAACTAAGTTTTCTGTACCTAGAAAATAACTGGAAAGTATAAGGGTGAATAGGCATGGCTAGATCCAGGTTTTAACATGATATCATAAGCAGGAGAATACAAGATGGTGGTGGAATAGATGAAAGCTACACTAAGCACTTCCCAGAAATAAACTGGAATTACAGCTAAATTATAGAGAAATCATCCTGAATAATCAACTGAACACTAGCTGGAGAGAAGGCTTATAACCAAGAACTTATGGAAGAAAGCATATTACCTCACTGACACTGGTAGGAAGTAAAGAGGCACAAGAGGGCTGGCTGGGCTCCTGCAGGTGGCAGCTGTGGGAGAAGTGTGGGGTTTAAACCCCAAACTGGTCTACCCAGCTTAGAGCAGCAGAACTGAGGGAAAAAACTCAAATAAAACGAGGACTTCAAGATGGCAGAGAAGTAAGTAGAAGTCACACTGACCTCCTCCTGGGACCAATCTGGAATTTCAACCAAATTGTGGAGAAATACCTGAAAACAAATGAACAGTAGTGAGAGAGGAGCCTGAAAACTGAGGACAGACAGAGGAATCAGCTAAGCACAACCTAACTGGTAAGGAGTGTGGTAGAGGCTTGAGAAGGGGGACTACGCACCCATGGGAGGCAGTGCCAGAGGAACATTGAAATAGCCAGTTGGAGCCCCCTGAGAAGAACAGGGTCTAAATCATAAGCGGGGATCTCCAGCCTACAGCACCAGAGCCCAAAAGGCACACAGATAACAACCAGCTGTGAAAAGCAGCAGTGTGCTCTCTGCCTGAGACAGTAGGCTGGAGAAACAAAGAACCATTTAAAGGGCCAATGCAACAAAATTTCCAAGTCATGAAAAGCAAGGGCCTACAGCCAAGGCTGCTCTACCCAGCAAGGCTCTCCATTAAAATAGAAGGGGAAATAAGGAGTTTCCCAGACAACAGAACGCTAAAAGAATACATCTCTACCAAACCAGCACTCCAAGATATGCTAAGGGGACTGGTTTAAGCAGATGAAGGAAAAGAATGAAAGAGAGAGGAACACAGGTACAAAGAGAAAAGATAAGTAAACTTCTATCAGTAATATCTCTCACTATGAATGGACTAAACGCCCCAATCAAAAGACACAGTGTAGCTGAATGGATAAGAAAACATGACCCACACATATACTGCCTACAAGAGACCCACCTCAGAGCAAGAGACCTACACAGATTGAAAGTAAAGGGATGGAAAAAAAATATTCCAAGCAAATGGGCATGAGGAAAATGCCGGGGTTGCCATACTTGTATCAGACAAACTAGATTTCAAAACAAAGGCCATAAAGAGAGACCCAGAGGGGCACTTTATAATACTTAAAGGAAGAACCTATCAAGAAGACATCAACGTTGTAAACATATATGCTCCCAATATAGGAGCCCCCAAGTTTATAAGGGAATTGTTGGAAGACTTCAAAAAAGATATAGAGAGCAACACACTGATAGTAGGGGATTTCAACACCCCACTGTCAAAAATGGACAGATCTTCCAAACAAAACATTAATAAACATACTGTGGCACTGAATGACACACTGAATCAAAGACACTTAACTGACATATATAGAACCTTACATCCCAAAGAAGAAAAATACACATTCTTTCAAATGCTCATGGCAGTTTTTCAAAGAGAGACCACATGATAGGACACAAAGCAAACCTTAGCAAATTCAGGAAAATTGAAATAATACCAAACTTTTTCTCAGACCACAAGGGCTTGAAACTGGAAATCAACCTCAAAGAGAAACTTCAAACACTTGCAAACTCATGGAGACTGAAGAGTACACTATTAAACAAAGAATGGGTCCATAATGAGATAAGAGAAGAAATCAAAAAATTTCTGGAAACAAATGAAAATGAACAGACAACAGTCCAAAACCTATGGGACACAGCAAAGGCAGTCCTGAAAGGGAAGTTCATAGCAATACAGGCTTACCTAAAAAAAGATAGATACATTTCAAATAAAAGACCTAACACTACAACTTCAAGAACTGGAGAAACAACAACAAATAAATCCCAGAGCAAGTAGAAGGAAGGAAAGAGTCAAGATTAGAGCAGAACTGAATGACATAGAGATGAAAAGAACAATTCGGAGGATCAACCAATCCAGAAGCTGGTTCTTTGAAAATATAAATAAAATTGACAAGCTTTTAAGCAGACTCATGAAGAATAAAAGGGAGAGGACCCAAATTAATAATATCAGAAATGAAAGAGGAGAAATAACAACTGATACCACAGAAATACAAAGGATTGTAAGAAACTACTATGAACAATTATATGCCAAGAAATTTGAAAACCTTGATGAAATGTACAAATTTCTAGAAAAGTATGATCTTCCAACACTGAAGGAGGAAGAAACAGAAAGCTTGAACAGACCGATAACAGCTGGGGAAATTGACAGTCATCAAGAAATTCCCGGCACACGAAAGCCCTGGGCCGGATGGTTTCATAGGAGAATTTTACAAAACATTTAAGGAAGAGCTAACCCCTGTCCTTCTCAGATTATTCCAAAAAAATCCAAGAGGAAGGAAGACTCCCAGACACTTTCTATGACGCCAGCATAACCCTGATCCTAAAACTAGATAAAGGCCCTACAAAGAAAGAAAAATACAGGCCAATTTCGCTGATGAATATAGATGCTAAATTCCTCAATAAAATATTGGCAAACAGCATCCAGCAATACATTAAAAAGATTATCCACCATGATCAAGTGGGATTCATCCCAGGCATGCAGGGATGGTTCAATATACGAAAATCAGTAAACGTGATACATCACATAAATAAAAGAAAAGACAAAAACCACATGATCATCTCAATAGATGCAGAAAAGCACTCGATATGGTACAGCACCCATTTATGATCAAAACACTCAGCAAAATGGGAATAAATGGGGCATTCCTCAATGTAATAAAGGCCATATATGAAAAACATACAGCCAATATCACACTCAAAGGGCAAAAACTGAAAGCTTTCCCACTAAGATTGGAACACGACAAGGATGCCCTCTCTCACCACTTCTTTTCAACATGGTACTGGAAGTACCAGCCACAGCGGTCAGACAAGAGAAAGAGATAAAAGGCATCCAAATAGGAAAGGAGGAAGTAAAGCTCTCATTGTTTGCAGATGACATGATAGTGTACATAGAGAACCCTGTAGACTCTACCAAAAAACTCCTCAACCTAATAAGTGAATTAGGCAAAACAGCAGGATACAAAGTCAACATTCAGAAATCCAAGGCGTTTTTGTACACCAGCAATGCAATAGAAGAAGAAGAAATCTGAAAAAAATACCATTCGATATAGCAAGAAGAAAAATAAAGTACCTAGGCATAAACTGAACCAAAGACGTAAAAGACCTGTACACAGAAAACTATACAACATTGAAAAAAGAAATTAAGGAAGACACAAATAAATGGAAGCATATACCGTGCTCATGGATTGGAAGAATTAATATCATCAAAATGTCCATACTACCCAAAACAATTTATACATTCAATGCAATCCCTATTAAGATACCAATGACATATTTCACAGAAATAGAACAGACATTTCAAAAACTTATATGGAACCATAAATGACCCCAAATAGCCTCAGCAATTTTGAGAAAGAAACACAAAGTAGGAGGGATCACAATACCAGACATCAAACTCTACTACAAAGTCACTATATTCAAAACAATCTGGTACTGGCACAAGAACAGACCCATCGACCAGTGGAACAGAATAGAAAGCCCAGAAATAAGCCCAGGTCTCTATGAGCATCTAATATTTGACAAAGGGGGCAGAAGCATAAAATGGAGCAATAATAGCCTCTTCAACAAATGGTGTTGGGAGAGGTGGATGGCTACATGCAAAAAATTGAAATTGGATCATCAGCTGACACCATACACAAAAATAAACTCAAGATGGATAAAAGACTTAAATATAAGTCACAACACCATAAAAGTCCTAGAGGAGAACATTGGCAGGAAACTCTCAGATATCCCACGCAGCAACTTTTTCACTAATATGTCTCCTGAAGCAAGGGACATAAAGGAAAGAATAAACAAGTGGGATCTCATCAAAATAAGGAGCATCTGCACAGCTAAAGAAAACATCAGCAAAATGAAAAGGGAGCCAACTCTATGGGAAAATATATTTGCTAATGATACATCAGATAGAGGTTTGATCTCCAAGATATATAAAGAACTCACTCGACTCTACTCCAAGAAGACAAATGATCCAATCAAAAAATGGGCAAAGGACCTGGGCAGACGCTTTTCCAAGGAGGAGATACAGAGGGCCCAGAGGCATTTGAAAGGATGCTCAGCATCACTAGCCATCAGAGAAATGCAAAGTAAAACCACAATGAGATACCACTTCACACCGGTCAGAATGGCCATCATAAATAAATCAACAAACAACGGGTGCTGGCGAGGTTGTGGAGAACAGGGAACCCTAGTCCACTGTTAATGGGAATGCGGACTGGTGCAGCCACTGTGGAAAGCAGTTTGTAATTTCCTCAAAAGCTAAAAATGGAACTGCCTTTTGACCCAGCAATTCCACTGATGGGATGAGAGCCTAAGAATCCTAAAACACCAATCCAAAAAAACCTGTGCACCCCAACATTCATAGCAGCATAATTTACAATAGCCAATTGCTGGAAGAAACCTACATGGATGGAACTGGAGAGCCTTATGCTAAGTGCAATAAGCCAGGTGGTGAATGACAAATACCATATGATTTCACCTATAAGTGGAACCAAATCAACAACACAAGCAGACAAGGAATATATGACCAGCAACATTGAAAGAAAGAAGATACCAACTGGGACAGGAGGGATGGCAGGAGGGAGGTAGCGGGAGGAGGGGCGGTAGGGGAAGGATCAGATCAAGGAACAGGTGTAAAGGGCACATGGACAAAGCATAGGTAGTGAAGGATTGGGGGGAGTTGGGGTGGGTAGAGCAGGGGAAAGTGGTGGCGGGTAAATGGAGACAAACGTATGTGAAAAATTTTAAAAAGGAAATATTTTAAAAAACAAATAATATCCAGCTGTGAAAAGCAGCAGGGGCTTCTGTAAGCCAGAGAGAGTTGGCCTTCTAAACAGCCAACACACAAAATTGTGTTTGCAGCACCTTACACTGGGTTCTTGAAAAGGAGGTCAGAGCAGATTAGAACCACTTGAGGAGAGTATGGGGTTGGTGATTCTGGGGAAAGAGTCAGAGAGTCAGCCACAGGATACCTGTGCTCAGCCATTCTCTATACTGCAGAAGCCATCTTTCTCAGGCAGAGCTCTCCCCTCCATGTGGCATCAGCTTGGGGTTGGGGCGAAGTAATAGTCCCACCCACAGGAATCCTTCTTGCTTCACCCTGGCAAGCATAAACCAGGCTGCTGAGAAGTAGAGCTGGAGACACACTGCTTAAGCCTACCAGAAAGCCTGCAGGCAGAGGTAGATCTCTGGGAAATTTAAGACATTAGTTAACCCTCCCCAGACCTGGTGCTGGTAAAAATTAACCTTCCCACACAGCTTGGTTCTTTATGCACCCAGCTAGGCCCAGCAGAAGGAGCCACACAGTGTGGGTCACTGATAGCTCCAAACAGGTTTCCCAGGGCCAGGTACTGGCAGCATCTGACATAGGACTGCACCAGAGTCTTTAAGATCTACCTAATACACGGAGACAAACATGAAGAGGCAGCCAAAATGGGAAAAGAAATTAAAAGGCCCCAAATGAAAGAACAAGAGAAGTCTCCAGAAGAACTAAATGAAATGGAGACAAGCAATTTATCAAATATAGGGTTTAGAGTAATGATTATAAGGATTCTCAAGAGCATGAAAAAAGACATAGAAACCATTAAAAGAACCAGTCAGAAATAAAGAATGTAATATCTGAAATAAATAATACACTGGAAAGAATAAACAGTAGTCTAGATGAAGCAGAGGATCAAATCACTGATTTGGAAGACAAAGTAGTAAAAAACACCCCAGCAGAGCAGAAAAAAGATTTTAAAAATTTTTTTTAAATGAGATTTTAAGAAACCTTTGGGACAACATGATGAATAACAATATCTGCATAATGGGGATTCCAGAAGGAGAAGAGAGTAAGGGATCGAGAAACTATTTGCATAAATAATGACCAAAAACTTTCTTAACCTGGTGAAGGAAAAAGTCAAACAAGTCCAGGAAGTGCAGATAGTTCCAAACAAGATGGACCTAAAGAGGCCTACACCGAGACACATCGTAATTAAAATGGCAAGGCTTAAAGGCAAGGAGAGAATCTTAAAAGCTGCTGGAGAAAAACAGTGAGTCACCTAAAAGGGAGTTCCCATTAGGCTCTCATCTGACTTCTCAGCAGAAACATTTCAGGCCAGAAAGGATTGGCATGAAATAGAAAAGGTGATGAAAAGCAAGAACTTTTCTAACCAAAGCCATTTTACCCAGCAAGGCATTAATTTAAAATTGAAGGAAAAATAAAGAGCTTCCCAGACAAGAAAAAACTAAAGGAGTTTGTTAATGCCAAACTATAACAAATGTTAAAGTGCTTGCTTTAAGAAGAAGAAAAAGAAAGAAAAAGAAACAGAGGAAAATAGCTAAAAAATAAAATGGCAATAAATACATATCTATCAATAATCACTTCACTGTTTTTGCCGTATATAATGTATACACACGGTTTTGTGCACATTATACATGGGATTATTATGCCCATTATTTATACCTATGGTATGTAATCATTATTCCCACATATAATGCATATTAATTTAAAATTGAAGGAAAAATAAAGAGCTTCCCAGACAACAAAAAACTTAAAGGAGTTTGTTAACACCAAACCAGTACTGCAATAAATGTTAAAAGGCTTGCTTTATGAAAAAGAAGGAAAAAATGGCAATATTATTTTTCCCTCAAAAATGTGGGCAAAAAAAGTGTGTATTATACATGGCAAAATACAGTAAATATAAATGGCTTAAATGCTTCAATCAAAAGACATAGGATAGCTGAATGGATAAGAAAAAGATGACCCATATATATACTGCTTCCAAGAGACCCACATTAGAACAAAAGATACACACAGCAAAAAACAAAGGGACAGAAAAGGATATTTCATGCAAATGGAAAGGAGAAAAAAGTGGGGTAGCAATCTGACGAAATTGTCTTTAAAGACAAGGTTATAGTAAGACATAAAAGAACACTACAATATGATAGAGAGCAATCCAACAAGAGGATATAACCCTAATAAACACTTATGCACACAACATAGGAGCACGTAAATATGTAACGCAAATCCTGATGGACAGAAAGGGAGAGATTGACAGAAATACAGTCATAGTCAGGGATTTTAACACCTCTTTGAGTTCAATGGATAGATCTTTCAGACAGAAAATAAACAAGGGACAGCATCCTTAAATGACACACTAGGTCAAATGGGTTTAATTGATATCTTGAGAGCATTTCATCCCAAAGCAGTAGAATAAACATTCTTTTCAAGTGCACATGGAACGTTTTCTAGGAAAGACCACCTATTAGGACACAAAACAAGTCTCAATAAATTTAAGAAGATTGAAATCATATCAAGCACCTTCTCTGACCATAATCCTATGAAACTAGAAATCAATCACAAGAAAAAACTGAAAAAATGCACAAAGACATGGAAGCTAAAGAACATGTTATTAAACAATGAATGGGTCAACAATGAAATCGAGGAAGAAATCAAGAGATACCTTTAAACAAATGGAAATGAGAACACAATCCAAAATCTATGGGACACGAGGAAAGCAATCTTGAGAGGGAAATTCATAGCATTGCGGACCTGTCTCAAGAAACAAGAAAAAGTTCATATAAACAATCTAACTTAAAGGAACCTGAAAAAAAACAACAAAGAGAGATGATGTCTTAAGCAATTTGGTTTATTTTTCTGCATCTTTCCAATCAGCTTCTCTGTCTGTACACATTGTTCTCTGACAGACTCCCCCCTGCTGGGCAGAAATATCACCAGCAGTTCTAGATTTAAATCATCCTTAATGTTGCCAGTCCCTTCAAAAAACACAGAAATTCGCAGTTAACTTTGCCTATGAGCATGGGGTGGAAAAATCTGGGAGGACTTTACAAAGGAGGTGGCATTTACTTGCATCTTGGTGATGTGTAGGATTTTCCCAGGGGAAGAAAGATGCAGTAAGATGGGCTTTCCTATATTTGAGGGACTGTTCCATGCAGGTTGAGCATGTTGGAACATGTGGAGAAGAACAAAGCATGAGGAGAGCTGCCAGATTCACTGAAAGCTGTTTTGCCAAATGACTAATTTGCAGAATGGCTAATTCCCTGAAAAATCAATTTTCCAAACATTCAATTCATAATTTACCAAATTTATTGATTTATTAAAAATAACCTTTTCAACTATTTATATAAAGCATATAACAATTTGTATTGGGTCAATGGCCATGCCTAACCAGTGCTTATTTTGTCTTTAGAACTATATTCTAAGGACTATTCAGTGTATTAAGAACTAAAGTCATATGGGGAAAGGTGGTGTCCTTAGGACTACGTTTAATATTCAGAAATGTATTATTTTAAGCAATGTAAGTGTTTCATATGGGAATTTTTTTCAGTTTCTACTAATATCTTTCAGCCTTTTCTGACTGAAACATTTCACCATGTCTTGCTTAACTTATCAGGACCTTTCTCTTTAAAGGAAGTTTTTGCTTTTCTATTCAGACATCCTAGTTTTAACACTTTAGATTCATGCTAGTCACTGTGATAACCACTAGCCACATGTGACTACCTAACTTTAAATTAATTAAAATTAAATCAAATTAAAATTTTAGCTCTTCAAACACACTAGCCACATTTCAAGAGATCAACAACCACAAGTGGCTAGTGGTTGTTATATTGGACAACGCAGACAGAGATTTCCATCATCGCAGAAAGTTCTATTGAATAGCATTGTTTCAAACCTGCCTACTAAGTCCTGAATCTACCTGTTCTCTAGGATTCTGTGTTTTGTTTCCCCAACTCTATGACCCATGGCAGCTAATGAGCCAGACTCCTCTCTTACCCCTGGTCTCAACTCCCCAGGAAGAGAATTTAGAAAGCAAGCTCATTGTTTATAATTTCCATTTTGTTCATTTTTTAGCCTAGCAATAGGATGATTTCTTTGAATATTTTAGGAGTCCCTGAGTAAAATTTTCTAAGGATGATTTGCTCAATTAAATCCAAATAAATGCTGTTCTATTTGACAATCCTCTTCTTTCTCTCACTCCATTGCCATTCAGAGAAGGGAGGGGAGAAAGGAGGAAAGGAGAAACGGAAGGAAGAAAGGGAGGGAGGAGGGAGAGAGAGATCTTCTTATCAGTAAACTCTTTACTGAAAATATTAATTCCACTAAAAGCATCAAAAGAGCTTTTTCCCCCTTAGAATGAAAAAAAAATACAGTGCATAGCAAAATGGAAGGCTTGAATGAACATTTCAAATCCTACCTGTCATAAGCCATTAGCTGAATTACCTAAAGAAATCCCTTTACAAGTGTAAGTGCTGTTTTTATGTTAGAGAGCTTCATAATGTTGGCCACCAGAAGAAATTTCTCCACAAAAGCTCCTCTGTTTAATAAAGTGATTTGTTCCAGTAACAGTGATAATAAAATTGCTGAATTGAAACAGGATTGTTCAATGAAGACCTGAATCCAATTTGCAGAACTAGTGTGATTACACTTTATCTCTGTGTTTACTCATTGGTAGAATCGCTACCAGTCTTTTGATATGCAATTAGTAGGGTTAATGGTTTTCAGGACCAGAAGGCAGTAAGAGGAAACAGATCCCATCTTAGGTGGCCTGGCCACTATATGTGACTTCTTTAGGGTTGTGCACCTTGCTGACTGTCTACTATAGAAGGATAGGTTAATTGTCTTGCCTTGTCTTTTAAAATGAGATTTCTTTTTCCAATGAAAATTATTTTGTATAATTATATCTATGGTAATTTATGTCTCCCCCTCTGTGAGTTCTCCAGGAAACGATAGTACAACTTCATAGCCCAGGAAAAACAAGTAAATGTTAGAGTGACAATAACAATTTGCTAAAATTTAACTTTTAGGGTGATGTATTGTCTCCATCTAATCCCATAAGAAAGTTCTTATTACTATTATTGGTGGCATTAATAACAATGAAAAATTTTGACAAACCATTTCATTCATTACTTAGAAATTTTTGAATGCTTAAGTGTACACATATTTAAGTTATTTGTATGACAGTTTACATGTGCATATAGTTTTTCTAATCTCCAATGCCTTTGGGATAGTGCCAACTTAAATCTTCAAGGGGATTAGTAAAATCATATGGTACACAGATTTATTAAATACTTACTCATTTTTTTTGTTTATAGAGGTGTTTGTTTTGTTGTGTTGTCTGTTGGGTTTGGTTGGTTGTTTTTTTTTTGTAACAGATCAAGAAACCAGCAAAAAAAATATCTAATGATAACAGAAGCCAATGTCTTTATCAGTTACCAGGATATTTTTATTAAAATATATTTGACATATAACATTCTGTAAGTTTAAGGTGTACAACATGTTGATTTGATACATTTATATATTGCCATAAAATTGCTACTGTAGTGTTAACTAGCACCTTTATCACGTCACATAATTATCACAAGTGCCGTCAATAAATGAATAAAGAAGATTTGATGTACAAATACAATGGAATATTATTCAGCCATGAAAAGCTGCCAGAATATTTTAATACAAGACCTTGTACATTTTTAGCAACACTGGTGTCTTTACCTGGATACCTAGTAAACAGACCATAAAGCAATGCTTTATTGAGGGCACAATCACAGGGAAGCAAGAGTGAGGTGAAAAAATAAAACTAAGCAGAAGCAGAAAATAGGGGTAAGCATACACAAAGTGGTATGTTACCAAGTTGACACAGCATCACTGGTAGCTTAGTAATGCTGGATAATTCTCCATCCAGAATTAGGGAAAATAAAGGGAACCCCTGTATCTTAGAAGTCTGTCACAGGGAATAAGGGAGAGCAAATGTCCACTGGCTCCTTTCTGTCACCTTTCATTGGTCAACATTATTTCATTGTCGTATTAACAAGTAGGTGCTTCTAAATTGTATTGTCTGATCCCTTGGAAGACACTGGGGAAGCTAGAGCCCCCTGGGACTTGCTGGGTCAGAACCTGGTGTTCTAGCATCTGCATTTCTCCATGGACTCAATGAAGAGCATGCGGGAGACCTGCACTCATCCACAGGGTGGCTAAAACCATCCTAGGAATTAGAAAATCAAACTTTGACTGCTAGAGTTTTACGGTCACAGGAACAGTGTAAAGCTGTCCCTAGAATCTAGCTTGGAAGCAGGGGAAAATACCAAGGGCTAGGGGAAGGGGACAGACAGATGAGACAAAGCAGATCTGAAATCATGCATAAATGGAGTCTAATATGACTGCCGAGTTAAATCTATTCCGAAGAGTTGTTTTCACAATGAAGAGGAACATTTTCCCCAGGCCCTGATCAAATGTAAAGTTGTCAAAAATCTTTCTTGTATCCTCTAAAATGAGATATCCTAAACAACCCTCTGTATTAAGTGGAATATTTATATAATTGTAGCTGGGTTTCACCAGCTATTACTTCAAAGATGGGATCCATGTAGTTAAGACACCCTCCCACAATAAAAGCAGGTGACTGAGTTAATGTACACCTATAACCTCAGGGACATGAATGTGGTAGAAACTGTTGGTGGAAATTATTGGTTGAATGAATGAAAGTGTGGTCAGCCAATTAGCCCAAAGCATCTGCTTCTTTGACCATGCCCTTATCCCCAGTTCTGCCTGAGTTTACTGATTAAGAGTGAGACACTAAAAAAAAATGTAATTTTACCTTAAAAAGAATATTCCAGAGCCTAACAGTGGCTTTTCCACTTTCATATTTTAGTGGAGATGAGGTGAAGTATTTTCCACTAGGCTTGAACCCCCTCTCTAGTCCCTTGGCAAGTTTGTCCCTTTTTTTAAACTAGAACATCTTGAATAGTAATTTTGGTATCAAAATATGTTGATATGTGCATTATATACATTATGTGTGTGTGTGTGTATATATATATATATATCTTTCTATAAAAAGACAATGCAATGTACCTGAATTTCAAGAACTACTGAAAAATTTCAAAACATTCTTGTCCAGGATATGCTCTTAATATCTTATCCAGTTAGTGAAGTTCTCTATTCTAGCATAGGTAGTGACCAGTTTTTCATGATAAGTGATAGTGTCTGGAAATCTTGTTTATCTGGGTACAAGAGAACCCAAATGGACCAGAAGTTCACTTTTTTTTTTTTAATATGCAGGTAGTTCTCACTGTGCATGGTAATGTGGGACCATAAAAAAAGATCTTTGTAACTGAAACTATGCAAAGCAATCTTAATAATCAACAAGAAAAATAATGATGGTACATAACATAAAAATTTTTGTCTCATTGTGTAAAACTCTCTTGCAATAAGTTATAAATGTCATCTGCAAACAATGATAGTTTTACTTCCTCCTTTCTTATTTGGATGCCTTTTATTTCTTTTTCTTGTCTGACCGCTGTGGCTAGGACTTCCAATACGATGTTGAAAAGAAGTGGTGAAAGTGGACATCCTTGTTGTGTTCCCAATCTTAGTGGGAAAGCTTTTAGTTTTTGCCCGTTGAGTATGATGTTGGCTATAGGTTTTTCATATATGGCCTTTATTACGTTGAGGAATGCCCCATTTATTCCCATTTTGCTACATTTACACAATGGAATACTACACAGCACAAAGAAAAAAAAGAACTACTAAACTTTGCGACAGCATGGATGGAACTTGAGAGAATTATGCTAAGCGAAATAAGCCAGGGGGCGAAAGACAAATATCATATGATCTCACCTATAAGCGGAACCTAACCAACAATACAAAGATGCAAGGGAAATAAGATCAGCAACACTGAAAGGAAAAGAAACAAACAGAGACAAGAGGGATGGAGGGAGCGGGGTACAGGGGAAAAGGAAGGGAATGGGAGGGTTGGGAACGTGTAGCAAGGTCTCATGGACAAAACCAAAGGGTAAGGATTGGGGGGGCAGGGGAAGGTGGTGGGGGGAAGACAGAGACAAATGTATTTGAAAAAATAAAGAAAATAAATTCAATGAAAAAATAAGTTATAAATGTATTATAAAATGAAAAATGTATAACTAACATTTATTTAATACCCTAATTTAAAATATTGGAAATATTAATATGTTTTATTTCTTTGTTTTAAAAACTCACCAATAGTTTTGCAGTACTTGGCTCCTTTACATATACTGTACATGTTAGGATCTTTTCTATGTCTTGATAAGTTGTCATATCCTTTTCTAAGTATAAATCATCTTCCAATCTTTTATCCTTCCGATATCAATGTTATGAAACATCTACAAGAGTTTCATTCACGTGAAACTTTTGCCAACTCCACTTCACCTGGTACAGATCCATCTTTTCTTCACAACCATTTTTTATTTCTTTAGATAAGTTTGCCTTCTCTAAGTTTCTCTGACTACACATTGATAGTTTTGAATAAGGACAGTGTCAACATTCTCTCAGTCAGTAATTTCATCTATAACTCCATTTAAGTTTGATTTAAATTTACAGCATTATCACTTTCATTTCTTTGTTACAATTTCACATTTTTTAGCCAATTTCCTCTTTTGATTATCCACTTTTGTAAAATGCCACATAGCTTTGTCAGTCTCTCAAATTCACCATGCATCTGCCCCTCAGAGGATATGCTGTTCACCACTTGATCTCTGGCACAGAACACAATGCTTGGTACACAGTGAGTGGGCAGTAAATATTGAATGAGTGGGGGGAAAAAAGACAAGGAGACAATGCAACAGCATATTTTGCTCTCTGTGCATGAGATGAATAAAGGATGCTCAATGACCTATCACAGAATTTTAAAAAGTGATATGATTGCTCACCAATCATGATAACTGTCTTACTTATATAATGACTTGAGGACTGAGAAGCTGGTAGTAACATTTGCTTATATTTAATATATCATGAAAACTGAAATTTGAACCACATTTTTGGGTACTAGTCTTGTATAAGTAAGCCAAGTAACTGAAATCTATTCACATCAAAACCTTGCAAAATGAGGTCTACCTATATTTGATATCCATGCTTTATGGACTTGGTGAGATAGCTTCATTAGCTGCTACAAAATAAAAGGAGTCTTCACCATCATGGACAAGAGACAGTCAAAGGGGCAAAAAAAGAACCATATGTGATTTCTTATACACATGTGTATAGATACCCACTAAGCACTATTCCTAAACTCATGAGGTACAGTAGATTAAGTGTATGTGTTTTGGAATATGACAGAAATGAGTTCAAATGTTATTCAATCTCTCATAAACTCAATTTCTTCACGTGTAATACCCTATCTCAATGAATTGTGAGAAACTAGTGAATATATCTATTTTTAGTAGAGTGTCTGGTCCATAGTAGAGAATCATTCAGTGATGTTAATAACAGTAACAGTGATGATGGTAGTCATAATGGTGGACTGTTGGGAACCTGAAAAAACAAAAAAAATAAAACTTTTAAAAGTAATGGAACTAGAGTAACTAATTATGGAAAGTTGAGTTTCCAGAAGGTCATTGTAGTATGATATTTTTACAAACTCATAGAACATTTACTCTGAAAAAGTAGAATTTTAAATAGGTTAAAATGCCTTCAATGTAGGTAAAAATGAGCTTTAACATCCATCCATGCCAAGTCACGGTTCCAGGGTAGAATTTATGTCTCTGTTGTGAGCTTTATCCCACATCCTTTACCAGTTCCTATAGGATTGAGATTTGAACAACAAAATTGGCAATATTTTAAGCCTGATAAATTGAGAGCTGCCAGCATGACTGTACAATTGTAGAAAAAAAGTTCTTTTTGCCCATTTCAAGAGTTTGCCATGAATTTACCTTTGAGCAAATAGGCTCTCATTAACCATCTCAATGCCATACACATTTGGGAAAATTGAAAGTGTCATGTATTAATTAAAACAGGTTAAATTTAGTTACATTAAATTACAAAAACTATTAGCATTATTTAACCAACTAAAAAGACTTTGACCTTTACAGCTATGTTTCTTAAACTATGTTCTATGGAACATCAACGTTGATCGTGATGTAATATGAATTCTTCACAAGGAAGTGGAGAAGCTTTGTACTCATGAATCTGGTGATTCACAATGCACATTAGCATTTGAAAGACTTTGAGAATCCCTGCAGTAAACAATAAAATCTCCTTTAGATTAACCACATTACCCAAATATATTGACCCTGAAATACTCAAGGAAAAAAAACTATTGCTTTCTCACAAAAATACAGTGTTTTGAAAACCTGCACACAAAAAAAATATAAATGGATGATAGATGCACACCATTACATGATTTACATCTTGAGACATTAAAGAGATTTTAATTGTATTTTTGTGCTATATCATTGAACATCCACACATTCTGGAAATGAAATTCAGGTAGTTTTCAATAATAAATGACAAAACATTTTAAAAGTTTACCTAAAACAGTTTATTTCTGATACAAGTTCTTCCTTCACTCCATTCCATTCTGTTGTCTACATCAAACCATGTTATATTCTTTAAGGACCACTTTTTTAATTAAGTAAGTTTTCTTACTCAGTCATCTTACCTGGTCCTCTAATTCTATTTGTTAACAAGAAAACAATTTTCAACTCGCATGACAAATTCTTAGCTCTGTGTTGAAAGGAACAAAAAAGATATATACTTTCTGTACTTGGACACAAAGGCCTTACAATTTAGCAGTAGAAGCAAAACTAACATAAATAAAACAATTAAAAAATAACTTCAGAGGTTTTCAAACAGGGTAAAAATCAATGTGGACTGAGATAACTGGAGAAGACTTTGTGGAAGAGATGGCCTTGAGCATATGAATAGCATGTAGGGAAGTATTGAAAGAGAAGGGAGAAGACTGAAGACAGAAGTAAAAGCATGACCAAAATCAAACGGCAGGAAGAAGTGTTTTGATTCAGGAGGAAGTAGGGGGGAAAAATAGATATAGGAGTCTTTCTGTACTGGAACATTTATGTTACATGTGTAAAGAAATAAGATGTGCTAAAAATACTGTGGGCTCTACACTATGGACTATTCCAACCACTGGATTAAGGAGTTGGACTTGTTTTGTTAAGTAGGAGAGAGACATGGTCATAAGAACAAAGTCATAAATATGAACCTAATCATAAAATAATCAAATGAGTGTTCTAGAAAGATTAGTCTTACATCTCATTTAGAAAGGTTGAAATGAGGAAGAGAAAGAACCCAAAGGCCAAGATTGAAGTTAGAATATTGTTGAAGTAATTTATGTGTTGAGACTTTTGACAGATGGGAATAAAATAGGAATATAGAAAAAAGTGAATCCATAAATTTGAAGGCATATTTGGTGCCTCCAAATATTTTGTGCAAGAAAACAATAGTTGGTGCAAGAAAAGGGTTAAGTCAAAACAACCACCAAATATCTAGTCTAGGAAGATGAGTGATTTTAAGAACGAAGTTTGGGAAAAGAAGATATATACTCATATTTGTTAAAATACATCTTTTCATGGCTTTCTATTTTACTTTTCCACAATTTAATCCCAATATACATATCCTACATCATTCTCCACTACTTCATCCTAATTCAACAATTATTTTATGTGCACCTGTTGTATGCCAAGCAATATTCTAGATACCAAAGAAAAAAGATGTGAAGTGCATCATTCAAGGCGAAGGGTGGAGATGGGTAATGAATATGTAAACAAATAATTGGAGAATCAATATATTCCCTATTTTCAGATTAGAAGAAATAGGTACTAATATTGATTGAGCTCCTATGCTGCACCAGACCTTTTAGATTCATCTAACTTAATTTCCACTTCAACACAAAGAAGTGGATAATGTTATCCAATTTTTCTTTATCAATATCACTACCTGAGAGGTCCCCACCATAGTGAACCACTGAGGACACCAATAATGTGAAAACCACCTGGAAAATATAGCTTCTTCTCTCAACACAACTACCAGGGACTCCTGGATGGATGGCAAGGATCCTTCATTATAACAAGACTTGTCAAAACCCTTCAAGGCTTCAGAGATTCTACCATACCACCAATAAGGACCTACCAGATTTCAAAGATTTTAAGATGCATACATTTTTTCATATTTTAACATCTTGAAGTTGGGACAATCAAAGATATGGTATATTCTTTTGGTAAAGAAGGATTCCTTTCATACATCCAGGGATGCTTAGTATCTGTGTATAGAGCAAAAACAATGGTTTGCTTCATGGAAATTATTAATTTTTTGTTATAGTTTTATAATGTTTTCCCATCATGTAAGTTGCAATTGAATCCAAATGAACTGTCTCCATAAAGATTTTTTATAAAGCAATCATAAAATTGCATTAGAGGATTTAGTTTCCAACCCACATTTTATCATCACCCAAATTTATTAAATACAAGTAAGACAATGTTAAGTAGATATTGTTCTTCAAGTATTAAACATTACTTTTAGAAAATTATTCTAATTATTTTGTTATCAGGGTGTTTTTTGTTAGTTTTAAAATGTTGCTTCACAATGGTTTGCTCACAAAATTGGTAATGAGGTAATCTTTGGTATTTAAACCTTCTCCGCCTACATCAAACAAAATTAGGACACTCTGGCCAAAACCAATTTAACCCCAAAAGTTTCATTCCAGAAAAAGTGAGAAATAAATACTAGCAATTGTCCACTCTGGGAAGTGTCTGATTGAATGAGTCTAAGAATGGAGTAGCAGCCTGACACATCTACATTTTCCTGCACAGGTAGCCAACTCAGCTTTTTAGGTTTTGTCAAAGTGCCAGTGTTTTTGCTTGGCATGACTTCAAGGGCCCTATGTGTCCAATCCAAGGCAGCCCCCTTCAGGATACATGAGCCAAGCTAACTGCATGCAAACCGGGCTGGGTCTTGGAATCAGTTTACATGGGCATGTTGTCAGAGAAAGATGTTTATGTGTGTGAGAATCTTAAAGGACTGAATAGAAAGATCAGAAGCAAGGTTAAGCAGAATGGGACTGGGAAGAATTCCACATGTCCTTAGAGGACAGGCAGAGGATAAAAGAAGGTACAGTAGGGAGGCAAAAACAGAAGTGAATTCTTCACAGTCTGGCTGGCAAGCCTCGCAACAGTGCCATTCTTCAAACAAAACCTCCCTTGGCCTCAGATCCTGCACTGGTCATGCCAGCTCTATTGATTTACATAAAACCTTCAAGACTTTGATCAGCTACCAAAATGCAAACATTTTAAGTGATAGCCCAAAGAAGCTTGTTTAAAAAACAGTTGATGTAAGGGTTTAAAACAGTCCATTAACAATCTCATGTAGAAATGTGTATACATATATGCCTACCCATGCATTCTTCTATGCAAAAGAACATTTTTATAGTCTATTAACAATACCATGTACTTACTACACATGTCCATTTCAAGTCCAAAGAAATGTTATTTATTCGCAAATCTAAAGGCAAAAATATAAAATTAAACTCTTCTTTCACTGAACGTCACACTTACTCCTACCAAAAAATGGAAAAAGGAAATCATACTCTACCCACCCATGAGAAGTAAAAAAGGGTGATTTATAGTTGGGTTTAATCAGACCATAAATCATTTCACAGAGTAGAATTTTAGGATATAATTAATCATATAATTTTAGGGGCCTGAAGTATCCAAATGACCCTTTCCAACTCTTCACTTACAAATACCCTAATGTTTGTCAATCTGATAAGTACCCAGCACATTATTATAATCAAATGGTTGCTACAGATAATGTCCCACTACACATGTTAAATGCCAGCCTCTGTGGACCCTGAGGTCTTGCTCAACCTTAAGAATTAACTCAGTAAGTTAGCTCGAGAGAGCAACTGGCAAGATTTCTAACTATGAAATAAGCAGCCAGGAGGTTTAATGGTATGGCTCTGACATTTTAAAAAATTACTAAATAATATTTGTCTGCCTTGAGGCATTTGGACTCTATTTCTAGACCTGGTGAGTGTAAAGAGCTCTAATAGAATAACAGCATCCTGACTCCAAACTTTTCCTTTAAAAAAATTAACTCACTGGTCCAGTTTTTCCTTACAAACTCACTATGAATATTTGGGCTTATAACAGGATATGATAGTGACCAAAGGTGGTCAGTTGACTCTCAGCTAAGCTTCCTCCAGCTGGAAAGTCAGACAGCAGGAGAGCAACTTCCTAATGGAGAGCAATGCACTAGCCTGAGAAGACAGAGCAAGGGGCAGTACAATTTCAGTTCTTTCATCTTCAAAAGAAGAATTCTAAACATTGTTCTATCTCAGGGACTTCCAGCCCTCATGTTCCAATTGATCCCAAGCCCAGTGTGCTCTGCACTGAGGTTCAGGACTAAGAAAAACTAAGAAATTTTAAAACAGATACCATCTCTGGGCTACAAATAATACAGTCCTTTCCCAGTTCTTTACTGAATAAACTGCTTCCAGAATTAGCCAAACTTTCTCAGAAACTCACACTCAGAAGGGAAGTAACCTCCAGACTACTAAACAATAACAAAGACTCAATCAGGGTGTCCTCTCTGTCATTTTAGGTTCCCCTACCCTGGTTCACCAATATGACTTCCCATTCACTCTCCTCCTTCCAGCTGAGCAAACTTGCTCAAAGCCCTCTTCTTTCACTTTGTAGCTTCTAACACTATTACACATGCCCAGGAGAACAAGAGTGTGCACAACTCCCTCCTTTCAGTTAAGCATTTACAAATGTAAATGAAGGGTGTATGATTCTATTTAATTAGCAACTTTTACAAGTTTCCTTAAAAATACGTGGACAGAAATAACAGAGCCAACACTTCTTTGAGAAAGGCAGTGTGGTAAAGTGATTAAATATGCCACCTCTGGAGTCAGGCAAACTTGAGTTTACAGTCTAGCACAGCTCCTACCAGCCAGGTGGCTCTGGACAAGAACAGACATTCCCCAACTTGTGATGGGGTTACATCCCAATACACCATCATAGTTGAAAATATTGTAAGTGAAAAATGCATTTAATACACCTAACCCACTGTGCTCAGAGCAACTATATTAGCCTTACAGTTGGGCAAACTCATCCAATGAGTACACTGTAGAGTATCTGTTGTTTACTCTCATGATCCCCTGGCTGACTGAGAGCTGTGGCTCACTGCAGCTGCCCAGCTTCACAAGAGGGCATCATACCACATATCTCTACAGGTATATAGTCCCTACTGAATGCATACTGCTTTCGCAGCATTGTAAAGTTGAAAAATTGTAAGTCAAACCAGTGTAAATTGGGGACTGTCTGTACTGCATCTGTTTGGGTTCCTGTATTTTCATCTATAAAATGTGAAAGGAGGACCTCACAGACTATGGAAGATTAAATGCCATATGTAAAAAGAGTCTAGGATTATGTCTACACAAAAACCCGCACATGGCTACGTACAGCAGCTTTATTCATAACTGCCAAAACCTGGAAGCAACCAAGATCCTTCGGTAGGTGAATGGATGAATAAACCAGTACACACAGACAATAGTATATTATTCAGCACTAAAAGGAAATGAGTTATCAAGCCAAGAAAAGACATGGACAAACCTTAAATGAACATGACTAAGTGAAAGAAGCCAATTTTAAAAGGCTACAAACTGTGCAATTACAATTATAGATAATCTCTGACTGCCCAGATATGACTTGTCCTCTCACCTGCTGACTAGTAGCTGGAAGTCTGGGAAAGGTGAGTGCAGAGGTCACTGGGCAAGACACCTGCATTGTGCTACATCCCTCACAGGGTTGGGATGAGAATTAAATAAACTAGTATACAAAAGCGTGCAGAGCTGTGCATAGAAAGAGGGAGCACTGTTATTCTGGAATACATCAGAGGCACTAAAAAAATGTTCACAGTGCTCAAATGAACATCAGCTATGTGCCAGGCACTTGACATGCTATCCATTTAATTCTCCCAACAACCCTGAGAAGAAGAAATTGTTATTCCCATTTTTCACAGCAAATGACTCAAGTGTAACTAGACTCAGGAGGCAGAAAAAAACTGATGTTCAATACCTAAATCCATGCTGAAATGCAAAGTTATCTAAGCAAAATAAACCAGGGGGTAAAAGACAAATACCATATGATCTCACCTTTAAGTGGAACATAATCAGCAAAACAAACAAGCAAGAAAAATATAACCAGCATTGAAAGAAAAAACAAACTGACAGTAACAAGAAGGGAAGATGGAGGGAGGTAACGAGAAAAAGAAAAGGAAGGGTCAAGTCAAGGAACATGTGTAAAGGACCCATGGACAAAGCCAAAGTGGGGAAGGATTGAGGGTGGGAGGTGGGAGTGGGTGGGACAGGGGAAAATGGGGGCAGGGGAAAATGGAGACAAACATATTTGAAAAATAAAAAAAATTAAAAATACAATTTAAAAAATACTTATAAAAAAGAAATAAACAAACCAAAAATATATGTTACATTTTATTTCTTATTTGATAAAAATAGAGAATCAACTATTTTATTTTCATTGTCACTCTAATAGTGTATATCACTTCAGGAAATTGAGAGTAAAGTTTGTTTACCTATTTTTCTCTAAAGTTGGGAGTCTCAAAGAATATTGTCATGAACCTACTAGGGAGAGGAATCTAAGCTCATATGGTCACTTTAATTGCGTCTCTTATCAGGAGAGTCAAATCAACATTATTCTCTTGCAATCAAAGTTGCTTGCATTAAAGTAACAGACATATCAAATTTGCTTAAGAAGGAAGAGGTGGAGGAGGAGAAAAAGAAGGTGGAGGGGGGGCGCGGGGGGATGGGGAGGTAACCACTCTCTGGGCTGTCTCCCTCCCTGCAAGGCATCACATAGTCTCCTGTCTCTGCTTCTTTCTGCTTCATCCTGCTTTGCTGATCAACTTTCTCTGTTTCTCCAATCTCATCACCACTCATAGCTCCTTATCCAAAGCATTTAAGCAACTGACCTAGATTAAGACCATGAGTCTCAAGATCACACACACACACACACACACACACACACACACACACACACACCAGATAAAACCGGACCACTATCATGAGCCTCTAGCAAAGTGAATTGCTGCTCCTTTATCATATCTCTATCCATTATTCCATCAAATGACTCAGGAAATTCTGCGTGTGTTTGAAAAGGAGTCAAGTTCTCAAACATAAAGAGTGAAAAGAGAAATGCAGGAAAGGGGTTTTTAAATCAGACACATTTGAGTTCCCAGAAAATTTCCTCTACACAGCAGCTGAGCAGAAGGCTGAGCAAGGGCCGTTATGTGATGCTTAATCAGATGGTGATGAGGGAGGGGCCATGCCAGCTAGCAAACCATCCAGCCCCATCAGGAGCCCCGGGAATAGGGAGCAGTCTGCCGGAGAATTCTCTCACAATGGCCTGGCAGAAATGGATGGTCCACACAGGCAAGGATCAATTGTAAAAAGTGGAATTAGTCATTCTAAATCATGCAGCTGTGGTCGAAGGGAGCTCTTCTAAAAATCATTAAACAATCATGTATTCCTATTGATTTATTCAAAATACCTTGAGGGAAAGCAGATTAAACACAAGGTAAAAGTAAGCTAATGCAGATTAAATGGATGAAGGATGGGCCGAGAGTTCCCTAGGTAGTTTTTGTACTAATGAGAGGAAAATTATATGTACACTATTACCAGGATAAAAGGGTCTATTAGAGGTCTTTTGCTTGACATATTTATGTATTTCAAATACTAAGTAGCATAGTGAATTAGGTTTACTCTGGACATTTGTTATTTTTATTGCATCTCCAAAGTGATAAACAGAGTTCTCTGTTGAGGGCAGCATGCTGCCTCACTCTGGGAAATCCTGCCTGAACAGACAAACCCCACTGCCACTGTGAATCCCTGGATGTCATTTATTAACATGCTCAGTGCAATTGCATCGTGAGGACAAGGCCTTTAAAATCATGGGGCAAAATGCATATCACAGAAGTGGAAATGAGCTTATATACTCCTGTTTGTTCCCTGAGCCACATTTGAGATGTCCTTTCTTCCTCAAGTGGAATTTATTCAAATACCTTACCACGTCAGAAAAACAGAAATGTGATGTACATGTTACATGTCTTTTTCATGTGTGATATACACAGTAGGAGTTATGATTCTCAGAGGAAGAAACTGATGTGGAGAAATGGTAATTAATGTGTCCAAGAGCACACAAATAGTGAAGATGTCAAATTTTCTGTCCCTGGTTCAGGCTTTTTTGCAACACTGTATCCAGTGAAATTTGCACTTGTGGTATGCTATTTAACAAATAAGATTATTATCAGTAAATCTCTTAGATGTTTAAAATCAAAGTGCTTGTTCTCTACGAACCAGTTCCATTCTTCATGTTCCTCACTCCCACTATCATCCTGACTTCAGTCAACTAAGAAATTACATCTTTCTCCCATCATCCCCTTGGACTAAGCAGTAAAATTTTGCCAATGACCTTGCTTCCACTCTTTCCTCTCCTGCAAATTCATTCTGCACCCCACTCTAAAGTAGTCTTCCTAAAATACAGGGTTCAGCAAAAGTAGGTTTACAGTTGTGAGTACATGAAACATAGAGTTTATCCTTGTATTATTATTTATTAATTATTACATTATTTTCCATACAAATGACTGTAAACCGCCATTTGCCCACCCTGTGTGGCTTTTATTATACCACTTCCTACTCAGAAATCTAAGGAGGTGGGGTGGCAAATAACTATATTTTTCTTCTCCTCAATCAAAGTTGTCATAGAAGGCTGAAATTTAGGCTGGTTTTAAGAGAGATGACTAGTAAAGAACACATTTCTGGTAGATGGAGCTCGTGGTGGCTTCAATAATGAGTGCATGAGTCAAAAGGAATGTTTCAAAGCTGAAAGGTCAGGAGGTGGAAAAGAGAAAGATTAACTAGAAGGTATAGAAGATGAAGACTACACAAGAGTGAGGACCTAGATGTTAGTGACAAGTCATGCAATGTGGGAGAGACCACTGACAAACTCCAAATAGAAACATTAGCTTCACTGCATTTTATAGTGATGACTTTAACCAATAAATACAAAGACACAGCATTTGTCCTCAACCCTACAAATGCCCAGGCCCACTCAGACCTCTGGATCAGTAATCTCCAGGGGCGAAATTCACAAGTACGTCGTTTTTAAAAACTCCAAATATTGTGATATAGAACCAGGCCGAAAGCCTCGAGCTATTGGAATACATTCCTTTTATAAGGCATTTACACTTACAAACTTGGTTTAATATTTGATTGAGCTCCATGTTTCAGATAAATCATATATTTCCCTATAGACTCTCTACACATCTCTAAGTGGCTCTTCTTGTCTACAGAACAGATATTATTACCATATGCCTGTGCATGATCTGGCATAAAAACTAGAGAAATTGACTATTCTTTCTATGAGGTTAAACATTGTCACATTTCTTGGCACCTACTTGTGTTGTTTACAGGTTCTGTGTGTTGGAGCTAAAATCTGAAGCAATTGTGGCATTTAGTGGCATCTTGCCATCTTCATAGCACGTAATTTCCATAGATATGTTAATTCATTTGGTCATTATTTCAGTCTATAAAAAAGGCAAGGTATGTTATTTCTAATTTGCTGATGGGAAAACTGAGACTCAGTGATACTGAAAGACTTGCTCATAGTTACGTGAGTAGGTCATAACATAAGTTAGACTAGAATCCTTTCTTCAGAACTTAGTAATATGATGGTCTTTTTCACTAAAGCTTTATCATTTTTTAACAAGTTGGACAAAACTCTGGAAAATAATCCCATTCTCAGCTATGATAAAAATGACACATACAAGTAGAATGCCATGTGAAGATGAAGGCAGAGATTGGAGTGAAGCAGCAGAAGCCAGCGAACACTAAAGATGATCAGAAAACCACTAGAAGCCAGGAGATAAATGGAGGAGATTCTTCATTGCAGCCCTCAGAAGCAAACAATCTTGCAGGCCCTTTGATTCTTGGACTTCTGGCTTCGAGAACTGTGAGAGTGTAACCAAGTTGCTGTTGGTTAAGTCACTCAGGTTTTGGTTTGTTACAGCAGCAGCCCTGGGAAACTAATGCAGATTTTAGTACCAGAAATGTGGTGCATAGTAACAGACACCTAAAAATGTGGAAGTGGCTTTGGAATGGGTGAGGAGTAGAGGCTGGAAAAGTCTGAGGCACATGCTAGAGAAAGCCTAGATTGCTTCAAAGAGACTGTTAGTAGAAATGTGAACATTACAGGTGATTTTAGTGAGAGCTCAGAAAAAAAGAGAGAAGAAGAGAAAGCATTTAACATCTTTGAGAAGCTGCATGTTATGGATAGAATGTTGCCAGACATATCAATGTTAAAGGCCATTCTATGAGGTCTCAGACATAAATGAGGAACATGTCATTTAAATTGGAGGAAAGGTGATTCTTGCAATGAAGTGCAGTTCTTTGCAATGAAGTGCAATTCTTTAGCTGATTGTGTTCTGTTGGGTGGGAAGTAGAATTTGTAAGTGATAAATATGGATATTTAGCTAATAAGGTTTCTAAGAAATATTAAAAGCACAACCTAGTTTCTCCTTGCTGCTTATAGTCAAATGTAAGAGGACAGAAAAAAACTGAAGAAGGAATTGTTGTCCAAAAAAGAAACAGAACTTGAAGATTTAGAAAATTCTCAGTTTATCTATATTGAAAAAAAAAAGGAGAAAGTGTACCCTGGATAGCTATTTGCCAAGCATAGGCCTGGGGAGCTGAGTCATCTCCTCAGTTTCAGAGTCTTGGCTACCACCCTGGGCTCAGGAGGTGGACTGCCAAGCTGGTGGGCCTGAAAGACAGAACATCAAGCCAAAAAGGGTCATTCCCAAGTCTTAAAATATAATGGGATTTACCCTACTTATCTTTTGGCTTGCTGTACACACAGTCCCCAGCCCTCACCGATTACTCTCTTTTGTAATGGGAATATCTATCCTATGCCTATTCATATAATGTATTTTGGAAGGAGACTATCTGTTGTGCAGTGTCATAATTAAAGAAGAATTTTGTTCCAGGATGAATCTTAACCCTGGTCTCAGCCATATCTGATTTGGATGCTTAGATGACAAGATTTGGGACTTTAAGCTAATGATGGTTAGATGAGATTTTAGACTTGGTGTTGATGCTGGAATGATTAAGACTTTGGGGGACATAGTGATAAGGTCAATGTATTTTGCATGTGAGGAGGACATGAATTTAGGGGAGCCAGGGAATATACTGTTATGAGTTGAATTGTCTCCCCAAAAGATGTTGATGTCCTACCCTCCCAGTACCTGTGAATATGACCTTATTTATAAATGGAGTCTGTGCAGATTAACTGAAAATGCAGTTATTAGGGTGGGTTTTTATCCAATGGCTGTTGCCTTTATAAAGAGGGAAAATTTGGACATGTAAAGACATGTTCACATAAAGACAAGTACAGATAGGGGTGATGAAGCAGAGGCCAGAGGATACCAAGAATTGCCAGAAAACTACCAGAGGCTGAGATTCTCCATCGCAGCCCTCAGATCTGTTGATACATTGATCTTGGACTTCTGGCCTTCAGAACTGTGTGAAAGTAAATTCTGTTATTTGAGTCACCTAGTTTTTGGTGCTGTGTTGTGGCAGTAGAAGGAAATGAATGCAGCACTCTATCAGTTTCCTGTCATTGCTATAGCAGGCTGCCATAGCTTGGTGGCTTAAAATAGCAAAGGTTTGGTCTGCGTTTCTGGAGACCAGAAGTCCAAAATCAGGGTGTCAGGAGGCCTGGTTCCTAATGGAAGTTCCAGGAGAGTCCATTGTTTGCATTTTCCAGCTTCTGATGGCTGCTGGCATTCTTAGGCTCTTGGTCACATCACTCCAACTGTGCCCACACCCCAGTCACATTGCCTCTCTATGTCAAATTTCCTTCTACTTCTCTTTTATAAGAACACTTGCTATCATATTTAGGGCCCATTCAGAAAATCCAGGATAATCTCATCTCAAAACTCTTAACTTAATCACCCTTGCAAAGACTCTTTTTCTTAGTAAGGCAACACTTACAATTTCTAGGGCTTAGAAACTAATATATTTACTGGCATTATCAGCCTACTACAGGTCCACTGACATCCAGGCAGAAGTGTCTAGTGGTCAGTAATATGTGAGTTCTGGGGTACACAGGACAGGATATATTCAGAACATATGCGAGAGTAGAAAACATGAGAATGATATGATCACCTCCACAGAGCATGTGGAGGCCAAGGACAGAACTCTAGGGAATATTTCCCTTAAAGAAATGGATAGGAGAAATTGATCCAATGAAAATGGGCTAAGAACAGATGTTCTAGAGGTGGGAAGAGAACCAGGACAGTATGCTTTCATGGAAGCCAAGGGAGGGATTTTAAAAAAGAGAAAAATCCTTCATATGCTACAAAATAGGACAACCTTGAGGGCATTGTGCTAAATGAAATAAGCCAGTCACAAGAGTACAAATATAGTCAGATTAGCTGGAGTGCCCACTTGTTGCCAGGTGCTCAAGTGTATAGAACATACTTGTATGAGAATTTCTTAGAGTAGTCAAATTCATAAAGACAATGAGTAGGATGGCAATTGTCAGGGTCTGAGAGATGGGGATATTAAGAGTTATTGTTTAATGGATGCAGAGTTTCAGTTTTGCAAAATGAAAAAATAGTTATGGAGATTGGTTGTGCAATAATGTGAAAGTACTTAATAATACTAAAGCATATATTTAAAAGTAAATAAGCCAGTGAATTTAATATGTATTTTTACATTATAATAAAACTGAAAAAAGAAGAAGTTCTTGTATTTTAATCAAGAATTTTGTTTAGTGTCAATATTGTGTCTTCATGTAACATAAATGCATATTAATGTAAGCCAAGGCAATTTATGCCTAATTTCTTCATTAAATAGTCTATCAATAAATGTTTTACCCATACATAATTGATGGGAAAATAAAAGATAAGGTTAAATAAATAAATAAACTGTAATAAATATTTTTTAACAGCCACATCTAGATTTCATCAAAAATTTAATCACAGAATAATAGCAGTAAGATTTGCCCCTCATATAATATTTTGGTAAAATATTAGTACTTTACTAAAGTATTAAAAAGAGTTAACAGCCAAGAAGACAAAGCATGTGCTGCCCAATGGCTTTCAAAACTTCCTGATCCACAACATCAAGGAACCTGAAGTGCTGCTGATGTGCAACAAATCTCACTGTGCTGAGATTGCTCACAATGTCTCTTCAAAGAACTGCAAAGGCGCTGTGGAAACAGCAGCCCAGCTGGCCATCAGAGTCACCAATTCCAATGCCAGGCTGCGCAGCAAAGAAAATGAATAGACAGATTGTATACACGTTGTATTTGTGTTAATAAAACTATAAAATTCTGCAAAAAGACAACAAAAAATTAAGGCTGAATAGATGCTTTTTTTAATTTTATTTTATTTTATTTTTTCAAATACATTTGTCTCAGCCTACCCCCCACCACTTTCCCTTCCCCCCTCCCTCCTTCCCTCCCTCAGCTCTTCCCCTTTGGTTTTGTTCATGAGTCCTTGCTATATGTTCCTTGACTTAGATGTATTAAGAATTAATGGTGTTATCACTTCGCTTATTTCCAGCTTAGTTCTGTGCTTTTTGGATATCAGCAGGACACACACACACACTGTGGTCTTTATACTATTTAAAATTATCTTGAACAAATGTAGATAGTAGACACAAAGATCTAAGAAATAGCTGTTTGGTTAAAACTGCTTAAATACCAAAAAACTCATAGAAAGAGCATAAATATTGTTCTAATACACATCATCAATGCTGCAAAACACAAGTTGTAGTCCACTCTCTCTGTTTGAGATAACATCACAGTCCCAAAATTATCAAATCACAATCTGGGCTATAATACTAATCAAAAGGATAAGAAATATGGCTTCTTTTCTAATTTTGCAACAGAGAACAAGCTTCTAAAAGGTCCAATTCAAAAAGAAGCACTAGAAGAACTTCTTAGCTCAGGAAGTCCTATTCAGTTGACAGTGTCTTTTGTCCTCTGCTAGGGGGGATAACTTCACTATGGGCATGCAGGTCTGGGGCAGGAAAAAGCTTTCTGCTCACTGAAAATGAGTTCTATTCACAACTGTGCTTTTTCAGAGTTTGGCTGTTCACATTTTCTTGGACGCTGTGAGAGTTATAAAATAAACACTTCCAAGATTGTTTTCTTAAAAGTCAGTCCAACATAAAATAAAATGAAAAGAACTTTTCTGGGTCTTCAGTTCAACATGGGTGCATTTAACTAGGAACATACCTTTTTCTTCCTCTCTTTGAACTTCTTCAGACTGATCTTTGTTTTTCAAAGTCTCAACACTGGCTCATTCCACTGGAGACTTCTGTTTGATGGCTGGCTCCATCTTAAACTCTGGGACAACATTTGGATGTCAGCTATTTATTTAAGATCTGAATTCAGGCAAATACTCAGACAGGTGTTTAGGAACTGAAGCAGTAGTTGAGTAATTAAAGAGTATAAACTAGAAAGAACCTCAAGGGACGTATGATCCAGCCAGCAGCTTCCTAATAGATAATGTATAATTATCCCATTTTATAGGTGGGGCACCTGTGGTATAGAATAAGTAGGATCATTTGCTAATGAATGCACAGTTACTTAAGGGAGAGAGAATAAAGAAGAATAGGGGCAGAAAACTTGATCCCAACTTACTTGCTTTTTGAAAGTGAACTCCTTCCATTGCATATAGAACACCTAGTATCACCCACCTAATACATGTTCAATCCCAAAACCTTAGCAAAGTTATAAACAGCATGGATTCTGATATAATCACTTGGGTCTAGGTTTGACACCTGTTTATTCCATCAACTGGGCATAAGAATGAGTGGGATACTTTATCAAGTGAGAAAAACATAGAGTAGACTTCCAGTCAAGATGGCAGCATAAGTAAACATTCCTCACCTACTCATACAACCACATCAAAATTACAGCTAAAACAGAACAACCATCACTGAGAACTATCAGAAATCAAGTTGAATAGAAGTCCAACAACTACTTAATTAAAGAAACCACATCTATCAAGACTGGTAGGAGGGAAAGAGACACGGATAGGGCTGGTCCCACATCCATGTGTGCTGGATAAAAATTTGGGACAGACATCTTGGGAGTGAGGAATTCCAGCTCCACAGCAGGGCCCCCAGCAGGATTCTGGTGGCAGGAAGATAAGTCCCCATCACTTTTAGCTGCAAAAACCAGCAGGGATTGAGTTGTTGGAATAAACTTTTGGAGTCCCAAACAGTTCCCCTTAAAGAACTCACACATGGACTCACTCCTTCTGAGCTCCAGCACTGAGGTGGCAGCTTTAAAGGCACAAGTGGCATATACAGGAAAATGTCTGGCATCAAGACAACAGTTGGAGGACACCTTTTTCCCAGACAGAAGGGCAGGCAGAGGCCAATGCCCATTTTCTGGAACCTGCCCAAAAGAGCCACAGACTCTGACAGGCAGGTGCCATATCTGAGACTCTATCAACCTGGCTAGCACTGCTTACCTCATCCTGGAAATCCCTAGAGACTCCATCCCACCCAACTTACAGACCCACCAAGCTGCTTTTACACATCAATGGCTGGTCTTGGCTCATGTTTCCCAAATTCTTAAATCATCTCACACAAGCAGGAGTCAGCCTCAGTGAGCCCCAAGCCCCCAGAATTTTTGCTATGTGGCCCCAGTCCTGGCACTAGAAGCAGCCAGCCTAGATTCATAGCTTGGGTTAGCTTGGGAATCGCCAAGCTCAGCACAGGTAGCAGCCATGTCAGACTGCTTTCTAGCTCATGCAGGGTGGCCCTGGGAAGAACACAGGAGGGGGCTGACCTTGGCTTGCACCACCTGGGAAACCCCAGAGTCTATGCAACCAGTGGACAACTCGAGCATATCAGAGCACTACCCTGCCCCTGCATAGCTGATCCTCAATGAAGGGTAGAGGTTGGGGGTTAGTGGTCACAGGCAGTCCTTGCAGCTCACTGACCTGGGTAAATACCTCCCATTGACCTGCCAACAGCAATCAAGGCTCAACTATAAGAGAAGGGTGTATCAGCCCACACAGAGGGCGTACCTTGAATATCCAGCTTGGGTGATCGAGGAGGCTGTGCCACTGGATTATACAGGACCCCTGTTACATTAGGCCATGCTACCAAGACAGGGAGACATAACAGCTCTACCTAATACACAGAAAAAAACACAGGGAGGCTGCCAAAATGAAGAAACAAAGAAACATGGCTCAAATAAAAGAACAGATCAAAACTCCAGGAAAAAAACTAAACAAAATGGACACAAGCAATCTATTAGATGCAGAGTGTACAACACTGGTTATAAAGACGCTCAAGGAACTTAGTGAGGACCTCAACACCATAAAAAAGATCCAGCCAGGGACAAAGTATACACTAATTGAAATTTAAAAAAAAAAAAAAATTGACAGGGAAGCAACAATAGAGTGGATGAAGCCAAGAATCAAGTCAGTGATTTGGAATATAAGGAAGCAAAAAACAACCAATCAGAACAAGAAGAAGAAAAAAGAATCCAAAAAAATGAGGATAGTGTAAGTAGCCTCTGGATCAACCTCAAGTGTTCCAAGATTCACATCATAGGGGTGCCAGAAGGAGAAGAGAAAGAACAAGAAATTGGAAATCTATTTTTAAAATAATGAATTAAAACTTCCTTATTAGGTGAAGGAAATACACATGCAAGTCCAGGAAACACAGGGAGTCTCAAACAAGATGGATGCAAACAGGCCCACTCCAAGACACATCATAATTAAAATGCCAAAGATTAAAGATAAAGAGACAATCTTAAAAGCAACAAGAGAAAAGCAGTTAGTTGCCTACAGGGGAGTTCTCTTAAGACTGTCAGCTCATTTCTCAAAAGAAACTTTGAAGGGCTAGAAGGATTTGGCAAGAAATATTCTAAGTCATGAAAAGCAGAGACCTACAACCTAGATTATTCTATCCAGCAAAGCTATCATTTAGAATCAAAGGGCAGATAAAGTGCTTCCCAGACAAGGTGAAGCTAAAGTTCATCATCACCAAACCATTATTGTATGAAATGTTAATGGGACTTATTTAAGAAAAAGAAGATCAAAACTATGAACAATAAAATGTCAATAATCACATATCTATCAACAATTTAATCTAAAAAACAAACTAAGCAAACAAGAAGAAGAGAGACAGAATCATAGATATGGGGAACGCTTTGATAGTTGCCAGATAGGAGGCTGGTGTGGGGAAATGGATGAAGAGGTGAGGGGATTAAGAAGTACAAATGGGTAGTTACAGAACAGCCATGAGGATGTAAAGTACAGTATAGGAAATGGAGTATCCAAAGAACCTATATGCATGACCCATGGACATTAACAATGGTGTGGGTACTGCCTGAAGGAGAGGCAGTTGCTGAGTGAAAGAGGGTAAAGGGGGAAAAATTGGGTCAACTGAAATAGCATAATCAATAAAATATAATAAAAAAATAAAAACATAGATATCTCATAGAGATACTGAGTACTAAATAGCAGACTACATATAAAGTGCTTGTTCCAGAGTCTAGCACATGGTAAATGCCTAGGAATATTAGCTATTGTTACAAATCAACAACTATAATCTGCTTGCCAGAAGTTCCTTTATCGTGATATTTGGAAGCTCTGGTAACTCCTAGATAGGAAAACTGAGTGACTTTAGACAGGTAAAAAGGAAAGGGAAAAAAAGCACAGATTTTTCATATAAGTTAGCATGAGCTTCCAGTAAAATGGGCTCAGCTGAGGTCCTGGCTGAGGATCCAAACAAGCTTTACTTGATTTAGTAAGTCATATGACTGTGAGTGGATTTGACATGGAGCTATTGAAGTTTGTTTGCAGAGTCTTTCAAATTGCACGGGCTCCTTCCAGGAACCCTAGCAATATGTTCAAGGAGCACTTTGATATTTTCTCATAAATAGTACTCCCTGAATTATATGAGCTACAGGTCCCAAATCTTGAACTTGCTCCTGCAGTGGTGTCCTCTTTGCAACTCCTTGGAAATCAAGCAAAACCAAAGCTGATATAATTGTGGGCAGATGTCTTCTTGATTTGTCTCCCCTGTTTTTCAGGTTCCTTACTACTAGCTCTTGGATCCAGGAGAAAGGGTCAGGTCACTGTTCTACAGTCCCAGAAACTAGATGGCTCCTTCCACAAAAGTGAGAACCCATAGCCTGGGCACAGTGCCAGGGGACCATTTGTAGTTCTGGATCAGGAAGATTAAACAATGACCTGAAGAAGACAAATTTCAAGATCCATGCAAAGAGTTTAAAGATGTTGGTTCACTTAGTGACTCCTACTAAGGCATTAAAATGGACTATCATGTGGAACCTGGCCAAGAGAGACACTCCTTCCTTAGTAAAAAGTGCTTTTAGACTCTTCAAGAGAAAGAACCATAATGGTATTAAATACACAAGACTTGTCCAGGTGAAACTATACCTAAATTTGTTTTCTCCTTATATCCCTTCTATTGCCCTACTTTCTGATATCAAAGTTTGATCATCACTTTCCAAGAAGGGACATGAGGATGAAAAGGAAAAACACTAACTATTGACTGAATGTTCATGATTTGAGCAAAGTGTTATGGCAGCACTGCATATATAATGTCATTTTATCATCTCAACCCTCAGAAGTACTGCATTTCACAGATGAAGGAACAAAGGCAAAGAGAGGCAGGGAAAGACAGTGAGTGATGGAGATAGGACTCCAAATTCAAAATAATAATAATAATAAATAAATAAACCAAAGCATGAAAGTTCAGTTAGTTTCTTGAATTTTATTTATTTATGGGACATTCTCTATTAACATAGACAGAAACATAAAAAGGAGTTGAGAAAGGGGAAACTATAAGAGTAATGGGATTTTTTTCTTCCCTCACTCTGACAATCTAGGCCCTACTCCCTAAAGTCATGTACCACATTGGAATAGAGATAGGCAACAATGTGAGAAAGGAAGGAAAGAAAGGGGAAGAAGAATAAAGCAGGGAAGAAGAAAGGCAAAAGAAGGAGAAAGGATGTGATGGAATTTCAAGAATGGTTTTTATTTCACTGGAATGGTGCAATCCCGAAGTCTAGAATTAATTTTAGTAAATCATTACATTGCATTTAAACAGTATAGTGGATTATCTAAATTGGTTAGACCCAAGTTTAAACTCTGTTCCAATTGCATTATCTTGGATGAGTTACTTTACCTCTCCAAAATTCAATTTCCTCATATGTAAATTGGGATTAAAATAGTGCCTACTGCATACTTAGGATTGTTGAAAGATTAAATGTGTTTATACCTGCAAAGCATTTTCAGAGTGCCTGGATCATGGATAATACTCAATAAGTGTTAGAAATTATAATACCATCAAGGAATTCACAACATGGCCATCATTTCCTTTATCGATGAATTTGCACATAAAAATTGATATACTGCAAGCATTCATTCATTCATTTATTCACCTTAAAAGTTTTAATGAGCACATCCTGAGTGCTGTGGATACAGCATGAAAAACACAGACCCACTCCCTGCCTTCTTGGAGCTCACAGTCCAAAGCAGCCTTTATTCCACCTAAAACACAGAAAAAAAATAACTCTTTTATTTTTTTAGTTTCCCCCCAAGTGAACTTCTTTATTAAAATTTATTTAGTTGATGCTGCTAATTGCTTATAAAGCACCCAGTAGATCTCAGCTCACTTCAAAATGGTCTTTGATAAGGGTTTTAAGAGCTCAACAGGATGCAAGCTTCAGGCAGTTATTTCTTAGCTAATCCCTTAGAGATAAGTCTACTTGTTAAGTGTCAGGATAGAGTGTCTAACATGGGAGAGAAAAAGCCTCGATTTGTATTGGTTCATGTGTTTCATATTGCCTGGTGAGCCTCAGCTCTTTATTTTCAGGGAAGTGTCATTGAAGAGACATCTTTGTGTCATCTAACATGTGTTTAGTGATTACTTTATCTGTATGTGGTGAAGATCATACTAAACGATTGCTTCCTCTATCTAGTTAAAGCTGACAGTGTTGTCACTACTTCAGTGACAGATTCAACCAACGCAGCTTCTTTTCACAAATATGTCTTACTCTATATCAGAGAAATAAGGACAGTTTGAGAATGGATTTAGCCAGCAGTAGATAATGGATTCAATATCATATTCTTAGAGTCAATATCAGAAAAGGAAGTTGTATTTAAAGTTTGTTCTTCTTCTATCCCATAGCCCAGACCTGTTCTCTTCTTTCAATGTCAACATGGTTAATTTACTCAACTATTTAATGCTAATATTTCAGAAGTGTGTTCATGGGAGATAGTTTTTACCTTTTGCTTTCTCAATTCCTCTGCCCCTTCCAGACAACAGATGTGCATTCCAGCAATGGCCTCTAGGGTAAATATTCCTACCTTAATGAACATGACTGACTCTAGTGATGTGAATTTCTAGCCAGGATACATGGGAAATCTAGCCATTGAGGATATTATTTGGGTAGATGGAGCCTACACTTAAATAACAAGTATACAGCCAGTTATTGCTCATAAGAGCAAAGGAAATGCCCGAAAAAATCTGAAAGAAGTATTTTATTATACCTATCCTCCTCTTGTTTGAAATTAGTTGGAATCTGAGTATACGTCCTCAGAGTCATTTTAATTACCTCTCCTATTTGAAAGTATGGGCAATGTTCAGCTTCTCATACAAGCTAGTCTAGTGCGTAGCTCCTCTTTTGTTGATGAAGGAGTAATTCTAGATACTGGCATTCATTGATTTTGATTTTTCTGATAGGCTAATTTCATCAGTCTTTACCTTAAAAATGGGATAGAATAAGATAAACAAGATCTTGGCAAAGGAGTATACTGTAATATGTCAGGGCATTGGTAGAATTATGAAGCTTGTTCTAAGAAAGGAAGGAGGCAAGAAAGTTGCTGAAGCAGTTGGAATAGGGAATAGAAGTGGTCAGTCAACCAATCAGCAATGAATAATGAAAAGGTCAGGCTACTTTTGAACATTACCATGTCTTTCACAGGCTAAAGTGAGCATTAAAATTCTGAAGTCTTTCATGCTTACCAAAGTTTAGCAGGAACTGAAAATGGCATCACACCAAGATTGTGATGATATTTACAAATGATCTGAACATCTGGGGATAAATATGAGGTCACCCTTGGAGCACTGCCATCAACCTGGTCACACTTGCCACTCCCCCTCCACCCCCAATCTTTTCCTTTTCACTTCATGCATATCCATGGTACAGCTGCCTGATAAATCAGACAGAATTCTTCAAAAGGCCCCTGAGGGGCTGATAATCACAATAAATACTACAAGTTTGTCCTCACACAGACTCTCTTCAGAAGGCCTCCTAGGCTAGCCAGTTTGGTTGTTATGACTGCTCTTTTTTCTTTCATATGGGATTGATGAAATACAGTGGCTTTCCTGAGGTCACCCAGCAGGATGGGTTCCCTACCAGACACTTCCATAGTGCCTAGAGAACCAGTGATGTTGCAGAATGGGGCTCCATAGGAGCCAACAAAAATATGTCAGTGGATTATACAAAGAACTTCTTAATAAAACAACAAAATCCATTTCTGTATCAAGTCAGGGGGCTGTGCTATGTTGCTTCAGTGGGCTCTACTAACACCAATATCAACCAAATGGGGGGCTAAATTTTGTGTGTTTATAGTATGGATAATCTTAAGGGATGATTAACTACATTTTAAAAACAGAATTTTCAAAAACAGATAATCCACTTTACCACTTATGTACTCCAACCAATAACAATCAATATGCCTTCTCCTAACACAGTGGTTCTCAACTAGCTGCCATTTTGCCCAGAAAGGGACATTTGGCAATGTCTATAGACATTTTCTATTATGAAAACTGGGGAGATGGGTACTAAATCTAGTAGATGGGGGCCAGGGCTGCCGCTAAACATTCTACATTGCACAAGACAGCCCCTCAAAACAAAGACTTGTCAAGAATGTTGATAGTGCCAAGATTGAGATACAGATAGTCTTCAAGCAGAGATGAGAATTGGAACTGAAAAGGGAGAAACTGATTGTAAGTCATTTATGGAGTGTTAGCATTTCCAGGTTTTTTCCCCAGATCTGGACAGCAAGCAACTACTTCATTGCCATTCCTCCCTTTGCAGTAAACCTCTATTTTTGCAGTAAAAGTTCTATTACCTTTATCTGCATTTCTAAAGCATAAGTACAAATATTTTGGGTTTTGTTGATTTTGACTTAATGATAAAAAAAGGTGCCGTGCTGTATATAATCATTGGAGACATAGTTTTGCTCCAAATTTTAATGCTAAGATTCACCTATTTCCATGGCCAGCTTCAGGTTATTAATTTTGACTGCAATATACTATTCCATTGAATGAATGGACTATAATTTATTTTGATGAATATTCAGGTCTTCTGCAGATATTTATTATTACAAACAGCACTCTTATAAGCAATTTATATAAACTTACAGTAGAATAAACAAGTGGGACCTCATCAAAATAAGAAGCTTCTGCACGGCTAAAGAAAACATCAGCAAAATTAAAAGGGAGCTAACCATATGGGAAAATATATTCGCTAATGATACATCAGATAGAGGTTTGATCTCCAAGATATACAAAGAACTCACTGGACTCCACTCCAAGAAGACAAACTATCGAATCAAAAATGGGCAAAGGACCTGGGCAGATGCTTTTCTAAGGAGGAGATATAGAGGTCCCAGAGGCATTTGAAAGGATGCTCAGCATCACTAGCCATCAGAGAAATGCAGATCAAAACCATCATGAGGTACCACCTCACACCGGTCAGAATGGCCATCCTAAACAGATCAACAAACAACAGGTGCTGGCGAGGCTGTGGAGAAAAGGAAACCCTAGTCCACTGTTGGTGGGAATGCAGACTGGTGCAGCCACTGGGGAAAGCAGTGTGGAATTTCCTCAAAAAGCTGAAAATGGAACTGCCTTTTGATCCAGTGATTCCCCTGCTGGGACTATACCCTAAGAACACCAAAACACCAATACAAAAGAACCTATGCACCCCAATGTTCATAGCAGCACAATTTACAATAGCCAAGTGTTGGAAGCAACCTAAATGCCCGTCAGTAGATGATTGGATCAAAAAGTTATGGTACATTTACACGATGGAATACTATGCAGCAGAAAGAAAAAAAGAACTACTAAACTTCGTGACAGCATGGATGGAACTAGAGAGCATTATGCTAAGCGAAATAAGCCAGGGGGTGAAAGACAAATACCGTATGATCTCACCTATAAGTGGAACCTTACCAACAATACAAAGATGCAAGGAAAATAAGACCAGCAACACTGAAAGGAAAAGAAACCAACAGAGACAAGAAGGGAGGAAGGAGGGGGGGCGGGGAAAAGGAAGGGAAGCAGGAAAGTCAAGGAACATATAGCAAGGACTCATGGACAAAACCAAAGGGGAAGAGCTGAGGGAGGGAAGGAGGGAGGGGGGAAGGGAAAGTGGTGGGGGGTAGGCAGAGACAAATGTATTTGAAAAAATAAATTAAAATTAAATTAAAAAAATAAAAAATAAAAATATAAACTTACAGTATGCAGATACATTTTTCATTTTTTGTAATAGTGGCTATCTCTATCTCTATGTTGCAGGTTTATTAATAATTTTAATAATATAATAATGATTTTCTTTTTCTTATATTTTCTATTTTTCCTATAATGAACATGTATCATTTTTATAATAAGAAAAATGTTTTCTAAAACGCTAGGAGGTGCATTTTAAATAACGAGAACAGCCAAATATGCACAAATATCTATAAAATTGATATAACACTATAATAAAATGTCTCTTTAAATTTAGCTTAAATCCAATCTCCAGAAAATACATGAGTTTGTTGTTCTGTTAATCCAATCTCGAGAAAACTCATGAGTTTGTTGTGCTGAATTAAATCTAGACTTTAACCAAAGTAATGGGTCCATCTAGATTAACTCAATTTCTCAATTTGCTCACACAATATATAAAGCCAAAAGTAGACAGACTATACACAAACTAATACCTAACAAATAGTAAGTTATGGCAAGATTGGTGTCAAGAGACAAAGAAGAGCAATTCCCTGCTTGTCAAGGTCCTTAAAGAGTCAACTACCTCTCAAAACTGGTGTGAGGTGGGGAATCCTCTTTCCTAGGGAGAAAAAAACCTGCTTAGACTTGTTGCAAAAATATAGATAGTGATAAAATGTGAAAATAAACTTTAAATGATCAAATAAAGACTGATACGGACAACAGCAAAAGTTTATTTTTATTCCCCTTCACATACACACACACACACACACACACACACACACACACTGCAAACACTATATCATCCTCAAGGTTACAGTCTGGCCATTCAAGATTAAACCTGATGATTATAAATCATAATCTATTTCCAGCCTCTGTGAACAGGTGATGGCTAAGGGGTGACATGGTCACCACTGTGCAGTTATACTGGGGAGGGGAGTCGCTTGCTCTGCCACAGAAAAGGCAACAAACGACTCAAGAGAGGAAAGCTGGAAGGGAGGCTGTGCCCCCAAACACTAGCTGAGGCAGACAATACAGAAATGGTTCCATTTATCCACGTCCCTTCTCTTGCTCCCATCACCCTTTCTAAACTTATCAGAGAAAATACAAATGAAGTCCTGAATTAACTGCATTTTTTTGTTAATTTTCCACCTTATTTTTCCTGAAGGGAGATGCTTACCTCAATGCTAAAGGGTATTTTTTCCCTTCTGTATGACAGAGCCAGCATCCCCTGCTGTGAACAGTGGTTAGAATTGTGTGATCTGAGAGTTGAACAGAAATGTCATATAATACAAGATAAAAAGTGTGAAGGGATGCAGAAAAGAAGAGAGGGGAATAGCAGTGTGACCAACTATGGGAACAATTCATCTTTTAAATCTAAAAAGTTCCTCCTTCAAAGAAAATGTCAGTCCACTGGAAGCAAAAAGCTATAAAGAGTGTAAGCTACTGTCAAATGTACTACCTTTTGTCACTGGAGAGAAAAACGGACAGGTAGTATGATTCCTGCTCATACTTCTGCATGATGGGACCCAAATGTGCACACAGGCACATGCAGAAAGACAGATCTGCAAGCCGAAGAGATACTGGATGCAGAGAAGCTCACAGTGTTTGCCAGAGGTCTTAGGGGGATCTTCTATTTTATTCTGTAGTGATGCCCTTTTTGTTGACAAAAGTAAATTGATGATAGTCAAGAGGGAAGCATTTGGTGGAAAAATTCTGTTGACCCTTCTCAGATTGAATTTGACCACAGAACAGGATACCAGCAGTTGCAGAAATGATAGATTATTGTAATGACTGCCAGAATGGCCTTTTGGCATGTTTAAATGGCAATAAATTTCACCAGGAAGAAGGCAATTTTACTACTTTAGAGCAGTAAGGAAACACGGTGTTTAAGGTGTAAATAAATCGTGGGTCATTAACAGCAAGTAGATTCTGTCTGCGGTGCCATTCTCAATCAGTGGCTATTCATATTTAATTTAATTACGTGCATTTACTTAGCCAATTATGCTTTTTTTGTTCTAGGTCATAGACTTCTCAGGCTGACAATTTTGCTTTCTTCCTGTCTCCCTTATGTCCATAAACACAGCCGAAGTTTCTCCCTCGTTTTTCCTTCCGCAGGTATATAAATATGTTCAGGGTAGTTCAATAAGCCTAGCTCACTGAATAGCCTACTGAGATGATTAAATTAGAAACTGATCTGCTGTGTGGTCTTTTCCTTGGCTCCAAAATCCCCTCTGTCCCTCACTCATTAATCTGGATCCGTTCTTCACTGAACTCTGCCATTAAAGAAGGAGACGAGAGGGAGAGGTGTGCAATGAAGTTTGACATTTCCTCAAAAATGATTCTATTAAAACCCACTTACATTTATAGCTCCATCTCATTTGTGAATGTTAACAAGTTGCAATTTCATCAAGAGAAAGATATTGGGATCTAATCAAGTCAAAGGCCTGCTCACACTGGTATGGATTGTGTTTTTGAAGCATCACTTTAAAAGGTCACTTTTAAATACAATTTTAAGGGTGATAATTAACAAAAGTTCATTAATAATATCTGCTTATGGGCCATTTAAAACATTTGGGCTCCATCTAGAGTATCAGTTTCAGGCCAAATTGAGCTCATTTAAACTTGTGTCAGCTTTGACCAGAGGAGCAAAATTCAAGACACACACTGCAAATCAGACAGGTCAATACCATGCTGTACAGAATCCAATCGGTGCTGAATTTGGTCTGGCCAAACAAGCACAATCCCTCCAAAAGCCTAAATCTCACTTTATACTAAGCACAGTGTGAATTGTCCTTTCTCAATATGACTTAAAGGACAGTCCCAGTGATTAGTCCCAAGCCTCAATATTACCTCCCAAACTAGGCACCTGGATTTCTTTCTATTGGAAAGGTGTTCCGTTCCTATAATTTGGCAAACTGCCAGGAACATACCAGGAGCCCCAACCACCTTTAGGCCAAAAGCATTGCCTTCTTTATCTCAGAGTACCCCCAAGCACTACTTAAATTCTGGGCAGCCTGTGTACAGCGTGGAGGATACAGGGGTGCTCACTACATTGACTTACCAACTAGCCCAGAGCTCATGTCATTGGCATCCCAGGTGGAAATGGAGGAGAAAATTCAAGAAGATATTAAACAGAGCAAGCTACCAGTGGAAGTTTCAGAAGGCAAAATCTGAGGAATCAGGTTGAAAAGATGAGGAGTTATAGTAATAGAAAAGATTCATTAATGTACAAGTTTGAAAATTTTAGAAAATAATCTATCAATTGTCTTATTTTACAAATGAAGAAGGAGAGACCCAAAAATCTGAGTGGCTTTCTCATGGCTAACAGAGTTTGGCAATCAACCAGGACTAATATAAGGACTTCTGACTGTTAATTCTGCTATTCCAGCAAATGGCATTCCAGGAACAGCAAACTCACTGACAGTGCTATCAAACTGCAGCAGAGATCAGAGGACCTGAGGAGCAGCTGAAATCCAGGACCACTCACAGGAGCCTGAGAAAACCCGCAGGTGTGTCCTCATCTCGTCCTGTGGCATGAGGTTCCGTGTTTGCAATTCCTGAAAACAAAGGTCTGGTGTGTTTGGGTTGCAGGGGTGGGAATGCACAGTTTTCCGAGTCCATACATCATTTTCCAAGGCTCTGGCTCATTTTTGTCATTATTACTAGAGAGATAAAAAGAATTCTGTGGAGGGCAGAGTATTTTTAGATTTCAGGGCAACGTTATCTGGCTCTGGCTGAGATAAATGTGAAGGGTCAGAACCTTGCCAGTTTTTGCTGCAGTAAGTCAGGTTGACCACATGTGGGGAAGATGGAATTTTTATAGAAGCTGTCAACATTTAAAAGCATATAGTCACATGCAGTGATAAGTCAAGCCTCCCATGTTTTTAATGGACTTGCCTCCCAGACTCACTTGCCCAGCTGATGATAGCCTTATCTCTTAGTGCTTAGTAAATGATCCAGCTAGATCAACCCCCAGTCAGGCAGACTAAGGGGACGTCTGCCTGTGTTCCCTTTGTTTACCATGTCCAACAAAGCTAATCGCAGGTTAACAAAAATGTCCCTGCACAGGGTAATCATGACCACAGGAAAGGTAATGGTGATGATGATGATGATGATGATGATGATGATGATGATGATAATGTTAATGCCAGCATATGAGGTGTATAGGACAGCTTTCTCTACTTACTGATGGGTGATAAACTATTAAAGCAAATAGCCTGAGATAAGATGTAAATGAAGAAACTTTAGTCAATAAATGACTGTTTACTTCACATCATGAATAAATACAGTGGCCTTATGACCAAAAAATATTTCATTTTCTGTCTGTTTGATTTCTACTTGGTTGGATTTATGATTTGCTTATTTTGTCAGGTTGATCAGGTACAATTAGCATGTCTTTCTAACAAAGATTAATAACTCTTCAGGTCAACAAAGGGCAATTAGATATGGCATATATTATAACAATACAGTGTGAAGGAGACTTACTTATTTGATCTCATGCTATTAGTCATATGCATGGTGTCGCAGACTCCCATCTATACCACCTCAATAAGGGAGAAAAACCGAAACCAGTTCATCCAAGTAAGGGACACTTTAGTTTAAAGCTAGTTGTCCTCATTTGATGCTTCCAAAAGGAGTTGTTTTTAATTGGCTTTATGATGGTAACATCTACTGAATAACTAACATATGCCAGATACAATGCCACATGTTTAATGTGCAGTTTTAATTTAATTTTTACATTAAGCCTATGAGAGAGGTATGAAAAAAAGTTGCTTCTTGCTCACCCAATATCTATTCTCCCTTTTGGCCTCAGCAATATATTCACAGTGACAATATTGCCAGCTAAAAAGACATTTCTCAGCTTTTTCTATAACTAAGAATGGCCATACATTATAGAATAATTACTAACCAATGAAATTTATGCAGAAGAGTTGTTTGGCACTTCAGGGGTAGTTTGTTAAAGAAAGTGATCACTGTTTTTGCCCTTCCCCCATTTCCTCCATCCTTGCCTGAAAACATATGCAACAGCTCTAGCAGCCATCTTGGATCATGCATTAGGATGTTAGAAGATAGAAGCCTCAGTGATTCTGATGATATCTCTTACACAGAGAGAAATAAAGTTCCATCTTTCCTAAGCTACTAATCTTTCATATTTTCTATTCTATGTAACTCAATCTAACCTAGTGTAATAGGTAAATATTATCATTCTCATTATAGAGATTAGGAAACTGAGGTTAGTAAGTGGCAGAGCTGAAATTTGAACACAGGTTATCTGACTCTAAAGCCTTTGTTGTTAATAAGACATTGCTTATTAAGAGCAATTAAAATGGCAGCTTCCATTTATGACCATACCCCCTGAACACACAGGATCTCATCTCATAAAATGGCAGCTTTCTTCCTTTGCCTACCTCTATCTATCCCATCCCACCTTTCCCTCTGGCTATCACCACGCTGTTGTCTGTGTCTGTGCTATATATACATGAAAGTCTGTCCAGAGAGTGTTCAGCCATGTAATATGAAAAATAGAGACATTTACTGAAGAAGATACAAGACACATTGTGCATAGGACAATGATACCTCAGTCCCCTTCAAAGTAGGCACCTTGGGACCTCACACACTTCTCCCAATCGCAATCAGCTGTCCCTTCGCATTTTCCTGAATCTCATCGATGGTCTTTTTGCGGGGGAAAGACAGAAGCTGTAGGCCCCAAATCTGGGCTGTAGTGGGGCCAAGTCACCTGGGTGATTTGATGTTTCACAAAAAAACTGTGCACAAGACATGATGCATGAGCAGGAGCATTGTGGTGGTGAAGCTCCAGTTACCAGTTGCCCATAGCTGCAGCCTTCTGAATCACCTGAATAGTTTCCATGGAGGAATGTTAAAGATGAATACAAAATTTGATGCAGATTCATTGCTATACTTGTTTAGTCATTTTGAATGGACGGCCACAGAGTACACATACTCACTTAATGGGGTGTCTACTCCCCCCACTGAATAGTACAATGAAGGCATCATTGTTTATGCATATAGATTCCAGTCCATTCTCCTTGGCTGCCAGGTTACATCTGTGTCACCCAAACCATTCCTGTTATATTAACAATGGCTGGTATTTTTCTGAACAGACCTCATATATGTTTTTATGGGGACAGAAAGAGACTTTACTTAGAGCAATAGGTACACAATGCCGTGTACAGATGATGTTTTTATGAATTGTACACTTGAAACTTGTATGGTTTTATGAACCAATATCACCCCAATAAATTCAATGTAAAAATATTAATTGAAAAGAAATGGAAGCTTCTTGCCTTTACTCCTCACAGTCTTCACTAGAGCCATTTGAGATTTGTTTTAATTCTTCAAACCAAGCTGGTCCTGCTCTGTCTTGCTTTAGACATTCACATATGTCACTTCCTTTGACTGAAAAGTACTTCTCCCTGTTCTTTGCCTGGATAATACCTAATTCAGCTTTTAAAACTTGACTTATACATTACTTCCTCTGGGGGGAAAAAAAAACTCCCCTGATCTCTCTAGTCTGGTTAAGTTTCCCTCCAAAATACCATCACTATTTCTCTCATCACTCAGCATTTATCACTCATCATTAAATCCCAATCAACATGAGAGAAGACACTATGTCTCTCCTTGTTATCTTGTGCAATTACATAGAACAGTGCCTGGTGCCCACACAGGGCCAGGAATAGTTCTTGCTCCTACTAGTCAGTCAAGAAAACCTCATAATTCATGGGCACAATGAATGGAGCAGAGAACTCAGAAATATCTTGCCTTAGTAGCCAGGAAAAATTAGTCAGAGACTGGATATGGTTCTGGTCCTCCTAACAAATCTTGAAAGCAAGACCTAATTTTAAATTAACTATGTCCTGCATGGTGGAGAAGGGCAAATGGAAAAACTGGGACAACTGTAATAGCATAATCAATAAAATATACTTTTAACTAAAAAAAAAATTAATTAACTGTGTCCCAGAACAAAGTTCAATATTTTTTATATCTGGCATCAAATCAAAGAGTACAAGCATGTAAAAAAATCACAAAATCATGCCCCATCATAATAAGAGAAAAATCAATTAATTGAAATTGACCCAAATGTTAGAATTAACAAACAAGAACATTAAAACAGTTTATATAATTACCCAAAACATATTTAAGACATAGAAGATATTTTTTAATTCAAATTCATCCTCTAGAGATAAAAACTATGGTGTCTAATATTTTAAAAAATACACTAGATGGAAGTAATGGCAGATTAGTATTGCAAAACAATATATTAGTGAAGCTAAAGAATGAAATATTAACTTTCCAAAAGGACATACAGAAAGACAAATAATTTTTTAAATGAAAATACCATCAGTGAACTTGAATAATTTTAAGCAGCCTAATATATGTTTAATTAGAGATTCCAAAAGAGGAGAATTTTTTTAAATATTTGAAAAAATAATGGCAAAAAACTTACAAACTTGATGAAATTTATAAATCCACAAATCCAAAAATCTCAATGAAACACAAGTCCAGGAAATATGAAGAAAACTACACCAAGACACATCATAATCAAATTTCTCAAATCCAGTCATAAAGAGATAAACTTAAATACACCCCGAGGAGAAAAGGTCACAGTTCATTTAGTGGAAAAAAGATCAAGATAATGGCAATTTCTTGTAAGAGACAAAACAAGGAAGAAGACAGCAATATCTTTACAGTACTGAAAGAAAACAAAAGCTGTCAACCTAGAATTCTATACTAGCAATAATACATTTCAAAAATGAAGGTCAAAAAATACTTCTTCATATATACAAAAGCTGAAATAATTCGTTAGCAGATTCACACTACCAAAGATATTAAAAGAATTCCTTCAAGCATAAGGAAAACAATAATTGAAAATATGGATCTGCATAAAGGAATAAAGGGCGTAAGAAATGGTAATAACATGAAAATATATTATTTTTCTTGTGATTTAAATCTCTTTAAAAGTTAACTGACTGCTTAAACAAAATGTAAAATAATGCATTGTGGGTTTTATAGTATATGTAAAAAGTAAACCTCTGACAATAAATAAGGCAAGAAGAATGGAAAAGGAAGTACTATTGTAAGGGTCTTACTATTTGAACCAGTATAGTATTACCTGGAGGTGGCCAGTGATAAGTTAAATATAAATGTTTTAAATGCTAAAACATGCATTAAAATAATCAAATAAAGAATTATACCTAATAATCCAAGAAAGAAGATAAAAATAAAATCTTTTAAAAAAATACTTAAACCAAAATAAATCAGAAAAAGAGGGAAGGGAACAAAGCACAGGACAAAAAAATTATAGGCTTAAACTTAATCTTGTCAATAATATCGTAAAATGTAAATGGTCTAAACACTGAAAAGATTATCAAATTAGATTTAAAAAGGAAAGACCTAATTACACACTACTGCAAGAAACACACTTTAAATATAAATATACAAATAAATTAAAGAAAAAAAATGAAAAAAGATAAACCACAATTATACTAAGTAAAAAAATAAAAGCTACAGTAGATGATACATTAATAACAAAGTACTTTTCAAAGCAAAGAATATTAGCTGGGACAAAGAAGGTTATTTTATAATGATAGAGGGGTCAAGTCATCAAGAGGACGTAACAATCCTAAATGTTTATGTGCCTAATAACATAGCTTCAAAGTACATGAAACAAAAACTGTTAAAACTGCAAGGAGAAACAGACAAATCCACAATTATATTTGGAAATGTCATACTCCTACTTAAATCATTGATAAAACAAGTAGACAGAAAAACAGTGAGGTTGTAGAACACCTGATTAATATTATCAGCCAACTTGACCTAATGGATAACCTGACAGTTATAAAACCATCCCTTCAACAACAGCCATACACTTTCTTTTCAAGTGCTCATAGAACATTTTCAAAGATGGGGACAGGAATGGAAGGATTTAAAAGGGCACAGAAAACTTCTGAGTGCTGTAGGTATGTGCATTAGTTTAACTATGGTGATGGTTTCATGGGTACATATATATGTCAAAACCTGTTAAACTATAAAATTTAAGTATACGCAGATTATTCTCCATAATACCTCAATAAAGTCATTTTAAATACACACACCCCCACACACACATATATAGCCTGCCCAAAAAAAGTCCAGCCATTGTTATTGTAATAAGAACACTTTGTATGACATCAATGTAGTCTGGCAGGCAAGAATGGATTGGAATGTGCATGCATGAACAATAATGACTATACTGTACTACTCAGTGGAGGCAGTAGATACCTCATTGTGTGAGCATGTGTACTGTGTGGCCATTGCATTCAAAATGACTAAGCAAACAGAGCAACAAATTTGCATCAAATTTTGTATTCATCTTGAACATTCCTCCATGGAAACTATTCAGATGATTCAGAAGGCCACAGCTATGACCAACTGATGACTGGCTGGATACTCTTTGAACAGACCCATACATACATACGGATATATTTGTATATACACACATACACACCAAGATCTCTCCAGAAAGCATCCAAATGTGTACTGTGGAAAATAGAGACATTTATTGAAGATACAAGATACAAGACACATTGTACATATGACCATGGTGTCTCAGTCCTCTTCAAAGTAGGCACCTTGGGACCTCACACAGTTCTCCCAGCATCTCTTCCACTGTTCAAAACACTCTGCAAAATCTTTTGTTGGAATCTCCATCCATCACAACCATCCTATAAGCTCAGAACTCTCATTATTTCCATTTTATAGGTAAGAAAAATAGAGCACAAGAGGGAACTTTGCCTAAGGTCACATGGCAAGAGTGGTAGAGCTAGGATTTAAACCCAGGCAGTTTGACCCTTGTGTCTATTCTCACAGGCACCATGTCAATCAGTCATTCATTCATGACATAAATGTTTATTGAGTGTCTTCCATGTACCAGAATCCATGCCAGGATCCAGACATAAAGGCACTGAGTACTAGGCAGAAGACAGAGTGCACCCTGAAAAGCATGAGAAAAAAATAGAAGAGGGAGGTGACTGGGAAGTGTGGAGATGAAGGATTAGAATTCTATCTTTCCTTATCTCACTGGTTTACTGCTGGTGATAAAACTTAGAATTCTCCATAGAGTTGGCTTCTGCTTTTGCCATTGTCCTGCCTCTTTCATTGTAAGCTTTGGAGGTTGTTTGCCCACCCGAATGCCGGTTCCATCACTTAGAACCTGGCCAAGTGACTCTTAAACTCTTGGAGTTTCACCTCTAAAACAGAGATGTAAACTCTTACAGCCTGCCTCACCAAATCTTTTGGGAGAATTAAATGAACGAGTCCATGCAGATACAGCACTAAAAGTTTTCCTGTTTTCCCTGGAGTAAGTTCTAGAAAATTTGTCTTTGACAGTCCATTTGGTTAATGATCTGAAAGACTTCTCCCAATCAGCTTCCCAAGACTAAAGAAAAGAATTTCCTCCTACTGCTTTCTCCCTGGAAAATGGGATGATGTACATTTTCCAAAAGACCCCTTAAAAAACAGATAAAAAATATTTTCACAGGGGACAAATACTCTCCCCAGGAAGCTGTTTGGAATTACAGTAATAGTTATCTTTGGTTGACTGACCTGAGGATCTAGGAGCTATGAGCACATTCATTTAAAATTAAAAGGAAAAAAAATCCTGAAATCCTGACTGAACTACTGGTTCCTAAAGACTTCTTAAACTCAAAATCAAGCTCAATTAAATTTCACGTCTAGTTCCATTCTATCTCAGCCCTAAACTTATTCTGTATTCATTTATTATTTATATCAATAATTATTTTTATATTCACTATTTTTATTTCTATTTATTGTTTATGTATAGCTCTCTCATCATGCAATATTAACCAGGCTATAACATCGGCTCTGATGGAAGAGTGGACTCCTTTTTCATTTACCTTTATAAATATTTCAAACTGGAAGCCAAAATGCACAATTCTTTCATTTTTGCATAAGCTCCTTGATGTGCTAAGTTATGAAGTACTACAAACTCTTTGCTATGAGTCCCAAAAGAAAGGCATAACTACCCCAAAACTTCTCTGCATTTAAGAAGATACTTATACATAGAAATGATATGTCACTGACTAAACTATAACTAAGAACAGACCTCCCAAGACATCTAGAGGGCATGTGACTGTTGTGTTAGAGAAAACTACTGAGTCACAGATCAAGTAGAAGAAAATGCCATGCTAATTTAGCAATTTTGGTTTGTATTTATCTTTGTGTTAACTCTAAATCTCATTTAACAGTATACTTAATCCAAACATTATAAAGCACCACTATAGGGATGACAAATTCCAGTCACTTCAGGAACAAATGATTATTAAACATTATATTATATTGCATTTCACAAATTTATGAAAATTGTGCATTGGTCTCTACTAAAATTTTAATTTCCTCAACACATAGAATATGTGTAACTTTTTAATGAATGAGTCTGATAGCTGAGCAATGATTCAGTCACTAACAATAGGGAGATATATATATACATACATACATATATATACATAAACATATTGGGATAAATCTGATCATACAAAAGTTTTTTTCTATTGAAAGTTACTGAAAAAAGAGCCAATCTATCCTTTGATTACAAGTACTCTAAGTTTCTATACCTGATCATTCTGTAGTAACAATATCAGTGCTCAAACTATACTATAAAACTACAGTAATCAAAACAGTATGGTACTGGCATAAAAACAGATATGCAGATATGCAGCTCAAGAGAATGAAATAGAGGACCCAGAAATAAATCCTTGTTTGCATGGTCAATTAATGTATGACAAAGGGAGCAAAAATATATAATGGGGTAAAAAAATATCTCTTTGATAAGCAGTATTGGAAAAACTGGACAGATATAGGTAAAAAATAAAACTGAACCACTTTCTTATAACATATACAAGAATAAACTCATAATAGATTAAAGACTTAAAAGTCAGACCTGAAACCATAAAACTCCAAGAAGAAATCATATATAATAAACTCTCTGACTTTGTTCTTAGTAATCATTTTTTCTGATGTATCTCCTCAGGCAGAGAAAACAACATAAAAATAAACAAACTGGACTACATTAAACTAAAAAGTTTTTGTACAGCAAAGAAAACCATCAACAAAATGAAATGTTACCATTTACCACCACATGGCTGGACCTAGAGGGTATTATGCTAAGTGAAAGTAGTCAAACAGAGAAAGACAAATACCATATGATTTCACTTACAAGTGGAATCTAAAGAACAAAATAAATGAACAAACAAAACAGAAACAGATGGGTTTTTGGCTTCTGGCCAAGATGAAGGGATAGATAGATATGCTTTGTTTCCTCACACAACCAATAAAAAATAACAAATTTAAAAACAAAAAAAACAACCATAATTGCCAGAAAATCTGACAACCAAGGGGTTAAAGAAGAAATATTCATCCTGATCAGTAGGAGGGGTGGAGGTGGATAGCTGGGGCAGAGAGGACGCATGGCAAGGTGGCGGACTAAGCAGGTGAGGCAGTGGCCAGCAGACTGGGTGGCCCAACTTTCACATGCAGACAAGCCAGGAGGAACAACTGGGGAGCAAGACACACTGCGCAATGCAGGGCTCTGGCATGGAAAACTAAGCCTCAAAACCCCTGGCTGTAACACCCTGTGGGAGTTGTAGTGGCAAGAGAAACTCCCAGCCTCACAGGAGACTTCATTGGAGAGACCCATGGAGTCCTTGAATGTGCGCAAACCCATCCACTTGGGAATCAGTACTAGAAGGGCCCAATTTGCTTGTGGGTTGTGGTAGCAGGGGAAGTGACTGAAAGTGGGGTGACAGCCAAGCAAGAGGTATTGTTCTCTCTCTTATATCTCCCCCACTTATAGCATCAAAACTCAGGGAAGCAGTTGCTCTGCCCTGGTGAATATCTAAGGCTCTACCCCTTACATAACAGGTGTGCAGAGACAAAGAAATATAGCAGAAATAAAAGAACAGATCAAGAGAACAAAGATGGCAGAGGAGTGAATGGAAGTCGCACTGACCTCCCAGGACAAACCTGGAATTATCACTAAGTTGTGGATATATCACCTGGAACAAATGACAGAATAGCAAAAGAGGAGCTTTATAACCTCAGACAGACAGAAGAATCAGCTTTAGCACAACCTGACTGGTAAGGAGTGCGGTACAGACTCAAGAAAGCAGGCAAGGCAACCATGGGTGACAGCACCAGAAGGATATTGAAATGACCAGTTGGATCCCTTTGAGAAGAGCAGGTTCTAAACCATAAGCGGGGATCTCCAGCCTACAGCACCAGAGCCCAAAAAGTACACAAATAACAGCCAGATGCAAGGAACAGCAGAGTTGCTCTCTGCCAGAGACTGGCAGCTAGAGACACAAAGAGCCATTTAAATGGCCAACACATAAATTTTTATTTGCAGCCACTTACCCTGGTCTCCGGCAAAGGTGGGGGCAAAGTCGGCTAGAGACACCTGAGGAAAGACTGGCAAAGGAGGCTTTGGGGAGAGAACGGAGAGAGTGGTCGGCAGGGTCCCAATGTAGACAGCAGCAGCCATCTTGCTCAGGCAGATCACACCCCTGAGCAGCAGCAGCATGAGAGGACCCAATAATCCTGCCCCCAGTGGGGACTCTGCCCTTCCCTGTGGTGTCTCTAAATCAGCCTGCTGAGTGCAGAGGGACTAGATCAATAGCTGAAGGAGACAGCTAGAGAGAGTAGATTCCTGAAAGTTTTGAACAGACTGCCTAAGATCATACAGGGACAACATCTGACATTACAGAGGCAGATCCAGAAAGAGAAGAAAACAGCAGTCTTCTGCCATGGAGGTTCACACCACAAAGTCAGGAAATCAAGACAGATCAATTTAAGAAGCAGAAGCAAAAGAGAAGAGCATCACATAAAATGGGAAGACAAAGAAACACCCACCAGTTGAAGGGAAAGGAGGAATCCCCAGAAAGAGAAATAAAAAAAATAGAGGCAAGTAAACTATCATATATTGAGTACAAAACAACGGTTCTAAGGAAGCTCAATGAGCTCAGTGACCTCAGAGAGAATTAGAAAATCTACAGGGAAACTATGAGGAACTTACTGCAAACTAAATCAGCATGAAAAAGGACATAGAAACTATCAATAAGATGCAAAAGGAAATGAAGAATGCAATTTTTGAATTGAAGAACACAGTACAAGGAATCAAAAGCAGACTAGATGAAGCTGAGGATCATATCAGTGAGCTGGAGGACAAGATAGAAAAAAGCTCCCAAAAAGAGTAAGAACATGAAAAAAGACTCAAAAAGAATAAAGAGACATTGGGGGAAACACAAGACAACCTGAAACTTAATAATATCCATGTAATAGGGATACCAGAGGAGAAGAAGAGGAGCAAGGGACCAAAAAACCTGTCTGAAAAAGTAATGATGGAAAACTTCCCTAATTGGAGGAGAGAAAAAGTCACACAAGTCCAGGAAGCACAGAGGGTCCCATTCAAGGGGAAGCCAGTGAGGCCCACTCCAAGACACATCATCTTTAAAATGGCAAATATCGAAGACAAACAGAGAATCCTAAAGGAAGCAAGGGAGAAAAAAGTAGTAAGGTACAAGGGAGCCCCAACATAGCTAGCAGCTGACTTTTCAACAGAAACACTACAAGCCAGAAGGGAATGGCAAGAAATATTCCAAGTCATGAAAAGCAAAAGCCTGCAACCAAGACTGCTCTACCAGTAAGGCTTTTAATTAAAATGGAAGGTGAAATAAGGAGGGTCCCTTACAAAAGAAGGCGAAAAGAATACGTCTCCACCAAACCAGCATTGTAAAATATGCTAAAGAGACTGCTTTAAGAAGATAAAGAAAAAGAGTCTATGACTATTCAGTTCATTTCACAGTCACTAATACTTGATATTACCAATATTTTTAATACTTAGTAATCTGATTGTGACAATGATGTTATTTTCATTGTTCCTTTATTATTTGTTGAAACTAAATCTATTTTTGTAAACTTCGTGCCTATTTCTATTATTTTTTAAAAAAACTTTAAATGACTTTTCAGATTCTTTATCCATTTTTTGATCAAAGGTTTGTAGAATTTTTGCCCCCCTCCCCAAAAGAAACAAACTATTAACATGTTTTTGATGTCTTGCAAATACTTTCCTATTCTATTACTTGTCCTTTAACTTTTTTATATGTATATTACTATAGAGTCTTAAATGTTTAATATAGTCATGTTGTCAATATTTTACTTTATAGCTTTTGGGTTTGAATCGGTTACTTCAGGGTAAGAAATATATTATTTTGAATTTTCTCCAAAAACTCCTTAGATTTTACATATTGATTTTTAACTCACCTGAATATTTCTTATATAATGTGTGAAATAGGGCTCTATATTTATTTTATTTCAAGTAATAGTGGTCCACACATCTTATTTGTTGAATAAGCCTTATTTTACCCATTGATATGAAATATTGATTTAATCATATTACATTGTTAGACAGATATATATACATTTGTTTCTAGAATACTCACTTTATTTCATTGATCTACTTGATTACTTCTGTGCTGGTGTCATGTTGTCTTAATTGCTGAGACCGTATAATGGATTTAAAGTTTTTAATATTTTATAATGGATCTTGATATTTAAAAAAGTAAATAAACAGAATCAATCTGCATTTGAAAGAAAGAAAGATAGAAAGAAAAGAAAGAAAGAAAGAAAGAAAGAAAGAAAGAAAGAAAGAAAGAAAGAAAGAAAGAAAGAAAGAAAGAAAGAAAGAAAGGAAAAGGAAGAAAGGAAGAAAGGAAGAAAGAAAGAAAGAAAGAAAGAAAGAAAGAAAGAAAGAAAGAAAGAAAGAAAGAAAGAAAGAAAGAAAGAAAGAAAGAAAGAAAGAAAGAAAGAAAGAAGGAAGGAAGGAAGGAAGGAAGGAAGGAAGGAAGGAAGGAAGGAAGGAAGGAAGGAAGGAAGGAAGAAAGAAAGAAAGAAAGAAAGAAAGAAAGAAAGAAAGAAAGAAAGAAAGAAAGAAAGAAAAAGAGAAAGAAAAAGAGAAAGAAAGAAAGGAGTTCCTACCTTTTACGACATCATGAATGGAACTAGAGAATATTATGCTAAGTGAAATAAGCCAGTCAGTGAAAGGCAAATAGTATATGATCTCACTGATGAGTGGAATCTATTCAGCAAAATAAACTAACCAACAGAATAAACCACAGACAAGGAAATGTGGAGCAGACTGAAAGTGACCAGAGGGGCTGGGGAAGGAGGACAATTGTGCAAAGATTGAGAAGGGACTAAACAAAAAACTTGTAAGAAGGACCCATGGACATGGACAACGGAGTGAGAATTGACGATGGGTGAGGAGGGCAGGGTGGGATGGGTGAAGAAGGGCAAAGAGGGGAAAACTGAGACAACTGTAATAGAATAAACATGATTTAAAATTTTTTTTAAATTAAAAAGAAAAATTTTTTTAAAAACAGATCAAAGATCAAAACTTCAAAACTAGAACTAAGCAATGAGAAGATAGCCAACCTACCAGATGCATAGTTCAAAACACTGGTAACCAGGATGCTCACAGAAATGGTTGAATACAGATACAAAAATGAGGAAAAAGGGAAGGCTATGCAAAGTGAAATTAAGCAAAATATACAGGGAAACAATAATGAAGAAAAAGAAACTGGGACCGAAATCAACAATTTGGAACAGAAGGAAGAAATAAACTTTTAACCAGAACAGAATGAAGAAACAAGAATTAAAAAAAAAAATGAGGAGAGGCTTAAGAACCTTTGGGACAACACTAAACATTCCAACATCCAAATCATAGGGGTGCCAGAAGGATAAGAGGAAGAGCAAGAAATTGAAAACTTATTTGAAAAAATAATGAAGGAAAACTTTATCAGTCTGGCAAAGGAAGTAGACTTCCAGGAAGTACAGGAAGCTCAGACAGTCCCAAAAAAATAGGACCCAAGGAGGACCACACCAAGGCACATCATAACTAAATTACCCAAGATTATCAAAACACTCAGCAAAATGGAAATAAATGGGGCATTCCTCAATGTAATAAAGGCCATATATGAAAAATCAACAGCCAACATCATACTCAATGGGCAAAAACTAAAAGCTTTCCCACTAAGATCAGGAACACGACAAGAATGTCCGCTTTCACCACATCTCTTCAACATGGTATAGGAAGTCCTAGCCACAGCGGTCAGACAAGAAAAAGAAATAAAAGGCATCCAAATAGGAAACGAGGAAGTAAAACTATCATTGTTTGCAGATGACATGATAGTGTACATAGAAAACCCTGTAGACTCCATCAAAAACTCCTCAACCTAATAAGTGAATTTGGCAAAACAGCAGGATACAAAGTCAATATTCAGAAATCAAAGGCATTTTTATACACCAGCAATGAAATAGAAGAAGAAGAAATTAGAAAAAAATACCATTCAATATAGCAACAAGAAAAATAAAGTACTGAGGAATAAATTTAAACAAAGAGGTAAAAGACTTGTATGCAGAAAACTATACAACATTGAAGAAAGAAAGTAAGGAAGACACAAATAAATGGAAGCATATACCGTGCTCATGGATTGGAAGAATTAATATCATCAAAATGTCCATACTACCCAAAGCAATTTATACATTCAATGCAATCCCTGTTAAGATACCAATGATGTATTTCACAGAAATAGAACAGACATTTCAAAAACTTATATGGAACCATAAATGACCCCGAATAGCAGCAGCTATTTTGAGAAAGAAAAACAAAGTAGGAGGGATCACAATACCGGACATCAAACTCTACTACAAAGCCACTATACTCAAAACAATCTGGTACTGGCACAAGAACAGACCCATCGACAAGTGGAACAGAATAGAAAGCCCAGAAATAAGCCCAGGTCTCTATGGGCATCTAATATTTGACAAAGGGGGCAAAAGCATAAAATGGAGCAATAATAGCCTCTTCAACAAATGGTGTTGGGAGAGGTGGATGGCTACATGCAAAAAATTGAAATTGGATCATCAGCTGACACCATACACAAAAATAAAGTCAAGATGGTTAAAAGACTTAAATATAAGTCGCAACACCATAGAAGTCCTAGAGGAGAATATTGGCAGGAAACGCTGAGATATCCCACGCAGCAATTTTTTCACTGATATGTCTCTTAAAGCAAGGGACATAAAGGAGAGAATAAACAAGTGGGACCTCATCAAAATAAGAAGCTTCTGCACGGCTAAAGAAAACATCAGCAAAATGAAATGGGAGCCAACCGTATGGGAAAATATATTTGCTAATGATACATCAGATAGAGGTTTGATCTCCAAGATATATAAAGAACTCATTCAACTCCACTCCAAGAAGACAAAAGATCCAATCAAAAAATGGGCAAAGGGCCTGGGCAGACGCTTTTCCAAGGAGGAGATACAGAGGGCCCAGAGGCATTTGAAAGGATGCTCAGCATCACTAGCCATCAGAGAAATGCAGATCAAAACCACCATGAGGTACAACCTCACACCGGTCAGAATGGCCATCCTAAACAGATCCACAAACAACAGGTGCTGGCGAGGCTGTGGAGAAAAGGGAACCCTAGACCACTGTTGGTGGGAATGCAGACTGGTGCAGCCACTGTGGAAAGCAGTGTGGAATTTCCTCAGAAAGCTGAAAATGGAACTGCCTTTTGATCCAGTGATTCCCCTGCTGGGACTATACCCTAAGAATCCCAAAACGCCAATTCAGAAGAACCTATGCACCCCAATGTTCATAGCAGCACAATTTGCAATAGCCATGTGCTGGAAGCAAACTAAGTGCCCATCAGTAGATGATTGGATCAAAAAGTAATGGTACATTTACACAATGGAATACTACACAGCAGAAAGAAAAAAAGAACTACTACACTTCGCGACAGCAGGGATGGAACTAGAGAGCATTATGCTAAGTGAAATAAGCCAGGGGACAAAAGACAAATACCGTATGGTCTCACCTATAAGTGGAACCTAACCAACAATACAGAGATGCAAGGAAAATAAGACCAGCAACAGTGAAAGAAAAAGAAACCAATAGAAACAAGAGGGAAGGAGGGAGGGGTGGGTGGGGGAAAAGGAAGTAAAAGGGCAAGTCAAGGAACATATAGCAAGGAGTCATGGACAAAGCCAAAGTGGGGGAGGACTGAGGGAGGGAGAAGGAGGAGGGGGCAGGGGAAAGTGGTGGGGGGAAGTCAGAGACAAATGTATTTTGAAAAATAAATTAATTTTAAAAAATAAAATTAAAAAAATTAAAAAATTAAAAATAAATAAATTACCGAAGATTAAAGATAAGGGAAAAAATCTTAAAAGAAGCAAGAGAAAAGGAGATACTTACCTACAAAGGGGTTTCCATAAGAAATCAGCTGATTTCTCAAAAGAAACCTTGCAAGCAAGGAGCTGGAAAGAAGTATTCAAAATCATGAAAAGCAGGGACCCACATCCAAGGTTACACTATCCAGCAAAGCTATCATTTAGAATGGATGGGCAGATAAAGTGCTTCCCAGGCAAGGTAAAGCTAAAGGAGTTCATCACCACCAAGACCCTATTCTATGAAATGTTAAAGGGACTTATCTAAGAAAAGGAAGATCAAAACTATGAACAATAAAATGACAACTCACAACTATCAACAACTGAACCTAAAAACAAAAACAAACTAAGCAAACAACTGGAACAGGAACAGAATCACAGAAATGGAGATCATATGGAGGGTTATCAGTAGGGAGGGAGTGGGAGAGAAGAGGGGAAAAGGTACAGGGAATAAGAAGCATAATTGGTAGGCACAAAATAGACAGGAGGAGGTTAAGAATAGCATAGGAAATGGAGAAGCCAAACAACTTATATGTATGATCCATGGACATGAACTAAATGTAGGGGAATGCTGGAGGGAGAGGAGGTATAGGGCAGAGGGGGATGAAGGGAAGAAAAAGTGGGACAGCTGTAATAGCATAATCAATAAAATATATTTTTTGAAAAACAGAAACAGACTCATAGATATGAAGAACAAACTGATGTTTGCTGGAAACAGTGGGGTTGGGGGTAAGTGATAAGAATGAAGGGATTTGGTAGTACAAATTGGTAGTTACAAAATAGTCACAGGGATATAAAGTATAGGGAATATAATCAATAATATTGCAATAACATTATATGATGCCAGGTTAGTACTAGGCTTATTGAAGAAATCAGTTTATAAATATAAATATCTAACTACTATGCTGTACACCTGAAATTAATGTAAAATAACATCGAATGTCAACACACCACATACACAATGGAATATTACTCAGCTATAGAAAAGAATGAAATCTCTTCATTCATAACATGGATGGACCTACAACATATTGTGCTAAGTGAAAAAGTCAGATAGAGAAAAACAAAAACCTTATGATTTCACTTATATGTGGAATCTAAATAGAACACAAATGAACAAACAAAACAAACTAGAAACAGACTCGTAGATACAGAAAACAAGCTGATGATTGCTAAAGGGAAGTGGATTGGGGAAAGAGGTGAAAAGGAAAAAATAAAATAGACTAAATAATTGAAAAAGTGGTTAATAAACTAGGTACTGTAAAAAAAAATAAGTGCTCATTTAGTGAGAACTTACTATGTGTAAGACTTAATGCCAAGTACATAACACTTTCATAAATACGTTGTCATTTAAACTTCACAGCATCCTGATAAAGATGATACTCCATTTTTCACATAAAGAAACTGCAATTTGCTTTGCAAGTTTTACTTTGTTTACTAAAATATTTGTTATCCTCAATAAGTAAACATGATAAATGACACCTCAGGATTTCAAACAATTCAGGTAAGTCATGGTCCCCTTTCCTGAATAAATTACAAAATAGTGTTCTTATTTCAGGGGGCAATATCTGCTTGAGGCAAACACTTCCTCACTATATTTTGTTTTTGGTTGGTGGACACTGTGGTACTATTCTTACTATAAATCCTCTCTCTTTCTCTTTACTAGGTCTCTTTTTTTCTATTGTTGTTCAAGTACATTTGTCTCCATTTTCCCCCCACCACTCTCCTCTGCTCCATTAACCCCCACCTCCCACCTTCAATCCTACCCCCCTTTTGGCTTTGTTCATAGGTCCTTTATACGTATTCCTTGACGAACCTTCCCCTTCATCTCTTTCTTGCCCAGCTTTTGATCACCTGACTTTTTAATTAGGGAGCAGACAGGCAACTGGCAAAAATTTTAACCTACATCTATCCTTTTCAGATATTTTTTACTGAGTTTCACATTATTCACACACCTTGTTAAACTGTTCGCAACATACCTGGCTCATTTGACACCAAAAAACTTCATCCTAGCTGGCATACTCAATAATTAACACTGTAAAGTGTGTTATTTTTAAAGAATTCTGTTTATTTAAAACTGCCTGTAAGATATTTAACCAGGAAATTAGGGCAAAAGATTTAACAATGACTATACACTGATGTTTATCCTGAAGAATCAGTACCTAGCACAGTACAGTACAATACCTGACAGAGGTAGGCACTCAGAAATTATTTTTTGAATGAATGAATGAATATGCTGTTACCTGTGATTCCAAATATTTCCTGCCAAGGCTGTCTTCTCTTACACAACAAATCAGGACAAATTCCAATCACTGTACTATTACATGGTCCTTATATTAGCAAATGTGTACAACAACTGAAATGACATCATTGTTTGAAAGAATAAAACCAGACATGTCACAGAATCACAAATGGTTTACCCTTTCAGATGCAAATAGAGAAAAGCAAAATAATTTATATATGTTATTTTCAATTTATATATATATTATTTATTATATATAAATTATTATATATAATAATTTATATATATATATATATAATCACATAGACCCAGACAACAGTGTGGTGAGCCAAAGGGAAAAGGTGATACGGGATAACTGGGGGTTGGCAAAGAGGCGAAAAGTGGGGATGGAAAGAGACTTCGCCTAAGGCAATGGGCACAGGATGGAGTGCACAGGTGATGTTTTGTTGAGTTGTACACTTGAAACCTGCATGGTTTTGTAAGCCAATGACACCCCAGTAAATCCAATTTAGAAAAGAGGTGAGAAATGTATTCGCCATTTCATGGACAGTGATCTAGTACTTACTTGGCCACTGATCCCAGAGGGCAAACATTAATTAAAAAGGTCACTGCCAAAAAGCTTTCAGTAGATATTAAAACTAGCTAGAGGAAATATTTCCAACTTTTTTGTATTTCACTCAAAATGATTTTTCCTTCTATGTAACAATTGTCTGTAAACTTACCAAGAAACCAAGGGATGATGCAAAGGACAAGGCAGCATATAAAATTTTATTCTGCATTTATCCTCAGCATGGTCTCTTAAAATTAGTACTTCAAACTACTGATATTTAGATCAAGTGCGGCGTGATGGCTTTCCTTCAGGCTGTCACTTCTTAGTAATTGGCCTTGCCTATTGATAGCTAACTATGAAGTAGAACAAAAGTCATTATTGTAGTTGCAAGGTACCCACTAACTATAGCATGCTGATTTCATTTCCAAATTTTAAAAAAGCCCCTGTATACCTATAAACTGATTTATTCTCATTTCTCTAATGACAAAAGTTAAATTAGTCTAAAAATTATGAGTATTGCATCTGTAGAGTACCCCTATGTTATAACTACCCCACCTCTTTAATCAGTTTGCTATTCCAAAGTGGAAAATGATTTAGGAAAAGTTGTCATACAGGAGAGAAAGAAAATCTAATCTGGGTAAGAGATTAAGAAAACTGCTCCTTTGAGTCTTTAACATTTAAAGTGTCCATGGAGACTTAGAAATGAAGGTGATGAGAGGGAAGGGGTTGGAGCAAGGAGCAAGGGCCGGAATGGAGGGCTAGATGCCACCATGGACACCCTTAGCCTCACAACAAATGAAAAGGAAGAAGAATGGGGAAGTTACATGTTGAGGGATAAAGAGAAAAAGCAATAGACAGGTGGCAAAAAAGAACAACTATGAGACACAGGCATGAATAAGAGAAAAGTCAAAGAGGAAAGTGAAAAGTGGAGGAAAGGAAAAGAGAAGTAGAGAAGGGGTCCTGAAAAGAGAAGGAGCACAGAGGGCACCTGCAAAGAGTGAAAAGAGAAACTGAGAAACAGAACAGCCTCTCCATCACCGGCGATGCCTTCTTCATCTTCGTCTCTTTTTTTTTTCAGATGGCACACTGACAGAAGATTAATTCAAGTCAGCTGCTGAAAATAATTATTGCATTATGGGAGCAGTAATCATTATTTAGAACATGATTAAATATGTCTGCACCTATTGACTCTGCCTATGATTTATGTATTTGTTTAGTCAATAGTCTAATGTAAATGATGTAATTAATTATAGATGGTAGTGTCAGGTCATTGGTGAAAACAATCTGAGGAGAACAAGGGCTCTGTTTTTTTCATGACAGATGCAGTTCCGGGGGGTTGGGAGGGCTGAGTTGAGGGAATTCCAGGGGAACTTTTTCACGTGTGAATGGCGGCTTGGATCTCAATTTGCATGTTGTCTTTCTCTTGTTCAGCCTTCGTTTAGAAATTGAAATAACTTGTTAAGCAAAGGGGAAGGGAGCACATGATTGTCAAGAGGACTCCTGGGACTTGGGCGGGTGAGGAGGTAAAGAGCCAGCTGCTCCCGAACACAGGGGAGCGTGGCACCATCATTTACCGCTTCATAAAATTAAATGTTTTCCAAATTAAATCAGTAGGCAGTGTGCAGGAGTCCTACTATCTCTAATAACAATTTTTCAATCAATATTAGGAGCCTTGCCGGTATGAAACCAGAGCAGAGAGATTAGCATGGGTTTGGGAGGGCGTGCTGGGGGGTAGTTGAGGTGTAAACAAGGTATGAGTACTGGAGGTTTCAATCAAACCAAAGGTTTAGAAAATATAGATATATATGCATGGTGAATTCGCCATCACTGTGAGTCTATTCCCCGTAGATTTTTCTCTTAACTGATAATTCGGTCAGTCACATTCCTCAGAGGGAGGTCATAGGTCACCTCAGCCCCTGTCAGGCCTCAGAGAAACCATTTCCATTTTAATGCCACAGCTATAATCTATCAAAGATGTGATGTACAAGATACAATGAATTTAAGTGGTCTTCATATATCACTGAGCTTTCATGCCTTCACCTGGGTAATAGTCTGAATTACTCTGCCTACCTCACAATCTGTCACCCCCAGTAAAATAACTGCCAGATTTGTGTTAATGGCAGATTTGTCCAAATTGGGACCACAGTAGCCAAAGTCATTGTACATCATAAACTTTGGCATTCAGTGCCGAGCCTGGAAAGAACCTATAGCTTAAAATTCTTCCATAAATAATTCTGTAGAGAGGATCTGTTCACATTTTTATTTATAAGCACTAAAATAAATCTAGCTGGAGCCACACACAATCTTCCTTCTCCATTTCTCTGCATCTAGTCCTCCAGCCCTCTTCCATCCAAGCCCATCTAATATGACCTGTCACTTTTCTCTGAAAGGTATCTAATAGACATAGATCTCTTCCTTAGACAATAAACATAGCAGAGTTCAAAAGACTCAGCTCATAGTTAGTGACCTCCTGTGCAACTCAACTATTAACCCTTCTTATTTTACCACTAGGTAGTAAAAGTCCTCTAACTTTACCACTAAGAAGTAAAAGTTACCAACACATATATCTCCTGCCTAAATTATCCCTTTCTGTGAGACTAGTGCTCTGCAGAAACTTCCAGAGGCAAAGCTGTCAAGTGTCTTCCGTCTTCAAGGTTCATGCATCCTTCTCTGTTTCTATTCTTTTTTAAAATTTTTTAAATTTATTTTTCTATTACAGTTGACATATGATATTATATTGATTTCAGATGTACAGCATAGTAATTGTACATTTATATACCTTACAAAATGATCACCCTGATACCCACCTGACACCATAGTTATTATAATATTTTCGACTATATTCCCTATGCTGTACTTTGCATCCCTATGATTGTATTCTTTTCACTAGTTTCATGGTCTAGCATCACCAACATCTAAACTTTTATTTTATTTACAACCTATATATCAATAGATAGGGAAACTTAGGTTTGGACCCAGTGTCTGAGATTTGGCAAAAGTATTATAAAAGGATGATATCTGTCCTAACCTGGACAATATTTGCCATCCCTCCAATGAATCCGATATGATAAAAGACTATCTAATGGTTGATCATTTAGGTACTAAAAGCCCTTGGATCAGACCAAGAAAGACAGATGAGATCAGTTGGCTACAAAAACTCATCTTACCAAAGCTCCTATATAAACATCTTATGATAATGTAACACCTATGTTTGAGAAACTCAAAGTACTCAGCAATACTGAGAGGGGACTTCAGTTTCTGTGCATCAGTCTAATATGACGAGAATATACACTCTAAGTGAAATTTCATAATATATTACAGATCTTCCAGGAAAGAGGCAGTTTTGTTTTATTCACAAGTCACCCAGTACTAGAACCACTCAATGCTTGTAATTAGTAATCACAGATAAATGTACAAAGATGGTTAGAGGACTCTGCTGCAAAGCCATTTATAGCCTTTTTTACCTCCTTCCTCATATATGAAAATTGGGACATTAGGATTTATAGATGCTTATCTCTCAAGGCAACAATAAGGATTAATGAAGTAAGGTTTATAAAATGTCTTGGGCCACTCACTCTTTCCACAGGCTATGGATTTCTAGAAATGTAGGCAAAGCTGTCTAGAGAGCTTATGGCTTGGTTAAAAGGCCAAAAAAGTCAATAGCATTGAAATTATTTAGGAAAGATTCAGACAGAACATGGAGCAGGAATTTTTCCTTCAGGTTTCAGACTGCTTGTGTTTAGCAATAATAAAAACGTCTGGCCCTCCCATTCCTGATAGTGTTTCCATTAAGGTAAACATGTTGAGGGCTTCTCCAGCAGACTCTGTTTGCTTCCCACTTTATCTGTGCTTCTTTGCAGTGAGTTGTATACTCAAGAGATGTAAATTAGAAATATGCTCCCAGCCAGTGAAAATCAGCAAAGCCTTTACCTTCAGCTGGGAAGAAACATGGTAAGATTAGGTCAAAACTAGAAATGTTTTATCAATGTTCTTGAACCAACCATGGAGCAGACTTTATCAGACTCTCCAGTCTGTTCATGAGACATTTTGTAAGCATATATGGTACAAACATAAACAGTGAAAGGATGACTTTACTCCTACAGAATCACATCTCAGCAGGCCCCTGAAGAGAAAGAAAGGATGGCCCACAGGCATAGATGTCCCTGAAAATTACTTTGTAATAATCCTGCGCACCTTTTGGCCAGAAAGAATCTTTGAATTATTATAGATATTTTAAAAATCATTTAACTCAATTCTCCTCTAAAAGAAAAATAGAACTTGCACAGAGACTTTCAAAAAGTATTCCTTAAAAGGTATGGACTTGTTTTATCAAGTAATTAATTCACTTGCCTAAACTGGATAGAGCTGAACAAAGAGTTAGCAAATTGTGTACCCCAATATTTAGAAAACCATCATAGATTCCCAAAGAAAGTAATGAAAATGTCTGTATCTATAAAGCACTTGTCCATCCCCCCTTCCCCACCCCCACCATGGACAAGGCTTAAAAAGATAATGGGGTACATGCTGATAAGACTCAGGTTTCCTAAAGTTGTCACTTTTCCTATGGGAAAACACCTTTATAAAACGCAATGGAAGCAAGGCTTTGCTGACCTTTTGTTTGCACACTTTGGTAGTTTACAAAGCTCTTCCTAGGCATTTAGAGTCAGATCAGCAAAAATCCTGCCACCCTTCATCTCCCAGAAAGTTTTCAGCAAGGGCCAGAGCCTTACACTAGTTCAAAACACTTGGCTACATCCCTCAGATTAGTGTTGCTCAGAATTCATACACATAAAACAGGACTACCACATAGAACATAGGATGCTCAGTTCAATTTGAATTTCAGTTCAACAATACATAGCTTCTTAATAGAATTATGTTTCAAAATAACATGAGATATACTTATACTTTAAAAATGTTGTTTGGCCCTGGTCATTTGGCTCAGTTGGTTGGAGTGTCATCCCATAGATCAAAAGGTCATGGGTTCAATTCCCCATCAGGGTATATGCCCAGGCTGCTGGTTTGATACCCAGTCATTCCTGGTTGGGGAACATACAAGAAGGCAACCAATCAATCTCTCTCTCGCTCTCTTTGAAAAAAAAAAGAAATGAAAAAACTTTCCTGGTGTAAGGATAAAAAAAAATTTTTTAAATGTTGTTGCCTGGAAGTTTACTTTACAGTATAGATTCCCAGCCCCTAAACCCCATAGATTTGGATCTGATAGTTCTATTGCGGCACCAGGAAATTTAATTTTTTAAGTAAGCACTCTGGATGATTCCAGTGCAGGCAGACTTAAAACTACTCTTTAAGAAATGCTTCTTAAATGGTAGAATGTCCCCTGATGTTCCTCTATATATCAGGAGCTAAATGTTTTGAGTTTAAAGGTGCTAGTCATTATAACTTTACCATGGTAAGTCTAATATTTTTGCCCACCCTTCTAAAATCTCAAAGATAGATAGAGTCCTTGATCCCCCAAAGGGTAGATAAGCACAAGCAATATGAATTTCTGTCAAGGGATAAATGGAGCCTATTACCTCTTACTGGTAATTTTCCTTTTTCACATATAGAATAAACTGATTTCTGTTGCCGTATTTCTTTTGCAACTTGGGTATTATTTACAATAAATTGAATCCTTTCTGGGCTTGACATATTACACTGATCTATGACTTTGCTTTCATTTTGTCCTGTTAACTAGAAACCCACTTCATCATGAAATATGTTCCTCACACTTTCCCCCATAGTGAGTAAAAACATTGATAAAGCATCATAAATTGTAGGTCATTTCTCAAATGCTTCCTGTTACAGTGAGGATTGGGAGAAGGAAAAGTAAGTACTGATCAATGACTACTTGATAAAATTTATGCTGAATGTATGAACAGAAAAAGCAACAGAGGTATTAGAAGTTGCATTATAAGATGTTTGCCTCATATCCAGCCTTCATTCTTTACTCCATAATTCCAAAGGTAATTTAGGCTTCCTCTCTCTAGCAAACTACTCCCACCACCAAAATAAATTAATTAATGTAAGCTTTTAACAATGACTTTTGCATAAGTCACCAAAACAATTGAAAAAGAAATAATATACCTAAGTTTTAAGGATAGTTACCTGGTCCTCCTCTATATTCTGTGTAAATTTTGGATCTTGTTGAACAGAGCCTAGTTTGGACCAAAGATGTGAAAATAACTCTGTTCCCAGAATACACAACATCGCCAATATAATGACATGCAAATTTACTGAGAGAGAGACAGTGACAGAGTCAGAGAGACAGACAGGAAAAGAAAGGAGGAGGAGGAGGGGAGAAAGAAAAGGGAGATTAGAAGGATGAAGTCTTTTAAAACCTATTTCAGCTAAACTGTTTTTCATATTCTTTCTCTAAAACACCTAAATATAGCATCAAATAAGATCCTTGAGTATTCCAAAGAATCAGTGCTTTTCTTTGCCATAGCACAATATCCACTTTATCAACTTCTCCTTCCCTGGAAACTGTGGCTTAATAAAATTTAAACGTTCTTTATGAGTAGATTCAACTATGAAAATAAGCACTTGCCAATAAGTCCTGGTAATACACTGGCTTTGAGTCCTCAACTCCAGGAGCTGCAGTGCTTAGGGTCACGCGTGCCTTAATGCAAAAGGATGAGTGCCCCCTGCCAACATACAGGATTGCTATGAAGAATAGCTTATAAAAATGAGTGTGAAACCTTTGCAAATACCAAATGCTGTGTGAATGCTAAGTAATAATAAAGATCTGTGTGAATGCAGCGAAACAGCCCAACTTCCAGGTGCTTTTTCAAACTGGACACCAACCATTTAAGATTCATCCATCATTCACCTTTGGGCATCCCTTTCTGTATGTGAAAAAATTAAATGGGCTGTCTGTATTGCAAAGAAATGGAAAAATTAAATTTCAAAGCATGCAAAGCCCACATACCTTGACCACATTTGAAGTAATGGGTTACGTTAGTTAATAAAGATAATGCTCATGAAGTAATGAAGGGGCAAAAATACCAATTACAATATGACTTTTTTTCAGCTCAGAGGGCACAAGATTCCAGAAGCAAGTAGATTTTGGACACATCATAAAGACAGGTGGCACACAGCCAGTATCACAAGGTATGGATAGTCATGCCTGTTCTTACCTCCTCCAAGAAGTCACTTGTCAGTAATCCCCAGCATTGTCTATGTGCTGGAAGACAGGAGAGGAGGGGAAATACAGTGTTCATAGGCAACATAAGATGATAACTGTCATCCTGCAGCCCCTTCTAGCCAGAAGAAGAGAAAGAGAGAGAGAGAGAGAAGACAAAGGAGGGGAGGGAAGAAGAAAGAAAGTTCTCCCAGCAAACCATTTCCTCCAAAGACATGATTCACTAACATTTGATTTGACAAGTTATAGGCACTCCTAACATTATTTTTTCCCCTTTGCTGTTCATTTGGGGAGCAAAGATTTATTGCCTCTCCTGAAAAGGACAAGGGATGCACTAGAAATAAGAATTAATAGGTTGTTTTTTTTTTCCCCACTGCCCATCCTTATAGAAAAGAATTACTTCTTGACTAGATTCTTCATTCTTTTTGGTTCCAAAATACAGTGAATCTTTTTCTACAATATTAAATAAAATTTGGAGACAGAAGCAAACAGTAGATTGTGGGGCAATAGGAGGCAATCCATTTAAAAGTCAAATCCCCTTCCCATGTGAAGTTTCCTTTCCACACTCAGTCAACAGCCCCTGTCACTGAATTGCCCTCCTCTTTAAATGTAGTGTTCATAAATCTGCCATACATATGAGTCTTATTGTATATAGGTTTGCATTGAATGTGCACTAAAACAATTATGTAAGGTTTCATTCATAAACTACCTAACAATTATTGTTCAATAAAACAAAGGAAAAAAAGAGGCTGGCTCTTAGATATTGTTAGTTATGTAATGAAGTGCTCCATAAAACAAAAATCAGCCAGGGGAGCTAGGGACTCAGTTGCATCAAGTTTTACTCCTGGGTGCAAAAAGATATAGTGTCTGTTTCCTCCTTGAAGGTAGGTAAGTAAGTGGGCCTATAAAGAAAGCCAAAAGGAAACAGGTAAAGTTTGTTCAATACACAGTATATGAAGCTTATTTTTATAAGTGTCACCATGTTTTATCACTGGTAACATAGGTATAACCTCTGATAAAGGCATATTATATGCATATACATCCTTTTAAAGCTATCCTAGCTCTGGCTGTTAAAATGGCAAAGAGCCTCTCAGCATTTCCATTATAAAACCTAGTTTTCAGGGATTTATAACTAAACTGAAGATTTCCTTCAGGGTGAAACAAAGTTCATCAAGTCTCAGCTCAAAGCATAATTTTGCTTTCAGTTTTCTGGGAATTTTGGTTTGGTCAATATCAAGTTGTAGAAATACAAAACTAAGTACGTCAAAACTTACAGAGATCTGGCTTTTTTCCCCTTTTTAAAAAATCCTTATGGAGCTTTCCATAGTTTGGTTACCTGAAATGATATTTTGTCCAAAATATAGTTTTCTTTCTTAAAATTACTGCAACTTTGACATTTAAAGATTGGTTACTATACATGCATAGAAGCCGCCTCTCCAGAAGGTACTTGGCAATATTGTGCAATATTGTATTTATCACTCATACTTAATACCCACTTTCCAAATGACCCTTTCCTATTGCTGGGAGGAGGAAATAGCTTTTAACAGAAATGACAAATATATCACCAATGCAATTATTGCTTTATTATATTGCACTCACTGAAGATTGCTTGAAGAATAGCATAGATTGTGCAAAAATTACTTAATTTCATGCATCACTTTAAAAGTAATTATTAGGTATAAGGGGATACATGGTAATGGAAAAAATACAATTAAATAAATAAACAAACATCAAAAAAGTGATTATTTATTTATAATTTAATATTGGCTGAAAGACCTTAAATGCCCTACCACTGAAGACTCCTGGAAAACTGTCATGGTGATTCCCTTTAGGGTCCAGAAGCATAAAAGGAAATAATTAAGATCAAGATAATGCCTCATAAGCATTCACAGAATGAACCATCATCATGTCGCCCAAAGAGGAAATAACATTCCACATGTTCCACAATGTTTCAAAATACACAAATTTCAATCAAGTATAAATAGGTTCATTTTTAAATATAAAATATCATTCATTTGACTCACCTATCTGGCATTTCTTTCACTTAAAGAAAATGTTTATGTAATCCATTGATAAAAATACATATTTACAAGATGTGTTTTAGAAAGTGTGGTCAAAAAGCTTTTGCAGAGTCATTTGAATATCAAAACTGACAAATCCGAATAATTTTAGAAGCAGACAAATCCTTTGAAACAGACAAAGACATGGTAAGTCAAAACTTGTGAATGAGGCTAGCATAAGAGTTTTAGTAAGGTCAGACTAATAAAACTGGCTTGGTTTGTGGGTTGGTTTGTTTTTCCTCTGACCCTTAAACCCAAACTGAAAGCAGCATAAAAGAAGGCGTATGGAAAAATGTTTTGTGCAATGGAAGCATGAGTAAAATGTGTGACTTTTTTTCAATTCATGAAATAAATATTACATGCTTATTGCAGGACAAACACTGCGCTATACGCTGAAATCAAGTTCTTACCATCTGCAATCAATACCATTTGATTTTATAAGTTAGTTTTCGAACTTCATCTTATCTATCTGGCCAATTGACATATAACTCATGAAACTATAAAAGTTGGACAAAAGACATTAGAGTTCTTGTTTCTGTTCAACAAACAAACTGGATGAGTGAGTCTTTGGGGAAGGTGCAGACAAAGGAAGGAAGGTGTCTGTAGCATCAGTCAATAATCTGTCAAGCGATTGTGTGCTTGCTGGGCCATCTGAACTCCTTAGAAAAAAATATACCTTATAAAACTGTTAAACTGTTTGACCACAACATAATGGATAAAAACTAATATATAATTCTGAGGAATTTTCAAGTTACAATGCATTTTTACATACTTTCCCCTTTTGATTGTCATATTAAGTCTAAGATAAGGAGTTTATGTGTTATCTTTATTTTCTAAATAAGGAGCTAAAGTTGGAGAGGTTAATCACACAGGAAGTGGTAATTCTGGGACAAGTCAGGAACAATAAGAAGTAATAATAATGGGCTTAAATGCAAATTTTTCTGAAGTTTGGGTTGTCAATAAATCTTTTTAAAATTCCAACAAATTTATATTTTTCATTTAGTAGCTGAGGCTGTTATTTGCCTGCCATAATTAAATTAGCCAAAACATGCTGCAGTCCATATTTCTGATGGTCTTAGACACTAGTCAAGTAATAATAGTTTAACTATTATTTAACAGTAAGAGAGCCTAAGCATCACAACAACAAAAAATATAACTTGACTTTGCCTCCATCTGACTTTTTCTGCCATCAAAGTAAATTAAAACCAAGGCATTTGCTGTTGAGGTAAAGAGGATGTTTGAGTGCTTGAATCACCTAGAGAGGCTATCTATCTATATAGGAGTAAAAAATGGTGTTGATAATACGTCAATCTCCATTTTCCTTTGGCTGTGTACATCATCACTGAATTGTACAGCAGGATATAATTAAAGCAATGAATGAGTGCAGTGAATTAAAATAAAAAAATGATCCATTTACCTCTGACTTTTCTTGATTTTACTCTATAATAGAATAAAGGCAGATCACTTATCTCTCTAGAAAGCACAGATGTCTGCATTATATTTTTAACATACAGAAATAGAGTGATCATAGATATTCAAAGAGCGTGGTTTACAGTATAGAATGAAGAGCATTGAAAAGAACACAAGACTTACAGTCAAATCCTGGAATCTAAACCTCCTTCCACCATTTGCTGTGTGACCTTGATCAAATCACCTCTCAGCCTTAGTTTCCCTATGGGGAAAAATAAAATGTAAATAATAATAACGTCCTGCTAGCCCAGGGGCATAACAAAGTGAAAGCACTTTGTAAACTATGCAAAGGACTATACACCTGTGAGGTATCAATTTTAAGGTATTGTTATTATTTTCATGATCACAGAGGATTTTTTACTTTAAATGTAGGTTTTTAAATGCCTGAGGAAATGGGGCAATCACAGAACCATGACTTTAAACAAACTTTATTTGGGCGCATGACTGACTGGCAATTGTGTGCAATCATTTTAGCTGTCACAAGCTCAGAGAAATGTGGGAGAGCTCTTCCATGAAATGTTTATATTTCATAAACAAAATGATGTGCTTAACAGTCAGAGCGATGGGAGGGTTCCGGCTAATGCATTTTCCAATGTGTGAGGCAGATTATTAATGCGCTCCAGTAGCTGTTAATTTCAGTTTGCCGGAATGATTTATGGGGAGGTAAAGGAGAGAGACATAATCTAATTGAGATCAGAATCACTGTTCTAGCAGCAAAGCACCAGCATTGGCCCTCAGCACGGCAGAATGATTAATATCTAATAAGCAAATAATCCGTTAAATTATTATAAACATTACTTTTGACAACTCTTTTGTTGGTAAATGAAAGAAAAAAAAGAAAAAAGAAACAAAAGATGTAGAAATCACCACTTTCTCTAATAATGCTGTAGAAGTGGATTTGTTAGAGCAAGGGTGATGGATATCGTGGTGGGCGTGAGTATTATGACCTATGTTAAGTACACTTGGGAGGCATTTTTATCATAACATGAATGACAATTGACTACCTGGAGCAAGGTCACTCTTCAGAAATAAAAATAAACACCAATTCTCAAAGTGTGGCTCCTCTTATTACCCCTGATCATTATGTCCCTTGTAAGCATGTCAGTCCCTTACCACCATGTAGGTAATCAGATGTAGAACCTAAAAAGGAGCAGTAAAGAGCCCATCTTCTCATAAAATGCACATAACATAAAATTTACCATTTCAGCCACTTTTAAATGTATATTTTAGTAGCATTAAGTATGTTCACATTGTTGTGTAACCATCACCACTATCCAACTTCAGAACTTTTCCATCCTCTAAAACTGAAGCCCTGTAAGAACAACTCCCCATTCTCCCTCTCTCCCCAGTCCCTGGCAACAATTTTACTTACTGTCTCTTACTGAATATGAATTTCACTCACATAAGTGGAATCACACAGTATTTTTACTTACCATAATGTCTTTGAAGTTCATCTATGTTGTAGCATGTGTCAGAAATTTCCTTCCTTTTTAAGGCTGAATAACAGTTCATTGTATGTATATACCTCATTTTGTTTATCCATGCATCTGTTGATGGACAATTGAGAAATACATATATTACATTGTTTCCACATCTTGGCTAATGCAAATAACACTGTAATGTACATGGAAATACAGATATCTCTTTGAGATAATGATTTCATTTCTTTTGGAAATATATACAGAAGTGGGTTTGCTGGATCATATGGTAGTTCTATTTTTAAGTTTTTGAGGGACCTCTATATGGTTTTCCATAGTGGCTCTATCAGTTAACATACTCACCAACAGTGCACAGGGGTTCTCTTTTCTCTACATTCTTGCTGTCTTGCCGGCATTTGTTATGCATTATGTGTTTGACAATAACCATTCTAATAAGTATGAGGTGATATCTATCTGTGTTTTTGATTTGCATTTCTCTGATGATTAGTGATGCTGAGCACCTTTGCACGTCCCTATTTTTCCATGTAGAAAATTATGTCTATTCAGGTTTTTCACTCATTTTTTGATTGGGTTACTTTGTGTTGTTTTTTCCTTTGCTATTAATTTCTCTTTTTTAAGACTTTTATTTATTTATTTTTAGAGAGAGGGGAAGGAAGGGAGAAAGAGAGGTAAAGAAACATCTATGTATGGTTGCCTCTCACGCACCCCCCACTGGGGACCTGGCCTGCAACCCAGGCATATGCCTTGACTGGCAAGTGAATCAGCACCACTTTGGTTCACAGGCTGGCACTCAATCCACGGAGCCACACCAGCCAGGGCTGCTATTAATTTCTATGAGTTCCATGTCTATGTTAGATATTTACCCTTTATCATATGTAGTTTGCAAACATATTATCCCATACCATAGGATGCCTTTTCATTTTGTTTATTTTTCCTAAAATATATCATATTAGATGACCCTCTATCAAGACTGCCAGGAAAAGACGTTTGTCTCCTTTCTTCAAATTCCACACTATACAAATCAAAAGCGTTCTAAATTTTTTCAAAGAGCAGTTCTGTTAAGAAATTTGTTCAGAGGAAAGATGGCGGAGGAGTGAAAGAGAGTCATGCTGACCTCCTCCTCCCAAGACCAAACTGGAATTGCAACTAAATAATGGAGTAATCACCTGGAAAACAATGGAACTATAGTGGGAGAGGAGCCTTGGAGCCGCGGACAGTGGATTCTACTCTCACACATGCCAATGGGTGAGAAGTGCGATGGAGGCTTGAGAGGGTGGGCTGGGTGCCCACGGGCACTGGCACCAGAGGAACATTGAAACGGCCAGTTAGCTTCCCCCGAGAAGAACGGGGTCTGAATCATAAACAGGAACCCCTAAACTACGGCAGCTAAAGCCAAGAAAATACAGACAAAACGCAACCCCAAAAAGCTTAGGGGCACTCTCTGCCAGAGACAGGTGGCTGGGGATGCAAAGAGACATTTAAAGGGCCAACGCAAAAGTTGCAGTGGCAGCCACCCTCCTTGATCTCTGGGTAGAGGCGGCAGCAGGGTGGGCTGATGCCTGGGAAAAGATTGGTGAGGAAAACTTTGTGAAGAGAACTGAGATGGTGGGCGGCAGAGCCCCGGTGATAACGCGCCTCCCACTCTGCAGCTACCATCTCGCTCAGGCATAAGGGAATCAATTAACCTGCCTTTTGTGCGCTCCACACATAGCTTGTGCGCATGTGAGCTGGGGGGCTAAATGAAGACTGGCTGGGAGAGCCCTGAGGAGAGACTAGAGACGGAGGCATTCGGGAAAGAATGGGAGGAGGAACCTGGGAGTCCCAACTCCCTCCCCGTTCAGTAGTCTCCATTCTGGGCAGGCAAGGGTGCCCCCAAAGAGGCAGAAGCGGGGCGCACATGAACCAGACTGCCCGCGATTGAAACACAGTCCGCACAGGTGGTGGATCCTTGGCCGAAGGGGTCACAGAACTGCTCAGAGACCCCTGAGGAGAGACTGGAAGTGGAGGCATTGGGAAAAGAACGGGAGGAGGAACCTCGCAGGTGTAAATCGACCCGTGCGGGCCACGAGTGCAGAGCAGGCCGCAGAAATAGTGGATCCCGGGCCTAAGGTGTCACAGAGCTGCCCAGAGTCCCTGGAGGAGAGACTGGAGACAGGATTAACTGGAGAATCCTGGAGCTGAGTTCCTCCCATCTCCATAGTCTCCCTTTGGCGAGGGCAAGCAACGAATCCAAAGAGCCAAAAGCAGGGAAAGCACACAATAGAAGACCCTAAACTGACCAATGCCAGGTGCCTGATGGCCTGCCGGGCCAGAGGAGTATGCGAGGTAACGAAGAAGCCCCCTAGGCTGGGGCAAGCACGCGCAAGGCCAGGCGGCTGGGGAGCGCGATCAAGGAACCAGCAGGAGAGTGCAGACCAATCCACAGGAATAGTGGATCCCTGGCGGAAGGGGTCACAGAGCTGCCCAAAACAGGAGTCAGACACAGACAGTAGACTCCTGGAAGGCTCAAGCAAACGACCCAAGGCCATATAGAGTCAACAACTGACATCATCAGAGGCAGGCCCAGAAGAAAACTAAAGGAAATAAATAAATAAACAAATAAATAAGTAAATAAATAGATAGATAGATAGATAGATAGATAAAAAGACCCGCCTACTACCATAGAAGTTTAATCCACAAAGTCAGGAAATCTAGACGGCCCAATTGAAGCAGAAGCAAAAATAAATAAATAAATAAGTAAATTACTTAACAGATTCTCACAAAAATGGGAAGAAAAAGAAGTTCCTGAGAGAAGATGCCGGAGGAGTGAATAGGAGTCACGCTGACCTCCTCCCAAAACCAAACTGGAATTGCAACTAAATAATGGAGTAATCACCTGGAAAGCAGTGGAGCGATAGTGGGAGAGGAGCCTTGGTGCCGTGGACAGTGGATTCTACTCTCACACATGCCAATGGGTGAGAAGTGCGATGGAGGCTTGAGAGGGTGGGCTGGGTGCCCACGGGCACTGGCACCAGAGGAACATTGAAACGGCCAGTTAGCTTCCCCCGAGAAGAACGGGGTCTGAATCATAAACAGGAACCCCTAAACTACAGCAGCTAAAGCCAAGAAAATACAGACAAAACGCAACCCCAAAAAGCTTAGGGGCACTCTCTGCCAGACACAGGTGGCTGGGGATGCAAAAAGACATTTAAAGGGCAAACGCAAAAGTTGCAGTGGCAGCCACCCTCCTTGATCTCTGGGTAGAGGCGGCAGCAGGGTGGGCTGGTGCCTGGGAAAAGACTGGTGAGGAAAACTTTGTGAAGAGAACTGACACAGCGGCCGGTGGAGCCCTGGTGATGACGCGCCTCCCACTCTGCAGCTACCATCTTGCTCAGGCATAAGGGAATCAATTAACCTGCCTTTTGTGCACTCCCCACACAGCTTGTACGCATGTGAGCTGCGGGGCTGAGTGCAGACTGGCTGGGAGAGCCTTGAGGAGAGACTAGAGATGGAGAAATTGGGGAAAGAACAGGAGGAGAAACCAGGGAGCCCTGACTCCCTCTCCTTTCCGTAGTCTCCATTGTGGGCTGGAAAAGCGCGCCCCCAAAGAGGCAGAAGAGGGGCGCGCAGGAACCAGACTGCCTGCGATTGAAACGCAGTCCGCACAGGGGGTGGATCCTTGGCCAAAGGGGTCACAGAACTGCTCAGAGACCCCTGAGGAGAGACTAGAAACTGAAGCTTTGAGGAAAGAACTGGAGGAGGAACCGGGGAGTCCCGATTCCTTCTCCATGCCGTAGTCTCCATTGCGTGGGAAGAGGCCATACCCCCAAAGAGCCAAAAGCCAAAAAGCACACATAGACTCCCTCAAAATACCCAGTGCAGGCGCTCACACTTGTGCTGAGTGACCGGCGAGGGTTGGCGAGGCTGTGTGTGACCCACGTGGGCTGGCGAACGCTTGCACCCGCCGGCAAGGCCTCCCACAGATTGGCACTGGTATGGCCTGCGAGGGAGTGCACAGAGCAACAAGGGCAGGCGTAAATTGACCCACCCGCCCGCGATTGCGGAGCGGCCCACAAAATTAGTAGAGCTGCCCAGAGTCCCTGGAGGAGAGACCAGAGACAGGATTAACGGCAGAGTCCTGGAGCTGACTTCCTCCCATTTCCGTAGTCCCCATTTGGCGAGGGCAAACAACGCAACCAAAGAGCCAAAAGCGGGGAAAATACACAATAGAAGACCCTAAACTGACCACTGCCGTGGAGCTCGCTGGCCAGGAGGGCCAGATAAGTATGTGAGATCATCAATAAGCCCCCTGGTCTGGGGCAAGCACATGCTAGCCCAGGCAGGCGGGGGATCCTGCCGCGCTGGGAGCGCACTCAAGGAGCCCGCATGAGAGTGCAGAGAGAGCCCAAAAACTGGCCCAGCCCTGACCGAAGGGGTCACAGAGCTGCCCCAAGCAGGAGTCAGACACAGACATTAGACTCCTGGAAGGTTGAAACAAACAACCCAAGGTCCTATAGGGTCAACAACTGACATCATCAGAGACAGGCCCAGAAAGAAAAGTAAAGGACAAAAATACTTAACAGACTCTCACAAAAATGGGAAGAAAAAGAAGTTTCCCCCAAATGAGTGGAAAAGGGGACTCCCCACAGAGAGAGGTCAATGAAATAGAGGCAAGGGAACTATCAGATACTGAATTCAAAACAATGGTTCTAAGGAAGCTCAATGAGCTCAGCCAGCTCAAAGATAACTATGAGAAACTGCAGAGAAACTATCAGGATCTTACAGCAAACTATATCAGCCTGGAAAAGGACATAGAAACTATCAAGAAGACACAAGAGGATATGAAGAATACCATTTCTGAATTGAAGAACACAGTAGAAGGAATCCAAAGCAGGCTGGATGAAGCCGAGGATCGAATCAGTGATATGGAGGACAAGGTAGAAAGAAGCTCCCAGAAAGAACAAGAAATGGAAAAACGGTTCAAAAAGAATGAAGAGGCATTTAGGGAAATGCAGGACAACCTGAAACGCAATAATATCTGTATAATAGGGATACCAGAAGGAGAAGAAGAGGAGCAAGGAATAGAGAACCTCCTCGAAAAAGTAATGATGGAAAATTTCCCTAATTTGAGGAGAGAAAGGCTCTCATGGATGCAGGAGGCACAGAGGACCCCACTCAAGAGGGACTCAAAGAGGTCCACTCCAAGACACATCATCATTAAAATGGCAAATGTCAAAGACAAAGAGAGAATCCTCAAGGCAGCAAGGGAGAAGGAGAAAGTAACATATAAGAGGACCCCGATACGCCTAGGAGCTGACTTCTCAACAGAAACACTACAAGCCAGAAGGAACGGCAACAAATATTCCAAGCCATGAAAAGCAAGAGCCTACAGCCAAGGCTCCTCTACCCAGCTAAGCTCTCCATAAAAATAGAAGGGGAAATACGGAGTTTCCCAGACAAGAGAAGACTAAAAGAATACATCTCTACCAAACCAGCCCTCCAAGATATACTAAGGGGACTGGTTTAAGCAGATGAAGGAAAAGAATGAGAGAGAGAGGAACACAGGTACAAAGAGAAAAGATGAGTAAACTTCTATCAGTAATATCTCTCACTATGAATGGACTAAATGCCCCAATCAAAAGACACAGAGTAGCTGAATGGATAAGAAAACATGACCCACACATATGCTGCCTACAAGAGACCCACCTCAGAGCAAGAGACTTACACAGTTTGAAAGTAAAGGGATGGAAAAAAAATATTCCAAGAAAACAGGCAAGAGAAAAAGGCCAGGGTTGCCATACTTGTATCAGACAAAGTAGATTTCAAAGCAAAGGCCATAGAGAGACCCAGAGGGACACTTTATCATACTTAAAGGAAGAACCTATCAAGAAGACATCAACATTGCAAACTTATATGCTCCCAATATAGGAGCTCCCAAGTACATAAGGAAATTGTTAGATGACTTCAAAAAAGATATAGACAGGAACACACTGATAGTAGGGGATTTCAACACCCCACTGTCAAAAATGGACAGATCTTCCAAACAAAACATTGATAAACATATTGTGGCACTGAATGACACACTAAATCAAAGAGACTTAACTGACATATATAGAACCTTAAATCCCAAAGAAGAAAAATACACATTCTTTTCAAATGCTCATGGCAGTTTTTCAAAGAGAGACCACATGATAGGACACAAAGCAAACCTCAGCAAATTCAGGAAAATTGAAATAATACCAAACTTTTTCTCAGACCACAGGGGCTTCAAACTGGAAATCAACCTCAAAGAGGAACTTCAAAACCTTGCAAACTCATGGAGACTGAACAGTAGACTATTAAACAATGAATTGGTCCATAATGAGATAAGAGAAGAAATCAAAAAATTTCTGGAAACAAATGAAAGTGAACAAACAACAGTCCAAAACCTATGGGACACAGCAAAGGCGGTCCTGAGATGGAAGTTCATAGCAATACAGGCTTACCTAAAAAAGATAGAGACATTTCAAATAAAAGACCTAACACGACAACTTCAAGAATTGGAGAAACAACAACAAATAAATCCCAGAGCAAGTAGAAGGAAGGAAATAGTCAAGATTAGAGCAGAACTGAATGACAGAGAGACGAAAAGAACAATTCAAAGGATCAACCAATCCAGAAGCTGGTCCTTTGAAAAGATAAATAAATCGACAAGCAGACTCATCAAGAAAAAAAGAGAGAGGACCCAAATTAATAATATCAGAAACGAAAGAGAAGAAATAACAACTGATACCACAGAAATACAAAGGATTGTAAGAAACTACTATGAACAATTATATGCCAAGAAATTTGAAAACCTTGATGAAATGGACAAATTTCTAGAAAGTATAATCTTCCAACACTGAAGGAGGAAGAAACAGAAATCTTGAACAGACCAATAACAGCTGGGGAAATTGAAGCAGTGATCAAAAAACTCCCGGCACACAAAAGCCCTGGGCCGGATGTTTTCACAGGAGAATTTTACAAAACATTTAAGGAAGAGCTAACCCCTGTCCTTCTCAGACTATTCCAAAAAATCTAAGAGGAGGGAAGACTCCCAGACTCTTTCTATGAGGCCAGCATCACCCTAATCCCAAAACCAGATAAAGACCCTACAAAGAAAGAAAACCACAGGCCAATTTCACTGATGAAGATAGATGCTAAAATCCTCAACAAAATATTGGCAAACAGCATCCAGCAATACATTAAAAAGATTATCCACCACGATCAAGTGGGATTCATCCCAGGCATGCAGGGATGGTTCAATATATGCATATCAATAAACGTGATACATCACATAAATAAAAGAAAAGACAAAAACCACATGATCATCTCGATAGATGCAGAAAAAGCATTCAATAAGGTACAGCACCCATTTATGATCAAAACACTCAGCAAAATGGGAATAAATGGGGCATTCCTCAATGTAATAAAGGCCATATATGAAAAACCTACAGCAATATCATAGTCAACAGGCAAAAACTAAAAGCGTTCCCACTAAGATCGGCAACACGACAAGGATGTCCGCTCACCACTGCTTTTCAACATCGTATTGGAAGTCCTGGCCACAGTAGTCAAACAAGAAAAGAAATAAAAGGCATCCAAATAGGAAAGGAGGAAGTAAAGCTATCCTTGTTTGCAGATGACATGATAGTGTACATAGAAAAACCGTGTAGACTCCACCAAAAGCTCCTCAACCTAATAAGTGAATTTGGCAAAACAGCAGGATACAAAGTCAACATTCAGAAATCAAAGGCATTTTTTATACACCAGCAATGAAATAGAAGAAGAAGAAATTAGAAAAAAAATACCATTCGATATAGCAACAAGAAAAATAAAGTACCGAGGAATAAATTTAAACAAAGAGATAAAAGAACTGTATGCAGAAAACTATACAACATTGAAGAAAGAAAGCAAGGAAGACACAAATAAATGGAAGCATATATCATGCTCATGGATTAGAAGAATTAATATCATCAAAATGTCCATACACCCAAAGCAGTTTATACATTCAATGCAATCCCTGTTAAGATACCAATGATGTATTTCACAGAAATAGAACAGACATTTCAAAAACTTATATGGAACCATAAATGACCCCGAATAGCAGCAGCTATATTGAGAAAGAAAAACAAAGTAGGAGGGATCACAATACCGGACATCAAACTCTACTACAAAGCCACTGTACTCAAAACAATCTGGTACTGGCACAAGAACAGACCCATGGACCTGTGGAACAGAATAGAAAGCCCAGAAATAAGCCCAGGTCTCTATGGGCATCTAATATTTGACAAAGGGGGCAGAAGCATAAAATGGAGCAATAATAGCCTCTTCAACAAATGGTGTTGGGAGAGCTGGACGGCTACATGCAAAAAAATGAAATTGGATCATCAGCTGACACCATACACAAAAATAAAGTCAAGATGGATAAAAGACTTAAATATAAGTCGCAACACCATAGAAGTCCTAGAGGAGAACGTTGGCAGGAAACTCTGAGATATCCCACGCAGCAATTTTTTCACTGATATGTCTCTTAAAGCAAGGGACATAAAGGAAAGAATAAACAAGTGGGACCTCATAAAAATAAGAAGCTTCTGCACAGCTAAAGAAAACATCAGCAAAATGAAAAGGGAGCCAACTCTATGAGAAAATATATTTGCTAATGATACATCAGATGGAGGTTTGATCTCCAAGATATATAAAGAATTCACTCGACTCCACTCCAAGAAGACAAATGATCCAATCAAAAAATGGGCAAAGGGCCTGGGCAGACGCTTTTCCAAGGAGGAGATATAGAGGGCCCAGAGGCATTTGAAAGGATGCTCGGCTTCACTAGCCATCAGAGAAATGCAGATCAAAACCACCATGAGGTACGACCTCACACCGGTCAGAATGGCCATCCTAAACAGATCCACAAACAACAGGTGCTGGCGAGACTGTGGAGAAAAGGGAACCCTAGACCACTGTTGGTGGGAATGCAGACTGGTAGCAGCCACTGGGGAAAGCAGTGTGGAATTTCCTCAAAAAGCTGAAAATGGAACTGCCTTTTGATCCAGTGATTCCCCTGCTGAGACTATACCCTAAGAATCTCAAAACGCCAGTTCAAAAGAACCTATGCACCCCAATGTTCATAGCAGCACAATTTGCAATAGCCATGTGCTGGAAGCAAACTAAGTGCCCATCAGTAGATGATTGGATCAAAAAGTAATGGTACATTTACACAACGGTATACTACGCAGCAGAAAGAAAGAATGAACTACTAAACTTCGCAACAGCATGGATGGAACTGGAGAGTATTATGCTAAGCAAAATAAGCCCGGGGGTGAAAGACAAATACCATATGATCTCACCTATAAGCGGAACCTAACCAACAATACAAAGACGCAAGGAAAATAAGACCAGCAACACTGAAAGGAAAAGAAACCAACAGAGACAAGAGGGAAGGAGGGAGGGGGACAGGGGAAAAGGAAGGGAAGAGAGAAAGTCAAGGAACATATAGCAAGGACTCATGGACAAAACTAAAGGGGAAGAGTTGAGGGAGGGGGCAAGGGAAAGTGGTGGGGGGTAGGCAGAGACAAAATATTTGAAAAAATTAATTAATTAATTCTTTTTAAAAAGGAAAGAAATTTGTTCAAAACTCTTTAGGTGTACACTGAGAAAACCAGCCAAAGAGATAACCAAAATTCCAAGTAATCTCTCCACTCCCACTTAGTACATGCAACTCCCATTTTCAGGATCCTTGAATTATCCAGGGAGACATTTGATCCTCACAATCACTAAAAATTTGAAGTTGGAAATAATATGCAGAGGTTCTCAGACCCAGCCTTGATATTATACATCTTGATCTTTTGGAAAGGATACCTCATCTAAAAATCACAGGTTGGATGCCACAAAATTCTAAGGGTATATACTTTGCAAAAGCTTTGAAGCTTCTTACATCAGATAGGTCTCCCCAAAGGGGAGCTGGTAAGAATAGTAAGATTTTGCTGGGCATCCTGGGTAGGAGATTCTTACTCATAATTGCAGATCTCGAATACAAGAGGGTGAAAATGATATCATTCTTGTGACAATGAAGAGAACCCTATAAATACAGGAAAACACTATAAATATCATAGCTGGAAGGCACCTTTGAAATCATTTTCCAGATGTAGAAAATAGAACTTATAGAAGTCACAAGACTTAGCAACAAATTCAGGACTGCAATCCTGAGTCTTTATCTACACACCTTTGCACACCTCCATGTTGCTTCCTCACCAATTCTAGCTCAATTAATATTGTTTTTACCTACCCATTCAACAAATTTAACTGATGAAATAAAAGTCATTGTTACTTATCCATTCAGTCAATCAGTGAGCACTTTGTTGACCATTGGAGTCAGCACTATGAGTATAAAACCTGCCCTTGTGTGCTTGTACTTCACTAGCGGAGAAATAAATTAAGCAAGGAAACAAAGTTTGAAAATAAGATTATACATTATGATAAGTGCTATAAAGGAAATAAAGTCTTGGGACAATGACTAGGAGAGGCCAATTTACATTGGATGGTCAGAGAAAAATTCTCTTGGGTGTCATTTGAGCTGAAATCGAAGTAAGAGGTTAAGCTAACATACAAAGTTAGAGGTGGAGAAGAGTATTGCAAGCTAAGGGAACAGCATGCAGGAAAGTTTCATGCCACAAAAGGGCCTTGTGTATCAGAGGACCAGAAAAGAGGTCAGTGTGGCAAGGGTGTGGTGAGAAAGGCAGAAAGAGGTACAAACTGAGGTCAGAGACAGAGACGGGAACCAGAGCATCCAGGACCATTTTACAAAGTTTGGTTTCATTTCAAGAGATTGAGAAACCATTAAAAGTTTTAAACAGGAAAATGATATAATCTGCTTTATGCTTTTAAAATATCAGTCACAACAATGGATGGGTAAAGAGAATGGCTTGTAAGGAATCAGGAACACAAAACAAGGCTCTAGCAATGCACAGAGAAATAATGACATTTTGACTAAGGTGATAGCACTGCAGTAAAAAAGAAGTAGATGGATTCCAGATATGTTTTGTAGAACCAATGAGAGTTGGTGCCATATAATAAGAGCACAGGAGATAGATGGACTGAGGGTGACCTAGTTAATGGTATAAGATAGTGGTGGTGAAATCTTGCAAGGGGCAGTGTTGCTGTCACTTTGCTAAGTCACCCCATGGCAAGGCCAGCAGAGATGTATTGCTTTGTAAAGCCAGAAGCATAACTAGAAATTAGAAATATCTATGATACCTCCAAGAGAACCACCTAAAGAAGTCCTTCCATCGCTCCATTTGCTAAGCATGATCCTCCATCAACACTAAGAGAAAGGAGGAGCATGTCCCTACATTAATTACACAGCACTGATTACAATTAGCTCACTTTGGTAAAACCACACCACTTCACCCCAGAGTTCTTCAAATGCCTGCAAAGTAGCTAGTCATTCACTTGCTAAGACCTTCAGGGAGCATACAATCTGGTATAGATGCATTAGAAAGAACAAGTGGGAGAAAGGATTCAGGTGTGAGCTTTTGAATATCATCATATAACTCACTACCAACCTTTTGACACTTTGAACAAAATATCTGTACTTTCCTGTCTATTTCACAGTTACATAGCTAAATGAAAATTTCCTCTTTTTCTCTACATATTCTAAATAAGCCTAGACTCCAAAAAATGTTTTATGTACTTCTGAGGGCAACACCTATATACATTACAATAAAAAATATATTGGGTATTTACACAGCACTATGTTTTACAAAGCACTTCTATATACATTAGTTTAAACCTTCTGGCAACATTGGTTAAGTCAACAGGACAGATTTTCAGATATTATCATTTTTTACTTTTAACTGAAGAAATTATTGCAAAAAATGATTAAATTTTAAATGTTTATCCCATTTTATTTAGTAATTCCATAGCCTATCTCAAGGAAATAATTAGAAACAACAAAGAGGTTTATGTAATGACTGTCCACTGAGGTATTACTGATAAAAAATAATGAAAATTTAACACCCCAAAATAGAGGACTCACTAAATAAATTATGGTATATTTGTATGGTAGAATATTACAAAGGTATTAAAAATTATTTTGTTTAGGGGATACTTAAGAACATCCAGAAGTGGCAATGGCATAATGCTCCTAAAAGCAATGAGAATAAAAATCTTTATACGTAGTTGCTGGTTCACAAATTGGCCCCTGTACATGTAGGGTAACGAGAGACTAAAGATAGAGGGAGACCATTCCAAGTTGGTAGGTGGCAGATTTAATAAGCGAGGGAACTTACCAGGCTTGTTTTCAGTGGCCACAAGACAAGGAGATCTTCACATCCATCTGCCAGAATCTTAAAAGTTTACAGAGAAGATAGAAGACTTAAAGGTGTCCTCTCATGCTTACCATCCAGATAATCTCACCAACACATTACTCTCTCAAGACTGTGTCTTTGGGGCAGCTTCTAAGGTGGGGAAGGCACAGGGGAAGTGGGGGAGGGGCCTCTGATGACCCAGGCCCAGCTCAGGAGCCCGCCAGAGATTTCATCCTCTAGATTACCTCCTCTAACAGTAATAATAATCTTAAAAGTGTCAAGTCTGTTAAAAAGTAGGTATATGTATGTGTGCAGAAAAGATACCTAAAACGAAATAAACCAAAATGAAGAGCACACTTGACCCTTGAACAACTCAGAGGTTAGGAGTGACACCCCTCCTCCCCCATCAAAAATCCAAGTATAACTTTTGAACCTGCAGCCAGCTTTTTGCGTCCCAGGGTTTCACATCTTCCAATTCAACGGAAATAAAATTGAAAAAAAAGTATTTGTAATCTGTGCCTGGGAATATGAAACTGGGAAATCATAGGTGGGAATGTGAAAATGCTGTTTTTGATCCACATTTGGTTGAATCAGTCATATTCGAAACACTTGGGTACTAAGTGCCAACTGTATTTACTGGGTAAAAAAATGTGGATCCACACAGTTCAAACCCATGTTGTTCAAGGGTCAACTGTAATTATCTTTCAGTGGCAGAATCATGGTTGGTTTTACTTTTTCTCTTTCACATTTCTATAATTTCAAATTTTCTATAGCCAACACATACATACTACCTTTATCAATAAACAGAAAATAAATAAGAAATGCAGTTTTTTTGAAGAAAAAAAGAAAGAGGAATAGCTGTGGACTTGGGTAAAATAACAACCCAAATTCTCATAACTGATAAATAATGATAGCATTTATTGAATGCTCCCAAAGAATTTTGCAATAATTATCTCATTTAGTCTTCACTATCCTGTGAGAAAGGGACTTTAGGTTAAGCAATTTGCTCAAACTTATAAAGCTGCTAAAGAGTAAAATTGGAATTAGAACACCCATCTTCTGATTCTACTGTCTTTTCCAGAACAGTAATAAAGCTGCTTTTCCATCATATTACTCAGGGTTCAGGTGTTACCAGAAGATATCTATAGTGATGCTCAAAAGATTACCACAATCCCTCCCAGAGAAAATTAGTACTTCTAATTTGTCAGCTGGCTCAAGAGCCTTTCATGTACTGTCCCATTTGCAGGTTACCCTCCAAGATCTCATAAACTTACTCATGTAAAGCTTTTTCAGTCACTTCAAAAGAAACCTCTTTGGTTTAGCTGTTTAATCATCCCCAGATAACTCTAGGGGCTTCCACAGAATGAAAGACTCTAAAATTTGTATCATCCATTCTCATCTTTTTGCCAAACTATAACCAACAAAAGAGATTGGTTATATTGAGTATAAAAGCTGCCATTAAGCCTATTTTATGTATACCTTTCATGTCACACCTAAGAACACTTTGCCTAACCTAATATTATAAATATTTACTTCTGTGCTTCTTTAATAAACGTTTTATAGTTTTTGCTCTAAAAAAAAAAATTAGAGTGCTCTACCTTGAAGGTAATATATGGTAACAAATTATCACAGATTAGACAACTTCCTTCCTAAGAAGACAAACAGTTACATTTTCTTCACTCCCTCATACATTCATTCATTCACGCATGCAGTGAACATTCATCCACTGCCTAAGAAGTCATATAGTTCTTAGGCAGGCCCAATTGTTTGTGTTGTGACTACAGCAGTGAAGAAAAAGAAGTCAGTCACTACCTTTGTGTATTTTATATTTAATTGGAAAATGAATAAGTAAATCAATTAATTAAATAATTTATGGTGGTGATCAACAATAAAAAGAAAAATAAAGCAGAATAAAAGGATATTAAATAATTTCTGGTAGTAATCAACAATAATAAGAATAATGAAGCAGGATAAAAGGATTCAAAGTGATGGGAAATGGTAAGAGCTAGGTTAGATTAAACAGTGGTCAGGAAGTTCTCCCCACAGAAACCCAAATAGTATGAAAGAATGAGCCATGGGAAAATTTGAGGGAGAAGACTAGCATCACTACTTTTGAAACTCTGATCTGGACTCCAAAATCTACAAATCTGTAATGGCCTTCCTAACTTAGTTGATTTTCCCTAACTGAGTCTCATACTGTCTATACCTGCTCACTTACATAATCCACGCTAATGTGTTTGCACCTTTAGTCAATTGTCTGCCATCTGGTTTATGATAGTCAGGAGGCCCTCCTGCCTAGTTCATCTCCTGCCACCCATGTCCCAGGAAAGAGGCAGTTTTTCCTGCCTCTCTACTAACAAATAAGTATAAGGAAAACAAGTTTTGGAGTTTTTTCAGGAGAGGAAGAGGAGCAGAGAAGATAGAAGGAACATTATGAAAAATTTTACTTTTGTGAAAAATTGGGGGAATAAAAAGATGTAATCTACAACCAAAAGAGTGAGAGAGAGGGAAAAATCATTGGCAAAGAAGTCCATCATGCAACTCCAAGAGAGCTAGCAAAGAGAGAGGAAACAAGGAGGAAAGTAAAGCACATTTGTCTTTGTCCAGGCCAACTACAGCTTTACTGAGCCTACTGTCCAGTTTTTGTGTCCTTCCTAATTTCAATGCAGATGGAATAGAAAATATAACTACCCATGAGTTTCATGAGGCTAAGAGAAAAGTTCGCAGGGAGGTCCAAGGAGAGCATACAACCTACATTTATTTTTTTTTATAATACTTTTATCCTTCCTACTAAAAATAACAATTGTTTCTTTTGATGTGTGTGTGTGTGTGTGTGTGTGTGTGTGTGTGTGTGTGTGTGTGTGACAATGTTGGGAATTTGGAGCTCCTCCTAGTGGTTACAGTACATAGCTATGAGGTTTTAAAAAAAGTCCTAACTGTGGTGTTTTTACTTGTTAATTTAGAAATATTTGAAGAGCAATAAACTTGAGGAGCTAAGAAAATGATATGTAAAGGAAAATGAGAGAGCTACTAAGGAGGCAATGGTTATTCTCTATTTTTGCTGGAAGAACTGGAAATAGAAGTCAGGCCAACATAAACTTTGGGTGACAAGTAGATAATTTTGGAAAATCAGCATATAAGGCTAAAATAAATGTTTCCTTCCAGATTATAAAATATGATAATTCTAGCACTAAGTCAAAATTATATCCTTCTTTTGTCCCAGGAATTTACAAAGATACTAATATTTATAGGCATGCAATAAATATACCACTTGTTAGATTTGTTGAATGATGGGCCTGGAGATACAAACCCTCTTTAAGGGTTGGAACTGATTCATAAGGTCATTATTTTCTATTGTATTTGGAGTTCTCTTAACATAATTACCATTGGAAGTTATCCATGGGCAAAATTCCCATGGAGAAAACAATTGAATTTTGAGCTACTTTAAAAAACAATAGTTTTATTTTTTTATCAAATTTTTGGGGGTAACATTGATTAATAAGATTATATAAGCTTCAAGTGTACAATTCTGTAATACATCATTTGTGTATTGTATTACCTGCTCACCACCCAAAGTTTAGTCTTTTCATCACCATATATTTGACCCTTTATACCCTCTCCAACCTTCCCCTGTGGTAACCACCATACTGTTGTCTGTGTCTGTGAGTTTTTTTGTTTGTTTTGTTTGTTCATTTCTTGCTTTCTGTTTTCTATCCCACATATGAGTGAAGTCATATAGTTCTTGTCCTTTTCCATCTAACTTATTTTACTTAGAATTGACACTCTGAAGATTCATCTAAATTGTTGCAATTGGCAAACTTTCACCTTTTTTTATGGCTGAGGAGTATCCCATTTTATATATATAAAATATATGTGTGCGTGTCATATCTTCTTTATCCAATAATCCATCAAAGAACATTTAGGTTGTTTCCGTATCTTGGGTAGCATGAATAATGTTGCAATGAACATAAGAAATGTTTTCAAATTTTTCAGGTACATACCCAAAGAAGGAATTGCTGGGTCATATGGTAGTTCAATTACTAATTTTTAAAAAAATATTTCTTTTTTAGAGAGAGGGGAACAGAGGGAGAAAGAGAGGGAGAGAAACATTGTTGTGAGAGAGAAATATCAATTGGTTGCCTTCACACATGTTCATGAGACAGAGGACCACACCTGAAACCCAGGCATGTGCTCTGATCAGGAATGAAACCAGTGACCTTTTGGTTCACAGGCTGACACTCAACCAACTAGGCCACACCAACTGGGGCTCAATTCCTATTTTTTAATAATTTCTATACTGGTTTTCAAAGTGGGATCACCAATTTACATTCCCACAAACAGTGTATGAGGGTTCCTTTTTCTTCACATTCTCTCCAAAACTGATCTCTTGCCTTGTTGATAATAGCTATTCTAACAAGTGTGAGATGATATCTTGTTGTGGTTTTAATTTGCACTTCCCTTATAGCTAGTGAAGTTGAGTCTCTTTTCATATATCAGTTCGTCATTTGTATGTCTTCTTGGGTAAAGTGTCTGTTCAGGTATTCTGCCCACTTTTAATTGGATTGTTTGTATTTTTGTTGTTGAGTTGTACAAGGTCTTTATACTTTGAATATTAGCCCCTTATGAGAAGTATTGTTTGCAAATGTCTCCTCCAATATGGTTGGTTGTCTTTTTGTTCTGTTGGTTTCTTTTGCTGTGCAGAAAGTTTTAGTTTGACATAGTTCCATGAATTCATTTTTGTTTTTACTTCCCTTAACTTTGGGGCCAAATTCATAAAATTCTCGCTAAAATCAAAGTCTATAAGTTTAGAACCTTTTACTTCTATGTATTTTATTGTGTCAAGTCTTGTATTTAGGTCTTTGATACATTTTGAGTTACCCAATTTTGCCATGTATAATGTACACTTTTTTGCCCAAATTTTTGAGGGAAAAACAAGGATGTGTATTGTACATGGGTAGTACTAATTCCATATCTGTATAAATGTTTTTAATTATTTTTATTTATGCTTATGCTTTAAAAGTATAACTCTAGAAAGCAGTAACAATATCCATATGCAAAACAATATCCTGGAATACAATAATCAGTTTGTTGTATCAAATTTCTTGTATCTTATATCTGTTCTTGTGTTTTGTAATTATTTGTTACATAAAATTTCTGGTACCACAATATCACAATATGTTCAAAAATAATGCTGAAGTTCTTTTATAACACAAAAAGTATCTAAATATAAATAAATTTTAATTAAAAAATGAAAATATATTTTTCCTGGAAGTTTTGACCAAAAATATGGGTGTACATTATACACAATATAGTAATTTTTATGTACAGTGTCAAATAGCAGTCAGGTTTCATTCTTTTGCAAGTCGCTTTCCAATTTTTCTAGCACCATCTGTTGAGGCTTTCTTTTCTTCATTGTATGTTTTTGGCTCCTTTGTCAAAAATTAGTTGCCCAAATACCTCTGGATTTATTTCTAGGCTCTCAACTGTGTTCCGTTTTTCCATCAATACCATACTGTTTTGATTATTGCAGCTTGGTAGTAAAAAAAAATAGTTTTTGACACAGAAATACATATAGTGTATGGCCCGAAGACCCCAAAGCAGCAAAACCCATAGTGCCCATGACAACATAATATGATTTATAGAATGTTTAAAAGCTAAATATAAATATTCCTGTCACAGGATTACTCTAACCTTTCAATGGATTCATTGCTAACAACCTTTCAAAATCATTTGCATTTTCCCTATATATTAATTTCTGACCAATTTGCTACTCATATTAAGATAAAATATAGGATTATTTGGGTAGGAGTTGATTCATTAAAAATATCTATTATTCTAGAGAGAATCAAGATGGTGGAGGATTGAGTGGAAGTCACACTGATCTCCTCCCAGGACCAAACTGGAATTACAACAAACTGTGGAGAAATCACCTGGAACAAACAACTGAATAATAAAGAGAGAGATTTATAACCTCAGAGACAGAATAATCAGCTTCAGTGAATCTAACTGGTAAGGCATATGGTAGACACTCAAGAAGGCAGGCAGGGTGCCCACGCATGGTAGCACCAGAAGGATATTGAAAGGGCCAGTTGGATATCCCTGAGAAGAGTGGAGTCGAAACTATAAGCGGGGATCTCCAGCCTACAGCATCAGGGCCCAAAAAGTACACAGAAAATACCAGCTGCAAAAAGCAGCAGGGTTGCTCTCTGCCAGAGACAGGTGGTTGAAGATGCAAAGAGCCGTTTAAAGGGCCAATGCATAAATTTTTATTTACAGCCACTTACCATGGTCTCCGGCAGAAGCAGAAGCAAAGTGGGCTAGAGACACCTGAGGAGAGACTGGAGAAGGAGGCTTTGGGGAGAGAATGGAGTGGCTGGCAGGATCTCAGGGCTGTCTCATCCCCCATGAGGCAGCAGCTATCTTGCTCAGGCGTAGACCACTCCCCTGAGTGGCAACATCATAAGAGGACCCAATAACCCCACCTCCAGGAGGGACTCCACCCCACCATGAGCTCTCTAAGCCTGCCAGCTGAGTGCAAAGTGACTAGATTAAAAACAGAAGGAGATAACCACAGACAATAGATTCCTGGAAGTCTCGAACAGACTGTCTTAGATCAGATAGACAACATCTGACATCATCAGAGGCAGATCCAAAAAGTAAAAACAGTGGTCCCCTACCTTAGAAGTTCACACCACAAAGTCAGGAAATCAAGACAGATCAACTTAAGAAGCAGAAGGAAAAAAAGAAGAGTCTCATGAATAATGGGAAGACAAAGAAATACTGCCCAGTCGAAGGGAAAGGAGGAATCCCCAGAAAAAGAACTAAACGAGAGAGACGCAAGTAAACTATCAGATATTGAGTACAAAGCAATGGTTCTAAATAAGCTCAATAAGCTTAGTGAGCTCAGAGAGAATTACAAAAAACTACAGAGGAACTACGATGAACTTACTGCAAACTATATCAGCATGAAAAAGGACATAGAAACTAACAATAAGAGACAAGAGGAAATGAAGAATACAATTTCAGAATTGAAGAACAAGTAGAAGGAATCAATAGCAGGCTAGATGAAGCTGAGAATCAAATCAGTGAGCTGGAGGACAAGGTAGAAAAAAGCTCCCAGAAAGAGCAAGAAAATGAAAAAATACTCAAAAAGAATGAAGAGGCATTGAGGGAAGTGCAGGACAACCTGAAACATAATAATATCCATATAATAGGGCTACCGGAAGGAAAAGAGAAGCAAGGGATAGAGAATCTGTTTGAAAAAGTAATGTTGGAAAACTTCCCTAATTGGAGGAGAGGAAGTCACACAAGTCCAGGAAGCACAGAGGATCCCATTCAAGAGGAACCCAATGAGGCCCACTCCAAGACACATCATCATTAAAATGGCAAATATCAAAGACAAACAGAGAATCCTAAAGGCAGCAAGGGAGAAAGAGGTAGTAACATATAAGGGAGCCCCAATACAGCTAGCAGCTGATTTCTCAACAGAAACACTACAAGCCAGAAGGGAGTGGCAAGAAATATTCCAAGTCATGAAAAGCAAAAGCCTGTAACCAAGACTGCTCTACCCAGCAAGGCTCTCAATTAAAATGGAAGGCAAAATAAGGAGTTTCACAGAAAAAAGAAGGCTAAAAGAATACACCTCCATCAAACCAGCACTGCAAAATATACTAAAGGGACTGCTTAAAGATGAAGAAAAAGAGTCTATGAATACCCAGTTCTTTTACAGTTGCCAAAACTTGATATTACCAATATTTTTAATACTTATTAATCTGATTGTGGCAATGATGTATTTTTATTGTTCCTTTATTATTTGTTGAAACTAAACCTGTTTTTATATATTTCTTGCCTATTTCTATTATTTTTTTAAATTTTATTTTAATTTATTTTTTCAAATACATTTGTCTCTGCCAACCCCCCACCACTTTTCCTTGCCCCCTCTATTATTTTTTAAAAAGCTTTAAATGACTTTTTTATTTTCTTTATCCATTTATTGACTAAAGGTTTGTAGAATGTTTCCCTCAAAAAAATCACAAACAAAAGAAACCCCAACTATTAACCCATTTTTAGATGTGTGTCAGATACTTTCCTATTCTATTACTTGCCCTTTAACTTTTTTTATATGTGTATTATTATGTAGTCTTAAATGTTTAATATAGTCATGTTGTCAATATTTTACTTTGTAGCTTCTGGGTTTGAATATTTTACTTCAGGGTAAGAAAAATATTAGTTTGTATTTTCCCCTAAAGCTCCTTAGATTCTACATGTTGATTTTTAACTCACCTGAATATTTCTTGCACAATGTGTGAAATAGGGCTGTATATTTGTTTTATTTCAAGTAATAATGGTCCATGCACCATATTTGTTGAGTAAGCCTTATTTTACCCATTGATTTGAAATATCAACTTAATCATATTACATTGTTAGACAGATATACACATTTGTTTCTAGAATGCTCATTATATTTTATTGATCTACTTAATTATTTCTGTGCTGGTGTCATTTTGTTTTAATTGCTGAGACTTTATAATGGTTTTAAACTTTTTAATATTTTATAATTGGCTTTGACATTTAAAAAATAAATAAAATCAATCTTCATTTAAAAAAGAAATAAAAAAGAAGGAAAGGAAAGAAAAAGAAAGGAAAGGAAAAGAATGAAAGGAGGGAGGGAGGGAGGGAGGGAGAAGGAAAGAAAGAAAGATGGAACTCCAACCTTTTGCTACAACATGGATAGAACTGGAGAATAACATGCTAAGCGAAAAAAGCCAGTTGGTAAAAGACAAGTACTATATGATCGCACCTATAAGTGGACTCTATTCAACAAAATAAACTAACGAACAAGATAAACCACAGACACGGAAACATGGAGCAGACTGAAAGTGACCAGAGGGGATACAGAAACAGAACAATGGTAGAAAGAAGGGAAAAGGACTAGACAAAGAACATGTATGAATGACCCATGGACATGGACGACAGAGTGGGAATTGACTGTGGGAGCAGTGGTTGAGGGTAAGTTGTGTGGAAGGGGGTAAAGTGGGAAAAATTGAGACAACTGTAACAGAATTAACATGATTTAAAAATTTAAAAATATATATCTATTATTCTACCACTGCAAACTATATTGTAACAAATAGTGTACTCACTATCTTCTACAGAGAAATTACAAATTCAGATCAAATGTTTTTCATGACTTTCTGATACAAAGTTAATAAAAAGTTGACCCACAAAAAAATTCACTTTAACATTAGTTAATTGGATATTTGTGGTTTTAACTATATTTTAGAACTGATACAAGTCTAAGATGTGTAATGATTTAATATTTTGCTAAAGCAAGCACTTGAATCAAATTTTGTTGAGGCAGTAATGTGGTAGCAACTCACTGAGCTTGTGCAAGCTGTGAGACTCTTGGTGTTTTGTTCTCTACTTATTTTCACATGTACAGAGATTCTTGCAAAAGTAATTAAACAAAGAAGCAATTATACAGGGGTGGCTCTAATGCAGTGGTAACCTATGTAAGCAAAGCAAAACCTAAGCCAGAGTCAATGCACTCCTATTTGAGAAAATAAAACTTAAGCACAAGCAATGACAAGCAGCCAGCTAGGCTTTCTCAAAAAAAGGCGCCTCCTTAAGCTATAGCCAATCAAATCAGTTCCTTGCTTAGTTAGCTTCCCTGTGCTCCTGTCAATGGAGTGTCCTAACTTCCTTGGGTTTGGTGCTGCCTGACTTGAATTGATGTATGCTCAAATAAACTCTTGAAAAAAATTAATATGCTTCTGTTTACCTTTTAATACTCTCAATACAGAACTGAAATTCCTTAAGGAACAACTTAAGATTTTCCATTTGAATAAAACTGAGATGTGCTAAATTCTCTAGATGTATCACTCAAGAAAATCAAATTCCATAGCATAACTTTAGTTTTCATTTAGATATTGACATAATTTGTCTTCAAACAGATTTTACATTTTTTTTCTGCAAAAAGCTTTATTTTTCCATTTGGTCCAATGCATGGGAGAGGACTCCAGGGAGGTTTAAAGGATGCCTACTGATTTCAGAGAGGCTCAGGCAGAAGCCAGATACCAGGGAAATGCAGAGGGGCCCCTCAAAGGCCTCTGGGCTCCAAAATCTTCTAGTTGTGCTTGAAGATGAGCCTTTTGAAGAGACACTCACTGAGCCCAGCCTGGGGAGCAGCGAGCCTGCAGATGTTAGTCAGGTGGTTGCCCATCTTCTGGATGAGTTTCACCTACTCATCCAGAAAGTGGTTCTCCTGGAAGACTCAGAGATGAGAGTCTGTGGGAGTAGAACCCAGGGCCTGCAGATCCAAAGAGCCTGGTTCAGATTCTTCTCTACAGCCATGGAGGCTTCCGTGGCATCCTGAGTTTTACCCTATCCACCTTGGGAAGGTTTCAGCGCGTACTGGAAGAGAACGTGGCCATTGCACTGGCTTTGCAGCTTTAGGAGATGCTTGGTACCTTGCACTTCTTCTCAGCCAACTCTAGGAAGAAATTGCCCACACTCTGAAGAGCCACATGGCCACAGTTGACATAGAAGTAGGTGTAGCAGGTCCAGAGATGCAGGTTGGCCAGGCAGTTGATGGCAGCCTCCACCGCGGTGGAATAATCCTGATGAATTTTGGAGCTCATGGTTGCTCAACAATGAGTTAAGGTCAAAAAATGATGTTGGCTGGTCTCAGAGGTTGAAGATGGCTGAGGTGGTTCTGTAGGTGGTGCCTGGAAAGAGGTTGGAGTGTGGTTGGAGGCTGGAAGGAGAGTCCTTGGGTCTCTTCTGTCCAAACCCTGTTGAAGCAAGAGACAGATCCCAGGCAGCATTGAGGGCACTGTGAGATTTTACCTTTTGACTCACAATCAACTAATAATTAAACAGCAAATATTGATTGAGTGAATGTTGGACATAAGAGAACATTAAATATGTTAATCTCTGGAGTCATAGAATTATAGCTGAAGCTCCAAAGCTAAAAACAATAGGCAATAAATACCCCCATAATCTAAAAACAGGAAATAATCACATCAAGGACAGCTTTACAAAAGGTAAATGCTGCTATCACCCAGCATTCTCAACCCCTATCACTAAAACAACCTACTTTCACTCAGATAGATGTTTACCAGGTTACAAAATTTTTAACCCTAGCTCTGCTGCAGGATCAAGAGAAACCGGCATGTTTGAGGAATTTTGAATTTAAAGACTGATATCTGCTTCTTATCTGGTGAATATGAAAGCAGAAAACAATCTGCATATGTTAACTATGGCAAAGAACAAAAGGAAAGCAGCAATTGGGCAAACTACACTCAGGATTTTACCTAGCAAAGGATGATTGGATGGAATTGAAGGAAGCTGGGTTATACACAACTTCTCTTGAAGTGAGCAGATCCCAGGAGTAAGAGGCTCTTGCAGGAGTTGAACCTGCGAACAGAAATTGAAGGGAAGGTCAAAAGAAGTATTCCTGAAGAACATGTTTCCTATTGTCCTATCACAGGAAAGGACATATCCTCATAACAGGGTTCCAAAGGGTCCACAAAGCACACTCCTCTTGAGAGACCAGTATACTGGTGTCTGGCATTCCAGGACACCATGGCAAAATTATACCTCCAGACCCTTATAGTACCTCTGCTCCTTTTGTCTGTCTTCCCTCCTCCCCCATTCAAACCTGGAAGCTGGAGCAGCAGCCCTGAAATCAGAGATGGAAATGTGAGAGGACCAGGGGAACCATGAAATAATATGCCAGTCTCCCTTTCTAGTCAGGCTTGGGCTAGAAAACTGAGCAAGCTTTAAATTGGATGTGGAATGAAAGTTTCAGTGTATACTGGACTTACTTAGTATAGACCAGACTTATTCATAGCTGAAAAATATCCTGATTACTAAAAAAAATCAGTATTCTTAAATTGAAAGATTTTTTTAATACTTAATAAAAGTTTACTGTGCCTATAAGAACAGTTTGTAAATGGAAGCTTTCAAATTCAAAGACTGAAATGAAGCTCAGGGGCATGAAGTTACAGGATAGCTTTTTTTCCTTTTTATTGAATTTATTGGTTAACAAAATTATACGAGTCTCAGGTGCACAATTTTACAAGACATCATCTGTACACTGTATTGTTTGTTTACCATCCCAAGTCTCAGTATATCACTATTCATCCCCTCATACCCTCTTCAACCTCCCCTATACTCCCAAAGATTTTTTCTAAAGCAGTAAGAATACCAAAAATGTCATGGGTCAGAAAAGGAAAACATGGCAAATAGAAGTGGTTACATTCAATAAACCCATTACATTTATGCCAAACACTTCAATAGGCATAGCAAGAGATACAAGACAAACATAATATGGATCCAGTTTTTGAAAGCCTTATAGTCTAGTAATAAAATAATACTATTATTTTATTATCATGAATAACTCTAACACAACAAGGAAAATATATAGGTTATAAGAAAGAGAGAAGCACAATGTTATTGCACTGCCCATTCTGTTTATCTCCAAATGAATTTGATCACAACTCTCTACCACTTCTGTCCAAATCTACAAAAAAAAAAAAAGAAAGAAAGAAAGAAAGAAAAGACAAGAAAGAAAAAAAACTATCCTAGGCTGAGAAAAACAGTTGAGGTAAAATAGACAAAAAAATTACTTATTTATTTATTTGTTATAAAAGATTTTGGTAGAAGATCTTTAAGTATTAGATTAGAATGAGTTTTAGATTTTAATTATCTGTTTTACTTAGCCATATAAATGTTATCCCTTGGTGCTGGCAGGTGTGGCCAGTGGATTGAGCACTGGCCTGTGAAGTGAAGAGTTGCTGGTTCAATCCCTTGTCAGGACACATACCCGGGTTGTGAGCCAGGCAGATCCCACGTTCGGATCATGTGAGAGGCAGCTGATTGATGTTTCCTTCTCTTTCTCCCTCCCTTCTCCTTTCTCTGAAAATAAATGGAGGATATCTTTTTTAAAAATGTTACCTCTTGTTACCACAAATAATTGAGTTGTGAATGAAAGAGAAATAAGTACTATAACTATTTGAAAGTCAGGTTGGGAAACAAAATTATTGCTATTCACAAATAACAATAGTGTGAATTCTTACAAAACCTAAGAAAATCAATTGAAAAAAATGATACATCAGTATGAGGGTTCAGTAAAGTAGCTACATACTGATATTTTTAAATTTAGTATTGTCTATGTACTAATGATAAACAGCTGGTTAATATAATGGGGAAAAAGGTAACATGTTGTTAAAGAAGGTCATCGGGGAATGTTACCACTGGTTGATATTCGATCTGGACCCAGGCAATAGAGGTTCATCACCGCCTCCCCTGTCCTTTGAACGCACACTCTGCCCACCATTCCCACAGTGGGAGCCATTTTCAAGAACACAGTCTTGAGAGAGCAATGTGTTGTTAAGACCACCTGGATGGTACATGTGACTTAGATAAGGCCACTACATAAACTTTTATGATTCTTGCAAGCAGGTATGGAAATCTACTCATCTTGCAATCACCTACAATAAGCCTCATATTTAAGTTCCCTGGCTTATTAAAATTGCTACCTACCAATCTAAAGTAGCTACCTCTTTCTTTGGCCTCCCTCACCCTCCACGTATGGGGGCCAGTTTATAAATCAACACATACAGAGTTACCCAAAATATAAATAACTAAGAATCACACTAATAAAATCTGCTGGGTCTCTATTTTTAAAAACTACTTATTTTATTGAGACTATATTTAGAAAGTATCAAGCTAATTTTACTGGTGGCAATTTTGTGTGCCATTCAATCTGGAACCAACAGACTTTGCCAGAACAAATGTACAACCCATGCCAAGACATAGTCCACTCAACAAGGGTGCATAAATCATGCTACTTCACACATAGAGATACTTACTATTTGTATCTCTTCTACAGTTTACATCTGCATAACACAAGAATTCTGAGAAAACTACTCTTTCACAATTCTCATGATAGTGGGTTTATATTGTAAGCACTATATTTCTGAATACATTTCTGCCAGGAGAGCTTCCACCTTGATTAGGCATTGATGAGAACCAACTTTCCCACCCAGACTTGTACATGACTGATGATAAGAAGAATTTCCATCTGCTGGCATCTGGCTCTGCATATCCCCTCCTCCACTACCCACGTATCTCCAGAGTCATGGCTGTAGGACATGTTCATGAGGAAATATGATCTCTGGTCTTGCACCTTTCCATCACAAAGTATATGCAAGCTGTAGGTTTCAAGAGAATCCCTGGAAGCCTTATCTATCCCAGCACTGCTAGAAATAACTTAACTATACATGTAAGTTACCCTAAACCTCAACATATATCTCACTAAATTCAAATGAAAATATTTCTCAATTCAACTTCCCCTTAGCCAGGCATCAAAAATACCTGAGGGGCAATGTAATGGAAAGAAAGTCAAAGGGTAATGTGGAAGGGGATATGGAATTTTGAACCAATAGAAGTTTAATCTTACTTTTTCCTGGTGCCATAACTATTTCTGGGTCAATAAATACAGAATTTTCCTTTTTGCCTATATTCATCTTTTTTCCCCAATTCCTCCTACACTTGGAAGAGAAGGCAGGAGAATGATGATATTTGTCTTGGCTCCATGCTGTTCTTGCTGAGCCAGGCTGTTGTTATGCTCTTGGTTAGAGCGCTTTTTATACTGAGTGTGGATCATTCTATTTTCTCATATGATTTTCCCACCTACTCTATATAAACAGCTTGTCTCTTCAAGACATAGTAAAGCTTTAAAAGCTCTGATATTTTTTATCTGATCTTGATACCCTTCAATCTGAAAACAAGAAAGAGAATACCAGTTTTGTCTTTGCAGTAACTACTACTTTTTTTTAATCCAAAATTAGAGCAGACACAACTTTAGCTTGGGAGGCTGGGCCTGCAGTCCCGAAACCTGTTTCTCTTGTAAATAATCCTCAAAGCCTAAAATGCAGAAAAGGAACCTTAGAAGCACAAAAAATGTAACCTAGCTGGCAGTTCTTTGGGGCAATGAAATCTACAATGTTATTTTCTTTACATACTCTTCTTGCTCCTCAGGGAGTCTTATCCACTTCCATGGCTTCAAACATCACCTATATCCCAATGACTCCAAAATCTATGCTAGAACTTCCTCCTAAGCTCAAAGTTCATCTATCCAAACCCCATGGAACATTATAACTTAGATATGACATGTTTTAAGTTTATCATCATCCCTTTCAAATTTGCTCCTCAAAGTGGTGTCACCCTCTCAGCCAATGGCATTATCAGCCACACTTCTGTTCAGACCAGAAAACCTTCATGTATCATACACTTCTCCCTTTCAGTGATGAGCTGGAACCAGTTCCTATTAGCTTGCAAAAGTCTATTGTGCGTATCTTCCTCTAATTCCTCATTCTATGATGTCATATTGGTAGCTTGAAATTGGTCATACTGGTTATCATCAAAAATATAAGAGATATGTTTTGGAAAGGGTGTGGAGAAAAGGGGTACCCCTGTGGACTGTTGGTGGGAATGAAATTGGTGCAGCTACTATGGAAAACAATAAGAAGTTTCCTCAAAAAAATTAAATATAGATTTACCATATGATTCAGAGATCCCATTTCTGGGTGAGATCCAAAAGAAATGAAACCAGGATCTCAAAGACCCCCGCATTTTAACTGTACCAGTATTCATAGCAGCTAAGATATGGAAAAAATCCAAGTTTTCATCAATGGATGAATGAATAAAGATATGTAAAATGAAATGTTATTTAACCATGAGAAAAAAGAAAATCCTGCCATTTATGACAACTTGGAGGAACCCTAAGGGCATTATGCTAAGTGAAATAAGACAGAAGACAAATATTGTATTGAATCACATCACTAATGTGTGTTATCTAAAAAAGCCAAACTCAGATAAATAGAGGTGTTTGGTGTTACTGGAAAAAAGGGTGTGGGAGAAATGGGGAGATACTTATTGGTCAAAGGGTACAAGCTTCCAGTTATAAGATTAACAAGTTCTGGGGATCTAATGTACAGTAAGGTGATTTTAACTAATAACAGTATACTATATACTTGAAAATTGTTATGAAAGTAGATCTTAAGTGTTTTCATCACAAAAAAAAAAGAAATGAGAATTATCTGATGAGATAGAGTATAAGCTAATGCCATAATGGTAATCATTTTGCTATATAGAAATGTACCAAATCAAAACATTGTATTACCTTAAACTTGTGTTAAATATCAATTATATCTCAAATGTTGGGAAAAAAATAAAAAATTTTAAAAATCAACTATGGTGGGAGTATTTGCGCCACAGAAATTGGAAAATGATACAAGTAGGGATTTGTTTGTTTTTCCTGGAGAGAAGTTTGTTAAACATTTACCAAGACATCAATGTCATCTTCCTCACAATCCACAGCCAGTTGGTTACTAAGTCATCATGTCACTTACTCTATTCAAGTTTTTGAATAGATCCTATATTTCTAGGATGCATCAATTCTTTAAGTCCACTGGCACCGTCCATATTCAGGCCATTGTTATTTGTTCTGTGGATTGCCAGTCTCCCTATTTCCAATCCATTTGCCATGCAAGAATAACAGTGACCCTTCTAACATGCAGAACTGAATACATCACTCCCCTGTTTAAAGTTCCCAAGTGGCTCTTTATTGCCCTTAGGATGAAGCCCAAATTCCTTAGCACAATTTATAAGCATTTTTATTTATTTATTCATTCATTCCTATTGTAAATATTTGTCAAGCATCTACTATGTGCCAGTCACTATTCTAGGTGTAATGATAAAGCAGAGAAAAGGAGCCATCAAGTCCCCGTCCTCTTAGTATTTATATTCCACTTGCGTAGTAAAAAGCATAAAAGAAGTAAATACATGCATGCATATATTTTAATAAATATCTTCAGGAAATGGATCAGCAAATGGAGAAGATATTTTAGAAAACCCTCTTTCAAAAGTAGACCTCTGAGCAGAGATTTGTATGATAAGAAGATAATCATGTTGGCAAAGTTCTGGGAGAAGAACAATCCAAACAGAGCAGTAGCAAGCATACAGGTTCTGAAGTGAAATCTAACTTTATGATCTAGGCTGTGAATAAGGCACATCTCCAATGTTATTCATGTCTTGCCACTCTGTCCTTCCCTCTTCTCATTTTGAATTGGAATTGTGTGCATCTCCTATGGTTTCTGCTGTGCATGAACTTTTTTCACAGCACTCACCACCCTGTAATCACTGACTTACTCATCCGTTCACTATTATGTCCTAGCACAGGATTTAGTGCATAATAAAATACCCAGTGAACGCTCATCAAATGACTAGAAGAAATTAAATGGGTCTTTTAAATAGGAATCATATGTTGTTGTTGTTTTTTGTATATGAACATTCTATATCCTATTTTAGGCCATTTTTTATTTTCTTTTTATTTTTAAATCATGTTTATTCTATTACAGTTCTCTCAATTTTTCCCCATTTGCCCTCCTCCACCCATCCCACCCCACCCCTCTCCCACAGTCAATTCCCACTCTGTCGTCCATGTCCATGAGTCATTCATACATGTTCTTTGTCTAGTCCCTTCCTCTTCTTTCCACCATTGTCCTCTTTCCCCATCCCCTCTGGTCACTTTCAGTCTACTCCATGTTTCCATGCTTGTGGTTTATTTTGTTGGTTAGTTTATTTTGTTGAATAGATTCCACTAACAGGTGAGATAATATGTTTTCTTCTTTAAATTGAAAAATTAATACTTTAATAAAGAAAATGTGTTTCTTCAAATTTGGCAAAAAGAGAATGCAGCTCATTCAAAGAATTAAGTTTCACATCTTAGGAAACTTATTTACCTTTCTTTTTTTAATTATATTTTATTGATTATGCTGTTACAGTTGTCCCAATTTTCCCCCTCTTTGGACCTACCACCCAGTAGCCCCTCTCCCTCAAGCAATCTCCATACCTTTGTTCATGTCCATGAGTCATGCATGTAACTTCTTTGGCTACTCCATTTCCTATACTGTACTTTCCATGCCCATGGCTATTCTGTAACTACCTATTTTTACTTCTTAATCCCCTCACCTCTTCTTTCATTCCCCCTTACCACCCACCCATCTGGCAACTATCAAAACGTTTTCCATATCCATGATTCTGTCTCTCTTCTTGTTTGCTTAGTTTGTTTTTGAGATTCAGTGGTTGGTATATATGTATTTATTGCCACTTTATTGTTCATAGTTTTGATCTTCTTTTTCTTAAATAAGTCCCTTTAAATTTCATTTAATAATGGTTTGGTGATGATGAACTCCTTGAGTTTTTTCTTGTCTGGAAAGCTTTTTATCTGCCCCTCTATTCTACATGATAATTTGCTGGGTAGAGCAATTTTGGCTGGAGGGCCCTGCTTTTCATGACTTTGAATATTTCTTGCCAATCTCTTCTAGCCCTTCACAGTTTCTTTTGAGAAATCAGCTAAAAGTCTTATGGGAACTCCCTTCCAGGTAATTAACTGCTTTTCGCTCACTGCTTTTAGGATTCTCTCTTTACCTTTAACATTTAGCATTTCAATTATGATGTATCTTAAAATGGGCCTCTTTGCATCCATCTTGTTTGGGACTCTCTGTGCTTCCTGGACTTGCACCTCTATTTTATTCACTATTTATGGAAGTTCCTTTCATTATTTTTTCAAATAGATTTCCAATTTTTTGCTCTTTCTCCAGCGGGCACCCCTATAAGGTGAAAGTTGGTATGCCTCAAGTTGTCCCAAAGGCTGCTTACACTATTCTCATTCTTTTTTCTTCTTGTTGTTCTGGTTGGGGTTTGGTTCTTTTGTTTGTTTGTTTCCTTATGTTCTCATTGATTTGATTCTTGGCTTTATCTACTTTACTGTTGATTCCCTGTAAATTGTTCTTCATTTCCATTAATGTATCCTTTATTTCTGCCTGGATCTTTTTTATGCCATTGAAGTACTCACTGAGTTCCTTGACCATCTTTATAACCAGTGTTTTGAATTCTGCATCTGATAGATTGCTTATCTCCATTTTGTTTAGTTCTTTTTCTGGAGTTGTGATCTGTTCTTTCATTTAGGCTATGTTTCTTTGTCTCCTCATTTAGGTAGCATCCCTGTGTTTGTTTTTATGTATTAGGTAGAGCTGCTATGACTCCCTGTCTTGGTAGCATGACCTAATGTAGTAGGTTTCCTGGATGGTCCAGTGACACAGCCTCCCTTTTCACAAAGGCTGCATACTCTAGGTGCATCCTTTTTTGTTGGCTGAGTACACCTTCCTCTTGTAGTTGAGCCTTGATTGCTGTTGTCATGGCAATGGAGGGTTTTACACAGGCCAGTCACCTGCAAGGACTGGCTGTGACCACTGACCACCAACCTCCACCCTCTGTGGCAGATCAGCTGTGCAGGGGCAGGGTGGTGGTGCTCCAGTGTGGTCTGTAGCTGTCCACTGGGTGTGCAAGCCCTGGGGTATTTTGGGTGGTGCAGGCCAAGGTCATCCACCACCTGTCTTCTGCCCAGGGCTATGTAGCATGAGCTACCTATCAGTCTGCAGATGGCTGCTACTTGTGCTGGGCTTGGAGGCTCCCAGGTGAAGCCAAACTGTGATCCAACACTGGTTGCTGCTAGTGCCGGGCCTGGGGCTATTTAGCCAGTGGTACAGGGGCTGGGGGCTCGCTAAGCCTGGTTGTTGCTTGTTTGGGAGAATTTAGGAAGATATGAAGCCTACACCAAGACCAACCATTTATGTGGAAAAGCCACTATTGACAGCTTGAGTGGGCCCTTAAGTTAGGTGGGGTAGAACCTCTGGGAATCCTCGGGGTGAGGCAACGTTAGCCAGGTTGATGGAGTCTCAGATATGGCCCCTCACCTGCTGGCTCTGTGGCCCGGTGACTCTGTAAGGGTGGGGGGCTCAAAAAAAGGACAATGGCTTCTGTCCACCTTTCTGTCTGGGAGTAAGCTGTCCCCCATCTCTCGCACTGTTGCCAGACACTCCATTTCTTCCCCGTACACTACTGGTGCCTTTCAAGCTGTCACCCCAGTGCTAGAGCTCAGAGGAAGTGAATCTAAGTAAGTCTGTGTATGGCCCCTTCAAGAATAACTGCATGGGATTCCAGTAGTTCCTGCCATCAACTCCATCCCCACTGGTTTTTATAGCCAAAAGTTATGGGAGCATATCTTCTTGGCATGGGAACCCTGGGCTGGAGGGCCTGGTGTGGGGCTGGGACTCCTCACTCCTGAGATATCCCTCCCAAATTTTAATCCACCACACATGTGTACAGACCCAGACTGTTCTTCATCTCCATGTCTCCACACCTCCTGCCTGGATGGATGTGGTTTCTTTAGTTCCACAGTCACCAGACTTCCATTCAACTCACTTTATGATGGTTCTGAGTGATAGTTGTTCTATAGTTCAGATGTAATTTCGACCTGGTTGTGTAAGCAAGTGAGCCATGTTTGTCTTTGCCTCCATCTTGACCGTAAGTCATTTACCTTTTTCAAAAGTATTTTGAAAATATTGAAGGGGTGACACCTTCAGGAGAATTTTGATCTTAGATTAGAGCCTGTTTGTGGAAGCAGATTCATTATGGAAAAGTATACAGGCCTCTAAATCAAGGCAGCTGCTCTAAGAAAAATCTTTGACCTCAAGATGTGCTAAGACATTCCAAGTCTTTGTTTACATAATATCTGCTAACATCCCATTAGCCAAAAGCAAGTCACATGATCAAGATCAATGTCAAGAGACATGAAATACACTTTACCTCTACTGGGAAGAGCTCCAAAGTCCCATAGCAAAGACACAGAGAGTTGAACAAATGGGAACAAATCAATCTACCACAAATGTACATTTCTTTTGAAAAGTTCCAATACAACCACAGATGCCTTCATGGCTTCATATGGAAATTGAATCTGACCATATGAAAAGTACTAACATAATCCACTGCAAATTGTTCACAGAAAAAGCAATGTATAAATTGGAGCACACTAAAGTGGTAAGTGACTCACTGTGAATTCCTGAATTATTCGATGGGTAAAAAGCCACTATAAACATGTAGATGCTCTGACTGTCCCAGTGGAAGCCATACAGCATTTTTATACAATAATAAACTCCCCAAAAATGGTATAATGAGTTGAAAATATCATTAAAATTTCTATCCAATCTTAGCTTTGAAAGAACTTATTATGGGACTGTTTATCTGGCATTCTTATGTTTACCATTCACATATATTCATCAAAATTCATAATAAATCACAGGCTAAATTTATTAAGATTTTACTATGTGATAGATACATTGCTAAGCACTTTTAATGCATTATCTCATTTAATCTTTAAAATAAAAACCCATAAGATAGATATTATTTTTATAATACCTTTTTTACAACTGGTATTATTTTTTAATACCTCTTTTACAACTGGGAAAACTAAGCCATATAGAGGTTAAATAATGCCCAAGAATGGGTAAAGTAGGGTTTGAACCTTGATCATCTGCCTCTAGAAATTTTACTTTCTGAGCTATTCTTATATCCTAGATTCCTAAAGGGTAAAGGCAGACCATACTTAGTAAAACCCAAATCCCTACTTCCTCAGACTTCCTTCTGCATTCTGAAAATAAGCCTAGAGTAGTACATGAGAACACAAATACTTGAGCGAGTCTTCCTAGATCCTAATTCATGATCCATTCATGAGCTCATGAGCAGGATGACTTTGCTTTCAATAAGCTTCAGTTTTTTCCCATCTAAAGCACATGTAGCAATAAGAACTCTTCACAGAATTGTTTTGGAAATTGAAAGGGATATTGCAGGGAGAGCACTTGGCATGGTGACTTGCTGCATAATAGGCTAACAATGTATTTTTTTTAAATAATAAGATGGTCAGAGAAAATCTCTGCTTATAATTTTAAATTTAAGCCACACTTGTACTATTATCTTTTCTTTGATGTAGCTTTAAGTATTTCTTCCAAAAAGCAAAAAGTATAGTGCTGCCAAATGACTGCTATTTTCTAACTTCAGCCTCTCTGAGACTCTGAAAGCTTCTTCAAGAGTATCTTCATATAATTTGCACCCAGTCCAAACCTGGCTTTCATTAGCCATTATAATCAAAAACAACTTTAAATAAAAGAATAAAAGAGACCTTTCCTAAATTGACTCACGTTTGCATGCAAGAGACCTTGAATCAGCAAAAATCTTTTTTTAATCAACCTAAACCTCTGACTAAATTAATAAGTGACAAGTTTGACCTTTACAATACTAAAAAATACAGTTCCAAGTATAATTCTTACTCACCCCTGGACCAAACAATTCTCATAGTAAATTATGGCATTAACAGCTGGCTGCCAATGAAGTCAACTATTAATTCTACATTCGCTGCACTGCCTGATATAAATCAATATAAGTAATGAGCAATTGTCTTCAAAACCTATAGATACACAGGTCCTACACAGCAAAATAATTTAAGGTTGGCTTCCAGCCTTCTCAGACAACATGTCATTTGGTCTTTAATGAAGAGACAGAAAAAGTGAATGCACATTGAAAACCACCTATCTAGTGTCAATGCAGCAAAATTCTAGTCATCTCCATGAAAATAACATTAAGAATAATTTTTGATTGTGTATTCCAAATAAACAGCTTCTTTATTTCTTACAAATCCCAAGGGAATCTGTAAAATGGGCTTCAGGGTCTCACTACTTTAAGATCTCAAACTCACAAAATTCCCTCTCTGTCCATCACCTTCTACTTTTCCTACTCTCTCCTTACTAACAGACTTGCTCTCTATTAAAGTCACCAGGCTCCTTGTTTTCTTTTTTTTAATTAAGTATATTTTATTGATTTTCTATTACAGTTGTCCCATTTTTCCCCTTTGCCTCCATCTGTCTGGTACCTCGATGTCCTCTAGCAACCTCCCCCTAGTTCATGTCCATGGGACACATAATAGTTCGTTGGCTTCTCTGTTTCCCGTTCTATCCTTAACCTCCAACCTATTTTATACCTATCAGTTGTTTTTCTTATTCCCTTTATCTTTACCCCACTCTCCCCCTTCCCTCTACCCACCAATAACTCTCTTTGTCTTCTCCATTTCTATGATTCTGTTCCTGTTCCAGTTGTTCCTTAGTTTTTGTTTTTGTTTTTTGGATTCAACTGTTGATAGTTGTGAGTTTGTTGTCACTTTACTGTTCATAGTTTTGATCTTCTTTTTCTTAGATAAGTCCCTTTAACATTTCATACAGTAAGGGCTTGGTGATGATGAACTCCTTTAACTTCACCTTGCCTGGGAAGCACTGTATCTGCCCTTCCATTATAAATGAATGGCTTGCTGGAAGGAGTAACATTGGATGGAAGTCCTAGCCTTTCATGACTTCAAATACTTCTTTACGGCCCCTTCTTGCTTGTAAAGTTTCTTTTGAGAAATCAGCTGACAGGCTTATGGGAACTCCTTTGTAGGTAACTCTCTTCTTTTCTCTTGCTGCTTTTAAGATTCTTTCCTTATCTTTAATCTGGGGTAACTTAATTACAATGTCTCTTGGTGTGTTTCTTCTTGGATCCAACATCTTTGCAACTCTGAGCTTCCTGGATGTCCTGGAAGTCTATTTCCTTGGCCAGATTGGGGAAGTTCTCCTTCATTATTGTTTTAAATAAGTTTTCAATTTCTTGCTCTTCCTCTTCTCCTTCTGGCACCCCTATGATTCAGATATTGGAATATTTAAAGTTGTACAAGAGGTTCCTCAGCCTCTCCTCATTTTTTTGAATTCTTGTTTCTTCATTCTGTTCTGGTTGAATGTTCATCTCTTCATTCTATGCCCAATTGTTGATCTGAGTCCTGGTTTCCTTCCCTTCACTGTTGGTTCCTTGTATATTTTCCTTTTTTTTTTTAAATTGTTCAAATACATTTGTCTCCATTTTCCTGCAACCACTTTCCCCAGCCCCACCCACCCCCACCTCCCACTTCCCCACTTTGGCTTTGTCCATGGGTCCTTTATACATGTTCCTTGATTTGACCCTTCCCCTTCTTTTCCCAGTTACCCACCTCCCTCCTTCCCTCTCATTATTGTTGGTTTGTTTTTTCTTTCAGTGTTGCTGGTTATATTTTTCTGGTTTGTTTTGCTGATTATGTTCCACTTATAAGTGAGATCATATAGTATTTGTCTTTCACCTGCTGGCTTATTTCACTTAGCATAATGCTCTTCAGTTCCATCCATACTGTCACGAAGGGTCGTAGCTCACTCTTTCTGCTGTGTAGTATTCCATTGTGTAAATGTACCATAGTTTTTTGATCCACGCACTTATTGATGGGCACTTAGGTTGCTTCCAGTACTTGGCTATTGTAAATTGTGCTGTTATGAACATTGGGATTCAGAGGTTCTTTTGAATTTGTGTTTGGTATTCTTAGGGTATAATCCCAGCAGTGGGATCCCTGGGTCAAAAGGCAGTTCCATTTTTAGCTTTTTGAGGAAATTCCAAACTGTTTTCCACAGTGGCTGCACCAGTCTGCATTCCCACCAACAGTGTACTAGAGTGGTACCCTGTATATTTTCCTTTATTTCACTTGATATAGCCTTCATTTCTTCCCTCAATTTGCAGCCATCCTCAGTCATTTCTGTGAGCATCTTGATTACCAGTATTTTGAGTTCTGCATCAGCTATCTTCTTGTCCCTTTGTTCGTTGTCTGGAGTTTCGATCTGTTTTTTCATTTGGAGCATAATTCTTTGTCTTGGCACACCTGTTACATTGTAAGGGGCAGAGCCTTAGGTATTTGCCAGGGTAGGGCAACCCACTTTGCTGCATTGTATTGTGGTGCTGTCTATTGGTGGAGGGGTCAGAGAGGGAACAATGCCTCTTGCTTGCTTGCTAAGCTCTCAGCCCACTTTCTATCACTTCCCTCTCTTCCAACAAGCAGATTGTGTCCTTTCAGATTCTGATGCTCAGTTGGGTGGATTTGTGTACATTCCAGGACCCTGTGGGTCTCTCCAACAGACTCCTGTGAGACTGGGAGTTTCTCCCACCTCTGCAACTCCCACAGATTTTTACAGGTAGAGGTTTCAAGACTTTAGTTTCCTTCAATGGAACCCTGGGTTGTGTGGTTTGTCTCACTCCCCAGTTGTTCCTCCCAGCTTATCCTCACACGAATGTGGGAAATCCCATCTGCCAGCCCACTGCCTCACCCACTCAGTCCGCTGCCTTGCTACGCCTCCTCTCTGCCCTGGCTGCCCATCTCCACCCCTCCTACTAGTTTGGATGAATGTTTCTTCTTTAACTCCTTGAATGACAGACTTCCATGCAGTTTTATTTTCTGGCAATTCTGGTTGTTTTTTTGTTTTTAAATTGTTGTTATCCTTCCTTTGGTTGTGCCAGGAAGCAAAGCATTTCTACTTATACCTCCATCTTGGCTTCCCACTGTTCTTATTTTTTAATTTTCAGTTAATTTCCAAATTCATGTTAGGAGATTTTATACAAAAATTTATATTTCTAAGATTTCAGTCTTCCCTTTAATAATTTGAATAGCTGAAAATTTTTGGTTTGTATCCCACATATCAGTAGTTTGTTGGAACTCTTCTAGAATTTTTATGATTTTGAGTCTAACATTTAAGTCTTTAATCCATTTTGAGTTTATTCTTGTGTATGGTGCAAGAAGTTGGTCTAATTTCATTTTTTGGTATATATCTGTCCAATTTTCCTTACGCCATTTTTGAATAAATTATCTTTACCACATCGTATGTTCTTGCCTGCTTTATCAAATATTAATTGATCATAAATGCATGGATTTATTTCTGGGCTCTCTTCTCTGTTCCATTGACCTATGTGTCTGTTGTTATGCCGGTACCATGCTGTTTTGATAATTATTGGCTTGTAGTGTAGTTCGACATCAGGTAGCATGATTCCCCCAATTTTGTTCTTCTTTCTCAGGATTTCTGTGGCTATGCAGGGCCTTTTGAGATTTCACATAAATTCTTGGAATATCTGTTCTAGTTCTGTGAAATACATCATTATTATCTTGACAGGAATTGTGTTGAATCTATAGATTGCTTTGGGTAGCATGGACATTTTAATTATATTAATTCTTCCTATGATTGAATACAGTATGTGATTCCACCATTTGTACCTTCTTCAATTTATTTCTTCAGTATCTTATAATTTTACAAGTATAGGTCTTTAACATCTTTCATTAGATTTATTCCTAAATATTTATTCTTTTTGAATTGATTGTGAATGGGCTTGTTTTCTTAATTTCCTTTTCTGATAGTTCATCATTGGCATATAAAAATGCATCTCATTTCTAGATATTAATTCTGTATCCTGCTACTTTACTGAATTCATTTGTTTATTCTGTTAGTTTTTTTGGTGGAATCTTTTGGGTTCTCTATGTACAATATCACATCATTTGCAAATAAAGACAGTTTTACTTCTTCTTTTCTAATTTGCATGCCTTTTATTTCTTCTTCTTGTCTGATTGCTGTGGCTAGGACTTCCAGGACTATGTTGAACAAGAGAAGCGAAAGCAGACTTCCCTGTCTTGTTCCCAATCTTAAGGGGAATGTTTGTAGGTTTTGCCTGTTCAGTATGATGCTGGCAGTGGGTTTGTCATATTTGGCCTTTATTATGTTGAGGTAGATTCTCTCTACTCCTACTTTGCTTAAATTTTAATCATAAATGGGTGCTGGATTTTATCAAAAGCTTTTTCTACACGTATTTATATGATCATGTGGTTTTTATCCTTCAATTTGTTTATGTGGTGAATCACATGTATTGATTTGCAAATGTGCCAACCTCACATTTCCAGAAAAATCCCACTTGATCAGGGTGTATGATCTTTTTGATGTTTTGCTGGATCTGATTTGCTGATATTCTGTTGAGGTTTTTACCATCTGTGTTCATCAGTGATATTGGCCTATAATTTTCTTTTGTTTTTGTAATTTTTTTGAGATTTGATTAATTTATCTTTAGAGAGAGGGAAAGGGACAGAGCAAGAGAGGGATAGAAACATCAATGTGTGGTTGCCTCTCTCATGCCCCCTCCTGGGGACCTGGCCTGCAACCCAGGCATGTGCCCTGACTAGGAATCAAACCAGTGACCCTTTGGTTCACAAGCCAGTACTCAATCCACTAAGCCACACCAGCCAGGGCTTTTTTGTACTTTCTTTACCTGGTTTTGGAATCAGGATAATGCTGGCCTTGTAAAATGAGTTTGGGAGTCTTCTCTTGAATTTTAGAAAGTAGTTTGAGAAGGAGAGGTGTTAGTTTTTCTCAGAATGTTTGGTAAAATTTATCTGTGAAGCCATCTGGTCAAAGGCTTTTGTTTGTTGGGAGGCCTTTATTATTATTATTACTGCTTCAATTTCCTTAGGTATAATCTGTGAAGTCAAATTCTTCATTTCTTCCTGATTTAGTTTTGGAAAATTGTATGTTTTTAGGAGTTTATCCATTTCATCCAGGTTGTCCAATTTGTTTGCATATAGTTGTTCATAATATTTCTTACAATCTTTTGTATTTCTTTAGTGTCAGTTGTTATTTCTCCTCTTTCATTTCTCATTTTATTTATTTGGGTCCTGTCTCTTTTTTTCTTAATGAGTCTGGTTAAAAGTTTCTCAATCTTGTGTATCTTTTCAAAGAACCAAGCTCTTGGTTTCACTGATCTTTTGTATTGTTTTTTAGACTTTATTTTGTTTATTCCAACTCTGATCTTTGTTATTTCCTTTCTTCTACTCACTTTGGGCTTTGTTTGTTGTTAATTTTCAAGTTCCTTTAAGTATAAGGTTAGATTATTTATTTGAGCTTTTTCTTTTTTCTTGCAGTAGGTCTTTAATGCTATGAATTTCCCTCTTTAAGTTTGCTTTCTCTATATTCCACAGATTTTGGATTGTTTTGCTCCCATTTTTATTTGTTTCATGGTATCTTTTGATTTATTCAAGATCTCTTGATCTTGTTATTGACCTATTTGCTGTTTAATAACATGTTATTTAACTTCCTTATTTTGTGTTTTTTAGTATAGTGATGTAACCAAGCAAAGCAGGTATAACCACACACATGGTGCCTTGATGCATGACCCAAAAATTAGTGTTGGGGGAAACAGGTTTTTATTTACACTGGTGGAACCTCAGGAGTGGCGGGGGCAGGCTGAGAGCACTTTTGCTCAGAACCCTGTTCTCCCACGAAACCCAGCACTTCCATTTCTCCCGACCAGGCTACAGGCATAAACCAAGCCCAATGGTTCCGCATATCCTTATGTGTTCTTAAGCTGGCTGTGCAAATAGGCCACCATGCCCTCTGGAAATGCACTTGTGGTTTTCAAAGTCACCATCCTCTTGCATCAGCTCTCTCCTTCAGCATCTGGGGTGTGTTGTCCTCAGCCTCCATGTAGTAGTCCAGGAAGACGTGCTGTATTACCCTGGATCGTGGTGGTGTCCAGGAGGGCACAAGTCTCAAGAAAGTGGCTTCTCCGTATATCCTTCAGAGAAGCAAATGTCTACAGTCTCAGCATTCAGTCACAGTTCAGAATTCCAGGCACCTCCCACTAACCTGTGTTTGGTTAGACAGATCCTTGCAATTCCCAGCACCACCAGTTGTTCCACCATGTTCTCCAGGCAGGTTTCACAGCAGTTCTCTTCTTTCTTACTCCAGCTCCCTCCTTACTATATAAGGCCACATGGCAGAAACCTGACTACAAACTGCATAGCTGATTGCTGCTTTCTTTCTCGGACCTCATGGCCATATCCCTCATGGCTCCTTCCTCATGGCTCTCTGTTCAGAAGAGTAGGTGTAGCTCCTCCCTCACTACCAGCATCATGGCTGCAACTCTCTCACAAAGCTGCCCTCTTCACTACAGACCAATATGGCCACTACCTACTCTATCATCCCTCATGGTAGACCAGCCATGGCTGCATTTTTCTTTCTCCCGTGGTGGACCAGCTTTCTTACCCTTGCCCACTCTTATTTTAAATCCTGACCCAGAGCTTCCTACATGACCTCCTACCCAGCTCCTCCCACAATGTGCTACTCTTGCCAGTTTCCCATATCCTTTACTTTCTCTCAGCTGCCATCTTTAGTCAGGGCAAGAGTTCCCAAGACACAGGGGCTTCCAGAGACGACGTTCACCTTCCCTCGCTATGTCATGAGTCCCTGAATGCTCTCAGAGTCACATAGACACGTTTTGCCTTTTATTATGCGAAGTATCTTAAGCTGTATCATCTGATTTCGCCATCCCCCAACCCCCAACCATGGGCTGTGGGAAATTTTAAGGCACCCTCACCTTGCACCCCGTTTCAGTGATATAACTGCTTTAAAATCTGTGTCTGAAATTTTGACATTTGAGACATCTTATGGTCAGTCTACTTAATTGTTTTTTCTCTTGAGAGTTCATCATATTCTCTTGATTTGGGGCATTCATTGAGTAATTTTGGATTGTTTTCTAAACATTGTAGATGATACATTGTAAAAACTCTGAATTATATGTTCTTCTGAAGAGTATTTACTCTTTCTCAGGAATTTTACTTAGATGAACTCAAACTTTATGTTTAGTCTCAAATTTTTATGAGTTTATTTGAACCAAACTGCCAGAGTTTCTAGGAAACAAAATATCAATGGATTGAGAAAATGCTCTGTAGAATAGCAGTTTTACCATTTATTTTATACATTACAATCAAAGAAAAGAGGCATAAGGGGTTACATGAAACCTATTGGTAATAGATTAGGAAGGCAGGAGAAAAGAAAGGGGAGGGTCTCCAAGACTGATAAAAAGTAAAATGAATAGACACATACTTCTTTTATGTTTGTAGGTATAGGATAGTTAGCAGTTAACAATTAACATGACAACAATAAAAATAAGGAATTTTGTAGTCTATTGCTCTGGTGGGAGTTTGTGCCCTCAGGGGTCTGCAAAAAGGAAATTACCCTGACATTCCAAAGGTATGTTATCAGATGCAAAAAGACAACAGACAGGTTCAGTTAAGGTAAAGATTGACCCTTGTAAAGAAAGATACTGACCTAGGATATTACTACACACTGTGATTCACTTTTAGTGAGGAAGTTTTAATATCAGACCATTCTCTGTGGTTACTTTAGGTCTCTGAATTGGTAAGACCCATCACACAGGCCTCCACTGAGTGTGTCAGGTTTAGTATGTAGCCCCTCTTTTGTCCACTTAACCAACAGTACTATCAATCAGTTGAATTGATATCTGTTGACTATTACATCCACTTATGGAATAGACAAACATTAATTCCATTTAGTGGCAAAAGTCAGATTAGTGATTGCCTAACTGGGCAGACTATCACAGGTCATGAGAGGACAGTTTAGAGTCATGCAAATGTTATATATCTAGATTATGGTGATGGTTAAATGAGTGTATATATTTGTCAAAACTCATCAAACTGATTTGTAAATTATTACTCAATAAAAATGATTTTAAAATTTCAATTGAGACTTCTGGCCAAGATGGAGGCATAAGTAGATGCCCTTTGCTTCTTCACACAATACAAAGAAGGACAACAATCAATTTTAAAAAAAAAAAAAAAAACAGAATTGCCAGAAAACTCAACTTTCTGCAAGTCCAACAACCAAGGGTCAAAGAAGAAACATTCATCTGGACTGGTAGGAGAGACAAAGATGGGCAGCCAAGGCAGAGAGGCTGTGCTGCAAGGCAATGGCTGGCAGACTAGATGGACCCACGTTTGTGTGCAGATAAACTGGGAGAAACAACTGGGGAGCAAGACAGACCAAGCAACTTAGGGTTCCAGAGCAGGGAAATAAAGCCTCAAAATCTTTGGCTGTAAAAACATGTGGGGGTTATGGAAGTGGGAGAAATATCCAGTCTCACAGGAGAGTCCACTGAAGGGACCCACAGGGTCCTAGAACACACACAAACCCACTCACTCAGAAATTAGCACCAGAAGGGCCCAATTCACTTGAAGGTAGCAGGGGAAGTGACGGAAAGTTGGGTGAGAACCAAACAAGTGGCATTGTTCCCTCTCTGACTCCTCCCCCACAGACAATGCCATAGCACAGTAAAGTGGGTTGTCCCACCTTGGTGAATACATAGGGCTACGCCCCTTACAAAGTAACAGGTGTGCCAAAACAAAGAAATAAGGCCCAAATGAAAGAACAGATAAAAACTCCAGAAGAAGAACTAAGCTACAAGAAGATAGCCAACCTATCAGATGCAGAGTTCAAAACACTGGTAATCAGAATGCTCACAGAAATGATTGAGAACAGGTGAAAAATGAAGGAAGAAGTGAAGGCTATACAAAGTGAAATAAAGGAAAATATATATGGAGCCAACAGTGAAGGGAAGGAACCCTGGACTCAAATCAATGATTTGGAACAGAAGGAAGAAATAAACATTCATCCGGAACAAAATGAAGAAACAAGAATTCAAAAAAAATTAGAAGAGATTTAGGTACCTCTGGGACAACCTTAAATGTTCTAACATCTGAATCATAGGGGTGTCAGAAGAAGAGGAGAGCAAGAAATTGAAACTTGTTTGAAAAAATAATGAAAGAAAACTTCCCCAATTGTGTGAAGGAAATAGATATACAAGTCCAGGAAGCTCAGAGAATCCCAAAGACGTTGGACCCAAAGAGGAACACACTAAGACACATCATAATTAAATTATCTGAGATTAAAGATGAGGAGAGAGTCTTAAAAGCAGCAAGAGAAAAGAAGATTTACCTACAAAGAAGTTCCCATTAGCCTATCAGCTGATTTCTCAAGAGAAACCTTATATGCAAGAAGAGGCTGGAAAGAAGTATTTGAAGTCATGAAAAGCAAGGACATACAACGTAGGTTACTCGGTCCAGCAAGGCTATCATTTAGGATGGAAGGGAAGATAAAGTGCTTCCTAAACAAGGTAAAGCTAAAGGAGTTCATCATCACCAAACCCTTATTGTATGAAATGTTAAAGGGACTTATCTAATAAAAAGATCAAAAACTATGAAGAGTAAAATGACAACAAACTCAACTATCAACAACTGAACCTAAAAAAAACAAAAACAAACTAAGAAAACAACTAGAACAGAAAAAAAATCACAGAAATGGAGATCACATGGAGGGTTATCAGCGGGGAGAAGTGAGGGAGGGAATGGGGTAAAAGGTACAGGGAATAAGAAGCATAATTGGTAGGTATAAAATACAATGAGAGGTATAGAAAATGGAGAAGCCAAAGAAATTATATGTACGACCCATGGACATGAACAAAGGGATAGGAATGCTTGAAGGAAGGAGGGTACAGAATGAAAGGGGATAAAGGGAGGAAAAAATGGGACCACTGTAATAGCATAGCCAATAAAATATACTTTAAAAAATTTCAATTGTGCAGCCACTGTGGAAAACAGTATGGAATTCCCTCAAAAAACTAAAAATGGAACTGCCTTTTGACCCAGAAATTCCATTGCTTATATTATTCCCTAAAAATCCCAAAACACCAATTCAAAAGAACCTATGCACCCAATGTTCATAGCACCACAATTTAAAATAGCTAAATGCTGGAAGCAACCTAAGTGTCCATCAGTAAATGAGTGGATCAAAAAACAATGCTAGATTTACACAATGGACTACACAGCAGAAAGAAAGAAAGAGCTACTACCCTTCATGACAGCATAGATGGAACCGGAGAGCATTATGTTAAGTGAAATAAGCCAGGGGGTGAAAGACAAATACCATATGATCTCACCTATAAGTGGAACCTAATAAATAAAACAAACAAGTAAGCAAAATAGAACCAGAGACATTGAAATAAAGAACAAACTGATAGTAACCAGAGGGGAGGAGGAAGAGGGATAACAGGGGAAAGAAGGGGAATGGTCATCAAGGAACGTCATGGGGAGTGCCACGCGGGGCGCTCCTGGATCTGAGGGTTACTGTCTGGAGCCAGATGAGGAGGGAGTGGGGCTTTGAATCCCGCAGAACCCATCTTGGGGTTGTCATGGATGGAGGGAATAAACATGAGTCATTGCAAAAACTTTGTTTGCCAGGAGAGGGGACATGGCTCTTCCCTCTGGTGGAGAAGGCCTTGAGCCCACGTGTCCAAAGGCTTTTACTGAGAACCATATGCACAGAGGTATGGATGCAAACCTCATCAATCAATGTTAAAAGGCTATATTTACAAAAAACAAATAGAGATTATGGATAACAGTTGAAGGAACACAAGAGATCTGCCTCAGGCCAGGGTCTATGAACAATGTAAATCTCCTTCCCAGTATGAGCCAGTTATCATAGCTTTTGACGGAAGAACAGAGCATGCTTCAAGGAACTTACTTCTAGGCCTGATTGTCCTTGGGAACTGCCCAATCCAGTTTAGGGCTGTACCTGCCTTTGGTATTGTTTCAAGCCTGAACCAGCGGGCAAGGCAGAGCTGCCAAGAGATAAGGAGACTTCTTTCAGATAGAACAAGGACCCCTGCCATGTCCAAGCCACCGCTGAGGGGTGCGGGCCTTTTTGCCCTTTCTCCATGTCCCCCAAGTCTTTGACCTGCTGCCTATATCAGCTGTGTCTGGCTTAGGTTGTCCCTCCTCTTGAGGAATCTTACCTGCCATTGACTGCCAACAATCACAGGGCCAAGGAGAGTGATGTGAGGGAGGCAGGGGCTGTGCCTCCCTCACACAGGTTTTGGGGGGACAGGTTTTGCCTCCTCAGTAGTCTGTTTTCCCAAGACCTTCTTGATTAGCTCCAGCCTTGAGGCCTGCCAGCAAGGCTACAATCCCTGAAACCGGATGGGACGGTTCCCAACAAAGGAACATGTATAAAGGACCCATGGACAAAGCTAAAGGGGGGCAGGATTGAGAGTGGGAGGGGGGTGGGGAGAGTGGTGGCAGGAAAATGGAGACAACTGTACTTGGACAATAAAAAAAAGAAAAAAGAAAAGATAAATCAGTTTGAATTTTAAAAAATTTCAACTGAGCCTCTAAAATATAAAACAAAATATAACATCGTGGCTATTAACAGAATAGAAGTAAAAGAGGTCCTATCTGTTTGACTGGGTTGCAGAATGTTCTGGAATGAAATGCATTTGAAATGGGAAGATGATAATCATAGCTATGCTTAAGAGTATGAACAAAGGCCTGGAGTCAAGAAAGTACAGAGCACATTCAGGAAATAGTTTCGCCATGGTTAGAGTATATGAACAGAAACTGTGAGAGGTCACAGGCAGTTAGAGAGCTGGTTGAGAGAGTTTTCATGCCAGGAAAATGCTGACATGTTTGTACATACAAGGAGTGTAAGGGAACTAACTTTTGATGCAATATAGCTCTAGCAGCAAAGGCATCTGGGAAATGTTGGACTCCGTTTAACTCTCTGATAACTGCCTGATGTTATCTGTTAATTTAGGAATGCCTTGTTCTTTCTGGTGGTCTACGTGACCACCCACCATATGGTTTCACTATTAACCCCCAGTTTCAGGGACTGTAGCCTTGCCGGCAGGCCTCAAGGCTGGAGCTAATCAAGAAGGTCTTGGGAAAACAGGCTACTGAGGAGACAAAACCTGTCCCCCCAAAACCTGTGTGAGGGAGGCACAGCCCTTGCCTCCTTCACATCACTCTCCTTGGCCCTGTGATTGTTGGCAGTCAATGGCAGGTAAGATTCCTCAAGAGGAGGAACAACCTAAGCCAGGAGGGGTGTGGATTCTTACCAGCTCGCCACCAATGAGAGAAGCTGCTTTGCCGGTGTACGTAAGTTTCTCCTATTAAAGCTCTTACAGATTTGAAGAAGGCTACATGTCAGTTCTTCAGAATTGATCCTGACTTTAGACTCCTTGGGCTCTCCCCCGACAGGAAGGAAACCATGAGAAGAGTTTCAAGTGTCAGGAACTGAGGGTGGCTAATAAAGTAGGTAGATCAGGTGACCAAACAGGGTCTTGAGATATGAGGAGAGGGTAACTTATCAGTGTGTACTTCTACCACTTCCTCACTTCGGGAGAGAAGCAAGAAAGAAATGAAAAAAAGGAAAAAGCAGGGGAGCTGAACAGGTAAACAGGTTATCAGCTTCCACGTCAATTAGGTCACTTGCTATAGCAGAAGATGCAAGAATGGGTCAGGAGTTTTTAGGGTATACTTCTGTGATATTGTGATTTATAAAAAGAAATATGTATCTGATCTTTGACCCTATTTCTGTCACAAAGCTCCTAAAACCCCTGGAATTCTCTAAGTGTTGAAAGCAATAAAGGTGTGTTTTATTGTGTTAAGGAGGCTACTTTTGGAAAATGCCTAATGTTGGGAGCTGGTTGCCAGTGGAACTAACCATGTAATTAGAGGGTTGGAATTTTCAGTCTCACTCCCCCAACCTCTGGGGGAAGGAGAGGGGCTGGAGGTTGAATTAATCATCAATGATAAATGAGCTAATCAGTTATGCCTACACACTGAAGCCTTCATAAAAATCCAAATTGGAGATGGTTTGGAGAGCTTATAGGTTTATGATCGTGTAGAGTTGCTAAGAGAGTGGCACACCTGGAGGGGGCACAGAAGCTCCATACCCATTCTCCAAACTTTGCCCTATGCATTCCTTCTGCCTCATTGTTCCTAAGTTATTCCTTTTTATAGTAAACTGGTAATCTAGTAAGTAAATCATTTCCCTGAGTTCTGTGAGCAACTCTAGCAACTTAATCGAATCTGAAGAGGAGATCATGGGAACCTCTAATTTATAACCAGTCAGTCAGAAGTACAGGTAAACAACCTGGGCCTGTGACTGGCACCTGGTGTTTGTGTGATGGGGGCCATCCTGTAGGACTAAACCCTCAACCTGTGGAATCCAATACTATCTCTGAGTAGATAGTGTCAGAATTTAATTGTATTGCGGGACACCACGCTGATGTCCAAGAATTGCTTGTTGGTTTGAGGGACCCCCCCCCCAGATCTTTGGAATTCGTACCAGAGCCTGTTTAACATAGTCCAGAACAGCTGTGTTAAGAGTTAAGAAGAAATGAGTTACTGCAGTATATCTCCAGCTTGTTTCACAGTATACTAGGGTTGTGCTTGTACTGTGAAAAAGTGATTCACTAGGCAAAAATTAATCTCTATTTGGAAATCCACAATGAACACCAGACTCTACTAAGTTCTGAAGAAAAGGGCTTATTTAATCTTATTTAAATCACTGTTTTCCAAGCTTACTTATATTTTTGTGGGAAAAGAATATTACATTCTTTAATGTTATATTAACATTAAATTTCCAAAAGGCATTTATAATAATCCCATGAAAATTGTTGTTAAACTTGAGTCACTATGTGATTAATGGGAAAAAATAAGAAATTAACTCAGAATAAACAGGAAAAAAATGGTGAGAATAGGTAATTATGCCTTCAGTGGAATAGTTAGAAAAAACACTAGGGGCATAGAGCTCCTATGATATCAAATGTCCAGGTTGTTGTAGGCACTAAGAATTTTAAAATGGTAAAATAAATAACTGTAGAAAGTGTAGAAACTTTAGAATGATATCATCAATGCATGAGTCAAAAATGTGAGAATGAAAGATAAGCTTCACTACAGCGAAACATCTGCTTTCATTGCTTCACATGTTGAGGTGTAGAAATCCAGCATTCAACAAGGTGCTTGTTTTCTCTGAACACTCTGCAATTAGAGCAAACCTGATCTAGAAGAGAAGCAATCCTTAAATATGTGGACGTCAAACTTTCAATTATCTAGGTAACAGAAGTAATATTATAATATTTTTCATCTCCATTTAAATATAAAAGAAACTATCAAAATATTGATATAACAATGTTAAAGAATATTTTTAAAGCTGTATATAATACCCAAAATTCACATATACTAAATATCTAAATACAATTTAGTACTTACACATTAATTTGTAACTGTAGTCAACTACTTGGGTTTTTGCCTGAATTGAAAAGAAATCTCCTTTCTAATGCCAGGTCACTAACTAGGACTCATGTCTTTTCCAGGGGGCCAAGTCCATGGGCTCCAAGATCTCAATCCACATTGATAACAAATGTTTGTGAGTATTTTTTCTTTGACTTTTGTTGTTTTTCTCTATCACAAAAGAAAACAGAGTTATTTATACCTGACTTTTAAAGATAAAATGATAGTTCTTTGACTCCTAGTTCCCTACTTAATAAGGAAAAAAGAAAAATCAAAAAAGTCATAGCAGTGTAATATGAGTTCCTATATTTAACCCAACTGTCTCTTCTTTCATTCAGTGGATTTCTTTTAAGTTTTCTGTTTTCACTGTTCAAACAGCCAGCTAGCCTGCCTGGATCCTGTCACTTGCCCTTTCGAGGCCTCAGTTTCATCTATAAAAGGAGGAATTGAAAACGAATTATAAGATTCTTCCCTGGCTGGTGTGGCTCAGTGGACTGAGTGCCAACCTGTGAACCAAAGGGTCACTGGTTCAATTCCCAGTCAGGGCAGATGCCTGGGTTGTGAGCCAGGTCCCCAGTAGGGGGCATGCAAGAGGTATCCACACATTGATGTTTCTCTTGCTTTCTCCTGCCTTTCCCCTCTCTTTAAGAATAAATAAATCTCTTTTTAATTACTTTTAAGATTCTACCTTAAAGGTAATTAAAGTCTATAAACTAGCAACCTAACACAAAATCTGATCTGGATTTCTAAAAATATCAGTTTACACTAGAAATTGTCCTCTAAAGAGCTATTACCTCTTTTAGAAAAAGAGCACTTGCAAACAATATTTATATATAATATTTAATGTGGTTTTAAAACAAATATCAATAATATTATCACAATAGTATGTTAGGAAAATTTTTTAAATATACATAGAAGATATGGGACAGAAGGTCACCACCCAGGAAATGAAACTACAAATCATTGTGAACCTTTCCCATGGTCCTGCTGCTGTCAAAAGCAGTGTTAATAAAATTAAGAAGCAGTATCTTACTTTGACACAAAATCATAAATTATGTAGAAATTTCTAGTCCCTGCAGTTGAGAAAAGAGAGGCTTGAAGAAAGACTATTTAAATAATAATGAATGGGATGGCGGAGACTGTAGTCTTTAAAGTTAAATTTTTTATTTTTTTAATTTTTTTATTGTTGTTCAAGTACAGTTTTGTCCATTTGTCCCCACCACCCCCACCCACTCCTCCTATCCCCCCTCCCACCCTCGATCCTACTACCCCTTTTGTCTTTGCAACTAAACCAGGGGGTAAAGTTAAACTTTTTAAAAGTAACTCTTTAGCTCTAGTGACAAAGGGTGAAGGGGACACAATCAAAGTTATTATTGTTTTAAATGGAATGGACAGCTTAAACACGAACTCATTAATCAAATTCTGAAACACCAGGGTAGCAACTACAATTGGAAAGAGGTTTTTATAAAGCAAATGAAGGATGAGAACATGAAAATTTCTACTTTTAAGAAATGAGACCGGGGGGGGGGTGTGTGTGTGTGTGTGTGTGTGTGTGTGTGTGTGTGTGTGACTTCAATACACTTTGAGATAAGTTGATATATAATTTAATAAAGATGTATCTGTTGTGTCTAGAACAGTACTAGATATGAGAGAAGTATTTTAAAATATAGACTTTCTCTTCACAAATGATAACTTACCTGAGAAAATTGTACATTCATGGATTGACAATCAGAGTAAGATGCTAAGAGAACAGAGTTATTCAGGGGACATAAATCTAATCTAAACTTTTTGGGTGACATTATTAGAGATAAAAGTCTAATAAATAGATGATGCTTGGCCCTATGATAGTGTTCTTTATGTTACCACATTTTTGATGAAAACTATGAAGAATATAAACTATAATTTCCTGTTTATGAATGACTTTACATTCCATGAGCCCAAAAAGTAACCTATACCAGAAAACAAGGAATATTAGCAAAAATGTAATTTAATATCATAAAGCCTGAGGACATATATAAACCATAAAGTGACATGCAGCAGAGCATAAATGTGCACTTCCAGCCAGTGTTTCTGGAAAACCAGCACAGCTTGGGGAACAGTTAGCTTAGTGATGAAGAATATGGATCTTAGAATAGAGCTGCCAGTGTTAGGCTCTTGGTTTCACCATGGAAAAGGTGTTTAACCTTGATAACTCTCTGTAAAATGAAGATAGATATAATGGCAACCTCACAGGGTGTTGTGAAGATTAAATCAGATAATCCATGTAAAACACTTAACACACTGCCAGGCACATTGTGAACACTCCTTAAAAAACTAGCTATCATAGAATAGATCCCAGAGGCTAATTGGTATAATACAGAGAGCAGAGTCCCAGTTTTTCCATGAGTAGCTGGATGAGTTTGTGGAGTCCCTTCATCTTTAGGATAGGAGCATCAGTTTGCATACTTACAAAAATGGAATAACAATATCTGCCTCATAGTGAAAACTTGAGTAGGAAAAAAAATAAGGACATGTATGAAAAATTATTTTGTAAGATATAAAGTGCTAAACACATGTGGATTGACTTTTTTTAAGAGATTGACTTTTTTGTGTACTTTCCTCATAGATGTATCCCCAGCATTTAGAACTGTGACTGACATGTAGTAGTGGTCGATGAATATTGTTAAATGAATAAATGAATATCACATTTCTATAATCCTGGAATTCATTTGGTTTGACCTTTTATCTCCCCAAAGTCAGTATAGATGGGGAATCTGAAGGCATAACAGCAGTCACCTAAACTGTCTTAGTTTTTTCTATTGCTGTATAACAAATTACCACAAACTTAGAGGCTTAAAATAACACCCATATATAACCTATAAATAACACCATTTATGAGCTCATGGTTCTGGAGGGAGGAGTCTTCTGTGGCAGGGCTGGGTCCTCTGCTCTGCACTTCACAGAGCTGAAGCCAAGGTACCAGGCAGGCCGCATTCTCCTCTGAGGGCTGAGGCATGGAAGAATCAACTTCCAAGTCTGTTCAGGTTGTTGGCAGATTTTGGTTCTTTATGATTGCGGAACTGAGGCTCCCATGACCTTGCTGGCTGTCAGCTGACTGCTCACAGCCTGGAGGCTGCCTGCACAACTTCTCACGTGACCATGGCCCCTCCATACACGGTTCACAATAGGGTAGTTGCCGAACCCTTCAAGGCCAATAGCAACTCTCCTGCGCAGTGAATCCCTCTCATGCTTCAAATCTGACTTCTCTTGCTCATCCACTAAAGAAAAACTATCTACTAGAAAAGAAAAGCCACATAATCTCCCTTGTGCTACATAATATAACATGATCAAAGGTGTGATAGCTTATCATATTCAGAGATTCCACCCACACTTGACGGGGAGGGATCTATACAAGGGTAAGTATCACTGGGCGTGATTCTTGAAATTTTGCCCACCACATACACTATGTTGTACAAACAGGGACAGATTGTCATAATATAAAGGTGAGTTTTTAAAAAGCTGATGAGAGAGCATATATCCAGGGTGATCCTTTATTTTCTAATTAGTGTGTTTAAATATGCAAGAAGAGCATCTAACAGCCTATACACTAAGCAGTTCACAGTGGTTTTCCCTGGAGAGTGAGAATAAATCTCTCACAATAAGCACACATTGTTCTTAAAATTAAAAATAATAGAAAAAAGAACAAGAAATTGATGTTTCCACTTTATGTTTTTCATCCTATTAAATGCAAATTTTAAACACTTGTTTCCCTCTGCTTTAATTCAGCTCACCAACAATGCAACAGAGCCAAGTAAAATCATTTCTTCCCTGTTAAGGCATCTTTCTCCAAGAGTTTTATACTATTTCCTTACTAATCATCCCCAAGCTCTTACACCACACTTCTCTAGATTCTTCCCTTAAGGTTCACAAAGCTGTCTTGTTGGTCCCAAAGGCAACAAGAGCTTCTCAGCTCTCTGCAAACCCCACTGTTCCACACTACGGACTCAACACTATCATTTTTATCAAGTAAGATAGGCCTCTTACTTTTTTCTGCCCAAGGAAGGAAAATAAAACATCAGAAAACCCACCAGTTTAAAGAAAACCATTGTGCTGTAGCCAGGCATAACTGCACAAACCATATTTGCAGCAGTAAATTGGATTAGCTGTATACTGTACGATAAATGAGTTAAAAATCCAAGCAGTAGATGCGCTGATACTTTGTTGTAAAATTCATGTGTCAAGAAGTCTTTGACAAGCAGCATTTCCATACTTAAATTGAGCAATAGATTGAAGCCTGAAAAAAAGCAAAGGGTTAGAATGTATTTTGCTGTTGTCTCTTAAATCGTGTTACCTACTGATAGTTTATTTTTTCCCAAGGAAAAAGCAATCCCTTAAATATATAGATTGTAAGCCAAGAAAACAGGCTCTAATTAAATCAGTTATGTTGCATTATATCATGTGAACAATGTGCTTCCACACAATCTCTCCATGAAAAAATTAAAGGAAACATATTTATAATTCAAATATATATAAACATAGGCTACCTCATACATTGTCTGCATTTGTTCAGAAAAGCTCTGAACTCTAAATATAATGGATTCTTGGCTGGAGTAAGAGATTTCAAAGAGATTTTATAACATATTTAAACTTTATCCTGGTTTCTAACAGCCTCTCAAATAAGCTAGAAAAACTCCAGAATTACTGGTATTTTGTGCATCAGTAGCAACTCTTACCCTGATTATCTACTCTTATAGTTTCAATACTCATTTTCTCATTGTGCTCTGATATCTTCCATCTTTAACTGCCCACAGAAAGCCTGATGACTTCACATTTCTTGAAAACACCACAGCAACATAATATATATTAAAAGCAGTGTTAGCAAAAACGATCTGGTCACCTTGAGTAATTTCCCTAGCTCCTTACTAAGGTTAGGAATAAGAAACATTTTTCAATGTGTTAGCAGTATGTGATTTTTGTTGCTGTTGTTACTGTGATGTAGATTTGTTTAATTTAAAAATTAATGTTTCAACTTCCAGTCACAATAGAGGTGAAGGTAAATAAGCCTCCCCTCCACACATGACTATAGAGAGAGAAAAAAAACACTAGAATACAAAACAAATATCATCCAGAATTATCAAAAAAATTGAGCTGTGTCAAAGTCCGACAACCAAGGATTTAAAGGAGCCACATTCATCCAAACAGGTAGGTGGAGTGGAGTCCCAGAGAGGAGCAGAGGCACAGAGACAATAAAGGACAGTTCCACATCCACGAAGGTGGATAAAAAACAAGAGGGAACAACTTCCATTCAAGATGGTGGCAAAGGCAGACATGGCTCACCTCTTCACGTAACCACATCAAAATTACCACTAAAATATAGAACAACCATAATTCAGAACCATCAGAAATCCAGTTGAATAGAAACCTGAAAACTAGAATTAAAGAAACAACATCCAGACTAGAAAAAGGGGCTCAGATGAGGAACAGGATGATCCTTCACCCACATGTAGTGGATAAAAATTTAGGGGCGATATGTCAGGAACAAGGAGTCCCAAGCCGAGGGTTCCAGTGCCAGGAAGATATGTCTCCACAACTTGCAGCTGCAAAAACAAGCAGGGATTGCATGGTGGAAGAAACTACTGGAACCTCATATAGTTCCTCTTAAAGAACCCACACATGGACTCACTTACTCAAACTGAGCCCCTGCACTGGGGCAGCAGCTTGAAGGGCACCAGTGGTACACAGGGAGAAACTGAGGTATCTTCCATCAAGGTGAGCAGAGGCCATTGTCCCTTTTCTAAACACTCCCCCCACAGAGCCAGTAAGCTTGTGCCATATCTGAGACTCCATCAAGCTGGCTAATACTATTTGACCCGCCTTGGAGATTCCCAGAGACTCCACCCCACAGATCTTACAGACCCACACAAGCTGCTTTTCTATATGAATGGCTGGTCTTGGCTCATGCTTCACAACTTCCTAAATCCTATCAAACCAGCAACAGCTGGCTTCAGTGAGCCCCAGGCCCAGCATTAGCAGCAGCCAGCCTAGATTCACGCCTTGGCTTCACATGGGAATCTCCAAGGCCAGCACATGTAGCAGCCATCTCAGATTGCTTTACAGATCAGGCAGGATGTCCTGGGAAAAACAAAGGTGAAGGCTGACCTTGGCCTACACTACCCAGAAAACCCCAGGGCCAGCACACCCAGTGGACAGCTACAGACCATGATGGAGCACCACCAACCTGCACAGCTGATCCTCCACGAAAGGAAGAGGTTAATGGTAAGTGGTCACAGCCAGCCCTTGCAGCTGACTGGTCTGGGTAAATCCCTACCATTGATCTGCCAACAGCAACCAAGGCTCAGCTACAAGAGGAGGGTGTACTCAGCCTACAAGAAGGGCACACCTCGAGTGCCATTGTGTGATAGGGGAGGCTGTGGCACTGGACCCTACAGGACACCTAGAATGTTAAACCACACTACAAAGACACAGAGTCATAGCAGCTCGACATAATACATAGAAAAAAAACACAGGATGCTGCCAAAACAAGGAGATAAAGAAACATGCCCCAAATGAAAAAACAGATCAAAACTCTAGGAAAAGAGCTAAATGAAATGGAGATAAGCAATCCGTCAGATGCAGAGTTCAAAACAGTGGTTATAAGGATGCTCAAGGAACTTAGTGAGGACCCCTACAGCAAAAAAGATCCAGTCAGAAGTGAAGGATACACTAAATGAAATAAAGAACAATACACAGGGGGAAAACAGTAATGCAGATGAAGCCGAGAATCAAATCAGTAATTTAGAACATAAGGAATCAAAAAAAAATCAATCACAACAACAAGAAGAAAAAAGAATCCTAAAAAACAAGGACAGTATAAGCAGCCTCTGAAACAACTTTTTCACCATAGTGGTGCCAGAATGAGAAGAGAAAGAGCAAGAAATTGGAAATCTATCTGAAAAAAATAGTGAAAGAAAACTTCCCTAATTTAGTGAAGAAAATAGGCATGCAAGCCCAGGAAACACAGAGAGTCCCAAACAATATGGATGCAAAGAGGCCCTCTCCAAGATACATCATAATTAAAATGACAATGGTTAAAGATAAAGAGACAATCTTAAAAGCAGCAAGAGAAAAGAAGTTAGTTACCTATGGGGGAGTTCCCATAAGACTGTCAGCTGATTTCTCAAAAGAAGCTTTGCAGGTTAGAAGGGATTGGAAAGAAATATTCAAAGTCATGAAAAGCAGGGACCTACAGCCATGATTGTTCCAACCAGTAAAGCTATTATTTAAAATCAAAGGACAGATAAAGAGCTTCTCAAACAAGAAAAAAACTAAAGGTATTCATCATCATCAAACCATTATTATATTAAATGTTAAAAGGACTTATTTAAGAAAAAGAAGAAGATAAAAACTATGAACAATAAAATGGCAATAAATACATATATACCAACAATTGAATCTAAAAACAAACTAAATAAACAAGAAGAGCAGAGACAGAATCATCGGTACGCAGAACGTTTTGATGGTTGCCAGATGGGAAGGGGTTGGAGGAGAATTGGTGAAGCGGTGACGGGATTAAGAAGTACAGTAGGTAGTTACAGAATAGCCATGGGGATGTAAAATACAGTATAGGAAATGGAGTAACCAAAAAACTTATGTGCATGAACCATGGATATGTTCAATGGTGGAGGGACTGTTTGAGGCAGTTGGGCTTTCTGGGTAGAGGGGTACAAAAGGGGGAAATCAGGACAACTGTAATAATATAACCTATAAAATATATTTTTTAAAGGGAGAGATATCTAGGGAATGAAGGATCCTAGCCCCAGTCTACACCACCCAGCCCAGCGTTCCAGTGCCAGGAAGATAAGTCCCCATAACTTCTGGCTCTAAAAATCAGTGGGTGTTGGGGCAGGGGAAGAAACTGCAGGATTCTCAAGAGACTCTCCTTAAAGGGCCGACAGAGGACTTAGGATCACATAGACCCACCCCCTTTGGGATTCAGCACCAGGGCAACAGCTGGAAGGGCACCAGTGGCATATGGAGAGAAAGTGAGGTGCAAGTGCCAGGAGAGAGCTTCCTCCTGGGCAAAACCCCAGAGGCCAGTAATGGCATTGTCCTCTCTGTGAGCTTTCCCTAACACAGAGCAACAAAGAAGTGACACGGTTGCCCCACCCCGACAATTAACCAAGGCTCCACCCCATACACTTTAAGAGATGTGCTTTCCTACGGTAGACCACACTACTTAAGGAGGGAATCCAAGCAGCTCTACCTAATACAAACAAACATAGGGAAGCTGCCAAATGAGGAGACAAAGAAATATGTCCAAGTAAAAGAACAGATCAAAACTCAAGAAAAAAAACTAAACTAAATGGAGATAAGCAACCTATCAGATGCACAGTTCAAAACACTGGTTATCAGGATGCTCAAAGAACTCATTGGGTACTTCAATGACATAAAAAAAGACCCAGGCAGTGAAATAAAGGAAAATCTACAGGGAGCCAGTAGTGGAGGGGATGAAACTAAGAACCAAATCAATGATGTGGACCACAGGGAAGTAAACAGCATTCAATCAGAAGAACAAGTATTAAAAAGAATTCAATAAAACAAAGATAGTCTGGGAAGCCTCTGGGACATCTCCAAACGTGCCAACATCCAAATTATAGGACTGCCAGAAGGAGAAGAGGAAAAACAAGAAATTGAAAACTTATTTGAAAAAATAATGAAAGAAAACTTCCCTATTTCGGTGAAGAAAATAGACATACAAGTCCAGGAAACACAACGTCCCAAACAAGATGGACACAAAGAAGACCACACCAAGACTAATCAAAATTAAAATGTCAAATGCTAAAGGTAAAGAGAGGATCTTAGAAGCAACAAGAGAAAAGCAGATAGTTACCTACAAAGGAACTCTCATAAGACTGTCAGTTGATATCTCAAAAGAAACTTTGCAAGCTAGGAGGGACGAGCAAGAAGTATTCAAAGTGATGAAAAGCAAGGACCTTCAATCTAGATTACTCTATCCAGCAAAGCTATCATTTAGAATGGAAGGACAGATAAAGTGCTTCCCAGACAAGATAAAGCTAAAGGAGTTCATCATCACCAATCCATTATTATATGAAATGCTAAAGGGAATTATATAAGCAAAAGAAGAAGATCAAAATGATGAGCATTGAGAATCACAATAAATTCACAACTATCAATAACTGAATCCAAATAACTAAGCAAACAAGCAAAACAGGAACAGAATCAGATATGGAGATCATTTGGAGGCTTATCAGATGGGGGAAAATGAAGGGAAAGGTGCAGAGATTAAAAAGCACAAATTGGTAAGTACAAAAGAGACAGGAGAATATTAAGAACAATATAGGTAATGGAGTAGCCAAGGAACATATATGCATGATATATGGACATGAACTAAGGAAGGGGATTGCTAGAGGGAATGGGAGTACTGGCTGGAGTGTGGCAAAGGGGAAAAATTCGGACAACTCTCATAGCATAATCAATAAAGTATATTTTTAAAAATAAATAAGATAAAAAGTAATTTCTATAAAAAAAATTAAAAATTAATATTTGTTTCATCTTTAGAAAAATCTCTATCTAAATTTTTCAAAGAACCAAGAAAACATACATTATACTATACATTATTATGTGCAAGTATTTTTAAAAGCCGAAAGTTCCACATAAGCTTTTAAAATTATCAATATTCCTAGTGTTTACTTTTGAATATGTTGGGTGCTGAGCAAAGTTGACTTTTCTTGTTTTCTAGCTAATAGGTTAGGTCCAGTCTTCTGTCTAGTATGAATATGCTCACAAATATTTCCCTCAGTGTTAATTTATTATGAAGGATTAAAGAACTAGGTTTGGATTATTGTATAATGTCCCTTCAGGAAATGTAATCATATAGTAAAAGCGGGTCACAAAGAAGCCAAAAGATAAAAAGAAAATAAACAGCAAAATGAACCATCTGTTTTAATTATTAAATTTCCATTTCTCATGTTAAATAAAAATTTAAATAATAGCATCTGAGTTTCTTAAACAGCACAAAATCTAGATAATAAATTCCATTGATTAGTTAAGATAATAGCTAACTATTATCACACTGCTTTAACAGTAAAAATATGAGATATCATTTGGTTACCACAAAAGGCATTTATTTATCAATTACGGTTCAGGGAGAAATGGAAAGCAAGAACTCTATGCAGTCATTCAGGGACCCAGGCTCAGTCTGGGCCCAGGCTCTGTCACCAACTATTAGCTGCCAAAGTTGCCATAAGGGTACACATCCAGTTAGTAGATGAAACAAGAGGGGATTAGAACATCACATTCAATCAGGCTGAATTAAGTACTATAGTCACACCTAAATGCAAGGGAGGATGGAAAACATGGTCTATCTATGCACCAACGATGGAAGAAAACTGGTTTGGTGGACTGCAAGCCAGTTTCAATCTACAAATGCATCCTTAACTCCCATCCAAAGGAAAAATGAAACATTACAAAAATTAGTATTTTATTTTAGCAGGGCAATTTAGTCTAGCTTTTCCAGAACTTCCAATATTGCAAGCCACTCAAACCCCAATTCTTATTCTTCTATTGGACAGTATATGTCCATTCATACAGCATTCAATAAAAAAGATATCATAAAATAGCCGTGGCTGGTGAGGCTCAGTGGTCTGAGTGCCAGCAGGCAAACCAAAAGGTTGACTGGTCAGGGCACATGCCAGGGTTGCGAGCCAGGCCCCCAGTTGAGTGCATATGAGAGGCAACTGCACATTGTGTTTCTCTCCCTCTCTTCCTCCCTCCCTTCCCCTTTCTCTAAAAATATATAAATAAAATCTTTGTTTAAAAAAAGGTCTTATAAAATTTGGAAATAAAGGGCAGAGGAGAAAACTTATGAATTTAGTGCTCAGAAGTTTGTGGGCCAACTTTATTTGCAAATCCACAGTCTGTGCTTCTGGAGAGGAGAAGGGGTAGTTCACATTCCGCAAACCAATTTGTGTTGTTTCTGCAACACTGCAAAAGTATGATTCATGAATATGCTAATAAAATTGCAATGAGAGTTTTGGCACTATTTCATCACCTCGACTAGATTAGAGAATAATAACACTATGAGTTTACATGACTTCAGAAACTGCTGCAGTATTAGAAAAAATTAAATCTGTGATGTTTATAATGTAACAAAAATTACAATCATGCTACAGTCAAATAACGATAATTATTTTACGTGTAAGTAATAGTTCACTGTACACACACATAGTAATTCACTATTAAGGTTATTCACTGTTTTTCATATTTCTGTTTTCTGGTGTTAATATGAGTAAAGTAGGCACACCTCTATGCCTACATTCAAAGATAGAGAAGAGATAAAAATGGCAATATTGGGAGGAAAAAATTTTTTTGGTAAAGCAGGAATCTCCTTTAGAAGCACTTAGCACTTTTTTTAGTCATTAATTAGGGTTCTAAGAACAGAAGAGGACACAGAAAAATCTATTCTTACCTTTTTATGCCAATTACTAATATAATAGTCAAGTTATGTCCTGGGATTGTCCCATGAATTCAAGCCTAATTAAGAGTTGATAAATGCATTGTTTTAAGGTAGTGACCTATTCAACAGGTTGGAAATCATATAAAGGCCAACAGATTAGAGATTAACTGAAACAGATTAGAGATTTGTTAGCCACAAATAAGTGTCCAAGCATTTTTTTTTTAATGGCATCCCAAGTGCCTAACTTGGTAGTTCAGCTGCGCTGATCCCCCTGAAACATCAAAAATATGCTTGGCCCCCAACTTGCCAGTGGATGTTCTTATTAGGACCTACAAGGAATAAAAGAAGATATGGGGAGAAAAATCCATAGGCTCAAGGATTTAGAATCCTCTCTGATCCCTAAGGGATGAGGATGCTGCTGGGTCCATAAACCCAGACAAAGCTGCCAATTTTTCTCATGTTTTACTGGCTCATTATAAGAAAAGAAAATTGGGCTTTTTCTTACATTTGTTTAATCAAGAAAAAAGAAATATTTTTCCAGGTTAGTGAGTAGTGACCTTGTTTGTTAAGTGATATATAGCCGCTGAATACTTTCATACACATTATCTCAAGTAACATCATCTGTTCCTCAGTATAAGGCTAGGCATACACTTATTATATGTGAGATAAATATCCCAAAATGATAAAATCATAAGGCTATTTATATAAATCCTCTATTCTTCTTGTGTGTCCATTCATTTTATAATTTTAAAAAAACTGTGGCCAACTCCAGTTAAACTTTCAGAGTATCCCTGACCTAGAATACCTTCATTTTGAGGGTGATTAGATGCTGTTAAATAAAGAAAATAATTTTTCTTATAAAGAAGTTCACTAAGATCCAAGAAAAGGAAATAATTCGCTCTAACTCTCCATAAATAGCACTTACACACTTGGGCTTCTACATACTTTGTGTGCACATGTGTGTGTATATCTGGTGTATATATGTGCACACACAGACACACACAATCATAGGAAAAAAAGGAAACAACCAAATTGAAAATTATCATTGAGTTAATATATATTGGGAATTCTGTGCTTACTTTGATTCCAAACACACACCTGATTGCCTTTGGTGACATGGAGTCGTTAATAAGCTCTAGGTTGTGACTTTAGTTCTTACTCAGTCTTTTTTTTTTTCTTTTTTTTTTTAATTAATTTATTTACTTTTTTAAATACATTTGTCTCTGCCTTCCCCCCTCTCTTTCCCTTGCCCCCTCCCACCTTCCCTCCCTCAGCTCTTCCCCTTTGGTTTTGTCCATGAGTCCTTGCTATATGTTCCTTGACTTTCCCCTTCCCTTCCCTTTCCCTGCCCCCCCCTTCCCTCTTGTCTCTGTTGATTTCTTTTCCTTTCAGTGTTGCTGGTCATATTTGCCTTGCTTCTTTGCATTGTTGGTTAGGTTCCGCTTATAGGTGAGATCATATGGTATTTGTCTTTCGCCCCCTGGCTTATTTCGCTTAGCATGATGCTCTCCAGTTCCATCCATGCTGTCGCAAAGCCATTAGAGAAATGCAGATCAGTCTTTTTTTTTAATGTGATAAAGAATAATGCAATAATGTCAAAAATCCCCTCCAGCTCTAAAATTCTGACTTGCTGCCTTTGCTTTGAAAACCTGGCCTCTGTGGCCATAACTCATCTCTTGATATATTTTCATACTTGTAAAACTATCTTATAATACACTATCTATTGCATAGGGATAATCTAGGGACATAAGTGTTCTTGATACATTTATCTATCTGAAATATTTGGATAAATATTAGATTAATTCAGGAAGCCTACAGTCTAGATAAAAATACATTAAGAAGAAAATAAAAAAAGTAGTACCAGAAAGGATCACTTCAATATAGTTTTATTTTTCCTTGTTCTTTTCTAGTCCTTTCCAGAACCATTTTATTGGACCAAACTTTTCAGTGGCTTGATATTAAAAATGACTTCAAGCACCTTCCTATACACCAAAAGGTTGCAGGTTCAATCCCCAGTTGGGGCACATACAGGAGACAGCCAATTGTCATTTCTCTCTCACATCAATGTGTGTGTGTATGTATGTGTGTGTGTGTGTGTGTGTGTGTGTGTGTCTGCCTGTCTCTCTCCACCCACGCCAACCCATAGTCTTTCTTTCTAAAATTAATAAACATATGCTCAGGTAAGGATAAAAAAATGACTTGAAGAAATAAATATAGAAATTTAAACTTCAAAAACTACCGAAGGGAAAAGAATAATCTGGAGTGGAAAACAATGTCGAGAAATTCAGGCATATGAAAGAATAGGATTTTTTAAATTGGTATATCTACAAAGCAAACTAAAGGATTCATTAAAAAGTCAAGAACTTTTAGTTCCCACTGGATCATAAGTAAGTAGCAGATTTTTATTCTAATTAAGTAACACTTTCTGAAAAGCAGAAATTGTAAATGCAATTTGATTTAATATGCCCACGTAGAATATTTATACTGTGTTATGGTGGTTAGACGCTTTTGGTATGAACCCCTTTGAGAATATAATGAAAGCTGTGGACCCTCTCTCTAGAAAAATACAGGCATGTAATTTTGCATATAAATTCAGGACCTTACTGGGCCATGGACCACAGGTTAATAACTCCTGATTTACAGTGTTATACTACTGTTTATAAAGTATCATGCATGGCTCTTAGATCAGAAGAGTCTGAATTTGTAGAGTTATTTACATAAATTTGCATACTCTATTTAATCTGCTCTACTTCTATGTTTCTAAGATAAATTAGTCTAACCTACTACAGTAGAATTCAAAATCAATATCAGTGACATGATATAGACACAATCTTTTAGCAGATATTTAAGCCAATCAATTTAATCACATCTCATAACCAAGACATAGCTAGGAATGCCTTGCCTGAAATGAAAATTGTTGCCCAATAGGCTTTCATACGGTGAAACCAGGCAGCCTAACTTAATATTACCACAAAAACACCGCAACTCCTTCGTTATGTTGCCTATATACCCCATGCAACCCTAGAACATGATCAAACTGTGCTTGGTAGTTTATTTACTAACCATCAAAGCTATTCTCTCATTATCTTCAGAATGTAATGGTTATTTTATGAAGACTCATTAAATTTAATGAGATACAGCCATGTTTATGGCTATTCCATAAAAGGAGTGGTAGTGGGAGGACCTGTCTTCAAATGACTCTTGCTGCTGCAGAGTACCAAAAATCACATGTCAGCCATTGCACTGTACTCAGAGCAAGGTGCTTCAAAATTCAGAAGTTATTCCCAAAAAGAGTCAGAATGGATTAGAATCATTATGCCTATTGTTGTTCTTATTACAACTTGGCCTTATTTACAATAACAACAAACTCAACAAACAAGGGAAACAAGGGCTTGAAAAAAAGACTTGGTATAATACCGCCATTTCATCTGCTTTTGGTTTCTGTGCCTTTCCAGGGCTTCCAACAGCAAAATATTGGGACAGAGCATTTGGAGGTTCACAACCTTTTTAGTCTGAAGAAGCCACTATGAGGAGAGCCCAGGGAGGAAATTTCCATTTTCATGTAAAACAAGTGGTTGTTACTAAGACGACTTCGTACTTTGATTTGGATCTGCCACACCTTTCTTTACAGTAAGACACCCAATGCTTAAAACATAAAGATATTTTAGGTAATCCATAAAACAGATACAAAAAAGAGCATTTTAAGAACTGCAGTCTCTTTAAAAAATGCATCAAATTGTTGAACTCAACATACGAGATATGTTTGCAAATAAACGTATGGCATTAAAAAAAACAGTAACAGCAAACTCATACAATGTAATATTATGCAGCCATAAAAAAGAAGGAAATCTTGCTATTTTGAACAACATGAATGGACCTTAAGGTCATTATGCTAAGCAAGATAAGTGAGATAGACAAAGACAAATAACGTATGATCTCATTTATATGTAGAAGCTGAAAAAACCAAACTCAGAAGCAAACGGTAGATTGGTGGTTTAGGGGCTGGGAAGTGGGGGAAATAGAGAAATGTTGGTTTAAGGGTACAAACTTTCAGTTATAAAATGAATAAATTCTGGGGTCTAATGTACAGGATGGTGACTATAATTAATAATACTGCATTTTTTACCTGAAAGTAGCTGAGAGAATAAAACTTAAAGGCTCTCACCATAACATCAACAAAAAATGGAAATTTTGTGAGGTGAAGGATGTGTTAATACTTCAGCAAAATTGAAAATTTGGAGCTGGAGGGGATTTTTGACATTATTGAGTTATTCTTTATCACATTAAAAAAAAGACTGAGTAAGAACTAAAGTCCCAACCTAGAGCTTATTTATGACACCATGTCCCCAAAGGCAATCAGGTGTGTGTTTGGGATCAAAGTAAGCACAGAATTCACAATATATACTAACTCAATGATAATGTAAATATATACTAACTCAATGTAAAACTTACACTTTGTTATGTGTCAATTATATCTCAACAAATTTAGAAAAAACAAAACAGTGATAGTCATAGTAATAATAACATCAATAACAATAGGTTCCAATTATTGTATCCTTACTTCATGTCAAGCATTATTGTGGCAACATTACATATGATCTCAATTTATTTACGCTATGTCACAGAGCCAGTAGATACTACATTTCTTTGTTCAATCTGGAACCTGAGTACAGTCTAAAGATTGTAAGATGGGACATGATACATGGCAAAAACCCCATAGGAAAAGGAAAAAAATAAAAGTAGGCCTATATCCTAAATTAGATGAAGAAAAATTTAAAACGGGAATTCAGACTCAGTCTTAGGGGTGAGTTCTACCTTGTAATTTTATGGCTAGATCTCACAGTTGAGGAATCTTGCCATAGAGGCATTTGGCCAGCCAAGTGTGACCAAGACTTGAAGAGTAACAGCCAACAGTTTCACTGATGAATAGATGCTAAAATTCTCAACAAAATGTTGGTAAACCGCATCCAGCAACACATTAAAAAGGTTATCCGCCACAATCAAGTGGGATTCATCCCAGGGATGCAGGGATGGTTCAATATACGCAACTCAATAAACGTAATACATCACATAAATAAAAGAAAAAACAAAAACCACATGATCATCTCGATAGACACAGAAAAAGCATTCAATAAGGTACAGCACCCATTTATTATCAAAACACTCAGCAAAATGGGAATAAATGGGGCATTCCTTAACGTAATAAAGGCCATATATGAAAAACCTACAGCCAACATCATACTCAATGGGCAAAAACTAAAAGCTTTCACACTAAGATCAGGAACACGACAAGGATGTCAGCTTTCATTGCTTCTTTTCAACATCGTATTGGAAGTACTAGCCACAGTGGTCAGACAAGAAAAAGAAATAAAAGGCATCCAAATAGGAAAGGAGGAAGTAAAGCTATCATTGTTTGCAGATGACATGATAGTGTACATAGAAAAACCCTGTAGACTCTACCAAAAAACTCCTCAACCTAATAAGTGAATTTGGCAAAACAGCAGGATACAAAGTCAATATTCAGAAATCAAAGGCATTTCTGTACACCAGCAATGAAATAGAAGAAGAAATCAGAAAAAAAAAATACCATTCAATATAGCAACAAGAAAAATCAAGTACCTAGGAATAAATTTAAACAAAGAGGTAAGAGACCTGTATGCAGAAAACTACACAACATTGAAGAAAGAAGGGAAGACACAAATAAATGGAAGCATATACCGTGGTCATGGATTGGAAGAATTAATATCATCAAAATGTCCATACTACCCAAAGCAATTTATAGATTCAATGCAATCCCTATTAAGATACCAATGACATATTTCACAGAAATAGAACAGACATTTCAAAAATTTATATGGAACCATAAACGACCCCGAATAGCCACAGCAATTTTGAGAAAGAAAAACAAAGTAGGATGGATCACAATACCAGACATCAAACTCTACTACAAAGCCACTATACTCAAAACAATCTGGTACTTGGAACAAGAACAGACCCATGGACCTGTGGAACAGAATAGAAAGCCCAGAAATAAGCCCAGGTCTCTATGGGCATCTAATATTTGACAAAGTGGGGAGAAGCATAAAATGGAGCAATAACAGCCTCTTCAACAAATGGTGTTGGGAGAGCTGGACGGCTACAGGCAAAAAAATGAAATTGGATCATCAGCTGACACCATACACAAAAATAAACTCAAGATGGATAAAAGACTTAAATATAAGTCGCAACACCATAAAAGTCCTAGAAGAGAATATTGGCAGGAAACTCTCAGATATCCCACGCAGCAATTTTTTCACTGATATGTCTCTTAAAGCAAGGGACATAAAGGAAAGAATAAACAAGTGGGACCTCATCAAAATAAGAAGCTTCTGCACGGCTAAAGAAAACATCAGCAAAATTAAAAGGGAGCCAACCGTATGGGAAAATATATTTGCTAATGATACATCAGATAGAGGTTTGATCTCCAAGATATATAAAGAACTCACTCGACTCCACTCCAAGAAGATAAACGATCCACTCAAAAAATGGGCAAAGAACCTGGGCAGACGCTTTTCCAAGGAGGAGATACAGAGGGCCCAGGGACATTTGAAAGGATGCTCAGCATCACTAGCCATCAGAGAAATGCAGATCAAAACCACCATGAGACACAACCTCACACCGGTCAGAATGGCCATCCTAAACAGATCAACAAACAACAGGTGTTGGCAAGGCTGTGGAGAAAAGGGAACCCTAGTCCCCTGTTGGTGGGAATGCAGACTGGTGCAGCCACTGTGGAAAGCAGTGTAGAATTTCCTCAAAAAGCTGAAAGTGGAACTGCCTTTTGATCCAGTGATTCCCCTGCTGGGACTATACCCTAAGAATCCCAAAACGCCAATTCAAAAGAACCTATGCACCCCAATGTTCATAGCAGCACAATTTGCAATAGCCATGCGTTGGAAGCAACCTAAATGCCCATCAGTAGATGATTGGATCAAAAGTAATGGTACATTTACACAATGGAATACTACTCAGCAGAAAAGAAAAAAAAGAACTACTAAACTTCGTGACAGCATGGATGGAACTGGAGATCATTATGCTAAGTGAAATAAGCCAGGGGGCGAAAGACAAATACCATATGATCTCACCTATAAGTGGAACCTAACCAACAATACAAAGATGCAAGGAAAATAAGACCAGCAACACTGAAAGGAAAAGAAACCAACAGAGACAAGAGGGAAGGAGGGAGCAGGGGCGGGGGAAAAGGAAGGGAAGGGGAAAAGTCAAGGAACATATAGCAAGGACTCATGGACAAAACCAAAGGGCTAGAGTTGAGGGAGGGTGGGAGGGAGGGAGGGGGCAAGGGAAAGTGGTGGGGGGAAGGCAGAGAGAAATGTATTTGAAAAAATAAATTAATTTAAAAAAACTTTTATATCAAAAATTAAAAAAAAGAAAAGTAGTGGCCAAGAACCACTTAAGTAGAATCTGAATACATGGAATTTGGAGTTTGGATTTGCTGCCTCTGTGGTCCATTCGGTTGGAGCTGAAATCTTTAGCTGTCAGCAGTGAGTGGAGGACCATAAATTTTATATGGCAGCACTTATATTGAATTTTCAGTGTTACCATATTCAATTTGTGAGAACTGGGTTCTATGTTAGAAACCAAGATAATTCCAGATTCTGAATGATAGTTATACTCATTACATTGTCTTAATTTTGTCATTAATAAAGAAAAAAAGAAAAATCCCTGGGCCCTGAAATTGTTATTTGTCTGACTGACCTTGCTTGTCTTTTCTTAAATATTCTTTTTTTTTTATGCTCTCTCAGAGGGTGTCCAACTTTTCAGGCATTCAAAGAAGTGCAAAGCTATTCGGAAGGCAGAACAGGGAAATTCCATTGCTCTCTGAGGCCAGATTCAATCCACTGAAAAATCTTCCACTGTGTATAATAAATATTGAGCATCTTGAAAGTAGAAATATTTCTATTTTTATTTCTAGATATAATTTTTAATTAATTCTAAATATAAGCTTAAAAGAAGATTGTTCCTACAATCTGTGGCTTGCAAGTGTCCCAGCAACTTGCATTTCAAAGGCCTGGCAGAAAAAATAACCTGGATGAAGGAAGACTAGAATAGAATATGTACTTTCCCTTCAAAATATTTAGTCTAGCCTACATGGGGAAAGTAGGTTAACAACCAAATGAAACAAATAGAAAATAATACAGTGCTGAGGAATAGAACTTGAATAACAAAATATCCCAGTTACTAGAAAAAGGAAAAGTACTTCTAAATTGTATCTTTATTAGAAAATCTCTAACTATTCCTCAAATCACATTGAAAGTTACCTCCTGTCAGAGTTTTGCTCTGGGGGATCCCAAGTGAGTTAATATGATGTAATTAACAGTCTACCAGTCAGTTTACTAAGAAAGAGGCTTCTCTCTAAGAACAGCAGAGTCTCATAAGAAACTTTCTCACAAGTCTTTTTCTTCAGGAGCCATAAGGAATTGTTCAGTAAAGTACTTTTCCAGGGCATGAATAGTCATGCTGCGATCTGCTCTTACATCTCCCTTAGTTGCCAAAAATTAGTTCCTGATTGTGGAGATCAGGCAGGCCATTTACATTCAGTAGTGTTTACTGTTATGCACACTATGGGGACAGTTTTAATTAAACATCACTAATGTATCATTATACTCAACACTTCTTTATTAAACTGTTATGTGAGGTAAGTACAAAAGTTCATTGTTTTTAGGCCCTCTCCTTCTACCATGTCAAACTATGTGAAAGAAAATAACTGCTAATTAAGATAACAAAGTGTCTGTAATTATAAAATGTGCAATATGTTTCATGAAGGCAGCATGGTATAGCAGTTAAATTTACAGGCTGATTTTGAATCCAGACTAATACCTCTGTTAATCTCAGTCAAGTAAGTAACCTCCCTCAGCCTCAGTGTCCTTATCTGTAAAATGGGGATCATAATTAAAAAAAAATAATATCTATTTCATACGGTTATTGAAAGAATTACATCAGATGATATAAACTATGTGAAGCTGTGTAAAATAGTCATACAATGCCGGGTACATAGTAAGCACCCAATAAATGACAAATATTATTAAAATTTGGGGGGAAAAGCTTAAAAATTATAATTCCAAAAGTTACTTTTACCATTCCAAGATATGAGCTAGAATCTCTAAGGAAACTGTAAAAGGTAAGGTAAGTTTTCTATGCCTATTTAGATGAAATTGAGTAAAAGTCTATTTCTGTTTTAATGCAGTAATCTAATTAACCTTTGCCAATATTAAAATGACCTTGAATTGGTCTTGTGACCTCAAATGCTTCATGTTGTTGACTTTAAACCGGCTTTTTGGGATGGTCAGAAGTAGCAGCTGGTGAAATGGGCAAGAGGTCACATTAATTTACTTTGTAATAAATAGCAAATATATTTTGCATTAGCTGCTTACAAATGGGAAGAAATGTATAAATTCATTTGTCAAAGCAAGAAGGTAAGATTTTACATAACAAATTTAGAATAAGTCAAAAAATTCAAAAAAAGGTCCAACATTGATTTTTGGTCTCATGCCACTTATGCTATACCAAGAAGTGATTAAATAATTCATTTTTATAAACTAAATAAATACATTGCCAACTAACATTAAAATGAAGTAAAGATGAATCTAATTAAACAACGCTGATTTATCATCATAAACATTCCTGTCTCAGGCAGAGAAATCACTGAGCTACAGTGAAAGGGAAAAGATAAATGTAGCTTGTGAAATGTCAGAACTGTACAACTGTATGATTTCTAAAACTCTTTCTTGTTTTACAAATTTTTATGCTTCAAAAACCAAAACTCTAATGGCATCTTCCACTTTATCCACAAATTTAAGATGAATAACTCAAAAATAGCCTATTCTACCAACACAACCACATTGGGAAGATCAGTTTCCAAAGAGAATCCCAACCATGAATAATATACTATTATTTAACCAAAGTCAGCAAATAATACAACCACATCTGTATCTTAATGAAATATTGGTAGGTTTTTATGGGACTATTCTTATAGCAGATTCCTTTCCATTCATGTAACTCTAAGCTGAATTTCATTGATATGTAGTAATCATGATTACTCTCATTACAAAAGAAGTAACCACATATTTTTATTTATGTTCATCAACTTAATATCCATTTCCAATTCAAAAGAACACCAAAAGGAGGGCATGAAACCATTCAAATATACTGTTAATATATGTGCAGTCCAGAGGGATTTTTTGAAATAAAATGAAGTTCAAATTGCTGCCTGTCCAGCATTGTTAAGAAAGAGTTGTAAAGCACTTTCTTATTGAAAATATATCCAGCTTCTCCCTCTTCCTTGTAGTAATTGTTAAGCTATTTAGTCAATATTTGGCTTCTGTGCATAGTTACCCACATAATGCAGAAGCGCTTTGTGCCTGAAGTGATCATGTAAGGCCATCATTCTGCCTTCTATGCCTCTAAGCACAAATGTTTACCTCTGCAGCAGGCTCATTCAGTTATTATTTATATCAGTTACAAACTGATCATTCCAATCTCTCAGTTATTAATTTTTTTTATTGCACCTCAGATCATGCCCCATTTTTCAAGTGCTGTGTCAGGGCCTAAATCGTTTCTTTCTGCAAAAACTCAAGCCATAAAAGCCAACTATTTGTAGTACATTATCATTTGTAATGTCCTAATTATTTTTGCATAATCAATAACATCAAGTCCCTTTTCTTGGGGACTTTCTGTTTATTTACATTTTATTCCACACACGTCAGTTTCCATCAAGAGCAAAACCAATTTCCTTGTCCTGCATCTGCTCTCAAGACAACCTTAATTCACCATAAATCTATTTGTGTTCACTACCTAGTTAGACCCAGTTGGCTATGTTGATATAATCCTGGGGCTAAACATGGCTTGCTCTGCAAAACAAGACCTAAGATAACTCAGAATGCTGCCTAGATGATCACCATGTGACTAGAGGTAGCATTTTATTTCATTGTTGTTATTTTTGCAGAGGTCTCTGTTTATGATGTGATGCATTTGGGCCTAAGCACATTAGCTGCATTATTCATTGGGTACATTTGTCAGAACATGCATGTGTATAAAGAACTAATGATCCATATTAAATTAATGGCGCTATAAAAAAGAAAAATACTCCATACAAGCAGCTATGTCAGAAACTACAGACTTTGATAAACCATAGAAAGGACCTAATCAGATGAAGCATTGGACTGTTCTATCTCTAAAATTACATTTCTAGAAATATACTTGTACACAATGTTGGTTTTATTAAAACAAATTAATTCAGTCATTAAGGAATCATAAGGCAAGTGTCTCATAAGTCAGGACCTCCAGTGTAACAAATTGATTAAATGACTGTGTAATAGTCTCTTTAAACAAATCTAGTGTAACAAGTTAATAGATCTGCTCAATTACCATGCTGGGGTGATGAGGATGTAGGCGACTCTCTCATTAAATCTGAGAGATTGTTCTTAGTTTTTTCTCCTTTTCTCTCCATTTTTCTGTAAGTGCTGGGTTTTGTTTTGGATTTGAGGTTTATTTTTGGGCCTCTGGAAATTGATTCTTTTAATAGCAATTAAAAATAAAAAACTAAATTTGATGCTGCTGACTTCTCCAGTGGATTTCTCAGCTGCTGTTTCAGATGATACTCTCCCCACCCATCACCTCAAACCAAGGCGTGGGCTGAAGGAGTGGCTGAAAGAATACAGACACCACCACCCACACCCAATCCTGGTGACGCAAAATAGGGAAGTCCCTCTGGGAATAATCTAGAGCTTTTTTCCCTAGTTAAGCCAAAATTATAGTAAAGCATTATAGCTAGAGAAACGGCTGTCCGAGGGAGGGAAGGAGGAAGGGGTGAAGCCGGCAGAGGGCACCTACGTTTCTTCTGAGTCGAGGGCAAAAGGAGACGTCCTAATTATTTAGGCGTGGACTGATTTCAATAGAAAGTCCCTCCACCACCACCATCCTCATCCCTGAGGCTTCAACATATGAGAGGTAAATTTGCCAGCAAGTCCCGGGCCTTCCTGTGCCTCCTTCACTCCTTCTCAACCTCCGGACAGAGAGAAAAGCATCTCACAAAATACTCCGGGTGGGGCGGGGCTCCACATTCGCCTAGTGCGGACTGAGAAGTGGCCTCGTTGAGGGTAAAGTCGGGGAACAGGGAGGGAGCGAGAGAGAGAGAGAGAGAGAGAGAGAGAGAGGGAGAGAGAGAGAGAGAGAATGGTTTCAACCATAAACCTTTCATTGACATATCTCTATGAAAACTGAAATCTTGGAACCGAAAGATGGAGGCCAGACACAGAGCCTTCCGGAAGCCTTCCTTCTCCTAACTCCGAAGATGCCCAGTAGGGCTGGTGTTAGGACAGAGCAGAGTAACTTCGAGCCTCTAGCCTTGCCTTTTCGGAAATGCGGATGCCCATGACACCCTCTAGCCAAAGGCCCTGGGAGAAAAATCTATTACCCAACTGCCATTTTGTTAAGTGTTTGCTCCTGCGATGTGACCCTGCCACTTTATCTGTTGGTTTTTATTTTCTGAGTGCATGTTGCCCATATGTTACTCTAATAGTTGCTATAATTCTTGAGCAATGGGGCTCGTATTTTAAGGAGCTGAATTAAAAAGAATGCACTTTAATAAAAACCTGAGCAATACACTAATGGCCTGACATTGATGTATTTGCATAGAGATGAATTATACAGGCCTGCTTGACACGACTTTTAATAAATGATTGAGGAGGTTATTACAGGGATGCACTTCGGTGTGTGTTAACAGGTTATTTTAGTGCATCTGTAGCCAAAACTGGTAGCAATACAGTCCCGCATAGAGTTGCAGGGTACTTTTTTGTCTCATACCTTGTGACATTTATTAGGACTGCTCCGTCCCCATACTATGGTCGCAAACTACATTTTATTAACCATTAGTAACGTTCATTGTGAATGAAATCGGGGAAATAAAAAAAGAAATACGAAGCCTCTCCCTCCCCCCACTCCCCGGCCAGATGCCCCTACCCACATTAGCCATCAAGGTAGCCAATAATGAGCGTCCGACGCGAGGAGCCCTTAGTTCGGAAGTCAGAGAAGGCTGGCTGCTTTCCACGAGAACCTGGCAGGAAAGGGGACGGCTCTCCCGGGAACTCAGGGCAAACTGCTGGTGAGCGGGGACGCCGAGAAACCACCCAGTGAGAAATTGTCAGCGGACGCGGATGACTCGGGAAACAGTCCTCCCGGGTCTTTGAGCACATGCGCCCAGAGATCCAAGAGCTCACTCTTTCGGCATCAAAGAGGATATATTCAAATACCTGTTTGCATGTGCATCCTTTTATCCTCTTTGAATTTCTTTACACCAGGTGCAGTAACTAGTGAAATATAAATAAACCATATAAACTACATAAAGTTTATAACTGAAGGTGGAGGCCTTGCCCTCCCTCTCTGTTTTCAGAAAGGCAGCCAAACGCGCTCGCTCTCCGCGTTTCCGAGCGTGGGACGCGGACAGCGCGCGGCCTGCAGCGCCCAACCTTTGCGCTCAGTGCGCAGCCAAAGCGCCCGCCCTTCCACTCGCACCCGGCAGCCTCGCTTGGGGTCAGGGGCGCGGGTGCAAACCTTTTCCTCAGGCGGACGGAGAGAGCGGAGGAGGAAAGGCCCCCACCCCGAGTCTAGTGAGGGTGGAGGGAGAACAAAGGTCGAGTGGGTGGGAGTTGGCTGTGAGAGGCTGCGGAACGCCCTCGCCGCGCTCGTTTCGAGCGGCCTCACCTCGCCCTGCAGCTCGGGGGACTGGCGATCCCGAACATCATTTGCGCCCTGCGGGCGCCCTATCCCCTGGCGCCTTGCCGGGGTGCGGGGCGTCCCCGCAGCGAGACAGCCGCAGCACGACACCCGCCGCCTCTGCTTCTCAGCCTCGGCCCGAGCAGATGTTTTCGTCCCTCGCGGAGATTTGTAACTGATGTTCAGGCCAGCTGGTGGACGGCGCTGGCAACCTGTGTCTGTTCTAGAACATATCTGAAGGGAGCTTCGGGGGAAGGGGTAGAGGAAGGACCGGGAGACAGAGTCAAGTCCGCGTGTGAATAGAAGTACACGCACACGAGCACACACTTCTCTAAATGTATCACATAATACTGTTTTTTTAAGGGTGATGTTCGGTATAGCTGTGTTTGCCTTTACGGTTTCATCGTAATAACCAAGCAAGGGGGAGAGAAGACGGAAAGCTACCCTGCGGAAGCGAGCTCCGTGGCTCAGCGGACTGGTGCCAAGGAACTCAGAGAAGAGGGCCCATCCGTGTCTAGAATTACGAGATCGCGAGCCGGCCTCCGCTGTCACCGTAGTGCTGCTCTGCCATCGGGAAGGCCCAATAGGATGCACCTTCCCCCGCGGCTGGCAGAGGCGACGGCGTGGCACGCGGACAACGTCAGAGGCTCAAATGATCTCCGAGCCAAGCGAAGAAATAGTGACGCCCGGTGCTCTCCAAACGGAGTGCTCGTGGGGTGTCGGAGGCCCCTCCCAGGCTTCCGGGGGGCGCGCTGGACCTCGGTGGGCACCGCCCGGACTCGTAGCCCGGGCGCCAGAGCAGTCCGCCCGGGCTTCACAGGGGCGGGCCCGGGCTGCAAGGGGCCGCAAGGTCAACCGCGGGCCCCCGAGGCTCGATCTATGACCTGGGAGCTCGGGCTAAAACTCGGGGAGGTGGGGAAGGAACGCGGAACGGGCTATGCTCGACTCTGCCCTGGACACTCGAGTTTCATTCCTCAGCGAAAACGCGCCGTCACTTGCCTTCAGGGTAGGCGGACGGCTTTGAAGACCTCCCGTCGAGGGGCGGTGGAAGGAGCTACTGCAGCCCTCAGCTTTCCTGGAAGGATACATTCCTGGGGGGGGGGAGCCCGCCTGACTCCGCACCAGTGGCAGCAGCGCTTGGAGCCTATAGCCCCCCGCCCCGGGCTTGTGCCCAGAGAACCGAACAGAGGCGGCAGCGCCAACCATAGGCCTGAGGTCCTGGCATGGAACCCTTCCCAAGAGTGAGAGAACTGGGGCCAGGTGTGGTGACCGGCGTCCTGAATCCCGAACAGACTTCGTTGGCTGGACTCAATAAAGCAGAACAGGGACCAGAGAAGGAACTAGGGTGCCTGTCATTTCTTAATGAAAACGGAGAACGTGGTGGTAGGGAAAGCAGGATGGTGTGTGAAGAAGAGTTTCTTGAGACTCTCTGTCCAATGACAGGATTTTAGCTCAGTCCAAACCCGGTAGGGTCGCACAGGACAGAACTCGAAAGGAGGGGTCTATAAAGTAAGGGACAGCTGAACAGCCTTTCCTCGGCCCTAGAGGGACCTTCTGCTCCTCTGCGGCTGGGCGCCCTCCCTGGGCAGGTGGGATGTGCGAGGTGGGTGTCCGCAGAGGGGCCGCCCTGTGGGCTTAAAGCCGTCGATAAGCTAGAAAACACACCCATCCTGAGGGCTCTAATGGCCTCAGTCCTGGCCTCGTCCACGCAGCGCGTATCACCATGAAACACCCTACCGGCTCGCTCTTGCCCTCCTGTCCCCATTTGCAGCCCTAGAGCCGAGGACTCAGACTTTACCAGCTGGAGAGAGGCGAGAGGGCCTAGCTTGAGCCTGTATGTGGGATTCCGCTGTGACGAGCCCCTTTCGGAGCAAATCATTGTAACTCCGGCAAACAGCGTTTTTAACTCTTCTCCCCATTTAATCAAGATGAATTCCAGTTTGTCTCATTGACCTTTGTGACTCAAAAGGCGCTTCAGTCCCCCCAAAATCCGCACCTTTTCTTTCCAGGCACTTTTGGAACCCGAAGGGCCTCTGAGAGTTTCCCCACGTCCAGGCCCTGCAGGGAGCCCCCTCGTCCTCACCTGGGCCGAACTTTCTGGAAGGCTGAAGCCAGACCCAGTCTCTACAGGTATTGGGGAGATTATTTCAACACTGGCTGTACGCGGAACCTCAGTGCACACTCCAAACTTTGCCCCTAGGAACCGTTGTCCCAGTTCAGGAAATCTTTCCGCACCAGATGCGAGCCTTCAGGTCCGGGGCAGGCCGAGTTCCCTCATTCTCTGCGCTGATGCAGACCCCGCTCTTTAAAGAGAGCCGCATTTGTGCCTGTGTCGCTGGAGAGACCGCATCCCGGAACCAGCCCCCTTGAAAGGGAAGCGAGTTTTCTGCCCGGCTGAATAGGACCGGGTAAAATAAGAAAACCCGGACTTCGGCTGTGGAACTGAGACCCGGGTGGACCACCACAACACTCCCTGGTAAAGGACGCCTCGATTTTGAGGAAGCGAAGGCACCGCGCACAGTGCTTCTAGGCTGCTCTGGCCGCTAAGGGACAGTAAGGTAGCTGTTGCTATGCTGAAGAAAAGGAGTTGAAAGATGAAGCTACGACAAGTGAAAGACCCTATATTCTTTGAGGGTAAGGGGAGGTACTGCTAGTTGTATAATCTTATTTAGGAGGACCAAGGTCCCTTATTCTTTCCTCTTGCCTTCTTGGACCCTAGGTTTGTTCATGGCTCTCTTTCTGGAGGTGGAGTGGGGTGACATGTTTTTGAAACCTTGTTGGAAATAGAAGAGGTCATTCGCAGTTGCCTTTTACAGAGACTAATGAGGAAAACAAAGACTAGCAACTCTTAGACTCCCTGTTTTCTAGGGTCAAGGAAAGGAAATGGACTAAAGAATATAGATTAATTGTAACCTCGGCCAACAAGTAAAGGGGGAGTTGACTTCCACCTCATGACCACCTACTTGCTGCAAGTTCTGTGGCAGACTTCTTAGACCTCACAGAGCCCCCAGCAATCAGCTGACCACAAGAGCTCTGAAGATGTACAGGTCTCCCCACAATGAATCCAGACTTTTTAGGCATTGAGAATAGCATGAGACAGACATGGAGGGTGGGCAAGAGAAATGCTTCCAATCCTTAGAGATATAATCCTGTAACAGCAGGAACCCCCAGTTAAAACATGTAGCAGTTAGTTGTATTAATTTATATCATCCCAAATTTTTATCCCAAAGAAAATATTGCTGGAAATCTAAGTTCCATATTGCAGACTTTCTAATGGAATTGGTGAAAGAGACATGAATCTCAGCTGCAATGAGTATTTGAAATAGCCAATAAGTCCTCCTCCTACTTATTTATTGCTTCATGCATAATTGTAACTCATATACCTTGAAGAGTGACATACATTACTACAAATGATGATTATGCTGAAGATTTTATTTCAAAGTAACTATGCTGTGAGCTGATATATGAATGTATTATAAACCTTTGCTTGATCTTCCATTTTACCCAGAGAAAATCTTTACATTTAATTCACCCATTTGCTACTTAAGCTGTGCATACTTATTTTTACAGGGATTTATTAGATGTTTACATATATACTCAGAGTTAGAAGAGACTCCTTATAGATTCGAGATCATGTCTCTGCCTGGATCCAGGTTAGAAGTGGGAGCTGGTTGCACTAAAGGTTCATAATTTTCTTTAAAACCTTCAAGAGAATGCAATCCTCTGTAACTTCAATGTATGGTGTATGTGTGTGTGTGCATAGGTGCAGGTGCTTTAAAGAAATATTACTTGAATACTCTCTATGTGCCAGACACTGTGCAATGTCCTGGGGATACAACAGTAAACAAGGAGCATATGGTCCTGTGCCCTTGCAGTTTGATTATTCCGGGTTTCAGATGCTGCTCTGTCCAAACTGTCATGCACTCTGGCCTTCAACTCTCTCTGAGGCACTGTACTGAAAGGAGAAGAGTGGAAAGAGAAGGGAGGGGGGAGAGAGGGAGGCAGGAGGGAGGGAAGGAGGCAGACAGGCAAAGCAGACTGTTCACCTGGAAACCATCATTATCCTTCCAAGTAGAGCATGGATCCTTGGCTGACAGAGTCACCTTAAGTGTGCTGAAAGTGAGGTCCCTTGAAGTCATCAGCCTCTGTCTTCCTCTCTGTCTCATGGAGATTAATGGCAATGTGCTGATTTCATATTTTCCTTTGAAGTCTCTTTTCTCTTCTTAATCACCTTTATCAGAATACCAAGGCAGGCAGTGTGACTGCTTCTTACACCAGAGGTAATGAAGCCCAAATCTTCAACAGTATTTGCTGTTTTTACTGATTCTCTGGTGCACTGGCTTCTCTTTGCTTCTGCTGTATTGTGAGGAGTGTGCAAAAGTTGAGTAGACAAGCTGAGTAGAGGAGCCTTCCGTACATCAACTTCAACTGGCAAGAATATAGCACCCAAGCTCACACTGGAAGGAGCAAAGTCTACAGGAGCTTTCCTCTTAATTAAGAATGAGCTCTCCTGACTTTCTTTTTTTAGGAGCTTGCTGCCTCCCTTTCTTCCTTCATCCCAAGTAGCCAAGTAGCAGCTTCATCACATATCACTTACTCCTTCTCTCTCCTGCCTACTTGCCCCTTGACTCTTTTGGAAACAGGGTCATGTCCTAGTTGTCAAATGAAAGGTATATTTCAAACCTCCAGTCCTAATTCTAAATCCAGGATTCCTTCACTCCTTTGTACCTTTTTTCTTTCTCTGGCCTTCCTCCCCCCCTTCCCACCACCCCCCTAGATTTCCCAGTATCCAACCAACTAGAGTAAAGTTGCAAGAGTGTCTGTGGCCATGATCTATGGGGAGATAAATAATACTGTCCTGGGAAGCCAGAACTAGGTTCTTTTTATTTCTGAAATTTCTCATGGGAAAAAAACAGTACAACATGCTTAGCCAAACTATGCATCCATAGTACAGGATATAGTCATCATCGCACACATTGGTGTGCCACTTTATATATTACAAAGCCCTTTTGTTTTTGAGTTTCACAACAACTTTGTGAGGCAGTAATTATCAAGATAATTTTATAGATAAGGAAATCAAATATTATCCAAGTTAAGTTACCAGCAAGAAATAGAAACCAGCTCTAGAGCACAACTTTTCTGATCCAAATGAAGTTAACCAGTGCTCCTTTCATACCACATGGGATAATCCTGTTACCATTTTCAAATGACTAAGTAATCATGAAAAGTTCCTTCTTCAAGAGTCTTTACCCTCAATGCACTGCTCTTTATCCAGAGAACAGAAGTGGGTCTGTTAGATGTTGTATTAGTTATCTATGCTATGTAACAAATTACCCCAATGTAACAGCTTAAAACAAACACTGATTATCTCACACTGTTGCTGTGGGTCAGGAAACCTGAAGAGTTTATCTAAGTGATTCTGCCTAAGGGCCTTTCAAAAGGTTTCAGTGAAGAGGTTGGCCAGCGCTGCAGCCCTGTAAAGGTTTCACTGAGGCTGAGGATCTGCCTGCAGGGTTGACTTACACTCCTTGCAAATTAGGACTGTTTGTTGGCAGAGGCCTCAATTTCTCACCAAATGGACCTTCCTCCCTATAAGGCTGCTTGAGTGTCCTCACAACATGGCAGCTGACTTCCCCCACATTGTGCAATCCAAGAGAGCTGGCAAGGAGAAAGCCACAATGCCTTTTATGACCCAATCACACACCATCACTTCTAAGAAGTAAGTCACTAACTACAGCCACATTCAAGAAAAGGGATATTAGACTCCATCTTTTTAAAGGAAGGACTATCAAAGAATTTTTGGAAATATTTGAAAACCACCACAAGTAGTTAAGCATTGTTTCATATAAAAGAAAACACTCTCCAGGAATTTAGTTATCCCAACAACCCTATGAAATAGGTACAATTATCATATTTATTTTACAGATGAGAAGATGAGGCACAGAGAGGTAGAGTCATTTGTCCAAAATCACATAACCAGTCAGTGGTAGTTCAGATAATCTGGCTCTATAATTCTGCTCTCCAACACTGTAAAATCTCCTGATCGTGGCAAAGATAAAAGATTTCTCAAATCCACTCATTCACTTGGGACCTTTTGGATTTGGAAGAAAATTAAGCCAATCATTGAAGACCAAATAAATAGCACAAAGAAGGAAAAAAGACAAGCCCAGGGAGAAAAAAAGTTTACAAAATTATTTTCAAGAGTTGAGCCACTGCTTCACGCACAAGGGTCAAAGTTGCCGATGATGGCTAGAATTATTAAAAAAACATGGACCCACGTACAGGGCTCAGATTGGAAGCGTGAAAATTTGTTGAATACTCTTTGTTTGAAGGTTATTAGACCATCTGTTAATAACTAAGTTAATGGATTTTTCAACAGCCTTGCCTTTCTGTGGTCTGTATAAACAGATTGGTCCCAAACAACTTATTGATAACTGATAGTTTTTCATAATTTATGTACCTTCCAAAATAAAATTATATTATAGAACTGTGCTGGTTTTCCTCCTCCAATTGAGATATTTGTTTCCCTTATAATAACTAAATATAGCATAACTATATCTCCACATTTCTTTTGACTTTACCAAGGTAGACATAAGCAATAACATTAAAGAGGTGGTAGGCTCCCTTACAACAATAATATATACCTGTATAAATCATGTGGCAAAAACTCTTTTCCTAAAATGAGGAAGTGTTCTGTCTTTGAATGTATCTTTATCCAAACTAGCTGTGATTATGCAAAGTATACTAAAATAGAAGCTCTGGATGAGGCCTGTACTTCAGAATTCTGATCAGGCTCCAGGAGATATTAAATCCACAGAAATAGTTTCACTTATATGTCAAATATTAAAAAAGAAAAGAAAAACAGAAACAAACTCACATATACAGAGAACAAATTGATTGTTGCCAGATTGACAGGGAGAGCAGGAGTTGAAGAGATGGGTGAAAAGGTAAAATGTATTAAGAAGTACAAATTGCTGTAATAAAAATAGTCATGGAGATGTAAAGCACAGCATAGAGAAAATAGTCAATAATGTAATAAATATGGTATCACATGGGTACTAGATTTATCAGGTATATCACTTTGTAAGGTATGTAAATATCTAACCATTGTGTTATACACCTGAAACTAATATGTTTCAGGTTATTATATGTCAACTCAGTTTTAAAATAACTTTTAAAATAAATAACACTACAGAGACATTATGCTCTACTTTTAAAGTTGTTAAGTAAGATATTCCATGGAAATGTCTGGTTGAGGCAGAGAACATATGATGCATATGTAAACATTTCATCTTGGGGTTACTGATCTATTGGATCAACATGGAAGACAAGAGAGAACTGAAGCTCTCAGTTAAACTTGCAGTCAATCCACAGACTGCTTAAGGCTAAAATTCAGAAAAATAGCCCATCTCTTTAGTCATCTCATTCACATCATCACTCTACTCTCCCAGCAAGCTTTACATTTATAAGGGGGGGGGTGATATTATTGTTTTCTGCAGATCTTAAAAAGGGCTATAGAGAGAATGTATTTATTTCTGAAGATTGTATTGTAAATATTACAGAACAAGATACACACTTTCTTCTCAAAAAAAGAAATGTACTGAGAAACTGGCTTTTAAAAAGAGTCACACTGTGGAGGGGAGGAGTACTTTTCTGGAGTATTTGTGTGTACCTTAAGAAGGAGGAAATTTAGTGCAGAAAAAGCTATGCAAATTAGCCTAAAATAGAGTTTATAGATGAAATCTACCACTTACTTTTGTTGTTATTACACGACCCTATTGTCAGTGATTAACAAAGAAGCCACTGTCTCTTTAAGCTATAAGTTCTGGGAACTCCCAAGTGGAATTTCACCTCTCGTGCGCGTGCGCTCACACATGCATGTCCCTGCCAGATGATGACCAGCTTAAAGGACAGGGCTGTGGATTTACTCAAGTTGATGCTGGTCTGATAACATTCTCATGTACATGATATCAAATTCTAAAAGATTTCAAATGCACCTTCAGACTCCTTTGCCTAGTACAGTATTTCCAAGAAGAGCTAGCGTCCAGTCCAAACCACCACACGCTGAGCAATGAAGAAATGCACATCTTTCCAAAGAAACATGAGTAGTTTTCAGTTGCTCCTCTTCCTGTCTCCCAGAAAGGTAAAGGTAAAGTGGATTAAAGTGTTTACAAGCTCGGAAAGACGCTCAATAAACCACAGCTTCTAGGAAAGGAGGTGTATAGCTTTAAGTTTCAGGCCTCTGAATGTCAACCAAAGAAAAGGTTAACCACCAATTAGAAGAGCTGAGCTTGGACTGTGGGGTCTGGGAAGGCAACTGAGTAGGAAGCTGCACATTGCAAATGCTCCTGGGCCATCCGAGAGACACACACATGCATGTTCCTTTCCTTTTACTCTGTAGTCCTCACCCAACCTCCTTTTCAGGAAAGACACACACACAGTAAAACCAAAATTAAAATTAAAAAACAAGTAGTTTTGCTCTTCCTTCATCATACACACACAAAAATCTTGTTTTTCCCCTTTTGTTTTCCAGGTTGACATTTTGCTGCCCGTAAGTATTTTTTAAAGTAATGTTTGGTGGGGGGAGGGGGGGTGTGTGGAATGGGTGAAGGTGGTCAAAGGTAGGAAATATCTGGGGGTGTAACGTATAGGATCATCACTATAATTAACAATACTGTATCATATGTTTGAAAGTTGCTAAGAAAGTAGATATTTAAAGTTCTCATCACAAGAAAAAAGTTATAACTGTTAACTAGTTGTGACAATCATTTCACAATATACATACATCAAATCATTATGCTGTACATCTTAAACGTATACAATGTCATGTCAATTATATTTTAAAACTGGAAAAGATTAAAAAATGAAAGCAGTGGTCCATCAGGTCATTTGCTGTTACTTTTTGTTTTTAAAATTATGACCCCTTTAGCTGTAAATACTGGCTGGCAGCCTTAATCATATGCTTATGGCTGGTGAATGCCATAAAAATTTTGAGCCAAAATGAAAAATGATCCTTACTCTCTTTTGCTAGAGCTGTATAGTGTGCTCCCTCAGCTTCCCCACCATGCTGGTGTTTGTGAAAAAGTCTTCGTTGCACAGACACAGAAAAAAACCAAACCAACCAGGATAAAGGGACACCTAAGAAAGGTATCTCCCACCCACTTCTCCCCGACTCCCAGTTTTATGGGGCTAGCTGCAACTGGTGGCCAGCTGGAATCCTGCGTGGAAGTAAATTAACTGGAAACCCCAAGTCACTGCTACAGTGAACTGGAATAAAAGGAGCGAATGCCACTGCAGTATGGTCCCAGAGCCCACCTCAGGCTGCTGCCCACACAACTCAGAGCACTTCAGTGCCCAGGCTGGCAATCATGCAGACTCTGTCTGCCCCCTGCATACTGGCCTGCGGGGTGGGTGCCAGGCCACCAGCGTTTACACTTCTCAGATACGTATCTAAATGTAAAGGTGCACAGCTCAGAGGGAATATTTCCTTAAGGAATCGGAAGAGGTGTATTTGCACATTTCTAACTTGAAATAAATACTCTAACTTTATTTACTTGAGAAAAAGCTTTAATCTCAGTTCCAAGTTTTCTATGAATGACACTACTATATTACTGCTAACAACAATAATGATAGTAATAATAGTTCTTATTATTCCAGAAGTAGCATTCCTAATTACATTGTGAATTTTTCACAATTACATTGTGAAATAAATAAAAAGTTGTTTAGCTTTTCAAGGCAGAAGAAAGGTGGGTGAAAGTTAATAAATAAAGTAGATAAGAAACTTTCATTTTTTGCAAATTAACAAAATTAAAGTGAAGTTTTAGGCTGATAGACTTGCTCTTTCTCAGGTTCTTTCATAGAGAGAGGGAGAGAGAGGAGGAGAGGGAGAGAGGAGAAGATAGGAGAGAGGGAGGGAGAGTAGAAGGGAGGGAAGGAGGGAAGGAGGGAAGGAAGGAAGCAAGGAAGGAAGGAAGGAAGGAAGGAAGGAAGGAAGGAAGGTCTTATTGTTCACAGCTAGGATTTAAATTACATCAGCAGAGCAAAGCCTCTTTTGAAATAGCTGCCTCTCTATAGGACACAGACCTTAGTCTTGCTAAGAACACAGAAATTCAGAAATTTGGCATTTTGGGGGAACTTCATGGGCAAACGAGAAAACAGAATTAAGGCAGATTTGCATCCTTTCTTTCCACTAAACAATGCCATCAGGAATATATTTTACAATAATTTCCTTGAGGCAATTTCATTCCCAGTTTTCACAGTTTTATTCCCAGTTTTTACATTTTTTTTTTTATTTTCAAGGGAACAAAACAGTGCTACACTTTCTTTACCTAACACTAGACTGAAGAATCTACTGAATTCTATTGATTTTTCTGTCTTTGAACACAAGCTCATTAACCTGAAACACTAAGGAGATAACTATATTTCACTGAGCTTATAACTGAGTGTCTAAAAACAAAAAGATCCCAAGACAGTGATACCACCCTCTCCCTGGGAATACTAGTTCTCTCTCTCCCTCTCTCCCTCTCTCTCTGTAAATTTATCTGCAAAAGCAATGGCATTGCTTCCTTAATCCTACAGCTTTCACATCAGTTAGAAGAAGCTTTCTCTACATTCACCCTTTTTTATTGTAACGGTTAACAGAATTAGAGTTCCTGGCTTTCCAACTTCTGCATTCTTGCAAGCTACAGTGGGGGCAATATGTTAGCATCAAACAGCAGTGCTGCTAGGTTATCGAGCTTCGCTACCTCCTCTAAGCTAAGAGATCTAGGCTTGCCTGAGGAGCTGTCTTGGATGTATGGAAATGAGGTCTTCCCAAAACTCTCCAGGGAGTTCCTTGCAAAAGAAAAAGCCGTCAGGAAAAAATAAGACAACACAGACATCAGATCAGCCTTCGAGACAAGTCTCTCCAAGAAGCCCTATGAGTGGGTCTGCATTTTCTGTATCTTCCCAATCCTGGTGAATGAGAAATGTGATGCCACTCAATAATAATAATAATAATATGCAACTATTTTACCCAAGAAACCAATATAAGATCTTTGTCGTCTTGACTTTTATTTGAGATCTCTGATGAGATCAGATGATCTGTACCCTTTCATTCAAGGCAACAGACGTCTTTGAACTTTTTTTTTAAATTTGATTTATCCTTTGAAACAAAGTGCATTACATTTAACCGGTCTTGCAAGGGTTGGGGGGAGTCTCTTCTCTTTACAAACCAAATTCCTTATATAAATTAATAAAAGTTAAAGATGCTAATATATCGCCGTTATTAGCTTAAAAAAGAAAACAATTTACATAGTCTGTAGTATTCTTATCATACAAAACACTTCAAATTCAATTATAGCAACTAAATGGATCTTTTTGTTTCTGACCCAGAGCATTTGTAACGATTCCCACCATCTACTTTAACACACATTTTTATCAGAAAGGAGTTAAATTAAATACAAGCTATGTAGCCCCTCCCTTCCCAATACTTTCTTTAAATCACTAATAAATAGCAACAAACGACTGTGCAATTTCAGAGAGGAACCAACAGGCAGATCTGGGGCCTTCCCTAGTTCCACGTCTTCTACTTCAAGTCCTGGAGGCAGGAGGCTGGAGGCGGGCGAGGGACCACGAGTGGTGGGGAAAATCGAGAGGGGACTAGGGGGGAAATGAGATACTGCAAACCCAAACCCGGCAGAGTAGCTGGAGAGGGAAGCTGAGCATATTCTTGTCTACGCTTCTCCAATGAAGTTCAAAATAAAAGGGCAACGTGTGGTTTGAACAGTTCTTAAAAGGGGGAGAGAGAAGGAAAGAGGTCCATCTTTTATACCAAATTCAAAAAAGCGTTTTACATTTTAAATATTCACAATAAAGTAATTTCTAGTCAGTGTGACTCACGATTTATTTACAAAGGGCCTTCAACAGGTTACTTTAGTCCGCACAGCAGTTTGTAGGGGAGAGAGAAACGTCCCTCTTCCCATCTGAGGCGGCTGCCCGCGCACTTAGCTCCGAGGTCCCCCGCACAGTGGATGTCCAGCCTTTCGAATAGCCGTCCCTGAGCACCCCCGCCCCTGCGGAGCGCTGGGGCCGGAACGCGTGAGTGGGCGGGGACCGAGGCCGCTCCCGCCCCGGGGTACGGGTTTAGGGTACCCAGCGGGCCTGAGAGGGTGGTCCAGATGCGAATTTCAGTTGCGATCTTTACGCAGTGCATTTCGTAGTCTTCTCTGCCTTTACACCAACCCCGAGTCTCTCCCCCCCCACCCCCCTCAACTTCTAGGTTAAAAAAATAGATATGTACATCTCAAAATAGCAAAGGGCCCCTTTGCGGGGCGGGAAAGCAGGGCGCGCGGCCCCGCGGCCCCGGGGGCGGAGGCGGCTGCAGGGCAGCGGCGCTCAGGACGCTCCCTCCGTCTCGGACCCGTGCAGCAGGAGACCGCCGCCGCCACCAGACTTGTGCTTCTTCAGCAGCTGTGTGATTTTCTCGTCGTCCGAGTTGGGGTCCAAGGGCTTGTTGTAGTCGTCGTCCTCCTCTTCGTTCTCCGAGGCCCCCTTGAGCCGCTCAGTCTCCGAATCCTGCTTCTTCTTGGCCGTGGCCATCTCCGCCGCGTGCTTCTTTCTCCACTTGGTCCGGCGGTTCTGGAACCAGACCTGCGGGCCGATCCCGGGGAGGGGAGGGGAACAAAGGCAGCAGGAATTTAACGCGAGCAGATCCGAGCAACGCTACTTCTCCCACATCCCGTCGTCGCTCCTGCGGACCCCTGAAGGCTTGCCACCCTCTGAGAGGTCTCCCAGGTCTGAGCCATCAAAGCCAGTCCCAATCGCCCCAGGTTCCTCTGAGTAACGCGCACCAGCAAACGGACTGCCGTTGCCATAGCGATAGTAACACAAGTGCACTGAGGTTGTCTGTGAGCCATTTCTCAGGAGAGAAAAAACTTGGAAATTTTAAATGAGTGTCACTAAAAATAAGTGCACTTTCCTACTTTCTAAGTTTAAAGTGGAAAACTTTTCCCCTTTTAAAGCTGCCCCATAATAACTCTGATTTTGTTCGTTATTTACTTTCTTAGATTAAGGTATTCCAAATAACCTAAATATATTTGCATTTTAGTGTGGTTAGTGGGACAAGGAAGAGCATTTATTCCCCTCCCCCATTACATCCGTTCTCCTTTTCACTTTTGGAGCTATGTCTGTTTCATTTGTCTCAGGTCTGAATATACAGCAAACATGGTAGTTAAAAACCCCTCCCCATTTACACTTGCAATCACGTAGGGCTTTTTTTTTAATCTGATAAAACTGAAACCTCAAATCACTAATAATAATCAATATAAATGCATGAAACTATTTAATACTTCAGTCAAAATCATCACAGTGGAGTGTGTGTGTGTCTGGTTTAATGTTTTCCATAAAATGAAAGTCAAGCCTAGAGTTTTCATCAGTTATTTTTTAAAAGAGAAATTTTGCCAGTTACATTACTTCCCACTATTAACATGCCTAGTCTTTCAAATAGTATTTTAACATTGTTCTTCCCCAATGCATTAATTTTATGTAAAAAATATTTGAAACCTATTCACCATGTCTGACACCATACTTGATACACATATTTAAAGCATCAGCAATGAACAACCAATTTCCCAAACATATTGACCTATCCTCTTTTAATGCTTCTCAGTCATTTTCTCACTCATTATGTATTTAACTAGAGAATCAGATTGTTATGAAAATCATTTTGATTTTCTTTATACAGCTATAATAATTCACTTCTAGCCACGCAGACATATTTACAGTGACAAATGAAGACCTCCAGATTACTGTGGCAGGCTCCGTACCAATCATTGCAAAAACAATTTTAACTGTGATGGTATTCTAATGGTCACACGCAAAATCACTCCAGAAATGTATTTTATGATGCTTGTCCAAGGGGAAATGTACTCTAACCAGCGGACATGACTAAGAGTTACTCCTACCTAAAGAGCAACAGTATGACCAGTGAAAACAGACTTAGACACATACACACACACCCCAAAACCCAAATATAATAAATGAAAAAGAGGAAACAAAAGAAAATATTGGAACTATAGGAAGCCACTAGATTTAATTTACCTAGCTGGATCCCTTTATTTTTCAAGGAAAGATTTCTAAAATCTGAATCCTTGGAAATATGCTGTATAACTCAATTATAAGCTAAGTGACATTTTAATTATAAGTTGTCATAAACAATAAAATATCTTCTATGTATTGATAAACTTATTTAAAACAATTCAATTTCACAACAAAGTAATAATCTCATCGATTCATTTGGAAAATTACTATATGGAAGTTTTTGCCTTCTGCTAAACCAAAAGCAGCTTCATCCATGCTAAGTGGTTACATCCTGTGGATTTATTTTTTTAACCTGCAAGTTAATATACAGTAGCACTATAATGCTAAACAACATTAGGAAATTATATAATTAGTGGAGACTTAATTAACAAACAAAAGCTTGAATATCTTTACAGGTAGAATAAATAGAAGTTATCTAGTCTGATCTATTGTCGGGGCTGAAATTTCGGTAATGCTTTTACTCGCTAATAATAATGCGTCCGCCAGCACATGCTGCTATCTAGAGTAACCTAATTTCTAAGAAGGGGGGCTTCATTCCTTTTGTTCATCAATAGTTTGCCTGCCCGGGAGATCCCGGAGCCTTTAACCCCCACCCCACCCTTTCACTGACCTCCTCTTCTCTCTAGGCCCCTAAGACCCGCACCTCAGGAGGTGTGTTTGTTAGATTAGGGGAGGAGGACTACCCCTTGAGTTGCAAGGTCCACTCACCTTGACCTGACTCTCTGTCATCCCCAAAGAATAGGCCAAGCGAGCCCTCTCGGGCCCCGCCAAGTATTTCGTTTGTTCGAAAGTCTTCTCCAGGGCGAAGATCTGCTGTCCGGAGAACGTAGGTCTCGTGTGTTTTCTCTTCCCGTCTTTGTCCAACAAAATGGATCCTTGATCTGCGAGAACAGAAAGACACCGGCAGGGGAGGAAACAATCGGTTACGAGCGGCTCCACGGAAAAGACACGAACTCCCAAAACAAATCTTTTGGTGGGAAAGAAAAGCTTATTCCGCGGCGGGCTACAAAAGTGCTGTGGCGCTTCCAGTCCCACCGCGCCTCGCTGCCTTTCGATCCCACCTGTTTTTTAAAAGCCGAGTGTGTTTGGAACAGTAGATAACCTTCTGCTTAACACCTGCATCAAACAGCGGCGTACCACGTCGCTTAAGTTTGCCGAAGTCCGGTACTCAGGCCCCAGTGAACAGAGGGGTGCGGTGGGAAGGCTGCTTGGCCCCGGACCCTTTGCAGGAGGATGACTAGTTTTTTCCTTGAACGCTTTCCTAACCTGTGTCCGCACAACAAAGGGCGCCTTGTTTTTTTTGCACACGAGAGAGCGAAATCGCCCCCAAGTCTAACGCCGCTGCGGGCGAGCGGGAGGAGGCGCCGCCTTTGTTGGAGGTCCCTACACGGCCATCAAAACGCATACAATAGCGTCTCCCACACCCTCGCCCGCGCGGGCCGCCCTCCCTCCCCGGGCTTCCCAAGGGAACCTCCATTTGCTCCGAAACTTCCCTCGGTTACTGCCGCTCAGCCACACGAAAGCGATCCGAAGACTTAGAGGAAACTTCGGGGACTCAGTTAAAAGCAAAGAACAGAACGAGAAAAGGATCTGGGGCTCGGCCCCCGAATGCCTCCTGAGAGGCTGGGAAACTCCAGCGCGCGGTTGCCAGCTACACACAAGATTAGAGTGATGCCGGGGGCAACTGAGTTGGTTTCAAGCAAGGCCCCTGAGAGATGTTGCGCTCCCCCGGTCGTTGTTCCTCACCGCGTTTTTCCTCGGGTTCTTTCTTGTGTTAGGATGATGAGAGACACGATGCCCTGCACTAAGCCCGGACCCAAGGCGTCCCAGATCCCTGGGGTCAAGACAGGTGGGAGAGCGAGGGGCAAGCAGTGCGGAGCGGCCCGAAATGAGTGGGCGCTTACCCTCCTCCGCAGGCCGCGGGCCTGCCTTCAATGGGCTCGCCCTGGCCGAGTGTACTGAGGGGGAGCGGGCGAAGAAGTGAGGGGGGGACACTCTGGGCCGAGACGCACGTGTAAATACGCGCACTCACTCAGCTCAGTGCTGCGGAGGACTCGCTGCTGCCGGTCCCCACAGGGTCGCAGAGAGGAAACCAGTTAGACTGGCGAAGGCGGAGTGGAGCCTTGGACAACAGGCAGGAGCCGGGAAAGTAGGGGTGCCGGCGGAGATCAGTGGCCTCTCCAGCCCTCCCCACCTCCTTAACCCAAGCCCGGCCTGCGGTTCCGGCCGGGCTGTTCCTGGAGCAGCCGGGGCCTTCGACGATACACACGCAGGGAACCGCGTTGTGCTCCACGCGGACGCGTACACACCCGCTCCGCGCGGGGTGCCCAAGACTGCGGGAGAGGCTTGGACGCAAGCGCAGGAGCTCCGCAATGAGAGAATCCCTCTCTGAATGCCCTTAACCAGACTAAACTGTGCGGTTCTGGCGCTGCCAAACTACTGAGGAGGCAAGAGGGTGGGCCGACCCGCATGCACACCAGGGGCCCCGACCCGAGAGCCGGCAGAACGCGCAAAACTGGGCGCGGGCGATCGTACTCACGAGGGGTGCAGGCCAGGCGCGCGTCCCTCCAGGGCGGACTCTGCATCACTCCCGGCCAGAAGATAGGTGTCCGGCCCGGCAGCTCGGCTAGTGGTTTGGGGTAGCGGCCCACGGCGGCCACGGCTGCGGCACTGGGGCTGAAGTAGAGCCCGGGCGGCGGCGGTGGCGGGCTCAGACTGCTGAAGCGGGGCAGGCCCGCCAGCAGCCCCGCTGGCGACGAAGCGGCGGCGGCGGCGGCCGCGGCGGCGGCGGCAGCGGCCGAAGCGGAAGAAGCAGAGGTGGACGAGGAAGAAGAGGAGGAGGAACCCGAGGGCGAGGCGGAGGGCAAGGCGGCCCCTGAGCCGACGGGCATGGAGGGCCGGCTCAGGATGTCGTTGATGCCGTGTGGGGTGGCGGCCGAGAGCTGCTGCGGGGGGCTGCCCAGGGAAGAGAGCCCCCCCGCGGCCGGGGGCTTCAGGCCGCCTGGGTTGTGGGCGCCCAAAGGCGGGGAGGGCGACGACGAGGAGGACGAGGAGGAAGAGGAGGGGGGACCGGCGGGCAGCGGGGGGTACGCGGCGGGGTAGAGTGGGGTCTTCATTTCGGCCATGCTGTGGAGGGCGGCCAGGGGCGGGCTGCTGAGCAGGAAAGCGCTCTGCCGGGTGCCCTCCATCGCCCCCACCGCTAACATCCCACGGCCAGGCCGCAGCCCGCAGCCACAAAGCAAGGGCGCCGGCTGGTGCCCCCGGCGGGGCTCAGGGGAGCGAGATGCGCGGAGGGCGCGAGCAAGGAGTCGCTCCACGCACCGGGAGGCGACCTGCCAACCGGGCCGAGAACGCTGCCGCCGAGAGTTGCTCTCGGAGCTGCGCAACAGAAATGTACAAACACGCCACTCGCGAGGCGGTGGCTCTCCGAGATCAGCGGGCGTCCGGATCGGTTTGGCTGTCCTTTCGCTCCCAGACTCCTGGATTCAATCTCGGTCTCTTCTCTCTTCCTCACTTTTCCCCGCCGCTCAAAGTGCGCTACTTCTCATCTTCTCCCGCCGGGAAATAAGCAAAACAAACCCTAGGCCGGCCCCAGAGAGTTTGTAACAAAGTTAAGAGTCACCAAATCTCCACTTTGATGTTGGAGGATGGGGGCTGGCTGGCTTTCTTTAGAGAGGTTCAAAGGACGCCGGGTTCCGCCCGAAGAGCTCCTCTAATCTTACTCGGAAGCCCTGCTCATTCGGTCGCGAGGCTGATTCGCACTCGGCGCTCACAGCGCGCGGGGAGGGAGCGCATCCAGCCTGCGGGAGGATCTCGCCTCTGGGTGGGCTGCCTCCGCCAGGCAGAAAGGGCAATGCCACCAATCTCCACGGCTCCCGGATTCCGCGCGCCGACCCGCCTTTTTCCTTGGGCGACGGGACACTAGAGTTGCAGTATTAAAAAGAAAAAGGGGGAGATTTTTTTAAAGATACAGAAAAACAAAGACTAAGTGTGAAAAGTCTGGCGACTTTGGTTATGACTCCGCTCGTCAGCCCACTTCTGCAAATGGGCCTGGCGACCCCCGCCCCACCCCCCAGCGTCTCTCTTCCTCTCACTCGCCGCCTTTGCCTCTCCTCACTCGCATTATCTTCGTGGCTTTACAACAGGCTTCGCTCTTCTAAGTCCTGTCCTCTGGCCAAGCTGACCCTCTCCGCCGTTCTCCACTCTTTCTTTCTCTCTCTCCTCTCCTCCCTCCGGGCCTGACAGTTCAGATGAAGCTCTCAAAGGTAATAAAACATTTGCATCACTCCCTTCCCCTCTTTAGAGGGGGGACGAAAGGGCGGAGGGAGTGGGGGTCCAAAATAAGAACTTTGGGGGACGACACTCCGAGGCACCCAGAAGGGGCGGGGCCGAGGAGCCGGGTGAAGGCCGGAGGCGTAACCACCGTCTCCAATAGCGCTCAGCCTCGGGCTTTGCGTTACCTCTGGGGCGCGTCCACTGGGGAGCGCCGCTCCTTCTGATTGGCTGAAACGGGAGAGCCGTGAGGCCGCGCCCTCCTGTTCTCCGCCCCCTCCCACTTCCAACCCTCCTGTGGGTGGGGCCAAGGGGCGGAGCCTGGAGAGTGGTGCGGTTCCGCGGCGGTGCCAGTGGACTCCTCGATTAATTGTGTTAAATAAAATGAGAAAGGGGAGGGAGAAACAGAGACGAAGACAGTATTACTTTTTAAAGAGAGGAATAATGAAAACCCAGCCCTTTTATGGAAAATAGTTCATATTCTTCCCGCGCCTCCCCCCTCCCCGGCTTGCATCACTCTACCCCCTTCCCCCACGAGCTCGCTGCGCCTCACCTCGAGCAGAGTCTGGTCCCTTGTAAAACGGAGCTAATGGAGCAGGCAGCCGGCGCAGCCCTGGCCTCGCTCCTTCTTTTGAAGGGATTAATTAAAGGCCATCTGGGCTCTCCCGGAATTGTGCAAATTAATTTGTTGTTCCTTAAGCCTGTAGATGTCTTTAATCCCCTTGTAGGCCGAAGGAGCGTCCTCTTCCATCTTTGCCACCTCCCGCTTTCTCTTTTACTTTTCATTTCTGTGCCCCCCCCCCTCGATCGTTATCATTTATAGTTTTACGTAATTCGCTGGGAACGGAATCAGCTTAATGGAAATATTTATCTCTCGTGTGATGTTTAGACATGAGAGCTGTACGCTTTGAAAAAAAAACAAACAAACAAACCCTAACTTTTCTCCCCTTTGATTATTCTTATTTGATTTGAGTTTACACAGCGGTAGAATCACCAAAATAGAGGAGCAGGTTTTAGATACTGAAGTATCTGGTACCCATCTCTGAAATTCTAGTCCATGCCCTCAACCTCACGGTTGTTTTGGAAGATGAAGATGTCCTGGCTTCTGGGCTGTGGTGATGGGATGCCTAGGGTTAGGAGTTGGAGGGTGGTTTCCGTATTCCCTCCCAATCTCTTCTATCCCTGGGGGGCCTTTAAGTTTCTACAGTGTTGAGCTTCGTAAGGAAAAAGACCCTTGCACAATTTTTGCATTTCAGGATATTAAGTGACACACCCCTGGGGGGTAGTCTCTACAGCAATTTGGATGAGATCATTAAGTCCAAGCTTAATTCACAAAAACAAAACAAAATAGAAAAAAATGGCAACAGAATAAAACAAGCGGCACCATCCATAGATGGAGTTTGTCTGTCAGTGCCAAAGCACTCACATGAGTCCAAGCAGGAAAAGCTGGGAGGGCTGGTTTTTGTTTTTTTGATTTTTGTGTTCTTTGTGCATCTTTTGCCACTTTCATTATTCACTTCTGAGGGCAAAGAAATGTTACTCTTACTTGGTCCCCCTTTTCCCTCTCCACTTTTCTTCATTAACTTCCAGACTGGGCTAAATCCATGACTTCAATAAGACCTTACATCTGACCTGGGAGAAGGTGAAGTCCACCGTGTGCGGGAATTATGCTGAATCGGGCAAGAAGAGTGTTCATGTAGAGACCGTCTGCGTTTTCCCACAAGGATGCTTTGCTAGGCTGTCGGTCTGAAACCCAGCGCCCTGACCCTTTGGCTGGGAGGCTTCAGCAGAAGGGTGGTGCGTGGTAGACTGGCCCTGGCCTCTGCGCTGGGACCCCTCTGCCTCTCACTTCGTTGCAAACGAAACCTTTTCTCGCCTCGCCTCGGGAGACTCCAACACTGTGGTGGCACACAGCCCTCTCGCCTGGACCCCGCGCCGGGGCCACAGGCGACTTCCTCACAACCCCCGGGCACCGCATTCTCAAGTTCTAGGTAGGAATGGAAAGCGAAGGAAGCTAGTGATCCCCAAAACTCCAGTTTCGAAAAACGACCCCCCCTTATTTCACGTAAATATTGTGACCCAGGAAAGAATCGAACATTTTCTTATTGAAAATTTAGTATCTGATATGAGGTGGGGCGGGGTCAAGAGACAGAGACTGACTGATAAATACTTGCAAAACTGGGTGTAAGAAGTCTCCGTCGTTGGCTTTTGTTCACATTGCGAAATTAAAATAGCAAGCCTTGTTCTCAATTGTAACAATAAAAAAATACTGGGGTCTGTGTACCTCAGTCCCCGGAAGTGAACCCCAGGTGCCTGAATCCCGAGTGGGTCCGCATGTGCTCCTGACGCACACTGAACGGCGCTGAAGGAAGGCCAGTGCCTCCTGCCTGATGTTGCAGGTCATCGATCTGCGCAGTCTGTCTCCAGCCGGGAGCTGGGAGAGCGAGGGGGCATCCTCCGAGGAATGGGGGTGGGCTGCCCCTGGCACTCCCCGGGTGAGATGGTCCTGTCCCTGAGAGGCTAAAATCGCCCTCGAGAACCGAGCCCTGGACGAACAGACCTGTGTGCTGAAGCGTAAGGCGGGTTTCTGGTCGCCTTACAAACAGCTTAGAATCAGGACTTATTCTTCCTCCAGAAACCTTTAGCTCTCAGGCTTTTCTGTCCATGGCCTAATAAAGTTGGACATTTCTAAGCCACCTGTCAAGAGTGGAAAGTGTAACAACACGTGGTCGCAACGTCCGGGTCCTACCTCTGCACAGGACATATATTTGGGGGTCGGGGCTGTGTTTAAAAGCGAATGATTTGCATTTTAGCTGAAAATAAAGCGATTACAAAAAAAAAAAAAGACTAAAAAATCTAAGATTTTTTACATTTGGGAAAGGCGACGCGCCCCTCAATTTTCTTTGAGACTACGAACAACTTCACCTGTTTGCAAGTTACCGCTTTAACCTGCGCCATCCGTATGGCCATCCTGCCCCCAGTCGCACCCTTGACTCAGCACAGCCCGACACGTTTACGTACTTATTTTAAATTGAAGGGACAGCCACTGAATTCGGGGTAACTCACAGAAGGAATGCAAATGAAATTTCAGCTAAATATACTTTAGTTCAGAGGTCTGGGATGAATGATACTATTTTTTTTTTTCCGCAAATATATTAACGTCAACTGTCAGGATACTCAAGTGTAGCCACAGGAAGCCAGCTCCGTGCTCAGGCTCGCAAAAAAAAAAAAAAAAAAAAAAAAGAGTAAGAGGTAAAGAGAATTACGTTGTGTATTTCAGGCCAAAAACCTCTCTAAAACGTGTTTGCTTGAATTGTCTAGATGACCTCTTTAAATAATTCCAATTCGGCTGATTACTAGGGCCCATGTGGCGGAACCCAGAGGGCGGCTAGGTTTACGTTAATGTTATAAAAGAGGGGTCCCGCGGGCGGCTAAGTGGAAACTCAGAGAAGAAAAGAAAATGTCCAGAAGCTTGAAACAGCCCAGTCTCGGAGGAGAGCCAGGGAAGGAAGAGAGCGTGTCTGTCTGTCTCTTTGCCTCCAGTAAACGCTGGAAGGTGGGAATTGGACCCCTCACTGCTGCTTCTGCTAATCAGAAATTAGTGAGACAATTTGGGGAGGGTTGGGGTAGGAAGGGGACAAGAAACGCTTCCTGGCGAAGTGACTGGAGGGTCCTGTGGTCGGCGCTCTCCCAATAAAGGCCAACAGAAAACCTTTAAGGGAAGCCACAGCTTCGGCGGTTCTACTACGGGAAACATCTCCAACCTAAAGCAGGGAACACCCTCCAGCGATCTTCAGAGCGGAGGCCGGGCCTGCCGCACGGTCGCAGAATTCCTGCCGAGCTTCTCGGGGGAATGCGCGCCCTCGGAAGCGAGGGGTCTGCAAGGTCCAAGAGGATGGAAAACACTAACGTCCAGAAATGCCTGCAATATCAAAACCCGGATTCAGGAATGAGAGCAAATACAAGAAAGCACCAATAACCCACTAGAGAGAAAACTGGTTTTGGATTTCAGCAAAACACACAACTTCAGCAAAGGGCCCCCTCGCCCCTGCCTAAGCAGTTTCTGCAGAGACCCATTCGCTTCCGGGAAACCGACTTGCTTTAAAGTATATTCTGGAAAACGGGATCCGGCTTCGAATCCGGTGCTTGAAAGAGTGTCTGTGAGTTGCTACAATTTCCTTGCAAAACAAAACGCTAATCCAGTTTGATCCACCAGAATAAACAGTATCTGATGTGAATGCCCATGGAGAACTTATACCTGGACATATAAATAAGGTCCATTGAATATAATTTAGGTAATTTTTAACAAATCTGTAAACTAGTTCCTCTTTATGCCCTGCTAGACGTTGTTGCTTCCCCCTGGTGCGTGCGTGAGCGTGTCAGTGCCGGTTCTTTGGGCCGCCGCACGTGTGCGCCTTCTGATTCTTCGGCGAGAAAAGTTATTTTCGTTGCCTCGGGCTTCGCTTAAGGTGCCGCGTTCCTTTGCGCACCATTTTAAAGAAAGCCTGAGCAGTTACCGCCCTCTTGTGGATAAAGCTTCGTGGAGGTTCACCTGGTGTAAGGAAGACAACCCTGTTGAGTCAAAAGTGCATTCTGTATTTATTCTCTTAATGAGGTGGTCGGCCTTTGTGTAACTGCCCTGCTCTTTGATTAACATTTATTTAATTTTAATCTGAAATGCCAGATTCAAAAAGTGAATTGTGGGTCCTGACAGTTCTAGCTTTAATTCAGATAACAAAAATCCTCTAAAATGAACATTTAGATTTTAAATCTTTCTTCCTCACCTATTCCTCTTTTGGCTCAATTGTGATATCATTTGGCTCAATTGTGATAAGGCAAATTTCAATTCTTGTTGAAATTATTTTGGTTTTCTGCTTTTGTTCCCTGATTATCAAAACAAATATTGGACAAAGTACAGAGAATTATAAAAATACAGTCACCATATTCTTAACGTCAGTAGCAAAAGCTTCCAATATTTTGGAATATTTGTTTGCTATCATTTCTCCAGTCTTTATGCTTTGTTTTAACCATTGATTTTATATCGAGTGTATGATAGTGTAGCTTTAAGCGCATTTTTCAGCCCATTTTTATAAACTGCTTTATTCACTTATCAAAGCAAGTACAGATCTGGCATTGAAATCTCCCAGACGTAGCTTCCGGTGAAGCAAAAGGGGCCGTGTACAAGTGTCAGAACACCTGTGTCCAACTTATTCCAATGAGGCAACGTTGCAGGAAAGCACTACGCTCCCGTGCCGAGGTTCCTGCTCTGATTCTGCCACTTACAGTTAACCCCTTCATGTCTTCTTATACTTCACCACTAGTTCTCAGAATTTAACGACATAATAATAATAATAGCTAACACTGAGTGTTTACTGTTCTGAGTACTATCCAGTATTAATTCAACAATAATTCTGAATTAGGTAGTATAATTGTCGCCCTTATAAAGATGATGAAATTAAAAGAACTTGCTCAAGATCTTACAGGTACTGGACAAGCTAGGATTTAAACCTCAGGTAGTCTCGCTCCAGAGATCTTGCTTTTGACCACTGTATGAAACTGCCCTTCAGATGACTGAAAAAAAGAAATAAATGATATGAAAGGAGTCTGAATATTATAAATTGATAAGTAAACATGAAGTGACTCTTTGCATATTCCATTACAGAAAAAAATGCAGTTCACATTGTCTTAAATAAGAAAAACATTGAAAAGAATCTTTAAGCTTACTGAATCCCTTTTTAAATTTTTCAACTAAAAATGTAATTTCTGAAGATAGTATTAGGCCTCTCTTGGTTGGAATTAGCCTGGATTAGGATTTAGGAGTTAGAATAGTATGGGGTTAGGTCATCTGGTTATTTAACCTGGTAGGCATAATTTTTCTCATCTTCAAAATATCGATGTGTGAAGAAGAGAGTTGATTCACATCATGCCTATGCAGCTTTTCAATGCTCACATTCTATGGGTCTAATAATTGACCAATTGCCAATTCTATGCAAAAGGGCAACCTAAAGGCAGTTATGAACTGGTCTGTGGGGCTAAAATTAGGAAACCAGTGAGGAATCCTAGCAGACTCTGAAGAACGGCACATATGATAATATTAACCAGCTGCTGTGAGTTGGTTTACAAAGGACTGGCTTTCTGGGAGGTTGCTACCTGCTGGCTGTGAGCAATGCAACACACTGGTGATCACAACTCATTTAGGTACTCAATTTTAATTTGACATAGTTTGCATTATGCTGATTTATTATCACCAAGTCATTTTTTACAGCATCCATTTCCTTAACATCGCAAGACCCATAACAAGGGGTGGTTCATTCCAGAAGAACTCTCAACAGAATTCCTTTACAATTATTTATTATTTAAAAGGGTTATATTACAGGCAACATATCACAAAGACTTACTAGAAGGATGGAATCACTGCCTGTCTGCAATTTAAATTAGGAAGAGATATATTAGCAGATACAAAATATTAAAACTATTTTGAGGGGGGAAAATCAAATTATGTTCCTACATTTTGGAGGCAAACCGAGTCCAGAAACAAAAGCAATGTGTGATACTGGAGTTTTACAAACAACTTGTATTTCTAAAATTTCTGTATTTCTGTAGAAAGAGTGCTTTGTTAGAAATTAAGAGGCCCAGGTTCTAGTATTCTAATTTTCCTCATCCTTAAAAAACTAGATTAAAACATATGTCTATTTAAAACTTTTACACTAGTGTTCACAGCAGCATTATTCAAATGAGTCCCAAAATGGAAGTGACCCAAGTGTTCATCAACTGAGTGGATCAATAAAATGTAGTATATCCTTATAATAGAATATTATTTGGCAATAAAAAAATGAAGTACTGATTCATGCTACACTATGTATGAACCTTGAAAACATTACACTAAGAAGCCAGACACAAAAGACCACATATTGTATGATTTTTATTATGTGAAATGTGCAGAATAGGTAAATTCATAGAACAGAAAATAGATTAGTGAATCCTTGGGGATGGGATGGGGATGAGGGGAGCAGGAACAGGGAATGGTGTAATTAGTACCAGAGGTTTTGGGGGGGATATTTAAAATATTCTAAAATTAGCTCATTATGATATGGATGCACAGCTCTGTAGATATAGTAAACTTTACATTTTCCTTATTTTTAAAAAGATTTTAGTCATTTACTTTTAGAGAGAGGGGAAGGGAGGGAGTAACAAAGGGAGAGAAACATTGATTGGTTGTCTCTCGCATGCCCCCAACTGGGGACCTGGCCCATAGCCTCTGCATGTTCCCGACCAGGCAACCTTTTGGTTTGCCCGCGGGCACTCAAGCCACTGAGTCACAGCAGCCAGGGCTAAACTTTACATTTTAAATGGGTGCATTTTAGGGCATATGAAAAATATCTCAATAAAACTATTTTTACAATAGTGTGAAAAAGCATTGAGAGCACAATGCTCTATTGGATAGGAGGAGTTGCTGTGATTTTCACCCAAGGAAATTTGCTGGCAAGGAAGTGACAAACTGCCAGGCACTAAAGGAATAAGATACCAAGAGGCAAAATCATGGTAATAAAAGGATGATTGCATTAAAGCATAATAAGGCAATATGAAAAAAAATGACACTGATTTACTTATTTTTCCTTCCAAGTTTACCTTACGTTTTATATGTAAGCACAATGTAATTGTCTTGTAGAAAACAATATGCATTTCAGATACTTTTTATTACTCCAGAATCATAAAGTCCATAAATCATTTCTTGTCTGTCCTAGAGATCAAGAAAAGATATGCAGAGGATTCCAGCCAAAAAATTTTGATGTCCTACTGGGTGTTAATTCTACCTCTTAATCAAGATTCGATTACCAAAAAAGAAGACAGAACATAAAAACGCTATAAAGATTTAGAATTTTTTCACCCTTCTCCATAACTCACACGGTAAATGTGTTCATTATGACATTCACTAGAGCAAAAAAATTGAGATGCTGCAAGACTCTCTACAGCAGAATCTGCCAATTATGATGAATAATCCAAGTCCATATGCTTGCTCTATAAAGCTCTTTAATATCAAGATACTCCAATTCCACTCTGCTTCCTCAAAAACACGCTATATCTAAAGAACAGTAAAAGGTAATTAAAAATTCTTAATAGCTTAATCACACTTAGTCTTATATATGTCCATTGCAGACACTGGTTTGGTGGTGATATAGCTATAAGGCATTATCTTGAGCCAAGAAAATGAATCATATTTAATGGATATGTGGAAACGGAAATTTTCTTGTAAAATTACAAAAATGCAAGCCAATGATACACTAAACTATAATAAAGTTTGTGATTAAAATTCTGAGCAGGAATGTTAGGCACTGTACCCTTTTTCCCTGAAGGATTAGGTATTGTACCAGAATGCTTCAATACCATGTTCATTCTTTTCTAGATAAATACATCTCATAAGCTGCTCTGCAAGCAAGTAAACACATTTCTCCCATTTCATTATTTCTTTTTTAAAAGATTTTATTTAATTTATATTTAGAGAGAGGGAAAGGGAAGGAGAAAGAGCGAGAGAAACGTCAATGTGCAAGAGATACATCAATTGGCTGCCTCTCACATGCCCCCGACTGGGGACCTGGCCTGCAACCCAGGCATGTGCCCTAACTGGGAATTGAACACGTGACCTTTCTGTTTGCAGGCCAGCACTCAACCCACTGAGCCACACCAACCAAAACTCATTATTTCTATATATTAAGGGCATGGTACAAGAAACAAAACTCTAGTTGCCAACTAACCAGTTCTGTCTAAGTCTCTAGATCAAAACTAAAAATGCTTTATAGCTGAATATATCAGATCAGACACATAAATCCCTAAATAGTCAAAATGAATAGTTTACATTCTACATAGCACTGTACTGTTTTATCAATTATTCCTGTTTAAAAGTACATTTTTCCTTTCGTTAAAACTGCAAGTTCTTGGGAACTCTGAGAAGTATGCCTTAGCAATCATATAAGTCCAGGTGCAATGAGTTTATCAGATCCTTACCTAAGAGCAAACTTTAATGATGGGAGTGAGCTATAGGACTGTTGAAGGGCCAGGAAAAAGGACCATGTTAGAGCAAGTGTATATAACAAAAGATGGAGAAAGAATAAAGGAGTGGCTTTGATAAGCTTAGACTTCAGAATAATAGAGTGAAGAACATAATAACAGAGCTTCCAGGTGCCACAGCAACCCAGGGAATAAAAGGCATATACACAGGAACTAAGAATACAAAACCTGGACTTCTGGTATAGATGGAGGTGTAGGTAAACACACATTATTTCCTCACACAAATACAGCAAAAATTACAACTAGACTACCAAACAAATATCACCCAGATTCGTCAGAAAGTCAAGCTGTATGGAAGTCCAACATCCAAGGATTTAAAGAAGCTGCATTCATCCAGATGGGTAGAAGGGAAGGAGACGCAGAGATGCAAAGAGAGGCATGGGGAGGTAGAGAGGCATGGAGAGTCATGGAGATGTAAAGTGGCACAGAGGGATGGAGTGGGCAGTCCCACAGTCAGGTATAATGTATAAACATTGGGAGGAATACCTCAGGAGCAAGGGATCCTAGCCCTAGACCAGACCACCCAGCCCAGGGTTCCAGCACCAGGAAGATGTCCCCATAACTTCTGCCTGTAAAAACCACTGGGGGTTGGGATGGCAGAGGAAACTACAGGATTCTCAGGAGACTCTTCTTAAAGGACCCACAAAGGTTTCAGGACTTACACAGACCCACCCCTCTGGGATTCGGCACCAGCACACAACTGGAAGGGCACTAGTGGCATATGGGGAGAAAGTGAAGTGAGTGGCAATGGGGCAAATGCCAGGAGACAGCTCCCTTCCCAGAAAATCTCCAGAGGCTAGGCAGCCACATTGTCTCCTCCTCAAGCCCTCCCCGACAGAGAGCCACAAAGTGGTAAAAGGGGTTGCCCCACCCTGGTGATTACATAAGGCTCTACCCCACACAATTTACAGGTGCACTTTTTTATAATAGGCCACACTACTAAGACAGGGAGTCAAAACAGCTCTACCCAACACACAGAAACAAACACAGGGAGGCTGCCAAATTGAGGAAACAAAAAAATATGGCCCAAATGAAAGAACAGAACAAAACTCCAGAAGGAGAACTAAATGAAATGGAGATAAGCAACCTATCAGATGGAGAGTTCAAAACATTGGTTATCAGGGTGCTCAAAGAGCTCACTTGGTACTGTAACCACATAAAAAAGACCCAGGCAGAAATGAAAGTTACATTAAGTGAAATAAAGAAAAATCTACAAGGAAACAACAGTGGAAAGGATTAAGCTCAGAATCAAATCAATGATGTGGAATATAAGGAAGATAAAAACATTCCATCAGAACAGCAAGAAGAAAAAAGAATTAAAAAAAAAAAAAAAAACAAGGATGATCTAAGAAGCCTCTAGGACATCTCCAAACATGCCAACATCCAAATTATAGGGATGCCAGAAGGAGAAGAGAAAGAGTAAGAAATAGAAAACTTATTTGAAAAAAATACTGAAAGGAAACTTCCCTAATTTGGTGAAGGAAATAGACATACAAGTCCAGGAAGTACAAAGTCCCAAACAAGATAGATGCAAAGAGGGCTACACCAAAATGCAACACAATTGAAATGTCAAAGGTTAAAGAGAAAGAGACAACCTTAAAAGCAGCAAGAGAAAAGCAGATAGTTGCCTACAAAGGAACTCTCATAGACTGTCAGTTGATATCTCAAAAGAAATTTTGCAAGCTACGAGGGACTGGCAAGAAATATTTAAAGTGATGAAAAGCAAGGACCTACAACCTAGATTAGATTATTCAGCAAGGCTATCATTTAGAATTGAAGGCAGAAAAAGTGCTTCCCAGACAAGGTAAAACTAAGGTAGTTCATCATCACCAAGTCATTATTATATGAAATGTTAAAGGGAACTATATAAGAAAAAGAAGATAAAAACTCCTAACATTAAAATGGCAACAAATTCAGAACTATCAGCAACTGAATCTAAAAAACAAACTAAGCAAATAAGAAGAATAGGAAAAGAATCATAGATAAGGAGATCATTTGGAGGGTTATCCACTGGGAGGAGGAAGGAAGAGAGTGGGGGAAAAGGTGTAGGGATTAAGAAGTACAAATTGGTAGGTACAAAATGGACAGGAGGATGTTAAGAACAGTATAGGAAGAGGAGTAGCCAAAGAACTTATATACATGACCCCTGGACATGAACTCAGAGTGTGTGGGCATTGCTAGAGGGAATGGATGTACCGGCCAGGGGGGTGTCAAAAAGGGAAAAACAGGGACAACTGTCATAGCTCAATCAGTAAAATATATTTAAAAATACAAAACCTTTGTAAAACTTCCCAAAGTTAATAACTTAAGCATACTGCTTTTTGTTTCCTCCCTCAAAGCCTAGTGGTTCTATATGCTTATATTCAGGGAAAGCAAGAAAGGGTGATATGTAAGACATTTCCTACCACTCTTGATCAGGTCTTGAGGAGATATCCCCAACAAGGCAGGTCACCTGGCATGTGTGTCATTATGCCTCTGTGTCTGTGTGCACTAGAAGAAATGGTGTGCAGTGCTGGGAGGCTATTTGGCTGACAGCTTCCATACACAGAGGGCCTCAAATTTATATTTTGGAAGTTTCTTCCAAGAAAGAATATGCACACTATCAGAAATAATCACATACACTGGTCAATGGGGAAAAAAGGACAACTATCTTTCAATTTAATCCCATAGCTCATTACACAACCCCAGAGCCTTTATAAGATCTACATTAATATTTTTAATAAATACTATAATTATCCTGAGAATAATAACAATGCATATGTTAAAAAATGATAAATAGTTAAAGGCAAATAAATCAGAATTTTCATAATCCTACTTGGAATTAATTTATCTTTTAATATACCACCAACTCCAAAAGTAGCTTAGGACCTTCTTAACTTTTGGTAGGTTCTGATTCTAAGCAATTGGATGGATGGTTCAGTGGTTAGGAAGAGAGGCAATTAAACTGAAATCCGAGGGCCTGCGGTAATGAAAGGGGTCACAAAGGACTGCCCTGGCCCAAGAAGGGAACCTGGAACTCTTCAGGAAGAGGTTCTTATGAGAGTCTCTGGCATTACTGTTTAGACACTCCATCACAAATCTCCTTCTGCTTAAATTATCCTAACATTTCCAATTAAACTAGTTTTTTCTTTGACATCAAGTCCCTCTTGACTTTAAAGACATAGAATATAGTCTTGATCTCAAATCAGTTAGGTGCTGAGAGGTATAACAAAAACTACTAAGTCCCTTCTTAAAGGATCCTACTGATAACTTGGTTCTTCTTTGTAAAAAAGATAATTAGCAGTGCAAGGCAGAGAGACTAACTGATAAGTACCAAATCAGTGGTTGGATAGACTAGAGCTATGGGTAGAGGAGTACATCAAGAAGTGAACCTCTGGTCAGTGAGAAAACTGTGATAAGCCAGAATCTAATCTAACCTGGGCCTTTTCACTTCTGAGTACATGCCCTTATCTTTCCCCCTAGGCCAGATAGTCTTGTGCATGTTTGTACTAAGCCAGAAGGAAGCAAATGCATTGGAAGAGACTGGACATTATAAAGAAGGAGAGGATGACTGAATAAGAAATGTCCAAGAGGATGAGAATAATGGGAAAGGTAAGCCTTTCTTTAGGGCTGAAGCAGGCAAGATGAAGTATAAAGAAACACAGGTATTCAGGGTAGGAGAGAAGAGGAAGTAAGGAAACTTCTGTCAGGTAATCTGGGAATATCCTTTTGATAGAAGATTCAGGGAAGAGTTGGTAATGTGAGAAGGAAGAAAATTCCAGAAAGTTGCCAAGATAAATACATTTGTGATTGTATCAAGAAGAGGATTACTTAGTAACAGGGTGAAGCTACTCAGTTGACTACTTGAACTTCTCAGGACTGGATCGCTAGGACTCCAGCAGTTTCCCCAGCATCACTCATCCAGCACTGGAAGCTGTTGAGTGATTCATAAACCGTGACACTCTGAAGGCAAAGAGACTGGCTTTTGAATTCTTTTCCTTATTGGTCCACTACTTGATTCCTAGCTTCTTAGGGTAGAGAAGATGGGCTTGCTAAAATTAAAAAACAAAAAACAGCCTTTTCCGTGCCAGCTTGGCCATATCTCAGGCTTTACGGAGACTAGAGATGACCCAATAAATGTGATTACTTTTATCATCATTTCTTATAAGAGATATTTTGTTAGTAACTTTATGGCTATGACTATCTTTTCCACCAGTTAAAATACTGTTCTTATTTCTTACTTTTATTATATCAGTCTAGTTTAAAAATAAAGCTGTGTTCCAAATTCAGAATTGCTGACAACAGAGTGCATTTAAACATTACTCAGAGGGGGAAACCTATTGGTTTCTCTTAAAGAGCTTTTTGTAATGGTGAGCCAAGGGAGAAGTTCCTGATATCCTCTCTGACTCTTAATCAAGAGTCAATTAACAGGAAAGAAGATGGAACATAAAATAACAGCTCTATAACAGACTTGCATTGCCTTAATCTCTATACTTAATTGATGTGTTGCATAATTTACCTCTTTTAGGCCCTAAATAGTTTAACCACAAAAGAGCACCCCTGGGTCCTATGTTTACTGCATGGATCAGGATGCACAGAATTTTTTTTAACTAAAAATAAACAGATTTATCCATTCTGTGTGACTGAAGCATCCTACTCTGAGCCGTTTATTTACATCATTTCACCTTGAACTTTGCTTTCGAGACCTGACTAGGAAAGCAGCACCCACCAATAGGTATTCCTTTCTACAGTTTAGGAGAAAGAGCAATTATATGAAAAGACATATTTTCCTGTCAATTGATTCAAATGCATGAAAAATACAGTAACCGAGATGACTACAGATGCCAAGTCACAAATGTGATTAAATTCTGAATAAAGTGAAGTATTATTCAGGCATAAAATACGCAGAGCCAAGACCAGTCCTACTTCTTCCATCAATAAGTAGAGAACTATCACTGGAAATTTTACCTGGAGCCCTTGTTATAGTCTCTAAGGAGAGGGTGATGTGATTTATAGTTTTAGCCTTGACTAAATGCCACAATTACTTGAAATATGGTATGCTTCCACACAGCATATAACTAATATTTTCCCTTAACAAAGATAAGATATAGTTCGTATCATGTAACTCAGTTTAATGTTAGGCTTAGAATAAATTAGTTTTACAAATGGAATTTTAAGTGAGGGTAAAAGCATTGTGGGGGGAAAAAGCACAAAGAGACTCCTGCACCAATAGAATAAAATTTAATAAAGGCAAGTGTGCACAACACACAGGAGAAGAAAAGCAGGCAATATACACATACAGTAGTCCACCATTAGCCACTGGGGATTTGTTTCAAGACCCTCAGTGGATGCCTGAAACCATGCATAGTACCAAACTCTATATACACTATGTTTTTTCCCATATACATTCCTATACTAAAGTTTAATTTATGAATTAGGCACAGTAAGAAATTAACAGCAATAGCTAATTAAAAAGTAGAGCAATTACTGTAATAAAAGTTATGTGAATGTGGTTTTTCTCTCTCCAAATATCTTGTACTGTACCTACATTTTCACTTAAAGGAAGCACTTTGCAGATTCTCTTTGGCTTATCTGAATTGCCAGCATCACTACTTTTACACTTTGAGACCATTATTAAGTAAAACAAGGGTTACTTGAAAACAAGCACTGCAATAACTATGGAAGTTGATCTGAAAATGGAAGTGGCTATTAAGCAACGTGATGGGGAGCCTATATAGTGGGATACACTGGAAAAATGGATGATTCACATCTTGGGGAGACAGTGTGATGTTGTGAGGTTTCATCACACTACTCAGAATAGCACACAATTTAAAACTTACTGTTTATTTCTGAATTTTCCATTCAATATTTTTGGACCTCAGTTGAGTGCAGGTAACTGAAAAATGCAGAAAAAATTGGGGATAAGTGGGGACCACTATACAGACTAGCATGGACCAGGAAGGCACAGACACTGTCAAGACAGATCTGCAGACATGAACTACCAAGGCAACTCTGGGGCCTACCCTGTGCACGCAGAGCTGATGGTCCTTGAGTAGCAACAAACAAAACAGGGTCACTCAGATTCATCTTTCCCATTTTTTTGTTTTTGATTTTTAGGGAAAGAAAAAAGGAAGGAGAAAGAGAGGGAAAGAAACATCGTTGTGAGAGAGATACACTGGTTGGCTGCCTTCCATACACATCCAGACCAGGGAATGGATTCGCAACCCAGACCTGCGCCCTATCCAGGGATTGAACCAGTGGCCTTTCAGTTTGTGGGATGATGTCCAACCAACTGAGCCACACCAGCTGGGATCATTTTTCCCATTTTTAAGTAGGAGGGGGAAAAATTGCTCTGAAATTCTCCTTTGAACTTTTTCTCAGTCCAAAGTCCAAATTCTCAGCTTTAGAAATTTTAACTGTTAACATTTTTCATTGCAACCCGGGACACACACATGTATACCCATAGAGATGATGTCCTCTGTTTTCTACTCTCTTCTATCCTACTTTATTTTTAAAATTATGATGAAGACAGATGTTATAGTTGAATTGTGTCTCCCCCAAAATTCATATATTGAAGTCCTAATCCCAAGTACCTCAAGAGTGACCTTAGTTGGAGATGATGTCTTTACAGAAGTCAAATTAAAGTGAGGTCATTAGAATGGGCCCTACCCAACATGACTGATGTCTATATAAAAAGAGAAAATGTGGGCTGCTTGAATCTGAGTTTCAGCTTCTCACCTTTCTCCCTGAACAACATGAACTTCAGCACCTGCTCTAGCTTCTTCACAAACTGCTGGCCCCTCGCCGGCCAACAGCGTGGCCAACGTCTGTGAAGGTGCTGGGGACTTAGGCTCCCGGAACTCTGTGTCCCATTCCATCAGCATGTGGGTGGCTGGGGTTCTGGGGCCTGGCTGTGGGGATTGTCTGAGGTATAGATGGTATAGGGGGCATCCAGAATGAGGAGACTGTGCAATTCCTGAACGACCACCTGGCCTCCTACCTGGAGAGGGTGAGAAGTCCGGAAGCTGATAATTAGAGACTTGAGAGCAATATTTGTGAACACCTGGAGAAGACGGGCTCCCAGGTCATAGACTAGAGGAATTATTTCAAGACTATCAAGAACCTGAGGGCTCAGGGCTTTGCAAGTTCTGTGGACAATGCTTGCATCATTCTACAGATTGGCAATGCCTGTCTTGCTGTTGATGACTTCATAGTCAAATATGAGATGAAGCTGGCCATGCACCAGTCTTTGAAGAGTGACATCAATGGGCTCCAAAAGGCCATTGATAACACCAATTATCATTCAGCTGCAGCTGGGTAGAGAGATCAAGGCTCTCCAGGAGGAGCTGCTTCATGAAGAACCATGAAGGGGAAAGAAAATGGTCTACAAAACCACACTGCTAACTCTGGGTTGACGATGGAGTTCAATGCCCCCAGATCTCAGGACCTCAGCAAGATCATGGCAGACATCCAGGCCCAGTATGATGAGCCATCTCAGAAGAACTGAGAGGAGCTAGACCAGTACTGGTCCCAGCAGATTGAGGAGAGCACCAGAGTGGTTACCTCACAGACTGCTGAGATCGGGGCTGCTGAGATGACTCATGGAACTAAGACTGCAGTCCTGTCCTTGGAGATTGACCTGGGCTAAATTAGAAATCTGAAGGCCAGCTTAGAGAACAGACTGAGGGAGGTGGACGCGCTATGCCATGCAGATGGAGCAGCTCAACAAGATCGTGCTGCACCTGGAGTCAGAGCTGACCCAGACTCGGGAAGGGGTGGAGCACCAAGCCCAGGAGTATGAGGTCATCAAGATAAAGGTGGAGGCTGAGATCACCACCTACTGGAGGATTTTGACCTTGGTGATGCCCTGGACAACAGCCACTCCCTACAATCCATCCAAAAGACCACCACCCACAGGAATGTGGACAGCAAAGTGGTGTCTGAGATCAACACCAAAGTCCTGAGGCATTAAAGGCAGCCCCTTGCGGGTAGGAGGCCAATAAAAAATTCAGAGATCTTTGAACATTTAATAAAGAGAGATATGGGTGCAGAACATGCACAGAGAGAAGACAATGTGAAGAGACATAAGAAGAAGACAGCCATCTACAAATCAAGGAGAGAGGCCTGGAACAGTTTCTTCCCTCACAGCCCTTAGAAAGAACAAACCCTGCCAACACCGTGACTACAGATTCTTGGCGTCCAGAACTGTGAGATAATACATTTCTGTTGCTTAACTTACCCAGTCTGTGGTGCTTTGTTATACAGCAGCCCAAGGAAAATTAATACAATACACTAAATTGATTTCATGACCCATAAATGGGCTTTGAAGAGCAGTTCGGAAAAAATGAATCTGGTCCCATTGCCTTCTCCAGCATTACCTTTCCACCTCAAACACTTGCAATAACAGGGAACTCACTACTTCCCAACACAAAACATTCCATCGCTGGGTACCTCTGGTAGAGCTAAAACCTGATGAGTGTAACTTTGTCCCACAGTTTTACTGCCATCCTTTGGAGTCATCTAAAGAAGTCAAATTCCTCCTCCTCATGAGTCTTTCAACGTGACATTTGTATTCTGCAGCTACCATATTTGTCCAAACTATGTTCTATAAAATCTGTTTTCTTCCAAATTGTCTTCTCGCAGTCCCTTGAACAGATAGAGATTCCTTTCTTTACCTTTTTGCTGACCTATTTCTCCTGCAAAATGAAATTGCTTTCCCTTCCTCTGCTGCTGGTTACACCTCAGCCTGTTCTAAAGGCTCAGCCAATCTTCATCTTTACAAATCATTATCTGATCCTGACAACTCAGAGCAATCTCTTCCTTTTCAAACCACCTAACATACTGCGCTGAATAGTAATTAAAGATTGGCCCAAACTTATTAGTAGTTAGGAAAACTGAGTTTTGGCAATATTTACTGATCTTCTCATTTAATACCGGGATCTTGATGAAGCAGTAGTTTCAAGTGTCAGATCCCTGGTTAACATGCCTGAGTTAGTACCTTTGAAACTAACCTCTAACCTCTTTCTTTTGTTCAAACCAGTTTTTCCCAAAGTCTTTTCTAACCAGACTCCTCTTGAGGTTACGGGAGCTCTGGATCAAAAGGCCAGGAAAAAAATTGTGAATTCTCATCAATCTGAAAGTAGGCTGCTGACAGAACTTTGCAGTCACCTGAAAAGCCACTCTTCCCATCTGTATTTTCTTCTCTGTCTCCTCCTCTATCTTTATTCTACACACCACCTTGGAGGATCTCTGCCATTTTTATGGTTGTAAATACTAAGAAGACTTTGATGATGCTCTTGGAGACTTCTTCAGCCCAAATCTCTTTCATGAGCTCTACTCTCACTTATCCAATAGCTGGTCTCACAGGCTTCCCAAAATCCATAGGGCCGAAATTGAATCCATGAACTCCCTACCTTCTCCAGTATCTCCCACCTCAGGGAAAGGCCTCACCATCCACCCACTTGCCCAGTCTATCAACAGGGACTATTCACTATAGAACTCCTATAACTCCTTCCCCACAGTCAGTCAGGCATAGTCCCTTGTGGATTCTGCCTTCCTAATATTTCTCAAATTCATCTCTTTTTATTTTGAACTCTGTCCATTGCCTACATTCAACCTCTCAGCATGTCTCACTTGGGTTAAATACATCACCCACAGTTGGTCTCTCTGCTTCTATCTTTTACCTTGCAATTCATCTTCCCCCTGCAATTTGAGTGATCTTTCCCAAAGGTTAATCAATTTATATATATATAAATATATATATATATATATATATATATTTGTACCAGTCAGGGTCCAGCCAGGAAAATAAGACTCTGAAAAGCACATGTAATTTCATAGTCAAAATTAGCTACATGGGTGACGAAAAAGCTAAGAAGTCAAAAAAAAGGGCAGAGAGGCAACCCAGAGATGGCAACAACAGAAGAAAGAGCCGCTACCACCCCAGGCAGGGAGGGGCACAAGAAAACCTGTCTATAATAGGAGCCCAGAGTCTGGGTTCACCCAGCAGAGATAGGAATTACCCAGCCAGGGCGGAGAGAGACAGAGGGCCACAGAGCAGATAGAGTTGCAGCCAGCAGTGCGGCCCAAGGTGGAAAGAGTCGGGGAGAAACATCCTGATTTCAGCCTTCCCATCACCATCCAGTTTTCCAACAGTACCTCCATTTGGCTAAAGCCAGCCAGAACCCCGGGCATGTTAGAGCCCAGGAAATGCAGCATCCATGGATCAGATATGGCAGAACAAGGGAAGGACTATGAAAGGATCTGGAGGCAATCGGGCCCAACCCTGGATGACCTTCCCCCTAGAAAATTGACAGTGTCCCTGCCCTGAAGCACAAAGTACAATGGTACCTTGGTAGTCATCATTAATTCATTCTGACAAGTTGTTAATTTGTTCTGACAAGTGACAAGCAAGCAACGATTGATGAAGCATTTTCTCTTGAGGGGTGGCGTCCTGAGTCATACAAGTTCTAGCAAGTGCAATGAGTGGCAAGCAAGCACCAAGTGCTGAAACATTTTTTCAAACATGTGATGCGTTTGACGAGTACCAGGTTTGATGAATTCTGAAGCTGACGAGTGCCAAGGTACCACTGTACTATGAAACATAAGATCATGTGCTCTTGCTCTTGGACCCTGCTTGTCTCTCCAGGGCCACCTTTTACCAGGTTTACTGATCCTCCCTACCCTCACTCGCTGTACTCAGTACTCCCAGCTGCAACAAATTGAAGGCAGAAGCAGATATGAGAATCTAGCTGTCTAGCCAAACTTCAAAGAAGTTTACAAAAATGTACAACAATGCCATTCTTCTAAATAATTTTCTTGAAAACATGGTTATTTTTCATAAAAATATACTACCCATGTTAACATGTAATGGGTTTATTATTTTACTTTTAAATGGACTAATACATTTTTAAAACTTGTGTACCATTTTAATATCTAATATGATATATTTTGATAGCTATAAACAAAGCCTTTTAAGGTTCTCAATAAGGTCCTGAGGTCAAAATGCTTAAGAACTGCTATCGTGGAGTAACAGGTATTCCAGGGAAACAGATACATATGTTTTTTTTAAAAGATTTTATTTATTTATTTTTAGAGAGAGAGGAAGGAAGGGAGAAAGAGAGGGAAAGAAACATCAATGTTTGGTTGCCTCTCATGCACCCCCTACTGGATTCCTGGCCTGCAACCCAGGCATGTGCCCTGACTGGGAATCGAACCAGCAACACTTTGGTTCACAGGCTGGCACTCAATCCACTGAGCCACACAAGCCAGGGCTAAATATGTGATCTTTAAATTTGCACTCTGTTTATTGGAGAGTTGGCTCAGCCCCTCTGCTTACATTGGTTTTTGTAATGATTATGACATTCTTGTGAGGGTCACTGGGTTGGTTACACTCCCAAGAGGCAAGTTTACCATTACCAGCTGAAGAAGAAGCCCTGCCACTTTAACAAAGCAGCAGAGGTGCAAAATAGAGCAATTCAGCTCACAAAGCATACTTAGGGTGTAAGAAGGTGGAGGGAGTAGCCTGGGTTACCTCCTGTGTCCCCAGAACAATATGTGCAGGGAGAGGGCCACACCTACTGCCTTGCCTTCCTCCAGATTCTTTTGGAGATTAAGATAGAGCATGAACTGTGAAATTACAGCATGACTGAACCTCTGCAGAAAGGGCATCTCCCTAAATGAAAGCCCCATATTTTTTTATTGTTCTTCAAATGTAGCTGTCTCCACTCTCTCCCACCACCACTCTCCCCCACCCCACCCACCCATACCTCCCACCCTTAATCCTACCCCCTTTGGTTTTGTCCATGAGTCCTTTATACATGTTCCTTGATGACCCCTTCCCCTTCTTTGCCTGTTACCCCCATCCCCACTCCCCTCTGGTTACTGTCAACTTGTTCTTTATTTCAATGTCTCTGGTTATTTTTTGTTTGCTTGTTTGTTTTGTTGATTAGGTTCCACTTATAGGTGAGATCATATGGTATTTGTCTTTTACCACCTGGCTTATTTCACTTAGCATAAAAAAGTGATCATGCATGCAATGTGTCATGCCCATAAACCACCTGATTCAGATATATACTTATTGTTGAGTACTCATTGTGTGATAACTTCTTCCACATTTCTCATCCCATTAAGTACAAGATCAACTACAGTGAGCATTGTTAAACATGAAAACAGATCACTCAGGAAGAATTTTTGGAATTTCCTCTCATTCTAGAGGCTATCAAATACATACTAGTTTCCCATTCCTCTGTGGTGGCCCCAATGTGCTCTATATAATAGAGGCTCATTAATAAAGTTGAATTGTTACTGTTGTTGCAGGCCTGTCAGAAAAATATCTCAAATAAACTAAATGACAACTCGAGTGCCCTTGTAAAAATATGATTGAAAATTCTATGGCTGTCTCCACATCATAAGAACATAATGGATCAGTGGAATAAAACTACCTAGCCATAGTACAGACAATATTTTGACATGACTTTTCATTTTCAACAGTTTTGTTAGTGTGAAAAATGCAAACTGCATCTTTATCAATTCCCTATGGTATTTTAGTAACGCATTTTCATAGATAAGGACATAGAACTCAACTCCATGTCCTCTGTGGCAAATACTGGGCTCCTTTCTTACGGTTTCTCTCACCAAGTAGCTATGAAGCCTTGCATCCGTTCCTTAAGCTCTCACAGCCCAAATTCCTCTTCTATCACTTGGGTACAGGAATACCTATCCATAAAGGTTATTGTGAGGCTTAAAAGCAGCAATAATGTATATGGAAGGGCTTTTGGTATACTGTCATACAAATGACAAAGCCAAGGAGGAACTTAATAAGGTAACTTTATTTCTCTCTCCCATCTTCATCATTCCCACCTTAAATTCAGCCCAAATACAACCAAAGTAAAATCATAGATTTTGTTATAAATATTCAGACTTAGCCTGGTGACTGGTGTGGCTCAGTTGGTTGGGTGTCATACTGTGAAAGCAAAGGTCACTGCTTCGATTCCCGGTCAGGCATATGCCTGGGTTGAAGGTTTGGTCCTGGATGGAGTGTGAGCAAGAAGGGGTCTCTGTTCTATATTTTATTTATTAATATTTAGCAACATGATATTTACACAAGAAGAATTTGAAGTCCTCAGTGATTGACTGTGTAATCAATTATTCACTCAATCCATATTTAAGTATTCACTAAGTGTCAGGTTCTGAACTAGGCAGGGAGGATATAGCAGTGAGAATATATGCAAAAATCCTTACCTATATAGAGCTTATATTCTAATGGAGGGTGCAGTGGGGAATGAGATGATAAAAAAATAAGTAAGTAAAAATTAACATTGTGCCAAGTGTGTGACATGAGCTATAGAAAAAAAAAAGAAGGAAGGAGATCGAGAGTGCAGGCCATTGGTGACAGAGTAGAGTGTGCAACTTTATGCAGTCGGGGCAAGTCTTCACTACTATGATGTTATCCAAGAGAACATCTGATGCAGTTATTATGAAAAACGGAGATGGTTCAAGGTAGCAAGGACAGCAAGCACAAAGGTCCTAAGGCCTGGTGTATTTAAAGGACATCAGGGAATTTAGGGTGCATGGAAAGTACAGGAGCAGGAAAGTAACAGAAAATGAGAAAGAGATAGTGGTGGGGAGGAAATAGGTAAAATCCAATGGCTTCCCATGTCATTTCAGAAGGGCTTTGAGCAGAGGATTGCAAGGTTGGATATAAGTATTAAAGGAGCCACTTTGAGTACTATGTGGAGGTTGGACTCCTGAACAGCAAATAAGAGTAAAGAAAGACCAGCTAGGAAGCTTTGGAAATAATGCAAGAGAGAGATCAAAGTAGTACTCATAGAGATGGTGAGAGGTGAGAGGTGGATAGAGTTTAGAGTATATTTGGATGATAGAAACAACAGAATTTGTAGAAGGGTTGGATATGGGTCATAAGAGGAAGAGAGGATGACTTTAGGATTTGGTCTGAACTACTGGAATAATAAAGTGGCCTTTCACTTAGATGAGGTAGACTGCAGGTGGACCAGGTTGGGGGTGGATAGAAAGATTAGCAGTTGTTTTGGATATATTAATTTAGAAATGCCTTTTTACATCCAAGATGTCAAGAAAGTAATTGAGATTTATGGGGAGAGGTCTGAGCTGGATATAAATGATGGAGCATCTGTATTTATCTGACATTTAGAGCTAAATTGAGGCTGAATAATATTATCAAGATAATGAGCCTGGAGACAGAAGAGAAGGATTTCATAAACTGAGACCTGAACCTTTACAATCAAGAATCTGAGAATAAAACCAGCAAGAAAATCTGAGAAGGAGTGGCCAGAAATATAAGGAAAACCTATAGACTGTTATGATCTGAAAGAGAAGTAAAAAAGTTTATCAGGGAGCGCTGAATGGTCGAACTGTCCAATGCTGCTCATAAGTGAAGTCAGATGGGGGCTATTGACAGTTGGATTTAGCAAAGGGAAAGTCATTAATGACCTTGACAAGAATGGGGTGGTGGTGACAAAAGCCCAAATGAACAGAATTCAAAAAAGAATACAAGGGAAACAACTGGAGACAGCAAGTATAGAGGATTCTTTTGAGAAGTTATATTGTAAAGAGAAACAAAAACAACAGGGAAAAAGAATATGAGGTTGAGAATTTTTGTTTTCTAGGTTTTAAATGGAATGTTTATGAAATATTTGTAAACACTCTCTGTATTTGTAATTCTTTATATGCAAATATACAAAGAATCAAGGCTAAACACACATGGGTTTTGCTCTTGATTGCTCTTTTCATGAACACATACAAAAAAGAAAGAAAAAAATTCATGCCTTACAAAGAGACAGATGCCCTGTCCTCCAACACGCAGCTGAAAAGCAGATCTTAATTGGCTTCAGACTTTTGAGCACAAATGAACCCAAATGGATTCAACTTCACTGAACTATGTATCGTTTATTTTGTTACTGAAATAAGAGTATCAGGCAACTGGAAATCAATGAATTGATTTAAATATTATGCAAAAGATGGAGCTATTACTATGGGCACATTTTTATGATTTAAAAATCACATTTCAGCATTTTCCTTATGTCAGGGGCTATGACAGGGCAGCATTGATTAACACATTCAGACCCAATCATCAAGAAAAAGACTTGGAACTGCAGATTTCTCTTGTAAAAGATGTCTTCTTAGGTCCATACTAAGTTCAAAGTTATTAAATAATGACAGTTGGATTCGGGAGTTTTTTTGGTGTGTGATTTGTTTTTAACTTTTTACTATGAAAAATTTTGTAATATGCAAAAGTAGAGAGAATGGATCATGATTCTCCCTCTCCCCTCATATACCCAAGACCTAGTTTCAACAATTGGCAACTCACAGCTAAGCTTATTTCATCTTTTCTTTCTCTTCTCTTCCAGGTACTGGGTTCCTTTGAAGCAAATCCTACACATCATATCATTACATCTATAATTATTTTGGCTTGCATGCCTAAAAGAGCAGAAAAATTCTTAAAAATATCCACATACCTTTTTTATCATTTTCACACCTAAAAATTAGAGTAGCTCCTTAATTCCATTAACTATTCTTCATATGTCCCATACGTGTCTTTTTACATGTAGTTTGTTTGAATCAAGATCCTAAAAAGGTCCACAAATGTACTTATCATTTTTGAAAGGAACAAAAGGGAAAATTTAAGAGAGTTTTGGTTTACAACCAAATTACAAGAATCTCTTTAGTATTATGGTATGTTTTGATTGAAATGGGAACAGTGCTATTTTTAATATATAATTCAATAGGATCTAAGATATCTTCCAAATACTGAAAAGTATTTTCTCAAACAAAATAAAGAGTAGGGATATGGCTCTGGCTGAGTGGCTATGTTGGTTGGAGCCAAACAGTTCTGGGTTCAAACCCTGGTCAGGGCACATACTTAGGTTGCGGGGTCGATTTCTGGTACAGGGGGACATACAGAAGGCCACTCATTGATATCTCTCTCCCACATTGATGTTTCTCTCTCTTCCTCTCTCTAAAATCAATAAACATATCCTTGGGTGAGGATTTTTTTAAAAAAGCATAGGGATATTATTTGCAGCTGCCAATTACAAATGCATTCACAACTGATGTGGGAAATGCAGTTGAAAATAAAAAATATTATTTAAAGAAATATGTAATTTTACTATTCAGTGACTTGGCATTGTGTTGTAAACTCTAGATCACCCACTTTTCTAGCTGTACTAACATAGCCACCTTAAACATTCTTCAGCCCAGTCCATCCTGGAAAACTATACTCTTACTCTCCAGAAAGAACAAGAACAAAACAAAAAATGATAATTACATGTTAGGTATTTTGCACAAATAAATTATGACTCTGATTCTAGTACCAGGGGAGATTTGGCTGGAGCAAAACAAAGTCCGTGTGATTATAACACTTAAGTATTAAATGTTAAGCAAATAATTACCTTAAACATAATTACACTAATTTCCTGCTTTTTACTGTCAGCATCATAGAATATTAGAACTCAAAGGAACATTGGAGTTCCAGATCCCTCCCTTTACAGGCGAGGCAACTGAGGCTGAGTGACTTGCCTGGGGTCAAACAGCAAGAAAGCTGGCCCCCACACCCAAATCCCCTGACTACCAGACTGATCCTTTCCCCTGCTGTTACATCACACTGAGTCACAAACTACCAGATTATTTCTTATTCAAAGCCACTCCTTTTCTGTTAAGAGTCTCCCCTCCTGGCATTTGTCTCTATTTTGCTTTCTACAGTCATTTCAGAGAATGTTGTCAAGTATCTTAAATGGTTTCTTTTGCTGCACTATTTAATGGGAATTTTACTTAACTATATAGCCATACTGCTTACTTAGCTCTTACAATTTCTAACTTTTGGCCAAGATAGAATGAAATCTTAGTGCAGTTTTCAAAATTCAATAAATATTTATTCTCTCCAGATTATATTAATGTTTACCTTTTAAAATAGTAAGCTGTCATATTTATAGTCTGCACAAAAGTACAATGCAATACTTATCAATTTTCACTTCACAGCAAAGATACATTATAAATAAAATATGAAAAATATATTTCAAAGAAACATTATATAATTTGTTATAATAGCTCCCCCTAGTGAACATTTCTACTATTGTTTTCTGAACACCCTTTATGATTATTCATTTTAATATTTGTTATAGGTTCTTGGAAATTTTCCTTCTATCTTACATGGAAACAAAAGTTATGTCACCAAAGGGTCTTTCAGTTCCACATACACTCACAAGAATTAACTCCATTAACAGAGTGGTTTTCAACTAGAGAAGAATAGTTATTTTTTTTCAATCAACTTGAAACAAGAAAATTTTTTTAAAAATCCAGCAAATATTGTTAATAAAAACAACTGTGATTTATTAAGCATTTGCTATGTGCTACAGATTCTATTCAGCACTTACATGGATTATTCAATTCTTATATCACTTTATGCTGTTAATACTATTACTAATCTCATTTTACAAATGAAGAAACTAGCCCTGGCTGGTGTGGCTCAGTGGCTTGAGTGCTCATATGTGAACTGAACAATTGCTGGTTTGATTCCCAGTCAAGGCACATGTCTGGATGTTAGCCAGGTCCCCAGTTGGGGGTGTGCATGAGGCAACCAATGGATGTTTCTCCCACACGTCAATGTTTCCTTCCCTTCCCCTCTCTAAAAATAAATAAATAAAATCTAAAAAAATTATTAACAAAAAAAAAGCCAAGTCTTTGACCTAAGGACAAACATCTAGCACATGACAGCTGAAATCTGAATCCTGGTAGTCTGACTCAAGAGGCCATGCTCCAAGCCGCTATTGTATTCTGTTGACACAGCCACAGGATAACCTAAGTCTGAGCTCTGTTTTTTCTCATAATAAGAAACCTGTTTGCCAGGTTATTGCATTATTTATCTGCTCTGCTTCACTTATGTCACAGAGTCCCAAAGTCTTCGTGCTCCAGAGTTGTAATTCCTCTTTCTACATAGCCACCTGAGTCTATAGCTGCCGCTTACTAAAGAAGTCATTCTAATCAATTTCAGATCTGGGGCAGGAGTGATACAAGATGAGCCTGAAACAGCTTGTTATGTCAGAAAGTAAAGAAGTGTCTCCCCTAGCTAAAAAAAGAAAAAAAAAAGATAGGAGCAAGTCACTAGGGCACAGGTGCAAGATTCAAGAGACTCATTCTGGCCAAACCAGGGTTAATGTGAGCACCAAAATGACTCATTATAAACCACTGAAAAATTAAGAATTCATGAATTCATACTAATGTTAGGTAGGTATATAGATAGACAATCAGACAGATACGAAAAAGAGAGATCTCCTGCTGACAGAAGAATGTTGAGGGAAGACCAGAAAATGTGGAAGGAGTGTAGGAGTTTAAGAAAAAAAAAAAAAGATTGTTTTGCAACCATCATGGTGACATTGAATTAAGCAAGAAATATCAACAGGTTTTAAAACTAAAGACAAATTTTGATGAGGAATAGGATATTTACACACTTTTAAGTATCTTATCACTACTTATTAGTTGCAAAAGAGAAAAATGGCAATTATACAGTGGAGAAATAAGACACCTTGATCTGGTGATCAAACATAACATCACCAATGAGAAACAGCTGGGCATGACTGGTCTCCACATGTGAAACCCTCAGAAGAACATATCACACATGTAGTACTCCAGTTGAGAATGTATAACCTGAGAGCATCCATGAGGAAATATCATAAAAATCCCAAAATGATAAATGTTCTGTTCTTATAAAGGGTAGTGGTATGTACATTCTTTAAAATAGTCAAAATCAGAGAAGACAAAGGAAGGCTGTGAAAACAATTCAAATTAAAGGAGCTTAAGAGACATGATGACTAAATGCAATACCTATTTCTAGACTTGATTCTGATGAAAAAATGTTATAAAAGGCATTAGTAGATCAACTAACACAATTGAAATACAAAGTGTAGAGTAAAAGTATTGCATCATTACAAACTCACTGAACTTGAGTACTATATTGGGATTATGTCAGATGATATTTCTCTTGTTGGGAAATATACATGGAAGTATATAGGGGTAAATGGTGATGATGTAATTTATCCTCTCAAATGATTCAGGTGTTTGGTAGGTGAACAGTTTCAATACTGCAAGATAAGAAGATTTCTGTGGATGGATAGTGACGGCAGCACAACAATACAAATGTACTTAATGCCACTGAACAATATACTTAAAAATGGTTAACATGAAAAATTTTATGTATTGTGTATTTTACTACAATTTTCAAAAATTATATATATAATAAATTGTTAACAATAGGGAAATTTGGATAATGACATTTGGGAGCTCTTTGTCCTATTTTTATAGTTTTGCAATTTTTCTGCAACATTAAAATTTTTCCAAGTAAAGTTTTTATGTCAATAGAGCAATGGTGACCAGTTACAGCCAGCCCTTCCAGTAGAGTCTTCTCTTTGAGAAGCAGGAACTAGTCTCTCAGAGTTGCCACCTGCACCCAGCTCCTGTCCCTCCACTCTTGAACTTCATTCAAAGTCTCTAATGTGAGACTAGAAGACCCAATAGACTACATTATTTTAATGAACTTCCTGGGACCTGAATAAACTCAGGAAGTGGGTGTGTGTTGTGGGTAGGCATATAAAGAGCCCTGGACAAGCAGCAGTGGAGTCTGCATACCTGGTTCTGGCTCTGAGGATTAGCCTGAGCAAGACATGCCACTTCTGGGAGATGAACACTCTGACCTGAAATTCATGTCAGATCCTTTCTAGTGTTATGATTTTATGTGTTACACACACCATTTCTCAGAACAAGGCCACTGATTAAGAAAGTAGGCAATATGCCTCTAATGATACAGCCACAGCAGACTTGAAATCTACACATTACTTTTTCCTCTTGCTACTTAACCTTGGGTATTATCTTATGTTGCATTTTAGGGAAACTAGAGGTAAAGATATGTCTGCGTGTGTGTGCAGGGAATGAAAGAAAGGTAAGAAGCTAGGGGAGAGGAAGGAAGAAGAGAAGAAAGGAGAGGAGGGGAGATGAAGGGAGAGAAGACAGAGTTGTTATTCTTTCTAACAGAAAGAACAACAAATATAAATGATGACATTGATTTATTTATTTGTTGTTCAATTGCAGTTCCAATCCCCCCCCAGCCATTGCTTTCCCCTGTCCTGCACTTCCCCCCCATTTAATTCCCACCCCATTGACCATGTCCATGGGACTTTTATGCATGTACCTTAACTTGACCCTTCCTCTCCTTTTCCCCATTAACCCCCTTCCCACTCCCCTGTAGTCCCTGCCAGTTTACTCTTTATTTCCATGTCTCCAGTTCTATTCTGCTCATTTGTTTGTTTGTTCATTAGGCTCCACTTATAGGTGAGATTTGTCTTTCACTTCCTGGCTTATTTCACTTTGCATAATGCTCTCCAGTTCCATCCATGCTGTCACAAAGGGTAGGCATTCCTTCTTTCTTTCTAGTGCACAGTATTCCCTTGTGTAAATGTACCACAGCTTTCTGATCCACTCATTTACTGATGGGCACTTAGGTTGCTTCCAGCACATGGTATTGTAAGCTGTGCTGCTATCAACGTTGGGGTGCATAGGTTCTTTTGAATTGCTGTTTCAGGATTCTTAGGGTATAATCCCAGTAGTGGAATTGCTGGGTCAAAGGCAGTTCCATTTTTAGCTTTTTGAGGAAATTCCAAACTGTTTTCCACAGTGACTGCACCAGTCTGCATTTCCGCCAACAGTACGTCAGGGTTCCCTTTTCTCCACAGCCTTGCCAGTGCTTGTTGTATGTTGATATTTTTATGATGGCCCTTTTGACTGGTGTGAAGTGATATCTCATTGTGGTTTTAATTTGCATCTCTCTGATGACTAGTGATGCCGAGTATCCTCTCATATGTCTCTGGGCTCTCTGTATGTCCTCCTTGGAGAAGTCACTGTTCAGGTCTTTTGCCCAATTTTTTTTAAGTGGTTTGTTTGTCTTCCTGGAGTGGAATCATGTGAGTTCTTTATATATTTTGAAGATCAAACCCTTGCCTGAGGTATCATTGGCAAATATGTTTTCCCATACAGTTGTTTCCCTTTTCATTTTGCTGATGTTTTCTCTAGCTGTGTGGAAGCTTTCTAATTTGATGAAGTCCTGTTTATATCCCTTTCCTTTATATCCCTTGCCCTAAGGGACATATTGGTGGAAATATTGCTGCGTGGGATATCTGGAACTTTTCTGCCTATGTTCTCTTTGAGAACTTTATGGTGTTACAACTTACATTTAAGTCTTTTATCCATTTTGAGTTTATTTTGCTGTATGGTGTACGTTGGTGGTCTAGTTTCATTTTTTTTTTTTTGTATGTTGGTATTATGGACTCACAACTTATAGCAATGCCTTCATTTTGTATAAAGCCTTGCAGTTTTGAAGCTCTGACCCAGAAAATAAAGATAACTGTCCAAAAAGGACTCCTTGTGATTAACTGGGTCCAAATTCAAAGTATAACAGCATTGTCTAGAGAGGCCTCTCACACACACTGCATATCAGCAAAATGTCGCAGATTAAGCTGCCAAGACACCTGCACTGCTTGTCCACTCTGAGTCCAACCTTATAAAAGAGTTTCTGGAATCTATTCTGACCATTGGACTGAGATCTGCCCTGTCCAATCAGAACTGCACAGCTAAATCCTCACTTGATCTTTACTGACCAATCAGAGTGGCTCCATAATAACCAATCAGAACACACAATTCTGAGCAGTCAGGATGATGCTATTTAGACCAATCAAACTTGCAGATCTGGATCCCTGACTTGCATAAAAATGGACCAAATAGGGACCAGAGTGGACACTTCCTCTATGTAAGTGGACCTCCTCTTTGTCTCCAGGTAGCACACTCACAGTTTCCTCCAGAGGTTGCATTTTTTTTCCCAGTTTGCACACTGTTTACCTGAATAAAATTTCTCCTTTCACTGAACCTCAGGTTGGTGACTCCTGTTGGCATCGGACTGATAGCAGTGAAATTTCATTGGCAGAACTAATTCCATACTCATTGTCTCATTTTATCTTCCAAAGAACTCTGTGAGACAATTGGGCCAGGCAACATTATGCTCATTTTAAATATAAGCAAACTGGTTCAGAGAAGGCAAATGACCCACAGCTAATTTCTGGTGGGTTATAAATTAGAATTCCAGTTTACTGACCTTCTAGTAAAGTTCTTCCTAAACAAAAATGTCAAAACCTATGAGACTTCAACAAAACAACAGACCTGTGTATTTCAAAAAGTCGCTGTCATAAAAGGCAACGAAAGGCCAAGAAAGTGTCTTCCAGCAATCCAAGTGCTTGGCTGCATTTCTCCTTTCTGCCCTGAGGCCTGTGGGAATTTAGTCTGTACTCAGTACCCAATGAGGCAACTCTTAACCAATGAGGGATGGGTGCTGGGGGATAAGTACTCCCTCTTCCAACCTCAAGTAGATACTACTGACACTCCTCCATGGAAATACTCAGAAGCTTCCAGAGGCATCAGCCCTAGTCCTGTCATCCATAGCAAGGACCAACTCAAAATGCAACTTGGTGTCCCCTTTCCTTCACTGTTTCATTCTGACAGCGCTCCACATCAAGTGTCTGTACTCAAGCCCTTGTCTCAGGCTCTGAATCTGGGAGGTACCATGCTGAGATTTCTGCTAACATTGGATGCTACACAGAAGACTGACACCAGCCTGGTATTTTAATTGCTTTGTGCATAACTACTTTTTCTGGATGCTCACAGGAATTCTTCTTTATCATTAATATTTTAAAATTCTATCAGAATGCATTCATATATGTTGCTTTTTTCCAAAGAATTTGCCTTGTACGTGGTGCTTGCTCTTAATTTTAGGATTGGGGTCTATCTTTGGATCAAGAAATCCATCTTCTTTGATTATTGCTTCTGCTGTGATTCCCTGATTCCTTTCTGAAATTCCTCTTGCTAACAGACTGTATCTCTTCCACCCATCCTATTTGCACCCATCCCACTTGCAGCTTTCATAATTTTCATTATTTTGTCCTTTTCCTCTGAGTTCTGCACAATCTCTCAAGTTTGGCTTCTCTTTAACTAACTGGATTTTTAGCTGTTTTTAGTTTCATATCAAACTAGCCCTTCAGGGTGTGGCTACATTGGTTCGGGTTCCCTGATCATTCCCATAAGTGGGAGCACAACCTCATAGATAACATGACATAGTCTTATACTTAGTGATTTTCTCTGCCCAGATGGAATTCTCTTCAGTGCCCAGGTTTTTGCTTGGGGTGGTCAAGCACCCTGGGAGCCCCTGGTGCTCCACTTCCACTGGTAAGATTGAGATGCTGTAGATGAGAAGGAGCTAGAGGTAAACCCACTCTCCACAGTCCCTCAGATTGTTCTCTCTCCCAGGCCTCAGAGTTGATGACATTGACCTTGCAGTGTTGTGAGGGTTACAAAAATAACATACATAATAGTGCTTTGTAAATGTAAAAATGCCCTTTAATTTAGAATCACTCAGTGGTAAAACCATGAAAATATGCTAGTTATGTAATAGCCTTGTTATTTACCCAATACAATTTGGGAGTGGGCAGATTGTCTGAATGGCTGAAGAAATCTGGGGCATCAGACCCCTCCTAATATATTTTTCTGAATTTCCCACTCCTTTGTAAAGACAATGCTGGGTTTTGGATCCACTAATCTCATCAATGCCATTTCTTCACACTTTTCACTTAGGACCTGTATTTGAAAACTCCAGAAAACATCTCCCCTCAACATGTACAAACTTTGGAGATTTAAGGAGAGACAGGCTAGAAACCCAACATGTCTAGTGGGCTTGTCTATAGCACCATCAAAGCAACCAGCCTGTTAACAATCCACTTAGATATTTTAGTGGAGTAAGGCAGCTATAAGGAAACCTGGGCAAGGCCTTCCAAAAGGCTCTGCCTCTCATGGTACAGAGCAGTACAGAGAAGGGTGAAAAGGAATCAGGGTGAGGGAAAGAGGCAAAAGTAAAATAATTTGCAAAAAAGATAAATGCATTGCACTGCTTGAAAAGATGTTCAGTTTCCCTGTCACGTGTGTTAATTTTGTAGCCCCAGCAGCAATGACTGGTGGTAACTGTTTCCCCAAAATCTATTCACAGGATGAATTATCAAACCTTTGGATTTTTGTCTATCAAGATGAAATGTGGTACATCAGTAGTACAGTTTTAATTTGCATGACCCTATTTTGCACATATTCTCCATATGTTTATTTTTGTTAACTACACACAAAAAAGGGATATTTGCATTTTTTTTGTTGCTGTTAACTACACAGTTTTGCATTATTTCTTTTGTCACAAGGGTAAGCTGCCCCACCTACATTCATAAACCAATGAAAGAGTTTCAGGAACAAGAACAAAGGGTACCCATTTCCATGATCACCTGTCCTTCTTGTGCCTAACGCAAGCATAGGGCACCAAGGAGACCTTATAGCTGTTCCTAACTGCAGAAGTCCAGGCTATTCCTGGTTTACTCCAGGAACAACACCAAGCTTTTCTTCATCAGTTGAGCCAAAATGTTATATCAAGCCACCTTGTTTGGAAAATATATTTGGTCTTCATCTTTAAGGAATCTGTATCACCTTCTCTGTCATTCTCTTAATCTTCGATGGGAACTGACATGAAAATCTTATTTTTGTCCCCATACATTAACAAAAAGAAACATCATGATGCTTCAAAAAATTGCCTTAATACCATTATGCTGTTTGGTCAACTGAATATGGTTTATTCACCTGTTGTGAAAATTATATTCATCATGGTATATAGACATTGAATTAAAATTACTCTAATTCAAAAAATATTCATCAGCTAAGCATATTATGTTTATACAAGGTTTGAAAGGGATTGTCTTTGTTTTTAATTATATTTTGTTGTTATTGTGCTAATTATATTGCCCCCAAAAAGTAGCACTCTGTTGTTCCACTTTATGGAGGAGCATGTATCATTTAAAGCATCACTGGAATTGAATCCAACACGGGAGTAGTCACTGGCTTCTGCTAATACAGAATTACTTTATCCTCTGCAAAGCTTACTAACTAGAAGGTACTTGAAAATTATTACATTGATTATAATATCATAAATAACTGTAAAATAATGGATTTTTTTTCCTGAGCACACACATATTTTCTCTCCCTTTTATTCCTAATGCTGGGGCAAGCAGAAAGGACATTTTCATCCAGCCATTCCATGTGGGCTCTCATCCAATAAAAGGGACACAGACACTAAAGAATGATCATACAAAACACTAAATATATCATTTCCCATTAGCACAGCACACATCCTATTCCTGGTAGTGGAAATTAGGCCATGCTAATGTAAGAGCCCAATAATGAGAGCATAAAAATTAATACTCATCTCTAAGATGAGTTCCCGAGAATCAACCTAATTCTCTTTTTAATATGCTAACTGATAGAAGAAGTTAGGCAGCTTTTTGTGAAAAAAGAAGAAAGAATGTGATGGTTAATTGTACATATCTACTTGGTTACTTCATGGTACCCAGATATTTGGTCAAATATTTTTCTAGGTGTTTCTGTGCAAGTATTGTTTAGATGAGATTAACATTTATTTTTTTTTTGAAAAATAAACTTTATTTTTATGACTTCTAGAGGCAAAATTAAATCAACAGATGGGAGGAAATTAAAGGGAGGCCAACTTCATCTGAATTTAAGCAAGAACTTTCTAACAGTCACAAGTAACCAAAAATGGAATAGATTGCCTCAGGAAATAGAAAATTCTCTGTCACTTGAAATGTTAAAACATCTGTATAAGTGCATGTAAAGCCAATAGAGAGAATGATCAAATGTAGTCATAACATGGAAAAATATTTAAAATATAGTACATTTTTATGATGCTAACTGTATTTAGTTTTTTAATGGAATATTTTAATTTTATTTTATAATGTATTTTTTATTGTTGTTCAAGTGCAGTTGTCTCCATTTTCCTGCTACCACTTTCCCCTGCCCCACTTACCCCCACCTCCCACCCACAATCCATCCCCATGTTGGCTTTGTCCATGGGTCCTTTATACATGTTCCTTGATGACCCTTCCCCTTCTTTGACCCATTATCCCACTCTCACTTCCCCTCCGGTTACTGTCAGTTTGTTTTTAATTTCAATGCTGCTGGTTATATTTTTATTGCTTGTTTGTTTTGTTGATTAGGTTCCACATATAGGTGAGATCATATGGCATGTGTCTTTGACCAGCTGGCTTATTTTGCTTAGCGTAATGCTCTCCAGTCCATCCATGTTGCCATACAGGCCAGTAGCTCTTTATTTCTTTCCCCTGCATAGTATTCCACTGTGTAAATGTACCACAGCTTTCTGATCCACTCATTTACTGATGGGCACTTAGGTTGCTTCCAGCACATGGTATTGTAAGCTGTGCTGCTATCAAGGTTGGGGTGCATAGGTTCTTTTGAATAGCTGTTTCAGGATTCTTAGGGTATAATCCCAGTAGTGGAATTGCTGGGTCAAAGGCAGTTCCATTTTTAGCTTTTTGAGGAAATTCCAAACTGTTTTCCACAGTGACTGCACCAGTCTGCATTTCCGCCAACAGTACGTCAGGGTTCCCTTTTCTCCACAGCCTTGCCAGTGCTTGTTGTATGTTGATATTTTTATGATGGCCCTTCTGACTGGTGTGAAGTGATATCTCATTGTGGTTTTAATTTGCATCTCTCTGATGACTAGTGATGCCAAGTATCCTCTCATATGTCTCTGGGCTCTCTGTATGTCCTCCTTGGAGAAGTCACTGTTCAGGTCTTTTGCCCAATTTTTTTTAAGTGGTTTGTTTGTCTTCCTGGAGTGGAATCATGTGAGTTCTTTATATATTTTGAAGATCAAACCCTTGCCTGAGGTATCATTGGCAAATATGTTTTCCCATACAGTTGTTTCCCTTTTCATTTTGCTGATGTTTTCTCTATCTGTGTGGAAGCTTTCTAATTTGATGAAGTCCTGTTTATATCCCTTTCCTTTATATCCCTTGCCCTAAGGGACATATTGGTGGAAATATTGCTGCGTGGGATATCTGGAAATTTCCTGCCTATGTTCTCTTTGCGAACTTTTATGGTGTTACAACTTATATTTAAGCATTTTATCCATTTTGAGTTTATTTTGCTGTGTGGTGTAAGTTGGTGGTCGAATTTCTTTTTTTTTTTTTTTTTTTTTTGCATGTAGCTGTCCAGATCTCGCAACACAATTTGTTCAAGAGGCTATTTTTACTCCATTTTATGCTTCTGCCCCCTTTGTCAAATATTAATTGACCATAGAGACATGGGTTTATTTCTGGGCCCTCCATTCTGTTCCATTGATCTATGCATCTATTCTTATGCCAGGACCAGACTGTTTGGATTACAGTGGCCTTGTAATATAGTTCGAGGTCAGGTATTTTGATCCCTCCTACTTTGTTCTTCTTTCTCAAATTGATGCAACTATTCGAGGTAGTTTATGGTTCCATATAAATTTTTGAAATGTTTGTTTGACATCTATGAAATATATAATTGGTATTTTAATAGCATTAAATGATTTAATGCATTAAATCTATAAATTGCTTTGGGTAGTATGGACCATTTGATGATGTTAATTCTTCCAGTCCATAAACAAGGTATATGCTTCCATTTATTTGTGTCTTCCTTAATTTCCTTCTTCAGTGTTATGTAGTTTTCTGAGTACAGGTCATTCACCTCCTTGGTTAGGTTTATTCCTCGGTACTTTATTTTTCTTTTGCTGTAGCAAATGGGATTTTCTCTTGATTTCTGATTCTGATATTTAATTGTTGGCATACAAAAATGCCTTCAATTTCTGCATATTGAGTTTGTATTTTGCTGTTTTGCCAAATTCACTTATTGGGTCAAGTAGTTTTTGGTGGTGTCTATAGGGTTTTCTATGTACACTATCATGTCATCTGCAAACAGTGGCAGTTTTACTTCCTCCTTTCCAATTTGGATGCCTTTTTTCCTTTTTCTTGTCTGATCACTGTAGCTAGGACTTCCAATACTATCTTGAATAGAAATGGTGAAAGTGGACATCCTTGTCTTGTTCCTAATCTTAGTGGGAAAGCTTTTGGATTTGCCTGTTGAGTATGATGTTGGCTGTAGGTTTTTCATATATGGCCTTTATTATGTTGAGGTATGCCCCCTTTCTCCCACTTTGATGCATGTTTTTTTATCATAAATGGATGCTGTACATCATCAAATGCATTTAATACATCTATTGATATGATCATGTGGTTTTTGTCTCTCCTTTTATGTTATGTATTATGTTTATTGATTTGCAAATATTGTATCATCCTTACATCCCTGGGATGAATCCACTTCATCAGTGATACTGGGCTGTAGTTTTCTTTCTTGGTGGTTTCTTTATCTGGTTTGGGGATTAGGATGATGCTGGCCTCATAAAAAGAATTTGGGAGTCTTTCCTTTTCTTGGATTTTTTTTGTAATAGTCTGAGAAGGACAGGGGTTAGCTCTTCTCTAAATGTTTTGTGAAATTCTCCTCTGAAACCATCTGGTCCAGGGCTTTTGTGTTCCAGTTTTTTCATTACTGCTTCATTTTTACCAGCTGTTATCCGTCTATTCAGGCTTTCTCCTTCTTCTTCATTCAATGTTGGAAGATTATATTTTTCGGAGGAGAGTCAAGATGGCAAAGAGTGAGTTGAAGTCACACTGACCTCCTCCCAGGACTAACCTGGAATTACAACTAAATTGTGGAGAAATAACCAGGAACAAACAACTGAACAATAGCAAGAGAGGAGCCTTCTAACCTCAGAGACAGAAGAATCAGCTTTAGTACCACCTAACTGGTAAGGAGTGCAGTAGAGACTCAAGAAGGTGGGCGGGGCACCCACGGGTGGCAGCACCAGAAGCATATTGAAAGGGCCAGTTGGATCCCCCTGAGAAGAGTGGGGTCTAAACCAAAAGTGGGAATCTGCAGTCTACAGCACCAGAGCCCAAAAAGTACACAGAAAACAGCCAACTGCAAAAAGCGGCAGGGTTGCTCTCTTCCAGACACAGGCGGTTGGACACAAAAAGAGCCGTTTAAAGGACCAACACATAAATTTTTATTTGCAGCCACTTACCCTGGTCTCCAGCAAAGGATGGGGCGGGGGGGAGAAGAGTGGGCTAGAGACGCCTGAGGAGAGACTAGGGAAGGAGGCTTTGCGGAAAGAACTGAGAGAGTAGCTGGTTGGATTTCGGTGATGACTCATCCCCCTGATTGGCAGCAGCCATCTTGCTCAGGCAGACCACTCCCCTGAGTGGCAGCAGCATCAATGGACCCAATAGCCCAACCCCCCAGGTGAGTATTCATAGTATTTGGGTTTTTCTTCATCTTCTTAAAAAAGTCCCTATAGCATATCTTGCAATGCTGGTTTGGTGGAGGTGTATTCTTTTAGCCTTCTTTTGTCTGGGAAACTCCTTATTTTGCCTTCCATTTTAACTGAGAGCTTAGCTGATTGGGCAGTCTTGGTTGCAGGCCTTTGCTTTTCATGACTTGGAATATGTCTTGCCATTCCTTTCTGGCTTGCAGTGTTTTTGTTGAGAAGTCAGCTGCTAGCCATATCAGGTTTCCCTTGTATGTTACTACCTGATTCTCCTTTGCTGCCTTTAGAATTCTGTTTGTCTTTGATATTTGCCATTTTAATGATCATGTGCCTTGGAGTGGGCCTCTTTGGGTCATTTTGAATGGGACCCTCTGTGTTTCCTGGACTTGTGTGACTTTTTCTCTCCTTCAATTAGGGAAGTTTTCCATCATCACTTTTTCAAAAAGGTCTTCTATCCTTTGCTCCTCCTCTTCTCCTTCTGGTATCCCTATTATACAGATATTATTATGTTTCAATTTGTTCTACATTTCCCTTTATGTCTCTTCATTCTTTTTGAGTCTTTTTTCATTTTCCTGTTCTTTCTGGGAGCGTTTTTCTACCTTGTCCTCCAGCTCGCTGATTTGATCCTCTGTTTCATCTAGTCTGCTTTTGTTTTTTGGTTTTTAAAAAAATATTTTATTTATTTATTTTTTCAGAGGGGAGGGGAGGGAGAAAGATAGGAAGAGAAACATCAATGCATGGTTGCCTTTTATGTGCTCCCCCTACTGTGGACGTGGCCTGCAACCTAGGCATGTGCCCTGACTGGGAATTGAATCAGTGACACTTTGATTCACAGGATGGCAATCAATCCACTGAGCCATATCGGCTAAGGCTCTAGTCTGCTTTTGATTCCTTCTACTATGTTCTTCAATTCAGAAATTGTATTCTTCATTTCTTCTTGCCTGTGGTTCATAGTTTCTATGTCCTTTTTCATGCTGATATACTTTGCAGTAAGTTCCTCATAGTTACTCTGTAGTTTTTTGTAATTATCACGGAGCTCATTAAGCTCATTGAGCTTCCTTAGAACCATTGTTTTGAATTCAATTTCTGATAGTTTACTTGCCTCAATTTCATTTAGCACTCTTTCTGAGAATTCCTCCTTTCCTTTTGATTGGGGGTTGTTTCTTTGTCTTCACGTTTACCTGTGAGACTCTTTTTTGCTTCTGCTTCTTAAATTGATTTGTTTTGACTTTCTGACTTTGTGGCATGACCTTCTTATGGCAGGAGACCTATGAGATTCAGTGGTGCTGTCTCCTTGATCTCCTGAATTTAATGCTCTTTGGATGCCTTTTATGCCATTTATGTTGACTCTGAAAGTATTTGGGTTTTGACTGTTGTTTGGCCATTCTTTGGTGGGTCCTACCCTCCTGTTTGTTGACTGAGGGTCACTCTGCCCATCACATCTTATGTGTTGTTGTGCAGGTGCTGCCAGAACAAAACCACAAAGTCCAGGAAACACACCCACATCCTCAAAAATAACTTCCCCCTGCAACCCCAATATCAACAGCAGATGAACCAGTATGAATAAGTCTGTAAAGAGATTAAGACTATTATAAGAAAGGAGAGAAATAAACTATAGTATAAAATCTAGTGACTTAATATGCACAAACTTGACAAATTTAGACAAGAAATGAATGTTAAAAAGCTATGTAATAAAGAAAATATCACAAATCACGGGGAAGACCACAGTGGATTTTGTTTCAGTAGCCTCTAGTATTTACTGCTGTTTTTTCTTTCTGGATCTGCTTCTGATGATATCAGATGTTGACCCCGTCTGATCCTAGGCAGTCTGCTTAAGAATTCCAGGGATCTGCTATTTGTGGCTGTCATCTTCAATTATTAATATAGTCACTCTGCACTCAGGAGGCAGGCTTAAGCACCATCGGGCAAGGCAGAATCCCTCCTGGGATTGGGGCTATTTTTTCCCCTCATGCTGCTGCTGCTCAGGGTAGTGGTTGCCTGAGCAAGATAGCTGCTATCATGAGGGATATGACTCAGCACCAGGATCCCAGCAGCTACTCCCGCAGTTCTCTCCCCAGAGCCTCCTTCCCCAGTCTCTCCCCTGGCGTCTCTAGCCCATTCTGCCCCCACCTTTGCCAGAGACAAGGGTAAGTGGCTGCAAATAAAAATGTATGTGTTGGCCCTTTAAAAGGCTCTTTGCATCTCTAGCCACCTACCTCTGGCAGAGAGCAACACTATTGCTTTTCACAGCTGGCTGTTTTCTTTGTACTTTTTGGGCTCTGGTGCTGCAGGCTGAGGATCCCAGCTTAGGGTTTAGACCCCAGTCTTCTCAAGGGGATCCAACCAGCCACTTAAATATCCCTCTGGCACTACTACCTGTAGGTGCCCAGCCAGCCTCCTTGGGTCTCCAGTGCACTCCTTATCAGTCAGGTTGTGCTGAAGCTGATTCTTCTGTCTGTCTGAGGTTATGAGGCTTATCTCTTGCTATTGTGCAGTTGTTTTTTTCTGGGTGATTTCTCCACAATTTAGTTGTAATTCCAGACTTGTCCTGGAAGGAGGTCAGTGTGACTTCCACTCACTCGTCTGCCATCTTGCCCTCCACTGAGATTAACATTTAAATCAGCAGACTTTATGTAAAGCAGATTATTCTCTATAATGTGGGTAGGCCTCATTTAATCAGTTGAAGGCCTTAAGTTAGAAAAAAGATTGCATTACCCCAAAAGAAAAGGCAATTCTGCCAGCAGACTACTTTTGTACTTGAACTGCAGCATCAACTCTTCTCTGAGTCTTCAGTCTGCATATTTCAGACTTGCCAGCACCCACAAATCCATGAGTCAATTCCTTAAAATAAATCTCATTCTCTCCATCTATCTGTGTATCCCATCTGTAGCTGTAGACGAATCTATATCTTCATCTATTTATCCTACTGATTCTGATGATAGATTTTGTTTCTTCAGCTTATCCCCTGGCAATCTTCCATCAATATGATTTGATATGTGTCCTCTAGCTTTATCTACTCTTGACATTTCTCCAGATTCCAATCTCCAGCTCAATCCCTAGGATGCTGACCATTCATTAAGGAGAGACATACCTGCTCACTTAATCTTAGCATCAGGTCATTCTTTATCATAGGCTAGTGAGACCCTCACAGTTCAGGGTTCTCATCTTTAGTAAAACCTGTAGAAACTTTATAAAAGAAACAGATATTATTTCTGAAGATCTAAAGCTACAAGAGGGTATTAATAAAATATAACTTACTAGACAGCTAACTAAAGTGTATACATATATATTATATATATATATTTCTATCTATACAAAAAAATATTATCAGACTCTAGAGCTGATATTCTTAACCACTACAGAAAACTGTTCCCTCAGACTCTATGTAAGAATGTGATTGAAAAAACAAGCAAAAAACACTCCAATTATGTTACAGAGTTGTAGGGAATTTGGTATCCTTGTAAGTCCTTATGAATGACTCATGGAGATGTATTTCATTGTTCAGAATGTATAAGGCATTTATTAGTAACTGATAAAACCAGAAAAGCAAAAGTGGTCACTTCTTCATAAGGAACTGTCAGTGATAATGTGTTTAACTGTTTCTAGAGTAATATGATGATGAAGTTGATCACATGATTTAGTACAATTTATTTGCAGTATGGGTCCTTTTTTTTAAGTATATTTTATTGATTATGCTATTACAGTTGTCTGAATTTTTTCACCTATTTATCCCCCTCTGCCCAGCACCCCCCAACCCTTCATCATTCCTCCCCTCTTAGTTCATGTCCATGGATTGTACATATAAGTTCTTTGGCTTCTCCATTTCCTATATTATTCTTAACTTCACCCTGTCTGTTTTGTGCCTACCAGTTATGCTTTTTATTCCCTGTACCGTTTTCCCCCATTCTCCCATTCCCCCTCCCCACTGATGAACCTCCATGTGATCTCCACTTCTGTGCTTAGCTGGGTTGTTGTTTTTTTTTTCAGGTTGAGTTGTTGATAGTTGTCTTTAGCCCTGGCTGGTGTGGCTCAGTGGATTGAATGCTGGCCTATGAACCAAAAGGTTGCCAGTTTGATTCCCAGTCACAGTACATGCCTGGGTTGTGAGCCAGATCCCCAGTAGAGGGTGCATGAGAGGCAACCACACATTGATGTTTCTCTCCTTTTCTTTCTCCCTCCTTTGTCCTCTGTCTAAAAACTTAAAATTAAAATGAAAAAAGATTCTCTCCTTATCTTTATTCTTGGGTAACTTAATTATGATGTGTCTTGGTGGGCTTCTAGTTGGATCCAACTTCTTTGGGACTCTCTGAGCATCCTGGACTTGCATGTCTATTTCCTTTGTCAGATTGGGGAAGGTTACCTTCATGATTTGTTCAAATAAGTTTTCATTGTCTTTCTCTTCCTCTTCTCCTCCTGGCACCCCTATGATTCAGATGCTGTAGCATTTAAAGTTGTCCCAGAGGTTCCTCAGCCTCTCCTCATTTTGTTGAATGCCTGTTTCTTCATTCTGTTCCAGTTGTATGGTTATTTCTTCCTTCTGTTCCAAATCACTGATTTGAGTCCTGGTTTCCTTCCCTTCACTGTGGGTTCCCTGCACATTTTCCTTTATTTCATTTTGCATAGCCTTCATTTCTTCCTTCATTTTGCAACCAAACTTAATCAATTCTATGAGCATCTGATTACCAGTGTTTTGAACTGTGCATCAGATAGGTTGTCTATCTCCTTGTCACTTAGTTCTTTTTCTGGAGTTTTGGTCTGTTCTTTCATTTAGGCCATACTTCTTTGTCTTGGCACATCTTTTACATTGTAAGAGGCATAGCCTTAGGTATTCATCAGGATGGGGTAGCCCACTTCACTGGGTTGTGGTGCTACATGTAGGGGAGGGGTCAGAGAGAGAATAATGCCACTTGCCTGGCTCTTGCCCTGCTTTCTGTTACTTCCCTTGCTTCCCACAAGCAGATTGTGCCTATCAGGTGCTAGTTCCCAGGTGGGTTCGTTTTGTAAATTCTAGGACCCCGTGGGCCTCTCCAATGGACTCTCCTGTGAGATTGGGAGTTTCTCCTGCTGCTGCAACCCCCATAGGTTTTTACAGCCAGAGGTTTTAAGGCTTTAGTTTCCCCACACTGAAACCCTGGGTTGCGCAGTTTGTCTCGCTCTCCCGTTGTTCCTCCCAGCTCCTCCACACAGGAATGTGGAAGTCCCATCTGCCAGCCACCGCCTGGCTTGCCTGGTCCACCGCCTTGCCATGCATCCTCTCTGCTCTGGCTTCCCATCTCCACCCCTCCTACCAGTCTGGATGAATGTTTCTTCTTTAACTCATTGTTTGTCAGATTTCCATGCAGTTTGACTTTTCTGGCAGTTCTGGTTGTTCTTTGTTTTTAAATTTGTTGTTATTCTTCTTTTGGTCATGTGTGGAAGTGAAGCTTATCTACCTATGCCTCCATCTTGGCTGGAACCCCGCCCAGTGTGGTTTCTGAGAAGCAATCCTGAGGTTTCTCCTTTCCAAAAGAATTCTAGGGTTGAATACAACTGGAAAATATTTCATATTTTTTGGAAATTAGAAAATCACTTCAGTATGCAAATGATTTTGAGTAGTTCCATAATGTGGGCAGGTATTTAACTGTTAATCCAATATGTCCCAAATTTACCTGACCATGGAATTTTTCATATAACATTTGTTAACATTCTTTTGGATTCATGTCCTTTAAGCACATTTTAGAAAATATAATAATGAAAGAAACAAAAGTAACAATGAGCACTGTTATTCATGTCACTCAATCCTCATAACAACCTCATGGCTGGCATTACTGGATTTTGGTCGATCATTTCTGTTTGAGATTTCATTAACCAACACCTAAATTTTCTACTCAGGTAGCACCTTTACCACTTGAGTGTTGTACGTATCACTATAAATAATTGTTTATGCATGCAATAAACTGCAGTTGTGGTAATTGGATTATTAGAAAAGTTTGGAAACTCTTAAGGCAAATCAAAAAAATTTTACAATGTCTTCAAACAGAACCAAAAACCAGCAACTAGAAGCCTCAGAGCCTTGGGGTTGATGTTGATGGCTGTTGTGGGTTACAATAATTGAATTCTTATCTTTATTCTTTATCATTACTTTATAAAGAGCCTTTGGATATCTCTGTCATAATAATAACTCAACATTAACATTTTATCACCTTAAAGCTTCTGTTTTCTGTCCTTTCCTTCAAAACCAAACTTCTGAAAGGAACAATTTCTACGCTTTGTCCTCATTTCTTATCTTTTCTCCACAACCCACTACAATCTAGTTTCTGCTCTAAACCTCTAATATATTTACTGTGACAATACATTCATAATCTCCTAAGGCAATTTTATGGCCATTTTGAAGCTTTTTAACATGAGATATTTCAAACATGCATAAAATGGACCAATTAGTATAATGTACTATTTGTCCCATGTACCTATCACCCACTGTCAACAGTTAACAATTCGTGGTCAAGCATGTCTCATCTCTACCACATATCCTTCCCTCCCATTGTATTTTGACGCAAATCCCACACATTGTATCATCTCATCCTTAAATATATCAGTATCTATCTCTGCAATATAAAAACAATTTTGAAAAAGCACTCCACAACATTAATGGCCATTTTCTGTGTCTTCTTTCACTCAGACTCCCAGCACTATTTGATAATGAGGCATTTCCTTTCTTCCTGATGATTGTATTAGTTATCTACAGCTGCATACTAATTACTCCAAAATTTAGCAGCTTAACAGGAAAGATATTATTTCACATAGTTTCTAAGGGGTGAGGAAAACTGGGAGCTGGAGGTTCTGGCTCAGAGTCTCAAATGAAGTTGTAGGTAAGTTTTCATCCTCTCAGGACAAGATACAGCATCACTATTTACACAGGTGTTCAAGTAAAGAATCTGAATCAATGATTCCTTTTGTATCACCTTTATTTAACTAGCTGGTTCCCAAGTCCTACATCTTTTACCTTCTATTTCCCTTCCTCACCAATCTCATTGTTCTCTCCTTAGAAACAGACAGATTGACCTTAAAAACAATTTTTCTTAATCTAATTCAACTGATGCTCAAATCGTTGGCACAGTCACCAAAACTTCATTTTTTAAATTTTATTTTAATTAATTAATTTATTTTTTCAAATACATTTCTCTCTGCCTACCCCCACCACTTTCCCTTGCCCCCTCCCTCCCTCCCTCAACTCTTCCCCTTTGGTTTTGTCCATGAGTCCTTGCTATATGTTCCTTGACTTTCCCCTTCCCTTCCTTTTCCCCCGCCCCCACTCCCTCCTTCCCTCTTATCTCTGTTGGTTTCTTTTTCTTTCAGTGTTGCTGGTCTTATTTTCCTTGCATCTTTGTATTGTTGGTTAGGTTCCACTTATAGGTGAGATCATATGGTATTTGTCTTTCGCCCCCTGGCTTATTTCGCTTAGCATAATGCTCTCCAGTTCCATCCATGCTGTCGCGAAGTTTAGTAGTTGTTTTTTTCTTTTTCCTGCATAGTATTCCATTGTGCAAATGTACCATAATTTTTTGGTCCAATCATCTACTGATGGACATTTAGGTTACTTCCAACCCTTGGCTATTGTAAATTGTGCTGCTATGAACATTGGGGTGCATAAGTTCTTTTGAATTGGCATTTTGGGATTCTTAGGGTATAGTCCCAGCAGGGGATCACTGGATCAAAAGGCAGTTCCATTTTCAGCTTTTTGAGAAAATTCCACACTGCTTTCCATAGTGGCTGCACCAGTCTGCATTCCCACCAACAGTGGACTTGTGTTCCCTTTTCTCCACAGCCTCACCAGCACCTGCTGTTGATCTGTTTATGATGGCCATTCTGACCGGTGTGACGTGGTACCTCATGGTGGTTTTGATCTGCATTTCTCTGATGGCTAGTGATGCTGAGCATCCTTTCAAATGTCCCTGGGCCCTCTGTATCTCCTCCTTGGAAAAGCATCTGCCCAGGCCCTTTGCCCATTTTTTGATTGGATCCTTTGTCTTCTTGGGGTAGAGTCGAGTGAGTTCTTTATATATCTTGGAGATCAAACCTCCATCTGATGTATCATTAGCAAATATATTTTCCCATAGAGTTGGCTCCCTTTTCATTTTGCTGATGTTTTCTTTAGCCGTGCAGAAGCTTCTTATTTTGATGAGGTCCCACTTGTTTATTCTTTCCTTTATGTCCCTTGCTTTAAGAGACACATCAGCGAAAAAATTGCTGCGTGGGATATCTCAGAGTTTCCTGCCAATGTTCTCCTTTAGGACTTTTATGGTGTTGTGACTTATATTTAAGTCTTTTATCCATCTTGAGTTTATATTTTTGTGTATGGTGTCAGCTGACGATCCAATTTCAATTTTTTGCCTGTAGCCGTCCAGCTCTCCCAACACCATTTGTTGAAGAGGCTGTTATTGCTCCATTTTATGCTTCTGCCCCCTTTGTCAAATATTAGATGCCCATAGAGACCTGGGCTTATTTCTGGGCTTTCTATTCTGTTCCACTGGTCTATGGGTCTGTTCTTGTGCCAGTACCAGATTGTTTTGAGTACAGTGGCTTTGTAGTAGAGTTTGATGTCGGGTATTGTGATCCCTCCTACTTTGTTTTTCTTTCTCAAAATTGCTGAGGCTATTCGGGGTCATTTATGGTTCCATATAAATTTTTGAAATGTCTGTTCTATTTCTGTGAAATATGTCATTGGTATCTTAATAGGGATTTTGTTGAATCTATAAATTGCTTTGGGTAGTATGGACATTTTGACGATATTAATTCTTCCAATCCATGAGCACGGTATATGCTTCCATTTATTTGTGTCTTCCTTTCTTTCTTCAATGTTGTGTAGTTTTCTGCATACCGGTCTTTTACCTCTTTGTTTAAATTTATTCCTAGGTACTTTATTTTTCTTGTTGCTATATTGAATGCTATTTTTTTTTTCTGATTTCTTCTTCTTCTATTTCATTGTGGGTATACAAAAATGCCTTTGATTTCTGAATATTGACTTCATATCCTGCTGTTTTGCCAAACTCAGTTATTACGTTGAGGATTTTTTTTAGAGTCTACAGGGTTTTTCTATGTACACTATCATGTCATCTGCAAACAATGATAGCTTTACTTCCTCCTTTCCTATTTGGATGCCTTTTTCTCTTTTTCTTGTCTGACCACTTTGGCTAGGACTTCCAATACGCTGTTGAAAAGAACCGGTGAAAGCGGACATTCTTGTCGTGTTCCTGATCTTAGTGGGAAAGCTTTTAGTTTTTGCCCATTGAATATGATGCTGGCTGTAGGTTTTTCATATATTGCCTTTATTACGTTGAGGAATGCCCCATTTATTACCATTTTGCTGAGTGTTTTGATCATAAATGGTGCTGTACCTTATCGAATGCTTTTACTGCGTCTATCGAGATGATCATGTGGTTTTTGTCTTTTCTTTTATTTATGTGATGTATCACATTTATTGACTTACATATATTGAACCATTCCTGCATCCCTGGGATTGAATCCCATGGTGGATAATCTTTTGAATGTATCACTGGTTGCGGTTTGCCAATATTTTGCTGAGGATTTTAGCATCTATGTTCTTCAGTGAAATTGGCCTGTAGTTTTCTTTCTTTGTAGGGTCTTTATCTGGTTTTGGGATTAGAGTGATGCTGGCCTCATAAAAAGAATCTGGGAGTCTTCTCTCCTCTTGGAGTTTTTGGAATAGTCTGAGAAGCACAGGGGTTAGCTCTTCCTTCAATGTTTTGTAAAATTCTTCTGTGAAAACGTCCCGCCCTGGGCTTTTGTGTGTCAGGAGTTTCTTGATTACGGTTTCAATTTCCCCAGCTGTTATTGGTCTGTTCAAGCTTTCTGTTTCTTCCTCCTTCAGTGTTGGAAGATTATACTTTTCTAGAAATTTGTCCATTTCATCAAGGTTTTCAAATTTCTTGGCATATAATTGTTCATAGTAGTTTCTGACAATCCTTTGTATTTCTGTGGTATCAGTTGTTATTTCTCCTCTTTCGTTTCTGATATTATTAATTTGGGTCCTCTCTCTTTTTTTCTTGATGAGTCTGCTTGTTGATTTATTTATCTTTTCAAAGAACCAGCTTCTGGATTGGTTGATCCTTTGAATTGTTCTTTTCATCTCTATGTCATTCAGTTCTGCTCTAATCTTGACTATTTCCTTCCTTCTACTTGTTCTGGGATTTATTTGTTGTTGTTTCTCCAATTCTTGAAGTTGTCGTGTTAGGTCTTTTATTTGAAATGTTTCTATCTTTTTTATGTAAGCCTGTATTGCTATGAACTTCCCTCTCAGGACTGCCTTTGCTGTGTCCCATAGGTTTTGGACTGTTGGCTGTTCATTATCATTTGTTTCCAGAAACATTTTGATTTCTTCTTTTATCTCATTATGGACCCATTTGTTGTTTAAAAGTCTACTGTTCAGTCTCCATGAGTTTGCAAGTTTTTGAAGTTTCTCTTTGAGGTTGATTTCCAGTTTCAAGCCCTTGTGGTCTGAGAAAATGTTTGGTATTATTTCAATTTTCCTGAATTTGCTGAGGTTTGCTTTGTGTCCTATCATGTGGTCTATCTTTGAAAAACTGCCATAAGCATTTGAAAAGAATGTGTATTTTTCTTCTTTGGGATGTAAGGTTCTATATATGTCAGTTAATTCTCTTTGATTCATGTGTCGTTCAGCGTCACAATATCTTTATTAATATTTTGTTTGAAAGATCTGTCCATTTTTGACAGTGAGGTGTTGAAATCCCCTACTATCAGTGTGTTGCTGTCTATATCTTTTTTGAAGTCCTCCAACAATTTCCTTATAAACTTGGGGGCTCCTATATTGGGAGCATATAAGCTTACAATGTTTATGTCTTCTTGATAGATTCTTCCTTTAAGTATTATAAAGTGCCCCTCTGGGTCTCTCTTTATGGTCTTTGTTTTGAAATCTACTTTGTCTGATACAAGTATGGCAATGCCAGCCTTTTTCTCATGCCCATTTGCTTGGAATATCATTTTCCATCTCTTTACTTTCAATCTGTGTGGGTTTTTTGTTCTGAGGTGGGTCTCTTGTAGGCAGCATATGTGTGGGTCATGTTTTCTTATCCATTCAGCTACCCTGTGTCTCTTGATTGGGGCATTTAGTCCATTTACACTGAGAGTTATTACTGATAGATACTTATTCATTTTTTTCTCTTTGTACCTGTGTTTTTCTCTTTCTCACTCTTTTCCTTCATCTGCTTAAACCAGCCCCCTTAGCATATCTTGGAGTGCTGGTTTGGTAGAGATGTATTCTTTTAGCCTTCTTTTGTTTGGGAAACTCCTTATTTCCCCTTCTATTTTAATTGAGAGCCTTGCTGGGTAGAGCAGCCTTGGCTGTAGGCCCTTGCTTTTCATGACTTGGAATATTTGTTGCCATTCCCTTCTGGCTTGTAGTGTTTCTGTTGAGAAGTCAGCTCCTAGCCATATCGGAGCCCCCTTGTATGTTACTTTCTCCTTCTCCCTTGCTGCCTTGAGGATTCTCTCTTTGTCTTTGATAGTTGCCATTTTAATGATGATGTGTCTTGGAGTGGACCTCCTTGAGTCCCTCTTGAGTGGGGTCCTCTATGCCTCCTGGATCCATGAGACCCTCTCTCTCCTCAAATTAGGGAAATTTTCCATCATTACTTTATCGAGGAGGTTCTCTATCCCTTGCTCCTCTTCTTCTCCTTCTGGTATCCCTATTATATGGATATTATTGCATTTCAGGTTGTCCTGCATTTCCCTAAATGCCTCTTCATTCTTTTTTAGTCTTTTTTCCATTTCTTGTTCTTTCTCGGAGCTTCTTTCTACCTTATCCTCCATCTCACTGATTTGATCCTCGGCTTCATCCAGCCTGCTTTGGATTCCTTCTACTGTGTTCTTCAACTCAGAAATGGTATTCTTCATATCCTCTTGTGTCTTCTTGATAGTTTCTATATCCTTTTCCAGGTTGCTATAGTTTGCTGTAAGATCTTGATAGTTTCTCTGCAGTTTCTCATAGTTATCTTTGAGCTGGCTGAGCTCATTGAGCTTCCTTAAAACCATTGTTTTGAATTCAACATCTGATAGTTCCCTTGCTTCTATTTCATTTAGTTCTCTCTCTGGGGAGTCCCCTTTTCCTCTTATTTGGGGGGAACTTCTTTTTCTTCCCATCTTTGTGAGAGTCTGTTAAGTATTTTACTTATTTATTTATTTATTTTTGCTTCTGCTTCGATTGGGCCATCCTGATTTCCTGACTTTGTGGATTAAACTTCTATGGTAGTAGGCAGGTCTTTTTATTTATTTATTTAGTTAGTTAGTTTTCCTTGACTTTTCTTCCTGGGCCTGCCTCTGATGATTTCAGTTGTTGACCCTATATGGCCTTGGGTCGTTTGTTTGAGCCTTCCAGGAGTCTACTGTCTGTGTCTGACTCCTGCTTTGGACAGCTGTGTGATCCCTATGCCAGGGATCCACTATTTCTGTGGATTACCCTGCACTCTCGCCCGAGCTCCTTGATCGCGCTCCCCGGCCCCGCGGGATCCCCCGCCAGCCTGGGCTCGCCCGTGCTTGCCCCAGCCCAGGGGACTTCTTCACGACCTTGCATACTCGTCTGGCCCCCCAGGCCAGCGGGCAACCCAGCACTGGTCAGTTTAGGGTCTTTTATGGTGTGTTTTCCCCGCTTTTGGCTCTTTGGATGTGTTGCTTGCCCTCGCCAAATGGAGACTACAGAAATGGGAGGAAGTCAGCTCCATGACTCTCCAGTAAATCCTGTCTCCAGTCTCTCCTCCAGGGACTCTGGGCAGCTCTTCAGTGGGATCCACTATTTCTGCGGCCTGCTCTGCACTTGCGGCCTGCGCTGGTCGATTTACACCTGTGCTCTCCGATCTGTGCACTCCCTCGCAGGCCCCATCGGTGCCAACCTGTGGGAGGCCTTGCCAGCCTGCACGAGCCCTCACCAGCCCGCGCGGGTCCACACACACACTCGCCAACCCTCGCTGGCCACTCGGCGCAAGTGTGAGCTCCTGCACTGGGTGATTTTGGGCTCTCTATTGTGTGCTTTTCAGCTTTTAGCTCTTTGGGGGTGTGTCCTTTTCCCCGCACAATGGAGACTAGGGAAAGAAGGAGTCGGGACTCCCCGGTTCCTCCTCCCATTCTTTCCCCAACGCCTCCGTTTCCAGTTTCGCCTCAGGGGTCTCTGGGTAGTTCTGTGACCCCTTCGGCCAAGGATCCACCACCTGTGCGGACTGCGTTTCAATCGCAGGCAGTCTGGTTCATACGCGCCCCGCTTCTGCCTCTTTGGGGGCGCGCCTGGCCTCCCCAGAATGGAGACTACAGAACGGGGAGGGAGTTGGGACTCCCCAGTTCCTCCTTCCGTTCTTTCCCCAACGCCTCCGTCTCCAGTCTCTCCTCAGGGGCTCTCCCAGCCAGTCTGCACTTAGCCCCCCAGCTCACACTCACACAAGCTGTGTGCAGAGCGCACAAAAGGCAGGTTAATTGATTCCCTTATGCCTGAGCAAGATGGTAGCTGCAGAGTGGGAGGTGCATTATCACTGGGGCTCCACTGGCCGCGGTGTCATTTCTCTTCACAACATTTCCCTCACCAATCTTTTCCCAGGCACCAGCCCACCCTGCTGCCGCCTCTACCCAGAGATCAAGGAGGGTGGCTGCCACTGCAATTTTTGCATTGACATTTAAATGTCTCTTTGCATCCCCAGCCACCTGTCTCTGGCAGAGAGCGCCCCTAAGCTTTTCACGGTTGCGTTTTGTCTGTATTTACCTAGTTTTAGCTGCTGTAGTTTAGAGGTCCCTGTTTATGATTCAGACCCCGTTCTTCTGGGGGGTGGGGAGCTAACTGGCTGTTTCAATGTCCCTCTGGTGCTCTTGCCCCTGGGCACCCAGCCCACCCTATCGAGCCCCCGCCGCACTTCTCACCCGTTGGGATGTGTGAGAGTTGAATCCACTCTCTGTCCACGGCGCCAAGGCTCCTCTCCCACTATAGTTCCATTGTTTTCCAGGTGATTACTCCACTATTTAGTCGCAATTCCAGTTTGGTCTTGGGAGAAGAAGGTAAGCGTGACTCCCATTCACTCCTCCGCCATCTTTCTCTCCATTTTTTAAAACATTTCATAGATGGTAGGAAAGTATCAACTCCTTTTAAGAATTTTTGCATACTTTCTGTCTATTTTTTCTATTTCACCTTCTATTTAGTATTAAGGATGTTTTTTAAAACATATTTGTCTTTGGACACTTCCAATGAATATCATTCTTCTATTATAATTTTATATCATATTAATGTATTTTATACACATTATGATGTTAACTTCATTCTCAATATTTATAGTTCTTTGTTCTATTTTGAAAATTTCAGATTTGTAGCCAATCAATGATGCTCCCACTTTATTTTCAAATTTTTCATATACTTATCAAATCTATGATGCTCAAACCTGGTATGTCAAATGTTATCAATGTCCTTGCCTTTTTTTAACTGTTACTTTTTTTTCTGATTGTGCATATCTTTACTCACAAGAATGGATTTATTTCATAAATTGTCACATACTCAATGTTCATTCCTGGTCACTTCAGCCTAATATTCTGAAAGTAAGAGTAAAAAGTTATTATGCATATATCCAGTGCAACTTTCATGTACTCTATTTTTCATGCTATCTAAATCATAAAGTGTTGCTGAATTTGAAAATACTTATCAATATAAGTAACAACATCTTTTAACCAAGCTTTAAAAAAATATTTTAAAAATAAAAGTATTCCGTTTATTTTTTAAAATTTGAAGAACACATAGTAAAAAATATCAGTCATAATCAGGGCCAGACATTAGAAGCTCTAAACACTGAAAAGATTACTTATTCACTCCTCCTGTAATTCTATTTTAAACCCAAAAACAAAACTTACATATGTGTTGATATTGAATAGGTTACTTCTAGATTTTTCTGAAGCACTATTGTGAAGCTGAATTTATCTTTCCTTTCCTCTCTCTGGTGAGGCTCAGTGGACTGAGTGCCGACCTGTGAACCAAAGTGTTTCCAGTTCAATTCTCAGTCAGAGCACAGTCTAGGTTTTGAACCGGGTCCCCAGTTGGAGGCTTGGGAGAGGCAGGGAGGCAGTTCCGCGCCCCCCCCCCCCGCACCTCCCCACCCCCATACCCCTACCCTCCACCCCCTTCACAGCGCCAAGCCTGCCCAGACTGATAATCACAACAGAGAACATATAAATTGCGTAGAGGACTAGCAGATGTAACCTCTTGTGGGAAGAGTTGGAAATAGGGTCACGCAGGAAGCTCCAGGTCAGAATTTAAAACTAGGCATGGTGACCAGGAGAAGGATTTTGCCATGCAGTTTGAAAGGGTGTAGGAGGGCTCCCACCAGCAAGCCATGAGGTTGGTGTGGAAGGAGGTGCCACGTGGATTTGGATTAAGAGGTGGAGAACACGGTGGCACAGCTGACGGAAATGCGGGGGACCTGTTCAGCCAAGCACGGATTAATGGGGGATGCCTGAATGCTGAACTGTGACCAGGAATTCAGAGCCATGAACTTCTGTTTTTCTAAAAGATGGTATCTCTGACTGGCATATTCTGAAACTGGCCTGGTTTGGCAACGGGAGGCAAGACTCTGTGTTTGTGGGTGTTTTAAAGGGAGCAGGACTTAACAGCAGAATTCTGCCATTCTAAATCTGTATAACTTTTAAAAAAACAATTCCTTTCCTTTTCACCAAATTCTGGCATTGGGATTCACGCTTCTTGGCAGCAGGCAACCAGACCCCTCAACTGTTTCAAAACTACGTAGGCTGGGGTTCTGTAACAACAACATCTTTTAACCTAAGTTTAAAAAAAAAAGTTTTTTTTCAATAAAAGTATTCAGTTTATTTTTTTTTAATTGGAAAAACACATACAAGGCACAAAAAAATCAACCATAATTAGGGCCAGATTGTGAACATTAAGAGCTCTAAACACTGAAAAGCTTACTTATTCATTCCCCATGTAATTCTATCTTAACCACAAAAACAAAACTTACATATGTGTTGATATTGAATAGGTTATTTCTAGATTTTTCTGAAGCACTATTTTGAAGCTGAATTTATCTCTCCTTCCCTCTCTCTCCCTCCACTCTCTCTTGTTTCTGTGTCCTGTTTTGCTGCTATCCTAACTTCAGGTTTACTTTACCTACTGCACAGTCTACCACTTTCCATGGCTCCACTCTTTCACTTAACAAGTATTTATCAAGCATATGCTATAAGACAGGCAGTGTGTTAGGTGCTAAGAATACAAAGGTGAGCAAAAGAAAAACAGTGCCTGTGCCTGGAGCTTACAATAAGAGGAAGGAACCAGTTGTTTAAGAAACAAGCCCATGGATAAATATAGAATTTCAGACTGTGATCAGAGCCTTGAAGGGACAGGGCAGGGTTCAATGAGAGCTGATCCCACCTAATTTAGGATGTTAGGAAACTGTGCTGTCTTGAGAAGGAGGAAGTTTTGAGGAGATATCTTAATAACAGGTAGGAGTTAACTGTGCAACGAAAGGAAGGTCTGAGAGCAGCCTGGCCAAAAGGAACTCTGTGTGAGGCCCTGAGGCATGAAGGAGCATGTTGCACATTATGATCAGAAAGGAGGATAGTGTGGCTGGAGGCAAAGGAGGGAGAGCTGAGAGGCAGGGATGCAGGGTCTTCCACAGCTTTTAGGTCTCAAGGACGGTCTTGGTCTTTATCTTTTGTTAACAGTTGAGAAACCACTGAAGCAGTTTAACCAGGGAAATGATAGTAACTGTGTTTTTAAAATATGCCTCAGGCTACAGTGTCATGAATGGTTTGGAGAAATAGTGAATCTGAGGGACCCTTTAGACCCATATTGACCAGAAATGAAGGCATCTTGGGCTAGGATGGTAGCACTAGAAGGGAGATGCAAGAGGTACAATAACAGTGGATGGTGACTGATTGCATATGGGGGCAATGAAGAAGAAGGAGGTGTCAGGGCATAGAGTCATAGTGGTCAGCTGGGGAAAAGAGTTTAGCAAAGAGTCTAATATGTAAATATAACAATAATTTCAGTGTCAATTATGTGTGAAGCATTTTCTCAAATCTCACAACTTTGGAAAGTAGGTATAATTTTTTTCTTCTTTTTTAAAATCAGGTTGTCCTCTGACTTGCGCACTTTCTGCAGATGACCTAATAACCTCCATCTTTGAGAAAACAGAGGGCATGATTTCTGAGCTCTCTAATTTTCCTTCATATCCTTCAATGGAACACCTTTCTCTTTTTTTAGTCCCATCCCCTTTGGGCAACCATCGGTTTGTTCTCTATATCTGTGTGTCTGTTTTTATTTTGTTATGTTTATTCTTTTTTTTTAGGTCCCACATATAAGTAAGATTATATGATAGTTGTTTTTCTCTGTCTGACGCAATAACCTCTAGATCCATCTGTGTTGTCACAAATGGTAAGATTTTATTTTTTTATTATTGCTGAATAACATTCCATTCTAAATAAACACCACATCTTTTTTTTAACAGTTATTTATTGATTATTACAGAGAAAAGGGAAGGAGAGAGAGAGAAACTTTAATTATTTTGTTCCATTTATTTATGCATTCATTTGTTGATTCTTGTATGTGCCTGACCAGGGATCGAACCCACAATCTCGGAGTATCAGGAAGATTCTCTAACCAACTGAACTACCCCGCCAGGGCCCCACAGCCTCTTTATTTATTTGTCTATTGATGGACATCTAGATTGCTTTCATAACTTGATTATTGTAAATGATGCTGCAATGAACATAGTGGTGCACATAGCTTTTTGAATCAGTAGTTTTTTTCATGGGATAAATACCCAGGATTAAGATTGCTGGATCATATGGCAGCTCTATTTTTAATTGTTTTGAAGAATCTCTATACTGTTTCCCATAGTGGCTGTACTAATTTATAATCCTACCAACAGTCTTAGAGGGTTCTCTTTGCTCCACACTCTCACCAGCATTTGTTATTTGTTGATTTATTGATGATAGTCAATCTGACAAATGTGAGGTGATATTTCATTTTGGTTTCAGTTATCTCTCACTTTTTAAGAGAGGAAACTGAAGCTCAAAGGTTTTTTGTGCTGTTCAGTACAGTAGCTACTAGTCACATATGGTTATTTATTTTTAGATTAAATATGACTAAAAATCAAGGTCTTCATTCAGACTATACCTGCTATAAGAACTCAATAGCCATATGTGGCTAACAGCTATTGTTTAGACAGTGAAAAATTATAAAACATTTCCACAGTATTGTGGAGGTGCTATTGGACAGCCTGCGTTAAGTAACTCCACCTGATCCCATAGCTGGTAAGTCATGGAGTAGTGGTAGGAGAGCAGATCTGTCTGACTGCAAAGCCTACTCTTTCTACCAGCATGAGAATGGGCACCAAGAGTACTACCTGATTCTGAGCTAACAGTGTCCTAGACAAGGACTCACTGAGGATGGCCTGATCTAGCCATAACTGACCTGAGAATGCAGATTAATGAGCTTAATTTAAGCCTTGCTTAAGGGGCCAAGTAGGTAGCTGTGATTGAAATACAAGCTGATGTAGGACACAGGCAGTTACTAACGTGTTGACTTGGTCTACCCACAGTGTACATATAATTCATAGTCAAATTTTGAGAGTGAAAGAGACCACTATTAATAATTACACCAGACAACAGGCAAAAAGGTGACTGCACAGAGCACACTTGGTCATCCTGTTATTCAGGTGTCATGTATGATGTAAATATACAAAAGTTATTTTAAATTTACCTTCTTTTTTAAAAAAAAAACCTTATGTAATTATTCTCTTAGAATAATTAAAACTGAAGGCAATTAAAAACACATCTTTCCTTCATTGTTTAAGGACTAATGAATAAGTTTAAAAATTAAAGGTATAACAAATCTTTTCTATGTCATTAACCGAACAAAAAATGCCATCATAAAGTGATGAAGAGTATGTGCCACTGATAAACAGTGTAAAAATGAGAAGAAAATACGCCTATGATTTTTACTTAATAATACCACTTGGTCTCTGAGTGTTCTTGGATGACTCACTCAACTTGTCAGTACCTTAGTCTTCTCATCTGCAAAAGTAATCTATTGCCATCTAACAAATTACCCAAAACCTTAGGTGTGGTTTAGCTGGGTAGATCTAACTCAGGGTCACTCAGGAGGTGGCACTCAAGGTGGCAGCTGGGGCTACCGTCACCTCAAGCATGGCTGGGCTGAAGGATCTGCTTCTAAGCAGGAGGCTCCAGTTCCTCACTCCATGGGCCTCCCCACAGGGTTGCTCCTGGCATGACAGCTGACTCCCCCAGAGCAAAGGATCCAAGAAAAAATAGAGAGATCAGCCAAGAGGGAAGCCAGAGTGCCTTTTTAACCCAATCTTGGAAGTAATATAGTATCACTTCTGCCATGTATGGTTGGCTACACAAACCAATTGGCACAGTGAGGAAGGGAACTACAGAAGGGTGCATATACCAAGAGGAAAGGATTGGATATTATCTTGGCAGCTGGCTATCAAGTGCAAATTTGTTTTGTCTGGCCTTTTGTTTGGCCTCAAAAGTATAACAAAAGCAGAGTGAAGAATAACCAAATGATTGATGAGTGGACTCCAGATAAATGTTTGCTTTAAGAGGGAAAGACCCTGATGAATTATACATTACATTCTGTGTCTTAGAGAAAGAAGTCATTGCATGAGAACAAACTGCCACTGCCATTCAGTTATAAATCATACTTTGAGGAACCATTTGGGGATGCAAGAATGAAAGAAAAGAAGTAAAGCAATATATACTACTTGGAGTCATTTCATTTGGCTAAAAAGTTAACTCAAAATAATACCTCAAAAGAGACTCACGGAAGGCTAGATCTCCATATGAGTGAACACCACACAGAAAATCAGAGAGATGACCAGGATCCAGAAGATAATCTAGTGCTAGTCCAACCTCATGATCATCAGATGCAGAGAGTTTATGAGGCTTATTCAAATTATATAACTGGTTCACAGCAGAAGCAAGAGGAGAACACAGCCTCTTAATTTCTGATGTAGAATTTACGCACTTGTTACCAGCAGGGTAAACTTGACACATTTCCTTAACTTCTGTTGCCCTAGTGTCTTCGTCTACAAAATGGAGATAATATTAAAGCTTACCTTCTTAAGGTTGTTGTGAGGATGAAATTAGTCAAGGCAAATAAATTTATATTCATAAAATGCTTCTTCTCATTATTATTTTATTATCCACCATTGTGAATGTAAAAAGAGCAAATAGCATCCTTCCTTAGCAAGGAAGTATATGGCCTGGCTTATTTCCAAGCCTGGAGTCTGAACCACTGTAAGGACAGCTGAACAAGGACATTACCTGGTCCAGTAATGTGAAGTGGAGGCTTAAACGAGAGGCTTAAAGCCAGAAAAGCATGTCCAATGCAAGACTCCAAAACAAAGGAATCTAAAACTATCAGGAGGCATATAGGAAGATGAAGAGAAGCAGATTCAAGTGGGCAAACAAGAGGTAGGTTTGCAATCATTCCTGAGATGGGGTGTAGCTTTCTGCAACAGATGTTGCATATTCCCCATTCATGCTTTTGTGGGAATGGCAGGGTATTTTTTAATTTTTAAAAATTTTATTATATTTGCATTCCTTTTATTTTTACATAAAGAAATGTTATGTGACAAGATATTGTTTTTTTATTTTGAGTAGTGATTCTAAAAAGTAATTTCTGAATTCAACTATATGATGTTCTGGAAAAGGCAGTAGTATGGAGATGATAAAAAGATTAGTGTTTGTCAGAGATTAGTGGGTTAGAGAGCATGAGTTGGCAGAGCACAGAGGATTTTTAGCACAGTGAAATTATTCTGTATGATATTATAGTGGTGGAGCATGTCATTATATATTTGTCCAAACCCATACTATGTACACCAAGAGTGAACCCTAGTGTAAACTCTAAGCTTTGGATGGTAATAATCTGTCAATGTTTGTACATCAATTGTAAAAAATGTACCACTCTGCTGTCTGATGTGGGTAGTGGGTGAGGCTGTCTGGGGATGGAGTAGGGGAAACAAGGGACATATGGGAACTCTCCGTATCTTCCACTCAATTTTATTATGCTCCAAAACTGCTCTAAAGTAAACTCTACTTTTTAAAGTGGTTTTTCTTCTTTTAAGATTTTGTTATGAATTTTTTCAAAAATACAAAAGTAGAAAAAAAATAGAATGAATATGTTAAGTCAGTTTCAGTAATTATAAACCTATATCCAATCTTGTTACTCACTTCCCTCCACCCCACTAGGCTTCCTTTATTTATTTATTTTTTTAAACTAATCACTACTTAAATTTTTTTTTAAATTTATTGATGAGAGAAAGAGAGAGAGAGAGAGGTACTGATTTGCTGTTCACTTATTTGTGCATTCATTGGTAGTTTCTTGTATGTGCCCTGATTGGAGATCAGACTTGCAACCCTTGGTATATCAGGACAATGCTCTAACCAACTGAGCTACCAGGCCAGAGCCCCACTGGGCTATTTTGAAACAAATCTCAGACATCAAGCCATTTCATCAATCCAGGTTAATTTCTAGTAGCTGAGAAAGACAAAAAGCAGAGCAAGGATTCACTGCAACAAAGGGTCTCAAAAAGCTTCATCATTTTCCTAATTATAGAATAGCTAAACATGGAAATTTCATATATTCAGTTCATATTCAGTCACCTAAACTAATCGTGTGAATTAGTTGGACCTGAATTATTTTATTGTTTTTGCCTTTACATTTCTTCCATTTATGTCTAAACACTTCTGGATAGTTTTCCCTATATCCACCATATCTCCCTCTTTCCCAACCTTTAAATTTAATTTTTTTCTATGCCCTCTAAATAAAATCTGTTGATAGAAATTAGGAAATATCATGACCACTGTACTGACAAAGTGAATGACTTACAAAAGTGCTAAAAAAGAAAATATATAACACTACAAAATAGTGTCTAATTTTTCTTATGATTCTTTAATAAATTTTAAGAAGTAAAGCCCATGTTTTTATTACCGTACTTTTTTTGGCATGGAGACATCTCTTTATGGACAGGGTTCTTGTTTACCACTCATGTAAGCTATTATGAGGCACAGCTTGGCCTTCAGTCCTGGAAGGAAGTCAGTGACCTTAGCTTCCTCAGGGACTAGCTAAGTAACTTCATATGATATGCTTAGAAACACTGACAACAACGTCACTTGATAAAGATGGGCAGGGCTGGAAATCTCCTCTTTGATAAATATTATTGTAGGACATAGTGCAATAGGGATCTCTTTTTAAACATGGTATTCTAATACCATGTTTATCACCAACCTACCAACACTCCACAAAAACTACAATATGGGAATTGAAAAGATAACATAGCCAAAGAATAAAGAAAACAGGAGAGTAAAAAACAAAAAGAGAAAGAAAATTGAGATGAAAAGATAGCAGATGAAATGCCAAAACAATTTTGGAAGCTGGAAAGGAGACAGATGAACAATAATAACTGTTGTAGCATACTAAAGAAAGGTGAACTTGAACTGTAGCCAGAGAAAAAAAGCCAATAAAAAGTAAGGTATTTCTCACTACAAGGCACCTAGGCACCTTCCACCCCTTAACCTTGCCACTGAAGCAGGGAAGCACCAGGCTCATCTACTGGGGAAGATGTTAGAAGTGAGGCTAAAACCTAGAGAATTAATTAAGATTCTATGTGAAAAGCAAGTATAATTATAAACATCAAGACCACCATGCCCTGTGGAGCCAGGCTAGTGGCATTTCCCACTCTGGCAGAAGGGAGGTTGAGTCTCTTTGGACCATAGAGACCATGGAAATGGAGACATTAGGCACAGCTGTAGCAAGGGACCAAGCTGACAGCAAGTAAGGAAATCTTCATCCTCACAAGTGAGAATTTCAAATCTACTCCCCTCCACCACTTATCTCCATATGGCTTTCTGAACAGGAGAGGCAGACTAAATCTCTCAGCAGAATTTCTGACTGGAGAAACTGATCAAATAAAGAAAAAAAGAAAGGATATTGATATTCTGGAGCCTCACCTTGACAATGCAGAGATGGGGTTCACTGGCCAGTGAAGCCTGCTGTGCACAGGGATTCTGAGCAGCATTTAAGGGGTGGTTTGCTGGCTGCAGAGCTTCAGAGACTGGCTTTTAGACTGCCCTGGTGATTTCTTTTTTAAAAAATTTTCTTAAAGTATGTTTTATTGATTATGCTATTACAGTTGTCCCAATTTTTCGCCCTTTTCCCCCCTCCACCTGGTACCCCTTTTCCCTCCAACAATCCCCCTCTTTATTTCATGTCCATGGGTCATGCATATAAGTGCTTTGGCTCCTCCATTTCCTGTACCATTCTTAACATCCTCCTACCTATTTTGTGCCTACCAATTATGCTTTTTAACTCCTGTATCTTTTCTGCCATTCTCCCCACTCTCCACTGATAACTGTCCATGTTATCTCCATGTCTATGATTCTGTTCTTGTTCCAGCTGTTTGTTTGCTTTGTTTTTTTTTTTTGTTTTTAGGTTTAGTTGTTGATAGTTATGAGTTTGTTGTCATTTTACTCTTCATAGTTTTGATCTTCTTTTTCTTAGGTAAGTCCCTTTAACATTTCATATAATAAGGGCTTGGTGCTAATGACCTCCTTTAACTTGACCTTATCTGGGAAGCACTTTATCTGCCCTTCCATTCTAATTGATAGCTTTGCTGGATAGAGTAACCTAGGTTGTAAGTCCTTGCTTTTCATCACTTTCAATACTTCTTGCTCGTCCCTTCTAGCCTGCAAAGTTTCTTTTGAGAAATCAGCTGATAGTCTTATGGGAACTCCATTGTAGGTAACTATCTGCTATTTCCTTGCTGCTTTTAAGACTCTCTCTTTATCTTTAACCTTTGACATTTTTTAAAAAGTATATGTTATTGATTATGCTATTACAGTTGTCCCTATTTTTTCTCCTCTTTATCCCTCTCTGCCCTGCACCCCCCAGCCTCCAGCATTATGCCCACCCTTAGTTCATGGGTTGTACTTCTAAGTTCTTTGGTTCTCCATTTCCTATACTATTCTTAACCTCCCCCTGCCTATTTTGTGCCTAACAATTATGTTTCCTATTCCTTGTACCTTTTCCCCCCATTCTTCCCCTTCACACTGATAATCCTCTATGTGATCTCCATTTCCATGTTTCTGTTCCTGTTCTAGTTTGCTTACTTTTTGTTTATGTTGTTTAGGTTCAGTTGTTAACAGTTGTAAGTTTGTTGTCATTTTACTGTTCATAGTTTTTGATCTTCTTCTAGTTCTTAGGTAAGTCCCTTTAACATTTCATATAGTAAGGCCTTGGTGATGATGAATTCCTTTAACTTTACCTTATTTGGGAAGCACTTTATCTGCCCTTCCATTCTAAATGATAGCTTTGTGCATAGAGTAATCTTGGTTGGAGGTCCTTGTCTTTCATGACTTCGAATACTTCTTTCCAGCACCTTCTTGCCTGTAAGGTTTCTTTTGAGAAATGAGTTGACAATCATATGGGAACTCCTTTGTAGGTAACTGTCTCCTTTTCTCTTGCTGCTTTTAAGATTCTCTCCTTATCTTCATTCTTGGGTAACTCAATTACCATGTGTCTTGGTGTGTTCTTCCTTGGGTCCAATTTCTTTGGGACTCTCTGGGCTTCCTGGACTTCCTGGAAGTCTATTTCCTTCTCCAGATTGGGGAAGTTTTCCTTCGCTATTTGTTCAAATAAGTTTTCACTGTCTTGCTCTTCCTCTTCTCCTTCTGGCACTCCTATGATTCAGATGTTGGAATATTTAAAGTTGTACCAGAGGTTCCTCAGCCTTTCCTCATTTTTTTGAATTCTTGTTTCTTCATTCTGTTCTAGTTAGATGGTTATCCCTTCCCTCTGTTCCAAATCACTGATTTGAGTCCTGGTTTCCTTCCCTTCACTGTTGGTTCCCTGTACATTTTCCTTTATTTTACTTTGTATCACCTTCACTTCTTCCTTCATATTGCAACTGAGCTCAATCAATTCTGTGAGCATCCTGATTACCAGTGTTTTTTTTTTTAAATCATGTTTATTCTGTTACAGTTGTCTCAATTTTTCCCCCTTTGCTCTCCCCGCCAATCCCACCCAGTCCCCCTCTCCCACAGTCAATTCCAACTCTGTTGTCCATGTCCATGGGTCATTCATACATGTTCTTTGTTTAGTCCTTTCTCCTTCTTTCCACCATTTTTTCCCTTCCCCTTCCCCTTCCTTTTCCCCTCTGGTCACTTTCTGTATGCTCCATGTTTCCTTGCCTTTTGATTTATTTTATTTGTTAGTTTATTTTGCTGAATAGGTTCCACTTATAGATGAGATCGTATTAGTCTTTCAATGAGTGGCTTATTTCATCTAGCACAACATTCAATAGTTACATCCATGTTGTCACAAAAGGTAGAATTTCCTTATTCCTTTCTTTCTTTCTTTCTTCTTTCATTCTTTCTTTTTTAATGCAGGTTGATTTTATTTTTTAAATGTCAAGATCCATTATAAAAATGTTTAAAAAATTAAATCTATTATAAAGTCTCAGCAATTAAAACATGACACCAGCACAGAAATAATCAAGTATATCAAGTATGAAATAAAATGAGCATTGTAGAAACAAATGTATATATCTGTATAATAATGTAATGTCTGATTAAATTGATATTTCAAAACAACAGGGAAAATAAGGCTTATTCAACAAATGAGGTGCATGGACCACTATTACTTGAAATAAAACAAATATAGTGCCCTATTTTACACATTATACAAAAAATATTCAGGTGAGATAAAAGTCAATATGTAAAATGTAAAGAGTTTTAGGAGAAAATACAAAATAATATTTTTCATTCGTAGAAGTAACATATTCAAACCCAGAAGCTCTAAAGTAAGATATTGACAATATGACCATATTAAACATTCAAGACTATATAGTAATATACATTTTTTAAAAAGTTAAAAGAAAAGTAATAGAATAGGAAAGTATTTGCAACACATCTAAAAAAGGGTTAATAGTTTGTGCTTTTTAGGGAAAAAATTCTGCAAACATTTAATCAAAAAATGGATAAAGAATACCAAAAAATCATTTAAAGCTTTTTTTAAATATAATAGAAATAAACAAGCAATATACAAAAACAGATTTACTTTCAACAAATAATAAAGTAACCATTAAAATAACACATCACTGTCACAATCAGATTAAGTATTACAAATATTGGTAATATCAAGCATTGGTGACTGTGAAAGGAACTGGGTATTCATAGATTCTTTTTCCTCATCTTCTTAAAGCAGTCTTGAGTAGATTTTGCAGTGCTGGTTTGATGGAGCTGTATTCTTTTTGCCTTCTTTCATCTGGGAAACTCCTTATTTCACCTTCCATTTTAATTGAGAACCTTGCTGAGTAGAGCAGTCTTGGTTGCAGGCCTTTGCTCTTCATGACTTGGAATATTTCTTGCCATTCCCTTCTGGCTTATAGTGTTTCTGTTGAGAACTCAGCTGCTAGCCATACCAGGGCTCCCTTATATGTTACTACCTCTTTCCCCCTTGTTTCCTTCAGGACTCTCTGTTTGTCTTTGATATTTGCCATTTTAATGAGGGTGTGTCTTGGAGTGGGCCTCATTGGGTTCCTCTTGAATGGCACCTTCTTTGCTTCCTGGACTTGTGTGACTTTTTCTCTCCTCAAATTAGGGCAGTTTTCCATCATTATGTTTTCAAAGAGGTTCTCCATCCCTTCCTCCTCTTCTTCTCCTTGTGGTATCTCTATTATATGGATATGATTACATTTCAGGTTGTCCTGCATTTCCCTAAATGCCTCTTCATTCTTTTTTGAGTCTTTTTTCATTTTCTTGCTCTTTCTAAGCACTTTTTTCTACCTTGTCCTCCAGCTCACTGATTTGATCGTCGGCTTCATCTAGCCTGCTTTTGGTTCCTTCTACTGTGTTCTTCAATTCAGAAACTGTATTTTTCATTTCCTCTTGCTTCTTATTGATAGTTTCTATGTCCTTTTTCATGCTCATATAATTTGCAGTAAGTTCCTCATAGTTTCCCTGTAGTTTTTGTAATTCTCTCTGAGCTCACTGAGCTCAGTGAGCTTCCTTAGAACTGTTGTTTGGAACTCAATATCTGACAGTTTACTTGCCTCCATTTCATTTAGTTCTCTTTGTAGGGGTTCCTCCTTTCCCTTCGATTGGGGGGGTGTTTCTTTTTCTTCCCATTATTTTTGAGACTCTTTTTTTTTGCTTCTGCTTCTTAAATTGATCTTTCTTGATTTCCTGAACTTGTGGTGTGAACTTCTATGGTAACAGATCACAGTTTTTCCTTTCTTGATCTGTCTCTGATGATGTCAGATGTTGACCCTCTCTGACCTTAGGCAGTCTGTTTGAGACTTCCAGGAATCACTGTCTGTGACTGTCTGTTTCAGCTGTTAATCTAGTCACTCTGCACTCAGGAGGCCAGCTTAGAGACACTGCAGGGTGGGGCTGAGTCCCTCCTGGGGGCAGAGTTATTGGGTCCTCTCATGCTGCTGCTGCTCAGGGGTTTGGTTGGCCTGAGCCAGATGACTGCTGGCGTATCAAAGAGGAGTCAGTACTGGGATCCTGCCGGCTACTCTCTCTGTTCTCTCCCCAAAGTCTTCATCTCCAGTCTCTTTTCAAGAGTCTCTATACCACTCTGTGCCCCCTTTAACCAGGTATCTACTATCTGTGGCTGCCACTCTGTACTCAGCGGGGCCAATTCTCTCCTGGGGGTGGGGCTATTGTGTCCTCTCACACTGTTGCCACTCCTGCCTGAGCAAGATGGCTGCTGTCGCATGGGGGATGAGTCAGCTCTGGAATTCCACCAGCTACTCTCTCCGTTCTCTTACCAGTGCCTCCTTCCCCTGTCTCTCCTTTGGCATCTCTAGCCCACTCTGACCCCCCCCCCTTTGTTGGAGACCAGGGCAAGTGGCTGCAAATAAAAATTTGTGCGTTGGGCCTTTAAATGGTTCTTTGCTTCTCCAGCCACCTGTCTCTGGCAGAGAGCAACCCTGCCACTTTTCTCAGCTGGCTGTTATCTGTATACTTTTTGAGCTCTAGTGCTGTAGGCTGGAGATCCCCACTTATGATGTAGAACCCGCTCTCCTCAGGGGGCTCCAACTGGCTGTTTCAATACCCTTCATGTGCTGCCACCCATGGGCACCCTGCCTGCCTTCTTGAGTCTCTACCACACTCCTTACCAGTTAGGTTGTGCTAAAGCTGATTCTTCTTTCTGTCCAAGGTTATAAGTCTCCTCTCTCATTAATTGTTTAGTTGTTTGTTCCCAGTGATTTCTCCACAATTTAGTTGTAATTCCAGTTTACTCCTAGGAGGAGGTCAGTGTGATTCTCCCCCTGATTACCAGTGTTTTGAACTCTGCATCAGATAGGCTGGCTATCTCTGTTTTGCTTAGCTCTTTTTTGGGAGTGTTGTTCTGTTCTTTGATCTGGGCCATATTTCTTTGTCTTGGCACATCTTTTACATTGTAAGGGGGCAGAGCCTTAGGTATTCGCCATGGTGGGACAACCATCTTCACTGGGTTGTGGCGCTGTCTGTGGGGAAGGGGTCTGAGAGGGAACAATGCCGCTTACCTGGCTCTTGCCCTGCTTTCTGTCACTGCCCTTGCTTCTCACAAGCACATTGTGCCCTTCAGGTGCTAATTCCCACATGGGTGGATTTACATTCTAGGACCCCATGGGCCTCTCCAATGGACTCTCCTGTGAGACTGGGAATTTTTCCCACTGCTGCAACCCTGACAGATTTTTACAGCCAGGGGTTTTGAGTCTTTAGTTTCCTGTGCTAGAACCCTAGGTTTCATGGTCTGTCTCATTCCCCTGTTGTTCCTCCTGGCTTATCTGTGCACAAATGTGGGATACCCTACTCTGGTCCACCAGCCACCGCCTCAACGTGTGTCCTCTCTGTCCCCATCTCTGCCCCTCTGACTGGTCTAGATGAATATTTCTTTAATTCCTTGGTTGTTGGACTTCCACGTAGTTTGGTTTTCTGGCAGTACTGGTCGTTGTTTGTTTTGTTTTTAAATTGGTTGTTATCCTTCTTTCGGTTGTGGGAGGAAGTGAAACATCTCTGTCTATGTCTCCACCTTGGCCTGATCTCTGTCACCTTTGGCATTTTAATTATGATATGTCTTGGTGTGTTCCTCTTTGGGTCCAACTTTTCTGGGACTCTCTGTGCTTCCTGGGCTTGTATATCTATTTCCTCTGCCAAATTAAGGAAGTTTTCTTTTATTATCTTTTCAAATAAGTTTTCAGTTTCTTGCTCTTCCTCTTCTTCTTCTGGCATCCTTATGATTCAGATATTGGCATATTTGGAGATGTCTGAGAGTCTTCTCATTCTCTCCTTGTTTTTTTTAGTTCTTTTTCTCTTCATTCTTTACTGGTTGACTGTTCCAAATCATTGATTTCAGTCCTGGTTTCCTTCCCTTCACTGTTGGTTCCCTGTGGATTTTTCTTTATTTCATTTAGTGTAGCCTTCATTTCTTCCCTTATATGTTTGTCATACTCAATAAGTTCTCTTAGTATCCTTATCACCAGTCTTTTGAACTCTGCATCTGATAGGTTGGCTATCTCTGTTTCACTTAGCTCTTTTTCGAGAGTGTTTTTCTTTTCTTTCATTTGGGCCATATTTCTTAGTCTCCTCAATTTGGCAGCCTCCCTGTGTTTGTTTCTGTGTATTAGATAGAGCTGCTTTGACTCCCTCTCTTGGCACACCTGCTAATTGTAAGAGGCGAAGCCTTAGGTATTCACCAGGGTGGGGCAACCTGCTTCACCACGTTGTGGTGCTGTATGTGGGGGAGGGGTCAGAGAGGGAACAATGCCACTTACTCAGCTCTCACCCCATTTCCAGTCATTTCCTCCACTTCCTGTATGTGACTGACACCCTTCTAGTTGCTGCCTTGATGCTGAATCTCAGAGTGGGTGGGTTTGCATACATTCTAGGACCATGTGGATTCTTAAAACTTACTCTCTTGAAAGACTGGCAATTTCTACTACTACCCTAACACCCCCTGGTTTTTATAGTTAAAAATTATAAAGCTTTATTTTTCCAGTTCTAGAACCCTGAGCTGTGTGGTCTGGCTTAAGGCTGGGATCACTTACTCCCCATGTGTCCCTCCTGGTGTTTATATGCCACATGTGAATGTTGAACCACCCATTCCACTAGCCCCCACTGCCTCACCACTGCTATCTTACCACTGCTACACTTTGTCCTCTCCATCTAGACTCCGTCCCTCCTACACAGCTGGATGAATATTTCTTCTTTAGATCCTTGGTTGTTAGACTTCCATAAATTTTTATTTCCTGGCAGTTCTTGTTTCTAGTTTTTAAGTTAGTTGCAAGGAGGTAAAACTTATCTACTTATGCCTCCATCTTGGCCAGAAGTCCTGTCCTGGTGATTTATTAAGCTACTCAATAAACATCCACAGATTCTCTCTTGTTTAAATTAATCAGAAGAAATTTTGTTGTTCACAAAACTCTAGAAATATACTATACAATGATAAATAAAATGCTAGCCATACATTAAAATTATGAAGTTCACTAATGTGTGGTCATATACAAAGAGCTCCAAGGTATATTGTTAAACAAAAGCAAAAGATACAAAACAGTGTGTGGTATTCAAAAATAAATAAAATATATAGGAAGGACCCTTGGTTTCAAAGGAATAAACCAACTTAATAAGCCTCCAAAATATCACCACAGATTGTGAGTCAGATCATCATAGTGGAAAAAACAAAACCTTTACATGAAACATACCTGTGTTCAAACCCTAGTTTTGACAATGACTAGCTGCTAGGTATTTGGCAACTCTCTTATCGTTACTTTCTCTGAAGCTCAGTTTAGACACACTTACATAATGACAATATCTGGTCCTGTCACCATAAGAACTAAAAGAAAAAGTAGGTAAAGCTTTGAACGTAGTGCCTGGCCCAGAGTAGGCTCTCAGTAAACGGTACTCCACTTAGCTACTGATATTCTCCGTCTCTCTTATGTGGATCGAACACCTTAAACCCTTCTTTGGTTTAAATCATGGGGTGTTTGAGAGAAGTAGAGGAAAGCTGAAATAGGTAATGGGATTTGTTGTCTATCCTGCATCAAAGCAGTGTATACATTGACAATTATGTTCTGGGCTGTGGGACCTTAATATTATGTGGGCGGGGGGGAGAAACTTAGCTGGCATTCTTTTCTTCATTCCCAAGAAGGTCTGACAAACACAATATAAAAATGGACACCCCCTCCCAGTAAAGCAGGTAGGCATAGATGACTGGACCAATGAGATTGGAATAGCCAAGTCAACCAGGCTTAAGGCTGTGTGAGTCTAAGTGCCCATTCACAATGGCAATGTGCTGGATAAGCTGGGAAACCAGTAACAAGTGGGTAGCTCCCACAGATACTACCGGACTCCCTACAACCCAGCCACAGATGTGACACTGACATATCAATCCAGCTGCTTGAGAGTCTGCTTCACAGGCAAGTAGACTTAGGAGAAAAAAATTCTGTATACTCTAATTCTTAAAGTTGTGATTGGGAAGATGCTTATGATATACTATTAAGTGAAGTGGAAGAATAGATTAAAATGCAATGTATGGAGATCTCTGTGTGTGTGTATATCTTATACAATCTCCGTAAAAGACCCAAAGGGAATATGCCAAAAAATCAGCAATAATTTGAAGTTGAAAACAAGACCTCAGAGAAATCCAAATCCTGGGAAAGAAAAATACAACCATTCTGAAGGGTAAGAGTTAATAAATAAACTAAACCAAACCCCATAAAATTCACTTTAGTTTTGGCCAGAAAAAAAAATCAAAGTAACCACACTAATAACACTGAACTAAATAACCCTTAGTCTGCTGATTGGTAGAGTTTGGTTCTTGGTTTAGATAAGGATCTTGAAGATTGTTTCTGGGTGTGTCTGAAGAAGACAGTAGGATAGTGAAAGTTGGAACTCCAAAACCCTACAACTCTTATTTTTGTTTCTCCTTTACTCAGAAAGCTGATACTCTGGGTTCAGTCTTACCCTTTGAATTGCAATGCTCAAGAAGAAGAAAACAAAGAAAAGTTTTGCTGATGAGCATACGGAGATAGGCTTGGAGAAGTTAGGCTATCATTATATGCTTTTACCTTGCCGCTGGAAAGAGATGTTGTTTGTGCTTAAGGATTTTTCAGAGCAGCAAATTACTTGTGGTATTGTAAGCAGCATGTGAAAACAGGAATTACATGTTTAAGTGGTAATATCCTACTAGCTATAACTTAAATGACATTCTCTTTTCCTGCCCAGAGGAGCCAATGATATTCATAACTGGAATGCCTGAATAACATTGCTAATGAGAATAGTAACAAGTCTTAAATACTAAATATCAATACAAAGTATTATTTTATAAATTTTGCATCAACCCTATGAGTTTATAGCATTATTTATTCAATTTTACAGAGGAGGAAACAGGTTTATGGAGATTAAATAGCTTGCCCAAAGCCACACAAACCAAGGCAGACTGACAGGGAAGCCCAGGCTCCTAACCACTAGCTGATGTGGTCTTACCACAGCCAGCTGTAAGAAGCCACACACCCCGAATGGCTTAAGTTGTCAGGTCACCTCTTCTTCCCGCCTCTCGGTCTACTGACCCCCACCTTCCACCATCCCCACTATCCCCACTATTGTCTACTACACACTACCATGATGTCCAGGGCAAGTCTAGAACTATTGAAAAGTTTGACTCTGCTGAGGTCAGACAGACTGAGGTGAGAAAACAGGTATTTTTCTTTAAAGAATTCATATTTAGAACAAGACTTTTAAGTAAGCCAGGAATAACTTAGTCTTTAAAGTAATATAATTTAAAAATGGGCAGAGGACCTGAATAGGCATTTCTCCAAAGAAGACATACAGATGGCCAATAGACACGAAAAGATGCTCAACGTCATTAATCATCAGAAAGATGCAAATTAAAACCACAATGAGTTATCACCTCACACCTGTCAGAATGACTATCATCAATAAATCAACAAACAAGTTCTGGTGAGGATGTGGAGAAACAGGAACGCTGGTGCCCTGTTAATGGGAACAAAGATTGGTGGGGCCACTGTGGAAAACAGTATGGACATTCCTCAAAACACTAAAAATGGAACTAATGATCCAGCGATTCCACTTCTCGGTATTTACCTGAAGAAATCCAAAACACTAATTTGAAAAGACATATGGACCTCTATGTTCACTGCAGTGTTATTTACAATTGCAAAGATTTGGAAGCAACCCAAGTGTCCATTAATAGAGGAATGGATAAAGAAGATGTGGTACATACATACAATGGAATGTCACTCAGCCATAAAAAAGAATAAAATCTTATCATTTGTGACAACATGGATGGATCTAAAGAGTATTATGCTAAGTGAAATAAGTCAGATAAAGTGATAAAGTAATGCCACAAATCATTTATAAGGCAATAATTGTGTGTGTCTGCAAGTGGGTGTACTCACATGCATGTTTATTTGGACAAATTTTGATTTCTTGATATTCAGTTTGGATTGGTATGTAGAACACATATAAAGTATATTTTAGAATTATCCATCAGAATATATATAATAAAAACAAAATTCGAGAACCCTGTTGGATTTATTATGAAATAGAGAATATTTTATTTAAAAAAAAGTAAACAGAATGGGACAAAGCCTAAATATTACTTATGAATAAAAAACAGGAAAGCTACTTTAAGAGATCTTTATACAAAATGTGCAAAGGAATCTGACTGAGATGGTTATTCTGAAGAGGATGAAGTGATTTATTCTGTGTAGACAAATAACCAAGTAGTTATGCTGTATGACACATCCAGACAGACATCCAATCCACCAGTTTAGTTGTTTTGGGATAAGTAGAACTGATTGATTGGTTTCTGAAAAGTGCAGATCTTAATTCTAAGAATTCTTAGCATAGAAAACAAGTGGGTAGGTGGTAAGTTATGATTTACTAAATGATCCTAAGCTTTTAACGCACAGGCATTTGTAAAATATTTTTTTTGCAAAGGTTCTGCAAGAAATTTCATAAAAAGCTGAAATTGATTTGTACTCCAATATCTTTTCAGATTTTTGTTCATATTTTACAAATATGCATAATCAAATATAAACATATTAGACTAGGCTATATTTGCTGAGTAGTTTTACCGATATCTGTTTTTTTAAATATTACTTCTCCATAATGAGATGAAAAATAAACACTTCCAAATATATATTCAAGTGCTTTGAAAGTTAGTGGTTGTATTTGCCTTTTATTAATCAGTGTTGGGTTTGGTACATAGCGTACATGTTAAAGGAAATAGCATCTGAGAATATTGTAAGTTCCATAAGAGCAGGGACCATGCCTGTTTTGTTCACTGATAAGAGTGGTGGGCTTTAACCCTAACTGCCTGAGTTTCATCCTGCCACTGGCACTTTTTAGGGATGTGACCATGGGTGAGTTATTCAGCCTTTCCCTACACATCAGGATGTGTAATTTTCAGATCATCCATTTGCAAAATGGGTGATGATTACTGAGGTATCTACCCATAGGAATGCTGTGAGAGTTAAATGACTGACTGACATGCAAAGTGCTTCAAACGGAGGATGATGCAAATAAAGATTAGCTACCATTCTTCACAGTGGTATCTGTAACCAGACTCAAAGTAAACATTTGTGGGCTGAATAAATGAATGACCAAGAATTTATTTCTCTTTTGGATTTGTTAACGGGTTTAAACTCTATGGTAATTCCGTGGTGCTGACATAGAGTAGGTACTTTCTATTGTCAAATGTATAAAGATATTAGATCTACCAGAATAAAAGATGCCTAACTTAGAAAAATCACACATGAACACATAATATTCTATCTAACTCAATTGCAATCACATTTGGTTTTGATTAGATATCTTTAATAATTTTATAGATAAGAAAAATTGCCTGACGTTAATAGAGTACTATGGAAAGTGAGTGAGACAGTGGGTAACCCAGTAGACAATTAGGTTACCTCAAGACATGAACCAGACTTTTAATACTAAAAAAGAGAGGATTGGAGGGAGGGACTTTTAATTGTTATTTATTTGCTTTAAATACACTTTAAAATCACAGAACTGACACTAATTTTCAACCGGATAGAGGTTTAGCCAGTGAATGCTCGTATTCAGTGCTATATCAGATAGCTATGAAACACCTAAACTCAAATTACAGTATAAACAAAATTCCCTCCAGTGTTGGCTATAGCTCATGCTCCATTCCCTGGGGAATGTGGACATTCTGTCTCCTGTTGCCCATAGCATCAAAGTACTCGGGAAGTCTGGTTTATAAATGTCGTCAGGTGAGTTCAAATGGGACAGATTCAAGGAAACTTACTTCACTGCTGGTAGTGATATAAACTGGCACAGCCACCATGGAAACAGTATGGCAATTCCTCAAAACATTAAGAATAGAATTACCATATGACTGGTGATCCCTCTTCTGGGTAGCTACCCAAATAGTACAGATTCTCAGTGGCAACATTTTGTACCATTTCTCATTTTATGTCATTCAATTCATTTGAATTGCCAAGTCAGAAAAAAAGATGAACTCAGTCTGGTATAGTCACTAGATAAAATACAGGATGCCTAGATAAATTTCAATTTCAGATAAACAGTATTTATTTTTAGTATAATTGTGTTCCAAACATTGCTTGGGACATACAATAAAAATTTATTTGTTGTTTATTTGAAATTCAAATGTAATTGAGTGTCCTGTATTCTTATTTGCTAAATCTGGCCACTCAAATTCTACTCATAATAAGCCCATGAACTTTCATTGTAATCACTGTTGCCAAGCATTCTGTGCAAAAGGATGAGGAAGCATGATGGGATAAAGTAAATCCTTCAATACACTGGCTTCCAGTCAGTCCTCATTTTCAGCTCAAGTCTCATTCTGACATCTGGCATATTATTAAATGAAAAGTATGTTACACAATGTTATATAACATGTATATATGTGCATATATACTTACATATGTATATAAGGGCATAGAAAAAGATCTGAAAGGAAATAAAACAGTTCACAAGGATTATTCTTAGGGAAATTAATGTTTCCAAGAAGAGGGAAAGAAAGACTTTATATTTTGTTTAACTTTTAAACTTTGAGTGCATATTAACATGTTATTTCTAATTAAATATGTATGTGCATACACAGATAAAAAATAAATCCACATATGGGAATTTCAGTTGGTTTTTATTTGTGAATCCCATAAAGTACTTAGCACAGTGTTCTGACATTGTAGGTACTCAATAAATATCTGTCACATAAATACATAAATATCTCGAATGAAAACAGACACTGCTATTGAAGTATAATTTCCAAAATTTGTGAGTCACGAATCGCATACAAGTATAAAGGGAACATATGTCAAAGATCTCATTAAATGTATTCATTAATGAGGGAGCCAAAAAAATGTTAAATTTAGTTCACATAGCATTTTGACTAAAAATGACACATATTCTCCATTAAACAGAGTTCACTTACATTATATCAAACTTCAACAAATTAATTTTCCTCCCTAGAGTTGTGAAATAGCTTAATCAATTGAATGATTGCTATAGACTGAATGTTTGTGCTCCCACAAGTTTGTATGCTGAAACCCTACCCCATAAAATATGATGGTATAGGAAATGGAGCCTTTGGGAGGTGTTAGGATTAGATGAGGTTGTGAGGATGGAGCCCTCATGAATGGGATTAGTGACCTTATAAGAACAATGAGAGAGATTTTCTCCTCTCTCTGCTCTCTGCCATGTGAGGACACAAGAAGTCAGCAGTGTGCAACCTAAAACAGGGCCCTCACAAGAACTCAGCCATGTTGGCACCCTGATCTTAGACTTCCAGCCTCTAGAACTGTGAGAAATAAATTTCTGTTATCCACGTGCAACACAGTCTATGGTATTTTTGTTATGGCAGCCTGAGCTGATGAAGACAACAATGAAAGGGTCTGTCCTTCTACAGTGTCACACAATCACCAGCTGGACTGCTAGGTAGTATCCCACACACACTGCAAGGACAGCCAGGAATCCCTTTTGCTCATTTCCAAAATTTCATGAGCTTTTCCTGACACCACTCTGTAAGCCATCATTTGTTTTCTTGGTGTTTTGAAACACAAGAATCTGTTATCTAATATATTTCAATGATTTAATAGTCTGAGTAATTTCTTTAATCCACATCCATGCAGACTGATACTGCTCATGCATTGTGTTGACAAGGTATGTAAGATAATTCAAAGTTTTGCCTTACAAAAATCCCAGTGTCTTTGTATAAAATGTTCTCATTGCACCAGTAATCTCCTTCTTAAATATACTGGAAATAACTTGGCAAAACCCAGTTTGTAAGTCATTCTGGCATTTGATCCCTAAACACAACAACCTAGTATTTACAGTCTGTGTGGTAGGTTGCTGCTAGGTTTGTTGACAAAAAACGAAAACACACCCTGCAGTATTTGGTTTTTCTTAAGCATCTTAGGTTAGCAACCTCTCCTGGTCCAACTAAAGATACACTGGTAGATGTCCTGTTCCCAGCTCTTCCCAACTGCCTGGAGGCCACAGTGAAGATAACAGTCTCTTTTCACTTCCATACATCAATCTATCTCAGTTAAACACAGAAAAATGTGTAAGATACTAAATGATCAAGGCATACATTTTGTTGTTAACGGGGTGGATGAGATTAATCTCTGCAATAATTTGGGATATTTTTATTTACTTGGGGAGTAAATCAATTAAATCTGTTAAAATATATCCTAGATTTCATCCATCTTTAAATTTTCATGCTGTGACCTTTAATCAATTTTACTATCCTTAGAAAGCACAATTTTCTGGGTTCCTTAAGCTGATACAATGTAGCTATATATATTTTTGTAAATAATGGCTAGAATGGCATGACAACAGAGATAAATGTCAAAGTGGTGATAGTATACATTATAAACAACCATCTATTACAAGACCACCAGGAGGTATGGACCCTAGTGTGTACTGTATTCTTTGCCCATTTGTCCTCTCGATCATTAGTATCTGAGTTATACTATTTAAAAAAGGTACATTAACAGGGGTCCACTAGTGGAGGATAATGTGCTCAGATTGCTGGGTTGCCTGTCTGGTCTGACCCTACATCTCTTGTAAGTAAATCACCCTAAAATAAATTGTATTATATTCTATAGAATTGCCTGCATAGTTTTTTGGTCTTAAGCTACATTTTTGTCATGTTGGCCAGTACACCTTTGTTCCACTGTCAGGTACATAAAAAGTTATGCATTTAATAGGAAAGTCACTAGTCACTTTACTAAAAAGAAGAAAAGTAAATATATTTGGGACCATCTGAAAAAATCCAAGACATGTGATCTTAGGGAACCTAACCAACAATAGTCAACCCTTAAAGTGCTATACTACATTGACTCAATTAAACCATCATTGTAAAAATGCATACATAATTATATATACTGCTAATAAAAATAAAATGGCCAGTTAAAATATGAGTGTTTCTTTTTAAATATTTATTTATTTATTTGCAGAGAGAGGGGAAGGCAGTGAAAAAGAGAGGGAGAGAACATTGATTGGTTGCCTCTCGCACATGTCCTGACAAGGGAATGAACCCACAACCCAGACATGTGCCATGACCAGGAATTGAACCAGCAACCTTTCAGTTCACAGGCTGACACTCAGCCAACTGAGCGACACCGGCCAGGGCTGACAACATTTCTTATAACATCAATGGTAAGACATACTATGATTTCAGAGAGGTTAAAATGTGAGTTTAAATGGGGTCATAAGAGAATTATGGCATTTGTTATATCTTTCAACAGACATGAACTATAGCTTTTGTTTTTCTAATCAGTAAAGATTTTTTCACAGAGATTTTTGTGGCTATATTGCATCTTATAAGGAAACCATTCCTATTGTTAGAATATCAGCAAACAAAAGTTTGTGAAGAAAAACCTCAGTGGAAGAGGGTCTGCAATGGCAATTGTGGCATGCAGCGGCTGGTGTCCCCACAGTGATGGTACAAGCTCTGGTGTCCTGTCTGGTGCCCTGTCCCAGTGGGTCTAGCAATGGTGGCCTCAGTCAGCTGGTTTGGGGGATGACTTTGACCATGGTTCTGGCTGCTGCTTGGCATTCACTGTTTCTATCAGTGTTCCATGCTGGGTACTACAGCTTTCCCAAGAGTTCTGTGAGCTCCTTATAATCTTTTGAATAAATTCTTTGTCTGCCTAAGTCAGCTAGACTTGCATCTAATAACTTTGACTGATACCTCTGTATTTCAGCAATTTGTTAACCAGTGGTAATTGAAATAATTTGAAACAAATAGCAGTTCAGTGCTTGTAAGGACAGTCACCAATCTCTTTCACTTCTCTGAATGACCACCTCCAAAAAGATGTAAGTCCATCCATATTTAACATTAAAAAAAATAGTTGAATCATTCAGCACCAAAAGCACACATAGACCCATTTTTTAGAAAATAATTTATAAAGTTACAGAAGGAATAAACTGCTTATTTTACAAAGGAATTAAATCACAAAAGTATAATTTGCTAAGAGTTACTATGATTTAGTGGAGGAATTCTGTAGAAATCATACCGTATACAAGATATATGGTAGTAATTGATTCTAATTAATAATAGGGAAAGCCAATTTCACTCATCTTACTACTGCCAGCAAAAATTAATTTGACTGGTTGATGATTTCATTGTACTAATTTGCAAAGTTGCCCTACCCCATTTCATAATTTCGATGCAATCTCAGCATATTCTTTTCTCATCAAAGTTTTGTGGGATGTTGCAGCTTTAGTGAGCTTAGCAGAAATATTTTTCTCTTAGGAAATGTAGCTTTCAATAATGTAAATGGTGGCATATGTAAAAAAAAGGCTCATCTCCTCTCACAACCACATCAAAATTACAAATAAACTACAGAACAAACATCAGTCAGAACTATCAGAAATCATGTCAAAAGCAAGCTCACCAACTATGGTATTAAAGAAACTACATACAGGGAAAATCAAGATGGTGGAGGAGTGGGATGAAGTCACACTGACCTCTTCCCAGGACCAATCTGGAATTACAATTGTGGAGAAATCACCGGGAACAAACAACTGAACAATAGTGAGAGAGGAGCCTTATAACCTCAGACAGACAGAAGAATCAGCTTTAGCACAACCTTACTGATAAGGAGTGTGGTAGAGACTCAAGCAGGTGGGCAGGGTGACCACAGGCAGCAGCACCAGAAGGATATACAAAGGGCCAGTTGGATCCCCCTGAGAAGAGTGGGGTCTAAACCATAAGTGGGGATCTCCAGCCTACAGGACCAGAGCCCAAAAAGTACACAGAAAACAGTCAGCTTAGAAAAGCGACAGGGTTGTTCTCTGCCATGGACAGGTGGCTGGAGACACAAAGAGCTGTTTAAAGGATCAACGCATAAATTTTTATTTGCAGACACTTGCCCTTGTGTCTGACAAAGGCAGGGGCAGAGTGGGCTAGAGACGCCTGAGGAGAGACTGGGGAAGGATGCTTTGGAGAGAGAATGGAGAGAGTAGCTGGCAGGATTCTGTTGCTGACTCATCCTCCATACAACAGCAGCCATCTTGCTCAGGTAGAGAACACTCCCCTGAGTGGCAACAGTGTGAGAGGACACAATAGCCCCACCCCCCAGGAGAGACTCAGCCCTGGTCCTGTAGGGCTAAAGCCTGACTGCTGAGTACAGAGTGGCAGCCACAGATAATAGATCCCTGGGTAAAGAGGACAAAGAGTGATCAAGAGACACTTGTGGAAAGACTGAAGACAGAGGCTTTAGGAAGAGAACAGAGAGAGTAGCCAGCAGGATCCCAGTACTGACTCCGCCCCCATATGGAAGCAACTATCTGGCTCAAGCAGACCATTCCCCTGGGCAGTGGCAGCATGAGAGGACACAATAACCCTTCATCAGGAGCAACCTTGCCCCATTGTGTGATGTCTAAGCCTGACTGCAGAGTGCAGAGTGACTAGATTAGCAACTGAATGAGACAGCCGCATGAAGTAGAGTATTAGAAGTCTTGAACAGAGTGCCTAAGGTCAGACAGGGCCAACATCTAACATCATGAGAGGCAGGTCCAGAAAGGAAAAAACCAGCAGTCTCCTACCATAGAAGTTCATACCACAAATTCAGGAAATCAAGAAAGATCAATTTAAGAAGCAGAAGCAAAAAAGAAGAGTCTCACAAATAATGGGAAGAAAGAGAAACACCCTCCAATCGAAGGGAAAGGAGGAACTCCCACAAAGAGAACTAAATGAAATAGAGGCACGTTAACTATCAGATATTGAGTTCAAAACAATGGTTCTAAGGAAGCTCAATGAGCTCACTGAGCTCAGAGAGAATTACAAAAACCTACAGGAAAACTATGATGACTTAACTGCATACTATAGCAGCATGAAAAAGGACATAGAAACTATCAACAAGAGGCAAGAGGAAATGAAGAATATAATTTCTGAATTGAAGAACACAGAGAACACAGAAGAAGAAATCAAACGCAGGCTAGATGAAGCAGAGGAATGAATCAGTGAGCTGGAAGACAAGGTAGAAAAAAGTGCTTAGAAAGAGTAAGAAAATGAAAAAAGACTCAAAAAAGAATGAAGAGGCATTTAGGGAAATGCAGGACAACCTGAAACATAATCATATCCGTATAATAGGGATACCAGAAGGAGAAGAAGAGGAGGAAGGGATAGAGAACCTCTTTGAAAACATAATGATGGAAAACTGCCCTAATTTGAGGAGAGAAAAAGTCACACAAGTCCAGGAAGCAAAGAAGGTGCCATTCAAGAGGAACCCAATGAGGCCCACTCCGAGACACATCCTCATTAAAATGGCAAATATCAAAGACAGAGAATCCTAAAGGCAGCAAGGGAGAAAAAGGTAGTAACAAAAAAAGGGAGCCCTGGTATGGCTAGCAGCTGAGTTCTCAACAGAAACACTACAAGGCCAAAGGGAATGGCAAGAAATATTCCAAGTCATGAAGAGCAAAGGCCTGCAACCAAGACTGCTCTACTCAGCAAGGCTCTCAATTAAAATGGAAGGTGAAATAAGGAGTTTCCCAGATGAAAGAAGGCAAAAAGAATACACCTCCACCAAATGCATTGCAAAATATGTTATAAGGACTGCTTTAAGAAGATGAAGAAAAAGAGTCTATGAATACCCAGATCCTTCCACAGTCATCAACACTTGATATTACCAATATGCTTAATACTTAATCTGATTGTGACAACGATGTGGTATTTTATTGGTTACTTTATTATTTGTTGAAACAAAACCTGTTTTTGTATATTGCTTATTTCTATTATATTTTTAAAAAGCTTTAAATGACTTTTTGGTATTCTTTATCCATTTTTTTATTAAATACTTGCAGAAATTTTTTCCCTAGGGAAAGAAAAAAACAACTATTAACCCTTTTTTTTAGATGTGTTGCAAATACTTTCCTATTCTATTACTTGTCCTTTAACTTTTTTTACATGTATGTTACAGTATAGTCTTAAATATTTAAAATAGTAATATTGTCAATATTTTATTTTATAGCCTCTGGGTTTGAATATTTTACTTCAGGGATAAGAAAAATATTTTTTTTGTATTTGATCTTAAAACTCCTTAGAGTCTACATATTGATTTTTAACTCACCTGAATATTTTTGTATAATGTGTGAAATAGGGCTCCGTATTGGTTTTATTTCAAGTAACAGTGGTCCATGCACCTTATTTGTTGACGAAGCCTTATTTTCCTCTTTGATTTGAAATATCAATTTAATTATATATTATATTGTTAAACAGATATATATGTTTGTTTCTAGAATGCTCATTTTATTTCATTGATATACTTGATTATTTCTGTGCTGATATCATGTTTTAAGTGCTGAGATTTTATAATGAATTTACATTTTTTAAATTATTCTAATGGATTGTGACATTTAAATAAATAAATAAATAAAATTAATCTGCATTTTAAAAAAAAAGAAAGGAGGAACTCTTACCTTTTGCGACAACATGGATGGAACTGGAGAATATTAAGCTAAGTGCAATAAGCCAGTTGGTAAAAGACAAATACCATATGATCTCACCTATAAACAGAATCCATTCAACAAAATAATTTAAGGATCAAAATAAACCACAGGCATGAAAACATGGAGCAGGCTGAAAGTGACGAGAGGGGATGGGGAAGGAGGACAATGGTGGAAAGAAGGAGAAGGGACTAAACAAAGAACATGTATGAATGACCCATAGTCATGGCCAACAGAGTAGAAACTGACTGTGCAAGTGGGGGGCAGGATGGGATGGTGGAGGAGAGCAAAGGGGGAAAAATTGAGACAACTGTAATAAAATAAACATGATTTAAAAATTTTTTAAAAACGAAATGAAAAGAAACTATATACAGCCAGACTGGTACAAGGGAGGAAGATGCTGAGACATGGATAAGGATGGTCCCACATCCACATGTGGCAGACAAAATTTTGGGAGGGATATCTTGGGAGCAAGGAGTCCCAGCCCCACATCAGGTCCCCCGGCCCAGGGTTCCAGTGCCAGGAAGACAAATCCCTAATGGGGACTGAGTCAGTGGAAGAATGGGGATTGAGATGGCAGAAGAAGCTGCTGGATTCTCAAGCAGTTCCTCTTAAACGACCTACACACAGAATTACTCAGACTTATTCCCTCTGAGCTCCAGTACTGGGAGAGTAGCTTGAAAGGCACCAGTAGTAGACAAGGAGGAACTGAAGTTTCTGGAGTCAGGGCAAGAGCTAGGGGATAGCTTTCTCCCAAACAGAAAGGCAGACAGAGGTCATTGTCCCTTCTCTGAACCCTCCTCTGTTAGAGCCACAGAGTCAGCAAGCAGGTGCCATATCTGAGACTCCATCAACCTGGCTGTCACTGTTGGACCCACCCTGGTTTTTCCCTGAGGCTCTTCCCCACCCAAATTATGGGCCCGCCCAAGCCCCATTAACAGTAGATTTTCCATATGAATGGCGGTCTTGGTTCATGCTTCACAACTTCCTAAATCCTCTCAAATGAGTAAGAGCCAGACTCAGAGAGCCCTCAGACCCTGGACACTAGCTAAGTGGCCCGAGGCCCAACACTAGCAGCACCCAACCTAGACTCACTGCTTGGCTTTGCCTGGAAACCTCCAAGTCTAACACAAGTAGCAGCCATCTACAGATTGTTTTGTAGCTCATGCTGGGTGGCCCCAGGCAGAACAAAGTTGGTGGCTGACCTTGGCCTCTACCATTTGGGAAACCCCAGAGCCTGTATAATCAGTGGACAGCTACATGCCACACTGAAGAACCACCAACCTGCCCCTGCAATGTGGATCTTCAATGGAGAGAGGAGGTTGGTGAGAAGTGGTCACAGCCAGTCATTGCAGCTGACTGGCCTGGGTAAATCCCTCCCATTGACCTACCAACAACAATCAAGGCTCAAGTACAAGAGGAGGGTGTACTCAGACCACAAAGAGGATGCACCTTGAGTACCTACCTTGGGTGATAGGGGAGGCTGTGCCAATGGACCCTACAGGACACCTACTACATTAGGCCACACTACCAGCATAGGGAGTCATAGCAGCTCCACCTAATATATAGAAACAAACATAGGGAGGCTGCTAAAATGAGGAGACAAAGAAATACAACCCAAATGAAAGAACAGATCAAAACTCCAGGTAAAGAACTAAATAAAATGGAGATAAGCAATCTATCACTTACAGAGTTCAAAACACTGGTTTCAGGATGCTCAAGGAACTTAGTGAGCACCTCAACAACATAAAAAAGATTCAGTCTGAAATTAAGGCTACTCTAATTGAAATAAAGAACAATTTACAGGGAATCAACAGTAGAGTGGATGAAGCAGAGAATCAAACCAATGATTTGGAACATAAGAAAGCAAAAACAACCAATAAGAACAACAAGAAGAAAAGAGAATTTGAAGAGAATGTTTTGAATCTGTGGATTTTATTTTTTCAACCATATTTTATCCAAAAAATAAAATAAGGATAGAGTGAGGAGCCTCTGGGACAACTTCAAGTGTTCCAAGATTCACATCATAGGAGTGCCAGAAGGAGAAGAGAAAAAGCAAGAAATTGGAAATCTATTTGAAAAAATAATGAAAGAAAACTTCCCTAATTTGGTGAAAGAAATACACATGCAAGTCCAGGATGCACAGAGAGTCCCAAACACAATGGACACAAAGAAGTCCACTGCAAGACACATCATAACTAAAAGGCCAAAAGTAAAGATCAAGAGAGAATCTTAAAAGCTGCAAGAGAAAAGAAGTTAGCTGCCTACAGGGGAGTTCCCATAAGACTGTCAGCTGATTTCTCAAAGGAAACTTTGCAGGCTAGAAGGAATGTCAAGAAACATTCCAAGTCATGGAAAGCAGGGACCTACAACCAAGATTGCTCTACCCAGTAAAGCTATCATTTAGAATCAAAGGGCATATAAACAGCTTCTCAGATAAGAAAAAACTAAAGGAGTTCATCATCACCAAACCATTATTATAAGAAATGTTAAAGCAACTAATTAAGAAAAAGGTCAAAACTACGAACAATAAAAAGGCAATAAATATACCTCTATCAACGAGTGAATTTAAAAACTAAGCAAACAAAAACAGAGACAGAATCATGGATACAGAGAGTGTTCTGATCATTGCCAGATGGGAGAGGGGTGTGGGCAAATCGGTGAGGAGGTGAGGAGATTAAGAAGTACAAATAGGTTGTTACAGAATAGCCATGTGGATGTAAAGTACAATCTAGGAAAAGGAATGTTGGGACCTGTCCTGTCTTGTTTCAGGGACTGCAGCCCAGCTGACAGGCAACAGGGTCCCAAGACTGGAAATAATCAAAAAGGCCTTGAGAAAACAGGCCACTGAGGAGACAAAACCTGTCCCCCTGGCAAGGGCACAGCCCCTGCCTCCCTCTCATCACCCTGCTTGGCCCTGTGATGGTCAGTTAGTCAGAGATGGGTAAGATCTCTCATGAGGAGGGATGACCTAAGACAGACATTGCTGGTATGGGCAGCAGACAAGGACTTGGGGGACACAGAGAAAGGGCCAAAAGGCCTGCACTCCTCTGCTCAGCTTGGGTATGGCTGGGGTCCTCATTCTATCTGAAAAAAGTCTCCTTATCTCTTGGGAGCTCTGCCCTGCCCGCCTGGCTCAGGCTTGAAACAATACTAAAGGCAGGTACAGCCCTAAACTGGATCGGGCTGTTCCTGGGGAAAATCAGGCACAGAAGTTCGTTCCTGAAAGCAAGCTTTGTTCTTCCCTCAAAAGCTATGATAACCAGCTCATATTAGAAAAGAGATTTACATTATTCATAGATCCTGGCCTGAGGCAGATCTCTTGTGTTCCTTCAACTGTTATCCATAATTTCTATTTGTTCTCTGTTAACATAGCCTTTTGACATTGATTAATGAGCTTTGCATCCATACCCCTGTGCATATGGTTCTCAATAAAAGCCTTTGGACATGGGAGCTCAGGGCCTTCTCCACTAGAGGGAAGAGCCATGTCCCCCATCCTGGCAAACAGAGAAGTGTTTGAGACGATGCGTGTTTATTCCCTGCATCTGCGACAACCCTGGGACAGGCTCTGGGGGATTCAGAGCCCTGCTCCCTTCTCAGATGGCTCTGGACAGCAACCCTCAGATCTAGAAGCACCCCACACGGCGCTCCCCACAACAAGGAGTAGCCAAAGGACTTACAGGCATGACCCATGGACATGAACAATGTTGTGGGGATTGCCTGAGGGAGTAGGGTGTGCTAAATGGAGAGGGGCAAAAGGGGAAAATTTGGGACAACTGTAATAGCATAATCAATAAAATAAAATTTTAAAATATAATGGTAATAATCGTGATATTTGGCATGGTGCATAACCATGACCAGGCACTGTTCAAGCGTTTTATGTATATTGACCTTAATATTCATAAGAATTCTAGGAGGAAAATATTATTCTTTATCCTCATTCTATACACAAGGATACTCAGGGGTTACTTGAGGCACGGCATGGCCAGTAGGTGGCAGAGCTGAGTCCTGAACGCAGGTTGGCTTCGGAATTCCTATGCTTAGCTGTTATCACAGGTGGTCCCCTCTTAAAAGTTATGCTTTTACTAGTACCTATCTGCAGTACATAATAGACTGGCAGAATTTGAAGTAGAAAAATGAAGGTTTCAATCCTAAATTTCCTCTGCTACCCTGGTCAGTTTACATAGTGAAGTTTAGATTTTTTTTCCTTGTAAAATAAAAATAATTTCTCCTGCCTACCTTATAGTTTATTGAGTAGAATGAATAAAACATTGTATGTGAAAGTGCTTTGTAAAGTGCTATGTAAAGAGTTACTACATGAACTTTGGGCATGTCAGCTGGGCTGTAGCTTCAGCTGTGTGTAATGAAGTGCTCCATAAAGCGAATTAGGTCACAGGTGGAAGATAGCAGAGCTCTGACTTGAACCCATATATAAAACCTGTGCTTTTAACTACACCACTGCACTCACTCCTCTGAAATTTGGGTACTGTAATATCTGATAGTGCACCATTGTTTTCTTGTGCAGTTTTGTTAAAAATAATGTAAACATAAATTGTCCTCCAAGAATTTCCCACAAAATGTTTTTCTGGTAGGCCTACATCAGAAATTCCTACCTCTGACTTACAAAATGAACTAACAGAGAGCAACAGAGAAAGATAGGTCAAGTGATTAAAGCTATAAAGTGGGTGTCCAAGCAACTGGAAACACTTGTCGGAGGAAGACTTCTTACCTTGGCAAGGTGGGAACATTCCAGACAGGCGCCTTTGAGACTCTGGTTTAGAAAGCAGGTCAAATTCCCACACAAGAGGGGAATGTTTATCAATTTGGGAACTTTCTGAGGATACTCAGGGAAGAGAGTGATAATGGGTCCTTCCATCTCATACTTACTACTTCAAGCAAGATTTCACCATCTCTGGGCAAGTGGGGGTAAAAAAAATCAAACTAAAAGAAAAACCATATAAATAATAGTGCTAGCACTCTCCCCCTTTGCCCTCTAGCAAATCCCTCACTCAGAGTTATAAATCTTTGCAATATCGCTGAAGTAGAAAATCTATAAATCTACCAAGAAGTACTGGCCAAGTGTCTCCTGTGTGATTAGCCCATGCATGAACCTGGGGTTAGCATATTAAATGCTTTTAATCTAACAGATGAGGTTTTAGAAACCACTACATGCCAGGTTTTGTGTCACCAAACATAAATGTAACAAACTTCAAGAATGTAAGTTCCCTGAATAAAGAATAAAGAAAGATGAAAAGAAAAAAAAAAAAACATTGAGAAAGTCTGAGAACACAGAGCTCAGTAAGCCCAGTGTGGTTTATATCATAATATATCTAAAGTAATGTGCAAGTCATTACTAAAACCTCTTTTTAATACATATTAAAATCAATCTTTATTTCACATAAAATAAAAATGAAGATAGTGGATAACTAAGTCTAATACAGACCTTTTAACTTAAAAATCACAAATATTATATATCTTTCCCTGGTTATGCTATACCTCTGCCATTCATCCATTTCTTCATTCACTTCTTCATGAGTTGACTGTGGGGGTGGAGTCCAGCACTGCAACAAGGGCTTGGCCTGTGAAGATAAATAAACTGTGGTACCTGCTGTCTGGGCTTGGTGTAATCACTCAACAAGTGGCAATAACTATAATATAATAAAGACAAATTACTATGTCAGCTGAAATACAGAAGTAGGCAGAGCTTAAGGTAGGGTGAGGTAAAGTAGTAAACCACTCTGTTTTGGCAGTCTCTGCTCTGGTCCCACTTTTCCCGGGTCAGGGAATATTCTATTATGCATTCATATCCTCTCTTGTTCCATTCTTCCACTCCTCTCACTATCTTTTTTCTCCTACAGCAAAGGAAAAGAAAGTCAAAGGAGCTATTAGGTTGACTAGGGGAAGGAAACAGAGGAAACCATTCTAGCACCTTGCTAAGCCATGACCCTTTTTCTTGAGGCATGGGGGAAAGGAAGGACTGGCTTCTGATAAGGTAAGGGGCTTTTATTGCAGTCCTGTGTGAGCTGTAAGGGACCAGAGAGGTCATCCTCCCTACTTTTTATTTTACAGCTGGGCACATTGAGGCTTAATGACTAACCTAAGGCCACACAGCCAGTTAGAGGCTTTGGTAGGACTAGAACTCAGACTTAACTTCCATCAAGGTTAGGATGGACCAGTGGAAAACTTCTAATGCGGGGGCGGGTGGGGGGGGGGCGAGGAAGAGAGAGAGAAATTCCACTACTATCTTCAGTCTCTTTAAACTTATGTTTTTGACAATTAGGCAGTCCTTAATATCTGGTCCTCCAAAGAAATGGAGAACAATTGATTAACCTAGTCGTCCCACAGCCTTTTGTACCTTAAGGAAAACCACATCATGACCCTCACTCAAAGGACCTTGATTCATTATCTTTTAATATTTTTGTTACTCTTCCCACAGGACTGACCAGTTGTTTCTCTATGTCCTTTTCAAAATACGGTGACTCAACCTGAACCTAAAGCTCTAAAAATTTGTTGGGTGGAGTAAAATATCTTTGTGCTCCTTTTTTTTTTTTTTTTAATGCATTCTAACTTTGGCTTTTTGCTTTTGCTTGTTATTAAATTTTCAAAAAAAATCACTTATTTTCAATGTGTTAGTAACAACTTGGAGAAATTTATATTATTGATTTAGTTTTTCTTTTTCTTCTTTTTCTCCTTCTCCTTTTTCTTCTACCATTTGTCAGCTTCTCACTGTGACCAGGTGGCAGATACATGTCAAGAAAACTAATCACCTTCTAACAGGATTTGGAACAGAATTAATGCGGATCTTGGGCCCTTCCTGTTCCAGCTTTAGCAGCCCAACGTCTATAACAGTTGAGGAAGATTAGTTGGCTGGCAATTGCATCCCACAGTATCTCATCAGGGCCTGGCTTCTCTCTTTGGGACCTAGGAAGTGAATTTTGTGAGATTTAGAACAAGAGTTTATCCGAGACAGAGCCTGGGATTGTGACTGAAACTGTCCAAACCATCCCCGGACGCCCAGTTAGGCAAACGCGTCTCTTTCAACGTGATGCCTCTAAGTCAACCAGCGCATCCTGCCAGACAAGTTCCTGCTTCTGGACATCTCTGAACCTCCTACACCCCGCAGCGAGTCGAGCTGGTGCGGCGGCCGAGTCATTTGAAGGGGCAGTGCTAACCGCTGTCACTACCTACCACGCGTCTTTCAGTCTTACCAGTTGTTCGATGACAAGTCTGCAAGTCCTCACCCCGCACTTCCAAGCTCGGAGCTCGTCCCTCCTCCGCCTCGCTCCAGTTATCCAGCCCGCCCAGGTCGCACCTTTTCTCAGTATCCCTACCTGTGTGCGCGCAGACTTGGGGCGGAGCCGTGGGGGCGGGGGGGAAGGCTCGTGACGTCACTCCTCGGCGGGGGAGGCGGGGCTGTGGGAACCGCAGTGCAGCGCAGAGGGGCGGGACGGGGAGGGGCCTGCGGCGCGTGACCTGGCTGCGGTAGGCAGAGGCTGCGAGAAAGGTGTAGGGGGGCCGGGACCAGCCTTGTCCGGAGGCGGGGCGGGGAGTGGCAGGGCCCTGGCGGCGGGCGCCCAGCGGAGCTCTAAATCGGGTCACGCTTCCTTCCTCTCTTCCCTCCCCTTCTTCTCTTCCCACCTGGGCCTCTGCGTGGAGACGCGCACCTGGCAACCAGTGGCCCCACTCCGCCGCGTCCCCGCCTTCTCCGCTCGGGCCGGGCGTCCGGAGCCTGCCCCGCAAGCACCGGAGCCGGTCCTTGGCCCCCGGGGCCCGCCCCACGTCCCTCTCCCCTCTGCCGACGCCGCGCTCGCTAGAGGCGGCCTCGAGCGCTCGCTCGTTGATGCCGTTTTGGGGGTGATCCGCCGTGGCGGCGGCGCCTCCAAGGTGGGGGCGTGTTAGTGGTCGCGGCTCTGCTTGACGTTGAGTGCGCTGCTGCGGGGTGAAGAGGGGCCCGCCAGTGAGACCTCGCGCGCAGTTCGGGTTTGGGGCGCTGGAGGCCGCCACGGCCGCGCTGGAGCGGGAGATGTTGGAGCTGAGGCACCGGGGAGGCTGCCCCGGCCCCGGGGGAGCAGTGGCGCCGCCACCCCGCGAGGGAGTGGCGGCCGGCGGCGACCACGAAAACGAGAGCACCAGTGACAAAGTAAGTAGAGACGCGAGAGTCGCACACCCACGCCGCGGCTAGGTCCTGGTTTGGGCGGGACACCTGGGAGCAAGGGTGGGGCCCACGGAATGCAGGTGAAGCTGTGGGCTGCCCTCTGCGCCTTCCTCCCGGCCTGGCATTAATTCCTTCTTGCTAGAGGGGGGTCGAGAATCCGGACCCCTGTGATGGTGCGTTTCCCAGGATGACCGCGGCTGCTGCCCGGCGTAGCTGGGTGATTCAACTTGACTAAAGTTTAGGTTCTTCCCATTCTAGCCCCTCGCCCTCCCTGGGGTCTGGGGTCGACGCTAGAATCTGGATGGAACTTGCAGGCGCCCTACGAGCTGCAGTTTTCTAGTAGCCGCCACCTCAGACCTCTCCTTGGTAGGGGAACAAAGTTACTAAAGGACTAAACTTAAGACAAACACCTTCGGTTCTAACATGTCATTGGATCCTTACGCTGGAGGCTTGGTTTCTCGCGCTCCCCCATCAGCACTTTCGTTTCCTTGTCCTTTTTCAGTGAGAGAGATTCTGAAGGTTTAAGAGTATCATACACATGACACAGTTGAATCCTCCTGCTTCTTTTGAGTCCACGGAAGACAGTGTAGGTCTTCTGTCTACCAATAGATTTCATTTGACCTGACAGGCTACTTCCTGAGAACTTTCTAACTTCCATTTTTATAGATTACCCTTGCTTCACATTTGAGAATAAGGAGAGGTAATACTCCTATTTAATGCTAGAAAAATAGTCAACGTTTTGCTTATTTCAGTCAAATACAGTGGTGCTGGTATGAATTTTGGGGGGAAAAAAAACAACATGCAGTACTGTGACCTTTTAAGTCTGGATGACAAGTAATTGGGAAAGAGGATAAATTGTTTTATAATATCATCTGTTGATAAAATTTCATTTTATCTCAGAAGCTCAAAGCATTTAAATGGTTCCTAGACGCATTCTTTTTGGAAGCAGGTATTGCAGTTAGAATTACAGAAGTGAAGTGTATTCCCCAAGGTCAAGTCAGTGGCCTTTTGGAACTAGAACCTGTTTCCTGATGCCCTTTCTTCTGGTTCGTACTGTTGCTGAGACTCCCTGGCAGCTCTGATTTGGGGAGGGTTTCACCTGGAACTTGATGTTAACGTTAATGTAATCCAAATTACAAAGCCCTGGTAAGAACATATCACATAGTATCATGAAATAATTAATTTAACAGTGATTTCAGGAATGAAACTTTAGAATCAATGAGATGGCATCTCCTTTATTTTTTTCACCTACCTTTGATAGCTGGTGGAATAAAATGAGAGTGATAAAAACAACCTACATGTCAAGGAATTACACAAAATATAACAGTTTCCAGCTTCTGAAGGTTGATGTTACAAAACTAGAAACAGTAGGCTAAGAATAGTCCTTGTGAAAACTGCCTTGGAAACTAGACCAAAAATAGAATTAATTAGGTTGGGATTTGTTTTGTTTTAGCACTGGTATAGTTTAGAATCAAGGAAATACCAGCTCCCCCTGTGTGTACTTCCTTAAGTAGAAGCAGCTAACAAGCTTTTAGTAAGGGAAAACATGTTCAGGAAGCCATGCATAAAATAATTTTTGAGTTAACTTAGTTTCTTAACATCCCAATATAGTTAAAATGAAAACTATTTCTATGGTTTGATTTAACTCAGCGCTGTTGTCTCGGTGACTAGATCACCTCACTGCGTATGTATGTATGTATGTATTTATTTATTTATAAATGCTGCACTGTTGGTTTTCATTAACGCAAACCCAGCTGTGTTTTTTTAATTGTTTTCTGAGAGTAGACGTTGCCATATGTAACCTCTTAAAATTTCTTAGACAAGGATGAGCATTTTCAAGTTGTGTCTAAAATATTACTGTACTTTTAGGGTTTATCACAAGGAATTCTTGGAAAGCTTTGAGACATTGAACTCTATCTTCTGTCCATCTTATCAGGGTGTATATTTGAATACTCCTGTAATTTCAAGGTCAAGGACTACATCAGTGGCTGGTTAATATTTGGTTCATTTAATCTCTTCTCTGTTCCAGTTGTGGTAAAGGCAAAATACATAGGGAATTAAAGAAAGTAGAGGAGGAGGTACTTTGTATTCTATTATAGTACACTCCTGTGCCTTTTGTTGTGTTTTAATAACGGTGTTACTAATGTGACATTCTCATTGTTGAGGACCTGGAGACTTACGCTAAGAGAAGGCTCTGTGCTCAGGATAATTAGCAAGTGAAAAGTGCTTCTTACCTGCAAGGGGATGTTCCCCATATTAAATGCTGGAGAAATACTTGAGAGATGACAAGACCATCCCTTCAAGGACTCCTCTTCCCCCAGGAGACATATATGAATTAGATTTATTAGAAGTCTGAACAAGGTTCATTGTTCACATCAAGGGCATAGTTGGACTCTACATGGAGACAGCAGGAAAAGCTTTGAGGAGGAGGTCCGAGTTGAGCTTGGAACTGAAAGGTGCCTGGGGACTTGCCAGGTGGACAAGTGTTGGGAAAGGATATTCTAGGCAAAGGGCATAGGGAGCTGTTTTTTGAATCAACATTCTAGGCACGGGGCCCTGAAATTAGTTTGGCAATCCTGGAGCATATCTTGGGAGGTGGGGTTTGGGGATTGAGAGCTTGAGAGTCTTGTGAAGGAGGTTAGGCTTTATTGCATGGACTTTGGGAAGCCACTGAAAAGTGTTTGCAAAGGCAGTAGCTTATCACTCAACAGTATTGAGAAAGTGTTAGAAGGGGGAGAGAGACCTGCTACAAAGAAACCAGATAGTGGAGTAGTGCAAGTGTTATAGATATGAAATGATAAGGGCTTGGAGTGATTCTAGTAGGGGTAGGGGAATAGGGGTTGGGAGAGAGGATATATTTTAGATAATGCTAATAGGACCTAGACTAGGGTGATCAAAGTCACACTAATTAAAGAAGATCCTGCCAGGACACACATTTTAACCCACAACTTGAGAGTCTTTTAGGAAAGAAGCAAAAATCTTTGGGGAGTTTTGCAGGGTAGAAGTGAGCACAAGTGAGCTGGGTTGAATAGGGTGTGTCATTCTCCAAAACAGAGAGGAGGTTCAAGGTGGTGGTAGAAACTGAAATGAAAGGCTAGGTTGGAGATGTCAACTTATGAGTAGGATAGAGAGGGAAGAGAACTAAAGACAGAGCCTTGGAAGATGCCCACATTTAGAGCAGGTTTGGAGCTGTGGGGAAGGAACTGACATTATGTGGTTCTGGGAGTTAGGGGAGAGGGAGTGCTTAGAGGAGGCCATCAGTAGTGTTTAGGAAAGAGGATGAGGCATGGAACATGTGAGTTTAGCAAAGATCTTAGTAGAAGCCACGTTTTTGGTTGAGGAATGTAAGAGGTGAAATACTGGTAATTATTGTCCAGAAGTTCCAGCAAAAGGGAATGCAGGATAGAAGCTGGAGAGGACCAGAGGAAAGTGAACCTTTCCTTATCATGGGGAGGAAGATAAGCATTTGTGTGAAAGAAGCCAAGAGGGAGTGAAGCTGCTGATGAGGATGGACAGGACCTAGAAAAAAGAAAGCGGAGGTGGTGTGAAGAACACAGAAGATTAGGATAGCTAAGGAAAAGAATGAAGGAATGGAAGGTGGATGCAGAAACATTTTGAGAAGCAGAAGAGGGAAAATCAAGGTGTTTGACTGATGCTTTCAATCTCAGTAAAGTGGCGTCTCAGAACCATACTGCTGCAAGAGATCTTAGGAACAGCATATTAATAGTTTAATCCTATATATGTTTAAAAATAATAATCTTGCTGTAGAGTGTAGTTTTTATTCCCCAAGATGACCTAGAGCTAAGTGGCAGGGCTGGAACTAGAATGGATATCTGCCGGGACACCTTTGGACACCTCATTTCAGCGAGTGTGATATGAAGTGACCAAGAGGCAACTAGTCCTTAACTCGGTAGCAGTAATAGTCATAATAGTTGATGCTTGCAGTGATTTAGAGTTCAGAGAGTACTTTTACACCTTACTTTATTCGCTTCCCATAACAAGTATGTGTGTTAGGAATATCCCCCATTTAAGAACTGAAAATAAGAAAGGCAGTAGGAGTGATTTCCGCCTGGGAATTCCAGGTGTGGCTGACCTCGAGTTAGGGTGGGCAGGGAAGTACTGAAGCCCAAAGTGGGTTATTGAAGCTCTAGATGAGAGGGCATGAGCAATTGCAAATGAAGCTAAAAACTGATTTACTGGACCAGAGTAGGAGAAAAGAGGGTGCATGTGGACATTGTGGCCAGTAAAGGGAAGCACACGTTGGAACAGTGTCCCTTGTGTGCTTGTATGTGAGATCGCTGTTTTGATAGAGTTTGGTTTGTGAAGTTGAGGGTGAAAGAGTTTGGAGTCAGTTAATTTCTGTCTTTCCCCATCTGAGGTGTGTGTAGTTTTTCATAAATACTCTAATACTTTTTAAAACAAACTTTTAATTTTTGAAGTTGTGTTTCTTCATTTGGAACACTTCACTGTGTGTTGTCTTGGTGTCACCTGCATGTGTAATAAACATTTTCTATAATTTTTCTATAAATCTAGGTTATTAATAAAATGCTAATATTTAGATCTAGACTTCTAGAATATCATTTTGGCTGATACTTCTTAATTGTTGATCAATTGGCAGCCAGTATTACCACCTAAGTAATTTTCCAAGATTCTTTTGTCATTTGCAGCATATTGATTTTAATATTTAACAACATGTTTTGAATGCTGGCTCCCCAAATACCACCAACCATCAAAATGATAAGACAAAATTCAGTTTATGGCTTCATGCGGTGAGGGAAAACACCCTGACAGTTTTCGCAGTCTTGGAGGGAGAAAGGCAATGTTGGATTTTTTGAGAATTGGGGTCTTTCAGTGCAGAGGCTTGATTAGGATTGCTTAAGGATCACAAAATAACAGTTTTGGATTGGTGGTAATAGCCAGGCAAGGATTTTTGGTCTTTGGAGGAAACTTGTTTGTTGATGCTCCCTATAAAGAATTGATGTATCTTTCACAAGTTTTTGTGATGAACCATGACCTCCAGAACAAGTCTCCAGGAATAGTAAAGTTATGCTAACAAGTCAGTCAGATGCTAAAGTCATGTTAATTTAGGCTGTCAGCTATGTGGAGGTAAGGGTGGGCAGTTTCTTCTCCAGTATTTAAAGTATGTTTTATGTTACACTTCAGGTGTTGACCACATGAGCTTTTACTTTTTGTGATCTTGACTTTAAACAGTTTTTCTTCAAATTTTGAGAAATTTTTCCATAGGATGCCATTAGCTATATCAAGCTTTGGATGCAATGGACTTTTTGATGCAAACTATTTTGTCTTCATAAATATACTAGGGAAAAGTGGGACAATTTAAAGTGGTACTATTCTGGAAAATTATAAAGAAAAATTATAAAATGTGTATGTGTAGTCTGATTATCCTTTGTATTTATGTTTATACTTATATACTTTTATGCATTTGTGTAAAACAGACTTTCCCTTTTTTTATGGTTAGCACAACTAAATAGTGAGGTTTTGTGTGTTTGTTTTCCTTTAACTATTGTGTGTTTGGGTATGTCTTCTTTTTAATGCATGTTTTAATTCAATGTAAGGAAAATAGGTCATTTAAGAGTATTCAGACATTTTTTAGTGAGGCTTGACTTGGTTGTGTGCATTCAGTAAATGCTTGTTGGGTGCCTATTATATTTGAAGTTCTGACTGAATGTCACCGTCTTTGTAGCTCTTTCTACAATACCTTAGAGAAAAAGGGTTGAGGCCAGGATTTGTTTGTTGCTCAACAGCTAATAGAAGAATATACTCATTATCTTGGATTGTGGACCTTAACTGCATGTTAAATAAAAGATTTTAACTTTCTTTTTAAAAGAAAGGTTTATTGGGCCATTGCTAGCAAACAGACGGAAGACTGGGCTTGGGGCATCGAGTCTAAACCACCAGCAGCATGGCCACGGTAGGAAAGGCGACATGTGCGTCCTGCCCATCATCTGGGAGTTTGCAAGTGGTTTTTATACACTAAGTAGGCGGACGGGGGAAGAAAAAGAAAGAAGTAAGCTATTTGAAAGAATTAACATTAGCTGTGGGCAAAGGGGTGGGAGAGGGTGAAGCAGGCTGGGCCAGCTCCAGAATAGGCGCAGGGTCTGAATGAAGAAATGGCTGCTCCTGGGTTGGCTGGGGCAGCAGTCCGCCAGGCTTGCGTGTAAACAGTGGAGGATCCTAGTCTGATGGAGCCTGGTTAAAAATAATCTTTGGAAATCGCCACCTGGAATTAATCTGAAATTCGACAGATATACAGGAATGTGAGCAGTCTTTTGTTAGAGCTGGTCTACAGCTGTTAACAGGCTAACTGTTGTTTCTCTCTCCCTCCCCTGCCTCTCCCTCTCTCTCCAGTCACTGTTATTTTAATTTTGAACATCTCTTTTCTCCTTCTCAATGGAATAAAGATAATAAACTAGTGTATGGTTTGCAAAATACATGTACATAATAACAATTTGAATCTCTCTAACAATTGTGTAGACAAAGGAAATAGCCAGTTTACACCTGAGTAAAAGGTTTAAAAACTGTGTACATAAGAAACATCCACACTTGTAAGAATTTTTATGAGTTGATTAGAGCCATAGAATGGCAGTTTTGCACCTTATTTTATACATTAGAATCAAAGGAGAAGCTGTAAGGGGGTTACATGAAATCCATTGGCAATAGATTAGGGGAGGCAGGAGAAAGCAAGGTTAGGGGGGTGAATGTCTGGGATTGGTTAAAAAGTCAAAGGAATAGACACATACTTCTTTTACCTTGGTAGGTATAGGATAAGTTAACAGTTAACAATGAACATGTTAACAATAACAGGGAGGGGTTTCTGAGGTCTTGTGCTCGGGTGGGAGATTGTGCCCTAAGGGGTCCGGAAAAAGGAAATTACCCTGACATTCCAAAGGTCTGTTATCCTCGATGCAAAAAGACAAAATGGGCTCAGTTAAAATAGAGATTGAACTTTGTCAAGGAAGGCACTAGCCTAGGACACGATTACCTGCCATGACGTGCTTTTGATTAGAAAGTTTTAATTTCAGGCCCTCCAGTGTGGTTCCTTTCAGTCTCTGAGTTTGTGGGGCCGCCACGCAGGCCTCCCCTGAGCTTGTCAGGGTTAGTATGTGGCCCCCTTGTCCCAAACCAAAATTCCTTTCCCAGTTTTCTGACTAAAATAATGTAAAGGAGAAGTTAGGTATGTGGTCCAAAATTTATAAAGTTAATTAAAACATTTACTTAGGAACTCTAAAAAAAAAACCCCTTACTGCTTTGTTTGATTTTTTTTTTTTTTTTAACTATTTTGGCCTTTCTGAATTTGGCTAGAAGCTTTTAGCTGAAAACTTACAATTTTGTGATTTCAGGCATTTGGATTTAAATCAAAATTGTTTCTAGTATTCCCTTGATTATCTTACGATTGATTAGGATGAGATATCATTAGTTTTTATTTTCTAGCTGTTCACATTTTGATTAATTTAGTTGGGAGGGTTTCAGAACCTACTTAATGAGGATGACGTCACATTTGGAAGTGACTCCAGAAAAGCAGAGGAACTAATTTCCTTAATGACCGACTGGGTTGTTGATCATTCCTAAGAAATGCCAAGCTTAGTTACCTTTTTAAATGGTTACTTATTTTCTTATCTACAAGGGAACATCAAAATGATTTTTCATTTCCTGTCTCGAATGCTTGCTTAAGACTTTGTGAGAAGTATCAAGATTTTTAAGCTTCCTTTTAAACAGAAGATTGGAGTGCGCAGGAAAGGAGAAGCAAGAGTCTGACAGAGGGAGAAGGTCACCGCTAAGGAAGCTGAAAGCTGCTGTTTGCAAACTTGGTGGCCAGGAGAGCAGTGCTGCTCTTCTGCTTCCTGGCTATGCTTGCAATTTCTCTTCATCTGCCAGGACCTATGGCCAGCTATTGGAGAGCTTTATGTAGGACTGGCGAAGCCTGTTTGACTTCATCATTTGGCTGGCTCAGGTGGGGTCAGACACCGTGGTGGTTAAGGTTGGGCTTACTGCCTATTCCAAGCAGGTGGGTGGGTAGGGCAGCAAATGTTTATTAATAAGTCTATCTGAGGCTTAGCAGTTTATCTTGAAATACAAAAATCAAGATTTGGAAAGCAAAATTAGACTCATGTCTCATTCAAGGTTTTGTTTTTTATTTTATTTCCACCCTCCCCTTCACCTCCCACCCTGCCACTGCGTTTGTACATGAACTGTTTCTGGGTTGTGGCTTTAAACAACTCTGTGACACCACTCATGCAGAGTTCAGTGGAGGTGGTACTCCTGGAATTCTGCATGTGGTAGTACTACTTATACTAATTTATATTGCTATTAATAAGTATGGAATCAGTACAAAAGCATCATGATAACAGTGAACCCCTTAGGCACCTAGGTAATCACAGTTTGAGTTTTATTCTCAATATTTCCTTCCCTCTCTTGATAGGTTTATAACATACTAGAATTCCCAAACAATGTATTTGTAAGCTTTGAATTTTTCCTGAGCTTTTTATTATAAAAGTTTTTAATAACAAAAAAAAATAAAAGATTAGTACAGTGATTATCAGTACATCCTGCACTTAGATTTGACAACTGTGAAGAATTTGCCAAATCTGCTTTATCTTGCCATATATGTATATGCAAATATTTTGTTGGTGAACCATTTAAAAATAAGTTGCAGACCTCATGGCCCTTCACTCCTAATATTAAAGCATGCATCTTAAAGACATTCTTGTAGAGAACCAAGCTACTGTTATCATATGTAGAAAAAATTAACAGTAACTTTCTTATCTACAAACAACCTATATTCTAATTTACCCTATTGCGGCCAAAATGTCTGTTGGAAATCTCTTCCTCTCCCTCAAACTAAGATCCAGTCAAAGGTCACACAGTGCAGGTTTAATCATTCTTAGTTCATAAACTTGTTTTTCCCTGTGAACAGGGGCAGGGCAGAATAGTAATAGGCATTATTTCTCTTTGCCCTGGAAAATTGGTATACCTGTGGAGAACCCAGCTCCAATAAAATCTCAGATAAAACACAAATTTGTGATGACAGTAATATTCCACAGTTGAATATAACTCTTCAAATTTCAAAGTTCCTTGCATTATCCCGTGGATTTTTGCCTTCAGGGTTCTTTCGTCCTAATTTGGAATTTAACACTTACATAAATGAAACCATATGACATAGTACAATTTTAATATATCATAGAATTGTGTGTCACTGAGAAAAGATCAAAAGGAGCCCCAAATTTAGGAAAGTCTTAGAACAGGCCTTGAAATCAGATAGCACTTGAATATTGTAGTTAGCATTAAGAATCGGGAAAAAAAATAATAAAGGACTTGGTGTCACAGATTGGGAGAGTTAGCCTGATTCCATTTGGAGATCAAGAGATGGCTGGTCATCACTCACTTAACATATACTACTCACTGAGCTCCTGGTTGCAGGTGTGACCATGGTGAGCAAGTGTCTCGTGGGTGAGCTGGAAATCTGAACGTGTGTCCTGTGAACTGCAGCAGAGGCAGGCTGATGGAGGGGAATGCAGGAGATGCACAAACTGAGTTCAAGGGCTCTGAATTTAGTTTCTGACCGCTGCTGTAATAAGTCACCACAAACTTACTATCTTCCAGTTCTGAAGGTTGGGAGTCCAAAATGGGTCTCATTGAGCTGAAATCAAGATGTTGGCAGGGCTGTGTTTCTTCTGGAGGCTTTAGGGAAAAAATTATTTCCCTGTGTTTTCTAGCTCCTAGAGGCTGCCTTCCTGCCTTGGCTTGTGGCCCCTCCCTTTACCTTTAAAGCCAGCATCACTGCGACCTCTACTCTGTCATCACATCTCTGACTCTCCTGCCTGCACTTTTACTTTTAAAGACCCTGTGATTAGATTAAACTGACCTTGATAGAAAACAATAATCTCCCCATCTCAAGGTCAGCTGATTAGCAAACTTAATTCCTTGTTACTTTAACTCTCCCTTGCATTGCGACATAACATGTTCACAGATTTCTTTTTTGGTTTCCTAAATATTTTAATTATTTATTTTTAGAGAGGTGGGAAGGGAAGGAGAAAGAGAGGGAGAGAAACATTAGTGTGTGGTTGCCTCTTGCGCTCCCCCTACTGGGGACCTGGCCTTCAACCCAGGCATATGCCTTGGCTGGAAATCGAACCAGCAACCCTTTGGTTCTCAGGCTGGCACTCAGTCCACTGAACTGTACCAGCCAGAGCCATATTCACAGATTTCTTGATTAATACCTGGACATCTTTGAGGGTGGGGTGGTGCTTATTTTGCTCATGACAGGCTCCCTGAAGAAAGATTTTCTAGAAGTGGTATCTAAGCTGACACCTTAAGGATAAATGTTAACCAGCAAAACCAGGCTCTATGGAGGAAGAGTGCTACTAACTCTAAACTGTAGAGAGGTTCAGATTATTTTCACTCTGGGTAGTGCAGGGAGTTCAGTTCTGCAAAGGAAGAAGTGGTAGGGTGGGCCTGCTGAGAGCCCTGGCTGGAGAGTAAGAGGAGGTTGGATTTGAGCAGTAGGAGGCCCCTAAAAGGTTTTAAATGATGATGAACTAATCAGGCATCTTTTACTAAGGCATCTTTTGTGCCACTGGTGCACATTTGGTTTCTTGGATCCCTCCACTGGACTCTACTACCTAGCGAAATGCCTGACTAGAATAGTATGGTGGTGGACTGTACCATGAAGTCATCTCTTTACTCAGTGGGGATTGGAAGAGGGCTGCAGAGAAAAATCTAGAGGACCACTTTTTTCCATTTCAATTTAAATTTGGAAAAGATAAAAAGGTTTTATCCTTCATAATGAAAAGCAAAGGATAGGATCTGATTATCCCTGAGATAATTAGATTCATATCTGTAGAAATTAATTATGAATTTTATCATCACAAAGGTCTTGAATACTGCTGCACCCCACTCTTGGTTCACAGCATGGTTGACTCACTAGTTAATAAATCAGCTTAGTTTCCCTCCCGAGCTCAGAGTGCTGTTCTCTGTTCACTTCCTGTCCTGGGAGAAAGAGAAAAAATCTGTGACTATATGAAAACAAAGAAGGAATGGAGAGGAAATGCTGGAATCGGGAGTATAACCTAGAGTGCAAATAAGAACTGTCTAGCTTCGAGATTTTTAAAAGGCCTCCTTCTTTTAGGTACAGAGCTATGTGTCACATGAGGGTTTTCTTTTGCTTGATTGCAGTTTTAATGTTGAATTAGGTTACAGGGATCAGTGTGAGCTGAAAGGGACTCACAGTGGGGAAGATGACCCTGGTTGTGTGACTCACTTTTGTTGAACTCTAAATCACTACTTACCTTCATCAGTTTAGCAATTTTTCTTTAGAACCATCATCTTGAATGGACTACAGCCCCATGCCCACGTTCCTGTCTTTTCAGTATCCAATGTGGGGAAGCACCTCCTTCCTCTTTCCCTGACCACCGGCTCCAGTCACTCTTCAGGAGTCACCATGAGCTATAAGTGACTTACATGACTATACACTGCGCAGATTGCTAAATTGTGACATATGTATACACCCATGAGTTCATCACTGCAATCAAGATAATGAACATATCCACTGCCCCTAAAAGTTTGCCCTTTTGTAACTCCCTCCTCGCTCCCAGATCTGCTTTCTGTCACTATAGATGAGTTTGTATTTATACACATTTATGTAAATGGATACTATGTGTACATGTATGCATATACATATGTATGTATATTTACATATATTTACATTTTGTCTTTTTACTCAGCATAATTATTTTGACCTTTATCCATATTGTTGTCTTCATTAATATTTCTCTCATCTTTATTGCCAATTAGTATTCCATTGTATGAGTATAGCCCAATTTGTCCTGTTTCCTGTTGAACGTTTGAGTTATTTCCAGTTTGGAACTATTACAAGTAAAGCGGCCAGAAACATTTGTGTAAGTCTTTGTGTGGATATACACTTTTATTTCTCTTGGACAAGTATATACGTAGGAGTGGAATGACTGGGTCATATGGTGGATATGTGTGTAACTTTTTGAGAAACTGCTGGACCGTTTTCCAGGGTGGTTGTACCATTTTACATTCCCACAAACAGTGTGAAAGAGCTCCAGTTTCTTCATGTCTTCTGCAACACTTGGTATGTTCGATTTTTAAATTTTAGTCATGCTAATAGATATGTAGTAGTATTTTATTGTGGTTTTGTTTTGCATTTCCCTTGTAATTAAGGATGTTGAATATCTTTTCACATGCTTATTTGCCAGATTTGTATTGCTTTTGGGGAAATGTCTGTTCAAATATTTTGCCCATGTATTTTTTTAAATCCTCACCCCAAGGACATGTGTTTTTTTTTTTAGAGAGAAAGGGAAGCAAGAAGGGAGGGAGGGAGAGAGAGAAACATTGTTGTGAGAGAGAAACATCAGTGGTTGCCTCCTGTACACACTCCCGACCCAGGTACACATGCGCGACTGGGGATTGAACCTGAAACCTTCCGGTGCACGGAATGACGCTTCAACCAACTGAGCCACATGGCCAGGGCTGCTCATGCATTTTAATTTAGTTGTTTTCTTACTGAATTTTAGAGTTCTTTATGTGTTCCAGATGCAAGGCCTTTATTTGATATGTGATTTGCAAATATCTTTTTCCAGTCTGTGGCTCATTTTCTCATTCTCTTACAGTGTCTTTTGAAAAGCAGAAAACTAATTTTGATGTCCTATTTATCACTGTTTTGTTTTATGGGTCATTCTTTTGTTATATTTAAGAAATCTTTGCCTAATCCAAGGTCACAGAGATTTTATAGAAGTTTTATTATTTTACCTAAATGCCTACGATCTATTTTAAATTAATTTTTGTAACTAGTTTGAGGTATGGATCAAAGTGTTTTGTCTTCCTTTTTATTTTGCATATGGATATCCAGTTGTTTCAACATTGTTGAATTGCCTTTTTTCAACTTTATTGAAAATCAGTTGACCATATTTGTGTGGGTTTATTTCCCAACTCTAGTCAGTCTGTTTTCCATTGATCTTTTTTTTTTTCTTTTACATCAATACTGCAGCTTCACTATAGGTAGTGTAAGTTCTTCAACTTTGATCTTTTTTTCGGGCTGTTTCAGCTCTTCTGGGTCCTTAGCATTTTCACATAAATTTTAGAACAGCCTGGACATTTCTACAAAAACAAAAGCCTATTTATGTATTTACTGGGATTGCACTAAATCTATAGATCAATTTGGGAGAGAATTATAATTTTAGTTACCCTCCTATATGGTTTCATATACCAGCTGCATGCTTAGAGTGGTGTAATCTTGGGCACTTAATCTTTCTGAGCCTTAATTTCTTTTTTACCTGCAAAGTGAAGGTGATTATTTAACTAAATATATGGTAATGTGAGGAATTAATAAATCAATATTTATAAAGTGCTTTCGCTCTTATTTTCTAATTGCTTTGCCTCAGGAGTTTGATTTACAGAGTAATAAAGAAGCTTTTCTTTTTTTCAACTTTCAGCCATTATTTACTAGACATTTTCATTTTCATTTTATATCTTGAAAAGAGTCAGTAAGCCCTCATTTTACATAGTGGTCCCAAGCCAAATGACTTGGCAAAAGATGACTCAGCTAGCAAGAACAAATGAGAACTTCTAATTTTAATCTTTTTTTTAAATTTATAAATCATGTTTTTTCTATTACAATTGTCTGAATTTTTCCACCTTTACCTCCCTCCACCAATCCCACTCCCACAGTCAATTCCCACTCTGCTGTCCATGTCCATGGGTCATTCATACATGTTCTTTGTCTAGTCCCTTCCTCTTCTTTCCACCATTGTCCTCTTTCCCCATCCCCTCTGGTCACTTTCAGTCTGCTCCATGTCTCCATGCCTGTGGTTTATTTTGTTCATTAGTTTGTTGCATAGAGTCCACTTAAAAGTGAGATCATATGGTATTTGTCTTTCATCAACTGGCTTATTTCACTTAGCTTAATGTTCCCAGGTCCATCCATGTTGTCGCAAAAGGTAGGAGTTCGAGTTCACTTGCTTGCTTGCTTGCTTGCTTAAATGCAGATTGGTATTATTTATTTTTTTAAATGTCAGTTAATTATAAAATATTAAAAAATTTAAAAACATTATAAATTCTCAGCAATTAAACCAACATGACACCAGCACAGAAATAATCAAGTAGATCAATGAAATATAACGAGCATTCTAGAGACAAATGTATGTATCTGTCTAACAATGTAATATGTGATTAAGTTGATATTTCAAATCAGTGGAGGAAAATAAGGCTTATTCAACAAATAAGGTGCATGGACCACTATTACTTGAAACAAAACCAATATAGAGCCCTGTTTCACACATTATACAAGAAATATTCAGGTGAGTTAAAAATCAATATGTAGAGTCTAAGGAGTTTTAGGAGAAAATACAAACTAATATTTTCCTTACCCCGAAGTAAAATATTCAAACCTAGAAGCTATAAAGTAAGATATTGACAAGATGACTATTATTAAACATTTAAGACTGTACAGTAGTATACATATCGAAAAAGTTAAAGGACAAGTAATAGAATAGGAAAGTATTTACAACACATCTAAAGAAGTGTTAATGGTTTGTTTTCTTTTTCTTTTAGGGCAAAAATTGTACAACCCTTTGATAAAAAGATGGATAAAGAATACCAAAAAGTCATTTAAAGCTTTTTTTAAAAAATAATAGAAATAGGCAAGAAATATACAAAAACAGGTTTTGTTTCAACAAATAACCAAGTAACCAATAAAATACCACATCATTGTCACAATCAGACTAAGTATTAAAAATATTGGTAATATGAAGTATTGGCAACTGTGAAAGGAACTGGGTATTCATAGATGCTTTTTTCGTCATCCTAAAGCAGTCCCTTTAGCATATTTTGCAATGCTGGTTTGGTGAAGGTATATTCTTTTTGCCTTTTGTCTAGGAAACTCCTTATTTTGCCTTCCATTTTAGTTGAGAGCCTTGCTGGATAGAGCAATCTTGACTGCAGGCCTTTGCTTTACACTACTTGGAATATTTCTTGCCATTCCCTTCTGGTTTGCAGTGTTTCTGTTGAGAAGTCAGCTCCTAGCCGAATTGGGGCTCCCTTATATGTTAGTACCTATTTCTCCCTTGCTGCTTTTAGGATTCTCTGTTTGTCTTTGATATTTGCCATTTTAATGAGGATGTGTCTTGGAGGGGGCCTCATTGGGTTCCTCTTGAATGGCACCTTCTTTGCTTCCTGGACTTGTGTGACTTTTTCTCTCCTCATATTAGGGCAGTTTTCCATCATTATGTTTTCAAAGAGGTTCTCCATTCCTTCCTCCTCTTCTCCTTCTGGTATCCCTATTATACGGATATGATTACATTTCAGGTTGTCCTGCATTTCCCTAAACACCTCTTCATTCTTTTTGAGTCTTTTTTCATTTTCTTGCTCTTTCTAAGAGCTTTTTTCTACCTTGTCTTCCAGCTCACTGATTTGATCCTCGGCTTCATCTAGCCTGCTTTGGATTCCTTCTACTGTGTTCTTCGATTCAGAAATTGTATTCTTCATTTCCTCTTGCCTCTTATTGATAGTTTCTTTGTCCTTTTTCATGCTGATATAGTTTGCAGTAAGTTCCTCGTAGTTTCCCTATAGTGTTTGGTAATTCTCACTCAGCTCACTGAGCTCATTGAGCTTCCTTAGATCCGTTGTTCTGAACTCAGTATCTGATAGTTTACTTGCCTCTATTTTGTTTAGTTCTCTTTGTGGGGATTCCTCCTTTCCCTTCGAGTGGGTCATATTTCTTTTTGTTCACATTATTTGTGAGACTCTTCTTTTTTGCTTCTGCTTCTTAATTTGATATGTCTTGATTTCCTAACTTTGTGGTGTGAACTTCTGTGGTAGGAGACTGCTGTTTTTTCCTTTCTTGATCTACCTCTGATGATGTCAGATGTTGACCCTGTCTGACTTTAGGCTGTATGTTCAAGACTTCCAGAAATTTAGTGTCTGTGGCTATCTCCTTCAGCTGTTAATCCAGTCACTCTGCACTCAGCTGGCCTCCTTAGACAGCTCAGAGTGGGGCAGAGTCCCTCCTGGGGGCAGGATTATTGGGTCCTCTCACGCTGCTGCCATATGGGGGAGAAGTCAGCACTAGGATCCCGTGGGTTACTGTCTCCATTCACTCCCCAAAGCCTCTGGACACAGTCTCTGTTCAAGTGTCTCCAGACCTCTCTACTTCCCCTTTAACCAGGGATCTACTATCTGTGGCTGCCACTCTGCACTCAGCAGGTGGCTTAGACAGCACAGGGCGGGTGGAGTCCCACCTCAGGGCAGGGCTGTTGGGTCTTCTGTTGCTGCTGCCACTTGGGGGAGTGGTCTGCCTGAGCTAGATGTCTGCCGACCCACGCATCATGAGTCCGCACAGAGATCCCGCCAGCTACTCTCAGTTCTCTCCCCAAAGCCTCCTTCCCCAGTCTCTCCTCAGGCGTCTCCAGCCCACTCTGCCCCTGCATTTGCCAGAGACCAGGGTAAGTGGCTGCAAATAAAAAGGTTAAAGAACCCTTTAAACGGTTCTTTGCATCTCCAGGCGCCTGTCTCTGGCAAAGAGCAGCCCAGCCGCTTTTCACAGCTGGCTGTTATCTGCATACTTTTTGGCTCTGGTACTGTAGGCTAGAGATCCCTGCTTATTGGTTTATATCCCACTCTTCTCAGGGGGATCCAATTAGCACATTCAATATCTTTCTTGTGCCTCCAGCCCCCTGGGTGCCCCACCCGACTTCTCGAGTCTCTACCGCACTCCTTACCAGTTAGATTGCGCAAAAGCCAATTCTTCTGTCTTCAAGGTTACAAGGCTCCTCTCTTACTCTTGATCAGTTATTTGTTCCAGGTGATTTCTCCACAATTTATTTGTAATTCCAGGTTGGTCCTGGGAGGAGGTCAGTGTGGTTTACACTCATTCCTCCGCCATCTTGAATCTCCTCCTAATTTTAATCTTAAATATTATCATGAGTTGACAGACTCAATTCATTTACCATGTATTTATGTATTGCCTAATAAATACCAGCCACTGTACAAGGTTCTCTGCTGGCCTCTTGGGGTTCAAGAGTGAGGCCAACAGACTGTATTACCTCTTCTCACAAAGCTTGTGGACTGCTGGAAAATACAGATAAGCAAACAGATACCTTTAATATAGACTAACAGGTAAAAATTAGGGGAATTGTGGAAACACACTTGAGGAGTAGCCAACCTGGAGATGGGGTTCAGGAAAGACATTTATAAAGGAAGTCACCTTGAAACTAGGGTCTGAAGATGAGTGGGCAATAGCCAGGTTTTAGGAATGTGGGTCGGAAGATTGGAACTAGAATATGGGCAACAGAAAATGTACAGTGTGTATTTTATAGATAGAACAAACATCAGGGTGCAATAGTGAGAATGGTGCAGTGCGAAAACTGGGGAGTCATTAAAGAGGGGCCAGAAGAACAGGGTCTCATCATGAACAACAGTAAAAGCAGCGTCGAGTAGTTTGACTCTGTCCTCTGGTTTTAGGCCAGGGAGTGTTAAGGTCAGATTTGCAGTTTAGAAAGATTCCTTTTATGTTGAAAATAAAGTAGAGAGGGCAGGAGGATGAGGTACTGAGGTACCAGTGAGAGGATAATGCTCAGGAAGGGTAGTAGCTGTGAGTTAGGATAAACATGGAGAAAGATGAATGGCAGCCTGGTGCTAAGTAGGTATGTTTTGGTGAGAGGAGATGAAGTGTTAAGACAGCCAGTTTCCTGACCTGTGTTAATTGGTTAACTGTTTTGGTGGTGCTGTCTTCACCTGAGTAGGAAATACAGAAGGGGCAGCAGGTTTGATGTGGAAAAAAGCAAGAGGGAAGGGAGGGAGCGAGCGGGGGAACATGTTGAGTTTCAGGTGATGACTATCCACCAGGTGTTGGGAACCAGCGACCCAGTTTATTGGGGAGTCATGAGTGTATACAGAGATGGGAAGGAAGCTATGAGGATGCCTGAGATCACCCAGTGGGTGATGGGGGAACATGGGCTTATAATGGAAAGTGGAGGATTATTGTATTAAATTATGGGCTGGAGAGGAAGCTCCTAATTTGATTTTCTTAAACATTTTAAGTACCTTCATTCAGCATACATAATGCTGCGTGGCTCTAGTTGCTCATTAAAGTACTGCTTCCTTCTTTTTATTATCTCCAATCATATTCTCATCTACTTGTTATATCTGGCATCTTTGTAACAGGATCTATATGAGAAATGCAGAAACACAAGAGTTTTTGCTTCTAATTCCAGCAGTTGAGTAAAATTGCTCTAAAATGCCACTATTTAAGAATTATCTTTTATTCTTTAGTTATTAGCATGAAATGAGGAAGCCTAGTTAAATCTTATGTTTTTCATTTTGTTTTTCCAGGTATATAAAATATAAAATGGAAACCAGAAGCCCAAATAGTAACAATAAAAGCAGGACAGCCTTCTTGAGGGTGTGAGAGAAAGGTCTTGATACATCACCATTATTGCCAAGTAGACTTTGAAGAGGCTTGACAAAAGCTTTAGCATTTTGAGGAGCACAGTTTGAATTCTGGTCCGGTGCTTTTATTTTATGAGAAAACCAAAGGCTAAGTTTTTTTTAGGGTTAAGTAATTTACTCTTTGTCACTCTGCCGGGTAGAGTAGAGGTGGCACTCTGGGCTATTGAGGGCGAAAAAAAAGGGTAGCAGGGAAAAGGGGAAAAAAAGTGATGTGTTGCGTTGTTCTAGATGTCAAAGACCTGCTGGACTGTCAGACTGACAGGGGGTGCCCTGACATTTCCCGAGCCTGTTTCGTTGGGTGGTTTATTAAGTCAACATCTTTTTCTTTTTAAGCTGTTTTGGCGCCAACTGACTCTTAATGTCATAGTGTCATTAGACATGTCTGTTTCATTTGTCTTTTTTTGGTATAATGTCATTTAAATTCATAATTGTAGAGTTAGAAAGTTATTGTTAGTTTAAAAATAAAAGTTTATTATCACTTTATGAAAACTGAAAATATTTCTCTAAAGCTAAAATTTTATTTGGTAAGCCACTTAAATGAGGAATTGGAAGACTTGCTTCAGTCAGGAAATAGCTCACTTCTTTGACTTCACTAAGTCCTTGGCATTATATTTATATTAAAAACTTTGATTTTATGGATAAACAAACAGTCAAAATTGGTGATGAAATCTGCCGGTACTTTTGCACCAATATGGACTGTGTTTGGTTTGAGATTCTTGAACATTCTGAGTTCCTATGCACTTTCATTTCTAAGGTCACTCCTGGCCCAGTATTCTGCTCAATGCTCTATCTGCCTGTGTTCACCTCCTCTGAGTATTCTCATTCCTCTCCTCCAGATAGGTACCCTTCCCTCAATTTTCCCCTCTGTAAACCACTTTCCCAAAGTATTGGATTGGCCAAGAGTCTGTTTAGTTTTTTCTGTAAAATAAAAGACACCTTTTGTCATTTTCACCAATAACTATATTGATTTCGATATTTTGAGTATGTCCACTATCTCCCACTAGTGGGGAGAGGCCAGGGAGGCTGCTAAACGTCTTGCACTGCTTAAGACAGCCCCATGGCAGAGAATTATTTGGCCAAAATGTCCATAGTACCAAGACACTTCGCAAACCACTTTTGACACAATCCATCATTCATGGCACCTTCTCCATATACTATACAAAGCTCTTTTTGTGTTTCAGTTGTGGTTTTACCTTTCTTGAAATAATAAAGCATAATATGCTGAAAATGTTGTATACTTCCTTCCATCTTCAGTATTAAAATGGCTGCACAAAAATTCACCACTTTTGATTTTTTTTTTAAATGCCCACTGATATGACAGCTGTCACAATCTAACAAAATTGTTTCAAATGAAGTTAAAAGACAATTAATCACTACTAGAGCCATCACATGGAAAAAACTAAATGGACTTTTAGGCCGACCCAATATATGTATGTGTAGCACTCTTTACTGAAGGTGGCTTGGGTGAGGGATTAGAGAGGGGAGGACATAGGAGTGGAGACTGTTACATCACAGCATAGTGAATAACTTCAGAACTGAGTTATATATACTTTATATATAAAATGTCGTGCCAGTATAATATATTACTCTTGTTGTTGATATTTGATGATAATCAAATGAAAAGAGGGACTGTGCATAGCTGATCAGACTCTGCATTGAATTACACCATGTTCTCCCAGTTAAGTAGCAAAAGAATAAATATTTGATTCTTGTGGTAAATTTATGGTAGACAGTATAGGAACTTCTTTTTGAATCTCTTCTAAAATGAATTCCTTATATTGATAGATTTTAGCAAAGATAATCAAACTTTCCTAACAAAGAAGTACAGCAGAGCTTGGATAGTCAAGGTAAGCTAATAGCTGTTTCTTTGTTTCAGGTAACTGAGATTTCACACACACAGCAATAAATAAATGCATTGGGAAGTGTGTGCTTCTTTATATTTTACAAAGTGATCTTCCTTTCTCTTTTGTTTTAGGAAACAGATATTGAGGACAGATATGGAGATTTGGATTCCAGAACAGATTCTGATATTCCGGAAATTCCACCATCCTCAGATAGAACCCCTGAGATCCTCAAGAAAGCTCTATCTGGTTTGTCTTCAAGGTACAGTTCTATGAAGATGAATGGGGGCACAAGATAATGTGTGAGGTTACCCTGGGTCATGTAATAAATTTTATTGTTTCTAAGTTTTAGAGCTCTGAGAGAGAAGACTTATACTTTTTCATAGTATGTCAGGCACTAGATGCTTAATGTGTATCCTTTTATTTAATCTTTAAAGTTTTGTGAAGTATGAGAAAACCAAATCTGAGAGATTAACTGGGTGAAAGTTACAGAGCTAGTAAGAAGCAGACCTGGGATTCTTGTTCCCATGTGCCAGGGTTCTGAAGCCAGTGATCTATTCGCTACCTCAGGTTGCCTTTTCTGGCGTTGAAACACTCCGTATCCTCTGTTCCTGTTTTTTAAAATGCCAGAAATGTCATTCTTTTCTTTTTTAACTGAGTTAAATTATTGTCCAAAACTCCAGAACCCTTTACCATTTTATATTTGTCCTATATTTTAAAATGTGAAATCACCAACAAATTTCACATAGTTTTATATTGACCTCCATTGTATGCTTTAGTAATATGAACTATAACACTTATAGAAGCAATATAAATGTAAACTTTTATTTAGATTAATATGAAGTTTTTAATATTGGTATAGAACAGTTTTTCCATCTTTTTTGACAGTGCCATGCAGTCAGATAGACATTTTAACCACATCCCAAGAGATGCACAAATGTATATTTTATTGTTTTTAATTGTATTGATTATGCTATTACAGTTGTCCCAGTTTTTCCCCCTTTGCCCTCCTCCACCCAGTACTCCTCACTCCCTCAGACAATCCCCACACCATTGTTTGTGTCCATGGGTCATACATATAGTTCTTTAGCTGCTCCATCTCCAATACTGTACTTTACATCCCCATGGCTATTTTGTAACTACCTATTTGTACTTCGTAATCCCCTCACCTCCTCACACATTCCCACGCAGCTCCCTGCCATCTGGCAACCATCAAAACGCCCGCAGTGTCCGTGATTCTGTCTATGTTCTTCCTGTTTGCCTAGTTCGTTTTTTAGATTTAATTGTTGATAGATATGTATTCATTGCCATTTTATTGTTCATAGTTTTAATCTTCTTTTTAATTAGTCACTTTAACATTTCTTATAATAATGGTTTGGTGATGATGAACTCCTTTAGTTTTTTCTTATCTGGGAAGCTGTTTTTCTGCCCTTTTATTCTAAACGATAGCTTTACTGAGTAGAGCAATCTTGGCTGTAGGTGCCTGCTTTTAATGATTTTGAATATTTCTAGCCAGTCCCTTCTAGCCTGCAAAGTTTCTTTTGAGAAATCAGGTGACAGTCTTATGGGAACTCCCCTGTAGGCAACTAACTGCTTTTCTCTTGCTTTTAAGATCCTCTCTTTCTCTTTAACCTTTGGCCTTTTCGTTATGATGTGTCTTGGAGTGGGCCTCTTTGCGTCCATCTTATTTGAGATTCTCTGTGCTTCCTGGGCTGTGTATCTATTTTCTTCACCAAATTAGGGAAGTTTTCTTTCATTATTTTTTCAAATAGATTTCCAGTTTCTTGCTCTTTCTCCTCTCCTTCTGGCACCCCTATGATGTGAATCTTGGAACACTTGAAGTTGTCCCAGAGGCTGCTTACACTATCTTCTTTTTCTTTTTGGATTCTTTTTCTTTTCGTTGTTTTTATTGGCTATTTATTGCTTCCTTATGTTCCAAATCATTGATTTGATTTGCTGCTTCATCCACTCTACTGCTGGTTCCCTGTAAATTGTTCTTCATTTTTGATTCGTATATTCTTCGATTCTGACTGGATCTTTTTTTATGCTGCTGAGATCCTCACTAAGTTCCTTGAGCATACTTATAACCAGTGTTTTGAACTCTGTAAGTGATAGATTGCTTATTCCATTGTATTTAGTTCTTTAGCTGGAGCTTTGATCTGTTCTTTCATTTGGGCCATGTTTCTTTGTCTCCTCATTTTGGCAGCCTCCCTGTGTTTGTTTCTATATATTAGGTGGAGCTGCTATGATTCTGATTTGGTAATGTGGCCTAATGTAGTAGGTGTCCTGTAGGGTCCATTGGCACAGCCTCCCCTACTACCCAAGGTGGGTACTCAAGGTGCATCCTCTTTGTGGTCTGAGTACACCCTCCTCTTGTACTTGAGCCTTGATAGCTGTTGATAGGTCAATGGGAGAGATTTTCCCAGGCCAGTCAGCTACAAGGACTGGCTGTGACCACTGACCACCAACTTCCACTAACCATGGAGGATCAACTGTTGGGGGCAGGCTGGTATTCTGATGTGATCTGTAGCTGTCCGCTGGTGCATAGGCTGTGGGGTATCCCGGGTGGTACAGGCCAAGGTCAGCCCCAACTGTGTCTGCTCAGGGTTTCCCAGCATGAGCTATAAAACAATCTGCAGCTGGCTGCTACTTGTGCTGGGCTTGGAAGTTCCTAGTTGAATCCAATATGTGAGCCCAGGCTGGCTGATGCGAGTGTTGGTCCTGGGGCCACTTAGCAAGAGGTACAGGTGCTGAGTCTTCACTGAGACTGGCTATTGCTTGTTTGAGGGGATTTAGGAAGTTGTGAAGGAGGCACCATGTCCACCCATTCATATGGAAAAGCTACTGTTAACAGCTTCAGTGGGCACATAAGTTGGATGGGATGGAGCATCAGGGCATCTCCAGGGTGGGACAAATAGTGTTAGCCGGGTTGATGAAGTCTCAGATATGGCATCCACCTGCCAGCTCTGTGCCTCTGGGATGGGAGGGTTCAGAAAAGGCGCAATGGAGTCTGCCCACCTTTCTGTCTGGGAGACTTTCCCTAGCTCTCTCCTTCCTCCCCGCATGCCCTTGGTGTGTTTTAAAGCTGCTTCTCTGGTGTTGGAGCTCAGAGGGAGTGAGTCTGAGTAAGACTGTGTGTGGGTTCTTTACGAGGAACTGCTTGGGACTCTATAAGATTCTTCCACTGACTCAATCATTGCTGGTTTTTTGCAGCCAGAAAGTGTGGGGACTTATCTTCCTGGCACTGGAACCCTGGGCTGGGGGGCCTGGTGTGGGTCCTCACTTCCAAGATATCCCTCCCGAATTTTTATCCAGCACATGTGGATGTGGAACCAGCCTGTTCCATGTCTTTGCCCCTCCTACCAGTCTGGATGGATGTGGTTTCTTTAATTCCATAGTTGTTGGACTTCCACTCACCTCAAGGTTTTCATAGTTTTTTAACCAATAGAATATTTTGCTGTGCATTATTAAAGTATGATTATTATTTTAATAGTCTTGATCCCAGTTGTTTTCATGACCTAGTTGACAACTGTATCTTTGCTTTAAAATCTTAACAGGTCTATCAAAGATGTGAAAACTTCTTGTATTTATTTATATTAGAATGAGGATGGATTCCTGTTTCATTAATAGTAATTTCTTAATAATGAAGCCCTCCATCCCCCATATAAAGTAACAATAGCAAATAATAGCAACTGATATTTACTGAGCATTTACTCTGTGTTGTGCACTGCTCCAGGAACTGTACATATATAGACATTCTCACAGTAATTCTGTAACACAGATACAGTTATATACTTGTTTTATAAATGAGAAAAATGAGGCACAGAATATTTATATATCAAGGGTCATGTAGTTAGTAAGGAACAGAACCACATTCTGAACCTAGGCATTGTGCTCTATTTGTAAAAGAATTTGGTTTTATTTTTTAAAAGTTTTAAAAAGATTTTACTTATTTTTAGAGAGAGGGAAAGGGCAAAAAGAGAGGAAGAGAAACATTACCCGTGTGGCTGCTTCCTATGTGCCCTGTGCTGGGGACCTGGCCCACAACTCAGGCATGTGCTCTGACTGAGAATCGTCAATCCTTTGGTTCACAGGCCAGTGATTAATTCACTGAACCACACTAGTCAGGGCAAAGAATTCATTTTTGAAAATGAACAATAGATATGTGACTACTTTCAATCTTCTCGTGAAACTTCACTATAAAGATTACATGAATGTTTCAAAATGTGTATCTTACTCATTTAGGCTCTTTATTACCCCAAATAATTTGCCTTGCAATGACGTAGAAGTTGTAGACACATAAAATTAAAAGTACTAATTACATAAGAAATGTTCATGAATTGTAAGGGAAAAAACCTTATAATCCTTTCACCAAGATATTTATATTTAAAATCTTGTGGTGTTTACTCTGAAACTTTTTTCTTGTACATATTTTGTGCGTATGTGTGAGTGTGGTGTAAAAATAGCATTGTACCATTTCCTGCCTTTCTGTTTTCATTATCATTCTGTGATATTAGGAACAAATAACCTTAAATATATTTAAATACTTTTAATGGCTGCATGATACATTCCTTTGTATGACTGTAGTTCAATTTACTCAACTAAACAGCTATTTCTGGGCATTTAGCTAACTTCTAAATTCTCACAATCAAAAACAGCTTTACACTAAACATTTTTCTTTCTAGATAACTTATATTTAGTATCCATAATTATTTAAAATAGAATTTTAAAGGTAAAATTGCTTGTTGAAGACTTAAGCTCAATTTTGAGGCTTTAGTATATAATGTCAAAAAATCTTAAATTGTTGACATTGGAAGGGGCTCAAAAGGTCTACAGCCACTTTGCAGGTTGTCCCAATCTGTATCTTGACCTGTGTGCGTGAATATTCATTAGCCATTTAAACCTGGCTTTATCCTTTAGTGAAACTCTTTAACCACTAGCTTAGTTAAGAAGTTTTCATCCAGGGGCAGTTTTATCCTCACTTCCCTGGTAGACACTTGGCAATGTCTGGAGACCATTTTTGGTGGTCACAATGCGAGACATTGCTACTAGCATCTAGTAGGTAGCAGCCAGGGAAGATGCTAAATACTCTAGAGTACACAGAACAGCTCCTCACACCAAAGAACTATCTGGCACAAAATGATACTAGTTCTGAGGCTGAGACATCAAGGAAATATCCAGGTATATCCTCACTGGTGCTCTTACACTACATAAGCCATCTTCCTTCTTTCTGGGAACCTGCAGACTTCCTGTCCAGCTTCTCCAAGGCTGGTGGATAAACATTCTCAAATCTCCCTCTCTGCCAGAAGGCCCGCTGAGTGCTTGTTTATTTCTGAGAAGTGCCTCTGTGTCCCTGTTCTTGGCTCAGGTGAACTGCCTTGCGAACCCAGGTTCTTGATGCCTCATGATGCTTTTGGCACTAGTGTTTTTTAAATCTTACCGTTGTTTTTGAAATAAAAACTAATTAATAGTGGTAGTAGCAGTAAGTCATTGTACATATCCAGATTGATTTGAACAATCTGTATAGCCACTTTAGATAATCACTTGTAAGGATACTGCTTAATTACATTCTTTTTGAAAATGTCATTTCTGGCTCAGGTTGGTCTTGAGACATGAAACTGGAGTGAAATTCTCCTCTGTTAGTTCTGAGTTCCATTTTCTAGAAACAATCTGTGAAGCAATGACTTGGGCTCAAACTTAAGGCTTTCTCTAATGTGATCATGGAAGTATAGTACAGGAAATTGAGAATTTTGAATTGAGAATCAGACTGTCCTCTGGTTTTTAGTAAAAATTTATTTTATTTTGTTTTATTTTATTTTTATATCATGCTGTTAAATTCATTGCTTCTCTCCTGAAAGATGACTTTTGGTTACTGTATCAGTGGATACATATGTTTAAGTATATGCTTAACTTTGTATTAGATATACTTGGGGAATTTGGGGAGTCAGTTGAGTTAACATAAATAAGAGAAGTAAGTTTTTTATCTTATTGGGGGAGCGGAAATTTTCTCAGAGGAGAAACAGCCATATAAAAAACAACCAGACACAATATGTTCCTCTAAGGTCCCTGTTTTCAGTTATTATTAAATTTTGGGGTGATATGAAGAGAGTATGTTCCCTGTTTAAAAATCTCTGGTTTGCAGCAGCTGCCATTCTCTGAAGTTCAAAGTTAGGGATCTAAGAGAGACAGACACAGACATTAGCAAGGAAAATCTACCTAGAGGCTGATTTCTAACATGTAGTGTCCTCTTGACTAGAAGAGGTTCTCGATAACTGATTCTGAGGATCAGTTGTAAAGAAGGGCTCAAGACAAGTCTGGATATCATGTAAGCAGGTCAGGATTATTATCAGGGGACTGGCTTATGGTTTTTTATTTACCTTTGACCAGCCCTGTGATCTCGCCCAGTTTCCTAATCCATTCATTAGTCCATAGAGGGTTATATCTATAAAACTAAATGGAACCTCTCAGCTATAGAATTTTTGACTCTACACTCACTTAAGTTCAGCCCCAAAGCTTACAGTTGGTGAGAAATTTATAAGTCTACATAGTGTGTTAAACAGCAGAGGGAAATAAAGTTGCAAAACAGTTTGACCACCTCATGAAAAATCTTGGAAGCTAGATAAGAGTATTAGAGTTTAGACTTAATGTTGGCATTTTAGATCTTGAGTGCAGAAATGACATGATAAAAGGGATATTTAAAAAATATCTGGACTATATAGGGAAGTGATTGAAAGTAGGGAATGTAATCAGTATTTGATAAATAGATGAAATTAGCCAATATTTATTTCATGAGAATGAGAGTAAAAGCCTTGCTTAGATATTGTGCATATATGTTGTTATACTTAAAGTTGAATCTAGATCTTTTGTAACATAATTTAAATGCTATCATTAGAATTAATAAAAATCAGAAAAGTCTTTAAAAAGTTTATTGTGTGTGTAATGTAAAATATATGTAGAATGAATAAAAACAGAGGCAGCAATTTTAGATTCAGAAATCCTCATCCATATAGAGGCGTTATTAGAATCATTTAAAATGTTTCATACAGCAGCTGCTGATGACGTGTTTCATGGCATGGCCTCATAAAGAGTGACAGTATTTGTAAGGTGCACTGGGGATGAATTGAGAGGCTCTTGTGGTGGGGGGAAGCAGTTGGGCACCTGGGCCCAGCCCAGGGATTGAGGGAGATCCATTCTCAGCCGGCCAGGAACTACTTGGGTGTACCAGCAGGGTTATTCTGCTATAAGAAACAAGAGAAGATCCAAGGATAAGAAACTACTTTTCTACTAGCAGCCTTGTACCTAACCAAGGAAAGCAGGCAGCACACTGAGCAATAGAAGGAAGTGACTTTCAATCTGGCCTTGTCCTCTGCTGCTGACCTCTTTGTGCCTTCTTCACTTCACAGAAATCACTTTGCTCTCCAGTTTCAGTTCTGTATCAGCCTTTCTTTACTTTTTCTAATTGGAAGGCCATGCTCGCTCTCTGTGCCACCTTAAAATCATCTGCCAGCCCCCAGGATTGGCCATCTTTAGAGAGGGCCTTTGCTCTCTGCTCCTCCTTCCCTCCTGAATGCCCGTGGCGGGACACTGACCGCCTCACTGCCTAGCCTCATGAGTCATCTTCATGCACAATAAACAAAAGTCAGGGTTTTTTTCCCTCTGACTAACATAATTTTTACATATAATTTAGCTCTCAGTGAGTGAACATACCTTGTTTGGTTGGTTGGGTTTTGGTATCTTTTGTTATAAGGTGAAGTAAAGGTCTTAAAGTATAATTGGGGAAAATCCTTGGGTCTAGCAACTCAATTGTGAAACCACACACAAAAAATACTGTAAGAACACAGTAAGTGCTGACGTTATAAACATTTTCTTTGCAGGTGGAAAAACTGGTGGATTCGTGGCATTCTTACTCTAACTATGATTTCATTGTTTTTCCTGATCATCTATATGGGATCTTTTATGCTGATGCTTCTTGTAAGTGTTTTACATTTCCCTAAGTATCTCTTACTTTGTTTTTTAGCATTGATATTATTGAAGTAATTTGAGCATGTCATGAAAAAGAAGGTAATTTAAGACTTGGTAACAGCAAATTTAGTTCCTTTAAACATCTTCTAGTTCATAAAATGAACTGGGCTAATTTTGTCTGTTTGCAAAATGTCTATTGAAGGTGTTCATTCAGCAGAGATCAAGTTAATGTCTCTTTGTCAGACACTGTGCCAAGCATGAGATGTAACAGGAACACACACATACACAGCTTCAACATATGTGACTGTTAGCTAGGTCCCTAACTTCAAGGAACCCACTCAAATGGCAGAGGCATATAAATAGCCGTATAAAGAAATAGAGTAGTAAATAAATGGGTTAAGTCCTGTGATATAACTTGTTGGGAAAGCACAGCAAAAAGTACCTAAAACAGCCTGAGACAAAGATGAAGGAAGACCTTTCAGAAAAGGTGATGCCAAAGCTAAGTACTGAAGGAGAGATTGGGCAGGGGGTGGGCTTCCAAGGTGGGCCATCATGGGCAAGGCAGGGAGGGAATGAGAGCACGGGGTCTGTTCGGGGATTTGCACGTCGTACACGTGGATGGCCTCTAGGGATAAGACCAGAGAGGCGAGCAGAAGCTATTCTGGGAGTTGGGGATTTAGTCGTGTATGGGAAGCCCAACAGGTCATAAAGCCCAACAAGTATTTTAAGCTTTTAATTCATTCATTTTGCAAATGCCTCTAGGATGTCTGCTGTGTGCCAAGCATTATGCTACTTGTCAGGTATGATATGGTGGTGCAGAGAAAAGTGCAGCTGTCTGTACCATCATGGAGCTTATATCTACGTTTTAAAGCATTGATCAGATGTAAAATTACAAACTGCAATGAGCATTTAATTAAAAGAAAAAAAGGATATCAGAGCAAAGGGTGAGCTGGGAGACGTTTCAGAGACATGTGCCCAGCATATGTGCTGTGGCCTGAAGGCTGAGGAGGAGACAGTGTGGTGACAGAGGGAGCTGGGGGTAGGAGGGTCACAGCCGAGTACTCCTGTGTATAAAAGCCGTCATATGTACTAGCAGCATGAAGCATTTGAAGCCCAAAGTGGTGGGAGTGAGAAGGAGAAATGCATGTTTAGTAGATTCATTACCAGGTTCCGAGTGTCTTTAGCAGTGAACAGGAAGAGCCTGTTCTCAGGAACATGCACAGGGAACCCTTTTTTTTTCTTTTTTTTCTTTTTTGGCAAAATAGGATTCAGTTTATTATCTTGGCCATCTGTTAAGCATGACTGTATACTGAGTTCCTTGCTAGCCCTGAGACAGACACTGGATGAAGACACAATAGGGTTTACCTTGAAAGCTAACAGGCCTGAGGAAGGCTCCAGTACACCTCACCAAGAACTCTGTGGATTCGGAGGCCAGGCATGGGGGGGTCCAGTCCTGTCTCCTCAGTTCAATTGTTGGCTTATTTTGATGTTATTTAATCCCTCTGAGCCTCAGTTTCCCCACCTGAAAAATGAGGCTAAAATAAGATTACCTTATTCGTGGGGTATTGTGAGAATTTAATAATAATAATAAAAATTGCAATGCTAGAATTTTGAGCCTTGAAAGTTCTAGCCTTTTGTGTCAGGCACAAAGTAGATGCTTAATAAATATTTGTTGAATTAATTGAGCAGATACCATGTGCTAGATGCTGAGGAAAATTTTTTAAAATTTTTAAATCATGTTTATTCTATTACAGTTGTCTCAATTTTCCCCCCTTTGCCCTCCTACACCCATCTCCCCCTGCCCCCTGCTCCCACAGTCAGTTCCCACTCTGTTGTCCGTGTCCATGGGTCATTCACACATGTTCTTTGTTTAGTCCCCTCTCCTCCTTTCCACCATTGTCCTCCTTCCCAATCCCTTCTGTCACTTTCAGTCTGCTCCATGTTTCTATTCCTGTGGTTTATTTTGTTCATTAGTTTATTTTGTTGACTAGAGCCCATTTATAGGTGAGATCATATGGTATTTCTCTTTCACCGACTGTCTTATTTCACTTAGCATAATATTCTCCATTTCCATCCATGTTGCCACAAAAGGTAGGATTTCCTTCTTTCTTTTTTTTAAAATGCAGATTGATTTTATTTATTTTTTTAATGTCAAGATCTATTATAAAATATTAAAAATTTAAATCCATTATAAAGTCTCAGCACTTAAAATATGACACCAGCACAGAAATAATCAAGTAGATCAAAGAAATAAAGTGAGCATTCTAGAAACAAACATATATATCTGTCTAACAATGTAAAATATAATTAAATTAATATTTCAAATCAACGGGTAATATAAGGCTTATTCAACAAATAAGGTGCATGGACCACTATTATTTGAAACAAAACCAGTATAGAGCCCTATTTCACACATTATACAAAAAATATTCAGGTGAGTTAAAAATCAATATGTAAAATCTAAGGAGTTTTAGAAGAAAATACAAAATAATATTTTTCTTACACTGATGTAAAATATTCGAACCCAGAAGCTATAAAGTAAGATATTGACAAGATGACTATATTAAACATTTAAGGAGATTATATGTGTGTGTGTGTGTGTGTGTGTGTAGTTAAAGGACAAGTAACAGAATAAAAAAGTATTTGAAAAACATTTGAAAAAGGATTAATAGTTTGTGGTGTTGGGGGGGTGGAATTCTACAGCCATTTAATCAAAAAAATGGATAAAGAATACCAAAAAGTCATTTAAATCTTTTTAAAAATAATAGAAATAGGCAAGAAATATACAAAAACAGGTTTTGTTTCAGCAAATAATCGAGTAACAAAATAACACATCATTGTCACAATCAGATTAATAAGTATTAAAAATATTGGTAATACCAAGTATTGGCAACTGTGAAAGGAACTGGGTATTCATAGACTCTTTTCTTCATCTTAAAGCAGTCCCTTTAGCATATTTTGCAGTGCTGGTTTGGTGAAAGTGTATTCCCTTAGCCTTTTGTCTGGGAAACTCCTTATTTCGGCTTCCATTTTAATTGAGAGCCTTGCTGGGTAGAGCAGTCTTGGTTGTAGGCCTTTGCTTTTCATGACTTGGACTATTTCTTGCCATTCCCTTCTGGCTTGTAGTGTTTCTGTTGAGAGCTCAGCTGCTGGCTGTACTGGGGCTCCCTTATATGTTACTACTTCTTTCTCCCTTGTTGCCTTTAGGATTCTCTTTTGTCTTTGATATTTGCCATTTTAATGATGATGTGTCTTGGAGGGGGCCTCATTGGGTTCCTCTTGAGTGGGACCTTCTGTGCTTCCTGGACTTGCATGACTTTTTTCTCTCCTCAAATTAGGGCAGTTTTCTATCATTTTTTCAAAGAGGTTCTCTAACTCTTCCTCCTTTTCTTCTTCTGGTATCCCTATTATACGGATATGATTACATTTCAGGTTGTCCTGCATTTCCCTAAATGCCTCTTCATTCTAGTTGAGTCTTTTTTCATTTTCTTGCTCTTTTCTGGGAGCTTTTTTTCTACCTTGTCTTCCAGCTCAGTGATTTGATCCTCGGCTTCATCTAGCCTGCTTTGGATTCCTTCTACTGTGTTCTTCAATTCAGAAATTGTATTCTTCATTTCCTATTGCCTCTTATTGATAATTTCTGTGTCCTTTTACAGCTGATATAGTTTGCAGTAAGTTCCTTGTAGTTTCCCTGTAGTGTTTGGTACTTCTCTCTGAGCTCACTGAGCTCTTTGAGCTTCCTTAGATCCGTTGTTCTGAACTCAGTATCTGATAGTTTACTTGCCTCTATTCTGTTTAGTTCTCTTTGTGGGGATTCCTCCTTTCCCTTCAAGTAGGGGATGTTTCTCTTTCTTGCCATTATTTGTGAGACTCTTCTTTTTTGCTTCTGCTTCTTAAATTGATGTGTCTTGATTTCCTGGCTTTGTAGTATGAACTTCTGTGGTAGGAGACTGCTGTTTTTTTCCTTTCTTGATCTACCTCTGATGATGTCAGATGTTGACCCTGTCTGACCTTAGGCAGTCTGTTTGAGACTTCCAGGAATTACTGTCTGTGGCTGTCTCCTTCAGCTGTTAATCTAGTCACTCTGCACTCTGCACTCAGGCTTAGGCACCACACAGTGGGACAAAGTTGCTCCTGAACGTGGTTTATTGTGTCCTCTCATGCTGCTTCCGCCCAGGGGAGTGGTCTGCCTGAGCCAGATAGCTGCTTCCATATGGGGGAGGAGTCAGTACTAGGATTCTGCCGGCTACTCTCTCTTCTCTCTTTAAAGCCTCTGTCTTCAGCCTCTCCTCAAGTGTCTCTAGTCACTCTGTACCCGCTTTACCCAGGGATCTATTATCTGTGGCTGCCACTCTGTACTCAGCAGTCAGGCTTTAGCACTACGGGACCAGGGATGAGTCCCTCCTGGGGCCGCGGCTATTGTGTCTTCTCTGTTGCCAATCAGGGGAGTGGTCTGCCTGAGCTAAATGGCTGCTGATGCATGGACAATGAATCAGCACCAGAATCCCACCATCTACTCTCTCAGTTCTCTCCCCTAAAGCCCTCTTCCCCAGTCTCTCCTGACGTGTCTCTAGCCCACTCTGCCCCTGCATTTGCCAGATACCAGGGTAAATGGCTGCAAATAAAAATTTATGTGTTGGCCCTTTAAACAGCTCTTTTCCTCTCCAGCTGCCTCTCTCTGGCAGAGAGCAACCCTGCTGCTTTTCGCAGCTGGCTGTTATCTGTATGACAGTATGGGCTCTGGTGCTGTGGGTTGGAGATTCCCACTTACGGTTTGGACCCTGCTCTTCTCAGGGGGATCTAAATGGCCATTTCAATATCCTTCTGTTGCTGCCACCCATGGGCACCCTGTTCGCCTTCTCGAGTCTCTGCCACACTCCTTACCTGTAAGGTTGTGCTAAAGCTGATTCTTCTGTCTGTCCGAGGTTATAAGGCTCCTCTCTCACTATTGCTCAGTTCTTTGCTCTAGGTGATTTCTCCACAATTTAGTTGTAATTCCAGGTTGGTCCTGGGAGGAAGTCAGTGTGACTTCCACTCACTCCTCTACCGTCGTGATTCTCCTCTCTTCATTATTTCTTTTTCTTCATCCCATCTCCATTAGTTTAGCCTCCTCTTATGTACCTTTCTCCCTATTTCCTGGCTGCTCCTGCCCACTTAGAAGCCTGTTCACCTATTTCACCTCCTTCCCCCTCCATATTCAGTCCTATAAAGAGTACTAAGCTATGGGCAGTATGATATGGTTTTCCTTTTATTCTATGAAAGATTATGTTTTGAACTGAAAATAGACACAACTGGAAAAAAATTTCAGTCCACCTCTGAAACCACTTAAAGTAGCTCTTCTAAGCATCACAAAGTCCTTTCACTTTCCTTTTTGTCCTCTTATTAATTTCGTACTTCCTTAGGGATAGCCAGCTCACAAAAATGAGAAATTTCTTTGTGTCCTATTAATTTGATGACATCTTGAAGAGATTTTTTTAACAAAGAAAAATGAATAATGGATAGGACTGAGTTAACATGAGGGCAGAAGATGCCGAGTCTGAAAGCCACGTAGGCAGGGTGAGCATGCACAGGTGTTACTGGAGAGAACCCCAGCTCCCAGTCTTCTCAGTCCGAACCTGCTGAGGGCTGTGCCAAGTGGCCACCGCTGACCTCGAGACATGAGCATTTAAAGAGTGAGTGGGTACAAAACACGTTTCAGTGCTGTGTGATTGAGTGGTGGAGCCTGGGGAAAAAGGGATCGGATAATGGCAGGCAGCTCATAAAGGCTTTGTGTATGAAGGGACCTTTGAATGCACCTTGAGGCTCTGTCAGGGTGGAGTGAGTGTGTGCTGTGAACAAAGGTCCTAACAGTGAGGTGGGTCAGGAAAAGTCAGCCGATGCCCTTCCTAGAGCATAGGGCCTTTGAACCTGAAAGAATAATTAGGTATCAGATTCTGGAGGACCTTGCAATACTGTGTGAAGAAGCTTGGGATTTAACTGTATAGCATTGAGGAGCCATTGAAAATATTGTGGATTATTTGAATTTTGATCCTCCTTTAGAAGATAATTTTAATCAAGACGCTGCAAAACACCCACATCCTTGATGTACTGACTCAGACAGATTTAGTGGGCTCCCTGTGAATGAGTGACATGGTCTCCCAACTAAATGGTCTGGTGTGGTAACTAGAGCCAGACTTTGTAAACAGAGACTAATTTTTAACTATTTTTTGTGACAAAATTCATAATGCCTTTGAAGACATCCCTTCATGTTTGAATTCTGATTTTTAAAAAGAGAATCATAAGCATACCTAAAGCACTTTGGCTTTTTTTTCATTATTTTCTACTATGAAAGGACAATACTGTTTCATTACAAGTTATTTCTTTGAGCTTAATCAGGGAAGAATGTAAGAATATTAAAGATCTAGTTAAAGAAGATTTGGACTGTTATTGCTCTTATTTAGGTATATTACATATGCCTGCACACACCTGTCTTCACACGGGCATAGCTGCATGCATGCATTTGCTGCATTTATTATATTTATGTTAAGGGAGTATGGATGGATATACACACAGACACACATGTTGTGGGTACTCAGTTGATACTACCTTTATGTGCTTTAAAGTCTTATTTACATTCATAGCCCTAAGTAGGTCATTTATATTTTGAGTCATATACATTTTATCTAGCTTGCATTTGCCTAATAACATGAGCACTTAAAAATGAATAATTGAAGATAATTTTATTAAAAACTTGCTTCTAGGAAATGATAACTCCTATTTTAAGATGGAAGTCATACTCATGTTCCTTAAAGTGAGTTACTTACCTTCAGAATTCTATTTATAGCACTTTAATTGTTGCATTCACTACTTGGAATCACACTTTCTAAATGCTGGAGTTATTAAAGCATATTTTGATTTAAAACAGTTGTGCGAATACAGAATATGTTGTAGGAGTCCCTCCCCCACACCTTTTTGGAAACTCCTATAATAATCTACATTATATATATTTTTAATAGTGTATTTAAATTCTTCCCTATTGTAAGAGTATAAAAGTATATTACACTTACTTTGGAAAGTACATAATTTTAAAAAATCACCCCAACCAATCATTAACCACCAAAACCCAATTAATACTGCCATTTGATATGCCTCCTTTAATCCTTTTTTCTTTGTTTTAAAAACCATGGTTGTAGTCATAATATGACTAAAATGTTGTATCCTGCTTTGTAAACTATGTATCTTATCAAATGTTGTGTTACTCTACTGTTTTTACAACCATCAGCTTTAGTACATTAATCTACTCAATGGAATGAAGTGCCTCAAAAGTTATTTAAACCATTGTGTTATTTTTAGACATTCAGGTTATGTTTTGGTGTTTCTTTATTGTGACTAACACTATCCTAAACATCTAGAATTGAAAGCTTTTTCATATGCGGAATAATTTTCTTTGAATAGATTCCCAAAGAGAAAATAGGCGCTTCTATCTGGATAACCTGTAGTTACCATAGGTCAGACTCAACATATGCAGACCTGAACTTCTGTTCCAACCCCAACCATTCTGCATAAATCTGTTTCCCAAGACTTTCCTAGTGTTATCTATGTTCCTCTCTCTTTTAGGCCCCCAGTTCCCTCAACCACCAAATCCTGTCGGTTCTACCTCCTCAATGTCTCTTATTCCTGTACTCCACCCCACTGCCACTGTTCCACTTAGATGTTCATCCACATTCATCCGGACGCTGGTGTCTTGCCTGCCTTACTGCCTCTTCAGTCAATTCTTTCCACTTCTGTGATCCCCAGACACTCACGTCCGATCATATCCTTTGACAATCAGTACAAACCCTTTTGTGCAGTCTCTTGTGCTGTTGCCTGTGATTCTGTGACCAGGTTGTCTCTCTCATTCTTACCCCACCCGAGTGTTCCAGCAACTCTGAGCGCAGGCCTCGTCCTCTCCTACATACAGAACTCTGTATCCTCCTCCTTTGCCCCAACTGTGGCTTCTCCCCACCCACTTCCACGGTTTTTTTTGTTTGTGCTTATTTATACCCATGTGTCTATTTCCACACGGTATTATTGTATACTGTGTGTATCGTCTCTGACAGACAATGCCTCTCTGAGAACAGATATCTTATATTCTCTGAATCGTAAGTAACTAGCAGAATAGGCACCTACATAATGGTGGTTGTTTTTAAGGCTCGTAACACATTAAAGGGACCAACAGGATCCCACCCAGTCTGCACTGCTACCAATATGGATGGCATGGAGTATCAGTTTCTATGCCTTCACCCAGCCCTGGAAGATGTACATATATTTTAAGGATTTTAACTGTAGTGTTTGAGTCCTGTTTTCTATTTTTCTAGCTGTTCCATAATAATTCTGCTTGTAAGCTCTAATTGACAATCATTTAAATATATGTATGTGCTATTAAAAATACTTTCTTTCCCTCTTAGTAAAATACTATATTTAGAGCTAATGGCTCTTGAGCAAATGTATTCATAGAAATTGCATCAGTGCATTTGATATTTTAATAGCCCTTGGTTCTGTAAATAGTATGGCTTTGCTATTTTATCTTAACATCTAGCATCTTCCCCATTCTGTGATTATTATTTATTTAAAAATGATTTTGGTGTTTGTACAAAGTTTATTTGAAGGACAGTATTTAAATTTCCTCTTGTCTTTATGAGACATTTATGGCTTTTTCCTAAAACTATTTATAGTAGTTTAGTATAATAATTTCTTATCATGTGGCTGATGGAACACAGCTACTTTTCTATGTATGCGATTGAATATGTAGTAGGTATAGTGGGGGAAAATAGCTTAAGAATATTCTGAGCAGTAGTTTTGGGAAAGCTAAGTTGTGTGGAGATCATATAAGAAATCCCAGAGTATGTCCTTTGGCAGAGTTCGGTAGCTTGTTCTGTAAAGGACTAGATAGTAATATTTTAGGCTTTAGGAAGCTACATACGTCTCTGTCACATAATCTTTGATTTTTGGCATTTTGTTTGTTTGCTTGTTTTTTACTCTTTAAAAATATAAAATCCATTCTTAGCTCCAGGGCTATTCAAAAAGCCCTTTGGCATAGTCTTAGAGATTGAAAACGTTAGTCTGCTATATTCATAAAGATTTTAATATCTTAGTTTCTGGGAAAAAGTGTTCCACTTGCCATTTACTCTGAGTCTTGGAATTGACTTAAGCCAAAGACTGTGTATGCTGCTGCATCCTCAGGATCTGCCTTTACCCATACTGGTGGATGCAGTAGTTTGAAGGACTACTAAATAGACCATCAAAAAGGGGGCTCAAAACTATAAACTGATTTACTTGGTAGGTATATAAAACACTGTGCAAACAGAACTGCATAGACTTCGTTGATTGACCAAAGTGGCTGCAGATATACAAAGCTGCTCATAATTTGCCAAGGCAGCAAAGCTTGGATTGATCAGAGATGTATGTGGCTGGATATGGGAGAGTCAGCACAGCTGGAAGAATGAAAAGACCATGTCTAAACCCTTGGATAACTGGGCAAATGTGCCTTAGCCATTTTTTCTGACAGTACCTTCATCCTTGGCAAATATTCCAGGGCGTATGGTTCAAAATAAATTTAATCAAGCACTGTCACATATGATTACTTTCCTAGGATAACTCAAAAAACAAAATGGACAAAGAGATGGTCCATCTTGAGCTAGATGACCTTAAGAAACAAAGTTGTAATGAGTGAAAAAGCCTAGTTGCCTGTGACCAACCAGACGATATCCCTCAACCTTGAAACCACCTTGCCATGTCTTGCCCCAGGAAAGATCTCTCAATAAGACTTGTTTTGCTTACCCCATGGGGCATCACTTGAGTTTAGGGAGGTGGACTATTGAATTTTTGCTACTGACATTTAGAATAATTAAAAATGGATAGGCTAAAATACATACAACAACAAGCTACTTACTGAACGATTAAGCACAAATGTAAGCATTGAGGAATTGTATGTCAGTGCTTTCTCTTGTCTTCAGGTTCTGGGCATCCAAGTGAAATGCTTCCATGAAATTATCACTATCGGTTACAGAGTCTATCATTCTTATGACCTACCGTGGTTTAGAACACTAAGCTGGTAAGTAACTTAAAACTTTCAGATATGAAATCTGACTCTGCCAAAGTTTGTAAGGGAGGCATTCTGATCAGACAGTGTTCATGTAGTTGATCTTATAGATTGATTTTGGAGAAAGATAAATAAAAAAATGCAACTGAAAATAAGAAAATCACCTTCAACTGTCCCATTCCAACACAACTATTTTTGTATCTCATCTTTCACTTTTTATAGAGATAGCTAATTTATATTGCATATATACACCATTTTTGTCCTGTTAAATCCCCTCTATATCGGACACATTTTATATCCTTCGTTATCACAATTTTAGCAAAAATTTAATTTTGTAAAATGTTACAAATGTATACTGTTTTTTTTCCCCCTCCCTCAGTTGACATGAGACCACACACAAAATTAGATAGCTCTAAAAAGAAAGATGAGATATAAACGTTTTTTTTAATTTTATCTTCATTCTAAGACATACTTATTGATTTTAGAGAGGGGGCAAGGGAGGGATACAGAGAGAGGGAGAGAAACACTGATGTGAGAGAGAAACATCCATTGGTTGCCCCTTGCACGCCCCCAGCTGGAACCCACATGCCTGTCCTGACTGGGAATCAAACTGGCAACCCTTGTTTCTAGGATGACACCCAAGCAACTGAGCCACATTGGCCAAGGCAGTGTTTGGGGTTTTTTTTTTTTTGAGTGATCAATGGTTCATTCAGGAGGAGGAAGTCCAGCCTGAATGTTTGTCTCCCATCTCCACCCCTGCAAGCTGGCCCACCCTCTCCCATAGCCCCCATAGGCCCAGGGTCGGGGAGGGGAGCCATGGAAGGATGGGTCATCCCACTTTCGTTGCTCCGGTTTGGTCTCCTCTCCAGGCCCTCGGCCCCATGACATGTAACAGGAAGGGTACGTAGGGGATGAGGAAGACTGAGCGGGGCGGTGTATAAGGCACCCTTGCAGATAGTGCCGGCGAAGTTACCAGCCCATGAAATACCTTATGTGCACAAGTGCATGTAAAAATTAGTAAAATAAAATATCTAATTGTTTTAATATTTAAAGTTTTATGTCTTTTAAAAGCTTTGCAGGGGCAATCCTTAGTTATCAAGACCTTGACCAAGAAAAATAACATGATAATTCATGATTAACCTAGTTGGCCATGCCTTGAATATAGTTCCTTGATTAGTATCAGCCAGAGGGGCCAGTGTTTTATTAAAATAAATGTATCATCTTGGGGCTCAGAATAGTCAAAAATAGTTTCTTGATTTTTGGTAATAGCTGATTTTTCTTCATGAGTGGCAAAGTGTATGGGAAATATTAGGTAGGTTAAGTAGTTGGAGAATAATTAAATGTGAAACCGTTCTGGACTGACTTTAAATGTAGAAAAAAAGGGGAGGTCAGGATATGCTCCAGTGATTGGAGAAGGCTTCATGTAGAAGACGGAGAAATTGTTGTCACTTGAAGTGAAAACAAGCTTTTGATAGGGGAGTGTTCGTGTTGGGGAAGCAGCACTCATCGTGCTCTAGGCGTGGGACTGAGGAGGCATGCGCCACACATGACGAGACATTCCTGGCCCTCCTGAGCAGAAAGTGTTCACTGGGGAATAGTGGGCAAAAGTTGTATTGGTAGGCTTGAGTAGGCTTTGATAGCCTTACAGAGGAGTCAAAGACAGTTTTCAAGGCAGGAGAATAGAAAAACGGTAGCACAGCTGATTCAGATAAAAATACTTACCCTTTACTTTGAGAACAGTGCGATCTAATTCCCTCTGTGAGATCCATAGGGAAGCCATCCCTTTCCTTTCCTGCTCTCCTGGCTACCTGGGACTCTGCCCTTCAAAAGATACACACCTAGGAGCTTGAAGGCAGTGTTTCTCAGCCTTTTTTCCAGGCTCACACAAGCTCATATCAGCAAAATCTCATGGGTTAAACCTTTCCCTGGGGGAAAAGATATGCCAGAACTTGGAAGAGGGAGTCCATCTGGAGCACTGAGGAGAGAAGAAAGATGCCAATATGTGCAGGGCAGGTGGGAATTTACTTAGGATCTCGACTATGAAAAAGCATTAAAGCAGTGAATAATTGGTGGGGGGAGGGAGAGAATTTTCTATATTTTTTCCTAATTATCTGTCTCTGGTCTTAGATTTTGAGCTAAAAAAAATGTATGAACTATATTCAGTAAACTTTTGTTGACAGATAATTTTGAAATTAAGTTTAAAACAGACTAAAAGGATTTTGGTGGAATATATTCTGAACCAGTCTTCTGAGTGTGGCTTTGATCTTTGTATCATCACCAAAATGTATAGTTTTACGGCATTTGAGGGGGGTAAAAGCTTCAAATATAAAAAACTTAATTGTTTTTAAATTACAGGTACTTTCTACTCTGTGTAAACTACTTTTTCTATGGAGAGACTGTAGCTGATTATTTTGCTACATTTGTTCAAAGAGAAGAGCAACTTCAGTTCCTCATTCGCTACCATAGATTTATATCATTTGCCCTCTATCTGGCAGGTACGTTTCTATTGATATGTAGCTAATATATTTTATGTGTTTATTTTTATTTATTAAATTCATAATATCCTATATTTGTTACATTTTAATCCAGCTTTTTAAAATTTTCCCATGTAAGAAGCTTTTTCATTAGGGTCTTAAATAGCAATTGCTCCGTAATGGTGGTTTGAAAAAGTACTTGTTTAATAGTCATTCCATGTATTTGAAAATTTCCTTAGCAAAGTGTAGTAAAGAAACTTTTATAAATATAACCAAGTATAATTTACAAAAAAACTTTCACATTTATATTGCTTTATTTGTTCCTAGGTAATCGAGTTTTCATATAGAATTAATCAGGGTACTTAGTTTTCCTGATATTATTTATTATATATTCACAATGTGTATATTTATATATAAATATTTATCTGTTTATAGAATGCTATACCACATTTTTTTATGATTTTTAGATTAAGAATCAGATACTTAGGATAAAGTTAGAATCATAGATTTAAAAGTTTCCCACTCATGTAAAAATTTCTAAGAAATTGATTTAGATATGCCCTTTTTAAAAGTTGGATTTACATCATTAAACAGGTGCCTAAAATATCACTTTCTATATAGCATCTGTAATTAAATTTTCATTCTTTTATGTTTTTCTAGAACTTAATGACTGCTTCACCTTTTCTCCACATTTGTAAATTTTTGTGTAGCATTCCTTAATTTTTTCATTTAGTCTGTCTCGTGTTTATTGGTAGCTTTTTCAAATTTGCACATAAATCTATCAGTTTTCTCTTTTTCCTTGACACATCTGTTCTAGAGACTTCTCTGGTCCTGTTCTTATTTGAACTGGCTGCTTGCAGGCGTATTGCTTACTTGCCCTCATGATTTGGCCTCCTCATTTCTTCTGTTCTGTTCCTTCCAGCTTCTGGGTTTACACCCTCATTTTGTAACCATGGCCTCCAGTAGTTTCCTATGAAATGTGACTGGAAGCTAAATATAAAAATATATTTAGTCTTCTCACAATTGACTGCTTTGGTTAGGGCTCCACTTACTATTAGTAGACTTTTTTCTTTAGATTTTATTTTTATTTTTAGAAAGTGGGGGAGAAACATCAATGTGCCAGAGATACACCAATCAGTTGCCCCTCACATGCTGCCAACTGGCAACCTGGCCTGTGACCCAGGCATGTGCGCTGATCAGAAATTGAACCAGCAACCTTTGGGTTCACAGGCTAGTGCTTAACCCACTAAGCCACATCAGCCAGGGCTATTAGTAGATTTTTACTTAATACTCTAGTTTAGAAGCCCAGGCCTCACCCTTGCCTTCCACTGGACCTTTTCTGCTCAGTTTTCTCTAGAAAATACTACTAGCTGTCCCTGATTTCTTAGGTCTGCTTTAAGTTACCCAGTCTATTTTCCAGCTTCCAAATTCTGCAGCTATTTCCCCTCTGTTTTCCTTGTTTTCTTTAGCTCTCTTTGCTCTGTGGGATTTTGCCTTAAATTTTTTTAACATTATTTTAGGGGGCTACCAGGACAGGACAGGACAGAAATAAATGCATGAGGTCAAGCTGCCATTTTAAGACAGAAATCCTAACTGGTTTTATATTTTTTTCCCTTGGCTTTAAACAACAATTTACGATTTTCTGTGATGGTCCTGGGTGTTGACTGGGCTTCAGTTGGCAGTTCTGACTGAAGGCCTTTCCTGTAGCGGCAGTCATTTCTGTCTTGAGTGGATGGCTTGCGCTCAGGGCCACAGTCAGTGCTGACTGTTGACTTGAGCACCTACACTTGGCCTCTCCGTGGGGCTTGGATGTCTCCAAGCACATGAATGGGTTCTGAACAGGGAATGAGTGTGACAAAAGCCAAGTGCTTCAAGAGTCCTTATAGAGGGTTATTTTTTTTTATTACTGGTTTTCAAAAATGAAAGCATGATACATGCTCCTAGTAAAAATTCAGATTAAAAGGAAATGTTCAGTGAAATTTCCCTCCTACCTCAGAGTCTTATTTCCTATCTGTAGGGGCTCACTACAACTATTATAGAAATTTTTTGATTGTTCAAGCTTATGTGTTTATATCTTCCATTCCTCTTCTTTTTTTTTTTATTTTTAATACAAATGAGAGTTGACTGTTCTGTACCTGCTTTTTTCCATTTGATGTAGCTTTCGGATGGTTTTATATTGACACATCTAAATCTGTCTCATTTCTTCCATACCTAGAGTTACATCTATGTTAATATACATAAAGCAACCTCTGCTGGGTAGAATGCCAGAAAATAATGTGACTGCTGTTGCCTTGGCTTCCTTTCCCTTTGTGGTTTGCTGTAACTTAGGCTTGAGAATAACTTCTCCATTGGGTAATATAGAAGATGTACTTTGTTTTCTTTACTGTTTCTTTTTATACATTTTATTCATTACAGCCTCCCAAACAGCCTTTTTAGTAACTTTGTTCCATATACTACTTTCCAACTCTACTTTTATAAAATAAAGCCAATGTTTCTTCTTCCTTTTATTTCTCACTGACTTCTGTCAGAGAAATAGCTTACCACTTGCAGTTTAGGCTGGTCGACTCACAGAAGCACATTGAAAGTCATTAGTGCCATTCTTCCAACAAACATTGGAATGCTTTCCAAATGTCAGGTACTGTGGATGGTGTTGAGGAGACAAAGGGAAATATCGCTGATAGTGCCTTCCAGAGTTTTAAACCAGGTGAGAGGTGAGTCCCCTAGTGCCTTGCCAGAGCACGGACAAGGACCTCTAAGAGTAGGCGGCAGGGAGGGTGGGCCTTGCTCTGCTGGGCAGTGGGAAGGCCATTGAGAAGAGAAGACAGGAGTCGTGGAAAGTAAAGAACAAGCAAGCATTTGCCAGGTGGGTAATGGGGAGGGCATTCCAGGCAGAGGAAACAGCCATGCAGGGTTTAGAAATGAGAGAGAAATGCATATCCTGGGATGGGGGCAGGCATCAAAGGATGGGAGGGTAGGCAGGAGCCACATCATGAGGAGCTTTGTATATAGGATTTTGAATCCCTTGGGATTTTAATCTAAGAGATGATATAACCAAATGTTTAATTAAATGAAGGATGCGTTGGGAGACATTAATAGGGTGACTAGATAGGATACTGCTGCTGTAATCTTACTAAGTAGAATGAGAACCTGAGCCATTTAGGTTTGTATTTAATACTAAGAGGGTTATAAATTAAATAAAAAGTACCATGGGCTGATCTTAGAAACTAACTGCTGTGTGTGGCAGTCCATGAAAAATTACTTTTGTATCCAATTTATAAGCCCAAAATGTATTCTTTGTTGAGATAATTGTGTCTTTTCCTGTAGACATAAGAAATAGTAGAGATACCCCTTATACACTTGGCCCAGTTTCCACGAATGTAGTAATTTGCAAAACTACAGTATAATATCATACCTTGATATTGATGTTATTACAGTCCTACAAATGTACTTTTAAAATGCAACCCTGTGGTAAGCTAGGAGCTACTGGGTTAAATGACAAAACGTCCCATATAAATCACCAGTATTATTCTGTACCTACTATTATATGTGTGGCCTAAATATGGTCCTGTTAGAACATAAGCACCAGTTTGTGTGTCTCTTGTTTTTCTAACTCCCAGTGCCTTGCACAAAGTCTGGAGTTTAGATTCCCAATATAGATTTATTGGATGAAAGATCAAGAGGCTGAGAATGTGCACATCCACACACAGTGTTTCTTAGAGGTATTTTCTCAGCATCAGTTTTGTTTGCTGAGTTTTGAGGCCTTACTGGTGATGGTTGAAATGGGTAGCAACATTTGTGAGCTTACTCTAGCAAATGGAGTTAGACTTTAAGACAGGAGTGAGAAAATAGAAAGTGTGCTACAGGTATGTTGAAAATTTTGTACCTTTCTCTCAAATTTTGCTGTGAAAACTTTTTTGTTGAGTAATATTCCCAGGATCCTCTGAAAATTTTAGTTCTGACTTTGGAAAATAGAGATCTTAGCACATTTAAAAAGTAGAGACAGACCAAGCTATTTCATTGACATTGAATTTTATTAAAATGAAATGTAGGTATCTCAGGTCTGACCCCCTCACCATGGCTCAAGAGATTAAATGATGCTTTTAAAATCCAGGAAGTCATTCTTACATTTACATAATTTTGTTGTAAAATGAATTTAACCGATAGCAAAGAGAAAATCAATGAGACTTAAAGTAATAAGACAGACATTTTTCTAGTCTTGATATTTTTTTTTTAAGGTCTTGGTGATTTGGATTCAAGGCTAGAAACCAGAGCAGCCATGTGATCACGTGTCTAGTAATGATGGGTGAATAAGCTTAAGCTGTTTGACCCCTAACATAATTACCTTACCATCTCTTTAGCTAACTGGTGATTTTGTGTGTAAGTGTGTTTGTATTCATGTATGGCTAACTCTTTTTTAAATTGTTTTATTGATTATGCTATTACAGTTGTTCTGATTTTTCTCCCTTTACCACCCTCCACTGAGCACCCCTCACTCCCTCAGGATTGCTCACCATTGTTCATCCCCCCCGACCGTTGTCCCTGCCCGTGGGTCACGTGTAGGTGCTTTGCCTACCCCATTTCCTATGCTGTACTTTACATCCCTGTGGCTAATCTGTAACTACCTATTTCTACTTCTTAATCCCCTCACATACTCACCCAGTCCCCCACACCCCGCTCCATTTGTCAGCCATCAAAATGCTCTCTGTATCCATGATTCTGTCTCTGTTTTTCTTGTTTGCGTAGTTTGTTTTTTAGATTCAATTATTGAGAGATATGTACTCATTGCCATTTTATTATTCATAGTTTTGATCTTCTTTTTCTTAGTCATTTTTGACATTTCTTATAATAATGGTTTGGTGATGATGAACTCCTTTAGTTTTTTCTTATCTGGGAAGCTGTTTATCTGCTCTTTGATTCTAAACGATAGCTTTACTGAGTAGAGCAATCTTGGCTGTAGGTACCTGCTTTTAATGATTTTGAATATTTCTAGCCAGTCCCTTCTAGCCTGCAAAGTTTCTTTTGAGAAATCAGGTGACAGTCTTATGGGAACTCCCCTGTAGGCAACTAACTGCTTTTCTCTTGCTTTTAAGATCCTCTCTTTCTCTTTAACCTTTGGCCTTTTCGTTATGATGTGTCTTAGAGTGGGCCTCTTTGCGTCCATCTTGTTTGGGATTCTCTGTGCTTCCTGGACTTGGCATGTCTATTTCTTTCACCAAATTTGGGAGGTTTTCTTTCATTATTTTTTTTCAAATAGATTTCCAATTTCTTGCTCTTTCTCTTCTCCTTCTGGCACCCCTATGATGTGAATCTTAGAACACTTGAAGTTGTCCCAGAAGCTGCTTACACTACGTTCATTTTTTGGGATTCTTTTTTTCTTTTTTTGTTTTGATTGGTTGTTTTTTTTTTCTTCCTTCTATTCCAAATCATTGATTTGATTTCTGCCTTCATCCCCTCTACTTTTGTTTCCCTGTAAAATGTTTCTTTTTTATTTTAATTAGTGTATTTTTCATTTCTGACTGGATCTTTTTTATGGTGTTGAGGTCCTCACTAAGTTCCTTGAGCATCCTTATAACCAGTGTTTAGAACCCTGCATCTGATATGTTGCTTATTTCTATTTTGTTTAGTTCTTTATCTGGAGTTTTGATCTCTTGTTTCATTTGGGCCGTGTTTCTTTGTCTCCTCATTTTGGCAGCCTCCCTCTGTTTGTTTCTATCTGTTAGGTAGAGTTGCTCTGACTCCTGTGCCCTCCTTGTGCACTAAGTACACCCTCCTCTTATAGTTGAGCCTTGGTCGCGGTTGGCAGGTCAATAGGAGGGATTTACCCAGGCCAGTCAGCTGCAAGGACTAGCTGTGACCACTGACCACCAACCTCTACCCTCAGTGGAGGATCAGCTGTGCAGGACCAGGGTGGCGGTGCTCTGATGTGTTCGATAGCTGTCCACTGGGTGCCCAGGCTCTGGAGTTTCCCGGGTGGTGCAGACCAAGGTCAGCCACCATGCCGCAGGGAGTGTGGGGCTCCTGAATCTGAGGGTTACTGTCCAGGGCCAGCTAAAGTGGGAGTGAGGGCTCTGATCCCACAGAGCCCATCCCGGGGTTGTCACGGATGGTGGCAAACAAAATGAGTCATCGCAGAAAATTTCTCTGTTTGCCAGGAGAGGGGCATGAACTCTTCTCTGTAGTGGAGAAAAAGTCTCAAGCCCCATGTCCAAAGGCTTTTATTGAGAACCAAAGGTGCAGGGGTATACAACAAAGCTCATCAATCAGTGTCAAAAGGTTCTGTTTACAGTAAACAGACAGGGACAATTGAAGGATCGCAAAAGGTCTGCCTCAGGTCAGGGTCTATGAATAATGTAAATCTCCTTTCCAGTCTGAGACCATTATCTTGCTTTTGAGGGAAGAACAAAGCATGCTTAGAGGAACTGAATTCTAGGCCTGATTGTCCCTGGGAACCACCTGATCCAGTTTAGGGCTGTAGCTACCTTTAGTATTGTTTCAAGCCTGAGCCAGGCGGGTGGAGCAGGGCCACCAAGAGATAAGGAGGCTTCTTCCAGATAGAATGAGGACTCTGGCCATGTCCAAGCTGAGCCAAGGGGTGCGGGCCTTTTTGCTCTTTCTCCATGTCCCCCAAGTCCTTGTCTGCTGCCCATACAAGCCGACATCTGGCTTAGGTCGTCCCTCCTCTTGAGAGAACTTACTTGTCATCAACAAGCAACCATCACAGGGTCAAGCGGGGTCAAGCGAGGGGGGGCAGGGGCTGTGCCCCTGCCAGGGGGACAGGTTTTGTCTCCTTAGTGGCCTGTTTTCCCAAGGCCTCCTTGATCGGCGCCAGCCTTGGGGTCCTCTTGCCTGTTGGTGAGGCTACAGTCCCTGAAACCAGGCGGGGTGTTTCCCAACATCACCACCTGTGTTTTGCCTGGAGCCACCTTTCCTGACCTATAAAGCAATCTAAAATGGCTGCTACTTGTGCTGGGCTTGGCAATTCCTAGGTGAAGCCAAGCTGTGAATCTAGGCTGGCTACTGCTAGTACTGGGCCTGGTGCCACTTAACAAGAGTTATTAGGTATGAGGGCTCCCTGAGACTGGCTCTGGCTTACTTGGGAGGATTTTGGAAGTTATGAAGGATGAGCTAAGACCTGCCATTCTTATGGAAGAAGAGCTTGGTGGACCCCTAAGTGGAGTGGTTCTGGGTCTCTGGGGATCTCCAGGGTGAGGCAAACAATGTTAGCCAGGTGGATGGAGTCTCAGATATGGCACCTGTCTGCTGGCTCTGTGGCTCTGTGTGGGGTGGGTTTCGAAAGGAGGCAATGGCCTCTGCTGCATTTCTGTCTGGGAAAAGGCTGTTCCCCGGCTCTCACCTTAATGCCAGATGCTTCAGCTCCCCCCTGTCTGCCACTGGTGCCTTTCAAGGTGCTACCCTGGTCCTGGTGCTCAGGGAGAGTGAGTCTGAGTAAGTCCATATGTGGGTTCATAAGGGGAAGTACTTGGGACTCCAGAAGTTTCTACCACTGGACTCAATCCCTGCTGGTTTTTGCAACCAGAAATTATGGGGATTTATCGTCCTGGCCCTGGAACCCACGGCTGGGAGGCCTGGTGTGGGGCTGGGACTCCTCGCTCCCGAGATGTCCCTCCCAAATTTTTATCCACCCCAAGTGGATGTGGGACCAGCCCATTCTGCATCTCTTCCCCCTCTTACTAGACTGGATAGGTGTGGTTCTTTAATTCTGTAGTTTTCAGACTTCTGAGTGATGGTTGTTTTGTAGTTTAGTTGTAATTTTGATGTGGTTGTGCGAGGAAGCAAACCGTGTTTAGCTGTGCTGCCATCTTGATTAGAAGTTTATTGCTCGCCAACTCTTGATTTAGGTTTTAAAACTCTTGAGGCTTGAGTGTGTTATTTTGAATTAAAGAAAACCAGTGGGCATATAAAATTAAATTATAGAAAAGTTGATGTGTAATTAAGAATTTTTTCCCCAAACATCCTGAATATATTTTATCTCAAAGGATATTGATGAATTCTTTTAAAAGATGTTGCAAATAACTGTTCACAAGAGACTGTATCTCCAAAATCACTTGTTATTTTTTATTTGAAGATTATTAGAAACTATGTACATGCTACTATTCACCATGAAGATTAATGGAAAAGTTTTATCTGAGCTAATATATCTTAACTAATAAGGTTGGTGTGCTTGACAATTTTTACAATGCATAATCACTTAAAACCATTTTTAAATAATGCAGATGTAGTCTAATGTCTCAATATGGGTACACATAATGCTGTCTGTTTCTGAGTTTAACATAACGTTTGACACATTTTGGCTTTTGATTAGTTATATAAGTTTAATGGAAAATATAGCCTCATAAAAGAATGAGGGATGAGTTAGTAAGCTCCATCACTTAGTCCTGTGTCTATCTTACTGTTTTTTTTTTTTAAATTAAGGACTCCATGTGTCTACTGATCACCAATAGTACATTTAGAAACAACTTCATTATTTCTTTGTATTTTCTTTCTCTTCAACTAGGGGATGAGCTCCTTGAATGGGAATGCCTCTTATTCAATTTTTGTATCTTATGTCTGGTACATTTTCAGTGCTCAATAAATACTGATCAAGAGAAAGAGAGAGAGAGATTGAGATTGGTTGATTTGCTGTTCTACTTATTTATGCACTCATTGATTGATTCTTGTATGCGCCCTGACCAGGGATCAAATCCACATCCTTGATTTGTCAAGATGACACTCTGACCAACTAAATTATCTTGCCAGGACCTCAATAAATATTTTTTGATTATCCATTTTTCTGAAATTTCCTCTATCCCATCTTTTGGACTTCTTGATGCTTTTTTCCCCCTTTACTTCTGACTACTTTAGAAATCTCATCCTCTTTGGTTCTTTTTGAATATATCTCCCTTTAGCCCATTGGGTAAGTGGGTCTTCTTAACCACCTGGGAACTCCTCAGTACTCGGCCTCAGGATGTACATGTTTGTGGGGACAGCACCAGGCACAGTGCATAGCACATAAGTGGTGATCAATAAGTTAAACATTCTATATGAAGAACTGTATGTTAGGAAGTGTTTTTCAATGAATAGTTTTATTTACAGTACTGTAATAAATCCTGTGATTTTATTTGGAAATGTTACCATACAAATACTGTTAATAATTAGGGAAAAAGTAAAACTATGGATCCAAATGTACAAAATTATCCTTCCATAGACTTATTGAAATATAGAATATATACTTTTACCCATTCAAAAATAAAATGTACACATAATTTCATTGTTGTGAACAAAAGGTAAATTCATGTATTTCTTTTTCAGGTGGTTGTTCTTTTTCTTCTTTTTTTTGTCCTTAAAGGAAGGGTTTATTAAGCCATACGTTAGCCTGGAACATACAGTGCCGTCTACATCACCAGCAGCAGGGCCAGATCGGGAAGACTACCATGTCCCCAGATTGCTTTTCTTTAATATTAGGATTAACTTTAGATATGCTAGGAGAATATTTAATATTGTCCCTCCCTGCCACTGCAAATTGAGAGAACTGTATTATCTTAACATATCTAGGAATTATGTAATTATATATTCTATTAAAGCACCCTAAAAAGCGGCAAGTTACTGATTGATATAATGGTGAGATTGGATCAAGTAAAAGTGAATTGCCAAGACTGTCCTGCATAAAATCACTGTTAGCAAAAAAATCACTGTTAGCAAAAATGATTCTGCTGGTAATTTTGTTTGAAGAAATGCGTAAGAGTGAATGGTATTATATGATTTCTAGAAAGAAAAAATACCATACATGTTGCAGTAGTTTTTGTGAGGAGAAAAAAAATCATAGTTAGTGATACTGAGAGGTTCCCAAGGTTTTGCTGGGAGACAGAGGGGTCTGTTTTGACAGGACATCTGTCTTGTCTCTGCTGTTACCCCATTAGCCTCTCTCTGAACCAAGTCCATTCTAACCACGGCGCGATGGCCTAACACACCATAGAAATTACATTATTATGTGAGCCACAAAATCAGCCTACCTGCTATAGAAGAAAAGCTTAAAAGCAATCATTTTGAAAAGGTCTTTTACACTGCTGGTGATTTCAACGCCATGAATTCCATGTTTTCATCCCTCTCCTCCCACTTTTCCTTCTCAAGAAAGTGACATAATGGCTTTCAGTTGTACCTCTACACACGAAATGTTTCTATCTCTCTTCTGTAGTTCAACCAGTCAAATTACTCTGTAGATGTTGAGTAGGAGGTGAGATCAGATCTGAGAGCCAGTAAGAATTCTCTTCCTTTATCACCATCCTCTACACTGACATTTCAAATCAGTCATCAAAATGTAGCTAAAGGCAGCTGCTGTTTGGTTGGTGGCTCTGGTCAAAGTAGTATCGACCTGACTTCCTTTAGTGGGTAGACTTGCCTTGGTAAGTATAACTCAGATGTGCTAAGTCTAGTACTTATTTCAAATGGGATAGATCGGTTGACTATTTTTCTATTTCAGAATTCACTTTCTAGAGACATTGCAGAATAGAATGCTTCAGTGACTGTTTATCTGAAATTAAATTTGGTGTATGCATTTCCAGTGTCTACCTCTGTAAAGCAAAATACTTATTTTTGAAACTTACTGATATATTAGGCAAAAAGTGTTTCATATTGCTGTCCATTATTTTGGTACATATTAGATTTCATTAGGTAGAATTTTTATGTAGTAAAATTTCATTGTAATAAATTTGCTCTTTGTAAATCTTGAAATTATTGAGTATTATATTTTACTGTAATTATTATAATATGGTTCTGAAAAATTTCACATCCACTCTTAACTTGATGCTTATTGATAATGGTTTACAGAACCACAGACTTTTAAGGATCATTAGAATCTGAAGATTTAACTGCTTTTTAGTCCTGCAATACTCAGTAAATTAATAAAGTCCTCTGTGCATTTTTCTTCATCTGTAAAATTGGCATAATAATAGGTGCCTACATCATAGGCCTCTTGGAAGAATTAAGTGAGTTAACACTTATAAAATATTTAGACAGGAGCCTGGAATTTAAGAAGTATTCAATAAATGTTAACTGCCATAATAATTATTATTAATTTTTATATTATATAGAGATTGAAATGGTCTGTACATATAGTTAATAGATTGGCATAGCAAATAAATTCTGTTCAGCTGAAATCCAAGATCTGTTTTTCATGTCTACATATTAGCAAGAGACTAATTTACTTAACTAAGAGGATATTTATTGAATTTATGCATTGGAATATATCATTTCCCTCAAGGAACTTTTACTGAAAACACTAAATATAAGAGTAGGAGAAGTGCTGTATGAGTAAGTGGCTGGAGTATACCAGATGTGGTGTAGAAAGTTGGCTTATCTGAACTCAGCGAATCTTACACTTTGTAACAAATTGTATGACAAGCGCATGGTTTCTGTTCTTGAGCAGGTTTCTGCATGTTTGTGCTGAGCTTGGTGAAGAAACATTATCGACTACAGTTTTATATGGTATGTAGTAATCATTATTATGTAGGTATCATATAAACACCTTTAATTTTTTTCTGTAGTGAGAAAATAAAATGTAATTCTTGTTGACACCTAAATGTGAGGGATATTTCAAATTTTGGGTGACTATTAAATACAGAAGGTTAACATGAAACATTTTTGAGGATTTTAAAATTTTAACTATTTTCAAAGTTTACTTAAAGCTTTTTCTTTTAAATATTTTCAAAGGCTATTAAATTAAAACCAAGTATTTTGATTCTCTAAGTTTGTAGAAATTTAGGAATCCATTGATTCCTAAGTAGTAGGTCTGAGAAGCATCTATTTCTCTCTATGGGAAGTAACTATGTTTGACTTGCTTTTAGTTTAATATAACAAGGAACCAAGCATGTATTTTCTCGGTAGCTATGGTTAGTCATACAACTGAATAATTCTTTTCGGCCTGAGGTATTTTATTCAGTTATGATTGAACAGTGTTGAGTGTTTTATGAAATTTATCACTATATATGATGAACTTTTCTTATATTCTTAAAAGGTAGCTACTCAAAAGACTAAAGTGAAAAATGCAATATTTAGATGTGAATTCATGTATTAGTAAGGCTTGTTTTAGACTTGGAGTGTATATCCTATTTGTTATGCTTTGCTTTTCTCCATTAAGACTTCCTGCCAAGCATTAGTGCTGAGAAATTGTAATATACTTTCCTTTCTAATTTCTGGAGACCTAAAGAGCAAAAGAGAAAAATTCTCAATGAAAAATCTAGAAACCATCAAGACAAGTCAGAAATAATAGGATCTCTTTTGGAAAATAGAAATGATGCCTATTCGAAAAATAGCATTTTTGCATTTTTGAGCAACCAGCATAAAAGAGAATTGGACCCCTTAAGCAGATAAAAATAAAATAAAACACCAATATAATATTATTTGCTGAAATTAAAAAATAGTTTCATTTCGAAAAGTCATTTTGTAAATTCCAATCAAAATTATGACACTGGTACATAGAAGTGTTGGCTTTTTTTTTTCCATTCACATTCTACTCATACTTATGATGCTAAAAGTCACTGAAGTGTCCATTTCTCAGGCTAGAAGTATTTGAAACACAGAGGGCTTTGAAAATTTGAGCTGTGAATAGCAGCGTTCAAGTATGAAAAGATGGAGTTTAAGGGCAGTCGATCTCTGCTCATTTGAATCATTTGAATTTAGAAATAACTCTTTATGGGAAGGGAGTTACCATACCATAATGAATTCAGAAAGAAAAATAGAGTTTTGCATTTTTAGTAACTGCAGAATACAGCCAGAGTAACATGTTCCTCTCTAAATGCCAGAACACCACCATAAATTTCTCATTATCATTTTAATCTGATGGTTCAAGATTATGGTTTATTTTTATATGTTTTTAAATTTATCTCAGTATTATAAGTATTCCATTTGTATATAAATTAAGGTTGCTTTTTAAAATGTTTTCATGGTTTTAAGGTTCCAGTAGGCACTAAAATGAATTTGCTAACAGCACTTATTTTGTATGATCTTATCTTAAAAAATTTAACCAAAAATCATGCTAGAAATTTGCATTTAAAAATTGTTATTGCTTCCTGGGCTGCACTGTTCAGTTGTGTTCACTAATTGTTGTGTTGTTGGGCTATTAACAGTTCGCATGGACTCATGTCACTTTACTGATAACAGTTACTCAGTCACATCTTGTCATCCAAAATCTGTTTGAAGGCATGATATGGTAAGGGGGCAGAATAACGCTGCTTTATATTTATGTCATAGCATTTTTAAGGCTCTTTCATGTTGAACAGTGTCTTAAAAATTTCTACTAAAATGTGCTATTTGTGGTCACTCTGTTCCATTAAAATTGCTTACTAAGTTTTGTTTATTTTAGTATTTGACATTTGAAGACGAATGCGTAATTATCTGGGAATATTCCTTATTTAGGTTCCAAATTAAATGAAGAATGTCCTTATAAACGTTCCAACCAATCAATTACATTGTCAGATTTTCCTACATTTTAATGTGACCTTTTTTTTTTTTTTTTTTTTTTTTTTACAAAGCATAGCTTATAAAAGAGCATATTATTTATGTGGAATGCAAAAAGAACATGAAAGTTTGCTTGCCGGCACTGTGCTGGCAATGCATTTTCTCTAGGTGAAAGCTGGGTGGGTTCCACTCTGCCTGCATGTAGGAGTAGGTGTTCAGATTTCAGATGTATGCAGTTACTTGCTATATAGCAGTGGCTTGCAGATTCAGAAAGCATTTTCATAAGTTAAAAATTTAAAAAAATATTACTGGTTAAAAATTAGAGTGGAGAAAAATGAGTTTAAGAAATCTGACCATATTTTCCCCAAATTTTAAAAACTACATTAGTTAAAATTCTTTTCAAGTGGTTTTGTAAAAATAGTTTTCTTGGCAGCTTTGGGATTTTTAGCCAAGTGTGTGTGTGTATACAAGCTTTTAATCGATGGGTGGAAGTTACAAGATTTGTAGATTCTGTATAATTAGTAGGGTTTAATGCAGCAATAGGCTATGATAGAATTGAAATTGATATTTTTTTCTGAAAGAGAATTTGTATTAAAAGCTTGGTATAAACTTAGCAGATTGTACTCTATCTAAATCAAATGACTCATTTCCATTTTGAAAGGCTGTTTTTAAAATTTTCTTTATACTATTATAACTTGTTTCTCATAAAACTGAAATTTAAAAGTCCATGGCTATAGAAATTGATGATTTAATATTAAAATTAGGTTGACTAATATGTTCCTTATTAATATTCTTATGTGTTTACAGATTTTGCTCTGCTTAAATACTAAATGGGCAAATTTAGTTTACATTTAATGTTTTTAGTAATGCTTTGGGAAGTATTGTGCTCTGAACTAGTGTGCAGTATAATTCAAAGGATTATTGTATTGGTTCATTATGAGTCATAAACTATGTGTGTGTGGCGGGGGGTGGAGGTTGTGTGTATGCCACTTAATCATATGAACTTTTCTCTTTTGACATTTTTTTTTTTAGGTTCCTTGTCCCAATATCAAGTGTTATCTGCAACGACATAACTGCTTATCTTTTTGGATTTTTTTTTGGGAGAACTCCATTAATTAAGGTAATTAAAAAATATCAGAAGCAAGCCACTACCATAACCATAAAGATTAGCCACTGGAGAAAATTTCCAACGTGGAGCTGTTGCTCGTTTTCGATTTCCAAGGGGCTCTAATTTCCCTGAGCTGTGCTCAGCGTCAGAGGCGGGGCAGTGAACCACCTTTTCCAGGCTGTCCTCTGGGTTCTCCAGAAATCTTTCTTTTGGCTCCTCAGTATGGGCTTGACACCATCAGTAATCCTTTCTCCCATGAAGGCCCAGTTCCTATTTCCACTGGTCTCTTCCTCCAGCTATTGCGTAGTTCTCCCAACAAGCCTTTCTTTGACTCTGCTCCTCCACAGCTGTCTCATCTATCCCCTCCTTTACCAAACATTTTGAAAGTGTACGTTACACCATCTTCACATACTCATGTCCATTTGTAAGACTTTTACACCTAAATTCATTTAAAAAAAAAATGAGGCCCTACAATACAATATGGATAATGTAAGCAATAAGGAAAGGTTAAAATAAGGGAAAGTACATGTGAGCAGACCATGTTGTTTTGTCTTAGATTTGTTTGGTTCTTTTGACAGTCAGGAGGCAAAGAAGGAAATGAATGAAGTTATCAGTTCTCATTTGAGGAAAGAAAGAAACAAACCAGTTTTCTAAAAAAAACCCTTCCATAAATTCTTTACCACAGAGCAGCTCAGCACACGGCCTCAGGCCGAGCCCTAGAGGGACAAGCAAACTGCTTTCTCAGGTTTCTAACACTGCTTCTGCACAAGAGCAAGTGATTCAAGACTTCTACACCAGCTGAGCAGTTTGGCTTAGGAAGCCTTTGGAGAGGCTGTGACGGCTGTGGAAGACTCATTGTCTGATTTCGAACATAGATTTCTAGTGAATTCACAGGGCTGGATTAGTTGCATAACATATTCAGATGTAATTAAGTAAGTTCACCCCTAAATCAATATGCTGTGGAACAATTTACTGTGATAAACTCTCTTTCAAATAATCAGCAGGCATTTGAATTTCAGTGAATTCACAGTTCATGGCCATACTACTGAATTATCTTAGGAGAAGGTGTATGCAGTCCCTTTGCCATGTCAGGATTGTCAAGAAACCACTTTCGCCAACCCTCTTGACTTTGAGCTTTATGAACATCATAAGAGGTCTATAAAGAGCTCATGTAGCTCAGGTATTACCCACCTCTGTCTGCAGAAACTTCCCTGGGATATTCATTTGGCTTCCACCTCTGCTGTTCCACTGAAAGGTTCATGACAGAAGCCATCAGTGATGTGATGACCAACTGCCTATATGTCAATGCTTAGGCTTAAAGGGCACCGAGGCAGTGAGTTCAGTCGCCCCTACGTGGTTTCCTCCTGCCCCTGCAGCACCAAGTTCCAGGCTTCCCTCCAGATTTCTCTTCCCGAAAGCCTCATTGACTGAGGAACAACTGCTCTAATCTGAAACTAACAATCTCTGTTCTTAGAAGTACAGCATTTTCCTTTCTTCATGGAGAAGGATGTGCAAATACTTGGGGAGCACATTCTGTATCTGGGCCTGTGGACCGTTTTGCCATTTCAGAAAGAAGCCATTGTCTGCATGGCCTCGGGAATACATGGAAATCTGTGTACTACAATGTCCATGTGTAGTTATCCTCATTCTATTTTTGCTGTATGTCTGATGTTTGAGGGCCTAATATATGTTACATACTACTAGAGAAACTTGCAAATAAATTGTCATCATGGAATGAAGAGAAGGTTGCAAAGCCATTCCAAGAATAAGAAAGGAGATGTACAATGTATTGTGGGAATACACTGAACAGAGCTTGCACAAGTATTGTGTGTTTTATGGGTGCACTAAATCTCTTTAATTTTATTTGCCTTTTCTAGTTGTCTCCTAAAAAGACTTGGGAAGGATTTATTGGTGGTTTCTTTTCCACAGTCGTGTTTGGATTCATTGTGAGTTTTACTAAAATTTTTATTTTATTTATATTTTGAAAAATGTTAGCAAGTTTGTCAGTCTATCTTAAACCTGAAAGAATTAAACCACAAAATGCTAATAACGTATCTATTGAAACCCACTAACCAGACTATTCTGTATGCCACTAACTCTCTGAGTCGGAACCACCTGGGGAGCTTAGTCAGCATCCCTGTCCCAGCCCTGGCCCAGGTCAGTCAGCCCCCAAGTTCATTCTGATGTACCACTAGGCCTGAGACCCTCTGCTGTGCTGTTGGGCATTAGCAATTTTGATCAGCTGTTTGGCCTTGTGGGGGACACAGGCGCTGGACCAGGTAGTGGCCTTGAGTAAAGCAGAGAGGGCAAGTGATGTTTAAGAGCGCTGCTTCCTTTACACTTGGTGCTATTTGACTTAGCTAGTGCTTCCTGCTGTGAGCCCAACGGGCAGCAGAATTGGTTAAAAATAGTTTATATTCACTTTTAGCCACGAATAATTGGTATTGTTATTGTTTTAAAAATTAGTCTGCAGTTATGGAATGTAGGTTCTTGTTAAAAGGTATCCCATAAGAATCAATAAAGTAAAATGGCTGGATATAAGATAAATATATATTTAAAAAATTACTGTTAGGGCCCTGAACCAGTATGGCTAAGGGAGTTGGGCCATTGTACCGCAAAGCAAAAGGTCACTGGTTCAATTCCTGGTCGGGGTGCATGCCTGGTTCGCAGGCTTGATTCCCAGTTTGGCACGTTTGAGGGGCAGTTGATTGATGTTTCTGTCTCACATTGATGTTTCTCTCCCTCTCTTCCTCCCTTCCCTTCCCCTCTCTCTAAAAATAAATAAATAAAATATTTTTTAAAAATTAAGAAGTTTAATTTTTTTAGGAGTGCAGTCCCCAACAGTTCTAGAATATATTCCATAGCTAAACATAAAGTAACTCAAAACACCACAGAGCTTTGAGAGAGAGCAAATATACAAATAAATGAAAATGTATCAGATTCCTGCCTGGGAAACCATAGTAATTCCTCTGTAATTTGCAAGTTCAGTTCATTCTCAATGAAAATTCCAATTGGATTTGATTAAAATTCATGAGTGTTTATGTTGTAGAATATTGATGTCCAGAGTAGTAAAAAGGGCTTTGATCCTGTCCAGTGTTTATATATTACAAAGCAGGGATAGTTAGAATATTATTAAATTAAATAATACTACAAGAATTTGGTATTATTAAAGACTAATTTAGAAATACTACAAGAATAGCCATATCATTGGAAGAAAATAAACAGCTACCCTGTAAGAATGTAATGCCTGACAAAAATAATGAGGAGGAACATGATGTATTTTTTAATAGATAATTTTGGGGAAACTGGTTAGAAGCCAAAAATCAGTTTATTACCATTCCTAGTGTCAGTTTGCTCTTCTATTAACCATTCTTGAGCAATATAAAGCAGTGAATGGCTATAAAAGAAGAGAGAATAGACTGTTGTCTAACAATTTAAATTTAAAATAAAATAGTTTGATTTATGTATTTTCTTCCACAGCTAAGAACAGCTATATTAAAAATTGCAGTGAGGTAGTCAGGAAAAGAATCAAGTTTAGTCAAAGTGCTCTGGGCTGATTAAGAACAACAGTGTAAGAACTTCAGCCCTGTCTCTCCCGTACCTTAATAATCATTATGCCTCTGCTAACATTAATGATATGTACTTTAGGAAAGTCAAACCTTGCTGGAATCCTCGTTTGAGTGTTTAAATCAGCTTCTTTTTCTCTCTTGCCTTCCCTCTTTTTATTATGGTCGTATAGAGATAATCTCACTGATTTTGAAAATGCTGTTGGTTTTCCAATGGCATTTCAGAGTCTTTTATTCGGTCAGGTTAGACTCTTGAACCTTGGGAATATATAGCAGAACTTGAATGTAAAGAAACTTTGGCATTTTATTTCTGGCCTTTGTGCTGACGCTAAATACACACACAGATGCACATGCAGTTTTTCATGCAATGTTTCATGAGCTCTTGCTTTGTTATTCAGGCTGCCTATGTGTTATCCAAATACCAGTACTTTGTCTGTCCAGTGGAATACCGAAGTGATGTAAACTCCTTCGTTACAGAATGTGAACCTTCAGAACTCTTTCAGCTTCATAGTTATTCCCTTCCTCCCTTCCTGGAGTCAGTGTTGAGACAGGTAAGATGAATATGGGTTTGGATCCTGTATCCCCCAAATTAAGATTTTCATAAGAAATTAATTTCTGTAGAATTTTTAAGTCTATGATACATGAGTGGTTTCACTATCTGCTTAGCATCAATAATTTATTCTAGCACTGTGTAATTTCCCTTTCTTGAAGATAAAATGAATATTACTGTGATAAACCTGTGGTTTATTAAGAATTTACTTGCCTAATGGTTTGAATACTGATGGTAAGTTATCTTGTATTTGTTTTGAAAACATTTAAAAATATTTCTTATATTATGACAAATTGAATTAATTACAATAAGTTTCATATGTAACTGGCATGGATTGACTCCATTTAAAAGGAATTAACAGTCACCAGCTCAAAGAGTCGTTGATTTTTTTTTTTTTTTTAAGGCAACCTTTACTAGTACAGAAAACTGCTCCTAAAAATCAGTTTCCTAGGTAAAGAGATTGAGCAAAACAAACAAACAACAAACAGAACAGAACAGAAAAACCAAAACTCATAGACACAGACAACAGCCTGTTGATCACCAGGGGGAAGGGGGAAGAGGGATGGGGGGAGGTAGACGGGAATGAAGGGTGGACAAATGGTGAGAGAAGGAGACTTGACTTGGGGTGGTGAACACACAGTACAGTGTACAGATGATGTGTTGTAGAACTGTATACCTGAAACCTATAGAAAATTTTTAACCAACGTCACCCCAATAAATTCAGTAAAAAAATCAGTTTCCCTTTCAAAGGCGCACTGCTGCCATTGAAAGGCAACCTTGAGGTCTCACACTAAGGATGTTGACGTGTTGCCCAGTAGAGCCTTGCTGGGGACGCTGGCAGGCCTGGAGCGTGCTTGCTTACAGTGGGGAAGCAAGCGGTTGCGTTGGTAACACGTGTTCATGTGTATATCTGAAACATTTTAACTAAAGTCCATAACTTTGAGAAGAGGTTAACCAATAAATTATTTCTCTCCTTGAGTGCTCAGTACATGGATTCCAAGAATTTTCTTTCAATGTCCAAGCCATCTGTTATCTGCTGTAAAACTTGATATTGCCAATCTTTAATTAGGTTTGGAAAAAGGTCCAAAGATTGGTGTTCTCAGTAGTGGTTATAAAACCACACCTGCTGTGCACTGTCTACAGTTTGTAGTTTCAGTTTATGTGAAGTGGAGCAAGAAGAGAAAAGTGGAGCAAGAACTAAGAATTTAGAAAACAATTTGCAGAATTCTCAATTTTTATGATCTCTGCAAATCTTTTATAATTGTCTTGTGGATGCACATTTTGGTATACTTTTAAAAGCAACTTATTTTCACTTGTATTCCACAGCACTTAACTTAGTATTAAGAGAAAGACCAACTTTTCCCTCCCTTTGTCATAAAATTAAAGTGAAATACAAAATTAATTATATAATTACAAAAACAAAGTGCTACTCGTAAAAATATTTAGGCATTGACTCACCTGATTCTTGGTAAGTCTACAACTCAAGTGCTGTAGAACTTTCTGGGCGCACTGTGCAGTAGCCTGTCAGCTGCAGGGCTTCAGCGCGCCAGGCGCCATGAGCACGTGCGCAGAGGGAACGGGCAGTGCTGGCTGAGGAGGGGATGGTCATGAGAACTCATAGTATATTTTTCTCCCATGCTCCTGGAAGGTTGTGAAAGTAACAAAAATGTGGTAAGTGCGTTGCCTTACTGCTTATGCCACGGCTCCTAGCTTAGGCGGCATACTCAAATACAATTTTAATGCAGTTAGCCCCAACCCCTCCCCTCTTCTGTTCCTCTTTAGGAAACAGTGAACTTGTATCCTTTCCAGATCCATAGCATTGCTTTTTCAACATTTGCCTCTTTGATTGGTCCATTTGGAGGCTTCTTTGCCAGCGGATTCAAAAGAGCTTTCAAAATCAAGGTATGTTCTGTTATATCATTAGAGAATATAATTACATAATGTAATAGAGTTAGAATTTGCTTCTCTGTTGGTCTCACACATTAAGCCTCTGGGCAAAAATCTTTGGTTTCAGCCTCACAGAAATGCTTCCTGGTCGATTTGAGTGTGCTCTTTCTTGTTAGGTTTTGGTCAAGCCATGTCATGTCAGCCTCTTTTATAGAATGGCAAAATGGCGTGTGTTACATAATGTTGGGACAAGCACAGAATCTTGGTCCGTCGAGTGCTCATCCAAGAATCCAGCCAGGAATTGTGTGAAGATTTGTGTCTTGCCACAGTCTCACTTCAAGGGACGGACAGGGGAGCCTTTCCCTGTGCACAGGGGAATATGTGACCATCCATCCTACTGGATCAGGGGACAGCACACTTTTTTTGTAAAATTGTGTTTGTTAATCATTTCTTAGCTACTCAATTCTGAACTCTGCCATTGTTGTATGAAAGCCTGGCAGGCAATATGTCAATGAGTGAGCATTTTAATTACTTTGTAAATAGTTAATAAAACTTTATTCACAAAAACAGGCAGCTGACTGAATTCAATCTGTGGGCCATAGTTTGCTGATCTCTGTCCCGGATACTTAAAATTACCCCTATGTTCCCCCTGGCTGGTGTGGCTTAGTGGGTTGAGCGCTGGCCTGTGAACCGAAAGGTCACTGGTTCTATTCCCAGTCAGGGCACAAGCCTGGGTTGTGGGCCAGGTCCCCAGTTAGGGGTGTGCAAGAGGCAGTTGATCCATGTTTTTCTCATATGTCATTAATGTTTCTCTCTTTCTCTTTCTCTCTCTCTAGAAATGAATAAATAAAATCCTTTAAAAAATTAAAATCATCCCTATGTTTTAAGTTAGATTTTCATAAAGTGACACATATTTGCCCTATTATCTCAGCTTTTCTCACGTGGCTTCTCTAAGATAAGACTGAATGTTGTGCCATTAGAAGTGAGAGAGGGCAGGCCTCTCTGAGGTGGCATTTGAGCAGGGACCTGAGAAAAGGAGGAGAATGAGTCCTGCAGAGAAATTTAAGGACTAGCATTCCAGCGAATGCGAAGGCACGGAGGAACTAGGTTTCCTGGTGAAGGGAGTGAGAACAGGGTGGCTGGTCAGACTGCAGATGTTGGTGGGCCAGATCACAGAGAGCCCCAGAAGCCAGGGAAATAAGTGAACTCAGTGAGGACTTGAAATGGAGCAGATAGTATGTAAAGTGGGATGCAATATACAGAAGTGTGTAAGATGATGTCCCTGTTCTCAAGATGCTCACTGCACACTAGATAATCCCCGCTCACAAAGAACCACAGCAACAGCCGTGCTTGCCGGTGCCCTGTGGGGCTGCACGCAGCAAGTGGAACTCAGTCTCCCTGGCTCTCTGTGCTTTGGTTTGTAGAGAAGAGAAGGAAGAAAATGTGTTGGCAAAAATTAACCAAGATTTTCTCAATTGTTTTAAACAGAGAAGTGTTATCATTTAGAATGTTATTTTCTTTAATGGTCTCCAATCCAAGGTTTCCTGTTGAATAATGAGATTTTTTTGCATGTCGGAAATGAAAGTGTAATTGTTATTGCGTTTTGGATATTTTCAGGTTGCCTGAGTAAACTAGAAGAGGAAATTAGTCACTCCATTTCCTGGGCATTGAGAAACGGGGATATATCTGTACAATCACTGTGCACAGGCTTACTAACCATCCCCTCCATTCAGTGGACTAATGTGTCCCGGGTGAATTATCTATTTTGATTTCCTTTTCACCCCAACGCTTAAAAAAAGAAGAAACATTTATCATAGTAGTAAAATGTTTATTTCAGAGTCAGAGCTATTAGGATGCATATGAATTAGATAGAACTAGATGTGCATCTGTAACAATAGAATAGCTCCTCAAATAGTTTATGCTTAAACAGAAAAATAGACTGTAAAAATATTAGATTAGCAATAGCTGGTAGCTCTTTTGATTTAGAAAAAGTTTTCTTAATTAAAAAAATGCTACATCTAGTCAATATTTAATTAGTGTTATTTGAATGCTTCTGGTCAATTCAGTAATCACTCTAACATGGGCATGTATTCAAAAAGCGTAGTTTCAGTCTGTTAGAACTCTAATAAGTTTGTATTTAGTGGGAAAACCCAATAGTAAGGTACTTTCCTTAGTGTCCATGATACCAAAGAGACATTCTTGGCTAAGAATTTTATAACAATTGATTTTTTTAAAATTTGCTAATTTGTTGATTTGTTTTTAAAGGACTTTGCAAATACCATCCCTGGCCATGGCGGAATAATGGACAGATTTGATTGTCAGTATTTGATGGCAACGTTTGTGCATGTCTATATCACAAGTTTTATAAGGTACGCTTAGGTTTTAAAAAGATGTTTTCGTACTCGATTTCCTGAAGTTCTCATTTCCGTAGGCATTAGTTTGAATGAGTTACTTTTTCTGTCAGTGGTGATCAGTGACACTGAAAGGGAACCGTGGCCCCTGGAGCTCTGCCACTCCCATCGTAGCCCTGAGCAGTGTGGTTAAATTATAATTATTTTATATGCATTTGAACTTAAAAAAATAGTATATATTATGGTCTTTATAGGGCCAAGTTAAAATCCATTTAATATGGATGGTGCTACATTAGAACATCAGAAGATTTAGTTTCTCAACTTTGGGTATGGCAATGATAGTGAATATGAAAATTAAAAAAGAGGATACAGTAATTCATCCAGTTCACCAGTTACTGCTCGAGGGCCTGTATGTGTTGAGAAACGTTCCTGGCACGAATATCGCTAAGAACAAACCAAACCAAGTCCCTGCCCTCAGAGCTTACATTCTTATTAGAGAGTTGGAAGGAGAAGGAGCAGAAGTGGACAATAAACAAAAATAATTTAGCTTGACATGTGGTTACAAGTGCCACAGAGAAAAGTAAAACCAGCCAGGGGATTATGGTTGTGTGGGTGGGGTGGAGTGGGGTGAGTGGAAGGTACTGTTATTTCCTATAGGGTGGTTTATTCCTGTTTTTAAAACAATGTTTTAGATCTTCCCTGAAACACCCGTTTGGGGTGTGAAAGCTATCCACATGTTAACTTCATTTCCCATGGTCTCTACTAGTGCCTAAGCCATAGAAACCATGGATTTCCTTCATAGATTTATTTGGAGTGAAACTCATATTTATAGATCTCTAAATACACGTTTTAAATATATACCCACAGCAGCATGAGAATTTCTGTATTAACACTTCTTATTTTCTTTCAGTAGCATTGTTAGGAGTGTATATTTTTCTTGAGTAGTTGTTGCTTTATCTATTTCATTAATCTTTTCAAAGGCTCAAATTCTGGCGTTGTGAACTGCATTGCATGTTTGTTTTCTATTTCACTGATGTCCATTCTCATCCTTCATTCCATCATCTTTCTTTAGGTTCAGTCTGCTATTTCTCAAGCTTCTTGAGATAAAACTGACGTTATTGATTTTCAGCCTTTTTGTCTAATATTCTTACTTATGACTGTAAATTTCCTCTAAAGTACTTCTTTATTTTCATCCTAGATGTTGTATTTGTATTTTCATTATTCCATTACAAGTATTTTCTGATTTCCAGTATTATATCTTCCTTGACATGTGAATTATTTAGAAGTGTATTGATTCATTTCCCAAAAAATGGAGATTTTTCTCATTCTCCTTCCTTTGTTGATCTTTGCCTTAATTCCACTAAGGTCAGGAAAGATACTCTGTATTATTTCAGTAGTTAACATTTGTTGAGGCTTGCTCTATGCATCAGTATATTGTCTGTTCAGGTACCGGTTCTGTGTGCACACCAATGTGCACCCTGCAGTTTCTGGTTGGTGTGTTATATATGCGGCAGTTGGGTAAAATTTAGCTACATCTGTACTGATCCTGTTTTGGTTTTTTTCTGCTCCCTTTATCAGTTACAAAGAGAAAGCTTTGTCAAGATCTCCCACTACGATTGTAAATTTACCTGTTTCTTACTTTTAATTGTTTTGCTTTATATATTTTGAGTGTATTAAGTTTATACACATTTAGGCCCGTCATATCTCCCTGTTGAGTCACTCTGAATGTCATTATAAAATGTCCATCTTTATAAACTACTTGCTTAAAGCCTATTTTGTTGGATATTAGAGTAGTTACATCAGCCTCTTCTGGTTAGTGTTTGCATGTATTTCTTGCCCATCGTTTTATCCTTATATTGAAAGTATGTTTTTCTTCTCTAACAAGCATATAGCTGCATTTTGTTTGTTTTGGTATAACCCAGTTGTCTTTGTCTTTTTATTTGGAGTAGTCGGTCTATTTCTGTGATTTATTTACTGATACATTTCAGTATTAGTAGTTAGTGGTTAAGGCCTCAGAACTCTATTTTCAGCAGATGTCATCTTTTAGGCCATTAACTCATCTTCCCCTACCCTCCCCTCCCCTTCCCTCCCCTCCCTTTTTTTCTCCCATGAGGGAGAAATCATGCCGAGCCTTATTTTATGCCATTTGAAAGCAAATATTTAGACTAGTAGAAATACAGTGCTAGTGCCAGGGTGCAGCTAGCTGGGAGCACCTGCTGACAATTTTGCGTTTAGCTGAACTTGCTAGAAAAACCTTCCTTTTCCCTGTGGGCCCCTACTTGGGGTTTATGTTATGAAGTTGCTGAATCTTTTGAAGAAATATTCGACAAGCTGTGTCTTGACTTGAGAGACTAGGGCTGTAAGAGACACGTGGCTGCCGTTTTCTGGCATCTGCACGAGGTGGCCCATGGGATGGTTGCATCTGAGTGCTGTGCAGTTTTTTAAATCCAAGATTCTCATTGTGAGATCACTGTAGAGCAGGCACTTCTTTGTTGCTGGGTCGTCTGCTTCCCATAATTCCACTTGAACTGAACAGTCCTTATTATAAGTCATAATTTAATTACCCATGTAAATGTCTTTCTCTGTACCATTCTGAAAATGTTACTTCTGTGTTTTTCCCATTGGATTTTACAGGCTGCTCTTCTCAAAAGTAAGCCATACTCTTCTATTCAAGTGGACTGTAAAAATTTCAAAGGGTAATACATGTACATTAAAATCTGAATGAGGTTCATTCTGAATATGACAAAGTAGCACTTCAGGAGTTCACACAGGTGATCTCCAGTTTATAAATGGTTGAGTTCTGGAGCCCAGCGGGTGTCGCAGCAGGGAAAAGTGTGAGGGTAGGAGCCCTGTTCTGGGCTTTTTCTGACTCAGAGTGCACCATCGAAGGGTGGGAAGACAAGGGCTGGAGCAGGAATGTTGGACGAGCTCACCTGAAGGGAGCCCCTGAGGGCAGGGCCTTGTGCTGGCTGCTGAGGGCGCACCGCAGCACTGGCCTTAGGCACTGCAGTTCAGCCTGGGCTCTTCTCTCTGCCAAGACCGCTGGGGGCACGGGTGAGGAGGGCAGAGCTCTCCTCCTCCTCCTAACTAGCGCAGATCCGCCTTTCTTTTGACTCTTAGAGTGGGTTTACCTAAGACTCTCTTTGAACAAAGGCTGTGACACCTGTTGGAGATGCAGGTAGGAATTCAGTGCTAGGCCCAGAATCTGTGTGTCCTGTCCCTTGAACATTCATAGTTCCCAGGGGTGTTTCTTCAACAAAATACCTTCCATTGTCTGAAATTTCTTTGAAGCTAATAAGTGAAAGAACATTCTCATGCCCTCATCCACCAGGAATTTCGCTCCTTTCCTTACAGGATAGTTTTTGGGTCTTAGTCAATCTCAGGATTCATTATCTATCCCCATCTCTAATTCTCAGGTTGCTCTTTAGAGATTTTTTTGTAGAGCTCAGATCTGCACCCCTGTATTGCCTAGTATTGTGTCTGGGTTTTGTGTTTGTGCATTCTTACCATAGCTAGACTGTATGCCTCTCAATGGAGAGCCACTTGGAGTTATTTTCCTGCTATTGACACTAACACTGGGCATTAAAGTGGGCTCTGATCAAGAGCTGTTTCAATTCTGTAAAGATTAGTCCTTTACACTTAAATGCAGTGTTTACTTTAAATTGTGGGCATATGCCTTCTTTGGCTCTCTTAAAGTAGCATGAACTTTCTTTTTTGCTTTGTTATCAGGGGTCCAAATCCCAGCAAAGTGCTACAGCAGTTGTTGGTGCTTCAACCAGAACAACAGTTAAATATATATAAAACTCTGAAGTCTCATCTCATTGAAAAAGGAATCCTGCAGCCCACCTTGAAAGTATAACTGGATCCAGAGAGGGAAAGGTTGAATTTGACAATAAGGAGTTCTACAGAAAAGCTCTGCCAGATGAAATTTTGTAAATGTACAGAAAAATGGTTGAAAATGCAATAGATTGAAGTCTTACAGACGTGAATGTTTCTTCTCTGAAATTACTGTGAATATTGAACAAACACTTGATCTAAGTTATGAAATAAGTTGCAAACCATCATAAAAATATCCTGTACTTTTTCTAAAGTGTATTTTCTGATGTGAACTTCCTTTCCCTTACTTGCCATTTTCATAATTCAAAAGACTTGTTTTAAAGAGTCAAATACTATAAAATGAGTAAATTGAGGATGTCTTAAGAGTGCACCTGGCAGTGTGCCCTTTGCACAAATATTTGCTTTTGCACTTGGAGCTGCTCTCAACTTCAGCCGAATGTTTTATGTAAGGCACAACAGGAAGCTAGTTCTCCTCTTTTAGTTTGAAGTATTTTCTGAAGGCCTGACTTGTATCCAAAAAAAAAAAGATTGTCCACTTTTCAAAGTAAGTAATCATTTGCCAGGGGAAAACATTCCACTTTCAGGCAGATTTGAAATTCATGAGAGGTAGACTGAAATTTCTAACTTTATTGGCCAATATCAAATTCTACTTCTGATAAAGTTGTTTGTAAAACTTAACATCGCAAAAACTTTTCAAGAGAAACAAAGGAAAATTCTGCTGTGAAGAACATAACATGTGCACCCTCCACAGATGACAATAGCTCAAGAGACAGCGTAAGACAGTGACTTGGCACAGGCCACCTTTTGGTCAAGTTCTCCACTTTTCCTTGTTTCCTTGTGAACTGGTTTCTATAAGTTTTGTAGCCACAAGCACAAAAGATCAGTGTATAGGGGAGTGAGCAGGGGTGGTGGCTGAGGCAGAGGTGGGGGGCTTGGTTGACCACCTAACCCATCCCTGGATAAAGTTCTGCATGTCAGTGTCCTGGGTGCCTCCCTGCGGTCTGCTGCGTGGCCGATCGGACGCTCACCTGGCAAGAAGGAAGATCTGCCGGAGACCCAGCCTCAGACTCACTCCTTGGGAGCATCTAATCTCTGACCCTTTCCTCTTTCACATCATGTCATAAAACCTGAGGACATCAGCTGATGATATTTCTCTTCCAAGAATGAAAATCAAGCAGAAAGTGATGCCCACCAAGAACAAAAAGCACACAAATGCCAAACCTTTTGCTGATGGACTGGACACTGTAACCAGATGAGGACAAGTTTCTTAGCAGGGAATGTAAATAAGCTAATGTTGCTGTGTGCTCTTTATAACCATACTTCATTGTATCAAAGAGTCAGCAATAAACCTTTGAAAATTGCCTGTTGTTCCTTAGCTACATGTTCAGAGAGGAGAAATAGATATATTTTAAAGAATGTTTTACTAATGAAAAGAGTAAATATTTTTTTGTTTAAATCAGAAACACATTTCAATTATTTTATATTTCTGTTCTACTACTACACCTACAATCAAAGATTGTAGCTATGCCTGGCTTCTACTATAGATATTCCTGGGATGTAACTATAACTAGCAGCTTCATCATGTGCACTACATGATTATAGGGGATAGGAGATAGAGTGAAATTCAGTATCAAGAGAGCATTTCCTTGGTTTGGCGTGCATTCAGTCGATGCCTCACAACTGGATGTATTCGGTCAACATTATTTCACACTGTTCCATGAAAACCTAGAATTGGCATCAGAAATGTTATTACAAGAGAAAATGTGCACTTTTAAAATCAGGCTACCTATAGGCTAATTTTCAGCATCTCATTATTTGCCTCATAAAAGCTCCACATGTCAATCATAAAAGAACTTAGCATACCAAAGTTTAAAAATAAAATGAAAATTTTGTAATAATAACTTGCGTTGAAAACTTGATGATTTGCACAATAACAATTCCTTGGAGATACGCAGTTCCCTTGCATTTTCTTTAATTGCTGAGACAGTGCAGTGCAGAATTATCGAGCATCAGAGAGCATCCCTGAATACATGTCCTGTAAAGTCAATATTATAATAAAATAATTAAGCTAGAAATATTTGGGGTCACAGTAACGGCCTTCCTCAAATATACTTTTAGAGTTGGGTGTACATTATTTATGTAAAAAAAGTAAATTCTTTTAACAGATCTCTCAACTAACTTTCTAGTGAACTTTTTTAACATGTATATTAAAATAGAAGCTATTTTATCAAAAGATATCCGTAAAACCCTTAGATCCTTTTTATATTTGCACTATGAAGAGGGCTTGAATTCTAGTATAGCAATGTGGTGATAGAAAAATGAGAGACTAGGAACTTCCTTCATAGTGATGGCTAGTTGTTCCAAATTTGCTATTTTTGAAGGGACTCTAATGGTACTAATTGCTTTTAAATCTGTGGATACAAATGTTTCCTCAGTGTTTTCCCCTTTGTGGTGGTGCATATATGTTCACTGTCTGAAAATAAAAAGACCACACCCACCCATCTTTTTTTTTTTTCATTTACAGTATCTCTTCATTTGTACTGTGTTTTGAACAAAGATAGTATCACCTTGTTCAAAGAAAAAGAAAAAGTAGAAACAATGTACATATATTGTGTATGGGCAGGGGATCCCTTATTTGTGTCACCTGGTTCTTGAATCTTTTACTTAAACATAGGAAAATAAAACAAGTAAATCACATTTTGACTTTGTTGTGCCATTTTCTCATTGGAGAAGAAACATTTATTCAAGTGTTTACAAAATGATGATGGATAAACATAAGTATTGTATATTACATATTTTCAATCACTAGCAACTACAGTGACAGCTTCAGGGATGGGGATAGTTAAGTTCTGGTGATGACTGAACATGTGTTTGTTGAGAGGTGATATCCTTCTAATAGAAAAAGTACTGATTTTTTAAAGATTTTTATTTTTTAATTATAGTTTATTCCTAATGCTATTACGGTTGTCCCAATATTTCCCCCTTTACCCCCCTCCACCCAGCAGCCCCCACTCCCTCAGGCCATCCCCCCACCATTGTTCATGTCCATGGATCATGCATATAACTTCTTTGGCTACTCTATTTCCTATGATGTACTTTACATCCCCATGACTACTTTGTAAAGACTAGGTACTGGATTTCTATGGCATTTGCCACGGTTTATAATCACCCATGTTGACTTTTGTGACTGATCCAGGTCCCACTAGAACCAGTCCCACTAGGGTTTTAAGTTACATGGATGCCGAATGGCACCTGTTTTGATTGGTCAGTGTGTTCCCAGTGTCTGGCTCAGTGCCAGCATTCCCTAGGCCCTCAAGCTTCAGAACAAATGAATGGGTTTGGGGTCTGAAGACAACTGTGCACATTCCCACTTGTGTCTCTTGGACGGCCCCTCCCTGCCCAACCCATTTTTCTTTAACAAGGCTGTGAGATTGGCTTCATTATTCCTATTGCTGGGGTCACTTTAAGGGTTAAGTAAAAACTTATGAGTGAGCCGATTTGTGTCCAGCCTTGAGGAACTGATTAGTAATCCTGAGTTTCCTCTCTTGCTCTCTGCTCCTCTCTTTTTGCACATCTGCAGTGGGAAGTGACAGTTTGGTAGGACTGAACAGAAAGGTAGCCACGTCGTTAGCCACACTGGATTTAGGCAGTGTTACAGTGTTCTTTCAGTGGCAGACATTTCATCAGTTCATGGCAGTGAACTTGGAACGTCTACCGGACACCCAGCACAGTTTCTTTTGTTCTAGCACCAAGAAAAAGTATTAGAACTAGGAGTTCTCTGCCTTGAGACAGAGGTATATGCCAGATCAGGTGGCTCTTTGTCACAGCAATGACAAATGTATAAACCAGGCCCGGGAAGATGGGACACCACCCTTCCAGCCTCCAAGGGGGAGCTGTCTGCCTGTTTGGATAGTCCACAAACATTTCTCTGCCTGCTTCTGAAACTTACAAAATTCAAAATTCACTTTTTGAGGATGGACTCGATTTGGAAATCTGTAGGTGGTGGCTGCAAATAAAAAGCAGGTCTAGACAGTGGAACCCAAATCAAAATCCATTTCTTCCTTCTTGTGCTTTCCTGTGCAAAAGGGAAAACCTTGAATCATCAGGTGACATCGAGAGTCACTGAGTGTTGATGGATAGTTATCTGACAGTGACAAAGTTTTCAAAAGGAGCAGAGAATACGGTCTGGTTCTCTAATGTAGACAAAGGACATGGATGGGTAAAGCAAAAGCCATGTTGCCCAGAAAGAGAAAATGACTGAGGGGCAGTCAGCTGAAGGTATCTTAGTGGAAGAAATCTCAAACTGCTCGCTCTGTCTCGAACTTACAGCACAACAGGGTATGGAATTTGGAATTTAAGTTCTCAAACCCTCCTTTCCAGTGTGCATCCAGCCGGAGTTTAAGGAATCCAGGTGCTTTTCTATTGAAGAATGTGCAATACCAAACTTCAGACAGGACCTAGAGTAGTAAGTTGGAAGAACATATTTAAATAATCAACTATATCTTTGATCAGTTATCATATATCTCAAAAACGTGTGAAAATAAATCAGAGGCTTCTGCTAGTACAGGTAAGAGACGTTTGAGGGACCAGTCCAAGATGGCGGCATAGGTAGCTCACCACCCCCAGGAACACATCAAATGCATGCCTATCGTTAGAGAAATTCCTCCTCAGAGACAGCTTGGAGCCAGTTGAACAGCTGCACAACAAGCAAGAAACAAGGATGCATAGAGAAGGTTGGGGAACCACAAGAGCTCTCCAGGAGCTGAGGGAACAACCCAGGGCAAGAGGATCTGGTGAGCACCATTGTTTACACTTCCCAGGCTCCTGGCTAATGGGCAGGGGCTGCATCCAGCTTCTCTTGCCAACCTGCAGGGCACTGTAGTGTGTCCCCAAACACCCTTTGTGTAGTTAGAAACAGGAAGGAGCCATAGTGCACCCAAGGTGCCCCTCCACCTGAAAACTGGTTCAGCAGGTACAGCAAAGTGCTGCTTTGCACACCCACTGGGCTGTGTGCACAAGGAGCTCCCCAGCTGCAGAGAATGTGGAACTAGCAAAAATGCTGCTGTACGTGCAGGGATAACCTGTCCAGAGAGTACAGAAATAGTGGCGCACTATGTGCTTATACGGGGCTGACCCTCCTGGAGAGAGTGTGGAGCGAGCAAAACTTTGTAGTACCGACATGAAGGGCTACCCCATGCAGAGTGAGTGGCGTACTGCTGTGTGTGTGTGCAGGTTTGCCCTTTCTGGAGAGGGTAAAAATCTAGCACAATATGGCTCAGCCTGACCTCAAGGCTGCCCCATCCAGTGAAAGGGTGGAGCTGGTAGGGCACTGAGGGGCAGGCACACAGTGTGGCCCCGCGCTTACCCTGTGCTGTGGACATTTAAAGTAACAGGGCACTGACCCAGGGCTGCTACTGTGGACAGAGGTACAGCCAAATGCATGAGGAACTGCACTGTCCAGACAGGAAACAGAGCTGGTGGCATGTTAAGAGGCAAACATGCAAAGCAGCCCCACCCAGACCCTGCTCTGATCACAGACAGTTAACGCAACAGGGCACACCAAGAGTGAACCAAACAGCTCCATCTACATCAGGTAGTCTGACCAAGATTAGAAGCCAAGGAAGCACGCAAACACCAGGCTGCCCTACCGACAACCCACTCCTTACAGCCAGGCCACAGAACAGGCACCACACACAGCTGCCTTGACTACAATTGACCTGTCAAAACTATTCACACACTCTACACAGAGACCACTCTTTCGAGACTGGGAGAGAGCTATTCTATCCACTTCACAGAAAGAAACAAAGTAAAAGAAGAAAAGCAGGCGGAGACAGAAGAATATGCTGCAAATGAAGAAACAAGAAAAAACTCCAGAGGAAAACCCCAATGAAATGGATATAAGTCATTTATACAATAAAGACTTCAAATAAATGATCATAAGGATATTCAGCAAATTTGAGCATACAATAAAGGAACTCAGAGAATACTTCAACAAAGAGGCAATGTAATAAAGAACCTATCAGAGATGAAGAATATAATAACTGAAATGAAGAAAGCATTACAAGGGATCCACAGCAGACTAGTTTATACAGAAGAACAGATTAATGACCTGGAAGATAGAATAGTGAAAATCACTCAATCAGAACAGCAAATGAAAAAAGAATTTTTAAAAAACAAAGAGAGTAAAAGTGATCTCTGGAATATCATCAAGCACCCTCACATTTTCATTATAGGGATTCCAAAAGGAAGAGGAAATAGAGGAGGAAGAAGATCAAAGAGAAAATCAAACAAAATCAAACACTGCCTTGAGACAAATAAAAATGAGAATATAACTTTACAAAATTTATGAAATGCAGAAAAAGCTGTTATAAGAGGAAAGTTTATAGTTATACAGGTCTACCTCAAGAGGCAGGAAAACTCCCAAATAATCTAAATTTACACCTGAAGAAACTAGAAAAAGAGGAACAAACAAACCCCAAAGTAAGCAGAAGGAAATAACAAAAATCAGAGCAGAAATAAACAAAATAACAAAGAAAAACAATAAAAAGGATTAATGGAATTTTTAAAGGATAAATAAAATTGACAAACCTCTCACAAGATTCATCAAGCAAAAAAGAGAACACAAAATCAGAAATGAAAGAGAGATTACAACCAACACCAAGAACCACAAAGGATTGTTAAATAATACTATGATTAATTATATGCAAACAAATTGAACAATCTAGAAGAAACATAAATAAAATTTGAGAAACATGTAACCTTACCAGACTAAAGCAGGAAGCACCAAAGAATCAATGAAATTGAAGCAGTAATCAAAAAAATATCAACAACAAAGACCAAGAACTAGATGACTTCATGGGTGAATTCCACCAAACATTTAAAGAAGATTTAACATATTTCGCCATGTACAATGCTGCGTTTTTGCCCAAATTTTTTAGGAAAAATTAAAGATGCACATTACACATGGGTACTGCTAATTCCATATCTATATAAATGTTTTTAATTCTTTTATTTATGCTTCTGCATTAAAAATGTGGCCCTGGAAAGCAATAATGATATCCATATGTAAAATAATACCCTGGAATGTAATCATTGGTTTTATTTCTAAATATAAATAAATAAATAATTGAATTAAAACCAAAGTTTTTTTTTTCCCTGAAAGTTTGGGCGCAAAACGTGGGTGTGCATCACACACAGCAAAATACAGTAGTACCTATCCTCCTTAAACTATTCAAAAACATAGGAGCAGGGGAAACACTTCCAAACTCCTATGAGGCCAGCTTACTCTGATAACTAAACCAAAGGCTCTATGAGAGAGGGAGAGAGAGAGAGAGAGAGAGAGAGAGAGAGAAAGAGAGAGAATTTACAGTCAATAACCTCAATGAATATAGGTGCCAAAATTCTCAAGAAAATACTAGCAAACAAAATTCAATAGAACATTAAATGGATTATATACTATGAGCCAGTGGGATTTATACCAGGAATGCAAGAGTGGTTCACCATCCACGAAACAATTAATATGATGCACCACGTCAATAAAACCAAAGATAAAAATCATAGAATTGTCTCAATAGATGCAGAAAAGCATTTGACAAAATTCAACATCCATTTATAATATAAACTTTCAACATAGTAGGTACAGAAAAAAATTACCTCAACTTGACAAAAGCTATGTATAACAAAGCCATGGCTCACACCATACTTAATAGCACAAAGCTGAAAGCCTTTTCTCTAAGATCGTGAGCAAGACAAGGATGCCCAAGCTCACCACTACTACTCAATATAATATTGGAAGTCCTAGCCACAGCAATCAGGCAAGAAAAAGAAATAAAAGGCATCCAAATTGGAAAGGAAGAAGTAAAGCTCAATATATGTAGATGACATAATCTATGTAGAAAACCCTAAAAATCTACCAAATATTAATAAAATTAATGAAAGAATTCTCTAAAGTAGTGGGATACAAAATTAATAAACAGAAATCCATTGTGTACCTACACACTAATAACAATCAGAAGGAGAAATTAAGGCTCTGACTGGTATGGCTCAGTGGATTGGGCATCATTTTGCAAACCAAAAGGTCGCCAGTTCGATCCCCAGTCAGGACACATGCCTGTGTTGCAGGCCAGCTCCCTGGGTGGCATTGTGCAAGAGACGACTGATTGATGTTTGTCTTGACTTTCCCTTCTCTCTAAAAATAAATAAATAAAATCTTTTTTAAAACTGTAAAAAAAAAAGGAGAAATTAAGAAAACAATCCCATTTATAATTATCTCAAGAACAAAATACCTATGAATAAGTTTAACCAAGGAGATATTCTAAAAACTAACAGGGGTGTCCAACTTTTTGGCATCTCTGGGCCATACTGGAAGAAGAAGAGTTGTCTTGGGCCACATATTAAATACATTGTGGCACATAATCACGAGAAAATCTCATAATGTTTTAAGTAAATTTAGGATTTTATGTTGGGTCACATTCATCGTCATCCTGAGCTGCATGCAGCCTGTGGGCCGCAGGTTGGACACCTCTGCATAGGACAGTGAAAAAATAAATTGAAGAGGACACAAATAAATGATTATCTTTAAAATGAACATACTACCCAAAACAATCTACAGATCAACACAATTGTTATTAAAATAACAATGACATTCTTATCAGAACTAGAACAAGTAATCAAAAAATTTATATGGAACCACAAAGACCTTAAATAAGCCAAAGCAACCTTGAGAAAGAAGAACACATTGGGAGGTATCATATGTGCTGGTTTCAAACTATACTACAAAGCTGTAAGAATCAAAACAAAATGGTACTGGCAAACAAAACAAAACAAAACACATTGATCAATGGAACAGAATAGAGAGCCCAGAAATAAATGCTTGCTTATGTCATTAACTAATCTGTGACAAAGGACATAAGAACATACAATGAAATAACAGTCTCTTCAATCAGTGGAGCTGGGAAAACGGGACAAATATATGCAAACAAATGAAACTGGACCACTCTCTTACATCATGTATGAAAATAAACTCAAAATCAATTAAATGTAAGAACTGAAAGCATAAAACACCTTGTAAACAACTTGATATCAGTTTGAGTAATATCTTTTTGTATATGTCCTGTCAAGCAAGGAAAACAAAAGCAAAAATAAACAAATGGGACCTCATCAGACTAAAGAGCTTCTGCACAGAGAAGGAAACCACCAATAAAAGATGAAAAGACAACCTGCTGAATGGGAGAATATATTTGCAAACCATTTATTGGTAAGTAGCTGATATCCAAAATACAGGGGTGAGCAAAAGTAGGTTTACAGTTTTTCATACGGAAAAATACTCATAATAATTAATAAATAATGCAAGCATAAGCTCTGTGTTTCACATACTCACAACTGTAAGCCTACTTTTGCCCACCCTGTATATAAGAAACAAATACAACTCAATAACAAAAAAAAAATAAACAGTCTGATGAAAAAATGGGCAGAGGCTAGGAAAAGGCATTTCTCCAAACAAGACATACAGATGGCTAACAGAAATATTAAAAGATGCTCAATATCACTGATCATTGGGAAAATGCAAATGAAAACCACAGATAGATATCACCTCATACCAGTCAGAATTGCTATTATCAGAAAGACAACAAATAAATAACATGTGTTGACAAGAATGTGGCAAAAAGGGAACCCTTGTTCACTGTTGTTGGGACTGTAAATTGTTGTAGCCAATATGTAAAACAATATGGAGATTCCCCAAAAAACTGAATATAGATCTACCATAGGACCCAGGAATTCCATTCTAGGTATTTATCTGGAAAAAGAAAACCCCACACTAATTCAAAAAGATATATGCACCTTTATGTTACTTGCAGCATTATTTACAATAGCCAAGATATGGAAATAGCCCATGTGTCCACCGAGATGAATGGATAAAGATGTGATACCCACACATACACATACACATGCACACACAATGGAATATTATGTGGCGATAAAAAATGAAATCTTGTATTTGTGACACCATGGATTGATGTGGAAGGTATTATGTTAAGTGAAATAAGTCAGACTTAGAAAGACAAATACCAAGTTTTGCCGTGTATAATGCACACTCGCATTTTTGGCCCCCATTTTCAGGAGAAAAATCTTTTGTTTTAATATTTTACTTCAATTATTTATTTATATTTAGATATTTGTTTTCTGTATTATAAAGGAATTTCAGCATTTATATTAGAACATATTATGACATAATAAATTTTATGTAACAAATTACAAAACACAAGAACAGTATAAGTTATTTCAGGTACTATTCATGTATAATGCACATCCTTATTTTTCCCTCAAAAATTTGGGCAAAAAGTGTGCATCATACACAGTAAAATATGGTACTTTATGACTTTACTTATATGTGTAATATAAAAAATAAAACCAAATACCAAAACAAAAAACCAAACAAAGACTCATAGAAACAGAGACCAAAGGGACGGTTACCAGAATGGAGTGGTTGGGGGATGGGTAAAAAAGGTGACGGTGAGTATAGTCAATAATGTCATGATAAGGTGGCATGGTGACAGGTGGTTACTAAAATTAGTGTGGTGGTCACATTTTAAGGCATAACAGTGTCAAATCACTATATTGTACACCTGAAACTAATATAACTATACAATATTGTATACCAACTGTATTTAATTTTATAAAATTAAATTTGAAAAGACATATATTTTAACTCAGCAGTTCTATTTTTTCCCAACAGTTACATTGAGAAAGAGTTCACATACCATTACATTGTGTGATCATCACCACATCCAGTCTGAGAGTATTTCCATCACTCCCCAAAATTCCCTGGTGCCCATTTGCAGTTAATCCTCATTCCAAGCCCCTCAGACTTAAGGCAACTACTGACCTGCTTTCCGTCTCTATACATTTGTCTTTTCTGGACAGCGCATATAAACAGAACCATACAATACATAGTGTTTTGCATATGGCATAATATTTTTAAATGTATCACTACTTCTTTCCTTTTTTTTAATATTGCATTTTGCTGACCCATTTACCATAGGATCGACATTTATTTCCAATTTTTGGTTCTTATGAAAAATGTTGCTATGACTATTTGTAGACAGGTCTTTGTGTGGACATGTCTTCATTTCCTCTCAGTTCTAGAGATGGAACTGTTGGGTTATGTATAAATTTCTGCCTGACTTTTAAAGAAATGACCAGACTGTTCAAAGCATCTGTACAATCTTGCATTCCTATCTGTAATGTTACAAGGGTTCCAGTTTCTCTACATGCTCAACAAAACGTGGCCTTGTCTGTCTTTTTTTAACTGTTGTTCTATTATAGTTGTCCGATTTTCCCCTGTTGGTCTCCCCTGCCTCGCCCCCATCCCCACCCCAGAGTCAATCCCCACCTTGTTATCCATGTCCACAGGTCATTTATACTTGTTCTTTAACTAGGCCCTTCCCCTTCTTTCCACCCTTTTCCCCCTCTCCCCTCCCTTCTGATTGCCATCATTCTGTTCCTTGTTTCCATGCTTCTGGTTCTGTTTTGCTCGCTTGTTTGGTTTGTTCATTAGGTTCCACTTAATAGGTGAGATCATAGGGTATTTGCCTTTTGCTGCCTGGCTTATTTCACTTAACATAATGCTCTCCAGATCCATCCAAGCTGTCGCGAAGGGTAGAAGTTCCTTCTTTCTGCTGTGTAGTATTCCATTGTGTAAATGTACCACAGTTTTTTGATCCACCCATTTACTGATGGGCACTTAGGCTGTTTCCAGCACTTGGCTATTGTAAATAACATTGCTATGAACATTGGGGTGCATAGGTTCTTTTGAATTGGTGTTTCAGGATTCTTAGGGTATAATCTCAGCAGTGGAGTTGCTGGATCAAAAGGCAGTTCCATTTTTAGTTTCTTGAGAAAATTCCATACTGTTTCCACAGTGGCTGCATCAGTCTGCATCCCCCCCAACAGTGCACTAGGATTCCCTTTTCTCCACAGCCTCGCCAGCACCTGTTGTTTGTTGATTTCTTTATGATGGCCGTTCTGACTGGTGTGAAATGGTATCTCATTGTGCCTTTAATTTGCATCTCTCTGATGGCTAGTGATGCTGAGCATCTCTTCATGTGTCTCTGGGCCCTCTGTGTGTCCTCCTTGGAGAAGTGTCTGTTCAGGTCCTTTGCCCATTTTTTAATTGGATTGTTTGTCTTCCTGGCATTGAGTCATACGAGTTCTTTATATATTTTGGAGATCAAACCCTTGTTTGAGGTATTGATGGCAAATATATTTTCCCATACTGTCGGTTCCCTTTTCATTGTGATGGTATTTTCCTTAGCTGCACAGAAGCCTTTTAATTTGATGTAGTCCCATTTGTTTATTCTTTCCTTTATTTCTCTTGCCCTAGAGGATGTATCGACAAAAATATTGCTGAGTGGGATATCTAAAATTTTACTGCCTATATGTTTTCCTCTGGGACTTCTATGGTGTCGCAGCTTATGTTTAAGTCTTTTATCCATTTAGAATTTACTCTGGTGCATGGTGTAAGTGGGTGGTGTAGATAGCCAGTCCAGCTCATGCATAGAGGTAGCTCAAGTGGTTTTAGTTTGCATTTCCCTCATCGCTGATGATGTTGAGAATCTTTTTGTGTGCTTATTTTCCACTTGCATATCTTCCTTGATGAAATGTCTATTCATATCTTTGTTCATTTTTACATGGGATTTTTTTTCTTTTTATTGAGTTATAAGAGATCATTATACAACCTGGACACAAACCCTTTATCAGATTCTGGAAGTCCTCACTTAATGTTGTAGATAGGTTCTTGGAACTGAAGTGAAACAATGTATAACAAAGCCAAATTTACCACCTGCTAATTATTACTAGAGTTAATTTCCTCTGGCATTTCATCAACATTAATAACAAAATGTTATTGAACAAAACAACTTTATTTGGGGACCTGCTGTACAGACTTGCAAATGTTTCCTTCCAGCCTGTGTTTTTTTTTTTCCTTTCCCATTCTTCAGATTTTTTTTTTTTTTTTTTTTTTTTAAAGATCAGTTTAAGTTTCGCAGCAAAACTGAGGGGAATATACAGGTTTCACATATACCCTCTGCTCTGCTGCCCCCTATCCCCTGCCACATGCATAGCCTCCCCCGTTATCAAGATCCCCAACCGGATGGTACATTTGTTGCAATTGATGAACTTTCATTGACACATCATAATCACCCCAAGAACATAGTTTCTATCATGGTTCATTCTTGGTGGTGTACTTTCTTTGGGTTTGGACATATGTATAACAAGTATCCATCATTATGGTATCTTAGAGTATTGTCATTGCCCTAAAAATCCTCTGTACTTCCCCTATTAATTCCAAAACCTGATCTTTTTATTATCTCCATAGTCTTGCCTTTTCCAGAATATAATATATATTGGAATTATATAGTATGTACCTTTTTCAGATTGGTTTCTTTCACTTAGTAACATGCATTTATGATTCTTCCATGTCTTTTCATGACTTCATAGCTAATTTCTTCTTAGTGCTGAATGAATGATATTCTATTGTATGGATGTATCACAGTTTATTTATTCACTCACCTACTGAAGGACATCTTGCTTCCTTCCAAGAGTTGGCAATTATGAATAAAGCTGTTGTACAAATCAGTGTGCAGGTTTTGGGTGGACATAACCTTTCAACTCCTTTGGGTAAAATTCAAGGATTGTGGCTACTAGATAGTATGGTGAGTTCAAGTTCAGTTCGGGTTTTAATTAGCTACTTTTTAGAAAGATTATTTACTTATTTATTTTTAGTGAGAGGGGAAGGGAGGGAGAAAGACAGAGAAACATCAATGTACAAGAAATACACTGATCAGTTGCCTCTTGCACACCCCCAACTGGGGACCTGGCCCGCAACCCAGGCATGTGCCCTGACTGGGAATTGAATCAGCAACCTTTTGGTTTGCAGGCCAGCACTCAGTCCACTGAGACACACACCCAGGGCTCATGTTCAGTTTTGTGAGAACCTTATCAAAACGTCTTCCAAAGTGGATATACCAATTGACATTCTGGCTGGCAATAAATGAGAGGCCCTATTGTTCCACATCCTTGCCAGTATTCAATTTGCCAGTATAGATGTCAATGTTCCGGATTTTGATCATTCTTACAGGTATTGAGTGTTTGAACTTGCATTTTCCTGATGACATATGCTATGCAACATCTTTCATGTGCTTAGTTGCTATCTGTATGTCTTCTGTTAAGATCTTTGGCTCATTTTTAAAGTCAGACTTTTTGTTTCTTTACTTTTGAGGTTTAAGAGTTCATAGTGTATTTTGGGTAATGGTCCTTTCTCAGATGAGTCTTTTGCAAATATTTTCTACAGGACTGCAGCTTGTCTTCTCATTCTCTTAACATGATCTTTCACAGGACAGGAAGTTTCAATTTTGATGAATTCCAGTCTATCAGTTCTTTCTTTCATTAATGTGCCTTTGATGTAACTACAATGTAATTACTATGTAGTATGTAGTTACTATGATGTAACAACTTTGATGTTGTAAGTCATTGCCTAACCGAAGGTCATCTAGGTTTTGTTATAGTCTAGTTTTATACTTTCACATTTTATGTTTAGGTTCAGGAGCCATTTTGAGTTATAGACATAAAAGGTGTAAGTTCTGTGTCTAGATTCACTTTTTTTTTTTTCACATCGATGTCAAGTTCTTCCAGCAAAATTTGTTAAAAGACTATTTTAGCTCTACTGTATAGCCTTTGTTCCTTTGTCAAAAATCCATTGATTGTATTTATGTGCTTCTATTTCTGGGCTCTGTATTTTGTCCCATTGATCTATTTATCTATTCTTTTGCCAATACCACACTGTCTTGATTATTTTAGTTTTATAAAAGTCTTAATGTTGGGTAGTGTCAGTCTTTCAACTTTGTTCTACAATACTGTGTTGGCTATTCTGGGTCTTTTGCTTCTCCATGTAAATTTTGAAATCAGTTGGTCAATATTCCATGAAGCAACTTGCTGGGATTTGATTGGGATTGCATTGAATCTGTAGATCACATTGGGAAGAACTGACATCTTTTTGACAATGCTGAGTGATGGGTAGAAATATCCAGAAACATGGAATATATATTTATTTTGTTTTTAAATTTCATTTATTGAAATTTTATAGTTTTCCTAACAGATATCTGTACATACTTTGTTAGATTTATAGCTAAATATTTCATTTTTGGAGTGATAATGTAAATGGCATTGTTTTTTAACTTCAAATTCCACTTACTCATCATTGTTACATAGGAAAGCAATTGATTTTTGTACATCATCCTTTATATCCTGCAACTTTTCTATAATTATTTGAATTTTTTTGTCAGAAATTTTTAAAATTTCCTTCCTAAGATCATGCCAGCTGTCAACAAAGATAGTTTTATCTTTCTTCCCAAGCTGTATATAAACTGTATACTTACTTCTTTTATTTATTTTTTTGTCTTAGTGCATTAGCTAGAACTTTCAGTATGATATTGAAAAGGTGTGGTGAGGATATTCTTGCCTTGTAGCTGATCTTAGTGGTCAAGCTTCAAGTTCCTCACCATTGAGTATAATGTTAACTGTAGATTTTTTGTAGATAGTCTTTATTGATTTGAGAAAGTTCTCCCTATTCCCAATTTACATGAAGGGGTTTTGGATTTTGTCAAATGCTTTTCTTTCTTTCTTTCTTTTTTTTTTTTTTGCATTTATTGATACGATCATGTGAATTTCCCTTTTTAGCTTATTGATGTGATGGGTTACTTTGATTTTCAAATATTGAACCAATCTTGCACACTTGGAATACATCCCATTTGGTTGTGGTATAGAATTATTTTTATACATTGTTGGATTTGATTTTCTAATATTTTGTTGAGGATTTTTGCATCTATGTTCATGAAAGATATTGGTCTATAGTTTTCTTGTAATGTCTTTGCCTGGTATTGGTATTAGGGTAATGCTGTCCTCATAGAATGAGTTAGAAAGTGTTCCCTCTGCTTCTATCCTCTGAGAGATTGTAGAGAATTGGTATAATTTCTTCCTTAAATGTTTGGTAGAATTCACCAGCAAACCCATCTGGGCCTGTGCTTTGTTTTGGAAGGTTATTAATTAGTGATTCATTTTCTTTAATATGTAGAAACCTATTCAAACATTTTATTTCTTCTGTGTTGAGCTCTGGCAAATTGTTTTTCAAGGAACTTGCTTTATTTTGTCTAGGCTATGAAATTTGTGGACAAAGAGTTGTTCCTAAAGTTTCTTTATTACCCTTTAATTTCCATAGGATTGATAGTAATGTCCTTTCTTTTCTGATATTAGTAATACATGTCCTCTTTTTCTTTTTCTTTATAATGTAGCTTGACTAGAGGCTTATTGATTTCATTGACCTTTTCAAAGAACTTTTTGTTTCATTGATTTTCTGTATTGGTTTCCTGTTTTTAATTTTACTGACTTCTGATCTAATTCTTATATTTCTTTCCTTCTGTTTATTTTGTTCTTTTTTTCTAGTTTCCAAAGGTGATAAATTATTGATTTTTTACTTTCTTTTTCTTTTTTGTAAAGATTTTATTTATTTATTTTTAGAGAGAGAGGAAGGGGAAAATGAGAGAAACATCCATCTGCTGCCTCTTGTCCGTGCCCCAAACAGAGACCAAACCCATGACCCAGCCATGAGCCCTGACTAGGAATCAAAACGGTGCCCTTTCAGTTTGCAGGATGATGCCCGACCCACTGAACCACACTGGTCAGGGTGATCCTTCTTTTTTTAAAAAAAAAAACAACGAAAACGTACACTGCTTTCACTGCATTCCACAGATTTTGATTTATTATGTTTTTATTTTCATTTAGCTCAAAATACTTAAAAATTTTCTTGAAATTTCTTTTTTGGCTTGTGTTGTTTAGAAATATGGTGTTTCATTTCCATGTATTTTCAGATTTTCCTGTTATTGATTTCTACTTTAATTCTTTTCTGGTCAGATAGCAGACACGGTATGATTTCTCTTCTTTTAAATTTATTAAGCTTTGTTTTATGGCCCACAATATGGTCTATCACGGTGAATATTCCATGTGAGCTTGAGAAAAACATGTGTTCTGCTGTTGGGTGAAGTAGTCTATAGATGTCAATGATATCCAGTTGTTGAGTTTAACTTGTCCTTACTGATTTCCTGCCTGCTCGGTCTATCCATTTTTGATGGTGGTATGTTGAAGTTTCTGACTATGATAGTGCATTCATCTGATTCTCCTCACAGTTCTATCTGTTTTGTCTCAAGTAGTTTGATACTCTGCTGTTAGGTGTATGGCTTGACTGTTAATTTTCTTAATAGAATCTTTTGAAGTTTGACACCTTTTAATTTTGATGATATTCAACTTATAATCTTGTCTGCCGGGGATCCTGTAGGCAACCTCAGAGTCGGCGGGGAGTGTGTAGATCACCCCGATCTTCTCCCAGTCTCCTCTCTGTATATGCATCGCCTCATCCAGGAATATGCTTAACTAACCACACAACTGCAGGCCTATGAGGCCCTTAGCTTACCCAGCTCATTCTCTGCTGAGATTGTCACTTCTCCTGACAAATTTACTGGGTACAAGTGCCACCCACTCTTTCCAAACCAGTGGGCTCTCTTTGACGGCAGAGGTCCTCACAGTTCTGCCCCACCCTGACCAAATGAGCTGACAGCAAGGAAACTCCACAGACACCCACCGTGCAGCAGTTTTCGGAGCCTAAGTGCCTCTGATGGTTGCTTTATATCTTTCCTGGGTTTCCAGAGTGCCGGAATGATCAATGTTGTCTGGATGCATAGATTCTTTTGGGAGAGAGGCTATGCTAACTTCCTTTCGCCAAAACTGGGAATCCCACCTTGGAGATTCTATTTTATAGGAGGAAGAGAAGGGATAGATCTTAATCCAAACATGCCACCTTCAGCTGAGGTGTAGTGGCCAAGTGCACACACTATCAAAAAATATAAAAATAAAACCAGGGCCAAAAGAACTTCATGGAGGTTCTTCGTGAGAGCCTTGAAATACACCTTCCAGTCCTCAAAAGAATTCCCAGGTTACCTGGGGCTCCACTGTGGAAGGTGCTGTGACTGTGGTCTGTGCAGGAAGGGCCCCTGGGCTGGGCTGAAGCTGGAGGGGAGGGAAGAAAGGGGGAGGGAAAGCCCCACGCAGCACCAGAGACCAGCGCTCCCCAGGGCTGCTTGTGCAGGCTGTTCCCATCACAAGCTCTCTTACCGGGCACCTTTTTTGAAATTACTTATGTTGGAAAGTAGTCTGCCTCTAAATCAAAAAGGCATTTTAATAAGGGCTTGTAGGTGACACAGCGAAGGAGCGTGGGTTGGTCGGTGCTGTTCCCTGAGAATAAAAACCGACTGGATACATTGCTGGAGGGAATGCAAAATGGTGCAACTGTTTTGGGAAACAGTTCAGCAGTTCCTCAAAATATTAAACATAGAGTTACTATAGGATCCAGCAATTCCATTTTTAGTATATATCCAAGAGAAATGAAAATGCTCATCCACACAAACACTTATACATGAATGTTTAGAGCAGAATTATTCACAATAGCAAAAAAAGTGGAAACAATTTATATCTCTATCAAGTGGGAAATGGATAAAAAACATGGTTTGTCTAACAGTGGACTAAACTATTGTACTTGGCAATAATAAAAGGAATGAAGTTCTGATACATATTTCAATATGGATAACTCTGGAAAATGTTAAGTGAAATAAGACCATCATTATAAAAAAAATGTCCAAAATAGGCAAATCCGTAGGCAGAAAGTAGCTTAGTGCCTGCCAGGGGCCTGAAGATGGGGGGAGGAATGGTAACTGACTGCTTGTGATATGAATTGTCCTTTGAGGTGTGAAAATGTTCTGAAATTAGACTGTTGTGATACTGCACAACTATGTAAATACACAAAACCCTAGTGAGTTGTACACTTTAAACTGATGAATTTTATAGCATGTTAATGCTATCTCAATAAAGTTGTTAAGTCTGACTAGAGAATCTGTAATGGTGGGATCAGCAGGGGACGATATTCCAGGCTGGCGGGAGGTCAGGGAAGGGCTGCCAGCTGACTCCACAGCTGGGGACCCCACAGCTGGTCCAACTGTGCCTGCTTAAATTGTCTGATAGGCACAGCTGAGGGGCGGGGGCTGCCCTGGGACTATTTAAGCCTCCTGGTTAGGCTAGACTAGGAGCGGGCAGGCTTTCCTCTCTGACATTGCTGCAAAGACCCTAGAGCTTCTACCCAGGCCTGGCAGGCAGGCAGTGCCCCCATAGGGAGAGGATGCCTTTCTCAAAGGTGCCCTCAAGGGCTAAGCAATGTGATGTTTAAGATGAAACGCCAGTGAAATCTCGAAACACAAGTATTCAGGTACGTGGTATGTGAAAGCTCAAATTCAGCACAAGAAAGAGGATGTAAGATTTTTGCAAAAATTTGGTACATTAGCGTTGAAGATCCATAACATCATGCTAAGTGAAATAGGTCAGCACAGAAGGACAAACACTGTATGATTCCACCTATGAGGTATCTCAATTAGTCAAATTCACAGAAGCAGAGAGTAGAATGGTGGTTGCCAGGGGCTGGGGCTGGGCAAAATGGGGAGGACGCTATTCAATGGGCATGAAGTTTCAGTTTTGCAAGAAGAGCAAGTTGAGAGATCTGCTCTACAACATTGTACCTATAGTTAACAATATTATATAGTTAAAAATCGCATGCAAAATGTTCTTACAACGATAATAATAACATGAAAGTTGAAGGTTATTAAGTCAGGAGGGGCCACCTCTAATTCCTTCCCTCAGCATATTCACTGAGCAGCTACTCTGCTAGGCACAGTTGTGACCAAAACAGACAGAAATATCAGCCTCCAATTAGCTTACACTTTACTGGGGAGACACCACCAACAAACATTACATAGTATCTCAGGTTATGGGGAATTGAGAGGCAGGCAAATCGCAATTCTCAGTGCTGCAGGTGGTCAGGGGAGGCTTCTCTTCTAGGTGACCTGAAGCAGGTGAAGGAGGAAGAGAGCACCCTTGGGTCAGACCTTCCTGGGCAGAGGTTACAGGCACTGCATGGGCACTTAAGCATGCATGCAGAGCAGGCCGTGTGAGGGGGAAGAGGCGGGGAGCTGTGGGGCCTGAAGCAGGGACTGGTAAGGTCTTGCGCCAGCAAGCTCACTGTGGCTGCTGAGAACTGACTATAACTGGCAACAGCAAAAGCACAAAAACCCCAACAGCAGTCTTCAAACTAAGGGTGAACACTGTTAAGGAGAATTCACTCCGATATACCTGAGCGGATATCAAGTCTAGGCAGGAGCATCCACCTTCAGAGAGAGGAAGATGAAAATGGCGTGACAGCTATACAAAAAGGCAGGCGGGCAAGAAGGCAGGCAAATATTTGCAAAAAGACCAAGAGGCCAATCTGGGGGAAAACAACCCAAATAGAAGACAATTTCTGGGAAGACTTTGTATTATATAAATTAGTAAGAATAAAGGATCAAAGATGAGATGATAATATAAATATTGCAGAGCTAAAAAAACAAAATTGTGAATTAGAAACAGTAAAGAATGAAGTAGACTTGCTGAAAATTCAATTACAGGTACTTACAGGAATGCAAGCCTCCTATTTACAGGCTAGAAAGTTCTTGAAGGAGGCAGTGATGTCACTTTTGTATCATCCTCTCAAGGCCCAGCAGAATATGTATCAGCATGGATGCTTAATCACTACCTCAAAAGAAGAAAGAAATCTACATAGGTGGATTCAACCTTGAACCACAAGCCTACTTGATAACAGCCTGCAGAGCCTGACGCTGAGGATTCTTTACAACCAGAGACTCCTTAAGCTGACCTTTGCTCCCTGGTTTATCTCTAATTTGTGGCAGAGCTTGAGGGCAAGATCCTAAAGGGGTTGTTTTTCTTCAAATACCTCTGTCCTCTGCTCTGAAATACAACTTTCCCTTGTCTTTGTTGAACAGGAAGTATGATAGCTGAAGGCCAAGGTTGAAGTTCTAACCTTTATCTTTTTGATAAAGCAGAGCATAATTGTGCATGGATGATACAGAAATAACCACCCAAGTATATTTTCATTGGGGGGAGACAGAGAGCAAGGGAGAGAAGTGCAGAAAGGGAGCTGTTTGTGATGAGCATTGGCCTGGGAGGTGGGCAATTCAAGGGTAGAGCTGGGAATTAAAGTTAATAAGCAGCATGGCCTTGGGACCACCAAAACCCATTTCCTCTTTGCTAAATGAGTGTTTGGGCAGGATGATTTCTCTGGGCTCCTTCCACTCTAACATTCTTCCTGTTTTGTTTTTGGCTGTAGATGACCTGTGTGACTGCCTTTATTAAATGTTTTAGTGCATCATTCCTTTTATGTTCATATTTCTAAATTAACGTAACAATATAACGAGAACATGCTTACTTATCAGGAACCTCAGATAAGGACAAGTTGCCCAGAATCATACATTAAGTGGTAGAAGAGGAACTTAAATCCTAAGAGCAGCCCTCAGTTGCCAAGCTCCTGACCAGAGTCTAATAGTAGGTAGAACTGTACCTAATATAAAACATTTACCATTAATAGTTTTCTTATATTAGCAAAATTTTAGAGTCTTGAGTAGAAGAATGCGACTTAAAAAAGAGCTTAACTTCAGTGATGCACTCTTGGTCTTTGTGTGGCTTTGAGCTGTGGAGCTGGTATCCAACAGCTGGCGGGGCCACCGTCAGTGAGTCAGTGAGGCAGGCTCTGCTCCTGCAGGTGGCAGGTGGCCATGGAGCCCTGCTGAAAGCTAAGGGCTTGTGATTAGGAATCTTGTTCCCAAAGGAGGTTGCGTACAGGCCACTTTACACTTTAGGGGGCATGTCACACATCTCCTTGGAACAGCGCTTCTCAAGGTCTTGTTCGCAGACTTCTGGGAGGCCTGAGACCCCTTTGTGGTCTATGCCTATGAAGACCCTTTTCATAATAACACTAGTTTTTTTTTTTTTAATTTTTCTTTTTTATATTTTTAAATCATGTCTATTCTATTACAGTTCTCTCAATTTTTCCCTCCTCCACTCATCCCACCCCGCCCCCTTCTCCCACAGTCAATTCCCACTCTGTTGTCCATGTCCGTGGGTCATTCATACACGTTGTCTAGTCCCTTCCCCTCCTTTCTCCCTTGTCCTCTTTCCCCATCTCCTCTGGTCACTTTCAGTCTGCTCCATGTTTCCATGCCTGTAGTTTATTTTGTTTGTTAGTTTATTTTGTTGAATAGATTCCACTTATACGTGAGATCATGTGGTTATTTGCCTTTCATCAACTGGTGTATTTCACTTAGCATAATATTCTCCAGTTCCATCCATGTTGTTGCAAAAGGGAGGAGTTCCATTTCCCTTTCCTTTTCTTTCTTTTCCTCCTTCCCTCCCTTTGGTGCAGACTGATTTTATTTTTTTAAATGTCAAAGTCAATTATAAAATATTAAAAAATGTAAAAGCATTATTAAGTGTCAGCAATTAAAACATGACATCAGCACAGAAATAATCAAGCAGATCAATGAAATATAATGAGCATTCCAGAAATAAACATATGTATCTGTCTAACAATGTAATATATGATTAAATTGATATTTCAAATCAATGGGTAAAATAAGGCTTATTCAACAAATAAGGTGCATGAACCACTATTACTTGAAACAAAACCAATATAGAGCCCTATGTCACACATTATACAAGAAATATTCAGGTGAGTTAAAAATCAGTATTTAGAATCTAAGGAGTTTTAGGAGAAAGTACACACTAATATTTTTCTTACCCTGAAGTAAAATATTCAAACCCAGAAGCTGTAAAGTAAAATATTGACAATATGACTATATTAAACATTTAAGACTATATAGTAATATGCATATAAAAAAAGTTAAAGGCAAAGTAATAGAATGGGAAAGTACTTGCCACACATCTAAAAGAGGGTTAATGGGTTTTTTTAATTTTTTTTATTTTTTAGGGAAAAAAAATTCTACAAACCTTTAATCAATAAATGGATAAAGAATACCAAAAAGTTATTTAAAGCTTTTTAAAAATAATAGAAGTAGGCAAGAAATATACAAAAACAGGTTCAGTTTCAACAAATAATAGACAATTAAAATACCACATCATTGTCACAATCAGATTAATAAGTATTAAAAATATTGGTAATATCAAGTATTGGCAACTGTGAAAGCAACTCAGTATTCATAGACTCTTTTTCTTCATCTTAAAGCAGTCCCTTTAGCATATTTTGCAGTGCTGGTTTGGTGGAGGTGTATTCTTTTAGCCTTCTTTTGTCTGGGAAACTCCTTATTTTGCCTTCCATTTTAATTGAGAGCCTTGCTGGGTAGAGCAGTCTTGGTTGCAGGCCTTTGCTTCTCATTCCTTGGAATATTTCTTGCCATTCCCTTCGGGCTTGCAGTGTTTCTGTTGAGAAGTCAGCTGCTAGCCATATCGGGGTTCCCTTACATGTTACTATCTCTTTCTCCCATGCTTCCTTTAAGATTCTGTTTGTCTTTGATATTTGCCATTTTAATGAGGATGTGTCTTGGAGTGGGCCTCATTGGGTTCCTCTTGAATGGAACCCTCTGTGCTTCCTGGACTTGTGTGACTTTTTCTCTCCTCCAATTAGGGAAGTTTTCCATCATTACTTTCTCAAACAGCCTCTCTATCCCTTCCTCATCCTCTTCTCCTTCTGGTATCCCTCTTATATGGATATTATACGTTTCAGGTTGTCCTGCATTTCCCTAAACTCCTCTTCATTCTTTTTTGAATCTTTTTTCATTTTGTTGCTCTTTCATGGAGTTTTTTTTCTACCTTGTCCTCCAGCTGGCTGATTTAGTTGTCAGGTTCATCTAGCCTGCTTTTGATTCCTTCTACTGTGTTCTTCAATTCAGAAATTGTATTCTTCATTTCCTCTTGTTTCTTACTGATAGTTTATATGTCCTTTTTCATGCTGATATAGTTTGCAATAAGTTCCTTGTAGTTTCTCTGTAGTTTTTTGTAATTCTCCCTGAGCTCACTGAGCTCATTGAACTTACTGAGTTCATTGAGCTTCCTTGTAACTGTCATTTGGAACTCAATATCTCATAGTTTGCTTGTCTCTATTTCATTTCGTTCTATGTGGGGATTCCTCCTTTCCTTTCAAGTGGGGGGTATTTCTTTATCTTCCCATTATTTGTGAGACTCTTTTTTGCTTTTGCTTCTTCAATTGATTTTCCTTGATTTCCTGACTTTGTGGTATTAATTTCTATGGTAGCAGATCGCGGTTTTTACTTTCTGGATCTGTCTCTGATGATGTCAGATGTTGACCCTGTCTATCCTTAGGCAGTCTGTTCAAGACTTTCAGGAATCTACTGTCTGAGGTTGTCTTCTTCGGCTGTTAATTTAGTCACTCCGCACTCAGCAGGCTGGCTTTGACAGCTCAGGATGAGGTGGAGCCCCTCCTGGGGGTGGGGTTATTGGGTCCTCTGACGCTCAGGGGGGAGTGGTCTCTGTCTGAGCAAGATGGCTGCTGCTGCATGAGCGATGAGTCAGCACCGAGATCCCACGGGCTGCTCTCTCCGTTCTCTCCCCAAAGCCTCCTTCCCCAGTCTCTCCTCAGGCATATCCAGCCCACTCTGCCCCTGCCTTTGCGGGAGACCAGGGTAAGTAGCTGCAAAAGAAATTTGTGTTGGCCCTTTAAATGGCTCTTTGCATCTCTAGCTGCCTGTCTCTGTCAGAGAGCAACCCTACAGCTTTTCACAGCTGGCTGCTGTGTACTTTTTGGACTCTGGTGCTGTAGGCTGGAGATCCCCGCTTATGGTTTAGACCCTGCTCTTCTCAGGGGGATCCAACTGGCCCTTTCAATATCTTCCTGGTGCTGCCCCCAGTGGGTGCGGCTCCCCTCCTGCCTTTTCAAGTTTCTACCGCACTCCTTACCAGTTAGGTTGTGCTAAAGCCCATTCTTCTGTGTCCGAGGTTATAAGGCTCCTCTCTTGCTATTGTTCAGTTCCAGGTGATTTATCCACAATTTAGTTGTAATTCCAGGTTGGTCCTGGGGGGGGTCAGTGTGACTTCCACTCACCCCTCCGCCATCTTGATTCCCGTAACACTAAAATTTTATCTGTCTTTTGCCACTGTACTGATATTTACACTGAACTGTGGTACAAAAATAATGGTGAGTAAAACTTCTGGAATCTACAGATGAATCGGGTCAGTGCCAACAAACTGCCAGTAGCAGTCATCATATTCCTCACTGCCAAGTACTTGCGGTACAAAGAAAAGTGCCTGTTTCACTTAAGAATGCTCCCTGTGAAGCAGTAAAAATGACTACTTTTATTAAAGCTTAAACCTTAAGGTGTGTGACAAGATGGTAAGTGCTGTAAGGCTCCCGCATCCTGTTGTTCTGTGCAACACTTGTCTCAGAGGAAGGCCCCTGTGTGCAGGGGCCGTGGGCTGAGCAGCCGCCTCTCTCGTGGCACACCGTTACTGCCTGAAAGCATGACTGGCAAACTACGGTGTTTGGAGCTATGTTCTTGAAATTAACAAAATGAGCTTTAAGAAAATATCAAACAGTATTTATTGCCAGTGATAACATCTTAGATTGTAGGCAAAATTTCTAATTTTGGAAAACTTGTATCCACCACCGTAACTTTAACTTAGAATTTCCTGAGACTTCTGGTGACATTTTGATACAAATGATGTGATTCTCTGATACGATATATAATGAAATATGTCAACACTTGGAAGACCTACATATACTACAGTAGTGATGTAGTTCATGACTACATTAGGGCACCAATATTTTGAAAATGACCAATGCATGCTATAAAATTATGCATGGGTAAAAGAAACATTCAAAAGACAAGACAGACCAATGGATTTTAAGGTAATGAGAATGAAAAATTCGTTGATGTAGTTCAGATGCCATACTGTTGGCAATATTTAAGAACTTAAACTATTATCTTTAAGAAACAATGATCTGAATAGACTCTTAAAATATGGCCCCCTTTTTCAACCACATACCTATGAGGCAGGATTTTCCTCATATGCTTTAAAGCAAACTATCACCAGATTGAATGTAGAAGCAGATATGAGAATCCACCACCTGAGTTTAAGCCGGACATCAAAGAGATTTGCAAAACTACTTATCTATCTTCACTAATTTTTGGGGGGCTTTGGACAAGTTTCTTTCTTGTTCATAGACATATGTAATTGATGTTAATGTCAATTACATCATTTTATAATGAATAAATCTATTTTAAAAATCTCAGTTTTGATTTCTAATACAGTGACTATTGATGCAAACCACACAACAAAAGCAGTCAGAGTCCTCAATAGTTTATAAGGATCCCGAAACCAAGAAGTGGAAGAAACACTATCTTAGCTCCCCTCACATCCTCACAGGCAGCTGCTGACAGAGGCAAACCTGGTGCACTGATGGTGGATGTTCATAGCTGGTGACAGCCGCAGCCTTGGTCTCGGTGTCAATTTCCATTCCTGGGTTCTGCAGAACACCATGCTGTTCCTGGGTGTGACTGCCTGGCTTGGTGCCTTTTCTAGCAAAAGTCAAAAGGAACAATAAATAATGTTCCCTTTTTTTAATGGGCAGGGGCGGGGGGAATGAACATATTGATAGAATGACCATATTGATATATTGAAAATAACTGAATATATCATATTGATAAAGACGACTAATCTAATGCCAGACTAATTCCATTGGACTGCTTCCTGTCTGATACTCCAAATGGACCAAATTGAGGGGTGAAGAGATTTTATTGAAGATGGGAAGCAAGTGGCAGAAAGGGAATTTACTGAAGATTAATTTGTATGTCTGTCCCTTAAACCCTGGGAGAATTTCTGCAGCGCCTGCCTTCAATGCAACTCTCCTTGAGGCCATTAGGACTGTGATTAGTATTACATCAACGTGATGGGTGATGATGGGAACTGCCCTGGGTTTTCTCCCTTACCATTTTTTATTTTTGAAGGAACAGCTATTGTCTTAGAGTCCTTGGCATTCTTCTATCTTCTGACTCTAAAGTGAAGTTGTATGTAGGTGGAATTTGTAATAAGCCATAATATCCTCAAATCTGGGACTATGCTGTTCAAGCTGAAAATGAACTGGGGTTTTTAATTAATACCTTTAAAAAGAGGAAAAGTCAAGTCATGAAGTACTGGGAAAGTAGTTTACAACCAAATAAGCTAGTAACTGTAAACATGGATTTCAGTTCTAACACTTTCAGATCGCAGTTGGTAATGCAAAGACTAGCTGATAGTAGTGGGTGTTGCGTTTGCAGAAAAGGAACAGGACACCAGGACATTCCCGATGCAAATGTGGTAGAGGTAATTTACTGTTGCTTACTTGTCACAATATGATGGATAAACAAGGCTCAGAAAGAGTCAGAACCATTGTGTCTCCTAGATGTCATTTGCCTCTCCTTGTGGCCATCTGCACACACTCAGCAGCCGCATAAATCCAGCATTACAGGGGAGCTCAGAATGCAGAAAGGCTGGTATTTAGAGATGGACCAAACCAGACCTGGAACCAAAATTAACAGCCAATATCTCTGCAAGCAGAGATCTTAAGCAGGTGTTTCTGAAAGACAGATTCACAACTATTAAAAAACTAACGAAGTTTAGGGAATTATTAGACCTCAGTTATGCTTTCTTTTTCCTTCTCTGAAGAACTGGCTTAAAAACAACTTTTTTGGGGGGTGATAAATAGTAGGAATTTATTTGAAATGAAAAAAATAATAGTACCTGGACTATTGCATTTAATCATGTATTGTAATTGTGTTACTCTACCTTTTTGCATCAGAGACAGATATACAATGAACATTCAGTTATCACAGATTGTACACTAGGTAGTAATTCTTCAGGCCTTTTACATAACCACCAAAGAACAGATATTGGATTCTGCAATATAGTACAAAAGTCCACAATCAATCCAGTCTTAGCCAGTATCTTCAATTTACTTCTGTTGCTGTACAAATAATTGGCCAATTTCTAGGGCTTACAAGTTAATAACAGGACAAAAAAATATACATTGCACTGACACAAAAAGTCAGCCGTGTTAATAGTCATGCAACAAGTAACCAAACTTGCTGAAATTAAAAATACTTTCTAAAAACAGTTTTAATGGCATAAATATTTTATACACAGTTCATTTACCAAAAACAAAATGTATTTAAATGATACAAAGAAAAAATAAGTTTCTACCAAGTTTATACATAAGAAAGTGCAAAATAACTTATCTAGAGTGTTTTGCTATTATCCAGATGGACAGCTGCTATAGGCAGCCATTTTCCTCTTTTGAAGCACGGCATTACAGTAGCACACTACACACAAATGTTAGAACACATGGATGAATGAATGGATAGATGGATGAACAAATGAACTACAAAGATCAGGCAGGAGCCCTGTGAGGTACTCTCAGAGAAAGAATCAGACCACACAAATGTGGATGTGTATGTTGAGAACATAGGCTGGTAAACAGATTTACATGGACCACAGAAAGACATTCAGAGAAACAATTAGTTTATGTATATGAGTGTACTTGTATGTGTGAGTGGTTTGTGATTTTCGCATTAGAAACAAACAAAAAACCCCACTGAACAAAACAGTTGCCCACAGCACCAGCTGCCAGATGAAATACTATCATGAGGGTTTTGGTTTCCACCTTCTGGTCATGGAAGTTGTGTTGGAAAGTTTAAAAGTGTTCATCCCATGTAACTTCATATTACAAAGAGGAATTACCTTTAAGTAACTACATAACACACATTCATATATTCAAGTCTTTAAAGAACACCTCTGCCATTGGGTTTGGGGTAAACATGGTTCATGGACACAAGGAGGATGCTTCTTTTCAAAAGTGTAGAATAACACTGCTACAAGTCATCTGAGGGCTGGACAGGGCAAAGCCCGTGGCTGTGTGATATAGCACAATGCCTGCAAGTGTTGAACACCCAGTATTATTTGTTAGAATTGAACAAAGATGGGGAGGGGCAGGGAGAACGTGGGGAGGAATAAGACACAGAAAGGAAAACAGAACACAACTTTTCTTCAAGTTAAAGTATTAATGCCAATAATCCTTTTATTAACAAGTATATTTGAACTTTTAGAAATGGAAGTGTTTTAATCAATTTTGATATGTAATCATAAATAGACTATAGGCTCAAACCTAGGTAAATAAAGGTTTAAATTTAGTAAGCATAAGGCACTAAAGCAGCCTTTATATTTTTTCTTGGAGACCTAGTTATCAGGAAGAACAAATTTGTTCTTAAGCTGGTTTCAGCCCATTAGGTACAAGATTACTATTGTACCAATGCCTATTTTTGAACGCATGTGCATATATGTGCATTTTAGTGCATAAGTGTGCCTGTCACCAGGGCCTGAAGACGCAAGGTCGGGAAAGCCAAAGCCACTGTCCTGTGTGTGGGGCCTCCGTGGGGGTGTGAAGGCCTGTCCTTCCTTTCCTGGGCCATCAATGATTCTACATTTTTCAATCACCGGGCTTTTAGAATTGTTCATAATATTATCACTAAATATCTGAAAATGTTAAAATCTAGATTAATTGTTTCATTTGTTTTATATATATATATATATACACACACACATATATATGTACATAACACACATTTTAAAAAATCCCTTCACCAAAGCCATTTCTCTGTAAACTAAACTTATCTCTTAGCCCCTACCAGCTTTAGTCTCCCTGGATTTGTGTGTTCTGTTACCAACTAGTAGAACAAATTAAATAACTAAATATTAAAATACTGTAATTATATTCATAGCAAAAACAAAAAAATAGACATTGATACAGTATAAATCTCACTGTTTTCAGGTAGATGGCATTAAATGGTAAAGGTTAATTATAAGCAGTTCTGACATGTTCCAGTTTTATAACAAGGTTTATATGTTTACTCTGTACATCATCTTTTTTTTTCCCTTTTTTGAAAATAAGCTATAGTAGAACTTCAAGTGTCAGCAAAGACACATACTTACTATGTTCTATGCAAGAGAAGCTAATTTGGGTTACATGCAATTACATTTCCCTTAGTTGAGGCAGAGCTGTTTCCTGCATTGCGCTGATCTCCGGACCACCTCTGTGCAATGCTACAAAGGTATGCTATGACCAAATGGCAGTCCCTATAGCAGTTTACAAGGGGCCTTGTGACACCAGAACAACACTGAGGTGGTGTGTAGCCAGGTGCAAGACGCCCCAGTGTTTCCTGGGTATCTTGCAGCCAGACTCTTATTCTCCCACGCTGTTTCTAAAGAAGGTCTGCATTGTTTTGGTTACTAGCCTAGTTTGAGTGGAGATACTGTGGGCAACGTGAAAGAAAGAACATTGGGCACACAGGCTGGGTTTGAAAAGGGGCGGGGGAAAGACCACATATAATGTCTTTGAAGATTTAAAAAAACATATTTATAATTAATTGGTGAGAGATGTCAGACAAACCATAAGTTCATTGAGTTAGTGGTTAAGTTTGAAGTCTCATGTTACAGGCAGTGAAGTCCTTATTTAGAAAAAAGGCCTTTTAAACCTATTTACAATATACACAGTTACTTGCAAAGAAGTCTGATTTACAACCATTTTCTAAAAGCCTTTTGTTGTTGTTGTTGATTTTTCCAAATAAGGATGAGTAGCTCTACAAAAATGAGACACACACACAAAAAAAGACAGTTAATAAGTGAGGATTTTCTCTTGGAGACAGCTATTGTTAACAGGGAGAATTGGATATTGACACTGTTGCTCTGAGGAACCACCTCATGTTCTTCTTGTGCTGTTCACCTGAATAGTGTCTGCTCCATCACTGTACTCTACACCCATATATTCAATGATCCCTTTGAATGCAATGCTCCAAACACGTGGTATGAAGAGATGTGTAAACGGAGACTGTTCTGATACCTTCCGAGCTCTAACAGGGAACCAGGAAGGGGGTCTGGAGACTGTGTCTCCCATTTGCTTGTTGAATCTTCAGCAATTTCGAGGCCCATCTTCTGAACCCCTCTCGTGCTGTAAGTTGTAATAACAGTTCTGACAAACACGCACCGGGGATGAGATTTTCAAGCGTTTGATTTCTGATTGAAACCGACTGCACCTAAAGGAAAGGCAAAAATCAAGTAGTTATAGGTCCTTTCCATGTTTGATCACTGGCTGAGACACACTCACTTAAAAATCAAAAGGAAAGCTTGCAGCATAATGCCAAAGACCATACTGAGGTCATGTGCTTGACCAAAGACCAAAAGGAATGCCATATTTCTTGTTTCAGTCTATGAAGAAAAGGACTATTAAGTCAAGGCAGGCTATTTATTTGACTATGGCAATTTTTTTTAAAAGTTAAGATTCTCCTACAGGATGAGGCCACAGGGTCTGGATAGCTGTGGCCCCCCTCCCCATGTAGGCCCGCTCCTCAGGCCCTATGAACTCAGAAGTATGCCAACATCCGTACTGGAGCTTGACTTTTTTCTCTTGGCAGAAGGCTTATTACCCATTTCAGACAACACTTTGGTCACTATCAAGTTCCTTTGGGCTTTTAAACACTTGGTTTGATCCATACCTCAGCTGTTTCTTAAACAGGTAGCTTGGTCCAAATGGTTTCATTTTCTGTTTATTTTGATAAATTCCTTGAACTAGACAATCCTTAAGAGATGTTCCAATTCTTTAAAAGGTATTCCTATTACTGGAATAAAGCAGGGTGCGACCTTGGACATGGCACGTAATCGCCCTGAGATTGGCTTCTCGCAAAGCTGAAAGAGAATTCTATCTCCTCCATTAATCTACCAGTAGAAGTGTCCAGTGAATAAATGTCCTACCAGCACAAAGGGTTTAAAGGACTGTTACTGGACTTTGAGAAAACCCTCAGGAGTGCTGACCAGGTGTTTTTGATGATTATTTCTGTACTTTTCAGTAAGACAAATATTTCACGACTGTTAAAAAAAGAATAGAGAGAAAGTGAAGACTGATTTAGACTGACACAGCCTTCCAGAGTGGGGACCCAGGAACAAATGAGAACCTAGGTGTTGGGCATAATTAACATCTTTAGAGCTTAACCCACAGACACTCAAAAAGCTTGCATCTCATCTTACTTTTGGCAGAAGAGCTGACCGCAGTTCCTGCAATGGTGCCGTCTTTCCGTGAGAGAAAACCGCACCGAGCAGCCCGAGCAGCTGTCACCTCCTTCATCCTTCACCCAGTGGTCAGCAGCAGAACGGCCTGGCTGGTCACTTACAGACCAGCTGAAAACTCGGCCTCGACTGTCACCAACGAGGATCCTACTGTGATCCCTGCAGGAGACATGACAGTCATGTCAGGGACAGCCTCGACACAGCCTCCTGGTTGAAGGGCTCTTTCTGTTCCTCTGGAGGCTCTCCTGTTTTCAGTGAGGATGTGTGTTGGTGTGGGGGTCGTGGGCATGAAGATACAACAAGAACTGAGCCTGAATGTACCCTTCCATCTCAACTCTTTTTGGATCAAACCTTGTCGTACCTTTGAAGTAGAAGGAAGGCAAAGCTGTTTTTTGTTTAATTTGGAATTAAAATCTACACACTGCCAGGTTTTTTCTTCTGATTCGTCTGAGTCACATATGAAAATGAAACCTGTTTTCCCCAAAAATGGGCTTGAAGTATGTGGGCTGGGCTCAGCCAATGACTCAATTTTAATAGTAGCTGGGGAAGGTCCGACACTCACTTGGAGACACCCAGGGCGGTGATCTCTGCTGGGTGTGCATTGTCCTTCCGATCGAAGGCCGTGTGCATAGTTAGCTTACTCCTGAACACCAGCTGCCGTTCCCATCGGTACCCTGGAATGGAAGAGTGGAAGACATGGCAAACAGAAGTGAGGGAAGCCAATACGTGCTAGGTATTCCCCAATATGGTGCTCTCCAAAGTTGGGGTGCCACAAGATAGTTACTGCAGCTTTTCCAGTTCTTAGAAGCTGCTGCCTTGGTGGAAGGTAAAGCAGTCTAGCTTAACATTGACCATGGGCCAGGTGGGAGAACGTCTCATTTGCAAAGACAGGTAGAAAGAAGGGGAAATCATCAATGCAGGAACACAGTTTCTCCAGGTGAGAACTTTGCCTCTATCTCAATCAAAGTTACCTGTGAATACAGTTTTATTTTTATCTGTATTCAATGATTTGTCTATTTTGAAAAGCTTTCATGATTTTTATGAATGAATGAAGTTATGGGTTTCAAGTATCTCTTTTAAAAAATGCCAAACATATTGCAAACACTATTGTGGGATCCATCTCTAAATCCACTTTACAGAAAACATTTCTGAGGCCTTCTCGGTGGGTGGTCCAGGCCACAGGGATGGGGCTCAGGGAAAGCTGGAGCCCATTGCCTCATCCACTAACCCTCACACCACCCACAAAGGGCCCGAAACAGATACCAGTTCAAGTTACCAGGCTTCAATCTGCTGTAATTCCGCACTTCGATGGGATTGGGGTGAGGGTGGTTAAGGGGACCCTGCAAATGGGCTCTGGTCTGCCCCTCTGAATAGTTCACAAATATGAAGCCATCTTTCTCATCTAGACTGAGCTGGTCAGACCAGCGCCTGGAGTCATCGGAGCCACTGTCAGTACACCAGGTGGCTGTTGCTCGGCAAGAAGCTGCCCGGGGCCTGTGGCTGGTGCTGCTGGGCTGGCTGGGTGTGTCCTTGGGATCCTGGCTGCTGCTCTGCTCATCTGCTTCTGAATCGCTGCTGTCCTCATCCTGGGCTTCCTGGCCTGGGTGATGCATTGGGAGAATTAGGAAACACACATACAATACAGTTAGACCTACCTTTGTCCCACTGGTATTTTTCCTTTATCAGTTAAGACAGAATAGACATAATATTTTAAGATAACACTAAAAGACTGCCAGAATTTTCAGCTAGATTACATATAGGGGAAAAAAAACCACATCACAATTGCTAAGTTCATAAAACACTTTGGCCAAAACCCTCATTCTTTCACAATCTGGTCACAACCTTTGCAAATTCCTCCCTATCTGCCTCACTTAATACCGCCATTCGGCTAGACGATGTCCACTCTCCCCCATGCGGCTTGGCTCCTCCTTAGGGAAAGTTGAGCCCATGCCTTAGTTCTGCCTGGAGCCATCTTCCTAATCACTATGTGTTCCTGGGTCACAAGTCTTTCAAGGCATAGCTGAACTGCTTCTTCCCCTAAAATCTCACCCAATTCCTGCAGCAAAAAGTAATCCTCTCTCTTGTGGACTCCTTTCACAGTTGTATGCCTTTTGTGTATTTGTAATTCTCACCCCAAACTATTACTTTTGGACAGTCTTTCTGCAAGACAGAGGTCAGCTTGAGAGAAGGGGCCCCAAACACAGTGCCTTCCATATAGTAGTCAATATAAATGATGACACAGATGAATGAATTACTGACAAAAGCTTCAATTTAGGATTTTGGATTTCTTTCTTCTTTCCATTGTTACTTTGCATTTTCTCACCTGAATCCCTACTCCCTTACAATAAAGTCTACTGGAGGGAAAATTATGAAAAACAAACACATATAATTGGAAAACAGGAGAGAGAGTAAGAACAAGGGCGCAAGCACCAGCCCACTACACATACATATTTTTTAGCAAGAGAACTGCTTCATGTACCTCCCTCTACTCACTAACACTAGTAGTCTAGTTGGCTAATTTTAGTGGGTTTCCCCCCCCCCACCCTAATGGCTTACAATTATGAGATTTTAGGTCTTCAAACAAGCAGTCTTGGTAACAGTTCTGATTTCCGGGGAACCACTGGCTTGTTTTCCTTTTCACCAAGGCAACTGCCCTCGACCCCAACTTCTACACTGTCCAAGGTCAACCCTTCCTGTGGGCTGTCTGCCACCTCTGACAAACCCTGTCTACATCATGAATGCACAAGGAGGAAGACCTACAAATGCCTCTCCTCCCTCAACCTGACCCCTTCTTCCATCTCACTTATTCAACTTACCTTCCACCGTTACTCACTTAAAGTCTTTGTTAAAGGAAGGGAAAGTGACCCACTTCTTACTGGAATTAATCCAATGTCTGACACACAACTGAATTGCTATATCCCCAAACACCCAGATGACCTTTTTAGTGGAGCTACAGTTGACTATGTATAAATTTACACACTTTACGGTAACAGAAGTATTAAAATGCCTCGTCCATCGGATCATTTCTGTTTTATGGCAAACAAAGTAAAAACTACTTTTGACTTACAAAGAGAAGCTATTTGTGCCTTTCTGATAATAAGTCTTTTCCCTTAGTAACTCTCTCATATTGTCAAACCCACATGGAATTCCCAATGTACAAAAATTAACTACAGAAAAACAATCAAAAGGTTAAACTTAAAACCCTTTCTTTCCAGGAAGACTCCTGCAAAAATTGTTCTAAGTCAAATGGGGGAAGTTCTCTGTATACTAGCTTGGTTTTATGGCTAATCATTCTGCATGAAATCAGCTATCTCTATAGTTTATTTAAAATGCTTCACAGATAACAGACACCAGGCTTCAGTTTGAATGAATGCCCTTCCTAAGCAGGCCCAGGGTGGAGACACTGGTCCACCTCTGTGAAGAATTTACAAACAGGAGGCCAGCCTGTCGTCCACACTGAGCCTGCTAAGTGATGGGCAGAAAAGTTGTGGGCCTGAGGAGCAGGCCATCTGACTTGTCCAACACTGCGCCCTCCAGATCCTACTTCGTATTTTTACAACCAAAAGTCCAAGCCTTTGATGCTCAAAGAGCCGGTAACGGTGTTTACAACTGGATGTGGATGCCACTCCAAGACGTTCACCACACCGAGTGCTGCCCGGTGAATCGGAGAAAGCTTTGCACGCCTGCCCAGCTGCTTCACACAGCAGGTGGCTAGCAAGCTTCTGGCAACAATGCCCAACCAGCCACAGGCTCTTGTTCATATTGTTTGATGTAAGTTTACACATAATGACTTAAAAAATATGAAAACTGTCAAATAACATTTTAGAAAGTATTAAATACCTATTTGTGCTTCTGGACAGTCTTCCTGCATTTCTAGGGCTTCAACAGGCTCAGGAGCTGGTGTTTCAGGAACTTGCAAAAATTCCATTCTCCAAAACTGAATTTAAACAATTTACATGTTACTGGATAAAGATGAGTTCTCGAGGTTAAACAGGTAACTTAGTTACTGCTATTGTGTATAATTAAATTTCCCTGTATCTTCAAAAATGTGGCCTGAGACTGACTACACAAAAACAGTGCTTCCCACATTGTGTTCGAGGAGATGCCAATGGGTGTTTCTTGGAGGGAAAAGGACTGTGGTTAAAGTTTGAAAAATATCGTTCAACTAAGTACACTGTTTTGCTTCCCACAAAAACATCTGACAGCCTCAAATATACACTCTGGATCTCCAAGAAGGCATTCAGGAAGTGGGATCCCAAATGCATTTAGCAATGGAATTTTTCGTAAGGCCTTGGAGAGGAAGTAATCTCCCTCTGGAGAGAGGGGCTCTGGGGTGGGCCTGCTGTCTAAGGTGCAGTGTGTGGTACAGGAAGGCTGATAACAGCCGCGTTGTTGCTCAACATGTGACTGTGACTAATAAGCAGCAATCAGCTGCTCTACATTTTCACTGGATGCAACTACAGAAAAGCACCACCAAGAAGAATCTCAGAAACTCCCAAATTTTAGAACAGACTACAAAGGTAAACACTCCGTGGATTCCATTTTTTGTAGAGGCCCCACAGAGAAAGCTAAGATGAGGGTCAACTATCTAGGATTCAGGGGATCATCTAGGACTGTAGGCCAGGAATGAATGACTTCAGGCCTCAAATGTTTTCTAGCTCTTCGATTCTAGGTAGAAGAGACACAGTCCCTGTTTCCCCTAAGAAGTCATTTGACAAGCCAAGAGCCGATACATGCACAATTTATATTTTTAGCAATCCCAAGGTGAAATGGAAATCATGTTTAAGTGACATGCTTGTGTCAAACTGCCAGGTGCTTAATAGCACTAACAGAGCTACTTGATGGGAAGAAAGGAGGCCGAGTCACCAATGTGCTCCATGACTGAGAACACAGTGGCCAAGGTTTGTCTGAATCTGAGGGAGAGTATGATGAACAATATGACAACTTGTTCAGGTGTCCTTCAATGGTGGAGAGCTTCACACGTTTCAGGTAAACGAAGGCAGTGGATGTCCTAATGTGTTTTTCTTACAGCTGACTTACCCGAACCACACCGTCTGAGTGTCCTGTTACTATGACGTTCTGTGTATCCCACTCGTTCATCTCCGACACGCAGCAGCAGACAATCTGCTGGCTCCTGCCTGTGAATGTGTTCACACTCACAGTGGGGTTCCCGTTGATGCTCCACATGTGGATATATGTGCCAGCGCAGGACACAATGTCCCCCTAGGAAGGTACAGGAAAACTCCTCACTTACTTTGTATTACATTCCAGTTTTAGAAGCAAACTGAATCCTTGGCCTGGCTCTCAAGGAGAGGGACTAGGTAATTTCTGAGGAAGCCTGGAATTCGGTGCTTGCTAACTTAAAAAAATATAGCCTGAACAGAGGCCTCTTTAAGAATTCAAGGCTGAGAGAATGCTGCAGCCAAAGAGATTTCAAATGCAGCCAAATGCAGGACTTTCACACTGTTTATGCCCCAGCATCGTGCTGAATGATGTTTTATTCCATGTCAAAGCTGTCTGAGGAAGGGGCGGACTACTCTTCTTCCTCCCATTATTTACAGGTCCTATTTATACCTTTCATTTAGAGGCGAGAATCCACCTCCACTTAATTTTACAAAATGAGTCCAATCACAAAAACCATAGGTTCAAGGAGAAATTCTTCAGTTCAGTTGCCTCTCTCTTTAATAAAGGAAAAGACGAAATCTTGGTAACATTGTAATATCCTATTTTAGAATGTGTATTCACAGAAAGGTGGGTGAATAAGAAGGAAAAAAAGGTGAAAACTCATATATAAGTCGCTTGGCAAAGAGAATAAACCCTAAGACTCCCAGAGGTGGTAATTCAGGTTTTCATTAGTTACAAAAACAGAAAAGAACAGGCTTTTCCCTCAAATTCTACCAGGCTGGGCACCCAACTGGGTGAGACTACAACCTACTACTGTTAGGGGAATTAAGATGCTTCCTGAAGCATCTACTGTGTCAGCTCTTAGTTACTACGCTGGACCTTTAGACATTCCATTTCAGCCCTGTGAGGTTAGCTGGTATAGACTCTGCTTTAGAGAGGATGAAAGTAAAGTATAAAAAACTTGCCTAATATCACAGAGTGAAGATTTGAACCCAGCGCTTTCTGGCCCCAAAACTTATACACCATACTATAATGCCTCTCATCCCTATGACAGCCTGTCATGGTACTAGCTACTGAATTTAGAATCCCTCCCGCCCTTCTTCTTTCTGCTCTTCTTCTACCAAGATGGCAAGAACCAAACCAAAACCCAAGCAAAAATAATACTTAGCAAAGCATTGGTACGTGTACCTCTATACAGGTCACTGAATCGCCTCTGACGATGAATGTCAGCAGCTGAGCTTTAATTAATGGCCTAGTCTCTGCAAGAGATGAGGGACAGCCTGTCCATCCTGCACTGAGAAAAACTTTTTTCAATGACTCCAGAGAGCCTCAATTAGAGTGCACTGAAGAAAATTCTGTGGTTATGAGGGCTGGACAGTAAGAGGAGGGATTGAAGGGGAGCAGCAAGGCACCTTAAGCCCAGAATGTAGACTGAAGCAAAGCTAACTTAATATTGGTTGCCAAAATATAACATGAATACAAATCATTTCCCAAGTTTTTTTTCACATGTTATTAAGAGATTACAAAAGCATCTTGCAAGGAAAAAAAAATCACTTTTCCGTAGTGTTTGTAGCAACTATTGCAATCCAATGGGTGTATACTGGCTCAAATAACAACTAACTATAAATACAATTCTCAGTATTTAAATTAAGAACAACCCCTTGTTGTTCTTAATTAAAGGAATATTAAATATTTTGGGTCAGTGGATGACATGAAGAGAATGAATGAAGGTCGTACTGAATGAAAGAGAGAAGAAAAGTAAGAAGAAGGAGGAGGAGGAGGTAGGGAGAAGGAGGATGAGGAAAGGAAAGAAAAGAAAAGGAAAAACAGCATAAGAGCTGAGAATGCCTGTTGGTGAAGAGAATGGGGAGAATTTGAAGAGAAAGCTGTGAATTTTCCCATTTAGATAGTAAATGTCAAAAAAAAAAAAAAAAAAAAAAAAAAAGAACAACCCCAAAATAAGTGCTTGAAATAGTGTCATCAAGTGTTTGACTTAGAGCAACACTGTGGATCAGAGTGGCTCTGTTGCACTGGTGCGTTAGTAAGGCTCTCAGGCACAGACGTTTGCATGGCCAGCCCTAGGCGCTCTTCTAAAAATATCTTAAACCTTTCAAATACACCAAAAGAGCAAATCTGACTCTTTGCCCTGCATATACCCCATTCACTGCCAACTCTGATTACATTTACTGTAACCTGACATCTAAGCTTCATTCACCAGAACTGAATTTGTATCCTTTTCCCTTTTCTTTGAATGACTGCAAGGTATTTGACTAAAAGCATCATACTTAGTATCTTCTGGTAGAAATAAAAGATGTAGCATCCCTCAAAAGGAAAGTTGTCTGTGTGGGTGATGGTGTGACGTGGCTAGAACTACTCTGTGTCTTAAAGGAAGATCCCAGGGAGGGGCAAAGGGTAGGTAGGAGTGAGGATGGGTAGGTACAGCTATGAAGTGATGAGGCTGGCGGAGCTCTGGTTGGTTTGCAAGACTGAGGTGCATGTGTAGGCATCTCCCACATATGGAAGTGATAACTTGTCCCTTGGTCACAGAGTCCTCAGCTTGTGTAAACCTACGCCTAGCTTCCCTACTTGCCCCCACACCTCAGGAACCGTGAGCATCCTCCCCTGCCCCTCCTCAGGTGGGCCTGGTCTGCACAGGGGGCTCCTAGGCCAGTGCATTTATTTTGTCCCGACTCATTTGTCTGTATATTAAATATTAATTTTAGACAAGTGATAATAGCCTTTGATAACCTTGAGATGTTTTAAAAATGGTTCTGTAACAATTTTTCTCTTGTTTGGGTAGCCAAATGTTACTTTTTCACAATAAATAAATAAATAAATAAATATTTCAACATAATGTTAACATTCTGAAGAAACCATACACATTTCCTGTTTTTAAAAATGCCTATTCTAGAATATTTTGTTTTGAACCAAATCTTGTTCTTTAATATATGTAAGCACTGAGTGAATTTTAAGACAAAATGCCGAGTTACAAACTTTAATATTCATCTGCTTTTGCAAACAACACATAAATCAAGGAAACGAGCCCTTATCAACTAGTCAGTTTTTATTTATGTTGGCTAGACCATCTCATTTTCCTAAACATACACCAAGAGGACAATATACTACTTACTGTTAATTCATTGATACAAAGAGCAGAAACTGGAGCTCGATGGCCTCGGAGCTGGGTTAGAAACGACAGTTTGTTCAGATCCCAAATGATGCAGGTTCGGTCACGGGACCCACTGACGATTATGTGATAGGCTAACGATGCTGTGGCACAGGTGACTGTATCAGTATGGCCAAGTAAGGCCTACAAAGGAGAACAAAAAAACCCAGGCTGGTCGCAGTGACAATGCTCCTTAGGGGACAGCCGCGTGCGGGAGGTCTTCATTCTGCTCTTGCCGACTGTCCCCGCCACAGCCCCCAGGCAGGAGGGGCGGTCTAGAGGACTCTGGAGGCTCTAGTCTCCATTTTTTTAATTACCTCTGTCCTGGACTGGGGCCAGTATCTTAGAAGGAAGAGAGAATAGCAACTGCTACCCAACTTGGGTTTCTTCCTACCATTTCTATGTGGAGATGTATTGATTATGGCCCCCAAAATACAGAATTTATACTCTGAATATATTCTTTTATGCCACTGATTCCCATTAAGTACATTGTAAGAAACTACAATTGAATGGATTTAAAAAAAAAAAATGTACAAATGGTGAGAACTGCATGGTTGTAGTACATGGTCCTGAGAAGATAAAGGGAAAATGTGGTCCTTATGTGTCTGCTGACCTCCTGTCACTGAACTGGAGACAGCAGGACATTGTGGCCAAGAGGGATTCTTTCTTCAAACTAGAGTAAGAACTTTTCTTTTTTTGGAGTATGAAGAGAAAACAGGACCTATGGAAATGGCAATGTGGGAAAATAAGTATTTTGAAGAAAATATTGTTAGGGGTTCCTAACAATAATCTGAATTTACTGTTTGAATAATGAATTGGCTTAAAATTTTGGTCATACCCTTATTACATGCTTAGTGAACCCCAGAAGGCTGTTTTTAATAAGAAGTGCTTCCTACCGAAAGTTGCTGGCACACTACCATCAAAGCCCATTTTCTAAATGGAAAAATTATAAGCAGGAGTCTGGATCAGCAAACTATACTGTCAACATTGTATTTATCTGCTCACTGCAAGACTGTATCTCTTTACATGGCTTTCCTTTAGACCTGGCAACCAATGAAGTTCCTGGCCTATATAGATAGTTTTTAGTATGTACGTACAAGGGGTTCAATTCTTTTCATAGATACTTTGTTTGAGTTTGGTTTTAAAATAAATTTTGTAGTCATATAGACTTGAATTTACATCCTGACTTAACAACTAAGTGTAACTTGGCCATGTATCTTAACCTCTCTAATCTGTTTTTTTCAAGCGTAATTAGAGCTAATAACGATCTTGTAGAATTGTGAGGACTGAAGCTTTACATTTCTAAACATTCAGCACACTTCCCTAAATATAATAGGTGCTCAATAAATGGAAAATATTGTTACACCAATTTTTGAATTTATGTAAGAAAAAATACATGTACACTCCACTAAAAAACTGTATGATAAATTCACTCACAAATCAAATACTAAAAGATCAGATCGCTTAATCATAAAAAGATTCTTGCTTTAAGTAAAAATTTACAAAAGTGTCAGTATATAAGTGATGAAAAGTACTTGTTAATAACATCATCCATTGTTCTACTGAATATATATATGAGTTTGTTTTATCTTTAGGGATATAATAAATGAGGAAAGAGAAAGACAAAAGAATAAGACTTAATGGTTCAGCTGAATGAAGATCACACAGAAAGGAAATTAATATGAATCAATGGCATTAATATAAGCTGGTTTACAAAAACTCAATTTACATATAACTTTAGAGAAACATTTATAGTACTTAAATATATTTACAAATATATTACCTAAAGACAGTTTGCTTCAGATTTTTAAAGAAGACCAGCTTAGGTCATTTTTAGAAATCATATCTTCTGATTTCATTTCCTTTACTTTTGAGACCCTTTCTAGCAAAATAACACACTTTTTTAGTTCTGTCCATTATGTCTAAAGTGCCTTAAATTAAGGAAGTTTTTTAGTTTCTCTAGAGCATAGGCAACGGAGATGGAATATCTTTCACCTGTTTTGTTACCTGTTTGAGAGTGAGGTTCTTGGCCTTTTCCTTCGAGGTGCCCATCTCCCACACGCACACAACTGTGCTCGTTCCGCCTGTGATGACCAGCTTGGGGTTGGGGCAGATTGCACAGAGAATTTGGCCCCACTCAGACAAACATTCATAAACAGTCACTGCCTGTAAAATAAAACACGTGAGACACACATGCCACCAAGTACTAAAGTGTCTGAAACACAACGTGCATACTGAGTAATGGATAGAGATCTCTATGCAGGTACAAATGACTGAGTGCATGCTGGGCAGGTTCCAATTTAGCAACTTTTCCAATGAAGCTCTACTCTGAACTACCCGTTACAGCCTCCTAACTGTGATTGCTGCTAAAAACCTTAATGGAGGTCTCCAGTTTCTCTAGTCCTGGAGAAGGATGTTCAGACTGTATCATGCTCTGTAAGGTGCAGTGGGATAATCTGGTAGGAGGATGTGTTTGCTGTGGCCAGTTAAGGAAAGCAGGAGTGCTGCTGATGGGAATGTTAACTAAATAACAATGTTAACTAAATTTGTTACAGTGCGACACATAGGTTTACACAGACTATATTCATCTTGCTTTCAGGAGCGGAATGTCAGAGGGCGAACACAGGGCACACATTGCCTCTCCCCAGAGATACTTATGGGACTCCAAACAGTGGCTGCTTATTCTTGTGGGATGGGGTGACAGGTCTTCTGTCAGCCATTTAAGAGTCCTAAAATAATAAATGGGCCAGGTGGTGACTCACCACAAGGAGGCTCTTCTGGTGGGAGAAATGCTGACTACTCGCTGGCTACAATCTCTTGGAGGAATTCTCCAAGTTGGGGGTGGAAACTGCTAGCCCCTAGAATACCACTTCCCAAAGAGGCTTGTTCTGTAAGAAAGGTGACTTGTCCATTAGCTCCTTTATCTTGATCTAAGGCAGAGAGCCCTCCTGGGCCTTGGAGAAACAGCTGACAAGCCCTTGGCCTAGGTTCTCCCTACCCTCATTAAGCAGGATGTCCAGCCACACAAGAGTGAGACGAAATGAGTGAGAAAGAAATGATGCAAACCTTGTCTGACTCATAGGTGCCCAGCCGGCAGCTGAGGTCTGCAAAGCCCCAAGCAAAAGTTTTGTTCCACGTTGGTGGGATAAGCACCTTATTCTGTTCTACTGCGAGAATGCCTTTATCTGTGCACACTATTTGTCCCACTGGTTCTTTGAGTTCTATGCAAAACAAATCATCACATTACAACAGGGACAGGGAAAATGAACTTCATCATTCCATAGGGGATGGTAAAGTAATCTCAGGTATTCATACAAATCAAGCACACTCACACCCACATTAAGACAATATGACCTTAGAGGTAGAGCTTGGCTTTTCAGTCTCCCACAGCCATGCTGGGGCGGGGGGATGCTGACCCTGACCTGTCTTCCACAGTTCTCTCTAGCCTCACTGTCTCTTAGTACTTGGGTTTGGCTCCCAGCAATTGGGCCTGCTTTCCTGATCTCTGGGGCTGTACATAGTAACCTGGGATGCTCCCCAGCATGCCACACAGAGACTTTCCACCAATCTAGGCCTTCGGCACCTCTCAAGTTACAGCCTGTCCTCAGACTTCCTGAAGAAAGGCCATGATGTCCTCTGAGAGGCCCAGATTCCCTGCTCTGCTCCAAATCTTTGCTACCCAAACCAGTGCCCCAGCACCATGCACAGCGTGGCAGTGACTGCATCTGGCACAGGGCGAAGTCTGTGTAATGAGGCAAATGGCCTAGAGCGGGCAGCCAATCCAATTTATCAGACTCTGAAACTCCAATAGGTGGATTTCTTTAGACAGCAACTTCAAGACTTTGCAAGAAAACATTAAAAAAAAAATTCTAAGGGGAAAAATTCACTTGAAAAAGTACTTTTAGATAGCTCATAAATGCTTTTAAATTGGCATAGTAAATAGGGAGTCTTCTTATCACTACTTCTACATTGGCAGAATATGTATAAATGAAGGTGACAGAAGTTTTTCTACATATATAATATAAAAGTTGACTTACAAGATTTGGTATTTTAGTTTTTGCTATCTTAGCAGGGGAGAAAATATTTTGGTTCTTTTTGATATGAAACCCAACAGTCCAAAAAAACAAAAAAACAGAAAAGTAAAAGGAGAAAATCTAATGAGTATTTAGTGACTTAACACAAAAAAGCCACAGCACTTATTACACATTACACAAATGTCAAAAAACAAAGTTATTAATGCTCAGCTAGGATTAATAAACAATCCCACAGAATCATGAATCAGAAGTTTATTCCCCATCATCTTACCTTTTACAGGTGTTAGAGAAGGCCTCAAGTTGTCTAGATGATGGAAAAAGATCTTGTCACTTGTAGATCCTGGTGGGACAGAGATCCCTGCGTTGTCTCCGTTGACTCGACTCCTTACTCGCTTTGGTGGATGAGGTTTCTTAAATAACTGATACGAGAGTAGACGACACATTTTATAATGAAAGCTAACATTTATTAAGCCCCATTATATGCCAGGTATTACGTTATTTCACTTACGCCTCACAACAACCAGTAGGTACACTAACTACATTCTGAGGGAAGAAATCCAAAGAGGCCCAGAGGTTGCCCAGTCTCTCACATCTCTGTAAGCAGGGACAGGGCTGTGATACTACAGCTTGAGTTACCATGTTACACTGATTTCACAATAGCTTTTTACAATTGACTCAAACTACAGTTAATTGATGATTATTTTCCAATGGTATTTAAAAACTAACCATGCTGTGCAGCTGAGGGCAAGCGGGCATTCTGTTTAATTGGGCTATTTCTGGCATCAACATGGCCCTTCTCCCTGCAACATCATTTTGGTCTCTTTTAGGTGTTACTAATTTGCTGAAAGTCTGAACATTGTTGCCTTTTTACTTTGCAATGCCAGAAAGAAAAAAAAAAACAACTTTGGCATCTCTGTTCAGTATTTCTACAGGGTTAAAAAGTATTAACGTGTATTTAAGGTTACTATTTTTCAAATACTGTTCATCTTCAAAACAGGCTTTGAGTTATTTCTGTCAGAAAATTGGTATCTGAGGAAGGTATCTGGGAAACCTCAGATGAAATGAGGTTAAGAGGAATATAATACCATCAAACTTTAATGAATTTGACATCCTGCATTTCCAGGAGGAAAAAATGCTATGTATAAAGAAAGATACACATTTTAGGCTCCCAAACTCTAACACGTATTGTTCCTATTTTATCTACATACAGGGGTACGGTATCAGAGTTCCGTTATTTTCTACAAAAGTTAATAATGACACAAGCCTCTGAAGTTCTATAAAAATACCCCTATACTTTAAAGCATGGTCATGAATGAACACTTACTGAAGAACTTTACATGAGGGCCTAACGGGCAGAGCCAGGCTAGGGTACAGAGAGAGGTGCGGCCATTGTGGCCAGGGGCATACATTTTTCTAGGGTTGCTATACTTGGCAGTACTCTATATTAGTCACTGGAATGTTCTAGAAATATATTATTATCCAGAATCTTATCTTCCAGACTGCTTGCCTCTTACACTCAAAAGTGGAACAAAAATCCTGCAACAGTGTATGTAGCTTATTTTTTTTTTTTGTTCAGAGTATTCATTTCTCAGAGGGAATGAAACAGTTTCTGTGTTGGTAACCCTCGGGAAAAAAAGGAAAGGTTTAACTAAGACCCTCCAACTGTGATAAGTATTTGTCAACAGCATTTCACTTTAAAAGTAAACCTTGGTCCTTCCCTGGGGGGTCAGACCGCACTGTGAATGGTATAGTTACAGGCTGTCCTGCTGTCCCTCAGAGCTGTTCCTTGTACAAAGACCAGCCACTGTTTTGTGTGTTCCCAACTGTCAACCCTGGAATCCTTTACGTTGGTTAACCTACAAAAAGGGAGTCCAGGGCAGATAACTAACATAGGACAGAGAGGGACAGTCAGAGTCGAAGTACAGAGGCTGGGCACCGAGGGAAAGGGGGTGGGGTGACGGCCCAGGGAAGCCTTCTCCACTGGGCTTTCGCTGGGGTGCATCCCTCCATCCAGTCGTGCCCTGCCAACTGGAACAATGAAGGGAGGGGTCTCTTACGGGAGGTTTGCTCATTACTGAAGGTGGTTGGGGCAGCTGATGCAGGGCTGGTCCCAAGTACTCCATGGCCAGTAGTCTCACATCACAGCACCTATCATACCTTTTTAACTCAAACCACCACTATCTGTTCCCTGAACTACTTGCTGTAAGAGCTTCCCAGGGGGTCCTCTGCTCTTAGTTTGGCTCCCCTACAGAGAGAGTGTGTGTGGGTGCACACGGCTGCGTGCGGGTACATGACTTTGCCAGGATGCTCCTTAAAGTCTAGATATGATGGTATTACTGGCTTCAGGATGAAACCCTGTCTCTGTGCATGCTATGGCCCCACAGGCCCCATCTGCTTTCCTGACTGTGCTCTCAACCTCCTGCCAGGTCTTGCGCAGGTGCAGGAAAGCATGCCCTACTCTGAGAGGGAAAATTCTCTTTGAACAGCAACATTTCTATTTATTTATATGTAAAAGGGAGAAGAAAGCAAAACTCTTGGAACCTACTGGGAGATATTTACAGTCGTTTATTGAAAACTCAGTCTAAATTTAAGTATTATATCATATGGTCATTGACTGTCTAACGAAGTATCACAGAGCTTAAAAAATGAAACTGAGAACAGTGATGATAAGAACATCCATACCTGTTTAGGGATCTGACCAAAGTTATTAATGAACCCTATGGTGGCTGTCTCCTTTAGTGGGTCATTTATGTTGTAGATATCCACTTGACCCTCATAAAACAGATGATGGAAGACATTTACAGCTTCTACTGCAGCTGGGCCTTGCTGTTTATAGCCAAAGATTAAGTCAATCCATTCATGCAGATGGGCACTCACATAATCACATTCCAAAGCCTGTAATTTCAAAACAAAGGTTCAATCACTGACTGACATTTATTAATTCCTCAGAAAGTAAAGAACTGGCCAATGGTTGACATGAACTAAAAATCATAAAAATAATCCTAGTAACTTGACCAAATGGGTGACACATTGCTCAAAGTCCTCTCTTTTGTGTTGCAGTCAATGACCCAATGAAATCCAGATCAATTGCAGGGTGTACTTCCATTACCTCTCGGTGGACTCTGATAAATTCTCGTGGGTCCCCTTTTGCCCAGGGTGGAAGGATAACATCTCCAAGCTTGGTGCCATTTTGTTTACAGCCTGTGCAGTTGGACACATTTAAAAAAATGAAAAAATGTAGTAAATAATAACTTCGTATTAAGTAACAAAGAAATAGTGGGTTTAGGGGCATTGTCAGAACTATGAAATCTTACCACCAGAAAGGACCCTCAGCGATCGTCTACCCTGGTATTTCCCTAAGACTGCTCCTTAATTCACTTCCTCAGAGAGATTTATTAAGTGTTAGCAAAACTGAGAGGCGCTCAGGGTCAAATGACTTCAGAAAATGATGAGTTACACAAAGTTGAACATGTTTCCTTCCTGCAAGACTCCTCAGAGTTGCTGTTAGGAGGTACATTAGACCTAGCATGTCTGAAGTTTAACTGACCACAGGAGTCTTTAATGAAACATTTTATGGGGCTACTGTTTTGAGTTTGGAACGCCCCTCAAATTCTAACCCCTCATGATGGATGGCCTATTTGGAAGACCATTAGCGTTTCTCTAAATTCCTTTTTTTTAGGCTTTTCCAGAAAGCTTACAGTTTGGTGAGTCATCAGCAGTTAACTAGTACTAAATTTCTGTCTTAATGTTTTGACAAATTTTGCCATCCACATGGAGGAAGTTATTCAGAGAGTACCTAACTCCTCAGTAACTTTCAGTTTGCTCTCTTTGCGTAAGAAGAAAGTACGAATGTCTCCTTGAGATATTTGGAATACATGTGGTTTCTCATATTTCTGATTCTTAAATTCTTCAGAGAGCACTGTAGAACTGATACATACTTTGCTGTAAAGATTCTCATTAAAGAATTAAAACTTAAAACATACATTTTTGATCATTTAACAATGTATCATTTAACAGAAAAAAAATCTGGAAAGACTATGGGGCTACCTGGCAGCAATAAAAACATCAAGTTGTGGTAACGCACATCAAGTGATATTAATTCCATGTAGTTTTGTTATTTTAATGTACTGTTAAAATAATGTATTCTGTTATTTGAAGTCACAGCCAGATAATCTTTGAGATAGTAAAGAAACCCTCTGCTATAAAATCTATCCACAATAAAACCACATTAAGTGGGACTGGCATCTAAGGAAACATGTTCTTTTTCTTCTTTTTAAAAATAACACCAAAAAGTCAACTTTAGCCTACAGTTTTCTTAGGTACAAATCAGATGATCACTGTACAAAATGACTCTATAAACAATAATGTTGTCTCATTAGCTTAGCAGCAGTTTGTTAGATAAATAGTTCTAGTAGAAATTTTCATAGAGAAGTGCAATTGTTCAAATTTTGGAACACAAAGGCAGTTCCAAGCAAGGGCCAATAAAAATATTTCTCTTAGAAACAATCTTGTTTTCATCATTGTTACTTGATGGCTTATTTACAATGTGATACTAAGTGAGAGATAAAAAAAAAATCAGTTTATTGTTTAAAGGAATGTCCTGATTTGGTTAGAAAAGTTACCATATGATTTAAGAAAAAAAATAAAACAATCAAGTTATTATAACCACTCCCCCCTTTCATACCCTCACTCCAGACCTGTTCATATGTCCTCCAGGACTAATTTTTTGATAATGAGAAGCGAGTAATAATTTGCAGGCTATTTCAGATGTAATCTATTTTTCAAAATTTTGCTCATAGTCCCTAAATAATTATGTGATATAACTGTATTTAATCAGCACTATCTGCAGTTTTAACATGTCACTTCAACGGAACAAGGTCTACAGAAAACTCTCGGTCTATCTAACTCTGCCCCTCTGCAGCTTCCCTCCACGTATATCCACAGGTGTGAGGATAAGACGACCAGGGATAAATCTTACTCATTCCAGAAGGGAAAAAACCCGACTGCTTTTTCTTCTAAACTATTTACTGTCTTTTCTGTGTGAAGGGGCAACAGTGTTCTATTGCTTTCTTTTTATTGGGGTGGAATTCACATAACATAAAATTAACTCTTTCAAAGTGCACAACCCAGTGGCGTTTAGTATGTCGGCAATGTTGTGTAATTATAACCTCTCTAGTCCCAAGACATTTCATCACCCCCAAAAAGAAACCTTATAACATTAAGCAGTTGTTGCCCATTCCTCTCACCACCTAATCCCTGGAAACTATTCTGGATATTCCATATAAATGGAATCATGTATTATGAGACCTCCTGTGACTGGTTTCTTTCACTTTCCATAATGTTTTGAGGTTCATCCATGTTGCAGCATTTATCAGTACTTCATACTTTATTGCCGGATAACAGTCTCTTATTATATGTATACTACACAATTTGTTTATTCATTGATAGGCATATGGGCTGTTTCTATCATTTGGTTATTGTAGACAGTGTATTTCTGAACATGCGAGTACCTGTACTTGATTCTCTTGTTTCAGTTCCTTTGGGCACATACCTAGGAGTGGAATTGCTGGGTCATATGGTAATTCCTTGTTTAACTTTTAGAAGAACCACCAAACTGCTACCCACAGAGGCTGAACTATTTTCTGTTCCCATCTTGCAAGGAATGCAAGAATCCTTGCATTCACAAGGGTTCTAACTTTTCCACATCTTTGCCAGTCCTTGGTATTTTTTGTTAGTGTGCATTTTTTTCATTATAAGCCATACTTAGACATAAAGTGGCACTTCATTGTGGTTTTGATTTGCATTTCTCTAATGGCTACTGATACTGAACATCTTTCAGGTGCTTATTGAACATTTGACTAATTTCTTTGGAGAAATGCCTTTTTGGGTCCTTTGTTCATTTTTAAATTGGGTTGCTTATCTTTTTATTGTTAAGTGCTAAGAGTTCTTCATATTCTGGACACTAGGCCTTTATAAAATAGATTATTTGCAAATATTTTCTCCAGTTATAAAGGTTTTCTTTGCAGTTTCTGCAAGAATTGCTTGAATGCAGGTTTGCAGTTTGATCAGTTTCATCTTTGTTGTTGTTGTACCCTACCTAAGAATCCATTTCCAAATATAAGATCAAGATTTAACCCTATGTTTTTCTCTTACAGTTTTATGACTTTAGCTTCTATATTATTTCATGGGAGAAAGATGATTTGTTATGAAGGTGAGCATTACAGATACATGACCCTTCTCTCATTACTTATTTAAAACTGGAGCATTTGGTTGGGTTTGTATGTAGTCTGACTGCAATATTTTTGTAACCTAGATTATTATAATGAATCCAGGGTTTCTGAAAGATTGAGGGCATCTCTTACTTTTTGTACCTTTTTGTATTTGTCTCTTTGAAAGTGGTGTCCTTAGGGAAAAGAGTATGTCTTCCAAAGGACAAGTGAAAAGGAAAATTGTTAAGTGAATGTAATACAACACTAATGCGTAGCCATATTCAATGCTGTGTACACATTTGTTGTTTTTCCTCGTTTACTATCTATTCTACTCTTCCAGGAGCCATCTCTCCCTCCAACTCTAAATCCTAGACCTTAATGTCTTTAGCTACTTGAGGGTGAGCTCCAGGCCCGAATGAGAGGTAACAGGACTCGATTCCAGGACTTCTGCTTGGGCTACTCAGAGAATCTCACTGTCTTTCCCACTGGATCTGCAGCTATAATTTCACAAGGTTAGGACTGCTGATGGGTAACTAAAGTAAAAACTATTTTTAAAAAATTTTAAAAAGAGAAATTACTCAAATGATTAGATATGAACAGTTCTCAGAAGTTTCTGTTAATGAAACATCTTGAAGTAGTACTGTAATGATTTATATGCTGGACTCTTAAATGCAGTATAAGGTATGAGGTATAGAAAAATACAGAACAGAACACTATCAGGTAGGAATATCCTACAGTGAAACAATGAAATTTTGACATGTTTTAAAAGAAGTAACCAGCAACACAGATCACCTTACTGTGTTCCAAAAAACTGTAACCAAAGTCAACTTCCCGTAACTGCTGGATAACATACTGGGAACAGAGTACTTATCAAATTCTCTCCTTTTTACAAATGGTGATTTGGTCCTGTTTTTCTAGAAAACAGTACCCTAACAGGATGTTTTAAAAAAGGAATTTACTTAAAGTTGTCCTGAAATTTTAATTTTAATTAAAATTTTTAAAAAATGCTTTACCTGAGAATATTTTTTTTATTGATTTTTATAGAGAAGATGGAAGAGAGAGAGAAACATCCATCGGTTGCCTCCTACATGTGCCTGAACCGGGGATTGAACCCACAACCTCAGTATGTGCCCTGACTGGGAACTAGACCTGCAAACTATGGGTTACAACACGACGCTCCATCCAACTGAGCCAGACTGGCCAGGGCTGAAATTCTAATTTTAAAACATATTAGCATATAAGCTGAGAATGCCTCAAGCAATACATAAGATTAAAACAATACATAAAAATTTGGATGCACCACTCTTGACTATTAATGGGTTTCACCTGTAATAATTTTCAAATAAGTTTTACCTCACATTCATTTTAACTGAAATAACAATATTTTAACCAGTAAATGTGATCTGTGTCAATTTATTTTTCCTAGACTCTAGGTTTGGAACAGCTATTTTTCCATTTTTTTAAAGTTGGATTTCAACCCAGTAAAGCCTTTTTTTCCTTTGAATTTACTTTTTTTAATTTTACTGAATTTACTGCAGTATGAAACAGCTATTTAAAAAAAATACTTAATTGCAGACACCCAATTGTAGTAACTAGCAGCAGCTGAAACCACAAGGACATCTTGTCAGCGTACAATGCAGACAATCTTCAGAAAAGTGACTTATTTCTACCAGTCTCTTCCTGGACAATGTTTCTAAGATAATGTCATAGCTCTACGTACCCAGATCAAAGTTGTTGGAATTCAACAGAAACTCTGGTAAGTAAAAAAATTCTGGGATCAGTTCTTTTACGTCTGCCATGTTGTGCTTTGATGCAGAATACCAGGCTTCCCGTACACTGTGGAACATCCGGTCAGCCAGGTCAAAGTGGCCTCCCTGTGGGCAGAATGAGAAGGCACCTCTCTGTTAGAAAACCATTCCCACCTCACAGCTTCTGTCACGCTCAAGGGCTTGAAAACTCTAAAGAAATATTTGGTGACACTTCCATTTCCCATCATCCTATGTCAAATACACAATATTTTAAATGATCACAGAAAGAAAATTCTCTTTCGGGTATTCCTTACAAAGAGTGCTCAACGTATTTGTTTTGTAATCAAAATAAAATCCAAATGTGAAGTCATTTAAAAATATTAGTTTTTAGAGAGGCAACACAATAAGGAATACGAATTCTTTCACATTGGGATGATGCTCTCTTAAAGGCTATAATGTAGTCATTTATAGTTTGAGATGTTCAAGTTATATATGTGCTTGACTGATTTCATAAATAACACAACATGGAAGTTCTCATACCAATGAGAATTAAATGGAGGACTAGAAAGGTGATCAAAAAGATACAGATTGATGAAACAAATTCAAATAGAAATGGGATTTCTTTTGCTTACACAGCTTCACAGATACCCCACACGCTTCCTCAGTCAAACTCCCTATAGCTGTGTTTTAAGAAAATGCAGAGTATTTGTCTCTATAATACAGTTCATTGTGGGAAACTGCCGAAGTCCACACAATGGCCACCAAGGCTTGCCACAATCTAGCCTCTATGATTTTCCCCACACTTACTCTGCTCCAGATATACTGGCCTTTTTGCTGTTCCTCATACACCTCGGGCATACACCTGACTCAGGGCACTCACATGGGCTGTTGCCTTTGTCTAGGACACACTTTCTCTAGATACTGGCATGAGTAACTCCCTCACCACCTTCCAGTTTTTGTTCAGATGTCACCTTTTCAAGGAGACCTACTCTGACCAGTCTTTAAAACTGCATCTTAACCTCCCCTACCTCCCATTCCTGCACTTTCCATTCCCTTTTCCCTGGCCTGTATGTTCCTGATAGCATTCATCACATTCTAAAACATGTGACAATATGTTTATTTATTTTGTTTGTCTGGCACCTTTAATAAAAAAGAGTATATGAGCTCCACAAGGCAGGGCTTTTGTCTTGATTCACTGAAGTCCTCTAAGTACCTAGAACACTAGAAAATGTGGTGAAAAACAATAATAATAAAGAAGACAGCAAATGAGACAGACTACATTACTTTTTAAAAAATGTTTCTTGAATTCAGCCAAATAAGGCTGAATTCCATATACATGGCTAGAAAGCATATGAGGTCTGTCCAGATGGTATCCAGCCATGCACTATGAAAAACAGAGACATTTATTGAAGAAGATACAAGATACAAGAAACACTGTACATAAGACAATGATGCCTCAGTCCCCTTAAAAGTGGATACCTTAAGACCTCACACAGTCCCCCCAATTGCCCAGCTGCCGAGTTGTATTTTTCTGAATCTCTTCGATGGTCTGAAATATTTTCCCTTTCAAAGGTGCTTTTAGTTTTGGGAAAAGCCAGAAGTTGCAGGGCACCAAATCTGGGCTGTAGCGGGGCTGAGTCACCTGGGTGATTTGATGTTGTGCCAAAAAACTCTGTTTCCTGCAGTTTTTTGGTGATGCATGAGGCGGTGTGTTGTCGTGAGGAAGCTGCCAATCACCAGATGCCCATAGCTGTGGCCTTCTCAATTATCTGAAGAGTTTCCATGGAGGAATGTTCAAGCTTAACGCAAAATCTGATGCAGATTCATCGTTCTACTAGTTCATTCTGAATGTGACGGCCATACAGTACACATGCCACTTAAAGGCAGTTACTCTCCTAACTAATTAGTACAGTGAAGCTGTCATTGTTCATACATGTGCATTCCAGTCCATTCTCCTTGGCTTCCAGGTTACATTGATATCACACAAACTGTTCCCATTATATAAACAATGGCTGGACTTTTTCCGGACAGACCTTGTGTGCTATTTGTTCTTTTGGCTAAAAGACGTCAGCACTTGTTTTTTATAAGTGAATTCTAGTTTATTCATCAGTTTTGGTCCAGCAATATTTCACTTTAATTATGTTTGATTACTTTTGAGACTGAAACCTTGTAAGTCTTGTAAAGCAGGATAATAATATTTTTTGAAAAGCAGCAATTTTAAATAGAAAGGCTTTTATAAAATGAAAAATTCTAAATTTAGAGTTTTACCTGTAGCCTTAAGAAGATCTGTGTGAACGGTTCCATCCTCACTAGGTATGAAGCCACAATCATTGCAGATGAATAGTGGGTCCCATAGTGGTAGGCTGGAGTTTCTCCTGCTCCAGGAAAGATTAAAGCATAATTGAAAACAAAAGAGTAAATACGAAAAAAAACTGGTATTAATAGGCTTGAAAATGCTAACGTGTGTGATGACTGTGACACTAAATACAGTTAGTGCTGGCATTTGTAGCAGGAAAATTTAATGCTGACACTGCTACCTCTCACTGATACATTTGGTAGTAATCAAAAGTAAGTATAATTTGATGCCTTTTCCCCCAAACTTAGTCTATCTAACAATTTGTGTTTTGAGGATTTAATGTAATAGATAACCCTTAAGAGCAAACCATCTCCACTGAAGCAGGATATTTACTGATTTATAGATACAGTTTACTAGATTTTACCACTCTTCTAGGCAGGGGGAGAAAAGAGTCCGCATAGGGAATATTGTTAGGCTTAGGGTTTTCTTTTTTCTTTTGCTGTTTTGTTTGTGAGGCATGCATGATGAACATTAAACATAGTAAATACAAGTAAACTGAATAGTGTTTTCAGAAAGCAGTCAATTTTTTAATGCAAAAGGGTTTGAAAAAGAGTTAATAAATGAAATTGTAGTTGCTGGCCTAAATATGATTCAAAATACAGGCACATGATGATGGAAAATTTCTGCCCTATATGAAGCACACATACTTAGTTTTCTGTCAGTACCTGATAGGCTATCTAAAAAGATCCCTTCTAAGCATGGCCATCAGTTGTCATACAAAACCTGATTTTCTACACTGACAGTTATATAGGTATGTACATATATAACATAAACAGAAGTAATGATATTTAAGGAATTTGTGGAAATACGCATGGATGTCAGACCACTAAATAATGGCTCACTTTTGAAATTAGGTATAAAGTCTAATGACAAGAAAAGTTACTTACCATTAGGATCTTCCCAGTCTTTATATCGCTTCTTATATTGAGCTAATCGTTCATCTGTCTGTGCTCCCATCGGTTTAGACAGGTTTCTAAATGTCTTGGGATTAGTAAGATCTACCTCCTAAAATATAAAACAAAACACAATTCCACGTTGCTACACTTCCTTTATTCTCACCATCATAGATACATATGGTGACTACAGCAGACAATGGTGATTTATAAATGTGCTAGTATCTGTAGGGTTGCATTGGTGGAACTGGACTCCAAAACAAGCTATGTACCTACTGGTTAGTCACATTTTACAGAGAGGTACATGGCAGTTTGTGAGCTGATTCAATTTGAAGACAACTGCTTTGGAAATTAAGTGTTCACAGATGAAGGCACTCAGGATCCACGTTTGGAGATGAGCAGTAGGAAGGGAAATCCTTCCCATTCTTGGCAAGGACAAAGGCAGAGACTCTGGACATAAAAGCTCCAATTCATCTTTACCCTCTACCACCCACATAACCAGAAGATCAAATCTCCTTGCTGTTCTGTTTCCCTCCTCCCTTGTTTCACTCCGACTTCACTTTTGAGCATTTCCTTCTTTGAGGTGATTGGAAAGTGAAATAAAGTAGAGCACTCAGTAATTCGTTCACATCTAAAAGACAACATCAAACAAGATGAAGTAACTTTCGAAATGAGATGGAATCTTTCAGACTGCCTACCACAAATTATTTTAAGTGCTCATCTCTAATTGATGTAATTCATATATTTGAAAGGAAACCCAAATTTACCTCCTGAAGGACTTAAAAGTAGAAATTTGAAATATGCACTTGTGGGATATTTATTTTATATTCTTTTTATAGGGCGTAAGACTGACCAATTTTGTGAAATGTGTATTTTAAAAGCCTTGGGCAGGAGAAACACATCCACATTTATGAATATAAGTTAGTACATTTGTCCCCTCAAATTCTATATGCGAAATACTTCATGAATTGTTTTTGTTAACTCAATAAACATTAAAGAGTATTCTAAGTATCAGGCATTATACTAGATATTGGGAATTAAGGGACACATAAGATAGTCTTTGTACTCAAGGACCTCAGTCGAGTAGGGTCAGAAACAAGTCATGATTGTAACATGTTGTAAAACAAGGTACCATGATACATCTTTAAGGCAGTGTGTGAATAGAAGAGGAGAGAGAGGACGGAAGGCTCGCCAGAGGTGATACTTCTATGTCTCTTGCAGGGTGAAATGGAGCTAGCCAGGTGAATCTGTAGGTGGGAAGAGATGTGCATGAGCACTGGGGAGAATTCTGCCCCAGAGGCGTAGCACATGCGGTACTGAGGGGATATATCAGGGAGATTGACAGGGTAGCCCAGAATAGCAATCCTGTGAGTAAAGGACAGATTCATAAGAGCTACTTTGTAAAGGACACGCTACAGAGATTTTTAAATTCTCTTCAAATTGTGATTATGATTCACTGAATCATTTTAAACAGAGGGATGACTCAATTATGTGTTTCTGAAACTGGCTGCAATGTAGAGAGGAGAGAGACATTCACCAGTGGATACAAATTGATTAGCACTTAAGAAACCAAATAGAAGTTATGAATTAATACCCAAGAAGTTTGTCAATTATCCACATTCTGTAGAAGTCCAAGCTAAAGCTCTTCTCATTTTCTTGGAGTAAGTGCTGCTGAGAACTTTAAACTATAAAGCAAATAAAACATTGGAGCCATTGCATTATCTCTTAATTACTTTTCAGATGTGCTCCACTGACACAAAATGATTTGAGATTTACCTCTGAGTCGTAATCTGCCAGGATCCAAGGAAAAACAGGATATTGCATGAGATCATTATACGATCTGCCAGCCAAAGTGTTCAAGTGCATCAAATACTGGAAGTTACTTATTTCACCTCTCTTGAGAAAGATAAATAAAGGTTCATTTTAAAGCAATCAATTATCTCCACTATGTTCACTTTTAAAAATGTTATATGCAAAATGAGATAAAGGACAATTTCTTTCTTCTAGGTTTCAGAACATTAAAATGTCTTCTCAAAAGAACAAAAACAGTACTTTTTTTGTATGGTACCTATTTTATGGATTATTAAATTGCTTTTAATTGTATGATTTACACCATCCAACTATAAATTACAAAGGAGGCTTACCTCCCATCTCTGAGTGACAGACTTCTCTCCAACCAAAGTGCTAAGCAATCCAGATCTGAAAACAAGAAATAATTAAATTGTAGGCAGTAGCACTTTAAACCTGACTAGTAAGTTGACAATTTTAAGTCACCCTGTCCTGGAATTTTTCAAACTATGGAGGACCTATTAGTAGGTCTAAAATTGGTTTAATGGGTTGCAATCAGCATTTTGAAAAATGAAATTACATGGAATTGAACTGAGGGAAACAGAACATCAGAAGGCAATGCAGACAGTAACGGAAAGTATTTTCAGCACATTTTGTCTTCGTTTTTCTAACTCAGTTTGTGTGTTCTGAGATGCAATGTAGAATATATGAGGTCTATCCAGAAAAAGTTCAGCTATTGTTAATATTGTAAGAACAGTTGATGCAACATCGATGTAACCTGGCAGGCAAGGAGCATGAGTGGACTGGAATGTGCATGTGTGAACAATGACAATTTCACTGGACTAGAGAGTGGGGGCTATAGATGCGGATGAGTGACCATGTGCACTGGGTGGCGTCACATTCAAAATGACTGAACAAATAGAGCAATAAATGTGCATCAAATTCTCCATTAAGCTTGAATATTCCTCTGCGGAAACTATTCGGATGATTTAGAAGGCCACAGCTATGGGCAACTGGTGACAGGCATCTCCATCATGACAATACACTTGCTCACACATCATGTTTCCTGCAGAGTTTTTTGGCAAAACACCAAATCACCCAGGTGACTCAGCCCGCCTACAGCCCCGATTTGGTGCCCTGCGATTTCTGGCTTTTCCCAAAGCTAAAACCACCTTTGAATGGGAAGAGATTTCAGACCATCGATGAGATTCAGGAAAATATGACTGGGTAGCTGAGGGCAACTAGTGGAACTGTGTGCGGTCTCAAGGTGCCTACTTTGAAGGCGACTGAGGTATCATTGTTCTATGTACATTGTTTCTTGTATCTTCTTCAATAAGTATCTCTACTTTTCTTAGTACATGGCTGGACAGTTTCTGGACAGACTTTGTATTTTTTAATTGTGGGTTATGGCCAAAGACTTTGAAAAACATTGATCTAGTCCAACCTTCTACCTTTCCCAATAACCACTATGTAAAAGAATTTAAATACATTAAGTTGTAATAACTGAAATAGCATACAATATTTTGTACATAGTATATGCATAGCTATTTCCTAACGGAGATGTTGCTAAGTGAATGAGAATATGAATATTCTGATGGAAAAGTCATTGCTGTTTAGGTAATTTAATATTATGGACTTTTTTTTTTTTGATAGCAGCCTTTTCTAGAATACTGTAAAACACTTCTTTGGCTTAATAGCTTTATAACATTGATAATTAATATTTTGAAGATTATAAAGTGGCCACTGAACCAGTAGGCAAACATTTAACTACATATATATTATTGTCTGAAAGGAAATTAATAGACTCAGCTCAATGGTACAGATACTACTTTCCACTCCTAGACAAATTCTTCCCATTAGAAAAAATGAAAGCAGAGGATACTCTCCCTCCAAATAGAGCTATAATCACGCCTCAAGTTTATAAGAGAGGGAACAATTAGAAGAATAAAGTTAGAAATGAGTATCTGCTTCTTGATTGAGCTTTTAGAAGTCCTTCAAGAACTGCCAATTCAGCACAAAATGTAGTAGGATCAATGAAACAGCAAGTTTAAGATTATCTAGGCAGGTAAAGGTACTAGCAATTTCATTTCAAGTGGAAAAAAGGCTAATGTGCTCTAAGGGAGCTTCTCACTTCCTGTATTTATATTAATACCACAAATGATTAGGAACAGAACATGTTTCTAAGGTTAACAAAAGCATATATTTAGCATTTTTATTTGCTAAATCTCAGCTAAAGAAAAATAAAAGCAACAAACTAAGCAGAAATACGCAAATTTAATATATTTAGATAAACACAGACCGGGCTCAAATTTTATTTACAAATTATACAATATCCAGTAAAGTTTTAAATCATATTCTTGCATGTTATAATTGTTCATTTGTAGCCCAAAAGCACTGTTTCTCTTCCAGTGGATTATAAAGGACTAGCAGTCCTGAGTGACTGTAAATGGAGGTGGGTATAAGGATTCTTAAAATGGCTTCATCACCTAGGAGGACTTTCTAAGAGTAAAAGCAGCTGAAAAGAGCAAAGGGAACCACTGATAGGTTTGAACACATAAAAGTGTAAGTTTAAATTTAAGTGTTTAAAGAAAAAAAGGAAAACTGGGCAATTTGCAACAGGTATGACAAGCATAAGAGTAATATATTATTATAGAAAAATTCCATACAAATTAATAACTTGAGAGGTTAACTAATTACTGTGGTGGTCATTTCAAAATATATGTACAAATATCAAATCATTATATTGTATACCTTAAACTAATCAAATGTTATGTGTCAATTATATCTCAAATAAGAGGAAAAAAAATCAAACTACCATCACCACCATGAAATGCAGAAAAAAAATGGCCAAAAGTTATAGATAATTCACAAATGATGATTTTAAGTGGCTAACAAACATTTACAGAGCTCTAGTCCTAATAATAAAAGAGTGCACATTTAAAAAAAAAAAAAAAAACCATTTTATAAAATCAGTGAAAATTTAAAAATTATAAAAAGTTGACAAGCATGTTATGGAGACAATTAAACTTATCCACAAATAGTGGAATATAACGTGTATAATTTTTATGGGAATTTGGTTTGGTGTGCCAAAACCCTTCAAATTCACACCCTTTCTTTTACTAAGGGGACTTTAAAAAATAATCAGGAATCACACTTCCATTATTATAAAAAGGGGACATGATAAAAATGAAATATCCACAAATAAGATGTTTTATACATATGATGAATAGGAAGCAAATACAGTAATATTTCTGAAGAATTTTTTAAAGCAGGAGAAATATTTATATAAAACACTGAATGGAAGAAGCAGAATAGGAATCTGTATAGTAGGAACTCAATTATGCACATAGGAATATATGCACACTTAAAAGACTCCAAGAAACTGATTAAAATGTGAGCTCTGATTTGGCATAAGTGGTCACACATACATTTTTTTTCGTTCTAGTTTTCAGTAATTAAACAATTTTGTGCAACCACCAGGAAAGGAGAACCTCATCAGAATATTAAATAATACTGTTCAGATACAAACATCCTAATTTTACTATTAAATTATAATGCAAGAAGCAAACAACCTACCCTTGCTCCACACTTGTGTTCGGACGTTGCCCAGACACAGATTCTGAACTGTCTGTTAGAGATGGCACTACAGCCAAAAACCTGGAAAATTTAAAAACAGCATAAAATTGGAAATGAAGTCTCAGTCAGAATCTAATGGGAGCTTAAGAAACGACAGATGATTTATTAATGACAGCCATTCTGACAAGTGTGAGGTGATATCTCATTGTGGTTTTAATTTGCATTTCTCTGATGGCTAGTGATGCTGAGCATCCTTTTATGTGTCTCTGGGACCTCTGCATGTTCTCCTTGGAGAAGAGTCTATTCAGGTCCTCTGCCCATTTTTTGATTGGATTGTTTGTCTTCCTGGTGCTGAGTTGTGTGGGTTCTTTATATATTTTGGAGATTAAACGCTTGTTCGATGTATCACTGGCAAATGTTTTCCCATACAGTCGGTTCCCTTTTCATTTTGATGATGGCTTCTTTAGCCATGCAGAAGCTTTTGAATTTGATGTAGTCCCATTTGCTAATTTTTTCCTTTATTTCCCTTGCCCTAGGAGATATGTGGCCAAAAATATTGCTATGTGTGCTGGCGAGGTTGTAGAGAAAAGGGAACCCTAGTGCACTGTTGGTGGGAATGTAGATTGCTGCAGCCACCATGGAAAACGGTATGGAATTTTCTCAAAAAACTAAAAATGGAATTGCCTTATGATCCAGTGATTCCACTGCTGGGAATAAACCCTAAGAATTCTGAGACACCAATTCAAAAGAACTTATGCACCCTGATATTCATAGCAGCACTCTTTACAATAGACCAGTGATGGAAACAGCCTAAGTGTCCATCAGTAGATGAACAGATTAAAAAACTGTGGTATGGCCCTGGCTGGAGTGGCTCAGTGGATTGAGTGCCAGCCTGTGACCCAAAGGGTCACTGGTTCAATTTCCAGTCAGGGCACATGCCTGAGTTGCGGGCCAGGTCCCCAGTAGGGGGCATGTGATTGGCGACTACCCACTGATGTTTCTCTCCCTCTGTTTTTCTCCCCTCCCTTCTGTCTAAAAATAAATAAATAAAATCTTAACCGTCCCCCGCCCAAACTCCGGTACATTCATACAATGGACTACTATGGAGCAGAAGGAAAGAACTCCTACTCTTCATGACGGCATGGATGGAAATGGAGACTATTGTGCTAAGTGAAATAAGCCAGTCGGTGAAAGACAAATACCATATCATATCACTTAAAAGACAAATTTAATGAACAAAATAAACTAATGAGCAAAACAGAACCAGTGACATGGAAACAGAGAACAGACTGACAGTTGCCAGAAGGGGTTGAGGCAGTGGTAGAATGAAGGGGGAGGGACTAGTCAAGGAACACGTATGAAGGACCCAAGGACACAGACAACAGGGTGGAGATGGATTGTGGGGGGGGGGGTGGGGTGGGATGGGTGGAGGAGGACAAAGGGGGAAAGACTGGGACAACTGTAATAGACTAAACAAGAATAAAATAAAAATTTTTTTTGATCTTTTCGAGCTCCATGTTTAATGCCATTTTTTTTTAACTTTTTATTTTTTGTTCAAATACCTTTGTCTCCACCTTTCCTCCACCACTTTCCCCTACCCCCCTTGCCCACCTCCCTTCTTCAATCCTTCCCCACTTTGCCTTTGTCCACGGGTCCTTTATACATGTTCCTTGACTTGACCCTTCCCTTTGCTATCCTTGCCCACCCCTCTCTCCTTCCCTCTTGACTCTGTTGGTTTCTTTTAATACTGCTGAATAAAATAAAATTTTTAAAAAAAGGACAGATGGTTCATTTACGTCTTAATTGTTGCATTTACCTCTCCATTTCCCAATAAATGGCAGGCAACGGGAATACATAATAGTTAGAATACCCTGTTACAAAAAATGGATAAGCTGGTGCCTTCTAAAGCCAAATAATAAAGGTCCATAGCAAAATCAGCCATTTGGGATTTTTACATATGCTGCCATGTTACCAGAAGAAAAGGCCTTGCAACACTGTCTCACAGGAATTGAGCCAACTTAATGAAGTCCTAGAGTAATTAACAGGTAAATATTCACAAGACAGCAAGTAATTATGATAACTAAATGAATGACAGATGTACCACTGAACAAATGAAGATACACGCAAGATAAGAAACTTATGTGACACTCATACATTTTTTTCAGAGTTGACCACAATATCAACGTAAATTTTTTAGTCAAAGAGAATTTTGTGGAAATTCTTGGAATGAATGTGGACACAAAAATTTCTTGGAGAAAGAAAAACTTATCTACTTGTAATGGTTTCCAACTATGAAGAGTAAATAATTTCCTAGCATTGAAAACATTTTCACCTTCAGAGATTAATAAGATAAATAATTAAAATTACAGTCACTTTACTTAGTTCCTCCCATATGTGAATTACTAACCCACATGCACAATCACTTGATTTGAAGAACCACCTCATTCCCAGGTGCTCACAGGTAATATCACTCTACTGTGCTGATAAGCAATGTTGCTTGGTATTAGTCATTCCTCACGGCAATCACTTGAAATACAAAACTTCCCTTACTAGAGGGCTTGCAGCATCTATACCACCCTTCCAAGTGTGAGAGGAAGTGTTGCATATCTTATCAGTTTATAAAAACCTCATCATTCACACATCCAACAGAAATATCATCAAGTGCTATGGATATGTACTGTTTTTCTTTTTTACAATGTATACTTTGTAAATTATTTTTACAAAAAAAAGTATATTTACCAAAATATACTTTTGGTAAAATATACTTACATTAGATTAACTCTTTTATTTTGCTGTGTTACTTTTTCAATGATGAAGGAATCCAACTTCCCTTCCAAGTCCAGAGAAAAATCTCATATGAATGTAATTTCTAAGGAAACTCAGTCTAGAGCGTTTCAATGTAAAGAAAGCCTATTGTGAAACAGAAGTACAATTTTTGAAGCTACGGTTTCACCATCCTTTTTCCCATTTGGAGACAGAGGACTTAGTGATGAAAGTAGCTTTTGATGATAACTATAAGCTACCCAAAGAAAAAAAAGGCATTTCAAAATAAAATAGCATCATTTTAAAAGCTAGTAAGAAAAATACTGCTTTAAGAGGCTGGAGAAAATGAAACAAACATTTTCTTCAAAGAAGTTAATTCACTGATCTAAATTCTAGATTTTTAAGAACTAGCTAAACTGGTACTAGTTTCCCTTGCATCTCTTCCCAGGATAGCATTATAAAGTATTTGTAATAAACAATACCTTTGATAGACTTTATTTCTAATTCCTTTCTGAAAAGCAAGGAGGTAATTCCGTCCATCTCCAGAGAAAACTTCCACAGCAATAGGCTGAAATGATCAGAGAAAAAAATTAAGAAAAACAAAAATAAGGTTAAAATATTAACTTTTCCATGATCGATTTATACAGCACTGAAAAAAATTAACTCATTGAAGAATAATGAGTCATAAATTCCCAGCAGATTCAATTACAAAATAAACAAAGCCAATTTGTTGTAAATGTGTTCTCGTTTTGTTTCTAAAATATTTAATAATAATGGTAAAATAATTATAAAGTTATAATTTTGTAAAATTATAATGAGGGTATAATTTTTATATTGAAGGGCAACTATAATGTTGATTTGGATAGCTAGAGATAAGGATGGACAACAATGATATCACTTAAGTTTTAGGTTATATATATATATTTTTTAAAGATGCATTACACAGATTTATGTGCCCATGTTAAGATCAGCTTGCTTATCACATAACTAAATTTAAGGAATAATCTAAGAAATACTCTAAGGGATAATGCAGGTCCTATAGAAGGTTTTCATGGCATGTGTCAGTTTTAAAATAATACATCCTCTGAATAAAGGAACATGACAAAACATTTAGTACCACTAAATCAACCCACCTGCAGGAGATACCTCCTTTTATGTACCTCCTTGATATCTTCATATGCAAAAATGCTGCATGTTCTCTTTAGTTGACTGGGGCCTTGCCTGGCTCCTCTAGGGATAATTGGCTCATGCATACTACAGGCAACCAAGAGAAAGGACATAAGCAAAAACACAGCAAGAGATAAATTCACAACTCAACCAAAGCTGTTACTTTCAACATATGAATAGGAGTGGGGAAGTCTATCAGAAATTTCAGTTCAAAAACAATTTCTGAGAGAACAATTTGTCCGCAACTCAGCATACAAGCCACCTTCTTTGATGAAGTTAATTTTAAAAATTCAATTATTGCTATCAGGGGTGACTTATCCATCAGGCAGACTACCTCGGTCTAAGTACTTTTAGGAGATCAAGATAATGTTTTAATTTCTTTTAAAATCCTAAAAAGATTAAACTTTTAGGCAAAAGAAAATATTTTAATACATAATTTGAATATATTCATCTTGAAAACACTCATAAAATATAATTTTTAATATTTTTACATGGAGCATGAGGCCCATGAAAGTCATAATGTGGCCTTGATTGTTGATGAAAGTAATTATTTGAAACATCTCTGAGGCATGAACTGCATTGGCCATGTCCACATTCAACAGTGTTAGGTGTCTGAAATGTCAAAGGAAGAAAAGAACATGCTGGTTTCTAAGGCTTTAGCTTTTTATTTTCCTTCTAGCTTTGTCTGGCAGAAGAAAAGGAAGATAGATAAAACTTAATCCCTGTCTGTGCTGTAGTCACACTGCCTGTAGGTGTGTGACTACACCTACACGGATGTTCTTTCATGTTAGAATATTGTAGAGAAAAGTGCAGCTACCTGAATTTTCTCTACAACTATGTTTGTACTGAAATTTTAGTGCTGGTGAGGATGTAGAGAAAGGGGAACCTTCTGCACTGTTGGTGGGAAAGCAGACTGGTGCAGCCACTGTGGAAAGCAGTATGGAATTACCTCAAAAAGTTAAAAATGAAACTGCCTTATGACCCAGTGATTATACTTCTAGTCAGTTACCCAAAGAAACATAAAACACTAATTTAAAAGAATATAAGCACCCCGATGTTCACTGTTGTGTTTTTTACAACAGCAGAGATTGGAAGCAGTCCAAGTGTCCATCAGTAGACGAGTGGATAAAACAACTATGAGAAATTTACACAATGGAATACTACTCAGCAGAATACTACTCAGCTGTAAAAAAGAAGAAAGTGTTACCCTTTGCAACAGCATGGATGGATCGGCGGAATATTACACTAAGTGAAATAAGCCAGTCAGAGAAAGACATATCCCATATGATTTCACTCATATGTGGAATCTAATGAATATAATGAACTAACAAGCAAAACAGAGACAGACTCACAGGTAAGAGAACAGGTTGACAGCTCTTGATGGGGGGGTTAGGTGGTGGAGGGATACAGCAAAATTGAGAAAGGATTCATGGAAATAGACAACAGTTTGGTGATTGTGGGGGCGGGGTGGGTAGAGGTGGAAGAGGGTAAAAAGAGAATAAATTGTAATGGAAAAAATGCAACAACGAAAAACAGGTCCTAAAGAAACAAGAAAGAACAATTTGCAAATATAAGGAATTCAGTGTCTAATGTTATTAACACAGTCATAAATTTTATTAAGTTTTCATTGTGATATAAAAGGAAAATTTTTCTTTATTATCTTTAAATAACTATAAGCCTTGTGAATATTTAATAATAGGTGCACACAAACTGAGAAGTAATGGTATTTAAAACAATTTTTAGATTAACAAAACTATTTGAATACACTGTCTTCTAAAGATAGCTGTACTTTATGTCTCTTCATTCATTTACTTACTTTGGAGGCAAAGTTTCAATGTCTCTTATTTCCCTTGTTGCTGTCATTGTAAATCCATCAATCACATAAAAATGCTCTTTACCAAAAAGAAGTAGCCCCTCACTAGTATCTAGGCCTTGTACTCGAGCACAGCGGTACATGTGCTGGATCTAGAAAGAAAACCATATACATTCACTAACATAGGTTTTTTAAAAAATCTGAGATAATTTCTTCGATATAACTGAAGCAAAATGTTTTAAAACACGAATTTCACGGGCAAACAGGGCTTTACCGAGATGCTGCTCTGTGAAGGCAACCCCCTGAGCTAAGCATATTAAATCTAAGTTTAAGCTTATTGAGAAGAACCTGCTAAGAGAGTAGTCCGATTTGCAGCTGATGTCAGTAAAAGGAAACAACCATTTACTTCTAATCATCCACTCCCATCCAACCATCCATCCGTTTTTCTCAATATTTACTGAGTACTCACTGTAAACCAGGCATATATATACTAGGATCTACAAGTGATGAATAAGTCAGATAATGAGGAAGACAATCATGACAAACCTGACAGGAAAGAGAAGTGAGGCATACATGTAAACCAATTAAAATTGTCCCTGTTGTGAGGCAAGATGATACAGAGTGAAAAAGGTCTGCACCCCTGGCCTGGTAGCTCAGTCAGTTAGAGTGTTGCCCCTACATGCCAAGGTTGAGGGTTTGATGTATGGTCAGGGCACATAGAAGAATGAACCAAAGAATGCATAAGTAAGTGGAAGAACAAATCAGTGTTTTTCTCTCTCTTAAATCAATAAAATTAAAATGAAAAAAGATAAGTGAAAAAAGAAGATCTATAGAGCCTAACAATCCTGTGTGAATTACCAGTTTTGTTACTTATAGATGTAGCCAAGTTTCCTAATTTCTTTGGGCCTGTGTCTTCATTTGTAAATCTCAAATGTACACTGGCTTGTGGTGAGAGCAGGATAATGTACATAATCGTGTTAGCAATTGTTGGCGGTCTTGTTTTCCACACAGCTCACTTCCTTTTTCCATAACAACTCTTGGAACTAGAATTGGGGTGTTTGTATATCCTATCCACTCCAACCTGGATCCTGCCTGCCTGGCGGACCATTTGCTGTGCCATTGTAAAAAAGTCCAAGTTGGCAGAAGTAGTCTTTTCCTCATAGGAGGAAGGAGTTGCTAAATCTCTCAATGTAAGTACTGTTTTCTTTCCAATGAGGAGGATATGTCCTTAGTAAAAATTCTTTCTCGTTTAAACTCAATTCAACATGAGTCAAGGAAAAAAAACAAACAAACCAGCAACTAAACCAAAGACAAACAAATGTATTTTGAATACACTTCCTGCATTATTGAAACTTAATGCAATTAGAGGAAAAAACTACTCAGGAGATTAAAAGTCTAACAAATGACACCATTAGAAAATAATTTTCTCTAAAATATCCAAATATAAGTCAATTTTCATAGCCACATATGAACTACTTCAATAACAAAAATGTACAATGTTACAGGAAAAATGCTGATTTATTTTTTAAGTAACTTTATTATACTGTAACATATTACAGAAAAATGTTTTTCATAAATACACAGCTTGGATTTTCAAATGCTAAATATGATGCAACCAGCACCTAAATCAAGAAACAGAAAATCCCCCAAGACCCTAGAGCCTAGCTTGTGTTTCCTTCAGACCTAATGTACTTTGATTTTTAAAAATATTCTCATTGTAGATTTATAAGGTCATGAATTCAGACAGACTTTTTAAAATTATATTCTGATTTCTGGTGATTACTTCTTAGTGGATAAAATTTCAAGGGTTATTCCAGGATCTAATATAACTGCCAAAAAGACCATCCTTTGCAAAGATGATAATCACTATACATTAATTCATTCCTTCATTCATTTATCCTTTTATTTACTCAACCAATCACTCCTTTATTCAGAGGTTTATTGGGTATCTGTTAGGAGACTGGAATTGTGTGAAACAATGGGAGACAAATAAGAACCAGAGCCTGTCTATCAGAAGCTCCCCGTCTGGGGGCAGAGACAGAAACAGGAACAAATAATCATGACACGGTAAAACAGAGTAATATGTATAAGGCACTCTAAAAGCATGGGGCGGGGGGGTAGCTAGTCAAGCCTGAGATGGCAAGATAGTCAAGAAACACTTCCTACATTTGAGTATTAAAGACATCCAAATCAATGAGGCTGTATCAATGGGAGTTACAAGGAGAGGTCATGCAAATGACTGAGAGAGGGGCATTTTGGCAAAGACGACAGTGAGTTGAGTGCAGAATGAGGAAATAACATTGCAGATGCCATAAACTATAAGGCTTGCAATACTGCAGGGTGCAGAGGCTAAAAAAAAAGAGTCAGTAAAATGAGATTGGGGAGACGGGCAAAGTCCAGGAGGTTGAGACAAATGGGGAGGCACGATAATATTCTGTGAGTGACGGACAGCAGGGGTTGAACACAAGGCTGTGGGAGACGGTACAGACTAGCTAAAACTTCCTGTATGTAATTTCTGGAAGTATAGAGGTGTAGAAAAAATTATTAAGATAATGTCAGGATGAGTTGTGTACATGGGTTTGGAATAAGAGAATTATAGCAAGAACTGCAGTTTGATAAAGGGTACAGAGGAAGAGAGTGAACTACATATCAATTGTTAATGTTATATCTGATGAAACTTCATGCTGTTTAGTGTGCTCTGCTAGGTTAGAAAATCCTGAAGATGGCATAAGTAGAGTACTGAACCCAAAATGTTATTTAATATTGTATTTCATTAGAGAGGCTGAAATATTTATCTTCTGCCACCCTATCAACTAGTCTTGTAAAATGGAAACAAGTTACTTAAATACAATCCTTACTTTTTAGAAGCACAATACCTTTTCTCCTTCCTCTAACAGGCGCAGTAGGGTGGCATTATCTGTCTTCTCCTCCTCTTCTATTGAGCTGCTCTCAGCAATCTGGTCTTGTAACTGCTCCTGGTTCTCCTCATCTCCTCCATCAGGTGCGGATCGAGATCGTTTTAGAGGAGGCTTGACCAGACCTATAGGACAATAACCAAGAGGGCCATGTGAGCTTGCAGGGGCCATTTGAGAAGCATTTTAGTCTCATGCCGTCCCTTGTATACACTTCTCATTTGATAACTCTGGAAGGTAGAAGGAGGCAGCACAGCTCAGTGGTCTAACAACACAGACTCTGGAGTTAAATGACTGATTGACCTTGGAGAATCATTTGCCATCTCTGAACCTCAGTTTTCTTATCTATAAAACAGGGATGAAAACACTATCTATCTTAAGAGAATTGTTGAGGTAATTATGTAAAACACACTTAGCTTTGTGGTTAATAAAGAGTAAATTCCAAATAAGTATCAGATAATGATAATAAACGGAGTTTAGCATAATTAATGGTAAAGATGGTGTTGCTCATGGATAAATGTCATTGAATGGAATACCATGAATACATGATCAATTACTATCAGAAACAGAAGTAAAAATTACAATTTACAAACATGATTCCAAGAGAACCGACCTACTTGGAGGGCCTACAAGGGCTATTTTAAGACTTATGACATAAACCGTTGTATGGTTATTCATCCATTCATAAAGAATAGAATTTTTTTAAAGATTTAATTAATTTATTTTTAGAGAAAGGGGAAGGAAGGGAGAAAGAGAGGGAGAGAAACATCAGCATATGAGAGATACATTGATTGGTTGCCTCTCATATGCCCTCAACTGGGGACCTGGCGGGCAACCCAGGCATGTGCCCTTGACTGGGAATTGGACCAGAGACCTTTTTATTCACAGGCCGACACTCAATCCAGTGAGCCACACCAGCCAGGGCAAAACAAGAACAGAATTCTTTATGTTACAGGGAAAAATCATTTAATTTGCAGATTAAGGAAACATTTTACTGCTTTTACTTTGATAACTTTATTGATAGTCACAGGAAGTGACATTAAAATCTGTTGATGAGATCCCAAAATATAAGAAGCACTTAAAATACACTCTAAATCCCACACTTCATTAAATTAATAGTCTTAGTTATACAAAAAAAGTCTGAATGAGAGTTGCTCTAAGAATTTTGAAAAAGTTTAAGTCAGCTTGTTAGAATCTTAAGCTTTGGATATGTGTCATCAGAGGTTCTGCTTTGGCATGGGAAGAACCCTACTTTCATATATAAAATAGTATAATAAGTAAGCAAGAGAGATCAAGTCCTGGGGATATCCACAAAGAGGAAACGCTTACAACTACATTACTTTTAGTTTGATGAATCAAACTCTGTGTCTGGTGTAACACCTTGCATATCATAGTAGTGTCACGAGTGGTTTTGTGGTTTTAGCTTAAATAGAGATTAGGAAAATGAGGTCAAGAGAATTGAAGTACCAATGACCCAAACACAAGTGGTCTACCTCTGTGAATTAAACTTTGGGGGCTTCACACAGTAAATATAGCTTTGGGACTATCTCAATAATTTTGCTGGTGCAATGTCAAGAAAATTCAAACGGTCATAAGCTCTGTTCAAATACTAAAAGTTCCAAGGATTTTATGAACATGTTATGTCAATTATGAAATATTTAGTAAGGAAGAGTCATCATGAGAAGATAGGCATATTATAGTAATAGGAGAAATGAATCACAATTTTTAAGGTGTTTTTTGTTTAGATGGTCATACACTATTAGTTTTAGTCTATAGGATGTGGAACTGATTTTAAATTTACAGTTCTTAATTTATATCCTGGGGCTTTATTCATAAAATATGCCAAGACTTTTGAATTTATGGTGAATCAGAGGATTAAGAAAATTAGAACAATGGATGTATTTATTCAATAATGACTGAATTCCCATTTTGAGCTAGCCATATTTCAAAAGCTGTAAAATGAAGTGAAAAATAATCTCTGCCTCTGAGAAGATTATAATTTAGAAAAACATAAAGCAGTGGAAAATCACTGAAATTGCTGTAAAAGATGTGACCAAAGTGCTATTTTTGGGTGGTGGACAAGGGAGTTGGAAAAGGCTTCAGGGAAGGATGATTTGATTATGTACCAGTGTCTTTAAGACTGGGGAGGGGTGGTTAAGGTCTATATCATGGAGAAGCTGTACAAAGGTGGCAGAGCGCACACGTACGTAAAAATCAAAAAAGACCATGGTGGAGGACTGAAGAGGCGGAGAACTAAGTGGAAGCTACACTAACCTCCTCTCAGGACCACACTGGAATTATAACTAAGTTATAGAAAAGTCATCCTGAATAACCAACTGAACACTAGCTGGAGAGAAGCCTTATAACCAAGGACAGACAGAAGAAACCACCTCACCACAACAAGACTGGTCGGGAGTGTGAAGGAATCATGAGAGGGCTGGCTGGGTTCCCATGGGTAGTAGCTGAAGTTCCGGAGAGATATGTCAGTGGCCAGGGGTTGCCCCCTGAGAGGGCGGTCTACCCTGAACTGGGCTCTCCAGCCTACAGCACCAGAACCAGGAAAGGAATCCAAATAACATCCAGCTATGAAAAGCAGCAGGGTTTCTGTCTACCAGGGAGAGATGGCTGGAGATGCAGAGAGCCATCTTAAAGGACCAATGCATAAAATTTCACTTTCAGCCACTTACCCTGGACTCTGGCAGAGAGAAGGCAGAGTGGACTTAGAGATGTGTGAGGACAGCCTGGAATTGGTGGCTCTGGGAGAAAACTGGAAGGGTCAGCCGCTAGGATCCCTGTGCTGAATCATTTCCCATATTGCAAAAGCCATCTTTCTCAGGCAGAGCACTCCTTTTAGAATGGCATCAGCCTGAGCAGAAGCAATAGCCCTGCTCCCAGGAATTATTCTGCCCCACAGCTTAAGCCCTGCTGCTGAGGAGTACAGCTGAAAGATATTCACTGATTAGCCCTACAGAAAGCCTGCAGGCAGAGGTGGATTGCTGGGAGCTGAGACTTCAGCTAACCCTCCCCCAGGCCTTGTGCTGATAAAAGCCAGCCTTGGTGGGCAGCCTGGTTTCTTTTGCTGACCCATCACACTGACCCATCAGAGGGAGCTACATGCTGTGGATCACTGAGAGCTCCAAACAGGTTGCCCAGGACTAGTCTAAGGCAGAGTTTGACTTAGGTCTGCACCAGTCTTGCAGATCTACCTAGTACATAGAAACAAACACAAAGAGGGAGCCAAAATGGGGAGGAAAACAAAACGAAACAATGCCCAAATGAAAGAACAAGAGAATTCTCTAGAAGAAGAATGAGATGAAATGGAGGCGGGCAATTTGTCAGATTCAGCATTTAGGATAATGATTATAAGGATAATCAATAGCATGAAAAAAGATGTGGAAGCCATTAAAAAAGGACCAATCAGAAATAAAGAATGCAATATTTGAAATAAATAATACACTAAATGGAATAAACAGCAGGTTAGGTGAAGGAGAGAACAGAATCAGTGATTTGGAAGACAAGGTAGGAAAAAACCACTCAAGCAGAGCAGTAAAAAGAAAAAAAAAAAATTAAAAAATGAGGAGTGCTTAAGAAACCTTTGAGACAACATGGAGCATGACAACATCCACATCATGGGCAGATCAGAAGGAGAGGAGAGTGAGCAAGGATCTGTGAACCTATTTGAACAATAATGATTGAAAACTTTTCTAGTCTGGTGAAGGAAAAGACATACAAATCCAGGAAGCACAGAGAATCTTAAACAAGTTGAAACCAAAGAAGCCCACTCTAAGACACTTCATAATTAAAATAGCAACGTCTAAAAACAAGGAGAGGATCCTTAAAGCCACAAGAGAAAATCAGGTAGTTACCTACACAGGAGCACCAATTAGACTGTCATCTTATTTCTCAACAGAAACATTTTAGGACAGAAGGGAGTAGCATGAAATATTCAAGGTGATGAAAAGCAATAACCTACAACCAAGGCTAATTGCCCAGTAAGGCTATCAATTAAAATGGAATGAGAAATAAGGAGCTTCCCAGACAAGAAAAAGCTAAGGAAGGGAGTTCGTTAACACCAAAACAGTATGGCAACAAATGCTGAAGGTCTTGCTTTGAGAATAAGAGGAGAAATGGGGCGGGGAGGGGGGGGAGAGGAAAAGATTCTAACAATAAAATGCCATTAAATACATATCTACCAATAATCACTGTTAATGTAAATGGCTTACATGCTCCAATCAAAAGACATAGGGTAGCTGAATGGAAAAGAAAACAGGACCTATATATAAGCTGCCTCCAAGACATCCACCTCAAATTTAAAGATACATGGAGACTAAAAGTAAAGGGAAGGAAGAAGATATTTCATGCAAATAGAAAGGAAAAAAAAAAGCTGGATTAGCAGTATTTTATGACAAAATGGACTTTAAAACCAACATTATAATAAGAGACAAATATGGATACTACATAAATAAAGGGAACAATCTAACAGGAGGACATGACCCTAGTAAATATTTATGCACCCAACATAGGAGCACCTAAATATGTAAAGCAAATCTTGATGGACATAAAGGGAGAGATAGACAGAAACACAGTCCTACTGAGGGATTTTAACACCCCATTGACTTCAATGGATAGATCTTCCAGACAGAAAATCAACAAGGAGACAGTGGCCTTATATGACACTAGATCAAATGGATTTAATTGATATCTTCAGAGCATTTCACCCCAAAGCAGCAAAACATATACACTTTTCAAGTGTACATGGAACGTTTTCTGCGAAAGACCACATTTTAGGACACAAAACAAGTTTTAATAAACTTAAGAAGACTGAAATAATACCAAGCATCTTCTCTGACCACAGTGCTATGAAACTAGGAATCAATCACAAGGAGAACACTGAAAAATACCCAAAGACATGAATGCTAAATAATATGTTATTAAACAATGAATGGGTCAACATTGAGGTCACAATAGAAATCAAAAGATACCTTGAAACAAATGAAAATGAACACAACCATCAAAAAAAAAAAATCTGTGGGACACAGAAAAACTAATCCTAAGAAGAAAATTCATAGCATTACAGGCCTATCTCAAGAAATAAGAAAAAACTCAAATAAGCAATTTGACATTACACTTAAAGGAACTTGAATAAGAACAACAAAGCCCAAAGTGAGTAAAGGAAGAAAGTAATAAAGATCAGACCAGAAAAAAATAAAATTGAGTCTGAAAAAAATGATACAAAAAAAAAAAATCAATGAATTTAAAAGCTGGCTCTTTCAAAAGATAAACACGATTGACAAACCTTTAACCAGACTCACAAAAGAGAGAGAGGACTCAAATAAATAAAATGAGATATGAAAGAGGAGAAATAACAATGGCCACCAAAGAAATAGAAAGGATTATAAGAAAATATTTTGAACTATATGCCAAAAACTGGACATCCTGGACAAAATGGATGAATTCCTAGAAACGGAAAAGCTTCCAAAACTAAGTCTGGAAGAATCAGAGAATCTGAATAGACAGATTACACCTACTGAATTTGAAGCTGTAATAAAAAAAACTCCCAAGAAAGAGGAGCCCTGGAGTGGATGGCTTTACAGGTGAATTTCACCAAACATTCTGAGAAAAACTAAAACCTTTCCTTCTCAAACTATTTCCAAAAATTCAAGAGGAGGGATGGCTGTCAAGCTCAATTTACGATGCCAGCATTATCCTAATTCCAAAATCAGATAAAGGCAAAATGAAAAAGAAAATTATAGGCCTGATGAAATGAAAATGAGAAAGTATCAGTGATGAGCACAGATGCTAAAATCTTCACCAAAATATTAGCAAACCAAACACAGCAGTGCATCAAGAATATGCTACACCATGATCATGTGGGATTTATTCAGGGAATGCAAGGTTGGTACAACATTTGCTAATCAATAAATGTGATTCACTACATAAACAAAATGAAGAATAAAAACTACATGATCATATCAACGGATGCAGAAAAGGCATTTGATAAAATCCAACACCCAAGATCAAAACTCTCAACAAAGTGGGAATAAGGGAACATACCAAAACATAATGGGGACCATATATGACAAACGCACTGCCAGCATCACCATACTCAATGGGCAAGAACTACAAGCATTCCCCATAAGATCAGCAATAAACACAGAGGGCCCCGTTTTCACCTCTCTCATTCAACATAGTACTGGAAGTCCTAGCCGCAGCAATCAGGCAAGAAGAAGAAATAGAAGGCATCCAAATTAGAAAAGAAGTAAAACTGTCTTTATTTGCAAATGACATGATTCTGCACATAGTGAACCCCAAAGATTCCACCAAGAAACTACTGGAACTGAAAAATGAATTCAGCAAAGTAGCAGGATACAAAATTAACATCTAGAAATCAATTGCAGTGCCAATAATGAACTAACATAAAGGGAAATTAAGGAAACAATCCCACTCAAAGTTGCTTCAAAAAGAATAAAACACCTAGGAATAAACCTGATCAAGGATGTAAAAGAACTATACTCTGAAAATTGTAAGACACTGAAGAAAGAAATTAAAGATACAAATAAGTGGAAGCATATACCATGTTCATGGATAGGAAGAATTAATGTCATTAAAATGTCCACACTACCCAAAGCAATCTACAGATTCAATGCAATTCCTATCAAGATTCCAATGACATATTTCACAGAACTAGAACAAATATTTCGAAAGTTTATATGGAACCACAAAAGGCCCTACAAAGCAACAGCATTCCTGAGAAAGAAGTACAAAGTTGGAGGAATCATGCTACCTAATATCAAACTATACTATGCGGCCATAGTAATCAAAACACCATGGTACTGGCATAAAAACAAACACATAGGTCAATGGAACAGAAGAGAGAGCCCAGAAATAAACTCATACCTTTACTGTCAATTAATATTCGACAGAGGAAGCAAGCACATACAAAATGGTCTAAAGACAGTTTATACTACAAATGGCGCTGGGAAAATTGGACAGATAATGCAGAAAAATGAAACTAGACCACTTTCTTATACCACACAGAAGAATATATTCAAAATGGAGTAAAGACTTAAATGTTAGACGTGAAACCATAAAAACTGTAGAAAAAAATATAGGCAGCAGAATCTCGGACATTGCTCGTGGCAATATTTTATCAGATATATCTCCTCAGGCAAGGGAAACAAAAGAAAAAAGTAAACAAATGGGACTCTGTCAAACTAAGAAGTTTTCGCACAACAAAGGAAAACATCAATAAAATAAAAAGACAACCCTCAGAATGGGAGAATGTATTTTCCAATACATCTGATAAGAGGTTAATGTCCAAAATTTATAAACTACTTACAAAACTCAACACCAAAACAACAAACCAATTAAATTATGGGCAAAAGACCTGAATAGACACTTTTCCAAAGAAGACATACAGATGGCCAAGAGACATATGAAAAGATGCTCAAAGACACCTGCCATCAGAGAAATGCAAATTAAAGCCACAATGAGCTATCACCCCACATCTGTCAGAATGGTTATCAATAAATCAACAAACAACAAGTGCTGGTGAGGATGTGGAGAAAGGGGAACCCTTTTGTACTGTTGGTGGGAATGTAGATTGGTGCAGCAACTGTGGACAACAGTATGGAGATACCTCAAAAAATTAAAAATGGATCTGCCTTTGGACTCAGCAATACCACTTCAGGAAATATATTTGAAGGAACCCAAAACACTAATTCAAAAGAACATCAGCACCCCTATAGTCGCTGTAGTGTTATTTACAATTGCCAGGATATGGAAGCAGCCCAAAGTGTCCATCAGTAGATGAACAGACAAAACAACTAGGGGCATTTACACAATGGAATTCTACTGGGCTGTAAAAAAGAAGACAATTTTACCCTTTGTGACAGTATGGATGGACCTAGAGAACATTATGTTAAGTGAAATAAGCCAGTCAGAGAAAGACAAATACCATATAATTTCACGCATATGTGGAATCTAATGAGCAAACTGAACTAAGAAGCAAAATAGAGACAGACTCTTAGATAGAGAGCAGTATGACAGCTAACGCTGTGGGGGGTAGGGGGTCAAGGGGCTGAGCAAAAAGGAAGAAGGACTCATGGACACAGACAACAGTGTGGTGAGCGTGGGGGTGGAGGTGGTGAGGGGGGTAGAAAGGGACTAAATGGTAATTAAAAAAATACAATAAAATAAAAAACAACCACCCAAAAAGCCCATGGCCATTTTAGCACTATTCATCACCACCTGTTTGCTTTACTAAGCTCCATAAAGTATAGATTTGGAATACTCACAGGAAGAAAGACCCTTATTACTTACTGTTGGCTATCATGCACAAGCTGCACATATTTAGTGGTTGTTTTAATTTTATAAATATTTATCTACTTATTAGGGCCTTAATTGAAAATATCAGGTGCCACTGAGAATTCTGAAGAATACAATAAAGAAGTTATCAAGCCAATGGGTACAATACATTCATCTGTAGGCAATAAAGAAGAGCCTGTAGCTTTAGTTGTGATACAGAAATTAATTTTTAAGTAGGGCGAGGTGGTATAATATTTATAGATACCTTTAAGGTTGGCCCCACTGTTTATAGCTGCTCACATGTGCCTATAAATTCAAATATAAGGAATGTTGCAAGTGATTTTAAACTAAAATCAAGAAGGCTGACCTCTGACTTTGGCAATAGTGTCTTCACCATGCTCTGGTTCTTGCTGAGTAGCTTCCCCTTCTGATGTCTCTACGATGGCATCTTGGACAATGGTTGGATTGCCAGAGGCTAGTCGCATGTAGTATTCTTTACTGTCATAACTTATGGCTCTTCTGTACCTAGCAGGTTTCTAAGAAATAACAAGAGAAAAGAACTCAAATAATTATCTTCAAGAATTAAAATATAAGCTTCCCAAGAGAAGGCATGATGTCAAGACTTTATGATTCACCTTTTTCAAAGGGATTTTTAATAGGTTTTTCTATATACAGTAAATCCATAGATTTTTGGGTTGTTTATTTTTAAATTCCATTGATTTTTAAAAGACATATAAAATGATATTAACAGTTTTGTTCTTCCTGAAATAGAAATAAATCATCTCTAGTGAAATAATTTCTCCATGTTAGTATAGTACAGCCTCACTGATGTATCAGAAAACCTTCCTAATCCAGTAGAGTGAAGAGAATGCCCAATGTTGGAGAGCATCAGGTCCCAAGAGATGTTTAGTCTGTGAGGAGCCTGGAACTTTGCTTCCACCCCAGTAAAGTATATAGGTCAGTCCTCAAGGGCTAGCCATTCAGTTGCAGTCTTCCATCTGTTTACTCCAGATATTTGGAGGTAGAGACTCAGGACTGCCCCGTTCTTTTGCATATTCCCAGGTCTCACGGGAACTCTGGAAATGGCCCAAACCTTCAGAGAGTCCTGACCTAACATGGAATCAACCAGCTTCAGGTCCAATAGTGCTCTCTGGTTAGTCTGCCATTTTGAGCTAACATCTTCAATTTATTAAAACATCCTCATTGTTTATTGTGCAGGAGAATGTGACCCATAAACTAACTAAAAGTATATCAAGAACGTACGTAAGTCCATTTTGAAAAATAAACTTATTACCTAGAAACATTAGAAAAAATTGATTTTTTCGCATGAAATAGCATTTTTCAAGGATAATTAATATTTACCCTAAAACAGGTTCTCCAATTGACCTAAACCTGTTTGTTTTACATAATACAATAGAAACTGTCTAAAATTTTTTTACAAAAATGTAAAACTGGAGGGAAAAGTTTGTATGTACAAAGGTTCCTCAATCAGAATTATACTCAGACTTAGGATTAACAATTAGGAAAAAGATGGCATTTGAGACATGGTTTAAAATGTTCCCTTTGTAAACATTATTTTACTTCTCCTTTCCTATGAATAAGAGTAAGTAATTAAAAATATCCTATAAGCCTATTTTTCAAACTCAGGTAGTCAATACATATTGTCTATGACAATGCTTATTTCAAGCAAGACCTTTTTTAAAAAAGATTTCAAACTGAAGTAGAACACGTGTCCAGCTGGTTGGAATATAAAATCATATATCAATTTTCAGATAAAAAGATACCTATCTAAAGTCACACTGCCATTCCTTTAACTTCAGGCAGAGTCAGGGAATAAAGAGAGCCACAAGCTAGCTAAAGAATGATATGCCCAAAAGGAAACTGAAATCTATTACATAACATAGGAAAGTATTAAGATGATGTAAAATAATATTACAATTATGGAAAGATCAATTTGATGAGTAAACTAATGAGAATATTGCAATATTTTAGAAATGAAATAAAGGTAGCAAACTTTGCACTATCACAAATCTTCTACATGAGGTATAACTGTTACCTTCAACTCAAAATTGATCATTTTTAAAAAGATGAAAGCAGAGTTAGTGATGGGCAAGACAATGAATTAACACGTGGGACATCTACAGATTTAAACTTGGAAACATAGTCATTTTCCCTAAATATCTTGGGGTATATTTCTGTCTTATAAAGAACTACATTTTCCCGTGTACTAAATTATATACAGAATCTTCCAGGAACAGAAAAACAATTATAAATTTTTAACAAATTAAAATAAATTTAAATTGTATTCTGAAAAGTGATCATATACTCTTACTACATAATTTTAAAAGAGGATATCCTTGCATTCTCAAAATACATAGTTTGTTATCTAGAAAAATGAATAATTGAAAAAAAAGTTGAAAGTGTCAGGCTGCCCATTACTAACATGCGTCAGAACTTGTTAGTTTACATATGGAGCCATACGCATTTTACGGTGAGAGCAATGAATATTCCGCCTGTTAGTGAGCAGCACACAGACCCTAGGAAGCCAATTAGAGCAAAGCCAAGAAAGACTACAACAGCTCTCAGCATGAATGACACCAACTTTTCAACTCTAAGAAACTTACAGGAAGAGCAAATTGAAAGTCAATCTTTCAAGTTAGTCTAATCTACCATGCACTAAAAACAAAACAAAACAACCCCAAAAAGAACTCCGCAAGTGTTTTGCATTCTTTTATGGTAATTTGTATTTTACCTTTTGAGGAATGATATCATCGGGTGTCTCAGGTTGTTTACTTGGGATCTCAGACTGAAAACAGGGTATTAAGTATAAATATATCAGAAAAAAACATAAACAACAACACAAAAAATAAAATTTTCTTGAGGATTATATGGAATATGGAACATGTACTTGCTCAAAGAAAATCTTCAGGATATCCTAAGCTGCTTGAAATAATCACTGAGCATCCTGTGATTACTGTCTCAATTATCAAGAGTAGTTTTAGAATGAAACTAAAATTCTCAAAGCTACTGAATAGGAGATACTTAAAAATTACACAGACACAACTTCAGCACATGTGCCATCGTCATGAATGATTTACATGCAACTCTTTATATGGCTTCAAAAGGAAAACACAGGATAACAGAATCTAGCTGTTATCTTCCACCTATCCCTCACTGTGCTTATCCCCCAGATCTGTTTTGTAAGAGAAGCAACTGGTTTAATTATATGATACCCCTACACCAAAGATATCACTAAGAGCTTATTGTTTAACAAAAAAAATCCTCCCATAGAAGTCCAAGGTCCTACTTCCTTCATAGCAAGCCCAGAAAGGCTGAAAGCAGAAGGCAGACAGAAGCATCAGCCTCCAAACCAGTAATTTTTCATAAAGAGTAATTTTAAAGAATTAGGGGGCTGCTTTATATTTTATACTCAGAATAAAATCCTGATTAACAAGATGGAAGCTTCTGTTGAGCTATAGCATGTGGCATATGCAGGTAAACACACAGAGAGCTACAGACAGACAATAATGCATCCAAGAACTGCTGCCAATTTTTCTTCTTTTCATGGTTTATATCTGAAGATAGCTACTATCTTTCCCTACAGTAAATATGAGCAGGCAAAATGCTTTCATAGATGTTTGCTTCCCTGGGCAAAACAAACACTGGACTACTGGGCATACTTTGAAATACCTCACACGGTTTCAGCACACACTTTCCGCCCTCCCCCACAACAAAGCAAACTTTAAAAGCATACCTTATATTGAAGAATAATCTTTAAAATATACATGCATGTTCTCTATTTTGATAAGAATTTGGGCTACATGAGTGTATACTACACATCTGTTAAAACTCACTGAATGATATACTTAAGATAAAAAAAATTATAAAAAATATTGAACTCTGCTGACATGCATGTGGAGGATTCTGCAACTCACTTGAAATTCCTAAAAAAAAAAAAGAATGCTGGATAGATGTGATAGGCCAATACAGCAAAATGGACCAATTACTATTGTCAAGCTCAACTCTGCTATCCACCATATATCCCCCAACCAGGCTGTGGGCAAGGTCTGACATGCACACTCTTGATTTTCTCTGCAGCGTATGACACATGAATTAAATCAGCAGCCCTGTGTCATAAGTGCTCACTGACCCACTGACTAACTGAAGTTCTCATTTTCTTAAATGGTAGCAAGCATTCAATAGCTAAGATACATGTTATACCAATAATTTCAGTATTACTTCAGCTCTTTCTTTTACATTATTGTTATAATTATGTTTATATAGAAATCTCAATTTCTCAATGTCAAAATTTCTATAATAATATTTTAGTTCCTTTACTTCAAATTTTTCTATAATGCTAGTAACAGAATTTCCTGAACGAGTTGCTTAGTTTCTCTGAGTCCTATGACATCTATATATTATATAAAAATATACATGGAGGCAGCCATAAGAGATTCCCTTAATTAGAAAAGGAAACTCCCAGAAAGTTTTTTACCCTTCTGCCCCAAGCAGCCCAACATTAATAGGTAGACGCTGAGGTTTTTACTCCAATGATATTTACAAGAAGAGTAAATTTTGAGGTTATTTAATGGCAAAACATGTAATCTTCCTTCCTTCCATAGGATTCAAGGTAATAAGACAATTTGCTTATAAACAACCAGATTTTATATTTTCATCTCCTAGGCTCACATCTTACCAATATCTATAACTGATATTACCACTTAAATATAGAATTATACTGTAATTTAGTTTAGTCGTTTCCATTATGAAAATATCCCCTAAGGAAAGTCATGGTACAGAGAGGACAAATTATTTTCATGTAAGAATATAGAATTTTCCACACATACCAATTTTTCTCAGGAGACAACCATTATCACTGCTGCTTTTTAAAAATAGTTTTAGCTTAGAAATTTTCAAAGCTTTAGAATCTGTGGCAAATAAAACACTAAAATATGTTCTATACTCTATAAACAAACATCCAATTTAAAAATAAGAAATAAAAGTTTAAAAATAAGAAATGAAAAGAAAATACACTAATTATCAAGGTTTAAGAAAAAGCTTCACTGACTAAGAAAAATCCCTTGTTTCATTTCTAACACATCGAAGATTTTAATCATCACTGTATTCTTTCAGTTTAAGCAAAGGAATATGAAAGTAAATGTTACTTAGAAACAATCATTATTCTTAATCAATAAGGCAAATAATCAAACCACTTGCCCTTGTTCCAGATAAAGCCTACTCCCCTTTCAAGAGGTTTCAAAAGCAATTTTTAGGTTGGCACATACCTGTTACATTGCAAAAAGTACTGACTATATTTTACAAAAATTCATGCAGGAGGGCAGCACATTTATAGGAGCCAAAAGGGAAGAAAGATTAAACTCTACTTCTGGGAGAAATGTTTTAATACAATTCAGGGTGGAAGTGGATTTACTATGAAGCAAATAAAGCTTAAATTTAACAGCCCTCACTTCCCATGGGCTCCTTTCGAAACCCCGGATGCAGGGCCGGACCTAGTAACTTTGTACTCCTTTTCTAATAGAGCCCTCCACCCCGCAGGTTGTATAAACTTCAGGCCCCATAAAATCTGGCTTTAGTCATTTGAGTGGAAAAATTTCAGAATTAGGAAAATTCTATAGAATGAATAAGAAGCAATGGATAAAATCTAAAGCTTAGGAAGAGAGAATGTTTGTAGTCAGCTCAATCAAAATTTATTAAGTTCTAGGTACTCTGCTAGCATTAGAAAGACAAAGCCTAATACGTGGTTTCTGTCTGAAAGCAATACACTATTTACCGATGTCACAAAACATCACACCAGAACCTTTTCTTTTTCAAAAATGATTCAACTTCTGGAGAACTGTCAACCTACACTCATTATATATATTACTCCACTACTTGGAACTCTGACCTAGACAGACAGAGTTCCTTAACTTTTCTAGGCTTCTATTTCTCATCTGAAAAACTGGGATGAGAATACTGACTATACTTCAAGGGCTGCTAGAGATGTAAATAAAACTGTATTTGTAAGTGTTCACTCTTCTTTTTTAATTTCACAACAGAAGTCAGTGGGATAGCAGTTGCTTCTAGTTTTTGGAATTTCTTTGCTGTCCACATTGCCAGATTGCATATTCCATAAAACAAAAGTGGATATTTAATGTCATGTTAAATCTACAAAAGTTTTCAAACTAGGAAAACCAAACTAATTATTCTTTTAGTAAATTTCATCCTAGCAGACAAACCTAGACTTGGGCATGAATTCTGTATTCTGTAATCATCTCCTCTATCCAGCTGTTCTTTCCTACTTTCAAAAGTATCTCCTGCCTTATATTTCCTAATATGTAATCCATTTGGTTAAACACTAAGTTCCATATGATATATATCTATTTCTGAGAGTGTCTGTTTAGATTTCATAGCCTGGTGAACTCCTCTGCATAGGTAAAATGCTGATGATATATTCAAGTTTCAGTGTAAACTCTAAATAGGTTATTTTATTTTTACCTGATATAGAAAATCAAATATATGTCTGTAAAATAAATGACACTATAAAGGAATGGGTAAGGTAAAATAAATGGTTATATAACTTAGAAAGTATATGTCTCAGTGAAATATAAATAGTGAGTTATTCACATATTTAAGAGAGTATACTAACAGGGTTTGGCAAACGTAGGTTTACAGTTGTTCATTTGGAAAATAATACAATAATTAATAAATAATACAAGAATAAACTGTTTCATATACTTATCAACTGTAATCCCACTTTTGCTCCACTTTGTACTTTAGTATTCTTGAATGTATTCAACATAAATGAGTATCAATTCAATAAGAAGTATGTTATCAAATCAGGCTTAAATTCTTACTTATTTGGGGGAAAAGATGAAAAATTAGAGATTATATTGCTGGTTTGCTATGAGAAAAATAGGTGCTAGTATAAAGCTGAAAAAATATGGGTTTAATTTTCTCACATACTGTCCTGGTATTAAAAATTATATAGCATTTTAAGTTACAACTGCACCACATATGGCATTCTTGATAGAACTGAATAGCTTTGAGAACAGGAGACTTTAGAGAGCGATCTTAAAAAATCGTTAAGTGACATATATATTAGCACGTCTATAACCTACATTCTAAGTAGCATCAGGACAGCGCTGTAATCAGTGAGTACAAGTAAATGAAGTCAGGGATTCTGCAGAAGAAAAAAAAATTGCAATAATGCAAATAGCCTAACATTATAAGATCTGAACTACTTACTAGAAGACCCATGTTCCAAGTCTCCTTTATAAATCTTAGTTTTGAAATGAAGTTTTTAATAAAATATAACAAAACTTAACACTGGGCAAGTAGTTGGACTTTACGGCCTCTCAGATTTCTATTAACCAAATACTCAAGAAGAACTACTCCAGTATGTTCTTCAGTGGATGACTCTTTGTAGTGATAGGAGTTTCTAACTGGGAATAGGATTTACACTAGATTTATTTAAATACTTCATTTTAGAGGCAGCTAAAAACTAGGGTGAAACAAAATATGAAAAATATCCCCTAGTAACTTTTCAGTTTAGGGATTAATTAAGCATAGGTTGGTCATGTTCTTGGGGAAGGGGAGAATCTTAGAATGCTTTTCCAGACTATCTTTGTAAAAAGTCAGAATAATTTTTTTGAATATTTAAATTAAAGGAAAACATGAGAATCTTATGTTTATCAGTAAGAAATATGGGTTTAAAAAAAAATCATGAAACACGTGACTAAAAGTCAGGTGTTCTCAGAGCTGCCCTGTCCATTACTGTAGCCACTCTTTGTATGTGGCTCTTCAGTTCACGAAGTGCATCCAGTCTGAGGAAAGGTGTACTTTCAAGTATGAAATGCACCCTGCATTTTGAAGACAAAGTACAAAAAAGTAAAATACCCCAAAAATAATGTTTTTATGACTGGTCACACATTGGCACAATAGAATTAGGAGACTGGATGAAATTACCTGTGAAATCCCCTTCCAATTCTGAAGCTGTGATTCCATGACAAAAGTAAATTCTAAGGAGGAAGCCATTATTCATTTTGTAGGCAAAGGATTATTTTTGGACACTGAAGAGCTGAATTACTATTTAGAACTGCTATGAGGATTTCACAATTAAATCCAGTGGATGTCATAGTCCTGTGTTTTCTTAAATTTGTAGTGACTTTATTGGGAGAGAGAGTGTTTTCCCATATGTAAATACATGATTCCTAAATCATTATCAGCTCAGACAAATGTTTTTTTTGTGTGTGTGTGAAAAATCCTAAATGAAGGTTTGAGAAGTATAACTTGTCTATATAACAAGGAACTCAGAGGCAAATGGTGTGTTTTAAATACATGGAGTTGGTGAAGCTTCTTAACATAACTGGGAAGATCTATACGTTCAGGCTATTGTTCTTTAGCTACTCTTGACATTTTGTCAAAGACTATTGCTTAGTATCAATATTCGTTTTATTTACTTAACACTCATTCATGTAATGCTTACTTTGTGCCAGGTACTATTCTAAGTACTTTACTAACTTTAACTAACTTAATGCTCCCTCCTAACAGCTTTTGAATTTTCATGTAAAAATTTCTAAGGGTTTCATGTGAAACCCTTATTTTCTCCATGTTAGGCATAAGGGAACAGAAACCTGAAGAGGCTGAATGGCCTGTTCTGAGTCACCGGCAGGTGGAGGGGCAGAGGCAGGTTTGAAGTCCAGGCCGTCTGGCTGCAGAGTCTGTGATCTAAACCACTTCACTATGATGATGTCTCCTGTTCCACTGCTGCATCTTTTACTCCACTGCCACCACCTTGATGTTATCAATTTAATATATTATATTGAACTTTCACAATTAGGTATTTTAGGTAATTGACCTAATAAGGAAAGATGCTTACAAAAAAGAAAAAAGTAACTTGAAAGCACTATCACAAACATTTAATTCTGCACACTCACCGCCACACTTGTCTCTTGTTCTGTTTCTGGCATGTAAGGGTAATGGTTATAAAACATATCATTTCGCACCATTTTCTTCCTCATTCTGCAGGGCCCTTCTGTCATCTCCAACATCCATTTGTCCAGATGGGAACCGATGGGGGGACCCCACAACCCTCGCTCCCGCAGCAGTTCATACTCGATTTGGCACCACTCTTCTGTCACGTACTTCAAGGCATTTTGCTGACGCTGAGCGGAAAGGGTGCAGGTTGGTTTTTGAGCAAAAGCGGGAGTAACAATTAAAAGTCTACAAACACCTTAAAACCAAATTAATATCTGAAAATGAAACCAATCCTTATCATTTCAGTCAATATATAAATTTCCACTTGTTTATGGTTAAAGTAAGCTACCGTTTTTTTGAAAAGGTGGGGTTTTGTGGTGGTGCATGGTGATTATTTTAACACCAAGTAAATGACCAGGTGTGTAAGTGCAGGACGTGAGTGCAGCTGAACCGAGAGTTGAAGGAACTATGTGATTAGTGCACAGAAAGACAGTAATATTACTTAAGAAAATATGTTGAAATGGTTAGTCCAGTGTGAGTGAGTATAAACATGGCAATTTTAGGAGGAATCCACTCCCACCCTAAAATTGTAAAGCAGCTACCAGAGCAAATAGGAGAAAATCTAGGAAATCATATTAAAAAATACATTGCCAATACACCAGATTACTGACAAGCTTTGTATCATTTCCAAAGATTTTAGGTAAAGAATATAAACATGAAGCTCTGATAGGGAACTTCACCTAAACATTTTTAACAGTAGATGGTTATAAGGAACTTACTTAATGATTCATTGAATATACATATACAACCTAAGTCTAAGAATAAAAATCTATACAACCAATAGCTGACTGAATGAATAATCATAAAATTCCATGATATCATATCATGTGTTAAGGGGGGTAGCAGAATTCCCTATAATAACTAATTTAGTGTTATGACGATAAAATATTAGCAGCTTATCATTCAGAAATCTTTAATAGACTCCCCCAAAGAGCTGTTTTAAAAGTAAGATATTTAGGATTAAGCTATAAAGTAACAATCAATTCATCAAAAAGCTTTCACTGAATTTATTTTTTACTGACATAATCACCAAGCACCAGCAATAAAAAAAACCTTCGTTTTTAGTCCTTTATGTTTTTAGAATTTTAAGAGGCTTCTCAGTAACTTTCATGCATATTTTCACAATCTCCTTCATAAGTCTGAAAGACAGGCATCTGTATTTTATTTTAATTTTTAGGAATAATGCTGTATGTCACTCCTGAATGTCAACAGGATTCCGCTGTGCTGATTTCAAATTTACTGATGTTTTTTAATGTAGTTTGCCTTTAGGAAATTCAGAATTTCTTTCTTAAAATCATCAGCCAAAGTAGCTATTGGCAGGGATAATTAAAATCATCTAACAGTGAATGCAGTTTCGCAGCTTATCCTTAAAATGGGTAGGAAAGTATCAGAAGAAATAGTCTTTTCCCACTCAAGCAATGCAAAACAAACCATTATTGTGATTATGAATTCTTACCTCCTGATATTCCTTATACTGTGTGTCCACTAAGTCACGAACAACAGCGATATGTGTAAACATCCACTGGGAAATCTCCTGACAATGGATGGAAAAAGAAGTTTAATAATTCACATATTTCCTGGAAAAAAAATGAGTTAACTATCCTTGATATTACCGCTGAACAATTAGTTAAAATTCTGTTAAAGACACCACTATAAATAAACACAAAAAGACAATGGAAGATTACTTACATGATGAAACTAACGGAGGATGTGTGCGGAACACAAAAACTCTTCCCCTGCCCTAGCCCTGCGCCCCTTCCGGGAAGCGCTTGCTGCCCAGCTTGCAGGAATGCTGCCAGTACCTTCAGGGATCATCTCCGCTGCAGAGAGCGGCAGGGCACCCCACATCCAATGACTGCTTGATTTGAGGATAAGCAGGGGGTAAGCCATTTCACATCATACAGGTCAACTCTGACAGACCATTTTGACTGCTCAAGTGCTACTTAGGGTGGCTGAGGCTGTCCCTGGACCTGCGCTGTAGCCTGACACTTTCCGGTGACCAATCCTGCTTCCATCTCCCACACGTAATGACCACAAGGGCACCCCAGTAAACTCCAGCACCCCAGTCTCCATCTCAGAGTGTGCTTCCTGGAGAACCCAAGCTGACACATGGAATGAAGGGTACACACTGTTTCTCTCAGACCCTTTCCCAATAAGACTATGGGGTGGGAAAGGAAGTATGATGAGGAAGAAATCAACACTGACGTAGATGAGTTAAAAAAATCAGTCACAGGTATACACAATAAGATTTAAAAAAAAAAAAAAGCCATTCTGCTTTTGTTCTGCTATTGCTTTAAATTTATAATTATCAGTAACAAAATTATTGAAAGTTTGTAAAAATTACCCATAGTCTGATCATAAATCAATATATGAATCTCGTCTTATGTTCATTTATAAAATGGATGTACATACACAATATAATGCAATTTTTTTAATAAAATGGGAGAAGTTCCCATAATGTGTTATTTTTCTCTTCTAAAGCAAAAATGCAGAAAAGTTCATTTCAAATCATTTGCTTGTACATGTTAAGTGTGTTATAAAAACATTACAACGCAACATTGAAACACACATTTCTAATATTATCATCAATGAAACTAATGAGTGTACCTGGGTGGAAAGACTGTGTTTATTGAGACCACTTTCTTTTCGATTCCTTCTCGATCCTGTCAACTTGGAAAGACCAAAGCCGCTGCTTACTCGGGACAGCTTGGATTGGGTGGTGGGCATTAAAGCTTCTCCTCGACTTATGCATTTCTTTTCATGGGCTATGAAATTAAGATTCAATTATTTTACAATTTCTCCATGTATTTATTAGTCTTATTTTTAATACTTTTTAATCATGGTGACAAACCACAATTCTGTAGTAATCAAAAGCAGCTTACAGTACAGACAATCATTTTCTTAGCTATTGTACATTTACTTATTGGTGGCCTTGGGTAAGGATAGCTACAGTTGACAATTATACCGGTTGAATTTACATTTGGTTGAAACTTCATAGCCCTGCAGTAATATGCAAATTTAATGAAATCTGTTTCAGTGTTAATAACAATTCACAATCCTCTAATGAAAAATCTTTGGCACCTGGTATACTTTGGAACTTAGAATGTTTTGAATTTTAAAAGGGCAATGAATAGTCTAAATATTATGTATGTTTATTCTAAATATTATATAATACTACCACAGGGTCTACGGTGATGAACCACAATTTAACACATTAACATTTCTACACAAAATTCATGAATATTCATACCAAGCAGAATAAATAAAGATAGGTTAGTTTTTGCTACCAAGTGAATTTTGGGACCAAAATAATGACAAAAATTGGGTTTTCAGGGTTTTTAGAACTTGAGAGTTAAAGATGAGGAACTGCAGACTCATAGTCAAGATGATGAGCATACTAAAGCTGTGAGCAGTATATTATATTCTGAACTCAGAGATGCCTGATATACAACATACCTTAGATTTTTCTAAAAAAATCTGAGAAGAAAAGCCTTATCTTGGCATAATCTTTCTAGAATGGATTATACTGTATTGACTTTCATCTCTACTGCTGTCGAAATAGCCTTTTGCAAATGTTTTCATTACAAATCTAAAGTATATCCATATAAAACAGCCATGTGTAAATCTCTTCATCACATGATCTCTGCAGACTTTCTCACCCAAATGATTCTGCCAGCACTTCAAACCAGCTTCTTCAATGAGCGGCCTTGCTATAGCTATATCCACATGGCCCCTTTCATTCACTGGTAGAGTGACTTTGAAAAGCTCCTCCAAGGCTTGTTTCTTACTATGTATCAATTCAGTCCAAACTCTATTGACAGCTTTTAGGAGAAGCTGACGCCCTAGGAAATGGGGGGTGGGGGGGGGAAAGACAATTGATCAAAAACACAATAAAAAGTTAGTATTTTTCCTCATGAATTTCATCTAAGAGTTTCAAGTATAGTACTTGTCAAAAGAAAAAAAAAATGCTTCATATCCTATAGAGATCAGTAAAAGGGATTATTCAGGAACCAAAAATGTGGTTGGCTACTTGGTAAACTTAAAAGAAAAAAACCTTTATGTTCATGTGGAAGACTGCATTTTTATTTATAAAATTGGAAATCATATACGTATTTCATTATCTAGCTTCTCTTTATAAAAAGAAAGAACATATCCCTCACTTAAAATTTTTAGACCTCAATATTTAAGGTAAGCTCAAAATATTTTTTTTTAAATTTACTTTCTTTTCTGTTCCATGAAGGGATATAATTAAAAGGGTAAAAGGTTTGGAGCGGATGATTCATAATGCACTGATTCATAATAGTGTATTAGTATTCTGGTTAAAATGAAATACCTAATGAAACCAGAGAAAGATTTAATTCTCACCCTTCTCATTATACGTATGGGGAGTTCTGAGATTCAGGAAATGGTGCAGTGCAGAGTGACTACTGTCAAGTGAATGATGCTCAGGAAGCCCTTCAACGGGGGGTTTAAGCTTTTTTTAAAGTTGTCCTTGAATATTTTTCAAAAGAAAAAAAAAATTTTTAAAAAAAAGTTTTTGCTATTAAATTCCCTCTTGGTTTGGACTCTTTGCTAATTTGTCTGACCCTGTTCCACACCAATCTTCAGCAAGCATCAGCATTAGCTGGAGGTCTACTCAGAGCTGGTCAGAATTTCTGCCTCAGTAGATCTGAGTGGGGACAGAGGATCTGCTTTTCTAACAAGTTCCCAAATGATGCTGATATTGCTAGTCTGAGAACCTTGCTTTGAGAACTAATGTTCTTAACTGTCAGTTCTTTGAGGGGTACGGGGTGGGGGACGAAAGTCATCACCATGTCCTCAGTGTCTGGGATTCAAGAACTTTTGGTGAAAGACAGAATAAGTTAATGCTAAAATGATTGAAAGAATGAGTGCTGGACCTCCAAAGCATAAAATCTTACGTAAAAGTACCTACCACACTATACTGCTGGGGAAACAAATGCAATTGTAATTATCTAATCTTTTTTACTAAACAGTGTGGTAATAGGAAATCAATCCACCCAAAGACTTTCATGCATAATACAAAATCAGTAGGAAAACTAAATTAAAAAGAGAATAAACAAAAAAACGATAGTACTGACAACCTGTCTCAGACAACATTTACCTCTAATGTAATATGCCTAACTCTTTGAACAGGCAGCTCTCTTTATGGTAAGTGCCAAATTAGTATCTGACCTATTAATTATGCGAATGTAAATATCATTAAGTCTCCCAGTGTTGCTACAAAATGTTGAGATCAAGCAGCATTAGCGGTTAGTGGTTTTGCCATCTTGGCATAGAACATGCATAGCCACATGTTGGTATATATTGGTGGGCATATCAGTGTATCTATAGGTATGCCCTGCTGGAAGACTGGTTGTCAATGCTGTTAATTAGTAAGTGAGAAGGAAAAGGGGAAAAAAATTGAGGTACTCACCTTCACTAATATCTTGGCTGTAACCACCATCTGGTTCAATGTCGGAGGGGATCATAATGTGCCATGTGGTCATGCGGGCTTCTGCTTCCAGTCCAAATCCATCCACGTTGCTGAAAAATTAGTCAGTTTAAACTGTATGAAGAAAACGACTGTAGCTAAGAAACTCTAATAACTAAAGCATCAAGATGAACATCCTAATATCCAACATGCTTTTTGATTAATATTTTTACCTGAAAATTACAAAAAGTTCATTAAAGAACATTCTCTTCATAGGCCTGTGTCCTACTGCACCACTCTTTGCTTCAGCAGCAGTTAAGTACTTGCAATTTTTCAAATGTGTCATATACTTTCTTCCCTCTGAGCAATCACATAGATGGCTCTTTCTTCCTACATCATTCTTTCTTGACCTCTTAAGGGGGTTATCCCCCTCCTTGACCATGTGCAAGATGCAACTCAGCAGGTCTTTCTCCAAGATTAGGGGCTCCTGCTACATGCTCCCAAAGCACCTTGCTTCTAGCTTCTAGAAGAGCACTCAGCACACCTGACTTGTCTTGCTAGTTAACTGTCCTACCCTTGAAGACTGCATGCTCCAAGACCCTGACACAGGGTCTCTCTTGTTCACATCCTGGTCAGTAATTCAATGCCTGGATACCAGCAGACATTAAAGAAATATCTGTCAAAGCAATCAATGGAAAAATACTAATTTCATCCATTTAGTATATAACATTGTATTTATTCATTGCATTCTTTTCTTTTTATTCCTCTTAACTTCCAACAATATGTGTTTTATTTACTTGAAAAGCAAATTTACTTTTTAAAATGACATATGTGACATTTGGTGATTAATGAAAAATTTAAAGATACAGAAAATTAAAGGAAATTACTCATTTCATTGCAAAAATGCATCATTTGTCTTTATCTTTTACCTTTTGCATGAAGTTTTAAATAAAACTGAGATTAAAAGAAAAAGAAATGTTACTAGCAATAAAAGTAAAACAAAGTCCTGGTGAAATAACATCAAAGACTATTCAAGGTGGCAAACTGAACCTAAAGGAGTTACCTTCCAACATGTAGATTAATAAGGCAGTGAGCCAGACAGCTAATGAATTCTTGATCATGGTTCCCAGGTCCCAGGATCAAGTTCCTGTTTACAGTCAGGACCCTGAGTGAATCAAGGAGAGCTACTTGCTGTGGGACAGTTTTGTGTGCCCGTGAAAACTGGTACAAGATGGTCCTATTGAGGCAGTGATAAACCGCATCCAGCGACAATCCCTGTGATCTTCTCTTTGACTAAAGATGAGAAAGAGACTTTGTTCAGTAAAGTGGCCAAACATAAAAGATCTGCTTATCATTCACACATGAACAGTTATTCAGTTTATTATGTACCAGATAACATGCTAAGTAGTGGGGTGCTAAGTTAAAAAATATAAAGTTTTTGCTATTATGGGGTTCAGAATCCAGGAGATACTTTAATTTAATGAGATGAGTGTTGTGTAAAAATATATCAGTCCTTGACGAGAGCTGGTGACACTTCGTGGGGCAGAGCAGCCTCCCCAATAACACGAGGAAGTGCCGTCAGGGCAGCCTTCTACTGCACCAGTTTTGTTGGGGTGAATGATCTCCACTCAAAATTACTGGAAAAAATTACCTAAAGTTTTTAGTAAAAAACTTTGAGTGTTCCAGTATCATACCCTCACTTGAGAGCTTTTCTGTTTGGCTTAAATACAAATTTAACACTTAAAAGAGTTCTCAGGCAACACACACACACACACACACACACACACACACACACACACACAAAACCTATGCACCATAAGCTAATAAAACACGGTAATAGTATTGCCTACTCTCTACATCATGTGTTGAATAATATTAATCACTCATGCCAAATCAGGCCAGCACTCCTTAGTCAAAGGTACCACCAACACACACTAAAATATTATCTTCAAAGGAACAAGGACTACAATGGACTTTGTAGAGATTCCATTACAAGAAGAGTCCTTTGATATCAACTCTTCATGCTCTGTTAGCTTTTATACACATATGTATCATACTATAAAAAACTTACCAAGTTTTATTAACTTAAATTATTTAAATTAAAAGGAAACTATCTGGCTACCCAGGCAGCAAACAGCAGTACCTGTGGGGAGATAATGAGAGCCCACAGCTTGAGAAACCCAGACACCCAGATCATAAGGAACACAACAGTGTCAGTGGGTAAGGGGGAAAAGGGTTACAGGTCTACATTTTTTTATTCAGTTTTAATAAGCTAAGTTTTATATTAAATGTTAACTTTTATTATCTGTATTAGTTTTTCAATTAGAAAACATGTAATCTACAAGTAACAGTGACAATGATTACCTGTGCAATTAGTTGAATTATAAAGTCTATGAGAAGTTTAGATTCTTTGTTGAACATGCCCTGCCAAAGCTTGTCCACCACACGTTGTGTGAAGTAAAACACATTGTTCACCAATACCTGGTAGCTTCCTCCACTGGTAATAGGTAGAGATGCATCTTCCCCTAAATTCCAACAGGAAGAAAATGTCTAAGAAAATTGTTATCTACCAGCATAAGACAAGATCCTCAAACAAATCAGGCTAAGGCAAAAATGAGTTCATCTACTGCACTGAGAAATAAGACCAATAGCTCTTACGTTCTGCTCTAAGGAAATGTTCATGGCTAGAAATCATGGTAAACATTGGAAGAAATAACTTCTGCAGGATAGTTACAGATTGAGGCTGTGAAGTCTCTTATTGCCTTAAGACAGTTTGTGATAAGCAAACAGCTCTTCAACTTAAACCATGAGTGAAAGATGATCTTCATTTCAGAGAAAAGTTAAGTCAGTTCCTTAGTGGTAAATTGATTCTGTAAACTAATAAGGGTAAAACAAACCATTAAACAAAACCCTCAATTTTGGAGTAAATCTTTAATAGTGATGAAACAATATAGGCAGAAGAGACATTCAGAACTGTGAATAATAAAGTACAGTTAGTGTGGTGGTGCCAAGAGCTGCCTTTCACCCCCTCCATGTCTGCCATAAGCATTGTCTCTTTTGTAAAGCTACCTCAGTGTCTTCAGGTGCTTGCTCTGTACACACTGCTTCTACTGTGTCAGGGTTAATTCTCCGAGCTCCTCCTCCTCCTCACCAGAATGCCCCCTCTAAGCCCATCCTTTTTAGGAATTCTAGAGTCTATGCTGGGTGATTATTCCCACCTAACTCTAAATTACCACAGTATGCAAAACTCTTCATTTTGTGTTTTGATGTAGTAAAAAATAATATTACATAAATAGTGCACAAGTGATAAACACAAAGTTTGACTTCACGTCATGCTTTGAAAGTTGTTTGTTAAGTCAGTACTAAAGATTTCTTGGCAAATTACTTTGCAAAAAACTGGTAATTTAATAACATGGAGGTTCTATGATTAATACTATTACCAGGAACTCAAATAGCAAATATACTGAATCATTACTTTTCCCTCTTTAAATTTGATCCTTGTTTTACATATAAATATCAGCTCTTCTCTGTACAAATTTTGTACATTTATTGTTACTAGATAGAGACATTCAGAAAAAATATTTAATGTGTCTTCAATTTATGGAAGCAATCCTAAAGAATAACAAATACATACTTATGACTAAACAATTCCATTCATAGGTATACACTCAACAGGTATGTATAAATACTGCATATGCAAAGTGGGGAAAAAGTAGGTTTACAGTTGTTCATATGGAAAATAATACAATAATTAATAAATAGTACAAGAATTTCACATACTCACAACTGTAAACTTATTTTTGTCATACCCGGTAGATGTGACTCACTTGAACAAGAATGCTTATAGCAGCTTTATTTTTAATTGTCTCAAACTGGAAATTACCAAATGTCCATCAATAGTAAAATGGGTATATTTAGTATTTATGTGATGGAACACTACATAGCAATGAACTCCTGCTACGTGGAACATGAATAAATCTCACAAATACAACACTGAGTGTAAGAAACTAAAAAGGATATATACTGTGTGATTCCATTTACACAAAGTTCAAAAGCAGGCAAAATGCATCTGCTGTTTTAGAAGTTGGGACAATATAGTGAGTCATAACTGGGTCAGGGAGAAGGGGAGTTTCTGGGGGTACTGGTAATGCACTTCTGAGAGGTTTTATACAGGCATGTTGTCTGGGTGATAATTTATGGAGCTCTACATTTCTAAGTATCACAATGAAAAAGTTAATGTAAAAAGTATTAGACATTCATAAGAATATAACGGTTCATGTAATACGGTTTTTAAAACATTTTTTCTTTTTTGTTGTCCTCTTCCTGCCAACTGGGAGTACACAGATGTGGACAACCACCTTAAGTACTTCCTGTTGCTGATCTTTATCCCGGATTTAAGGGAAAGAGCTGGATGGGCCTTTTCTTCATTATAGAAAAATATCAGTTGAAAATGCATAGAAAATAGATGAACTTAAAAAGGAGGTATACTTGGTGTTTAAAGACAGAAACAGAGTGATTATGGATACTTTTAAAGTGAAAATAAAACATACCCAATAATACATCAGCTGCAAGCAAATGGTCCATCACGCTATCCAAAATGTAAGTCTGAAATTCTTTTTGCTGAGTTCTTGTAGATCTTTCAGGGGAAGCCTAATCAATTAAATGTAGAATTAGAAACAGAACCAGCTAAATAAAGACATAGGATTAACCATAATTACATTACTAAATGTATCAAAGGATTAAAAAAACTTACTGATAAATAATACAAGAAGATAAATATTCTTATACTCTTTTATATTTCTGACCAAAGAATTTTTTAAAAACTTTAAAAAATGAAGCAAAGATGAAACATCATCTTCCTGTGAGTCAGTTCTTCCAAAAAGTTTTCTAAATATTACAAATATAGAATATCTGATAATTTATTATTACTTACTTTAAAAGATCTGCCAGTTTATAATGAGATAGAGATAAAAAAAAAATCACAAAGCTCACTCTGGATCATAATTAACTCAAGGTGTTTAATGGGGTAAATAGTAATGAGTACGTATTATCAAATCTTAACTAGGCAAAGTTTTGAAGTCTGCAAAATGGAGGAACCATAGAACATAAAGAAGTAGCCTGACCAGCCAACATTCATTTTTACTTGATTAAAAAATATTCTTTCCTATACTACAGGGTTTACAGCTCGCTCAATCATCAATGGGCATTTAATCTTGATTTCCTCTCACGGAAGCTCTGAGGTGAGTGATTGTGACCTAGACTTTACACTTGTTATTGGTTCTAAGTGCTGAATTCAAATGTTCTTGCTCAGATTTATAGCAGCCTATTTTTTAGCCTTCCTATATTTTTAATTTTTTAAATCATTTTTTGTTACTCTATTACAGTTGTCCCAATTTTCCTCCCTTTACCCCCCTCCACCCAGCCCACCCCCTGCTCCCACAGTCAATTCCCACCCTGTTGTCCATGTCCATGAGTCATTTCATACATATTCTTTGACTAGTTCCTTCCCCTTCTTTCTACCATTATGCCCCTCCTCCCTCCCCTCTGGTCCACTGTCCATCTGTTCCAAGATTCCATGCCTAAGGTTCTATTTTGTTCATTAGCTTATGAGATTCCTCTGATAGGTGAGATCATACGGTTTTGTTTTTTACCGCCTGGCTTACTTCACTTAGCATAATATTCTCCAGTTCCATTCATGCTGTTGCAAATAGCAGAAGTCCCTTCTTTCTTTCTGCTGGGTAGTATTACATGGTGTAAATGTACCACAGTTTTTTGATCCACTCATTTGATGGGCACTTAGGGTGTTTCCAGCACTTGACTATTGTAAATAGTGCTGCTATGAACATAGGGGTGCTTAGGTTCTTTTGAATTGGTGATTTGGGATTCTTAGGGTATATTCTTAAGAGTAGAATCGCTGGGTCAAAAGGCAGTTCCATTTTTAGTTTCTTGAGGAAATTCCATACTGCTTTCCACAGTGACTGTACCAGTCTGCATTCCCACCAAGAGTGCACTAGGGTTCCCTTTTTTCCACAACCTCGCCAGCACATGTTTTTTTTATGATGGCCATTCCGACCAGTGTGAAGTGGTATCTCACTATGGTTTTAATTTGTCTCTCTCTAATGGCTAGTGATGCTGAGCATCCTTTCATATGCCTATGGGCCCCCTGTATGTCCTCCTTGGAGTCTGTTCATGTCCTTTGCCCATTTTTTAATTGGATTGTCTGTCTTCCTCATGTGGAGTCACGTGAGTTCTTTATATATTTGGAGATTAAACCCTTGTCTGAGGTATCATTGGCACGTATGTTCTCTCATATGGTCCCCTTTTCATTTTGATGATGGTTTCTGCAGCTGTGAAGCAGCTTAATTTGATGTAGTCCCATTTTTTTATTTTTTCCTTTATTTCCCTTGCCCTAAGATGTATCGGCAAATATATTGCTATGTGGGATATAGTAGCCTAACATTTAGAGGACTTAAGAAGTTACGAATGCATGCATAGTTGTCTCAAATGCCTTTTTTTTTTTTTTCAATTTACTGGATTATTATATACTAAACACAGCGCTTAGTTTTATGTACCTTATCTCAATCCGTAAAGTATCTCTTTGAAGTAGATACTATCACCTCATTAGGTAACTGAAGCTTTGACAGATTAAGTCACTTGGTCAAGCCACAAATAGGATTCAAACCTGTTTCTTTGATGTCAAAATCCATGGGCTCCCCTGCTGTACCATATTCTTTTAGCTGTACTAAAAATCTCCATTTTTAAGTTAAACAATGTACAAGAGCAACTGTGCTAGAATCTGCTCACCTCTGTTTTAGATAAACCTGCCTGGCCTATTTGATAACCAGGGTGAGCTCAGAGCAGAATGAAGATATGGTAAGCACTATGACCTGCTCTGGCCTCTGGCTGTCACGTCTGTCTTCCCTGTGAAAACAGTGGAGCCAGTCAAGTTAGTCAGCAAAGAATCAAAGCCTCCTTTCTGAGGCCTGGAATACTATGCTGAACCTTCCTGTGCACAGTCCAAACAGCCCATGGGTGTCTTCTGCCCATGAGACAGCACTGTGGCTCTTGGAGGAAGGGTCCTTGATATTGTTTCTATAATGGGCTGAAACCCTGAAAAAGGAGGGTGTTGAGCTTTTTCATTCTGAAATCAATATCCCTCTCAACTCATTTCTCTCTTCTGTTATTTCACAGTGCTCTCTTTGCCCACCTTCCCACTTTCTTTTCGTTCGTTTATCGTCCTGCAGTCAGTCCCCCAGGTGGGTTTCACTCCGATGTCAATGAGGATATGGAGACGGCTGGAACAGAGTAGCAAACTCCTCAGACTACAGAAACTAGCTTATGGTATCAGATAGGCACACACTCCAACTCAGCCCCCTTAGTTTATCTTTCCTTCAGATAATATACAAATACTTTGTGATCTGTTCTCATGCACTGTCCTTCTGCTACCAATGGTGGTGTCCACACTGATAGGCAGCAAATCCATTTGACCCTCCATAAGATACCTGGCAGTGACAGCACAGGACGATGATGAACAGGAGCTGGGAGAGGACTCCCTGACACCCTTATAGAAGCTAACACAGGCCACTTGACTGTGTAAGTCTTGTATGCCAGGCACTGTATTAAAGCTCTTAAATGTATTACCTTATTTCATTCTCCCAATAATCCTTAGAGACAGGTTCTATTTTTATGCCATTTTAAAGATGGACAAACAATAAGGGATGAAGAGAACTGATGTTGGCCAGTCGCACATCTATCATCAGCATACATTTAATTTCTCAAAATAGCTTTTGCTGGGTGATTTATATATATTTAGCTTTCATAACAATCATGCAGAGGAGATGGCATATAATATCATTTCCCAGAGAATGAATTTAGCTCAGTGAGATTAGAATACTCACATAATAAACAGGGCCAGAATTCAAACTAGGTATTTCTCCCTCCAAAACCCAGGCTCTATTACACACACTGCCTCCCATGTATTTGGCTCAGCATCAGACTCCAGGCATTCTACGTGGATGGAAGTCTTTTCTTTGTATGGACTGCTAATGAAGATAATTTTGCATATTCTTTTGTAGATATACTCAAGTAAATGGACACTCCAATGATGAAATTTCAACAGCCATTAAGACTGAACATGGCCTTACTTGATGCCTCAGACTGAAAATCAGCTGGTTCAAACCCCTTTCTTCATGGTAAATGGTAAATCTCTTCTTGAATTTCTCCAGCAAGAAAGACTTCATAATTGTAACTTTCAAAACTGTATGCTTGCAATTTATTTTATTACATCATAGGAATACACAAAGTGAATATAATTTTCAGTAAATATTTTTGTATGTGTATTCTGTATGGATCTATTATATTGGAATTTCCTCAAAGTATTGTTAACTTTTAAAAGCAAATTTGTATCTATTAGATGGCATCATATCTTCCTGTTTGGAAACTACCAGGGATGTTGTTACAGTTAAATTATTAAAAATATACGAAGAACATACCAAGGCACTGTGTGAATTTTGTGAGATAGAAGGACACGTGACGGTTGGCCCCTAACTCTAAGATTTTCCTTACCACACAGTATGGAAAGCCCAAACAAAAGACAATTGTATCTTTCATGCATGGTTAGTTTATGGGCTATTAAGGCTCCTCCAAGACTGAAACTCTTATTACTGGATATATACACTTAGAGATATGTGTATTTTATATTTTAGCCCAGTTACGCTTTTTTACACACCTCTTCAGAACTTTATTCTGTGATTTTCATTTTGAGTAGAATGCTTCAAATAGTTATCCAAAGCATTAAGATTCTGGCCATCCCTTTTCTTATTCTTAAAGTTTCCAAGGACATGTCCTACCAAACATGATTTTAAATTCTACCACAGGGACTACTGATGAAACTATTTTTCTGACAATATTAAACACTGTGGTCCTAGTTAAAATGCTTAGTGTGACTGGAACCTAAGTTACATTAATGGTTTCTTTTAATTGACCAAACTGAGATGTTTTCCCATGAATGAAATAAAACATCTGCTGTCGTTTTATGGTTTCAAAAAAAAAAAAAAAAAAAAAAAAGTTAACTATATCAGCCACTAGAGGGAGCAGAAAAAAGTGCAGTGGCAGCGGCCACACTGCTGAGAAGCTGTAGGAAGTTTCTTCAAGAGAAAAGCAATTAGTCTTCTGCACTGACTGAATCTTTCATAAAATGTGTTATTTTCAGAGCCCTGGTACACTAAAGCTGCTGGGCCAAATCCAGCCTATGCATCTTTTTTGTAGAGAAAGTTTTATTGCAGCACAGCCAAACTTACTCATTTATGTCTGTGGTTGCTTTCTACCTCTGATGGAATAGTTAACTAGTTGTAACAGAGAACGGTATAATCTGCAGAGTTTAAAATACTTACTATGTGGCCCTAACAGGAAAAGTCTGTCAATTCCTGCTATAGGGGAAGAATGCTGAAAAGTGGCAAAGGGACACACTTGCAGAGATGAAAAGAAGAGAAACAAATTGATAGGTTATATAAGTCCATTGAAATTAAAAATTTCCATAGCCCATGATATGTTCTGCCTATGCAACCCAGAATTAGAAATCTGCTTGGTTATTAATGTCCTAATTATAAAAACAATACAAAACAGATATGAATGTATTTCTTTGTCTTTACCTCCAACAAAAGATCAATCAGTGGAGTCTGCTTGCTCGCAGGGGTAAGACAGAGGTTGTCTATTATTAAGACCCGCATGAAATCAAACACAAACTTTTTTGCTGGGTGATTGGTTAGATATGTTTTGACGCCCACATTGCAGTACTCAGACTGGCTTCTGTTCATCCCCGTGTCTGCTGCAAAGGCTTTAAATTCTTCCGCTGGAGATCCAACTTCGTCATCTAGATCTGTCACCTAGTAAAATCAAGTGGAAATATATGCCAGACTCATTCAATTTTATTTGAAATTTTTACTTCCGTGTTTCCAAAAAACTAAATTGGAACAACAGTAGCTTCCTTCAATGCCTACCTCCTACTAAGCTATACAATGCATCACTTTTCTTTGCTTTACTCAGCCCCTCCTTTCAAGGTAGTGACTGGGTGCTGTATGTCAGTGTGTGCCACGGCTAGTCAACACATGCTCTTTCTAATATTAAACTACTCACTGCCCACTAACCATGTATCTATTTTATGCTAATTTTTATCTCTACTGTGAATAACTGCACTTAAAATAAATGAAATAAAGTGAGAATAACTGTTTGCATATTTAAAATATACCTACTGAGAAGTCAAATATCATAAAGTTTCAGATAAAGACCTGAAATAATGGTGACACCTAAAAAACCCGAAATAAATAAAAAAGACAAAACAATGAAACTAGTTCCAAATTTGAGCCAGAAGAAAAAGGGGCTAGAAGACAGAGTACAAGATGCTGAGCAGGAAAGACATTGAGGTATTAATGAAGGTCTATTTTTACCAAAAATGAGGATTTTAAAATTATAAACAAGCCATGGTGCTAAGTCATGTGCTACACTTTTGTTTATCCTAAAAATCTCTACAGTTGTAGAGTGAATATTTCATCTTTATACATGAAGAAAAATTTGTATGAAGAACTTAGTTTATTCCGAGCCTGGAGTAAGAGGTGAAAATAACAACCAATAAGAAACACCAAGAAATCTGCAATTACTATAGAGGAATAACTGTCTTTTAGGCTTGTTTAAAAGCACAAAAGAAGTATCTATATGATATGTGATTATAGTCTAATAACTTTCTATTAACTTAGTGCAAAATATGAAAAATAAAAGTTAAAGAAATATGAAAAGTTGAGCAAAAAGGACAAACATTTCATTTTTTATAAAGACAATCGACCCTATAATTAAGTTGTAAAAGACTAAATCCAGAAAATGCCTTATTCCTGAGATAAAGTAGGGATAAATTTGGTTTGACTAGAGTTCTGTAGCCTGGAACAACATTTCACAACTACATAGCTATATCATCACATAAAATAAAGAAATGGACTCACAGGTACTTGGAGAGGGAAGTTACAAACAAGGAACTTTCAAAAATATGGTAAATGAGAACAGGAAGTAGAGTTCACTGTTATTTTAGGAGAAAGCAGGAGAGCGTGGGGAGCTAGACACCAGATAATTATGCAAGAGGTGAAGTAGAAAGTTATGAAGCTCTAACTTGGTCAGAAGCTTCAAAGACTGGTAGGAAAAAAAAATCTGCTAACAAATGAAGCAGATCATCAATTCCACTTTGCCATTTTCCTCCCCGTTTCCTACCATCTCTGAGTAAGGGCGAATGTTGAAGGGGAAGACTGTGGCTGCTAATGCACAAAGGAAGTCCGGGCTCATCCACATGGAGGCCAGGTCCGGAACGTTGTGATATAAGTATCTAAAGAACTGCATCAGGGTCACAGGATATTCTCGGAGCCAGGATCCCTCTTCTTCTGATTGCCAAGGCTGTCACAGGGACAAGAAAAAAAATCGTATGTTAGAAAAACTAACATCGCTCGAAATTACTTTAAAAAATGCACTACTCACCACTCTTGTAAACTAGATAGTTCATAATTGTTTTATAAACCACACATATGAGAACAAGTCTAGAAATAAGCTAAAAAAAAAAAAATACCCCTAGAAATTGATAGGATGTTTTTCTCTTCATCAGAATACTCACAGCTCAGTAACGATTCAGTGCTTTAGATTATTCATCATTTGTCAACGACGAGCATAGCTGATGACAATAGTGGCTGAATTATCAACAGAGCTGCCCCATCCTCCATCATGTCAGAGTTGGAAGTAAGATACAAGATGGGGAAGTTAAGTTGCTTCACTTTTCTGATCCTTTCACTATCGTATGTAAAATGATAATTACAATGCTTTTAACCATTATACAACTGTGATACTGTAACTTATAAGAAGAAACATATATTTGGTCTTCATCCCATTCTTCGCTCATAGCTCCTTGGAATGTCCAAAGTGGTAAGAGCCATAAAAGTGTCTTCTGTTTATCTTAATAAGGCCCTTTCAAACACAGCTGAGTTTATGTCAATGAGGTGACTTTTGGAAAGTCTCTAAGGATGGGGGCTTTTCCAGGGGAATCAACCACATGATTAAAGGGTTGAACATTCAGTCCTAAAGCCCCCCCCCCACCCCTCAGCCTCTAGGGAGGGGAGAGGGGCTGGAGATTGAGTTCAATCGCAAGCGGCCAATGATTTAATCAATTGTGCTATGTAAAGATAAAGAAGCCTCCATGAAAACCCAAAAGGGTGGGGTTCCAATAGCTCCTGGGTTGGTGAACACGTGGAAGTGCTGGGAGAGTGACAGGACAAATACAGAACAAAAGCTCTATGTCCCTTCCCACATATCTTGTTCTATGCATTTCTTCCATCTGGACATTGCTGAGTCACATGCTTTTATAATAAACGGTAACCTAGTAAGTAAAACATTTTTCTGAATCATGAAAATTTCCAATTTATAGCTGTAGGTCAGAAGCACAGGTTACAACTTGGACTGAGGATGCTCTCTGAAGTTGCAGGGGCCATCTTGTAGGACCAAGGCCTTCACCTGTGGAGACTAATGCAATCTCCAGGCAGACAATGTCAGAACTGAATTAAATTGTGGGAGCCACCTAGTGTGACAAAACCCCCCACATACTTAGTGACTAGAGTTTCACCAGGGAGGTAGTGGTATAGGACATTCAGAGTACAGGAGACATGCACAAGTGTGGTTTTTCTTAACAGCAATATAGTAACAATAGCAATAATGACGATAAAAAAGTAACAAGAACATAATATACCTGAACAATTCCTATCTTTTGATACTTCCCCAGAGAGTGGCTTTAATTAAACTTACATGTTTATATTTGCTTATGATAGGAACCAAAAAAATATCCCAAAGCATTCTATATTAATACATGTAATAGTAATGTTCTTTCCTAAAATGACATAAGAATAGTTTTGACTAAAATTAGACTTGTCATGTACTTGTAATCAAGATTCTAGTTAATAATTCCTTACAGTCTGACCCTAAATTGTGTATACAAATTAAGTTACTATTCACAGTATTCCTGTTAAAATAGACAGAAGCATACATTTTGTCATTTACTTTTTGAATTCTTCATATCTAAGATAGAAATAATTAGAATAGGTAAAACAAATATAAACTACTACTGATTTTTAACCTAAAGTAATTTTAAAATTTCAAATAACATTAAAATGACATATTACAACATGTTTATTATATTCAGTATATAAATGTACACATTGCAATATATATTTTAACACTAATACTATCAATTTATATGTAGGAAACACTATATACCAAGCACTCTTATAAGTGCTTTGTACATATACCATATTTTGCTATGTATAATGCACACTTTTGCCCAAGTTTTTGAGGGAAAACGAAGGATGTACATTATACATGGGTAGTACTAATTCCGTATCTATGTTAATGCTTAATTCTTTTACTTAAACTTATGTGTTAGAAGTGTAACTCCAGAAAGCAATAACAATATCTGTATGCAAAATATCCTAAAATACAATAACTGGTTTTGTTTCTAAATATAAATATATAAAAAATTGAATTAAAAAATTAAAACAAAAGATTTTTTCCCTGAAAATTTGGGCTTAAAAACATGGGTGCATATTATACACAGCAAAATATAGGTAAATCATTATATTCTCACAACAACCCTAGTAGATATATTCTATTATCAGCAGCAATTTGTACATAAGGAAACTAGGTACATAGAGGTTAGTATGTCTTAAGTATCAAAGATGGGATCTGAACTCAGGCAGAGTTCCAGACTCTAAGCTCTTAACAATTCCACAGTTTGTCCTTACATTAGAGATAACAAAACAGAAGGCTGAGGTTCCAGAGACCATGCTGTAAATACATAGTTATGTTTCCAAAAGATCCCTCCATTTTTAAAAAAATATCACAAGCAAGAGAACTATCAACAGGTGTTATAGAATCTCAGTAAACTTACTGAATTCAGCATGCTGCGGAGCATTCCCAGTAATAAAAAAGCAGCTTCAGTGCACACATTATGAATAGAAGAGACCACAGTTCCACTGGAGGCAGGAACTCCAAAGATAAATGTCCAAATGGAATCTAAATCAAACTGCAGAAGTGAAAGTGAAGATTAGTCACTGACAATTTTTTCAGAGGATACCCTCATAAGATCTAATATTCTGTAATATCTTTGAAACTAATTTTTTCCAAAGTGAGCAATGATGAAGACATAGAGATCTGGCACTCCTCCTTCCTATATTTTAAAACTCATTTTTACATTTATAAAGAAAATGTGAGTTTATGTATTTTCTTGTGTTAGGTACCCATGTTCAAAACATTGTTTTCTACTTTGTTCTTCAAAGGAAACAAACAAACAAACAAACAAACAAAAAAAAGAGAATATATGCTAACTAGCCAGGAGACCTAATTCACTTTTGATTATACAGATAAAATCTGACAAAATAAAAGTCAGTTTGTGGAGACTAATGCATAGCAATTTTATATAACACTTTATGACTATGGTGTCATGCTTATTTTGACAAATTATATAATCGACCAAACTCTGCTAAGCATGAATCTTTATCTTGATTTGATGTAAGGGTATAGACTACATGGTTTCATTTAAATGGTTTTGTCAGTTACTAGAATTGATTTGAATTGCATGTGATGCACATATAGTTGAGTTCAAAACTAAACTCCTAAGTCTTTGTAGTGCCACAAACTATATATAAATATCCACGATAGTCTTTGATTAGAAATCAAGCAAAGCCTTACTGTTTTCCTAATGTGGATGTTTTTACCATTAAGAAATCAAAAACTTCTAATCAGACTTGCACTAAAAATCCTGACATGTCTACCCTGTTAATTTTATGGAATACATACCACTCCCTTCATTTTTAATTCTACAGCAACGAAATTATATTTCTCAATAAAATCACGTAACTCAAAAGAATTCTTTAGATCACCGTTAAAATATCTAAAATCTTTATACATATTAATCATATAATAATAATTAAAAAAAAGAAGACCAAATAGAGATAAAGGATTTCTTTTTTGAACAATTTTCTACGGTACTTTCAGGTTTTTCTGTCCCCAAATCCTAAATGTGAAAAAGAGATGGAATCAGTGGCTTTACTGTGACTAACCCATTACCCTATGGTGATCTGGGGGCACATATAATTATGCTTACACCTTACTAGGTAATTCCTACCTGGCAACCCTGCTTACATCGGCTGCTGATGACAGGCACACTGACCTGCAGGTTCTCAGGCAGCTCACTAACTGGCTGCTGCAGAAACAATGCCATGAGCAGAAAATAGAGGGCAGGGACATTAGTGTGTTTAGGGAGAAATGACTGCAGAACTGGAAAACCAGGAAAATGACAAGCATCCCGGTTAATCTCCCTAACGGTCGATCTCCCGCCAGCACTCCTGCCCACATTGAATCCTAAAAGAAGAGGAAATATAACAGTAAGTATAAAATTAATAATCGATTACTATGCTGCATTAACAAAGAAAGGAGTAATTCAGTATGTGTGGCATTTCCACCAGAACATTCATATTAATATAAGCAATTAACTGTTCAATTGTTGAATTAATGTTTCAGTCAAGTTTACTTTCTTATCTCTTTGACTTCAGCAAGCCTGCCTATTAGGATACAGGTCTTGAAACATTGCTGAGATAATCACATACAAGAAGTAATACAAACTCTGCTCATTAAAAGAATCACTTCAAAAGAGCTCTAACATTTCCATAAGAAGAAAGTAAAATTCAAAATATAGCCACATATTTAGGATGCTACAAAAAAGTAACTTAAAAATGTAACTGCTGCCCTGGCTGGTGTGGCTCAGTGGATTGAGCACTGGCCTGTGAACACAAAGGTCACGGGTATGATTCCCCATCAGGGCACATGCCTGGGTTGCAGGCTGCATCTCCGGATGGGGGCGTGTGAGAGGCGATCAGTTGATGTTTTTCTCACACATCAATGTTTTTCTCACTCTTTCTCCTTCCCTTCCCCTCTCTCTATACAATTGCTGTGACATAGTTAATATAGTTTGACATGAAAATCATGATAAACTACTTAACCTTAAATTGTCCACAAATTTAGAGACAAGACTAAGCAAAATAATCTTTCCTTACAACATGATCTGTAATTCTGTAGGAAAGTTGCCCAGCCGTGGGGGAGCAAATCCAAGTCTGCCTTGACTGTGGCTATCTGAATATCCAGAGTCCTTTCTAGGAATACTGCTATGCCAGGAAATGGTCACTGCTTATTAGTAATGTAGCTCATAGCATCAGCCTTCAGGATGCAACTCAAACACATTTCTTTTGCAACCACAAACCCCAAAACAGTGCTCAGAACAGAATGTCAGCCAGTTTCAATGGAAAACTTTTGTGAACAGCAACCCAGACATGAAGGACTGATTTTATTCTGAACTAATTTTATTTAAATGAATATCCAACCTTGTTTTTCTGGGATTAAGTAAGCACATACCTGCTACTATTTATAGTAAAAGAGAAATTTGTGTCTAGGTGGTTTTTTAAATATTTCATCCTAACTGACTGCTCTGTATGATATAAATTAACCTTCTGAAGTATGCTTTTCTAATTAATAAAAAGTTATACAGCAATTTACCAACCTCCTTAATACATCTCATGTCACTGCTCAAACACAATAAACATGTGAGTCAGAAATGGCTATTACCCTTTACATAACAAGAAAATACACAACGTGCTCCAGGTCGTAACGTAAATGAGTGGTGACATGAGGAGTGGGGCTCGCTGTCTGTTTTAGAGCCTGTAAAGTTATGTCGTCTCAGCTTCTTAATGACATTGCCATGTTTCTGAAAGACTTGTTGCATTAGGACAGTGGGTAAATTTTGTTTATAGTGAATTCTAAGTGAAATCATGAGTATAAAAAATCTTTAGCTTTAAGAAGTCAAAAGACAAAGTGAAATTTTATACATTTAAGAGAAAAATAAGTTTTTATTAAACCACAGGTCCTAAGTGAAAAGCAATACTAGCAATCATTTTCCTTTCTAAATTCTCACACCCTCCTTTTCCTTTTAATCAATATTAAAAACTGTGTTATTAACAATTAAGCATTAATTTAGGTTCAAATTGCAGCTATATACAAAGTATTTTCAAAATGAAAAATTTGATATAAAAAATGTGAGTAAAACATTCTAAAACAGATTGCTCATCAAAGGGAAATAGAATCAAATGAGATTTTATATATATATCTGTATGCATACACATGTATGTATCAGATATTCAGGAAGAATTAAAAATTAGGTTGAATCAAATTTAAATATAAATACCTAGATTCCTCTTTTAGAACCAAAGCAGCCTATGCTATGTGTAAGTAGTTATCAATGCAGGACATATAAATTCTAAAGCATAAAGTCAGGTAAAGTCAGACATGATATGATCACTTGTTTCTGATATTACTAAAGTCATACAGGGCAGAAAAAAGGACAGGACTAATAGTCAAGAGACAGATGCTATTACTGTTTCACTCAGGAACCTTGTGTAATGAACAGTCTTACTTTCCTAAAAAGAGAAATTAATCCTTAATTTATACTTATTAGGTTTATTTCCTATAAAATGTACTTTATATACCATAAAATATATATCTGTCTCCAGAATGATGACAGCCAAATGAGATGATGTTAAAGAATTTTGCAAACCATAATGTACTATATGAATCTTAGGTGTCTTTACTACTGGAGCTTTTGGCCTTCAGTGAGCAGCAGTGCTGTAGATTAGCATTTAAAACTCCCATTCAATCGATCCTTTAATTATTTATTCTCTTAGTAGCTATTAGTAAGACCAATAAACTAAATTTCTTGCTATCAAACTATTTTTAATAACAGTTTGTAGGCTATCTCTCTTCCCTGGAGTCAGTTCATAATAGTGATTTGGGGGGTGGGTTATAAAAGTATCTCTTAATGATAATAATTTAAAATTCACATTGTAAAGCAGTTTTGTCAAGAAATCATTTTGTAGTGAATTTCTTTCCTCACCACAAAGTTTCTTCAGACATTTTCCACATGTAAAATAAAAAATAACCCTATGTTAAAACTGTCTTCCTGTTGTTTGCTTTAATATTTGAGAAAGTAGTATAGGCAGCACCTACATACGGATACTTTTACATTTTTTTAAAAGATAAATTACAAATTAAATTCTGATCTCAAGAATGTGCACGTGGCTTGCCATGTTTGTACACACTGAGTTGCAACCCTTTTTCTTGAATAAATCCTTTTGGGTAACAATTATTCATTTAATCCATCAATAAACTAATTAGTTCTGGTCCCTGTTTTCCCCATTTGACAAGGTAAATGGATATTCTTGATCCATGTTGCAGAATACAGTGACATTGTTTTAATATAGAATGTTATAGAGACATTTTTTAAAAACTTTAAAATTGAATGATGATAATGTTCAATAAAAATATTATCTTAAAAATACATTTTCCAAAGTAATATCATTATTATCAACAGAAATAAAACAGTTCAAATGAGTCTAGCATAGCAAACTATAACTTTCTAATATTACTTAAATGCTCAGTTCCATGTGGAAAACAGCACACAACTGATGAGCAAAGAATAAGAACCTTTGGCTGAAATTCTCAGCTTAAATCTTTGAGTGGCAATTATAACTGTTAAAACCAGGTGCTTTGGTTCTTAGTGACCTGTATTCAAATTTTGACTCTTCCTAGTTGACACATAACTTCACCCCATGCCTTGACTTTCTCACCCATAAAGTGGGTATGGCATCATTTACACCTCATAGGGTTATTGTGAAAATGAAGGTTTTAGAAACTGGCACAGAATAAGCACTCAAAATATTATTATTATTGATTCAGTCCTTATGATTTGTTAATTATTTACTTATAGGTCACAGAGAACTATACAACCAAAAGATTATAAGGAAGTCCCTTGAGTTTTCACATCTCAGTATTGTCTCTGACTTCAGTTTAATTTGCAATTAAATAAAGCTAAATTTGAAAACCTCTACGCTTTCAATTCTATCATTAATTAAAATTCAGACTCTTAAAGGTTGTCAGATAAACAGAAGAGTGTAAGGTTACACAAGATTTAAAAACAAAACACAATAGCTTATTTTAAAGCAGTTGACTCTAAAAGTCTCATACCTAATACAGTTCCGATCTTATTAGTTAAGACAGAATCTGTCTGTTCCAGCCACCCTCCACCACTGAGTCCTTCTTTAAACTTGATGAGAATAGACGGATTACTCAGTAGGACAACAAGAATTCTCATGGCTGCTGTAACTGTGCTGGAATGCAAGTGTTCTTCCATAAACATCATAATCCAGTCAAAACCCAGTGTCTTGACCAGTTCTTCACAAGCTCTATTCAAAGACAGATGGATTAGAAAGAAAACACATTAATTCTAGTGATTAGGATTTCATTTTATAAAGAAAAAATAAGACTAGGTTTTGTTCCTGAGATACTACAAATTTCAGGGTTTAAAAAAATATAAAAGTCAGTAGAAATCCTTTTGTCTACTATGAATTAACTAGTAATAGCAACTGATACCATTAACTCTAAAAAGATTTTACTTACTGCAAATTAATGCTTGTCTTTTCTTTAGATGTGTAAACTAGTTTTAACAAGATATCTAGAAGTCTGTTCCTCAAAAGTATAAGATTAGCAGATACAAGACCTCCGAAATCTTCTTCAGTTCCTATAATAAAAATAAATACATTAAATTGTCCTAGCAGATAAATCAGGATAAAATATCCAACGCTGTTAGAGAGGAAATCTCATTGAAACATGTATCTTTTCGAAAATATTTTCTCTAGAAATACTTTCCACTAAAGTGGACAAAAAAAGAAAAGGCTTTGCTGAATCATTTCATTTTAGAATCCTGAAAATTGTTTATTTACATTTGATATTATTTAAACATGTGACAATAAAGGCTGTGAGCTCCTTTTTACACTAATATTCCCTTCCCCGACCCAGAGGGGGAAAGTAATCAAATGAGGATCACATGCATAAAAGTAACAATCAAAATCCTTAATTTCCAGTTTCTTTTTGATGGAGACAAATAGTTAAATTAACCCGATTTAAAAACTGAAAAAAGGAAGCATACACTATTTAATAGACATAATACATAAAGAAAAATTAGAATAAATAGCATAGAATAGAGGAAAAGGCAACAAATGCACACGAGAAACTGGAAAAGAAAGGGCAGAAAACAGAAAGCTTATGGTTCTCAATGGATAATGCCCGACACACACAGCACTGGGTGGGCATCATCAGTGACCCAGTGTTGTAGCTGTAGCTCTGCCACTAATAGGCTATGGGTTAATTAAGTCACAATCCACATGATTTTCTTTATTTCAGTGTTGTTGCTCTAAACTTTAACTACTATGGGTATATGCTTTTACTAGTTTGGGTAAGAGAATACTTGTCCCCTTAAACATTGTCTTTTAAATGTTAAATTAGTGCTTAATCATTGGGAAGGGTACTTCAAGCTTACCAAGGGGAACTCAAAATTGACTCCCCTGCTCAGAGGCACAGGACTGGTAATTCACAAATTGTCTCACTGAAGGCATACCATACAACTGAAATTGATATAGGAGTTATTATTTCCTTTCAATTATTTCTTTTCACTAAAATGACAATCCAAATAGAAACTTAAAATTCTCCTTAATTTTTATGTTTAGTTTTCTCACTGTCAGTTATGCTTCCCCTAATTTTCAAATATAGCTTAAAACAATGAACTCTGAGTTTCAAAATTAACTCTTCCCACTCGCACTGGTGCTTTATTCCACACTGCACTGCCCTTCCGTGCTCTTTACTTTGCACTGATTATTATTATATCACTGTTTATCATCATCCAAGCCGTTTTCTTCTTTGTAGATGTTTGCTGAATACTGTATAAACTACTTGAAAGAAAAAAAGTATGGTTTCCATTTTTTGGAACATATTATGCTTAATACAGTCTTTAGTCCACAGCAAATACACAATGAATGTCATACACTAAAAAGACCAGTTAAGGTGCTTCTGACTTTATTATTTCAAATGGCAATGAAGTGATGAGAATACCAATCACTTTTGCAGGTCAATGGGAAAATTTGCTAATTTATACATCCCTACCACTGTGTTCTTAGAGAGAAGTTTACATTAACTGTGATTATAGAATTCAACACCAAAATTGAAATATGGAGACTAGATAAATATTTTTCCCATCTTTTTTATACTTGAAATGTTATATATTTCCAAAAATTTTTAAAGTACTTTCACTTCTAATTCCTATTTACCTAGTTTATATTAATTCAGAACTTAGATATAATCCTAGTATATGACAGAAAAATATAGTGGTTAGAAAATTTATAATGTTTGTTTGGACTATCTGGGTTTAAATGCAGTAGTATGATTTCAGGTAAGTTCTTTTACTTAATCTTTCTGGGCCTTACTTTCCTCCATTGTAAAATTGAGATAACAATAGTACCTACCTATTTTATAGGGTTGCTGTAACATCATATAAAATGCTTAACCAGTGCCTGGCAGATATAGAATGCTCAGTAAGTGTTATCAATTCATATGATCTTTCTGCTTCTCATCTACTGCTAATTTTGTTTACCAAAGAAATGTCAACAGTGTTCCAAACGATTAGGCAGTAGCTAAGTGGTGAGGGCCTTACGTTCTGTTGTGACTTGCTTAGAAAGTCACTTAGTCTCTCAAATCTCTTAGCCTCTTCTTTCAAAAAGGTATGACATGATGGTACAACTTTCTCTTATTCATGAAGCACTGGAGAGCTTGTCCTCCAGATGGCAGAGCCAATATGGACACTTCTCTGTGTGACAGTGATGCTTTAGATGCTGGGAGCATTTTTTTCTGCACACTCTAGGTGGATGTTTTAAGGGTTTTAAGGAAATCATTTATGTGATACGATTTTGGAATAATTTAACAGGATAATAATGTAAATAATGTTGGACCAATATAAGATTATAAATTTGATTACAGGTCCGTCTAAAAGTTTCCTCCAATGCTTTCCAAGCAAATCTCCTGTACTAGAATATTATAAGGGAAAAAAAAAATTAAAACAGAGGTGAAAAATATGCTGCAAATGAGAAGCTTTTTAAAAAAAAAGTGGCTGTCATGGGCCCAGAATTTCACACCTTATGAAATTATTTTTATTTTATATATACATAAAATTAATCTGGTGAAAAGTTCTTTCCCTAAGTGATTACTAAGTATTTAACAGGAAAATGAAAATAATAGTAATATAGATATGATTCACATTAGCAAGTATCTGTTTCTGAAGAGATATAAATTTTTTAAAAAATCAAATAATGTTGTCCTGACCAGTGTGGCTCAGCTAGTTGGACATTGTCCTGCAAAAAGAAAAAGGTCACCAGTTTGATTCCCAGTCAGGGCACATGCCTGGGTTGTGGGTTTGGTCACCGGATGGGGTGCATAAGTGAGGCAACCGATCAGTGTTTCTCTCCCTCTCTTTCTCCCCTTCCTTCCTTTCTCTCTAAAAATAAATAAAAAAGTTAAAAAAAAATCAAATAACGTTAAAATATCACTCTGGAAGAGCTTGCTGTTTAAAGGAATAATGTTATAAATCCTCTAAAAATGGGAAAGATTTTATTTATAAAGTAAAATTCACATCCTATTAAATTCTGTGGGTAATTCTGTACTTCTGCATATTGTATAGGTTTGATTTGAGGCAAATATGTCTGTAAAAGACTAAACAGAGTAATGTCAGGAGACAAGCAATACAAAAGCATCACACCTTATGCAGGCCTAACCTGTGCCAGAAGAGGGCACAGCAATTAGTTGTCAAGGTCCAAAACTGACTCACCAGTGTCAAGCTTCTCTTCATTGTTTATCTCCATAACTACAAATTTCTCACAAACCGCAAAGGTTGGTAAAGTAGAAGAAATAAACTGGCCAAACCTTTTAAGTACAAGTAAAAAAAAGGTTATACATTTTATTTTTTTCTCTCAACAAACAACAAAATATAAAAAAACCCAAAGAAATGAAAAGCAAAACAGTACTTCTTTATTTAAGTAATCTTCTACAGACCTGCAGGTGATTATATTTGGTTTAATTCCCCTAGGACCTTCACAATCAACATTATATAGGGTAGGGCAAAATTAGGTTTACAGTTCTGAGTACATGAAACACAAAGTTTATTCTTGTATTATTATTTATTATTGTATTATTTTCCATATGAATGTCTGTAAAGCTGTTGTTGCCCCAACCTATATATGTTAAAATGCTTTAAAATACACTTCTCCAGAATTATGAGTCCTTTAATGCACTAAGCCAAATGATCAAACAGAATGATCCAAATTAAAACGTCCTAATATCTGTATGCATCCACCGTAGTATTGAAAAATTTAGGTTTTGGAAATGTAGGTAAGGTTAAAATTCTAGTTCTTATCAGTTTTTAACTGTGTGACTTGAGCAAGTAGCCTAACCTTTTTGGGCTTTAGTTTCTTAATTGGTAAAGAAAAATAGAAGCTTAATAGGTTTCAGTGATAATTTTAGCAAAGTGGTCATTATAGTACCAGGATATGATTTAAATAAATATTGTTAATAATAACAATAATCTCAAAAATAATTTTTAAACTTCAGTTTTAAATCTGTCATTAAGTTTTAAAAATGCTTTCAAGGTAAATGAATAGAAACCTGAGTGATTTTTATGTTACACAGATTAGAGATTGGTTTACTGGGAATACTCTAATAAGTAGGCATGATTTCACTGGTGCCTGGAAGATCGCACAAAATGTGATGGTCAAGACCAGTTTAAACAATTCTTTACTTGGAAACTACTCTGGCTAGGTAGTTTTTCCCTCCCATTTTCAGTTAAGATGGGAATTATCATATAAATGTTAAAAGAGTTCTATAGCCCACTAATAGGCCTTAAGCTATATTCACATTAGCAGTAAAATAATCCATCATGTAAGAAATTTGAATATACAAAAAATCATCATTTGTTTTGGATAATAGTGAATAAATATAAATGAGAAGGCATGCTCATTATGGGTGTGTGTGTGTTTGCACACAGAGAAGTAAACAGGGCTTATGGGGAAGAGGGAGTGAATTTCCTAAACTGAACACTGCTATTAAGGAAAATCAATCCACTGGGCTTACTGCTAGATCTTTTCTCAGCAATATTCTATTATTAACTAGTGGCAACCACTGGCTTTGCTTTACACAGGCAAGATACTGAGACATGCATGCATTTTGTGCATATAAAGATCTTAATTAATATTAATATTACAGATGTTACACATGCATAAGAATCAATATAGTCATCTCATACATTTTAAACTCACTGATGCTTTCAGTTAATAAACAGACAAATACAGAAGTTTTCACTACCTGAGCAGATCATTGCTGTTGGGAAAACCTTGCAGTAAGAAGCTCAGCACATTACTAATAGCAGCAATGGTAGGCTGGGATAAAGACATATCTCGAAGAGTCAGTAGCAGCTTTGGGATTAGCTGGAATTCCCTCATTAATTTGGCATTCTTTGAAGCCTCACTGTAAGAGAAAGAAGACTTTATACACTATACTTTCATCTCTTCTACAGGTGAGCAACTGACTACAGAGGTATTAACTAATACCTGGATTCTGTGAGCAGTTCAATGAAGTGTTCAAATAAAGAAAGATGAAGTTCATATGGTGCATGTAGCCAGACCTATAATGAAAATAGTGGTATATTTAGAGTTAAAAAAACACACCAAAAGCCAATCCAACAAATATTGCAATACAAATGCAGCATATGAAAATTATTTCATTCATTAATTGAATTAACCACTTTATTTTACTTTTTATTTGGTGAAGTCCTTTAAAACTGCTTGTGTAGCCCTGACCAGTGTGGCTCATTTGGTTGGGCACTGTTCCCCAAAGCAAATGGTAGCTGGTTTGATTCCTGGTCGGGGCACATGTCTGGGTTGTGGGTTTGGTCCCCAGTTGGGGTGCATACGAGCAGCAACTGATTGATGTTTCTCTCTCACATCAACGTTTCTCTGCTTCCCTTCTGTTCTAAAAATAAATAAATAAAATCTTTGGGTGGAAAAAAAAAAACCCTGCTTGTCTATATGACTTCTGATTCTGTTTATAAAGAAATAATTCCTATGGAAATTACCCTACTGGAGTAACCAACTGAAAAAGCAAGATCTATGGAAAACAACTCTGGAATCAATGACTAAATTATTTTCTTGATACTGAATACAAATATGGAATATAATGAATATTAATGCTATATACTGAATATAAAGACTGAACGACTGGAATCTTGTATGGGGTCCAAAGCTGAAATTAACCAGTGCAAACATAGTGTACCAAACAATTCCTGGAACCTGCAGAGACCTCCCCACCCTACCAGCCAGATTGTAGAAACTTCATAATACATAGGGAATTGGGCAGAGTCTCAGAAATATAATATTTTAGTATGAGGCTAAATTAGCATTAGACCCCACAGTAAAGGTTTTTCTAGGTTTACCTCAACAAAGCTTAAAAGCATGTCTCAAAAAGATCAAGATAACTACAATGCTGGAGCAAAGTTCAATATCCTTTAAAAGGAATAAAAATAAATATAGTAACAATGCAAAATTTATCATGCAATCAAAATTTACCAAGTACTCAAATAAAAAGGAAAATATGACTCCTAAGTAGGAGAAAAATCAATTATTAGAAGTAGCCCAGAAATGACAGATGATAAAATTGTCAGGACCTTAAAAAGCTATTAAAAATGTGACCCACATGCTAAAGAATGTGACAAAATACATGACCATGATGAGGAAGGAGAAGATAATCAAATCCAAAATAAACTTCTACTGATTAAAAACAAAATATCTAAAATAAAAAATATACTAGATGAAACTAACAGCAAATTAGACATTAGAGAAAAAATGTTAACTAAACTTGCAGACTTAACAATACAAACTAATAAAAGTGTAGCATGAGGAAAAAAAATGCTGAACAAGAATCAGTAGACAGAGCATTAGCGACCTTTGGGACAATAACTGGAGTCCAGAAAAGGTAGGGGAAGGCACCGGGAAACATAGTTGAAGAAATAATGACTAAAAAAATTTCTAATTTGATGAAAATGTCAAATTCACAATCTAAAAAAGCCAACAAATTCCAGTAAAAAGATACTAAAAATGACAATGGAGTGACTGATACCTTTGAAGTATGAAAAGAATAAAAACGTCAATGAGACTTATTGTATATGCAAACATATCCTTCGAAAAAGAATAGATAAAGAGTTCTTCAGACAGAGAATTTATTATCAGCAGACAGCACTGCAGGAAATGTTGAAGCAAGTTCTTTAGGTAGAAGAACTATACAAGATGGGCATCCTGAGCTACAAAAAGAAGTCAAGGATGCCACAAAGGCTACATATGTGGGAAAATATAAAATAATTTCTAAAATGTCTTTAAAAGATAACTGTTTAAAGGTAAAATAATACAAAGTACTGTAGGGATTATAAACATAATAAAAGTAAAATGTCTGATAACAATGGCACCAATAGGAGAGAAAAATGGAAGTATACATCAGAAGGTTTTTACATGGTAGGTAAAGTGATAAAATATACTTTGAAGATAGACAAAACTATTACACATGTATTTATATTATAAATTCTAGAACAACCACTATAAGAGAAAATGCTTGTATGCTATAACAATTATTTTATTTACATTTGTCACAAATGGCTGTTCTAATAAAATAGAGTAAATTACGTATTTATAGATTGCTGTGGTTTGGGGTAATTAGGAATGCTATATAAAGCCATAAAGTGAGCAAGGTAATAAATACAAGGCAATATTTGTCAAGCACCTAAATTTCTGATGTTTATTCTATTAGATTTTAATAAAAAATCTGAAACTAAAGATAATCCATGATTTAAATGTCAGTTACTAGATGAAAACAAAGCTAAGCTTCGTTAAAAGCAGGTCTCTTTAGTTTTCCCATAATTCTTTCTGCATAGCTTTGTCTCTGTGCTTTCACAAGTTTTTAACTGTTTATTGATTTGTTTTTCTCTCCTAGTGATCTAAATGCCTTGAGGCATGAACTCTATTTTTATATCCTTAGCACCTAATACAATGCCCAGTTCAAAGCTGCTCAACAGACATTTGCTAAAAGAATAAGTTTGTTTTTAGAACTTTGAAGGTCAGGCTGAGGAACTGTACTTTATTGTGTAGGAAGGGGAAATCACTGAAAATTTTTATTTAAGTAACTGATATAATTATGTCTTAGAATGAATGCATTTAAAAAATAAAAACCCAAAGGATAGATTGAGGAAAGGGAAAGTAGGTACAAGGTAAAGAGAATTGATAAGGGCATAGATTAGTTTATAGCAGTAGAAACAAAAATGGTGGACTGTATAAAACATAGAAGTAGAACTTATATAACTTAATATCGAACTGTTTAATAACAGTGAGGAAGCAAGAAGCTGATTTTTCAATTTCAAGCCTCAGTGACTGGGAGAATGGTACTGTTAATAATAGAAACAAGTTAGAGGAAAGAACTAATTTGGGGAAGGATGTTAGGTTAAGGTGTTGCTGGGACATAAAAATGAAAATGTTGAGCAAGAAGTTAAAATAAGTTTGGCATTCATATGCCAAGCTACAGCTTTAGATTTGGGAAATAACTCTGTAGAGATGAGGCTGCAGAACAAAGTGAGGTTCTAAAGGAAAGAAAAACAACAAATAAAGGAGGAGATAAAGAAGTGAAATTGGACTTTCATTTAAAATAATGAAAATTTAATGCCATAAAATTGTGGGGAAAGTAGCGAGAAAAATATAAGAACCAAGATAGCACTACCTGAAAGGGGGCAAAAGAACCAGGAGATTCAAGAAGGAAACGGACCACTTCACATGCACCTGACAGCTGTGGTTAATCAGAACTGAGTATATTGTATAGGATATAAAGGCCAGGCTGTTATAAGCTTTCAAAGTTTCAGTAAAGCAATTACTGTACACCGTTTACTTGTTAAGGATTCAAAATAACTGACAAGACAGAGCTTAGTTATTATTAGAAAGAAGAGCTAGGGTGAATATTAAGTACTAGGTACACCATTCTGGATGGCAGGAATATAAAGAAGAAGAAACCAGATATGATCTCTGTACCCATAAAGCCTAAAGTCTCACAAGAGGAGGTATAGATACATACATACGCACACACACGTGGGGCAAAAATAGGTTTACAGTTGTTCATATAGAAAAATTATACAATAATTAATAAATAATACAAGAATAAACTCTGTGTTTTGCATACGCACAACTGTAAACCTAGTTTTGCTCTACCTTGTACTTATGAAATATATAGTGACAGGTATAAACAATGCTGAGAACAAGAACTTAATTGACAAAGGATATGCAAGATTAAGTGTTACCTTGAGAAGACAGAGTAGAAGCAGTTTATGATAATAAGGCAGCAGCAATAAAAACCTGTTACTTTGGCAAAATGAGTGATACTTTACCATAGGGCTACCTATTAACCAAAATTCTACATCTAGCTCCTACTTATTTATTAAGGAAAAGTTTCTATCAGAATTATTTGATGAAAATATGTCTGCCTCTTGTAGCACCAGAGGGAGCAGCACATTAGCTCGAATTAGGTCTGTGTGTGCCATTTCATTTCTATACTGTTTATAAAATTGAATCTCCTCCTTGGGGAGAAAGAACCTCATCATTACCCCATTTTTCATATTTCGCTAATGTTAACCTAAACATCATAAAATTGTACAACACATCTAAGAGATAAAATTGTTTAATAGTTACCTCTATCAATATACAGAATAAGAAATGGATTCATTGATTACATATTACTGGTTTGTATTTGTGTACATACTTCAAAATCACAAAGTAGGTCCTGGAAAGCAGTTGAATTGGGAATAATGGAGGTCTCATGTCCACTATCAACAGTTCCCACCAAGGAAAAAGTTAGATGAAGAATATGGCTGTTAAGAAGGGAACGTTTCTTCTTAAGCAGCATTGCCAGCAACTAAAAGAAAACAATACCAAATGCTTGTTATCAATCACTATACATACAAACATATACATATAGATACACATATATCCACTTTTAAATAAACCCTTTCAATTCTCATATAAGTTTTAAATTGTTGTTGCAATCATATGTATACAATTTTCTGTTTTTTTTCAACATACTATTATATCAAAAGGATTTTTTTCTCTTGTAACATAGTTTTCATAATTACAGTTTTAAAAGGCTGAATGATATTCTACGGCATGGTTATAGTCATTCTCATACCGTTGGAATATTTAGGCTTTTCCTATTTTTTTATGATAAATGCTGCAATGAATCATTGTAAGTGCACTTATCAAAATGGTGTGATTAGGAGAAAATCAAGATGGTAGAGGAGTGAATGGAAGTCACACTGACCTCCTCCCAGGACCAAACTGGAATTACAACTAAATTGTGGAGAAATCACCTGGAATAAACAACTTGGCAATAGTGAGAGAGAAGCCTTATAAGTGTGGACAGATAGAAGAATCACCTTTAGCACATCCTGATTGATAAGGAATGTGTTGGAGACTCAAGAAGGCAGGTGGGGCACCCATGTGTGGCAGCACCAGAAGAATATTCAAACGGCCAGTTGGATCCCCCTGAGAAGGGCAGGGTCTAAACCATAAGTGGGGATCTCCAGTCTACAGCACCAGAGCCCAGAAAGTACACAGACAACAACCAGCAGCAAAAAGTAGCAAGGTTGCTCTTTGCCAGAAACAGGACGCTGGAGATGCAAAAAGCCTTTCAAAGGGTCAACGCATAAATTTTTACTGCAGCCACTTAGCCTTGTCTCTGGCAAAGACAGGGGCACAGTGGGCTAGAGATGCCTGAGGAGAGCCTGGGGAAGGAGGCAGTGGGGAGAGAATTGAGAGAGTAGCTGGCTGGGTCCCAGTGCTGACTCCTCCCCTATATGGCAAAGCCATCTTGCTCAGGCAGACCACTCCCCTGAGTGGCAGCAGTATGAGAGCACACAATAACCCCACCTCCCCGAGGGAAGCTGTCCTGGCTAGTGGTGCTAAAGTCTGCCTGCTGAGTACAGAGTGGCAGCCACAGATGGTAGATCCCTGGCTAATGGGGGTGCAGAGTGGTCTAGAGACACCTGAGGAGTAGAGAAGGAGGCTGTGGGGAGAAAATGGAGAGTAGCAGGTAGGACCCCCGTGCTGACTCCTCCCCCATATGACAGCAGCCATCTGGCTCAGGCAGACCACTCCTCTGAGTGGCAGCACTGTGAGAGGACACAAAAGCCCCACCCCAGGAGGGACTCTGCCCCGCCCTGTGGTGTCTCAGCCTGACTGCTGAGTCAGGAGTAATTAGGTTAACAGCTGAAGGAGACAGCCACAGACAGTAGATTCCTGGAAGCCTCAGACTGCCTGAGGGTGAGACAGGGACAACATCTGACACCATCAGAGGCAGATCCAGAGAGAAAAAACAGCCGTCTCCTACCATAGAAGTTCACACCACAAAGTCAGGAAATCAAGACAGGTCAATTTAAGAAGCAGAAGCAAAAAAGAAGAGTCTCACAAATAATGGGAAAACAAACACCCCCCAGGCAAAGGGAAAGGAGGAATCCCCACAAAGAGAACTAAATGAAATAGAGGCACGTTAACTATCAGATATTGAGTTCAAAACAACGGTTCTAAGGAAGCTCAATGAGCTCACTGAGCTCAGAGAGAATTACAAAAACCTACAGGGAAACTACAAGGAACTTACTGCATACTATAGCAGCATGAAAAAGGACATAGAAACTATCAACAAGAGGAAAGAGGAAATGAAGAATACAATTTCTGAAATGAAGAACACAGAGAACACAGAAGAAGAAATCAAACGCAGGCTAGGTGAAGCTGAGGATCGATCAGCGAGCTGGAGGATAAGGTAGAATAAAGGCTCCCAGAAAAAGCGAGAAAATGAAAAACAGACTCAAAAAGAATGAAGAGGCGTTGAGGGAAATGCAGGACAACCTGAAATGTAATACTATCCACGTAATAGGGATACCAGAAGGAGAAGAGGAGGAGGAAGGGATAGAGAACCCGTTTGAACAAGTAATGATGGAAAACTTCCCCAATCTGAGGAGAGAAAAAAAATCACACAAGTCCAGGAAGCACAGAGGGTCCCATTTAAGAGGAACTCAATGAGGCCCACTCCAAGACACATCATCATTAAAATGGCAAATACCAAAGACAAACAGAGAATCCTAAAGGCAGCAAGGGAGAAACCGGTAGTAACATATAAGGGGGCCCCCCCAGTATGGCTAGCCCCTGACTTCACAACAGAAACACTACAAGCCAGCAGGGAATGGCAAGAAATATTCCAAGGAATGAAAAGCAAAGGCCTGCAACCAAGACTGCTCCACCCAGCAAGGCTCTCAATTAAAATGGAAGGTGAAATGAGGAGTTTCTCAGACAAAAGACGGGCTAAAATACACACCTCCACCAAACCAGCATTGCAAGATGTGCTATAGGGACTGCTTCAAGAAGATGAAGAAAAAAGAGTCTATGAGTACCCAGTTCCTGTCACAGTCACCAATACCTGGTACTACCAATATTTTTAATACTTATTAATCTGATTGTGACAATGATGTGCTATTTTGATTGTTACTTTAGTATTTGTTGAAACTAAACCTGTTTTTATATATTCCTTGCTTATTTCTATTATTTTTTAAAAAGCTTTGAATGACGTTTTGGTTTTTATCCATTTTTGATTAAAGGTTTGAAGACCCTCCCCCGCCCTCCCCCAACATACTATTAAACCCTTTTTTAGATGTGTTGCAAATACTTTCCTATTTTATTACTTGTGCTTTCACCTTTTTTATATGTATATTACTGTATAGTCTTAAATGTTTAATATAGTCATATTATCAATATTTTACTCTACAGTTTCTGGGTTTGAGTATTTTACTTTGGGGTAAGAAAAATCTTAGTTTGCATTTTCTTCTAAAACTCCTTAGATTTTTACATATTGATTTTTAACTCATCTGAATATTTTTTGTATAATGTGTGAAACAGGACTCTATATTGGTTTTATTTCAAATAATAGTGGTCGATGCACCTTATTTATTGAATAAGCCTTATTTTCCCCATTGACTTGAGATATTAATTTAATCATATTTTACATTGTTAGATATCTACATTGTCTCTAGAATGCTCATTATATTTCACTGATCTGCTCGATTATTTCTGTGCTGGTGTCATGCTGGTTTAATTGCTGAGTCTTTATAATAGATTTAAATTTTTAATATTTTATAATGGATTTTGACATTTATAAAAAAATAAATAAAATCAATCTGCATTTAAAAAAGAAAAGAAGGAACTCCTACCATTTGCGATAACATGGATAAACTGGAGAATACTATGCTAAGTGAAATAAGCCAGTTGATGAAAGACAAATAACCATATGATCTCACCTATAAGCGGAATCCATTCAACAAAATAAACTAATGAACAAAATAAACCACAGGCATGGAAACGTGCAGAGGACTGAAAGTGACCAGAGGGGATGGGGAAGGAGGACAATGGTGGAAACAAGTCCCTTCTGACTAGATAAAGAACATGTAAGAATGACCCATGGACATGGACAAGTGTGGGAATGGACTGTTAGAGCAGGGGTGGAGGCATGCGATGGGTGGAGGAGGGCAAAGGAGGAAAAACTGAGACAAGTATAACAGAATAAACATGATTTAAAAAAGTAAGTCATAGAGATGTAGAGTATAGCATGGGGAATGGGGAATGTAGTCAATGATATTGTGGTAACTACAGTGCCAGGAAGATGCTTGGGAAAACGGGGGAGTATTTTTTAGGGTATATTATTGTCTGCCTCCTAAGGTGTACACCTGAAACTGGTATAAAGCAATATTGAATGTACACTGTAATTGAAAATGAATGAATGAATGAATGAATAAAATAGTGTGATTAAATCTACAGAAAACTCATGTAGTAAATAGTTTGACCACTCCCAACCAACTATTGGCTAATTGTAGAAAAGGCATTTGTACTTCATTTATAGTAGAGGTATTTAATCTTCTCTAAATACTTGTTTTTCTTTTTACAAGTAACTTTCTGCGTAAACCTATTAGAGACTGTGGATATATGAACACTGCATATTTTTAATCCAAGACTAACAATGGCACACCTATTATATAGTGGCTCTCACCTCCTCTCGGTAAGTGAGTGAGTGGAGGGTAAAAGATGACTGGGTGTGGAGTGGGAGATACGGAAAATGGGGAGAGCTCTCGATCTATTATTGACCTGGCAGTCTCTAGAGCAGGTGGTAGTATTACCTTCTTTAATTTCATTCCTATTTCCATAAAGAAAAATAATTCCAAACTATCAAACCATTGTTCTGAAAATATATTCAAATACATCAAAGCTATACAGAAATAAGATAGCCTAATTCAAAGGTTGAGTGAGATTTGAAGATAGGAGAACAAGGATAAATGACCATAAAGAAAACAACTCATATACTCACTTAATAAAACTAGCAACTTTTAAATGTTACTTGGTAATATAATTCTTTCTAGAGTTTGAAAAAATAAGAATAATAAAAATTAGATTTTATTTTTATGAAAAGTAAAGTGAAAGCAAAGCTTTATGGTTACAAACCTGGTAGCCCTTGATTCTTTCCATTTCCTTGCTGGCAAGTGGGTTACTCTTGACCACACAAACCAGAGCCTTGACTGCTGCATAGAGCCCTTCCACATCAGAAGCCATGGCCACCAGGCCCAGGATGGCTGCAGCTCCACCAATGTACTGCAAAGTAGTGGCAACAGGCTTAGGAACAAATGTTCTTACTCCTGATTAAAAGACAGTGAAAAATAATTAAAATAAAGTCTCCAATTAAACAAGAACTAAGTCATCTTAAGATTTAATTAATGATAAATGATACTTAAGAAAAAATCCTTCAATCCTAAAATAAAAACTCTACAAAAACCCCTTCATGGTAGAATTTCGGAGAAGGCAATAAATACGAGTGTTTATACTCTTAAAGAGTGGGAGTAAAGAAGCAGGTAGAGGGGAGCTGGGTTTGAGAGCAGGCACAGATGTTTCTGTGTGGCTTTGGGCCACACAGACTCAAAAGTATAGAGGTGCTGGGAATGCATTTCTGAGAAAAGTGAGAATGCCTCACAAGGAAGTGTTGGGGAATAAACTTGTTGAGAACAAAAGTACTTTAACTCTGTGGATTGGGCAAAGGGATGGAGAGGCCATCCTTGTAAGGAGGACATATTCTCTACAGATAAACCATGAGAAGCACATTACTGACCATTGCTCAAGTCTTCTCCCAGTTACGTAATCTGAGCAACAGTCCAACAGTGATCCCAGAAGAGCATAATTGCGTGGAAACACAGTACTTGATCTAACTTTTTGTCAATTAAAAAAAATTCACATCTACATTCCTAACATTTTTTTAAAAGGCATCATTTGAATGTTGTTTGCTGTCTGGTAGAGACTGAGATTTTTAAAAATAAAACTAATATGCATTTTACATTTTTATGTGCTTTGCAGTATTCATAATACTTTCATACCTATGGCCCTTGGTTTTGAAAACTACCTTCTAAAGTAAATAGGGCCACTATTACTAGTTTATAGGTAAGAAAATTGAAGTCCACAGAACTTGAATGCCTGGCATAATGCCAGACACTGATGTAGCAGGGGCTGGAATCTCAACCTTTGAACTCTTCAGGTACTGCTCTCTTTGCTATACCACAGTGCTGCTGCATTTTTGCAAAGGACACAGCATCAGAAAGGATTTGCTGAATTGATTAAGAAACTACCATGTGTTTTAACATAAAGGAAACTGTTTTATCAATGCAGCATCATCAGAAAAGAAAGATAAAGTTACATGTACATCATTGGGATAAAAAAAATTCACAAAGATTGCCAAACACGTATATACTGCCTGGCACAACACTAACTTGTTAACTGTTTTTGTTAAACTAAAAAGGAACCAATATTATGAACTGATTTGCTCATTAAAATATATAATCACTGGCTCTGAATTTAAGAAGGCCTGGTTGGATTATGTCTCAAGACTCTATCTAACCAAAAAAACCCAACCTTGTAAGCAGACATCCGGTACAAGGCTCTACACAATGTCCACTAGTTCTGACTTTTATGAGAGTACCATTCACAGTGTTTTCACTCTGAAGCTCTTATTTCTAGCTTATTTCCAAATAACAGAAGCACTCAGGAGCGCCAACACAGCTGCACCAGATCTTCAAACAACCATCAATATTTCTAGGTCTTTACTTACATTTGCCCCTAATTGGACTGTGACATTTACCTTGAAATTACACAGTAGTATTTAGTCAGTGCTCATCAGTGCTGACAAGAGAGGAAAAGTTAATGGGATTTTATAGAGGTTGTAATTTTTAAAGAGGTCTGGAGTTTGAGATAATTACATTAGTCTCTAAATATTGAAGAAAGCATTACAGGTCAGCACTGTAAAAGAGAACCATCCCTTAAGTGAGGAAAGTGAACGCAGATTTGAAGGTAAGTAAAGCAGCTTGGAACAATAAAGACAATTACCCAAGTATCCGATCAGAGTAGCCCCAATTGTCCGTGCAGGTCCATTAAGATGTCCTGCTGCATTGTGTATCAACTTAACAGGAGTGGCGTTCTCATGGGAGGAAATGCCTAACTGAAGAATAGGAAAGGAAAAAGAAATTTAACTATAGAACAACAGTCTGAACATTTTTTAAATTTAAAGTAGAGTTGACATACAATATTTTATTAGTTTCAGGTGTACAACAGTGATTCGACATTTATATAACTTACGATGTGCTCACTACACAAAATCTAATAACCATTTGTCACTGTGCAAAGTTATCACACTATTACTAACTATATTCCCCTTCACCTTTTTCACTCATCCTCCCTCACCCACACAGCAAACATCAGTTTGTTTCTATGAGTCTGTTTTGTTTTGTTTATTCATTTGTTTTGATTTTTAAAACATTCAATATGAGTAAAATATTATGGTATTTGTCTTTCTCTCTCTGACTTAGTTCACTTAGCATAATACCCTCTAGGTCCATCCATGATGTTGCAAATGGCAGGATTTCAGTACCAACATTTTGATTGGAAAAGACAAGACATGATTGGTAACGTATTTTCTCTCTCCTCTTAAACACATGAGCATCTTTCTTTTTTTCTTTTTAAGTGTAAACATTTTCAAAAGTGTGCAAACTCAGAAAGTTAGCTACTGAGAAGAAGATGGTGAGGGGATCTTGGGAAATATAACTTCAAGGGTCTTTTGGAATGAAACTCTGTTGTGGTTTAAAGGTTTTGATCACAAACTGTCTCACAGTAATTCTGATCAGTGAACATAGTATTAGCTTTAGTCCATATCCAAGTAAATATCACATAAATTACCCAAGAGTTTGTAAACATGCTTACTAAATGTTCAATTTTGTGCCTGCACATGTACAAACACATAATGTGCTTTCAAGTAAATATAATCCTAAGACTTTAATTTTACTGTTACCTGTAGAACTAAATTTATGTAGTTTTTATTCCTTAGAAGATGGTAAATATATTCACAGACACACCTCTTGACAAGAGTTGTCAATAATTACTCTTCCCAAATCCTTCCCTTCCAGTCTCGATTCTGTTCCCCTTGGGCTTTACCTCCCCTCGTCAACCAGAACAGCTGGTCAAGCACACTAACTCCCAGCTTATGAAACCCAGTGGCCAGTACTCTTACTTTTCCTCCTTTCTTATGGGCTGCCACTCTTCAGTTTTCTTGGCTGGTTCTTCATCTTCCCAAATCCGTAACAGAGGATTATCCCACATCTTAGTCTGAAAACCTTTCCTATTCTCTATCTGCATCTGCACTTTGGTGAATGTACCTGGTCTCATGGCTTTAAACAGCATCTATGAACATCTAGGACACTCAAACCTCTCCCTTCAATTCCAGATTCCAATGTCCAATGGCTCTGATAGCTCCTCTAAGATATTTGATATGCTTCTCAAACTTTTCCAAAATATAATTCTGAATATTCCTCACCCCCCAAATTACTCTTCATGTAGTTTTCTCCAAATCAGAAAAAATTTTCCTCAGTGTTAGAAAAAAAAATCTTGGAGTTATCCTTGACTCCTCTCTCTCACAATTAACAGCCAATATACCACCAAAACTTCTTAGCTCAATCTTCAAAATATACCTCAGATCTGATTACTTCTCATCACAGCCACTGCTATCACCCCAGTTCTGACCATCATCAACTCCCATATGAATTATTATTGTACTGGCCTCAAAACTGGTCTCCCTGCTTCTACCTTTGTCTCCCTTTATTCTCAGTAGAAGTCACAGTAATCCTGGTTAAAAAGTCGTAACATATCATTCCTATGTCTGGAACCCTACAAAGTTTTCTACGTCACTCAGTTAAAGCTAACACCTTTACAAGTGCTTATAAATTCTAAAAAATAGAGTCCCCATTACCTCTTTGAGTTCCTCTCTTACTGCCCAAGCCTACTCTCATTATGCCCTAGTCCCGTGTGCCTCTGTGGTAGGCAATCACTTTCCTCACAGCCTTAGCTCTTGTACTTCTGGAACATAATGCCACGCCCCCACCGCCCCGCCCTGCCAACCCTACACTTAGATCCCATCCATTCCCCATATTCTCACTGTTTACTGCCTCATCTCTGTCCAAATCTTTTCAAAGTTCACCTTCTTAGTGAGGCCTGTCTTGATCATCCTGTTTAAAACTATAATCTTATCTCTTTCTCCTTCCCTTCTTTGTTTTTCTGCAGAGCACTCTTCCCCTTCTAACATACTCTATCACGAGATTATTTCTTTAGTTAATTATTGTCTGTCTCTTCCACGAGAATGTAAAAACCATACAGGCAGGAATTTTCTTTTTATCCGCTGCTGTGTCCTGAACAAAATAATGCACATAGTAGGTGATCCAGGAAAACTTTACATTGTAGTCTTAGAAATAGCAATTGTGTTCTTCAGTTTTCTAAGTTCAATTTCTCAAATTACCAATAAGAGTATAAACCATGCACTTTGAAGACAATTCTTACTTTCCAAAATTAAGCTAACATCTAAATGTGTTTTGGCTTAAATTCAAAGCTAAAGAAACCAAATATAAATAATAAATGAAAGGCATTGTTTTCAGCATCCCTTCATCCTTGGGCGGGACTTGTAATGAAGCTCTGAAACATCTCTTCAGAATCAGCCACAGCTTACTGGGAAATCATTCTGCTTACCTGCTTAGCGATGGCTTTGCTATCCAACTTGTTATACACCTTCCGGATTCTTGCCACTGTTAGGGAAGACACAGAGAGTGCATAGAGGCCAAATGACACCTTTTCCTCTGGTACTAACAACACAGGAGATGGGACTATGCCTTCAGATTTTGCATCTTTACCTTCAAAAGAAAAATAGTGTTTTTCAAAATCATTATTCTAAGAAGTATTTTTTTCTTTTTAAATTGGCGGACTTCAAAATCTTTTAAAGTGGAATGGAGCTAAACTGAAAAACTCTGTTTAATTTTCAGCTCTTCATTTATTTCTTTAGAAAATCAGGAAAATCATGCAGCCACAGGGCCTTACATTCTAAGTTTTACTCTGAAAATATGCTTAACATAAAGCATAATATACAGGAAAGGTGTTAATTACTATCAAACAAATCACAAAACACCCTAGGTTCAAAGGAAAAGAGAATTAAAATGAGTGGAATGCCCAAGAGCTTTGTAGCCTAGGCCTCTTCCCCTGTGGACAGCCCTCATCTATGCCTCTCTGTATTCTTCTAGACAGCAAAGTGTTTAAGAACACAAGTTTTGGAATTATATGGCTTAAGTCTGAATCTCTGCTACATCACTTAAAAGCTGTGTGACAGCCCTAGTCTAGTGGCTCAGCTGACTGGAGTGTCACCCTGTACACCAAAAGGTTTTTGCAGGTTCGATTCCCAGTAGGGGTGTGTGTATGGGAGGCAACCGATCGATATCTTTCTCTCACATCAATGTTTTTTACTTTCTTTCCCTTTCTGTCTCTCTCCCTTCCTCTCATTCTAAAATCAATAAACAAACATAACCTCAGGTGAGGATTAAAAAAAGAAGCTGTGTGGTTTATATAGCCCTGTGCCTCAGTTTCCTCATCTGTAACATGGGAATGATAACAATAGTACCTAACTCCCAGTATTTTGAGGAGATGAATGTGAAAGGCTCAGAATAGCAATGTCCTTTATGCATATTAACTTATCTGGCACATATTTAGTGCTCAATAAGCGTTAGCTATCGATGCTACCTAAAGCCATAGGATTATTACCATTTACAATATACTTGTCCTAACTTCTGAGAACGTTGGTAGAATGAGAACAAGTAGATGGAAGACACTATTTGAAAAGAGTACTACAAAGGACCTCTAGCTTAACATCAGCTCCTTTGATTTTAAATTCTTTTTGGGAAAAAGGATAACAAGAAGTGAACAGCAGGAATAAAGGAATGAGAAACATTGATGTGCACTGCTTTAACCTAAAGAATGTGTGTGTATGTTTTCTGGGTACACTTTAAACTGTCTCACGTAATAGAAGAAATTATAGGAAGAGAAGGCTGAGGTTAGACTCTTCATGAGAATGTACACCAACATCTTAGAGCCAACAAGAGAAACTGGAAAATTAGTGATCAGGTAGGAAGACAAAAATCAGGAAAGTACACTATGATCAGTGGAGGAGAACACCATGAAGAGGAGTGAGTAGTCAATAGCATCATGCTAAGAAAAAATGGAGAAGGTCCCTTTATTTCTTTTTAGAGAAACATAATGTATAACCTTATACACACATATGCTCTTAATTAATGCATTTACACTGTAGGAGTTAAGTTTTATACAATTTTAAGAAGAAAATATAAGTTACTCACATGGCATACACACAGCCTGAAAGCTTCCAACATAATTTGGTCCTAGCTCATAAATGGTAGTAACACTTGAAGAAGGTAAAACTTCTTCCAAAAAATGCGTGGGTCCTAGGCGCCAGACCAGTGAAGCAATTTGGCGTTGGGCAGGTGGAGTACCGACGTATGCATAGACCGTGCTAACCACAGGTGGATTTGCAGAACCTGACCCCCCAGGAGTACTGTGAACATAATGAAGCTAGAAAGAATCAAGAGCCAATGTGTAAGCTATGACAAAAAATTTTTTCCTCCAGGAAAATAAGCATTTTTGGTGTATATTTTCATTATCTCAAGGTCATACAACCGTATGCATGTACAAATGTAGTTGGGTCAAGAAACACAAGGGCAGCCCAAGGGTCTGGAAACTGACGTGGAAGTTGGAAATGTGTTTTCAAACTCTAATACAGATAATCTAAATAACGCTAGAAAGGGCAATATTCAAATACAGGGATACTGTTATTGGTTAATTCAATTCTCTTGCCTCTCTCCTGACTACTATATATCTATCTAGAGTAATATTTATATACTCATTCATTCAACAAACAATAATACCTATTATTATTATTATTAGGGACTACCCTGGGTAATCTGAAAATAAAGATGAATAAGAACAATTCCAGCTCTTAAGGAATACAAAATCTACTGGAGCGAGTAACAATGAAGTGACATAAAATAGTGTGTTCATAGTTTATTTAGGCATTCTTCAACTGGTTTCTCTATTATAAAAAGCACTTTGTAGCCTGGCTCAATCACTAACTTATTCACTAATTTTTGGCTATTTTGTAATCCCTCCTTTCCATTCTTCTCTAATAAAGTGATATGAACTAGCCAGCCACATGACCCTAACATATTGTTTGAATGGGTACTGAAGGTCAATTTAAAATTAAGACAATTTAAAAAATATCTCTGCGAACATACACGCACCTCCCCACTCCAAACACACCCTCGACTATCTTGTAAAGTAAGCTGATATTTCCAAGCGCAGGTATGCTTACCTTCACAGTGCTAACGAGCTGTCCGTCAATGTAGAGGGCTGCAGTGCTGTTTTTGAGCATGCCTTTGCTCATCACCAGAACCAGATGATGCCACTGCCCCTCAACTATAAGTTCGCCACATCGAAAGCGAGCACAGCATGGGAGAATCTCATAAAAAGAGGATTCTTCACTAAAATCATCAACTAAAACAAAGGAAGAAATTTAAAAAACTCATCATTCTCATTCTAACAATAACTCATATTTAGATCCTGACGTTATGGTTAACACCATACAATGATGATGTAAATGAAAATACCCTATTTGTTCAGTAGTTTTATCTGTAGTAAAAAGTAATATCTGGAATGTACTTTTACTTTCTTTTGCTCTAAATACATGTAGTTATAACCATATAATAGTTAATAAAAGAAAAAGTAAATAAAATTAAACAGACAATAAAAGAAAGTCATGATAGACAAAAGAGACTAGTTCATTATGACTTGTCATGGTCTGTTAAAAAAGGTCTTTTTAAATTGTACTTTGACACATATTTGATTATAGCATTGGTTAAAAAAAGAACCAAAAAAATTTAAAATTTTATTCTTGCTATATGCTTGGCTCAGTGATACAAGGGGGCGAATCTTTGTTTTTCGCTTATGGCTGTACAGTCTTGACCCTCACCTGACAAGAGCTGGTAGTAAATAGGTGATTTATGGAATGGAAAAGTATCTGTTGATCCAAATTTCCTGCTTATCTAGCTAATTCTGGTGATTGACTAACATTCTGAAATTACTTGCTGACTCTAATCTTGCTTCTCTGAGCTACCCGGTATGTTGCCAGGTCATGCTAGGAAATAATGGGTTATTACTAATTTAATTGTAATGTTAAGCTAATTAAAATTAATTTACATTTCCTAACTATTCAAGAAGGGGTGGCGTACCACCGAAAATCCAGATGTTAAAAACCCATTCCCCCCTCAAAAAATTTTTTGTAAAAGAGCTAACCTATAACCATGTAAGTTAAAGAAGACACACCATTTCTCAATATAAGCAGCACATACAATATACTGAAAGTTAAACGTTTAAATTATATGCAGAAAAAACTATAAATAAAACACTAATTTCTATTTTTTGAATCTTAAAATACCTGCATATGTTGACATGCCAAGATTATATTTTAAAATGACAATTCAGAATATAGATCTATTGATGAGTTAAGACTAGTATAAATACAGAATCTCCTCCATATGTGACCTAATATAGGAACAGAATTAAATAAACTAGGTGAAAAGCAGGGTCAAACAGCTTTGAAAGTTCTAGTGTTATGCACCAAAGGAGGCAGGGGTAAGAAAAAAGGACCAAAAGTACAAAAGTATAGGCAAAACAAGGAACTCTTCCCTCTCTCACCCCTAGTTAATAGACTGCATTTTCTTGAGGATTGTAGAAAATATTACTTACAAAAAATTTCTGAGATTTTCACATTCTGATTCAGGCTTAAACTAAGACATTTCCAGAATTCAGTGGTGTCAGGATGTCTTGGTGAGCCAACTGGTTTCTGACAACTCTTAACTTCCTAGGCATCTTAAAGGGCTACAGCTGTTCAGAGGATGGATCCTTGCAGTAGTAAGATCATATATATAACTAATATATATGTTATAATTTCTAGCAATATATGGACTACAGAAGTCTTGCAATTTACATTTAATGAAAATGCAATAGAGTTAGAAAACATTTTCCTGGTTTACTGAAATATCCCTGGATCTACTCCTTAATTTTTCCATTAAATTTTACCCTCTTCCCAAATTATTCACTTACTTTTCTCATTGTTTCTCTTTCTAGCCATCCATATTTCTTTACTTTCTCTTTCTCCTCATTCACTCATTTATATATATTAAATAATATTTGTGGCCTAACCCGTGCTAGCCACTGATTTATGAGGCAGGGCAACCTAGATTACCAAGGTAATATGTCGTATGCAGAAACTTATAGTTCCAGTAAGGTAGACAAAATTATTTCCAGCCAAAAATAAAGAATTAAAATCTATGAAGATCAGATAAATGATAAAAAATATTAAAAAGGCTTTGGCAGTGGGCAGAGGAAGGAAGAAAAGGTTCAAGAAAATTAAGGCAACATAATACAGGAACGCTTAGCAGAAGGGGTGGTATTTTCAAGGTAGACTGGAGTTTTCTAAGCTGGGCTAACTGGTACTGGGGGAGTCATTTCCCAAGACAGGAGAGTAGAAGAAGATGCAGGTTTTATTAAGAAGAAACATTACAGTGAGAGTTATTTACACAAAGATTCTTCAAATGAAGATGTCTAATATGTAGTTGAAACTATAAGAATGAAACCTAGAACACAAATTAAAAATTTTTACTTTCACAGACCCCAGAATAAAAAGACCTAAAGCAAACTGAAATTAATGACTTTTTCCCCTCATAAAGAGCAGGCTGAATACAAAGACTAAAGATGAAACTCTGGGCAATACTAATTTTAAGGGAAGGATGTAAGAGAAAGCTGTTGAAGAAAATTGCAAAAGAGATGTCAGAGAAATAGTAAAAGAACAAGTTCCAAAAATTAGAAGACAAGAAGCAGTTTTTATAATTAGGAGGAAAACAGCCCTGACTAGTGTGGCTTAGTTACTTGGGCATCATCCTGCAAAGAGAAAGGTCTCTGGTTTGATTCCCAATCAGGGCACATGCCTGGATTGCAGGGCCACGTGCCTAGTTAGGAGCATGCGAGAGGCAACCAACTGATGTGTTTCTCATACGTCCGTGTTTCTCTTCCTCTCTTTTCTCCTTACTTTCTTTAAAAATAAATGAATACAATCTTAAGAAAAAATAGGAAGAAAATATAAACAGGGTCAAATGCCCTGAAAAGGCAAATTAAGTTGTCCTAGTAAGTTTAAAGCAGTTACTACATTGATCCCTAACTCTGTACTAGTCATGATGAAAAATATTAAGTAAAACAAGAAGCCTTACAATCATATTAAGAGGCTAACATTCAAATTCAATTAATATTTGAATACCAACCACAAGTGAAGCAAAATGTGTTATTTTACTTAGTTAAAAGGTAACATTAGAAGATGATAAAAAGAGGCATATATTTATACAAAGAACATTCAGTAAACTGAGATTTACATTTTATTTTATTTACACAATTTAGAAAGATCTCACAAATGCCTTGAGTTTGAAGTTCTATTGTATAGTAATATAACATTATGGAATATTGAAGGGAATTATGGAATCAGGATTATTATGGAATTATGGTATGTATTAAGTCTCGAAGGTAAACGATGGATGAAGTAATTTAAATATTATCTCTAGCACAGTGGCACATATGGTAGGCAGGTGCTCAGTGAGTATTCATTAGTTAAGCAGAATTCAGTCAATGAAGATCTTAACTAAAATATACCAAGCAAGCCCTGGCTGGTGTCGTTCAGTGGACTGAGTGCTGGCCTGTGAACCAAAGGGTCACCAGTTTGATTCCCAGGCAGGGCACATGTCTAAGTTGCAGACCAGGTCCCTAGTTGGGGGTGTGCAAGAGGTAACCACACACTGATGTTTCTCTCCCTCTCTTTCTTCCTCCCTTTCCTTCTCTCTAAAAATAAATAAAATAAAATCTTAAAAATATATATATATATACCAAACTAGAAACCTGCTTCCCTAGCAAAAGCTGTGATTTCTTGGCAAGTAGAGAGGAATCCTTATTTTAAGGATTCTCTCCATTGTTTTCTAAGTCATTTATATAGATGCCTTAAAATTCACTGGTAAACAGTACATTCAAGATTTCATATAATTTGTTTTACAATAATTTAAATTGTAAAAGAATTACCATATTAGTCTTAAAACATGAATATTATATTGAACTTTAATACTTTTAATGACCACAAGAAACAAAGAGAAAAAGATACTGACCATAGTTTTGAAGTAGTTCCTCTTTGGTGGAAACAATCAGAGATCGGTCTTTTGCTGATAGAACTATGGCAAGGCACACGTAATGCTGCTCTGAAGAATTTGCTCGGCGCACAACAGTCAGAAGTCTGACAGGATGGTTATTTGGAGGAGAACTAAAATGTTCAATACAAAACCAGCTAGAGTAGCTTAAGCCAGATGGAGGGGGAAAGAATCTTTCACCTAAAGTAAAAATAGGAAAATAATAGTAAAAGAGTTTGTGTTGACTCATGTTTACAGTAAAAAAAAAGCACTCAACTTGAACTACAATATAAGCTACTCAAAAGAAGACTCATAAACAAAGAAAGTAATATTTACCAGAACCAATGCCACTGACCACAGCCCCATCAGTAAGACCTGTTGTAACAGCACTGTTTGTAGGAGCATTATGAGGGGCCAAACTGGGCAGGAACAGGCAGCTATTAAATAAAGATGATGTACATATTAGAGATCAACTGTTTTCCTGTCTTATAACTATGCACTTAACCACAATGCAATAAACTGCCATTATTAAAGGGGTATCTACGGATAAGAGGTTACGGAATAAATCTGCATGCCTAACAAAGTCCTTCCCTTCTTTTAATTATGTGAGAGTATGGGAAGATCTAATTTAACCATCTTCAATAGCATTATTTCTCATTTAAACTTTTCTAAAAATTCAACATATAATTTGCATATGGTAAATATACCAATAACCCTGTTCAGGACATTGGAACTATTTCATCACTGCAGAAAAATTCTCTTGCATTTCTCTCCAGTGAGCCACTCTCCCCTGTTGCCACTGTTCTGATTCATTTTCCATATTCCTAAATATATTTTAATCCACTGTTGAATAATAACCCATGACAATCTTCTTAAAGTATAATTTATAGTTTTAGATCAATGTACAAGAATCTCAAAATAACTAGACATAGATGAATTCTATTAGCATGTGTGTCCATTTCAAGGCTGACAGACTTTATAAGTTCTTCTATAACCTCTGCAGATTATTTATTGTGGCTTCTGCTACTATAGCCCCTTCTGACACTTGAAAGTATTTACCCATCGGATGTGAGAGTCTCTGGATACTATTAATGTATAAGAAACTAAGCTAGGTATTTTGAAGAAAGGATGATGATAATGCCCAAAGAGCTTTTAATCAGATTTTAATTTGTATATTATCTATAAATTTATTATACTAAATCAGAGGTTGGTAAACATTCTGGAGAGGGCCAGACCATAAACATTTTATGCTCTGCAGACCAGACAGTCTCTTTCACAGCTACGCTACTCTGCCACTCTAACATGGAAACAAAGAAAATACATACATAAATGAGTATGGCTGTATTACAATAAAACTTTATTTACAAAAAAATATTATAAATTAGATTTGAACTTTGGGCTTTAGGTTGATGACTTTAATATTGTATACATTTATTTATTATAATAAATCTAAAAATCTTAGAAAAACATGCTCAAATAACTCAATAATTTGAAAATATATACCACATAGTATATTTTAATCAAGTAGATTTAAAACCAAAGATCTGTTGTTCAAAGGCAAGTGTGAGTCATAAAATAATATGATAAGGCTTGGCTACCTTGCAAATTCCTTACCCAAACCCCTCAAGGGATGTGTCAAATTCAACAAAAGCTGGAGTAACTGATGACCCATGAAGTCTGATGTCATGTGGAGTTGTCATGGAGACCAGACACTTTACCCGTGTCAGAGGTACAGTACTTCCTTCTGCAGATTTTACCAGGCTCTTGCTTATCCGGTAATGATTATCTTCATGTAAGCTGAAAACATTATCAGAACCCAGCCCATCCACAGATGTGACCATACTACCTGTAGTCAAAGAAAAATAGCATGTATATTCCTACAATAATGACTGTACAAGAATGATTAATTTTTAAATATCACACTTCAGTTTTATAATAATTATAAACACCAAAGCTAACAAACATAACATACATTAAAACTGGACATTTTAAAACTTAAATAGCATGTATTTCTTTTTTTACTAATTATTAAAGTAATAAACACATTTATAGAAATGTTGTGGACTAGAGTATAAATAAGACTAAAAACCACCGAAAACCATTACCCAAGCCACTGTTACAATGTAATTTAATTATAAATTATAGTTAATAATTTTTTAAAAACAGGTTATACTTTTATGTCACATAATTATTTCTGTTTAAGAAAGGAAAATATTCTAGAAGCATTATACTGGAAAAAAACAGGTCATCTTTCTTATGAAAAAAATCAGAGATAAATAGCATAAACTTCTCCCATTTTTAATTCTCCTCTTACAACTATTAAAATTAAATATATTGCCCTGACCAGAGTGGCTCAGTTGGTTGAGCACTGTCCCATAAACCGAAAGGTTGCCTGTTTGATTCCCAGGCAGGGCACATGGCTGGGTTTCAGTCCAGTCTCTGCTTGGAGCACATGTGAGAGGTAATGAACTGATGTTTCTCTCATAGATGTTTCTCTCCCTTTCTTTGTCCCTCCCTTCCCCTCTCTCTCTATAAATAAATAAATAAATAAATAAAACCTATAAAAAATGAATCTCCCCTTTAAAAAATTAAATGTGATAACAAAAGTACTTGCATTTAAAAATTCCTATAGGAATAAAAATAATAATTTCAAGAAGGAAAATATAAATTTTTAACAAACTGTTCTATTTTTCATAAATATATTATAAATGTAATGAAGAAGATATTCCTTTTCAAGATAAACTATATGATGTAACAGTTACTCTCTTGAATGTGCTAAGTATTTAGGCAACCATAAAAGTAGGTCAATATTCTCTGAGAGAAAGAAACTATTTTTGTTTCTGTTCTTTACAAGAGAAACCTCAACTCAGTCATAAGGAACTGTGTAAAGTACAAAAACAATAATAAAAAAGGATATATATACATTAATATACTAACTGATATAAAAAACAGCAATAATTTGAAAAATCAAGTTGGCGGAGGAATGAAAGTCACACTGACCTCCTCCCAGAACTAATCTGGTATTACAATTAAATTGTGGAGGAATTACCTAGAAGAAAAAACAGGACAATAGAGAGAAGGGAACCTTATACCCTCGGACAGATGGAAGGATCAGCTTTAGCACAACCTAACTGGTAAAGAGTATGGTAGAGACTCGCGAAAATGGACGGGGCACTCATGGGCGGCAGCACCAGAAGAGTACTGAAATGGCCAGTTGGATCCCCCATAGAAGAGGAGGGTCTAAACCATAAGTGGGGATCTCCAGCCTATAGCACGAGAGCCGAAAAAGTACACTGATAACAACCAGCGGCAAAAAGTGGCAGGATTGCTCTCTGTCAGAGACAGGAGGCTGGAGATGCAAAGAGCCTTTCAAAGAGCCAATGCATAAATTTTTATTTGCAGCCACTTACCCTGGTCTCTGGCAAAAGCAGGGGCAGAGTGGGCTAGAGATGCCTGAGGAGAGACTGGGGAAGGAGGCTGTGGGGAGAAAATGGAGAGTAGCAGGTAGGACCCCCGTGCTGACTCCTCCCCCATATGACAGCAGCCATCTGGCTCAGGCAGACCACTCCTCTGAGTGGCAGCACTGTGAGAGGACACAAAAGCCCCACCCCAGGAGGGACTCTGCCCCGCCCTGTGGTGTCTCAGCCTGACTGCTGAGTCCGGAGTAATTAGGTTAACAGCTGAAGGAGACAGCCACAGACAGTAGATTCCTGGAAGCCTCAAACAGACTGCCTGAGGGTGAGACAGGGACAACATCTGACACCATCAGAGGCAGATCCAGAGAGAAAAAACAGCCGTCTCCTACCATAGAAGTTCACACCACAAAGTCAGGAAATCAAGACAGGTCAATTTAAGAAGCAGAAGCAAAAAAGAAGAGTCTCACAAATAATGGGAAAACAAACACCCCCCAGGCAAAGGGAAAGGAGGAATCCCCACAAAGAGAACTAAATGAAATAGAGGCACGTTAACTATCAGATATTGAGTTCAAAACAACGGTTCTAAGGAAGCTCAATGAGCTCACTGAGCTCAGAGAGAATTACAAAAACCTACAGGGAAACTACAAGGAACTTACTGCATACTATAGCAGCATGAAAAAGGACATAGAAACTGTCAACAAGAGGAAAGAGGAAATGAAGAATACAATTTCTGAAATGAAGAACACAGAGAACACAGAAGAAGAAATCAAACGCAGGCTAGGTGAAGCTGAGGATCGATCAGCGAGCTGGAGGATAAGGTAGAATAAAGCGTCCCAGAAAAAGCGAGAAAATGAAAAACAGACTCAAAAAGAATGAAGAGGCGTTGAGGGAAATGCAGGACAACCTGAAATGTAATACTATCCACGTAATAGGGATACCAGAAGGAGAAGAGGAGGAGGAAGGGAGAGAGAACCCGTTTGAACAAGTAATGATGGAAAACTTCCCCAATCTGAGGAGAGAAAAAAAATCACACAAGTCCAGGAAGCACAGAGGGTCCCATTTAAGAGGAACTCAATGAGGCCCACTCCAAGACACATCATCATTAAAATGGCAAATACCAAAGACAAACAGAGAATCCTAAAGGCAGCAAGGGAGAAACCGGTAGTAACATATAAGGGGGCCCCCCCAGTATGGCTAGCCCCTGACTTCACAACAGAAACACTACAAGCCAGCAGGGAATGGCAAGAAATATTCCAAGGAATGAAAAGCAAAGGCCTGCAACCAAGACTGCTCCACCCAGCAAGGCTCTCAATTAAAATGGAAGGTGAAATGAGGAGTTTCTCAGACAAAAGACGGGCTAAAATACACACCTCCACCAAACCAGCATTGCAAGATGTGCTATAGGGACTGCTTCAAGAAGATGAAGAAAAAAGAGTCTATGAGTACCCAGTTCCTGTCACAGTCACCAATACCTGGTACTACCAATATTTTTAATACTTATTAATCTGATTGTGACAATGATGTGCTATTTTGATTGTTACTTTAGTATTTGTTGAAACTAAACCTGTTTTTATATATTCCTTGCTTATTTCTATTATTTTTAAAAAGCTTTGAATGACGTTTTGGTATTTATCCATTTTTGATTAAAGGTTTGAAGACCCTCCCCCGCCCTCCCCAAACATACTATTAAACCCTTTTTTAGATGTGTTGCAAATACTTTCCTGTTTTATTACTTGTGCTTTTACCTTTTTTATATGTATATTACTGTATAGTCTTAAATGTTTAATATAGTCATATTATCAATATTTTACTCTACAGTTTCTGGGTTTGAGTATTTTACTTTGGGGTAAGAAAAATATTAATTTGCATTTTCTTCTAAAACTCCTTAGATTTTTACATATTAATTTTTAACTCATCTGAGTATTTTTTGTATAATGTGTGAAACAGGACTCTATATTGGTTTTATTTCAAGTAATAGTGTTCGATGCACCTTATTTGTTGAATAAGCCTTATTTTCCCCATTGATTTGAGATATTAATTTAATCATATTTTACATTGTTAGATATCTATATTGTCTCTAGAATGCTCATTATATTTCACTGATCTGCTCGATTATTTCTGTGCTGGTGTCATGCTGGTTTAATTGCTGAGTCTTTATAATAGATTTAAATTTTTAATATTTTATAATGGATTTTGACATTTATAAAAAAATAAATAAAATCAATCTGCATTTAAAAAAGAAAAGAAGAAGGAACTCGTACCATTTGCGATAACATGGATGGAACTGGAAATTATTATGCTAAGTGAAATAAGTCAGTTGGTGAAAGACAAATACCTAATGATCTCACACATAAAGGGACTCTATTCAACAAAATAAACCACAGGCATGGAAACATGGAGTGGACAGAAAGTGACCAGAGGGGATGTGGAAGGAGGATAGTGGTGGAAAGAAGGGGAAATGACTGGACAAAAAACGTGTACAAATGACCCATGGACATGGACAATAGTGTGGGAATTGACTGTGGGAGTGGGGATGGGAGGTGGGATGGGCGGAGGAGAGCAAAGGGGTAAAAACTGAGACAACTGCAACAGAATAAACATGATTTAAAAAAAACTGCAGTACTTTCTTTTTTTCCAATAAAACTGCGCTGAAACTCAAAAGATCTTAAAGTTTTGCAGGAAAAAAAAATCTAGATTGAAATAACGATTGCTCAATCTGATTCTCATCTGAAAAAAGGGGTCTAACTAAATGTTCACTATGTTCTTGCACAGCAGTCTTCCACTTTTCTAAGTTTTATTTTTCACTACTAATGGTCACTTCAATCCATCAAAACAAGCGCGTTATTACTATAGCGAACATCAGTACCAAGTAACTTATGAAGGGAAAGACCAACAAAACTACAAAATTAGCATTGGCAGGAAATCCACTGCAACTGAGGTCTCTACTGAGAACACTGTCCATACCCTTGAGGGGATGGAATCTGTTGCTTCTCCATGGTCATGTCAGAGGAGTCAGCAGTGCCTGTGTTCCACTATACCCCACCCGCCTCATTCTATCAGCCTGATGCAAATCTAAACTCCCTGGAGCCTCCCTCATCAGCAATACTGTTGTTGCTCTGTCTCTATGAAACTGCAAGATTCTATTGCTGGAACTTCCTTCTCAGTCTTCTCTCTGTGAATTCTGGTACTGCACTGGGGATATCAAGGTCCACATGAACAAACCACCCAACACCTCACGTTCCGTTCTGTAAGATGACCTTTCCTCCAATGAGCTTCTGCTGTACTTCACTCCAGAGTCACAATTTGGGTACCGTCCTCTTTGCTAGTTTCACTGCTCCATTTTGTTTGCCACGGTCCCACGCCATTCCTCTGGTTTTCTTTCCTCTCCTCTGACTACATTTGCTCTTTGGCTGAGCCATTATTCTCCAGTCCAGTGATCTGTCCTTTTCCTCCCAGCCTATCACTAGCTGCTTGGCTTCTCTTCTTTCCCTATCTAGCCTATACTCCTTGGTGCATCTCAACTTTTACCAACATCTTAAAATTTCTTGGAGCAACTGTCTTGCAAACCCATGGCCTGATAATATTCCAATCAATTGCTCTTTAGTCCAGGCAAGAAGACCCACTAGAGAAAGGCAAAGTAATTATGGGTCCTCTGGGAAAGAGTACTACCCCTTCCAAGCCAAGGGTTATTCTGCAGGTAATTCTTATCTCCTGTGGATCTTATTATATCAATGATTCCTTCCCCACCCCCATCAGTCAATCAATCACATCTTGTGTTCTTCCACTTAAGTAACAGCAAGTAACAATGAACTCTTCTATTTTTTTTATCACAAACTTCTTGAAATAACATTTATCCTCCACATGATTTTCATTTTAAAAATAAATCAAAAAAGCGAAGTTCAAAGGTCAACTTACTCCTCATCTCTGGCTCATAACTCAGGGAACTTGGTTTGTGGACCCTATATTGTTTTAGCAGTTTTTTGTCCCAGGCACCACAATTTAATGGACTTGCCAAACGCAAAAACTCCCTAAAGAAGAAAAAAAGCCAAGTTATTACTTGATTTGAGAATATTACATAAATTATAAACCACACACAAAAAATTTATTTAATGAACCACAACACATTACTTAAAATACAAAAGCAATCCCAACAGTTATTTTAAAATAAAATACAAGGTTAATTTTATGTGTTAAATGCCAAGCACCGAAGAATACACAGAGAATATTGTGAAGGGCTAGAAAATGAAATCTATGGAGCATGTTTTCCTGGAATGTGATGTGTCCTCTGCTAGCTTTTCAGGTAGAACTCAGTGATATGCAATTAGTTTATAACCTATGGCTTATCAGTACCTGGGTACCCAGTACCATCATGTGACCTTTTCTTCTGAGAATTCACTAGCTGTGAAAAGTGAGCATGTCCAAATGGCTGATTTTCATTGCTTGCTCTGCTTATCTAACTAGGTAATTTAAGTTATTTAGTAAAATATTAGTATTGTGTATGAGATAGTCTCTCTCTCACTCACTCTCTACTTTTAAAGTAGCAGATTACCAAAACGGATCAGAGGAAAATTTCCATGCTATTTTCAATATTTTAGGATTCTGATCATATCCATAAGATGATGGAAGAAGTGAGTAGGGCTGTCTCATCATCTTGGTATTATTAAGGCCTTGCCCACTGGCTGATACAACATAGTTTACTTGTTTACCACATGGTTTTTAAAAAATCCATCATTAGTTTGGAGTCTGTTAAAAAACATAAATTACATATAAAGTACAACCGTTTTTAAGAGTTCCTTAAAAAATTATGAAAAAGAAGTACTTTAGCAGCAGAAAAAATTTATCTTACGAAGACAGCTGCTAAACCTCTAAGTGACAAGATATGTAAATATATTTTTATAAGGAGGGACAAAGTGATCTATACATTAAATCTGGTTGGCTAGGTAATTTCTTTTTTTTTTTTTTTTTTTAGCTGGAACATGAATTTTAATTAGTCATATTTTTGAACTATATAAAACTAGAAATAGTCCATTTTCACCATACTCTTTTTTTTTTAATTTTTTTTTATTTACTTTTTAAATACATTTGTCTCTGCCCCCCCCCTTTCCCTTGCCCCCTCCCACCTTCCCTCCCTCAGCTCTTCCCCTTTGGTTTTGTCCATGAGTCCTTGCTATATGTTCCTTGACTTTCCCCTAGGTAATTTCAAGAAAAATACTTTTAAAAATGTAGTTTCATCCCTTAAACACAGAATACTGATTTCCTTCCATTTAAAGGTTATTTAAAAATAAATATTTTTTGAATAGTTAAACTATGAAAGGTATATACATACCATGGAATACTACTTGGCAACAAAAAGAAGCAAAGTATTGATACATAACAATTTAGATGCATCTCAAAGGCATTATAAGTGAAAAAAAGCCAATCTCAAAAGTCACATACTATATGATTTTATTTGTACAACATTCTCAAAGTGACAAAATTGTTTAGATGGAGAACAGACTAGTAGTTTGTGGGCGGGTTAGGGGCATGCATGTGACAATAAAAGGGTGGCACTAGGGAGATTTTTGTGATACCTTGACTGTGTGCTAATTACATAAAGTTACACATATGATAAATATCAAGGAACTAAGGAACTACAGCATACATGGATACATTGTATCAATTCTAATTTCTTGGTTTTGATGCTGTGCTATAGTTATAGAAGCTTTAACCACTGGAGAAAGCTGGGTGAAGGAGACACAGAGCCTCTCTGATCTGACTTTACAACTTCCTTTGAATCAGTCTTTATTTAAAAATAAAAAAGTTAAACAAGTATTTCCTAAGAGTTCTTACAGATAAAAAGTTCTTAAAGTAGATGCAAGTCATAAACAGAGTATGACTTTATTTTAAAGCAAAGTGAGAGTTTCCTGAATTCAAGTGGAAGAAATAACCAACAAACAGAAATATCCTCTGTTCATTAAAAACTAGATTTATCTGTTTACATGTGCTATACTTTCAGCATTTTGCCCATTTTTGTTGTCCATTGGTTTTGTCCAGAGATATTTGAATATGTCTATTAAAGCAGGAACTCTTACATATAAAGACCCTAGGAACTGATGTTACTAAGTGTGGTTAATGAAATGTGAAAAAGAGAACTACTGACCTCAGCACCATGGGCTCCAGAGCCTGAGAAGCTAGTCTTTCAAACATCCGCTGGAGGGGCGGGTGCAGTGCATGGTCCTCATCAGCCAGTGCGGCACTGCACCGCTGCAGCAGTCGTGCATGAAGACCAGCTTCACACATGATTTGCTGGTTTCTTTCTGTGTGCACCAGGGATTGTAAAATATTTGCCACGGCAAGTTGAAGGTCCAAAGCATGCTAAAGTTAACAGAGAAATCCACACCACCAGGACATTCTTAGTAAGACAGGTGATAGTTCCCTCCACATGAAGCACATCTTCTATTATGAGGTCTCAACATGGTGCAAATTACATTCAGATACTTTAAGTAGCTGGCTTAGAGGTAAAACAGCTCCAGAAGACAGCGAGGCACACAACTCCTATCCTCGTTTTGCAAGCACAGCCAGCTGGACTCCATTCTATTCCAAGTCTTTTATATTATATGACTATATACCTAATAATAGTATTTTTATTTTTACAGAAATAGTGGCTGTAAAGTCTTTTCATGATGGGTAAATACTCAGTTTAAAGGAAGTCCTATTATTTACATTTGCGACCCTTTTTGGCCTCAGAGGCCACACGTTTTAACAAAATTTGTCAGCCAAACTCCAGTTCACCCAAACTCGAGTGCTCCAAGTCAAAACAGATAAATAGCTTCAAAGTGGTATCCTCAGTCATTTTTCTTTCTGTACTCCTTATTAACGAGTTCCAGGGCTGAGCAGGATTTACAAGGAAAAGCAGAGTAATTTTCACACCAGAAATTATATTCTAGAACATTCATAGCTGTCATTAAGAAAACTAATAAAATTAACCTATAAATTAATGAAAATTAATAGAAAAACCCTCTATATTTTTTCCTTAACCCTCTTTGGTATGTGATACAGAATGGCTTCATGCGACTTCCCATCTTTCTGGGTGCCACTCCCTTGCTCCTGCAGCCACACTCACAGCCTTCCATCACTGAGATGTAAAGGAGCTAACATATGCAAGCTTACTTCTGGCTGTGTCGCTGACCCCACAGAGGCCAGGAGGTCCAACATGGCAAGCATGGCTCCAGGGTGGATGATGACAGCATCAGGACTTTGGAGAGATGAAGTTGCCACATGCAGTTTTGGGTCGTTTTTAGAAGGGTGAATGGGCGGAGTTGAAACACAATGATATGCATGCCTGTAACAAGAGAAAGAAGGGTAATTTGGTATTTAACTCCAACCATATTCTCAGTTTACTTTCTTCATCTGTTTCCTTTATCCACTGATAAGCAAAAAGCCTTATAATTCAAGGTTGGGCTATAAAACACCTTAAGTTTGGGATATAAAAGGCAATATACTGTTAATTCGTAATGAGTCACATACAGACAATAGTCAATTCCTCTATGCTCTTATATGCCTTTATCATTTAATATTTGGATTGTTTCATTAAAGAATGGCACATGATGACTAGAGTTAACACTGCTCCATGATATATTTAAAAGTTGCTAAGAGAGTAGACCCTAAAAGTTCTCGTCATAAGAAAAAAAATCATTTTTTCTTTTTTAATTCTATCTATATGAGATGAGATGATAGATGTTAACTAAATTTACTGTGATAATCATTTCACAATACATGTAAGTTATGTTGTACACCTTAAACTTATACAGTGCTGTCAGTTATATCTCAATAAAACAAAGAAAAAAAAATAGCACCTGTACCAGAAGATATAAATAGGTGAATTCACAGTGAATAAGTGAAGTAATAGCTCTAGAAAAAGTGACAGTTCTGATAATAGGTGAAGAGAGTGCACGTTAAGGTAAATCCCTCAATAAAACTGTTTTCTTTTGAATACCATAGGTAACAGAATCAAGAACAAGACCAAAGTGGCGTACTCCAGAACTGGGTCAGTGGAATCAGGTTGGCTTAGAATCTTAGCTACCCTTAACATCTGAGGAGTTTCCCTTTAGCTTGTTTGGAATTATACTCACTGGCTTTTCCATTCTCTACCATGAAAACATTCATCACAATTTTTAAAAACTTAGAAGGCATACTTTACATAACAAGCTTTTATGAATTATAAAGCCTAGCCATGTCCTGAACATACATTTCTTCTCATCAATGATCTCCACTTTCTATTTCACACTATTCTACAATTCATGAGTTTTGCACATTTTGTGTCTTGGCTCCAGAAAATAGATGCTTGTGGCTTTAGCCTATGGAAGCTCTTTGTTCCAATGAATTGGTTTCAGCATAGTTTGTGTAGTGCTGAGCTGTGTCACCGAGAGCAGTGCAGTTTCAGCTCTGTGGCACGAGAACAGCTTGGGAAACAGATGCTTTAAGTCAGTGATTTAGAAGCAAGGAATTGGCACTGCCAGGTTTCTTTCTTTTTTTTAAGTATCATCTTCTTTTTAACAGAGACTACATTAGTATTCAGCTTTACTTATAAAAAAAGCACAGGGACTCTTTTGTTTAAAGTGGGGATATCCTCCACCTACTCATTTTTTCAACTTCTTTTTCTGCTGATTTTGTTCAGAAAGATTTAATTTCTAAATTTACTAGGATACATTTCTAAATGCTTATAACCAATAATTATCCTCTTACATTGCTCCCTTTAGTCTTTAAAATATTTTGACCCATCTAGGAAAAAAAGTCCTAATTCCTCTATAGTATATAGTAAGAATTCCTAACCATTAAGAAATTTTATAAAAACTGTTTTAACTACACACAAAAAATAACCCATACTTGAGGAAAAAACATAGATTCTAATGGTATATTTCAGTTATATGCCTTCCAAAGTTATTTCTGAATTTCCAGATTTAATATAGATCTGGACCTGAACTATGAATATACTCAAACTCTTTATTAATATATAACTATTATATTAATAAGCTTTAAAAAAACTTACATGAGGAAGCAATATTCTGATACAGAAATCTCATTCACTTTTCTCAAACTAGAAAAATACTTCAAGTATCATACAAATCTAAAACATGGCATTTATTAACTAAAATTAGATCTAATTTTAGAAGCATTACATAACATTAATTCTTAGTAAGTCCTTTAGGTATCACCACAGGTATTGCCAATTTAAAAATTTACAGACTATAGTAAGCTTATTAAATGGATAATTTCCAAGCAAGGCCTAACAATTTGCAAAGACAGAATAAAATGGTATTTCAAAAGTTATTTTTATGTTGCAGTGTCTTCTAAAACCTACAGAAATTGTTTTCATATTTCAATCTAAGCTCATATATATGTGTGTGTGTGTGTGTGTGTGTGTGTGTATATAAATAAATTATTATCAAGTGTGTAGAGATGCTAAGTAATGGGTACCATGTTTAATGATAACTATTACTCGCCACCTTTTTCTCCATTCCAGATATAGCCTGGAGAGTCTTGGTTATTATTTTGCATATTGTTTTTACTTCCTGTAACTCTGACTAAACATTGTTCAGCTATAATCCTATTCCATTATTCCTTCTGGGTAATGAATAATAGTAAAAAAGATTATGAGTTCTAGTTTTCAAAATCTATAATGTCCTAGTTCCCTCTACCCCAATTCTTAAACTAATTAGAAAAAATTCTCTAGGATTTTATGTACCAGACAAGTATCATAAGCTCAAAATTTCTGTAGTATCTGAATACTCCACAAGCCATGAAAACTAATACAATGTTGGTTTCTCCTTGTGCCAACAAGAACATGTTTTGCCACAAGATGCCCATTAGCTGATGTAATTTGTTATGTTCTCAAGATGTCCTAATTTGGAAAGTTACTATGCTGCATTTATAAAATAAAAACACTGTTTTTCTTATTAGGTTATGATTCTTATCACTGAGCAAAATAGCCAGAATGGCAAACTTTAAATGTCAACACTGGTCTTCTTATTAGCATGAACATTATCAGGAGCTTCCCTGAGGTGACATCAGCCTATAAACCTGATTAGAATTCCAATTAATAAGATCCACTCAACTACTCATGCTGATTCAGGGACAGTTTCCTGTTACACCAAAGACAGCATTCCTTACAGGTAGCTATGCTGCAAATGACGACAAAATGTTTTTGATCTAAGGCTTTAAACAATTTTTTATGATGTGAAATAAAATGCTATTTTCCCTTAACCAAATTACCATTTAAATAAATGGTAAATCTGACAGATTTCTTTTTTTAATGTATTCCTTTAATCTGTAAATTTCTACTAAAAGTATTTTGTATTTTTTTGTTAATAGTTTAAAAGGGTTAAATATTTTTAAACACAGTGCTTTATAAACCTTTACATTTATGACAGAATTATAAATGTGTTGCCCTGGCCAGTGTGGCTCAGTGGACTGAGGGCCAGGCTGTGAACCAAAGGGTGGCTGGTTCAATTCCCAGTCAGGGCACATGCCTGGGTTGTGGGCCAGGTCCCCAGTAGGGGGCGTGTAAGAGGCAACCACATACTGAGGTTTCTCTCCCTCTCTTTCTGTTTCCCTTCCCCTCTGTCTAAAAATAAATAAATAATCTTAAAAAAAATTATGTGATTTTAAAATTATAACTATTTAGTAATTGAAACTATTTTCTAAGATCCCGTAGTTCTATGTAGTAGTGAGAATACATGAACCTTCAAACCTGAAGAACACTTTTTGCCTCATTCATTTTAGCAACAGAAGAAAATCAACTTATATTGATATTACTGTCTCTTGAATTAAGAAGTGCTCTTAACAAAATGAATAGTAGTAGCAGTTTTAAAATACAAATATATTGAACAACGTTGAATTCATTTAAAGCTATCTGGAACTATGCCATGATTTCCTGGGAAAAAATGAGCTCTAAGTCCCAGTGTAAATTTAAGAGAAAAAGGGAAACTTAAGTTCATATGCCTAATGAATATTGCTACTGAAATATATTGAAATACAGAATCTGTAACAAATACTTTTAACATAAAAACTCCAATTATATTCAAGTTTCAATCAAAACAAAAGCAATAAAATTAAACTACATAGCACAACTCCAGGATTCATTTTTAAGAAGCCAAAGTAGAAGAATATTAACACAAGACTTAACGACTTATACTTGGTCATAAGGAAGAGAGGGGAAGAAGAGTACTTGGTTCCAAGTGCACAGAATTTGGTCATGGATTGTAATTATAGAATGGATCTTAACTGCACTCTTGCCAATCAGGTGCTGGTTCTTTATATTCCAAAAGCTTTATATATGAGGTAGACTAGTTCAGTTTAGGAAGAGATTTACACAGAACCAATGAAAGCAAGAGCTGGGGTAGATTTTTTTATTCGTTGTTTCACTGTTTAGCTGTAACAAATCTCCGTAATAGCATCACATTTCAACTGGTTGAACCTAATTGAGAAAATACACACTTCCTTGCCAGTGCTGTGATGTTCATTTGAGAGAAATAGTAAAAACCAAAAAACTGATCCCACAGCACATTTAAAGTAAAAAGAAAAAGCAGGAAAAGTACTCTATTTAAAGAGGCCTTAAGTCCTCATTTCTACACTAATTTTAATAAAATACATGCTGCTATAAAGCAAAATGCGTGTCTAAATAAGAGTTGTAAGACACATGTCCTTCCTATCTTCATAGCATCAACACATTTCTCTCTCACAAATATACTCAGAAGTTGACTATTTTGAAAACCCTCAAAAATCAAATAGAAAACCCAAAAAATTGAAGTACAAAGCACAATCACCACATTAACATATAATTAAGCACAAAAGAAAAAAACCCATTTAAATAAAGATCAACTTCTGTTATAAGATCAGTACCTTTTCCTGGACAAAGCTGGTGTACCCCAAGGAGAGGGGAGAGAAGACTCACTTGTCAGGCAAGGAGGCATCTGTTCTGCACGACTACAGACAACAAAACAGACAGGGTGGTTTAGAGAGGTTAGAACAGAACACCAGGTTGGCAGTTGGTTAGTGTCACACGAAATACCAGTAAAAGTTTAATAAGGAACATCCTCCATACTTAGCAGGAACAAGGAACAAGACTACCACAACACACACTGAGAGGTACGGAAAAGCATGCTGAAGGCCGATGCTTATCTATTAATGTTAACATTTAACACACTTGTTAAAGAGTGCTGTAAGCCTTGTTTTTGACAAAGCAAACTAAAAATGAGGCATACCAACCAGAATAGAAGATAAAGAAAAAGAGGTTGAATCTAAAATTTATAAAATTTAAATTTAAATAGCTTATTCCATGAACACAACACTACCCCATGTCTCCTAAGGATTTATAATATCATATGCATTTTTATTTTCAAGATAGGAAAAAACTGGAAAACAATTTCCTTACATTACTTTAATTTTCTTATTTAAATATTAGGGTCTAAAATATTATTAAGAAACAAGAAACAGCTAGTAGGTATTTCATAATAAAGACTGTAAAACCCACCAGAACCTCGCTTTACTTATGGGGGCAATATAAATACAATTCATTTATTTTATGAAATAAAACTATGGTAATTGTCAAAAGTGATAATGTTTGAGACAAATTAGCAATATGATCACTTCTACATTTTCAAAGTGAGAACTTAATTGAAAACAGTTTAATAACTGAAGTAAGTGATTTAGGTAAGTGACACTCCTATAATCTCCCTTAGACTCTGGATTTCCCTCATCAGAGATTTTATCATGCTCTATTGTAACTGTTTATTTACACGTTTGTATGTAAGCTAAAGAATGGCCATGACCAAAGTAGTCTCATGCTGAGCTGAACCCACAATGCCTAAGGCACAATGACTTGGCACTTGCTTAATGAAGAGAAAGTAACTGAGTCTGAATTATCTCTTGAACTGTCAATGACTCTTAGGAAGTTTTATCATTTTTTCAAAGATTATGCTGAGAATATGTTATGTGTCTGGAAATAAATACGATCACAATCGTGTTCTCCTGTTGATGACTAATATCATTAAGCCCAGGTGTACCTGACATTGTTGAGAGTAGAGGAGAAAGAAAACAATAATAAACATTACTGTTAAAGAAAACTTCATAGAAATTGTTTCATTAAGTGTTTTGAGAGTTAACTGACTCTGGATTAACAAATACAGAGATGTCCATGTTGTAAAACTTAACATGAAAGCAACAGTAATATTTACAAATAAAGTGACAGACAAGCAATCAAGAGAGAAGACTCATTTGTTTTCATTTTACTTCAGGTTAACTTATAATTCAAGCTTTAATGTTGAAGTCATACATAGTATACCCTTTAATTCCGAGCAGAGAGCAGAGTCATACCTGTCAAAGGAATCTGTGGCTACTTTGTAAAGATAAATGAAGAGTTTACTGCAGTGCCGTAAAGTGGGTGACACTGAATCCATAGAGATTATCTCTTCCTCTAAAAGTCTTTGAAATGGCTGTGTATTTGAGGGGAAGACATTCATTGGGCTTATTTTTCTTAGGTCTGAGAAGCAACCAAGAAATCGAACGGCATCTGCTAGCTTCTCATACTGAATCTCTGTTTTGAAGAAATGCGAGTTGGCTGGCTCATAGCGCATTGCTGCAGTCAATGTGCAGAACACAGTGTGGAGAAGTTCAAATACTTGATTCTGGTTCACTTTCTCCCAGCCATTCTTCGGTGGTGAGCTCAAAGATCTTTCCATAGCGACAAGCAAGGACGTTATGTACACAAATCCTCCAACTTTCCTAAAAACTGTTCTTGACCGATGGCTTTCTCGAAGGACTGACAGGAGGGCCTAAGAGGAAAAGAACCGAAAATAAAAAAAACATTACAATTCAAATTTAAAAAAAAAATTATACAGGAATGTCCAAGGGATACAACACTATTCTGTCAATATCTGACATTAATGTTTTTGTCATTTACCCAGTAAACAGTCCTGTGATGCGTATAAAATATTTTGCTAATTAAAAACTGCCATAAAGTCAGAAGATAATTTTAGGAAACACTATATATATTCCTTTCGATAAGGCCATATCCAAATCCTGGCTGAAAAGATTTTCCTATGTCTTTGATGGATGATGACCTCGATGAATTTAGTAATTTTTATAAAGTCACATTAGTAAGTTAAAATACATAATCTAGCATAATTTTACACAACCATGAAAATTTACAACTGTGTTTGTATATAATCTGATTTATTTTAGAAAGGATCAGACAGATGCTCAGGGCAGCCAAGTATTTCAAATCATATAAAGTCACCTTATACTGATGCTCCGGAAAGAGGAGTCAACAGTTCTGATCAGACATTATTTCTTGCAAAGTGAAATAAGGCCGAGGGCCTAAAAAATTCTCTTTTACGTAACAAGTGTAAGCATTAAGAAATAAACCCTGAAGGCCAAGTACATAAAACAATCTTTTATCACCTATTTTCTGAACTGTCATACTTTTATTTTAGTTTATTATTAAAAATAACATTTTATAAAATTATAAAATTACCTAACAATTTATAGGGCACTTACTATGTACTGGGCACTTACTACATACTGGGCACTTCTTTAAGTGCCTTTATGCATTAAATGTGTTAGGCAGTATTATTATCCCTGCTTTATGTATAAGCAATTGAGGCCGAACATGGTACAAGACAGTACAGCTTACACAATGGCAAAGGTAGGATTTAAACCCAGGCAGTCTGACTGCCCTACTTATGCACTTAACCTTGACCTTACTGCCCCTAACTGCAATTTGAAATCTGTTTGCAGATACAGGGGCTCTTTTTCCCTCTGTTTTAGCTACTGGAACACCATGGGTATCTAATATTACTTCAGACCAGTTTATAAACATTACACAGGAAAAGTCCATTTTATTAATATATCTCACACATTTCTAATGATATTGGAAGAAGGGAAAGGCTATACACTAATATATATAATTACCTTTTATGAAATATACTGCTTCAGGAATTATGACTTCATTATACATACCTATACTTTATTATCTTAAAAGATAGGAAATATATGATCTATATAGGTAAATAAAATTTTAAAACACATGTATTCCTTCCTTTATTCTGCAATTAATAAACTTCCATTTTAACAGGATTTGGTAATAATGAAGTTTCCATATCTTGTCAAATTTAATAAACTGCACTCAAACTTGTAGTATCAACACATACTGACACAAGATTTCATAACTTAAAAAAAAAAAAAAAAGGAAATCTTACAATCGAGCCTGAAAATTGAATGCAAGGGGAGATTAAGTTATGCTTGGGTTGAAATTCTGACTCCAACATTAGAAAGCATTTTACCATGGTCAGCTACTTAACCTTTCAGTGCCAGAGTTTCCTCTTATGTAAAATCAAGACAATAATAATAACTTACTTCGCAGGAAATTCATTTAAAACCCTTAGCAAAGTGCCTTGCATATAAGCCCATCACCATCATAATCTTCAAAAAAACATTCATAGAAACCAAGTATTATTTATATATGAGGAAGGGTGAGTTCAGAGCTAAAATAAGATGTACAAAATCATATCACTGGTTAAAAGTATGATAAGAGTTAGAAAAACAGTGATGACTAATCCCTCGTCTAACACTCTATATTATGTACTTCCATCTCCTATCATCTCAGAACTGGCACTCTTACATTATCACAGCGTAATCTCAATATTTGAAAAATTTCAAATACCATGAATAACTTAACATACCTTGCTTAAATCAGGGACTAATGAGATATAGCAAATACCAAAGTTAAAATGAGCTGTAGATTCTAGGTAGTTAGAAAAAATCACCAGATATATATTACCTACATTTGTATAAATAGAATGCACACAATTCAATTCTGTGCATCAGTGGAATTATAAAATATTACATCTTGCGGAATGTTGGGTTTGTGCACAAATAGCCACAAATTAAATTACAAAGGTCCGTGTGCCTTTGGAAGGGAGGCAAGGAGAAACAGTTCTGAATGTAGCAAAGGTGGAAACTGAAGTTGGGATCCCCCAGATGCTCCTTACTGTCTCCCAATTCTAGTTCATGTCCTCACAGCCGTGGAATGCTGGAACCAGCTCACACTGGCTCTCGAGAACCAACTGTTTAATTTTTGGAATTTTGCATGCTAGTTGTTAAAACACAACCATAGTTAAAAATTAAGTTTTATAACTTTACAACTAAGTAATTTCTTATTTTTCACATTTTGCTATAACTGTGCTCTTAAGACAATGGATTGGCCAAAAAGTCCACTGTACTTTTACCATAAAAATAAGACACATTTTTCATTTTCACCAATAACTTTACTGATTTGGATATTTTGAGTGTGTTGGCTGTCTCCTGCTATTGGCTTCCAGTGTGTAGAGGCCAGGGGTGCTGCTAAACCTCTTCCAATGCATAAAACAGCCTTATAGCAAAGAATTATTTGGCCAAAATGTCAATAGTACCAAGAAACTTTGCAAACCACTTTTGACATGCCTGATTGGTCAGAGCACCTTCTCCATACAGTGCACAGATCATTTTTGTGTTTCAGCTGCATTTTTACCTTGCTTGAAATAATAAAGTACTGCATGCCAAAAATGTTGCATATCGTCTTCCATCTTCAATATTAAAATGGCTGCACAAAAAAATCACCAGTTTTGATAAGTTTCTTTTAAAAGCATGCTGGTATGACAGCTGTCACAATACAATCTAACAAAATTGTTTTGAGTGAAGTTATAGACAACTAAGGGCTACTAGCGTCATCATACAGAAAAAATATAACGGACTTTTTGGCCAACGCAATACTACATAATGAGATACTATTGTATATCTCTTTTCAATGCACATTTATAACACATTAGTTGCCTGACACATGTCACAGTGTAAATATTTACACAATGCAAATTAATAAATGTAACACATCAGGAGTGCAACCCTCCCCCAATCTGAGAGTCAGTTATTACCATTTACCAGAACAACACTGCCTTATAAAATTACAGGTCAGCCAGCTAATTACCTCTTAGCGGCTTTACCTACCAAGGTCTGCAAATACAATCAAAAAGGTACCAAGAAAAGAGGAAAATGTATGTTAAAAATGCTGGCAACCTTAAAATCTTTTGAAGACACTAGTTTTCTTTTGTCCCCTCAATAATCCCTTCAAATACACAAATGTTCCCCAATACTGACAGCCATGTAGATTTCCTTGTCGAGAGAAAAATTGTGGTCAGATTAATTTTGCTTTTAAAATAAAACACATACTCAAAGTGTCATTATACTCAATCAAAACAGAATAAAATATAATGGCAAAAAGACAAAATGCAAACTTCTCATTATTGATGGGAAAGTTACCGACTAAAGCAAAAGTAAAAAGGAATATATAATTCTTGAAAGTAGCTATTACATATTTTGCCATGTATAGTGCATTCCTTTGTGTAGTGCACACCCATGTTTTTGTGTGCATTATACACAGGATTATCGTGCTCATTATCAGACCCATGGTATGTAATCATTACACCCATGTATAATATGAATCTTTATTTTTCCCTCAAATATTTGGGCAAAAAAGTGCACATTATTACACAGCAAAATATGGTATTTCTGTGATATCTGTGGCAGGAATGGGGTGAAGCTGCAAAGAAAGTAAGTCAGAAGGGAAGAAGAGGTCCTTGGAGGTAAGGTTAAAGACGCTGCCTTTTCTTCTGCTGTTACCATTTTGACATAGTTTCAGGAGAAAAATGGGATGAATAATTCATAATAGTTTTAAGTCACTTAAAAATAACCACTGATTTTAGTAGCAAAAGAGTAGTAACAACACACTTATCAAACTCACCCTTAGAATGTCAGTCTTCAGTTGCAGTTCTGTCGGCGGGGCGGAATGCATCAACCCCAGCAGCGTGCCCATGTCATCGTCCCCATTTGGAGAGAGCACCAACTGCTGGATAATCATCAGGGCGTGCTGCCGGCATTGAGGGTACTTCACTATATTATGTGCACACCTCGCACCTCCAAATTCTCGGAAAATTCCTTGAAAAAGGGAGGAAAAAAATTAAATTTGGTATTTTTGTATGAAGAGTAACTCAAAAGAATGCAAATAAAACCTACACAACTATTTCACCTGTTAAATTATAATAAAAAAAATGTACTGGGGGCGGTTTGTAAGCAAAGACATATGTAGATTTTCTCCAGATTTCCTTAACTGCAAGATTAATGTTCTGATATGTTCACCATGCGCACATTCTCTAAATCTAGAGCATTCAAACATTTCAAAGGTGGACACTGAAGAGACCCAATATTTTTATGTCATCTTTAAGCTGAATAATATTTGAAATCAATTTATGTGAAAAGCCTTCACAGGAACAAAGCCCCAAAATAAATGAGATTTAAATGAACAAAGCTTCCAAAACAGTATTAAGAAATAAATGAAATATAATTATTATATGATGAGAAAAATTACAGGGAACTAAACTTTTTAATTGGGCAAAGCACGCAAAGTATCACCATAATGCTCCAAATGCTTTACTGAACTGATTGATTTAAGCCTCACTACTGTGCGGATGAGATGAAACATATCTAAGTTGAGTTCTATGTCCAAGATCACACAGCTAACAAAGGACAGAGTAGGATTTATGCCTAGACAGCCAAGCTCTACAGCCTATGTTCCTGCCTGCAAGTGATACTGTTCTCACATCAGATACCATCAAGCATTAAAAAAATAGACCAAATGACCTAAATCACTAATATTTCCTAATTAATCATTCTATCCTTCATGGTTTTAGAGTACCTTGTATATGCCACTGTTATAATACTTTATATCAAACAGTCTTAGTATTATTTGTTTATATGTTTGACCCCCCGTTAAACTTGGATTTCCTTCTGGCTTGTGTTTTAATAAATATTTCCTAAGAGAATAAATGTCAGCGTATTTTGCTGTAGCAGCCACTGTCCTCCTGACTTAGTGACTTTCTATTTGCTAACTTTTTAACAATTATATGACCCTAAAGTGAGTGTAAGCCATGTGCTTGAGATTTTTTGCTAAAATCACATGGAAGACCATGTTTAATCCTGGCTCCCAGTTAGTGTCCATGAGATAATCATAGTGACTAATATTTTTTTTTAATAGTTCTATGAGCAAAGCACTGTTCTAGGTGCCTGAAATCACAGGACTAGTAACATCTTTTATTTTTAAAACTGATTTTAGAGAGAAGGCGGGGGGGCGGAGAGAAAGGAGGGAGGGAGGGAGAGGAGAGAGGTGGGGGAAGGGAAAGAGAGAAACATTGATTTGTTGTTCCACTTATTGATGCATTTATCAGTTCATTCTCATATTTGCCCTGACTGCAAAACAAACCTGCAGCCTTGGCACATCAAACGACACTCTAACCAAATGAGCTATCCAGCCTGGTCAGTAACATCTTTTTTTAACAAGGAGAAGATAGTTGGTAACAACTTTGTAAAAACGTCTGGTGGTCTGAGAGATATAGTAAGTGACTTTTAGTCATACAGAGTAAGCTCTCCACTCTCCCACATTAAAACTGTTCAGTCCCTCCCTGTCGGTTATGCCACCAAAAGCTAACTTGTCAATAATTTCTTGTTAGTATACCCTTATTATGTTTCTGATTATCTCAGCCAACTAAATCTAGTTAGTGGAAATAAGGAGACTATTCATTGTATCATGAACAACCTGTTAAAATCACACCCCATTAAACTTCACTATACTTATAATTTGACTTAACTATTAAATTCATTCAACTCTGTATTGGCATTTGCCCCAATAGTATTTACATAATTACTTATACGGTTACATGTTTATATCTTTTCCCCATCACTCTGTAATTCCTCAGGGGCAAGAATTATCTTATCTTTGCAGCTCTTACACCTGGCATTGTGCATGGAACACAGTATATTTTATTTTATTATTATTAAAATATATTTTAGTTCTGTTGAATATATGAGTTCAGCATTCAGGCAAACAGGCATGCACTTGTGCATTTTCTTGTTTGATCAATCATTTGTTCTTGGCTATCCATAACTCTGAAAATACAATTCAACTTCCTCAGCAAGGGCTAAAAAGCTCTATCTGATCTGTGCACAACCTACTCATCTAAACTCACCTCCCTATCATTTACTCCTTTCTCTAGCTGTATTGACATTGTTGCCTGAGACATTTCTAATGTTGGCTAAAATCTCAAGTATCTTTTTTCAAAGCAAGAGTGATATTTTATAAATACAGTTGGACTGTCTGTTAATGACAGGTAGAAAAAGACTGAAGAGAAGTTGCGACCAAAGATAAAACAAAAGATTTAATAAATCCAATTTACCTGAAAGAAGCAAGCTTTATTAGAGAATCATTTTTCAATGTTTCCCTAAGGTTGTAAATTATAATACTCTAACCTGAACTATTAAAAATTAAGAAAACCACCATATGAAGCAGATAGTTTGGAAAATATTTAAATAAGCAAAGTTATTCAACTAAGAGTCTGCATTATGTAAATAAGAAAAAAATACAAAAACACTAAGGCACACTATAAAAAGGAATAAAACTTAAGAATATATTTTGAAATAATATCGTTATATATTTTGTCATTAATATATTGATAAAGGTCAAAAGTACTGCACTTCTAGAGAGATGACAGTACTATCACTGAATCCATTTTTTTCCTTTTACGTGATAAAAGTACATCAGAAGCGAGAATAATTAGAGAAGACATAACCAGAGGTATTATCCTCCCAAAGCACTTGCTAATAGCTTTTCTAATTACCTGCATTTGTATTGGATCCTTGGAGAAGCACTGTCAAGGTCTCCATAACCAACAAAGCCAGGTGTTTTTGGTCTTCAGTTGAACTATTGTTTCTTGAGTCCCCTAGGAAAAAGGAGCAAAGGTCCAAATCACAAAAGTTATAAGCTTATTTTTTGCTTGACTCAATTTTCTTTTAATAATTTAAAAAGTATTTAATATTTACTAGTACCGCTAATACAACTGGTGTAATATAGACTTTAAAAATGATACGCATGTCTACCAACTACCAAAAATAAGTGAAAATCCACATTTACAGATTTTATATTGGTGAGGCTAGAAAGTTAGTTATCTAAGAAATATTAAAAAGGAAAATGCCAATCAATCTAAAATGTATTCTTTTCGCAGGGGTTTTCCTCGCAAAGAAGGTCAATAGGAAAATGCCAGATTATAATGCACCAAAGAGAAAGCAAAGTTTAGGAATAGTGCTATATATTTAATTTGTATTAATTCATTCAACACACTTAATACTTAACTAAGTGCCAGATACTACCATGCTTTTATCAGCTTTATCAGAAAGGACAAAACCCATAAAGTTTGATAATACATGCGTGTATACGTAACATCACTAGAGAGATATATCTATTTCCTCTCTATAATTAATAAAAACATTCCGAGGAACCTAAACATCCCAATTGTTTCTAGAAGCTTTGTAAATTCTCTCTGGAAAAAAGTATTAGACACTAGTCATGTGGATCATAAATGGCTTCCTCAGCTTTTACCTTAAATTATCTTCTACAACAGTGATACATTTCTAAGTCCCTCTCATTCTTTCCCCAATTCCCTAGCAGAGGTTAAATGAAGTTAACTCTAGGAAATATTCATAAAAATGTCACAAAAATGCGTATTAATAAGTCATTCAAGTCAATAACCAAATGAAAGGCAAAACCTGAACAAAACAACTTGCCCAAAGCCCTCTGACAAATGAAAATAAAATTATGGAAAATGCTTTACCTTGTTCATTTAGTGCCTGAGCTGGATCCTTCAAGAGGGCAGCATATTTGTGCAAAAGGTTTACCATGACCTCTAGAAGGCCCACCTCCCTGAACACATCCTTAAATATGTAGTCATGTCGTGTAAACGTAAGAAGTGTTTTCATTGCAATAATGCTACACTGGTAAGAAGAGCTAGATTTTAAGAGAATGCTAACACTAATAAGTTCTTTACAAGGGATATAATTTAAGCTAAAAACGACAAACTCCAACATCTCAAAGTATTTGTTTTGTACTTCTGGGAGTTTAGAAATCTTCTCTGCAAACTGTGACAATGTGTGCTGTGACTCTAGGATGAAGTAATTGGCATTGTCAGCCATGTAAATATTTGTGATGGCATCAAGGATGATTTGGGCAAGGAAGCTGGTTTTTGCTTTTAAAAATGCATTCTGAAGAACTGCAAAGGCCTGGACGTTTCTCACACTATGACCTAAAATAGAAAAAAGAACACAAAGTAAGTGATGTGTGATATTTTAATCAAGAAAACCTAGTCTATTTAGATATATCATAATATTTATCCACTTTCTACTAAGAACACATCCTGTTTTTTCAAAAGGTTTTATTTTGCTTCATCAAGTTCAGTCATTTATTAAAAATAAGTAGCAATACTTTACTGCATTAAACTTTTAATGCATCATTGAAAATATTCTGGCTCAAGAATAGTATATGTTGAAACAATCAGACTGTTTTAGAGAACAAAGCATATGATATAGGTCCAGGCTTCAGAGTATGAAAATGAAGCAGGCTGATGCGTTTTATTATCTGTAAGCTTGACCTTGACTCTAAGGACAGTCACCTATCAATCAGAGTTTCAGGCTGAAGAAGTAACAGGTTTGAGAGCAGCAAGAATGGCAGCAGGAAAACAGGAAGGGAATGATTCCCTAATTCCCAGTGTTCCCTTTATAATTAGAAATTTAGAAATTTATTTTATTTTCAAGCTAAAAGTGCAATTTCTTTACATATATGTTTGTTAGAGCAACTCATGACCAGCTACCAGCTATGTTTTTAAACAACTGACCTTCAAACACACCAATTGAAAAAAACAAAAACTGGTATCCATGGCTCTTGAGAAGTAAATTAGTGACAAAAATTCTAAATAAATAAACACAGAAAGTATTGAAAAGAAGTGCTTGTGTTAGGTGGCGGCTAGGAATGAGTGGCCAGAGTGAAAATAAAGGCAGGGCCCTCGCCATTACAATCTAACAAAGAACTTTATATAGCAGGTAGAAGCAAAAGGAAAACATGTCTCACCAACTAACTCAGCAGTCCTGAGTTTGGTAAGCACTGAGTACTGGTTTGGCAAGACTGCCAGGTGTCCCAAGCATTATAAGCAAAATAGCACAGGAGAAGGGGGGAGTAGTGCTTGAGACTCTATGCTGGGAAAAGAAACTTCGGTAACAACTTCACTAAGACAAGGATCCTTTATTGACTGAAGAAAGCAAGCCTTTGTAGCTGTACATTATTCCCAAAGGGGAGAAGGAAGTGAATCCTAGAAGCCAGCTGAGGTATATAAACCTTCAACCCCAATAGTCAGTGTAGTTAGGATTAGCTAAGCACCTACTCGGAGCCTTGGCTCAAGTGGATAGAACAAACTCGCTAACTTACCAACAACTTCATTTCCTCAAATGTGGGACATTTAGACTAGTTGGGTGCCTGTTTGTAGCTTTGTGTTCATATGTGTTTCACAAATAAACTTGCTATCTCATTTCCACTGTACGTGTCTGTCTCTTGCTTGAATTACTCTCTTGCGAGTGAGACAAGAACAGAGACAGGGGAGAGAGTCTCTTGACTCAGGTCTCTCTCTCCCCATCTGCAACACTTGCCTCTGAAAACTATGGCAGGTTCACAACTCTAGAGCAGCATGGGGCATCTGCAAGACTGAAAAATACAGAGCCTTACAGAATCAGCTGGGTTTTAGAAAGAGGATAGGGACAGAACTAGGAAAAATATAACATGGATTAGAAAGACTGCTCAGAAATCCCAGCTTGAACAGTCTCTGAAAAAGGCAGAGATGTAACAAAATTTTCATCCTATATATGATTTCAATTTTGTTAATTTATAACATAAATTTATTCCATATGTGGCAAATACCAAAGATTTATCTTTCCTTCTCCAGCTCCTTAATAGTTGTAAGCTTGTTCTCTTTGAGGATATCTCCACTTTTCATTACCAGCAGGTAATTGAAATATAAGAAAGGAGTTAAAAACAGCTGAGTTTAGGGTAATATGGAAAAATATGGATTTTCCTAATTTTCACCTTCATTATTTGGTTTCAAATGATGTCACTGAAAAAAGATAGGCATATTAATTACCAATATGAGATCAAGCTGTCCAACACAAAGAGCTGAACTGAACACAACCTGTGCACATACACACAATTAAAAGTCAAATGTAAAATGTGGTAATCTTTGCATACAAAGATAACACTAGAAATGCAGTAGTCAGCAGAACATTTGGCTCTTACTAACTTCTTTTAATTATTATGATAATGAATCTGCTCTGATCTATCCTTAATCTTACTTGTTATCCTATTCATGTAGGGGCCATTAGCATATAGTTAAAATAGGTTTTTATTGTAGGTAGTAAATGACAAAGGATCACAGAGACTCTGATTAGTTTCCATGACAGACTTCAAGAGCAGAGCATTTTAAGTAATTCAGTAACCAGTAAGTCTTTTAGTACATGTGAAACTCAGTCATTTTCTGTAACTAATTCAGAAAAAGAAATTCTATTTGTAATATTATTTTGAAATTCAATAAACCTTATGTACTATGGAACTAAACAAAATCTGATAATTTGGCTTTTTATCAGAAAAAGTATTTAAAGAAATAGCCAAATAATAAGACCAAAATAATTAGTATACAAATTTGAAGTATATTTTGAAAGCTGATGTTATCAGGAGTAGTTATCCAGGATTGTCATAACCACTAAATTTCTAAAATATTTAATTGGAGAAAGAGAGTAATAGTTAAATTTAAAAGATAATTAAAAGACTGCTCTATCTATATGAAACAAAAATACCTTAAATATTGACACATAAATGCTCTAATATTTTAACTAAACAGATGTATCCTGCATAAGTTTCAAATTTTGCACTGACTTCAATTTGTTTGGTACACAAGTAAGTAAAAGAAATAAAGGTTAAGTGAGAAAATCATTTTAAAAGATGACAATTACCATCGCATTACTTTCAGGTCAAAAAGAAACAAACAAAAATGAATAAGCTTTGGAAGCATATCAGTATATACAACAGAAAAGATCTTTCTATTTTCTGAATCTGATATAAAAGTTGAGTATTTGATAAAAGAGCCTAAATGATACAGGCATAAGTAAAATAAAATGAAAATGAAGATCTAAATAAGGAAGCAGAAGTTCATTCTACACTCAGACCTAAATATTACGTTTTTTGGGGTTTTTTTTTTAAAGACTAGAAGTCACCAGTCATACCACTCTGCAGAGGATGGATCTGAAGAGGTGAGATTAATAGTTAAAAAGACACTTATAGTCCAGGTGAGTGAGCTACAGAACCTCAACTTAAGTTGTGGCAGTAGAGCTGGCAAAGAAGGAAGGAAATCAATGTTTAGAAAGTATAAAACAGAAAACTGTTAATTGATTAAACTTGTGAATGACCAGCGCGAATGGAGGCTGGCTAAACCATTTGCAAAGTTACATTCCAGCAAGCTGACGTCAGCCCTTGGCCACATGTGCATCCAATACAGATAAAGTGAACCAAGGGCTCTTCAAAGTAAGCTCATGACAGAGACTGCAAGGCACTTCAGGTACTAGCTTTAATAAAACACATACACAAAAGAAAAAATATATTATTTTCTTAGGAAGAGATATATTCTTTATTAAAAACACTTGCTCTATTTAGCAAACGAATTTGGAAGCTATGGAGAGCTATGAATTATGAAGCACAACCTTGCAGTGGTGTTTCTGCAATAATTAAGATAAAAAATCACCACGGAGTTGTTATTAAACAGCAGAAATATTTCTTACTTAAAGGAAAAGACTGCTACATTTTTCTTTAATTTCCTTCTTTAGAAAAATTTTTCTGCTGGTTAGGATACAAAGTTTTATAAAAGCTTTTGCTACGAAATACAGAAATAGAAGTCATTTTCAAGCTTTAACATACAGAAACAGTAACTGGTTTACCAGCCTCATTAGTGATTTAGTTTATTTTTTCTTTTAAACTTTACATTTCTATACTATTTCACTTGATCTAAAAACAGCACTAAAAATAAGGTTGATAAATTATAACTACGTATAGAGCACCTAAGGCAAATACATTCATGTTTCCTTTTTTAAATGTAGTTATCGATAAATGGATAAAAATTTCTTGGTAACAGGAAATTTCTTTTCATAGATGATGAAATCAAAACAAAATATTTCACAAAGTATCCTAATCAAATAATTGACAGAAAGAAAGATAAACAACATCAAATATATCACAATGTACACAGTCCCATCTTATGAGCAGTCCAAACCAACCAGTTACAATCTGTAAAAGACTATCACCGCCTCATTCTGTCAATGCTCCACGTATCATCCTCACAATCGCTTTCCTAATTTTCACTCCTGTACCAAGAGTCCATCACCTCTTAGCTAAAACTAGATTAATAAGAAATGTACCCACCAAAAGCCCACTAAAACTAACCATCAAATTTAACAAACTCATAGGTAAAAAGAGGTATTTTTAAAACAACTGCATTTCTATAAATTAGCACCAAGCAATCCAAAATAAAATTAAGAAAACAATTTCATGCACAACAGTATCAAAAAATATTTTTAAAAATGTTTTTGTTGTTCAATTACAGTTGTCCCATTTCTTCCCATTGCTCTCCCCTGCCCTGCCTCAAAAAAATGTTGGAAGAATACATTTAACAAAATAACTGAAATGCCTATGCAATGTACACTATAAAACACTGCTGAGAGAAAAATAAGAAGACTCAAAAACATAAAAAACTGTATCATCATGGATTGGAAGACTCATATTAACAAGTCAATTCTCTCCCAAAACAAACTGATCTATAGAGTCAATGTACTCCAAATCAACATCTCATCAGGCTTTTTATGTTTTCAATAATAGAATAATTACATTTACATAGAAGTCCAGAAGACCTAGAACAGCCACAATAATTTTTAACAGGAAGAATAAAACTGGACAATTTAAATGACCTCATTTCAAGACTTTAGAATAATTAAGACTGTGTAGTATAGGTTTAAGAGACATTAACTAATCGAGCAGGAAAAAAAGGGTCCCAGATTTGTGATCATATATACTCTTTTCAACAAAGGGACCTGGCACACTTGGATATCCATATTAGGGAAAAACCTAACTTCCTACTATATATATATAAAAATTAACTTAAAATGTGTCACAAACTTTAATACAAGCATTAAAATATGAAACTCCTAGAAGAAAACAGAAAATTTTATAAAATTTGGCTTAAGATTTCTTACTATGAGGCAAAACCTACAGAGTATTTTAACAATGATAAGTTGGACTTCATCAAAATTAAAATTTGTTCTTTGAAAGATGCTAAGAGGAAAAAAAGCAAGAGTCAAGACCAGGAAAACACACCTAAAATATTTATCTTATAAAGATTATATATATATATGTATCTAATCTTATATATAATATATATTATATTAATTATATTAGATATCTATCCATCCATCCATCCATCCATCCATCCATCCATCTTACAAAGCACTTATACTGAATATCTGGGGCACTCTCAAAATTATAATAAAACAAACACTCCTATCAAACATTGGGCACAGAGATCTAAATGAAAATAGAGATCAGATGGCAAATGAGCATATGAAAAGATGTTTGAAATCATGTAGAAAAATGTAAATTAAAAAAATGCAACTAGATACTACTACATGCTCACTAGAAAATCTAAAATTAGAAGGACTAGACTGACACCGTAGGCTGTTACTGAGGATATAAAGCAAACTTTCATACACTGCTGATATGAATATAAAATGGGGCAGCTGCTTTGGAGGACTGTTTGGCAGTTTCTCATAAAGTTAAACATATTTACTACCCTATGACCCAGCAACTCTATTGCCTGGTGTTTATACCAAACAAATGAAAATGTATGTCCACACAAAAATTTATTTTATATGACTGTTCATGGTAGCTTTATTCATGATAATTAAATGTCATCAACTGGTTAAAGGATAAATTGCAGGATAGCCAAACAATGAAATACTACCTAGTATTAAAAAGGAACAAAACCTCAGACACATGCAACGACATGGATGCATCTCAAAAGTGAAAGGGACCAGATACAAACAACTACATATTGTATGATTCCAGTTTATGAAATTCTAGTAAGGATGAAACCAAAGCAGATCAGTGGTTACTAGGACAGGGGTGGGAAAAGAAGAATGAATATCAAGGACAAGAAAATTTTTAGAAGGATGGGGATATTCCATATAATGATATGGTGGTGACCATAAAACCGTATACAGTTATTTAAACTTATGAAATTCAACCCTTAAAATAGGTATATTTTAATATATATAAATTCTACATCAATACTGATGACAAAAATAACATTCTATATTCCCTGTGTGGAATAGAGCTATATCCATTAGTCCGTACAATTACACTACAAAATAGGCCATGAGAAATAGATAATTTTCAGTTATAAATGAAACTTAAAATTATCTAACTTGATCTAAATATTTATTTGACAGAAACTACATCAGTTTTTCTGAAGAAGAAACTGATATTTAGAAAGGTTAGGTCATTCATGGCCACCTCACATGGCCACACGTATATTATCCCTGTTACGGATGAGACAACATCAGGTTGACAAATGAGGAAGGTTAATTTTGTTGCATTAATTCTCTAATTACAAAATTATACTATTCTAACTATTATGCCAGTGTCATGATCAAACTGATTAACCAAATGAAAGAACAAAAGTCTAAAATAGGAAGTACACTGCTGAACTATCTTTAAATTAACTCACAGAAATAGTTAATTGTGGGTACTCAAGGTAGAGTCTATAAATTTGAAGTTTTTTGAGACCCCTATTTTTTTAATATTAAATAAAGTGAAGCTTAAACTCTCAGAAGATATTCCTGGATTTCTACTCATTGCTAGATTACAATCTACACACCGAGGGTACATCTTATCTCAGTTAGTTTGATGACACCAATCTAAGTCCAGACTTTGCAGTTTAATTTTCTCTGTAAGTCACATTTAGGATTTGATAATAAATTCATTGATTCTCAGTGATTTAAAAACTTTTAACTGCCAACTCCTATGTCATAAAATATATAGATAATGTACTGTGAAATTTAAACAGACATGCTGCTTTTTTTACTAATTAAATTCTACACACAAATATCATAACTATACTGAATGTTTACTAAATGACAATCATGTAACATAAACCATTAGAAGCCCCCAGGCTCAGATTACTTCAGATGGTTATTATGCACTCAAAAAATATACAGAAACAGCAAAACTAGCTTACACCCTTTTTTTCAGCTGATACTCAATTACAGTTGATATTCAATATCAATTTTATATTAGTTTCAGGTGTACAGCATACTGATTAGACATTTATATAATTTATGAAGTGATCTCTCCAATAAGTCTAGTACATAACTGGCACCATACACAGTCATTACAATATTATTGATTATATTCTCTATGTTCTTCTTTATATCCTGTGATTATTTTGTGACTATTAATTTGTACTTGTTAATCCCTTCACCTTTTCCACCCTGTCCCCCAACCCCTCTACCACCTGGTAACCATCAGTTTGTTTTGTTTCTGTGAGTCTGTTTCTGTTTTGTCTGTCTGTTTTTTAGAGTCCATCTAAATGAAAATCACATGGCACTTAAAAATAGCTTGCACCCACATATAACTAAATGTTATTAACTATACAATAAGTGTTCTTAGTAAAAGATCACGAGATGAGAAACCAAAGTTAGGAAATCTGAACTATAAAATTTATTTTCTGACATGAAAGAAATAACGTAACTTCTTTGTACTTAGGTTACCTTAGTTTTAAATAAAATATAGGCATTTACACTTTGACACACACACACACACACCCCCCACACCACACACACACACATCCCCCCAACACACACCACACACACACACCCACACCCCCCAACACACACCACACACACACCACACACACACCCCCCCACACACACAGAGGCATTTACACTTTGTGAGACACACACACACATACCCCCAAACCCGCCCCCCCATAACAGAAGAGCATAGAGAGAGTGTGACTCAAGGTCCGCCCATATAAAATAGAAGTGAGAGGCATAACAAGATCAAAAGAGGCATGTTTGAATCACTAAATTGTTTGTATGTTAAAAATGAAATACTGGCTGGTGTGGTTCAGTGGACTGAGGGCCAGACTGTGAACCAAAGGGTTGCCAGTTCAATTCCCAGTCAGAGCATATGCCTGGGTTGTGGGCCAGGTCCCCAGTAGGGGGCGTGAGAGACAACCACACACTGATGTTGCTCTCCCTCATTCTCCCTCCCTTCCCCTGTCGAAAAATAAATAAATCTATCTTTTAAAAAATGAAACACTAAAATATAAATTTTACTGTTTTGATATTATAAATTTTTAAAGATTTTATTTATATAGTTTTTGAGAGAGAGGAAGGGAGGGAGAAAGAGAGGGAAAGAAACATCAATGTGCAGTTGACTTTTGTGTGCCCACAAGTGGGGACCCAGCCCGCAACCCAGGCATGTTCCCTGACTGGGAATCAAACCAAAGACCCTTGGTTCACAGGCCAGCACCCAATCCACAGAGCCATACCAGCCAGGGCTGATAATTATATTTTAATAATATCACTTTCAGTAGCTGATCTGTAGACTATCACTCAAGAAATGTATACCATAAAAACCACAAACTTTAGTGTAAAACAGATTATCTATATCCAAGTAACAAATAAAGAGCAAAGTCTGACTAATTCATTCTTTCTCTATATCTGAGTGAAAATGGAAAAGGAAAAAAAAAGACTCACCTTTGCCTGCAGGCTGAGGTACTGCAAATCCTGGCAATAGAAAGGGTGCCCCTGTGGTAATCCCGGCTGGTTTTAGTTCACTGACACCGTATGTTGTTAGGGAAGTTATCAGATTAACCAGATCTTTCAAGGCATCTTTGGATTCTGCCTCTTTTGCTTGTTCCAATCTAGGAAAAGTATAATTTAGCAAATATTTTTTCTAGTTATATTCTCAAATTTAATAAAGAAACTTTCGATATTTATATGCAGTAAATAGATGTATAAAGTACTCCAAGAAGTTTCTTCTTACAATTTTTCCCATATAAAAACAGAGTATTTTTTCAAATCTACAAATTTTAAGATATTACGGTGTATTTGGGAAAAAAAAAATACACCAACAGTTAGAAGACCTGACAAAGTGCTGATTTTGCCACTGGCAGTGTTATTTTATGTAAATCACTGATCTTTGGTAGAAAGTCTCTATAGAATAAAAGAAATAGATTAAATATCTTTTAAATTCCCTAAAGCTCTAAGGTTATAAAGTTTGTTTCAACAAAAACCTTTATTAACCATTTCTTTCCTGAGGTATTTTCTCTGTTAACAATTTTTAAAAAATGAATTCCTTGAGGAGGGTTCTAACACTTTTATCTGTACTTCATTAATTAATTCAGGTATTCATTAGAGTATATTTAAATAAAGTTCGGAGAGTCTAACAATTTTTGGAAAACAATCTTAATTCCTTTAAAGGAACACTGTAGTTATGGAATCATCTTTAGACTGATACTTTACTGAGAACAGAAAACGGGGTGCAAATATATTTTTTAAAGAATAAGATACTGTGGTTCCCCTCAATAGAACTCATTACACCCATTAAAATAAACTTGGAAAGCGCACAAAGTAGAAAAAAAAGGTATGCTTAGCCTCACAACTCAAAGACATGGTTAATATTCTGTTATATTTTTTTAAACTTCTCTTTTTTCAATGTGAAAGTCTTGTTTTAATAAACTGTTTTCATATCTCATGCAGAATTTTGCAAACTGGTTTTTTTTTTCATTTGCTAGTGTTACACATATTCCTCCATGTTAGTGTAACTCTCCACAGATACGCTTTTAATGGTCATGGAGAGCCAACCACAAATTTGGGGAGAGGGAGGTAGGACAACTAGTGGTAATTACAATATAGGAGCACTAACATACATAAAATTTTATCTAAATTTAAGGTTATATCTACAATATAACCATAAGTGAGATTATTGTGTGAAAGGATTGACATTTCTGAAGCTCTTGGTAACATCTGGTCAACCTGTGTTCTCAAAGGTTTGTACCAATTAATACAGGCCTAGTAATGTGAAACAGTTTATTTCATCAATTATCATATATCTTCATTTGTAAATTATGAAATATATGCAAAATTATACTCTTGGGGGTTGCCAAGTACTAAGTAATAGCAGCTAGGCTAAACTGATAGAAACATAAAGTTTAAAAAATAGTGCTGGTTTATAATACATCAAAAGACTTAAAAATAACTGATTGTTTAGGAAACAACTAGTAAGGCATGAGTATCTTTTTCCTAATAAATTTGTACCCAGTCACCTTCCATATAGGCATGAAACATTTGGGATGGAAAAGGGAGCTAGTGAAACATTTTAGATTAACTAATTTGTTTTATATATACATTTGTAAGGTCTCATTCAATCTTTCTACATAATTATTCTTGTTATTAACTACATTAGTAACAACACTGAATTACTAACAGTAAAACCAAAAATATAATTAAGCAAAAAGTTTATACTTTAGGAAGATATTAATTAGCAGATAAACTCTACTTTTTCATTTACTAACCACTTCACATCTAATCTCAGATTCCACCATGTCTGCAGCCTGCATTTGTCAACTTAACTCTAAATTCACTTTTTGTACTTAGTTGGCAGAACAGGAATATAAAGTAGTAATTAAATCCCAGAGTAGATAAAGTATACATTAAGTAAGTGATTGATTCCTTTTTTGCCTAACCACAAACTACACTCTTTCCTTTGATGAAAAAGACTACGTAGACATTTAAAATATATTTTTGAATTGTGGGATTTTACCTAAGCAATAGATCACAAAGGAAATTATATCCTTGCCATATCCGAAAATCATCCAAAAGAGTTTGGGAAACATCACTGGAATCCTTGAGAAAACAAGAAAGCCCAGCAAACATTTCAACAATTTCTAGGGGAGACAAATCATCTGATTGCTGCATGTTCTGAACACATGTAGATAAACATTCTTTCTCTGTAAGAATAAATAAATAAATACACATTATTTATGTCAATTGTTTAAGAAAACTTTGTTTCTGAACCAGTGTTTAATGGAACATTAAATTTTAACATATCTATAAAATACTATAAATGTTACGCATTCTAAAAGTAAATGTAAGATTCAAATTCATTGGGAAAGCTCTGCCTCTAAGTAGCAAACAAAGGATAATGAAGGAAGTGTTGAAAGATAGCTGACATTTTATTATAGTTTTTATATTATTATTTAGATGTTTTATCATTAAACAAAATGACTGTCTGCTGCCAAATAGTATTTTTGATCTTTCATATTAATACAGTGAAAGGGTGCAAAAAAATAAAAAAACTATCCTTTAAGTTTAAAAAGACAAATCCAATAACTAGTTTACAGCTCAAATTAGAGTGAATGCAGACCAATGATATACAGAAAGACTTCAGGAAATAGTTTTAAAAATTATGTTTATACTATATATTACTAGTTTAAAGCACAGTTATATACCAGCACTGACTTTGGTGACAAGTCATTTCAAAGACGACTTTTCTTCTCCTTAACTTTAATGAAATTTGTCTAAAGTAACTCAGTTTCATTTAACAGATGCTACAAAGATTTAACACAGGAATGGAGGCAAGAAACACAATGGACAATTAATCTCTCTTTAGTGATGCTAATGAATCCACCTTATTTCAATTATGCTGCATTAAATAGATTATTTTTTGTCTACTTATGAAATATCTTCAGAAAGACTTTTAACTATAGCATCTCAAAAAACTTTTCTTCGATAAGAGAGGAGGGAAGAATATGACATAAAATAGAATTTATATTATAATTGAATATTTATACAAAAATGAAATTATCTTTATTTTTGTACATATCCTTGTTTGGAGAAAAATTTCTTACATTTGAAATGCTTCACAAATATAAATATTTTTCTCTTGGCAAATACAGTTTTTAATTACAAATAGAATTTCTCGAAAATTAAGAGTTAAAAATAAATGTGTCAGCATAGGAGGAAGAGAAAAGTGAAAGAAATTTAGAGCCCCTAAAATGAATAAAGAGATATTCACCATGAATATACTTCACTACATTGACACTAAGACCATGGCGGGATATGGTCATAAGGACTTCCCCAGCGCTCTTCCTCCAAGGCAGGTTGTAGGGTGGGCACCAAGAGGTTATTGCACTGAATAAAAGCTGGAGATCATCTTTTTGAGCCAGCTCCTCCGCTGGGGAAACAAAACTGCAGAGTTTCACTAAGATCTAAAACACAAAACAAAACAAATGTGTACATAAATGAAAGGTTGGGGAAAGAGAGGAGCCAGAACAGGATTACATCTGACCATTAAAATTCTGAAAGTTGGGGGGCTAGTACTGAGCAATACCATGAAGGACTCAATGACGACTGCTCTAACCTAAGCAGCATTAAAAACAACAACTATAATTTAGAAGTATGTTATGGTAAGACAGTAAACCAGCTCTGCTTTGATCAACTTATTAAAAGAAATGTTCTATTCTTTTCTTCATCCTGGTAGTTTTGCATACCTTTCCCTAAGTGGCATAAATCAACAGTAATGATCAAGGTCAACATTTTATTTTTCTAATTTAGTTCTCTATTTCTTAGGTAAGATGTAACTGTCTGCTTTAAAATGGGCAATTTCAGAGAGAGGAGAAAGTGAAAACAGTAAAACTTAAGAACCTAGAGAATTGTCAAATCGTTCCATTTCTGTGCAAGTAGAAGGGGATATTAGAAAAACAAAATCATTTTAATTTATAAATAACTTTTAAATATGTCTAGTGGCCAATATTCTTCTAAAGCCTAGCTTTCAAAGAAGCTTCATAACTTCTTAAACTCTGGAATGAGAACTTAATTTCTTAACTACGAATTGCAAGATACACAGCACACAGTGCTCACAGCACTACAAGCCTGCTACTTGGAGAATTCAGCTATGGTTCCAAACTTCAAAGGGTTTTTCTTCAAATCTCGAGTCAGTGTCAGGAAAGGTTAACTTTTCTTCTCCGTGCTGTTTTCTCATCTAAATATTTTAAAATATATATAATGTAGATAAAATAACTAAGTTATGAAGTAATTTTATTCTCTTGAAAGAAAGTACTTCAGAAAATTTGGTTATTTAAGTATCTGTGGGGAAACTGCTACATGAAAAAATGCATTTGGTGCAGCATAAGGAATATATTCAGTAACACTGCAATAACTATGTGTGGTGTCAGGTGGCACTGAAAATATTGGAAGGGACACTCTGTAAAGTATATGACTGTCTAACCACTATGCTGTATACTTGAAACTAACACAAAGTAATACTGAATGTAAAAGAATGTAAACTGTAATTGAAAAATAAGAAGTAGTTGAAATTACATTTTTTGTCTGAGAAAGCTGTCTTGCTTTTACTATTTCCTTCAATGCAAAAATTTAATTAAGTACAAGATCTTTCTAAATCATAGATGTCAAATATCAGGAAGATAAAAAAAGATTAAGAATTCAGATAAAAACAATACTTATAGTCAGTCATACACGCATTCCCCCACAAAATAATGCCTGGAGATACTGTTGGATAGTTAATGTCCATTAATATGTATAATGTGTGTATGTTTCTCATATGTATGAAATGCAACAAAATGGCTATAAGGAAACAAAAATAGTTAATTGCAACAAAAAGAAACATGCTCAGAAGACTGTATTGTTGATTTTATTTTTCCTTGATTTTCACACATTTTTCCAAACCAAATCTGTGTACTCAAAAATAAACTCAATTTAATTCCTTGAACTTACTGACTCTTAAGATAACTGGTTCCTAATCTTTAGAGGCAAGAGGATTCTATATAAACCTAGTATATATAAATCTTTCGTTTTACAAACTAGGAAACTGAAGCATCTACATCTCAATCCTCTTCTGCCCCTATACTACCATGGCTATTTGCAGGGGCTCTGTTACAAAGTTCAGCCAAGTGCAGTAGGGCAATAACTGGCCACATCAGAACAAATGAAAAATGAAAAAAACAAAAACAAAAACAAAAAACCAAGAACCGAATGCCTATATGAAGCAATACTAACTGTTAAGGTCCCAGGAAACCATCTGCCACATAATATAAACATAAGGATTTCATCTATCAAAAACACTATGTGTACTGAAAACACTTAATAAGTTTGATTTTCTAGACAAAATGATGAGAACAAAGTCCAGCCTGTGATGAGGAAGTAAGAAAGGGAGGTGATGTGATACACTAAAGGAAAACAGGGAGAGGCAGTGGGAAAGTCTGTTTTTTTGTTTTTGTTTGTTTTTTAGATTTTATTTATTTTTGGAGCAAGGGGAAGGGAGAGAGAAAGAGAAACATCTATGTGAGAGAGAAACATTAATTCGTTGTCTCTAGCAGGTGCCCTGAATAAGGGACCAAACCTGCATCCCAGGCACGTGCCCTGACCAGGAATCGAACCGTCACTTTGCAGACAATTTACAACCATCTGAGCCACACGGATCAGGGAAAGCCTGGTTTTTTAATCACTGCACCGCTCCTGCTGTGCATTGCAGCCAGGCTACCGGCTTTCTGTAAATGGGGAGTTTCATTTAATTCTCTTTAAATTCCTTTTGGCCTTCACATTCAATGATTCCAATATGCTAGAATGAATCTCACATTTAGTTTAAAGTTAGTACTCACTGTTTTCAAACAGAAAAAAATTAAGTTTTAGAATTCTTTGCTATATTTATTTAGCATTAAATGTATATAATTCAGCTTCCATTTATTCCCTAAAATATTAATTACTTCTTTGGAAGGGCTTTATTGAAATAGGGCTACTAATCTAATCAGCAATGTCTACAATCAGCTTTAATTCCTATGAAATTTACTTCTTTACTTATCTCCACTGCTCTTCTCATGGAATCTAATTCAGGAGTCAGATAAACCTGAGTTCTAATCCTATTTCTTCCATTTGCTCACATCACCATTTGGTGGAAAAACAAACTGAAATCATGGGTCGTCTTGTAAATTATGAGGTAACAGATTTAAGTTAACCACTAGCACAAAGGAATCTAATATATCAAGTGTTCAATAAGTATTTGCCAAATTAGTACTTTATTGATTAACCTGTCTTCTCCGTTTTAAAACTGCCTGAGCTTCCTTTTATCCTCCTTTCATTGCCAGCACCTCTACAGAGTTGAGTCCTTCCTGCAGCAAACATCCCGATTACATGGGCTGCAACCGTCACCTGTGTTCACTCCGCCTCATCTACTGAAGAGCCACTGTTCTCCTGGGCTGGTAATTTCATTTCATATCTACTATGACCTAAGCAGAAAACTGTATCTGTGTATATTATTTCATTTAATTCTCACAAAATCCCTTTAGGTAGTTACCATTGTCTGCATTTTAGAAGTGAGAAATCTACATCTTAGGTTACATAATTTCACAGAACTAGATTCAAGGAGTGGGTTTCTTTTTTTTAATTGAGGTGAAAACACGTAACATATAATTTACCACCTTAATCATTTTTAAGTATAGAGTATACTAGTGTTAACCGTAAGCACACTGTTACACAACACACCTTTAGAACATTTTCGTCTTGCAAAACTGAAACTGTATACTAACTGAAAACAATTGCTTTTTCCCTACCCCGCAGTCTGTCAACCATCATTTTATTTTCTAAGAGTCTGACCACTTTAGATACATGTAAGTGAAATCATACAGTATTTGACTTTTTATGTCAAACGTGTTTTTAAATACTTCATTAGGTCTGATAGGCACATTTACTTTAAATGTCTGTAGTTTGCTTGCTTTAAAATTTTTCTCTCCAAAACAGGATTATCAAAATGATAACATTTCCAGGCTAGGTAACAAAGGTCTATTTAAACCTCTGTTAACTGCTAATGCTATTAAAGGAATGGTGGCAAGGGTAGGCAAGAGGGATTTACAGGCTAGAAGCACAGGAGGCTGCAGCAGCCACCAAAATAAACCATCTTTTATAAGTTAACTATTTACAGACTAGGGACTGCTTGTATATAGACAAAAGGGACAGCAACAAAAGGGAATTTCTTGATATTTTAGCAAATATTACCCTGAACTTAATGATTATCCATAGTTTTCTTTGCTTAGTTCATTTCACAAATGTTGTTGCTATATCCAAGCTAATGTCAATAACTGAATCTGTCAGAGAAACAAATAATGTCTCCCTCAAATATTCTTCAAAAGAAGTGTGCAAATTCAACACATGTGATAATTACATGAGATAAAAACAATTTATATTAAACAACATGAAATACTACAGAAAATGGAATAGGCAAGACATTTATTTAAGGAGTGCACTTGTCTCACTTTAAACAAGAGTGGTACAGATGGCCAGGCAAAAAGCACCATCCATACCTGTACAAAAACTTTCTGGAGTAGTCCACGACGTTCTGCTAGAGGTAGCTCATTCTGTGCACCTCCCACTGCCTCAGGTACATGTGGAAGGTCAAAAAACAGATATAAACATTTAACCAGGGTGGAAGGCACTGACATCGTTGTCATGCAGTCCACAGTTTTCTGGAAAACAAATCAATAAATAACTGAATAGGTAGATAAACAGAATGACAGACATAACTGTAATTGATATAGCTAAGTAAGGTCACAAACTTTAAGCCAGAAGCTAAATCACAAACTCTAAATTTTAACCCAGAAAATTATATATCAAAATAACTTTTTAAGTGCCTGAAAAAATAAAAAATGCATGCTGACAAATACTCATTTCTCATTTGGACAAGTTTGCTCTTATCAAATATTGAGATATGTGTCTTTGTTATTATTAAAGTATTTAGCAACTTTGCTATTTATTTATTAAGTGGTAGCATGTTTCAAAGAACATAAGCTTCAGGACTTAGGAAAAAAGGAACTTAACCATGAATCTGGCAAATTAATTTTGTTGGACCTCACATTTTTCTCCTATAAAATGGATGTAATGGTACATATTTCTTAGGGTTAATATGAGGGTTATATAAGGTAACAAATGTACAGGCATATTAAAAACTAAATTATATATTAGTAGTTGCTTTACTATCACTTCAATGTCATTTTTATTGTAGATTCATGGGGCCAGACGGACATTTGAGGAATACAGCCATCACTGACATACACAGAATCCTCTGCATTATTTTCAGGGATTTCTAGAGGAAGACATTCCTGACCCCCTCATGGTGAACATTTCAGTACTTTAAAGAAGTAGGCTATAATAATTATCAAAATTCTCCCATGGTGTAGTTTGGAGTAAAAAGTTTAACCATACTGGAGGTCAACAGGTTGGCACCATCTGTTGATTAATTTATTAACTTTACCAACATTTACTGAATGCCTAGTGTACGCCAGGCAGTGTGCTGGGAGCTGGGCATGCCTCCCTGTCCTTCAGAAGACTGTAGTCTACCTCCGGAAGCAGGCTCATCAATAACTAATTTAATCTCTTAAGTGTAACAGTGGTAATACATACAGGTTAATATAAAAGGGAAGCATCAATAATGCCAGGAGTAGAATGAAAAAGTGTTAAGAATGAAAATAAGTGGGAAAAGGTCAGTTGGAAGATACAAGAAAGTTAGGTCATACCATACAACATGTTTCAGGAAACTGAATCCAAAATTGCTAACTCCCAAAAAGCCATAATAGTAATGTCTAAACTTTAATAAGTATTTAATATATATCGTAACAGGCATGAGGCCACGCACTTTATATTATCTAATTTACTCCTCAAATCATCCCTATGAGGCAGATTCTATTACTACATGATTCTTACTTTACAAATAAAGGGATTTACATATACTGCCTTACATTAGTGAGTTGGTTAAGTGGTCTACAGTGATTTAGGCATACTGTCCCCCATTCTGATTTGAGTTTATTTTGTTGGCACTGAACACTCAATGAAGTGTTACAAATAAAGCAACAGAACCAGATTTCAGAGAATTAGCTGTTGTAATGTAGATCACAAGTTAAATATACAGAGCCGGAAGGCTAGCCTAATTTTTAAGAAACAAATACAGAAAACCATACAAAATGGGGACTGAACTAATGCAGTAGTAAGATGGAGAAGACAGAGCCTGAAGAACAACCTGTTGCAGGCCCTGGCCCCTTTCCACAGAGCCAGTATCATTTCCTGTCTCTAATATTCAAAACCCTCTGTTTTTCCTACAATTTATTCTTTAGACATCCATGTCTCCATACATCTAATGTTCAATTTAAATGTCTGCTCATGTCTGCAATTTTCATTAATTCCTCATCTTTGCTCCTATCTTCACCTACAGAATTTGTAACTACATATTTCTATTTTCACAGCACTCCATGTACCCCAGCACTGCATTTTACAATATTATCTTCATCCACTTCATTTGTCTGTTATCTACGTGTTGACCCAGAACCATGTTTTATTCATCTCTGTGTTTCACAGCTGCCAACAGAAAATGGCACACAAACAAAAAAGTCAGCTCAAGACACAATACAAAAATTTTTTTAAATGTCTTTTCTCACTGGTAGATTATCAGTAGCTTTCCCTTCCTGTTAGGAAACAGGTATAATTTTTCATTTTCATTTTATATCTGATAGATTAAAAGTACAACTTGGAATCCAAAATGGTAATTGGCAACAACTGTAATTTTAAAGAAGTGATTAGGTTTCTCTCCTGATTCTTACACTTTTAAGGAAATCTATCCATTTGTGCATGTTTTAGTTAAACCACACTTAATGATTTTCTATTATGTGTTAAGTATTATGGTAGGACATAGTCTCAGCTTACTGAGACTATGGAGAAAGAAAAATATGGCATCTACAAAAAATATGAATGAAACAGAAATATACCAATTAAAATGATAGTTTTACAGTTTATTCTAAACCAAAGCAAATTTTGATACAGTAATATAGAGGCATTTATAACTAGCATTAACAGCAAACAAAATTGATATCTTGATAGTTATCTGACATGGTCAGATATATGGACACATATATAGAAACAATGGGCCACTTTGGGGCTATCTGAAAGTTGGTTACTTAAGGTGAATCAACATTTCCATTTGCCCAGGACTGAGGGGGCTTCTTGGGATGAGAGGTGCTAGAACTCAGAAAATACCAGGTAAATCAGAACAAGTTGGTCTGATTCTTTTTCTAATTAAAAAAGAAAAAAAAAAAACCCAACAAACAAAAAAAGGGAAACAATGCATTCCTTAGGGTTACGCCCAGCTGCTATCTACTCTGTGCTAGTGACTAGTTTCAGAATAAGGTTACTAAGAACTATGCATTGTTTCTGTTATGACAGTGTTACAGTCACCTTCGTAGAGTCCATTATTAGATAATGTGAGATGTTCAAAAGCCCACTGTAATTTTAGACAACAGCCACTCTCAAATTAACTTCGACAGGTAATTAAACTCTGAACTGCAGAAGGCTGAATAAATTTCCTTTATTCCAAAAATATCACAGGTCAAAAATCAGGTACCCAGACAGCTCATAAATGAGTAAAAGCAACATATGTCATGACCGATGTTAAAAGTAGATGGGAGGGTGGGGTGTGAGGAGAAACACTCTCCATAATAAATCAAGTGGTAAGGGAATATATATTATACTGAAAATAGCAGTATTTTCTTATTTTCCTTAAAAATTAGAAAAATTAAAAGTATTTTCCAGGTCATTTATTTCATATTAGCGAAGTGCCCTTAGCTGAACCTTGGATGAGTCTTCTAAGCCAGAGTTTCCCTAACATGAGAAACAGGATTCTTCAGCTGGGTCTCATGAAGTCGGAGTCCTGGGTTATTTATCTCCAGCCACAGGTGGTCCATCCTTTGCCCAGTGTGCTACAGAAATTGTATCATGCTCTAGGTATGTTATGATATAACAAAGGTAAAAAACAGCATTCTGTATTAGGCATTTCCTCATGTGCAAAATACATAAGGCCTCCTCACATGGATATTGTCAGAAGCATGAAATAATGTGTAAGAAGAATTAGAATATAATGATTATCATAAAATCTTATCTGGATATGACAATAAGTTTAATTTTACAAAATCCTGAGAGGATAAAAAAAAAGAGGTTATTAAACTTGAAAACATAGAACTCACCTGACCAGAGGATGCTAACAAATTAATTGTTGTCAGAAGCATCCAGCCTCTACTGGCTTCTTCACTCTGATTGATTTCTAGGAATTGGACTATGGCCCGACTTGCAGCCTCTATAAAACCAAAGGAAAGCTTTAGGTGGGAGGTGGGGAATCACATATAAAGAGGGTCTTCCTTAAAATCTACTGAGAAATGATCATTCACTAAGCACGTACTTTATATCAGCACTACTACATGTTCTGCGTCAAACATGTTAAAAAGAGCAATGTTTTCATGGCACACATAGGTGTTTATAGTACTCATATCATCATAACATTATGGAAGTGTAAAATTCAACCTACATATTTTAGGAAAAGATATGTCACAAACTAGTCAAAAAGGGTCATGGAAAAGGTAAAATTCAAATTAAGCCTGCCTGGAAAAAAAAAAAAAGTACGGGTATCCTCTACTTTTAAAGTTCACATTAGGCCACTTTGCTTTTATGAAAGACCTACATTAATACCTGTTGTTGCTAACCAAATCAGAAATCAGAAAAAAAATTCTTTTATAAAAAATGGCAAAGTGAACACAGTACTCGGCATTTGTTTTGCAGGGAGCCATTATGAAGGCTGTGCGCGCGGAGCAGTGAGAGTGGCCCCACCAAGGTCCTTCCTCAAGAACCACACTCAGCATGTCAGCATCAAGCCCCATAGCTTTGAACTGTGTCTGTGAGCACTTGGATTTTATCTCCATTTACTCTGTGCACCTGTTAACAAGATGCGTCTTAAGATACCAGGAAAGCCTAAGAGAGCTCTTAAGGATGTTACACTTAGCATAAACAGAACATAATTAAGCATTCTGGTCACGGGGACCAAAATATATTGTGTATGTGTCTGTGTTGAACTTGCCTACATCCAATGTTCATACTATTTGCATGCAGAGACACAGAATCTTGGATATTGCCCAAGTTACTATTGGTTCTGCTAAGAGTAAAGTGGCCTCTTTTAGGTGGCATCAAGTAATGAATAAAATGAAAATTCTGTTGCTTGAGTGGACTGATGGGTACAAAGCATGGTGTATATTTATCTTATCATTCCAGCTTTTACTATGTGTTCGTGTTATTTTAGGTTATATGTGTGATTCTGTATGATCTGAAAGGTTATTTTTGGGTCTCAGAATAATCGATTTTTTCCCTATAAATTAAAGGTAATTGTTTCTTCATGTTACACTACTTCAGCTTATGAAAGGTTTCACAGGCAAGCTCTACTTTTGAATAATGGGGAAACCTGTATATGTTTGTCTAGGAAGTGAGGGCAGGGTGGGAATGGAACCTAGAGACTAGGAGCACAATGTTAAAACAGAAGTGTAGGTAGAGGAAAGAATATAACGTGTACACATGAAGATAAAGAACGGTAATAACACTGGGTTAACATTCTAGAAGATCGTATATTGAGAATTAGATTCAAACATCAACAGGAGTGATAGAAAACTGACGTCTATTTATGAAGGAAGATAACTAAGGGCTATATTTAACTCTTGGGGCAAGAGGGAGCAAATGTAGTTTCTTTAGCAAAGGAGGTGATAAAATAATTACTCTAAGACTATTAACTTAGTCTTATACGACTATGTAACTATATATGACGTATATAACTATATATACGACAAACTGGGAAGCCAGAGACCAGTGCTGGTGGTGGGGGCAACAAACTGGGAGGGTGCCTTCATGATACACACAAGTGGTGACTTGAAGAGCTGACAGTAGGAGCAGAAAAACAGTGAGAGAATCATTCACAGAACTGTAACACTGCAAGAACCTTTGAAAATAAATTTAATTGATTATGTTTTTAGACATAAAGGAAAATGGATAAATCCCCAACCATAAACTTAATTTGATCAGGAGAGTTCATCAATTTTTATATTGATAACCAAGATGAATTAAAGTTGTCAGAAAGTAAGTCTTACCTGTTTACTCTAAATCAACTGGTAAGTTACTGATACACACTTAACACATTTCATAAATATGCAGAATGTAGAAAAGAATTTAGATTGTGTTAGAATTTTTTTCTCTCATTTAAGACAAACAATATAAAAGTGTTTTATTAAACACTTAAGAACTGAATGAATACAAGACGTACATGTGGTATTGTGTTGGGCACAATATACCTGCATTTGAAGGAACATTTTAATAAGAAAAAAATTTAAATTGCTTATTTTTACTGAGTCTTAACTATAAAACAAGCACTGTTAAGTACCTGTAGATGTAACTCATTTAACTGTTAACAAGAACCATGAGTTACTTTCTATTATTATACTCATTATAACATATAAATTAAGAAATGGAGAAGGAAAATAATTTGCCTACAGTAACACACCTAGTCAGTGACAGAACGTACATTCAAGTCCAGACTGTCTAACCTGTAAGAGATAACATATAGTGATAAAAGAACTTACTGGAAATGAGGGATGCCAACAGAAACCAGGCTTTTTTCTAATATTTTGTATCTCAAGTCTTGAAATGATTTTATTTAGATGTTCACTGATTTACGGTCTCTTGCCCCTCTCTGAAAAACAAACACTGGGGGGCAGTCTCCCTGCCGGCCTTGTTTCACTGCTGAGCCTCAGTGTGAAGTGTGTCCCTGCACTAAGTGAGCACTCAGTTAAGTGTCTGTTAAATGAGGGAATGAACCAACCTAGGTAGATTAAAGAAGGACACACTGAGCTCAACTGCTAATGAACATTAAGAGGTTTGGATTTACTATAATAGAGATTTCCTGGCAGTTTTGAAAAGAGGAATAATAAACAGAAAGCAATGTTTACGACTGATTAAATTGTGAAGGTTCATGAGAGAGGGAGAAAGCAAATGAAAGAATAATACCATGAAAACTTCTTTAGCAATCACAGTTTGAGACTACTAGTAAAAGGTGACCTGCAAATTTTTCTTGCAAGCTTACAAGGAACCCTGACATTTGATACATTACATGAGCCCTCTTTCTTTGATAGGAATTAAATGCTCATGTAAGGAAGACAACTCCTTCCCAGTTAGCTAAAATGATTGATTAAAGGCTGACATGCTACGCTTTCATTTCCTAGGGTTCTTCATAACTAGGCAACTATGGTTTTAAATTGTATATTTCTAATTTTTAACTCTACATTTCTAAAAAACTACCTGGAATCTTCAAGTGATTGTTTCATAGTTATAGCAATGTAATAAAATTCTGTATCACACAAAAAAAATCATTAGTAAATGAACTCGTCAATGCCACCTACGCTTCTCACAGAGGGGGAAAAAAAGAGATTTTGAAGAACTAAACTTACTTTAAGAGTGAATCAAAACTATTTTCCTGGTACGGAAGCTAGAAACTTATAAGACCATTTTGAGTGAATCTGAATCCACCCATATTATTAATATTACAACAAAATTGGACAAATACATATTTTCACTGCTATTAAATAAGTTGCCAATTAAAAACAATGAATGCTAATGCCTATTTTGAGAACCAAAACACCAAAAATGTACTCTTGGCTTGAAAAAGTTCTGTTTATTTGGTGAATGGCATTTATAGGCGTGTGTGCTTTCTTCTGTTTTGGTTGACAATGAACACTGAGGTATTCCTCAAGATAATTAAAGACAAATAATGGACTAAAGCTTGCCCTCCTTGGGGCGTGTCTACTCTAATTTTCATTTCCAGTGAATTTTCTTTCTCCTAAATTGTGAAGGTCCCACAAGACCTGTAACCAGGGGAGCAATGGGCGGTGGCAACTCATTCCAGGCTGACCCCCACAACCTGTCCCTAAGTCCCCCTTTCTCTGACTCTCCAGTCAGCGGAGAGCAGCGCCACCTACGCTCTCTCCTCTTGCTTCTTATCCTAAGCCCTTCTTTGTTATCACTGCCCCAAAACTTTAATAAAGGTAGTCTCAAAAAACAAAACAAAACAAAACTCTGAAAAAAAACACAACACTATTCTATTTGTTATTAAATATTGTAACAGTTCCATTGATTGCTGATCTGAATAGATAGATAATACCGGTGAAAAAACTTTGAAAAAGATCAAGACAGTGTAATTATGTACAGTATCCCGTTAACAACTTCATTAACTAAGTAAGTACTCTCTTTGAGAAGGTGAAGAAGACCTAAGTTATATCAGGAATAATGTAAATTTTATTATTTGGCTTTCAATTATATGCTTATACAAAAAAATCTGAGTAAGTAGTTGTGGCTGAATAACATGGAACAGATCTAAATTTGTCACTGACAGATCATCTATATGTAACAAAAATATTCAGAGGAACTACTTTATTTTCATTTACGAATTTCAGTATATTGCTATTCAAAACACCTTTATGGGATCTTGCACTTTTTATTTTAAATAAGTTAAGAAGCTGATTGTAAAAGTATATAACATTTAGTGGTATCTTAAAACTACATGTATACTAAAAAGTAATTTTAAATTAAATTTCCAGAAATCGGTTTTTAAAAACTTAGAAACAAACTGACAATAACGGAGTATGGGGTAGATAACCGGGGAAAGAAGGGGAAGGGTCATCGAGGAACATGTATAAAAGACCCAGGGACAAAGCCAAAGGGCGGGTAGGATTGAGGGTGGGGGTGGGTAGAGCAAGGACAGAGGTGGTGGGAAAATGGGAGAAAAATGTACTTGAACAACAATAAAAAAAAACAACTTAGAAAACCATTTCCAAGTCAAAAAAATATTGCATTAGGATCTGTTAATTTCACTTATATTTAACAAATACAAATTTAAATGATGGTTTAACTTAAGGTTATAAGAATTAACATAAAAATGTATTATCCCATATTGCTAGCTGCCAATCATTTGATTCAAGCTTTTGCTTTCACAATTGCATTTTAATACATATAGTTAGACTAAAAAAAAAAATGCAGAAATGGAGTTAGAACTCATTGTTAGATTAAATAACAATAGAATGCAGACAATTTTAAAAGAACTTTAAGTTCCCAGTCTACACTGAGAGAATATAAGTGAATTCAACTGGCATTCAGAACAATTCAGAACACAAAATTTGTTAATAATAAATGCAATGCAACATTTTTCCCTTTGCAAAGTCCATTTAAAGCATACTCATTTTCAAACTTACGCTTTAGGATGACAATGTGAGACATGTTAATAGTATTATTACACTTATTTAAGAAAGAAACTAAGCCCTGAACAACCCTTCCCGTTTACCTCCATCCCCCAAAAAAACCCTTCCATAAGTTAGTCAGAAACACAGTATTAGAATTCATAATTTCCATGCTTCTTTTCATTTGATGATACATAACCACACCTTGGGATTAAATTACCTGATGGTGTTGTGGCTTTGAAATCCTTGGAGGACAGCAGGGCACAATGTTTCTCTGTTTAAAAAAAAAGGCTGGGTTGTCTAATTGGGGATTCGCTACGTTATACTAATCCCACGGGAAAAGAAGCACTGACCTCTTTTCCTGTAGATTGTCAAATAAAAAAATGACAACACAACAATAGCCATCAGGTGTGAACGAATCAAGTTGCTGCATTCGTCGCCAGCAGTACTCAGCATGGCTTGGCTTCTTCGTGACTGCACTGCTGCCCACTTTTTCTTGCACCACTGCGTTTAACAGTGGCACCTAACATGCACCGAAGTCATTAACCATAAACCGAAGATATTTTTTCACAGGTGGGAACTCTCTGCTTTACTAATATAAACTGATTATGTCCCCTTAAAATTAAGCAGACTGCATATTTGAATTTAAGTAACTACACAAGATGGAAAGAAATTTTAAGCTATCCCCTTTAAACAATATAGCCACAAAATTATGTATTTTCTTTAAATCAGCTCAAAGTCACTGTATTTTTACCAAAAGCCACACAGAGGCAACAACAAACACAGAATTAGGAAAGACTGAGAACTAGAACTGTGAGGTTGCCTTGTGTGTCACAAATCAGTCTATGCATCCACTTTATACATTGGTATTTCCTAAAAGTTTCCATTTTTACTAACTTCTGATAGATTTAAACAAGAGGATTGCAGATAAGCATGGTTCTACTGAGATATCTATAACTCATGTTAGAGATGATCTGACAAAAAGACTTGATATGTGAGTAGTGACCAGGTAACAAACAAAATAACAAATATTCTACACTAAATTCAGAGGAGTCCTGGAAAAATAATCTTGCCCTGATGCCAAATACAGCTTTCTCCAAAAGAGTAATAAAGGGCTCATGTCACCTGCTTTTTTGGAGAAAACTTTATAATACTAATTATAACAATTACTGTCAACACCTTACTATAAAATAAAAGGTTATATGAGGAATCAAAAAATAGCCAATTTCATAGAAGCAGGAAGTAGAATGGTGAGACCCAAGGACTGGGAGGAAGAGCAAATGGGGAGCTGCTGATCCGTGAGTGTAAAGTTAGTTATGCAAGACGAAAAAGTTCTAGAGATCCACTGTACAACACTGTGCTTAGAGTTAACTGTACATTTAAAAATTCGTTAAGAGGGCAGATATAAGTTATGTGTTTTTTGCCACAATAAAAATCAATCAATCAATTAGAAAATAAAGATGGGGATATGTAAGAGTAAGATGATTCAGTACGTCCCTAAATCTTGAAAATCTAATTTTTTTTAACCACAAAAGATAAAAAATATCTCCATGATGCATCCTGACCAGGGAGCTCAGTTGGTTTGACCGTTGTCCTGATACACCAAGGTTGCAGGTACAAACTCTGGTCAGGGTCCATAAAAGAAGCACCCAATAAATGCATAAATAAGTGGAGCAACAAATCAATGTCTCTCTCTTTCAAATCAATAAACAAGAGAAAGAAAAACAAATTCCCATGAAAGTGTTTGTGATAACAAAAACGACCAAAAGAAACTTCCAATGTTCAAGACTAAAAGTAAAAGAACAAGGATTCCCAAAGCCAGGGTTATTTAAGGCAGATTTAGAAGATATTCCAAAATTATTCTTTTCTCTCTTAATTATCAGTAAGGCTGGCTTTTCTAACACTGCTTCAATTCTCAAAGCATGAAAAGGAGGGGAGAGCAGAGAAATCCTATGTCACAGTCAGTAAAAATTTATTGAACATGTTATCTGTGACAAACATTCTTCTAGGTATGTGATTTTCAACAGGTGTGCCACAAGAATTTTTGGAACATGCAACACCTGACTAGTTAGAAGCACTGAACTATTTTCCTGTAGACTTGTCACATAAAAAAAAAAAAAAAATGACAACACAACAATAGCCATCAGGTGTGAATGAATCAAAATTATACCTTTTTTTGTCAGATGGGCAAAAAATATATTTTTTTGGTGTGCTGCAGAACTTTAGTAATTAGTTTATGTGTGCCATGAGATGAAAGAGGTTGAAAATTGCTGTTCCAGATTATACAGAAGTAACTGTGATGGACAATAAAATTAAATAAGTAAATAAACAAGATACTTCAGACCATGACAAAGCTCTAAAGGAAATATTTTAGGTGACAAAATAAAAGTATACTAACTGGTATGGGGATAGAGTAGAAAAAACCTATTTGCGACATGGTAATTAAGAAAGGTTTCTCTTACAGAGGTAAAATTCATACAAATTTAATTCAATTTCACTGGGTTCTAAAGTTAATAAATTTCAAGTTTAAAGCTAAAAATTACATGGAAGTAGATAATATGAAAAAATACATCTAAAAATAGCTGGGAAATAAGATGTTATCAATGGGAAAGGTGGATAAAGAGCACAGAGGGCTCTATGAGTTAGGTTTATAACTTACCTGAGTCTATTAATTATGTCAAAATGAAAAAAAAAAAGGTTTTTTTGTTTTGTTTTTTTTAATCTATAGCTATTACTGACACTAACAATGAGACATCTACTTCACTTAGGATACTTCTCCTTATTTCTAAAACAATGTCCTATGGATGTTAGATTAAAAAGGGATTCAGGAAAACAAATCTCCAATACAGAAAAAAGTTTTTCTACAAACATGCAGATTATGTATTACAAAGACAGCAACAGAGAAGTAAGTAAATAAAATTTTGGGAGTTTTTTTCCTAATCTAGGAATACAATGACAGGAGTCAACTTGTGATAGAGAAATTTCCTGTATTTAAAATAGCTGAATTTGTATAAAACACACATATCTTCTATTTAAGGTCACCTTCTCATTTTCACAGGAGAACTGAAATCAGGAAAGATAAAGAAAGGATGCAATGCAATTTGGGGAGGAGAAGGGAGAAGAGAGCGCAGGAAAGTTACCTTAACTATCTTGACAACTTTCATTAGACTTGCTCAAAGAAATGCAAATATAATTAAAACTGTCACACTTTAAAATCCACCTATCAATTCATATAATGCAATGCTTCTGAATAAAGGATTCTGACCTCAGTCTAAAAATATTTAATAGCTATTGCTCCAAAGACTTTATAATGGGCTCCAGTTAAAGATAAAAGGTCTGTTTTCTCCTGAAACCCCACTGATATGGCCTGAAATGTGTCCCTCCCAGAATTCACATGTTGAAGCCTTAACTCTTAATGTAATGGTATTTGGTGATGAAGCCTTTGGAAGGAAATTAATTAAAGTTTAGATGAGGTCATGAGGGTGGGGCCCTCGTGATGGGATTAGTGCCCTTATAAGAAGAGAGGCCACAGCTCTCTCTCCTCCAGGTGAGGCCACATCCAGAAGGTGCTACCTGCAATCCAGGAAGTGAGATCACAGCAGAAACCAATCATGCTGACACTGAGATCTAGGCTTTCAGCCTCTAGAACTGTAAAAAATATTTCTGTTGGTCTATGGTATTTTATGTCAGCTGGAGCATGCTAACATACCCGCTAAAATAGTTGTAAAAGGATTTTTTGAGAAAGCATAAACCCATAAGGACAAAGAGAATAGGAAAGATAAAAACAATTTTAAATACTAAAATAGTACAGAAGTTAGTGGTAACTGATTTAATAAATTCTAGAATCTTAAAGTAAATGCAGGAAAAGCAACTAAATTATAAGAGAACTACCGAGAGGCTGAGGAATTGGTGGAACTAGCTACCTTTGGAAGCAGAGGTGATGGGAAACCATCCACAGAGGACTGGTGAAAGTACTTTTATGAGCAGCCAGGCACGCAATGCGATATACAGATCATATATCACAGACATGTACACCTGTAACTTGTATGACTCTATTGACCAACATCACCCCAGTAAATGTAATAAAAAATAAACGTTATTCTATAAAATGAGTAAACATTTTTTTTTAAAAGCAGTTAGACCCCAGATCCGCACTACAAAGAGGGCACTAGACAGGAGGTTTATTCAATGTAAAGAGTAAGAGACAGTGTTTGGATTGGGTTGGAGGAGGGATGACAACAGCTCACCAGGCACAGCTGTGGTGCTCATGGAAATAAAGCAGAAACTCATATACTGAATGCTGAGGGTCCTCAGACCTTTCCCTTACTAGGCATCCAAAATGTTCAGAATCATACATATATGGTCTAGGTAATGACTAGATATCATTCTCTGAGGACTCTGTCTAGCCAGGGAAAGATGGTCAACAAAATGGCCCAGCAGGATCACCCTGGACTGATGCCCAGAGTTGCAAGATCCACCCACAACTGCAAAACTACCCAGCAGCTTTCCATCCATTCTTACACAGGAACAGATGGCCAAGGATGAGATATGTGAGGACATTCTCCAACACAAGAGAAAAAGAGACAGAAACAAATTAACAAAAAAGGGCAAGCTTAAACAGACTATGTAGGGACATGAACATATGAAAGAAAAGCAAAAACTCAACTAAGAGAATCCATAAAAAACGAAACACCAATAAAAAAAGAAAAAAATTCTTAGCAATTAAAATGTCACACACACACACCCCCCCTCCCCCATAGAAGGAATGGATGGTAAAACTGCAAAGCTCTCTCAGCAAGTAGAATAAAAAACCAAAGCGAAAATAAGCAATGACGATAAGAAAATGAGACTGTCTTAAAGGTACATCTGACTAGACAGAGAAAATAGATGGGAGGATATTATTATTTAAACAATTCATGAAATGTCCTCCAAATTAAAGGATATGAATTCTCAGATTAAGAAGTACTCAGCATAATTGACAAATATAGGTCTACTCAAGCAGGTTATAAAATTTTACAAGAGGATGGCCAAAAAGTGGATCCTAAAGGCTTTTATAGGAAAGAAAAAAAGGGGCACTGAAAAAGAATCGAGCATCTAGGAAGCTTCATTTCTCAACAGCAGTATAGGCATCCAGAATATGCTGAAGAAATGATTTTTAAGTTCTGAGAAAAAAATGATTTCCAGCCGAGAATCTGATACCTACTAAAAGGAGGATAAATACAATCCAAGATGCAAGATTTTCCAGTATGACCTTGAGCATTCATATTGGGTTGGCATGGAGAAAGATGTAGATAAGACACCCTCTCCCCCCTTTCACTGACCATGTCCCCAGAAGTGCTGCACCTAAGCTCAATTTCCCATGACGCTGGTAGCTTCTACTCTCTGGTAGGAAGGCCTGTAACTTCCCCTAACCCCAAAGTCTTCTGGGCCTAAACAGCTAGCATTGTCAAACAACTCCTACAAACATCTAGTAAGTACTCAAGGAGTCTAGGGCACAAGGAGTTTGTGTGTTTCTTCACTGATAAAACTGCAATCATGTTTGTACATTGTATTTGGGGGAGAGGGGAGAACTCCCAAGCACACTTTTCTGAGAGATAATGAGGGTGGTGGACCTGTGCCTTGTTTCCTCTTTCTGCAGCAAAGCCATGCTATATGAAATCGTGTGATTTGTGCTAAGCCCCGGTATCTGGAAGGCTGTCAGCCAAAATGTATCACCTTACTTAATAAAGTTGAAGGAACTCAGCTTATTCAGCAATAGTCAGATTTTCACTCATGGGATTTCTGTAAACGAATGAAAAAAACCAAAACCAAAACCAAAAATGGTAATTCTCCTGCATCATTTGTCAGGAAGCTTCTGGAAAAGATGCTTTACCAGTCAGTTTGAGAAAAAAGATGACATGAGATTCAGGAAACAGAGGCTCTGTTTCAAAGAAGTGGCAAGGCATCCCAGGATGACATGAATGGGGATGTAAAATGACAGCTGTGCAACGGGCCTAGAGAGTACCTACTATATACTAAAGCAGCCAGAAGATTCTAGAAGAGCTGTTTGCAAAAAGATCATACTGACAGAATGTCTGTTGTCGTCCATCCTATTGAGGTGAGATTCAGCAAAACAGGGGAATAAGAGATGAATGTGAAATAAAAATGTAGAAAGTAGTAAAAAATAAGCAATTATTAAGTCTGATGGAGGCAGGGGAGAAGTTTTCAAGGAAAGGAATCTAGCATATCATATGGCTCATCTTAGAATGGTGTTTTCATAATCACAATCATGAATCCTGATCTAATCAAAATCATGATAGAGCAGCACTGAAGGGGTATAGGTAGAGTCTGTGTGGTCGTAGTAGTAAGCTTAAGAGATAAGTCTCCTCTTGTGAAAAGTCAGAAGACAGGATCAAAATGTGAAAAATGAAGAACGCATACTGTAAATTGTTGGGAAACACCTTGTCTGGTTTCAGGAGCTGTAACCCCACTGGCAGGTGTGAGAACCCCAAGGCTGGAAATAATCAGGGAGGCCTTGGAAAAACAGGCCCCTGGGGAGACGAAACCTGTCCCCCTGGCAGGGGCACAGCCCTTGCCCCCTTCACATCACCCTGCCTGACCCTGTGATGGTTGGTGATCCACGATGGGTAAGTTTTCTCATGAGGAGAAAACAACCTAAGACAGACATCAGCCAGTATGGGCAGCAGACAAGGTCTTGGGAGACGTGGAGAAAGAGCAAAAAGGCCCACACACCTTGGCTCGGCAAGGAGTCCTCATTCTATTTGAAAGAAGTCTCCTTGTCTCTTGGCAGCCTCCTCCCCACACCTGGCTCAGGCTCAAAACAATAATGGAGATAGTCCTAAACCAGATCTGGTGGTTCCTAGGGGTAATCAGGCCTAAAAGTAAACTCTTTACAGTATGCTTTGTTTTTCCCTCAAAAGATATGATAGCCAGCTCATGCTAGGAAGGAAATTTATATTATTCAGACCCTAAACCTATACACTTAGGCGCTCTTATGTTTACTATGCTCTCATGTTCAGTAGTCTCTTATTTACTAGTCTTCTCTTGGACCCCTGTAAATCGTTGGGTTCCTGCCATTTGTTTTCTTCAAAACGTCATCTATTCTCTGTAAACATAAACATACTGATGTAATGAGATAACCTGTGCATTCCTGTTACCTGGCCCCACTGATACCCTTTTCAATAAAAGCCTTTGAACAAAGGGGCGGTGGGCTTTCCCCACTAGGGGGATGTGCCATGTCCCCTCTCCTGGCAAACAGAGAAGTGTTTGCAATGACTCGTGTTTATTCCCCCCAATCCGTGACACCCCCAGGATGGACTCTGCAGGATTCTGAGGCTGCGGTCCCATCTCAGCTGGCACCGGACAATAACCCTAAGATTCCAAAGCACCGCGCTCCCAGCGACCTGCTCTGTCCCCCTGGCAGTCTGACCAGGGACGAGCAGCTACCCCTGGTGCTTCCCCTACACAGCAACAAATGTTATTCAGACACAGAGAATTAAATATTAAAGAAAAGTTAAATGTTCACAAATTACTGCCTCTCAGGAGTGAAAAATAGGGATGAACCAGGATGACAGAAGGACTTGCTATTTTTAATAAACCTCTTAATTATCTGGCCTTTAAAACTACATGCTTATATTTTAATAAAAATAGAAACAAATTAAAAATGATTTTATAACAAAGGCATACTGTTACTATTGAAAAATAATAATTTGATGGGCTCAAAAGATAGCTGATTTTCCCAATGCTTCAACAAGAAAGTTATCAACCATCAAAAACCCAAAAATAACAAAATAAAATTAAGATAAAATCGCTTGAACATACTGCTAATTTATATAATTACTAATAATTAAAATCAAGAAAGCTTATTTTAATGTTAAGTAAACAAAAAGATACTTTATAAAGTTTAAAATTAACTAATTATAAAAAGAATAGTATTCAGGCAGCATTCATAAAAGGCCTAGTGTAGGTAAAGCATTGTAGATCACATAAAGACCCCTAAACAGCTTATGGTCAAATAGGAAAATAAAGACACACACCCAAACACCACTCATGGAGTTGAGAAACAAAAAGTAGTTCAGAAGAGAAATTTGGTTTTCCTTTGAGTACGGAAAACAAGAAACAGTCCATTAAAAAGGTGTGACTTAATCCAAGCTGGGAAGATTTAGACATACTGAGATGGGGAAGATTCTTCTTACAGAGTAAAGCATCATAAGAAAAGAATAGAAATAAAAGCATAGACAAGTTTGGGACTCTAAACAACTTGGTTTGGATGAAATATAGAAAAGGAAAAAAGAAATTTAAAAGTGTAGGCTAAAAAAACCAAAACAAAACAAAACAAAAACCCAACCAAAACACTTAGGACCAGTTTTTGGGTTTGCCTTAAATGTCATGCTAAGATTCTGGATTTTGTTCAGAAAAAAACAAAAGCATTGTTGAAAGGGATGGGGAGAGGGTGGTAGCGGTCCAAAGAAAGTAGTCTTGATAGAACTACTCTACTTAAAATTAGAAGACGTTGAAACCAAGGGAAGAATGTGACTATAAGAATGTGAATGAGACAGGTAATTAAAATCCACATGTCTAGAATCAGGTCAATTTCCTATTTAAGTAACACTTTTACCAACTGACCATTCAAATAAATCAGTTTTTGTTGATTTCTGTAATAATACCTGTAGATTTGTTTGATGCTCTCCTTCGAATTTCTGTTACCATCAGTCGTGAAACTTGTGTTGTGAACTGCAGAAGATCAGAAAATTTTTCTGTCATTGTATTTGGCGGAGCATTTCCAAAAACCTGTGGATGAGAAAAAAACAATTTTTAATAGAGCACTGTCAACTTTTTTCTTTTATTCTGTGCATGTCAAAATGTGGTATGACTTGGAAATCAAGTTATAAAATGTATGCTTAAACTGTTTCTTTGGATCTGAATAATATGTTTAAAAGTACAACTCTCAATAAATCACGTCTAGCCACGTTTCCTTATATATATTAATTGTTGAATTAATGATTAAATAAATATAATCTAAAAGCCAACAACTAGTTTTCTATACAATTTGAGTCAATCTACTTTAGAAGCTTTAGAAAACATAATGTTTCTATGAAAAAATCTAAATTAAGAATTTAAGATTCTTGGATGGTACACAGATAACATTAGATGGTGAAAAGCAGAGACTTTACTATTGCTAAGTTCTTGGCTGAATATAGAATTCACTAACTTCATCTTGTATCTCAGAATTTCTCAATCTAACAGCAATAATTCCCAAAACAAGACTGGGAAGGAAAAGACTAGAATGAAGAGAGTGAATGAGAGGGTCATGAATCTTCCCTATCTGAGTATGTGTCCAAATCTTCCCAGCTTGCATTAAGACGCACATTTTTGATGGACTATTTCTTGTTTTCTTATTCAAAGGAAAAAAACTTTCTGTTCTGAACTACTTTTTGTTTCTCAACTCCATGAATGTAAAGAGGGCTCTGGGCAGTGAAAAGAGTTGTTAAACCTCAAAGTGGATATGAAATTAGGGTAGTTGAGGAATCAAAAGGCTGGTGAGGCTGGATGTTTTGAATGAGAAGGAAAGTGGTACAAGATAAGGTTGGAGAGGGACAGGGCCTAAAACATAAATCTGATGTTTTAGATAATACTAAATACATAAGATAGCAAAGGAAAGAAATTTTTTTTTGTGACTGAAATCAACAATAAATCTAAAATATTATGTATGTATTCACCACATTCCACAAATAGTGGTATTTCTTAAAAACACATAATGCTTCTGCCATGTACTTCAATGTGTGCCATGGAGCATAGAGCTGGGAGTCAGGAGGCTTGGATTCTCCTCACTCTCAGGAACTACGGCTCAAATGTTTGTTCTTAGTTTCTTCATCTGTCAAGGGAGAGAACTGAGCAAGAGACTGGTGGGTAACATATTCAACTCAGAAGGGATAATTCCACAAGAGATATGTGACATTCATAACTCAGATGAAAATAAAAACAGTACTGAGGAAAAAACATGCATTCTAGCAAATTCAATAAAAATAATTACCATATAGTGATCATTTACCATGTGCCTACCAGTATTCAAATACTTAACATGTGATGTCATTTAAATCTCATAAAATCTTATACAGTATTCCCATTTCACAGATTAAAAAAAAAGTAAGGGTTGGGGAAGTAAAACAACGTAAGCCAGGAGTGGTGAAGCTACAATTTAAGGCTAGACCTGTCTGATCCAAAGTCTTGCTCTTAATCACTCAGCTGAACCCTATCACTGTAACTTTGCAATGTTCACCTTTAGGAAAACAACATGGTCTGACTGGTTTTTAGAAGGCTAATTTTTAATATTCATCTAAATAAATTTCAGAAAATTTCCTGGTACCACCAGTAAACATTTCTGGCATACTCGGGGAAAACAAATTAATGGTGATATTTAATGTGGCATGCATATAGTAGAGGCTCAATATGTATTTGTTGCAGAATGAAGCCATTTAATAAAAACTGTTAAACATGACTAACATGAAAGGTTGGAATTTTGACAGTTTTCTAAAATGGTGTCTTTTGCTTCCTATATACAGTAGATGTCATATCTAAAATTAAGTTACACAGTACGACCACCATTAATTCTTAAATAATTGCAATATAAAACAGACTTTAAAAATTAATGATCAAGATGTAATTGTGTTATTTTATTTTGTAAATGAACTAAGATTTCTTATCAATTAATATAAATAATTAGGGAAACATTTATCTTATACTTTCCCTGTTTCTCAGAAGGACCATGGACAGATGGAAAAAGAAACTTGAGACTGCTTCCCTCAGTTGCTTCTCTCCTTCCTCTCCTCTTGGGATTTGCTTGCCTCAGGAGATCACATACTCTTATCTGCTCTGGGTGTGGCCTGTAACTGTGCCTTTCTATTTCAAGGGTAAATTCATTCCTTTGTTGCACAGACCTATTTGCTAATGTCATCTGTACTGGTATTATATAATAAGTATTAAAGCTGTACATATGTGAATAGTCACTTCTGACTCCACTCTCTTTCTCATTAGGTTCTAAACTTGAGTCTCCTTCTTCCAAAGCCAACAATTTAAAAAGGAAAGGTCATTTGTAAGGGACAAAGACAGTTTTCGCTTAGATGCTTCTCAAATATAAATCAGAATTTAAAAAGCTAGGGGAGTTTCTAAAAGAAGATCTAATTAGCAAAGATTATATTTTAAAATACACAATAAAGTATGATAACATCTACCATGGTAATTAACAATGGCAGTTAAAATTTAGATGACTAAAATATTATTCTTTTTAAATAAATTTAAATCAAGTACTTTCTCTGTAAGCTTTTGTTCTTGGGACTAAAGGTTAATTATTTTTAAGAATGCTGGGTAAGTACTATTCGGCTATTCTCGCCTCCACAATAACCCTTCAGCTTGAGAGAGAGGATAGCAGCAGTTTCCTTGCAGGGCTGTGAGGAAGATCACAGGAGGCAGTTGAAGAACCCAGCATGAGACCTGGCCCAGAAAAAGGACTCAACACATGTCATTTCTCAACCTGTGTCTCTTAAAGGCAAATATCACACACTGAAATAACACTACTGAACACACTTTAAAAATAATTCTGGAGGATGCCCATGTCTAACTGTAATATGGTTTACTTACTATTTAGCATGAATCAAGCAAAGTGTCAAAGGTGAACAGTGCAATTCCTTTTTTAGCAATCATGGTTAAGAGCTCTAGAGCCATGATGAGCTCCTCATATACCAAACCTATTTCTTACAAGCAGCGAATGTTCATGTAAAACGGTTAAACACTAAGTAAATATGGCTATGTATTTCAAAAATTCAGTGGATGTGATGGCTCATTTAAGGACATTTTTAAGTTAATGACAATCCAGTGAATATAATACATATTTTTTTAACAGGTTACAATGGTACAAAAATAACTTTTCATTAGTTAAGATGACTGAACCTTTATGGTATTTAACTCACTCATTATATTAGAGATGAAAGGCAATGCATATATATGTGCTTTTCACCAGCCAAGTAAAAACTTCTGACTTAAAAGAATTTAATAGAATTTTTGACTTAAAGAATTGACTTAAAAGAAGTTAATGAGACTTGTAACAACTCAGAACATAGGAAAACTAAGTCAAACAGTCTAAGCAAGGGAGGATAATCACTAAAGCATCTCAAATCTACTCTTTAAAAACAAAACAAAACAAAACAAAACAAAACATGTATCTGTACAATTATTCTATCCTAATACTCATTTAAATTAACTGTAGAAACCTAACTCACCTAACTGATATGTATGTAGGATATTACTTATTAATTTGTTATTAGGAAAAAACAATTTTCCTAACTACTCTAAACATTATCACCTTTATAAATGTTAATAAGTCTGAGAGAAGGAAATTACCTCAAAATACTCAGTCAACAGTACATAAACAAAATGAAACAACAACAAAAACCTTCTTAGAGCTAATTCCAACAAAAATTAATGACTGGTTACCTCAACAGGGCTTGAAAAAATGGTTTTGTCCACAATCAGTTCTCTCTCCTGTTTCCAAAACAGCTTTTTAAAATCTTCCCCCCACCTTTCCTCATGTTCCTATTCTCTATCTCCTTCCTCCATCATTCTTAGTCTCTTATTTTATAGATTAAAAAAAATGAACACCCTCTAAATGTATTGCTTCCATTCTCTATTCTTACTCTAACCTATCTAACCCCACAGGTGACATGTGAACTAGTCTCTTTTACGATGCTCCTTTCTTCTACTCCTGCCCTTCTGCCTTACCAGTCCAGCAAAACCTCAAGCCCAATAAATAATGTCTGACTTCTCTATTTTTTAATGTATCTATCTGTCCACTCTACACACAGGCTGCTGAGCCCCTGGCAAGAGAAAAATCACACAGGCAAGGATAAGATCCGGTACAAATTTATTATCTCCAACTTCCACTGGGCCCTCAATACTTTTTTATTGTTCCTTTTCAACTATCTTTCTCATTCCCTTTCATTAATATTCCAAACCATCACAATTTCTTTAAGTCCCTTAGTCAATCTACTTCCTCAAGACTCTTAACACACCACATCTCCTGTGGACAACTACAGGAAACTGAAGTTATTAGGCAAGACCTTATTCAACTTTCCACTACCTTAACTATAAATCCATATTCACACTCAACAAAGTAGAGGGTGGGGTAAAAGTAAGTTTACCGTTGTGAATACTCAAAACAGAGTTAATAAAGCTATTGTAATAATCATAACCTGCATGTCTTTTTCCATAAAAACAATTTTAAACCTACTTTTGCCCCACCCTATATTCTTTCCCTCTTTTTCCAGCAGGAAAAAACCTCAACCACCCATCTGAAATGGACTCCATGCTCTCCTCCCTCAATCAATTTCAATCTCTGTTCGAAATTTCCAAATTTTCCCATCCTCTGGTTTCTTCCCTTTTCTTTATGAGCATGCCTACATCTTCCCCACCTTTAAAAACAAAACACTAGAAACACAGAAGCAAACACCCTTTTATTGCCAAATTCACCTCCACCAATCTCTTTTGTTCTTTCTTCTTTCAAATTTCTACAAGCCAAGTATATACTTACTGTCTCTTCTCATCTCAGATTCAACTTACTGCATTCTGGCTCCACCATTCTAGTAACTTCCAAACTGGCAAATCTCAAGAACATTCTTCAGTCCTCACATCACTGAGTCTCTCCATTGTACATGACAGCGTTGACTGCTCTCCTCCTCGCAACTTTTTTCTCAGGTTCTATAACCACCCTCTCCTAATTGTTTTTGTACTGCCATGACCAGCTCCTGTTCTGTGTTTATGGGTTCCCTTTCTTTCATTTAACATTCATATTCTCCATAGCCTGCTGCTCTTCTCTCTTAGCAGTATGAACCATGAGTAATCTTTCGTCCCCCTCTAGGGATTCAGTGACCACATCTTTGCCAGTGAGTCCCAAAAATATGTGTCCAGCCCACTCCCTTCTATTGACCTCTTCCCTGTTAGAGGTCTAATGAGTACCTCTGACAAGGAAGCTCACAAATCATCCAGACTCAATGCCACATACCGAATCTATCCCCTAAAACTTTCTTTCTCAGCTATTGGGAAACATCCACACAGTTTCCCAAGTTAGAAAACTCAGAGGAAGGTTTGTCTTGGCCCCTTCTACTCTCTTATTTTATTGCTTACAATACTTCATTGGCTTTGCATACTTCCAGGAAAAGTATGAGTAAAAGTATGCCTCCTATTCATCTTGACAGTCTTATTTTTTGCCCTTCCTTGACATAAAATCAACTCCTTGGCATGCTTATAGGCACAGATATATATTAAAATGTTTGTTGCCTTTTACCCTGATTCATGCTTTACTTTCTTCCATAATTACCTTCTTGGTTAATTTAGTCTAGTTAATTCCAATCTGGCTAATGCTTATTTTTTAAAGCTCAAGAATCACATCACATTCTCGAGGGAGACTTCCCTGACCTCCACACTTTCAGACAACTTTCTTTTCAGAGCTGCCATATCCTCCCATGTCTCTAATACTACATTTCTCTGTTGTTGTTGTATTATCTGTTGTTGTGCTTATCTCATCTCTAACAGAATTATATGTTTATCTTCCTCATTACACTTTAGCTTCATAAGATTAGACAATTTTATTTCAGAAACCCTACTGTATAGTGTGGTATATGGCACAATTTATATATTTGACACTAATAAGTACCAACGTATAGATAATTATCACCACACAGCCAAAGACTACTCCAGTATGAAAGAAAATAACATATACCTCCCCCCTAAAAAAGGGAATTTTGAAAAATAACAATGCAAGAAGTTAAAGAAGTTTTTAAAAATTTTAATATTTTCAGAGGAGTAAGAGGAGATACTACACAGTTTTAGAAGAACAAAAAGAGGGATTCAAGGGAATTAAAAGTATCACATAATGTTAATCTAGGAGAGTTAAAATATGTTTGACAGAGTTCCAGAAAAGGAAACATATAAAACAAAGGGGAAGATTAACAAAGAAGTACTTCAAAGTATTTCCCCAGGATTGAAGGGTATACCTTTTCAGATTAAGAAAAGTCATCATGAGGCCTCAGCAAAATTTTAAAATAAAGAGAAGAGCCTAGAAAATTTCAGGCAGAAACCCTAACATAGGGAGAATAAACAACAGCGAAACCAACTGAGATTGGAAGGGAGATGATGAGTCAGAGATGGGGGTAGAGAAGGGCATAATCATGGGGAGAGAGACAGAGTCAAGGGAGGCAGGGAGTGAAGGGAAAAGACAGAGATGGGGAGAGAGAGACAGGAACTAAGAGAGACAATGAAGGAGAGGAAGCGAGAGAGACAGGGAGAAAGACCGATGGTGGTGGGTGCAAAAGATAGAAGTGGGGAAGAGAGAAGGCATAGAAAGAGAGAGAGAGAGAGAGGCAGAGTTGGAGGTAAAGAGACTGAACAGGGAAGGGGGAAGAGAAACAGAGGTAGAAGGAAAAGGACGGAGACAGAGCAAGGGAACGAGAAATACGGAGACAGAGCGGGGAAAAGAGAGACAGGGGGAAGAGAAAGAGGAAGGGAAGGGAGAGAAAGACAGAGGTGGAGGAGAAAGAAATTGAGACATGCAGAGAAAGACAGACGTGAAGAGTTATAATATGAAGTCTGGGGGAAACAAATTCTACTAGCGTAGAAAAATAATGATGGTATACTATCTGTGGTCCATCTATGAATACTATTACAGCATGATCAGTAAAGGAGAAACACTAAATATTGTTTAAACAAATGGTATACTCATGGAAAGGATAAGAAGGAGGGTAATATGTACTAGTTTTTATATTCCTCAGTAGGAAGTCAATTAAGGCTGAATAATCAAGAAAAAAGCAGTGAAAGTATGTTATTTAAAAGCCGAAAGAGTTCAAAGTGACAGCAGCAATTAGCAGTGGAGAGCTGTATGGCATCCATTAGCCTGTGGAACTACTTGACTTTTTAAACTGTGCACTTGTACACCTTTGGTAAAACTTAAAAATTATTTAAAAAATCCCCACCAAGATTGCTACCTGTAATCAACTCAATAAAATACAATAAAACGTTAACTCTACTTAGACTCTCCAGTGCCTGTAACTATCATTTTTCAATTTCTGATAGAAAACCTGCCAAACAACAAAGAAAACTGAGACGATTCTTTAAAAGTGTGCAAAGCATTTGGGTAACTGCACCATTTGGTGTGATAAACGATCACTTCAAAAAAAATAATAATGCAAACAAGAAATTATAATTTACAACCTATCCATTCTCTCAAACTCAACCATTAGAGGAAACTGTTACAAAATACTCAGTCTTCCTTTTATCTGTTAGTACTAAGTAGAGTTCATTTTGACCCAGTCTCACATCAAGTCACACTACTTTCTAGTAAACTGAAAGGAAGGAATGAAAACATCAAGCTTCTTAAAAACTAATTCATCCTACCATTTTTCTACCTATGACTTATTATAACCTTAAGATTCTGGCAGTGTTACAGTCCTGGAAAGTGTGCTTGGCAACCTGGACTTACCCTGTTAAACACTGGCAGCATCATGTACAGCTTCTCTTCTTGTTCCTTCTGAGTCATGTGCCGAGGAGGGTGGCAGAGCTCAGTGAAGAGACGGCGGAGATGCATCAGTCCTAGGGCGTTGTCTTGCGGGCTGCACTCCTCCTGCCTTGGCCGACCCATGATCCTCTTCACCATGTTCATCTTGGCAGGTTGGTGATAAACAGTTCTAATCCTGCAGAAAGATGTTCACCAAGAAACAGTCAAAATGTCATTATCTTGATCAGGTTAAACATGCATAAGAGCTTATTAAAAGTCTAAAAAAAATACTAATTCTGACTAAAATATTTTTTCTACATCTTTAAAAAGAAAAGGTAGAAAGGCAAGACTAATTCCGATACATTTCCCTAAAAGACAAATTATAATTATGGCACTCAACTATCCTACTAGCTTTCACACAATTTGTATAAAATATAAACCATTAGGACTACTGGTCAAAAAAGTAGCAATGGCAAACATGGCTAGCCTCTTTGTACAACCCATCAAAATTACAACGAAAATATAGCATAACCATCATTCAGAACTGTCAGAAATCGAGTTGAATGGAAGTCTGACAATTACTGAATTAAAGAAACCACATATATCCAGACTAGTAGGAGAGCCACAGACAAAGAATGGGCTGGTTTCTCACCCATGTGTGGTGGATAAAAATTCAGGAGGGATCTCTCTCAAGCAAGGATTCCAGTCCAGCCCAACACCAGCCCCGCCCCCCGCCCCCCCGCCCCCCCACCCACCCACGGATCTAGTGCTGGAAGGTAAGTCCCCACAACATCTGGCTGCAAAAAGCAGTGGGGATTGAGTCTGTGAAAGAAACTGATCCCTCTTAAAGAACCCACACGCAGACCCACCTGCTCAGACTCACTCCCTCTGAGCTCCACACTGGGGTAGCAGCTTGAAAGGCACCAGTGGCATATGGGGAGGAACTGGCGTGTCTGGCATCAAGGCGAGCAGAGGCCACTGTCCGTTTTCTAAACCCTCCCCAACAGAGCCAGAAAGCTGGTGCCACATCTGAGACTCCATCCAACCTGCCTTGGAGATCCCCAGAGACTCCACCCCACCCAACTTATAGGCCCACCCAAGCTGCTTTTCCATATGAATGGCTGGTTTGGTTTGTGCTTCACTCTCCTAAATTCTATCTAACAGGCAACAGCTGGACCCAATGAGCCCTAGTCCTGGCACTAGCAGCAGCCACCCTAGGTTCACAGCTTGGCTTCACCTGGGACTATCCAAGCCCAGCACAAGTAGCAGCCATCTCAGATTTCTTTACAGCTCAGCTCAGGCAGGGAGGCCCTGGATAAAACAAAAGTGGGGGCTGAACTTGGCTTGCACCACCCTCAGGGCCAGCCCACCCTGTGGACAGCTACACACCACTTTGGAAGAGCTAATCCTCTACAGAAGGCAGAGGTTGGTGGAAAGTGGTCAGACAATCCTTGCAGCTGAATGACCTACTGATCTGCCAACAGCAAGCAATGCTCAACTGTAAGAGGGATTGCACTCAGCCCACACAAAGGATGCACCTTGAGTAGTGCCCAGCTTGGGTATAGGGGAGGCTGTGTCACAGGACCCTAAAGGATACCTACTATATTTGGCCACACTACCAAGACATGGAGTCAAAGAGGCTCCACCCAATATACAGAAACAAATGCAGGGAGGCTGCCAAAAAGTGGAGACAAAGAAACATGGCCCAAAAGAAAGAACAGATCAAAACTCCAGAAAAAAAAAAGAGGTAAACGAAAGGGAGATAAGCAATCTATCAAATGCAGAGTTCAAAACACTGGTTGTAAGGATGCTCAAGGAACTTAGTGAGGACCTCAACAGCATAAAAAAGATCCAGTCAGAGATGAAGGATATACTAACTGAAATAAAGAACAATTTACAGGGAAACAACAGTAGACTGGATGAAGCCGAGAATCAAATAAATGATTTGGAACACAAGGAAGCAAAAAACAACCAATCATAACAAGAAGAAGAAAAAAGAATCCAAAAAAAATGAGGCAAGTATAAGCAGTCTCTGGGACAACTTCAAGAGGCCCAATATTGGCATCTAAGGTGCCAGAAGAAGAAGAGAAAGAGCAAGAAATTGGAAATCTGTTTTAAAAAATAATGAAAGAAAACTTCATTAATTTGGTGAAGGAAATAGACATGCAAGTCCAGGAAGCACAGAGTCCCAAATAAGATGGATGCAATCAGGCCCACTCCAAGACATATCATAATTAAAATGCCAAAGGTTACTTAAAAGCAGCTACTTACAGGGAAGTTCCCATAGAACTGTCAGCTGATTTCTCAAAAGAAACTTTGCAGGCTAGAAGGGATTGGCAGGAAATATTCAAAGTCATGAAAAGCAGGGACCTACAAGCAAGATTGCTCTACACAGCAAAGCTCATTTAGAATTTAAGGGCAGATAAAGAGCTTCCCAGACATAAAAAAACTAAGAGTGATAATTACCAAACCATTATTATATGAAATGTTAAAGGGACTTATTTAAGAAGAAGAAGATCAAAACTATGAACAACAAAATGACAATAAATACATATCAATAACTCAATCTAAAAAACAAACTAAGCAAATAAGAAAAGAGACAGAATCATGGATACAAAGTTTTGATGGCTGCCGTAGGAAAGGGGGTAGGAAAGGGGCTATGGAGGAATGGGTGAAGATTTGAGGGGATTAAGAAGTCCAAATAGGTAGTCACAAAGGAGCTATAGGGATGTAACACACAGTATAGGAAATGAGTAGCCAAAGAACCTATGCATGACCCACTGGCATGGACAATGTTGTGGGGATTGCCTCAGGGAGTAGGGGGTGCTGGGTAGAGGGAGGCAAAGGGGGAAGAATCAGGACAACTGTAACAGCATGATCAATACAAAGTAATTAAAAAATTAAAAAAAATGTAAACCATTAACTGTAAAACATTGACTGGACAAATAAATGTTTCCAATTAAGTCAGTCATATCAAGTTCAACAAGTAATCAGAAATCTTACTATGAATATGTTGCTTAATAGCTAAGCACATGTAAAAGAAGGAAAGAACAAAAAGTTCGCTCTTACCTCAAAACATCCAAACCAAGAAATCCCCCCCTAAAAAACCCATAAATTTTTTTCTATTTTTAACTTTTTTTTTCCCAGATGAAGGATAACCCTTTTGGTATCTGCCAAAGAGTTTGTTATAGTTTAAAAATACACACATTAAATAAAACAATATCCCAATATTCTACAAATCATAAGATGACACTGAAAATTATATAACTGAAGCATTTTTTCGAACTATAGTTTGAAACCCTTTGGTAGATCATCCTAATTCATTTAGTAGGTCATGATGAGTGTTTTTAAAATGAAACACAGGATACTAGAACACATGTAATAAGGGTAATTATTATTTCATGAAACATTTTAGGTAAAGTGGTATTTGTGTGCACTGTGTCATAATGTAAAATGTATCCCTGGCTAGAACTGCAGTTAAAAAATAAATAAACCAACCACTGGGTTAGAATATATTACAGAATCGATATCACTAGGCTTTCAGAAAGCATCATAAGATCTTCTAAACCACCACTAACTATGCCAGCAGTTAGCTATTTTCAGGCACAAAAACAGGATATCTTACAGAAGGAATCAGGAAGGCTGGGAGGACATTATGGATATACAGAATCTGGAAGAAAGGCAACTTGCTTTTTAATCTACAGAAAAGCAGGAATAACCTGATGATTAATTTTTAATTTTGCTATTGGGTCAGGTAAAAAGTTCATTGTCTTTTTTGAAGCACTTAGTTGTCTTTAACTTCATTTGAAACAATTTGTTAGATTGTATTGTGAGAGCTGTCATATCAGCATGAATTTAGAAAACCACCAAAATTGTTGAATTTTTGTGTAGCCATTTAAATACTGAAGATGGAAGACTATATGCAACATTTTTGGCATATGGTGCTTTATTATTTCAAGAAAGGTAAAAATGCAACTGAAATGCAAAAAAAAAAAAAAAAAATTTGTGTAGCATGTGGAGAAGGTGCAGTGACTGATCAAACATGTTTTGTGAAGTTTTGTGCTGGAGATTTCTCACTGGACGATGCTCCATGGTCAGGTAGACCAGTTGAAGCTGACAGCAATCAAATCGAGACATAAATTAAGAGTAATTAACATTATACCACATGGGAGACAGCCGACATACTCAAAATACCCAAATCAATACACTTATTGGTGAAAATGAAAACTGTGTCTTTTATATTACAGAAAAATCCACAGACTTTTTGGCTGATACAATACATAACACATAAGCCAGAATGCCATTTCTGGAGAAGGAGAAGACAGAAGAAGAAAGACGACAATGACTACTACAAGGCTATAATTTTATTTACTAAGCATCTGTCCACTTACTTTTTTAAACTGTAAGAACTGGCATCTTAAACATGCGTCCCTGAAAATTTTGAGTGAATTACATATGAGGCTGTGGTCATGTGTTTATGCACTGTAGCTTGCCGGGAACAGGAGGCCATGATGTGGCAGATCACAGATGAGGAGCAGAAAGACTCACTCTGCTTGGAGCTCTGCCAATGGTTTGTCTGTGCCACGTGACTGCTGTGCAAAGAGCACCTATTACACTCTAAGGGGTCCAATCACACGGAAGAATGCTCAGACACACAGGCAAAGGCCAATGGGAATCTCTGAACTACAAAATGACAAACAAAAGTTAGTCTGGTTTAAAGATGCTTTTGGGAAATAGGCGAGTCCTCCAAATATTTTTTTAAAAAGACTTCAAAAATATGTTTAAATAGCCTACTATGTGCTGGCATGTGCAATCCTAAAAATCCCCTGAACAAGAACAAAATTTGAAGTGAATTACAAAATGTTTGTAAATTAGCTAACCTTTTAGATTATGCATAAATCTGCTCTTTTTCCTTGGCTTATAGCCAGAGTTCATAATCTAGAGTCTATGGCTAGGAATTAGGGGATTCATGATCCTCCAATATTTCAAAAATATTTCTCTAAGAAATTCCCCAGTTTTCAAAGGGGTCTATGCCATTTAAAAAAAGAACAAAAAACAAGCATCATTCTATATCTAGAGAACTTCAAAGTACTTTCAGGCTATTTCCTTTGCTCTTTGTTCCAACATAAGTAAGTGGGCCAGCTGAAAATAGGATTAATTCTACCTTTAAGTGAGGCCCAAAGCAAGAACAGTAAGAAGGAACTGTATGAGAATCTAAATCTTTAACTCCTGGTCAAATGCCTGTTTCCATTTTACTCATATTTATATGCTTATTTTAAATTACAGAATTCTTGGAAACTGTGACCCTAGTATACTTACTATTTAGCACGAATTAGCAGTTAGAATGTGAAAATCTTTTTGATTTTTCAGTATACCAATTAATTTTCATCTCAATTAAAAAAACACACAAGATCATATATTGACAAACATTAACTAGATATAATCAAGCTATCGCACCACTGTTATTTAATATTTATCAGACACAAAAGCACAAATATCAATCAGCTAAATGGGTTTACAGGTAGCTCTCAATTAGATGATCTTAGTGATAGAAAAAGATTCCCCCCTTTCTCCTAAAAACACATAAGCACACCAGCTTGCTCAATCATTGCTTTGTCTGCATTTGAAATTTTATATTTAAAGTATATTCAGACCAAGAACTACCTGAGGAGTGAAACACTAGGAAAAAAATAGGCACCTTTCAGTGAAAATTGTACAAACACGTCCATGTAAGATAAGTAAATTCAGGTGAAAGGCTCTTAACCTCCTTGAATCTTGGGTTTCTCTCATCTGTACAATCTTTTTACACACCTCTGTGTAATGCACAAATAAAACATTTCTATAAACTGTCAAACACATTAGTTGAATTCAATAATTTTTATATTTTTCTGTTTATTTTTTCATTTATATTTTTAGTTATTATTTAAGTAAGTGAAAAGAAACAGCATAAACCCTTACAGTACAATACTGTGTTTTAGAGACATACAAAATGATTTAAAAAATTAAGGGAAAATTTATTTCTTAGTTGGATGCTCAACAAGAGGTTTCTAAAGCGATATAGAAGAGATATGCGAAATATAGTAAGGACAAAGAGAATGGTTATTTGGGGGGTAATGTTATTCGGGATTTTCATAATATTTACAAAGGTTATTGTGTATAAGAACTGTATTTTGTTTCACAAGAAAAAAGTGTTTGTACTGCCAACAGGGGGTTATTTAAATAGCAATGAAATAATTACCGCAATAAGCCCAAGCAACATTTCTTATTCTAGTATCTTGTGTTAATGATTGAAAATCCCAGACACTTTAACCATGTCCTCCCCAAATCCTTTAAACAGTTTGCCATTATTTAAATTATAGAAGGATATAAAACAAGAGCCTAAATTTAAAAAATGTATTTGTCAAGTAACTAGCTGCCTTTGAGAAGCTTAGCTAAAAACTTTATTTTCTAAATATCTCCTTAATTCCATGAGAAAACAAATAAATAGATCACATGGCTAAGGAAAGTCTTATACTTTCATTAAAGAACTGTAAGTAATTATTCAGGTTTTTTATTTTTTCTTAAACTTTCTGGGGGAAAATCCTATTTTTTCTTATACTATGAAGAATAAAGGCAAGACTTCTCATACTTTTTAAGCAAAAAGGCAAAACTTTGAGAGGCTCCCAAAGAACTGGGTTTATAACCCAGCAATCTCACATATACACTGTAGACAGTCCTGAATTAGAATTTAAATTTCTACCTGCTAAAGCATTGCTTTTTGCCTTTCAAGAAGAATCATTATCAGATTTTATCTTCATCTATGAGATATTACAAGGCCAGCCATCTCATTTATATCCCCAACATCCCCTTACCCTTCCCACCCTGTATATGACCTCACCATCCTGTATCGATGGAGTCTGTCCAGAAAGTATCCAGCCATACACTATGAAAAACACGAGACATTTATTGAAGATACAAGAAACATTGTACATAGGACAATGACAACTCAGTCCCCTTTAAAGTAAGCACCTTGAGACCTCACACTGTTCTCCCAATTGCTATGAGCTGCCCCATTGTATTTTTCTGAATCTCATCAACAATCTGAAATCTCTTCCTTTTCAAAGGTGATTTTAGTTTGGGGACATGCCTGAAGTCACACGGCACCTAACCTGGGCTGCGGAGGAGCCAAGTCACCTGGGTGATTCGATGTTTCACCAAAAAATTCTGCAGGAGACATGATGCATGGGTGGCCGCATTGTCTGATGATGAAGCTGCCAATGACCAGTTAGTTGCCCATAGCTGCAGCCTTCTGAATCATCTGAATAGTTTCCATGGAGGAATGTTCAAGCTTAACGCAAAATCTGATGCAGATTCATTGCTCTACTTTCACTCATTTTGAATGTGATAGCTCACTCAATGGCCTCTACCACCTCCACTGACTAATACAGTGAAGTTGTCATTGTTCACAAATGCGCAGTCCAGTCCACTCTCCCTGGCTGCCAGTTTACATCGATGTTGCGCAAACCGATCTCCTCACATTAACAATTGTTGGACTTTTTTCCAGACAGACGTCATAAACCGAACTGAACAATTTCTCAAAGTATCTTTTCAGTGTGCTTATTTTCCTATCTTTATAGACAGAAGTATATTCCAAAGTCAAAAGCAGTATGCCTTCATTTAAAAACACTTCACCTAGTTACGATTTCCAATTATGAGCAACCACTTATACCATCTCTCTGACACTATTCTAGAACCCCTCCTTCTTGGGCCCCACTGCTGTTTTAGGAGCCCCAAACTATATTTACTCTAACAGTTAAATGGCAGTTCAGTTATTTGATATGATTAACATAGTGTAATTAAATTATATTATGGAATAAACTGATGTAAGATGACCTGAGAGCTCTACTCTTCTCTGAAACAAATTGTGTTCAAAATTCCTTCAGAAGGAATACTTGCATAAAATACCTTCAAAAGAGTTTTTGTAGCACAATGTTCCTATAATTTGTGACTGTCTAATACTAACACATTTTGTACCCTACACATGTCCTCTAACCTCTACTTCGAGTCAGTCAGCTCTGTGATCACTTATTTACCAGTATCCTCAGTGGATGACAACAGCGCAAGGGAGACTGACCTCAGGAGTGAGATGCATATCAGGAGGACTAAAACTTTCAGGGCCATATCCTAGTCCTATCACCATTAGAAATTTTTCTATTTTCAAACTGTCAAGTTCCGAAATCTCACTGTGAGATACTTTCAATCACTCTACCTTTCAAGCTCCCTAAATTTGTGGTCTGTGCAGGAATCACTTACTCTTCTTGACTTCTACCAATTCTCCTATTCTTCAGGAGAGATGAGACCCTGTTTAATCTCTTTAATGACAATCTCAACAGGATCTTCACTTCCCTGGCACTCCTGGGCGATACACATTCTCAACCATTATTCATGCCTGGATGAAGCCAACCACACAAATTCTCCATTTCTAATTTTGAGTTGCTGGCTACTGTGGAGAAAATTTTACAACTCTGCAGACTGGTTACAACATCAATTTATGATTTTCTAGATTTATTATTTCCAAAACTAAAAGTTAATTATTTTTTTCATATTGAAGAAAAATTAATTTCAAATGGATTAAAGATATAAATGTAAACAAACAATAAAATGTTGAAAGCAAATATAAATTACTTATAATTTAAGGTAAGTTTTTCTTAAAAGATAAAAAGGAGGCAGGTCTATAGCTAAAAATACCATGAAGTAAAAAGACAGACAACAAATAGACAAAAATATTAGCAATCCTTCTAATAAAGTATTAACAACTGGACTATCCATGGATTCTTAAAATCAACAACCTGACAGAAAAAATAAGAATGGAATAGAAATAAACTATTCCCAGTAAAAATGTTACACATATGAGATGCAACACAACACATATATGAAAAAGTACTTAAAATCACTAAATCAGAGAAATGCAAATAAAAACAAAATACAACTGTTTGCTAATCAGTTTGGGAAAAAATAATAGGATTTATAAAATACATAGTAAGAACAAAAAAAAATGGAAATGTACACACTCTTGATTAGAATGGAAATCCAGTCCTTTTTAGGGCAATCTGAGAGTATCAACATACATACTTACTCTTTATCTAATTAAGACCTCTTCCAGGAAGCTATCCCCATAGCAACATAGTACAAGGTGGTTTACCGTACTGCATGCTATTTGTTTATGATAATGAAAAGTTAGATATAAGTTAGTCCTTTAATAGATAAATAGGTAAGTCATAGTACATCTGTATTATGGAATAATACAGTTCTTAAAATTTAGGAGAAAAATAGTTCAATTTTAAAAATCAGGGTTCCAGCACCAAAATGTAAAAGAGCTTAGAAGTCATCACTATTGTCCTTAAACAAGAAATAGCTCCATTAACTGGAAATCAAAGATTTTTCTTGAACCCATCAGAGAACAAACAGTGCAGGGCAAACCAACCCCTGAAATCTGGAAAGACATGGAATCCAGAGATAAATGGTCAGGGACACTTAAATGATACCTGAGGAATTGCTGGCAGTTGACAGTGGGTTAGCACGTGAGAGAGAAACTCCTGGGGGCCACAGTCCTAGGGCCCTTCCTCAACTTTCCTGGGTTGCATCTCTAGGCACCCCACCAAAGATTCTCACAGAAAAGATCTGAGAAAGATCCCCTCCTGGCTCTGGGGGGTGGAGGGGAAACGTAATCCTTGTGAAATGCTCCACAAGGACCTACTTCCTCTCCCAGGCAAAATACTTTACCTTGTATCCCCTGAGGGAAGGTCATTTGTCCCAACCCCTGTCCCAACCCCGCCCCACCAGCCTTCCAGTCTCACCTAAGGGGGGTGGGGAGATACCAACAGCCCAGCCTTGCAGACCCCAAAAACACTGATGTTTAATCAGATGGTTATAAAAAGTTTCCCTCTCCCACACTTTGCAAGCACATCATCAGGGCTCTAAGAAACAAGAGAATGGAAATACTAGATATCGAAAGCAATGTTAACAAAGATAAAGAATGTTTTGATGGGCTCAACAGTAGACTGGACATGGCCAAGGAAAGAATCACTGAGCTTTAAGGTAAATCAACAGAAACTTCCAAAAGAAGAAGAAAGAGAGAAGGAGGAAGCAGCATATTTGAAGTAATACTAGCTTAGAACTTCGCCAAATTAATGACAGACACCAAACCACTGATACAGGAAGCTAAGAATATTTAGCAAGATAAATACCTAAAAGATTACATTTAGATATATCATATGCAAACTGCAGATAATCAAAAATATAAATCATGAAAGAGGGTGGGGTGGGGAGCAGTGGAAGAGGGGAAATACCGTATCTTCAAAACAACAAGGATAAGTATTACAATGGATTTCTGACCCAAACGTGCAAGCAAGAAGAGCATGGAGGAAAAGATTTTAAACATTGGAAGAAAAACCTACCAGCCTAGAATTCTATATCCAATAAAATTATCCTTCAAAAGTAAAGGAAGAATAAAGAATTTCTCAGACAATCAAAGGAATATATGAAGGTAAAATAAAATCTTTCATTATCTTGATCTACAATTTGTTTTTAAAGTAATAATAATAATGTATTGGGTGATTACAGTTTACAAATTAGTAAGATGAATGACAGCAATGTCAAAAGGGATGAACTGGAGGAATTGGGAATCTAAGATGTGTGTGTGCACACGCGTGCACATACACACTATACTATACCTCAGTGATAAAGTGTTATTTGAAGGCAAAGACTAGTAAAAAATTTACACTCTAGGGCAACTACTAAAATCTTATTTTTTAAAATAAGTTTAAGTGATATGCCAAGAAATTAGATATAAAGTAATCATGTAAAATGCTCAGTTAAACCCAAAGAGAAGGCATAAGGGGGTTGGGAATAAACAAAGAAGATACGTAAAAAACAGCAAAGTTACAAATATGACAGATATTAATCCAACTGTATCAATCATTTTAAATGCAAATGGTCTAAATACACCACTTAAAAAAACAAGAGAATGTCAGAGTGCATTAAAAAATACATCCAAGGTGGGAGGGGGCAAGGGAAAGAGGTGGGGGGGGAGGCAGAGACAAATGTATTTAAAAAGGAAATAAGTTAAAAAAAAAAAAAAAGAAAGTTACACCATCATAAAAAAAAAAATACATCCAAACTATATATGATGTCTATAAGAATGCTACTTTAAATATAGTGATCATGAATAATAAACATAAATAATCATACAGGTTGAAAGTAAGAGAGATGGTGAAAAATACACCATGCTAACTCCGGTTCCATAAAAGCTGAGTAGCTACATTAATTTTAGACAAGAAAAAGTATGAGGGATAAAGAAAGGTATTATATTACATGCTGGCAGAGGGGGTCAATTCTTCAGGAAGACATAACAATCCTTAACATGTATAAGCTTAACACGAGTATCGACCAATGTGAGACAAAAACTGGTAGAACTGAACACAGAAAAAGACAAATCCATGATTAGAGTTGGAGATTTCAACAGCCCTCATACAATAGTTGATAGATTAAGCGCACAGGAAAGCAATATAGATATGATTTACTCAACATTGCTGTCAATAAACTAAATCTATAATTGATATTATGGAACATTCCAATGAACAACAGAACACACATTCTTTTCAAACTCACATGGAACATGACATATATCATGTTCTGCATGACAGATCACATCCAGGGCCATAAACACACCTTACAAAAGAATAGAAACCATACAAAATCTGCTCTCAGATCACAAGGGAATTACACAGGAAATCAGTAACAAATGATGGCTGGAAAAGCCCCAAATATTTGGGAACTAAACACCACACATCTAAATAACACGAGTCAAAGAAGTGTCAAAAGAAATTTAAAAACACTTTGAAGTAAATAAAACTATAACTTAACACAATGTATAAAATGCAGTGAAAGGTGTTCTTAGAGGGAAATGTGTAGTAATTTAAGGGTAAAGGAAGCAGAACAAAAAGAAATCATAACAAATGCGGGCAACAAATCAATAATGAAAGCACAAAATGAACAGAAAATCAAGGAAACCCAAACCTGGTTCTTTGAAATGGTTGATAATATTAGTTTATATCTCACTAGAATAGGACTGGCATCCTTGTCTCGAATGCATTTTCCCTACTGCTCTTCACTTTTCCTCTGATAAACAAAATGGATATCATAGCACTTCTCTGATTTAAAACCTCTGTTGATCCCCTATTGCCTAAGAACAAATTGAAGCACCTTAATCTAATACCTAAGTTCTCAGACACTGTGTCCCCATTTATATTTCCAGCCTCCTCTCACTAAGCCACCAGTTTCACTAAATTCTGCTACAGTACACAGAAAGCATCTCTCAGCCTTGCTGGGTTCTTTGGCTCTCTGTGTACTTGTGTATGCTATTACTTCTGTCAAGGATGTCCCCTCCTTGGCTTTTCTTACTGGCTAAGCTCTAAGGTTGCCTCAGCAAAGTCTTTTCCAAATGAGTCAGAGTTTGTTGTCCTATCTTTTATCCCACTGTAGTACTTTAGTCATAGTCTGTCATAAAATGTTCATCATTCGGACAGACAGTATTATATAGTGGTTATACAGGCTTTGCAACCAACTGCCTGAGTTCAAATCCTAGCTGCCCTATTTACCAGCTGTAGAACTTGAGTAGGTCAGTTACCATTTTTGTACATCAGACTCCCCATGTGTAAACAATCAGTAATCTACCAGAATCTATCTTACAGTGTTGTAGTGTTACTCACCACATGAGTTACTGCATGGAAAGCACTTAGTGATACCTGGCACAGATACTCAATAAGTGACAGCTACTATTACTGTTATTCTACTGCAACCGACCAACCTATACTAGTAAGTGGTTATTTACTTTCATTTAACTTAGAATTTCCTCAATGGTGGAAACCAAATCTTGTTTAACTTTGTATCCCTAGTTCATTGAACGTGATGGGTGACTGAATGTTAAGACTTAACACAGTCATGCAATGGCATCACATTTTATATCCAGACATTCTGAATTCTGGATGTACCAGTTTTACTATTCCTCACAAAACACATAGTATACATAACATTTTTAAAAAAATTACCATTTATGCATCCTAGTTCTTACCCTATAGAAAGTCTTCATAGTTTGTAAACACTGAAGCTCTTAAACATCTTCTGAATTATATTCACAACTATTTATTCTAAATTAAGAAGTTAACAACTTGCTTAAGTAACCATCATTTCTTTCTGTATTTCTCATTAAACCAGAAATTCTCTGAAAGCAGACTGTGCTCTCTGTCATTAATACCTACTTGAGGATTTAGTACACAGTTGAAATAAACAAACGAATGCAGGAGTGATTCCCATAGTTTTAAAGGGAAGAACAAATTTCAAGGCCCTTGACTACCAGGGCCATGCCTGGATCTAACCCTGCTCACCTCCCACCTTTCCACTTTACTCCACCCACGCCTTGTCTCAGGCAGGTTTCTCTGTATTGTTTCCACATTTCTGTGCCTTACCACACACTGAACTCTCTCTTGGGGGCTCCTTCCTCTCCAGCAATTCTACATTTAGCTGATTACTACTAATCACCCTTTAAATCTCAGCTCATCGCTGAGTGGTGTGCTCAGTGTGTGGAGCTTCATCTTGCAAACCGAAAGGTCACAGGTTGATTCCTGGTGAGGGCACATGCCTGGCTTGTTGGCCAGGTCCCCAGTTGGGGGCACAAGAGGCAATAGATCAATGTTTCTCTGGCACAAGGATGTTTCTTTCCCACTTTCTTCCTACCTTCTCCTGTCTCTAAAAAAATAAATAAGTAAGTAAAATCTAAAAGGAAAATTAAAAAAAAAAATTCTCAGCTCAACTGCCCCTCTTCTAGAAAGCATTCCCTGATCTCTCCCTTTCTTCTTATACAATCGAGTGCATATCTTTATCATAGCACTCCTCACATTGTTACATAACTGTATTTTGCTGGTCTTTTTCCAACACTGGACAAATAATACAAGATTGTGAAAGCGAAAGATCATACCCTACTCAACTTCCCCCCCAGTATCTACCACAGTACAGTACCTGGAAAATAAGAGACGGACAGTAAGTGATTAACAAATGAATAAAAAAATGATCAATAAATATTTAGAAGATGAATGAGTTAGAGGCAGCTCAATCCTAAGATAAGGTAATTTAAAACAAGTCAAAGAGGGGGAGAGTTTTCTCTAAATTCTTTGTTGATTTTAAAACAAGAAGGCTTGAAAGACAACTTTGTTACTTATGGTTTAACTTCCATTTTTTTGTTGTTGAAAAAGTAAACAACCAATACTATATGACCATTTTTGGGGGGGAGGTGTTTGGTATCCCATAGTGTATTTTTTTTTTAAGTATTCAGCAAAAAACTAAGTATAAATTCAGAAAATAAGGACTATGAATATAAAGTCAGGGACAGGAAAGAAAAACAATTATTATTTAATAGTCAGTTTGGGCTGATAAGCAGATGATGACAAAACAAAAGGTACTAAGAATCCTCTACAGGAAATTGATGCATCAACAACACACTGATGACAAGAACATCTGAGAGGAAGTCGTGTAACCATACCAGCAGCCAATCATCACTGAAAAAGCTGGAATATACGCTGTGATCTAAAAGTGATGAAAGGAAAATGACAAGTGCAAAAGATTGTGTAGGATTCCATTAGTAAAACATCACAGATAAAAAAGGTAATATAATAATAGCATAAAAATAAGACTGCTAAAGTAAATGTTGGCTTCTGCACAGACTGATTGATTACAGAGTAATGAAGGTTTTAATTATGAATTTTTAAATTTTTTTCTCAAAATATCAAAATGTATACATTCAGATAAACTGCTCTAACAATTAGTCATCTTAGAAGGCTATGTACACATAATGTGCTGACATGGCTCAAAACACTTTTTAAAATTCCTCTTTAAAGATTGCTTTCAGAGCATTTTATACGTTGTATCGAAAATTCAGCTTCATCATGTATCAGGTTTTCCCAAAAATGCTCTGAAAGCAACTCGCCTTGCTCATTTGTCTAGTTTCTAAACTTCCTCCAAAACTTTTGCCTATTACTAAACATCAAGTCCTTTCAAAAGATTGAAAATTCACCACTAATAATCAAAAGAATGCATTGCAGACTCTGCAGCTGATTATGGGGAAATATTCAAAATAGCTTCTGAGCAACAGCATTGTTGAAATTTAATTCCTTAAGTATCTGGTATGAGAGAACCAACTCCAGTTTTTATGCCCTCCATGGTGTGGCTATATTCATTTTTCTAAAGTTCCAAACAGGTCAGTACCTAACTCCTCTTAAAAGTGATACAGTTGCTTGCAATGGGAGAGTCAAGACCTTTTCAAGGCATAAAAAGGCTCCTCAAAATCTGGTGTTCATCTAATTTTGAAGCTGTCTTCTGCAATACTGCTCCCCTTATTCTATGCTCACACTATAGCTATCACCTAAGCTGCTGTTTCAGAATATGCCATGTAATTTCACACCCTTGACGCTGCTCCCATATGGTCTTTCCTCTGCCTGAAATGGCACCTCTGGTTTTTTTACTGCCCAGCAGCAAACCATGGATAACTCATGACCTTACTTGATCCTAAAACAATCTAAAGATATTCCCACAGTAATAATTTGATCACTTATTCAAAGAAATGTTAAAGCACCCCTACTCCCCAAATTTCTCTGTTCCAGCCAACTAGCTCTGCTTTCTGTAGCTTTTATTCATCAAGTCCTTGCCACCAAAAAACTAAGACACTAATCTGAAAAATAAGACATTTAAACTATTTAGAAGAACATGTTGGAAAATATTTTTATGACCTCAGGTTAAGGGAGAATGTCTTCGAAAAAACTAAACTAACTCTCTCTCCCTCCCAAAATTAATTTTGGTAATTGATCTTACCAAAATTAAAAACTTCTTTCCATGAGAAATCAACAGAAAGAAAATAAGCACAAGATACAAACTGGGAAGAAAATATCTGCAACACCTATAATGAACAAAAAATAATAAAGCATTAGATCCAAAATACGTAAAGAATGATTACAAATCAATCACTGGAGAGAAAGGCAAACCGTCAAATATGAAAACGAACAAAATACAAAAAGCATTTCACAGAGAAGGAAAATGACTGACCACAGATATATAAAAGGTTGCACCTCACCAGTAATAAAGGAAATGAAAATTAATATATAATATTCTGACAGCACTATGCTCTCTGTTTTAAGAACGTGTACTTATGTACCTTGTGTTAGGTCTGTGTCATTGCCTATCATCCAACAGCCCCAAATCCACATACACTCATTCTCATCACAGAGAAAAACAAGCACTAAGTGTCCACATCAGGCCTCTCCACCAGGGCTGTGCTAACAGTAAACAGCCAATACCCTAGTCTGATTCCACCTGAGGCTATTTCTCAACCTACCACAGGTATGGTAAAAACAGCTTAGAATTTCTGGAGGGCACCTCCAGTGAACAGGCAGCTCCACCATCATTCCTTGAAATTGAACTTAGTGTGAAGTCAGTGACCTAAGTGTATTATATTCAAGTTTTTAGTGTTTGTCACAGTACATGACATACTGAAGATGATTAATAAATGTATTATAGATGGATGGATGGATAAAGGCAGGAAATCTTCCTGCTGACACTTCACTAGTTTCTCTATAAATTTCTCTATCCAATTTATTTTATAAATACTCTTTATTTACTTAATAGAATTATATGAATAAAAACAATTAGGACACTTATGAAATCTTTAAAGAAACATACCCTAAAATAAAGGAGGTACTGATACGAATTTCAAAAAAATAATTACTTGTTACCAGATATAAACTTTTGCTTCCTTATAATGTTTGATATTTTACAAATAAAATATAAAAATGTATTTACACTCTCATGGCTCAAGGGTACATTTTCACTAAAGGGGCTGAGGAATGGGTGTTGAAGAGTTAAGGGGTGGAAGGAGAGGAGAAAGAGTAAGAAAACTACATTTCACTACCCTTTCATTGTACCAAAACATGAGGACAATTATTACAAATAGCCATGTCCTAATTACATCATTTCACTGTTGATCACATGTAGCCTATTTTTAAAAATGCCTCTGAGAAGAATAAACAGAAAAATGCTATTCTGATCAGATAGCTATTTGATACATTTTATATACCCAACTGAAATATTAACAATAATATTTTAAATATACTGCTTTTTATTCTGCGGAAATAAGTTTTCAAAGTACAGCTCAGTTTACCACATTCTTAAGAGTCTCATCCTCTCAGAAGGAATCCCATATAATAAAATATGTAAGAAGCCACCCTGGATAAAAACAGCACAGAGCCCCCTGGTGGTAGAAAGATGACTGTTTCCTAGGTTTATTTAATATTTTGACATGCCATAGTAAAGCCTCACTCACAGTTTGGGTGGTGGTGGAGGCAACAATCTAAAAGACCACTAACTATTCCAGTACAGAAGGATCAAGCACACTTAGCAATTATTCTCATTCTGTTTGTCTCTTTTTACGCTTTAAAGTTAACACCTCAACTAGAGCTGGGAGACAACGATAAAGGCTGAAATCTAGTTCAGATATTTGCTTACAGGATTAGATATAAGCTATAAATTTTTCTATAGTTGAAGGGTATAAAGCAAAGTTCTATTTTGCTACCTAACTCCCCTCTAGAAAGTACATATGACATTCTAAAAATTACAATTTGGATTGAGCAAAACTTTCTAGGTAGAGAAAGGCAATATGCAAAGACTTAGGGTTCAAAAATATATAAATTACTTTTCAGCTTATTTTTCTTTTTGAAATGACATAAAAGGCATCCTATGGTCAAAAGGGTCATTCCAAGACATTTCAGTTGATTTTGGTTTATGTATGCATTTATATTCCTAGTGGAGCATATACTAAGTGCTTCATCAACTTTGAATACTTGAAATACTTGGACTGGTTATTCAGAGTAACTTATTTCTACAAGTTAAAAAAAAAACTTCAGTTGCCTTCAATTTTTTTTTTTTAAGATATCTGCATCCCCATGTTCACTGCAGCATTATTGCAATAGCCAAGATAATTAAACAACCTAAGTGTCCATCAATGGGTGAATGGATAAATACTTTATATATACATACATACATATATACACAATGGGTTATTATTCAGCCATAAAAAAGAAGAAAAGTCCCACCATTTGTGACAGCATGGATGGACATTGAGGGCATTATATCAATAAAATAAATTATACTGAGAAAGGCAAACACCTTATGATCTATATGTGGGAACTAAAACAAACAAACCAAGAAACTGAACACGTGGAAACAGAGTGGATTAGTAGTTACCAAGGCATGGTAGGGAAGTGAGGAGGGGAAATGGGTGAGGGTGGTCAAAGGGTACAAACTTCCAGTGGTCAAATGAATATGTTCTGGGGAATTAATATACAGCATGTGACCGTAGTTAACAATACGGTATTGTATATTTGAAAGTTGCTAAGAGCAGACCTTAAATGTTCTCACCAAAACACACAATGTGAGGTGATGGATATGGTAACTAACCTTACTGTGGCAATCATTCTGTAATATATACACATATCCAGTCATCACCTTATACTTGACCCTTAACATTTTAACGTGTACATCTCAAAGCTTTTAAAAAAATATTGACAAGCAGACAAAACATAATTATTCAGACTTTGTTATCTAGACACTTTTTTTAAAATGAATGAAGTGAGCCTATAATTTCTAGAACTGGCTGAATTTGTTGAATTTGTTTCAAAGCTTCCTTAAAGCTTTCAAAAGGAAGTTAGAATTTTGAAATACTTATATCGGCCATTGTGACTCTGATAGTTTTCCAATACTTAAAGACTTGAGTTAAGTCAGTGGTAATATTTATGAATGTGATTTAAGATACATGTATGATGTTATATTAGCAATTAGAAGATCAACATAACTCTGTAACCACTATTTTCCAAAACACCAATGCATCTTATAAAATCACGCATAAATAATGATTCAAAGTCTAAGATAGACCAATATATATTAATGTAGCAGAGTACAAAAAGTTCACTGGTATGTTTCAGACTCTGCATTTCCACCAAACTTTGAGAAACTACTATCTGTTAAATTTGGTTTAGTATCAATCAATAATATCCACAATTATTTGAAAAAGATATTAAAATGTTCCTTCATTTTCTAACTACTTATCTATGTGAGGCCAGCTTTTCTTCATAAACTTCAACCAAAACAATACATACATACATACAACAGATTGAATGCAGAAGTAGATGGGATAATTCACCTATTTTTTTTCTTTTTTCTTTTTATTTACTTTTTAAATACATTTGTCTCTGCCTCCCCCTCACCTCTTTCCCTTGCCCCCTCCCATCTTCCCTCCCTCAGCTCTTCCCCTTTGGTTTTGTCCATGAGTCCTTGCTATATGTTCCTTGACTTTCCCCTTCCCTTCCCTTTCCCTGCCCCCCCCCTTCTCTCTTGTCTCTGTTGATTTCTTTTCCTTTCAGTGTTGCTGGTCATATTTTCCTTGCATCTTTGCATTGTTGGTTAGGTTCCACTTACAGGTGAGATCATATGGTATTTGTCTTTCGCCCCCTGGCTTATTTCGCTTAGCATGATGCTCTCCAATTCCATCCATGCTGTCGCAAAGTTTAGTACTTCTTTTTTTCTTTCTGCTGCGTAGTACTCCATTGTGTATATGTACCATAATTTTTTGATCCAATCATCTACTAATGGGCACTTAGGTTGCTTCCAAGACTTGGCCATTGTAAATTGTGCTGCTATGAACATTGGGGTGCATAGGTTCTTTTGTATTGGCGTTTTGGTGTTCTCAGGGTATAGTCCCAGCAGGGGAATCGCTGGATCAAAAGGCAGTTCCATTTTCAGCTTTCTGAGGAAATTCCACACTGCTTTCCATAGTGGCTGCACCAGTCTGCATTCCCACCAACAGTGTACTAGGGTTCCCTTTTCTCCACAGCCTCGCCAGCACCTGTTGTTTGTGGATCTGTTTATGATGGCCATTCTGACCGGTGTGAGGTGGTACCTCATGGTGGTTTTGATCTGCATTTCTCTGATGGCTAGTGATACTGAGCATCCTTTCAAATGCCTCTGGGCCCTCTGTATCTCCTCCTTAGAAAAGCATCTGCCCAGGTCCTTTGCCCATTTTTTGATTGGATCGTTTGTCTTCTTGGAGTAGAGTCGAGTGAGTTCTTTATATATCTTGGAGATCAAACCTCTATCTGATGTATCATTAGCAAATATATTTTCCCATACGGTTGGCTCCCTTTTCATTTTGCTGATGTTTTCTTTTGCCGTGCAGAAGCTTCTTATTTTGATGAGGTCCCACTTGTTTATTCTTTCCTTTATGTCCCTTGCTTTAGGAGACATATCAGTGAAAAAATTGCTGCGTGGGATATCTGAGAGTTTCCTGCCAATGTTCTCCTTGAGGACTTTGATGGTGTTGCGACTTATATTTAAGTCTTTTATCCATCTTGAGTTTATTTTTGTGTATGGTGTCAGCTGATGATCCAATTTCAATTGTTTGCATGTAGCCGTCCAGCTCTCCCAACACCATTTGTTGAAGAGGCTATTATTGCCCCATTTTATGCTTCTGCCCCCTTTGTCGAATATTAGATGTCCATAGAGACCTGGGCTTATTTCTGGGCTTTCTATTCTGTTCCATTGGTCTATGGGTCTGTTCTTGTGCCAGTACCAGATTGTTTTGAGTATGGTGGCTTTGTAGTAGAGTTTGATGTCCAGTATTGTGATCCCTCCTACTTTGTGTTTCTTTCTCAAAATTGCTGCGGCTATTCGAGGTCGTTTATTGTTCCATATCAATTTTTGAAATGTCTGTCCTATTTCTGTGAAATACGTCATTGGTATCTTAATAGAGATTGCATTGAATCTATAAATTGCTTTGGGTAGTATGGACATTTGGAGGATATTAATTCTTCCAATCCATAAGCACGGTATATGCTTCCATTTATTTGTGTCTTCCTTAATTTCTTTTTTCAATGTTGTATAGTTTTCTGCATACAGGTCTTTTGTGTCTTTGGTTAAATTTATCCCTAGGTAATTTATCTTTTTTCGTGCTATATCGAATGGTATATTTTTTCTGATTTCTTCTTCTTCTATTGCATTGCTGGTGTACAAAAACGCCTTTGATTTCTGAATGTTGACTTTGTATCCTGCTGTTTTGCCAAATTCATTTATTAGGTTGAGTAGTTTTTTGGTAGAGTCTACAGGGTTCTCTATGTACACTATCATGTCATCTGCAAACAATGATAGTTTTACTTCCTCCTTTCCTATTTGGATGCCTTTTATCTCTTTCTCTTGTCTGACCACTGTGGCTAGGACTTCCAATACGATGTTGAAAAGAAGCGGTGAGAGCGGACATCCTTGTCGTGTTCCCCGATCTTAGTGGGAAAGCTTTCAGTTTTTGCCCGTTGAGTATGATATTAGCTGTAGGTTTTTCATATATGGCCTTTATTACGTTGAGGAATGCCCCATTTATTCCCATTTTGCTGAGTGTTTTGATTATAAATGGGTGCTGTACCTTGTCAAATGCTTTTTCTAAATCTATCGAGAAGATCATGTGGTTTTTTCCTTTTCTTTTATTGATGTGGTGTATCACGTTTACTGATTTGCGTATATTGAACCATCCCTGCATCCCTGGGATGAATCCCACTTGATCGTGGTGGATAATCTTTTGAATGTATTGCTGGATGCGGTTTGCCAATATTTTGTTGAGGATTTTAGCATCTATGTTCATCAGCGAAATTGGCCTGTAGTTTTCTTTCTTTGTAGGGTCTTTATCTGGTTTTGGGATCAGGGTGATGCTGGCCTCATAGAAGGAGTCTGGCAGTCTTCCCTCCTCTTGGATTTTTTGGAATAGTCTGAGAAGGACAGGGGTTAGCTCTTCCTTAAATGTTTTGTAAAATTCTCCTGGGAAACCGTCTGGCCCTGGGCTTTTGTGTGCTGGGAGTTTCTTGATTACTGCTTCAATTTCCCCAGCTGTTATCGGTCTGTTCAAGCTTTCTGTTTCTTCCTCCTTCAGTGTTGGAAGATTATACTTTTCTAAAAATTTGTCCATTTCATCAAGATTTTCAAATTTCTTGGCATATAATTGTTCATAGTAGTTTCTGACAATCCTTTGTATTTCTGTAGTGTCAGTTGTTATTTCTCCTCTTTCATTTCTGATATTATTAATTTGGGTCCTCTCCCTTTTTGTCTTGATGAGTCTGCTTAATGGCTTGTCAATTTTATTTATCTTCTCAAAGAACCAGCTTCTGGATTGGTTGATCCTCTGAATTGTTCTTTTTGTCTCTATGTCATTCAGTTCTGCTCTAATCTTGACTATTTCCTTCCTTCTACTTGCTCTGGGATTTATTTGTTGTTGTTTCTCCAGTTCTTGAAGTTGTAGTGTTAGGTCTTTTATTTGAAATGTTTCTATCTTTTTAAGGTAAGCCTGTATTGCTATGAACTTCCCTCTCAGGACCGCCTTTGCTGTGTCCCATAGGTTTTGGACAGTTGTCTGTTCATTTTCATTTGTTTCCAGAAATTTTTTGATTTCTTCTCTTATCTCATTATTGACCCATTCATTGTTTAATAGTGTACTGTTCAGTCTCCATGAGTTTGCAAGTTTTTGAAGTTTCTCTTTGAGGGTGATTTCGAGTTTCAAGGCCTTGTGGTCTGAGAAAAAGTTTGGTATCATTTCAATTTTCCTGAATTTACTGAGGCTTGCTTTGTGTCCTAGCATGTGGTCTATCTTTGAAAAACTGCCATGAGCATTTGAAAAGAATGTGTATTTTTCTTCTTTGGGATGTAAGTTTCTATATATGTCAGTTAAGTCTCTTTGATTCAGTGTGTCATTCAGCGCCACGATATGTTTATTAATGTTTTGTTTGGAAGATCTGTCCATTTTTGACAGTGGGGTGTTGAAATCCCCTACTATCAGTGTGTTGCTGTCTATATCTTTTTTGAAGTCATCCAACAATTTCCTTATAAACTTGGGGGCTCCTATATTGGGAGCGTATAAGTTTACAATGTTGATGTCTTCTTGATAGATTCTTCCTTTCAGTATGATAAAGTGCCCCTCTGGGTCTCTCTTTATGGCCTTTGCTTTGAAATCTACTTTGTCTGATACAAGTATGGCAACGCCAGCCTTTTTCTCATGTCCATTTGCTTGGAATATTGTTTTCCATCCCTTTACTTTCAATCTGTGTAGGTCTTTTGCTCTGAGGGGGGCCTCTTGTAGGCAGCATATGTGTGGGTCATGTTTTCTTATCCATTCAGCTACCCTGTGTCTTTTGATTGGGGCATTTAGTCCATTCACATTGAGAGATATTACTGATAGAAACTTACTCATCTTTTCTCTTTGTACTTGTGTTCCTCTCTGTCTCATTCTTTTCCTTCATCTGCTTAAACCAGTCCCCTTAGCAGATCTTGGAGTGCTGGTTTGGTAGAGATGTATTCTTTTAGCTTTCTTTTGTCTGGGAAACTCCGTATTTCTCCTTCTATTTTAATGGAGAGCCTAGCTGGGTAGAGCAGCCTTGGCTGTAGGCCCTTGCTTTTCATGGCTTGGAATATTTGTTGCCATTCCCTTCTGGCTTGTAGTGTTTCTGTTGAGAAGTCAGCTCCTAGGCGTATCGGGGCCCCCTTGTATGTTGCTTTCTCCTTCTCCCTTGCTGCCTTGAGGATTCTCTCTTTGTCTTTGACATTTGCCATTTTAATGATGATGTGTCTTGGAGTGGACCTCCTTGGGTCCCTCTTGAGTGGGGTCCTCTGTGCCTCCTGGATCCATGAGAGCCTTTCTCTCCTCAAATTAGGGAAATTTTCCATCATTACTTTTTTGAGGAGGTTCTCTATTCCTTGCTCCTCTTCTTCTCCTTCTGGTATCCCTATTATATGGAGATTATTGCGTTTCAGGTTGTCCTGCATTTCCCTAAATGCTTCTTCATTCTTTTTGAGTTGTTTTTCCATTTCTTGTTCTTTCTGGGAGTTTTTTTCTACTTTGTCCTCCATCTCACTGATTCGATCCTCAGCTTCATCCAGCCTGCTTTGGATTCCTTCTACTGTGTTCTTCAATTCAGAAATGGTATTCTTCATATCCTCTTGTGTCTTCTTGATAGTTTCTATGTCCTTTTCCAGGCTGATGTAGTTTGCTGTAAGATCCTGATAGTTTCTCTGCAGCTTCTCATAGTTCTCTTTGAGCTGGCTGAGCTCATAGAGCTTCCTTAGCTCATAGAGCTTCCTTAGAACCATTGTTTTGAATTTCATATCTGATAATTCCCTTGCCTCTATTTCATTGAGCTCTGTCTGTGGGGAGTCCCCTTTTCCACTCATTTGAGGGGAACTTCTTTTTCTTCCCATTTTTGTGAGAGTCTGTTAAGTATTTTTGTCCTTTACTTTTCTTTCTGGGCTTGCCTCTGATGATGTCAGTTGTTGACCCTATAGGGCCTTGGGTTGTTTGTTTGAGTCTTTCAGGAGTCTAATGCCTGTGTCTGACTCCTGCTTGGAGCAGCTCTGTGACCCCTTCGGTCAGGGCTGAGCTATTTTTTGGGATCTCTCTGCGCTCTCACGCGGGCTCCTTGAGCGCGTTCCCAGCGCGGCAGGGTCCCCTACCTGCCTGGGCTCGCATGTGCTTGCCCCAGCTCAGGGGGCTTATTCGCGACCTCCCGTGCTCATCTGGCCTCCCTGGCACGCGAGCTCCGCGGCACTGGTCAGTTTAGGGTCTTCTATTGTGTGTTTTCCCCGCTTTTGGCTCTTTGGGTGCGTTGCTTGCCCTCGCCAAATGGGGACTACGGAAATGGGAGGAAATCAGCTCTAGGACTCTCCGGTTAATCCTGTTTCTGGTCTCTCCTCCAGGGACTCTGGGCAGCTCTCTGCCTTTAATTTTTTAACGGTCTAAAAATTTTATACCATTCAGTATATTCTCAAACTTCAAACAAGGTAACAACTCATTTAACTGAAATCCAAATTTGAAATTCAAATCCAGTAAAATTTAGTATTTTAACAAAATGGAAAAAAAAAACAGATCTGTGAAGCAATTATATTTAAAGAAATGAGTTTAGAATTCTAATACAATTATATTGTATTTAAAGGAACTGATGAAGAATTTCCAAAACATACGTTTCAAGGATCATAATGGTTACTAGAGTGTTAAAAATAATAAAAATGTCTTTATGGAAGATAAGAAGTAACAATGATCATGAAACTGAACAATTAAATTATATAATATTTACATTTTGAAAATAATCCTGTACCAAACTGTCATAACAAAACCAGTAGCTGACTGACATAAGAACAGACCAACGTGCAGATGACAGAGCTCAGAAACAGACACATGTTAAGTAATGGGGACCTAATGTATGATTAAGGTCACAGGAAAAGGTGCGTTCGTTAACGTAGGTGGTACTGAGAAACTAACCGAGCTTTACAATAAAATAAATTTGGCTCCTACTTAAAGCCATATACAAAGGCGGGTTCAAGAGAATTAAAGACCCAAGAATAAGGGGTAAAATTATAAAGTTATAAGAAGAAAATGAAATGAGAATATCTTTATGAAGTAAGTTAGTATTTCTTAAGCATAAATTCCAAGTCACATACCATATGCAAAAATAAAATGTAATTACATCAAAATCAAATCTTTTGGCTCAGAAGTGTGAAGCAAGCAAAAAATAAAAAATAAAAAAAACAATGGAAAAAGATATTTGAAATGTCTAAAACTGCAGGGATTACAATTTAGAATTTATACGGAATTCCCACATCAACAAGAAAAATACAGCAATCTAATGAGAAAAGTGAGGAAAAAAGAGATGAACTAGAAACCACAAGGCCAAAAACATATCAAGAGATATTTTCATTTAATTAGTAATCAAAGAAATACAGATCAAAATAAGGAAAGGCCACTTTATACTTATTAGCATAAACAGAAAGCTGGAAAACACCCTGTATTTTTACACCTGTGGAGAGGACCCACATACGGGTGGGAAAACAGACTGGCAGAGAGGATATAAAGGCAATTTTGCATAATGCTTCTCAGTAGACATCCCAAAGAAATTCTTGTGGGTAAGGACTTGTAAATGGATGTTTACTATACTGTAATTTTACTGTTATATCTGGTAACTGGGGACCTGGAATCTATGTAGAGGCCAATAAATGCACATCATTATGAAAATAAGTAAAACAGGGTTGATGGACAATCATCCATGCGCATTTAAAAGTATGTATTTCACATGGATGTGTCTTAAAAACAGTGATGAGTGAAAGGGACTAAGAAATACAATGAATATATATTGCAATAACATTTTTGGATATTAGAAATAGATATACTCAAGACAAATATTTTGCAAGAAAACATACTAACAAAAGACTAAATGCTTGAGAAAGATTGTGCTTGCCATTCATTAAGTTTATAGACCTTTCAAGGAAACAATAATTCATAACATTAGTCAACTAAAATTACTTAAATAACAACCATTTCATTTTTTTAAAATTAGTCTCAATTGAACCACATTTAGACACAAGTAGGTATTCCTCACCCAGGAATATGTTCACTGATTTTTGAGAGAGGAAAAGACAGAGAAAAACATCAATGTGAGAGAGAAACACTGACCGATCAGGTGTCTCCTGTATACACACAGACTAAGGATCGAATCTGCAACATTTGGTGTATGGGAAAACGCTACAACCAATGACCCACCTGACCACAGCTCATAGGAATTTTTAGGTGAAAGTTTTTTTAAAAAACATTTGTGACTGTTAGGATGACACAAACAAAATAAAGTCTGGATAGACTTTTCCATCCTCTTGTGGATGACTTCTTTGGCCAATGATGATAACTTGGTATGTGTAATAAATCTTGAGAGAAACAGGACATGTCTCGGACAGGGAAGAGCCAGGCAAGACAACTTCCTTCAGATCCAGAAAGACTTCCAGTATCGGAAAGGGAAAAATAAAACTGGATTATTTATTGCATCAAAATTGTGTAGCTTTTAATGGGAAGATAAATTTGAGCTTCTTCCAACTCCCAGATAAGCCTATGCATGGTCTCCAACAATAAAAAATTCACACTGGGAATGCCAAGATGGTTTTGCAGTGCTTGATAACCTAGATTTGGCTTGAATGAAAGAGCAACTTCCTATTAGTATTCTGGAGTCATTACAATTTTGGCATAACCTCTTCTTCTTTCCATGGCTATACAGAATTAATGGCTCAGAATGATGACTTTGGCACTATAATATTTTTTTCTTTTTATGATCTCAAATGTAAATTTTATTATTTTTTAATTTTTAAATATTTAAGTCATGTTTATTTTATTACAGTTGTCTCAATTTTCCCCCCTTTACCTCCCTCTATCCAATCCCACCCCCAACCCTGCTCCCAGAGTCAATTCCCACTCTGCTATCCATCCATGTCCATGGGTCATTCATACATGTTCTTTGTCTAGTCCCTTCCCCTTCTTTCCACCATTGTCCTCTTTACCCACCTGGTCACTTTCAGTCTGCTCCATGTTTCCATGCCTGTGGTTTATTTTGTTCGTTAGTTTATTTTAATGAATAGAGTCCGCTTATAACTGAGATTATATGGTATTTGTCTTTCATCAACTGGCTTATTTCACTTAGCTTAATATTCTCCAGTTCTATTCATGTTGTCGCAAAAGGTAGGAGTTCCATCTCTCTCCATCTCTCGCCATCTCTCTCTCTTTCTCTCTCTCTCTCTCCCCCCCCCTCTCTCCCTTCCTTCTTAAATGCAGATTGATTTTATTTTTTAAATGTCAAAGTTAATTTTAAAATATTAAAAAATTTAAAACCATTATAAAGTCTCAGCAATTAAAGCATGACACCAGCACAGAAATAATTAAGTAGATAAATGAAGTATGATGAGCATTCTAGACACAAACGTATGTATCTGTCCAACAATGTAATATATATTTAAGTTGATATTTCAAATCAATGGGGAAAATCGGGCTTATTCAACAAATAAGGTTCATGGACCACTATTACTTGAAATAAAAATAACATAGAGCTCTATTTCACACATTATACAAGAAATATTCAGGTGAGTTAAAAATCAATATGTAGAACTTAAGGAGTTTAAGGAGAAAATACAAACCAGTATTTTTTTTTACCCTGAAGTAACATATTCAAACCAAGAAGCTATAAAGTAAAATATTGACAATATGACTATATTAAACATTTAAGACTGTATAGTAATATATATATAAAAAAGGTTAAAGGACAAGTAATAGACTAGGAAAGTATTTGCAACACATCTAAAAAAGGATTAATCGTTTGTTTTGTTTAGGGAAAAAATTCTACAAACATTTAATAAAAAAAGAGAGAAAGAATACCAGTCATTTAAAGCTTTCGAAAGATAATAGAAATAGACACGAAATATAAAAAAAAAGGTTTAGTTTCAACCAATAATAAAGAAAATATTAAAGTAACACATCGTTGTCATAACCAGATTAATACATATTAAAAATATTGGTAATATCAAGTGTTGGCAACTCTAAAAGGAACTTGGTATTCATAGACTGTTTTTCTTCATCTTAAAACAGTCCTTTTAGCATATTTGCAGTGCTGGTTTGGTGGAGGTATATTCCTTTAGCCTTTTGTCTGGGAAACTCCTTATTTCGCCTTCCATTTTAATTGAGAGCCTTGCTGGGTAGAGCAGTCTTGGTTGCAGGCCTTTGTTTTTCAACACTTGGAATATTTCTTGCCACTCCCTTCTGGCTTGCAGTGTTTCTGTTGAGAAGTCAGCTGCTAGACATATCAGGTTTCCCTTGTATGTTACTACCTCTTTCTCCCATGCTGCCTTTAGGAGTCTCTGTTTGTCTTTGATATTTGCCATTTTAATGATATGTCTTAGAGTGGGCCTCTTTGGGTCATTCTGGATGGGACCCTCTGTGTTTCCTGGACTTGGGTGATTTTTTTCTCTCCTCCAATTAGAGAAGTTTTTCATCATTACTTGTTCAAACAGGTTCTCTATCCCTTCCTTCTCTTCTTCTCCTTCTGGTATCCCTATTATATGGATATTATTACGTTTCAGGTTGTCCTGCATTTCCCTCAATGCCTCTTCATTCTTTTTGAGTCTTTTTTCATTTTCTTGCTCTTTCTGGGAGCTCTTTCCTACCCTATCCCCCGGCTCGTTGACTTGATCCTCAGCTTCATCTAGCCTGCTTTTGATTCCTTCTACTGTATTCTTAAATTCAGAAACTGTATTCTTCATTTCCTCTTGTCTCTTGGTGATAGCTTCTATGTCCTTTTTCATGTTGATATAGTTTGCAGTAAGTTCCTCATAGTTTCCCTGTATTTTTTTGTAATTCTCTCTGAGCTCACTGAGCTCATTGAGCTTCCTTAGAACTGCTGTTTGGAACTCAATTATCTGATAGTTGACTTGCTTCTATTTCATTCAGTTCTCTTTCGGGGGATTCCTCCTTTCCCTTTGAGTGGGGGGTATTTCTTTGTCTTTCCATTATTTGTGAGACTGTTATTTTTTTGTTTCTGCTTCTTAAATTGATTTGTCTTGATTTCCTGACTTTTTGGTATGAACTTCTATGGTAGGAGACCGCTGTTTTTACTTCCTGATCTGCCTCTGATGATGTCAGATGTTGTTCCTGTTTGACCTTAGGCAGTCTGTTCGAGACTTCCAGGAATCTACTGTCTGTGACTGACTGTGGCTGTCTCCTTCAGCTGTTAATCTAGTCACTCTGCACTCAGCAAGCAGCTCAGACAGCACAGGGCGGGGTGGAATCCTTTTTGGGTCTTCTGACACTGCTGCCGCTCAGGGGGAGTGGTCTGTCTGAGCAAGATGGCTGCTGCCACATGAGGGATGAGTCAGCACCGTAATCCTGCCGGCTACTCTCTCAGCTCTCTCCCCAAAGCCTCCTTCCCCAGTCACTCCTAGGGGTCTCTAGCCCACTCTGCCCCCACCTTTGCCAGAGACCAGGGTAAGTGGCTGCAAATAAAAGTTTATGCGTTGGCCGTATAAACGGTTCTTTGTGTCTCCAGTCGCCTGTCCCTGGCAGAGAGCAATGCTATCGCTTTAAGCAGCTGGCTGTTATCTGTGTACTTTTTGGGCTCTGATGCTGTAGGCTGGAGATCTCCACTTATGATTTAGACTGCACTCTTCTCAGGGGGATCCAACTGGCCATTTCAATATCCTTCTGGTGCTGCCACCCGTGGGTGCCCCGCCCGCCTTCTCAAGTCTCTACCATGCTCCTTACCATATAGATTGCACTAAAGCTGATTCTTCTGTCTCCGAGGTTACAAGGCTCCTCTCTTGCTATTATTCAGTTGTTTGTTCCAGGTGATTTCTCCACAATTTAGTTGCAATTCCAGGTTGGTCCTGAGAGTAGGTCAATGTGACTTACACTCACTCCTCCGCCATATTGATCTTGGCACTATAATATTCTTAATCAAGACTCTAGTATAAAATGTCAGCCATTGTACTCGGTAGGTGCTTGGGATACAGTGGTGAATATCAACAACTAACACGTGTGGCATTTACCATTTGTTACGAAATGACAACTCTTTTGAGATAGACACGCTATCTGATCTTATGGAGCTTAGAGTCTGGTTGGAATACAGACAATATGTATTATACCAAGGAAGCACACAATACTAGGAAAAAGTATAGTAAGGAAACCTAATGTAACTGCACGGCTGTGGGGAGGAAGGGAATCAGGGAAGGTAAGTACATTTGTAAAAGATTTTCAACACTATAAGACAACAAATGAATTTCACTTGCCTATGTACAGACTATTTTAGCCAATTAGGTTTTAGCAGCTTTGTTCTCTGTTTATGTTAATTCTTTACATGCAAACTCTTCTACACATTGGTTTGTACTCAGTTTTTCCAAGTGGAAATCACCAGCCATTCTGCCCTTATATCATTTTAAGAGCCTAAAGGGACAGACAGCATCATCAATTCATAGCCAGGGCTGGAGTTAATCCCTCAGGAGCTTTTGTTTACTGCCTCTGAGTCAGTTTTTGGAGGAAATACAGACTTGGGATACATAACTAAGTACAATGCTAAGTATTTTCACATAAATTCATTCATTTATTTCCTACCACAAAATGGTATAAAATTATAAATGAAGGAATGAGGTCCAGAAAAGTTAATTTGCAAAAAAGGTCCAATAAATACAATTAGCTGAAATCTGAATTTGACACACAAAGTCCAGTGCTCTTCCTATTAAATGAAAAATACCACCATACAGTTATTAGATTATTGTTGACTATACTTCCTCAGCTCTATTTTACATCCCCATGACTATTCTGTTGTGAACAATCAGTACTTCTTAATCCCTTCACTTTTTTCAGGGGACTGTCAAAACGGTCTCTGCATCTGAGTCTGTTTCTGTTTTGCTTGTTCATTTATTTTGTTTATTAGAGTCAATTGTTGATAAATATTTATTGTCTTTTTATTGTGTATGTTCTTTATTTTTTCCTCTTCTTCCTTCTCCTTCCTCCTTCTTCTTCTTCCCCTCCTTTTCCTTCTCAAGATCTTTAACAGTTCAGGTAATACTGGTTTGGTACTAATGAATTCCTTCAGATTTTTCTTGTCTGGGAACCTCTTCACATATCCTTCTATTCTAAATGATAGCTTTGCTGGGTAATATTGGTTGTAGTTCCTTGCTTTTTATCACTTTGAATATTTCTTGCCAATCCCTTCTGGTCTCCAAAGTTTCTGTTGAGAAATAGTCTTATAAGAGCTCCCTTGTAGGTAACTAACTGATTTTCTGTTACTGCTTTTAGTATTTTCTCTGTCTTTAACCTTTTGCATTTTAATTATAGTGTGTCTGGTGTGAGCTATGTGTGGTGTTTAGATGGGTATTAGATTTACTGGGATGATCACTTAGTAAGTTATATAATGTCCAATTACTGGGGTATACAGCTGAAATTAATATAATATTGTATGTCAACTTTTAAAAATAAAAAGTGTTAAACATGCTGTATATAATTTTTTAAAAAACTGCCTGTCTTTATGAAATAATTTTATTTATGAAGGCAAGTGTGATTTTATTTTCTAGCTATCCCTGGCAATGACAGTACTAATTGTTCTTCCCTTAGAACAAGTATTTTTGTCCCCAAGAAATTAGAAACATACACACAGACACAAAACCCATATTTACTTTGTGTATCTTCTACCAAGGGTGTAACCAGAATGGCAACAAGTAATATGATTCATGAGTAATATCTTGGCAGAGAATTCTTACTATCTCTAGATAGATCTGACACAGAAGGAAAATGTTACATACATGTAACTACATTTTCTCTTCGAGTTTCTTGTTTTCTTTAGCTCAAGTCTTCCCCATTCCTTACGCCATTGCACTCAACCACATAATCCTAAATATGGAATAATATTTAAAATATTTAAGAAAATAATTTCCTGGAAGAATTCATCAAAGAAAGATACAAATAAAGACTATTATTAGCAATTAAATACAACAATGTATTATGTAATTTAACATGTTCTAATCACTTTTCTTTCATTAGAGAAAGTGAGATAAATAACCTAAAAAATTTATTCCAACATCAATAGAAACTATCTTATTCTTTTGTGAATAAAATATTTTGATAGTTTTACAAAATGATCACCTTTGATTTAAAAGGAAAACTCAGGTATTTTATTTACTTCATTATGTCTTTTATTTTTCTCTTTAAACTGTGATTTTGTGCTTTTATTTATTTTTTCCCATCCCTAGCATAGAAAATATTTAGATTTAACCTCAAAGAATTAGGATATTATGATTAAGGATCTAAATTAAAAATATCCTTTCACCAAAATATTCTCACAGGAAATGTTTCCCTCAGTCCCAATCTGACTGGCCTGATTTAGCATACTCTGCTACTTTAAAGTTAAATCTCTGTTCTTTGAGAGTTTACTAAGAGCAAATTTTTATTACCTAACATGAAGATTTTGCTTGAAGATTATACATGTGTTCCTCAAATAAATAAATAAATAAATAAAGGTATATAATATCAACACTAAAATGTCTACAGTCTTTTGCCTAACTAATAAATTATACACAGTAGTGCATATTCACAGAGACCTTTTGCATGAAGTAGAAATTAATATTATGGAAAAAAAGATAAAATCTATTAGACCGCTTTTACTGAAGAAGAAATGAAGCTAAGAGATTGTTAAATTCTGCAAAGGCAACGAGAACTGAATGATAGGTGCTTAAATATTCTCAATATGTGGTGAAAACTTTCTGGTTAGATTCATGAAAATACTGCATTATACAGAAAAGTAATAGACTAGCAAGAGTAGAGGGTAGTAATGAAAGGGTTTTGGAGTAAGGCAGACATGGGTTTTAAACTCTACTCCTCTACTCTGTGTGACATTTGGAAAATAAATCAAACCACCCTAAGCCACATTTTCTTTAATTGTAAAATGGACATAGTAACTACAGCGCTGGCTTTACAGTGTTGTAAAAAAGGAATGTCAGGGTACATGTGATGTGACTGTCACCTAAGTAGATAATCATTCTAATTATTACATGGTTAGTAGTTATAGCTAAAACAATCTATGACTTCAAATTAGGAAAAAATTATTTTAACTTAAAAAATTAAAGACTATGTGTTTCAAATTCTTATGGCCAGTGTATGACAAATATTGGGGGACTGGACTGGAGTTCAACATCCATTCTACCCTGCTTCTTCACATGCAACATTACAAAGCCTGTAAAGCAAATAGCAGGGTTTCCACAAACTCCTATTCAAATAGGGGCTCGGTGCAATTTAGGTTCAGCCAATCAAACTCACTTGCCCAAGTTTTAAAAGGCAGAAGCACAGCAGAGACCACAGTCTTGCTGACATTTACATTTTCGGTAGCTACAGTGCTAGCAGAATCTGAGTATCCAGTAATTACCCTCCTGGCTGTGGGGAGGCCAGAGGTGACACATCCACTGGGCTGGCCATAGTACAGGCAGTATGGCTGCAGATGACACAGCTGTGGAGGCAGCTTCCTGAAATGGCCCTGTGAGTGTGTATTCTAGAGTAAGGGTTGGCAAACTTTTTCTTTAAGGGCCATGTGGTTTCTGCTGTACTGTGAAAGTAACTATATACAATAGGGAAATGAATTAGTGTGGCTGTGTGTCTAACATACCTTTATTCATGAACACAGACACTTGAATTTCAACACATTTTTCTTTTCTTTTCAACCATTTACAAATGCAAAAGCCATTCATAACTGAAGGACATACATAAACAGTTTAGACCAAATTTTGCCTGCAGGCCACAGTTTGCTGCCCTCCATACCCTATCTGGACCCACAGGGAAAGCAGCAACTCCCCTGTTGGCCCAGCTCCGTGGTGCAGCACTGGGAGATGTTTGTGTAAGGTCAACCATGAGCCCAAAGCCTCTTTCTTTTGCCCCTTCCTTCCCTCTGTAAGCGACAAACACCCTGTAATAAATACCTTCTGCTTGGACTGGCTAGAAGGAATTTTTTTCTTTTTTTTGCAACTAAATCCTGACTGATTCATAGTCAGGACTACCTGACTACCACACATTCATAGTCAGGACTACCTGACTACCACACATTCTTTAATATCAAATATCCAGTGTTCAAATGTCAATTATTTTACAGTGTCATTATTTTTATGTTATTTTATAGGAATCGGGATCTAATTAAGGACAATGATTGCTACTTGCTGATAATGTCTCTTAAGTCTCAACAAGCCTCTCCCAGTTTATAGAGTACAAGAATTAATTGTATGTTGCCTACTAGAGGGCTGTGTATTTGTTTGTTTAATAACTTATTCAATAAATATTTATTAAGCAACCACTATGTGCCAGACAGTGTACTGGGTACTAGGAACATAGAGGGATGGAATAGAAGCCTAAGTACATGTCCTTTGGAGATTAGATCCTAGTGGGGAACAGACAAAAATATAAATAATAAATATACAGTTCTGGTGGTGAAATGACTGTGAAGAAAAATTAAGTAAGCTTTAACAATAAAATGTCCCCAGGGTTGCTGTTTGAGCCTTCACCATCAAGAAATGCCTTTCTAAGGCATTAACACCAGAACAGAAACCTGAATGAATATGCGAACAATCTATAATAAGAATTTCTAGGGGAACAATGATCCTGTCTGAGGGACAAGCAAAGTCAGAGGCTCCAGTTAAGAACGTGCTTGGCATGACTGAAGAATGGTAACAAGCCAGTATGGCTGAGGTAAAAAGAAGGGAAAAGTGTTAAGCTCTCGACTGTCTGCACTGTGATTCAGCGTTTACTTCTCTTCAGCTACTTTACATCAACTGATGCCAAGGTCACAGCTCTGTAAACTACCTCCTCCTCCACTGCTCCTGCTTTTCACTGTTTTCTGCATACAAAGGTGTATCTGTTTCTCTCCCTGCAGCCTCACCTTGCCTTCTACTCTGCAGTCCTCATGCCACCTAATTTGAGAGAGCTCTGTGCTGCCTTCAAGATGTTTGCACTCCTCAATTTGTTCTGAATTTCACTGTGTCAGGCTGCTATTCTAGCAATCGAAGCTGTCTCATTTCACTCAAGTTAAAAGATTGTCTTCTCTATTCTTTATTTTTTTAGTTATGTTCAGTTAGCATTAGGGAGGAAAATGGAATACAAATGATTTTACACAACGATCTTGAAATGGAAATCCTCCATCTTATCTACTGTAGATAAATTTAGACACTCATTAAGAGTACCTTCATCTATATAAATAGGTAGAATTTAAATTACTCAATCTCTACACTTTTTATTTCAATCAACATTATTTTCCTATTAGAAAACCTGAGAAATTAGAGACTTCTGAAATCTGTAAACTGATAATTTATTTTGTTTAAAATCAATTATCATATAATCAATTTAAAATGTATATTAAAGTATTTAAAAGGAATATACCATTGGAAACTACAGTAAATTTCTGCCACACTTATATTTACGAATAAAAGGCAAAGAAGTATCAATATCCAAATGAATATGCAGTGAAAAGAAAGTAAAGCACTGAAACAACAGAATACATATTAAAATATAGCATTATTACTTTCAAGAACATGAGCTCTGGTTATGCTAATAAAGGCTTACTTTGATAAATGTTATGTACTTACCATATAAATGATTTACAAGTATTCTGAATCATTTCAAGATACTTAAAAATGTTAGCTCTTTTAAATATGTAAATATCTTCCCCAATCTAGTAAACCCTTCGTAAATGTAAAATTTAGTTTAGCTCATATGAAACGATCAAAAACACTGAATTGAGTTCAAATGATTATAAAGGGCATAAAAATTGTCTATGTGTTGACTTTCATTTCCTGTTAATTTACTAACCCTTTTTAAATCTAGGTACTCTGCTAGGCGTTAGTGACATAAAGATAAGTAGGAGGTCACGTCCTACCCTGCAGGGGTGTCCTACCTTTTGGTTTCTCTGGGCCACAATGGAGAAAGAGTTGTCTTGGGCCACACATTAAATACATCGTAACATATAATCACACACACACAAAAGTCATGTTTTAAGTAAACTGACGATATTGTGTTGGGCTGCATTCATAGCCGTTCTGGGATGCATGCGCCGACACTCCTGCTGGCTGCTCATGGTTAAGCTAAAAGACATTACAGAAGTAATGTAAGTGCTGTAATAAACAGTAATAAGTAAGTAAACAAGATGCTATAAGAATAGAGCAAGAAGCATTTACCTATCAATAGAGAAGGTGGCATTTGAACTACATCTTGAAAAATGAACAGTTCATTCAGCTGGCCACGGGCAAGATCTTATTTTTAGCAAACACATTGTCTGTATACAGAGGAGAAGACACAAGACATATCGCTGTGTCTTGCTAGTGGTTTGGCATAGCTGGAGAAGGGGGTAAAAGTGGGGAAAAGCTGGAGATAAGGTTTGCACCGAAAAGGTAGCCATGGGCAGGTCTTAAAAGGTCTTACATACTAGGTTAACAATAAACTCCTATTACGCAGGATGATATGTTAAGAAAATCTTTCTAAATATAGTGTGAAGTGTAGAATGGATATTTTAATGATTCTTCAGTGATAAAGGCAATGCCAGTGGAGGTAGGGGTGAGGAGCAATGGTTTGAGGGAATATGAAAAACGTTAACAAACAGGATTAAGAATCTGGGAATGGGATGTTTTTCAGGGTCAAAAGGAACAGATGAAGACTGAGATTTACATCCTGTGTGAATGGAAGAATGGTAGTGTCATTAACTAAGTTAAGAAACAGAGTAAAGGAATAAAAATTAGTGGGAAACATAAAAAGAGACAAATTTGGCCCTGATGAAATAAAAGGGCCATGAGAAAATGTAAAGCAAAATAAAAAACCTAGAATGTGGGTTCAGAAGAGAAATAAGCAGCTGTGTACTCATAAACAGCAAATCCAAAACAAGACGTAATGTATCAAAATAATATGCAGAACTCTTTGATTTCAATGCCTGTGAGGTTGTTTTCTATTTTCCAAATAGGAAAAACACTAAAGGCATATTTGCAAAACTTTTTTTAAAAACCATTCTTAGCTCTTGAAAAAATTTCTGCATAGGGTTAAAAGAAAATACACTGAAAGGAGTATACAGTAACAATAAATATCCCACCACAGGGCCCCAGGCTGGCCTACCCAGAGTCAATCACTGTTACTAATTTCTTGAATATCTTTGCAAAGATGTTCTATGTCTGTAAGCAGATAGATGTACATATAATATGCATGTTCCAGACTATTAAAAATAATTCTTGAGATGATTTAATATTACTTGAAAAAATAATTTTTCAAGTAATATTAAAGTAATCAAATTTATTATGGTAGCACTAAATGGCTAGTCAATTAAAATGGCATTTCTACTCACGAGTAATTTACAATCTGAATTTTTCCAATAAATTTATTGATAGTGAAGATTAAAAACAAAACCCTGCTAGTTTCTCTGCTCACACACTGACCTTTAAAGGAATCCCTTAGACAACAGAATCTGAATGCGTGAGAGCAAAAGGGTACAATCCCTTGATGGTACTTAACTCAATGCTCAAGACTTGCCTGGGCTCCGAATGGAAGTAGGGGAGTTATGAATTAGTCTCAAATTCAGAATATTTTACTTAACACAGCTGTCAGGGTCCACTAATAATGATCATCCTAAACATGAGGAATTTTCAATCCTGGCAGGACACTGGAATCAACTAGGGACCTTTCAAAAAGATTCTGATGCCCAGTAACAGCCCCATCCAAATCAGAATCTCTGGAGCTAGAGCCTAGGCATTGTTTTCATAGTTCCTCAGTTGATTCTACTGTGCCTCTAGTGTTGAGAACCACTGCCACTGAAACCTAAAAACCAGGTTTTAGGTAGGTCAGCCTTTTTATATCATTAATAAATGTTCCCTTTTATGTTGTTACTAAATATTATTCAAATAGAAAAATGCACTTTAAAAAATTTGTGGGTGAAGGTGTCTCTAAATGATAAGTTTTCCTAAACAGGGCAAAGTGACACAGGGGAATGATCCCACAGTGCAACACTAAGTAGTTCTTCACCTCACATTTTCTGGACAACCCTAACAGTCCAGGACAAACCTGCTCTAGACGTATACAGCAGTATGTAAGAAACAGGATCAAAGGCTAGAAATGCCTTTAAATCTCCCTGAGTAATGAAGATGTAAACACAATCAAACTTATTTAAATTTAATACCACCAGATATGACTACTGCTTGGCTACAAAAAAATCAGAAGCAAAGTGAACAAATTAAACTCCCAAGAGGTGGGATACCCAAGACCTCTTTTATAGGGATTCTAAACTAGGGGACATAGAAGAGCTTAAGCCTGTGTTATCCAATATGGCAGCCACTAGCCACATGTGGCTATTTAAAGTCAAATTAATTTAAATTACATAAAATAAAAAATACAGTTCCTCATTTGTACTAGCCACATTTGAAGTGCTCAATAGCCACATGTGGCTAGTGGTGACTGTATTAGAACAAATATAGAACATTTCAATTATCACAGAAAGATATATTAAACAGTGCTGGACTGAAGTAAGTGAATCCCTGAAGCTACATATTAAATTGGTGGAGATATTATATATGTAAAATATATGCGTGTGTGTGTGTGTGTGTGTGTGTGTGTTTTACATTCTGGGAAGATGGTCTATGACTTATTTGATTCTTAAAGGAGACTATCTTTGATACAATTGCCATTACCCAAGTCCACAGAAGGTAGAAAAAAGCTTTTCCAAACACTTACCTCTTATAAAAAGCATGTATTATTAACAGCAGCACCTCCCACCCACAGACATAACCTTTCAACCATCACATCAAGACAAGTGGGACTAAGATGAGTGCAAAACATTCTTCCAACTCTGTGATGCTGTAATGATTCTGGGGCCCCACTGCTTTTCCAAAAGAGCAAAACTAATCATCAACCACAACCAGAAAGATGTATCTCCTTTGCTTTATTCACCATTTCCCACTTCATTAGCTAGTGGTATATCCAAGAAGCTTTGTCTCCCTTTCAGTAGCAAATCCTTGCTTTGTGGCAATGGGAATCACAGCCAAATACTGAGTAAAGAAAGCTTATTCTACATCCCAAAGACAAAACAAAAAGAACAGTAGCTATTATGGATAAACAGCCTGGGTTTGGTATTGAAAAAGCAGATGAACACTTCCAAATAGACTATGTGTCATGGCATAATGGTCACCTATCTAGTTACATTCAGTAACTAGGATAAAATCAAAAGTTTCATTGACTTAAAAACTAGCAGCTCTCACTGTGATTCTTTGCTCCTAATCACCTCCCTAAAATATCCCATCATATCTTAGGTAAGTCAAATAAAAATGACTGAAAGAAGGGTATGCACTTCATCTGGGAAGGAAAGATCCATCCAAGCCAAAAGACCTCACATGAATATGAATTAAAGAAGGGAAAATAGATCCTCAATTTAACCAAGACTAAAGCTTGTCTTATAAATTATGTGAGCCTGATGTATGAACTGTAAGAGCTCATTAACATTCCATAATTCAAATGTTATTAAACTACTTAAAAGTAAAATGGCAATTTCTTATCAAGTTAAACCTATACTTACCATGTACCTACAATCCCATTCCCAGGTATTTACTGTACTATAGTACAAGGGTTGGCAAATTATGGCCATGTGCTGTGTTTTGTACATAAGAGTCTTACTGGATCAGCCACATCCATTATTTTATATATTGTAGAATATGACTGCTTTCATACTACAACAGCCAATCTGCTGCCCCAGAGACTATATGGCCTAAAATATAGCCTATCTAGTCCTTGACAGAAAAAGTTTGCATATCTTGGCATCAGAGAAGTAACTTTGATCACACAAAAACTATACACAAAAGTTAATAGCAACTCTATTCAACAAATGGCAACAACCAAAATGTCCTCCAACGGGTTAATGGATATACAAACTGTGGCACACACATACAAGTCAACAATAAAAGTGAATAAACTATACACACAATAACTTGGATGATCTCAAAGGCATTCTGCTGACTGAAAGAAATTGAGTCTCAAGAGGTTATATACTGCATGATTCCATTTACATGACATTCTTGAAAACAGAAAGCCAAACTGATGAAGGCAGATTAGTGGTTACCAGGGGTTAGAGGTGCAAAGACAGTTTGACTATAGAAAGATGATAAAGAAGTCTGGAGTGGGGGAGGGGGTCATAAAACTGTTCTTAGTCTGTATTGTGGTAGTAATTTCATACAAAACACTCCCTATTTGTATCCAAGTTTATAGACTTGTAAACCAAAGTAAGATAAGTTTTACTGCATAATTTTTTAAAATTTTATAAAAGTTTGATAGTTAAAAAACAAACTAACAGGGAAACCATCTCTAAAAATTCATGGCAAAGAATGAGAGTTTGCAGAGAAAGATCAGATCAGAAAGTGTGGTCTGGAGGTCACTATACTCTCTGGTTTCATTCCAGGTTTTATCACTGATTTTCTATAAGGTATTAAATCAATAACCCACCTCAATATTTCTCTGACTTTTGTGCACACAGTTTGACAGGTGATATCTAAGGGTAAATATAAAAATCCTCAATGGATATTTCCCCTGTTAAATATGACAAATTTACCTGAAGAAATACTGCAACTCAAGTTACCTCAGAATTCTGCTCTCCAGATCAGCCATAAATATGAAGATGTGGCTCACATCACAGTTCTCAGCCCTTTTTACACTCATGTTTTATCACTCGGTTCTCAAAGCTTTTTCACAAGTCCAAGTTGTCCAGAAAATCTGGCATCTCATTCCGTATACACACCAAAAGACTCTACAACATATGTCTTATTTCTGTACTTGGTCTGCAATGTTCCTCCAGGCAACCAGACCTGCAGATTGCCTATGCCCATGAGTATATACGTAAATAAACTGCCACCCAGAATTAATCAAAAAGGTAAACTTGGTAAATATAAAACAATTTTCAGGGAAAACAGAGGAATGGTTTAGTCTTTTAACAGAATCAATAAGAAAAGCAACTTACAAATTCATTATAAATTTTGTAAATCCAAAAGAGATTTTTAAAAGATCAAACATAAAAAATACTGGAAGATTAAGATCCCTGTACCAGCAAGAACATTCAGAAGAATTGCTTCCATGGTCTGTGTACAGACCATGAATTAATATTAACGTCTGAATAAACAGATCATATCTAAAGTTAAAATCCGAAAGACAAAGAACTCAGGAGTGACTACTAATCTGTAAATTATTTACATCAACATCAAAAAGAAAAAAATTTTAATGGACAAAATAAAACTTTCATCATGACAGAAAGCACATCCAAAAGTTTCTAGCTTTTTGTGGTGATTTTAAAACATCAACAAATTCTTTGCCACTCTTAACCTTCCAAAGGAAGAAACTATCTCACTTCTTCCTGAATGGGATTCAATTCTTACAAATAAAGCATGACACCATATAAACTCTAAGACTAGATCATTCAGGACTCAAATCCTAGCTCTGCTATTTACAATTACTCCTCTCTCAGGTCTACTGTTAGGATTAGAGAATTAACATATGTGCAGCCTTTTACTTGGTACCAGAGCTTTAGAAGTTTGACAAACAGATTTTAACTAACCACTTATAGTCCTCAAAGTCTCCTATATGGTGACTAATGGCAACATTTAAAGATGAAAAAAGTTTATTATGTTGGGAATGAATGAAAGTCACAAACTCTTGAAAGCATGTAAAACAAAGAGCACAAAACTTTCAGAAAAGTTCTTACTTTGTATTAACTTGAGACAAATGAAATTGCCATTTTTGTTTAGGTCAAAAAGGGTAGAGAACCAACAATTTTTTATGGTTAAACATAATAGTTATAGAAAGAAAATATAGGGAAGCATGGAAATATTATTGAAGAGGCATTTTCTTCTATTACTGAAAAGTGAAATAAGGCCCCAGCCAAGTAGTTGGTTACAGCATCATCACGATATGCCAAGGTTGTGGGTATGATACCCAGTCAGGGCACATACAAAAATCAAACAATGAATGCAAAAATAAGTGCAACAACAAATAGATGAATTAGTGTCTCTCTCTAACATCAATTAAAAAAAAAACAAAACCTGAAATAAAGTTAGACCTCGTAAGTTATGGTATGATAAGAAAACCTGAAGCCAAGATTGCTATATACTGATATAGTCAGTTATTTATTTATTTTTTATTTTTAAAAATATATTTATTTTTAGAGAGGGGAAGGGAGAAAGAGTAGGAGAGAAACACCATCAACATGTGGTTGCCTCTCTGGTTGCCTCTGGTGTGGTCCCCACTGGGGGGACCTGGCCTGTAACCCAGGCATGTGTCCTGACTGGGAGTTGAACCAGTGACCCTTGGGTTCGCAGGCTGGCACTCAATCCACTGAGCTACACTAGACAGGGCGATACAGTGAGTTTTTTAATAGCTACTTTAATGTGTCAGTTATTAACCCAACCTATTCTGAGACCATACAAAAGTTAAATGTATTTGTATATAATTATAGCATTCTCTAGCAGAAGGAGGTACTGACAGTGAGGGAAATTGTGTAAAGGAAAGGCCTTAAAAACAATTCATAGATTATCTTCGTTTATATTGGAATACAAAAAAGCATGATTTTCAATGAGCAATACACCACTTTCTCTGAATCAGACCAAAAAAAGGGGAATCCTATAAAAACTAGGAGAATTAACTGGAAAATTAGCAACTTGAGACAAAAATACAAATTCCTATTGATTTAATTAACAAACACTGAGTGCCTGGATACTAGATATTTGCCATGGGGTAATCAGAGAGAAAAGACTGGTACTTTAACTATGACCATAGTAGGAAGGAGGAAATATTATTCATTATAAGCTCTTCTTTTGTCATTTTAAATGGCAAATTATTCTGGCTTAATTAAACTCAATAGTAATGGAAATATTTCTAAATGCCACATATGTTTGAAATCTTATTTTTGTTAATGACGTTTAAGCTCTAGGTACTCCATCCTCAAAACAACTCTAAGAGATAAGTGCTAATATTATCCACATTTTAGGAAAGAGGAAATTGAGGCATAGAGGGGTTAAGTAACTAGCCCAAGTTCACAAGAGTAGTAAGTGGAAGAACATAGATTTAATCAGGCTGTCTTACTCCAGAGTTAGTGCTCTTAATGACTTCACATACAACTTCATTAGGTTACTGCTAAGATTCAACTTTATTAGCATGGATCCAAATGCGGTCAACTTTCTAGTATCAACCCCGACAATCAAGTCAGATGACTGAATTAAAGTAAACAAACTATTATCATCAGATACAGTATTAAAATACCTTTAACCCATGACTCTGTTAATCATTTTCACTGATTTTAGGTATCTATGGAATAATAAGTAAACCACAACTGACAAATCATTTTTTAGAGTAGGTGGCAGACTTGAACCAAAGATCACTAATGTGGAGAATACAGACAAAATATCTACTGGTTCATGAACTTAAGAACAATAATCTTGAGTTAGGCATAGGCAGATGGAATGAATCAAGCAACAGATGGGAATAAAAAGAAAACTTTAAATATAGAACACATGGGGCAAAGGCTCAACGATGATCTTGGAGAGAGATTTTTGAAAATAGAGGTTTCGTAAGTAATTTGATCATTATAATGTTCCACTAAGGGTTGGCAAATTACAGCCTATGAGCCAAATTTGTCCTACAGTTTGTTTTTGTAAATAAAGTTTTATTGGAACAAAGCCATGCTCTCTTGTATTGTCTAAGGCCGCTTGTGTGCTATAAAAAGAGTTGGATAGCTGTGAGAGAGATCATATAGCTCACAAAGTCTAATACTATCTGGCCTTTTACAGAAAAAGTTTGCTGACTTCTATGTTAAACAATATCAAGCAGAAAGCAAAATACAAATATAAAGAACATGGTCTGATCTTAAGAAAAGCGATTCTAACTTTACATAACATAAATTAATATCAAGTCTATTCTCTGGCTACAGCCCTGCAGTTGAAGGGCTACCATGATTCATCAAATCTAAGACACCATTCATTGTAAGACAATTAACATTTTATGTTCCACCAAGGAAAAAAAATGCTACAGATTTAAAAATGACATAATTCCCTATCCTATCTTCTGTAAGATGATTCTAGTTTCAAAATTCTGCAAATGAGAAAAAAAGTATACCTAAGAATTGATACTGTGTATCATTCCACAATGATATAAATTAATAAATAAAAGGTAACATAGGGTTGTGACACATATACCAGGTAGGGTTTTCCATTTTATCATAGGTACTGGAACAAGGGGTTTCTCTGTTAACCATCTGCCCGGACCTGTAAGAACCAAGAAGGAGTAATAGAGAACAAAGGACTAAAGTGTTGCAGTTCTCCCACATGTAAGGCACTAGATAAGGAGGTCCACCGTAAGCCCCATTCTACAATATACGTCAGTCTTTCCAAAACACTGGTAGCCGTACTGGGTACATTTAGGTGGTGAAAAAAGTGAAATAATCCTTGTGGAATAACTGTTTTCCCTTTGGTATTACACACATGATCAACCAGTTTCAAAGTAAGAGAACACTTCTAAAATATTTTCCACAGCAGAGCATACAAAAAGAGAGATTTTGTTTGAGTCACTGCTTTTATTTGGAAGCAGCAAGGGAGGGTAAGGAAGAATTAGAAACAGACCTCATAGATTTAAATTTAACAGTTTATCTTTGCCTTCAAAGTTATTACATTGGCCAATTTTATATTTGACACTGAACAATTTAATATGCAATTGAGAATTCTATATTAATAACTATAAAGCTTTGATATATGAGTAGAAATAATTTTTATAATAGTTTTAATTCACTCTCCTGCTCATTAGACTTCACAAATATTTCAAAATAAACCTTTATACTGGTGTTTAATTATTTAAGAAATAACCTTTATAGGCAGTAAAACAAAGACAATCTAAGAAAAGCAGGACAATACAGTATGAGTAACAAAAAATAATTTTCAGATATTTAAAAAACTATACTATACACAATTACATATTTATGTGTTATATGTCTATATTGGTCAATCGCTCTATCACCATATAAGAATAGGGGGAATATGTGCATTTAAAAAAAGCCTCTGTTTCAAGGTGGCTCTCCTGCTCAAACACATAAATAAATTAATAGCAAGGAAAGGGAAAGTAGAAAAATATTGAATGTTTACTAAGTAACAGACACTGTCCTAGTCACTTCAAATCAATTAATATATCTGATCTTCAAAACAACTCTTCTTTTATTCAGTTTTAGGAGATAAGGAAACTGAGGCTCAGAAAGGTAAAATTTCAAAGTCACACAACTGGTAAGTGGCTTCATTCATTTAAAAAGTGACCAGGTAAAAATTTAAACTTCTTTCTCATGTACCATACTGCTGCCAAATATATATGTGTATCTTTAAATATATATTAGATAGAAGTAAACCAAACTTTGTGTTGCTGTTCTGCCTTTTAATCTCTACAAGGTAAGCAAGAATGTTGCCCACATATTCTAGAAGCTAGACTTACTAGGGCATTCCCTCCTGAGAAAGAATCTCATCCATTCCACAACTTCAAAAACCACTGTATATATCCTCTTAAATCTCTGGGCTCCATGATTGCATAACTATGCGTCATTTGACATGCCCGCTAGATGACTTTTAGACATCACAAAATTCACAATGTCAAAATTACACTGTTGATTTCCCTTGTCACTGAACTTCAATCTCATTTAAGGATATTACCATTCGTCCACCTGCTGAACTCAAAATCCTGGATATTATCCTTACTTTCTCCTCTTCTCTCATCTTTCAGGTTAGTCCCACTGGTTCTACCTACAAACTAGATCTCAAATTTATCCTCTTCTCTCCCATCACTCTAGATCAAACTGCCATGATCTTTCACATGGACTATTATAGCAGCCTTTTACTACTTTCTCACTTACAACAAAAGTGCATGCGCACTCGCGCGCATGTGTATCCGTTTAGCACAAACCATATATGTAATTTCAAAATCCTTCAATGGTTTTTAATGTGTTGAATAAAATCCATACTCCTTACTACAGTCTCTTAAACTCTAGATAATGTGATCCCTTTCTACCTCTCAAGCTTCATTCCACTCTCCCCCTGGAGACCTCCAGGCATCTTTTCAACTCCTCACACACCAACTGTTCACGCTGCAGGGCATTCCCTCTTCCTGTAAGCTGTTGGCAGTGATAGTTCCTTCAGATCTCAGCTTCAAGGTCACCTCCCCAGACAAGTCTTTTATGGAAGTAGAGAAGTCCCTCTGTCTTCCCACAACCTTGTATCACTTCACCTTTCATTTATTCCACAGATAGCACTTGTCAGCTATTTGTAAACAGATCATAAACTCCAAGTAGACTTGAGTATGTTTGTTCTGTTCACCAATGTATATATACTCAGCAACTAGTATATGGCACATATTAAGTACTCCAATATTTCCTGAATGAGCAAGCTATGTGTATTAGGCTAAAAAGACTTTAATTTTTGTACAATTCTATGCTTCATGCTACAAGTTTAAAATATTATGATTTTCTCTCTCTTAAAAGTATATAAATATACTGCACAGACTGATGTTCCGTTTCTTAAAGACCTGTGATAATCTTTAAGGCAGTGAATTCTGTGTCAATTTATTACCTAGGCAACACAGAACTTAAAAGATAATTTATTTTCATGATGTAAGAGAAAGAACTTCAATGAAATTATGAATATCTAAATAACTGGCTAACTTAGATAATTATATTTATGTACAACTTAATACTTTGTATCATCAAAAACAAGTAAAATATTTTAATAAAAGCATCCTTTCAAAACTTATTTCCATTTGGACAAATGTATTTTTATAAAGAGGGCCAGGTCCAAGAGAGAATAAAAAATTACTATGACAATCTCTGGTGCTTATATATCCACAAGTTCTTCGATACTCCTCATTTCACATTAGAATCTAATTACTTTCCTCTTAAACTATATTTAGAGATATTGTGAGCTATATTTAGAGATATGTTCCTAAGGAACAGAATATGGTGGCAGTGACTGTGTGTGACCAGACCGCAAAAGGCACTGAGGATTCCTCCTTGCTCTCTTCCTTGGGTCACTTGCTCCGAAGGAAGCCAACTTCCATATTTTAAGGATAGTCATGTAGCCCTCTGGAGGGCTCCACGTCAATAAAAACTGATGCTTCCTATTGACAGCCAGCAAAAAACTGAAGCCATCAGTCAACAACCATGAGGGAAGGATCCTCCAGGCCCATTCAAGCCTTAAATAGCCAAGCCAACATTTAGATTACAACCTAATGAGAGATTCTAACCCAGAACCATCCAGCTAAACCACTCCTGAGTACATGCCTCACAGAAACTGAGATAACGAATGCCTGTTTTTTTTTTTTGTGAAGTCCAGTAGTTTACAGCATTTTATATTATATCAATAGGGAACTAATACACATTCACTCATTCAATAAAGACCAATCTGTGCCTTAATTTATGTCAGAGTCACTAGAATTCATAAACACAGAGGAAAAATAAGACACTAAATTTAACTATAATGGAGGGAACAGAAATTAAGTAGTCTGGCAATTCGGTAAAAGTGCTCTAAAAGGGTAAATATAAGACTCTACCTGAATACCAGCAAACAAAATCGTATTTCCAAAAACAAAGGGAGGGGAAGATGATAGTTGTTGCAGGAGGAAAGAGTGTAGTGAGTGAGTAAAGTACATGTGAGAACACATGAAGGGACAGGAAATAAAAGCACCAGTTGGGTAAAGGAAGGTGTTCTATGCCATATTCTGAGCTTTATCGAAAGGCAATAGGGAGACACTGAGAACTTTTAGAAGATCAGTGTAAGAAAGTCAGATTTGCGTTCTACAAAGAGGACTCTTGTTACAATATAGAAAAGAGTTCCAAAGGCTCTTCCTCTAACACAGGCAGTAAAGAGGAAATTGTAGCCATTCTGTTTAGGCAGGACGATGGCCTGAAATATGATAGCAACAAGGAAAGAAAAAAGTAGTAGGTGAAATCCATAGATATTAAGAAAGTATAAAGATAGGACTTTGTGATTGTAGTCAAAATTAAGTATCATCAATAACTACAAAACTCTGAAAGGAAAATCACAGTAATATAAAAATATTTAGAATAAAATAAAAATCTTAATTAGTATGTATGGCATTCCTTCTAAATTAGAAAAAGAATCACCAATACATTTCGAAAATGGAAATGAATTTTAAAATCACACTGTCAAAGAAAAAAGGGAGTTATAAAGTCAGTATGATGAAGGTATAAGTGGTTTTGCATCATTCGGATTCACCTAACCTAAAACCTTCACAGATGTTTGTAACTGATAAGCCCAACTCTTTGCATATTTCTAACATTTTTTAATTGATGATATCAAGTTAGTTATACTTTTTTTCCCCTTTAAGATAAAAAAAGAGGATTTCTATTACTTCTCCTTGAGTATGTGAGTCAAGTGTCAGAATGCAACTTACTGTTCTTATTTAGGGTAGAATTAGCTAATTTACAACAAATTTTAAAAAGCTTAAATTGTACTTTCTTAGAAGCTTTCGCTTTTATAATTTACAATTCAGTGTTCTTGTTAAAAATTTAGACTAAGTTAAAATATTGGAGGACATATTCTTTTATAATTAAGGGAAGGGGGTACAAACCACTTTGAAAAAAGTGGTGAAAATAAAAATTTGTCTATCAACAGAGAAAGAAAATAGTATCTGAAGTTCTAATTTTCTAATCTTTATGGCAGTTTGAAAGGACATAAAATTAAGACAGATATCTGTAGCAGAAATGAGCCTAATAAAGTCATTCAGATCTGACTTAATGAAAATTAAGGGTCTGCCATTACTACCTAGCTCCTTATTGAAGATGTTTGCACAAAACACCAATATTTTTTATAAAGTTTCTGAAGAATTTCATTAAATAGACTGCTTCTGAAACTAAAATAGTTGATATTTAATATGAAATTCATGAATCACTGACTAGATTATGTAAATAATTGGCCTTTCCCATTCTTTTATTCTTTCTATGAGCAAGTACAATGTCTCATTTTTTTTTTGTCTTCCTGCTTTTCCCTCTATTTTCCAAAGAAAGTGCAATTTCAATTAAATAACCCCAAATTTGCTTGCGTTAATATTACTTTTCCTGGTGTATTAACTCCAACAGTATTCATTTCATACTTGCAGTTTTTCTTGAAGTACTGTCAACTAAATATAACTATTACAAGCAAAATTTAAAGGTATACAATAGAAATATTTTAAAAGGTATGCATTAAAGGAGTCAATTAAAAATAAAACATTTCACATACTAATCAAAACAATGTTGTTCTGGCATAGGATGGGCATAGAGACCAGTGACTTTCAACCTTTTTCATCTCATGGCAGACATAAACTAATTACTAAAATTCTGCAGCACACCAAAAAATATATCTTTTGCTGACCTGACAAAAAAAATTGGTATAATTTTTATTTATTCACACTGAGTGGCTATTGTTGTGTTGGCTGTTGTCATTTTTTTATTTGACAATCTAAGGGAAAAAAGGTCAGTGTCCCTGACTAAATAGCTATTGCATGTTTAATCCCTGATATAAACCAATGGAATAGAGAGCCCAGAAATAAACTCTCACATACACATCCAGTTGATTTTCAAAAAGGGGCCAAGATTATTAACTGGGAAAAAAGTTTAACTTTTTTATAAAGTGGTATTAGGAAAACTGGATACCCATGGGCAAAATAATAAAGTTGGACTCTCATACCACATACAAAAATCAACATAAAATTTAACACAGACCTTATTTATTTGTCCTTTTTATTGAATGTATTGGGGTAACACTGGTTAACAAAATTATATACAGGTTTCAGATGTACAGTTCTAGAACTCATCATCTGTACACTGTATTTGTGTTCACCACCCCAAAGTCAAGTCCCCATCTATCATCATTTAACCCCTCTATACTCTCCTCCACCTCCCTCCACTCCCCTTATCCCCTGCCCCTCTACTATCTCCACCTCCCGGCAATCATTACACTGTTGTCTTGGATTACAGACCTAAATTTAAAAGCTTAAACTAAAACTCTTACAAGAAAACAAAGAGCAATTCTTTTAGACCTTGGAGTTGGCCAAGGTTTCTTAAATATGACACTAACACCACTGGCAACAAAAGAAAAACAGATACACTAGATTTAATTAAAATTATAAAACTTTTGTGCATTAAAGGGAACTAGTAAGAGAGTGAAAAGTCAAACCACAAGAAAGAGAAAATATTTGCAAATCAGTATATCTGATTAGGATTTAACATCTACAATACATAAAGACTCCTACAACAAAGACAACCCAATAAAAATGGGCAAAGGACAAGAATAGACATTTCATTAAAGAAGATATACAATGGTCAATAAGCACGTGAAAAATGCTCAATATCATTAACATCACGGAAAGACACAATGAGATACTATTAATATCCACTTAAGATGGCTATTATTAGAATAGTGGGAACTTCTGGCCAAGATGGAGGCATAGGTAGATACAACACTTTGCCTCCTCGCACAATCAAAAGGACAACAACAAATTTAAAAACAAAAAATAAGCAGAACTGACAAAAAATCAAACTGTATGGAAGTCCGACAACCCAGGAGTTAAAGAAGAAACATTCATTCAGACCAGTAGGAGGGGCGGAGACTAGCAGCCTGGGTGGAGAGGATGCATGGAAAGGCAAGGCGGTGGTTGGAGGACTTGGTGAGTGAGGTGGCAGCTGGCAGACTGGGCAGTCCCTCATTTGCGTGTGGATAAACCAGGAGGAACAGCTGGGGAGTGAGACACACAGCCCAATCCTGGGTTCCAGTGCAGGAAAAGAAAGCCTCAAAACCCCTGGCTGAAAAACCTGCAGGGGTTGCGGCAGCAGGAGGAACTCCCAGCCTCACAGGAGGGCTCCCTGGAGAGACCCACAGGGTCCTAGAACATACACAGACCCACCCACCCAGGAATCAGCACTAGAAGGGCCAATTTGCTGTGGGTAGCGGGGGAGGTGACTAAAAGCCGGCCAAGAGCCGAGCAAGCAGTACTGTTCCCTGTTGGACCCCTCCCCCACGTACAGCATCACAATCCAGGGACCGAGTTTGCCCCACCCTGGCGAATACCTAAGGCTCTGCCCCTCCCAACGTAGCAGGTGTACTGAGACAAAGAAATATGGCCCAAATGAAAGAGCAAATCAAAGTTTCAAAAATAGAACTAAGCGATGAACAGATAGCCAACATATCAGACGTACCGTTCAAAACACTGGTAATCTGGATGCTCACTGAATTGGTTGAGTACAGCTGCAAAAGGGTGGAAAAAGTGAAGGTTACACAAAGTGAAATAAAGGAAAATATACAGGGAACTAAGAGCAAAGGGAAGGAAACCAGGACTCAAATCAACAACTGGAGCAGAAGAAAAAGATAAACATTCAACCAGAACAGAATGAAGAAACAAGAATTCAAACAAATAAGGAGAAGCTTAGTAACCTCTGGAGCAACTTTAAACATTCCAACATCCGAATCATAGGGGTGCTAGAAGAGTAAGAGCAAGAAATCAAAAACTTATTTGAAAAAATAATGAAGGAGAACATCCCCCATCTGGCCAAGGAAATAGACTTCCAGGAGATACAAGAAGCTCAGAGAGTCTGAAAGAAGGTAGACCCAAGGAAGCACACACCAAGGCACATCATAATTACATTACCCAAGATTAAAGATAAAGACAGAGTTACCTACAAAGGAGGTCCCATAAGACTATCAGCTGATTTCTCAAGAGAAACCTTACAGGCAAGGGGCTGGCAAGAAGTATTCAAAGTCATGAAAGGCAAGGACCTACATCCAAGATTACTCTATCCCGCAAAGCTATCATTTAGAATGGAAGGGCAGATAAAATACTTTCTAGAGATGGTCAAGTTAAAGGAGTTCACCATCACCAAGCCCTCATTATATGAAATGTTAAAGGGACTTACGTAAAAAAAGATAAAAAATTACTACATTGACATTTTGTCTTGATTATGGAGTTTTTAAAGCACACCCTTAAAAATCTGAGTCCAAGGTGAGTGCCACAATGTCTCTCCCTGTTCCAGTTCTTATCCCATTATGTGGCTTGCATTTTCACTATCATTATAATGTTATTTGTTGAAAAGGAGTTCCTAATTTTGACAAGGTCCATTTTTTCGAGCTTTATTTTTATGGTTAATTTTTTTAAAAATAAATGTTTTCTTACCTAAAGTCATGAAGATAAGTCTCTTATAATTTTTCTAGAGCAGTGCACAGAGCTTTTATAGTGCACTTGAAATTTGGTTAGTATGTCTGACACACTAAATTTTAATTACTTATTTTTAATTTAATTAATTATAGCTAGTGGCAATATAGTCTGACAATACTGTCCATCTGGAATTAATTTGGCGGTCTTGTGTGAGGTCAAATTTTCTTTATAGAAAAGAATTATTCATACAGAAGAAAAAAATGACCCAGCATTGTGCGTTGAAAAGAGTGTTATTTCCTCACTTTTATAATTAACCAGCTGCCTATCTATGTATGCGGATCTGGTTTTGGGATGTCCATTCTCTTCTCTTTATCTATAAGTCTATCTATCAGTCTGGGGTGTGTCTGTCATGACAGAAAATGTTCTTCATGTTTTGGTTTTCCCCAAGATTTTCTTGGTTATTCTTGAACTTCTGCAAGTCCACATACATTTTAGAGTAACTTTTCAAATGTCACATACACACAAAAAGCCCTGCTGGGATTTTTATTGGGATTGCATTAAAGCTGTACGTCAGTATGGGAATCTTTACAATGTCCAACTGTCTGCTCCATGAACATGGTATATCCCTTAATTTACTGAAATCTTATTAAAAGTTTTTGATAATGTTTAAAAATAAACTTTTTATGTATGTTTTAAAATTTCAAAATGCGAGTTGGGCAAAAAAAGAGAAAGATTAAAAACCATTTGACAGTTTCCACTTGTTTTTGGATTTCTAGTATTTTGGTAGAGCAGAAATAAGAAACTTCCCACTCTGGTCTACAAAGTGCTCACCGCTTGCCAACTCTCAGAATGGGCTGCCACTCTATTTAGGTTGCAGAATGATAAAGAGAATTACAACACTGCTCTTTCTCCTGTATAAACAATGTACTTTACATCATAATACTTTAAACATAAAACCATACAATCTCCTTTCTGTTACCAAAGAAGAAAATCTGTGGTTGTAATGCACAAATATTTCCTTAAACTATATGGTTTATAGTCTCCATTAGAATGTCTTTTACTAAGGTAGAAAAAAGGTAGAGGAGCAAATTACACTTTCATAAAATCTTTCAGTTATTTGCATATACCTTATCCACTCTCACAGATGTTATTCTCTTCTCTGTTAACTCTGTGACAAAGATTTTTTTTAAAACTCTTAAAAGGCCAGACCACCCTCACAGACCCAGTTCTTAGACGAGGAATTCAGAAAGGAGGAGTTCAATGAAACAAATAAAGAAGTAAAAATGATAGCTAAGGTTACCAGTTTTTGCTAGAATACACGACTGGGAGAACACTGTTTAAATGTTTTAAGAACCCATGCTTCTTCAAGACACAGTTATAATATATGACTGAAAACTCATTCACGTAGTTCATAAACCATTTTCCATTACTAAATTAGACTTAAAGTGTATCACCATTCCAGACTCTTGTGAACTGTGAACTATTGGAAAATGTTTGCCATAAAATACCCACAAAGAAAAAGCAGAGTTAACTTAAATTCACTTGAAAATGTATCCAAACTCAAAAATCCAAAAGTTTTTTTCAGAGATAATTGTTTGCTTCAGTTACTTTACTAAAGATATTCTCTTCATACACATAGAAGTGGCCCTTTCCCCATCTGCTGAATAGGCAACTCCGTTGTGAAGGGTCCTTCCAATGACAGCAACTGAACAGTGATGAACATCTTTCCTAACACAAGACAAATGAATTCTTTCTTCCAGCAAGTTATAATTTTAGAGTAATGATGATCAAAATAACTAGCCATACAGTAGAAGGGCTAGCTAATCTTAACACCCCTGACTGACCATTTTACATCGATAAGAAAGCTGAGAAAACTATTTGGCAGAGAAACAAAAACAAGAGTAAAAGGTGGGGGAAAAAAATCAAAACCACTGTACTAGTACAAAAAATAAATTAAAAACAAACAAACAAAAAAACACACATGAGTACAAGCAACACCAGAAAAAGAAATGGAGAATAAGTACCTAAAAACATTCAGTTCCACGGAAGTCTGGCTATACCTCCTGTACATGAGTTCTACAGTTTTTGGTACCAGGATAATTGTTCTCAAAATAATTTCCTTAAGAAAAAGGAAATATGTACATCTACTTATGTTAAAAAAAAAAAAAAAAACTTCCAAAGGAAACAAATGAGTTAAATTAGCATAGTAAATACCAAAAAATTATTAGGACACAGCAAATCCTAGGATTCAATGACAAAGCAACAGATTCTTCCCCAAAATAGGATGTTAAAATTACACAGGGTTACCTGAGAAGATAGAACAAGTCATTCTGCCTCTTGTTTTACTAGTATGTATTTGTTTAGTTTTCTCAGCAACAGGATAAAACATTTGAAGTCCATGTTTAACATATTGGAATATAATCAAATAAATATATGTTCAAATATATTTAAAATGCATCACATTCTTTTAGAGGGGGGAAAAAAAGTAATGTCTTTCTTCATGCGTAAAAGAGGCAGGAATAGAAGGACAGCTAAATTCCCGAGTCCTGGAGACAAACTCCTAGGTTTGAATCCTCGTTCTGCCATTTCCTAATCCTGTGACCTTGGGCAAGTAACTTCTCCTGCCTGTTATTGGCAACACAAAATTAGTATGATAACAGAATCAATCTTGTAGGGTTTTTATGAAAAATAAATGATGTAATATAGGCAAAAACCTAGGAAACAGTAAATGTTCACTATTAATATTATTTTTATTATTGTTAGTTGTCATTCAGGGAAAGAGGGTAGATTTCATAATCTGTGAAATCATGAAACTAAATTCCTGCAACAGGACCATTCTTTGGCATATGCGGAAAATGAAAAACATAAAGAAGTATTTATCATCCAAAAAAAAAAGGGAGATAAAGATAAATCCACATTAAGAAAAATCATAATATCTGCCCCAGCTGGTATGGCTCAGTGGATTGAGCACCCGCCAGTGAACCAAAATGTTGCTGATTTGATTCCCAGTCAGGGCATATGCCTGGATTGCAGGCCAGGTCACCAGTTTCAGGCAAACGAGAGGCAACCAACTGATGTATCTCTTGCACATTGATGTTTCTCTCCCTCTTTCTCCCTTACTTCCCCTCCCTCTGAAAATAAATAAAGTTAAATTTAAAAAAGAAAACTCATGATATCTATCATGGGGCCTCGCAACAATAAACTAAGAAGAGTTCTTTCATGAGGGATAGTTTGCTTTCTGATAACATTTTGTAAAAGGTTTTCTTCAACAATCCCTGACTTTAAAAAACAAAGCAAAACCTAAAAGACTTATTCCTGAATGACTACACAGATACAGCAAAACCTCAGGATAATCTATTGATGTTACAGGGAAGTAAAAAATCTTTATAAAGGATTTGACCAAAAAATAGGCCCAGTCTTAACTCTGATCTCAAAAAGTTTAAATTTTGAACCATCACTGGTTCAGAGGTAACTACAAGAATTCATTGCCATGGGACTTTTTGAAACATCTGGAATAGGCAATTATATAGTTAAGAAAGAATTCAAGCTGTTGTAAGGAGAAAACAATTCTTGCATCATGAACACATGATACATGACTTAGAAAATATGAAGTAAGACCAAATATAAAAGAACCAAACTGAAGGTCAAAAACTATGTGGAAAGAAACAAGAAAGGGAAGAAAGTTAAGGGAGGAAGGTCACAGCATTATAAATAATGTCAGCTATTTGGAGGGGAGAAGAACCAAAATATCCTAATTTTTATAAGAAGTCCCAAAATGATTTAAAAAAAAAAAGCAAACAAAAATTTTAAAGGGCCTGTTCTTCCTTTCGTATACGTTTTGAAATCAAATAACTTTAACTCACATTCTACTTAGGCATATAGACATTCACAACAATCCTTTATTCAATGAAAAAACACTCTTTACTTCCAAAATGTGCTTCTCCAGGCTTTTTGAGGTTCCTCACTTACTGTGCACATGGAAGAAAACAAAACAGCTTGAAAGCTTATATTTCTGATTCCCCCCACTTTCTCTCCTTCTGTACCATTTATGTTGTATTAACACTTTCAAAATTACAAATTCTTAAGGAGGGCAACAGTCTTCTTCATTTTCCTTTACCTATAAAGCACAGACACACACACATTTGCTTATGCAAAGGTAAAGCAAATGCCTGACAAAATTAGGAGCAAAATGTACATGACCAGGAGACTTTCTCCTAAATTCCACATTTCCCTCAACTTCCACATAGATCTTTTTTCTAAAAGGAGAAGGTTAGCTTTCTGAGGGCACATATGACTATGTGGCCATAGTCACCTCACAATCAGATTAACACACTTAAGGATGACTTTTAGTAGAGGTCTTCATAAAACTCAGTCACAAGGAGCAACACTACCGTGAATAATCAAGGAGACATGTCCTTCACAAGACAGAGAAAAGAACAGGCATCCCTTCTCCTACTCTTTTCCCTGAGGTCAAAACAAAACACAAAGAGTGCCTAGTGGCTAAAGTTTAAAAAGAAAACAAAAATGGAAAGTTGATATCCTAGTGTTTACCAATTAAAAAAAAATTATTTAGTGACTACAAAAATATCTTTTCAGACCTTCAGCAGAAACAGCACATTTAGTTCCTCTGTTCCCTTTTTCCCTCCCCCCGCCCCATCCTAAATCAACAATTTAAGCAATGGCTCCAAACTCATATCCTTTTATGCAAACTCAATTCTACTTTTTAAAAAATAAAGTCACTATTCAAATCAAATGTATAATCAATCAACTAAGCATGAAGAATTATATTACTTTCATTAGCAGGACATCATTTTAGTTATATTCTAACATTCAAAAATTCCTAAGAACAACTTAAGGCCAACACTTGTAACAACAAATGACAGCGAACATAAACGTAGCTTTTACTTACTATGTGCCAGGTAGAGTGTTAAGCACTTTACAAGCATTATCTATCTCATTCAATCCTCATGATACTCCTGTTAAAACCATTAATAAGCTCATTTTACCGATGAGGAAATAACAGAGAAGTTAAGAAATATGTCCTAGGACAAAAAGCTGCAAGCAATGACACCATGATTGGAATCAAGAAATATGACTAAAATGTAACTAAATAAATACACACTGAAGTTTGTTACTTTTATATCTGCTTTTAATACCTTAAACAATGTTTTAAAACCATACTGTCAATAAAAACTGATGCATAATGTGTCCTCAAAACAACAGCCAAATAAGGGATACCAAAGCCAAAAGTCAACTCAATCATGTAGGCATTGGAACCACAGGCTCTAGTCAATAAACCAAAAATCTAAGGAAAAAAATTTCACAAAGAAGTGTTATTACAATGAAAGTCCCAAACTTTGTTTCATTTCTTGAAAAAAAAAAAAGGAACAATTTAGTTAAATCTGAAAATCTGAGTACTCTAATTAACAATGCTATTTTACTTTTCAACATATTTTTTATGACTACAGAAACTTTTTAAACTTTGTAATATAAGCCTCACATTAAGTATATTTGCACTTTTTAATATTGTATTGAGTTCCATTCCTTGAACTTTTAAAACTTTCTCAATATATGGCTCTAGAAGAAATACATTCTACTATACACATTTTCATTTCTGGTAACATTTTTCTTAATCATAAAACATACAACACTATTTTCCTCATAGAGTCAAAAGCGCAAAATTTAGTCATAGTCTATCTATTCCTAGAAGTTTTCATAAAGAAAAGAAGGCAACTTATTTTTTAAAAAGCCACACACTCTCAGGAAATATCCTAGCAATACAGAATACTAACAGCCTAAGTTTAAACCTCCTCTTTGCCATAATCAATGCTATAGGCTTTTTTTTTCCTAAAGGAAAAAAAATTACCATTCATTCAAATATAAGAAGGGATTTCCCAGTCTGTTCTGTATGTACCAAAAGAAAGTCTTAAATTGAGAATTCTGTATGGTTTCTGATAAAACGACCTCCTGCTAAAAAGAAGGGATGTCACACAAAAATTCTATTAAATTAATACTCATTGAATGTCTATACAGTATGAAATGACTTAAACATCCAAACCTCGTGAGAGTTAAAAATAAGTCTCAAAATGTATGATATATCTATAGTAATTCACAAATAATTACAGTCAGCCCCTTAACAAGTCTCGCGTTGGGGCACTTATCCCCTAATGCAGGTCCACATACAGCTTTTGACTTCCCCAAAACTTCAGCCATCCCTCGGTATTTGCAGGGGATCTGTTTCAGGATACCCTGCAGGTAACAAAATCCAAGAATGCTCAAGTCCTACATATAAAATGGCATTGAATAATATATATAGAGTCAGCCCACACAACTGGCCCAAAATACTGTTTTCGATAGGCAGTTAGTTGAATCCACAAATGTGAAACCTGACAATACAGAGGATGCAGCAGGCTAATTGTTTATTTATTGAAAATTATCCTTCGCCCTGGCTGGGGTGCCTAAAGTGGACTGAGTGTCTGCCTGCGAACCAAAAGGTTGCTGGTTCGATTCCTAGTTGGGGCACATGCCTAGGTTGTGGGCCAGGTCCCCAGTAGGGGGCATGTGAGAAGCACCCACACAGTGATGGTTCTCTCCCTCTTTCTCATTCCCTTCCCCTCTGTCATAAATAAATAAATAAATAAATAAATAAATAAATAAATAAATAAATAAATAAAAATCTGAAAAGAAAATCGTTTAAAAAAAGAAAAGTATCCAGGGGGCATGTGAGAAGCACCCACACAGTGATGGTTCTCTCCCTCTCTTTCTCATTCCCTTCCCCTCTGTCTTAAATAAATAAATAAATAAATAAATAAATAAATAAATAAATAAATATCTGAAAAGAAAATCGTTTAAAAAAAGAAAAGTATCCAGGTGTAAGTATCCCCAACAAGTCTAAACCCAAGTTATTCAACAGTCAACTGTATAATTAAACAACTCCTTAGAAAGTTTAGTCATGTTATCAGATGCTTTAGAGGTATATACTCAATCTATTCTAATGAAATTGTTTAAAACAGTATTTTCTCAATGAATTTGAAATTTTTTTACACTAAATTTACTAAAGAAATTTTACTCTATGTGCCATACACAAACACACCATCCCCCACCTACCTTAGAATAACTTGTAAAGAAACAAACAAGCAAAATAAAAAATGAGTAGAGGGTCAGAATATACATTTCTTTAAAGAGAACTTACAGATGTCCAACAGACATATGAAAAGATGTTCAGCCCTGGCTGGTGTGGCTCAGTGGACTGAGCGCTAGCCTGTGAACCAAAGGGTCATCAGTTCGATTCCCTGTCAGGGCACATGCCTGGGTTGCGGGTCGGGTTCCCAGTAGGGTGCATGTGAGAGGCAACCACACACTGATGTTTCTTTTCTTCTCTTTCTCCTCCCTTCCCTTCTGTCTAAAAATAAATTTAAGAAATCTTTTCTTAAAAAAAAGATGCTCAACATCAATAATTGCTGGAGAAATGCGAATTAAAACCACAATGAGATATCACCTTACACCTGTCAGAATGGCTATCTGTTGGGAACCGTCCCACCTGGTTTCAGGAACTGTAGCCTTGCCGACAGGCGAGAGGGCCCCAAGGCTGGAGCTGGGCAAGGAGGCCTTGGAAAAATAGGCCACTGAGGAGACAAAAACTGTCCCCCTGGCATGGGTGCAGCCCCTGCCTCCCTCACATCACCCTGCTGGTCAGTCAATGACAGGTAAGACCCTGATGGCAGGGGCAACCTAAGACAGACACAGTTGCATGGGGACCATCAGGGAAGGACTTGGGGGACATGGAAAAGGGGCAAAAGACCCTCACCCCTCGGCTTTGATATGGCTAGAGTCCTCCTTCTATCTGAAAGAAGCCTCATGGTCTCTTGGCAGCTCTGCCCCGCCCACCTGGCACAGGCTTGAAACAATACTAAAGGCAGGTACAGCCCTAAACTGGATAGGGCGGTTCCTGGGGGAGGGGGGCGGGGTGGGGAGAATCAGGCCTGGAAGTAAGCTCCTCTAAGCACGCTTTGTTTTTTCTCCTCAAAAGCTATGATAACCAGCTTATGCTGGGAAGGAAATTTACATTTTTCACAGACCCCAACCTGAGGCAAATCTCCTGTGTTCCTTCAACTGTAATCTATGATCTCTATTTGTTTTCTGTAAACATAGCCTTTTGACATTGATCAATACGCTTTACATACATACCACTGCGCATATGCTTCTGAATAAAAGCCACTTCAAAACAAGGGCTCCAGGCCTTCTCCACTAGAGGGAAGTGCCACCCCCGCCCCCTTCACCTGGCAGACCGAGGGGAAAAGTGTCTGGGATGACTTATTTTAACTACTTCCCCATCTGTGATGACCTAGAGTGGCCTCTGCAGGACAGAGTCTGCCCTCCTCAGCTGGCGCTCAAACCGGGACCTCCAGAGCCCGCATCAACTATCAACGATAAATCACGAAATGACAAGTGTTGGCAAGGATGTGGGGAAAGGGGAATACTTCTGTACTGTTGGTGTGGATGAAGACTGGTACAGCCACTGTGGAAAGCATTATGGAGTTTCCTCAAAAAATTAAAAATGGATCTGTCTTATGACCCGGTGATTTTACTTCTGGGGATTTAGCCAAAGAACTGCAAAACACTAATATGAAAGAATACAAGGTCTGTCCAGAAAAAGTCCAGCCATTGTTAATATAATGAGAACTGTTTGTGTTATGTTGATGTAAACTGGCAGCAAAGGGGAGTAGACTGTAATGTGCATGTGTGAACAATGACAACTTCACTACACTAGTCAGCAGGGGTGGTAGACATTGTTGAGTGAGAATGTGTACTGTGTGGCCATTGCATTCATAATGACTAAGCAAATAGAGCAATGAATCTACACCAAATTTTGTGATAAGCTTGAATTTTCCTCCATGTAAACTATTTGGATGATTTAGAACGCCGCAGCTATGGGCAACTGTTGATTGGCAGCTTCATCACGACAATGTACCTGCTCTTACATCACATCTCCTACAGAGTTTTTTGGTTGAAACATCAAATCACTGAGGTGACCCCGCCTGCTACAGCCTAGGTTTGGCACCCTGTGACTTCTGGCTTTTCCCAAAACTAACAATGACCTTTGAAAGGGAAGAGATTTCAGACTGTTACTGAGATTCAGGAAAATACAATGGAGCAGCTGATGGCGAATGGGAGAACTGTGTAAGGTCCCAAGGCGCCTACTTTGAAGGGAATTGAGGTATTACTGTCCTATGTTCAATGTCTCTTAGATCTTGTACCTTCTTCAATAAATGTCTGTTTTTCATATTATATGACTAGATACCTTCTGGACAGACCTCTTATTTGCACCTGTATGCTCAGTACAGAGTTATTTACAATATCCAAGCTATGGAAGCAACTCAAGTGCCTATCAATAGACAAGTGAGTAAACAAGCTGTGGTACATACACACAATGGAATATGACTTGGCCATAAAAAAGAATGAAACCTTAACATTTGCAATGGCATGAATGGACCTAAAGGGTATTATGCTTGGTGAAATCAGTCAGTCAAAGAAAGACAAATACCATTATATGTGGAATCTAAAGAACAATATAAATGAACAAAATTGAAACAGACTCCTAGACACAAAGAGTGAACTGGCTGTTGCCAGAAGGGAGGGGTGGTTGGGACACTGAGAAATAGTGGTAAAGGGACTGAGAAGCACAAATTGGTAGTTACAAAATAGTCATGGGAAGTAAGTAAAGCAAAGGAAATATAGTTAATAATACTGTGAAAACTATGTATGGTGCCAGTTACTGTACTGGAAATATCAAGAGAAATATTATATAAAGTATATGATTGTCTAACCACTAAGCTGTACACCTGAAAACACATAATAAAATTTTAAAAAAAAAGCAACAACAACAACAAAAAACTGGGACCTTTGGCCCAACAACCAAGGAGGAACTAAATGTCATGTGAGTAAAGTGGAGGCAGATACTCCTCCTGGACCTTTAGGTGAGACTGAAGCCTTGGCAGACATGCTGGATGAAGCCAGAGAGCCCAGCAAAGCAACATTAGATTCTTGGCCAACAACAGGTAACATTTGTTGTTTTAAGTCACTAAGTTTTGGAGTCATTTCTTACGTAGTGCCATGGGTTAAAATGAACCCCACCTCAGAATATGACCTTATTTGGAGATAGAAGCTTTTAAAAAGTAATCAAGAATTTTTATAGAAGTATACAGGTTAAACTGAGATTATTAGGCTAGGCCCTAACCCAGTATGACTGGTATCTTTGTAAAAAGGGGAAACTGGGACAAAGAGACAGACACACATAGAAGAAAGACGGTCAGGTACAGGTCAAGGAAAAAGGCCTGAAACAGATCTACCTCTCAAGAGCTCGGAAGTAAACGATTCCTGCTTACACCTTGATATCATACTTCTAGCCTCCAGACTGTGAGGCAATAAATTTCTATTGTGTAAGTCACACAGTTTGTGGTAAGTGTTATGGCAATCCTAACAAATTAATACATGTAGCAACAGAAAACTAATACATATACTTCATTCAAACTTTTATTTGCAGTACCAAAATAAGCCTCAACTAATTTGCTCAATGCAAGACTCAAGAAGATAACCAAAGCTTCCAAGTCTTTATTCTGGAAAAAAAGACATTAGTCTAGAAAATCTTAGACCACATAGTTTTTTCTTTTGTTAGCTGGGACTGCTGCAAACATAGAATCTAACCTACTCATTTCAAAAGTTGCTGCTACCCTGGCCAGTGTGGCTCAGTTGGTTGGAACATCATTCCATAACCAAGAGGTTGAGGGCTCAATTCCTGTCAAGGCATATACCTAGGTTGTGGGTTCCATCCCCAGTCTGGGAATGTATGGGAAACAACTGATCAATGCTTCTCTCTTGCCTTAATTTTTCTTCCCCACTCTTCCTCTCTCTCTAAAAGCAATGAAAAAATGTCCTCGGATAACGATAAAAAAAATTGCTGCTGCTACTGCTGCTGCTAATGTGCCAAGAGCTGTTTTAAACACTTAGCATATATTAATTCCTCACAAGAACCCTATGAGGTACCACCACTATCAATTCCATTTTTAAGATGAAGAAACTGATGTCCAGAAGTTAAACGCTAGGATTTAGTAAACTGAAGTGCACAGAGAGTAAGTAATTTATAACTATCCAAAATCAGTTAGTAGTTGAGCTGGGACTAAGCCTAATGGTACTTTCTCCCACCTTCACATCTTTTTCTTAAAAAGTTAAACACAAAAGCTTTTCTTTTACTTGTTATAGTCAATCTTTGTATTTCTACCTTAGAAATATCTATATCTATCTTTGATTTTCTATCTACCTTCCTCCTCTAACCATATAAACATGATTACCCATTTTCTTCCATTCCCTGAATCCTAAAATGCTGTTTTCAATTCCTGATGTTCTTCTTGCATCTATGTGAATCATCTTTATACACTGAACACAAGATTTCACTTCTACAGTTTGGAAAATATGGCTTCAGCTTAACATTTGATATCAATTAAAATACAAATGCACCTGGGGAGAGTAATACTATATTATTAGTCATCTGCATTTTAGTAGGAGTAAGTCAGAGGACAGGCTTTGAAAAACGAAGATAGCAAGACAGCCATGGCAAAGTTGTAAAATGGCACTGCCCTAAGTCACAACTTGTCTGCAAGGATTGGGAGCTTAGGAGTCTGAATTACAAGATATAAAGCTTAGGGGGTGGTGGGAACCATGCTTCCCCTGACAAAGAATAGAAACATGAAGGAAGCCAGTTTCCAGAGCGGCACTCACTGGGAACTTGAGGGAAACCTGACTGCATTTGGTCCCTGGGCTCTTTTCAGGCAGCCCTTCTACACTTCTGTCCCTGGATCCTTTGGCATCCCCTTTGACACACCGAAAAGACTGATAATGTCCCCTTTTGCTTAAGTTAATTTGAATCTACTTACCTGCAACCAATAGATAACTAATATGGTCAAAAAGTACCCTCTCAAAGGCTCAGAACATTAGTGAAGTACTAATAACCTTATGTAAAAAATGAGCTTTTCAGTAAAAATAAGATAAAGTAAAATACTAAAATTAGGGCAATTAGGTATCAACAGTACTTTGAAATGCCTTATGACATAGTCAATCATTCAAACTAGTCACTCAAAGTAAAATATAATAAAGAGTTCCAAAACCTGTGCTTACAAGATTTTTCCAGGAAAACAAAAGAGTAAATAATACTTTAAAAACACAATTTTATTATACGTAAGTAACTACAACAAAAGTAACTGGTTTAAACCCAGAATTGAAACTGACATGATTTATTCTAACAAATCCTTTTTTGGTGCAGATAACTAAGAGCCATCCAGGAAAGGAGGCTTACCCAAGTTTACCCAGCCATCAGTAAAAAAGAATGACTGAAATCTAGCTCTTCTGAGTCACAGCTGCGAGGTCTTGCTGCGGTGCAGCAAAGACCATCATGATTCTGTTCCTGGCTCCTTGCTCAACTGACAAACTAAACCTAAAACTAACCTGATTCTCTGTTCTGGGCTGGCATGAACCTGCGTAGAAACAACAGGAGTGGCAGGCACCTTCCTTCTGAAGCAGACGTGGAGAAGTATTATATCTATGATGAAAGAAAAACAAAACAAAACCAAACCCAGTTTATTTTCAGAATCTGTTTTAGCATCATGAGTCATTCATTTTCTACTGATTCTCTATCTCTTTACGTGTTGCCAATGGTTTAACAGTGGAACACATGGCACTTTATTTAAGACAGAATTTGCTATTCAAAATCTGTAAAGATTATAGAGTTATTTAATGATGGTTTCTACATGCCATCTAGTTCAGCTTCTTTATTTAACTGGCGAGGAAACTGAGACCTGGAAGTTATGCAAAGAATCAATGACAACACAGTTATTTAGTGGCAGAGCCAGGTTCAGAAACTAACTCTTCCCACTTCTCGTTCTGAATTCATTTGTACATCATAGGTTACTTTGTCTCTTTTTGGAGATCCAAATGTGAGCAAAAAAGGAAAAAAATTCATGTTATTTCTCTTATGTGTATTTGTAGATGTGGTGTAGAGCTGAAAGTTTGTTCTAAATTAAAACACTGCTCTCTCACTCAATGGTTATAAACCAACCTTGAGTTATTCAGCATGCCTTATATAGGATATTTAAATATGTATTTACCCTTCAATATTTTAATATGAAAACATGAGTATTTGAATCATGAGATCTAGGTTCTGGTCCTTCTTAACTCTGCTATCATCAAGTTCTATGATCTTAATTATTTCTTTGGTCCCAAAGCTCCTTTATTCAAAAATGAGGAGGTTGGACTAATTCCCATGGGCCTTCTAACTCTGAAATGTTCTGCTTAAGAACAGGGTCTTCTTTTTTTTTTTTTAAGGTAAAAATGTAAGATTTTAGTTTTTATTTTATTTTTTCCATTACCCTTTATCCCTCTTATACATTCCCCACAGTCACCACACTGTTGTCCATGTCCATCAGTCCTTTTCTCTTTTTTTGCTCCATCCCTCCAACCCCCAAACTTCACCCCCAGAGCTGTCAGCGTGCTGAGTCTCTTTGTTGCTTGTTAGTTCAGCTTGTTCATTAGATTCCACATACAGTGAAATCATATGGTATTTTCATCTTTTAGCAACATTATGCTTTTCTCAACTATTTTTGTTATATGTTAATCTCTTTGACAATGTAATTACAATAGTTTAAATATAATTAGTAATACCACCTTCAAATACAGTTAATTATAATTCAAAAGCCTATGCAACAATAACCTAGTTTTGCTGCCTATTTTTGTTTGTTTTTTTAAGAACCCAGCTGGAAGTGGAAGGAAAAGTATTTTTTAAAAATCTACCTCCTAGGTGGTTTCTGAAAAATATCCTGATTCATTTTCCCAAATCATTCATTCGCTTACTCATCCAACAAGTTGTTACTAAGTGACTTGTCAGATGGCAGATACAGCCTTAATCAGACAGAAGACTTTAAAACAAGATACCTCTAGAGAGGGAGTGACTCTAGGAATTCAAGTGGCAGTGAAGGAGTAGGCAGAAGCAATGAACTGTCTCCTCAAGTATAAGTCAGAATATGCCTTTTCTATTTTTAAAATATTAATTGCTACAAACAACACTTATTTGTAACATGTTTTAAACTCAAAGCAAAACAACAGAATGAACATCCAGATACCTGTTACCCAACTGAGGAACCTGCATACAGGTTATTAGTAATGTCCTACTGATTTGTTCCTCCCGACCCTACGCCTCACCTCTTTTATCCCTTCTGTCCCCTGTAACTGCTATCCTATATTTTGTGTTTATCATTCCTTTGCTTTTTTAAAAGTATATTATATATGTCCCTGTCCCCAAACAACATAGTGCTTTCATTTTGTTTCTGTAAAAATGGTATTTAACAACTCCTGTCTTCTAGGTTATGACTTTTCCATTCAATATTATGTTTTCAAGATTTCATTCAAGTTGTTTTATGTAGCTGTAATTCATTCATTTTCACTACAGAAAAATTCTGCATTGTGTGACCATACTGTAACTGAATATTCCATTCTCTCTACAATAGCATCTTGCTTTCCCCTGGGTTTGTTTCCTGTGTTTGCTATCATGAACAATATGATGAAAATTCTCATACACATCTCCTGTTCCACAGATGCCAACGATTCTCGTAAGTATGTGCCTAGGAGCTGAGAAATATGCGTATGTTCAATTTTTCAGGAGGATGGTAATTTTTATTTTCTCAAAAGTATTATTAGCAATTCATAATCCCACCAGCAACAGGTAGCTCATATTGATCCATATCCTCTTTAGTCATGACAAGTTTTTTTTTTTATTTGGGGGTATAAAATGGCATCTAATTGTGGTATCAATTTGTATTTTTTCTGTTAATGATACTGAGCATTCTTCAAGTTTATTGGCTAACTTGTGTTCCTCTTTTATGAAATGCCTATTCATCTCTTTTGCCCAAATCCTCTTCAACTGTTTACCCTTTACTTAATTTTTTTCATAGAAACTTTTTTTTGGATGCTGATGATTTGGTTTTACCCACTTTGCATTACTAGTTACAGGCAAGTGATGAAATAAAGCAGCAGAAGCAGAAACCAGACAGGAGGCCAGATAGAACTGGAAACAGCAAGCTAAAGTACCAATGTTCTTCTCAGCCATTTTTGTAAATTAATGCACTACAGATACCTGAAAGTATCCAAAATCTAAAATAACATGTAATTGATCCTGTTAGAATATTTTAATATGATGTCAGCCAAGGGTAAATGCTTTGATATGATTTCAGTGCCCTGTAACTGCAATATAGTATAATTTCAGGTATCACTTTTAAACAAATCACAATGTAGAATAGACAGAGCTCTCATTTTGACCCTGACATTTTATATTTTTATTTCATGCTTTGGTTGCCTCCAATTTAGAATGTCAGTTTTACTGTCAAAGGGGTGAGTTTGAATGTATATGCACATGGGTATGAAAACTAAATTTCAAAAGTAAATTATGTAAATCAGAACACCACAGAGACCTGGATTCCAGACTGGCCTAGAGAGGCAGTTGTGCCTCCTTAGACTAGCCATGTCTTTAAGTTGGTTTTCTTACACCTTACATGGAAGTTGTGCTGGGTAAATTCTAAGGATCTTTGAATCATGCTTTTTGGCTTCAAGATCAATGAGGAAAAGTTTTTTCCAGATAGCCCCAGAAGAGTTTTAGGAATCTGAGTGTTACACAAGACTAAACAGTAACAGAATGCTAAATGTCTGAAAAAAATATTAACAAGCAGGGCTATAGCCCTCCTATGGCTTCTCAGGACTCCTAGCAGATCACCTGATAAACAGCGTCATGCAGGAAAAACACCCAAAGCCACATAAGCACCAGGCAGCGTGGCTCAGTTGGTTGGGTGTCCTTCGCAAACTGAAAGGTCGACGGTTCAATTCAAAGTCAAGGCACGCGCCTGGGTTAAAGGTTCTGTCCCCAGTAGGGGCATGTACAGAAGGCACCCAATTGATGTTTCTCTCCCTCCCGTCCCCACTCTCTAAAATAAAAAATAAAAATAAATAAATTTTAAAAGCCACATAAAATCTGAACCACTCTGTATTCTGGCTTTGATTCTTTTATAAGCAATCAGAAAAGAACCAGATCCACACTCACCCATTTACCTTCTACTGAGGTCACCAATTACCTACATACTGTTAAATCAAAAGGCCAGTCAGTTCTTATCTTTCCTGACCTATCTGAAGCACTTGGCTCAGGTCCTGATACACTTTGTTTACCTGGCTTCCAAAGAACAAAGACTTTCCTGGTTTCATCCTATTCCAGTAGCCATTCCTTTTCATCCTTCTTTGCTCTATCTCCTCTTCTCACTAATTACTAAAGTTCAAGCATTTATCCCCTCTCAGCCATCAGCAAATATATTGGCTGTATCTACAAATTATACACAGAATCTGACCCCTTCTCATTACCTACATCAAGACTTTGACCAGAATAGTAATTTGGTCACCTCTCAATTGGATTTCTTCCATAGTTTAGTAACTGGCATCCCAACTTCTATCCTGCCTGATTTCAGTCCTTTCTCATCAAAGCAGCCCGTGGTACTGAAAATCTTAATCATGAAAGGTAACATCTGTACCCAAAATCTCCAACTGGCTCTTCACTTCAAAGTAAATAACAAAATCTTTAAAATAGAAGAACCTACATAATTTGGCCCCTATTATGTTTCACCTCATTCCCTACTGACCTCCTTTGCTATTCCCTATACAAGCTAAGCATACTCCTGCCTCAGAGCATTTATACTTGTTCTCTCTGCCTAGTTTTCCAAGAGACAATTCTATCTCTGCATGTCTCACTCCCTTGCTGTCTTTAAATCTCTGATCAAATATATCCTAGGCTAAGTCTTTCCCATCCACCCTATTTAAAGCTGTAACAAGTCTGCTCCCAGAATCTCTAACCCACTTCCCCGATTAATTTTTCTCCAATGTTACTAACATTCAGTTATTTCACTTCTACTTCTGTTCATCTGTTTCTTCCAACAAAAACATAAAATCCATGATAGCAAGAGCTTTGTTTTATTTGGTGCTACATTTTCAATGTCTAGAAAAAGGTCTGGCACACAGTAATCATTCAGATAAATCTCAGTAATTATTCATCTCAATAAGAGAGAGAATAATTACCCTCTTAGGGTTAAAAATGACAAATCTAGGCTCTGTCTGTAGATAGTGGATGAGTGCCAGCCTGCAAACTGAAAGGCTGCCAGTTCAATTCTCAGTCAGGGCACATGTCTGGGTTGTGGGCCAGGTCCCCAGTTGGGGGCATCCAAGAGGCAACCAATCAATGTTTAATATCAATGTTTCTCTTTCTTACTCCCCCTCTCTAAAAATAAATAAATTTCTAAAAAAATACAATCTGAGTCAACAAAACAAAGTAATCTAAACAATCATGGGACAACAGCTAGATTATTGATGTAAAATATTCATTCCACTATTTCTTCAACAGATAAATGGAAACAATAACTCTGGAGACTTCAGTAGACATTATAGCTAATACTCTCATACACTTAAATAAGTCACTTAATAAACAGCTTCCAAAATTATGTTTTAGACTCTGGTCATCCACAGGGTGACTCAGTTATTTTCCACTGACTGTTGTCATATTCAACAATGATTGGTTTCAAGAGCCACAACACCAACACAAAGGAAAGTATTATAAAAGTGTTCATTCCAAACTGATTCCCAACAAAGAACCAAGCTCTTTATAAATAAATAAAGCCTAAAAGTAAAGGGCAGATATTTTTTAAAGCTTTAAATATTTTGTTTGGAAATAATTTCATACTTACAAAAAAAGTTGTAAATATAAGAATACAAAAATCACTCTTACACCCAAAGTCACCACTTGTTAATGTTATTATTTTATTATTTGTGGTCATGTGCTCTCTCTTGCACTTTCTTTCCATTCACACATACTTTTTTTTTTCCTAAACCAGCTGAGGATAAATTATATATAGTATGGCTCTTTGCTCCTCTGCTTTAATGTATATTTCCAAAGGATAGAGACTGCTTCTTCTGTAACCATAGTACAGGTATCTTCAGTAATATAAATACTGTTAAATATATTAATTTATCACCTATATGCAATTTTTCCCCCAACTGATTATAGTATTTTCGCCCATCTGGTATGGAATCCAGCCAAGGGTCAGATATTATAGTCACTGACTGATTCTTAAACCTCCTTTAATTTGGAACACTCCCATAGCCTTTCTCTGTCACTGTGACACTGGTTTGTTTGTTTTTTTTCCTAAGGAACACAGTCATTCCTCTCCCCTTTAAGTAGAATGTTCCTCATTTTAGAATGTTCTGAAGTTTCTTCATGATTAGATTCAGGTTATACAGACTTGGCCAGAATACTACAAGAATACTAGATAATGTGTCACCTCAGGGTGTCATATCTGGAGTTACATCCTATACATCTGTCCACATTGTTGTTGGATTGTCCATTTTAAAAAAAATTCTTATTTTCTAGCCAAAAAAAAAAAGGTTGATATCCTATGTACCCTGACTGGGCCAGGAATCAGACATTTATTTCTCTGAAGAACTCTGGTTCCTTTGTGTTGGAACAGTATTAGAGACCAAGACCTGGAGGTTAGGTGTGTCCATTGCTCTTTGCTTCTTAGCCTTCATGTTGAACAGAGTTATTAGGAAATGTATACACATATATTCATAAATGTATTTATACATATATGTTCATTCATATATGTATGTATATGTACACATATGACATACAACATGATTTAAAAAAATAATATATTTACACTAAAACCTTTTATTGCAATCCACTCCCATGGGATTTATTTCTGCTTTCCTCCATTCCGTATATGCACGTCCCTTCGTCCTCAAGTCCTGGCTCCAACAACCTCAAAATATTTACTCAATACACAAATGACCTAGAGTTGCTTTGTCCGCATCACAACAACAAAAAAAATCTCTGGTAGAAAGAGTTCAAGATTTGTTTGCAATCCCTGCCTCTTACCTCCACCCAAGATGAGGGTAAATAGTCAAATACTGTGTCAATAAGTTACTTAGATTCACTCCTGCCCTTCAACAGAGATACAGAAAACAATTTAAATACAATCTGGTTCATTTTTTTCAGTTGATTAGGATCTTTCCCATCCTCATCCTTATTTTGAATATGAAACATAACATGCTTTGAAAAGTCAAAACTATATGAAAAGGTATACTTTGGGAAGTGTCTCATTCCCTCTCATAAATCTTTGGTTCCATTACCTTTCACCATCTTTTCCTTTTACAAAGTTAAGCAGATACGCGTTTGTGTTATTTCTCCCCTCCCTTTTTACACAAAACAGAGCACACTGTATATACATGTTTACATAAACCAGCTCAATCCAGACTGGAGGAAGCTCTTCCCAAAGCATTTTATGAGATCAGCATTACCTTATACCTGAACCAGACATAGACATTAAGAGAAAAAAAACAAACAATCCAATATCCTTTGTGAACACAGACATAAAAATTTTAACAAAATATTAGCTAGCCAAATTTTCAATGTTTAAAAGAGATATTACATCATGACCAAGTGGAGTTTATCCTCAAAATATAAGGCTGCCTCAATATTTTAAAAATTGATCAATAATTCACCATTTAATAGACTAAAAAAGAAAAACCATATAATCTCAGCAGCTATCAAAAAGCATGACAAATTCAACAGCTAATCATGATTTTAAAAACTCTTATTAAACTAGGAATAGAATGAAACCTAAACTGATAAATGGCATCTTTCAAATAAACACAGCTAACATCAATATTTAATATCAAAAGACCAAATACTTTGTCTTTAACATTATACTGGAAGTCCTAGCCAGTGCAGAAGGTTATGATTAAAAAAGATACATTACAATAAATATAAAGTCTTTTTTCCAGAGACATGACTGATTTGGAACACCTCACAGAGTCTACAAAAAACCTACTAGATTTTATAATGGAATTTAGCAAGATTGTAGTATACAAAGTTCAATACACAAAAATCAACCATGTTTCTACATGTCAACAATGAAACTCCAAATTTTATATATATAAAATGCCATTTAGAATAGAACCTCAAAAAACATGAAATGCTTTGGGAAAAGTGAACAAACTAAGTGCAGGATTTGTATTCTGAAAACTCCAAAAACATCGGTGAGATAAATTCAAAGATGACCTGAGTAAATGGAGAGATATACCATATTGACAAATTGGAAGACTTGGCAAAACTAAGATGTATGTCAGGTCTCTCCAAATTTATCTATAAATTCAATGCAATCTCAATCAAAACTCCAGTAGACTTTTTATTTTGGAAACTGAAAGGACGATTCTAAAATTTACATGGAAAAGCCAAAACAATTTTGAAACAGAACAAAGCTGGAGGGCTCATGTTATCTCATTTTCACACTTTTTATAAAACTACAGTAATCAAGACAGGATAGGACTGGTGAATACATAGACAGATGTCTATATCAATGGAAAAGATCAGAATCCAGAAACTGATGCACACCTACACAGTCAATTGATTTTTGACAAAATATCAAGCAACTCAATGAGAAAGGAAAAAATTTTCACCAAATGGTGCTAGAACAATTGGACACCAACATGCAAACAAAACAAAAGGACCTCAAACAACCCATACATCATATTACATGCAAAATTTAACTCAACAAGGATCACAGACTTGTATGTAAAACCTAAAACTATGAAAATTCAAGAGGGAAATGTGTGAAATCATTGTGACTTTGGTTTAGCCAAAGAATTCTCTGATAGGATACATAGTACAAACCATAAATGGAAAAACTGACAAACTATTTCATCGAAATTACCTTCTGCTCTTCAAGACATTGTTTTGAAAATGGGAAAAAGCCACAAAGTTAAAGTATTTGTAAAACACATACCAGACAAAAGTCTGTTATATCCAACATATATAAAGAATTCTTATAACTCAATAGTAATAAAACTAGCAATCTAATTTTAAAAAGAGCAATAGATGTTAACACTTAAAAAAAGATATAGGTAACAAATGAAGCACATAAAAAGATATTTAGTATGGTTAATTATTCATGAAAAGCAAATTAAAGCCATGTTGAATAATGCTGCTATGAACATTAGCCTTTAATGGATAAGCGCTTTCACACTTTTCTTAGGTATATATACCTAAGAATGAAATTTATAGTTCATAAGGGGTAATTTTAACTTATAAGAAACTTAAGAGCAGGTTGCTAACGAGGCTGTATCTTTTCACCAGCAACATATGAGAGGGAACTTCCAGTTGTTCCCTATCCTCACAAAATTTAACATTGCCAGACTTTATCTTAAGACATTCTAGTAGGTGTGTGGTGGCATCACTTTTATGGTTTTAATTTTCATTTTCCCTGATGACTAGTGACGTTGAACATCTTTCTATGTATTTGTATCTTTCTATGTTAGTGTATTGGCCATTCATATATCCTTGGTAAAATGTCTGTGCAACTTTTTTGTTCATTTTCTGACAGGGTCAGCTGTCTCATTATAAAATTGGGAGAGTTCTTCAGATGTTCTGGTTCCAATCCTTTGCCAGATATATGTTTTCTAAATACTTTTCCTAGCCTGTGGCTAGTCTTTTCATTTTCTTAATGGTGCAGCATATTCATTCTGAGAAACTCACTGAGCTGTACACTTACAACCTGTTCACTTTATGTATATGTTTAAAGGAACTGGTTTATTTTACCACAGTTATCCAAGTAGATCTGATAACTATACGCATCACTCACCCGCCCTGTCCCTGAGAGGGGGGTCAGCGCCCGTCAGCATGTATTAGGGAATCGGTTTATTTTAAAAAGAAATAACGGATTGACATTTGGAGGGTGACAAAATCATTATCAACCAGTAAATAGCCTAAAGATGATGAGATCTGGCCTGCACATACTAAGAACTGGAAAATATGTCTTTATACTCCTAGTTATAAGCTCTTCATAGTATTGGGTCCCTTTCTGGTGCCTAGACATGAAACTTAAAATTAGCAAGGGAAAGAATAACATGTTAAAGGCCTCCCTCCTGCAAGTCTGTATTGCAATTTGACCTCTGAATTACAGGCATTTCAGATTAAGATATATTATACTTTTTGTTAATTACAGAGCAAGTTTTAAATAAAAAATTTTAGGTTGATATAAAAGGCAGGTTCAACCTAAATGTAATTACATGAAAAACTAACATATGCAATGACTTTCAATAAGCATCTGATTGTCAAATACATACAGTAAGACATAAAAATAAAAACCACTACATATGCTTTTGCTGACACCACAGAAAGCTTTATATAGTCGATTGGCCAAAAAATCCATTTAGTTTTTTCCATAAAATAAAACATACCTTTTTCATTTTCGCCAATAACTTTATTGATTTGGATATTTTGACTATGTTGGCTGTCTCCCGCTATTGGCTTCTAGTGGGTAGAGGCCAGGGGTGCTGTTAAACAACTTCCAATGCATAAGACAGCCCACAGCAAAAAATTATTTGGACAAAATGTCAAAAATTCCAAGAAACTTCACAAAGCACTACTGACACATTCCATTAGTCACAGCACCTTCTCCATACGCTGCCCTAATCTTTTTTTGCATTTCAGTTTTTACCTTTCTTGAAATTAAGCATGATATGCTGAAAATGTTGTGTCTCTTCTTTCATCTTCAATATTAAAATGGCTGCACAAAAATTCACCAATTTTGATTAATTTTTTTAAATGCACGCTGGTAAGACGGCTGTCACCAAACAATCTAACAAAATTGTTTTGAATGAAGTTAAAGACAACTAAGCACTACTAGAGCTATGGTATGGAAAAAACTAAATGTTTTGGCAAAATCAATATATAAGTATTGCTTATTAATCCTTTCATTCAGAAATTCTCTCTCCTAACTTTTTATAAGAAGCAAAAATCACATGCTGGCCTTTTTCATATTAATGAAGTACATACTTAGTAGAATATGAAATATCGAACAGAACACATTTTTTGAAGTCAAACAATAAAAGTTGCTCTCCACAATACCAATTCTTATTTTTCCTTAACTCATGCCCCAAAGATAATCCTTGTTTACAGTCTGGTATTGATGGGGGAACTCAAGAGTCAGAAAATTTTAGTTTAAGGTAATAGTTAATAAGCTTAGTAGTTAACACATATAAAAAGCTAGTATTACAGAAATTGCAGGTATGGCCCACCCTGGCTCCAGGAGACCACAAGCCACTGATCTTTGTGCTCCAGAAGAGACCATAAGCGATCAAGGTGGTATACAAGCCATTGTGTTCCAGGGAGAGACAGTCCACAGCTCAGGATAAAGAAAATGACCAGTCAGCAGATGAAAGGATGTTAGGGAAACTGCTGGACTGCAGCTTTTATCTGATTAACCTCTTTCCTGAAATCCCTTACCTACGCTTTTGCCCACTTATAAAAAAGGCTAGCTTGAAAGGAAATGTGAGATGGTCTTTTAGGTACAAACTCACCTTGTGGGCCATCTGAATAAAGTGCCCATAAGGATTCAATACGTCTCTGCTTATCGGGTCTGGTAGGTGACAGGGGGCATGAACGCCGGCTTTTCCAGTTTCAGTGCACAGCTTTTCAGACATTTTCTATCCTAAGTGTATACGTATGTGCATATGAATATAAATATGCCTTCACAAATACAGCATATATGGCATTTTAGAACTCTTTAAACCAAAATTTTGAAAATATTTAAATGGGCCTTTACAGTTGAGGAACTATAGAACATGAAATCAAAAAAAGGAAAAGAGCTGAGTTAGATAAGAAAAAAAGTAAGTTAAAATTTAAAATATAGTTGTTGAATGTGGCTTTAAATCATGCCTAAGTTTGGGAATGTATAAAATGTAATATTAATTTGCAGTAGGCACTTGTTGGGGTGGTAGAGAGCCTACAATCCCCCCCCTTTTTTTTTGTAGCATGAAAGATCAGAGGATAAATGATATGGAGATTTACAGAATGGCTATCTGAATGAATCTCACAGCCTGGCAATGGCTAAAAAATTCCTCTTACGTGATCACCAGAATCCTGCCACTGCCAAAGCAAGCAAATCAAAGTATAAAGCTTCCTAATGATCAGGTGGACAAGATGACCCACATCACAAATCAAGTCAGGCTTCTCCAGCCAACCTGGTCCTTGCTTAGTAGGTTCATGAAAACAACCAAGTGGCAGGTGAAGCAGTTATGCAAGGGATCAACTGCATGGACTTATTACGACTGACCTCAATGACACTATTGCTGAGAACCCAACTGCCTGAGTCCCCTCTGAGCACTACCTGTTGGTGAATTACAGCGAGCTCTTTTGCATTACAGAAATGGTGATGACTGGTCCTCACAATACACACCAATTCTGAATTTGCCTCTGCTGGCATCACTACACAAAAGTAAGTTGGGGTACCGTCCTGCAGGATATAAAATAGGTTCTGAACCACTAACCAATATTCAATGCCTCCCATCTCCAGGATACACTGGATGTGGGAATTAAACAATGATAGCGTTTTGCTTCTTGTTTCAAGAATTCTTGTCTCAAGAACTCTGGAATCTGCTGATCCAGCAGTTTTAGTTCCCAAGGGAAAAGTACTTACAGCAAGAGATAAAATAACTGTTCTCATTATGTTGAAAGCTGAGCTTATAGTGTTCAGCTTGATTTCCTCACAACAGTAGAAAAATAAGCAAAAATAAAGGCTACAGAATTGGGTGACTGTTCCTGCCTACCAAGGAAAAGAGAGGTTGCTACTATACCTTTGGTGGGGGCCAGGGCTGAAAGACCATGAGAAGAATGCAGGGGATTCCCAGAGTACTTTCTGGTGGTACTGCACAGAGTGTGAAAGTTGGTGGCAGACCATCACAATTCTAAACAGTTGGAACTACCAGGCCAGACCCTTTCAGGAAGGAAGGACTGGCTCAGCTTGTTCAGAAGAGAACCTAATGAGCCAAGGTACTTGATGAGCAGAAGGTAAGAGAAATACAAAATCTGAAGGGAAACAGATTAGGGTCTGTGCACTGATGCAAAACTATATATTGTAGCCACCATTTATTTCCTTACTAGTCACTGGTGTGCAGTAAGTACCCCTCCCCAATCTTTCTCTTTAAATAATTTCATTTCCTTTTCCTTTACCCTAATCATGCAGATGGCAAGTCGGCAGGAATTAAATTTAGGTTGTAAAATATCAAGAATCACAGTAGAATGAAGGGCAGCATATCACCCAGAATCAGTAGCCCTATGGCGCTGCCTCTTAGCTGGTACCTCAGCTTGCATTTAGATTATTCTCCTAGTAGCAAACGTGCACAGATGGGGTAGCAGGGTTATCTCTACCTTTATATAAGTAGGGAGAAAAGCGGGGGAAAAAGAGAAAGTGAAAGGGATGGTTAAATTATAAAGGGTGGGGTCATCTAGACACCTCCTACGAGCAATCAAGCTTTGATTTCCTCTTCTTTGGGGATGGTCCCCAACACGCAGGGGTAGATGCCTAGGGCTATCACTATACATCAAGACCCTGGGTGCCCTGGCTCTGGGAGACAGATACCTGACCCAAACAGGGCTAATCTCATCCTTTCTTGTTGGAATACAAAAATTGAAAAGGCAAGGCAGAGACTAAATCTTTAGAGCACAGTCACATTTATGGCAGGGGTGTCTAGAAAGAAGGTATAAAAACTCCTGCTGATGAGATTCCTAGAGCTCCTCTGGTTTCTTCTGTGCAGGCCCAACTTGTTCACTTCATCATTCAATTTCCAGTATGGGTTTCATAAATGCCTGTTGTCACCCCTTATGGTAGTAAATTGATGCTCACTAGCATAAAGGGTGACAACCCCAAAAGTGCTAATAAGTTAAAGAAAAGGTGTAGAAGGTTCTCATTTTAATGTCAAATTATCATATTCATACATTTTTGGTGCTCCCTCTTACCCTACTCAAAAACTAAACTCTTAACACAGTGTGCTATTGCCTTCAGAATTGTGACATTAGAACCCTCATGCCTAACATGCTTTTTTACATCCTCCTATTCTGCAAGAAAGCATATTTACTCTGAGGCTTCAGTTTGTTCATTTTAGCAGCAGTTCAGCAGCAGCTTCCTGTTAAGACATCATTATGAAGCATCAGCAATTCTCTACATCTCGTGATGCCCCACCAGTGCCAATACGGCAAACTAAATGATTACTGATTAACAATGGAAATGAATTTCCTCCTTAAAAAACACTCCATAGTATATAAAAGAACGGTAAGCCCAGACTGTTTCTGCTCTCTATGTGCCTTGCTTCTTCTATCACTCAAATTCTGGATCACCACTACAGATTTATGACACGAGATACTTAAGTAGTTTCAGGCCCAACCTTTAATTCTAGGTCAAGTTATCATTAACATATATTCACCCAGCCTTTATGGCCAAGTTAGATGACTAGAATTCCTAGCTTGTTGTCATACCTTCTCTATTCTACTCCTACACTTTCTGCGGTTCCAGCCCTGTTTTTACAAGTAATTATAACTAAATTTCTGTTTTGACACTTTTGGAGGTTCCTAGCCTGGCTCCTGCTTTGTGTCATCCTAGGATTGGGATCCCTGTTTTCAATTACCAGTCCCAATGCCAAGGACTGGTACCTGGCCATTAGTTAGAGCTCAGTAACCAAGTAACCACAAACAAAATTCTCTGCAGGCCATTCAAATAAATATATGTATACATGTATGTACTCATTCATTCTGATTCTCTCCCTCACTCTCAAGATTCCATGTACTTCTCCACCTTGAATCCCATTTACAATAGACTGTGTGAATGGCTCTCTGGCTTTTCTACTCTTGACATGGCTTATGAAAGAGAACCTTTCCTCAACACCGGCAGCATACGGCAGATTGGCTCTAACATGCAGCACTATTTCAAAGTGTGAACTCATTCTAGTCTGTCCTTGTACAATGGTAACCTCTGCCTTACTCTTAAACTTGACTATACTCTGTCATATCACGAATGCAACAAAAACCTTACCAACTATTGAGATGTGGTAAAAGTAAGCAAATTTACAGAATTTAAAAACAAAGGAATTAAACAGATAAACGAAAAATATGTTTTGAATGGTATGAATCGGAAAGTTTGTAAAACAGTAATATTAAAAGAACATATTCATAATATTCCTAGACATGTATGTGGCATTTTTTTTTAATCACCAGGTTATACTGTTAAAAGCAGGAAAAAAGAAAATGACATTTTATTTTGTAAATATATTCTATTATAGCATATAGAAACAACCATCTAATCCCCAAGAGTTCTAGCTGTAATTTCTTGACACAAAACAAATACATTACCAAGCAGTAAAACAGTGTCTATACGTACTCATACAAATTAGTATCTTTTGATCAATGCTGAATTGTTTATGAAACTTAATTAAATTTCTAATTCCACTTAGTGCCAAAAATGGGATTCCTATCACCTTCTCCATAATCTAGCTTTATTATTAATACTACCCCCTTATAAAAGTTGTCCCTTTCCTGGATTTCTCTACCTTGATTCCCAACAATCAAGCCACAAATGGGATCATCGTGATTTTAAGTAAAAACTGCAAAGCAGTCCAAGATTACAGGGAAAAGGGATGTGTTTACCTCAGGCTCCTTAGAAGCCAAAGATCTACAGTAAGAACAAGTACAATGGATATTAAGGAACTCCAAATACTGGGGCTATGAAGGAAGCCAATGAAGTCTCAAACAATATCACTACCATATTACTGAATATCTGTTCATAAGTTAAACTAGCTCTTTGAAAGGGGGATTAGTATCTTATCATCTCAATATTTCAACACACAAAGCAGTTAATAGAAATCGTGTTGAATGAAAAAAAAAAAAAACAAAGGATTCAGATGGTTAATAAAGGAGTGTCAACTGTATTCAGCTCATACTGCAATACAGCTACCGTGGAATGATGACTGCCAGGGAGGACCTTACTCAAAGAAAACCAAATGATTCAGAAATCAAAGGCATTTTTGTACACCAGCAATGAAATAGAAGAAGAAATCAGAAAAAAAATACCATTCGATATAGCAAGAAGAAAAATAAAGTACCTAGGAATAAATTTAAACAAAGACGCAAAAGACCTGTATGCAGAAAACTATACAACATTGAAGAAAGAAATTAAGGAAGACACAAATAAATGGAAGCATTTACAGTGCTCATGGATTGGAAGGATTACTATCATCAAAATGTCCATACTACCCAAAGCAATTTATAGATTCAACGCAATCCCTATTAAGATACCAATGACATATTTCACAGAAATAGAACAGACATTTCAAAAATATATAAGGAACTATAAACGACCCCGAATAGCTGCAGCAATTCTGAGAAAGAAAAACAAAGTAGGAGGGATCACAATACCGGACATCAAACTATACTACAAAGCCACTATACTCAAAACAATCTGGTACTGGCACAAGAACAGACCCATAGACCAGTGGAACAGAATAGAAAGCCCAGAAATCAGCCCAGGTCTCTATGGGCATCTAATATTCGACAAAGGGGGCAGAAGCATAAAATGGAGGAATAATAGCCTCTTCAACAAAGGGTGTTGGGAGAGCTGGACAGCTACATGCAAACAATTGAAATTGGATCATCAGCTGACACCATACACAAAAATAAACTCAAGATGGATAAAAGACTTAAATATAAGTCGCAACACCATCAAAGTCCTAGAGGAGAACATTGGCAGGAAACTCTCAGATATCTCACGCAGCAACTTTTTCCACTGATATGTCTCCTAAAGCAAGGGACATAAAGGAAAAAATAAACAAGTGGGACCTCATCAAAATAAGAAGCTTCTGCACAGCTAAAGAAAACATCAGCAAAATGAAAAGGGAGCCAACCGTATGGGAATATATATTCACTAATGATACACCAGATAGAGGTTTGAGCTCCAAGATATATAAAGAACTCACTCGACTCCACTCCAAGAAGACAAATGATCCAATCAAAAAATGGGCAAAGGACCTGGGCAGACGCTTTTCCAAGGAAGAGATACAGAAGGCCCAGAGACATTTGAAAGGATGCTCGGCATCACTAGCCAACAGAGAAATGCAGATCAAAACCACCATGAGGTACCACGTCACACCGGTCAGAATGGCCATCATAAACAGATCCACAAACAACAGGTGCTGGCGAGGCTGTGGAGAAAAGGGAACCCTAGTACTCTGTTGGTGGGAATGCAGACTGGTGCAGCCATTGTGGAAAGCAGTGTGGAATTTCCTCAAAAAGCTGAAAATGGAACTGCCTTTTGATCCAGTGATTCCCCTGCTGGGCCTATACCCTAAGAATCCCAAAACGCCAATTCAAAAGAACCTATGCACCCCAATGTTCATAGCAGCACAATTTACAATGGCCAAGTTTTGGAAGCAACCTAAATGCCTATCAGTAGATGACTGGATCAAAAAATTATGGTACATTTACACAATGGAATACTACGCAGCAGAAAGAAAGAAAGAACTAAACTAAACTTCGCGACAGCATGGATGGAACTAGAGAGCATTATGCTAAGCGAAATAAGCCAGGGGGCGAAAGACAAATACCATATGATCTCACCTGTAAGTGGAACCTAACCAACAATACAAAGATGCAAGGAAAATAAGACCAGCAACACTGAAGGGAAAAGAAACCAACAGAGACGAGAGGGAAGGAGGGAGTGGGGGCGGGGGAAAAGGAAGGGAAGGGTAAAGTCAAGGAACATATAGCAAGGACTCATGGACAAAATCAAAGGGGAAGAGTTGAGGGAGGGGACAAGGGAAAGTGGTGGGGGGTAGGCAGAGACAAATGTATTTGAAAAAATAAATTAATTAATTTAAAAAGAAAAAGAAAACCAAGTGAGTTCTAAGTCCCCTTTTCCAAAGATAACTCTGAATAATAAGCATAATGCAAAATGGATCTCATACCATGGATTAATTTCATGTGCTTTTACCTTTTCATCAGGCAATTATGTTCCTCAAGTCTAATTTTACATTACTATAGGTCTTTCCTTAATCTAACACTATGTTTAATATTTAATTTTCAAAAATCCATTTCACTACTTGTTTATTTTGGTATGACTTTTCTATTTCAGGCATCTAGGAATGAGTTATAGCCACTGTATTTAGTTTCTAAACTGCTGTTCATGGAGATGTTATAGTGACTTGAATGCTCATGAAGGAAATAGATTGGATGGGAAAACTCCAATAAGCCACGGCAACTGTTTACTAGTCACTTTGCCATCTTTAAAGTTTTTAATAAAAATAAGACTTTTTACTGATCTGTTAATGATAACAGATGATAAAATGCAAAAGTCTGACTCAAACCCTGTGTATAATACCACTGCTACTTAGGCAAAAAATTTTAAAAATACCAAAATCAATGCAACCTACATGCTATGTAAGAGCATTTCTAACTTTAACAAAACTGAAGAAAGCACACACAGGTATGATTAGTATCTATAAGCTTAACACCACCAAAGTAACCATTAGGTGTAGGAATGCAACCAATCTTCCATTAAAATAGTGCTTGCTGAACAGAACTGCACTGGACTGGAACAATGCTTTGTCAGACGACATTCGGATATGCCAAACACTATGAGCTCTTCAACTCTGCATTACAGAGGATGTCAACAAGCAGAGTAGAAAGAAAAAAGGCTAGAATATGAGGGTCTTTATAAAGATCTTTCAATATTGTCACTCAGCAGTCAAAAGTGGCCCATTTTTTATGAAAGTATTAGGTTGAGGAAATTCAAAGCACATGAAAATTCATAAAGAGGAAAAAAAAGAATATACTTTCTAAAAAAATACGATGCTCTTCTCCAGGCTATGAACCGAGATCACTAGTACTGTCATCTCACCAAGGCTATTCAGCATATTTCCCCTGCCCTGCCCCAGCCACACAAGTGCATGTCAGGTGTAATGGTGGCCTTAGTGGCTTTTCAGCAGCTGCCATGTCTTTTCTGGCTTCCTCACCCCCTCCTTAAAGTGTAAACACCTAAGCCAACTCCTATGGTGGTTATGTAACCTACCACAGGCTGGGAATCACTGAACTTATTTATTTACTCTAGTGACTCAGATTTAAATCTAGGTCTCTGTGGAAAGGAGGTGGAGAACACAAACACATGTCATGACACCATTTTTCATTAATACTTATTGTATAACTAAAATTAAATCAAGACTGTCTGCCTTTTATATAGGTTTGATGCAGAAATCAGCTTTCAAAAATGCCTCAGGTTTTACTAGGCACAGGTCAGCCTCTGCTACACTAAATGACGCAAAGCAGAACAATCCCCCTTTAAAGAGAACTCTCATTTCCTCTCCCTCTTTCTCTCCTTCCCCACTATTTTGTTTCACTCCTGTTGTCCTTTTCTTTTTTCTCCAACCTCTTCTTTAAGCCGCCTCCAACAGCTACCTCTTAGCAATGCTGAGCTTGGCAAAGTCAAGATAACTTTTTCAAGGATATTTCCCTTAGAGATAGTAGAAAGACTTTAAATATCAGAACTCCAGAAATAATGAAACAGCAATAAATTAGTGGCAAATAAAATGCAATCTATAAAGCACATCTGTCTTTGATCCAACAGACCAAATTATCTTTAAAAAGAATACATGCTAGAGAAGTCATATTAAGTACAATTTTCATGATGACCTAGTTGTTAAATGCTTAAGAAACAAAAGTAAGGTTTTCATATTACAAGCATGGTCTTCTCTAAGTGTTTTACTTTATTTCTAATCCTCAACTTTTTTTAAATTTCTAATGTATTGATTTCAGAGAGAGAGGAAGGAGAAAGAGGGAGAAGGCAACTAAGGGAGGGAGGGGGAGAGAGAAAAAGAAACTGATGTTGTTCCACTTATTTATGCATTCATGGGTTGACACTCGCATGTGCACCAACAGGGGATCGAACCTACAACCTTGACATATTGTGGGGACATTCTGACCAACTTAGCTACCTGGCCAGGGCCCTAATCTTTATCTTTATTATTTAAATAATAAATTCAGACAAACATTTTTTCCATCTGAATTATTGATGGTGAAATCTACTGATTTTATAATTTTCTATAATTCTGATACAAGTAAATTTCAGTTTTCACCAAAAAAATTCTATAAATACCCCTGATATTCAGATCAAACACCTTAGGCTTCCCCTAATCATTTCAACTAAAACTATTTTTCTACTTGCTAAGTGTCCACAGAACTTTGGTACATTTGAGACAGACTAATGTTAAATTATTTATACATCTATTTTATCTCCACTATATTATGAAGTTATTGAGAGCAGAACTATCCATGTAGTTCCCATAGTACCCAGTATAGCACACAATAAAAGATTTCATAAATATTTAGGAAAAAGCTTTTAGAATGATTAATACATATTACAGCATCATTTTAGAGTATATTTACAGTGTATCATCATTTTGGGTAATAAGAACTAGGTTCCTAAGAGCAAGTTTAATCCCTTATACTTGATATACTTTAGTCACTAGTCATTACATAAATAAATCAAGTGAAATAAAAATTATTAGCCAATCAATACACAATGACTTTTTGAAAAACTGACACAGAGTTTAATTCATACTTGTTCACTTAACTATAACATTTATCATCTAGATCACCTAATACTGTGTTTTAATGAGCAATGTGCTACAGGGAAAGAACTTGGGCTTCAGAATCAGAAAGACCCAGGCTTTAAACAAGGCAATCTGATCATTAATTAACTGAGGGTTTTCTAGGGTGAAGAGAATAAAGAAATATAATAAAACATGTATCATCATTCTTTCACTTGATAATGAGTAGTTTTAGAATTCCTAGGGGTGACAGTAAACATCGTCTCATGACGTACAGAATTTTCTGACAACATGCTTATTACTTAAGTACATTCCTTCACTCAATGTTGAATGAAGGCCAATTATATGCTTATTTCTATGTGTTAGAGAATAAAATTTGTTGAAATACATTATATAACACGTGATGATGTTCTATAGCTGTTTATTCAACTACACTATAAACACACCTTATACTTTTCCAGTATGTCCTCTTTAATCAACACAGTAATAAGAGGTACTTAATAAATCTCTTGACTAATTGCCCAATACTTTTTCTTTATATTCTGTTACACGCAAAAAAATAAAAGGTCCCAGTAAGCAATGATTAAATACATAAGTCCAACAAAGAGGAATTTAGAAAATGCCATGTAATTGCAATTTTAAATGACTAAGGCTGTGAGTGAGCTAACTGCTAGAAAATAATCAGCCATTTGCCTGGTTTTCTGCCATCGTTTTCATAGAAAATGCAGGGAAGAGACATAGATTGGTGTGCTGCCTACAGAAACAAGGCATGGAATCTGAATTTGTACATCCTAACCTCTTCCCTCTAAGACTAAAAATACCATTCTTGTATTTGTCAACATTTTTTTATTTATTTATTTTTAAAGATTTTATTTATTTTTAGAGAGGGGAAGGGAGGGAGAAAAAGGGAGAAAAACATCAATGTGTGGTTGCCTCCTGCATACCCTCCACTGAGGACCTGGCCTGTAACCCAGGCATGTGCCCTGACTGGGAATAGAACCAGCGACCCTTTGGTTCACGGGCTGGCACTCAATCCACTGAGCCACACCAGTCACTGCTCATCATTTTTTAAAAAATGAGCAAGATCATTATGGTTTTAGCAAGGAAATACAAGTCAGTACTGTACTACAGTTATGTAAGATGTTACTACTGAGTGAAGGGTGATGGTTGAAGGTTACATCAGACTCTACTAGTAATTTTTGCAACTTCCTGAGTTTATAATCACTTCAAAATTTAAATATATATCAGTAAGGTAATGCAGTTTGAATAAATGTTAGAGAAATTAAAACAAGTAAGCTGCTTTCCTAAACACAAACACTCAAAAATGTACTATGCGATTTAGATATCTTGAGGAAATACTTGTGGGATTCTTTTTAAAGTGTTGATCCTATTCACAATAATTAATTACCTTCTAAGTTATGCAATTTATAAAGCAAAATTTATGCATGTGAATGTAAGGCAATAAGCCCACAGGGTTCTCCACAAATAAACACATTAGTTGCCCTCCACTAAAGAAAATAGCAGTTAATACAAAATAATTTTGGCATGACTTTTAATATCAGATAATGGCTATGTGACAGATTCCTATTCTTCTTAGGCTAATAGCAAATTAATTGACCTCTTTTAAATCCATACTGGCTGGAGAACAGAGGGAAACAAGCTAGGAATAAACATCATACTAGCGAAGGAAGCTAGGCCTTGTATTTTAAACTGTAGCGAATTCATCAAGTGTTGAAGACATACCTACTACACCTGTCAAAAATCACCCTCTAACATGATCCCTCTTCCAAATTAAGTACCACAGGCTTAAGAAACGGAGGAAAGCTAAAGGAATTAGTGTCAGAATACAATAATAACTATTCTAAGGATCCTGATGTGGAAAGGACTGCCAACAGATGAAGAACCAGAGGCCAGACAGGATAGGTGACCTGCTCATAGTAACAAAACTCTCTAGCAGCAGACATACAAAAATTCAAATTGGGTCTCTGAAAGTGTCCTTATAAATAGGCACTTATCTTTTATAAGTAGTACTAATGAATACCTTAAAGAAATTAGGCCATACTCACAAGAATCAAACAACCATACTTAGTTTATTTGTTTTCAGTCAGTAGTTTTCTAAACCCCCAAATATAATTATAGTACTTTAAATTCACTGAGGCCTCACACATATCTAGTTGATTTAAAGTTACTGATCTAAGCTTACAGCCTCACCAAAATGCATAATTACAGTACCTCTCTACATAGGGATTCAGTTTTCCCAAGGCTTAGGCATATCTGCTAAAGGGTCAGTATAATGATAGAAAGAGTTGGCACAGTACACTCTCAAGTCTCAAGCTTGATGACCACCATGCTCTTTTGTGGACTATCACAAAACAATAATATATTAAACTTAAAATAACTAGATGTACTAATATTGTGCCAAGTCATTTAATAATTAATATACTATATACAAATAGAAATTGACAAAAATTTTTAAAACTTTATGGAAGCAAACTCAAACCCAAGTCATTAATAATTTTCCTTGACTTAAAAAAAAAAAAACCTATGTGGGAATTTAATAGTAAGACTACTCTATTAGGGAAATAAAACCAAGAACCTACTCACACATAACCATTAAAAAACAAAAAATAAACAAACAAACAAAAAAAACCCTAAACTGAAAACAAAGCAAAAACTCAGCACTTAGTGAAATTACAGTGTAATTGGTCAAAATACAATAGTACACACATTAAGTGGGCTAAGATATACAAAGTATTTCATATAGTAAAAAAATATCACTAGGCTTTCACAATGGATTACAACACTATGGAAGATCAATAATCCAATATTTATTTATGTATTATACACAAGACAATCTATTGCACATAGTGATTTTTGGTTGACCCAGAATGGAAGAAAATGGCTCATATAACTGACAGACATTACCTTAAATGTCTTGCCTCGAGTCTTACAGCTTCTGCAGATACAATACTTAAGGATCTCCCAATGTCCTTCTCCAGTAGGCTCAAAGCCATTAGGATCTCCCAATGTCCATCCCCTGTACGGGTTAGACAGGTCATGGAAGCCTGAGATGTAAGGACTGCGGGAGTTGGAGTTATAGGCAACAGTTGTGGGCTTAAGTGGATACCTAGAATTCCGAGGTTCAACGGTGTGTGCTAGAGTCTGACACTCACGAAGATTTGGTGGTGAACACCAAAAACACTCCAAAGGCCTATACCAGAAGTCAGGTAAATAAATCAACTATAACTGCTTGTTCAGTCAAATGAAACACACTAAGAAAATACTGCTGACTTTATTTCTGGTACTAGACTTTTCACACTATGCAGGGCTCCTACTGAGTTGTTTATAGAAATGATATTCTAGACCTACCTATCCAGTGTCTCGTTTATTAATGATTGAGGCTAATAAAGTAATCTCAATAAATTCCCACCAGTGAAAGGAAAACATGACTATAAATAAACCCTATCTATTTAGCTTGGAGAGAAGTTATCTACATTTATTACTACATTTGTTTACAAAGAATAAATGAATGAATTTCCTACGTATTTGGCATTTCTTGAGCATCCAATCAGAGGAAGGATAAGGCCATTAGGGAAACATGTTAAGGGATTTGGGAGAAGCTTGCCCATGTTTAAGGGAAGTACAAGAAATAGCAGAGGCTGGCACAAAGATGTGCATTCAATCATTGACTAGGCATTTACTGAGCACCTATTACACATGGTTCATTGCCCTGGCATTACATATACACTAGGCAGCAAAACAGAATACACATCCATATGAGCCAGTAGTCATTACACAACAGTGCTGGGTTATTGCCTACCCAGTTTTCAATGATTAATCCCATTTTTAGCAACTCCATAATTCAACAGACATTAATTCAATGAAATAGGAATTCAGAGGTTAAAAATAAAATCTTGGAGTTCAGTCTTGGGAGGGGAGACAAACAAAGCAGCTAGTAAGTACGGTACAACAAAGGGTGCTTAGGGAACACAGCATTATTCCGGGTAGCAGGAAAGGTTCTTGGGCACAAGAGGGCGGCACACTTCAGAAGCTTCAGGTAGGAGATAGGAATGCATCTCTGTCTATGCCCAGGGTAGGCACACTCTAAGCTGAAATTCACCAAATTCAGAAGTCAAAGTCCTTACACTGGACTCCACCATCTGCCAGTGCCTCCACCACCCTGACCTCAGTTTTCACCTCCCTCCAGCTAACCCCTGGCTGTTCTCCCTCTGGCTTCATGGCATCAGCACCTGCCCTTCTCTCAGATGTAAAATTCTCACCCAATCCTCCCATCACCCCATCCTCTAAAATGCTTCAAGACTCTGCTCAAATGTCACCTTAACGGAGAGGTCTTCTCACAGAGCCTTCTAAATGGCAACCCCGCCCACACCTCGGGACCCTAGTACTCCCTTAACTCCCTTACCCAGCCTTGTTTCTCCATGGTACTTATTGGCAACTGACAATATAGACATCTGGTATCTATCCCCCCACTATAATTAAGCTCCTTTACATAACTCCATCACCTAGCACTGTGCAGAGCAGATAGCAGACGCACACAAATCTTTTTTTAAAGAATGAACAAAAGAATGGTTCTCAGGGATGAGACAGGAGACGCTGAAGCCAGGTCATACAGAGCTTTGTATAGACCAAGACCTGATGCTTTAATGGCTCTTTGATAACAACTTAGAATTTATTAAAAGATTTTGAGGAGAGAAAAATGCATATTGGAATACCACAATTTTATATTTTATATTTTTCAAAATTAAAGAAGAAAAAGAAGAGAATTCATTTTGGAAAGAGTGTGAGGGGAACTGATGAGAAACGGTGAGGGTAGAGTTAAAGAGAGCAATTAGAAGACCACTGTAATAATTCATTAGAGAAACACAGGACTTAATAAAAGGCCTTGGAGGAGGAGGGGGTGGAATAAGAGAAATGTTTAGAAGATAAAAGCAATTGGACCTGATCTGATGCTTAACTGTATATGGAAATTGAGGAAGACTAAGGATTAGAAGATGACTGTCTGGCTTTTATATTGTGACAAGGTAGATGATATTTACCCAAATTGAGAAGAGTGGAAGAGAGACGACATTTGGAGGGAAAGATTATGAGCTAAGGTTTGGTCATGCTGAGGTTGACATGCCTGTGGGAACGTCTCAGTGGCTACGTCTAAATTAGCAGTTAAAGATGTGAATCTAGAGCTACGTAATAAAGTTGAAAAAATGCTTTTTAATTTGAGAATCCTAAATTTTTCTTAAAAAAGCAGTATTTACATAGCTTTTTAGAAAACCACATTATAAAAAATGTTAACAGCTAAGTATTGTAATTCCTTTTTAAAAAGCAGTTCTAATAATACGAAAGACAACTGCACAGTAAGAAACATTCTTTTAAGTGCCATGGCCTTCATAGTGAAATCATGACTGATGACCAAGCCAAAAAAGAATTACTTAGCAATGTCTGCCGTAAACTTACTATGTTGGTTCAAATATTGAAAATAAAAATTAAGTAAAAAAGTTAAAGGAGACCAATACATGTATAACAAATGGCTGTAACAGCAATTTTCAACCAGTGTGCCACAAGTATTTTTAAAACATGCAATACCTGACTATTTAGTCAGGGGTGCTGACCTCTTTTCCTTAGATTGTCAAATTAAAAAAAAAAAACAACAACAAACAACAACTAACACAATAGCTGTCCTGTGTGAATGAATCAAAATTTTAACTATATTTTTGTCAAATCAGCAAAAAAATGATTTTTTTGGTGTGTTGCAAAATTTTAGCTTATATGTGCCACGAGATGTAAAAGATTGAAAATCACTGGGCTATCATTTTAGTAACAGAGAATACTAAGTGTTGACAAAGATGCAGAACAACTGAAATTCTTATATCGCTACTGATAGGAATGCAAAATGGTACAGTCATTTTAGAAAACAGTTTGGCTGCACAATATAAAGTTACTGACATTGATAAATATACACTTACAAGACCCAGTAACCTCACTGCTAGGTACAACTCAAAACAACAAAAAAACCCCAGAAACACTGTCCCCTCTACACACGTACCAGTACATAACTGTTTACAGAAGCTTTACTCATAGTTGTCCAATACTGGGATTCAAATGTCCAATTCATAAACAGATGAACAAACTGTGGTACTTCAAAAGAAGAGAATGCTACTCAACAATACAAAGGATCAAACTCAGTGGTGTGCTAGAGTGGGCTGGTATCAGCTGGTGAGAGCCCACTGTTAAATTTATAGGAATTTTGCCAGCTGGTTTAGGTAGCTTAATATAGGCCATGATTAGAGTACTTACAGTGCAATAATTATCAAATGCTACAAATCAGGGGTTTTTTTCCTTTGGAGAGCAAGTTGTTAACAGTATTTATCAGCACACCAACAAACAAGCTTCTGGTACCATGTAACAACTTAATGAATATCAAAAGTATTATGTTAAGTGAAAGAAGCCAGAAAAGATTACATAGTGTATGACTTCATTTATATTATATTCTAGAAAAAACAAAACTATAGGGGCATTAATTGGTTAGTGGCTGCATGGGGGGTGGGATACAAGGAGAGGACTGACTACAAAGCACCATGAGAACTTTTTGGCGTTACGGAAAAGTTTTATATCTTGACTGTGGTGATGACCATCCAACTGTATACATCTGCCAGCACTTTCACTACATGTAAATTATACTTCAATAAACCTGACTACAAAACTATTAAAGGAGCCATTTGTCTCTTATTTATTTTCTGGAAGAAGAATGCATTATACATACACAGGAGGGAATAGAATGTATCAGTGGATTTATCAGGAAGTCAGATTTTAACTCACATAAATAGAAAAAGATTAAAAATGTTGAAAAAAGAAGTGAACTTGTAATCACAGGGAGTATGAATACCAGAGCCTGGATGATCCTGCCAAGGATGCTGTAGAAATGGCCGTACTTTGGGTAAGATTTCAGACTAGAATCATCAAGAGAGGTTTAATCACTAAGGTTTCTTCTTACTTGGAGTCAGTGGTTCTAAAATCCCATGATATTGTGTGTTTGATCATCTCAGATTCACTTTTCAATTTTAGCGAAACATCAATTACTCGTTTTAACATCAAACGCACGCTATAACTGACTCAAAAAGCCTAGTGCAGGCTTCCTTGCTGTTAGGAGTGCAGGCTTTGACTTTAGACAGTCTGGGTTTAAATGTTGGCCCTACCACTCTCTGTAAGACTTTGAATGGGCATCCCTAAAGATTCCTCATCTGTAAAACAGACATTTTTCTAAAGCTTCCATAAGAATGCATGAAAAAAAGTATCTCTGTGCCAAACTGTCAATAACAAACATTTCTTACAAATAATTTAAAAGATAAAAATTCTCAAATCTAATCCTAAGAATTTTAACATTCCAAATATAAAAGATCTATTCTTTAATTATATATCCAGTAGTTCATAATCTTTTGTGGAGAAAGATCTTTTTGAGAATATGATGACTCCAGCGATTACTTGGTTTTTGTTTTGTTTTTTCTTTTGCACTTTATTGCACTTGCAGATGTTGGGTTTTGTGTGCAAGACTCTCCACCAGGAAAAAGACTGTGATGAGCTTTACTATGGTAGTGTGGAACCAAACCCACCGTATCTCTGAGGTATGCCTGTATATGCTATGTTCTGCATACAGATTGAGGATTCAAGGACCTTCTGAAAAACTTGTATAAAATTAAGGATGCATGATGTAAACTCTTAAAATAGCAAAGTTGAGCAGTGTAATTTAAGAATCTTCAAAACAGAGATCCCAACTAATATTGAAATGTGTCATTTATTCTTTTTTTAAAACATATTACAAGACCAGAAAGAACTTGTTTTCTAGTTCATCTCATTTTTTGCTGAAAACTTAAGTTAGAAACAATTGTTCTACATGAACCAATTTCCACTCAGAAAAACTAGTAGAAACATTTCTAGCTGCTTGAGATTGAGTGGTTCCAAGTGTAACATGCCATACTGATGCTCAAAGATTGTAGGTAGAGTTTAAGTCTAATGTATTATGTACTTTTAAATATAAAAAACATACCAAGCTAATTCCTATTCTTAGTGCCCCATGATAAAGTTTTATTTCTCTTTTTCAGCTAGATTTACTTTTTCCTAGACCTTTGCACTAGTATTACATCTAGTTTTTTTATTAACCAACTTATGTTGGTTCTGTTTTATGTTATGTTTGTTATAAAGCCTCATAGTGGAAATTAATTGTTCTCAACCTTCTATCATATAATTCCAACCTGGGAATATACTGCTATCTCAAAAGGTTTTTTTTCTTTAGTTGTTTGGTGTTCAGACTACAATACCCAGCTGGCATTAACCAACTCATGCCATTACCGAACAAGAAATAGTTTTTCCTATGCATTAGCACCATTTTCCCCACAGGAAACAATTTTTCAAGCACGGGAAATCGGGGTAAGGCTGCACATACACAGTCAACATCCTTTCAATCAAGTTTCAACAGATTATTTCAGTGAAAGGGAGACCTAATACTGTAGGTCTCAGAATTCAAGGGTAAAAATCTATGAAATGATGCACCTAAGGATCAAACATTAGCCAGGTGGGCCAAACGCTTTTTGGTCTGAAAGGTCACACCTGCTTTTAAAACCCCACGGTAACCGGGAATGTTTGTGATGCCACCGCATCCCCTGTACAACAGAATAAATAGGAAAACACAGAACACAGGAGCATCTTTGGTTCTTCCCATAAACCAAAGGTTTCCAGGACAAAGTGTGGGAGTAGAGCAGGGCCAGGGAATAAGCCAGGAGAGGCCCGCAACCCTGGAGACAGCGCCCGAGGGATGGAGGCCTCGCCGGGCTGTGCCCCGACGCTAGGGGCTCCGGGAGCGGAGACCCCGCGGGTTCCGCCGAAAGAGCCCAGGCCAGACCTCCCCCGCCCCCCGCCATCCCTGGGCCGCCAGGTTACGCCCCCACTGCTTAGTAGCACCAGTGTTCAGTCCTCTCCTCCCCCACCCCCACCTCCAAAACACCCCAGCATCGATCCCCACCACCAAAGGCGCGTGACCCCGACCCTGACCCGACCGCGACGGCGCCCTCTCCAGGCCGCAGTGGAGGACACAGGCCAGGCCACCAGCCGAGATGGCAGCGGCGCTGGCGACTGGGGGCAGCGCGGTCCCACGGGAGGACGGCAGCTGGGCCACGGCCCGTCTCTAAGGGCAGCGGCCGCAGGGCCGCAAGTGGGCAGCGCCTCAGACCCGTACAAACAAAGCGGCCGCGGCGCGCCGGGCGGGGGCGGGGAGGGGGGGGCAGGGACCCAGGCTGAGGGTACTCACCGAGGGCTGGCAGGCCTGGCCGGCAGCGGGGACCGCCGCGGGCCGGGGTTTCGCACTGAGGGCGCGCTGGCGACGGGGAGGTGGCGGCGAGGGCCGCGTCGCGCCCGCGGCTGGGCGCGGGAGCTCTGCTGCGGAGGACGGGGCTGCGGACCGGGCTTGATTCTGCGGCCGCGAGGTGCGGGAACCGGTCAGCTGGGGCGGGCAGCGGCGCTAGGCGGTCCGGGCAGCGACGCTACAGCCTTTCCCTTCTGTCCGGGCCCCTGTTTCCTCGCGTCCTCCTCCTCGCTGGGTCCCCGCCGCCGCCTCAGCCTCGGCGCTCCTCCGGCTTCTCCTCTCCATCAAGGCCGGGCCGACCCGCAGAAACCATCCCGGAAAGTGAGTGGTTGTTGCCGTTCACCGCAGCTGTTGGTGGCCATCTTTAATCCTCCTCCTCCAGCTTCTGTTTCCCCACCTCCCACTGGCTCCCTGACTGACTGATTCTGGATCCTCCTCTTTCCCCTCTTGCTCCTCCTACTGAGCCAGCCGCAGAAATTGCAGCCGCTCTTCCCTTTTCGCCTCCTGCCTTTCCTTCCTCTTTTCTTAGTTCTTTCCCTTCCCCCTCCTTCCCGCTTTTCCCTCAGTTTGGTCGCTTTCGCCTCCTTTTGCAGGCAGCGGGCACTGGAAGCTCCGAGCTTGAGTTTGGCCTCGGGTTTCGTTCTCGTTCCTCCCACCCTTTCCCATCCTTACGCACACACCCGCTTCCTTCCCCTCGCCCTGTACTCAGTTGCCGCCGGTTCTCTCTCCCAACCCCTCGCCCCCTCCGAGGTCCTCGCCCTCCTCCATTCCAGTCTCTCAAAAGACAGCTGAGAAAGGACAACTGGGTTCTGCTATCCTTAACCCTACACCCGTTTGCTGGATGCTGTCAGACAGCGATGGAAGAACGGCGGACTGCGTTCATTTCACTCTAGCTCGAGTACAAAAGCACTGCCCCCACTAGCTATTTTACTACGCAGTTTTGAAACTCCGCCTGGGATGGTGTCGCGTTTGGCTTCGGTCCATTGATTATTGGACCCAGGAGTTGAAGAGCCTAGTGTCAGATGTAGCGTTCCCTCAGTGACCTTGAGCCGGTCGCCTTAAGATTTGAAGGTTTTTCTTTCGTCCCTGTAAACCTTTGCAGACCCAACAAGCACAGCTTTTAGACCAAATTAGCACGCTTTGGTAAACCTGGGACCAGTAAGTGATCAGTTTGTCCCTGTGTTGTTTGTTTCTAATCAACGCAGTGGGCAATTAGGGGCAGGCTTCAATTCTGACAATGCAGGCAAACTGAGTCAGCAATTATTGAGTGGACTCCTTTAAACAGGCTTAAGAGTGGGGAAGTGGTCATATAGTTCTAATGACAAACTTGTTCTTGCTAACACTGCAATCTTCAGAAACTCGTGAATTTCCTCTAATAAAAGGATGAAGCAAGTTGAACTTGTTTCTTTTTAGACACTGGCTAATTGGATGCATCTGAAAGGATTCACTCTCCGGTTACTTCAGAGTTCAGCACTGCCATACAGGGGATACATGTGAGCACTTTGTGAAGTAAGTGTGTAGAGGGGTTACAGTTTCTGCTTTTTTGGAACAGTGGCTATCAAAAAACAATTTGCTCTTTCAGAATAAGATGACTACCGGTAGATGTGTTCAAAGGTCATTTTCAACAAGCCAAATATGGGAAGAAATATTTTAAAATGTAGTTTTACAAAGATGCAAGGAAAATAAGACCAGCAACACTGAAAGGAAAAGAAACCAACAGAGACAAGAGGGAAGGAGTGAGGGGTGGGCGGGGGAAAAGGAAGAGAAGGGGAAAGTCGAGGAACATGTAGCAAGGACTCATGGACAAAACCAAAGGGGAAGAGTTGAGGGAGGGAAGGAGGGAGGGGGCAAGGGAAAGTGGTGGGGGGTAGGCAGAGACAAATGTATTTGAAAAAATAATTAATTAAAAAAAGAAACATTGATGTGAGAGAGAAACAAAAAAATAAAAATAAAATGTAGTTTTAGATTTTGCTTCACAATGAGTCTTTTTTTAGGCTTAAATCTAAAATTCAGTTATAAATGTGTTTCAAAGCTCTTAAAAAGAATATGTCAAAACAAACCTAAAATGTATTTTAATAAAATATATTAATATACTTTGGGGAGCAGGGACATGGGGTTCTAATCTTTTTCTTTCATCTACACAAAGTACCCTGTTACCCAGTTAGGTTCCAGATCTCACTTGCCATCTTGCAATACCAGTAATATTCTATTTGAAATCAACAACCTGCATTAGCATCTAAAACTTTTAAACCCAAAGAAAGCCTTTGAGACAGCTTTGTATAAAACATTTTGGAATAAATTTTTTTAACAAACAAAGCACCTATATGATATGGGATGTGTGTGTTTTCTTTTTGGTCTTTTAGTGTTTATTCTTTATTTAGATTTTGTGCTTCTCCAGTCAAAATTAACACAAAACTCTTAACTTGTAAGCATGGCCTTATAAAACTGTATATTTGCAGAAAAATAAAAAATATTAGATAACATGAATACAGAGTGAGAAAAATCAGTTGACTTCTTTTAAACACTACAGGACAGACATGCATTTTAAAAGGAGGTTTTCAGTTAAATATGGAGGTTTCAGTAATCTTATTGTGATTTTATTTACACTGAAGAAATGAGTTCTATATTTTAAAATTAACACTGTCAATATTTTTCTGTTGAAAGAAATCTATTGCAATAAAGTTCACGGACAGATTAATATACAAATGCAGCAGTACAAACTGAAAATATTACAAAGGTTTTTCAGTGATATACACAAAAATGTAGCAAGCTTTTTTTCTTTTTTACTAGAGCTATATAAACGTAAGCATGTAATAATGGATAGTTTCCAGAGAAATCAGACCCTTTCCATTTATTTTTGGAGCTCTGTTTCAGATCTGTCATCATTACAGCCCTTACCTTTTTTAGTCTTTGTTGCTGGCTAAGTGTAGTTTCTCTGTCATGTTAGGGTTCAGGTACAAAAAAAGGTCAGACCAGGTTCTCCCGCAACATGATTATTGTTTCACATGTATTCACTCTCAGACAAACTCAAGGTTCTCCATAAAACAAAGGATTGTGTTAACATGGGATAAAGCCTTTGTGCAGAGGCCAGATGGAAAGGGATGGAGGCATGTGCAGGAAACTCCCCTGGGAACAGGGGAGCAAACATGAAGGGCTGTTACAAAGCAGAGCCTGGTCCCTAACTTACACTTCAGGAAAAAGGTGATGATGGAGAATAACAAGAGAATATCTGATAATAAACAAAATCCATATTGGTTTTTAACATGGTTGAAAATTATATGAACATGAATAAGCAAAGAATCACCTTGAAGGAAGATGGAGATAAAACGGTCATGAGGAATATCAAAAAATAAAAGGAAAAAAAATTAAAAATAATAGAAAAGAGCAGTACTGGACAATTGTTAGGATAAATAATATGTATTGACAATTTGTTATTTAAACATTTTTTTAAGACTAAGTAAGAAGTAATTTAAACTTGGGCAGGTAGAATTATCCCAGAAATAAGCATAAGTAAATTATAGAATTTTAAGATTTTAGTACCAGAATACAGATTGCTAAATTATTCTGGAACACAAAAATTAAAAGTTTCAGTCATAATTTTAAATTACATAACTTACTATATTTAAAATACACTGTATATCAATTTTCCCAGGCTATTAGGTACAACAATAGAAATGCCATATTGTTTTTCCTTGTTTGAAAGAGCCAGATGGAAAATAAACTGGGCAAGCAAATGAAAGTCTCTGGGGATCACGGAAACTGAATGACTACAAAAACCATATTCCAGACAAGAATATAGTCTTGGATAAATGTTCAGTTTTAATCTCATACTCTGTTCTTTTTTAAAAAAAAAGATTAATATTTCTGCTCCACATGTTTCTCTTTAGAGGGACTGTCCAAAATATCAAGTGAATAATGACAAGTCATATTTATCTGCACTGATTGAAATTTAGTATCATTTTTCACTCCTCAATTTAGAGAACTCCATATAATTAACTGATGAGCTGTCCTCGAGACAGTGCCATTTAGAGTCATTACTGCACTCTAATTGGGAAGAAATGCTTTTAGAAAGTTCCAATTACAGTCTTTCTTTGTTCTCCTTATAAATACTTTCAAAGGAGGTACCAAAATCTTTTTTGGTTTGGGTTTTGGTTTGGTTTGGTTTTTGGGGGGGATCGGGAGGAGGTTGTAGCTTGGTTATTGTTTTTGTGTTTTTCTTAAGTAAATACAAGATTTTAAAGGTTCTTTAGATTTTGAAGAGTAACATGAAGAGAAAAGGAAACAATACCAATAATATTTGCTTTTGCTTATATAATGATTATAATTTTTTAACACTTCATTATTAATAAATTGTATTTCTAGTTAATGTCTGAAGGACTTCTTGATTTTTTTACATATATTTTGTTAATTTTGCTATGACAGTTGTCCCATTTTTTTTCTCCCCTTTATCCCCCTCTACCCTGCACCACCCCTCCCCGCAGCATCCCCTCCCTGCTTATTTCATGTCCGTGGGTCATACATATAAGTTCTTTGGCTTCTCCATTTCCTGTATTATTATTAACCTCCCTCTGCCTATTTTGTACCTACTATTTATGCTGCTTATTCCCTGGACCTTTCCCCCATTCTTCCCCCTCTTTCTCCCCTCTGATCTTTATTTCTATGATTCTGTTCTGGTTCTAGTTGTTTGCTTAGTTTGTTTTGGGGTTTTTTGTTTGTTTTGGTTTTTTTTTTTAAGTTCAGTTGTTGATAGTTGTGAGTTTGTTGTAATTTTACTGTTCATAGTTTTTGGTCTTCTTTTTCTTAGATAAGTCCCTTTAACATTTTATATAATAAGGGCTCGGTGATGATGAACTCCTCTAACTTGACCTTCTCTGGGAAGCACTTTATCTGCTCTTCCATTCTAAATGAGAGCTCTGCTTGACAGAATAATCTTGGATGTAGGTCTTTGCCTTTCCTGACTTTGAATACTTCTTTCCAGCCCCTTCTTGCCTGCAAGGTTTCTTTTGAGAAATCAGCTGATAGTCTTACGGGAACTCCTTTGTAGGTAACTGTCTCCTTTTCTCTTGCTGCTTTTAAGATTTTCCTCCTTATCTTTAATCTTGGGTAATGTAATTATGATGTGCCTTGGTGTGTGCTTCCTTGGGTCCAACTTCTTTAGGATTATCTGACCATTCTGGATCTCCTGGAAGTCTACTTCCTTGACTGGGGAAATTCTCCAGTATTTTTTTAATAAATTTTCATTTTCTTGCTCTTCCTCTTCTTCTGGCACCCCTATGATTCAGATGTTGGAACATTTATAGTTGTCCCAAATGTTGCTAAGCCTCTCCTCATTTTTTGAATTCTTATTTCTTCATTCTGTTCTGGTTGAATGTTTCTCTCTTCCTTCTGCTCCTAGTCGTTGATTTGAATCCCTGTTTCCTTCCCTTTACTGCTGGTTCCTTGTATATTTTTCTTTATTTCACTTTGTATAGACTTCACTTTTCCCTCCATTTTGCCACCATACTCAACCAATTCAGTGAGAATCCAGATTACCAGTGTTTTGAACTGTCCATCTCATAGGTTGGCTATCTGTTCCTTGCTTAGTTCTATTTTTAGAGCTTTGATCTGTTCTTTCATTTGGGCCATATTTCTTTGTTTCAGCAGGCCTGTTATGTTGGGCAGGGCAGAGTCTTAGGTATTCACCAGGGTGGGGCAACCCAGGTCCCTGGATTATGATGCTGTAGGTGGGGGAGGGGTCCGAGGGAAGAAGGAAACAATGCCGCTTGCTCAACTCTCTGCCAGCTTTCTGTCACTTCCCCTGCTATCCACAAGCAAATTGGGCCCTTCTAGTGCTGATTCCCAGGTGGGTGGGTTCGAGTACGTTCTAGGACCATGCAGGTCTCTCCAACACACTGTCCTGTAAGGCTGGGAGTTTCTCCTGAAGCTGCAACCCCCAGAGATTTTTACAGCCAGAGGTTTTGAGGCTTTCTTTTCCCGCACTGGAACCCAGGAACTCTCTCTTGCTCTCCAGCTGTTCCTCACAGTTTATCTGCACACAAATGTGGCACTTCCCATCTGCCAGTTGCGACCTCGCCCACCCGGTCCTCCACCCACCACCTTGCTGAATGTACTCTCTGCCCGAGCTGCCTGTCTCTGCCCCTCCTACCAGTCTGGATGCGGGTTTCTTTTTTAACTCCTTGGTTGTTGGATTTCTATATAGTTTGATTTCTGGCAGTTCTGGTTATTTTTTGTTTTTAAATTTGTTGTTGTCCTTTTGGTTGTATGAGGAGGGAAAGTGTATCTACCTACACCTCCATCTTGGCTGGAAGTTAAAGATCGACTTCTTGATTTTCAATTTCTTTATATTTCTTTTTGAAGAGTCCAGACCTTTAAAACCAGTATCCTGACAATGTTTTTATAAGTTATAACATTATGCAGACTAGATTTATTCTACCCATCAAAAAGTTTGGGGGAAAAACAAATTCCGATGGCTTATGGTCATCTAGTGTATATTTTGTGGCACACAGAATGAAACCCAGATATCCTAACTCACTTCAGAGTTGAAAGAGTTACTCTTACAGGTGGAAAACTGAAGCCCAATAAAACTTTTAACTATGCCACAGTAGTTTAAATATAATTTAAACATTATTTCCAGTATTGTTCAGCATTGACCTTGCTTGAAAATAAAGTTATAAAACAAAGTAAAATAAGCTAGGCTTTCCTGTTGTTTACAAAAATGAGAACAATTGTTTGCAATAAACCAAGTAAGAAGTAATATGAAAAAAAAATTACTAAGAAAGTTCTAGTTGACCAAAAATTATGAATTTTCTAAATGTAGACCAGTCCCTATTCTATAATATTTATAACTCAAAAAGTATAAAGTTAACTCGCAAAAATACTGTGTTATTTAATAGAGTGAGGCTGAATTCTCAGAGTCCAAGGGCCCCAAAGAAACCACTATTAACTAAATAAAGTAAAACAGTGCCATCTGCTGACTAGAATGTAAAAAGTAGTTTGACACACCTGTGAAAAAAGTTTAAGAAACCACGACTAATTCATGCCATATGTCTTTTAATTATGCTAAAAAAGTGCTATGCTTGGTGATTTAAATTTAAACACTCTTGTACTAACATTCTGGATTATATTCTATACTAGCAAGTAGTTGCTGTTAGTGCTGTTTGAAAGCTAGCCAACAGATATATCTCATCTATCAGTAATACAGTCATATTTGACTAAAACCACATTGCATTTTATGGCTAAAATGTAAATGAGTAAATAAATTTATTGGTATTTTTGGATTTGGTGAATTTTATATAAAGATTTTTTATTAATATATAACCATACTGAAAATAACTTGGAAAATAGAGAATTTTAAAGTTTGATTCTTGACCTAATTATTTCCCTTTGCAAATATTTGAGTGGCTACTATGCCAGAAACTTGATTGCCTGCAGCAGATGTAAATAAAACCTAATGTCTGTCTTTGTGTGGTTCACAGTGAAGGAGATAGATGTAAACCATAAATTATAATGTCTTAAGAACTGTAATAGCAAATATAGAATAGTACATGAGTGCTTCATTCTGCTCTAGTGGGGCACACAAATCATTATCAACAGTTCATATAGATTAAAGCCTAACAAGCATTTGCTCCTATTCTCAATTGCTATAAGTAATCCTTGGACTTACATAAGAACTAGATTTTACAACTTCCTTCCTCAGTGGGGTTTTTGTTCTGTTGCTTTACTTAGAAACCTCAAAAGGTAACATCCATAATGCTTCAGTTTCTCTCATCCCCTGCATCAAATCTATTACCAAGTACTGTTAATTTTAATCCCTGAATAGATCTCAAATATTAACACTCAAATCCATTTTCTCTGGCACTACCCTAGTCTCACCTTCACAACTGCAACAACCTCTTATCTGGTTTACCCACATTCACTTGAACCCCTTCGAATCCATTGTTCCTATTTACAAATTTGCAGGGGCTCTTGGGATCTAGCACAGTTGGTCCACTACATATCTCTCTATGTCAGCTCACATTCTTGCACTTTCTCTGCTGCTGTCAAACTGCCCTGCTTTCAGCTCCCTCTGCCACAGGGTCTTTGCCTTGTCCCTTCATTCTTCACATATCTTACGGTAGTCTTCACTGAACTACCTAAGTCACAAAATTCTACTATGAAAAGCACTCATAGAACCACTCAACCTTCATAGCACTTATCACAGATGCAATTTTATAATTTTCTGTTATTATATAATTTACTTTTATAATTTTAATGAGGACAGTGATTGTTTTGCTTCTTATTGTTCCCATTTTGGCAACACTGCTTTACAAAAATTTTCTAATTCATACAGAAAAGTTTTGAATCAAGCAGTTAAGAACTATTGTAACTTAATGAAGTATACTGATAACAGGGAAGAATATATTAGCTGGGTTATTGATTATTCCAAATGCATACTATTTTTTCATATTGGAACACGAATTTATTATTTTTATTTTCTTTTTTCTTATATGTCACAATAAGATTAGAATACATATTTCTTTAAGACTGCCTACTGTGTGTAATTGTCTCAATCAGAAGGCTTGCTAATTTCTTATTATCTTCAAATCTACAAATCTACAAATAAAGCTAAACATGGAGGTAACTTTTTTCTAGATCTTCTCTGTCACTGAAATGTTTGTGCTTAATTTTTGTTCTTCCTTATTTCCTGCCTTTTCTGCCATCATTTTGTGCCTTTAAAAATCAATTTCTTGTTTTGCTGTACTTTAGAAACTTTCAGCCAGTGGGATGGGGTAAAGGGACACAATAACAAACAAATCAACCAAAAACACAGCCTATAGTTTCTTTGTTTATTTTGAAAAAGTTTTCAATAGCTTGGGCTTCCAGATAGGACTAATAAATAGTGACTATTTCCTCACCTTGTCAAGAAGTTAAATCATTCTGGATTCAAATTGAGGTTATATACAAATAATTACATTATACATACCATACCAAAAATTCATTAAAAAAATAAATCCAAATTTAATGACATACTGTGATGGTTAATTCTATGTGTCAACTTGACTGGACCACAGGGTATACAGATAGTTGGTTAAACATTGTTCTTGGTGTGTTGGTGTGACTGTTTCTGGGTGATATTAACATTTGAAATTGGTAGACTGAGTTAAGCAGATTGCTTTCCCCAATGTGTGTGAGTCTCACCCAGTATGTTGAAGGCCTGAATAGGACAAAAAGGCAGGGTAAGGGAGATTTTGCTCTCTCTGTAAATGTCTTCACACTAGGACATTGCTCTATCACCTTTGGACTTGGACTTGGACTTGGACTGGAACTTACACCATTCACTCTCCTGGGTCTCCAGTTTGCTTACTGCAGACCTTGAGACTTTTCAACTTCCATAACTGTGAGAATCAATTTCTTATAATGAAGCTCTTTAGGATGCCTATATAGTGATCCTCTATATAGCCTATTGGTTCTGTTTCTCTGGAGAATCCAGACTAATACATATATAATGACATGAATACGGACGATAGGTACCCGAAATTCACACTATTTAAACATTGTTATGTTGATTGATTTTGGTTTTAAATTCCACCTAACTTTATCTTGTACATTCATCTGTTCATAAAATAAGAATGAACACACACTCACACACACATGACCCTTGGTCCTTTAAAAATTTTCAAAACTCTTCTCTATTTAAGTGGGGGCAGGGGAAATTGTCCAATCTTTTCTTTTTTTCTCTCCAAACTTTTTAAAAAGTGGTCTATTTGTACTCCATTTACACTCAATTTCTCCACTCAAATCCCTAATAGTCATTCAATTGACTGTTATTTTTCCACTCTGTTAAAACTACTCTCACTAAGGCACCAATTATCTCCTAATGTAACATCAAATAATTTCTATTTTATGCCACAGGTTATACTCAATCCTTGTTTTGGAAATGCTGATACTTTCCCTGATACTCTCTACTTCTTTTGTTTGTATGACATTGCTTGTTTCTGTCCCTCTCAAATTTTCTACCCATTCTTTCATTTTCCTTTACCAAATCTGTTTCTTCTGGCTGATTCATATAGGCATTGCTGTCCAAGGTGACACTGTCAATCCACTGCTCCTTTTAGGAATTCTTATGAATTCAGTTGTATACACTTATTACATAATTTCATATCCCCAACTTAGACCTTTCCCCACGCATTCAGCCTCATATTCAATAATCTACTAGCTAGTTTGTAGTTAACTCTCAAAAACTAAAATTATCATCTTTCTTTAAACCTATTCCTACTCGTATTTCTTATATATCAGTTGCAGTAGTCTTCATTTAACCTTCATGAATGAAAACACTAGCATAATGAAGCAATACCTGTGACATATGGAGAATATAAGTTGAATTACTGTTTACAATTATTGTTTACAAATATTTGTTGTCCATCCCTGGGGAACAATAGGAACTTCATTGCCATACTGATACCAGGTACAACCATGTGACTTGCTCTGGCCAATAAAATGCAAGCATGACTTTGTTACTTCCCAGCGGATACTTAAGAGCCACCAGAACATTGCTTCCATGTTCCTTTTGCCCCATGCTAGGGTAACCAGTGATATTCTAGATGCTCCATCAGCTTGGTACTGCCATGAAGAGAAAGGCAGCCTGACAAAAAATAGAAGCATGACTGAAAATATAGCTTTAAGATTATAGTCACTGGAGTTTGAGGGCTGTTTGTTAAACATAACACATCCTAGCCTATACTGACTAATCTGGGACTGGAGAAGTTTTAACTGAAAAATTTTATATCCATCTGTGTAATTAATAATGTGTAAGGCAACAGAAAATTGTCCTCAGATATGTGAGTACTATCAGACAACTTGTATACAATTTATAAAAGTAAATGCCTTAAACATTTCTCCAAAAGTGAAATAGGAAGAAAAATTTAGAGCTAATGGGAAAAAGAAGGTTTGAAAAGACTATCTGCAAATACTGAAACTTGGTAAAAGAGGGATATCTGAAAAAATGGTTGATAATCTGCTTATAAATAATGTAATCTTCATAATTCTTACACGGAGATATAAAATATTAATATAGTAACACTTTGGATCTAAATTCCTTAGTATTTTAACAAAGACTAGTAAGTTGGGAAAGGGAAAAGGTTTACTAATTTAATCGTATCAAATAGAATTAAAAATTATATCATTTTACTCTCAACTCTATTATAAAAGTAGATATTGGATAATTATGTTAAAAATTTAAAAAATAGTTCAGTAGAGGCTGTTCAAGATGGTGATATAATGATATTTAATTTTATTCTTATCCTTGAAACCTACTAATAATAAAAAAAATTAAACATTATAGAGGGAGAAAAACCCCATCTTCAATGAAACAAGGAAATGATACAACTCTAATTTACAAAATAGGAAGCAGATTTACCAAACAATGAAGTGAAATGAGGGAAGAGGCTGAGTGCTGAGAATCAAAGCATGACCTTCTGTAACCTTGAGCAGACACAGATTTCTCTTGAAGAGGCACCATCCTGAAAGATTGTGATTTGAATAGTAAGATCTGGGCCTGTAGGAGCCTCAGAAAAAGGGGAATGTCTAGTTTGAAATGGTGGTGGAACTAAAGAAGACACCATGGGGGCATGCCATCTTTACAGCCTATAGCCATTCTCTGAGCCAAGGAGATTGCTAGAGCTAAAGCATAGTGAGGCAATGAAGAGAGGAGCCAGCAAGCTCACATTGCACCCCATCCTTAAACAATTTTTCCCAATAACTCATTGACAAGTACTGTGTGTCATGGTAACCACCAGATAAAAGGAAGGCAAAGAAAACAAATAGCTATTCCAGCTTCTATGGTAGAGACATGCAAGGGAGGAAAGTGAGTGTATTTGCAATTTCTGCCACTACAAACAACAACAACAACAACAAAAAACAGCCAGGATAGAATTTAGCAATAAAACAATGGAAAAGAAGAGGAAAAGGAGATAAGTAAACATAAGGAGAGCGTGAAGTGCACAAATAAATTACCTAATACACCAAGAATTAAAGAATGTATTTCCTCATAGTCTCTTTAGTGGTTTGAATAGCATCCCCAAATTCATGTCTACTCAAAACCTCAGAATATGACTTTATTATGAAATAAGTCTTTACAGGTGCAATTAAGACAAGATCAAATCTAATGACTCATATCCTTGTAAGAAGAGGAAAGGACACATACAGAGACACATAGGAAAGAAGGCCACATGACAGTGGAGGCAGAGATTGCAGTAGCTATTGTAGGAGTAAAGGAATGCCAAGAATTTCAGAAAGCCACCAGAAGCTAGAAAGAGGCCAGAAGATATTCTTCTCTAGATCCTTCAGGGGGAGCATAGCTCTGTTGACACCTTGCTCTCAGTCTTCTTGCCTCCAGAACTAAGAGTCAGTAAATTTCTGTTATTTCAAGCCACTCAGTTTGCGGTGCTTTGTCATGGCAATCCTGGGAAACTAATGCTGTCTCCAAGAAATTATAGGCAACATGAATGTGGTGGACACACCCTACAGTGACCACCGTAATTCCACCTCTTGATGTTTGTGTCCTTGTTTGATCTTCTCTCCTTGAGTGTAGGCAGAACCTGCGATTTGTCTAACCAATTGAATTCAGTAAATGGAATAGGATGTATATGATTCTGTATATTTGATTACATTACATAAGATTATAACCCATCTTTTTCAGAGACTCTCTCTTGCTGGCTTTGAAGAAGGAACTTACCATATTGTGAGCTCTATGTCATGTGGAAAGGACCACAAAGCAAGGAGGTGAGGTGCAATGGTCAGCAAGAAAATGAGATCCTCAGTCAAGCAGCCTGCAAGAAACTAAGCTCTGCAAGCAACTGTGTTGAGTTGGAAAAGAGATCCTCCCCTAGTCAAACCTCAGATAAGATAATAGTCCTGATTGACAGCTTGGTTGCAGCTTTGGAGACGTGGAAGCAGAGGGACCAACTAAGCTGTGCTCAGACACCTGACCCACCAAAATTAGGAGATAACAAGCATGTGTTGTTTTAAACCACTGGATTTGTGAACATCATTATGCAAAAATAGGTAACATTATGTTCCCTGGAAAAAGAACTTAAAGAAGAGAGTCAAGAGTTTATAATAATAATTTAAGGCATTAAAGGAGGGAAATATTGAGATGGAAAACCTCAGATAATTAAAGAAACAGATTAAAACCCACATTGGAAAAAGAAAACTTGACTGAATACACAACTTAAGGAAATTACACAATGCAATGAAAAAAATACATCAATACAAAATATTAGATTTGATATTTTAAAAATATACTACTATATAGGCATAAGGAAGAAAATAGATTTGGAGAAGAAATTTGAGGAAGAACTAGAAATTGAGGAAGAAAATAGAATAAATGGAGTTGAATAAATAATAAGAAAAAATTAGATGGTACTTTCTGGAAATAGCAGAATTTAAATATTGAAAGAGCAAACAAACTCTGTCCAAGAGAATAACTGATGCAGAATGACATACACTTAAAAAGTATCCTGGTACCCAAAATACCCAAATTGTTGACTTTTAAGAATAAAGACAGAATTTTATGAAAATTATCTGAAGAAAGGCAAGTAGCATTCAAGGTTTAAGAAAAAAGACTTTATTTTTATTGTCCCATAGTAAAACTTGAATAGTGGAAACAGAGGAAGGATGTTTATATAAATTTCTCAGGGAAAAAAATGTGACTCTAGAATTTATCCCTAGCCAAGTTATCATTCAACAATAAAGAGAAAGACACATTTTCTCAAGGGTATAGAAACTCAGGGGAATACATTGGCCATAGGCTTCCCCCACACCCCCGCCAAAAAAAAAGTATGTTAATCTAATTTAGCCAACTAAGAAGTGTACAGAAACACAGAACTCAAGAAAAAAGAAGCTGAGGTAAAAAGAACTGATAATGAACACTGAATTCCTTTAAGTATAAAGCCACCACTAAAATGTGTGAAGAAGTTTGACTGTAGAGTAAAATGTAAATATTATCAAACTTGATGTTATAAAATATATGAGAGGAAATACCCATCTCATAGAAGAAACTGTAAGTGCAGAAATCATCTTGTCTTCCAGACAAAAAAGCCCTGGATACCATGAAAAGTTGCAACATGTACTTTAGAAAGTCATGTCTTTAACTACATAATAGTATTCTTGACTTCAGAGAAAATGTTTTAAAATGTATTATCTGTATTAAAGAAACGTTTACTTCAAGTTCACCAATTCCTCCAGCTTCATTTCAGGCAAATACAAGTAAAAAGAAATGTAAGAAATGACTTTACTTGAGAAAAAAAGTAGTATTTACTTTTAAACAAGAAAAGAAAGGAAAGAAAGAAGAAGGGAGGAAGGAATGAAGGAAAGAAGAGAATGAAATACTGTATCTAAGAACCAAGAAAAATAACAATAGGTAACTATATGGGGATATAGAATGAATAGAGATAAATCAGAAATTTTCTAAATGAGTTAGAAAATAGTAGGACTATTAGCAATAATTAGCTTTAGGAAACAGAAACTATTCTATTTTCAGTAGAAATAGATTTAATGCAGTACATTTGGTACTTACAACATAATTGGAAGGCCTGGAGAGTCAGGCTTTGGCTGGGCCTTCAGGGATTGCTGACGCAGACTGCTGAACAGCACTGCTAATTTCAAACTTGTCGCGCCAAGGAGATGGAGATTTAAGAAGCTGCAACTGAAATGGTTAAATGCAAGAACACATTATCCGAGATATTATACAGGAATCAGGGATCTTATACCAAAACCTGCCACTGCTATGGTTGCAATTTCCTCTTTGCTACTCACTGCTGGGCTTTCTTCTTTCAGAAAAAACTCAATCTCTAGGATGGAGACAGACAGCAGCAGCCCCCGAATTAGATGAGATCTATTTCATAACCACTACCCTGTCTCAAACAGATCTGGAAAATGCGGTTTTTAGGTTGTCAGATGCGAGAGTACAGAAAATGACATCAGAAGTAGGCTGGAATGGATGCTGAGTACTAGTTACCTGTATCTACCACAATTGCTAATATTTCCTGAGTAGTAATGCTAAGCTCTGTTTTAAGCATTTTACATGTTTAGCTGACTTAATCTACATAATATCCTACAAGCTTGGTACAGTTATTAAACCTCTAGTTTACAGGCAAGGAAAGTGCATATAGAGATCAAGTAACTTACCCCAAGTCTCATGGTAAAGGGCTGAGTCAGGATTCAAATACAGGAAGTTTCTGAAGTCGAGAACTTCCACTCCTAACTGCCACATTCAACATTTTTCCCTTTTTCTTTAAAGACCAATAAAAATGTAAAACTTCTGTAAAATTAATGGAGAAAAACCCCCTGAACATATGTCATTAGGAATTAGGGGTTCTACACTGAGACAAATGGAGATGGACAAATGTTACGTGATAGTGCCTGTGGTACCTTGGTGGTATTAAATTAATAATTATTGATGTTATGGATATTTCTAAGAAAATATGGTAGTCCAAAACTAATGCAAAATGAATTTGGAAACCTGAGTGTATCAATAACCATCGTGGAAAATAGCGATCTCCTCCCAACATAAAACACCCAGAGAGGCTTCTATGCCACTACTATAAAATCCTAAAGCAACAGATAACTTTTATACCATTGTGCAATTAATAAAATTTCTGAGCCACATTATCAGGTATAGTGAAAATATCAAAATGTTTTTCTATAATTCTATTAACCACACTGGAAATCACTACAGTATTTTAAGGCCTTCATTATAGCAGAAACATAATCATTTTAAAGTAGACATAATTCTCTTCATTGTTTTCTGCTCAGGACATCATTTACCTTCCAAGGGCTTAAGTATAGTCATAGCATGGTGGTGTGCCCCAGTTATAGCCATCTCTCCTTGATGTCATCTGCTGAGTCCTGGTTGGCATATCTGGTTTCCAGTCATGTGATTCATTATTGTCTTCTGCCCAGTTCCCTCTCTCACCTGTGAGACCACCCCAGTCTTCACAACATTCATATACCAGAAAGAAAACCATTTGGCTTATCTCTCATTCCTTCTTAGGATTCAAAGTGCCCCTTGTGAGACTGTCTCAATCAAGGCCTTCTAGACATTGTGCAGTGGTCTTACTCAGCTATCTCTTACTGCACAGGGTTGAGGAACTCTCTTGAACTCTGTGCCTAACAGGTGCAACCAGACCTAAAGTTGAGCATAGATCTTTTCTAGTCTCAGATCCCCAGTATTTCCTGGGAGATCATTACTATCCTCTCTCTCATTTAAAAGCTGAAGGATCAGAATGGGGGGGCCCACATGAAAAGGCAGGGGTGTACTTGGCTCTGTCTTGGAAATTGTACCAGTGTTCCCACCTTGTTTCCTCTCTGTCTTTATAGAGGACAGGGAGAGGCCCTGTCCTGATGGGAGACCATTTAGAAACTTGGAGTCAGGAGTGTGATTGGGAGACTTACTGTACTTATTTATATGCCCTGTCAAGGTGTTTCTTTCTGAAACCTAGATTTGTACTCTTACCTTCAAAACTAAGAATTTTGAAGATGGTTTTGTTTCTCTGCTTCTAACACAGTAGGAAATTGAAGGACAAAAAATGTTCACCAAACTTGTGGGCTAATAGCAACCATCAACACTATTTAAAGTTTCAGGGGTGTCCAACCTCTGGCCTGCGGGCTGCATATGGCTCAAGATGGCTATAAATGTGGCCCAACACAAAATCATAAATTTACTTAAAACCTTTTTGTTGCTCATCAGTTTTTTTTAGTGTTTGTGTATTTAATATGTGGCCCAAGAAAACTCTTCTTCTTCCAGTGTGGCCCAGAGACATTAAAAGGTTGGACACCCCTGTTACTTTTCTAGAAAATAAAGTTGAAAATTTGACAAGTTTCACGTTTATCAATTTATCATAATCATGAATACAGATAACATGCAAAAAATCTAAATAAAATATTAGTTTAGCGCACTATCTTTTTTTAACATGATTTTATTTATTTTTAGAGAGGGGAAAGGAGGTAGAAAGAGAGGGAGAGAAACGTCAATGTGAGAAAGAAACATCAGTTGGTTGCCTCTCATTAGGACTAAACCCTTAACCCAGACATGTGCCCTGACCAGGAATCGAACCACCAACCTTTTGCTTTGCAGAAAAATGCCCAACAAATAGAACCACACCAGTCAGGGCTAGTGTATCTGTCTTAACAACTTATTTAAAAAAAAAATAGGCCATAACAAAGTTGTATTCCAGGAATGCAAGTTACATATTTGTGACTTGCTTATATTTTTGTGTAAATGTTTGTATTTAATAAGTAACAGGCAAGCCACTACGTGAGGGGTGTGGTAAAGTAGTGTCACAAACCTCTAGGATCTTAAAATATGGTTGGAGAGTCAGCTATAGCTAATTTATAATATATGTAAGGACTATTTAAAGGTAGTACATTAGTTTTCAAGTGAATTATATAACTGTGCTCTAGGTGTTCATAGAATGTCAGATCACTTTACTGTGGAGTGATAGGAGATGAATTTATGAGTGGTAATATGATTTCAATCTTAAAAAGATAAATTGGGCATGTGTGGAGTGAGGATATTTCATGCAGGCAATGCAACAGGTAAAATAATGATGAAAGAAAGCTTAATGTATAAATGTTTGGTTTGCAGTGAACAAAATTTGTGTAATAAAAGTGAAATGTTATAGGCTTGGAAACAATATGAGTTAAAAATTATACTCCTGAGGTACTGTTGATTTAAAAGAGCCATTGTATATTCTTTAGCATATTCAGCTTATAAAACAATTTGGAGTATCTCAGCCTACATAAAGAAAGCTCTTGTTCTATATGAACAATGAGATTTATTGATTGTGAGTTCAGTATATGCTTCCTTCACATAGTTTAAGCCCCCAATACACTTTGCCTTGACTTTTCCTCTCTAAAGACTTGGCTGCAAAAAATGATAAACTCTTCTGTCATCGACTTTACTCTATTTTTTCCCTACCTAGTCCCTAGATTATTTTAATTTTCCTTACCAAGGTATACTCAATCAATCAAAAAATGAAGGTAAAATTGTTGCAAAAAGTTATACAGAAGAAAAATCATGAAATGTTCACAGAATAAACTTAAAACTGGGGAGGAGTAACTGTGTTGTATTGAATGTATTTTTGTTGTTTTCTTAGGTAAACATGAATAGTTTTTCTAATTGGGTATGGATTCCTTGGAGCTCAAAGACTAAGTATTCATAGTTCTTTGTGTACCCTATGTGGAAACTGTTGGGAATTCCCCCAACAGTTTCAGAGAGAATTATTTGGCTGGTTTAGATCGGAATATGTAGCAACTTTATTTCTCTGTTGAGGGGTACTGACAGAAAAATACTCCTTACCTATTTTCAAAATTTTCTGGCCACTGTCCTCATCTTCCCCCTCTCCCAACCCCTTTTCAAGAAGTTCCATAATCTTCCCTCTAATTCTGATTCCTACCAAGTCTCTGATCCAATTTCATTAACCTCTCATTTGCACAGATCTCAATGTCTAGCTCTTGCATCTAAAGAGAGCTTGCTTTTTCAAAGTCCACACCACTCTTCCTCAGCTTCTTCTATCCCTTTCAAGAGGGCATTGCAAAAACGTCGGTTCCTATACTGCATTTGCTTCACCTCTGCTATCTTTTAATAATTTCCAATTTCCCTCTTCATTATTATTCCCAACATATTGCACTGATTCTCTAAATATTTGTTGATTGGTTGGTTGGTTGTGCATAATACAAAAGGGTTACTGACTCAACTTAAAAAGTAATGAGAATTTTAACTTCCTGAAAGAATGAGAAGAGAATGAATAAACTCCTGTATGACATACTGAGAAAATAAACACTTTATGTTATTAGATTGTTTCTACAGAGATGCAAATGAAGCAAGTGATAGATTGCCACCATCAACTAAATTACAAACACTGCTTAGGTTTATAACAAACATTATTATATCTGTAACCATTTCATTATTTTTTTGTTGTTTTTGAAATTATTGTCTTGGAAAAAGGGATCATGAAAAATGTCCATTGGATCAATGATATGATCTTTTATTTTTTAATTTTTATTTTTTTAATCATGTTTATTTTATTACAGTTGTCTCCATTTTTTCCTCTTTGCCCTCCTCCTCCCATCCTACTACTGCCCTGCCCCCTCTGCCCCGCGCTCCCACAGTAAATTCCCACTCTGTTGTCCATGTCCATGGGTCATTCATACATGTTCTTTGTCTAGTCCCTTCCCCTTCCTTCCATGATTGTTCTCCTTCCCCATCCCCTCTGGTCACTTTCAGTCTGCTCCATGATTCTATTCCTGTGGTTTATTTTGTTTGTTACTTTAAAAAATTTTTTTTATTGTTCAAATACATTTGTCTCCTTTTTCCCTACTCTACTTTCCCCTGCCCCACCCTCCCACATCTCCCTCCTTCAATCCTTCCCCACTTTGGCTTTGTCCATGGGTCCTTTATACATATTCCTTGATTTGACCCTTCCCCCTCCTTTCCTTGTTACCCCCTTCCCTCCTTCCCTCTCCTTACTGTTGGTTCCTTTTTTCTTTCAATGTTGCTGGTTATATTTTCCTTGCTTATTTGTTTTGTTGATTAGATTCCGCTTATAGGTGAGATCATATGGTATTTGCCTTTCATCCCCAGGCTTATTTTGCTTAGTATAATGCTCTCCAGTTCCATCCATGCTGTCACAAAGGGTAGTAGCTCTTTCTTTCTTTCTGCTGCATAGTATTCCATTGTGTAAATGTACCATAGCTTTTTGATCCACTCATTTACTGATGGTCACTTAGGTTGCTTCCAACACTTGGCCATTGTAAATTGTGCTGCTATGAACATTGGGGTGCATAGGTTCTTTTGAATTGGTGTTTTGGGATTCTTAGGGTATAGTCCCAGCAGGGGAATCACTGGATCAAAAGGCAGTTCCATTTTCAGCTTTTTGAGGAAACTCCACACTGCTTTCCACAATGGCTGCACCAGTCTGCATTCCCACCAACAGTGGACTAGGGTTCCCTTTTCTTCACAGCCTCGCCAGCACCTGTTGTTTGTTGATCTGTTTATGATGGCCATTCTGACTGGTGTGAGGTGGTACCTCATGGTAGTTTTGATCTGCATTTCTCTGATGGCTAGTGATGCTGAGCATCCTTTCATATGTCTCTGAGACCTGTTTATGTCCTCCTTGGAGAAGTGTCTGTTCAGGTTTTTTCCCCATTTTTTAATTGGATTGATTGTCTTCCTGGAGTGCAGTTATGTGAATTCTTCATACATTTTGGAGATCAAACCCCTGTCTGAGATCAAATTGGCAAACATATATTCCCATATGGTTTGTTCCCTTTTCATTTTGCTAATGTTTTCTTTAGCCATGCAGAAGCTTATTTTGAGGAAGTCCCATTTGTTTATTCTTTCCTTTATGTCCCTTGCTCTAGGGGATGTATTGGTGAAAATATTACTGCGTGGGATATCTGAGAGTTTCCTGCCGATGTTCTCCTCTAGGACTTTTATGGTGTCACAACTTATACTTAAGTGTTTTATCTATCTTGAATTTCTTTTTGTGTATGGTGTAAGATAGTGGTCAAATTTCAATTTTTTGCACATAGCTGTCCAGCTCTCCCAACACAGTTTGTTGAAGAGGCTATTTTTACTCCATTTTATACTTCTGTCCCCTTTGTCTAGTATTAATTGACCATAGAGACATGGGTTTATTTCTGGGCTCTCTATTCTGTTCCATTGAGCTACATGTCTGTTCTTATGCCAGTACCAGACTGTTTTGATTACAGTAGCCTTGTAATATAGTTTGATGTCAAGTATTGGGATCCCTCCTATTTTGTTCTTCTTTCTCAAAACTGCTGTGGCTATTCAGGGTCATTTATGGTTCCATATAAATTTTTTAAATGTTTGTTCTATGTCTGTGAAATATGTCATTGGTATTTTAATAGGCATTGCATTAAATCTATAAATTGCTTTGGGTAGTATGGACATTTTGATGATGTTAATTCTTCCAGTCCATGAACATGGTATATGCTTCCATTTATTTGTGTCTTCCTTAATTTCTTTCTTCAGTGTTGTATAGTTTTCTGCATACAGGTCTTTTACGTCTTTGGTTAAGTTTATTCCTAGGTACTTTAGTTTTCTTGTTTGTTAATTTCTTTTGTTGAATAGATTCCACTTATAGGAGAGATCATATGGTATTTGTCTTTCACTGACTGGCTTATTTCTCCAGTTCCATCCATGTTGTCACAAAAGGCAGGAGTTCCTTCTTTTTTTTAAAATGCGTATTTTATTTATTTATCTATTTATTTATTTTTGTCAAGGCTTCTTCCATCACCATTTATCCCCACATACCTTCCTTTATCTCCCCCTACTAACCAACACTTAAAGTATTTGCAACCACTGTTAGAAGTTGGGACATATGTTCTTTTAACTTGATCCCAAATACTTTAAGCTGCTACCCCAATGCTGGTGCTCAGGGAAAGTAAGTCTAAGTCTGTGTGCAGGTTCTTTAGGAGGAACTGCTTGGGGTTCCAGAAGTTTCTTCCACCAACTCAATCCCCACTGGTTTTTGCAGCTAGAAGTTATTGGGGCTTATCTTCCTGTACTGGAAACCTGGGCTGGAGGGCTTAGTGTGGGACTGGGACTCCTGGCTCCCTAGGTATCCCTCCTGAATTTTATCTACATGGGTGTGGGCCCAGCCCTCTCCACTTCTCCTAGACTCCGCCCCTTCTACCTGTCTGGATGGATGTCAGTTTTTTTTAAATTCCATAGTTGTAGTTGTTGGACTTTCATTCAATCAGTTTCTGATGGTTCTGAGTGTTGGTTGTTCTATAATTTACTTGTAATTTTGATGTGATTGTGTGAGGAGGTGATCCATGGTATCTACACCTCCATCTTGACTGGAAGTCCTCCTGAATTTTTTATTCATTTTAAATAGTCTGGTTTTTCTTAGCTATTGTTTACTGGCTTCCATCACCCCCTTCTTGAATTATGTTCCGTATCTTTACTTTGGCTTCATGGTTGTCAGTGTGAACTCCCAAATCAAAAGTATAAGGCATTGTTTTAAAGTTATAGAAATAGAATAAAGTGAACTGAATAGCTGATTTTATGTGAGCATTGTTCCATTTGTTGATGCCTCCATTATAGGATTATTATATTAGCTATTTTCCTGCCTTTTTAATACACCAGATTAAAAAATCAGGGTCCATGACTTGCTCACCTCTATGTAGAGTCTGGAACACTGGTGATGCTCACTGTATATTTGATTAACGAATAAATGAGTGGCTATGGATGAAACAGCCAGGACAGAAGCCGAGAAAGGCATTTCCTTTGGTTTATGATGTGACAAAACAGAGAAGCAAAAAGCACATGGAAAAGAAAAAGAAAAAGAAAAGCATATTTAACATAAAGTATTTTTCCAGCTTGCTTGTAAGTTGTAATACGTATGATAGGAAAGGTGGTAAAATTTGAATCCCATATTGAATGCTAGATTTAGGAGTTTGGGTCTTTAATCTATAGACAGTAGGAAGTTTGAACTATTTGTAATAAACAAATAACATGGGAAAGCAATGCTTTAGGAAGATTAATCTATCTATAGAATGTAAGGTCTGCGTTAGAGAGGGCATGGAGGTTGAAATGTGAGTGAAGAGATTTAAATATAAGGAAAGTAAGGTATGGACTTAAGTGGTAGCACCAGGATAGCAAAGTAGGGATGATGGAAGAAATGTTTTGGAGAAAGAATGATCAGAATTTTTGTTATGTTTGGGTTTGGACAGCAATAGGAGAACTGTGAAAGATGACTTTCTCATTCAAAGCTGGGATTACAAAAACACTGTTCATTCAACTGCCAATGACAGAGGAACCTGGTATCAGGTTTGGAAGGGAAGGCATTAGAAATAATTTTTAGAAAATTTAATTTTAAGGAGATTGTGAATTATATAAATCTCACATACACAGTTTAAGATGAGGAACAAAACTGAATAAAAAATAAATATTTGTTAGTCACCTATATGGAAGAGATAGTTGATTTTTAGAGAATGGAAGAAATCTCTAACAGAGATACTGGGAGAAAAACAAAAGCAATAAAAATTATACTTTGGGATAATCTATGTTAAACTTGGTCATTTGTGGACAAAGTAGATGGAAAAATAAGGTTATCAAGTTAATGTTTACAATTATTTCTGACATTACCAAACAAGTCAATTTGGTTGTAACCTCTTTAAATAAATGTCTTAACTATACTTAAGGTATATTTATGGAACTAAGGATGAGAAAAGACACCTTATCCTTCCCTCACAGTTTCCAAGGTGGTTATATTTTGAATCTTATTTATTCAAATATAAATAAGTTTATATTTGAGAGTTTTTATTTATATTGCTTCTACTCCTACACATGTTATATGAATATAACATAACCTTCTTTGAGAAAATTCATTATTTGCCAGTTGTTGGTATTCCATGATATATCAAAACATCTTTCCCCATCCCTACCCCCAGTTCTATTGTGATAACAGCACATCTTAATGTCATTTTTAAAAAGTCTTAGAAACAGTTAAACTTTTATACAAATAACATTATGCAGATCATCTCATACAATGCTTTTACTCATCTTATGCTTCAATAGATTATAGGCTCATAACTCTCATGGAAATGTTTATTAGTATTAACTAAAATTTATATTTTATAATATACTTATACATAATGTTTAATTTGATGATAATACATCTATTTTCATGGGATTATTATTGTTATTTTTACCATATTAAAGGTGAATAAAATAAAGCTGTGAGCTTAAGTAACTTTCTAAGTTTTTGTTGTTGTTGTTGTTCCTTTATTTTTACTCCAAAGGCTCATGGGCTCTCTAGTGGTCTCTACCCAATGGAGTCAAGGGATGCACAAAAAATACACTAGATGTGAGAAACAACAATCACTTCTATATTTTAAATCTAAAAGTAAGATAAAATTAAATTTTGCTGATACTTAATATATAGACTGACCCTTGCATGCCATACAGTCTGTATGTGAGATGGTCATGCTCTCTGCCTGGGTGCAGAAGGTCTCTGAAGGGAGGGGTGGGAGCTGCACATGCAGACGACTTCATAGAGGCCTCTCTCTTGTTTGTTCCTCTCAGTGGATCATGTCACAGAGCAGCTTGCATATACCTACTTGAGAGGATTATATGAACCATTTTATAAGTAAACTCATCCTCACAAAATGTGCAAATGACATACAGAGATTTTTTTTTTTGTTAAGATTTTATTTATTTTTAGGCAGAAGAGAAGAGGGGGAGAAAGAGAGGGAGAGAAACATCAATGTGAGATAAAAACATTGATCAGTTGCCTCTGGAACACAGCCCAACTGGGGACCAAACTTGCAACCCATGCATGTGTCCTGACCAGGAATCAGACTGGTGACCTTTCACTTTGCCCAACCAACTGAGCAACACTGGTCAGGGCCATCATATTAAATTTAATTAACACATTTTCTTAATATTATTTAATATATAGTTCATATTTAAATTTTTCTAATTGCATCAGAAATCTCTCTTTATGGTTGATTTAGTTGATCCACATTTATATTATTTGCTTTATTTCAGTCTCACTTTATTTTGTGTCATTGATCCATTGATTTATTGGAGAAACTGGGTTATTTGTCTTAGGTCTTGAGGAATGATTGACTTTCTGCATTTGTCTGATTATTTCCTTGTGCCATTGTTTAACTTGTCTTCTATCCCCTACATTTTTTAAAACTAGAAGTTGGTTTGTAGCTTTAGTTAGATTCAGATTATTATTATTATTATTATTATTATTATTATTATTATTTGGCAAGACTACTTGTGCTGTATACTCCATATTGCATCATACTTAAACACACGTAATATGTTGTTGTCCAACTTTTAATGTTACTTATGTTTGATATCTGGTTTTTGGTGTGGACAAATTGATGAAACAAATTTATATTTATATTTATATTTATATTTATAAAAACAATGACAACTGTTATTATTACTACATACCGTGCACCTCTAGACTGCCTCCCACTCTTTTCCTATTAATTTTTCTCCAAATGGATTTTTCTAATTCCATCATTTCCTTTTTTTTTAAAGAAAGATTTTATTTATTTATTTTTAGAGAGAGGGGAAGGGAGGGAAAAAGAGAGGGAAAGAAACATCATTGTAAGAAAGAAACATCGATTGGTTGCCCCTCACACGCGGCCCATCCAGGGACTGAATCTGCAACCCATGCATGTGCCTGACTGGGAATGATCTGTTTGCCTTGGGCTTTGCAGAACACCACCCAACCAACTGAGCCGCACTAGTCGGGCCCATTATTTCTTTTACATTTGACTTTCTGGAGTTTTTCTCTAAACAACTTTCATTTATTATCTAGGACTATTTTATACAGGAATGATGGGATGAAATCTTACTTCTTTCTCTTTAATTGCCATTTTCAAAGTAATAAGTCAGTGTTCTAACCTCCAGTGATTTTTGATGGATTCTTCTTAATATTTTGTTTTTGGCCCTCTCTTTCCCTCTTTTGGAATATGTTATGATTCACACATTTTTATAAAAATATTTTCAGTGAATTGAAGTTACTGTTTTTCAAAAAATTTTTATTATTGAAGTGATGGTTAATACAATGATATAGGTTCCAAGTGTATAAGCCTGTAATACCTCATCTGTATATTGTTTTATGTATTTACCACCCAAAGTCAAGTCTCCTTCCGTTGCCATTTATCCCCTCTTTAGCCTCTTCTACCTGCCTGCATCTTCTTTCCCTCTGGTAATCACCAGACTGTTGTCTCTGTGAATTTTTTTTCCTTGATCCTTTTACCTTTTTCACCCACTCCCCTCCCCTCTGACAGCTGTCAGTCTGTTCTTGGTATTTATATGTTTGTTTATATTTTGTTTACTTGTTTATTTTGTTCGTTAGATTCCACATATAAGTGAAATCATATTGTATTTGTCTTTCTTTAAGTTGCTTATTTTACTGAGCATAATACTCTCCAGGTCCATCCATGCTGTCGCAAAAGCTATGGTTTCCTTTCTTTTTATGACCAAGTAGTATTCCATTGTGTGAAGTTATTGTTTCTATACTCAAATTATTCCACTTGGCCAAGCTGGCTTTTATAACCTTTTGATATAACCCTATTACAGTTTGATGATTTGTCTTTGTTTTTGATCTCTGCAGAATGCCTAAGCTCATCTTATAAATTTTTCTACTTGGACCAGAATCTGGCCCTTTCTCTAAGGAGCCCTAGTTTCTTTTATTGGAGAATGTTATTTATAACTCACAATCTGCTACTAGCTGTGGTCATTGTTTTTAGACATTTTTAGTAGACAGAACTAACCCCATATTACAGAAAATTTAAAACATACAGAAAATATGGAGAATAGCATAATAAATCCCTCATGTGCCAACATCCAGTATCAATGTTTTGATCACCTTGTTTTATCTAGTTTCTACACTTTCTATTAAAAGCTTTTGAAAACATATGATACAAAAATGGGCAAAAACAGGAAATAGAACGCCATAAATGAGGAAACACAAATGATCAGTACACTTGGAAAGATGTTCAAATTTCACAATAATTCATTTTCAAATTACAAGAAATACAGGTTGAAAAAAATTGATTGCCCCATTGTGGAATAGGTTACAGAAAAAAGCAACTTCCATACAATGCTGAAGGGAATACAAATTGATATAAGCTTTCTGGGTAGGAATTTAATGAATCACATAAGAAACCTTAAAAGTATTTTCTGCTCAGTAACAAAGATACTCTACAATGCACTGACTTTAATAAGACAGATTAGCAAGGAGCCTCTGCCACAGTGTAAGGCATTGTTGTCATGTGCACGGTCAGAGTTGAGTTACTACTGCATCCAATTTCCAGCTGGCAGGAAGGGGAAAAGGAGCACTGAGGAGGCATGACCAATGTTGTCAGGACCAGACTTGGAAGTGGCACATATCACTTCCACTCATTCTGTTGGTAAAAAATGTAGTTACACGGCCATACCAATCTGCAGGGAAAGCTGGGGAATGCGATTTGCTGGGCAGCCAAGTGCAAGAAGGAGGAGAAACAGATTTTTATGGATACCTACTAATCCCTGGCCTATTTTTGACTTGGCAATTTTCCTTGTAAGAATTTAATTTTTAAAATTATGGGTATTCTCAAAGATTTACTTGAAAATATCCTAGCTTTTTGTATAATTGCAAAAATTGGAATCAATATTAATGTCTAATAAAATGAAAAAAAAAACCCAATATCCAAACAGTGGAGTATTTAAATAGATTTTATCTATTATTTAAATGTTTATATAAGACAATTATTAGAATTTTACATTAATTTGACATAATATTCTAAATATTGATATTTGGTAACTTCACTGTCCATGGGCACATTACTCTGCCCCTGTTTTTGGGTGCCACTCCCATGAGAGAAGCTCAGACAGAACTTAGAACAGAGCAGTTTGGAAATTACCATCTGGGAAATTATAGGCTCTGTATTTTATGAATTTATTGAAAATAATATAGGGGATACTTATAAATTTTAATATAACTTTTTTGTAATCCTCAAGGTGATAGTGAGGGATAAGGAGATTTTCAAGGAGGTGTGATTCCGATGCACAGAGGGAAAATTTCTCAAAGAATGAGGCCTGTAATGAAAATGCTTCAAACCTGAATACCATATGCACAAAACATAGCCATTGTTTTACATAATATGCATGAACCCTTCCGCAAAGATAAAAATTTGAGCCTCTCATTTGAAAGTTTTGGCAAAAATAGAATAAGACCAAATAACATTAGAATAAGAATAGGTTATAGAAAAGAGCATTTTTAACATTGCCATAACTCTGCAATTTCAGTAGCAATTCTGCCTCCTATGCAATATAAATCATGTATTCGACCTCCAGCCTCCACATCATCATCACAAGTTTAGAATGTATAAAAATATCAGCACCATTATTTCACATTAAAGGCATAATACGTCGGTTCGGCTCTCATGACTGTTGTTCTGTAACAGCAGCTTTAGAGAATTGCCAGAACAAATCAACAGTATTTATTAATAGAAGACTTTATGAAGGTATACATATTTTGTTAGGGGAATAATACTTTATTTCCAGACTTTCAATTATGAATGGCCCAACTTGACTAAAATCATTTTCCCTTAATATTTCCTTTCATCAATTTCATTTTCCTTGCTTCTACCCTTTAGGTTTAACATATCAGCATCACCTCTGTTTTATTCTAGCATTAAGTCTGTACAATTTGCAAAGCACTACTAGGAAATGGAAGGGATACAAAAATAAAGTAGCACTTCTGCCCTCAAGGTGTCTGTAATGTAGATACACAGAAATTGCTAAAATGTAAATAACTAATGTTTTTAGGAATAAAGGGACTATTACACTTAGAAATTATCCATCAAAATTTTTCTAGTTTTTTATATTTGTAATTTTAAGAGTTTATTCTTTTCATAATGTAAAGACATTCTTTTTCATTAATCTCAAGAAAAAGCATCACAAATTATTAGTTACATTTTAAGAAAAAATGTATGACAGTTGACTAAAAACTTAAAAGGTTATTAACTTTTTGAATTAAATCAAAGCTATATTTCAAAGGAGCTTTAGGAGACACTAAGTTTTGTCTGCTTAGTTATTTTGATTGAGCACCTACAACAATTATTGCACTTTAATACGCAAAATTGAGTTATTCTCTCATGTCACACAGCAAGGGAAATATAGAGATTATTTCTCAATACCTTCTGCAGAAGGCAAACTTTATAAACCTACTAATACCAAAGGGCAAGGCTGATGAAGATGGGACAGCAGGTAAGCAGGAAGTTATGCTGCCCTCTTCTTGTATGTTGCTTTTCCCCTCACCATTGTATTGTGTTGGAGAAGGTCATCAGAGGATGTCACCACTGGTTGACTGGCAAGCTGAACACAGGAAATTGGAGGTGCCTTACCCCCTTCCATGTTGGTGAAATGTAGGTTTTGCCAACTCTTCTCATTCTAGTGTGGTACAGTTCAAGCACACAGACTTGAGAGAGTAATGTGTTATTGACAAAATCTGGACTGAACCCAGAATAAAGCCTCTATATAAACCCAAGGTTCTGGTGGTTGGATCTGGAGATCTCTTTGCTTTGTGACTGCACAAGACAAGCCTCTTACATTAAGTTCCTTTGCTTATTAAACATACCACCTACTAAGTGGCCTGCCTCTTTCTTCATCTCTGCTTGCTATCTAAGTATTTGGACCAATTTCTTATTTCACCTGGGAATTTCCTGAGGGTACAAACCAATAATTGGCAAGGCAGCAAGGAGGACTGGCCTCTTTTTTCAGTTTCTCATTGCCCTCCATTTACTGAGTCTAATTTCAAATTTCATTGAGGGAAATCACAAGGTTGTGAACCAACATTTGGTAAGACAGTTAATTTTTTGTTTGATTGTTTCATTTTCTCCATTGAAGTATTCAGATAGATACCCTAAAGAAGTATAAAATTGGAAGGCAGGAATTTTTACATTAATTAATTAAATCTGCTCCTATGTCCCATAGAAAAGTGACGAAGCCTTATTTTAAGACTCATTCTCATCTTCATTCCAAATTTTCTCTCCTCTCACTGTCTTCTTCCCACTGTCCCCCTTTCAAGTATTCCCCTTTCCCTTGTCCTCACATCTCCTTGGGAAGGCTATAGCCCTCTCCGTGGGATACCAGAATCTTAAGGGAGACCTGACTCCAGAGCCATTCATGCCTCCTATCAGCTCTCCTGTGACAGGTTCCAGGGGCAAGCGCTTCACTTCTGTTGCCGTCTCCAGGCCTGCAGGCGCAGGACGGGGGTCTGTTCTCCGAGCAGCAGTTGAGTTGGTGGGTGCTTTGACTTTGCTTCAGGCTCTCTACCAACAGTTAGAGTGACTTCTTCTGAATTTGCCTAAACACAAACACACTTTACCTATTCTTAGTTTTCTTCTAAAAACCCATTTATTCCCAGTTGAATGAAGGTGAAATGATTAGGCAAAGATCATATATGCATGACCCATGGACATGGACAATAGTGTGGGGACTGCCTGAGGTGTACGTGTGGGCAGCTGGGTGGAGGCGGGTAAAGGGGGAAAGTTGGGACAACTAATAGCACAAATAATAAAAGCAACAACAACAAAAACATAAAATCATTCTGTTCTCAACACAAAAAATTTAGATTCTTCCTCTTACTATGACTCCAATATTAAGCTTTAAGAAATAGTAAATAGTGTTAAAGTAATTAAACAGGGAGGCCATTAGACCAAAGTGGCCCTAATGCTTTGGCAGCCTTTGTGAACAAACCAAAACCTAGGCTAGAGTCAATCCCTATGAATGCCTCAAGGTTGAGAAATTGCAACTTAAGGACAGCCAATAACAAACAACCAACTGAACTTTCTCAGATAAGGAAACTGCTTAAGCTACAGCCAATCAAATGATTTCTTGATTTGCCTCTGCATCTGCTGTATAGAAGCCCTTCCTCTACCTCCTATTGGTGTAGCACCCTACCCACTTTCAGTTTTATGCTGCCTGATTTGAATTGATGTGCAATCAGATGAACTCTGCAAAATTGTAATGCTCCTCAGTTTATCTTTAAACAGTAGTGTGTTATTATTATTAATAATGCGCTGTTATTATTGTGCTAAGGGGACAAGGTCCTAGAAGGCAGAGATGATATATTATTTATGTAGTTATTTAATAATGCTTGTTTGAGTCAGACACAATACCAATGCTTTAGCCTGTGTGCAGTTTTCCTTCTAATAGTAAGTGATAAATTCTAGTTCATCTCGCCCCCAAAATATTAACCCCATGCAACATCTATAGTATATTCTCAAGACAGGAATTTAAGGAGCCAAGCCTCTATCTTCTTATCAAGTGTAATTTGCCATTCTGTCCAGTTAATTTTTCAACCCCTTTCTTATACTATAAGACCTAAATTATAAATTCTAAACTTTGTAGCACTTGAATATAAGGCATTGTATCACCTAACCCTTGCTTACCTTCTTTGTGGCCTCATTTGTAGCTATTCCTTATTTGTGGTCATGAAAATGCCGCACTCAGGATTCCTACAGCAGGGCACACAATTGACTGATGGCCCCAGATGCTGTCCTTATGGATACATTTTTGTGTTCAGATAAAGGCCAGGTGTTCCACAGGCTTATCTCAGCCAAAGTCAGAGTAGAAGACTCAGAATTTGGCAAATTCTTCATCTTTTCAAGATACAACTTCAGTTCATGAACTACAAGTACTTGTGCCATTTCCTTGCAATCAAAAATACTTTATTCTGTATTTTTTGCTATTTCTCACAAATCCTGACACAATGGTAAAACAGTACTTTACAAATTCTTGTCTATTAAGTCTGTTAAAGGTAGCAAGGTAGAAATAAATATGTATCTTCATTTTTAGTAAGATCATTACTTGTATTTATTTTATTGGAAAACTATTTCCCAAGTGAAAAGCAAGTAGGCTTTTCTTGTACACTTGAGCCCAATAGAGAATATTCGATTTTTCAAAATAACAGGAACACTTAATATTGTGTTTACTGAGTAAGCATGCTCTTAAATATTTTCATGCCATTTTCAATAATGGCATTGAATTCCTTAATTAGGTTATTCTCTAAATTATTTAAGTTGGATGTTTAGGTTGTTTCTAATGTTTTGATATTAGACAATATTAAAATGAACATCTTTCACAAAGTATTTGCTTATATTTACTAGTACTGCTATAGGTTTCTTGGGCTTTCTTGCAACCATATTCTCTTGATTTTCCTGTTACCTCTCTGACTGTTCTTTTCCCTTTATTATGCTGGCTTCTCTTCACCTACTTGTCACTGTTCACATTCCTAAACTCTCATTCCTATGTGTGCTTTTCTGCTTGTTCTTTATACTCTCAGTATGTGATCCCATCCATAACTTCAATTATCATCTTATTTGCAAAATTCATTACTTTGGGCAAATATTTCCCCGAACTATGGATGCTCATATCTAACTATGAATATTGTGTTACGTAGGTTGTTTGGTTGTGAGCAACAGATATTAAATATGGCTAACTGAATCCAGGGAAAAGTTGTTGGCAGAATATTAGGTGTCACAGAATTTGGTCAAAGTACAATGGTTGGAACCAGGTAAGGATTCAGAAGAGAAACCATTAAAATTAACTTGTAGCAGGAACGCTCCTATATTTAAGTTGCTCTGCTCAAGATTCACATTCTGGTAAGATAGTATCCAATTGTCCTAGCTAGGGTCACATGTCTCCTCCCTAACCGGGCGGGGAGGGGCGGGGCAGGATTCTGATAATAGTCTTAGTGTATTTTGTTTAATGATGAAGACAAGCCCTTGAAGGGAAAAACCTGGGCGTTATAATAAAGGCAACATTGGTGTTAGGCAGCCAAAAACAACAAAACAAAACTATCTTCCACCACACATTTATTACCTTCTCAAGTATTTAAAATTCCATTTCTTAAAAGTGAGGTCATCATTTTCCCTTATGAACTGTCTTCTTCTCTAGGGTCCCATATTCAGTGAGATGTATCACTATCCATCCAGAAACTCAAGCCAGAAACCTAGAAGCTGTTTCTGATTCCTTTTTCTTTGTTACCCTTCACTTCTTGATCAATCATTAATTTTATTATCCCCATGATCCAAATAACTCCCCAGTCCTTCCAGATCCCTCATTTCCACTGCCACCACCCTAGTGAGACCAAGTAAACATTATCTTACCTCAACAACTGAAGTGCTTCCAAAGTGGTATTTTCTGATATTTCACAACTGCACTAACATTAGAGTAATTTTAAAAAATGAAAACCCGATCACAGTAGATTGTTTCCAAAAATACTGTTTTAATTTTTTAAAGTAGAAGTGTGTATGGGTTTATAAATTCCCATAATCTTGCCCTCACTGTGAATTATGTCAAAAAAAACTTTCTCAAGTAGATAAGCAAAGTATTCTGTCTTAATTTTAATAGGGATTTCTTTTTGTTTCATAGGAAATTATTTTAATAAGAATTTGTTTTAATAGAAATTTCTCTGATAATTAGTGACATTGAGCATCTTTTCATATGTCTATTGGCCATCTGTATGTCCTCTTTGGAGGTACTCTGCCCACTTTTTAATTGGGTTTCTTGGTTTTTTTTTTTGTGGTTGAATTGTCTGAGTGCTTTATAAATTTTGGATATTAATCCCTTATTGGAAGTATCATTGGAGAACATCTTTCATTTAGTAGATTATCTTCATTTTGCTGATTTTGTTGATGGTTTCCCATGTTTATGTAGTTTCATTTATTTATTTATTTATTTTTGTTTCCTTTGCCTGAGGAGATAAGTCAGAAAAAAATATTGCTAAGAGAAATGTCTGAGATTTTATTGTATGGTTTCTTCTAGGAATTTTCTGGTTTCTGTATTCTGTTTTGTTCAAAGGACTGTTAGGTTTTGTTTTTGTGGACAAGTTATCTTGCCTAGATACAAAAACTATGACCTTTGTCTATGCTGTGGTATGTAGAATCTGCTATTCTTGTCCTGTTCTTAGGGGTTTTATAGCTTGTCCCCTGGAGGGTCTCTCTCATGTTTATATGGTCTGGTTCCTTCCTACTTCAACTTTGCCTCAGAGTAGCTACATAAAATCAGGTTATTCATTCTACAAATGTTTACTTGTTCAAAGTCTGCTATGTGCCAGACATCTGGAATACATTAATACGATAGAAAAAAGAAGAAAAATGTCTTGCCTTTGTGGAACTCAAGTTTTATCTGGGGTAGACAGATAATTGAGTAGTAAACATAATATATAAGTTAAAATAAAATATGTAAGAAAATGATACATATCATGCAATAAAATTATGCAAGGTAAAGCTATCTGAGGTGTATGGGTTAGTGTGAGTTGCAATTTTAAAAACTTTTGGTCTCAGCCTTCTACCCAAAATCCTTCAATTGCCCAATAAAGTTTAGTATTAGCCTACAAGGGCCCACAGGATCTGGTCTTTATAGCCTCTCTGACCTCATCTCATGATACTGTCTTTCTCTTCTATCTGGCCACACTGGTCTTGCTATTTCCAAAACAGTTTAGGCATGCTTCTACCTCCTGATGGAACAAGCTTCTCCCAGATACACACTCAACTGCTTCCTTATCATGTTAAGTATTCTCAAATGCCACTTTCCTTAGGAGGCTCTTTACAACCACTTTATTTTACATTTCTATTTTATCTCCTATAACTTTTCTCCCATCTCTCTGATTAGATTATTTCTTCTAATTTGCATGTGTATGTAAAACATCATTTGTTTCTCCTTACTGGAATGTAAGCTCCACGAAGATAGTAAATGATAAAGGAGAAAGTCTGAGCCTAGATCAAAACGAAGAACTAGAAAGGTGGTTTCAACTGGGGCTAGTTCTTGCGCAACTTGAGACCTATTGGATAAAATCATTTTAGATAGTCTCCTTAAATTTATGTTAATTTGATTGCTTCTTGTAACCTGGAAAAACTCTTGTTAACACATAATAACTGTAAATAGCCTGGGCAACTTAGGTAATTAAGATGTCTCCTTATTTTGGTGTGCTGCATTTCAGGAGCCAGCTTGTTGTGATTTGCTAAGAGATCATAAAATATATTAAAAATCTAGGAAAAATTTTTCTTGACTTCATGACTATAGAAGTAAAATTGTACCAGCTTTTAATTTCTCCTCCATGTGAAGAATACTAGCACTGGAATTTTATTTATACTTGTACATGCTGATTTTACCATTTTCCACTACCTGTGGAATTCTGGTTTTGAAATTCATCAGAGTAGAGCTAGAAATTCACACATTGTAGAATCTTAGTTATAATTGCTACTTTCTCTCACAAAGTAGGATGACTACTAATATTGAAGTTATGTTTATCATTTAGGTTTATAACTGCCCCTGTTGTTTTTACCGCTTTTCTACTAACCATGGTATTTTGGCTTCGGAATTTATCACAGTGGAAAGAGGAATGTTCATGCAATATGTAGTATCTCAGCTGTAATCAGCGGAGCACTGCTACAAAGCTAATGTTGAGGACATATGCTGCATGCTGATTTTTATTTCTTTTATCTCCTTTAGAGATCTTTATTTCTTTTATCTCCTGTAGAGAACATGCAGGTCTTCCCTATGGGCCTGAAATACAATAAATTGCTCTATCATAAACTTGATAAAGGCAAATGCAAGATACAGGTTTGCATAATTTGATGTTGTACTTAGGAAGTTTTAGAGTACATTAAAATTCTACCATTTGTGTTGACTGTACTTTAAATATTATAAAGATAAGTAGCTCATGTATTGTCTATGTCCTTGGCTTATGACTTGGTCTATCTCATAAATTAGGAATTTTAAAAATGTTGCTTAGGAACTATATGTCATCCTCATAATTTCCCCTTTTCTTGCCATCTTCCTAATGATTTTGTTTGTTTCACTGTAGGTCCCTGGAACTTATAAGTGAAAGCTATTAATCCAAGTCCTAAGTTCTCTGAGAACTTGTGATTAATATGAAATACATCATTTTGGTGTTCCAGCTCTTTTATAATAATATATCAGTGTAATGCTTAGTGCATTCCCTGTATGGCTTTCCTCAAAATGACTGCCTCTTTGAATCAGATTACTTGGCAATATACTTGTTTGAATTTTCATTATTATTCCACCTGGGTGGGCCAATTTAAAAAGGTAAATTTGCATCTTAATCCTTACAATGAATGTTAACAAACCTGGGCACAATAACAGATAAGAAAAGAAGAATCCCTGAATTCAACTGAGTTGTGGTATGATTTATAGGGATGTTCAAGTTGAACCTAAACATCAGTATTAATAAGGCTCAGTCTCTCTAAAGCTGAGTTTTTGTGTCTTTGTATTATAATTTAAAAACACACCGGAGGAAAGGAAACCCTTTTAACATTACTGCTTTGTGTTGTTAGAAGTTTATATATCAGAGGGAAAGAGCTTTTCAGTCAAAAGCTTGATATTTGTAAAATATGGCATTTATCATTCACACACTCAACAAATATTTATTAAAAATTATTGTTATCAGAAGGGGACCAGGCCCAGAGAGAGTCTGCCGCGGGCTGGCCTGTAGTGTGTGGGTTCTTGACTTCATGCAGGAAAGATTTCACAGCATGAGGCCAGGTGATTTTGAGAGTATGTTTATTAAATTTGGGGGTAGAGAAACAAGGGCTTAGGACAGAAGAAGCAACAGGAGAGCCTGGGTGGGGCTGCTCTCTTTGTCTCTCTAGAAACATCATGAGAAAGAAGTGAGCCAACTTGGGGCTGCTGCCAGCTCACTGGTGAGTCAGAGAAAAGGGAGCCTTGGAGACAGGTTCTGGGGGGTCAGCCCAGGGAGGAGCTGCCACTGCCCATTGCTCCCTGATTGCAAGTCTCATGTGGACCCTTAGAATTTAGGAGGAAAAAAATTCACTTGAAAAAGAGGTTCCAGTGAACATGTTCCAACAAGGGCATGCACTGGCTTTTTTGCTCTAAAGGGGCTTTATCTGCTTTCCAAAGGTAGGGATTTTAGGGAACAGAATATTCATCAGCTTTCCCAGGTGTGCCCTTTAGCTGTTGTGGACTCCACTGATTGGTCGGCACCAGGGCAGGGAGGCATTCATCATTTCGTTTGGCCCCGGCCTCGCAGGGCTGGTTTTGCTGCTTTTCTGGGCCTGAAGTTAAAATACAGCTGAAGGCTAGATGTTATTTCTAGGGAGGAAAGGTCAGGGGAGGGTCCACACCTTTCCTGTCAGGGGAGGAAAGGCTGTCCTGGGGACGAGGTCTAGCTCCAGTTTCATCCATTGCTAGGTGCCCGGGCTTTCTGCCTTGGTGACCTTCTGTCTATTTGTCTCAGTGTCCCCACTCTACTTGCCAAGGAATTTTCCTAGCTTCTTAATATCCTGCCTCACTATGATATGCTAGGTAATGATATAGGAACTGATAATACAAGGAGTCTTGGCTATCATGGAGCTAATAGGTGAAGACAATGAAGGAATGTACAAATATAAGGTCATTCTGATAAATATAAGTCCTGTAAAAACACTAGGAAATGGTACATAGAGTGACTGGGACAACTTTGATGGTGTGCCAGGGAAAGCTTCTTGAGAAAATGGAATTAGAGCTGAGATTAAAAAATAAAGAAAACAAGGGGTGCAAAATCTCAAAATAGTAGTCATATGGCTGGATTAAAAGTGTGTGCATTGTGTGAAATTACTTTGGAGAGGTAAACAAGAGGCAGATCGTGGATGCCTGTGTGTCTTCTAATTGTAGTTGAAAGCCACTGGGGAGTTTTAAGCAGAGGAGAGAGAGAATCTGATGAATTCTAAAAGATCAAGGGAGGGAGGGAGGGGAGTGGGGCAGGGGAAAAGTGGTGGCCAGAAGGTGGAGATAAATGTATTTGAACAATTAAAAAAAGAAAAAGATCACTCTGAGTTCAGTGCAGAAAATGGAAAGGGGAGTGTGGGGAACTGCCCTGCCTGGTATTGGGGACTGTAGCCCCCTGTGAGCAAGGGCACCTGTAAGTCTTGGCTGGAAAGTCAGGAATGCTGGCTGGCAGGCATGAACTGGTGTGGGCGCAGGCGGCCCACCGGGGAAATCAGGCCTGAAGAAAAATAATGCATTATTTCCTTTGAAGCCTATCCTGCTAATAATAATGTCTTCTAGTCAATTGAGTTAATGTCCACTGGATGTTTAGTTTCCAAGCCCAAGGTTATCTTAACCACCTAGCGTCTTGCTGTCTAACAGGCCTTGATTTAAAGAGACCCCTATGTTCTTACAATTGTTACTTCTGAACAATATCTATTCACCTTTGGTCAACACTATGTGACATTGATTGATGAGCTATATGTGCATACAGTATGCTCCTTTACCTGCTGAACTCAATAAAAGCCTAGGGAAATAGGAGATCAGGGTCCTCCTCTGAGGGATTTGCCAGCCTTTCCTCCTCAAGCAGGTCATGCGTTGGTAGACTTATTTCATCTGTGGCTCCGGGGAACTTTGTGGGTCGAGGTCCCCCCACAGAGGGGTAGTGAGAGGATTCATTTTCCTGCATCAGCACGGGAAAACAGACAGTACCACGGCCAAGAATGCGGGTCACCACAGCTCTTTACATACTTGAAAATCTGGAAATGCTGATTCAGCTGGGAGTTGTTGCTACTTTGGACCATATTGGCTTTTGCTAAATACACATTCATAAACCCACACCCATTAGACTTGATGAATGTCTAGAACTCTTATTAATGTGACTCTTTTTGATGCTTTCACTCATTTTTCTAGTTTCTTTTCTGCTGTGGCCTTTGGAGGTTTCTTATTTCACTGTGTCTCATCTACATCAGAAAACATTTCCCTTGTGAAGGATTTCTCTTTCTTTAAACCTCCTGTCAAAGTCTGTTGTGTAGATTAAATCCTCTAAATGAGAACAGATAAAGGTGGAAATGAGAAAAAGTAATGTATAAAGTCACATAATAATAAACCATATTAAAGAAAAACTAGACCTTCATTATAAAAACAGATTTTATTAAGCTGGCAAAACAGAATTATTCAGGCACTATTACAACAGAGAAAAATAGACGTCAGTCTAACACTGGGCAATTCTGAGTACAATAAGGACAAGTTGGAATTTAGAGCCAATGAGCAGGGTCAGGGGGAGGGGTCTGTATAGAAAATTACTATGGGGAAATATCAGGCATAAAGGAGGATTCTGGCTAAACTGACTTGACAAGAGTCTTTCTGAGGGCTGGCCAGTGTGATCAGATATCACCTGGGAGATGGTGAGAGATGAAGAATTTGATCATATATCAAAGTGATCAGATATGGAAAATGGGGGATTCTTCCAAAACTGACTTCACAAGATTCTTGCTGAACTGGGCAATGCAGACCCAACAAGGATGGATATTGAAGCTCAACATGAAAGCCTACTTGAGAAGAGGGCTTAGAGGTACTGTACTACAGCCTGTTCAAATGGAGTCTTTGTCAACCAGGAAGAAATAATCACACATACATCATACTCTGCTACCTTTGTGCTACTAACATGAATAAGAAGGATTAATCTTGTGTAGAATGCAGGGTCCAGGAAAAAAAATAATAACACTATGGCTTTCATTCAGAGGTAATACTATTGAGAGGATATTAAGAGCAGTCCTAAGGGAAAAAGAAAATGTTCTAAAAAAGCCATATGCATTTTTTGAATGAGGCATAAGAAGCAATAAACCAGTTAAACCCTCAATACCTTAATGATGTGGGAGGGAGTAGATAAGTATTACCAGAGCCACTGAGGGCTTCGCTTTATTCTAGAAACGTGAATTATGGTGCCTGCTGCATTCACAACCCTTGCACAACTCTACCCATGTCCCTCTTCTCCATACCTCAGCATACATGAAAAAAAAAAGAGACCAAACAGTCATTTTTATATTATATGACTCTACCCCTTTGGCTATAGGTATTGGATTAGAAGTACTTGATCTAATGGCTACCAATGCATAGTTCTGTCTGTGACCTATGATATACATAACAGCATGAAATGATGATCTGGGCCAGTGATTTTCAACATTTTTCATCTCATGGCACACATAAACTGATTACTAAAAATCTGAAGCACACCAAAAACACATTCTTTGCCAATCTTTGTCAATAGATTGGCAAAAAATAGGTATAATTTTGATTCACTCACACTGGGCGGCTATTGTGTTGGCTGTTGTATTTTTTAAATTTAACAGTCTAAGGGTAAATAGGTCATTACCCCTGACTAAATAGTCAGGTATTGTATGTTTTAAAAATTCTTGTAGCACTTGGTTGAAAAATGTTGATTTGAGACAATTATACACTTAGTACAATTTACATGAATTGAGGAAAGAGAAAATCAGGCAGTTAATAGTGGGTTTGGAGCTGAAGATGCATTGAGATAAGCTCTTGAGATATATTTGGAGCCATTGATGAGGGATTAGAATTACATTTATGAAAGGACAGGACAATCTGAATTATAAGCAGGAGCTACTGGGTGAACAAAAGTCCTAGAATACAGAGAGAGAAAAACTAGGTTATTTGGTGTAGTAGATTAAAGATGCTGCAAATTGTTTTTTTATTTGTTTTCTAATTTTTAAATCATGTTTATTCTATTACTGTTGTCTCAATTTTTCCCCCTTTGTTCCCTTCCCCCATCCCAACCCTCCCCCCGCTCCCACAGTCAATTCCCACTCTGTTGTCCATGTCCATGGGTCATTTATACATGTTCTTTGTCTAGTCCCTTCCCCTTCTTTCCACCATCATCCTTCTTCCCCACCCCCTCTGGTCACTTTCAGTCTGGTTCATGTTTCCATGCCTGCGGTTTATTTTGTTTGTTAGTTTATTTTGTTGAATAGAGTCCATTTAAAGTTGAAATCATATGGTATTTGTCTTTAACCAACTGGCTTATTTCACTTAGCTTAATATTCTCCAGTTTCATCCGTGTTGTCACAAAATGTAGGATTTCTTTCTTTATTTTTTTCTTTCTTTCAAATACAGATTTATTTATTTATTTATTTTAAATGTCAAAGTCAATTGTAAATATTGAAAAATGTAAATCCATTATAAACTCTCAGCAATTAAAACAACATGACACCAGCACAGAAAATAATCAAGTAGAGCAATGAAATACATTCAGCATTCTAGAAACAAACATATATATCAAACAATGTAATATATGGTTAAATTGATATTTCAAATCAATGGGAAAATAAGGTTTATTCAATAAATAAGGTGCATGGGCCACTATTACTTGAAATGAAACCAATATAGAGCCCTATTTCACTCATTATACAAAAAATATTCAGGTGACTTAAAAATCAATATGTAAAAATCTAAGGAGTTTTAGGAGAAAATACAAACTAAGATTTTTTTCTTACCCTTAAGTAAAATATTCAAACCCAGAAGATACACAGTAAAATATTGACAATATGTCTATATGAAACATTTAAGACTAGATAGTAACATACATATAAAAAAAGCTAAAGGACAAGTAATAGAATGGGAAAATATTTGCCACACATCTACAAAAGGGTTAGTAGTTTTTGGGTTTTATTTTTAGGGAAAAAATTCTACAAATCTTTAACCAAAAATGGATAAAGAATACCAAAAAGTCATGTAAAACTTTTAAAAAATAATTGAAATAGGTAAGAAATATACAAAAACAGGTTTAGTTTCAACAAATAAAGGAACAATTAAAATAACACATCATTGTCACAATCAGATTAATAAGTATTAAAACTATTGGTAATATCAAGTATTGGTGACTGTGAAAGGAAGTGTACATTCACAGACTCTTTTTCTTCATCTTTTTTTTTTTTGTATTAATGTCTTTTTATTTGTTTTCATTAGCATGGACACCATTATAGTTGACAGTGATTTTGTAGCTACTACCTTGTCTTTTTTTTTTTTTTCATGTTTTATTTTTTTTAATTTTTTTATTTTTATTTTTATTTTTATTTTTAATTAATTTATTTACTTTTTAAATACATTTGTCTCTGCCTTCCCCCCACCTCTTTCCCTTGCCCCCTCCCACCTTCCCTCCCTCAGCTCTTCCCCTTTGGTTTTGTCCATGAGTCCTTGCTATATGTTCCTTGACTTTCCCCTTCCCTTCCCTTTCCCTGCCCCCCCCTTCCCTCTTGTCTCTGTTGATTTCTTTTCCTTTCAGTGTTGCTGGTCATATTTTCCTTGCTTCTTTGCATTGTTGGTTAGGTCCCGCTTATAGGTGAGATCATATGGTATTTGTCTTTCGCCCCCTGGCTTATTTCGCTTAGCATGATGCTCTCCAGTTCCATCCATGCTGTCGCAAAGTTTAGTACTTCTTTTTTTCTTTCTGCTGCGTAGTATTCCATTGTGTATATGTACCATCATTTTTTGATCCAGTCATCTACTGATTGGCATTTAGGTTGCTTCCAACACTTGGCTATTGTAAATTGTGCTGCTATGAACATTGGGGTGCATAGGTTCTTTTGTATTGGCGTTTTGGTGTTCTCAGGGTATAGTCCCAGCAGGGGAATCGCTGGATCAAAAGGCAGTTCCATTTTCAGCTTTCTGAGGAAATTCCACACTGCTTTCCATAGTGGCTGCACCAGTCTGCATTCCCACCAACAGTGGACTAGAGTTCCCTTTTCTCCACAGCCTCGCCAGCACCTGTTGTTTGTGGATCTGTTTATGATGGCCATTCTGACCGGTGTGAGGTGGTACCTCATGGTGGTTTTGATCTGCATTTCTCTGATGGCTAGTGATGCAGAGCATCCTTTCAAATGCCTCTGGGCCCTCTGTATCTCCTCCTTAGAAAAGCATCTGCCCAGGTCCTTTGCCCATTTTTTGATTGGATCGTTTGTCTTCTTGGAGTCAAGTCGAGTGAGTTCTTTGTATATCTTGGAGATCAAACCTCTATCTGATGTATCATTAGCAAATATATTTTCCCAAATAGTTGGCTCCCTTTTCATTGTGCTGATGTTTTCTTTAGCCGTGCAGAGGCTTCTTATTTTGATGAGGTCCCACTTGTTTATTCTTTCCTTTATGTCCCTTGCTTTAGGAGACATATCAGTGAAAAAATTGCTGCGTGGGATATCTGAGAGTTTCCTGCCAATGTTCTCCTCGAGGACTTTGATGGTGTTGCGACTTATATTTAAGTCTTTTATCCATCTTGAGTTTATTTTTGTGTATGGTGTCAGCTGGTGATCCAATTTCAATTTTTTGCATGTAGCCATCCAGCTCTCCCAACACCATTTGTTGAAGAGGCTGTTATTGCCCCATTTTATGCTTCTGCCCCCTTTGTCAAATATTAGATGTCCATAGAGACCTGGGCTTATTTCTGGGCTTTCTATTCTGTTCCACTGGTCTATGGGTCTGTTCTTGTGCCAGTACCAGATTGTTTTGAGTATAGTGGCTTTGTAGTGTAGTTTGATGTCCGGTATTGTGATCCCTCCTACTTTGTGTTTCTTTCTCAAAATTGCTGTGGCTATTCGAGGTCGTTTATGGTTCCATATAAATTTTTGAAATGTCTGTTCTATTTCTGTGAAATACGTCATTGGTATCTTAATAGGGATTGTGTTGAATCTATAAATTGCTTTTGGTAGTATGGACATTTTAAGGATATTAATTCTTCCAATCCATGTGCACGGTATATGCTTCCATTTATTTGTGTCTTCCTTAATTTCTTTTTTCAATGTTGCATAGTTTTCTGCATACAGGTCTTTTGTGTTTTTGGTTAAATTTATCCCTAGGTACTTTATCTTTTTTCGTGCTATATCGAATGGTATATTTTTCCTGATTTCTTCTTCTTCTATTGCATTGCTGGTGTACAAAAACGCCTTTGATTTCTGAATGTTGACTTTGTATCCTGCTGTTTTGCCAAATTCACTTATTAGGTTGAGGAGTTTTTTGGTAGAGTCTACAGGGTTCTCTATGTACACTATCATGTCATCTGCAAACAATGATAGTTTTACTTCCTCCTTTCCTATTTGGATGCCTTTTATCTCTTTCTCTTGTCTGACCGCTGTGGCTAGGACTTCCAATACGATGTTAAAAAGAAGCGGTGAGAGTGGACATCCTTGTTGTGTTCCTGATCTTAGTGGGAAAGCTTTCAGTTTTTGCCCGTTGAGTATGATATTGGCTATAGGTTTTTCATATATGGCCTTTATTACGTTGAGGAATGCCCCATTGATTCCCATTTTGCTGAGTGTTTTGATCATAAATGGGTGCTGTACCTTGTCAAATGCTTTTTCTGCATCTATCGAGATGATCATGTGGTTTTTGTCTTTTCTTTGATTTATGTGGTGTATCACGTTTACTGATTTGCGTATATTGAACCATCCCTGCATCCCTGGGATGAATCCCACTTGATCGTGATGGATAATCTTTTGAATGTATTGCTGGATGCGGTTGGCCAATATTTTGTGGAGGATTTTAGCATCTATGTTCATCAGCGAAATTGGCCTGTAGTTTTCTTTCTTTGTAGGGTCTTTATCTGGTTTTGGGATCAGGGTGATGCTGGCCTCATAGAAGGAGTCTGGCAGTCTTCCCTCCTCTTGGATTTTTTGGAATAGTCTGAGAAGGACAGGGGTTAGCTCTTCCTTAAATGTTTTGTAAAATTCTCCTGGGAAACCGTCTGGCCCTGGGCTTTTGTGTGCTGGGTTTCTTGATTACTGCTTCAATTTCCCCAACTGTTATCGGTCTGTTCAAGCTTTCTGTTTCTTCCTCCTTCAGTGTTGGAAGATTATACTTTTCTAAAAATTTGTCCATTTCATCAAGATTTTCAAATTTCTTGGCATATAATTGTTTATAATAGTTTCTGATAATCATTTGTATTTCTGTGGTATCAGTTGTTATTTCTCCTCTTTCATTTCTGATATTATTAATTTGGGTCTTCTCCCTTTTTTTCTTGATGAGTCTGCTTAAAGGTTTGTCCACTTTATGAATCTTTTCAAAGAACCTGCTTCTGGATTGGTTGATCCTCTGAATTGTTCTTTTTGTCTCTATGTCATTCAGTTCTGCTCTAATCTTGACTATTTCCTTCCTTCTACTTGCTCTGGGATTTATTTGTTGTTGTTTCTCCAGTTCTTGAAGTTGTAGTGTTAGGTCTTTTATTTGAAATGTTTCTATCTTTTTAAGGTAAGCCTGTATTGCTATGAACTTCCCTCTCAGGACCGCCTTTGCTGTGTCCCATAGGTTTTGGACAGTTGTCTGTTCATTTTCATTTGTTTCCAGAAATTTTTTGATTTCTTCTCTTATCTCATTATTGACCCATTCATTGTTTAATAGTGTACTGTTCAGTCTCCATGAGTTTCCAAGTTTTTGAAGTTTCTCTTTGAGTTTGATTTCGAGTTTCAAGGCCTTGTGGTCTGAGAAAAAGTTTGGTATTATTTCAATTTTCCTGAATTTGCTGAGGCTTGCTTTGTGTCCTATCATGTGGTCTATCTTTGAAAAACTGCCATGAGCATTTGAAAAGAATGTGTATTTTTCTTCTTTGGGATGTAAGGTTCTATATATGTCAGTTAAGTCTCTTTGATTCAGTGTGTCATTCAGCGCCACGATATGTTTATTAATGTTTTGTTGGGAAGATCTGTCCATTTTGGACAGTGGGTTGTTGAAATCCCCTACTATCAGTGTGTTGCTATCTATATCTTTTTTGAAGTCATCCAACAATTTCCTTATAAACTTGGGGGCTCCTATATTGGGAGCATATAAGTTTACAATGTTGATGTCTTCTTGATAGATTCTTCTTTAAGTATGATAAAGTGCCCCTCTGGGTCTCTCTTTATGGCCTTTGCTTTGAAATCTACTTTGTCTGATACAAGTATGGCAACGCCAGCCTTTTTCTCATGTCCATTTGCTTGGAATATTATTTTCCATCCCTTTACTTTCAATCTGTGTAGGTCTTTTGCTCTGAGGTGGGTCTCTTGTAGGCAGCATATGTGTGGGTCATATTTTCTTATCCATTCAGCTACCCTGTGTCTTTTGATTGGGGCATTTATCCATTCACATTGAGAGATATTACTGATAGAAACTTACTCATCTTTTCTCTTTGTACTTGTGTTCCTCTCTGTCTCATTCTTTTCCTTCATCTGCTTAAACCAGTCCCCTTAGCATATCTTGGAGCGCTGGTTTGGTAGAGATGTATTCTTTTAGCTTTCTTTTGTCTGGGAAACTCCGTATTTCTCCTTCTATTTTAATGGAGAGCCTAGCTGGGTAGAGCAGCCTTGGCTGTAGGCCCTTGCTTTTCATGGCTTGGAATATTTGTTGCCATTCCCTTCTGGCTTGTAGTGTTTCTGTTGAGAAGTCAGCTCCGAGGCGTATCGGGGCCCCCTTGAATGTTACTTTCTCCTTCTCCCTTGCTGCCTTGAGGATTCTCTCTTTGTCTTTGACATTTGCCATTTTAATGATGATGTGTCTTGGAGTGGACCTCCTTGGGTCCCTCTTGAGTGGGGTCCTCTGTGCCTCCTGGATCCATGAGAGCCTTTCTCTCCTCAATTAGGGAAATTTTCCATCATTACTTTTTCGAGGAGGTTCTCTATTCCTTGCTCCTCTTCTTCTCCTTCTGGTATCCCTATTATACGGATATTATTGCGTTTCAGGTTGTCCTGCATTTCCCTAAATGCTTCTTCATTCTTTTTGAGCCGTTTTTCCATTTCTTGTTCTTTCTGGGAGCTTTTTTCTACCTTGTCCTCCATCTCACTGATTCAATCCTCAGCTTCATCCAGCCTGCTTTGGATTCCTTCTACTGTGTTTTTCAATTCAGAAATGGTATTCTTCATATCCTCTTGTGTCTTCTTGATAGTTTCTATGTCCTTTTCCAGGCTGATATAGTTTGCTGTAAGATCCTGATAGTTTCTCTGCAGTTTCTCATAGTTTTCTTTGAGCTGGCTGAGCTCATTGAGCTTCCTTAGAACCATTGTTTTAAATCCATATCTGATAGTTCCCTTGCCCTATTTCATTGAGCTCTCTCTGTGGGGAGTCCCCTTTTCCACTCATTTGGGGGGAACTTCTTTGTCTTCCCATTTTTGTGAGAGTCTGTTAAGTATTTCTGTCCTTTTCTTTCTGGGCTTGCCTCTGATGATGTCAGTTGTTGACCCTATAGGGCCTTGGGTTGTTTGTTTGAGCCTTTCAGGAGTCTAATGCCTGTGTCTGACTCCTGCTTGGAGCAGCTCTGTGACCCCTTCGGTCAGGGCTGGGCTATTTTTGGGATCTCTCTGCGCTCTCACGAGAGCTCCTTGAGCGCGTTCCCAGCGCGGCAGGGTCCCCCACCTGCCTGGGCTCGCATGTGTTTGCCCCAGACCAGGGGGCTTATTCGCGACCTCCTGTGCTCATCTGGCCTCCCTGGCACGCGAGCTTCGCGGCACTGGTCAGTTTAGGGTCTTCTATTGTGTGTTTTCCCCGCTTTTGGCTCTTTGGGTGCATTGCTTGCCCTCGCCAAATGGGGACTACGGAAATGGGAGGAAATCAGCTCTAGGACTCTCCGGTTAATCCTGTTTCTGGTCTCTCCTCCAGGGACTCTGGACAGCTCTACTTATTTTGTGGGCCGCTCTGCAATCGCGGTGGGTAGGTCAATTTATGCCTGCCCTCGCCCCTCTGTGCAATCCCTCGCAGGCCGTATGGGTGCCAGTCTGTGTGAGGCCTTGCCGGCAGGTGCAAGCGTTCGCCAGCCCGCGTGGGTCACACACACGCTCGCCAACCCTCGCCAGTCACTCGGCGCAAGTGTGCACGCCTGCTCTGGGTGTTTTGGGGGTTTCTATGTTTGCTTTTTGGCTTTTGGCTCTTTGGGGGTGTGGCCTCTTCCCGCGCAATGGAGACTTCGGCAAGGAGAAGGAGTCAGGACTCCCCGGTTCCTCCTCCCGTTCTTTCCCCAATGCCTCCGTTTCTAGTCTCCCCTCAGGGGCCTCTGGGCAGTTGTGTGACCCCTTCGGCTGAGGATCCAACCCCTGTGCGGACTGCGTTTCAATCGCAGGCAGTCTGGTTCATGCGCGCCCCGCTTCTGCCTCTTTGGGGTCGCGCCTTTCCAGCCCACAATGGAGACTACAGAACGGGGAGGGAGTCGGGACTCCCCGGTTCCTCCTCCCGTTCTTTCCCCAATGCCTCCGTCTCCAGTCTCTCCTCAAGGCTCTCCCAGCCAGTCTGCACTCAGCCCCGTAGCTCACAGGCGTACAAGCTGTGTGCGGAGCGCACAAAAGGCAGGTTAATTGATTCCCTTATGCCTGAGCGAGATGGTAGCTGGCGAGTGGGAAGTGCGTTATCACCCGGGCTCCACCGGCCTCAGTCTCAGTTCTCTTCACAAAGTTTTCCTCACCAGTCTTTTCCCAGACACCAGCCCACCCTGCTGCCGCCTGTACCCAGCGATCAAGGAGGGTGGCTGCCGCTGCAACTTTTGCGTTTGCCCTTTAAATGTCTTTTTGCATCCCCCGCCACCTGTCTCTGGCAGAGAGCGCCCCTAAGCTTTTTGGGGTTGCGTTTTGTCTGTATTTTCTCGGCTTTAGCTGCTGTAGTTTAGGGGTTCCTGTTTATGATTCAGACCCCGTTCTTCTCGGGGGGACGCTAACTGGCTGTTTCAATGTCCCTCTGGTGCCAGTGCCCGTGCGCACCCAGTCCACCCTCTCGAGCCTCCATCGCAATTCTCACCCGTTGGGATGTGTGAGAGTCGAATCCACTGTCCGCGGCACCAAGGCTCCTCTCCCACTATCGCTCCACTGCTTTCCAGGTGATTACTCCATTATTTAGTTGCAATTCCAGTTTGGTTTTGGGAGGAGGTCAGCGTGACTCCCTTTCACTCCTCCGCCATCTTTTTCTCCTCCTTTTTCTTCATCTTAAAGCAGCCCCTTTAACATATTTTGCAATGCTGGTTTGATGGAGGTGTTTATTTTAGCCTTTTTTTTTGTCTGGGAAAGCCCTTACTTTGCCTTCCATTTTAATTGAGAGCCTTGCTGGGTAAAGTAGTCTTGACTGCAGGCCGTTGCTTTTCATTACGGAATATTTCTTGCCATTCCCTTCTGGCTTGCAGTGTTTCTGTTGAGAAGTCAGCTGCTAGCCGTATCGGGGCTCCCTTATCTGTTACTACCTCTTTCACTCTTGCTGCCTTTAGGATTCTGTTTCTCTTTAATATTTTCCATTTTAATGATGGTGTATCTTGGAGTGGGCCTCATTGGGTTCCTCCTGAATGGGGCTCTCTGTGCTTCCTGGACTTGTGTGACTTTTTCTCTCTTCAAATTAGAGAAGTTTTCCATCATGACTTTTTCAAACAGGTTCTCTATCCCTTCCTCCTCCTCTTCTCCTTCTGGTATCCCTATTATATGGATATTATTACGTTTCAGGTTGTCCTGCATTTCTCTAAATGCTTCTTCATTCTTTCTGAGTAATTTTTTATTTTCTTGCTCTTTCTGGGAGCTTTTTTCTACCTTGTCCTCCAGCTCACTGAATTGATCCTCTGCTTCATCTAGCCTGCTTTGGATTCCTTCTACTGTGTTCTTCAATTCAGTAATTGTATTCTTCATTTCCTCCTGTGTCTTATTGATAGTTTCTATGTCCTTCTCCAGGTTGTTATAGTTTGCAGTAAGATCCTTGTAGTTTCCCTGTAGGTTTTGGTAATTCTCCCTGATTCACCGAGTTCATTGAGCTTCCTTAAAACCTTTGTTGGGAACTCAATATCTATAGTTTACTTGCCTCTGTTTCTTTTAGTTCTCTTTCTGGGAATTCCTCCTTTCCCTTCGACCGGGGGACATTTCTTTGTCTTCCCATTATTTGTGAGATTCTCCTTTTTTGTTTCTAGTTCTTAAATTGATCTGTCTTGATTTCCTGACTTGTGTGAACTTCTATGGTAGGAGACTACTGTTTTTTCTCTCTGGATCTGCCTCTGATGATGTCAGATGTTGTCCCTATCTGACCTTAGGCAGTCTGTTTGAGACTTGCAGGAATCTACTATTTGTGGCTGTGTCCTTCAGCTGTTAATCTAGTCACTCTACACTCAGTAGGCCGACTTAGACTGTTCAGGGTGGGGCAGAGTCCCTTTTGGGGGCGGTGTTATTGGTTCCTCTCATGCTGTTGCCACTCAGGGGAGTGGTCTGACTGAGCAAGATGCCTGCTTCCATATGGGGAATGAGTCAGCACCAGGATCCCACCAGCTACTCTCTCAGTTCTCTCCCCAAAGCCTCCTTCCCTAGTCTCACCAGCCCACTCTGCCCCAGCCCTGCCTTTGCTGAAGCCCTGGGTACATGGATGCAAATAAAAATTTATGCGTTGGCCCTTTAAATGGCTCTCTGTGTCTCCAGCTGCCTGTCTCTGGCACAGAACAACCCTGCTGCTTTTCGCAGCTGGTTGTTATCTATGTACTTTTTGGGCTCTAATGCTGTAGACTGGAGATCCCCACTTATGGTTTACACCCCGCTCTTCTTAGGGGGGATCCAACTGATCATTTCAATATTCTTCTAGTGCTGCCACCAGTGGGTGCCCCACCTGACTTCTCTAGTCTCCACCTCATTCCTTACCAGTTAGGTTGTGTTATAGCTGTTTCTTCTGTCTGTCCGAGCTAATAAGGCTCCTCTCTCACTATTGTTCAGTTGTTTGTTACAGGTGGTTTCTCTACAATTTAGTTGTAATTCCAGATTGGTCCTGGGAGGAGGTCAGCGTGACTTCCATTCACTCCTCCACCATCTTGATTCTCTCCCCAAGATGCTGCAAATTCTTGAACACTGTCTTATCTAAAGATGAGGCCTATATCTCCCCCTTTTTCATCTGATTGGCTTGATCAATAAAATACAGTGTAAGTGACCCAATGCCATTTTGGAACCTCAAGAGATTGTTAGCATCCAATTCCAGTATCTTCGAATACTTGCTCTAGGAAATAAGCAACATACTATAGCACGAGGAAAGCTCATGGAAAGGCCCACATGGAGAACTAAGGCCCCTGACCTTAGGCTCTAGGCCCCTGAGGGCCTGGGATGAACTCTCAGCCAGCAGCAGCACTCATTTGCCAATCATGGGAGTAAGCCATCATAGAGGTGGATCTTCCAGGTGGAGTTGAGCTGCTACTACTGACACCTCATGCATCAGTATAGAGCCAGGCCCATCTAGTCCTGCCCAAACTGTGGGTTTATAAGAAAAGTAAATGACTGCTGTTGGTGTTCTAATTTTTTATTATTTTTAATTGTGGTGAAACATATAACATAAAATTCATCTTTTTAAAAAATTTATTATTTTAGTGTTCAAATACAGTTGTCTCCATTTTCCTGCCACCACTTTGCCCTGCCCTGCCTACAACCACCTCACACCCTCATCCTTCCTCACTTTGGCTTTGTCCATGGGTCCATTATATATGTTCCTTGACTTGACCCTTCCCCTTCTTTTCCCTGTTATCCACCCCCCCTTGTTACTGTCAGTTTGTTTTTTCTTTCAGTGTTGCTGGTTATATTTTTCTTGCTTGTTGGTTTTCTTGATTAGGTTCTACTTATAGGTGAGATCATATGGAATTTGTCTTTCATCCCCTGGCTTATTTCACTTAGCATAAGGCTTTCCAGATCCATCCATTCATGCTGTCTTGAAGTGTAGTAGTTTGCTCTTTCATTCTGCTCTGTAGTATTCCATTGTGTAAATGTACCACAGTTTTCCTATCCAGTCATTATTGAAGGGCACTTAGGTTGCTTCTAGTCCTTGGCTATTGTAAATTGTGCTGCTATGAACATTGGGGTGCACAAGATCTTTTGAATTGGTATATCAGGTTTCTTAGGGTATAATCCCAGCAGTGGAATTGCCCAGTCAGAAGGCAGTTCCATTTTTAGTTTTTTGAGGAAATTCCAAACTCTTTTCCACAGTGGCTGTACCAATCTGCATTCCCACCAACAGTGTACTAGAGTTCCCTTTTCTCCACAACCTTGCCAGCACCCATTGTTTGCTGATTTGTTTATGATGGCCCTTCTGACCTGTGTGAAGTGGTATCTCATTGTGGTTTTAATTTGCATCTCTCTGATGGCTAGTGATGCTGAGCATCCTTTCATAATGTCTCTGGGCCCTGTTTATGTCCTCCTTGGAGAAGTGTCTGTTCAGGTTTTCTGCCCATTTTTAAAAATTGGATTGTTTGTCTTCCTGGAGTGGAGTTGTATGTGTTCTTTATATATTTTGGAGATCAAACCCCTATCCAAGGTATCAGTGGCAAATATATTTTCCCATATGGTTGGTTCCCTTTTCATTTTGCTGATGTTTTCTTTAGCTGTGCAGAAGCTTCTTATTTTGATGAAGTCCCATTTGTTTATTCTTTATGTCCCTTGCTCAAGGGGACATATTGGTGAAAAAATTGCTGCGTGGAATATCTGAGTTTCCTGCCGATGTTCTCCTCTAGGACTTTTATGGCATCACAATTTATAGTTAAGTCTTTTATCCATCTTGAGTTTATTCTTGTATGTGGTATAAGTTTGTCTAGTTTCAATTTTTTGCATGTAGCTGTCCAGATCTCCCAACAACATTTATTGAATAGGCTATGTTTACTCCATTCTATGCTCTGGCCCCTTGTATCAAATAGTAATAGACCATAGAGACATGGGTTTATTTCTGGGCTGTCTATTCCATTCCATTGATCTATGAGTCTGTTCTTATGACAGCCAGTAAAAGACTGTTTTGTTTACAGTGGCCTTGTAGTATAGTTTGATATCAGGTATTGTGATCCTACTTTGTTTTTCTTTCTCAAGATTGCTGAGGCTATTCAGGGTTGTTTTTTGTTCCACATAAATTTTTAAAATATATCTTTTAAATCTGTGAAGTGCATCACTGATATTTTAATAGGGCTTGTGCTGAATCTATAGATTTCTTCGAGTAGTATAGACACTTTAATGATGTTGATTCTTCTAATCCATGAACATGGTATATGCTTCCAGTTGTGTCTTCCTTAATTTCTTTCTTCAGTGTTGTGTAGTATTCTGAGTACAGGTCTTTTACCTCCTTGGTTAAGTTTATTCCTAGGTACTTTATTTTTCTTGATAGCTATAGCAAGTAGGATTTGTTTCCTGGTCTCTGATTCTGATATTTCATTGTTGGAGTACAAAAATGCCTTCATTTTCTGAATATTGACTTTGTATCCCAATGTTTTGCCAAATTCACTTATTAGGTTGAGTTGTTTTTTGGTGGCATCTATGGGGTTTCTATGGACACTATCATGTCATCTGCAATCAATAACAGTTTTACTCCCTTCTTTCCAATTTGGATGACATTTATTTCTTTTTCTTGTCTGATCCCTGTGGCTAGGACTTCCAATACTATGTTGAATAGAAGTGGTCAAAGTAGACATCCTTGTCTTGTTCCTGATCTTCATGGGAAAGCTTTTAGTTTTTGCCCATTGAGTATTAGGTTGGCTGTATGTTTTTCATCTATAGCCTTTATTATGTTGAGGTACACCCCCTTTACTCCTACTCTGTGGAGTGGGGTTTTTTTAATCATAAATGGGTGTTGTACCTTATCAAATGCTTTTTCCACATCTATTGATATGATCATGTGGTTTTTGTCTTTCCTTTTGTTTTTGTGATGTATTACATTTATTGATTTGTGAATATTGTACCATCCTTGCATCCATGGGCTGAATACAACTTGATTGTGGTGGGTGATATTTTTAATATATTGCTGGATGTGGTTTGTCAATATTTTGTTGAGGATTTTAGCATCTATGTTCACCAGAGATACTGGCCTATAGTTTTCTTTCTTTGTTCTGTCTTTATCTGGTTTTGAAATTAGGATGGTGCTGGCCTCATCCAAAGAGTTTGGGAGTCTTCCCTCTTCTTGGAATTTTTGGAATAGTCTGAGAAGAACAGAGGTTAGCTCTTCCTTAAATGTTTTGTAAAATTTGTGAAGCTGTCCAGCCATGGCTTTTGTGTGCAGGGAGTTTTTTGACTACTGCTTTGATTTCACCAGCTGTTATTGGTCTGATCACACTTTCTGCGTCTTCTTCATTCATTGTTGTAAGGTTATATTTTTTGAGAAATTTGTCCATGTCACCCAGGTTTCCAAATTTCCTGGTATATAATTGTTTATAGTAATTTCTTACAATCCTTTGTATTCCAGTTGTAATTTCTCCTCTTTCATTTCTGATATTATTTATGTGGGTCTTCTCACTTTTCTTCTTGATGAATCTGCTTAAAGCCTTGTCAATTTTGTTTATCTTTCAAAGAACCAGCTCCTGGATTGGTTGATCCTTTGAATTGTTCTTTTAGTCTCTATGTCATTTAATTCTGCTCTTATCTTGATTATTTCCTCTCTTTTACTCATTGTGGGCTTTGTTGTTGTTTTTCCAGTTCATGAAGCTGTGGAGTTAGATTGTTTATTTGAAATGTTTCTTTTTTAGGTAGGCCTGCTTTGCTATGAATTTCCCTCTCAGAACTGCCTTCTCTGTGTCCCATAGGTTTTGGACTGTTGTGTGCTCATTTTCTTTTGTTTCCAGAAAGATTTTGATATCTTCTTTGATTTTGATCTCATTATTGACCCATTCATTGTTTCATAGCATGCTATTAAGTTTCCATGAATTTGAATATTTTTGAGTATTTTCTTTGAGGTTGGTTTCTAGTTTGAAGCTCTTGTGGTCTCAGAAAATGCTTGTTATGATTTCAATTTCTTGAATTTGTTGAAGCTTGTTTTGTGTCATATCATGTGGTCTATTTTTGAAAATGTTTCACGTACATTTGAAGAGAATGTGTATTTTGCTTCTTTGGAATGAAAGTTCTATGTATGTCAGTTAAGTCTATTTGATGTAATGTGTTATTCAGTTCAACAGTATCCTTGATATTTTGTTTGGAACACCTATCCATTGTTGACAGTGGCATGTTAAAATACCCTACTGTTAGTGTGTTGCTGTCTATATCTTTCTTGTAGTCCTCCAAGATTTTTCTTATATATTTGAGTGCTCCTATGTTGGGTGCATATTGGTTTACAATGTTTATGTCTTCCTTTGAGTTTCTCTTTTTATGGTCTTTGTTTTGAAACCTATTTTGTCTGATATAAGTATTGCTACCCCTGCTTTCTTCTCTTGCCCATTTGCTTGGAATATTTTTTGCATCCCTTTACTTTCAGTCTGTGTAGGTCCTTTGTTCTGAGGTGAGTCACTTGTAGGCAGCATATGTGCGTTTCATGCTTTTTTATACATTCAGCTACCCTATGTCTTATGAATGGAGCATTTAGTCCATTTACATTTAAAGTTATTATTGGTAGGTACTTTTTCATTTTTCCCCTTCTACCTGTGTTCTTCTCTCACTCTCTTTCTTCATCATCTTAAAGCAGTCCCTTTAGCATATCTTCCAGTGCTGGTTTGGTGGAGGTTTATTCTTTTAGTCTTCTTTTCTCTGGGAAACTCCTTATTTCGCCATTCATTTTAATTGAGAGCCTTGCTAGGTAGAGTGTCTTGGCTGCAGGTTTTGCTTTTCATTACTTGGAATATTTGTTGCCATTCTCTTCTGGCTTGCAGTGTTTCATTTGATAAGTCAGCTGCTAGCTGTATTGGGTCTCCTTTGTTTGTTACTACCTGTTTCTTCCTTGCTGTCTTTAGGATTCTCTGTTTGTCTTTGATATTTGCCATTTTAATTATGATGTATCTTGGAGCAGGCCTCATTGGGTTCCTCTTGAATGGGCCTATGTGCTTCCTGGACTTGTGTGACTTTTTCTCTCCTCCAATTAGGGGAGTTTTCCATCATTATTTTTTCAAACAGGTTCTCTATCCCTTCCTCCTCTTCTTCTCCTTCCAGTATCCATATTATGTGGATATTATTACACTTCAGGTTGTCCTGCATTTCCCTCAATGCTTCTTCATTCTTTTTGAGTCCTTGTTTAATTTCTTGCTCTTTCTAAGAGCTTTTTTCTATGTTGTCTTCCAGCTTGTTGATTTGATATTTGGCTTCATTGAGCCTGCTTTTGATTCCTTCTACTGTGTTCTTCAATTCAGAAATTGTATTTTTCATTTCCTATTGCTTCTTATTGATAGTTTCTATGTCCTTTTTCATGCTGATGTAGTTTGCACTACGTTCCTCATAATTTCCCTGTAGTTTTTGGTAATTCTCTCCTAGTTCACTGAGCTCATTGAGCTTCTTAGAACCATTGCTTTGAACTCAATGTCTGATAGTTTAGTTGCCTTTACTTCATTTAGTTCACTTTTTGTGGACTCTTCCTTTCCTTTTGATCAGGGGTTGTTTGTTTGTCTTCCCATTATTTGTGAGATTCTTCTTTTTTTATTCTGCTTCTTAAAGTGATTTGTTTTGACTTCCTGGCTTTGTTGTGTATACTTCTATGCTAGGAGACCTCTGAGATTCAGTGGTGCAGTCTTCTTGATCTCCTGAACTTGCTGCTCTTTGGATGCCTTTTATGCTGTTTATGTTGGCTCTCTGGAAGTAATTGGGTTTTGACTATTGTTTGGTCAGTCTTTAGTTGATCCTACCCTCCAGCTGGTTGACTCCAGAGGGTCACTCTGTTGACCACGTCTTGTGTGTTTTTGTGCAGGTGCTGCCAGAACAAAACCACAAAGCCCAGGAGATAAAACCACATCTTCAAAAATAATCCCCCATGCAGTCCCACTATCAACAGCAAATGAAGAAGTATTAATAAGGCTGTAAAGAGATTAAGACTATTATAAGAAAGGAGAGAAATAAACTATTAGTATAAGATCTAATTACTTAAAATCCACAAACTTGATGGACCTGAAATGAACATTAAAAATCTATGTAGTAAAGAAAATATCACAAATCATGGAGAAGAGCACAGTGGGTTTCATGTAGATAGCCTCTAGTATTTAGCACTGTTTTCTCTTTCTGAATCTGCCTCTGATGATGTCAGATGTTGACTGTCTGACAGTCTGTTCGAGACTTCCAGAAATCTACTGTCTGTGGCTGTCTCATTCAGTTATTAATCTGGTCACTTTGCAGTCAGGCTTAGGCAGCACAGGGTGGGCCAGAGTCCCTCTTGGGGGTGGAGCTATTGTTTCCTCTCACATTGCTCCCTCTCAGGGGTGTGGTGTGCTGTTGGGAAACACCCGACCTGGTTTCAGGAGCTGTAACCCTACCAACAGGCCGGAGGAACCCAAGGCTGGAAATAATCAGGAGGCCTTAGGAAAGCAGGCTCCTGAGGAGACTTGGCCTGTTCCCCGCTGGCAGGGGCATAGCCTCTGTCTCTCTGCTTTGCCATGGATGGTCAATAGCCAATGATGGGTAAGTTACCTTGAGCTCAGGTAAACAACCTAAGACAGGTATTGGCCAATATTGGCAGCAGACCAGAACTTGGGGGCCACGGAGAAGGGGCAAAAAGGCCCCTGCACCTCTCGGCTTGGCTTGGACATGGCTGGAGTCCTCATTGCAGCCGAAAAGCAGTCTCCTTATCCCTTGGTGGCTCCCTCCCCCTGCCTGGCTCAGGCTTGAAACAGTGCAGGAAAAACAGCCCTAAATCAGATCTGGTGGGTCCCTGGGTAATCAGGCCTAAAAGTAAAATTCTTTAGTATGTGCTCTGTTCCTCTCTCAAATCTCTGGCCAGCTCATGATGCAAAGGACCTTTATTTACACCCCTTACCTTGTTAAGGCATTTGCTTTATTTATACCCTTTACCTGGTATCGTTAAGACGTTTACTTTATTTACCCCTTTTACCCTATATCTTTAAGGCGCCTTTAAGTCTACTTTCCCCTTATCTATAGTCTCTATTGTTGATTCTAGTCTTCTCTCAGACCCATGTAAATCAGTGTAAATACTCCTGCCACTTGTCTTGTTAAAAGCATCATATATTCACTATGAAACTTACCATACTGATGTAATGAGATACTGTATTCATTCATGTTACATATCCCACTGATAAGATTTTCAATAAAAACCTTGGAACAAAAGACAATAGGCCCTTCCCCACTAGAAGGGTGTGCCACGGCCTTCCCCACTACGGGGATGTGCAATGGGGCTTCTCCAGTAAAAGGGAAGTGCCCCCATCTGCTCTCCCAGCAAACAGAGAAGTGTTTGAGACATTTTGTGTTTATTCCCCCTCATCAGTGACAACCCCAGGATGGGCTCTGCGGATTTCAGAGCCCTGCTCCCACCTCAGCTGGACCCAGCCAGTTTCCCTTAGGTTTCAGGGAGCTCTTCATTTTCTGCGGCGCTCCCCCGTGGTAGTGTTCCCCCTAGAGTTGCCCGCGCAGTGCGACAGTATGCCTGAGCAAGATGGCTGCTGCAGTATGGGGAATGAGTCAGCACCAGGATCCTCCTGGCTATTCCCTCAGTTCTCTCTCCAAAGCCTCCTTCCCCAATCTCTCTTCAGGAACCTCTAACTCACTCTACCCCTGCCTTTGCTGGAGGCCAGGGTAAGTGGCTGCATATAAAAATTTATGCATTGGCCGTTTAAATGGCTCTTTGCATCTCCAGCTGCTTGTCTCTGGCAGAGAGCAACCCTGCCCCTTTTTGCAGCTGGCTGTTATCTGTGTACTTTTTGGGCTCTGGTGCTATAGACTGGGGATCCTTACTTATGGTTTAGACCCCACTCAGGGGGATCCAACTGGCTGCTTAAATATCCCTCTGGCGCTGCTGCCCGTGGGTGCCCAGCCAGCCTTCTTGAGTCTCTACCACAGTCCTTACCAACCAGGTTGTGCTAAAGCTGATTCTTCTGGTTGTCCGAGTTTATAAGGCTTCTCTCTTGATATTTTTCAGATGTTTGTTTTGGATGATTTCTCCACATTTTAGTTGTAATTCCAGATTGGTCCTGGGAGGAGGTCAGTGTGACTTCCATTCACTCCTCCACCACCTTGCTCTTCCCATAAAATTTATCTTAACCATTTTTAAGTGTACAACCTTGTCATTAAATATATTCACATTGTTGTGTAACTATAATCACCATTCATTTCCAGAACTCTTTTCATCTTGCAAAACTGAAATTCTATATGTGTTGAACAATGACTCCCATTTCCTCCCTTCCCCCTAACCCTGGCAACCACCATTCTACTTTATGTTTCTATGAATTTGACTACTCTAGGTACCTCATATGAGTGGAATCATATATCTATCTTTGTGTGACCGGCTTATTTTACTTAGCATAATGCCCTCAGAGTTTATCCATGTTGTAGTATATGCCAGAATTTCCTTCCTTTTTATGATTGAATAATATTTCATTGTATGTATACACCATATTTTGTTTATTCATTTATTGGTTGATGGACACTTGGATTGCTTTCAGCTTTGGTTATTGTGAATAATGCTCTTCTGAATGTGGTTGTAGAAATATCTGCTTAAGCTTTTGCTTTCAATTATTTTGGATACTCAAAAGTGGAATTGCTCACTGCCATTTGTTACTGAAAAGTGAAAATCAATTAAACTAAGGAATACTATTCTATTTGCTATGGGTGAACCAAACTATACTATACTGCCAAACTATAAATATTGACAAATATAAGTAGTCTCTTTAGCATAGGACACATGGCAAACAACTAAACATACAAATATGAATTTTTCTAAATAAAATATTTGACAAATATTTTTACTGGATATTATGGTCACTTGTTCCGCAAATTAAATTTAAAGTTCTTAGGCAACATGTGTGGTCAAAATGAGACAAGTGTTTTCGAAGTCAATGGAAATTTAGTGAATTCCTACAAGTGCAGATGTTCCAGAGCTTTTTAATATTATTGTAAATATATGTTGACAAATTAGCTTATTTTCAGGTCATTGATCACTTTATTTTGTCTCTGATTTCTATGAGTCTTCTCTTTTTTATGTGATTGTCCTATGTCCACTGTTTTATGTGATTGGCTTAGGTTAACAGATCTATTGATTTTTAAATAGTGTTTTTAAGCTCCTGTTCTATCCAGTCTCTCATCAATAACAAAATCTGCTATCTTCCATTTGCCTATATCCTGATCTTGATACTCTCTGAGAGGGGAAATGAGGGGAATTGAAATAACTAGAAGATAGAGAAGATCTCAAGCCACAAGAGAGAAAATTGACATAGCTAATTTCTCTGAAGATTTGAGTTGAATATGAGAAGGATTATGGAAAGTGTTAATATGTGAAGGGGTTTAATGTGTGTGTATAGTACATGTGTTTCTGTGTATTACTTAGACTGCAGGAGGCCAGGGTAACAGTTCTTAACCCTGGCTGCATAACATTAGTATCTCCTGAGGATCTTTTAAAATACCCGTTAGGCTTCAGTTACCATCCTGACCAGTGTGGCTCAGTTGCTTGAGTGTTGTCCCACAAAGCAAAAGGTGTAGGGTTCAATTCCTGATCAGAGCACATACCTAGATTGTGGGTTCTGTCCTCAGTTGGGATGTACAAGAGGCAACCGATCAGAGTTTCTTTCTCACATCAATGTTTCTTTCCTTTCTTCCTCCCTCTCTTCCCCGCTCTCTAAAAATAAATAAAATATTTTAAAAAATGAAATAAAATACACATCAGGTCTTAAACCCATTGCACCAAGTCAGACTATCTGAGGATGGGATTCTATCAAAATTATTTTTTAAAGCTCCCCAGATGAGCCTAATGAACACCCACAGAAGAGAACAATTAAACAGGAGAATAAAAACTATATACAGTTTTCACATTCTGTACAAGGCCAACTACACTTTGAGTGCTCATTAGACATTGAGGATACCTCTGTTGAACCAGGTCTTTTAGCAACAGATGAGGCCTCAATTAGATAGCTAGCCATTCTGTCTTACAGTGCTTTCAGGTTTCAAGTTCACTCAGATAAGATGAACAGTATCCATGACAACAGCAAACGTGACTCATGCATTCCCTAGCTTTCTATTTCCTTTGGGACATTCTGTTTCCTAGGATGACATTTGAGGCAGCTCATATACACTCTTAGCCATGTGGCAGAGCTAGTGACTCAAGCACTTCTTCATCTATACCCTTTTAATATCATAATCCTAAGGCTATGTTTAATGTATGATATTAGTTTACATACACTTTAAAAATGGTACAATATTTGCATGATTATGATAAAAATACTGCTTGATTAATTTACTCTTTAAGTATTTACTAAATATTTATTGCATAGTCAATACTTAAAGGCTGATCTTTGCCCTCAAGGATCTTGTATTCTAAGATCAGTATTCTAAAATCACTAAAATAGTATCTATTTTATGACATCAAACCTATTTTATTATTTAGGTTCTGAAGCTTCTATATGGTGCTATAGTGGTCAAAGTTTTTTAAAGAAGCAGAACCAATAAATAAAATATTAAAAAAATAAAATAAAATACCCATATTTTACATAAAAGGAAAACATCAACAGATTTGTTACAAGTAATTGGCTTACATGATTATATGGAGGCTTGCAAGCCCGAATCTGTAGTGTGGGCCATCAGGCAGAGACCCAGGAGAGGTGGTGTTCTAGCTCTACTCCAAAGGCCAGTAGAGGCTGGAGACTCAGGAGAACAAAGAGTACAGACGAAGTCCAAAGGCAAATTGCTGGAAAATTCCTCTTGTTTGGGGAGACAGGTCTTTTTGTTTTATTTAGGTCTTTAACTGATTGAATGAGGCCTAATTGGAGGGCAATCTGTTTACTCAAAATTCACCAATTTAAAAGTTAATCTCATCCAAAAAGGCCCTTCAATTTGACACATAAAATTAACCATCACAGGTGCTTAGAGATGATGATCATGATGATGATGATAATGGTAGGTATGCTAAATTGAGTGCTCACTATGTGCCAGACATGGTACAACTCAGTTTACACTCTAGTTTTCACATTGACCCTATGAGGGAACTACTGCTATTGTCTTTATTGTATAGAGGAAGCAAATGAGACTTATAAAAGTTAAGTAACTTGTCTAAGTTGCACAGTTATTAAGAGTAGGCCCTGTGAATTAAATCCAGAGCCACCTGGCTCATAGCCCTTGCACAAACCACCACAAAACCTCACAAAATTTTTCTGGAGAGGTTTTCTTTTTGCTCTTCTCTGAGGTTTACTGTTAAGGGAATGATGTTTTGTTCATACTTTACAAAGGAAGCTTTTAAAAAAATTATTTGCAAGGTTGTATTTAACACTAACTTGGAATACTGTGGGCAATTTAATTGCATTCTAATGTGTTAAAGTCAGAGCAAAGATCTATCTTTTTCCATTGGAAAATTTTTATTAAAATCAAGTGTGCCTCTGTTTCTCACTGTTTAAAGTGGAGGGAAGATACTTCTCACTAAAGGTTTATAAAGTGCCTTGAGAACCTCAAATGACAGATTCTCCAAGGAGAGGTGTTGCTTTGCTAACTTAAATAATTAAGTCGGTAAAATTTAATCTCTTTGATCAATGTAAAATGTTATAGCTTCTTAGCTCTTCTGACTTAATTGCACAAAAATTTGGGAAGTAGTTCTGTATGGCTGGAATAGACAGCCCATGAGTATGTAGAGAGATAATATATGGTGGAAAAGGTAGATTAGAGCTAGTCTGTAAAATGGCCCATGTGCGAGTCTTATAGGAAAAGTGCTGAATACCCCAGACTTTGAAATTAGCCTGCACTAGGCACAGTACCAAGGACACAGTAGGTGATTATTAAACTTTGAAGGGAAACCAACTCTGGCAAGACAGTAAACTTTTATTAATAGAACATTATTAAGATTCATGGCTGGATTAATGCCTTTAATCTTATTTTTAGCAACAAAACTTGTTTTGGGAAGAAAGTATAAAAGCATATTTAAGAGTGACTAATTAGATATTAATATAAGGAAGAACAAGATTTTTTGGAATAATACCTAGTGCACAGGGTTGAAAAAATATTGAATAAATGAAGTGTGCATTGTGTTGTGTGCTTGTGTGCGTTCAAACTTTCATTAAACTGGTAAATAATAATATGTAAAAAGTTTAATGTATTAAAATATATTCACATAAAACTCAAAATTTAATTTTGGAAAACCTAAAGGGAAGCTGGATTTGACAAAGCTTATTCTTTATTTTCATCTCCACTGTTAAGCCTTTTGACAACTTCCTTGAAACCTCAAGTTCCCCAATGTAATAGTGTAATAGTTTAGGGAAGAAAATCCAAAAGATGGTATTGAAGAATAATTAGGATTTAACTGGCTGTGAACACAAGCGTGAAACAAAGTTCCAGGGGTAGCAGATATGAGAAAGAATGAAGAAAAGTAATGATGATGAGAACAACAAAAGTTTACACCTTTCAGACTTCAGGTTCCAGTATTTAAAATACTATTGAAGGTTTCCATGATAGACTGGCTTGTGGTACACCTGAACACATCTGCTTTATTTGTTTGATTTTGAAAAATTTAAAAGTAAACTTGGGGCTAAAGAGTGAGTGTGGCTTTATAAAACTATTACTTTAAATCATACCATTCTTCCTTGTTTACATGATCTCACTCTGTATTTATTCCTTCCTTTGTGGGTGCCTCAAGCCAGTCGATGCTAGAGGCTGAGCCTAAAGTTAAGTCTACCTTTCACATGGGTAGAACTTTGTAGAATCATTGGGAGTAAGCTAGAGTTTGCTTTTGTTATCAAAATCAAAGGGAAAAAGGGCAATATTTACATATTTCTAAGCTATGAATTCATTTTTAAGATTATACTATTCTGTGGAAGAAAAATACTCACCTGCTCATCTCCAACTTAGATATTTTGTGAATACTTCAGTGCCACATTTTTGGGGCATATAAAAAAAGACTTTTCTATTTTGGTGTTCTGCTAAAACTTTGCCCACTTATATAAGCCAAGCTGTGTACTCTCCCAATCAACTGACACTGTGGTTACAAATTTTGGAATAATTTTTCCTTCTTTTTTTCTCCCTCTGTTCACTATCTGTTACCATGTATTATTATTTTTTCTTTGAAAAATTAAATACTTAAACATTAAAATAAAGTATTTAAATACTTTTACCCTGGCCAGGTGACTCAGTTGGTTGGAGCATCATCCCATATAGCAAAAGTTTGCAGATTTCGTTCCCAGTCAGGGCACATGCCTAGGTTGTGGGTTTGATCTCTGGCTGGGATGCATGTGGGAGGCCACTGATTGCTGTTTCTCTCTCTCTCCCTGACCCCATTCCCCTCTCTCTAAAATCAATAAACATATCCTCAAGTGAGGATAATAAACAAATACTCCTGCTCGTATTCTGTAGTTTTAACTGTCTTCTCTAATTAACTGTTTATTCAAAAATATTTTTCAGGAAAATTAAGGTAATAATAGGGTTTTTATAAGTTTTAAATGAGATAATGTATGCCAGAACATGTAGCATGTACGTGATGCTTAGTAAATGATCTTTACTAATGTTTTCCTGTTAAAAACTTTTCATTGTTTCATTGCCTCCGGGACAAAGTCTGGAAATTCAGACTGATATTCAATATCATGAGAGTTTGGCTACCTGTATCAAATTATTTTACAAAATTTCTAATTATTATTTAATTACACAAACCTCTTTATGCCACAGATAGGTCATATTCATTCCAACATCTCAGCCAACATTCCTGCTCTTTGTTCTTGGGGAATACTACTTTCTCTATTTAATCATTTTCCAATTTCCAAGTCCAATCTTGCCACCTCTATGGAACTTTCTTTTTTTTAAAAGTATATTTTATCGGTTATGTTATTACAGTTGTCCCAATTTTTCCTCTTTTGCTCCCCTTTGCCTGGTTCCCCTGTTCTTTCAGCAATCCTGCCCCTTAGTTCATGTCCATGGATGAAGCATGTAAGTTCTTTGGCTTCTCCATTTCCTATGCTATTCTTTACATACCCCTGTCAATTTTGTACCTATCAATTATGCTTTTTAATCCCTGCACCTTTCCCCCCATTCTGTCCCTTCCCCCTCCCAGCTGATAACCCTCCAAATGATCTCCATACCCATGATTCTGTTCCTGCTCTGGTTGTTTGCTTAGGATTTTTTTGCATTCAGTTGTTCATAGTTGCGAATATGTTGCCTTTTTAATGTTCATAGTTTTGATCTTTTTCTTAAATAAGTCCCTTTAACATTTCATGTAATAATGGCTTGGTAATGATGAACTCCTTTAGCTTTTCCTTGTCTGGGAAACACTTTATCTGCCCTTCCATTCTAAATGATAGCTTTGCTGGATAGCGTAATCTAGGCTGTAGGTCCTTGTTTTTCATCCCTTTGGACACTTTTTGCATCCCTTCCTGCCTGCAAAGTTTCTTTTGAGAAATCAGCTGACAGTCTTATGAGAACTCCTTTGCAGGTAACTCTCTGCTTTTCTCTTGCTGCTTTTAAGATTCTCTTTACCTTTAACCTTTGGCATTTATTTTTAGTGGAGAAAACAACACAAATTTATTATCTTACAGTTCTGGAAAGCAGAAGTTCAAAATCAGTTTTACTGGACTACAATCAAGATTTTGGGAGGCCTGAGTTGATTCTGGAGGTACTAGGCAAAAATCCATTTCCTTGACTCTTCCAGCTCTGCTGGCTGTCTGGACTCCCTCCAACCTCAAAGACAGCAGTCTAGCAGCTTCTCTCCTCTCTGATTCCTGCTTCTGTTCTTATGTCTTATGTTGCTTTCCTTTAATTTTTTTAATCCTCATCTGAGGATATGTTTATGATATTAGAGACAGAGGAAGAGATAGAAAGAGAGAAAAACATCGATGTAAGAAAGAAGCATTGAGCAGTGGCCTCTCATACATGCCCTTACTGGGAATTGAACCCGCAACCTTTTGGTATATGGGATGACACTTCAAGCAACTGAGTAATCCAGCCAGGGCACCTCTCTCTTATAAGAATCCTTTGTGATTAATTAGATTCACCTGCATAAACCAGGATACTGTTCCTGTTTTAAGAACCTTAATTACTTCTTAAAAATTTATTTATTTATTTTTAAAATTAATTAATTTATTTTTTCAAATACATTTGTCTCTGCCTTTCCCCCACCACTTTCCTCTGCCCCTCACCCCCCTCATCCCCCCCTTCCTCCCTCAATCTTTCCCCACTTTGGCTTTGTCCATGAGTCCTTGCTATATGTTCTTTGACTTGCCCCTTCCCTTCCTTTTCCCCCACCCACTTGTCTCTGTTGGTTTCTTTTTTCTTTCAGTGTTGTTGGTCTTATTTTCCTTACATTTTTGAATTGTTGGTTAGGTTCTGCTTATAGGTGAGATCATATGGTATTTGTCTTTCACCCCCTGTCTTATTTCACTTAGCATAATGCTCTCTAGTTCCATCCATGCTGTCACGAAGGGTAGTAGTCCTTTTTTATTTTTGCTGCGTAGTATTCCATTGTGTAAATGTACCATAATTTTTTGATCCAGTCATCTACTGATGGGCATTTAGGTTGCTTCCAACACTTGGCTATTGTAAATTGTGCTGCTATGAACATTGGGATTTTCCCAATTTTTTTTGTATTGGGGTTTTGGTGTTCTTAGGGTATAGTCCCAGCAGGAGAATCACTGGATCAAAAGGCAGTTCCATTTTCAGCTCTTTGAGGAAATTCCACACTGCTTTCCACAATGGCTGCACCAGTCTGCATTCCCACCAACAACGTACTAGTGTTCCCTTTTCTCCACAGCCTCGCCAGCACCTGTTATTTGTTGATCTATTTATGATGGCCATTCTGACCGGTGTGAGGTGGTACTTCATTGTGGTTTTGATCTGCATTTCTCTGATGGCTAGTGATGCCGAGCATCCTTTCAAATGTCTCTGGGCCCTCTGTATCTCTTCCTTGGAAAAGCGTCTGCCCAGGTCCTTTGCCCATTTTTTGATTGGATCATTTGTCTTCTTGGAGTGGAGTTGTGTGAGTTCTTTATATATTTTGGAGACCAAACCTCTATCAGATGTATCATTAGCAAATATATTTTCCCATATGATTGGCTCCCTTTTCATTTTGCTGATGTTTTCTTTAGCTGTGCAGAAGCTTCTTATTTTGATGAGGTCCCACTTGTTTATTCTTTCCTTTTTTGTATTGGGGTTTTGGTGTTCTTAGGGTATAGTCCCAGCAGGAGAATCACTGGATCAAAAGGCAGTTCCATTTTCAGCTCTTTGAGGAAATTCCACACTGCTTTCCACAATGGCTGCACCAGTCTGCATTCCCACCAACAACGTACTAGTGTTCCCTTTTCTCCACAGCCTCGCCAGCACCTGTTATTTGTTGATCTATTTATGATGGCCATTCTGACCGGTGTGAGGTGGTACTTCATTGTGGTTTTGATCTGCATTTCTCTGATGGCTAGTGATGCCGAGCATCCTTTCAAATGTCTCTGGGCCCTCTGTATCTCTTCCTTGGAAAAGCGTCTGCCCAGGTCCTTTGCCCATTTTTTGATTGGATCATTTGTCTTCTTGGAGTGGAGTTGTGTGAGTTCTTTATATATTTTGGAGACCAAACCTCTATCAGATGTATCATTAGCAAATATATTTTCCCATATGATTGGCTCCCTTTTCATTTTGCTGATGTTTTCTTTAGCTGTGCAGAAGCTTCTTATTTTGATGAGGTCCCACTTGTTTATTCTTTCCTTTATGTCCCTTGCTTTAGGAGACATATTGGTAAAAAAATGACTGTGTGGGATATCTGAGAGTTTCCTGCCAATGTTCTCCTCTAGGACTTTGATGGTGTTGCAACTTATATTTAAGTCTTTTATCCATCTTGAGTTTATTTTTGTGTATGGTGTCAGCTGATGATCCAATTTCAATTGTTTGCATGTAGCCCTCCAGCTCTCCCAACACCATTTGTTGAAGAGGCTATTATTACTACACTTTATGCTTCTGCCCCCTTTGACAAATATTAGTTGCCCATATAGACCTGGGCTTATTTCTTGGCTTTCTATTCTGTTCCCCTGGTCTATGGGTCTGTTCTTGTGCCAGTACCAGATTGTTTCGAGTACAGTGGCTTTGTAGTGTAGTTTGATGTCCGGTATTGTGATCCCTCCTACATTGTTTTTCTTTCTCAAAATTGCTGCGGCTATTTGGGGCCGTTTATGGTTCCATATAAATTTTTGAAATGTCTGTTCTATTTCTGTGAAATACGTCATTGGTATCTTAATAGGGATTGCGTTGAATCTGTAAATTGCTTTGGGTAGTATGGACATTTTGATGATATTAATTCTTCCAATCCATGAGCACCGTATATACTTCCATTTATTTGTGTCTTCCTTAATTTCTTTCTTCAATGTTATATAGTTTTCTACGTACAGGTCTTTTACCTCCTTGGTTAAGTTTACTCCTAGGTGCTATATTTTTCTTCTTGCTATATTGAATAGTATTTTTTTCTGAATTTTTCTTCTTCTATTTCATTGCTGGGGTACAAAAATGCCTTTGATTTCTGAATATTGACTTTGTATCCTGCTGTTTTGCCAAATTCACTTATTAGGTTGAATAGATTTTTGGTGGAGTCTACAGGGTTTTCTATGTACACCATCATGTCATCTGCAAACAATGATAGTTTTACTTCCTCCTTTCATATTTGGATGCTTTTTAGTTCTTTTTCTTGTCTGTCTGCTGTGGCTAGGACTTCCAATATGATGTTGAAAAGAAGTGGTGAAGGTGGACATCCTTGTCATGTTCCCGATCTTAGTGGGAAAGCTTTTAGTTTTTGCCCGTTGAGTATGATGTTGGCTGTAGGTTTTTCACTTATGGCCTTAATTACGTTGAGGAATGCCCCATTTATTCCCATTTTGCTGAGTGTTTTGATTATAAATGGGTGCTGTACCTTATCGAATGCTTTTTCTGCATCTATCGAGATGATCATGTGGTTTTTGTCTTTCCTTTTGTTTATGTGATGTATTACGTTTATTGAGTTGCATATATTGAACCATCCCTGCATGCCTGGGATGAATCCCACTTAATAATGGTGGATAATCTTTTGACTGTATTGCTGGATGCGGTTTGCCAATATTTTGTTGAGGATTTTAGCGTCTATGTTCATCAGCGAAATTGGCTGGTAGTTTTCTTTCTTTGTAGGGTCTTTATCTGGTTTTGGGATCAGGGTGATGCTGGCCTCATAAAAAGCGTCTGGGAATCTTCCCTCCTCTTATATTTTTTGGAATAGTCTGAGAAGGACAGGGGTTAGCTCTCCCTTAAATGTTTTGTAAAACTCTCCTGTGAAACCGTCCGGCCCAGGGCTTTTGTGTGCTGGGAGTTTCTTGATTACTGCTTCAGTTTCCCCAGTTGTTATTGGTCTGTTCAAGCTTTCTGCTTCTTTCTCTTTCAATGTTGGAAGATTATACTTTTCTAGATATTTGTCCATTTCATCAAGGTTTTTTACTTTCTTGGCATGTAATTGTTTATAGTAATTTCTTACAATCCTTTGTATTTCTATAGTATCAGTTGTTTTTTCTCCTCTTTCATTTCTGATATTATTAATATGGGTCTGCTGCGTTTTTTTCTTGATGAGTCTGCTTAAAGGCTTGTCCATTTTATTTATCTTTTCAAAGAACCAGTTCCTGGATTGGTTGATCCTTGGCATTTTAATTATGATGTGTCCTGGTGTGTTCCTCTTTGAGGGCAACTTGTTTAGGACTCTTCCTGCACTTGCATGTCTATTTCCTTTGCCAAATTAGGCAAGTTTTCTTTTATTATTTTTTCAAATAAGTTTTCAACTTCTTGCTCCTTCTCTTCTCCGTCTGGCATCCTTTTGATTTGGATGTTGTCACATTTGGAGATGTCCCAGAGTTTCAGTTTTGCAAGATCAAAATGTTCTAGAGAACTGTTACACAACAATGTGCATGTAGTTAAACTGTATTGTATGCTTAAAATGATTAAGCTGGTAAATTTTATGTTTTGTGTTTTTTACCATAGTATAAAAGAAATAATTGCAATAATCTCAGCTAATTATAAGTGTTATTAAGAAAGTAAAACAGGCCCTGGCTGGTGTGGCTCAGTGGGTTGAGTGCCAGCCTGCGATCCCAAGGGTCACTGACTTGATTCCTGGTTGGGGCACATGCCTAGGTTGTGGGCCAGGTCCCCTTTTGAGAGTATGTGAGAGGCAGCTAATCAATGTTTCTCTCCCTCTCTTTTTCTCTCCCTTCCCCTCTCTCTAAAGATAAATAAAAATAAAAAATATTTAAAGACAGTTAAACAGGATAACAGGATAGTCACTGAGAGACAATGCTATTTTAGGAAGCCCAGATGAAGACTTTTAAACTGAGACTTGAGTGATGACACGGACCTGTCATGAGAGTGAAAAGAAGTAGTAAGTGCAAAGGTCATGAGGCCAAAACAAATTTGGCCTACTCAAGGCAACAGTCAGAAGGCACACAGTGAATTTTGAAGAAGGCAGATTATATAGAGACTGGTAGGTTAAAGAAGAGATTGAATTTTGTTTAAATGCAACAGAAATTTATTAGAGAATTTTAAGCAAGGATGATATGGTCTGATCTACAGTTTTTAAAATGTCAGCTAGTTATAATGAGGAAACATTAATAAAGGTAAATATAGAAGCTGAAATACCAATTAGAAGGCATTTATACTGGAATACAGATGATGGTGTCTTAGACTAGAACTTAGAAGGAGTGAGGTTGTCAGAAGTGGGATATAGTTTGAAGTAACAACTGGATTTATAGGTGGATTAGATGTGGGGCATGTCTAGAGATGAATGAAGAATGACTTTTATGCTATTGTCCTGGACAACTAGGACGAAATTGTAAGAGAAACATGTTTGGGTTTGAGGGAATAAGAAGTTAAAGATTCAGTCTTAGCATTGTTAAGGGTTTTTTTTTTTTTTTAATATCTGTATGGAGATATAATTCACATACCATCAAATTTACACAACATTTATAGTGTGCAATTCAAGGATTTTTTTAGTATATCCACAAAGTGGTGCAATCATCATCACAATCTAAGCTTAGAACACTTTATTACTTCAAAAAGTAACCTATACCTATTACCCTGACTTTAGGCAACCACTAACCTACTTTCTGTCTGTCTAGATTTTGCCAACCTTCACATTTCCTATTAAGGGATGATATAAAGTGGTGCCTTTTATGGCTGGACTCTTCCATTGGCATATCTTCTTTGGTTCAAATTTTGAACCAAATGAAATGTTGATTCAAATTTTTGGCCCATTTTTAAATTCTTTATTACTTTTTTATTGTTGAGTTGTGTGACTTTTTTGCATATTTTAGATATAAGTCCCTTGTCAGATATATAATTTGCAAATATTTTTTCCTATTCTTTATGTTGTATTTTCACTTCCATGGTGGTATTGCTTGCAGCATAGTGTTTTAAATTTTGATGTATTCTAATTTATCTATTTTTTTCTTTTGTCATTTTTACTTTTAGTGACATATCTAAGAAATGTGCAGGTTAAATTTTAGTTACCTACTAGACACCCAAGTGAACGTAGCAAATTGTGAGTTGCATATGAGTCTGGATTTCAGAGCAGAGACCAAATTGTATAGAAATTGGGATGTAATTAATGTGTAGACAGTATTTAAAACCTTGGGACTTGATGGTATTACTCTGAGAGAAAGAAACAGTAGAAGTAGACAAGTCCTGAAAGATAATATTTATAATCATTATACATAGCACTGGGATTCAGTATGTGCCCTAGAATACTGGGGTAAACTACCAATAAAAAGTCTAAGTAGCTACATAAACACTAAGACTGCTCAGTTAGGGGTAGGGCAATTATCCTCTGGAAGAGCTTGTGAGGTGGTTTCAATGTTGTAGCCACTATAGTGAAAAAGAATTTTTCAGAAAACTAAAATAGAGTGTTTTCCACATGGTCTTAACTTCCTCGAAAGCGTCTAACACTGTGATTACTCCTTGTTGCTCAAAACCCCATATAAAATGTGCATGCTGATCAAAGGGGCAGATATAATTCAATCCAGTCTGTTTAAGCTAACAAAGAATTTAGTAGAGAAAATCAGGTAGCTCACAGAATCCTTGACAGGTCTGAAGAAGTAGGCATCGGTCTAAATTAGCAAGAACCACGTGCAGAACCAATCACACACTGATTGGATGAGCAAACCATGGCTACTGTTTCTGACTCCAGAACTTGCCTCATGTGGAAACTGCCACCATCATTGCTGCTACAACCGAGGCACAAGCAATGCAACTTCTCTAAGACTGCTAGATGCCAGGTACTCAACTTCAAATTAGCTTCTACTGCTGCCCTTTACAGCAAACTACTCAGCTGTCACTTGCACTGGAAAATGATGCCTAATACATTCCCTGATTCCTCTCATTATAAATTGAAATCTCATGTGTGTGCATCTGATTGTTGGTACCAAGGTCTTCTGCTTGCGGATCCTAGATGCTTAGGATGGTAGGAAAATGGATTTGGTTTTCTGGATTATTGTATAATGGGAAGGCAAAACTCCCAGTGGAGAAACTCATGAAATGTAGAAGATACTCAAAACATGATGGGAGGCCGTGTGTGAGAGGTCTCCATTGTAATGTGCCATCCATACTTACAGCACTTTGCTCTTATTCAGATATCAGTAACTGATAAATATTGCTCTTATATACTTCATTTTGAAGTGACAATTTCTCCATCTAAATATAATACAGTGTGAACTATATTTGTGAATTCACAAGTTTACCAGCTATTTGCATTTCTTTTAAACAGGCCTCAGAACTGAATGGTAAGTTAGTGTACATACGGAATGTTATACTCATTTTAATATACATGACCAACTCAGTGACCTTGCATTATGGAACATTAATAATCTCTCTTCATAGAAAAATAAATTTTATGATGTTAGTCATTTAATGAGATCTACATGCATTGTTTTTTGCCTGTGAGATATCTGGCAAAGAGAAGTCATTAACCTAAAGATACGGTTCTCAGCATTAACATATTATAAATCTTTAAAATAGTAATTTAATGGCACTTGAATAGAATAATAATTTTGCTTTGCTTAGCCATTTCTTTTTGCTCAACTTTATTGAGGTATAATTTACATAAAAGTAAATAAACCCTTTTCATGTTTGACAAATTTTGACAAATATTTTCACCCAAATAATCACTAGACACAATCAAGGTATAGAACATTCCTATAACCCCCAAAGTGTCTTCATGCCCCTTTATATTATCCCTACCTCCTCAGCCCTATGAATCCACTAATCTACTTTCTGTCACTGTAAATATTGATTTTTTTCAAATTACTGAGGCATAATTTACATACACAATAATGCAACCATTTTAAGTGTGCAGTTTGTCATAGCTATTGATTTTCAAAAAGTAAAATTACTCTATAATTTTTGCTCTTAAACTCAGCTGTAGTTATTAAACTTAAAAAAAGACCTTACCAATCATTTGGTTATATAGGAAAGCATTAAATAAATTCTCTTTGTTTTCTATATATACTGACACACACAGTCACTTTCTGCACACAAGTTATGCAATGTCACAATATTCTTGATCCATAAACGATTCTTGAAAAATTGCTGATACAAAAGCCAGAGAAAGCAGATATAAAACTAAGCTACTGATTAGAATCAGGCTATTATTAGCTACTGCCACATACCTGTGAGTTATAAGGTCTGTGAAATACAGATATCAATGATAATCTTAGCTAGTCACTCCTATAAAATTATTTTTAGGAAGGTAGAGTATAAATCTTAAGTAAGCAAATAAATAAATTCACACAGTTGGTAATTTAGTTTGATGTGTGTGGGAGAAGGTGGATAGAGTACATATTATTCAGGGAATTTCATTAATGGTACAATTCTGAAAAAGCTCATTTGAAGCTATTAGCATGTTTTATGAGTTATCGATTTCTAAATGTCTTCCCAGTTTGGCAGGAGAATCAGGTCTCAGAGGACAATGCCAGCTCATCCTTTTTATCAGGTAGGATGGATAATGATTTAAGTGTAGTCCAGCTCCCTGAATGTGAATTGAATAGAATGGCTTTCCACAGCGTGGTATCCTAATTTGCATATCAATTATAGTAATAAATACTGGGAGCACATTATTGTAGTTTAGACATTTGGAACCTCTGAGAAAATTTTCAGAAAGGGGGTCCTGAACCATTTGAAAATTTCAAAATAAATAAGAATAGTAATTGTACAATCAACCAATAGCCATTGTACAATCTGTCATTTCCTTTGAGCAAACATGTACTGTGAATATACTATGTACGAAGCACCACTTAAGGCCATGGTGATACACAGATGGAGGAAGGCTTCTGCTTTCGAGTTCCCACTTTAAACAGGCAGGAAAAAGAGGGTAGTAAGTAAATATTTGTAACATAAGAGTGTGTTTAATGAGAGAAATGTATCTAGATTTGGCAGGGATAAAGACACTGGATTTAGGCTGAAAGAATCAGAAAAGGCTTTCCAAAGGTGATAATGTTTTTGTTAAGTCAAGGAGGACCAGCAGAAATTAGCCAGAGAAAGTAGGCGTCTGTTTGGCTACATGCCTAAGAAATCTCCCATTACTAAAAGTCACGTTGTAACTTCTTCAATGAAAAAATAAATTTAGAAAAAGATAGCTAGAGATCTTCAAGACTGTTAAGTTTTTCCCTTCTGCAGAAATTTTAATAATGAAACTATCTCTATAAGGGTATGTTTATATTATAATAAACAGCAATACAAAATGAAAATTAAAATGGGCAACATCAAGACAACATTTTCTCATTTCCTCTTTTTTCCACACAGCCTAATTCCTTCTGTTGTTGAGTCCTGACTTCACAATTATGCTTACCACATTTATCACAGCTGCCAATGGTTAAAAAAAAAAAAAAAAGGCCCAAGAACAGAAGTCCAAAGAAAGATATTGGTAGAACATCTGGCCATGCGCTCAAAGCAGGCACGTGTTTCCCTGCTTTGTGCGGATGAGCTCTCTGCATCCCAGCTAGTGAGCTGTTAATTCCCAAGAGAGATTGACTTATAATCAATAGTAGTCTACAAAATGCAAAGTAGGTTTCATAATTAATTGATTATATTATATGTACTTGCTTCCCATTATAGAAGCTTATTTTTCTCTTTTGGAGAAATGCCTAAAGTTTGGTGTGACTGGAGTATAAAATACACCTGGGTAACTTATGAGAGTAAGGCTGGACAAATAGCCAGATCCCTGGAGGCTTCTGTGTGCCATGCTAAGAACTTGGATTTTATTCTGAAAGCAATACAGGGTGATTGATTGATGAATTTTGGAGAGGGTTGTAGTTTTGTAGCATAAGTTTTGAATTTTGAAAAATACCCCTGGCAGCAGTGTGAAGTACAGATTGGTATGTTGGAGGGTGGTGACAAGACCATTAAGAGGCCATTAGGATAATGAGGGTCTAAAGTAAGGTAGAAGGAAAGCAAAGGAGGAAATAATTTATAGAAATAAGAGTACTGAATAATTTTACTTAGTGACAAACTGGATGTAGGAATGTATGTGTGAATTAGTGTGTGTGGTAGTATGAATGAGTGTGGCAGTGTTTGTATCAGTGTGTCTGATTGTGTAGGGGGTATCTAAATTAATTCTTATCCCTCTGGTTTAGGGCTACACTCAGTTTGTTGGAACTACAGTCAGTTCTTTGTTTGCCTCTGGTTCTTTTTTGCTTGTTTGTTTTGTTGATTAGTTTCTGCTTATATGTGAGACAAGACATATGGTATTTGTCTTTAACTGCCAGGCTTATTTTACTTAGCATCATATTCTCCAGTTCCATCCAAGCTGTCGTGAAGTGTGTGAGTTCATTCTTTCTTTCTGCTGCATAGTATTCCATTGTGTAAATGTACCACAGTGTTTTGATCCACTCATTTACTGATGGGCACTTCGGCTGTTTCCAGCACTTGGCTATTGTAAATAATGCTGCTATGAACATAGGGGTGCATAGATTCTTTTAGGGATTCTTAGGGTATAATCCCAGCAGTGGAATTTTTGGGTCAAAAGGCAGTTCCATTTTTAGTTTTTTGAGGAAATTCCATATGGGGAAGGAGCATGTACAAAGGACCAATGGACAAAGACTTTGTGGAGGGATTTGTCTTTGGGAATTGGGGTTGGACAGGGCAGAGGAGAGCAACTGGTGGGGGGCAGGTGGGGAATGGGGACAATTGTAATTGAACAACAATAAAAGAGATAGAAGGAGGAGCAGGAACAGGATTTCTCTAGGGGAATGGTGGAAGAGAATGGCTCAGTTATGAAGTTGAGGTACATATGGGATATCTGAGATAAAATAATAGGTAGGCCTGAAAATCAGGGAATTGTAGAAGAGATACAGGATTTAAGAAAATAATATTCAACTTAAAATATTAACCAAAATAAAACATACACATGGTTAAAAGCATAAAATTGTCCATAATGGCTTATAAAAAAGTCATGATTACCATGTGACAGTTTTCCATTTATTGCTCTCACATTCAGATTTACCCCTCATTGAGTGCTCTACAACTTGTCTCCAGCCTAGTGCAGCCTCTCACTCTCATGGTTATGTTCTAGACCTTATGATTAGAAATAAATGCAAAACCTTCATAATCCCAATTTCTTATACCCCACTCTCTAATCTGTACATACCCTCAGTTCATATTAGCCATCCTTTGACCTCACTGGGATGGGCAGTTTATTGATCCACCACCTTTAAACTATTCCTTGGGACATCTTCATTACCCTTCTTATCCAGTGTAATTCATGTATAATCATAATAACCTCCCTCACACTTACTCTTGACTCCCTTGCCCCTGTTCCCTCTTCATTGTACTACTTGATGAAACTATAGTTGGGTTAAATCCTTCTTTCTCTGAACCTACAACTATGCAGCTGAGCATTGCTGGAGAAAAACTTGCAACATGCTGACCGGTCTCACAGTTCAATATGTAAAGCTCAAGCAGGCTCTTCATGCTCCCAGGCAATCGTAGCAGCTGATCCAGTCTCCTAGACAACTTTCACATTTCTCTTCCAACCTCAAACCTATAACCTTTTCTTCCCTGTTGTCACTCTCAACTTTTTCACCAAGACAGTAGAAACAATAAAAAGAGAACTTCCATGGAATGTCCACCATAATATCTGCCAGTATTTAACTCCTTATACTTTGCTTTTCTGCCCTCTAGCTTAGCCATGCTCTATCTAAAGTCATTCCATCCTCTTGTGCACTTGATCCCTCTCTCTCTTGCTATACATTCATTTAGCAATTCTATCTTCTTTTTTTGTTTTGCTCTCTACCAGAGCATTCCCATTTCCCAAACCATCTTACGTCTAAAATAAAATCTTCTCTTGTCCTCATTCTCCCAATAGTTCCCCCTTTTCTTTCTTCCCTATTGCTGTAAAACTTCTGAGAAGAGTTGTCTACATTGATTGTCTTTAGTTTCTCTTCTCTCATTTTTCTTCAACTCATTCCAATCAGGATGTCTTCCCCAGCACTCCAGAGAATTTCTTGTCAAGGTAACCAATCATTTCCATCTTACTAATTTCTAAATCTGGTGGCCAATTCTCAGCCTTCATCTTGTTTTATCCATTAGCACATATGACATGGTTAATTATATCATTTTCCTTGAATCATTTTCTGCACTTGGTTTCCATTGCATCACACTCTTTTTGTTTTCCTCAGACCTCACTATTAACTCCCCTGTCTGTCTCCTACTCTTTTCCTCTCTAAACTTGCCATGTTAGAGTGCTCTAGGACTGAGCTCTTTGCATTTCTTGATTTTATTCTTTTTTTCCTATCGATATTAATTCTGTCATCTAGTATCTGGCCCATGGTTTCTAAGTCTAGGCTTTTCTCCTGAACTCTAGATTCATATTTATAGCTTCCTACTAGATATAAATATCAACATGTTAAAGGCTAAACTACTTATATTCTGTCCTCTACCCACTGCCTTTCCTGTTTTGGTTGCTGACAACTCTATTTTCAGGCTTACTTGCTCAGGTCAAAATTCTTGAAATTAATATTTGACTTTATTTTGCCTCCAGTAGCTCATATACAATCCATTAAGAAATATTTTGGATCTGCTTTCCACTATATCCAGAATCCAATGCCCTTATAATAGTCTCTGAGGCCTTAGACACTCTGACCCTCTATTATCCCTCTGACCCATTTTCTACTGCTTTCCCCTTTCACTCCACACTGAAAACCACAAGGAAAGCCCATGTGGGCCTTCTTGATGTCCTTCCGACACACCAAGAATCTTTCCATGTAAGGGGCTTTTATTCAACTCTTTCTCTAGAGTAGTTTTCTTCCAACGGGTTTCTTTAAGTTTTAGCTAAAACATCACTCTCAATAAGACCTACATCCAACAACATCCTGATCCCCACACTCCCTATCTTCCTTAGTCTGCATATATGGCCTAGATATGAGAGCTTTTCCCTTAATGAGACTCCTCCTTTATTATTTCTATTTCCCAAATAAAAGATTTGAAACATATATCAAGGAAATATATTTACTCTAAAATAATGTGTATTTGTGTATTTTATACTTTTATGAGGTCATTTAGCTGAAATGAGCTATATGGTATACAATGCTGAAGAAGCTTTCTGGCAATGCAATAAAAAATATCAGTGATGCAAGACTTGGGCACTATGATAGAGATAGGTTACGAATAGAGATGACTAAGTATTATTCCATTGTATATATGTACCACTTCTTCTTTATCCAATCATCCATTGAAGGACACTTTGTTTGTTTCCATGTCTTGGCCACTGTGAATAGTGCTGCAATGAACGTATGGGTGCATGTATCTTTGCAAATAAATGTTTTCAGATTTTTCAGGTAGATACTCAGAAGAGAAGTTTCTAACTTTATTCTTAATTTTTTGAAGCCATTTTTGACAATATGGATGGACCTTGAGAATATCATGATAAGTAAAATAAGTCATACAGAAAAAGTTAAGAACCTTGTGATTTCACTCATATGTGGAATATGAAACTGAAAGCAACAAATAAACAAACAGAAAAACCCAAACAAAAATTCATAGACACAGATAACAGAATGGTGGTCACCAGAATAAAAGGGGTTGGGGGAGTAGTAAAGGGTAAAGGGGGTCAAATAAACATATAGTGATGGAAGATGATTTGACTTTGGCTAGTAGGCACACAATGCAATATATAGATCATGTATCATAGAAATGTGCAGTTGAAGCCTATATAATCTTAATAATCAGTGTTACCCCCATAAATTAAATAAAAAAGAATTCAGACCCCCCAAAAGAATAGAGATGATTATTGTCCTAATAATAAAAATTACTATCATTTATAGGAAACTTTCAGGATTTCAGCTACTGTAAATAGCTAATATTTAATGAGTCTCTAGTAAATGTCAGGCATTTTTCTAAGTGCATTACATGTTATATATGATTTAAGCCTCCCAGTAATCCTGTGAATAGGTTTTAATATGTCTTCCCCTAGTGGCTTTGTGGGGAAAAGCATAAAAAGGGGGAGGTGGGTAGGCATCAAAGCAAGAACATACAGGCTTGGCAATTTTCTCCATGCTCCTAAGTTTTTCATCCTTCTTCAAGCTTTCACTTGAGAATCTGAAGGGATTATATATAGATCAAGACAGAAAGAAATGGAGTGATCAGAAATGTTCAGGGCCATGAGAAGTGGGAAACATTGATGCAGAAACAATAGAAATATTCAGAGAGAGTCCAGTGGATTAAGTTTAATGGCTGCTACCACCTTTTGCCTCAAATAACTGTAAATATTCACCATATATAAAACTTTTGTAAATAAAAATTTATCCTGAAATTTTGGGAAGAAGGCCCAACATCTTGGAGCAGAACAAGAGCTAGAGTGTACAAAAATTTACCCAGAAACATACAAACAAACCAGAAAAGAGGGAAAATGAAAAGGATTAGCAAACCAGCATCTTGTGATAAGCACAGTTTTGCAATTTGCACCTGAGTTTTCTGTCTATGTGTTAAATCTTGCTCCGGTCAGTCACTGAGCACAGGTGAGAAGACTGGGAGACAGCAGCCTCTGTTTCATGCTCATCACTGATTCTCCTCAACATGGCAAAGATGAAGGATGGAAATTAATGTTCTCCTCCTTGGCTCCCACCTAAAATTCTTCCCCACATTCAAACTGGATGCAAAGAGCCCATGTTCTTTCTGTGACAATGAAAATATCTGACCACAGCTTTTGATATCTAAAGTTGTGAGCACAATATTTCAGTGTATATTTCATCTTGGCACTCTTCTGCCCTGTGGTTGCACTTCATGGGAAGGGACTGCTGCTCCAGTAATAATTAATCAGTAACTCACTCATTCTGTAATTGGAAATGCAGCACAAATCTGAGAATGATAATGCAGCTTCAAAGCCCTTTGTTTATGAAGTGTTTTATCATAATTTTTAAAATCTTATCATAGAAACCTATGAGGTAGATTACTGTCACTTCCATTCTAAGATGATAATGTGGAGCTTGAGTAACTCTACAAGGTTATAAGAGAAGCTATTGGCTTAGTCAAGATGAGAATTCAACAGTCCTTGTTTCACAAGATTATTGCCCTTTAAGTCACATAGTTGTAGTGACAAATGAAATGACTGGAGATAATGAGTTAACAAGGGGGATATGCGTAGAAGTCCATTGATGCACCAAGCTGGAAGATAAAAGGAGCCATTATTCATGCAACAAATGCAGTGTGTGTCATGCTTGTAAGCTACTAAGGATATATATATATATATATATATATACACACACACATATATATGTATGTATATATTTTTGCGGTTATTTGTGCTGTCTTTATTGCTGGAATACTGTTCATGTTTTTAGGTTTGTCCAGTGGCTCCATGATGACTCTTATCATTGGTAGAAACCATCAAAGTAGAGCATAGTATTCTCATGTTTCCATGTTTCACATTCAGTGGGTGAAAGGTGAGTGGATATTAACCAGATAAAATAAGATCAAAATGCAGCAGAATTTTTAACAATCTCTTACTGCCTTTCCTTTTCAGAATGTTAGGAGCTATCTTCACCTATTGAGAGAGAAGGACATTGAGAGTGAGAACAAAAGAGACTGGTCATTTCTAGTTGATTTTCTGATGAGGTGATTACACAAAGGAAGGCTTTACATATCAGGAATGTGAATCATAGAGGAAGCCTGAGGTGGGGTCAGAAAAGAAGCTCAGACTTTCTGATCCAGAGAAGGGAATTATTTTACTCAGATGTGATGCTAAAGATTTAAAAGGAAAGTCCTCATTGTCCCATTGCAATTGCCACTCCACCCAGAAGTGATAGGAGTGAACAGAGGCAAGTGGTGTGGTGAGAGCTCTAAACAAAACAGACTGAAGAGATGACCTCTGAGCACTGACAGCAACATAGCTTGTGCACAGACACAGGCAAGACTAACCTATAAGAGAGTAATAGCCCTTTCAATACCATGTGTGGGAGAATAGGAAAACATTCCTCACCTTTGCATGTCAAGAGTAAGAACAATTAAAAATAGGAGAAAGGGTAAATGCATAGTAAATGTAGGAAAAGCCTTGGGAATCCCATGTCTAATCAAGATGGTGCAAGGAAAAGTTGCTCAGGCTATGTTATCCTCCCCTGAGGGGGTAAATCATCTAAAAAACTATTCAAGTAAAATCATTCACTATTGCTCAATTTTTGCTGCATGTCAGGACAATTACTAACTAATTTGGGGGAGGAAGAGAAAACATGGTACCTTGTATTCCCCACATACCTATGCTTACAATATTGCAATTGTCTATGTTTTTATCTATATCCACCCACAGATGTAGGCTGTATGAGGGCAGGGATATTGGCTGCTTGTTCAGCGCATTGTGTTTGGCACTTAATACATTAGATGGTTCTTGGTTGTCCAAAGGAATGAATGGTGGATCAAGGTAAGAAATGTTACAGATAGGAGAAAAAGTTAATTTTTGTTTCCCAAATCTAATCCATTGGTATTTTTAAAAGAAACATATGGTGTATAATTAAGATCCAAACTGCCTCGGTTCTACAGTCTGTCATCTCCAAGCTTTGTCATCATAGGATGTATCTTAACCTTGTCCTTGAATGGGGATTATGATCTTCACTTATATTAATGGATATATTAGGGATATAAGTTTTGCTTCATATAGAAAACCCAAATAGAGAAGTTCAAAGAGGATAAGGGTTTATTTTTTACTACTTAATATAAAGAAATCAGTTGGAAGAGGCTGTATGGAAGGTATACTATGCAATCATGACCCAAACTCTTTCCACTCTTTCCTTTAGCCAGCCTTGGACTGTGCTTTTTACTATGATCACTTGGTGGCTGCTGGAGCTCCAGCTATTGCATCTGCTCTCCAGGCAGAATAAAAGAAGATGAGCAAAAAACTACATGACAGTGATTTGCTACCTTTTAAGGAGATTTCTCAGAAATATCAATCAAAAGCTTCTACTTATTATCTCATTGGCCAGACTGTGTCACAAGAATCTTCCATCAGAATAAGAGCCTGAGAAACATTTTTGTATATTGCTATTTCCTAAATAAAAATGATAATGTTGGTAAGGAAAAAGTAGGATTAGTTATTGGATACAACTAACAGTGTTGGAGCAGGTGAAGATACATACAGTGGGCTAGGGAATTTTGCTGTACTCACAATTAAAGTAGGTTTGTGATTGCAATTGAAAATGTACGTAAATATAAAGAAATGTTGAATATGTAGACTTGGACATTGGAATTTCAAGACATAGCTTTTAGGTGGCTTCCAGATGATAGGTAATGATTAATGATGACATGGTATTTGCTGTGAGCCTGAATCTGTATATACCTTCACCCATTTAATCCTTAACCACAACTCAGGAAAGTAGTTTGCCTATTATTTTCACTTTGTGGATAAGGAAACTGAGAGCGAAGTAGGATGCTACCACAACCATCAAAGGGTAAAACTAGGTAAAACTTAAACTCAGATGACCTGCTTTCAGAGGATGTGCTCTTAGTTCCCAGTATAAGTGAAAGAATGCTTCCAAAAAAAGCAAATTTTTAAAAAAACGCTAACTTCCTTGTTCCCTGGATGAAATAAGTTAACTATGAAATTTTAAAAATTCACTTACACTTGTTTTGTCTCTGTGATATCCTGTTCAAAATAAGGAGAGTAAGTAGTAGGTGGTGATATCTGTTAGAATATAAACCCAACAAAGGAAAAGACTGCTATTTTTTTCTGGCGACAGCAAGTGTCTAATTTAGTGTCTCAAATGTTATGAAAGTACTTGGCAAATCCTATTTGCCAGTGAAGCTCACACTTTGACTTTCCCGGCTATCAAGCTGTACCATATATACTGCAATTTAAGAGTTCCTTCACAGATAGAACTAATTTCTCATCTTCAATCAAAATGAAAATATGCTGTTTATAAGAATACTTAAAGCTAAGTGATCACCAAACAGCTCGCAAAAAAAGACACATATAATCAGATTACATACATATATGTATATACATACCTATGTATATATTTTACATGCATATATTATAGGCACTCCTGCTTGTAAAAAATAACCTGCTTATTTTTAGAAATCTTCTGGGAGAAGAGGACATTACCCAGACATTCTTCAAGAAAGACACAGATGGTAGCTAGTGACTGATTATGAGGAAGTACATGCTATACAAGGTCAGGCAAAATAAAGCTTTGAGCCATTTCAGTATTAGGATAAAGGCTATTGAAATTCAAATGTGAGAAGGAAGGTAGAGGTAGAAATTACTGCAGCAGACTCACTAGTGACCAAATAATTATCAGTATTAATCCTGTCTGCAAAAGTAGGAGGGGGTGGCATTTATCTTCTTTTTCACTTTCTTTTGCTAGCCTACAAGGGAAGAATAGCAAGGTGGGCGGCACCTGTACCTGCTTCTGACTGGCTGCTTTTACATCCTTTGAAAGGAAGAGGAAGGAGAAGCAGCAGGTGGGTTCCCAAGAACATTTTCATGAGCTGGAGACTGGATGATATTTCTACTAATTAACCCCAGGAGGTTACTTTTTACCTTTCTCTCCTCCTTTGTATTTTGCTAGTGAATGCTAATAATGTTCACCATTCACTCTGCCCTCAAAGAAGTCCTTCTGCCAGGGCTGGTGGCTACAGCTTTTAGCCACACATACTCAGGAATCAGTAAGTATTCTCTGACTAGTTTGCACCTTTTACTGTGGCTTAGTGGTTCTGGCGGCTGTTCTTTTCTTCATGATTGGACATCTACTCTCATAAAAGTGGCTCTGAGGACCAGATGAAGGCTACCAAGTCTACTAAAGCCCCCTGTGGTACTGTTACAGAACCCCACCAGTGCTGTTCTGGAATAGCTGTGGGGTTTGATTGTCCACTGCCAAGAAGCGTGACTCCCAGTGCAAGAGTTTGGTGAAAAAGGAAAAAGGTTGTTTATTTGCAGGTTATACAGATTCAGAATAAAGATGTATTTCTGCCATTAAGTTCCACTCCCTTTAAAACACCCCAAAACACATAGTCTTGCCCCCTGTTGCCAACCCAGGCCAGTTTCAGAATATGCCAGTCAGAGGTACTGCCTTTCAGAAAAGCAGAAGTCCACAGCTCAGCATTCCCAGTGACAGTTCAGCACTCAAATCACCTCCCATGAGTCTGGGCATGGTTAGGCAGGTCCTGCAATTCCCAGCTCCCTCAGCTCTACTGCTGTGTTCTCGAGGCAGGTTTCCCAGCAGGTCTCCTCTTTCTTACTCTAGCTCTTGATCCCAAATTGCATGGCATCTCCTTACACAACCCACAAACCAGTTTCTGAGTCTGTGAGACTGTCTCTCAGGAAGACCTCAAGTTGCAAGGCCATTGCTGGCATGGCATTTAACAGTGGCAGTTTAACAGATCCTTCTTGCCTGTAGATCGAGCATCTTTGATGATATCACAAACCCAGTTTCTACTTCCAAATGAAAACAAACTTTGAAGACTGCTGCACTAGTCTAATGTCCACCACTGAGCACTTGATTTTTCTAGAATCACAATTTTTCTCCTTAAGATCACCCTTATTGTTGTTAAAGGAACTGCATTAAGTCCAGCTTTACTTTAGCCCATTTGTTTGCATAAACACAACAAGAACAGCAATTGATCACATATGATCTTTAAGCCTGCTTTGCTGGAACTTATACAAGGAACCTTTAGATTGACTCTAGCCTACCTTTCAGGGCACAGAAGTTGAGCCACACACCTGCCATATGGCCTCTCCCACGCACCTGATTCTCTCAAGTCCTTGCTGTTTTCATTGTGCCATAAGGTTCCTCCTTGCCATCTTTCAGGAAAGCAACCTTTGTTCCTTCCCTGGAAAGACTTCCATGAACCACACACCCAGCCAAGGTACCAGGGTTTTTCTCGTGGGCTTTCATTAGCTTTTAAAGTCAATCCCAGTTCCTCAAGGCTTCCTGGTAACAACCAGAGTCCAGGCCTGTTTTCTTCAGGCATGATATTCCAGTCAAAATCTTGGTTGACAAAACCACAATTGGCAACCAGTCTTATTGGTTTTATGCAAAGAAACCTTATGTTGCCACTTACTCCTTTGGAATGCCAAATTCTGGACGGATCAGGTAGGGAGAAACATATAAAGTATGAAGGAAAATCCTTGCCCTTCAAAATTGCATCTCTGTGCATTATACCTTCTATTATTAAAACCACACAATTTTTTTCCAATACTTTCACAGATGTCTACAACCTTTTATACATCTTTTACAAACCTTCTTACCCATTAAGAAGTCTAACTCACTTTCATTCTTTGTCCACTAAAATTGCATTTCCATGTCTTATACTTTCTCTTGTTCATTTTCCCACACAGAGTGAAATTTTAACTTTTCCTGGGAAACCTCAGTTTCCTTCCAGAACTGACACAAAGTAAAATTCAAAGCAAAGACAGAGTTCCAAAAGAAGAAGGGGAAAGAACTAGCTTTGGAATCTTGTCTCATTTTCTACTGGTCCCACTAATTGGTTACACAGGAGAGCTTTCCTAGGTCCTATGAGGCCCAAAGCCTCGCCTCTAGAGGCACCCTCTCACCCACCAGTATGCCCACTGGTCTCCTGGCAGAGACATGTCTTCTCACCACCCAGTCTCTTGGCAGAGACATGCTCTCTTACCCTAAGCCAGTTTCCACTGGCTCCAAATGACTCTTGTTAGGTCCCAAATGGCAAAGGCATTCTCCCCAACCAGTTTACAGGTGACCTCTGCTAGGTCTCACTAGCTAAAAGGCAGAGAGAGAGGATTCCTGACATACCCAAAACAGCAAAGTACAAACCACATCCCTGTAAGGTCAGAAAACAAGCAAATAAAGAATAACCACATCCAAGAGCTGAGGTTTCCTTTCCTCCAGGGTTAAAACTTTCACAGCCTCTTTTAGCCTTTACAGCTTTCTATAGACCTTCTGCAACATTCACAAACTTTCTGTATACCTTTACTCCTTCAGATTTAACCATAATCCACTTTCAACCCATGTTCTTTTCTTTTTTTCCCCCTCTGTGGCTAATTATATGCTATTTTATTTTATTTTATTTTTTAATCAAGTTTATTCTATTACAGTTGTCTCAATTTTTACCCCTTTACCCCCCTTCACCCATCCCACCCCCACCCCCCACTCCCACAGTCAATTCCCACTCTGTTGTCCATGTCCATGGGTCATTCATGCATGTTCTTTGTTTAGTCCCTTCCCCTTCTTTCCACCATTGTCCTCTTTCCCCATCCCCTCTCGTCACTTTTGGTCTGCTCCATATTTCCATGCCTGTGGTTTATTTTGTTCGTTAGTTTATTTTGTTGACTAGAGTCCATTTATAGGTGAGATCATATGGTATTTGTCTTTCATCAACCAGCTTATTTCACTTAGCTTAATATTCTCCAGTTCCATCCATGTTGTCACAAAAGGTAGGAGTTCCATCTCTCTCTCTTTCTTTCTTTCTTAAATGCAGATTGATTTTATTTTTTTAAATGTCAAAGTTAATTATAAAATATTAAAACAATTTAAAACCATTATAAAGTCTCAGCAATTAAACCAACATGACCCCAGCACAGAAATAATTAAGTAGATCAATGAAATGTAATTAATATACTAGAGACAAACATATATATATCTGTCTAACAATATATGATTAAGTTGACATTTCAAATCAATGAGTAAAATAAGGCTTATTCAACAAATAAGGTGCATGGACCATTATTACTTGAAATAAAACAAATATAAAGCCCTATTTCACACTTTATACAAGAAATATTCAGGTGAATTAAAAAAATCAATATGTAGAATCTAAGGAGTTTTAGAAGAAAATAGAACTAATATTTTTCATGACCTGAAGTAAAATATTAAAACCCAGAAACTATAAAGTAAATATTGACAATATGACTATATTAAATATTTAACTATATAGTAATATCCATATAAAAAAGTTAAAGGACAAGGAATAGAATAGAAAAGTATTTGCAACACATCTAAAACATGGTTAATAGGTTTTTGTTTTGTTTTGTTTTGGAATAAAGTTCTACAAATCTTTAATCAATAAATAGATAAAGTATTGGGTCCTTTGATGCTGGTGCTGCTCACGGGGAGTGGTCTCTGCTTGAGCAAGATGGCTGCTTCTGCATGGAGGATGAGTCAGCACTGAGATCACACTGGCTACTCTCTCAGTTCTCTCCCCAAAGCCTCCTTCCCCAGTCTCTCCTTAGGCGTCTCTAGCCCACTCTGCCACTGCCTTTGCCGGAGGCCAGGGTAAGTGGCTGCAAATAAAAGTTTATGCGTTGGCCCCTTAAACAGTTCTTTGCGTCTCCTGCCGCCTGTCTCTGGCAGAGAGCAATCCTGCTGCTTTTCGCAGCTGGCTGTTTTCTGTGTACTTTTTTGGCTCTGGCGCTGTGGGCTAGAGATCCCCACTTTTGGTTTGACCCTGCTCTTCTCAGGGGATCCAACTAGACATTTCAGTATCCTTCTGGTGCTGATGCCCTTGGACACCCAGCCCTCCTTCTCAAGTCTCTGCCACACTCCTTACCAGTTGGATTGCGCTAAAGCTGATTCTTCTGTCTCCGAAGTTACAAGGCTCCTCTCGCTATTGTTCAGTTGTTTGTTTCAGGTGATTTATCCACAATTTAGTTGTAATTCCAGGTTGGTCCCAGGAGGAGGTCAGTGTGACTTCCACTCACTCCTCCACCATTTTGATTCCCTCTCAACCCTTGTTTTTTTCCACACTTGGATGGACCATACTTATACTCAGCACTTGGCAGCTAAAAGTCCCTAGCTTTACAAGCACATACATAAAGTAAAAGAAACATTGTCACCCTGTGTTGGGGTTCACAGTCCTTTTTCGGAAGAATTTCAAATCTCCTTCCAGAGTGCAGGTCTAGCTTTCCTTTTACCAAGGGTGTTGATCTTCCACTAAAGGTCCCTAGATTTGCAGGGACATCCTGCAGCTTTCCACAGCTTAGGCCTTGCAAACACCCTATTGTGCAATGACCTTAATGCCTGGACAAATACAGTCTCATCCTACTTCCCAAACCATAGGCAGTACAATTCCAACTCCATGATGGTATTGCACTCTAGTGAACTATACATGGGCCATCTTTCCCCATAGTCCAAAGCATACATGGGCCAAACAGTGTTGCAATAAAATTCCAATTCCTCCTTACTCATTGGAGAATGGCTGTACATATTCCAGTCCACTAAAATTCTATCCATAGGGCTTCCCCTCTGAACCAACATAGGATAGTCCCTGTTGGACTGGAAGTACCACAAGCACAAAACAATGAACAGAAAAATCCAGGCAATCAGGGAACACACAAACAAAACTGGAATCCATCATTCCATCTCACATACAGACTTTGGAGTCTCTCTACTGCCAACCAGTGCTGTGGATGATGGTTCTCAAACTGTGACCTCTCAGAACTCCGATGTTCCTTATGCAATCTTTCTAGGGACCCATGTGTGGAGCCAGATGGCTAAACAACAACCTCTGGCTAGTGGACTCCCAAGGCTTTAGTGGCCCTCACCCCCTTTTAGAGTCTGTCTCTTTTTCAGACCCATTTCCTTAGTGGCCCTCTCAAACTCAAGCAGTTCTCACTCAGAGCCCTGTTCGTGGCTCCCAGAGCAATCCCCATTGGATGTTGGACAATGGCATGCAGAGCTTGGATCTTTCCCCTTAGACCGCAATGGTCCTCAGAACTGTCCCCACTGGACACCAGTTCATGGCCTTCAGGACCAGAGCCATCCCTATCAGAACCCAGTTGCACAGAGAACCCAACTGGTGAAGTGTCCACACAGAACATAACCTGAAGAGAGCACCCAGCCCACCACCTTGCCCAGATCCAAGATGGCATCATGCTTACATGACTCGTCCTCCATGGCAGAAATTGAATGTGACCTACCCCAAGTGGTGGCTCGCCCTTGTGGCTCAGTGTCGGACCCCCAATATGCATGTGGGTTTGGCTCACAGAGCCTAGGGGTTCCCTTCCTCTTCAAAATGGGTTACTTACACCATTCTGGCATTCCTGGTGATCAGCACCTTGAGCTGGGGTGCAGAATAGTTCCCTGAGACTGGGAAGTATCCACAGCCATGCTCCAGGGGTCAGTCTTCCCAGGGGTCACGTGGCTAGGACCTGACAACAGATTCCCTTAGTCCCCTCTGGGCTCACCAAAACTGTAAATGAGCAAACTGAGGCTCATCCATGTGTTACGTTGGTACATGACCCGGCAATGAGTGTTGAGGGAAAAAGGTTTTTATTGATAAGATTCCGACCTCGGGGGTGCTGGAAGCACTCCTACTTGGAGCCCTGCTCTCCCATGGGAGCCAGAACTTTCCTGGCTCCCACCAGGCTATAAGCCCAAACCATCAAAACCAGAAGTTCCCCATATCCTTTTCTGATCTTAAGCCAGCTGCACAAACAGTTCTCCATCCCCTCTGGAACGCACACTCATAGGTTTCAGAATGGTCATCCTCCCACAGCAGCTCTCTCATTCAGTATCTGGGGTATGTTGTCCTCAGCCTCCATGTAATACTCCAAGAAAACAGGTGCTGTGTTACACTGGATCATGGTAAAGCCCAGGAGGGCATATGTCTCACGAGAGTGGCCTTTCCATATGTTCCTCAGAGAAGCGAAGCAGAAATCAGCATCCCCCGTCAGTCAACATTCCAGGCATCTCCCATGAGTCCATGCTTGGATAGGCAGGTCCCTGCAATTCTCAGCTCCATCAGCTCTTCTGCTGTGTTCAATAGGCAGGTTTCCCAGCAGGTCTTTTTCTTACTCTAGCTCATAATCCAAAACCATGTGGCATCTCCTTACTCGAAAATGTGTGGCACCCCCTTACATACCAGTTCTCATGGCTGAATCCCCCCTACTTCCTGCCTCCTTCCTCATGGCTGCTACTTACTACTGACCTCATGGACAATGGGGTGGCCCTTCTACACCCTTTCAAATCACATGGCTGCTCCTCTACTCTTTCAGCCCTCATGGCAGAATTCTCAAGGGAAGTGGAAGTTGCTCCTCTCTCACTACAGACAGCATGACAGAAACGCTCTTCTTTACTAGCCTACCCTTATTTAAATGCTGACCAGGAGCTTCCTAAGTGAGTGACCTCCTATCCAGTCTGTCCTACAATGTGCTACTTTTGCCTATTGCTCTGAATCTTTTTTTCCTTCTTTTGGTTGCCATCTGTAGTCAGAGCAAGAGTACCCCATGGCACAGGAGCTTCCACCTCCCTGCCTCTTGTAGAGGCATGGTATAATTTCCCCTGGCTATGTTGGGAGTCACTATTTGTTCTGAAATTCAACATGCCTTTTGCCTGGGGCTGTAGCACAGCTGTTAACTTGCCTTTGTTATGAAAAGCATCTTCACTGCCATATCCCTTCCCCCATTCCTTACCCGTGGGCTATGGGGAATATGCTTTACTATTTTCAGGGCATCCCCCCTAGTTGTCTACAACCCATTACAGTACTCCTTGGCTGGTTCATATACTGTGATGGTTTCAGGGGATGGTGGTCAGGGGTTAGTTTACTGCTTTGGGGTAGAGGAACCCCATAATGAAACAAATCTCCATAAAGATAGCACCTCTTTTAGCATATTATTAATATTGTTATTGTTGAAATATTGGAGCAACAATCTTAGACAATATTATGGGACTTTGGGAAAACAACTTCCCTTTGATTTTAATTGAAAAGCTTTTAAATATTATCTTGGCATTGCTTTGTAGTTTTTGAAGATGTGTAATTTCCAGGAAAATGTATATTTTTTCTATGGCTGGCAGTGATGAATGAGTAACAAGAGGACAGTGATATTTATTTCTTCCTTTCAATAGAAGTTTTATTTGGTATGTTTTGTTAAAACATTATAAAAGATATACATTAATGTTTGGAATTCAACATCTACTTTTAAGCACTTTATAAAATTTATTTTCATGGCATTAGGGTATTAGTTTGAGGAAGACTATTCAAATATATTTCCATGGTAAGAGGATAAAAACTACTGAGTAGGTTAGTTAAACTTGATTATTTTGATTATTAAAAGAAAACAACTCTTTATGTATTTTGGGGAACTCTTCCCTTTAGAAAAACACCTAAACCTCATAAATTTTGATGATATTAATTGGCAACTTTTCATAGTTTAGGCTGGGTAAAAATTTTTTTAGTAGGTCTTAAATCAATGGTTAAGAAAACAAGATTGTACAAAGAATGTTGCAAAGAGTAATAAGAATACACTCTTTTTTTAACTATTTCTCATTCTCTACCCAAAACTGATTCGGTAACATATCTACATTCAAACAACCAGTGGTTGCAAGGCTTTCTGCTTTACCTACTAATGAGTGACATTTCATTTAACATGTACTGAATATCTTGTCCCAGGAAGTGCAGTTGGCACTAGAGTGAATCAGAGAGATCTGTGCCTCCAGATAGCTCAAATTCTAGTGGCATGGTAGGTAGGAAGTAAATAGAAGTAGGTTAAGTTCTTATATAAGCATTATAACATATAGAACAAACTGTGCCTATGAGTCCAAAATGCTTCATGACTCATGCAGGAGGTGACATTTTAGTAGGGTTTTGAAGGGAAGAGTGAGAGGTTTTAGTGTAATAAAGTAAGCAAATAATTCACTGGGTAGAAGGAATAAGGAGGTCAGAAGCTCTGAGTTGTGAAATGACCTTAGTGCTGACCTGGTGTGTCCTTGTGGGATGTAACCTAGATTGTGTGTGAGTGTAACAAGGATGTTAGTGATGGCACTAACATCTTTGTAGGAGATAAGGCTGGAAAGTTAAGTTGTGACCCTAAACTTCAGAGTCTGTGTTCTTCCTCTTCTGCCTTTACGGGTACTTTGGGGATTAAGTTTGAGATGCAGCAGGTCAATGGAGAAAGCTTGGCAATTCTTCATTCTTGGAGCTTACTGAGCTAGTTTATATAAAATGTTATACTAATACATACCTCTCAGGACTAATAAGAAAATAAATTTAAGAAAGACATGAGAGTTCCTGGCAACCTACTTGGTACATAGTTGACTTGGTACTTTTCTTTCCCTCCTGAAATGCTTCCAGGAATCATCCAGGAATTGCTTTTGTAAGTGAACAAACCTTCTAACTGAATTTTTTTTTTGCTTGTTTTGTAATTATTAGTCATGGCTTGCATTATTCTTAATTTATAGTAATTTTTAAATTTCTTCAATTATAGAAACATAAGTATTAAACCTGGAAATTAGAAGATTTAGATCTTTATGTTCAATCGTATCTATCATTCTGAAACAAATTGAATTTAAACTTTTTCAAAATATCTTCCTTTTAGCCTTCTTTGTAAGAGGTAGAAATAACATTATTTCCTACATAGCTCCTATGGGGATCTTTGAAGGACAAATTGAGCAGTGTATAAAAAAGAGATTTGAAGAGTTCTATAGAAGAGTCGTAATAACAATACCTTATAAAAATCCTTAATAAGGTAAGTGTAGGTTATTTTAATTCTTAATACCTTGACACATTTCAATAATTTCATTAGGATAAAAATTTCTGGATGAAAAATGCAAGTGTCTAAAGCTTTGACTAGTTCCTTAAAGATAATAAATCCTAGTTCCACACCTAGTTTAGAGATTATTCTTTTTCATTTGTTAGAGTTATGCTATGCAGTGGAACTAGAACAATGCTTTTCATATTTATTTTATTAAATCCCAGAACTCTTAGTGTGTTAGCCAAGATTTGTTGGTCAGTTCTTATAGCAGTACGTCTTCTAACAACTATATTTAAAATAGTCCTAACTTCCTACTAGAGAATTATGTAGGTTACCATCATACATCTAGACTAATTTCTGATTTGTAATCTTACCATAATAATAAAGTCCATAGTTACTATGATAGAGCTTTCTACATTACATGGGTCCTCACTGGTTGTTCTCACTAGGTTTTGTGATCACATGATATTTTCTTTCTAGTGGTGATTTTAGTCCTTTGTTTAGTCTTTAGTCTTTTGTCCTTGATTGCTTCTGTATACCAACCAACCTGTTCCTCTCATGAAACTGCTTGTGTTATTAGAAATGAGGCCATTGCCAATGCATTTTAGAATGTGAAATGTCCACTGATCAGTATATAGAGTTTGTAATCTGCCAGGTTTACCCTTAACAGCACTGTAAGACCTCGTGTAAACAATTCTTTTTTTGAAATGTCTTATGTGATATATAGAGAATTTTACTTGTGATATTTAGATGTTGCAAAAGACATGATGTTATTATTACCTGGTAACAATACCTTTTAGTATTTTCTTGAAATTCTATAATGCAGTAAAATAGTATTGTGGCTTACATGTTGCTTTAATTTCATTGCTTTAACTGAGAGGTTTTAATATTATCTCCACAGGGAAACAAAATGCTTTTTAACTAAATGACAGTAACAACATTAATCATTGGTGTTATAAAAGTTTAGAGACAAACCATAGACATCTAATTTAGTATTTGTTGTGACGAGAGAAAGTATGAGAAAAAAACCTCAATAATTTATATGCAATATATTTGTTTTACAATTTACCCTTAAGATCTCTTGCAATTTGACTTTTGTGACATCCATAAAATGTTAGAGTAAAAAAAGATCATAATGAGATATTTACCTAAGGTAATACATTATTTTAGAATCAACCTTAATGAAAATTAGTCATTGTTTAATGCTCATTAAATCATAGCTTTAACCTATATTTTTGTCTCAATAGAAAAAAAAATTATCAGGTTAGGGGATTTTATTGTGACTCCCAATGATGGTGGTAGAATTTCCTAAGAAAAGTGAAAATTTTCTAAAATAATCAATTGCTAAAATATACATTTAACATTGAATACTTATTTCCCAGGTCCTTGATGAAGAATGAATGAATGAATATTTACTGAATGTTTTCTGTGGGATCCACCCAGTTCCGGATGGATGATGTAGCAGTAAAGCAAACAAAGTTGCTGCTTTTACAGGCTCATATTCTATAGCTTACAGCAGTCTGCTGACCCACACTTTCCAAAACCCCATTTGACAGGATTAGAACTACAGTGATGATCAACAGTTTTCCCACAGGAATATTCTGACCATTAGTTGATTTCAGTTTCCTGTAGTTTTAATGATATGAAAGTTGTATTCAGAATTAGATCACAGCCATGCAGTCATGCTGGGGAGACTACATAGATCTCCATACTCATCAAAACTCTAGATAGTTTCTGTCAGTGGTTCTTAAACTTTAGAGTGCCTATGGAACTTACCAAATACAGATTCCTGACCCCACTTTCAGCAATTCTGATTCTTTATATTTAGAGAGGTGCATAGGAATCTTCATTTAAAATAAGCAACAAGTGATTCTAACAATGGTGGTACCTCCTCCATATTTTGAGAAGCACTTGTTTTTAGATTTTATATATTTGGCATTTACTAATGTTATAAAGTTAATCTAATTATAACTAATTACCACTAAAATTACAAATGTATAGAAAACCTTAGCTGTTCATTGGAGTAAATGAGATATATGTACGCTGTGAGTAGTTAATTTTAGCCCAAGATATAGGGAATGTTTACTTTCCTTATAGAACTAGAATATTTTATCTTAGTGGATAATGTCCAATATGTAACTGACTATCCTTCTCTTTTCAGTGTGGCATTCAGACAGCTTTGCATCAATCTGATAACTGAGAAACAATCATACATTTTATCATCATAGATATTCTAATTTTTCCATACAACCCTGCCCTCATGCCACCCAAATCTGTAATTTTCTGTTCCAACTTATATTTTCTGTGGTTCTGATGATAAATTTTTATTTATATTTAACAATTACACTTCTATAAATAGCTCTAAGTACTCTGTGGAATGTGGTATGTCATAAGCAAAATGCTTTGTAATTTAGATTTTTGTTACTAGACACTCATTTTTTACAATTTAGTCTAGGTATCACTATGCTAAAGAGGAAAGCTAGTTTTCTCACTTTGTAGTAATCATATTGATGAAATTTGTATTCACTGAAGAAATACTGAGAATGTGGCTAATTAATATTGGCATTTGTAATAACCATCACTGCTGGGCATAGTTGATTGTGCAAATATGATATGAAGGAGGCAGTGAAATAAGCCAGGTAGTGAAAGACAAATACCATATGATCTCACCTATAAGTGGAACCTAATGAATAAAACAAACAAAGGACCAAAATAGAACCAGAGACATGGAAATAGAGAGCAAGCTGACATTAAACAGAGGGGTGGGGTGAAAAGGGGCAAAGAAGGGGAAGGGTCATCAAGGGATATGTATAAAAGACACATGGACAAAGACAATGGGGTTGAGGGGGAGGATTGAATGTGGAAGGTGGACGTGGGAAGGTGGGGGAGAGTAATGGGGGGGAAATGGGGACAACTGTAATTGCACAACAATAAAATTTCTTTAAAAAAGAAAGAGGCAGTGTACTAAAAGGGAGAGTACTGGAACAAGAATCAGGACCCTGTGATATAGTCTTAGCTCTACTTACAATTGCCTGTATGGCTCTAAAAAAAGTCGCAGCCTCTTCGAACTTACATTTTTTTCCTCCTTGAAATCACAAGGTTTGGAGTAAGTAATCTTCAGGGCTTTTTAAGGCTTATTTGCAGATTAATATAATTTCTTTAAGCTTTATATAATAATTACCCTTTTTTTAGTATGTCTTTACAAACAGATAAATCATATATCTATGTGGAATATTTTTATTTAATTGAAAAATCCATCATTAATAATTGATTCTGACATTAAGAATTGGGCCAGATTTAATTCTATGTAAGATACTTCTTACACATGGGACTGAAAGTGCATATAAAGTGTTGCTCACACCTCCAACCCCTATCTTTTTCATAGTAGCTATGCAATAGAGGATCTGGGTATGTTATACACTTTATCAAAAAAATTAGATTGTATTCAGACAAATGTAAAGTTTCTTCTCCAAATTCCTCTCAATACCTTTTCCCCATATCCCTTCCAAGCTTCTGTTCACTCATTTGATTCTTCAGGAGTGACCTGAGATAAAGATTACAAATTGTTGTCATGGTGACCTTCTAACACTAATTTCTTTCGTCTTTCTTTCTTTCTTTCTTTCTTTCTTTCTTTCTTTCTTTCTTTCTTTCTTTCTTTCTTTCTTTCTCTCTCTCTCTTTTTTACTTTTGTTAAGACTTTATATTAAATGGTTTTAATTTTTAATTTTTTTACTTTCATTATATATTATTGTTGTTGTTGTTGTATTACAGTTGCCCCAATTTTCCCCCATTGCTCTCCCCTGCCCTGCCCACCTCCCTGCTCCCACACTCAATCCCCACCCTGTTGTCCATGTCCACGAGTCATTTATACTTGTCCTTTAACTAGTCCCTTCCCCTTTTTTCCTCTTTTATCCCCTCCAGTCACTGCCAGTTTGTTCCTTGTTTCCATGCCTCTGGTTCTACTTTGCTCCCTTGTTTGTTTTGTTCGTTAGGTTCCACTTATAGGTGAGATCATATGCTATTTGTCTTTTGCTGCCTGACTTATTTGACTTAGCATAACATTTTCTAGTTCCATACATGCTGTTGTGAAAGGTAGAAGTTCCTTCTTTATTTTTGCTGTGTAGTATTCCACTCTGTAAATGTACCATAGTTTTGTTTTGTTTTTTAATTTTATTTTAATTTATTTTTTCAAATACATTTGTCTCTGCCAACCCTCCACCACTTTCCCTTGCCCCCTCCCTCCTTCCCTCCCTCAGCTCTTGCCTTTCGTTTTGTCCATGAGTCCTTCTTAGACATTCCTTGACTTTCCCCTTCCCTTCCTTGTGCCTGCCCCACCTCCCTCCTTACCTCTTGTCTCTGTTGATTTCTTTTCCTTTCAGTGTTGCTGGTCTTATTTTCCTTGCATCTTTGTATTGTTGGTTAGGTTCCACTTATAGGTGAGATCACATGGTATTTGTCTTTCGCCCCCTGGCTTATTTTGCTTAGCATAAAGCTCTCTAGTTCCATCCATGCTGTCACGAAGGGTAGTAGTTCTTTTTTTCTTTCTGCTGCATAGTATTCCGTTGTGTATATGTACCAATATTTTTTGATCCAATCATCTACTGATAGGCATTTAGGTTGCTTCCAACACTTGGCTATTGTAAATTGTGCTGCTATGAACATTGGGGTGCATAGGTTCTTTTGAATTGGCGTTTTGGGATTCTTAGGGTATAGTCCCAGCAGGGGAATCACTGGATCATAAGGCAGTTCCATTTTCAGCTTTTTGAGGAAATTCTACACTGCTTTCCACAGTGGCTGCACCAGTCTGCATTCCCACCTACAGTGTACTAGGGTTCCCTTTTCTCCACAGCCTCGCCAGCACCTGTTGTTTGTTGATCTGTTTATAATGGCCGTTCTGACCGGTGTGAGGTGGTATCTCATGGTGGTTTTGATCTGCATTTCTCTGATGGCTGGTGATGCTGAGCATCCTTTCAAATGTCTCTGTGCCCTCTGTATCTCCTCCTTGGAAAAGTGTCTGCCCGGGTCCTTTGCCCATTTTTTGATTGGATCGTTTGTCTTCTTGGAGTGGAGTCGAGTGAGTTCTTTATGTATCTTAGAGATCAAACCTCTATATAATGTATCATTAGCGAATATATTTTCCCATATGGTTGGCTCCCTTTTCATTTTGCTGATGTTTTCTTTAGCCGTGCAGAAGCTTCTTATTTTGATGAGGTCCCACTTGTTTATTTTTTCCTTTATGTCCCTTGCTTTAGGAGACATATCAGTGAAAAAATTGCTGCGTGGGATATCTGAGAGTTTCCTGCCAATGTTCTCCTCTAGGACTTTGATGGTGTTGCAACTTATATTTAAGTCTTTTATCCATCTTGAGTTTATTTTTGTGTATGGTGTCAGCTGATGATCCAATTTCAATTGTTTGCATGTAGCCCTCCAGCTCTCCCAACACCATTTGTTGAAGAGACTATTATTACTCCATTTTATGCTTCTGGCCCCTTTGTCAAATATTAGATGCCCATAGAGACCTGGGCTTATTTCTGGGCTTTCTATTCTGTTCCACTGGTCTATGGGTCTGTTCTTGTGCCAGTACCAGATTGTTCTGAGTATAGTGGCTTTGTAGTATAGTTTGATGTCCGGTATTGTGATCCCTCCTACTTTGTGTTTCTTTCTCAAAATTGCTGAGGCTATTCGTGGTCGTTTATGGTTCCATATAAATTTTTGAAATGTCTGTTCTATTTCTGTGAAATGTGTCATTGGTATCTTAATAGGGATTGCATTGAATCTGTAAATTGCTTTGGGTAGTATGGACATTTTGACGATATTAATTCTTCCAATCCATGAGCACGGTATATGCTTCCATTTATTTGTGTCTTCCTTAATTTCTTTCTTCAATGTTGTATAGTTTTCTGCGTACAGGTCTTTTACGTCTTTGGTTAAATTTATGCTTAGGTACTATATTTTTCTTCTTGCTATATCGAATGGTATTTTTTTTCTGATTTCTTCTTCTTCTATTGCATTGCTGATGTACAAAAATGCCTTTGATTTCTGAATGTTGACTTTGTATCCTGCTGTATTGCCAAATTCACTTATTAGGTTGAGAAGTTTTTTGGTAGAGTCTACAGGGTTCTCTATGTACATTATCATGTTATCTGCAAACAATGATAGCTTTACTTCCTCCTTTCCTATTTGGATGCATTTTATCTCTTTCTCTTGTCTGCCCACTGTGGTAGGACTTCCAATATGATGTTGAAAAGAAGCGGTGAAAGCGGACATCCTTGTCATGTTCCTGATCTTAGTGGGAAAGCTTTTAGTTTTTGCCCGTTGAGTATGATGTTGGCTGTAGGTTTTTCATATATGGCTTTATTACATTGAGGAATGCCCCATTTATTCCCATTTTGCTGAGTGTTTTGATTATAAATGGGTGCTGTACCTTATCGAATGCTTTTTCTGCATCTATCGAGATGACCATGTGGTTTTTGTCTTGTCTTTTATTTATGTGATGTATTATGTTTATTGAGTTGCGTATTGAACCATCCCTGCATCCCTGGGATGAATCCCACTTGATCGTGGTGGATAATCTTTTGAATGTATTGCTGGATGCGGTGTGCCAATATTTTGTTGAGGATTTTAGCATCTATGTTCATCAGCGAAATTGGCCTGTAGTTTTCTTTCTTTGTAGGGTCTTTATCTGGTTTTGGGATCAGGGTGATGCTGGCCTCATAGAAAGAGTCTGGGAGTCTTTCCTCCTCTTGGATTTTTTTGGAATAGTCTGAGAAGGACAGGGGTTAGCTCTTCCTTAAATGTTTTGTAAAATTCTCCTGTGAAACCGTCCGGCCCTGGGCTTTTGTGTGCCGGGAGTTTCTTGATGACTGCTTCAATTTCCCCAGCAGTTATCGGTCTGTTCAAGCTTTCTGTTTCTTCCTCCTTCAGTGTTGGAAGATTATACTTTTCTAGAAATTTGTCCATTTCATCAAGATTTTCAAATTTCTTGGCATATAATTGTCCATAGTAGTTTCTGACGATCCTTTGTATTTCTGTGGTATCAGTTGTTATTTCTCCTCTTTCATTTCTGATATTATTAATTTGGGTCCTCTCCCTTCTATTCTTGATGAGTCTGTTTAAAGGCTTGTCAATTTTATTTATCCTTTCAAAGAACCAGCTTCTGGATTGGTTGATCCTCTGAATTGTTCTTTTCGTCTCTATGTCATTCAGTTCTGCTCTAATCTTGACTATTTCCTTCCTTCTACTTGCTCTGGGATTCATTTGTTGTTGTTTCTCCAGTTTTTGAAGTTGTAGTGTTAGGTCTTTTATTTGAAATGTTTCTATCTTTTTTAGGTAAGCCTGTATTGCTATGAACTTCCCTCTCAGGACTGCCTTTGCTGTGTCCCATAGGTTTTGGACTGTTGTCTGTTCATTTTCGTTTGTTTGCAGAAATTTTTTTATTTCTTCTCTTATCTCATTATTGACACATTCATTCTTTAATAGCCTACTGTTGAGTCTCCATGAGTTTGCAAGTGTTTGAAGTTTCTCTTTGAGGTTGATTTCCAGTTTCAAGCCCTTGTGGTATGAGAAAAAGTTTGGTATTATTTCAATTTTCCTGAATTTGCTGAGGCTTGCTTTGTGTCCTATCATGTGGTCTATCTTTGAAAGACTTCCATGAGAATTTGAAAAGAATGTGTATTTTTCTTCTTTGGGATGTATGGTTCTATATATGTCAGTTAAGTCTCTTTGATTCAGTGTGTAATTCAGCGCCACAATATGTTTATTAATGTTTTGTTTGGAAGATCTGTCCATTTTTGATAGTGGGGTTTTGAAATCCCCTACTATCAGTGTGTTGCTGTCTGTATCTTTTTTGAAGTCATCCAACAATTTCCTTATAAACTTGGGGGCTCCTATATTGGGAGCATATAAGTTTACAGTGTTGATGTCTTCTAGATAGATTCTACCTTTAAGTATTATAAAGTGTCCCTCTGGGTCTCTCTATGGCCTTTGTTTTGAAATCTACTTTGTCTGAAATGAGTATGGCAACCCCGGCCTTTTTCTCACACCCATTTGCTTGGAATATTTTTTTCCATCCCTTTACTTTCAATCTGTGTAGGTCTCTTGCTCTGAGGTGGGTCTCTTGTAGGCAGCATATGTGTGGGTCATGTTTTCTTATCCATTCAGCTACCCTGTGTCTTTTGATTGGGGCATTTAGTCCATTCACGTTGAGAGATATTACCGATAGAAACTTACTCATCTTTTCTCTTTGTACCTGTTTTCCTCTCTGTCTCATTCTTTTCCTTCATCTGCTTAAACCAGTCCCCTTAGCATATCTTGGAGTGCTGGTTTGGTAGAGGTGTATTCTTTTAGTCTTCTCTTGTCTGGAAAACTCCGTATTTCCCCTTCTATTTTAATGGAGAGCCTAGCTGGGTAGAGCAGCCTTGGCTGTAGGCCCTTGCTTTTCATGGCTTGGAATATTTGTTGCCATTCCCTTCTGGCTTGTCGTGTTTCTGTAGAGAAGTCAGCTCCTAGGTGTATCGGGGCCCCCTTGCATGTTACTTTATCCTTCTCCCTTGCTGCCTTGAGGATTCTCTCTTTGTCTTTGACATTTGCCATTTTAATGATGATGTGTCTTGGAGTGGACCCCTTTGAGTCTCTCTTGAGTGGGGTCCTCTGTGCCTTCTGGATCCATGAGAGCCTTTCTCTCCTCAAATTAGGGAAATTTTCCATCATTACTTTTTTGAGGAGGTTCTCTATCCCTTGCTCCTCTTCTTCTCCTTCTGGTGTCCCTCTTATATGGATATTATTGTGTGTCAGGTTGTCCTGCATTTCCCTAAATGCCTCTTCATTCTTTTTGAGTCGTTTTTCCATTTCTTGCTCTTTCTGGGAGCTTCTTTCTACCTTATCCTCCATCTCACTGATTTGATCCTCGGCTTCATCCAGCCTGCTTTGGATTCCTTCTATTGTGTTCTTCAATTCAGAAATGGTATTCTTCATATACTCTTGTGTCTTCTTGATAGTTTCTATGTCCTTTTCCAGGCTGATATAGTTTGCCGTTAAGATCCTGATAGTTTCTCTGCAGTTTCTAATAGTTCTCTTTGAGCTGGCTGAGCTCATTGAGCTTCCTTAGAACCATTGTTTTGAATTCAGTATCTGATAGTTCTCTTGCCTCTTTTTCATTTAGCTCTCTCTGTGGGGAGTCCCCTTTTCCACTCATTTGGGGGGGAACTTCTTTTTCTTCCCATTTTTGTGAGAGTCTGTTAAGTATTTTTGTCCTTTTCTTTCTGGGCCTGCCTCTGATGATGTCAGTTGTTGACCCTATAGGAGCTTGGGTTGTTTGATTGAGCCTTCTAGGAGTCTACTGTCTGACTCCTGCTTGGGGCAGCTCTGTGACCCCTTCGGTTAGGGCTGGGCTATTTTTTGGGATCTCTCTGCACTCTCACTCCGGCTCCTTGAGTATGCTCCCGGGGCAGCAGGATCCTCCGCCTGCCTGGGCTCGCATGTGCTTGTCCCAGACCATGGGGCTTATTTGCGACCTCGCGTACTCATCTGGCTCCCTGGCCAGTGAGCTCCCCAGCACTGGTCAGTTTAGGGACTTCTATTGTGTGTTTTCCCAGCTTTTGGCTATTTGGGTGCGTTGCTTGCCCTCGCCAAATGGGGACTACGGAAATGGGAGGAAGTTTGCTCCAGGACTCTCCGGTTTATCCTGTCTCTGGTCTCTCCTCCAGGGATTCTGGGCAGCTCTACTAATTTTGTGGGCCGCTCCGCAATCGCGGGCGAGTGGGTCAATTTATGCCTGCCCTTGCTGCTCTGTGCACTCCCTGGCAGGCCGGATTGGTGCCAATCTGTGGGAGGCCTTGCTGGCGGTGCAAGCGTTGGCCAGCCCGCGCAGGTCACACACAGGCTCGCCAACCCTCGCCGGTCACTTGGCGCAAGTGTCGGAACCCTAGTTTTTTGATCCACTCATTTATTGATGGGCACTTAGGTGTCTCCAGTGCTTCACTAGTGTAAATAACACTGCTATGAAATTGGGGTGCATAGGTCCTTTTGAATTGGTGTTTCAGGATTCTCAGGGTATAATCTCAGAAGTGGAATCACTGGGTAAAAAGGCAGTTCCATTTTTAGCTTTTTGAGGAAATTATATATTTTTTTCCTTAGTGGCAGCACCAGTTTGCTTTCTCACTAACATTGTGCTAGGGTTCACTTTTCTCCACATCCTCACCAGCACTTGTTCGTTGATTTGTTAATGATGGCCATTCTGACCAGTGTGAAGTGATTTGTCGCTGTGGTTTTAATTTGCATCTCTCTGATTGCTAGTGATGTTGAGCATCCTTTCATATGTCTATGAGCCCTCTGTGTGTTCTCCTTGGAGAAGTATCTATTCAGGCCCTTTGGTCATTTTTCAATTGGATTGTTTGTCTTCTTGGTGTGAAGTCATGTTAGTTCCTTATATATTTTGGAGATCAAACCCCTATCCAAGGTATCGTTGGCAAATATATTTTTGCATACAGTTGTTTACCTTTCCATTTTGCTGATGTTTTCTTTACCTGTGCATAAGTTTTTAAATTTGATGTAGTCCCATTTGTTTATTCTTTCCTTTATTTCCCTTTCCAAAGAAGATGAATTGGCAAAAATATAGCTGCATGGGATTTGTGAAGTTGTTCTGCCTATATTCTCCTCTAGGACTTTTATGGTGTCATATTTTATGTTTAAATATTTTATCTATTTTGAGTTTATTCTGGTGTATGGTGTAAGTTGGTGGTCCAGTTTCATTTTTTTGCATGTACCATTCCAGATCTCCCAGCATCATCTGTTGAACAGATTTTTTAAAAATCCATTTTATGTTTCTGCCCCCTTTGTCAAATGTTAATAGACCATAGAGATATGGTTCTATTTCTGGGCTTTTTGTTCTGTTCCATTGATCTATGTGCCTCTTCTTATACTCTAGTACCAAACTGTTTTGTTTACAATGGCCTCGTAGTATAGTTTAATATCAGGTATTGTGATCACTCCTACTTTGTTCTTCTTTCTCAAGATTGCTGAGGCTATTCAGGGTTGTTTTTGGTTCCACATAAATTTCTGAAATATTTTTTCTAAATCTGTGGAGTGTGTCATTGGTATTTTAATAGGGATTGTGTTGAATCTATAGATTTCTCTGGGTAGAATGAACATTTTAATGATGTTGATTCTTCTAATCCATGAACATGGTATATGCTTCCATTTGTATCTTTCTTAATTTCTTTCTTCAGTGTTCTGTAGTTTTCTGAGTATAAGTCTTTTACCTCCTTGGTTAAGTTTACTCCTATGTACTTTATTTTTCTTGATTGCTATAGCAAATGGGATTTGTTTCCTGATCTCTGATTCTACTATTTCATTGTTGGTGTACAAAAATGCCTTCAATTTCTGAATACTGACTTTGTATCCTCCTGTTTTGCCAAATTCAGTTATTAGGTTGAGTAGTTTTTTTGATGGAGTCTATGGGGTTTTCTATGTACACTATCATGTCATCTGCAATCAATGACAGTTTTACTTCCTCCTTTCCAATTTGGATGCCTTTTATTATTTTTTTTCTTACTGATCACTGTGGCTAGGACTTACAATACTGTGTTGAATAGAGTGGTGAAAATGGACATACTTGTCTTATTCCTGATATTACTGGGAAAGCTTTCAGTTTTTGCCCATTGAATATTAGGTTGGCTGTAGGTTTTTCATATATGGCCTTTATTATACTGAGGTGTGCCCCTCTTTATCCCCACTTTTCTGAGTGTTTTTTTAATCAAAAATGGGTGTGTACTTTATCATATGCTTTTTCTGCATCTATTGATACAATCATGTGGTTTTTGTCTTTCCTTTTGTTTATGTGATGTGTTACGTGTATTGATTTTCAAGTATTGAACCATCCTTGCATCCCTGGGATGAATCCCACTTGATCATGGTGGATGATCTTTTTAATATATTGCTGGATGCGGTTTGCCAATATTTTTTAAAGGATTTCTGCGTCTATGTTCATCAGCGATATTGGCCTGTAGTTTTCTTTCTTTGTTGTGTGTTTATATGGTTTTGGGATTAGGATGATTCTGGCCTCATCCAAAGAGTTTGGGAGTCTTCCTTATTCTTGGATCTTCTGGAATAGTCTGAGAAGGACAGGGGTTAGCTCTTCCTTAAATGTTTTGTAAAATTCTCCTGTGAAATTGTATGGTCCAGGGCTTCTGTATGCAGGGAGTTTTTGGATTAGTGCTTCAATTTCACCAGCCGTTATCAGTCCATTCAGGATTTCTGTTGCTTCTTTATTCAGTGTTAGGAGGTTATATTTTTCTAGAAATTTGTCCATTTCATTGAGGTTTTCTAATTTCTTGGCATACAATTTTTCATAGTAATTTCTCACAATCCTTTGTATTTCTTTGGTATCAGTTGTAATTTCTTCTTTTTCATTTCTGATATAATTTATGTGAGTCTTCTCACTTTTCTTCTTGATGAATCTGCTTAAAGGCTTGTTGATTTTGTGTATCTCTTATAAAGAACCAGCTCATGGGTTGGTTGATCCATTGAATTGTTCTTTTAGTCTCTATGTCATTCAATTCTGCTCTTATCTTGACTATTTCCTTTATTTTACTTGCTGTAGGTTTAGTTTGTTGTTGTTTCTCCAGTTCTTGAAGATGTAGAGTTAGGTAATTTATTTGAAATATTTCTATCTTTTTTATGTAGGCCTGCATTGCTATGAACTTCCCTCTCAGGACTGCCTTTTCTGTGTCCCATAGGTTTTAGACTGTTGTTTGTTCATTTTCATTTGTTTCCAGGAAGATTTTCATTTCTTCTTTGATCTCATTATTGACCCATTCATTGTTTAATAGCATGCTATTCAGTCTCCATGAGTTTGAATGTTTTTGAGTTTTTTCCTTGAGGTTGGTTTCTAGTTTCAAACCCTTGTGGTCCAAGAAAATGCTTGTTATGATTTCAATTTTCCTGAATTTTCTAAAGCTAGTTTTGTGCCCTATCCTGTGGTCTATCTTTGAAAATGTTCCATATTCATTAGAAAATAATGTGTATTTTGCTTGTTCGGAATGAAAGGTTCCATATGTCAGTTATGTCCATTTGATCTAATGCTTTGTTCAGCTCCACAATATCCTTGTTTATGTTTTGTTTGGAAGATCTATCCATTTTTGACAGTGAGGTGTTAAAATCTCCTATTATTAGTGTGGTACTATCTACATCGTTCCTGAAGTTCTCCAAGATTTTCCTTATATATTTGGGTGCTCTTGTGTTGGGTGCTTATATGTTTACAATGTTTATATCTTCTTGAGGGATTCTTCCTTTGAATATTATAAGGTGTCTTTCTGGGTCTCTTTTTATGACCATTGTTTTGAAATCTAATTTGTCTGAAAACAGTATTGCTTTTTTTCCCTGTCCATTTGCTTGGAATATTTTTTTCCATGCCTTTACTTTCAGTCTGTGTAGGTCCTTTGTTCTGAGGTAGGTCTATGTAGGCAGCATCTGTGTAGCTCATATTTTCCATTCAGCTATTCTATGTCTTTTGATTGGGGCATTTAATCCATTTACATTTAAAGTTATTATTGATAGGTGCTTATTCATTTTTTCCCTTTGCATTTGTGATCCTCTCTCTGTCACTCTTTATCTTCTTAAAGCAGTTCCTTTAGCATATCTTGCAATGCTGATTGGTGGAGGTGTAGTCTTTTAGCCTTCTTTTGTCTGGGGAAACTCCTTACTTTGCCTTCCATTTTAATTGAGTGCCTGGGTACAGTCTTGGCTGCAGGCCCTTGCTTTTCATGACTTGGAATATTTCTTGCCATTCCCTTCTGGCTTGTAGTGTTTCTGTTGAGAAATCAGCTGCTAACCATATTGGGGCTCCCTTGTATGTTACTACTTGTTTCTCCCTGGCTGTCTTTAGGATTTTCTCTGTCTTCGATATTTGCCATTTTAATGATAATGTGTCTTGGAGTAGGCCTCATTGGGTTCCTCTGAGTGGGATGCTCTGTGCTTCCTGGACTTGTGAGACTTTTTATCTCTTCAAATTAGGGAAGTTTTCCATCATTACTTGTTCAAACAGGTTCTCTATCCCTTCCTTCTCTTCTTCTCCTTCTGGTATCCCTATTATATGGATATTATTAGTTTTCAGGGTGTCTTGCATTTCCCTAACTGCCTCGTCACTCTTTTTTGAACCTTTTTTCATTTTGCTTGCTCTTTCTGGGACTTTTTTTCTACCTTGTCCTCCAGCTCACTGATTCGATCCTCTGCTTTATCGAATCTGCTTTTGATTCCTCCTAATGTCTTTTTCAATTCAGAAATTGTATTCTTCATTTCCTCTTGCCTCTTATTGATAGTTTCTATGTCCTTTTTCATGCTGATGTAGTTTGCAATAAGTTCTTCATAGTTTCTTTGTAGTTTTTGGTAATTCTCTTTGAGTTCACTGAACCCACTTAACTTCCCTAGTTAAAACCATTGTTTTGAACTCAGTATCTGATAGCTTACTTGCCTTTATTTCATTTAGTTCTCTCTGGGGATTCCTCCTTTCTCTTTGATTGGGGGTGTTTCTTTTGTTTCCTATTTTTTATGGGACTCTTCTGTTTTGCTTCTGCTTCTTGAATTGATCTGTCTTGATTTCCTGACTTGTGGTGCGAACTTCTATGGTAGGAGACAACTTTTTTTTTTTTGTTTCTGGATCTGCCTCTGATGGTGTCAGCTGTTGACCTCGTCTGACCATAGGCAATCTTTTAGAGACTTCCAGGAACCTACTGTCTGTTTCTGTGTCCTCCAGTTGTTAATGTAGTCACTCTGCCCTCAGCAGTCAGGGCCAGGCCAAGTCCCCTCTGTGGGCGGGGCTATTGTATCCTTTCATGCTGCTACCACTCAGGGGAGTAGTCTGCCTGAGCAAGAGGGCTGCTGCCATACTGGGGAGGAGTCAGGACTTGGATCCCCTTGGTTACTCCCTCAGTTCTCTCCCCAATGCCTCTGTATCCAGACTCTCCTAAAGTGACTCCAGACCACTCTGCATCCCCTTTAGCCAGGGATCTACTTTCTGTGACTGCCACTCTTTACTTTGCACCCAGGCCTGTTCAATGCCTGGCCAGGGCAAAGCCTCCTGGTGGCGGGGCTATTCTGCCCTTTCACGTTGCTGTTACACAGGGGAGTTGTCTGCCTGAGCACGACGGTAGCTGCAGAATGGGAGGTGAGTCAGCACTGGGACCCCGCCATCCACTTTCTTAGTTCTCTCCCCAAAGCCTCCCTCCCCAGTCTCTCTTCAGGCCACTACAGCCCACTCTGCCCCCATGTGCTGTGGCCTCTCTAGGCTGGACAGGTCCACATGGGGCTTGGTTAGATGGAAGAAGATGAATGGAGCCTTAGGGATGCTTGACATGCCTTTATTCAGGGGAGTCACACCGGTACCAGCCCCATCCAGGGAAATCACACATGCCATAAAGCCTGTGTCCATGCCCCAAACAAGCCATGAGCCTGTGTGGAGGGAGTCACACAGGCCACAAGCCTGTGTCCAAGTCGGTGCTCCGACTCCCGACCCCATCCAAAGCTCCTATCCCTTAAATACTAGCCCCAAACAAAGCAGACAGTTGGCCAGAAAGGTGAAGTAACTATAATGATCTGCGCATGTGAGCCTACTCAAGACTCCAGGGCAGTTTATTGCACCTGGGGCTCAAGACCATGAGACCTGGGCTCAAGGCTGTGGGAACACTGCTTTATCCGACTCCTTCAAGGTTTTGAGGAGCTGCTCCCTCCAGTTACCTACTCATCTAGGTGAGGGAGCCAGACTGCCCTCATGTGCCCCACACCCTGTTTCTGCTGCAACCCAGGTAAGTGGCTGCCACTACAAATTTTTGCATTGGCCCTTTAAACGGCTCTTTGTGTCTCCAGCCACCTGTTTCTGCCAGAGAGCAAGCTGCCACTTTTCACAGCTAGCTGTTATCTGTGTGCTTTTTGGGCTGTGGTGCTATGGTTTGAAGATCCCCACTTATGATTCTGACCCTGCTCTTCTCAGGGGGATCCAACTGGCTGTTTCAATATCCCTCTGGCACTGCCACCTGTGGGCGCCTCGTCTACCTTCTCAAGCCTCTACCACACTCCTTACCAGTTAGGTTGTGCTACATCCAATTCCTCTTTGTGTCCAAGGTTTTAAGGCTACTGTCTTGCTATTGTTCAGCTGTTTTCCAGGTGATTTCTCCACAATTTAGTTGTAATTCCAAATTGGTCCTGTGAGGAGGTCAGTGTGACTTCCACTCACTCCTCTGCCATCTTGAAATCCTCCTCTATCATTATTTTTTAAAACAGGTTTTCTATTCCTTGCTGCTCCTCTTCTTCTGGTAGTCCTATGATATGGATATTATTATATTTCATGTTGTCCTGCAACTCCCTTAAATCCTCTTCATTCTTTTTGAGTCTTTCTTCATTTTGTTACTCTCTCTTGGAATTTTTTTCTTCCTTGTCCTCCAGCTTGCTGATTTGCTCTTCTGTTTCATATGGTCTGCTTTTACCTTCTACTTTGTTCTTCAATCATATAATGTATTTTTCATTTCCTCCTGGCTCTTATTGATAGTTTCTATGTCCTTTTTCATTCTGGTGTAGTTTGCAGTAAGTTTCTTGTAGCTTCTCTATAGCTCTTTGTAGTTCTCACTGAGCCCATTGAGCTTACTTACAACTATTATTTTGAATTCAATCTGATAGTTTACTTGCTTCTATTTCATTTAGTACTCTTTCTGGGGATTCCTCCTTTCCTCTTGATTGGGGGTTGTTTCTTTGTCTTCCAATGTTAGGTAATCTTGTTTGTTTATTCTTCTTTAATTGATCAGCATCGACTCCTTGCCTTCATGGTGTCATCTTCTATGGTGGGAAACCTGTGGGATTCAGTGGTGCAGTATCTTTGATCTCCTGAACTTGATGCTCTTGGGATGGCCTTTCTGCCATTTATGTTAGTTCTCTAGTTGTTCTTATTTTTGTTGGGTCATTCTTTGGTGAGTCCTTCCCTCCATTTGGCTGACTGAGGGTCACTGTGCCCACCACATCTTGTATTCTGTTGTGCAAGTGCTGCTAGAACAAAACCACACAGCCCAAGAAACAAACCCACACCCACAAAAAAAACCCAACTTACAATCACAGTAGCAACAACAAATGAGCCAGTAATAGTAAGGGTATAAAGAAATTAAGACCATTATAATAAAGGAGAAACAAATATGAGATGACTAACTGAAAGAAAAATGATTTTGAGAGTGTATAGGAAGGAGCAATAATAATAGTAGGGTTTTGGGCAAGGTGAAGAGAGAAAGTTACATTATAAATTAAAAAGGAAATGAGGAAGGCAGAATGAAGCAAGAGAAGGGAAGTGTATAATATTAGGTTTAAACAGAAATTTAAAAATTATATAGTGAGAGAGAGAGAGAAAAAAAAGGAAAAAATATGTAAGTAAATAGAATAGTAACCAAATTGGAGAAAATGATTCACCACAACACTATCAATAACAAATGAGCTAAGTTTAATATATGTGAGATGGAAATAAGAGGGGAAAAAAGGAAGAAAGAAAATCTTGAGATGTCTAGAGGAAAGGGAAGTGATTTCAAGACAATAGAGGGAGAATAAATACTAAGAATGAGGAACAAAAACCAGGCTGACAAAGGGAAACATTAAAATTTGAGATTAAAAAAAAGAAAGGGCAGGAGGAAGAGTGAATGGAGTAGGAGAGAGGAATGGTAAAACTTGAGATTTTAAATACCAAAATAGTGAAGATCTAGTGACAAAATTGAAGAAATGCAACAACAACCACCCTATCCACAACCAACAAGCAAATGTTGATAAAGGTGGAGAGAACAAGGGTATTTTAAGAATGGGATAAAGAATGTAGATGACCAAAGACAAGAAAAACAGTTTTGAGAGGCTGGAGTGGAGAGAAATGGTAAGAGTGTAGAATGGAAACAAGTCATAGCAAGAGAGAGAATAAAATTTAAAACAAAAATAAGAAGAGGAAAGAAGGTAAAATGAGGTAAGTGAAGAGAGGAGCAAAATATGAGATTTGAAATAAACTATAATATAAAATCTAGTGACTTAATATGCATAAACTTAAAGGACAAGAAATGAATGTTAAAAAGCTTTGCAGGAGAGAAAATATCACAAATCATGAAGAAGATCATGGTTGAATTTGTCTCAGTAGCATCTAGTATTTACCACTGTTTTTTTCTTTCTGGATATGCCTCTGGTATTGTCAGATGGTGTCCCAGTCTGGCTTTAGGCAGCCTGTTCGAGACTACCAGGGATCTCCAATCTATGGCTAACTCCTTCAGTTGCTGATCTAGTCAATCTGTAATCACCAGTCAGGCTAAAGCACCACAGTGTGAAGCAGAGTAATTTCTGTGGGCAGAGGTATTGCTTCCTCCCCGACTGATGCCACTCAGAGGGGCATGGGCTGCCTGAGAGTGATGGCTCCTGCCATATGGAGGATGACTCAGAGCAAGGATCCTGATGCTGCTCTGTCAGTTCTCTTCCCAAAGCCACCATCCCCAGTCTCTCCTCAAACATCTCTAGTCCTCTTTGTCCCACCCCCTTGCCAGAGCCCAGGGTAAGTGGCTGCAAATGAAATTTTATGCATTTGCCCTTTAAAAAGCTCTCTGTGTCTCCAGCTGTCTGTCTCTGGCAGAGGGAAACCCTGCCACTTTTCATAGCTGGATGTTATCTGGGTTCTTTTCAGGCTCTGGGGCTATAGGTTGGGAAACCCAGCTTGGGGTTTAGACTCTGCACTTCTCAACGGGAATCCCTCAGCTGCTGAACTATTCATCTGGCACCTTAGCTGCTACACATGGGAATCCAGCCAGCCCTCTCGTGTCTCCTCTGCACTCTGTACCAGTCATTTTGTGGAGGTGCTGTTTCTTCTCTCTGTCTGTGGCTATAAGGCTTCTCTCTAACTATTGTTCAGTTGTTTACTCTGGCTGATTTCTCTGCTATTTAGTTGTAATTCCAGATTGGTCCTGGGAGAAGGTTAGTGTAGCCTCTACTTACTCCTCCACCATATTGGATCCCCCTAATGCTAATTTCTGAGAAACTAAAATGAAGGGGGAGACTCTGTCCCACAGAGCTGCTCTGGGTTGCCACAGATGAGGAAATAAACTGTGCCAGACACAATTTGCCTTTCAGGAGAAGGGGTTGGTGATTCCCTCTAGTGGAGAATGCCCTGAGCCCCTTTGCTCAAAGGCTTTTATTGAAAGGGTTATCAGTGAGGGCTAGGTAGTAGGAATGAATAAATAATCTAATTACATCAATATCTTAAGTTTACAGAGTGTAGGTGATGTTTAAGAAGACAAAGGGCAGGAACACACCAATCTGCACCAGTCCGAGATGAGTAAACATAAGAGTGCCGAATGGTTTAGGGTCAGGGTCCATGAAAAATGTAAATTTCCTTCTCAACATGAGCCAGTTATCACAACTTGAGGAAAAACATAGCATGCTTCAAGGAGTGTAATTTACTTCTAGGCCTGATTTCCCCCAGGAACCACCCAATCCAGTTTAGGGCTATACCTGCCCCTAGTATTGTTTCAAGCCTGAGCCAGAAAGGCAGAGCAGAATAGCCAAGAGATGATGGGACTTCTTTCAGATAGAATGAGGACTCTAACTATAACAAAGCTGAGGGGTGAGGGTCTTTTGCCGCTTCTCCATGTCCCCGAAGTCCTTCCCTGATGGCCCCTATGCGACTGTGCCTGTCTTAGGTTGCCCCTGCCATTGAGGGGCCTTACCCATCATTGAGTAACCAGCCATCCTCTGGGGCCAAGCAGGGTGATGTGAGAGAGGCAGGGGCTGTGTTCTTGCCAGGGGGACAGCTTTTGTTTCCTCAGTGGCCTTTGTTTTCTCAAGGCCTCCTTGCTCAGCCTTGGGGGCCCTCTTGCCTGTTGGTGAAGCTACAGTTCCTGAAACCAGACAGATGGTTCCCAACACTGAAATCTGGCCGGAGCATGTTTATTTTCCCCAAAATTGCTCATTTCAAAGACTAGGTTTATAAAAACATTTTTGATGACTTAACAATAAATTTCCAGCATGCAGTGGTGGCCTTGAAGAGAACACAATGCTTTAAAGTATTAGGAAATTCAAGGCTTCTTGCTAGAGTTTGCTGGATATACAATGAAATATTGTTGCCTAGAGAGGTAGAAACAAAACATTCTCATCATTTACAATGGCCAAAGCATCTTTTTATTTGTTTCTTCTATGACAAACATTTGAGAGAGTAGAAGCTGTCAAAATGTCCCCAGAAACAGTGTATTCTTTAGATATCTAGTTAGTAAAAAGGTATCTAGTTAAGAGCACATAAACTAATTAGTTTTCTTTTTTCATTGCACTGGGACAGGATTGTCATCAAGGGAAATGACCATTAGATAGTTTATTGACATGTATATATTCTTTGCCAAGCTTATAGTTCTTAAGAAATGTGTATCTTAAATAGTATCATCCTAAAGAACATATTAGAGTAATATAAATGATTGTGGCAAAAATTTATGGCCCCCTTCATCTTTCCATTTAACATTCCAGAAAAAGTGTTCATCAATGATTATATAGCAAATTGTTTCTTAAAGATTGACAGGAGTAGGCTTTTAGCAGACAATCTGGGATAACCACAACTTAATTCAAAACTATTCTGGGGTCTATTTATCTCCCATTGGACTGTGTACAAAGATTCATACCACATGCTCTCCACCCTTAGAGAACAGAGGAGAGATGGTATCAGCCCATAAAAGTGTGACTAATTTGTGACAAAGAACTACAAAGGTTATCTTCAACAAAGGCAGTATAAGAAGGACTGAAAGAACAATTTAGACAATAAATGCTGAACGTTTGGATGGACACATTGATGTGCATAGGAAAATCAAACAGAACATTATGGAGGAAGGTGAATTTCAGCTGCTTGTGATTTTGTGGCCAGTGAGGTAAGGGTGGGGCATCCCATGCAAGAAAATAGTGTGAGCAATATTAAAATGAGGGCAAAGTATAAATCTAAGGAATAGATCAGACCCACTTATAAAGTAGGATTTGGTGACTGTAGAGGGATTCAGAGAGGCAACATTGAAAAGATAGATTGATGCCAGAGTATGACATTTTTTTGAAACCTAGTTCAGAAGTTTGAATTCTATGCCATATAGATGATAGAGAACAGTCAACCAGGAGGAAAGCAATCATTTAGGAAAATCTAATTGTAACATACAGGAAGTATAGAGCAGTGGTTCTGAAAGTGTGATCCACTCCTGGGCATTTCGAAGATCTTTTTGGGGATCTGTGAGATCAAAACTATTTTTATAATAACATTAAAATGACATGTATGTTTTTTACTTCATTGGCACTTACACTGATGATAAAAGAACGAGGAGTGATATAGTGGTGTATGGCATCTTTGAGTGAGTTAAGGCAGTTGCAACAAATAGTAGTAGTATGCATAAGATCCTTTTCTAATTGTTCAATTATAGTTAATGTACAATATTATATTAATTTCAGGTGTGCAATCCAGTGATTAAACATTTATATAACTTTTGGAGTGATCACCTTGATAAATCTAGTATGCATGTGACACTATATATAGTTATTACAATATTACTGACTATATTCCTTGTGCTGTACTTTATATCTCCATGACTGTTCTGTAATTACCACTTTGTATTTTTTGTATTTATTTTTTGTTTTTAAATTGAATTTATTGGTTAATAAAATTATATATGTTTCAGAGGCACAATTCTATAATATATCATTTGTATATTGTAAGTTCACCACCCTAGTACCAATTTACACTTTTTAATTCCTTCGCCTTTTCCACACATGCCCAACTCCCCTCACATCTGGCAATCATCAAAATGTTCTCTGCATCTATGAGTGTGTTTCTGTTCTGCTTGTTAATTTATTTTTTTTATTTTTTAGTATCCACACATAAGTGAAATCATCTGGCATTGGTCTTTGTCTAATTTATTTCACTCAGCATAGTACCCTCTGGTTCCATCCATGTTGTTAAGATGACAAGATTTCATTTTTTTATTGACTGAGTTATATTTCATTGTATATATGCACCACCATTTCTTTATCCATTCATCTGTTGATGGACACTTTGCTTGCTATCATATCTTGGCTATTGTAAATAATGCTACAGTGAACATATGGATGCATATATCTTTTTGATTTAGTGTTTTGGGTTTCTTCAAATAAATATCCAGAAGTGAAATTGCTGGGTCTTTCTTGACCCTGGTTTATTGCCTTTATTTTAAAGTCTATTTTGTCTGCTGTAAGTATTGCTACCACAACTTTGGTTTTTGTTTCAATTTTTATGAAATATCTTTTTCTATCCATTTAATTCTGTGTGCGTCATTTGTCCTGAAGTGAATTTTCTGTAGACAGCATATATAAGGGCCTTGTTTTGTTCTCCATTCAGCCACCATGTCTTTTGATGAGAACATTTAATTTATTTGCATTTAAGGTAATTGTTAATAGATATGTAGTATTTCCATTTTATTATTCATATGTTTAAATCTTTTTATCCTTCTTCTTAAAGATGATCTTTTAACATTTCTTGTAATACTTGTATGGTGGTAATGAACTCTTTCTGCTTTTTTTGTTTGTTTGTTTGGGAAGCTACTTATTTGTCTTTTGATTCTAAAAGACAGTTTTGCTGGGTAGAGTAATCTTGGTTGTAGGTTCTTGTTTTTCATCACTTTGACTATTTCTTGCCAATCCATTCTGACCTGCAAAGTTTCTGTTGAGAAATCAGCTGACAATCATAAGACTGTCATTTATTTTCCACATGACACCTGGGCAGGCAAGAGTCTATTGTTTTCTTTGAACACTTTGGGCTCAATAGAGCATTATGAGGAAGATGGACACTGATAGACTAGAGTAAGTAAGGGTGAAATGTCACAGAATTAGTTCTTTGATTTTTGTGATGCTATCAGTTTCCTGGGAACACAGGACATTTCAATATTTGGAAACACTGGGAAACTCTGCCAGAGTGTGTCTTTGGTATGTCATGATCAAATTTTAGGAAACAGTAAAAATATAAGATAGAAAACAAATGAGAATCAACAAATGAGTATAACCTCCATAAAATAATATTCTTACAATTGGGATGTCATACTGCAGTTGAAATGCAATAGCTGGTCCTGATGAGGAAAACTCAAGACTCAATGTTCAAAGGAAATGCCACACTCATGCATGGTTTGTAAAGTATCACTTGTAGGACCTGGAAAATGAATTCAATAGCAAAATATGTAGGTATTTTTCAAATTCAGGTAGACTTGCAAGACTTCTTTCTAGTTTCATCAGGAAGCCCACTTAAGGCAAGTAAAAAGCAGAAAAGATCTGACCCTGTAACTGAGGGAGGAGTGTCAGGAACCAGATATGGCTTCAGGGTACCCCACTCAAGTAAGCTTGTTTTCAGCATAAGCCACTAGTGCTGGGTACAGACTAGCAGGGTATATGTTTTCACTGGTAAGAGCATAGGATAGTCACAAGCAAGAGGAGTCCAATATGGGTGGGGCCTGTACAGGGTGGGATTGGACTTGGAAAAGCACTGGCATGGAGCCGACACCCCAAGGCTTATTCTTATACAAGTACCACGTCTGTTGGAAAATAACTTTCTTATAAACCTGAAGTATTGTGAATGCTAAAGATAGAGTTGTGCATGTCTGCTTTGCACATTTGTATTTTCCTCATTGTATTTCAAATCAGACAATTATGTTGAATTACTCTCTAAGATATATTCCCCACTATATAAGTCTATAATTCAAAGAGTGTTCAAGAATATAATTTATAACTTAAGTGAAAGCTGAGATTTTTGTCTGCTTTCCTCCCCCATTAATCTATTAACCTAGAACAGCAACTTGCACAAAATAAATGTTGAATTTGAAAGGATGTTGTATATGAAAAATTAAAACGTGCTATTGTTTTCTCTATCTCTGAATTGAATAATATATTAAAAATTTATTTGCAGTAAATAACATAAAAGGGGATGATAACAGTTTGACTGGAAACCTGGAGAATTCTTAACAATTAAAAACAAAACTGTGATAGAGATAGGTCAAAGACAGTCATAATGTCAATCTTCTAACATATTTTCTTTAAATTTATTTAAATGACTCTTGGTCTTGACATAAAGGGAAGAAAGGAAGTAGAATCATAAGAGAACATGTTTTTGTTTTAATATTTATTTTTAATTAGTTTTAATTCTAAAAATTAGGCCTTTATCCAGTATCATTCTGTAGAATACTCAACACCTGATGGCATAATATGAGAAATTTTTTAGAATCATTAATTTAAGTAGGAAACCAAGAATTACAAATTGTGTTTTTCAGAGGTGAAATCATTATTCTTGTTGAAATTGTCAAGTTGTAAAATCAGATAACATCACTAGGTGGCGTGAGTTGCAAATTGAAAGGAAACTGTGTTACCAGATATGAAATGTAATAGCTGATACGTACCTGTATCCCAGCTTATTTTTGTATGTAAGCATATTAATCTTGGAAACTCTCACTAGGGAGAATATGAATTTTGTTTGGATCTTTACTTATGAAATACATATTGCAAAAACAGAAAACAGGCACTAAGCTCTAAGTTTCAGAAAAATTCAGGAAAAAATAGATTTAAAAAAGAGCAGTAGTTTTTATTAATTGAAGTCACTGGATATTGAGTTAAAAAATTAGAGAATATTAAGGGGTAAGTAGAGTTAGCCCCAGGCAATACTGAAAAGCGGGGTGAGTTCCGTTCTCTCCTATCTTGTGTAAGATGGCTTAATATTTTCCCCATTCTCTTTTGGAAAGTCCCTTCTCCCAGCTGCTGCTCTTCCTGCTGTCCCCAGCTGCTCCTTGTTCACCACTGTGGGCACTCAACAAACTGATTTTGTACATTCATCAAAACATTCCTATTCCATGTCTCATTCTCTTGGAGGGAGAAGTTTGTGTTCTTTCCTTATTACTGACTAGTCAAGAAACAAAGCCATGCACATGTGTGGATGGGGATTAGTGTTTAATGGGAGAACTAGCTCAGCTCATTTTCATTCTCATAGATACAGTGCATTGTCTTCAAAGTTCTGTTGGTCAATATCTGAGAAAGAAAGGGAAGGTATATGGAATGAGCTAAGTGGAGAGAACATCAACTAGGGAACCACCTTGCGACTGTCCACAGTAGGAAACTATTACTGCCTTTGCCAGGGAGTAGGCGCCTATGTCAAGGAGCTGTGGACATAAAAAGAAGAATGCAACTGTTACCAACTTGAAGCTCCAGGCTGCTGGTGGTGCAGAGAGATATGTATGTATGTTGTTAAAAGAAAAACTAGGGCATATTACAAATTTTAAGTTTATTTGAGCAAAAAACCAGTAAAATTGGGCAGTGTCCAACCTAGCTGATAAGAGCTCTGAGAAGCTGTACTGAATGAAAGACTATTATAGGCAAAAAGGAGAACAAAAAGGCTATATGAGGCAAAAAAGTGGGTTGGTTATTACAAGGTTATTTTCCTTTAGGAAATGACAGGACTTTATGAGGGAGATTACCTAGTGCTAATCAGGTGATTCTTGAAAGACTGGTTTAGGATTCCATTTCTAGGAGAGCTAAAACTGTAATTAAGTTGCAGTTTGGTTACATGAGGCTTAGCGTTGGTACTCCTTTTTGGGCTTTCTGTTGTCTTTTTAAAATTAAAAAAAAATTTTTAAACAATTCTCCTCTTTGATCAGGCTCTCAGCCTGAGAGAGTTGATCAACATTTAAGGCATTAGCCCTATTGCCAGCTCCTGCTATAGATTTCTAGCAGTTTTTGCTGAATCTCTGCGTGGTAGTCATAGGTCATGACATTAGGTTCACTTTCTTTAAATTGACCATTTTCTTCTATTCTTTTCTGACAGTCTAGTTTTAGGGAGATCATTTGCTTGGTGGTTAGTGGCTACAAACATGCCATTAAATGTTTTTGAGAAAAATATAGTGCACCAGGGATTATTGATTATTATAAGCAGGATCATTCCCAATGTGTGGAGTATACCTTGCAACCATGGTCCCCAAGACCCAAACTAATCAAATTCAAAGATGTCAGAGAAAGGCTAGCAAAGGAGTCATTTTCTTAAGTCAACTGGCTTGTTCAGTGATATTATTCAGCTGAGTCTCAACTTTACCAGAAGTGTTAATGAAAGTGCTGCAGCAGGTGGTGTTGATCTTAAGACAACTATCTCTTTACTCAGCTAAAAGATAACCAAGGGCTATCCTTTTATCAAGAACAACTTCGACTAGAGTCTAGGGATTTTTGTTGGGCAGCTACTGCTGGAGCAACAGATGCTGCAGTATTTTCAAGAGTTAAAAAGAGGTTCTTGATCACAGCCATATTTGCACTTACTCCTAGTCAGGGGAGTAGGTATCTGCCAAAAGAAGTGAATTTTGAATCATGAATGACTCCTGGCAATTCCCATTTGAATCTGTGGCTCAGGACTTGAAAAGGTGACAGCCATTGAGCCAGTAAAATGTAAGGGTCTGTAGACCTTACAGCTCTTTTATTCTGATTACCTTTGCCTTGTATGCTTTCCTCTGTACCAAGTCTGTATGTAAGCGTGGTTTGGAGCTGTTAATCAGAGAGAGGTAAAGATAGAGGGGAATGAATTTGTTGCAGAACTGAGGCATTGAAAATCGCAGAGAAGTTTGTGATGGGCAGAACTTCAGGATCAGCAGCATCATCACAAACTGAGCAGTCTTTTGGAAGTTGGATTATCCTCCCTTGCAATAGCCTGAGATATGTGAACAGTGGCATTATTTTCCCAGGCTAGAGCAAGACAAAAGTCGAACAAAAAAGTCATTAAAGACCTTCATAGTGTAAGAATTAGGAAAAGGATGGTCAGGAAGGGGAAAAGGAATAAAAAGAAATGTTTCAATCTGATGTCTTGGGAGGAAGTAGTCTACCTCAGTGTTGGCTACCTCTCTTCTTGGTCAATTTGATTTTGAGCTCTCCAGTGTTTGCACCAGACAACAGGTGAAGTCTTTTTTAGTTGTAAAATATGTACCCACGTTTTGACACCTTGTAATTTGACAGTGGCATCAGTTGTCAATAGTACGTTGTAGGGTCCTTTCCATGAACCTTTCTTTTGCAAAAACATCAGAGTAAAACAATAACTGTGTATAAATGAGAAAATACTTAAAAATGTCCATGTTTAAAGATCATATGTAAGTTTATTATCATGTAATCAATAAGGAAATTTGGTTACTTCTGTGACATAAACATTTTAGGATAATAACTGAAATTATAACTGATAACATTATACCAGGGCATATCAAATTTTTAGAAATGTACAATTTCTAGAACACCTATTAATAACACACATTCATAACAACATTGTCTATGAAGTTTTATAAGCACTTATTTGACAATGCTTCCCATATAATTTAACATACTGAATAAACCTAATTAGTTTAACATCTCTCTTTTACAAGGTGGGAGATGAGTCCTTTGAAATTCTCCAGAGAGACTTTCTCTGGGAAATTTCTAAGTTACTTTGAGGTCAAAAAGGCTCTAGGTAAGATTTGGGGAAATTTCCATAATGTCAAAAGGTTTGAATGTTTGACTAAGTAGAATCATAGGTTACTTTATAATAATAGTTATATATTTAAGCAAAATGCAATAAAAGATTTTAAAGGCAAATACAGAAGGTAACAGATCCATGAACAAAACTTACTTCTGTTAATAATGTGAAGACTGGGTGTTATTAAGTTATAAAAGACCTGACAGAGACAACATGATGTATGGTCATTTATTTTGGTAAGACACAAAATCTTTGCTTTACAGGTAGATTACCAAAAGTTTTATTTTATTTTATTTTATTTTTAAAAAATCATGTTTATTCCATTACAGTTGTCTCAATTTTTCTCTCTTTGCCCTCCTCCCTCCATCCCACCTGCAAGCTAGGTGAGGTGGGGTCTTGGGGAATCACAGGGTGGGGTGAATGGTATTAGCTATGTTGATGGAGACTCAGATATGGTCCTCACCTGCCAGCTCTGTGAGTGGTGGGGGCGGGGAGGACGCAGAAAAGGAGTAATGGCCTCTGCCAGCACTTCTGTCTGGAAAAAAGCTGCGCCTTTAGCTCTCACCCTGATGCCAGACAATTTAGTTCCCTCCCATATGTCCCTGGTGCCCCACCACTGGAACTCAGAGAGAGTGAGTTCAAATAAGTCCATGTGTGGGCCCTTGAAGAAGAATGCCTGGGATGATAGCTGCTCTCTATCGCACTCAGCCACATTCCAAGCTGGCTTTTTGTTACATCTAGAAGTTATGGTGACTTCTCTTCCTGGTACTGGAACCCTAGACTGGGAGGTCGGGTGTAGGAGGTGGGACCCATTGTTCCTCACGGTGTACCTCCACAGTCTAGATATTCATCCAGGTTTTTATCTGTCCCACATCCAAGCGTTTTCCTTGTCTCTACCCCTCCTACCAGCCTCAGTGGGCTTCTTCTTTATATCCATAGTTGTAAGGCTTCTATTCTGCTAGATTTCAGCATGATGGTTCTGAATGATGATATTTGTTCCACAGTTTAGTTGTAATTTTGATGTGGTTGTGGGTGGATGTGAGTACAGCATTTACCTACACTGCTATCTTGACCAGAACTCCCCCAAATTGTATTTTAGACAGATGAAATTAGGTAAGGTTACCCACTCAGAGGGCTAAAGCTTTTTATTAATATTTGTGAAAGAGACTTTTAAGATTTTTTATAAGCATAGTTTTCAAAATCATGTTTCTTTTCTACTTCTGATAAGAATTACCTTTGTTATTAGAGAAGCCAAGGTAGAGTATTTTCTCAAAAGACACAAAAAAAGAATGTAAGTTCCACCTAGAAGGACTTTTGTTCCCTAAGTCCAGATTTTTTACGGTGTCTGTAAACCTAGTGAGACAAATGGGAAAAATTTGGGGATTAGTAAAAAAGATAGGTAGACTTTCTATTGTTTCTTGAGCCTCATTTCTGACTTGTTAAGACTAGACTTGTAAGACAAGTACCATTGCATTAGAGCCTGAATGATATCAAGAAGTTATCCCACCCATTTGATTACATTATGCTCAATTTGTTTCTTTATATCAGGGAGAAGATCTCCAAGTAAAATGGAAATAAAAAAATTTCTATGTTCTGGATTTAGAGCTGTATATCTTTGGAATGTTTTAGTAAGTCCTTCCACCAAGACTTCAGAATGTTTTTCTTTCCTTTAGGTACATACTTTCATTTTAGATTAGGGGAGAAGGCTTAAATGAAGAGTTCCTATCAGGCTATGAATATTAGCTTCCAATATGGACAACTTTTGACCATAGAGCTACTTAAAAAAATCTTTTGAATATCATGTCAGGTTTCAACTGGGACAAATGTTAACTATTTCTGGCAGAGCCCAGGAAACAAAGATAAAATCAGAGAAGAAGGATTTGTCTTACCATCTCACAGAACTAAACTGAAAATAAATATAAAAATGGGAACATCCACCCAAATACACAATGAAGACTACCTGAAGAGGAGACACTTAACCAAGGATTGGCAGAAACCACCTTGAGACTAGTAGAAAGGACAGGGATGTGAAAGGACAGGGATGTTTTCACAATTGCAGGCCATGGTTGTGGCATGGCTGTGGGATCTTCTGTCTGGAAGGAGGGAAGCCTGGACCCCACACTGGGCTCCCAAGCATGGAACATCAGTGCTGAGACTACCTGCCCACACACCATTCAGTGGTGAAAGGCCACAGGATTTTTGCCCACCAGACAGAGATGGAGCCTGCTGGAGACAAAGGCACTTTTTTCCCTTTCTTTTTTCCCTAAGGGGCTAATGCATGCATAGTGTGTTCTCAGCCTCTCACCTTGGGCTCAGGCGAAGGGAAGACAGTCAGCCTGGAGTTGTGGGAGGAGAGTCTGGAGTGGGAAGCCTGGGGGATAGGTGTGGGGGAAGAGCTGCTATGTTTCTGGTGTAAAGATATAACACTACACTACAGCAGCCATTTTTCCTAAGAAAAGCAAGAAAAAAATTTTTTCTCCTTCCAGGAGAAAAAGATTACCCCACCCTGTGGGAAACTGTTAGCCAAACATCTGGAATCCTCTTAGCCCCTTCATTACGAATCCCACTCACTACACACTCTGGAATCCTGCTCGCCCCTGTCTGCACCCTTTAAATTTTTTTTTTTTTTAATTTTTACTTTTTCCTTTTCTACTATCCCCCAGCCTGCATCTTATCCCATGTTGAAGAGCCAGCAACATAGGCAGACTCAGGGGTGTTAGAGATTGGCTTTAGGGTGTGGCCATTCCATACACTTTCTTGGGAACCAGACTGGTGCTTTCCCCTCATGAGAGAGGAGAGGCATTAGGAATGCTCTCCTGGTTTGGCAGACTCAAACTCTGGGCTGTCAAGGTCTAACTCACTTTCCTACTAGGGGCTTTACCTTGCTGAGTTCAGGGAAATTATCCAGGATAGACTCAGATGTGTGGTATGGGGACAGGATAACACACCCACCATCTTTCCTGAAGTCTTAATGGCACCTCCCATGGGAAATCCAGGGTCCCAACCTCCTGAATCCACCAGAAGCCCTCTCAGAAACAGATGGGTCAGAGGCTAGACTAAGGCTGATGGCAGTACCACAGGCAGAGGCAGGTGGAGGAGATTCCTGTAGTTCTGTCTGTTGTTAGTTGATCCACCCTGGGCCCTGTGCTGATAAAAAGCCTGCCTTGCAGAGAAGTGAGGCCCACTTGTGATGCAGCCATGCTCAAAGGAGATGGCCACAAACTGTGGATTGCTTGATTTGAACAGGCTGCCTAGAGCTAGATGTGGACAGCATCTCACATTGGCTTACACAAGCTTCAGACAATGCCAGAGTCCCAGCCAGAGGGAGGACCCAGCAGGCAAGCACTGAACTCTGCTGAGATGAATCCCACTTCATTCTCTTTCATTATTTTTGTTATTTTTTCTTTCACATATATTTTTACCACTTTTTATTTTTCTTTATTTTTTATTATTTTTTCCTATTTTTTTCTTTCAAATCTCACATTTTTCTCTTCCTCTTTCTTACTCCATTTTGCCTTCTTCCTTCATTTTCTATTTCATTTAGATTTTATTTTTTCCTTTCTTTGACTTTTTGTGGCAATTTCCTGTGTCTATTCCTTACTCTTATTGTTTCTCCTCCCTCTATCCTCTCATAATCATTTTTATTTCCTTTGGTCATCTCATATTCTTTTTCTCTTATAATATTCTTATTCTCTTTCTACCTTTATTAGTTTTAGTTCTTTTGTCATTAATTTTGTTGTTGTGGTTGTGGGGTATTTTTGACTGCATGGGTTTAGTTTTCTGTGTTGTTTTGTTTTGTTCTGTCAGCACTTGTGTAACAGTGAACAATATGTGGTGGAGGTTGAGCCTTTCAGTCATCCAGCCAGAGCAGAGAGCCCACCATTGCATGGCTCAACAACAATCAAGTCCCAAGTACAACAGAACAGCCTGCATAAACCCTATAACGGGCATTTCTGGAGCATCCAATTCAGGAGATCAAGGAGACTGCACCACTGAGTCCCACAGGATGCCTACCAAATAAGGACACCCCACAAAGACAGGGAGTCAAAGAAGAACTATCTGATATATAGAAGCAAACAAAAAGAATCAGCTAAAATGATGAAACGAAGAAACAACCCCCAAGCAGAAGGAAAAGAACAAACAATTTATCATAGAGCTCAAAGTAATGGTTATAAGGATGCTCAAGGAACTTAGTCAGAACTACATGGAACTTAGTGGGAACTACCTATATATGAAAAAGGACATAGAAACCATGAATAAGAACCAGTTGGAAATAAAGAATGCAATAATTGAAATGAAGAACACAGCAGAAGGAGTTCAAAGCCAGTTAGATGAATCAGAGGATCAAATCAGTGATTTGGAAGACAAGGTGGAAAAAACCCACACACAATCAGAGCAACAAAAAGAAAAGAAAAAACATAACTGGAATGAGGATGGTTTAAGGGAACTTTGGAACAATATGAAATGTAACAATATCTCCATCATAGGGATACCAGAAGGAAAATAAAGTGAGCAAGAGATAAAAAACCAATTTGAAGAAATAATACACACACAAAAAAATTCCCTAACCTGGTGCAGAAAAGAGTCACACAAGTCCAGGAAGCACGGAGAGTCTCTTAATTAAGAGGAACCCAAAGAGACCCATGCCAAGACACATTATAATTAAAGTGGCAAGTTTAAGGACAAGGAGAAAATCTTAAAGGCAGCAAAAGAGAAACAGCCAATTACATATAAGGGAGTTCCAACGATCCAATGAGATTTTCAGCTGATTTCTCAACAGAACATTTCAGGCTAAAAATGATTGATGTGAAGTATTCAATTAATGAAAAGCAAGGATCTGCAACCAAGACTATTCTATCCAGCAATAGATAATTTTATTCTATTTCAATTATCATTTCAAATTGAAGATGTAATAAATAGCTTCCCAGAAGAAGAAGAAGAAGAAGAAGAAGAAGAAGAAGAAGAAGAAGAAGGATAAAGGGAGTTCATTAACTCCAAATCAGCATTGCAGGAGATGTTGAAGGGGCTGCTTTAAGAAGAAAATAATGAGAGAGAGAGAGAGAGAGAGAGGGGAATATAGGTATAAATGAATGAAATGACAATGAACAAGTACCTATCAGTAATAACCTTAAATATAAATGGATTAAATGCTCTAAACTAAAGACATATGACAGCTCAGTGGATAAGAAAACATGACCCAGACATGACTGGTGTGGCTTAGTAGGTTGGGCACTGTACCACAAACCAAAAGGTTGCCAGTTCAATTCCCAGTCAGGGTACATCCCTGGGTTGTGAACCAGTTACCTGGTTGGGAGCAAAGAGAAGCAACCTTTTGATGTTTCTCCTGCACATTGATGTTTCTCTCTCTCTTTCTCCCTCTGTTCCCTTCTCTGTTAAAATAAGTAAATAAAAAAAAAAAGAAAACATGACCCATATATATGCTGTCTACAAGAGACCTACCTCAGAAAAAAATTTACACAGGCTCAAATGAAGGGATGGAAAAATATTACATGTACATGGAGATAAAAAAAAGCTGGGATAGCAGTACTTAATATCTGACAAAATCAATTTCAAAACAGGCCATAAAAAGAGAAAAATAAGTTCACTACCTAATGCTATAAGGATCAATCAAAATCATATATATGCTCAATATAGGACCATAAAAATATATAAAGAAAATCTTGGTGGACTTTAAGAAAGAGGTCAAAAACAACAAAGTCATTTTAAAGAATTTTAATGGCCCACTGTCACCATTGGGTAGAACTTCCAGACAAAAAATATCAACAAGGTACAGCAACCTTAAATGACAAACTATATCAAATGGATTTATATGATATTTATGCGACATTTCATACCAAAACAACAGAATATAAATTCTTCTCAAGTGCACATGAGCCATTCCCAAAGACAGACCAAATGATAGGACACAACATAAGTCTTAACAAGTACAAGAATTGAAATCATATCAAACATTTTTTTGGATCACAATAGCATGAAACTAGAAATCAACCTCAGTAAAAAAAAAAAAAAAAAAAAAAAAAGACACCACAAAATTATCCAAATACATGGAAGCTAGATAACATGTTATTAAATAGCGAGTGGGTCATCAATGATATGAAGGAAGAAATCAAAAGATACCTTTAAACAAATGAAAATGAACAAACAACAACTCAAAATCTATGGGACACAGAAAAAGCAGTTCTGAGAGGGAAGTTCATAGAATTACAGGTATACTTTAAGAAGATAGAAAAACTCAAATAAACAATCTAACACTACACCTAAAAGAAGTAGAAAAACAACAACAAACACAGCCCAAAAGGAGTAGAAGGAAGGGAAAAATCAAGATCAGAGCAGAAATAAATGACATAAAAACTAAAAAAAAAAAAAAAGTAAAAGATCAATGAATCCATGAGCTGGTTCTTTGAAAACATAAACAAAATTGATGAACTTTTAATCAGACTCATCAAGGGAAAAAAGGACCCAAATTAATAAAATCAGAAGTAATATGGGGGAGATACCTCATGGGGGAAATAATAATGGATACCACAGGAATACAAAGAATTGTAAGAAAACGCTATGAACAAATATATGCCAACAAATTGGAAGACTAGACTAAATAGATAAATTTCTAGAATCATACAGTCTCCCAAAACTTAAGAAGAAACAAAACACCTGTATAGACAGATAACAACTAGCAAAACTGAAGCAATAATCAAAAATCTTCCAGCAAAAAAAAAAAAGGCTTGGACCAGATGGCTTCACAGGAGAATTTCACCATCATTCAAAGAAGAACTGATACCTCTCCTTCTCAAACTATTCAAAAAAAAATCAAGAAGAGGAAAGGCTCCTTTATGAGTCAGTATTATCCTAATTCCAAAACCAGGTAAAGACACAACAAAGAAAGAAAACTATTGGCCAATATCCCTGATGAACATTGATGATAAACTTCTCAACAAAATATTAGCAAACTAGATCCAGCAATACATTAAAAATATCATACACCATGACCTAATTGGGTTCATCCCAGGTATTCAAGGTTGGTATAATATTCACAAATCAATAAATGTGATACATCAAAAAACAAAATGAAAGATAAAATTTACATAATTACATAAATAGATGCAGAAAAAGCATTCAATAAAATCTAGCACCCATTGATGATAAAAACTCTCAGCAAAGTGGAAATAGAGGGATCATACCTTAACATATAAAGGCCATATATGAGAAATCTACAGCCAACATCATATTCAATGGGCAGAACCTAAAAGGGTTTCCCTTAACATGAGGAACAAGACAGGGATGTCTGCTTTCACCAGTTTTATTCAGCATAGTACTGGAAGTCCTAGCCATAGCTGTGAGACAAGAAGAAGAAATAAAAGGCACCCAAATCAGAAAGCAGGAAGCAAAACTGTCATTATTTGCAGACTACATGACATTTAACATATAAAACCCTATAGCCTTCACCAAAAAACTACTAGATCTAATAAATGAATTTGGCAAAGTAGCATGATACAAAATCAATTCTCAGAAATTGATGGCATTTCTATAATCCAACAACGAACTATCACAAATAGGAACTAAGAAAACAATTCCATTTACTATTGCAACAACAAAAGAAAAAGGTACATAGGAATAGATTTAACTAAAGAGGGTAAAAGACCTGTATTTGGAAAACTATAGGAGAGTGAAGAAAGAAATTGAGGAAGATACAGATAAGTGGAAGCACATACCATGTCCATGGATAGGAAGAATTAACATCATTAAAATGTCCATACTATCCAAAGCAATCTATAGATTCAATGCAATTCCTATTAAAATACTAATGGCATATTTCACAAATGTAGATCAAATATTCCAAAAATTTATATGAGATCAAAACATAGTCCAAATATCCTCAGGAATCTTGAAAAAGAAGAACAAAGTTGGAGGGATCGCTTTGGTTCTTTTCTGTTTCTCTACCATTTTTTTAATAGATGAGGATTTTTAAAAATTCAATTTCCCTTTAGCCAGAGTATGTGCATCATCACTTTCCTAGCTAATGCTAAGCTGTTTTTGCAAGATGGCTCTACTAACTTATACTCCCATTAGCAGTGTATGCAAATTTTCTTTGCTTTATATTCTCACCAACACTTGATATGATTTGGCTTCTTTATGTTTGGCAGGCTGAGAATTGTGCATTGATATTTCAATCTGTTTTAATTTGTATTTGTCTGATTACTAGTGAAGATGATCATCTTTTTATATATTCAGTGACAACTAAGATCCTTCTTTTCTAAAGTGTTCATACAATTAGGCCATTTTTTTCTATTGGATGGTTCATTTCTTTCCAATAATTGGTTGCAGTTTTCTATCTTCTCTATACTAGTCCTTTGCCAATTTTATGTGTTGCATATGTCTTTTTCCATTTTGTTGTTCATTTCCTTTTCTTTCTATGGTGTCATTTGATAAAGAATTTATAGTATCAATATAGTTAAATTTATCATTTTTTCTTTCTGGTTAGTAATTTCCCTTCCCTGAATCTTGAAGATATTTTCCTATATTATCTTTTGAAAGCTTTATAGTTTGCTTTTCTCATAGGTCTTCAATTTACTTTGAAGTAATAGTCTGTGGCAGGAGACAGAACTTTTTTGTTAAATGAAGATAATCAGTTACCTTAGATCATTTATTTATAATTTGTAATAATATCTCTTCTCCCCCAACTTGTAATAACATCTCTGTCATATATCACATTTACCTCAATTTTTTATACCCTTTCCCCCAGTGTGAGTAACATCTCAGTCATGTATCACATATTCACATGTGTGTGTTTTAATTTCTGAACACTCTTTTCTGTTTTCTTGGTCTATTTGCCTGTCCTGCAACATTGCTAAACAATCATATTTACTCTAGGTTTATAATAAATGTTACTATCTTATGGCAAATTTCTTTCTAATCCATTCAATGTATCCTTAAGAAGTAGCACCCTGGTTTCCGTGCCTTGGGGCAGGCATCATTTGAGTTCCTATTTATCACACTATATTCCTGGTGCTTCTTCATTTTGTAGCATCTGAGGGTTTCCTTTATTTCTTGGATTCTTAGCTATGTATGCAAAAGAAACTTTATTACAAATCATTCCCCATTGGTGTTTTTTCTGGATGTTTTTCAGAATATTCTTCTCTCCTTACTGCCAGGGGCCAAAGCCTACACCATTTAGCAAGGAGGAACTATCTGCTTTAAAGAAAGTTCCTATATTTTATGTGGAAATATTACTCAAATTTTTGAGAGAGTACGAACATGGAGAAGAGAATGGAAAAGAGTTTACGTTTATGAGTTATCCCTATCACCACATGGTTATTCTCAGGCCTTGGTAGGTTCTACCAATTAAAATATTGCATCTAGAGTGAAATATTTTCACAGAGATGTTGAGTAGCTTACCATGACTTTTTTTCTATAACAAATACTCAGTAAATTCTTCTTGGTTGACTGATGGTAATATCTCAAAAGACAATTTTAAAAAACAAATTTATATAATCCTTACCATGTGCCAGAAACCATTTTAGATGGTTTATAAATATTGGTTCATTTAATACTCATACAACTTGATGAAGTAGATAGTATTATAACAGATGGATTAACTGAGACATGGAATAATTAATTAGGCTGCCTTATGTCAACAACTGATAAGTGGTAGAGCAGGGCTTTGAATCCAGTTCTACATAGTTAGCCCTTTTTACCACAATACTATGCATAATTCAGCTATTTTTCTGGAGTTTGTTTTCTCTGAGATAGAAATCTAAATGATAAAATATGATCATAAGCTCTAAGGAGAGAAGAAATTATTGAATTTATTTCACTACCTATATTAGGCATGATTCATAATAACTTGGCAGTGAGGTGTCAAATATAAGGGCACATTAGAAGTGGACTTTGGCATGCTCACATTATATTTTATTCATTCAACCCTTTTTAGTGTCAGTTATATGGCAAGGATTTTGCTACATTCTAGGTTAAAAATATGAATAAGACATGCTGTCCCTTCTCCAATTCTCACTAGAGAGTCTAGCAGAAAGTTTGCCAGAATGGCAGAAGTGGGTTCCATTGAACAGAGATACACCTCTGTTGCTCAGCTGGGGTGTGGGAAGTGTAAGAGAAAAAGGTAAATATATATAAAACAAAGCAAGCAGACAGATGAATTGTTTTGACCATTTGCTGACTTGTTCCTATATTACCTTTACTAGTGGCTTGTTTCTGTGTTTCTGGGACAGTGCCCAAAGATTTCTTTCTCCTCTGCTTTGGCTCTGCCAATGTGGAGTAGAGGTAATTAACAGTTTTGAGCATGTTTGTTTTAGTGAAATTAGTGAAGAAGGAAAGAGAAGATGACACATCTCAGAGTTCATTAATTGTATTTTTTTCCTGGAACATGAAACATAGAAAGCAAAATTTCAGTGCTATAAGGAAATAAGGCAAAAGATTATCTGCAGTGCGAACATGGCTGCCATGACTTCTCATTCCAGCTGTGCACTCAACTTGTATGTGACTTTGAACAATTTGTGCTTGGGCATTTTTTCACTACTTCATTCTTAGAATTGTAAAATAAAAGCAGAGCTGAAATGAGGTCAATCAAGGTATCAAAAACCAAGGCTGATAATAAAATATAGGTGTTCTGAGTTTTTAGGTTATTGTTCACTTGCAAGTTTTGTATTTTTGCATGCTTTGCAAATACTTCCTTGTCATGTAAATATTTTCAGGAAAATCCACACAATATGTTCTTTATGTATCTTTGACTCTGCTAATCAACAATTGGTATCATAGTTTCTTGGGTTCCTCTTCTAGTAGTAGGGATAGTTTTACACTACTGTTTCCATTTTGTCTGGCTTTTCTTTTTTTGTGACAAATATCATGTAAAAGACCATTAAGTGGTATTCTGGCAAGATAAAACATTCATGTAAATTGATTTAATCATGATAACTTAATTACTTTATTGATTTTCATACTAAGAAAATGTTTGTCATTGCATTTGTTATATGCCATATTAGAAACCATGTAGAAAAAATTTAGAAAGATGGAGAAAAGAATTAGGTCAGAGCTTTCAAAGAAATAACAATTTTTTAGGGGATATTAGTAACAAGATTTATAGGCTAGATGAAACAATAAGAAAGCAGTAGTACCTTAATAATGAGGAAAGTGGAATGGAAGTCAGGTACACAGCATTATAAAGCATTTCAAAGGCCTAGGAAGCCATCCCACTTGGAGCTTTGTGCATGATTCTGAACCTTATATGTCAGAAATGGTAAAGAACCATCAATAAAGAGAGTAATGAGGATAAAAGATCTTTAGGTCATATAGCTCCTTGTGGAGATGAAAATAAATGAGGTCAGTGCTCATTCTTGAGAAGGAAATGAAAGGTGAACATGACTAATGCAGATTAAGTTTGGAGTATAGAAAAGGTGTATGAAAGGAAACTCTTCAAGGATGTAACAGTTCAAAAGCAAGAGGGCATGAAATAAAACAAAGAAGGGAGTGATGTTTAAAGATCGTTATAAAAGAGTACGGTTCAGATGTGGAATATTGGCCATAGCTGGCAGAGGAAGTTTCTTTTTAGAAAGAAGGAGTTAATTAGATCCCGGGTAAAATTATAGAACAGATCAGTGAATGTTGCAAGTATGACTTGGATGTTTTCTTATGAAGAACTTTTCTTTTCTGTCTTGGAGTACCTCTTATAATTAGTTTGTTCAGTGGTAAAAAATCACATTTCTTGGGCAGGTGATAGTATGTTATATGCTGCATTTACTCCACTGCTGACAGTAAATTTTGGTGTATATGAAATTTTATCTTGAAGTTTTAATTTACAAGCACATTTGTATGCTGACATTAAAATCTGTCAGTGGAGAAAGCTATATTTACTAAATATGTAATGCATAAAAAGATACATATAGGGGCTACTTAGGCAGATCTGGGAGGAGAGCAGAGGTCAATTTATTCCAGTTCAGTACTTTCTTTGTTAAATGAAAGTAAAGAGCATGCACATGAAACTTGTATTTTCCTGAGCTACATCAGCCTAAGGGTAAAAGTGTATTTATGTTAATTACTGTAAATTATGTTTTTTCTGCATTTATTACTACCTACTTTTTCATTATTTCCATTACCCCTCAGATCTCTTCTATACAATATTTTAGGCATCTATGGGAATGTTTCCTGGGATCTCATAAAGAGGCCTTTTTAACCATTGCTAGCTACATAAGAGCATTTTGCTTGATATTTCTTGTTTCACAGCTTCCTACGGGGCACAGCCACTGGGCACATCACCAAATGCCAGCGCTGCCCTTGGGTGTCCTGTACTGTGTCAAACCAGTGAAACACGGGACCTCAGTTACACTCAGCTTCCCTCTGCACAGGTGGAAGGGTGTAATTTTCTCATGTTAGGTTATGTGTTTGCTTGTTTGTTTGTTTGACATGTGGATACTAAACAAGTGCTGCCTTGGTCTAGGAGCATTAGAGGTTTTAGTGAAAAAAGCATATATCCATTTTTACGTAGCTAGGATTGAGTCAGTGGGTCAGGACAGATGACTTACAATAAACACTGTTTTCTCTTTGTTGGTGACTGAGGTTTTGTTATTGAGCCAAGTAATTTATATTCTTAGGGCATATTCATTTCCAACGGGCCTGCTTTTCAGTCCTGAATGCAAATGGATATCTTTATTCTCTCCTTACTCACTTCTCCAAGTCTGCCTGAAAATTTAGACATGTCTGAAGTCCAGAAATGAACCGCTTAGGTAACAACTGGGGGATCAAATTGAATGAAGACTCTTAAAACAAAATAAAAACAAAAATAATAAAGAGAAGAGGAGGAGGAGTAGAAGGAGAGAAATAGGCAAAAGAAATGGAATAAAGATTAAAAGCAAACAGATCAGTCTCCTATTCTTTTTCCCTCCTTTGCTCCATACTTGGAAATTCAGTTTTAAGCAGTGACTACAGGCACCCAGCTTGATTCTCTTTGTATTCCTGAGACAATGGTTGAAGTTCACCCCATCAGTTGCTAAAAAGAAAGAAAATCTCTTTATATCTCTTTCTGACTCTCACTGCCTCCTGCTTTTTGCTTGCTTTTTGTTGATGGCTGGCTGCATCTTTATAATTTTCCATGGCATAAAATCTTTTTCCTCTGCAACAAAATTTGCTGTTTCAACCCAGTTAAGCAGATCCTTTTCACAGATATTTCAGTGACATCAACAAAGCTTGAGTCACCAAACACTAATAAGATCTGACTGTGTGGACTTTGGTTCCTTTGATCTCAGGAAGGTAAAGTACACAATCTCACTGGCAAGAGGAGGCCAATCCCCAATGCCTGGCTACCAGGCAATTTCTAAGGCTAGGATAGTTTTCTGTTCTCCAAGAGTAGAAACATTTCATGTTCATTTGCTGACGACCTTAGCTCCAGAGTCAACAGTGACTGTTAAGCGACAAAATTAAGAAGGCTATGGCAAGTTTCTATGACATCACTACAACCTGCTGGAGAATCTAAGGTAATTCAGTTTTAAAAGAGAGATAATTTACAAGCAGTTTTAATAAATAGTACAGAGTAATCTCTTATACACTTTGCCTAGTTTCCTCCAGTGGTAACAGCTATTGTGGACTAACAACCAGGATCTTGATTGACATGGATACAATCCAACAACCTTATTCAGATTCCCTAGTTTTATATGTACTTGCACCCATGTACACACATGTATGTACTGTATGTACATATGGGTGTATATATATTAAGTTCTATCTATACAGTTTTATCAGCCTGTACGTTTATGTGTCCACCACAGTCAAGGTACTGAACAGTTTCAACACAAGGATCCCTTGTGTTGCCAGTTTATAACCACACCCACCTACCTCCTGCCCCCACATCATCCTTAAAAAACCAGTAATCTGTTCCTCATTTTGCCATTTCAATAATGTTATACAAATAAGGTCATAAACTAGTTAATTTTTTAAAAACACAGATTTCATTTTTAGAGCAGTTTTAAGTTCAGAGCAAGCGGAGCAGAAAAAATGGAGCTCCCATATACTCCCTGCCCCAATACATGCAGAGCCTTCCCCATTACCAACATCCCTCACTGGAGCAACACATGTATTACAATAGATGAGCCCACATTGACACATCACTTTCACCTAAAATTAAGTTTATATATAAATTCATAATTTATAGGGTTCACTTTAGGTGTTATATATTCTATAAGTTTGGACAAATGTGTAATGACATTATAGTACTATGCAAAATAGTTTCGCTGTCCTAAAAATCCCTTGTGCTCTGCCTGTTTTTCCCTCCTTGCCTCTAACCCCTAGAAACATTCATCTGTTTACTGCCTCTGCAGTTCTGCCTTTTTCAGAATGTTATATAGTTGGGATCATACATATCATAGTTGGGTTTTGAAACTGGCTCCCCCCCCCACCAACAGTATTATTTTCTAGAGATTCATCCAGGTTGTTTCATTTTCTTATATAATAAATTTTTTTAATTGCTGGTATATCCCATGATATTGATATACCACAATTTGTTTAACCATTCATCGGTTGAAAAATATCTGGACTGATGCCAGAGTTTCGCTGCTTTGAATAAATAAATCTGCTAGGTATATTCATGTACAGGTTTTTGTGTGAACGTAAATTTTCACTTCTTTGGGATAAGGACCCAGGAGTACCATTGTTGGGCTATATTGTAATGAGTGTTTAGTATAAGAAACTACCAAATTATTTGCCAGAATGGTTGCATCATTTTCTTTCTTTAAATTTTTTTATTTTTAGACCATGTTTATTCTATTACAGTTGTCTCAGTTTTTCCCCCTTTGCCCTCCTCCTCCCATCCTACCCCGCCCGCCCCTCCCTCAGTCTATTCTCATTTTGTTGTCCCTGTCCATGGGTGATTTATATATGTTCTTTGTTTAGTCCCTTCTCCTTTCCACCATTGTCCTCCTTCCCCATCCCCTCTGGTCACTTTCAGTCTGTTCCATGTTTCCATGCCTGTGGTTTATTTTGTTCATTAGTTTATTCCATTGAACAGATTCCACTTATAGGTGAGATTATGTGGTACTTGTCTTTCACCGACTGGCTTATTTCACTTAGCTTTATATTCTTCAGTTCCACCCGTGTTTGTGCAAGAGGTAGAGTTCCTTCTTTCTTTTTTTAAAAAAATGCAGATTGATTTTATTTATTTATTTTTTAAAAGTCAAAATCCATTATAAAATATTAAAAAATGTAAATCCATTATACAGTGTCAGCAATTAAAACAACATGATGCCAGCACAGAAATAATCAAGTAGATCAGTGAGATAAAATGAGCATTCTAGAAACAAACATTTATATCTGTCTAACAATATAATATATGATTAAATTGATAAATCAATGGGGGAAAATAAGGCTTATTCAATAAATAAGGTGCATGGACCTTGAAATAAAACCAATATAGAGCCCTATTTCACACATTATACAAGAAATATTCAGGTGAGTTAAAAATCAATATGCAAAATCTAAGGAGTTTTAGGAGAAAATAGAAAATAATGTTTTTCTTACACTGAAGTAAAATATTCAAACCCAGAAGCTATAAAGTAAAATATTGACAATATGACTATATTAAACACTTAAGACTATACAGTAATATATGTATAAAAAAAGTTGGACAAGTAATAGAATAGGAAAGTATTTGCAGCACATCAAGAAAAGGGTTAATAATTCTTTTTTAGGGTAAAAATTCTACAAACATTTAATCAAAAAATGGATAAAGAATACCAAAAGTCATTTAAAGATTTTTCAAAATAATAGAAATAGGCAAGAAATATACAAAAACAGGTTTAGTTTCAACAAATAGTAAAGGAACAATTAAAATAATACATCATTATCACAATCAGATTAATAAGCATTAAAAATATTGGTAATATCACGTATTGGCAACTCTGAAAGGAACTGGGTATTCATAGAGACTTTTTCTTTATCTTAAAGCAGTTCCTTTTAGCATATTTTGCAGTGCTGGTTTGGTGGAGGTGTATTCTTTCAGTCTTCTTTTGTCTGGGAAACTCCTTATTTCACCTTCCATTTTAATTGAGAGCCTTGCTGGGTAGAGCAGTCTTGGTTGCAGGCCTTTGCTTCTCATTCCTTGGAATATTTCTTGCCATTCCCTTCTGGCTTGCAGTATTTCTATTGAGAAGTCAGCTGCTAGCCATACCGGGGCTCCCTTATATGTTACTACCTGTTCCTCCCTTGCTTCCTTTAGGGTTCTCTGTTCGTCTTTGATATTTGCCATTTTAATGAAGATGTGTCTTGGAGTGGGCTTCATTGGGTTCCTCTTGACTGGGACCTTCTGTGCTTTCTGGACTTGTGAGACTTTTTCTCTCCTCCAATCAGGGAAGTTTTCCATCATTACTTGTTCAAACAGGTTCTCTATCCCTTCCTTCTCTTCTTCTCCTTCTGGTATCCCTATTATATGGATATTATTATGTTTCAGGTTGTCCTGCATTTCCCTCAATGCCTCTTCATTCTTTTTGAGTCTTTTTTCCTTTTCTGGCTCTTTCTGGGAGTTTTTTTCTACCTTGTCCTCCAGCTTGCTGATTCAGTCCTCAGCTTCATCTAGCCTGCTTTGGATTCCTTCTACTGAGTTCTTCAATTCAGAAATTGTATTCTTCATTTCCTCTTGTTTCTTGTTGATAGTTTCTATGTCATTTTCATGCTGATGTAGTTTGCAGTAAGTTCCTTGTAGTTTCCCTGTAGTTTTTGGTAATTCTCTCTGAGCTCACTGAGCTCATTGAGCTTCCTTAGAACTGTTGTTTTGAACTCAATATCTGATGGTTTACTTGCCTCTCTTTCATTTAGTTCACCTTCTGGGGATTTCTCTTTCCCTTTGACTGGGGAGTATTTCTTTGTCTTCCCATTATTTGTGGGACTCTTCTTTTTTGCTTCTGCTTCTTAAATTGATCTGTCTTTACTCCCTGACTTTGTGCTGTGAACTTCTATGGTAGGAGACTACTGTTTTTTTCTTTCTGGATCTGCCCCCAATGATGTCAGACATTTACCTTGTCTGACCTTAGGCAGTCTGTTCGAGACTTCCAGGAATGTACTGTCTGCAGCTGTCTCCTTCAGTTGTTAATGTAGTCATTCTGCACTTAGCAGTCTGGCTTAGAGACACAACAGGGCAGGGCAGAGTCCCTCCTGTGGGTGGGGTTATTGGGTCCTCTCACACTGCTGCTCAAGGGCATGGTCTGCCTGAGCCAGATGGCTGTTGCTGTATGGGGGAGGAATCAGCAATGAGATCCCACTGGCTACTCACTCTGCTCTCTCCCCAAAGCCTTCATCTCCAGTCTCTCCTCAGTGTCCCTAGACCACTGTGCACTCCATTTAGCCAGAGATCTACTATGTGTGGCTGTCACTCTGTACTCAGCAGTCAGGCGTTAGCACTACTGGGCTAGGGCTGAGTCCCTCCTTGGGGTGGGGTTATTGGGTCCTCTCACGCTGTTGCCGCTCAGGGGAGTGTTCTGTCTGACCAAGGCGGCTGCTGCCATATGGGAGATGAGGCAACACCAGGATCCCTCTGGTCATTCTCCAAGTTCTCTCCCCAAAACTTCCTCCTCCAGTCTCTCCACAACATCTCCTGCCCCCTCCATCCCTGGCTCTGCCAAAGACCAGGGTAAGTGGCTGCAAATAAAAGTTTATGTGTTTGCCCTTTAAATGGCTCTTTGCATCTCCAGCCACTTGTCTCTGGCAGAGAGCAACCCTGTGCTTTTCGCAGCTGGCTGTTATCTGTGTACTTTTAGGGCTCAGGTGCTGTAGGCTGGAGATCCCTGCTTATGGTTCAGACTCTACTCTTCTCCAGGAGATCCAACTGGTTGTTTCAATATCCTTCTGGTGTTGCCACCTGTGCTCACCCCACCCACCTTCTCGAGTCTCCACCTCACTCCTTACCAGTCAAGTTGTGCGAAAGCTGATTCTTCTGTCTGCCCTAGGTTATAAGACTCCTTTCTTGCTATTGTTCAGCTGTTTGTTCCAGGTGATTTCTCCACAATTTATTTGTGATTCCAGATTGGTCCTGGGAGGAGGTCAGTGAGACTTCCACTTACTCCTCCGCCATCTTGATTCCTGGTTGCATCATTTTCTAACCCACCAGCTATGAATGAATGCTTCAGTTTCTGAACATAATCTTGTCAGACTTTGGTGTTGTCATTTTTTTTTAGTCATTGTGATAGGTGTGTAGTGAAATTACATTGCAGTTTTAATTTGTATTTCCCTAATGGTTAAAAATGTTGAATATCTTCTCATGTGCATATTTGTCATCTGCATATCTTTTTCACATGAACTTTCACAGAGCAAATTTTAAATTTTGAAGAGGCCCTACTTATCTTTTTTTTTTATGGATTGTGTCTGGTACCCATTCTAAGATCTCCACTTAGCTCTAGATTCCAAAGAATTTCTCTTGTGTACATTTTTCCAAAAATTTGTTTTATAGTTTCAGGTGTTATATTTAAGTCTATGATCTATTTTGAGCTAAGTTTTATATAAGGTTCAAGGTTTATTAAACTTGATTATTTTTTTTGCCTATGGATATTTAATGCTGCGTGATTATTTGTTGAAAAGGCTATCCTTCCTTTGTTGAACTGTTTTTGTAACTTTGTCAAAAATCAATTATTTTCAATTTCAGTTTTTAATTTTCTCTCAATGAAACTATTTAGTTTTATTGATAAATATGTCTATTACTAAGGTAGTCTATTTTTATGATCTAATTTGATGTGTACAAGTAGTTTAGATGAATTCACTATCTAATATTTAGTAGTAAGTTATAGCTTATGGTTATTTTAGATTCTTCTTGTTTTTAAGCATAAATAGGTGAAACCAAAAGTGAGATAATGAAAATAACTAATATTTATTGGGAGTTTATTATTTCCCCCTTACTATTCTCAGTACTTTTGTACTATTTAATTTGCACAACAACCCTAAGCAGTGCAGTTAAAGGTTATACAGCTCTTATGTCAGAATAATCACCATGACTCTGGCGATAAGACTATGACTCACAGAGCTATACAAGTTCAAAAAGAAGGCTACATGTTTATACCTTGCAGAAGCCCAGGGAATATTGTTCATAAAGTCTATTTTAATGACATTATGAAAGTTTGCACCTACGTTTTGCTTTTAAGCTGACCCATTGTAAGAATAAAGATATCATTTGAAAACAAAATGTGACTAAAAGTACATAGAATTTTCTGAAAGGCATTTTAAAATAATATTTAAAGAACTTTATTTACATTCCTTTGCTACTTGATGACCTTTACTTTGATAATGTCCACCTTATTTTTGTATTAATTATAATCAAAGGCATGAAAGAAAAAGGTTATAATCTTTAGAATCCTAGAAAGACCTCTGGACCTACTGTTATGCCTCCACAGCTTTATTTAAATTACACCTTGTTTATGTAGAAATTGTTTCTTTAGTCATCTTGTAAGTGATCTTATATTTCATTTTGATACTGAAAAGAAATTGACATTTCATGAAGGCATCACCACCTGGGTATTTAATGAAAAGTTTACGAAGTTCTTTAAATATATTCAGTGAAATCCCTTGTCAATATTATGGAAGTCTTGTTTTTTAAGTGACTATTTTAATGATTTTTTTTAAATTACAGAAGCTATTTTTCTTAATGTTACTACAGTATAATATTTTCATTTTCATTGTGATATTGACATTTGGCATTTTCCTGTTTTATATATAAGTAGTTGTGGTAGGCTACATAATGGCTCATTAAAGGTATCTATGTCTTAAATCCTGGAACCTGCAGCCATTACCTTATATGGCAAAGGGGCTGCAAAAATGTGATTAAGTTAAGGATCTAGAGAGGGGAGGATTATCCTGGATTACCTGGGCAGGTCTGAAATGTAACCACAAGAGATTTCTCAAAGGAAAGGTGGAGGGAGTTGCGTAAAGTAAATGTGACGATAGAAGCAAAAGATTGAAATGATGTAAAATGCCATGAGCCAAGAAATGCAGACAGTCTCAAGAGGACAGGAAAAAACAAGAAAATGGATTCTTCCCTGAGCCTCCAGAAAGAATGAACTCTCCTGACACCTTGACTTCAGCCTGGTTAAACTGATTTCAGACTTCCAGTGTCTGGAACTGTGAAAAAAAAATTATGTCATTTTAAGCTATCATGTGTGAGATTATAGGAAACTAATTATTGTACAATAGTCTTATACATCGGTAGTGTAATAGAATATTGCCAAGCCAAGCATAGTCTGATTTGAAACATGTCGAGGCTAGAAATCCCTGAAATTTAGTTTGAAGTGGTTGATTGTACAATTATTTCTCTTTTGATACATACAGCTTCTAAAAAGTGGCTTAATTCACCTTTGATGCCAGGAAAAGCAGTGAGAGGAGAGCCCATGGGATGATATCCAAGGGAAAAGTTGTCATGGCAGGGACCAGGACAAGTGAGGTGGGAAATGTCAAGATACAGTTTAGGGGAAGAGTTCTTATCTGACTAGTTAAAGTTTTAAGGAGGATAAAAGCTAAAAGACAACATGACAATGGAGTAAAGAAACAAAAAGAGAGTAGCAAAGGTTCAGTGGAGGGAGAAGCTGAGCTAGGCAAGGGTATAAGAATTGGTGTCAGTTAAAGACTCATCAGATGAGCAAGAAATGGCTCAAGGTTACTTTCATATTGGTTGTCTAGCAAACAACTGTGTAAATTATGTCATTTAGGAAGTACACAACCAAATGTGTGCATTACCTGATGCCCGCTTTGTTTTTTAAGTTGCTGCCATCTAGATCCTGTGATCAATGGTGCCCATGGGCAACATAAAACCACCAGTTCAGAAGAGACAAGAAACCCCAGACACTTCTCTGCCTTTCAGTTAGTCTAGGGGTGGAAACAGGGCACATCAGTTGTTCCTGCACTGCTATTAAAGGCATTCCTACCTGTGCCTCTGTCACGTATATCTATGTTCTATTTTTTGTTGTGTTTTGAGCCTCGTGAAGACCTGGACATATCTGCCACATAAGCTTTCCGAGTGTTACAGAATAATATTCAATAAAAATTTCATTTCACATTCTCATTTTTTAAAAAATTGAGTTTATGTTATAGTATCTTTCTTCCTTTATTTCCCCCAAAGGGGAGAAGGATCCACTCACTTTTGAACTTGTCATGAGTTATTGTCAGATAAAAAGGGAAAGTAGAATACCCTCTGTTACTGGGTTGCGAGGGAGGGAAGCAAGAACGAGGTTGGAACGAGTGTCTTGTCTCTTCCTTCCTAGGGTGTGTCTCAAAAAACCCTTGCATCCCTTCTAACATGCTGCATGGTACCAACATGACATGGCACTGTCATGGTGGGGGATTAGACCTGCCTGAGGAAGGTAGTGGGCTTGAGGGCAGAAGATCCTCAAGTGTGATACTCAGGTAGCTGTCCAGCATCATGGGACTTCCCATGAGGATAAGGAACTCTACTATACACTGAAGAGCCCTATGATTTGGGCAAGGAGGATGCAGAGTATGGGGTCTAGAGATCCTAAGCAAAGTCAGCCATATTTTTAGCAGATACCAGTGCAGCAGACATAGGGGATCATGTGAAATAATGGACATTTTCAAGGAGGAGGTGAAGATCTGAAAAGCAGGAACCAGTGTACATCAGACATGCCTTACACTGATACCCTATTGATAAGTAAACTCCCAAAGATTTGGATCAAGCAGAAAAGGGATAATCTAAATACAGGCTCCTAAGATTACATCCTTGAAGACTAGCCTTAAAGAACCAGAGTTAATATTAAAGAAAAGACTGAGATACCTTAAATGGTCAAATAAAAGTTTTTCTTTTCTTTTTCTTCTTTTCCTTGTTGTTGTTCCTCCTCTCCATCCCCCCCCACCCACTTTTTCTTCTTTGCTACTGTACAGGAATGGGTGCTCAAAACAGTATGAATTTAGTTATGAAAATACACTTAAAATATTTTTCACATATTTGAATTAGAGAGTGCACATTTTGACTCACATCATTACCCAAGGTTAAAACTTTAATCCGTGTTCTTAAATCTACTCTCTTTATGCTTCAGGGCTATAAGCTTTACTCTCTGTCTTCTTACTCTCAAACTCTTCCTAATTACTTCTTAGTTAACACACAGATTGGTTATTATTGACTTCATACTTGCCAAATCTAATGATCCCTCTATAGTACTTATTCTATGTCATTTTTTAAAATTATTATTTTTTATTATTCAAATACACTTGTCTCCACCTTCCTGCCACGACTTTCCCCTGCCCACCTATCCCCACCTCCAACCCTCAATCCTTCCCCACTTTGGCTTTGTCCCATGGGTCTTTTATACATGGTCTTTGATTTGACCCTTCCCTTTCTTTTCCCTGTTACCCTCTTCCCTCCTCCCTTCTCGTCACTGTCAGTTTGTTTTTTCTTTCAATGTTGCTGATTATATTTTTCTTGCTTCTTTGTTTTGTTGATTAGGTTCCACTTATAGGTGTGATCATATGGTATTTGTCTTCCATCCCCTGGCTTATTTTACTTACCATAATGCTCCCTAGTCCCATCCATGCTGTCATGAAGGGTAGTAGCTCACCCTTCCTTCCTTCCTTCCTTCTTCCTTTTTCTTTCCTTCCTTCTTCCTTCCTTCCTTCCTTCCTTCCTTCCTTCCTTCCTTCCTTCCTTCCTTCCTTCCTTCCTTCCTCCCTCCCTCCCTCCCTCCCTCTTCCTTCCTCCCTCCCTCCCTCCCTCTTCCTTCCTTCCTTCCTCCCTCCCTCCTCCCTCCTTCCTTCCTTCTTTCTTTCTTTCTTTCTTTCTTTCTTTCTTTCTTTCTTTCTTTCTTTCTTTCTTTCTTTCTTTCTTTCTTTCTTTCTTTCTTTCTTTCTTTCTTTCTTTCTTTCTTTCTTTCTTTCTTTCTTTCTTGCTACTTGCTTATCTCCTTCTTCTGCATAGTATTCCTTGTGTAAATGTACCATAGGTTTTCTGATCCACTCATTTATTGATGGGCACTTAGGTTGCTTCCAGCACTTGACTATTGTAAATTGTGCTGCTGTGAACACTGGGGTGCATAGGTTCTTTTGAATTGGTGTTTCAGGTCTGTGTGATTTTTGTGTTGGTCCCGGGACTATCTGTCCTCAGATTCCTCCTCATTTATACCCTGCTCTGTTATATGCTGGGATCTGAGCCCTGCGGGCTGTTTCCTGGCCTCCTATATGTCCCACTCAAGGCTGCATTCAGAAAAGGGAAGGTAATGGCCAGACTGTAAGGGAACTTTTCTGCAAACTCCAATATCTGAATCATTCCTGGGTCTGTTTTGATTGTTTTCTTTGTGCTCTTGGTATTTAGATGCATTTTGCTGTCTTGGATTTTTGCATTATTTTACAATGGATGGTTCACTCTATTCTCTTATCCTCAACCTCAAAAATGTTTCTTAATAATTGCACAGTACTTAACTTACAGAGAACAGACTTTAAATGTTTTTTTGGCTAAATAAATAGGTAGAAGTATGGGATGAAGGAATAAATGCTCTCTTCCTGAGGGAATGATCAGAATCAGCTTTTTGCCAAGATCCTGATACACCCTGTCTGAGAATCACTCTTTGTAAGTGTTACTCACAGAAGTATCTTATCCGCAGGTGTATTCATGCAGGAAAAAAGGTGAGAAGTTTTGCTTTGTGGAGAACAGAGCTTTCTATACAGATCTGCTTCTTGACTTATTGGAAAGTAACAGGATTTGACTGAAAATTAAAGTGCATTAAAAAAGTGCAAGTGTAGAGACAGTGCTTCTCAAACTTTTCCTCCTAAGTATCCATCAGTGTAAAGGAAGGTCAATATGTACAATACATCTGGACCTGAGCTGGAGGTAACAGTGGCGTGGATCGGGAAGCAGTCCACCACAAACTGAGAGTCTATCTTCAGAAGTAATTTAAATGTAAATTGTATTCTACTAGTGTGTTTGCTTTAATAGGAAAGTCTTCCACTTTGAAGCAGGTTGACTTTCTCAGAGCATCACGCGAGTTTTGCTCTGAGACTGTGTGTCCACTGGCACTGCTTCTCAGCAGCTGCTTCCTTCTCCCCATGCTTCTTTCTTGACAAGTACAATACCAGGGGACAGGGAGGCCACTGGTGGGTAACAGAGCTCTTTCCAAGAGGACATGTTGACAGAGGAAGAGAGCTGGAGGCCACTTGGTGCTTGTAATGGCAGCAGGAGAGAATAGTTTGTTAAGGGGATGGGAGAAGTCACTGAAAGGTGGGAATACCTTTGGATTTTTCCGTTGGCTTGTTCTGATAGCTTAGCACTTTGGGTAGTATTGATTTTGATTAATATGAGCCACACTTTCCCTTTCAATATTTCTAAATGGCTGTGTCTTCCTGTTATAAAACTGCCAGTAAAGAAAAACTCTGATTTTGCTAAATAACCCTTGTTTCTTGCCCCAAACCTCAACTGTAAATCAAACTGCAGCTTCACCATCTGCATAAACATCATTACTGGGGCACCAGAGAACAAAAGTTACATACCTATTTTTTTTAGCAAGGTTGACATTCCTCTCAGTGCACTGCACCTTTGCTATTACCAGACATGTACAATCTCATTTAGGAGAAAAATGCTGAGGTGGGGAAATAGAAGCCTTGAATACATTGTAAATCTGGTATGCAAATTTCATCACAGTTGCACTATTTGCTAAAGTTTATTTTGAGGCATTCTGGGAAGTGACTGATTTTAAGGGAAATACAGAATGTTGTCTGTTGAATTTAGGGGCCCTTTGGGATAAATGAACCTGCTTGTTTTCTTATTACCAAGAGTATTTTTTAAGATAAAGTGGAAGCATAACAATTAGACTAGAATATTATAATACCTTATATTTACTAGTGCATAAACTATACTAGGAGCTGAGCTATAGGACAAATGGGCCTATTCCAGCATAGGCCAAGCTAATAAAATAAAAATACATTAGATTTTGCCTATTTGTACTTTTCTGTGTATCATAATAGTGTCTTGGACCTCTTGGAGAAAAGGTTTCTCTCTTTCTCATGTTTTCAAATTATTCCAGATTTCCCCAGTCATAATTTGCCACTTGCTTATCAAAATATATTCTATAACATCTATAACAGTTGTTTGGCAATTGGTCTTGTAATGTGTTATTTTAAAATTGACATTTAGATTCTGTATTATTGCATAGTTAGTATCTTTTCTTATCTTGATTATACTTATATGCCTTTAAGAATAGAAACTATAATTTCCTTATTGTATTATTCAAATATCCTAATATAGATCTCAATGAATATTTTATTGAATTCCTATCATATAGGTATATTCTCTATAAAAGAAAATGGAGTTTCAAAATATTTAGCAGTTACTCAAGGAACCAGGCATATGATTAAATTATTTTTCTCTTCATAGGTAACTGCCCAAGTGAATTTATTTCATAAGCATTATTGAGAATTTAGCTTTTAAGGCACAGATATGCATGATGTCAGAGAGAGTAAATTGTTTGTTTTTTTTTTTTTAGTTCAGAAAACAATTTTCCTTTTGGGAACAGAGGAAGACACATATTTCTCATTGTCCTTTTTCATCTAAGTGGTCTGTGTCACTGAGCCCTTCCATGGGCTGTTGGTGGAAGTGATATATATTACATACAGGCCTCGCCATAAAAAGTCCCTGTGCAGTCTAGGAAGATGTACAATCTTCCTCATTCTTTCCCTCAACCACATATCTGGAGAGGAAGGCTTTGAGACAGTGGGACACATATTGAAAATATCCTGAAATCCTGAGGTGACTACTTGGAGGAACTTCCCAGGATATCTCTTGGCCTAGAACTAGCTCTGTTTTTTTTTTTTTTAATTGAGCAAGAATATTGTATAAAGCTGCTGAGATAGTGACATTATTCATCATGAGTTAATGTTGAATAACACATGTTGAAAAAAAATCAGTAATAAGGATTGAAGGGTTAAGAGCTGCAGTTAGAGAAAAGCAAATGAGAGGAGAGAGACAGGGAGATTGGAGCCAAGTAATGTGGTATTTGGGCTCCATCGAAGGGAGGATAAGAAGTAAGATGTTGCTGGGAGTGTTGATGGCTGAAGAAACTTTAAGAATAGAGGTACCAAGTATTTAGTGAAAATGTTTTTAGAATGTAATAACTGATGCATATAAAAGAATATATAGTGATGGTTTATTTTTGAAGTACTACTTGTAGACTCACCATCCAGCATGAGAATCAAATCATTATCATTTTTGTTAAAGCTGCAACTGTATGGATAAATTTTAGAAACTTGTTGAAAAAAAAACAAGTCTTGGAAGATTATATACTACTGGTAACATTTTTTATAAAGCTAAAAAAATAACAAAATAATGAGGTATTTAGGAATGCATATATGCTTAGTTTTTAAGTGGCTATGCTGTGCTCTTTTGCCCTAAACCTTCAGTACAAACTTTCTGAATTTTGTTGTTACCCTGGAAGGATAAGTTCTGAAATTTAATGAAGAAAAAGAGATAGATTGATATAGTAACATCTGCCTAAAGTTTTTCTTCTCAAAGTGTGTTCTGTGGACCATCAGGCTTAGGATAACTGAATCTTGTTAGAAATGCAGAATCTCAGCATCAGTGAGACCCACTGAATCAGAATCTGCATTTTAACAAGATCCTGGGGGATTTGTAAGCACATGAAAGCCTGGGGAGCTCTGGACTACAGCACACTCCAGAATCACTGTTTTTTCCTTCTCCTGAATTGGTTCCATAGACAGTATTCATCAGATAGATCCACAGGGGTACAAAGGAAAAAGTCAAGGAACAAATGTCTGTTGAGCACCAACCATGAAAAACAGACATATCTAAGATTATCTTTTCTTTGTGTTCCCTCTATCATAGTCAGGATTATGATAGCAGGAGTCAGTGACTTATATAAATCCCTAAATCACTGTAATTATTTTTAGTCTATGTCATAGCATGCTGCCTTCCAGGAAAGCACCGGTTAGAGAGCCTGTTATTGATTATACCCCTACTTAGTGCCAGGCTCCTGAAGGAAAAGGCTTATGCATTATAAACTGGGTTGGGGTGCAGGGATGATTAGGATGAAGCACTAACATGCTCCCTTCTCAAATGGCACCTCTGTCTATTTGAAATGCTGGGTGTATTTCACACATTAATGAACGACCTTGCTGGCTGCTTATGCCTGCCAGAAAATATTAATTGGATCCAATTTTTACCATGTACTACTGATGAGTCCTGTTAGGAATAGGGTTAAAAAATGAGATTAGACATTTTCTTAACTAGATTTGAAAAAAAGGACAGTCTCTTTAGTTTTGTAAAATGAGTTGACATGTGCCATTAAATTCATTGCTGTTATCTGTCATAGGCTTTTCTGGGAAGAATTATGAATGCTAAACTTTATTAGAAATATGGCTCAATCTTAATATTGCAAATGTGTTAGTAGACCAGAGGGAATGTAATTGTTTTATCAGAATGATTTTGGTTTGTGGAAGTATAATTAATGGAAGAGATATCTGATGCCATAAAAATTTCCATTTAGGTTTTGAACATCTAACAAAAACCTAAAAATGAATTATGCTAAAAATAAATCATACTTCAGAATATCAAAAAGATGAAAGAATAAATGGGGTACTTCTCATTAAGCCTGGTGTATAGCGTATGTGCATTCACCAGCACCTCCCCAGAAAGCTGCCTAAAATGACTACAGAAAGATTTTTTAAAAAGTCACAAGCCCCAAGTACAAAAAAGAATAGGAGAGGGAAAAACTATAACATGATTTAAAAGAGGAAAAAGCAGTTTGTTGGGGTTATCTATTGCTGCATAATTATCTTAATAGTTAGTGGATTAAAACAACAATAATTTTTATGCTTCATAATTTCTGTGGTAAAAATTTGGGCAGGGTTCACCTGGGCAACTCCTCCATTCCCTATGCATTCCCAGTGGCATTGACTGTGATCTCTCAGAGTGTTTATCTGGCCACTGGGCTCATCTGGAGCATCCAAGGCTGCTTTACACATGCACCCTAGCTAAGGCAGCTTGGAGTCTGGGCTCAGCTGGACCCTCTTCCCTCCCCAGGGCCGCACTGTACTGCTTTTCCTGCAGGGCATTTGGATTGTTAACCTGGCCACTCAGGGCTCCTAAAATGAGTATCCAAGAGATAGGACATTGCAGCTCATTCTGTTAGGGCGTGGGTCCGACCACTGGCACAGCTCCATTTGGCCATGTTTTATTAGTCAGAGTAGTCATGCCAATAGAGCAAATGGGACAAAAAAATTTATAGCCATATTTAACCTATAGGCTTGCTTTGCAATAGGTCACAGACTTAGAAGACCAGAGGAATGTAAAAGCCAGGCAAGTAGTGAGGGAACACAGAGGTCAGCTGAGCCTGCTACAAAGCCCTTAGAAATGTTCAAGAAGTTCAGGTACTTCTGAAAAGAGGGAGAGGGTATAATAATCAGGGCCAAAAACATAAGGACTGGTTGAAAGTCTATAAAAAAGAGTTAGATCCCCCACCCCACCCTGCCAACTCCACAGTTTGCTGAGCTCCTTTTCCATATTGAGAGAAGGCTAGAGACTTAATTTCCAGAGAAATTAGGCTTAATTTCCAGAATTCTGGAAATTAACAGACTCTGAAACGGACTCTGAAATTGGTTACAACTAAACTTGGGAGAAGGACACAAAAAACAAAGATATTAAATTAAAATCTACATATTCTGCAATGAAACCTGCTCCCCCTCATTTCCTAAATCAGCCTGATAATACTGGCAGGCTCTTAGGTTAAGAATCAAAGGGTTCCTCTCTGGAAAAATTAACCAGTCCATGAGACAATGTCTATGGATGGTTTGGGGGTCCAGTGAAATGACCCAATCAGATCCACATAAATGAAGCTGCCAACAATCCCATCTACACACAGAGCATCTGTTCCGCTTTTTAGGGCCTCATCTGAAAATGAGCAGACAGTTAAGGGTCAGTAGACATTGGAGGAAGTTTCTTAAGTTGAGGAGGCCAAACCAAATATGCAGAAATAAAGAACATAGGCTAAATAAGAAAATGTAAAGAACAAAGTAAAATTAAAAAAACTGTAATTAATATCCCTAAATAGATGATGAAATATATTCCATAAATGAAACAAAAAGGACATTGAGTAAAAAAAGAAATAGAATTCTTGGAAATGGAAATTATGGGATCAGAAATTTAAAATTCTATAGAATGAAAGATATGTTTAAGAAATGTTTTGAGTTAAATAATCTAAAAGATTTTTTAAAAGCTAAGAAACTTTAAGAAATTAGAAAGTTCAAGAGGTCCTCTATCCAGATAAAATAAATAGAAAAAATAGGGGGAGAAACAATTAGGATGGTAGATTAGGAAAACATTTCTTATCTGAAGGATATAAAATTCCATACTGATCGAGATTACTGAGGGACCACAGGACAAAAGATGAGGAAGGGTCCATGTTATGATATATCATTAAAAAAATTTTAGAAAACTGGGTACAAGGAGAAACTCACAAAAGCTTCCAAAGAGAAAACAAAACCTGACCAGGGTTAAAAATTACACACATCTTCTCTTGAGTCACACTGGATGCTAGAAGATAATGGAATAACACATTCAATATTCTGATCAAAATGTTTCCTAATCTAGAATTGTGTGCTCAGCTAAGCTATCAATCAAGTGGGCAGAAAAAAAGCATGATGCTTTTAGCTGGTTAAAACATGATAGAATGTATTCAGGGTCTCTGAAAGTTGGAGCTATCATTTTTTTCTTTATTATGCATTCCATTCTCAATTAGACTCTAAGATTCCCAAGGGATATAATTTCAATTTCTAATTTGTCCTGCACAGCATCTGCATAATATAGGCATTTATAAATGGTGTTGATGAATAAATGGACTCTGCTCCACTTTCAATCATGATTATTTGGAGTGCTGACTATGATAGCATTGCCTTGACGTATGAAAGTAACTCATTTCCTTAGTTGCCATTTCTTGATGCTTTATATAATTTTTTCCCAGACTTTTTTTCATTGTCTGTGTCTTTAATAAAAAACTTTTATCTTCTTATTCTCTCATTTGTTTCAATAGTTTAAAGGATTTTATTGCTTGAATCTTTAGAAAGAAGAGTAGAATATGATACTCACACTTGTTTTAACAAAATAATCTCAGAGACGTTTATGATGATATGGACCTGATAACACCAAGTACCAATAAACTGAAGTCAAAATTGGAAATTTCTTATTTCAATTATTATCCAGCCAATAATCAGGTGCTTAATTACCCCCAGTCTTATTGTTGGTAATAAAGCTTTTACTGCCACCAGTGAATGAGAGCTGTAGCGAACAAAGGAACTAGGTGTTTGGTGGACACTGTGGAGGGAGGTACCTGGCTCTGGGCCCTAGCGAATAATGGCTCAGAGAGAACTCAGGGTCTCTGCGGATCTGGAAATCAGAAAAGACTTTCAGTCAGAATTGTCAAACACAACAGAGATCAAGAGGGACAGGAAGGAGAAAGTTTGGATCAGATGAAACAATATTTTGGGTCTTAAGAGAATGCAGACTTCAGAATGATAGGAAGAAAAACTGACCTCAGGCAGCTGAGCAGAAATATTCAGAATCAAAGAATATAGGAAGTCACTCACTAACCAATGACACCTATTTGTTTTTATTCTACATACATGTAACAGTAAACATGTGTAATTTTTTCTGCTTGTAGCAAAGCTATTTATTTTTTCTATTTGCTTTTAAGAAGACACACCTGGGAGTGTGGGATATCTGACTTCCCATTGGGATTATTATAGGGGATGTGGCAAAAAAGTTTCATACTTTAAAAAAGTACGTGGAAAAAATTTCATATTAGCAAGAGTCCAAATGGGAGACTTCTATGACCTCACACACCCCAATTAACATGCAGTCATGACGGAGGCCTTTTATTACTCACTCTCCCAAAGCAATGCACAGGCTGATTGCTGCCACTGTGTGTTCACCCCTGAACTAATCATTGACAAATGCAGTAGTGTGCTGGGAGCTCTCCAAGTGCCGAGACTGGGACACATGAGATCATGAAGAATGAATGCTTTGTTGTAGAGATGCCAATTGTCTCTTCGCTACACATACTCTTTCCCTTAGGGAATCTGCCTTTCTCTAATATTTGGAAGGAGCGGTCCCATGCATTATATGACTTAATCTTCCTTACTATGGCTGGTTGGACCATGGATAGAAGTCAGACCCAAGCTAAGGCTGGAATTTGGAGCAGGAATACAGAGAGCTTGATTCAAATAAACAGTGGTAGGCACCAGACCCAGGAGATCACACAAACTTGGGACTGGGGGCCTTGTAGGCCACACACAGTCATGGAGAGAGAGGAAACAGAGGAAGGAAATAAACACTGAGCTCATGCTTATATGACAGCTACCTGATGGAGAACGTGATGTTGACTGGCTTTTCAAGTGCAGCTCTTATTCATAGGAGTCCTGACTTCATTTAGATACTTTGAGGATGTAAATTTAAAATGCCCTCCATCTCTGAAAGCTTGACTGTTCTCCCCTTATACGGTCAATTCACATTCATTAGTCCATTCAATTTTTCTAACCAACAATAAGGTTGACTCACCTACTGACCAGTTAAGAGAATATATGGTTATAGAATTCTGAGTCTACTGAAGTTGTGTGAGTTCTTAATTACTTAGATTTTATCTGTCTCCTTTAGAAGTCTGTGAACTCCCTGAATTTTTAAAAGAGGAATTTACCCATTTGTTTCATATAATAGGTGGCCAGTTGCTTTTTCTGATTAGGTATTGCCTGAGCTGAAGTAATTTGGCTTATGAGAAATATGTTTGCCTTAATACTTCAATAGAACAACATCTCTAACACTAAGTAGTGACATAAATTCCTTTCCAAGTTCTCTTTACACGAAAAACTAGGTGTGCATATGTGAGCCTCCTCTGGCAAAACTGTTTACTGTGTTAAGGATATCAGGAATTAGTTCTAGGGTCCTCAACTTGCTTCTCAGTAGCAGTGAGGAAGGGAGCCTGGCAGCATGTGGCTGGAAGCCTTCGGTCTTTCCGATTTCAAACGGTGTTCAGGGCAGCGGGTGGGCTGGGCTCCTCCAGCTTCAAGGACATTTACATGACCATGTATCACTGTAAGCTTAATTATTTGGCAACTATTGAATAAAATCATCTTTAGAAAATAAACTGTCTTTAGAGCTAATTTTTTGCATTTCCAAATTTTAAAAAATTATGGCTTAGATAGGAACATAAGTGTAATATCATTTTATTAAGCTGCCTATTTATTGACTCTTCCCAAGAGACTTCTTTCTTACTTTTCCTGTAATACATTATTACATTATGTTAATGGGACTTCATTATTTCTTATTTTCCACAGGCATTGCTCTGATAATTGGAAAAAGTCAGCAAATTTAACTATTGAAATGCATGACCTTTACATTTGGAAAACTAATTTGTTTTATATAAATGTAGGAGCTCTCATTATGTTATTTAAAACATATAAAGTTGATGATCAATTTAATTTTCTATTAAAGGAAATCATTTACTTAATTAAAATATGAATACCACATCTTTTTGTGTTGTTTTCTGTTACTCATTTTTTTGACCTCCCCTTTTCCAAATTTAGTGACAAGTTTTGATATTTACTTTTGCATTTGAAAATTTAAAGATTTTATATATAAGTAGTAATAAATGTCCAAGAAATTTGCCTGAAATGGGTCATAATGGATACAGGCTGGAGAAAGTGCATGGTTTATTCACTTTCTAGCCCAGGTTCCTCCTAGACTCCCTATTCGAGGAGAACAAATAACCTTGAACTTTAGGGAATTTTGTTTTGTCTTCTCCCCCTCTTCCTTTCCTTTTCCCTGTCTTATTGAAAATCAACTCAGTTTGTATATTTAGAAAGCAATAGTGTCCTGGGACTTGTTCCTCAGTATTTCCACATTTCCATTTCAGCCTCTCAAACCCTAGGTTATTGCCTTGTTTCCTTCTCAGCCTCGTCCTTTTTTTTGTTTGTTTGTTTGTTTTCTTTTTGATGAGAAGAAAAAAAGCATTTATATACAAAGGACAGCTGGTACCTAAATACACTACTTTGACCTCCTCAGCTGTGGGCAGGAGCCACTGAGCACTCTGAGAAGCCAATGTCACTTCCCATGTGCATGAGCTGAGGGCTCCAAGATTCCCAGGACCAATTCCAACAAGCCTCACATCTCCACTTACTTTGTCTTACCATTAAAAGACAAAGCCTTCCAGATTATCCATTATTTCGAAAACTCCCCCTTTATTCCTCAGGACATACCCTGGTCTAATGCACTCTTTTGCCTGCCTCCCCTTCCCCATCCAAACTGTCCCATTCTGCTCTTGGGAACCCAGGGTTAGCCACCTGTAAGCTGCTTAACATCCTTTACCCCTTGTTCAATTGTTCCCATCACATTCTTGTTCAGGTGACACCAGCTTTTCCTGACACCACTTTGTCTGCAGTCTCTCCAGAGGTAGCTGTGTTTCTCTCGTACTCTATGTGAAATTTAGTGCTGGAGACGAATAGTTAGCCCCTTATCCTTTCTCACTGCCTGTAAATCTTCATTTCCTTCTCTTTTCAAATGCCTAGGTTTTTTGTTTTGTTTTGTTTTTTTCTCTTAAGTCTTATGACTTCAGATCTTACCATTACCCTATCTCTCGGTGCTATCTACCCTCATCCCAGTTGCTTCCTCTCACTGGATGACTATAACCGTTGCTCTCTCCTTTCTTCCACTTCTCTTGTTGCTCTGATGGACTCTCTCAGCTGCTTGGCTTTCTTAGCTCTGGGAATCTCTTCCTCCTCTCCATCTTGCCTGTCTTCCTGACTCATGTATATATTTATATCCAAACCTAGTATCACTAGTAACTGTATGATGTTTAACATTGCATTTTCCTCCCTAACTTTGCATTCCAGCCAGCTAACTCCTAGCTGTCATACTCTTACTTTGATAATTCTAGTTCTTAAAGACTTCATTTCAACGGACTTTTCCACATTTTTGATACTTGTAACCTCTTAGTGTTCTTTCTCCCCTTTCTTCCCAACTTAGAGTCCATGTTTGGGCACTATAACCATTCTTTTGCTGACATCCTGAATTCTCTTGACTTTCTCTACCTCCATTGTATGCACTTGACCATACTTTGATCTTTTGTAAGCCCTGTTATATGTGTATCCTGGTCTCATACCAGAGCAACTGAATAGTGCTGGATAACAATCACACTATAATTCTCGCTAGCCTTGCTTCAGACTTATGACTCCAGATTTCAAAAGCAGTGACCACTGTCAGAAAACTCTTTCACTTTTCAAGTAAATTTACCTTAATTCCCACCTTTCATAATTTCTCTCCTCCCCTCCAGTCTCAAACACTGATTTTTCTTTCTTCATCCCAATCAATGACTTGGTCGTATATTTCCCGGAGAAAATAAACACAATCAACAAGATACACCTCATTTTTATGTCACCTGCTTATCTATAGCTAACGTAGTCTGCTTTTCCTTTTCTATTGCTCTTAGCTTGTGTTCTCGATCAGTTTGCTTCCTCAAATTCTGCTTAGGTTTGCCAGCTCCATTTCTTTGCCATGTCTCTAATGCTGGAGTGCCCAGAGTTAGTTTTTCAGCCCTTTAATCTTCCCTAGATACACTTTCCTCAGGACAGCCTGTCCTGCGCATCAGAATCATATTGGACTGCTTACCCATTTTCACTTGGCTGTCTTTCAGCCTCCTTTAACTGAATATGGTTAAGAGAGAACTCTTAGTTTTCTCAAAAAGGAAAAAAGTCCCCTTTTTTCAATCCTTTCATGTATCATGGAATGGTACTATCATCCACTTAGTGGTTGTTCAGGCCCAAAACTTGAAAATTATTCTTGAATCCTCTTTTTTCCTCACTGCCCATATCGAATCCACCCGCTATTATAGTTGCTTGTATTTCCAAATTACTATCTCCCAAATCTGACCACGTCTTGTAATTTTCAGTGCTATATACCTAGACCAAATTGTTACTATGTTTACCCAGTGGACTTAAAATTTCAGGAAATTATTGTAATTAATTTACTATGTTCACTGCCTGCCTCCCCACATTGGAATGTAAACTCTATAGGGTCAGGGACTTTGTCTTGCTCACTGTTGTGTACCTAGCACCTGTACTTGGCTTTTAGTAAGGGGTCAATAAATGTTTCCTCCTGACTATATTTCAGTCTATGGAATTTATATATTCAGAGTAATTATGGAACCATGTGGAATATATTAAAAGTTTATGTTCCTGAAATCTCAACAGATTGTTAATTCTCAATGCTTTAATTTTTAAAAAATCTAATCAATCATTCTGGTGCCTAACTCTTACCTATAAACTATGTATATGGCACAACTTTGAAGAGATTATATATATATCTATCTATATATCTACCCCACACATACATAAGCTTACTATTTTACATAAGCAGGGTCTTATTATAGATGCAGTTTTTTTCCATTTCCTATTTTTGTTTGCTTCTCCCTTTCCTACTTGTTCCTTACCCTCGATCATCACATCGTTCTCTTAATCCTAATGTAATAATCTGCCATTTTCTTTGGCATGTTATTATTATAATTATAAAAAACTATTATATATGTTATAATAATTCAAATATAAAATTAAAAGGAATTTTCATTGTTTAAAAAAATAGGGTCACACTATGCTTAGTTGTGTGCCTTTGACTATTCCAAAAGATACTTTTAGCAATTTGTCTCAATCCTTTATCTGCAAATTACAGGTACCTATTTTTGCCTTAAAAAATAAAAAAAAAACATAAGAACTCATTAAAACACTCCTGTGATGATTGTGTCATATAAATGAGAAGAGAGGGGTGTGAATTACATTACTTTTTTAAATTGGCCATGGTCAGTAGTTCAACTAAGAACAACCTACTATTTAGTGACACAATTAGTATTGTTTTACAGACCAATTTCAGGGAAAAGGAGGCTGAAGAGTTTTCGTATGTATACACGCACGGGGGCCTCTCCATTGTTGTAGTAGTAAGAGCACTGGTTTGGGAGTCAAAATGGCCCAGATTTTAACTCATATTTTGCAGCTGACATGCTGGCTATCTCTGGCAATTCATTTAATTTCTCTGAGGCAGACTGATTTCTGGATAGAAGTCTAGGGTTCAAGTTTATTACTAGGATTATGATCGTAACTTTTAAAGGTTTTAAATTATTAAGTTCTCTAACCTGTCAGATAGAAAAAATATTTGTGATACTATTGCCATAGATGATTGTTTTTGAAGATTAGGAGATAAAATATAAAAACATTCCTTAGATTGTAATGTGATTTACAGATGTTAGTTGTCATTATTTTTGTTTTCTCACACACATATCAGTGGAAGGAGTAACATGTCAGCTCTGCACTGTCCAGCATGGTAGCTAATTGCCACATGTGGCTGTTAGGCACCTGATATGGGGCCAGTCCAAATTATAATATTTTTTTGATATATAAAGATAAAAATTATTAAAATTAATTTGGCCTGCTTGGTTTTTTTTAATTTAAAATTATGTGTTAGAAACCACTCAGCTAAATGTATGACCATAGTGGGTATGTTTATACCTTGTGACTCTACTATCTATCCACCTTTAGCTGACACCAACTGGGGCTTTTGGGGCATACAGAATTCCCCATACACTAAGGGCTCATGCTCCTGTGAGGTTATAATCCAAATTTTGTTTCTAAATGAAAATACAGTGTTAAATGTATCAGTGTATCCTTTTTTCTTGCCTGTAATTATTTGTGTCATTGACTAACAGACACTATTGGGGTTATTTTCAGTTGCATAGAACAAAATCAAGTAGAAAAAACTAGATAAAAGTATATTTCTATCTCAATATAAAAACTAGCATCTAGTGAAGCTAGGATTTGATCAAAAGTCTGTACTCTTACTCACTGCATTGTGGATAGCAGCTATGATGCTTTCAATTGTGAGTAAGAAAAGTCCAACTCCATGCACCTCACTTAAACAAAAGAGGCTTAATTCCACAGTTAATCACAAGTCTGGGATCAGGGGAACTTTCAGGGTTGGTTAATTAAGTGGTTCAACAATATCTTTAAGGACCCAGGCCTTTTCATCTTTTATTTTCATTTTATTTTTTATTTTTTATTGTTCTTCTATTACAGTTAGCCCAATTTTCCCTCATTGTCCTCCCCTGTGCTCCCACCTTCCCCCCGCCTCCCACACTCAATCCCCACCCTGTTGTCAATGTCCATGAGTCATTCACAGATGTTCCTTGAGTAGACCCTTCCCCTTCTTTTTCCCATTATCCCCCTCCCCTGTTGCCTCTAGTTTCTGTCAGTCTGTTCCTTTGTTTCCATGCCTCTGGTTCTATTTTGCTCATATGTTTGTTTTGTTCATTAGGTTCCTGTTATAGGTGAGACCATATGGTATTTGTTGTCTTTTGCTGCCTGGCTTATTTCATTTAGCATAATATTCTCCAGTTCTATCCATGCTGTCATGAAGTATGCTCTCCTTGGAGAAGTGTCTGTTCTGGTCCTTTACCCATTTTTTAATTGGATTATTTGTTTTCCTGGTATGGAGTCCTGTGTGAGTTCTTTATATATGTTGGAGATCAAACTCTTGTCTGAGGTATCATTGCCAAATATGTTTTCCTGTACAGTTGGTTCTCTTTTTGTTTTGCTGATGTTTTCTTTAGCCATGCAGAACTTTTTTAATTCGATCCAGTCCAATTTGTTTATTTTTTCCTTTATATCCCTTGCCCTAGGGGACATATCACTGAAAATATTGCTGCATGGAATTCTGAAATTTTCCTGCCTATGTTTTCCTCTAGGACTTTTATGGTGTCAAGCTTATGTTTAAGTCTTTTATCCATTTTGAGTTTATTCTGGTGTATGGTGTAAGTTGGTGGTCTAGTTTCATTTTTTGGCATGTACCATTCCAGTTCTCCCAGCACCATTTGTTGAAAAGACTATTTTTATTCTATTTTATATTCCTGCCACCTTTGTCAAATATTAATAGACCATAGAGACATGAGTTTATTTTTAGGCTCTCTACTCTGCTCCATTGAGCTATATGTCTGTTCTTATGCAAAGATCAGACTGTTTTGATTACAGTGGCCTTGTAATATAGGTTCATATCAGGTATCATGATCCCTCTTACTTTGTTCTCAAAATTACTGAGGCTATTCATGGTCATTTATGGTTCCACATGAATTTTTGACATATTTGTTCTAAATCTGTGAAATGTGTCATTGGTATTTTAATAGGGATTATGCTGAAAACTATAGATTGCTTTGGGTAGTATAGACCTTTTAATGATGCTAATTCTTCTAATCCATGAACATGGTATATGCTTCCATTTATTGTATCTTCCTTAATTCCTTTCTTTAGTGTTCTTAATTTTACGAGTACAGGTCTTTTACCTCCTTGGTTAAGTTTATTGCTAGGTACTTTATTTTTCTTTTTGCTATACTAAATGGAATGTTTTCCTAGTTTCTGTTTCTGATATTTCATTGTTGGTGTACAAAAATGCCTTCAATTTCTGAATAGTGACTTTGTATCCCACCTATTTTCAAATTCATTTATTAGGTTGAATGGTTTTTTGGTGGAGCTTATAGGGTTTTCTATGTACACTATCATGTCATCTGTAAATAATGACAGTTTTACCTCCTCTTTTTTGATTCAGATACTTTTTAGTTCTTTTGCTTGTCAGATTGCTGTGGGTAGAACTTCTGATACTATGTTGAATAGAAGTGGTGAAAGTGGACATCCTTGTGTTGTTCCTGATCTTAGGGGAAAGCTTTAGTCTTCGCCCAATGACTATAATGTTGGCTGTAGGTTTTTCATATATGGCCTTTATTAAGTTGAGGTATGCTAGCCCTACTCCCACTTTGCTGGGCATTTTTATCATAAATGGGTATTGTACTTTATTAAATACTTTTTTGGCATCTATTGATATATGACCATGTGATTTTTGTCTTCTATTTTGTTTGTGTGGTGTATTATGTTTATTGATCTGTGAATATTGTACCATCCTTACATCCCTGGGTTGAATCCCATTTGATCATGGTGTATGATCGTTTTAATGAATTGCAGGATCCAGTTTGCCAATATTTTGTTGAGGATTTTGGAGTCTATGTTCATTAGTGTTATTGGTTGTCACTTTCTTTCTTTCTTGTGTCTTTATCTGGTTTTGGAATTAGGATAATACAGGTCTTGTAGAAAGAGTTTGGGAGTATTCCCTCTTCTTGAATTTTTTTTTTTTTTTTTTTTTTTGCAGTAGTTTGAGCAGGATAGGGGTTAGCTCTTCCCTAAATGTTTGGTAAAATTCTCCTGTGAAGCCCAGTCAGTCAAGGGCTTTCGTGTGCTGGGAGTTCTTTTATTACTGCTTCAGTTTCACTGACTGTTATTGGTCTATTCAGGCTTTGTGCTTCTTTTTGATTCAGTTTTGGAGGATCCATTTGTTTCTAGAAATTTGTCCCCTTCACCCAAGTTGTGAAATGTCTTTGCATATAGTTAGTTGTTCATAGTAATTTCCTACAATCCTTTTGTATTTCTGTGGCATCGGTTGTAATTTCTCCTCTTTCATTTCTGATTTTATTTATTTGGGTCCTCTTTCTTTTTTGCTTGATGAGTCTGGTTAAAAGCGTGTCAGTTTTGTTTATCTTTTCAAAGAACCAGCTCCTGGATATATTAATCCCTTGAATTGTTCTTTTAGTCTCATTTACTTCTGTTCTGATCTTGATTATTTCTTTTGTACTCGCTCTGGGCTTTGTTTGTTGTTACTCTAGATCTTGTAGATGGGTGGTTTGGTTTTCTATGTGATATTTTTCTGTCTTTTTAAGGTAGGCCTGTATTGCTGTGAACTTCCCACTCAGGACTGCCTTCATTGTGTCCCATAGGTTTTCGGCTGTTGTGTGTTCATTTTCATTTGTTTCTGGAAGATTTTTGATATCTTCCTTGATCTCCTTATCAATCCATTCGTTGTTAACATGTTATTCAGTCTCCATGCATTTGAATGTTTTTGAGTTTTTTTCTCTAGGTTAGTTTCCAGTTTCAGGTGATTGTGATCTGAGAAGATGCTTGATATGATTTCAATTTTCTTGAATTTGTTGAGGTTTGTTTTGTGTCCTATCCTGTGCTCTATCTGTCAGACTGTTCCATGTGCACTTGGAAAGAATGTATTTTTTGCTTCTTTGGGGTGAAAGGTTCTGTATATGTCTATTAAATACATTTAATCTAGAGTGTTTTTCAATTCCACAATATCCTTGTTGATTCTTTGCTTGGAAGATCTATCCATTTTTGAAAATGGAATGTTAAAATCCCCTACTAAGAGTGTGTTACTGTAGGTATCTTTCTTGAAGTCTTCCAGGATTTTCCTTCCATATTTGGGTGCTCCTATGTTGGGTACATATACAGGTTCTAGCATAAATAACACCCTTTGTAATTAAAAAAAACTTTATTACAAAATCATAAATCATGTGATTCTGTAACATAATATTGCACTCAAGCACATCATATATCATTTTAGGTGAAATGTTCAAATTAAAACTATAAATAATTACACCCTATCGACCACACTCAAGCAGGCCTTACTTTTGCTGGACTCTGTGTGTTTACAAAGGTTATAGCTTCTTGGTGGATTATTCTCTTACGTATTATGTAGTGCCCTTCTTTGTCCCTTTTTATGGCCTTTGTTTTGAAATGTACTATCTGATACAAGCATTGCTATCTCATCTTTTTTTTCAGGTCCATGTGCCTGAAATATTTTTTTCCATCCCTTCACTTTCAGTCTGTGTAGGCCTTTTGTTTTGAGGTGGGTCTCTTGTAGGCAGCATATGTTTGGGACATGTTTTCTAATCCATTCAGCTACCTTATGTCTTTTGATTGGGGTATTTAATCCATTTATATTTAAAGTTTATTATTGATAGGTATTACTCATTGCCATTTTTCCCTTTGTTCTACTGTTCCTCTCCATCTATCTCTTTTTCTTCATCTTCTTAAACCAGTCCCTTTAACATCTCTTGCAGCATTGGTTTGGTGGAGATATATTCTTTTCGCCTTCTTCTGTCTGGGAAACTCCTTATTTTGCCTTCCATTTTAAATGAAAGCCTTGCTGGGTAGAGTAGTTTTGGTTGCAGGTCTTTGCTTTTCTTATTTATTTATTTATTTATTTATAAATCATGTTTATTCTATTAGAGTTGTCTCAGTTTTTCCCCCTTTGCCCTCCTTCAACCATCCACCCTGACCCCCACTTCCATAGTCAGTTCCCACTCTGTTGTCCATGTCCATGGGTCATTCATACATGTTCTTTGTTTAGTCCCTTCCCCTTCTTTCCACCATTGTCCTCCTTCCCCATCCAATCTGGTCACTTTCAGTCTGTTCCATGTTTCCATGCCAGCGGTTTATTTTGTTCATCAGTTTATTTTGTTGAATAGATTCCACTCATAGGTGAGATCATATGGTATTTATCTTTCACTGACTGGTTTATTTCACTTAGCATAATATTCTCCAGTGCCATCTATATTGTCGCAAAAGGTAGGAGTTCCTTCTTTTTCTTCTTTTAATGCAGATTGGTTTTATTTATTTATTTATTTATTTATTTATTTATTTAAATGTCAAGATCCATTATAAAATATTAAAAAACGTAAATCCATTATAAAGTCTCAGCAATTAAAGCAACATGCCACCAGCACAGAAATAATCGAGTAGATCAATGAAATAAAATGAGAATTCTAGAAACAAACATTTATATCTGTCTAACAATGTAATACATGAATAAATTGATATTTCAGATCAATGGGGAAAATAAAGCTTATTCAACATATAAGGTGCATGAACCACTATTACTTGAAATAAGACCAATATAGAGCCCTATTTCACACATTATACAAGAAATATTCAGGTGAGTTAAAAATCAATATGTAAAATCTAAGGAGTTTTAGGGGAAAATACAAATGAATATTTTTCTTATCCCGAAGTAAAATATTCAAGCCCAGAAGCTATAACATAAAATATTGACATTATGACTCTATTAAATATTTAAGACTATACAGTAATATACATATAAAAAAATTAAAGGACAAGTAATAAAATAGGAAAGTATTTGAAACACATCTAAAAAAAGGGTTAATAGTGCTTTTTTTAGGGAAAAAAATTCTACAAACCTTTCTGGGGATTCCTCCTTTCTTTTTGATTGGGTGTTATTTCTTTGTCTCCCTATTTTAGGTGACCATTCTTGTTTGTTTCTGTTTCTTTGATTGATCTACTTTGACTCCCTGTTTTTGTGGTGTGACAATCTGTGATGAGAGACCTGTGGGATTCAGTGGTGTAGTCTGCTTGATCTCCCAAACTTGATGCTCTTGGGATGCCCTTATGCCATTTATATGGGCACTCTTATTGTAAGTGGGTTTTGGTTGTCATTGGGTTATTCTTTGGTGGTTCCCTCCCTCCAGCTGACTTACTAAGAGTCACTTCTTGTATGCTGTTGTACAGGTGCACTGTCTTCTCTTTCTGGATCCATCTCTAGTGATGTCATATGGTGTCTCAGTGGTCCTAAGCAGCCTATTTTATATTACCAGTGATCCAGTCTTTGGTTGTCTCTTTCAGTTGTTAATCTGAATCTAATTCAATTTGTAATCAGGCTTAAGCACCACTGGGTGGGACAGAGTAATTCCTGTGGACAGGGCTATTGCTTTCCCTGAGGCTGATGCCACTTGTCAGGGACAGCTCTGCCTGAACAAGATGGATCCTGCAGTATGGGGAATGATGCAGTATGGGGAATGACTCAGCACAGAGATCCCGGTGGCTGCTCCTTCAGTTCTGTCCCCAAAGCCACCATCCTCACACTCTCCTTAAGCATCTCTAGTTCATTCTGCTCCATACCCCCCACCCCCTTTTGCAGGAGCCCAGGGTAAGTGGCTGCAAATGAAATTGTGTGTGTGGTTCCTTTAAGAGGCTCTGTGTTTCCTGCTGTCTCTACCTGGAAGACAGAAACTCTGCCACTTTTCATAGCTGGATATTATCTGGTTTCCTTTCAGGCTCTGGTGCTGTAGGCTGGGGAGCACAGCTTGCAGTTTCAACACCACACTTCTCAGGGGGAAACCCCCGGCTGCTGCAATTTCCCTCTGTCACTTCAGCTGCTGCCTGTGGGGGCCCAGACAGCCCACTCATGTCTCCTCTGTACTCCATACCAGTCACGTTGTGGTGAAGTGATTTCTTCTGTCTGTCCATGCTTAAAAGGCTTCTCTCCAGCTATTGTTCAGTTGGTTATTCCAGATGATTTCTCTACAATTGCGTTCTAATTCCAGACTGGTTTGGGAGGAGGTTAGTGCAGCTTCCACTTACTCTTCCACCATCTTGGATTCCTACTACTTTTCCACTTTTTGGTCACTTGTGATTTCATGACAGATCAAAAACAGCCAGAGAAATAAAACAGTTCTATCCTCTCTTGCATTCCATGTTATTATCAGAGAAAACTTTTCTAAACAATTATTCAGTGGACTTACCTATAGGTCTTATCAGCAGATTTGAGTCACGTGCCCAGACCTAAACCAATCACTATCAGGAGAAATGAGACACCATGTTTGGTTGACACTATTTACAATTAATTCACTAGTTAAGAGTTAAACTTCTGACATGAGAGAATGAAGCTGTCACAGGTGGGCACAGGTAAACAGGTTCTTGGTGATCGTGGACAAAAAATTGAACCAAACACACAGAGTTTATAGCAGAAAGTGAGAAAAAGCAGACTTATTAAGCCACACAGAACATGGGAGCAGGTCAGCTCTGAGCAGAGCAGAGCAGTGAAGAGAAGAGCAGAGCCTAACAGCAGCAGCAGCCCTGAACTCAGGTGCTAGAGAGCTTTTATTCCTTAGAGTGGGTTTTCTCATAATTTCCTTGATTGGCTACTGGGAAGGGGGTCCCACAATGCTAATTTATTATAATGCTATTATAATGAAGCAGGGGTCAGGTAGTATCTTCTGCACAGGTGCAGTCCTGATTAACTAAGATTCAATGCTTTTCCAGATGCAGAAACTACCAGTCTTAGAACAGGGTCTCTGCCCTTTATCCATGTTCTTCATCTTAGCCCTGGGGCACCTCTGGAGTTTCCTGCTTCCTGACTATCTCCTGCCTCAGAGCCACAAAGAAGTCTTACTTCCTATCAAGGAAGAAGGGTCCTGCCCATTGGGCATATAATCAACAGTTTATCTCTCAATTTGTTACCATGCTCAATTATGTTATTGTTTAATAATTACACTAAACCTGTGGGTATTTTCATGTTAATTACAATGAGTAGACATTTCATCATCTCATGCAAAATTAGTCTTCAATGGCTACATATGTAGTTTGATTGAGTTTCCTTTTTCCTCCAAAGTAGCCTCAGTGTTCTTAAAGAAATTGAATATATGCTCTACTACCATAATGTTCATTTAGACAAGTATAATCAAATGCTGAATATATGCAAAGTAGTCCATGAATTGTGGTAAGATACAGAATAAATAAGGTGATTTCTGTCTTTCAGGATCTTACATTATAATAAACTTAAAGATAACTATCATAATGTAAACCAATTACCTAATTATGTTGTCTAAAGAATGAGTTAAAAAAGCACTTAGAGCTCTTGGTCAATAATTATCCAATGGAACAACTTAACACCAATTATATTAAAATAAAACAAATTTCTAGTAGTGTCAATACAGAATTATTTAATAAAAATGCCCTACTAATTGGCAATTTTTCAGGAAGAAAACAGAGTTAGAGTCTTTTCACACATCGCATATTAGATAAATTTCAGATGATCAAAGTTTAAAAAATTTTGAAGAAAACAGAAAATAGGGCAGAGAACAAGACAGAAAAGAAAATTTATCATATGAAAATAAAAATAAATTAATATGATAAAAGTACCATAAATGAAGTCAAACATAAATGATAGAAATCATAGATCAAAGGTTTTTTCCTCTAAAAAGATTCCTACAAATTGTTTCATGTATAAGTGCTCTTCTGTACTATACAATTAGCAAGCACAGGTGCCTGAAAAGTTTTCTAGTCCTTGTTTAACTAGCTCAACTTGGGGAGTGGGTGAATGTCTACCTCTGTACATAAAGAGTAGGTTGGCCTACTATCTAAAAAAAAAATACCAATTTTTTTTACCTCATAACCAAGAGTTTACCTCATTATCTCTGCTATCTAAGGCATATGTTTTGAACCTCAAATAACATCATAGCCTAGATACAATATAAATGAAGGTAGAGAAAAGTTATGCAGATTATAAAGCTTCTTTACATAAAGTTCTCTTAAGACATCTGATATGTGAGAAAGTTTCTTCCATCCTATTGTCAACTGATCAAGGAACAGTATTTTTAGGCCACAGAATCTTGTCCTAGAATCTTTTTGTTTTTCTGTCTTTTTGGGAGGGTTTATAATTGAAACCTGCATGTGAGCCACTTTTTCTTGCTGCTTATAAAGCTATAATTGCTTAAATGAGAATGTTTTACCATGTTAGCCAGATTCTCTAGTATAGTAAGGAGATAAATTAATTTGTATTTAATTTATTTCCAGGAATAAGGTATATTTTTGCTGAAAAATTTGATCTTCTTTTTAAAAATTACTCTTCCTGGGAAACAAAATAAAATACAGTGTCCTAATCTAGCAATTAATTTCTTTCATAAATCTTGTATGAGCTAATTCCATTTTCTTTTTAGATGGTCATCTTTCTGCTTTGAATTTTTAAAAACTAGAATTCTCAAGTTTTATACTATTTTTAATTTATAAAGTCAAGCAAGTCATTTCAGAAGAACAAAGTACAAACCTCTCATCTTATTGTGAAACTAAGGCTCAGAAATGATAATTGGCAGGTCTAATCTTGTGCTAATTTACCATTGAATCTGGCTAGGGACCAGTCCCTTCACTGCAATATGGATGGAACTCATCCCTTGTTACTTTCTAACTTTTTGGCCCAATTTTCATGAATATTATTATTCCACCAGAGTCAAGCAATTGCAGTTTCTAAGATTTGATAGCTAATCTCAATTTCCCAATGGATCTTTGGAATTAATTAATTTTAAAAGCAGTTTCTTATAGAGGTTCAGTGCCTTTTGAAAGGTATGTATTAAGAGCAACTAGAAATACAAGGTTTGTCTAGAAAATGTCTAGTCATTGTTAATATAATGAGAGTGGGTTTGCACAACATCAGTGTAACCTGGCAACCAAGGAGAGTGGACTGGAATGAACATCATGGACAATGATGACTTCACTGTACTAATCATTGAGGGTGGTAGATGCCAGTGATTGAGCATGTGTACTGTGTGGCTGTAGCATTTAAAAAGACTGAGTAAGTAGAGCACTGAGCCTGCATCAAATTTAACGTTATGCTGGAACATTCTTTGGCAAAACTATTTGGATGATGCAGAAGGCCACAGCTATGGGCAACTGGTGATTTGCATCTTCATCACAACAATGCACCCCTTCATGCATCAGGTCTCCTGCAGAGGTTTTTTTGCAAAACATCAAATCAGCCCCCTACAGCCCAGATTTGGCACCCTGCAACTTCTGGCCTTTCCCAAAACTAAAATCACCTTTGAAATGGAAGAGATTTCAGATTGTTGATGAGATTCAGGAAAATACAACAGGGCAGCCGATGACAATTGGATGAACTGTGTGAAATCCCAAAGTGTTTACTTTGAAGGGGGCTGAGGCATCATTGTGGTACGTACAATGTTTCTTGTATCTTGTATTTTCTTCAATAAATGTCTCTATTTTTCATATTATGTGGCTGAATACCTTCTGGACAGACCTCATATATTCAGATTTCTAATTCTATATAGTAATGGTCTGGCTCCATATTAGTGTGACTCTGACTTTGAAAAACCCAAGTGTAATATATATATATAAATTAAAATATGTGGAACATCACACAATATTTTTCCCAAAGTAACTCATAAATTTTGTAAATGTTCGTACTCAGCGAAAACACCACTTTATATGTAACCAGAGGAACCCATTTCAGCTGTTTTCTTTGTCACCTTTTCAACTTTATCTCCTGTTTGACTACCAGCCTAAGACCTTGAATCTGGCAGGTGTTCTCCAGATTTTCATACTTGATTCAAAACAACCAGTGCCTATGATTTTTTCTTAAAGGTATGACATACCCTATATCTATCCCCTGATATCTGGGTTACTAGTTTCCCAAAGGCTGTTTGCAGCTATATATAGCAATTATGTATTTGCCACAAAAAAAAGTGTTTCCATTCTGAGGGTTGCGTAAAAGGAAGCCCTGCCTATTCGTAGCTTCTGCACTGGCTGAATGAACAATGTGGACATGTACACGGTTGCCTTTCCCTGAAGAAACTAAAAAAGACTTTACAACTGAAGCACGTTGCCAGTAATTCTAAAATAAACATTCTTGGAAAAATGGAGGCCAGATTGTTGGGGGTATCTTTGCTTTCACGTTGATCCCCTTGAAGTTACTGGGAATTAAGTACAGAGGAACTGGGTGAGGGTGGGCTGTGGTGAGACACAGCCAGATTTGCAGTGAACCGTCATAACCACCACAAACAAATGTTTCCTAGAGCTTTCGACAGTCTGGATGGCACCAAGCTGGTTGCTATGGATTTGTGGTGTTTAGTTTCATCCTGTTGCGCAGGATCATAGGTCACAGCAGGTCACAGGTTTGTGGCAGAGGAGCAGCTGCCTCCCTACTCCCAACCCCAGCGCAAGTGGCAGCTTTTAAGTTGTGAGACAAGTAAGACGGGTGCTCATAAAATCTTGCCTTTTTTTTTGCTCACTGTTCCAAAAGGTAGAAGCTGTTTGTGCTTCTGCTCACTATTTTAAAATTTAGGTCATTTAGGTAAGAGGATGTTAGTAGATCTGAGGAAAACTTGACCACTACAAATTTTTAGGATAAAGATTAGAAGGCAAAACTTCAGAATTAGGCAAATAACAGGAGTAAGAGAGTCTCAGAGGTGAGCAATGCTTAGGCAGGTTAGGTAGGTCCAGGCAACAACTATCCAAATATGGCAGTGTGACCCTCATCCTTAGGCACAGTTTCTCTGATACTAAAATTCCAATCCTTGCCAAAAGGGAGACCAGTATAATAGCCAGGAGGTAGAGGTATATGAAAGGTGGAGATCAAAGTGAAAGCCAAGAAGCTCTAAGGAGGCTAGAGTCAGCCAACGTATTGGAGACAAATGGAACTTTAATAATGCTGTGAGTCATTATCCCTGCAAAATCTTTTTTGGTCTCTCAGCCATGTCATGCATGAACCCAAATCTACATTTCTAGGACTGGAACTCAACCTGTTACTGCAGTGCTATACATGGCTCCTCACTGCACCATGAAAGATCATTTTTGTGATGTGGAGATAGGTTCTCTATAAACTATATTACATGATCTCTCTGTCATTCAATATGGAAAATATTAAATTAAAAAGTAGAAAAAAGAATAATATAACAAGCTGATCACCCAGTTGTTATTATTTTTTATTGTTGTTCAATTATAGTTGTCCCACATTTCTCCCCATTGCTCTCTCCTGCCCTGTCCATTCCCCCAGCTCCCACAGTCAATCCTCACTCCATTGTCCGTGCCCATGAGTCCTCTATTCATGTTCCTGGGCTTGACCTAACAATTTCCAACATATGCCCAATTTTTTTCAGCTAAAATCTTTATATTCCCCCTTTCTCCCATCAATGGATTATGTTGAAGCAAACCTCAGATAACCTACTACTTTATCTGTTAAAATTAATATTCATTGTCATAAAAGGACTATTTTTAACATAATTACACCTCCCCAAATAAACAATCATTTCTTAACATCATTAAATATCCATCAGTACCCACATTTCCCTGATTGTATCATAAATATCTTTTACATTTGATATTATTTGAATTAGGCTCCAAACAAGTCCACAGTGCTCGATACATCTCTTCACATGTTTACAGAGCACAATATGACTCTTTAATAACAGTTCTTTTGTCCTGTTTATTTTTTCCTTTGCCATTTACTTGTTGTGTTTGTTGAATTTCCTATGTCCTGGTTGTAGCTGATTGCATTCCAAAGGTTGTCACTTACCACATTCCTCTCACCCCTGGACTTTCAGTGAAAGAGCATTTAGGTCTAGAGGCTTGATCAGATTCATGTTTGCTTTTGTGGCAAAAACCCATCATTATTGGTATTATGTATTTCTCATTGAATAAGGCTCATGATATCTAATTATCTCTTTCTGTGATAATTGATCAGTAAATCCAGATGTTGTCAGCTGATCCATCCATTATAACTTACCCAATTGCCCTTAATCTAATGGTTTTAGCAGCCATTGATGATTATTGCCTAGATTCATCATTTCATTACAGTTGCAAAAAGGTTGCACTCTAATCCTATCATTTCGTCTAAAGGTAATAGCTAGAATTTATCCATAAAGAACATTCTTTTGCTGAGGTGGAGGCAGTTGAGGAGGCAGCGATAGCTTCTCCCTTCACTGAGCTGCTGGTGCTCCTGGCCGCCCCCCTGGCCACAACCTCAGGCTACTTCATCAGCATCAGTGGGCATGCTGAGGAGTGCTCCTTCGAGTGGGTCACATCAGGCACCAGGATGGGCCTCATCTTCAAGGTTGCCAAGGGAGGCTTCCTGAACATTGATGTGGAGATTACAGGTTCTAATAATAAAAGAATTTATAAAGGAGACTGTGAGTATGGTGGGAATACACATTTGCTGGTCACATGGATGGAACATGTAAGTTTTATTTTATCAGTAGGATGTCCACTATGACTCTAAATAGCAAGGTTCACCACTGATATCGGGGAGGCCCCAAGAGGTTAAGACATGGAAATAGAACAAGCTAGAAGGAATGATACTGAGCTAGCAGTGGTGATGACAGCTGTGAAGGGTGAACAGGAAGACATGGAAGTTCAGAGAGAATACACAGAGCCATCAACAACAACGCAAACAGCAGAGTGGTCTTTTGGGCCTTTTCTGAAGCTCCTGTTCTAGTTAGTGTCCATGACACTGAAACAGATCTACTACCTGAAGATTTTTCAAGGTCTGGAGGGTTGTTTAAAAAGCCTTTTCCTGATGATCCAAAACTTATAATTCACTGTTTATCAAACATCTTGGTCATAATAATATCATTAGATTGTAAGTTTTTATTTTTTGAATTGGATATTCACAGCTTATGTTTCTTTGATTAACAGATATTGGGAAAAACACCTTTTTAGGCAAATGATAGTGGAAATATGACATATGATCGGTACAATTCCTTATTTGAATTCTGCCTCCATTGTACAGGTTCTTCCAGAGCTTGAACACTGTAAATGAAATGGACGCATGTAGTCCTTATTATATCTTCTTTTGTTTTCATAATAAAGTGCAGTTTGTTCAGGATTGTGCTTTACTAAATTAACTACACTCTTTTGACTCCTTATCTTGCAGTTCAAGCCCTTAAAGATTCATTTTATTTAGTTCTTATGAGAAACAGTGGTCAGAATCTTGATATTTTCTACCCACTTAATGGCAGAGCTCTGTGACTTTGCAGTATGCTACCAGGTTGGTTCTTTTATGCTTTGTACATCTTGTTTTTGCTTTAAAGATAAGACAACCCAACATTCCTCCCCCAACCTAAATTTTAACTTTGACCTATAGGACTTCACCTTTACTAAATTGATGACATAAGCAGCTAATAACTATTTTTTGATTTCTGCCTAACCTTGTAAAAGGTCTCTGTTAAAGCCAATTCTCTGGGTATTTCAGAGTAATGGTAGCTCTTTTTCTTTCTATGCTGGCACCCACTTGCTCCAGTCTTGGCACGTAGTGGGTGTGCATTCAGGTAGGGAAAAATCTGGGTTCCTGATGGCACAGGGTTAAAGCCCCTTGAATTTCACTGCAGTGATATACATCCACTATTTTATATTTGATCAGTGTCATTTGGCCATTCGTTAATTAGGGTACTGACAGCACTCTCAGTACTAGAGTTTTGGGTTTAGTTTGTCATGGGTCTTTTTTGGCACATGTGAATTTTGTTTGGTATAAAATGAAATGACTTTCTCTTGGTCTCTGATGATGGGTTTAAAACTGAAGGAGCATCCAGTTTTGGTGTGAGGATGATCCAGGATTATGTTGTGACTGATGTAGATTTGTTATTTGTATATATTTTTTAATCTTTGGAAAGGGAAAACCATAAGTAACGAGTGTTATATAATAATTTGAATTAAAAAAAGAAAAAAGGAACATTCTTTTAAGATTATTTTGATAACCTTGTAAACAGTGTATACAGCAAAGACAACTATTTAATTTTTCTTTTCTATCTTTTCAGTTTAATTATCTCATTATCATTTTGAGGCAATTATTAAGTCTGTATCCTGCCTAATATATCACAAGAAGTTACACACAAACCAGAGAAATGACATCATACAAGAGAAAATCAGAGATCTAGGCCCATGAGAACTAACAACCATCATCGTTCTACTGCGTGGTGTATTGAAGTTGGTTTATGTGTGATGTCTCTGATATATGCAAGTCATCTGTAAGCTAACAAAATATCTTTAATTATAAAGTTTATATTTCTACAGTGAACTTAAATTCTCTTATTCCCATCATTTCTGGCATTATCAGGACCTCTGTCTAATGTCTTTATTCATACAGGCATTCTTAGTTTTGATAAATATATTTGTAATCCCACTTCCTTTTTTTATTTGTCAGTTTCTGTTGTCATCATGGAAAAAATTCATTAAATTATCCGGTTCCATTTCATATAATAAACTTTCTATTTTTTGTCCTTTATTTTGCCCTCCAATGTAACCAATACAGCAAAACTGCTCTCACTGAGCTATCAAGCGCTTATTCCTGGCCGAATAAATGATGTGTTTACCTACTAATTTTTTTTTCACTTTGATTTTGCTTCTTAATAATTATGAGAACTTGGGCAACTCATCTTACCCCTTTAGCATTAGTTCATCATTAATAATATTGAGATCAATAAGCTCAACTCCTGGGTTGTTCTGAAGATTAAAAATGTACTTTATGAGAAATCATTAATTATAAAACCATTCTTACATTTATTAACTCTGATGAGTACTTACTGAGCACTTTTGTAGTAGTTGCTGTGCTATATTTTAAGGATATGGCAGCTAAAACAGATATGGGACTTGATCTCAAAGAGCTTCATTCCAATGGTGAATACCAACATTAAAATATAGTTGCACTCAATTCATAGGTGTTCTGTAGGTGATTGTTAAAGTCGACTATTTTGTCTGTTCTATTGTTGATTTATTTCTTATTCTTTCCACTTATTAGAAGTTGATGTTTAGTTCTGGCACACTGTTATTTTCACCACCCATGAGGTACGTCTAGAAAAAGTCCAGCCATTGTTAATGTAATGAGAATGTCTTGCCCAATATTGATGTAACCTGGCAGCCAAGGAGCGTGGACTAGAATGTGCATGCATGAAAAATGATGACTTCACTGCATTAGTCAATGAGGGCTGTAGATGCCATTGAGTGACCATGCATACTCTGTGGCTGTCACATTCAAAATGACTGAGCAAGTTAGAGCAACGAATCTGCATCAAATTTTGCATTATGCTGGAAAATTCATCCATGGAAACTATTCGGATGATTCAGAAGGCTGCAACTATGGGCAACTAGGGATTGACAACTTCATCACAACAATGCACCTGCTCATGCATATGTCTCCTGCAGAGGTTTTTTGGCAAAACATCAAATCACCCAGGTGACTCAGCCCCCAACAGCCAGATTTGGCACTCTGTGACTTCTGGCTTTCCTCAAAACTAAAATCACCTTTGAAAGGGAAGAGATTTCAGACTGTTGATGAAATTCAAAAAACTAGGATGGGGCAGCTGATGACAATTGGGAAAACTGTGAGATCCCAAGGTACATACTTTGAAGGGAACTGAGGCATTATTGTCATATGTACAATGTTTCTTGTATCTTGTATCTTCTTCAATAAATGTCTCTATTTTTCATATTACATGGCTGGATACCTTCTGGACAGACATTGTATGGGTCATCTTAATTTTCTTTACTGGGTTCCAGAGAATGATATAATAGTGAGTCTTACTATAGAACATCCTAAGTATTAAATGTCACAAAATCATACTGGAAAGTGTAGACTTTTCATTTTATTCATTCACTCATCTATTTAGCAAATATTCAATGAGAGTAGAATATATAGGGTGATTTCAGAAAAGATAGGGATACTCAGATTAATTTCTTTTATAAGGCAACAGAGTTAATCAGAATTAGTAATGTCTCTTCTATGTTTGACTAGCCATTATTGACTAAATTGGATCAAATATTTGAGATGAAAGATTTGGATTAATGTGTCTAATTAAGTACACTAATAAGTCACTAATAATGAGAAAGATTGATCATATTTTAAAAAGTAATTTTCTTTAATATATACGTAAGACTAAAGCAGTTCCATTTTTAACTTTTTGAAGTAACTCCATACTACTTTCCACAGTGGCTGCACTAGTCTGTATAACCACCAACAGTGAACAGTGTTCCTCTTTCTCTACATCCTCGCCAATACTTGTTGCTTATTAATTTATTGATGATAGTGATTCTGACAGTTGTGAGGGTTATCTCATTTTGGTGTTAATTTACATTTCTCTGATGATTAGTGATGCTGAGCATCTTTTCATATGTCTATTGATCATATGTATATTCTCTCTGGAGAAGTGTCACTTCTGGAAATTTAACTGAAGAAGCCCAAAACACTAACTTGAAAGAATATACGCACTGCTATGTTAACTGCAGTTATATACAATGGCCAAGATTTGGAAGAAGCCCAACTACCCATCAGTACATGAGTGGATAAAACAGCTATGGTACACTTACCCAATGGAATACTACTCAGCTGTAAAAAAGAAGAAATTAAAAAAATATTTTATTGCTTATGCTATTACAGTTGTACCAATATTCCCCCTTACCCCTCCACCCAGCCTGCCTCCCACTCCCATAGTAAATCACCACAGCATTGACCATGTCCATAGAACATTCATATATGCTATTTAACTAATTCCTTGACTTTAAAAAGAATTTGGGCAAAATGGATAGACCTGAAGAACACTATGCTGAGTGAAGTATGTTAGTCAGAGAAAGAAAAGTACCATATGCTTTCTCTCATATGTGGAATTTAGTGAACAAACTGAACTAATAAGAAAAATAGAGAGGAAATCAAGATGGCAGAGGAGTAAATGGAAGTCACACTGATCTCTTCCCAGGACCAATGTGGAATTACAACTAAATTGTGGAGAAATCACCTGGAGCAAACAACTGAACAATAGTGAGAGACTGGCCTTATAACCTCGGACAGAGAGAAGAATCAGCTTTAGCACAACCTAACTGGTAAGGAGTGTAGTAGAGACTCAAGAAGGTGGGCAGGGCACCCACAGGTGGCAGCACCAGAAGGATATTGAAACGGCCAGGAAGATTCCCCTGAAAAGAGTGCGGTCTAAACTGTAAGCGGGAATCTCCAGCCTACAGCACCAGGGCCCAAAAAAGTACACAGATAACAACCAGCTTTGAAAAGTAGCAGGGTTGCTCTCTGCCAGAGACAGGAGGCCGGAGATACAAAGAGCCATTTAAAGGGCCAAAGCATAAATTTTTATTTGTAGCCACTTACCCTGGTCTCCAGCAAAGGCGGGGGCAGAGTGGGCTAGAGATGTCAGAGGAGAGACTGGGAAAGGACAATTTGGGAAGAGAACTGAGATGGTAGCCAGCGGGACCACGGTGCTGACTCATCCCCCATATGGCAGCAGCCATCTTGGTCAGGCAGACCACTCCTCTGAGTGGCAAAAGCATGGGAGTATACAGTACCCCACGCCAAGGAGGGACTCTGCCCTGGCCTGGTGGTGCTAAAACCTGACAGCTGAGTTACAGAGTGGCAGCCAGAGATAGTAGATCCCTGGCTAAAAGGGGCACAGAGTGGTCTAGAGGCACTTGAGGAGAGTCTGGAGACAGAGGCTTTGGGGAGAGAATGGAGAGAGTAGCCAGTAGGATCCTGGTACTGACTTCTCCCCCATATAGCAGCAGCCATCTGGCTCAGACACTACTCCCCTGAGCAGCAGCAGTGTGAGAGGACACAATAACCCCACCCCCAGGAGGGACTCTGCCCTGCCCTGTCGTGTCTAAGCCTGACTGCTGAGTGCAGAGTGACTGGATTAACAACTGAAGGAGACAGCCACAGACAGTAGATTCCTGCAAGTCTCGAACAGACTGTCTAAGGTCAGATGGGGTCAAAATCTGACATCATCAGAGACAGATCCAGAAAGAAAAAACAGTGGTCTTGTACAATAGAAGTTCATACCACAAAGCCAGGAAGTCAAGACAAATCAATTTAAGAAGCATAAGCAAAAAAGAAGAGTTTCACAAATGATGGGAAGACAAAGAAACACTCCCCAATTGAGGGAGAGGAGGAATCCCTACAAAGAGAACTACATGAAACAGAGGCAAGTAAACTCTCAGATATCTAGTTCAAAACAATGGTTCTAAGGAAGCTCAATGAGCTCAGTGAGCTCAGAGAGAATGCCAAAAAACTACAGGGAAGCTATGAGGAACTTACTGCAAATTATATCAGCATGGAAAAGGACATAGAAACTGTCAATAAGAGACAAAAGGAAATGAAGAATACAATTTCTGAATTGGAGAACGCAGTAGAAGGAATCCAGAGCAGGCTAGATGACGCTGAGGACCGAATCAGCGAGCTGGGGGATAAGGTAGGAAAAAAGCTCCCAGGAAGAGCAAGAAAATGAAAAAAGACTCAAAAAGAACGAAGAGGCATTGAGGGAAATGCAGGACAACCTGAAACGTAATAATATCTGTATAATAGGGATACCAGAAGGAGGTGAGGATGAGGAAGGAATAGAGAACCTGTCTGGAAAAGTAATGAGGAGAAACTTCCCTGATTGGAGGAGAGAAAAAGTCTCACAAGTCCAGAAAGCACAGAAGGTCCCAGTCAAGGGGAACCCAATGAGGCCCACTCCAAGACACATCATCATTAAAATGGCAAATATCAAAGACAAACAGAGAATCTTAAAGCAACCAAGGGAGGGACAGGTAGTAACATGTAAGGGAGCCCCAGTATGGCTAGCAGCTGACTTCTCAGAAGAAACACTACAAGCCAGAAGGGAATGGCAAGAAATATTCCAAGTCATGAAAAGCAAAGGCCTGCAACCAAGACTGCTCTACCCAGCAAGGCTCTCAGTTAAAATGGAAGGTGAAATAAGTTTCCCAGACAAAAGAAGGGTAAAAGAATACATTTCCACCAAACCAGCATTGCAAGATATATTAAAGGGACTGCTTTAAGAAAGTGAAGAAAAAGAGTCTATGAATACCCAGATCCTTTCACAGTCACCAATACTTGATATTACCAATATTTTTAATATTTATTAATCTGATTATGACAATGATGTGTTATTTTAATTGTTATTTTATTATTTGTTGAAACGAAATCCGTTTTTGTATATTTCTTGCGTATTTCTAGTGTTTCTAAGAAGCTTTAAATGACGTTTTGGTATTCTTTATCCCTTTTTTTATTAAATGTTTGTAGAATTTTTTCCGTGAAAAAAACAACTATTAACCCTTTTTTAGATATGTTTCAAAAACTTTCCTATCTTATTACTTGTCCTTAAACTTTTTTTACATGTATATTACTATATAGTCTTAATTGTTTAATATAGACATATTGTCAATATTTTACTTTATAGCCTCTGGGTTTGAATATTTTACTTCAGGTTAAGAAAAATATTATTTTGTATTTTCTCCTAAATCTCCTTAGATTTTACATATTGATTTTTAACTCACCTGAATATTTCTTGTATAATGTGTGAAAAAGGGCTCTATATTGGTCTTATTTCAAGTAATAGTGGTTCATGCACCTTATTTGTTGCATAAGCCTATTTTCCCCATTGATTTGAGATATTAATTTAATCATATATTGCATTGTTAGATATAAACGTTTGTTTCTAGAATTCTCATTTTATTTCATTCATCTACTTGATTATTTCTGTGCTGGTGTCATGTTGTTTTAATATTAATATCATGTTCCTGATATTCACACAGCAACTTGCTTGGTGAAAAAATCTCAGTTCATTGACTTTCAGAAGTAGAGGTAAAGCATCCATTAAATGTTTTGTTGAATGCCTAATGAATAAATATACATCTCTCAATGTTATAAAATATCATGACTGAGCAAGTCATATAAGGCATATGGAAAAAATATGAAGAACTAAATTGGCTTTCCAGCAACTATTGCTTTGCCATCCAAGAATTGGTGTTTGACTTTTATTTACTATGGAAAATTCCTAACATGAACTTAAAAGAATTTATATGAATTTTCAACTTTATTTTCATTGTTACTGAATAATTTCTTTGGATGTGCACTTTCATGAGACTGGATACATGTGAAAGCTACTTATAATTTCTGCCTGTCTGAATCAGGATTTTAAGAGTCTTTGCAAACATATAAAGATGGGTTTAAATCTCAGTTTTCCTTTACCTTGTCTTAGGTGGTTGCCTTGGGCAACTTACATATCTGATTTTAATTGTTTCATCCATAATACAGAATGAGGATATTTCTAGGTTACATATTTGTAGTGAGTTTTAAATGCGGTACAATATGTAAAACAATGAATACATTTTCTGGTATATGGTAAATACTCAGTAAATGGCAATTTTTCTATTACTATTAATAGCAATGAAGATACTAATAACAATAGGAAAAATAATAAAAAATAATAATAAACTATTACCAGGAAAAGCATATTTTCTCAGGCACACTATAGATGTGAAATAGAAATGATGTTTAAACATTTTTTCCTTTAGAAGTCATCATCTCTAGAGAAAACATAGAATGAAGTCGCAGTATGCTTCCTGTAATGCCCAGAGCAAGCTTTTGTTCTCACCTAAATGTTTTGACATTGCGTAGTTGGATAGTAAACAAATTATGTCACATGCTTGGTGTGCATCTCTTAATAACTTTGAAAAGCCACTAGAGGGTGCTACTTTGTTAGAAAAATAAAAGCACCTCCCAACAGTAGCAGTCAGTCTGCAGCCGCGACGTCTGATTGTTAGGGGCCAGAACTGAGCTCTCTGCTGTGAGTATCCGGATACAATTTATTCGTTTATCATTTATGTCGGAAGTAAATAGCAATAGTCTAAAATAGTAAGACACAAAAGTTGATTCAAATAAAACTCAATCCTTTCAGTATGTTAAGGTTCATATCAGTTCTGTTAATAAAAAACAATCTGTGAATATTTCTTACTAAACAAAAGTGTGAGGCTATATGACTTTTCTTATGAGAGGTAAGCTGGATTTAGTATATGTGTTTTGTTTTGGCTAGATCTCTGTTGCTTTAAGTTTGGTGTAGTGATTTTCTTCTGTCTTTGGTAGTTTTTATTATGAGGATTGGTGAAAATGACAATCTTGTATTATTTTTGCACGCTGAAAAATAATATTTCATTGATTCAAAGGTTATAAATATATTCAGGTGGGTAAGGTGCAGCTAAACTTAAATATGCGACCTTGATTTTTGTTACTCTGGGCTTAAAGTGATTGTTTTGTCGGTGAGAGGTTGTATGAAGTGTCAGATTCAATTATGAATCACAGCCTTTAGCCTATAGTTCATATTAAGCAGCAAGTGCATCTTTGCAGAACCAATTATCTAAGGAGAAAACACAGTCAGCATGGGTTTGGTCAAAAGATTTCTGCAGATAAACAATTGTCTTTTCAGCTGACCATGAGGTAATGATAGAAATAGAAAATTGTCAATAGTTGGATAAGAGGAACAAATAAATGGGGAGATCTAAAAGAATCCAAATTATCCAATAAAAGTGAGCTACAGAAAAATTGGGGGTTCTCAGTGTTATATTTTTGATCACTGATAGCGGACTTAGCTTTCTGAGGGATTTTTTCATATTACAAGATACTTCTGAAATATGAGTGGGGGAAGGGCTTTTTTATTTGACTTGAATAAGTGAAAGGAACAACTAAAATGTTTCAGGCAGTTATCTGGAAGACTTTAGCTCATCAAGTCTTCTAAACTCCTCATAGCTAAGGTAACTAAAAAATAGTCTGGGTTGGATTTAATGACTAAATATTGTATACTGGCTCATGGATGTGTGTGTGTGTGTGTGTGTGTGTGTGTACTCCACACATTTATCCTTGATTACAACTTCAAAAGGTCATGTGAGTCAAGAGCTCAGTCTTTTCCCACTTCAATTTTTAGTGTTAATCCAGCTTATGTTTTGGAACAGTTTTTCTGAGTTCAGTAGTTTTTGGTGGTGGTGGTGCGGGGGAGGAGCCCGGAGGCTCTGATTATTATTCAATTCAACCCTTCAGATCCTATACAAAGAACTTGAGACTGGCAGCAATTGGGTGACACTAAAGTATAGAAATATATTTTTTCTTTTATGTTTTTCATTAATATAGAGCACGTCTTTCTTTTACCTTAAGTTCATTTGATGATGGGAATAAAATGAAATTGGGTTTTCTCATTGTCCATGTTAGGGGAGTAAGGAAAACTCTTATTTCCCTAAATTATCGTTCTCTGGATGACCAAAAAGGGAACTGTTGACTTTGAGCAGTGTTTTGACTTAGAAAAATACTTCTATGTCAATGTGCCAGCTGTATGAACGCATGGATTACAGAAAATAAAACTGAATAGAAGGAAGGTGGGGGTTTTAAGCCCTCAGGTTCTGATCTGCCACTCCCAACTGTGGTTAATGGTTTTGCCTTGAATAAACCATAGGCATGACCAAGCATTCATTTTGTTTATTTGTTTGTTTTTGTAAGACAGAACAGTGTACATTTGGTTTGCATCAGATAATTATTGGGAGTGACATATAAAAAAGTGCCCTAAAACTATAGAGGCCAATAGAACTGTTGCCAGGGTCTGTGACAATGCTTACTAGATTAACTGACCACTATTAAGAAAATACCCAGCTTGTTTTCCCACTTCTTGATTTTCTTCAGCATTCTGACTTCTCATTCTACACCGTGCTATCTTGCAAATAACCATATTGAATGTTTCAGCCTGGCAACCAATGCTAAAGGTATAATGATGAGGGAAGTAGATAAAGGTAGTTTATCTTCTCATGTAACATACAATGTAACTGCCAACACGCTGCATTGTGCTTTTGCTTTCTTCACAACTTTTTTACAAACCAACTCCTGCTTTAAGGCACTTTGTAGTCTTGGCCTCTTAAGCATAGATGCCCAAGTAATTCCATGTGATCCCCTTTGCAGATTTAAAACCTAAGTAGATGTGAAATTGGAAATACTACTGTATTTGGAACTCACATTTTTTGCTCAGATTTTTTCACTTGGAAATTTGAAGGGAGCGAAGTTTTCAGTAGATTCCTTTGGTAGCGCTCCATGGCTCCCAAACCCTGGCTGTGGGCTTCCCTTTATTACCTTACTGGGCTAAATATGGTGAGAGAATCCTCTTCTTTTTCCTTGTGCATCCTTAAATAAGCCCAACAAGTGACAGCCTTGGTTTCCCTGCCTCAGTTAATCATACACATGCATATATGTATATTTCAATCATACCTGTATGTATGGATTTAGATAGAAATCAAAGAGATCAAAATATAACCTTTATTCTTTTTTTACCTTTATCTTTTATGATTGGTAAAATTAATATTGTAGAATGCAACATAGGAAAGGGGCAAAAATAGCATCTTCCTACCAAGCTCCGTACTAATTCAGAGATAGGCAACTCAGCGGTCTTGCTCCTTTCTCACCTAAAGGACGCGTGAGAGTGTATAATCCCTCAGGGCAGCTGGCTTCCTGGGGACATAGGAAAAGGGCTGAGCTATGCCTACCTGGTTCTTCTCCCAAACTCTCAGCTAACTGACTCTAACTTTTGGGGGTGAGGAATCTTGGGAAAATCTCATTACAGAAGCCCTAGGGGAAGGAAGAATGTCACCACCTCCCATGCCTCCAAATATTCTTCAGGGGTTTGTTTCCTTACTTCGTGGAGCTTAACCATCAAGCCTGTGGAAAGGAGGATTGGTGCTGTTGTCTTGGAGGAGAAAATCTGCAGTCCTGCAAGACAGCCTCCTTCCACCATCATGGGGATGTTGTCCCACCACCAGCCTCTGACTCCTTGTGGGTCTGCCCTGGACTCAGGTGAGAGAAACGTCTTATTCTCCCAGAAGGGTCCCAAGGGGTCAGTCTGTGCTAAAGCTGAAGATTCTCTTTCTTTTCCATTCCCAACTCAAATTATTACCCAGCTACATTGTATAAGCTTATTAGGGGTTTTACAATGATATCGAATGACCACATAGAGCTATTCCACTAAGAACATGCCAAGCAACTAAATGCCTTAAATTTAAATATAAATCTCTGCTCATTATGACTTCCTCAATAAAAATTAAAGTATGAATTTAAACTCCCTTGACTTTTACAGTTCAAATGAATTAAAACCCAGAATCAAATTATTTTTTGTTTGTGATTTCAAAGAAATTAGTGAAAAAAATTATCCTTTCCAATTTCTTATTCTGATCAGCTTCAGCAGGGAATCAAATGGTTGGAGAGGACGAGGTTCCTTCAGCAGCTCAGCCTGGGTTATTGCTCATGGAATGGGTGTTGTTCCTTCACAGTCTCAGAAATTACATTCATTCATTGCCAAGTTTCTGATGTACCTAATTTTTAAAAAAGGGTTTTACGAGATTATTTTGGCACTGGGCTTATTTCCACCAAATTTAGGAAAAAAAAAATCCTTAGTCCCTACAGCAGTTTTTCCAGGAAGAATTGTGTTCCTCAAATTCATTATTTAGTGCTGTTAAAGATTCTAGAAGATTCAGTGAGGTCTGAGAACATGATGGACAGTCTTGATTTCAGTCTGATCAGGATGCCACTCCATCTGTGTCAGTTTTTCAGGATCTATGACTTGGGAACTTGGATTTCATTGAGAGACATCACTTATAAGATACATTACTTTGATCCTAGGGAATTACCGGATCTAGAAAGAAAAATCCATCTGTGAAATGATCTCTTCTCCTAAAAGGGGGTATTTGAGACATGCTGGGCAAGCTGAGGAGTTTGCAAGCGTTTCTGTGTTCTTACTTGGTATTCTTTTGGGCCTTTTGTTAGGGGACATTCCTATGATGATTTAGTGAATATTCTCTCTAGTGACAAGCCCCACACTCTCTTCTGTGTCATAGTGGGTGGTTCCACTGCTCTTACTATGAAGTTGTTTTGTCCTAAGAACTCGTTCACCTAGAGAAAATTTCTCCACTTCTTCCTTCCTCCAACTGGCAAAACATCTTCAGCAGATTTCTGAACCTATGCAGTCATTGTTATTTCTTGAACTGTGTAGTTTTAGGAGACTAAGTAAAAACAGGTCTCTTTCTGTGTTCTTCAAGAAAATATTATCTGGTTCCTCAAATTTAAAGCTAGGATCTCACACTTGTGTGTCCTGAAAGCACTTACAGAACTTAGACACTTATATACTTAAAGGCAATGCCTGTGTTCACGATTGTGAAAGACTAAAGTTAACAAAAAATTGTTTCACCTATTGTATACACACAATAGGTAGTTCAAGGTCACGAGGTAGCAGCCAGTTTCTGGTCTCTGTTGCCCGTGTGACTTTATTTAAGTCCTTGGAAGCCCTGCCTGTGTAAATGCAGCCTCTCACTGCATAAAAATAGTCACACACCTGTGGATAAGCCACTATATGCTGCTGTTCCCCACCAAATGCAAAATCTCACTATGAGCTATCCATTTAAAGTTAAAGACCTTAAACCTGCTACTTACGCTTCACCAATTACAAGCACACCACACAACTGTGAAAACTAGTTGCATGGTACAATATAAGCCCCTGCAAACAACCAAAGTCAGCCACAGACATAGCCTGACCTCACCCAATGCCTTAAGATTCTATGTTATATTTCACTCACCAAATTGCACACCATGTTTCTTTCTCAATATCCCTGGTTCATGACACCATGTCCTAACAATCCCTTGAATTGAATTTCCAATTTGTGGGCAGAGGAAGGGTCTGCCCTCTGAAGCATGGGATTTGGAATAAGTGAACTAATGCCTACACTCTGTAGTTAGCTGGGGTGGGCTGAAGAAGCTGGACTTCTCATGTCCAGTTCTTTTCTGAAACTCCCCAGTCAGGTAACTTACCCCATCTTCAGGCACAGGAAGCCATAGGTGTTTAGGACAAATCTTGGAGAAGTTCTATTCTCCCTTAACAGAACTTGATTGGATTTCTGCGGCCTCCATTGACAGACTGTACTTAAACCAGTTCCACTCTTTGGAATGAAAACCCAAACCAAAAAAATATACACAGAAGAATTATGTGTTCTAAGTAATTGAGAAGCTCAACAGTTGAATGGCTTAACTGATGCATCACCAATTTCAATTCTGCTGCAGAAATTTTCCCCAGGTGCTTTACATATGTTAACTGTAACAGATCTCTTCAGACACTCAATGTAACACATTTCTGGAAATGCTTGGTTAAGTCTCATTTTCCAAAAGCAGGTTGGAAAGATTTCAAATAACATGAATGGAAAAAAATGGAATGAATAGAAAAATGATTCACAGTGTGCACTGATACAGGGAGGTGTAATTATATTAAGTTCAATGAGGTAATAGTTGTGAAAGCACTTGGAAAACTTGTAAGATACCATATGAAGGTAAAACTTTAGCTGTTTATTCTGTGCAAATAAATTGAAATTTGAAGTCCATGGCTCCTATCGCAAGAATTTTGGTGGGAACTTTAAAATCTATTTCCACTCTCTCTTAAAGAAACAGTGGTCCTGAAGTGGTAAATGATCTCTCTAAGCCTTAGAGTCTATAGTCACCAACATAACGAATGGTTAAGGGGCACTAGAGAAAGTTTGGTACTTTTTTTAAAATTAAATTTATTGAGGTGACATTGGTTAACAAAATTATATAAGTTTCAAGTGTACAGTTCTGTGATACGTCATCTGCATATTGTTGTGTTTACCACCCAAAGTCAAATCATCTTCCATCACCATATACTTGACCCCCTTTACCCTTAATATGTTCCCACCCTCTTCCCTCTGGTAACCACTATACTATTGTATGTGTCTTTGAGTTTTTATTTGTTTTTCTTGTTTGCTCATTTGTTGCTCTCAGTTTTATATCCACATATGAGTAAAACCATATGGTTCTTAGCTTTTCCTGACTGACTTACTTTGCTTAGAATGATATTGTTTAATATTCTCAGGGTCTATGGATGTTGTCACAAATGTCAGTATTTCATCTTTTCTCATGGCTGAGTAGTATTCCATAGTATATATGTACCATATCTTCTTTACTCAAAGGTCATCTATCAAAGGACACTTCAGTTGTCTCCATGTCTTGGCCACCATGAATAATGCTGCAATGAACATAGGGTTGCGTATAACTTTGTGAATAAATGCTTTCAAATTTTTTTGTGTAGATACCCAGAGGAGGGTTTTCTGGGTCCTATGGTAATGATAGGTGCCAGACGCTGCTGTCTGCCTAGATTCATGTGAAATGCAGCCACCAGGGCATGAAACTCAGACAAAGATGAAAACTGGACCATAGAAAAACATTAGTAACATCAACTGTAGATATGAAGGAAAAGAGATATGTATATTTTGGAACCTAAAAGGCATTAATTCCCCCTTTTGTCTTCTTTTTTTGTAATGTTAGGAAGTTATTGGAACAGCAATAGCTTCTTCAAAAAAGAAATGACAAAACAGTAATATAGAAGACCCCAATCTATGTCCTTCTATTCCTATTCCTAAAATTAGGAATATTCCAGTCTATCCCAACCTATCCCAACCTATCTATCCCAACCTATCCCAACCTATCCCAATCTATGTCCTTCTATTCCTATTCCTAAAATTAGTGTACATAAAGATTTTATCCAGAGGATGAATTAACAAGCTTATTTAAAAGGTTAGTTCAGTGATGCATTCCCTTATGTCCTAATGAAATATCTATCCCCTTTCGATGAAAAAAAATTTTCCTTGTGAGATTTATAACGTACAGTAAGTTCTGTTATAATGCTTCTTTTGAAAGTGTGAAATATTTTTCACACCATTGCTATATCAGGGAACTTTGAGCATGACACAAATTTTGTCTTTGCTTCTGCAAAAAGAAAATTTAAAAAAATGGTTGGATGGAAGGAAGATATCAAGTTCCTTAATTTTGAGACTTCTATTCCTTTCTATCCCCTTTCCAACTCCTATTTTAAAAAAATGGTTTGTCCTGAAATAATTGATAGTGAAGAGGACTGAAAGATAAAGCTATAGAGTTGTTAACCTTCATTTAAATCTGGGAAGGGGAGGTGTGATTTTTATTGTAAGAAAATGAATAGACTTATTTTACATCATGCCTATGGCAATTGTCAACTAACAATTACTACTTACCAACTTCTACTCTCAGTGTTTCCCTTTGGGCTTCTAAAAGCAGAACTTGTATCATGGATGTCTCCTGTATTTGCATTTGTTGGATGAGTTGCAGTAGATTGGAGGGCATTTTGTCCTCCTTCTCCTCTGTGGGGCATGTTTTATCTTCCCTACTGCCACAGTTTGCATCTTCATTTCAGGGAAACATTGACTTCAGCACTCACTTGACCAACAGGGCAGGATGAGTTATCTCATCTGTTGAATGCTTTGGCCTACAAGCTTAAGAAACTGGTAGTTCTGTTGTCTGAACAGCGTAAGGACAGCATATAGTTGAGATATTTGGCTGGCTTACAAGATGATTTTGTACTAACTAAAAGTGTTTATGTTCCAAAGTGAACAGAATTTCATTGCTTTTGCAGAATTGTGTTTGTAAGAAACTCGAGGTAAATGCAATAAGCTGTAGCCAACTGAACCCAACTGGATGGGATTTTATAAAACACGCACATAACCGTCAAATATCTACAGTAAAGTGCTATATTTATTGTAGTATTTATGTATTCTGTAATCATTTCACATGTATAAAACTGTGCTACCATTTTTATTAGGTTCCTTCTATTTAAAAAAATGTCACTGATGAGATTTCTGAGTGTTGTGTCTCTAACCCCATTTCCCATAAGCCCTGTAGTTTTTATTGTGTGATTTTACACAGTTTGGTAGTTTTAAGGAATGCAGAGGCTGTGTTCTAGTAGAACTGACTGGATTTTAAATTCAGTTTTTTTACTTTATTTTTATTTTGGAGCAACAAATAATACAATTCTCTATTTCTCCTCTTTCTTCCCTCCAATGTATTTTAATAGTGCTATTAGTTTATGCAAGTTTCCTGCAAAGTAATCTGCTAGCTAGTTTCTGTAGGAAGCAAGTCTTTCTGGATTGACATGGACTGTGGACACTTTTTGCAGATAATACACCTTTGAAACCAAGCAGAAACCTGCAGGAGTCTGTCTTTAGCCTCAGAGTTGTTCATTGATGGCAGTTATGCATCCTTGTTTTTCCATACTCTGAATTTGAGATGGAATTTGACAGTCAAAAACTTCCATCTATGATATGTAATAAATATGTATATAGAACATACATATGAAAAACATTTTCCCCAGGAATTTATTTTCACTTTGTGTATCTTTCTCAGGCCAAGTGAATAGTATTACATATATGGTATAAGCTTTTACTATGATGTTTATTGTTGTATTTGTCTTTAGAAACCCTTTTTAAAATTTTATTGAGGCATAATTGACAAAATTTAATATATTTAAAGTGTACATTATGATGATTTGATGTACATATATACTGTGAAAGGATTCCTCCTATCTAGTTAATTAACATAATCATCACCTCACATATTTATCTTTTTTTTAAGAAACTCCTTTGTTTTTGTATACTCCTTATCCCATTCATCATGTGTTGTACCTGATGCAACCACATCACATAAAACACAAGTTATAGAATGAAATGTTCAATGATGTGATGAAAAGAAGTATTAATATTTATTGACTATTTTCTATGTTCCAGGAAGTTGGCTACCTTGTTCACTCATGATACGTCTTATTCAGTCTTCACAATATCACTTATAGTTTTTACTTTCTGTTTTAACAGATGAAGAAACTAAAGGTCATTGAAGGTCATTAACTGTCCCAATATCAAGTGTGTTAGAGTCATGTGTCAGATAAGTGAACACAAAGATGAGATTATATTTATAAGAGATTTATTGAGGGAAATGCCTGGGAAAGATAAAGGAGGGAGCAGGGGAGTCTTTGTACTGTGATGCAGGTCTGACACCTGGGAAAAGACAGAAAAGAAAGGAGGTCTTGGGAAGAAGAACCTCAAACTGCATGGAGTTCTAAAAAAAGACTCAACCAGGCGAGTGCCTCAGGGACTTCCTGAGCAAAGACACTCATTAGAGAAGCCCTGTAAAGATTGGTGTGCCCAGTAAAGCTCAATAAAGCTTTTCTAAAATCTACTGAAAAAAAAAAGAGAGAGAAGCCCTGCATTGGGTGGAAATGGCTCAGTTCTAGTGCTGCTGCCATACATTTTTTGGGAGCAGCACAAGGGAAGCATGAATTCTGTGAGCTCCAAGTTGGATATGAAAGTGTGAATAGTCAACTGTGATCCCATGAGAAGATGCTCCTGAAGGGAGACCTGAGCAATGAACCTCTATGGCCACCCGCAGTCATAATTCAGGACAAGGTATGCCTGAGTCCAAAGTAGTTCTCTATGTAGGTAATACACAGGGTTGGTGGCAGGGGCTGTTTTCCACCAATCAAGATAACACCCATAATCATCTCCATATAATATAACTAAGTAAAATTTGTTGATTTGTTATGCAGACACAGCTTAATGATATGTTTGTAAATCTCCCAAGTCCTTCCTGAAGAGGAATTTTGTAGCTGCTATTTAAGAGCCAGGTAGAGAAGAAATTTTCTAAAGCAATGGTTCTTAATTTTGGAAGCACATTAGAGTCACAGTGAGGGGATGGTTAACATTTCCTATGGCATGTCTGTACCTCCAACCAATTAAATCAGATCTCTCAAGGTAGAGCTTAGGCATCAATAATTTTTAAAGGTTCCCAGGTGATTTCAATGTGCAGCTAGTGTTGTAAAGGATATCTGCTGAAATAAAAGAACAGATATCTTTGAACATTCTCCTAAGTACCCAGTCTCTCAACTAGTCCCACTCATATACACTCCAGAAAGTTACCCAATTATTTCAGGAATATCTCTAAAAGGACATCAAGTTTAAAATATTTTCTCCATCTTTGTGACAGGAGTCCTATACAAGATTTTCCTATACTTCACCTATATTTGCATTCACATTTCTGTTTTCACTGCACTGTAAATTGAGCACATGTGTATATTTTTAATAAAACCAGTGTTATTATACAAATTATAATAAGAAGTACTGACTTTCTGGCTATCGTCAGCAATATGACTTTTAGAAATGACCAGAACTCTTGGTAATTCAAGAGGTAAAGGAAGAGAGAGGCCCTTCCAACTCCACATTGGAAGGGATGCTGCCGTATTTTCCCAAAATTTGAATGGAAAACAATTTGGAAGAGATTATGGACTGAACTGAATAGAGAGTTCAGATCTTGTGTGTTTTATTTATAATCTTACTTTCATCTTAAATGAATATCAAGAAAAGGACTATGTTCATTGTAAATCTTTGGAAAAAGACAATGTAGACAGATTAATATATTTAATATTAATATTAGTTATTCATAAATCTAAGCTGGTCAATGTATTTGCCTTCAGTGAGCTCTGAATTTATTAGATTAGGATGGACTGATTCAGTTGCAGTCATCAGTACCTGATCATTGCAGTATTGCTTTTTCTCTGTTATAGAGAAAAAACCAAACCAAACCACCCCCTCCAAACCAACCAGAACATTTCCTCATTGCAGTGGCAGACCAAGAGTGGAGGTGGAACAGCGGAACTACTGGAAACAGGCAATTAGGGGCTCATGGTCTGTATAACAGTTAAAAAGATTAATAAAAGTAACTGAAAACTGATACTTAAAAAATTCTCAGTATGCATTGCCAACTCTAAAACTATATCAGTGATAAAATGCTCTTACCTAAAATATGTTTTTTGGTCTAATTACCAAATTGCAGAATATCACTCTTTAAAAACTTATCCTTAAATCAATGTATTCTTTGTTGTGTTTTCCATGGAATAATTCCATTTCTACAGTTGGCTTTTAACATGTCAAATCAGCTATATACCTTGTTTCCAGAGTTTGTAAAGGTCAGTCTTCTTTCTAGCTGGCTTAGGGCTTGTCTCCAACCCCCTGTGATAACACATTCCTGCATTTAAACAATAGATTACAAATAGGTTCTGCGTATGGGGACACTCAGAGCCAGGCCCAGCTTTTTTCAAAATGTCCATTATTCATGACATTTTGTGCAGGCTTAGGTTGGGGAGGTGATCATTCTACACCCCCAAATATGTACAGGCCAGTCAAAGCCTACTCCAACTTTGATGCTGACAAGGATGCTTTGAACATTGAAATGGCCATGAAGACTAAAGATGTGGATAAGGTCACCGTCATCAACATTTTGACCAACAGCAGCAATGAACAGTGACAAGATATTGCCTTCACCTACCAGAGAAGAACCAAAAAGGAACTTGTATCAGCACTGAAGTCAGACTTTTCCGGTCACCTGGAGATGGCAATTATGGGCCTGCTGAAAACATCTGCTCAGTATGATGCTTCTGAGCTGAAGCCCTCCATGAAGGGTCTAGGGACTGATGAGGAATCTCTCATTGAGATCATCTGCTCAAGGACCAACCAGGAGCTGCATGAAATTAACAGAGTCTACAAGGAAATGTGCAAGACTGACCTGGAGAAGGACATTATTTCTGACACATCTCGTGACTTCTGCAAGCTGATGGTTGCCCTCCCAAAGGTAAAAAGAGCCGAGCAGAAGATGACTCTGTCATTGATTATGAACTGATTGAGCAAGGTGCCCAGGATCTCTATGATGTTGGAGTGAAGAGGAAAGGAATTGATGTTCCCAAGTGGATTAGTATCATGACTGAACAGAGCATGTGTCACCGAATGCTCCCGAAAGCATTTGAAAGGCACAAAAACTACAGCCCTTATGACATGTTGGAGAGCATCAAGAATGAAGTCAAGGGAGACCTGGAAAATGCTTTCCTGAACCTAGTCCTGTGTATCCAGAACAAGCCCCTATGTTTTGCTGACTGTATGACTCCATGAAGGGCAAAGGGACATGTGACAAGATCTTGATCAGAATCATGATCTCCCTCAGTGAAATGGACATGTTGAAAGTCAGGTCTGAATTCAAGAAAAAGTATAGCAAGTCTCTGTACTATTACATCCAGGAAGACACCAAGGGTGACCACTAGAAAGCACTGCTGTACCGGAGTGCTGGGGATGACCGAAGCCTGAGATGCCTTGCAGGTCCAGGAACAGTGCTCCTGTGCTTCCAGCTAACAATTCTAGAAAATCAGCTTGCGACTAATAGCCCCCTGTGCCCATCCCTGTGAGGATGATGTTAGCATTATCCCCTGCCCCATCCTTTTATCAGATTCCCAAGCATTGCCTGGCTTTCTATCTAGTCTCTCCTTATAGCCAAAGAAATGAACATTCCAAGGATTTGCAGGTGAAATCTATGATGTGAAACACTTTGCCTCTTGTGTACTGTGCCATAAACAGGTGAATAAACTGAATGTTTACTTTAGAAAAAAATAAATAAACAATAGATTGGAAGAATTAATATCATCAAAATGTCCATACTACCCAGAGCAATTTATAGATTCAATGCAATCCCTATTAAGATACCAATGATGTATTTCACAGAAATAGAACAGACATTTCAAAAATTTATATGGAACCATAAACGACCCCGAATAGCCGCAGTGATTTTGAGAAACAAACACAAATAGGAGGGATCACAATACTGGACATCAAACTCTACTACGAAGCCACTATACTCAAAACAATCTGGTACTGGCACAAGAACTGATCCATAGACCAGTGGAACAGAATAGAAAGCCCAGAAATAAGCCCAGGTCTCTATGGGCATCTAATATTTAACAAAGGGGGCAGAAGCATAAAATGGAGCAGTAATAACCTCTTCAACAAATGCTGTTGGGAGAAGCTGGACGGCTACATGCAAACAATTGAAATTGGATCATCAGCTGACACCATACACAAAAGTAAACTCAAGATGGATAAAAGACTTAAATATAAGTCACAACACCATCAAAGTCCTAGAGGAGAACATTGGCAGGAAACTCTCAGATATCCCACGCAGCAATTTTTTCACTGATATGTCTCCTAAAGCAAGGAACATAAAGGAAAGAATAAGCAAGTGAGACCTCATCAAAATAAGAAGCTTCTGAATGGCGAAAGAAAACATCAGCAAAATGAAAAGGGAGCCAACTCTATGGGAAAATATATTTGCTAATGATACATCAGATGGAGGTTTGATCTCCAAGATATATAAAGAACCCACTCGACTCCACTCCAAGAAAACAAATGATCCAATCAAAAAATGGGCAAAGGACCTGGGCAGATGCTTTTCCAAGGAGGAGATACAGAGGGCCCAGAGACATTTGAAAGGATGCTCGGCATCACTAGCCATCAGAGAAATGCAGATCAAAACTACCATGAGGTACCACCTCACACTGGTCAGAATGGCCATCCTAAACAGATCAACAAACAACAGGTGCTAGCGAGGCTGTGAAGAAAAGGGAACCCTAGTCCACTGTTGGTGGGAATGCAGACTGGTGCAGCCATTGTGGAAAGCAGTGTGGAATTTCCTCAAAAAGCTGAAAATGGAACTGCCTTTTGATCCAATGATTCCCCTGCTGGGACTATACCCTAAGAATCCCAAAACGCCAATTCAAAAGAACCTATGCACCCCAATGTTCCTAGCAGCACGATTTACAATAGCCAAGTGTTGGAAGCAACCTAAATGCCCATCAGTAGATGACTGGATCAAAAAATGATGGTACATTTACACAATGGAATACTATGCAGCAGAAAGAAAAAAAGAACTACTAAACTTCATGACAGTGTGGATGGAACTAGAGAGCATTATGCTAAGCAAAATAAGCCAGGGGGTGAAAGACAAATACAATATGATCTCACCTATAAGCAGAACCTAACCAACAATACAAAGATGCAAGGAAAATAAGACCAGCAACACTGAAAGGAAAAGAAACCAACAGAGACAAGAGGGAAGGAGGGAGGGGTGGGCGGGGGAAAGGAAGGGAAGGGGAAAGTCAAGGAACATATAGCAAGGACTCATGGACAAAACCAAAGGGGAAAAGTTGAGGGAGGGAGGGAGGGAGGGGACAAGGGAAAGTGGTGGGGGGTAGGCAGAGACAAATGTATTTGAAAAAATAAATTAATTAATTTTAAAAAAAGAAAGAAAGAAAATAAACAGTGGTGACAACAGCAAGTGCAAAATTGAACTAGAATTTGAGTTATTTCCATTTTGTCTTTCTACTTGATGATTTGGAGTTTTCATTTGTGTTTAAATGGTAAACAGTGAAACAGTGAGGACTGAGAGAAGTAATATTTTTTTTGGTTAGTGCGAACTTTAGTTTTTATATGAAGTGTTTTATTGAATTCAAATAATGTCTTTAAAATTAAATTTTACTCTTCTTAATTTCTTTAAAACTAAAGAAATAATCAAGAAAATGAAACATTGCATCAATATGATGTAGTTGGTGTAGACATTTTGGTTTTATTACCGTTCACTTAAAAAACTGGCACAATTATAGACACTCAAAATTTAATAAAAAATATTCACTATCTATATACTTTCTGCCTATCGCTCAGTCCAGTTCATGATTATTACTGAAAATAATTTTGTCATACAAAGTAGGGAAGTGTTGAAAAGTATTCTGCTCTCAGTGCCAAATACTCCAGGTATGACACTGCTCAGCTGCTTTTGCAAAGAGCTTGAAAGTCACTGTAATGGACGATGCACTTTACCTATAGCATGTTAGTTTTCTCTCGCCATTCCCCACTCCTCTGCTTGTTACTAGCATCCAATCTCCTAGGTCAGAAAATGTCTCCTAGAAAATGTAGAAAGATGTCACTAATTATATTTACAGTTCTGGTTTTCCTGTGTTGTCAAAGAGGCTTAAAGTAATCCTGCCTCAGGCATGGTCATAGATTAGCTGAGAAAGCCCCTCCAAAAATCAGTGAGATTGATTTGTCCAATGCCAAAAGGAAGTGTGACAAGTATTCTTCTGAGAAAGGTAATCTAATTTAAGATGTCCAAAAGAGATTGGTCAGATTAAACGGCCACTATATACTATTAGCTCTGTTTAGCAGAAATGTTCAAACGTTTAATTGCTTTTAAGGTGGTGAACAAAACTGACAATATTAAACTGGGAAAGTGGAAGAAGTATAAGATTGGAGGGGTCATTTGGAGCACCTGTACTCCAAATAGAATGACATCAAAGCACTCTTGGAGAGCCACAAAGAGTGATTAATCAAAAGACTTGGAGTTGGTGTTCTTGGTTCTCACTTCATTTCTGTACTAAATAACTGCAAAAAAAGGACAAACTATATACAATCTATGTAAAAATTGAGGGATTGGGTAATGGGATCTATACAAGCCACCCTTTCAGACCACTTTTAATGGTGTCTTAAAGATTGACTTGAGTTAGAAATGTATTGCAAAAGGTATCCTGTTTCTTTTGGTATTTGTCAACAAGAAATAATTCTTGAAATCATACTGATTTTTTTTTTTTTGCAAAAATGAACTAGGAGGGAATATCTTCAACTAAAAAGTATGACTTTAGGACTCAAATATCTACAACACATTCAAAGTGGAAATGATTTGTATTGTTAACATGATTAGTATGACTGTAGTGACATATATTTCAACTTCTTGAATTTTATCTATTAAGCTAGTCTTTAAACATACATATAGTTGAGAGAATAATGTGGCAAATATCCATGTACCCAATATTCAATTTTATAAAAGTGTAAGAATTTGCCATTTTGTTCTCAAAGCTCTTTTGAAGAAATAAAACATGGGGTCACTATTGAATCCCTGTTTGCTTCTTCCTGATCTTGTTCCGTCTCTCTTCCCCTGGGGGTAAACGCTGTCCTGCATTTTGTGATTATCATTGTCATATATGCTATAGGTCACTATCTGCTTCCAAATCCCAGCCCAGAAGACTGTGGTTTTAGCTCTGCTCCCTATTTTGCATTTCAAGTCTGTAGGAATTATATGAGACACCTGTTAGGCATTTCAGACAATTGAGATCCTCTTGTCATAACTTGTTTTCAGGAACTTTGCCTACTCATTTTAGCCACAGACACTGCTGCCTTGACCAAGTCTCTTTGGAGAAGCCAAAACAACCTTCCTACAAGTGCAACAAAATAGCATTCACCCTGCACTCTCTGACCTCCTGTTCCTCAGCTCCTTGTTGAAGACAGGCAGGTGATGCTGTGGCTTCAAGTGTGCGCAGCCTGAAGTGTGTGTGATAGGGATGGATGTGAGAGAGTGAAAGATCTGTGTAGTAAAGCTTTAACCAATGGGATATGGAAGCCTTCAAATAAATTCTTCCTTTCTTCCATTGGTTGGGAAGTCATTTATGTAGCTTCTCAGAAGCTATATAGTCTTAGGAGATAACCAATCAGTCTTACCTAATACATTAAACTGGTTTTTCCTTCTGCCCTGTCTCATTCCTCTTTTCCTTTATTTTTGCTCCATGGGATTATACTACCTAAAAAAGCAGTGAGCCTTTGCCCAAGGCTATGCATTCTTGGGAGGCAAAGTTAAAACAGAGGTATTTTCTTGTTTCAGCCTGGTCTTTTTGGCTTTATCTGTCCAAATTTTATCTATTATTGCTATGTGTTTGGAGCAGAGGTGGTATAGCTTACTGTTTGATCTTAACTAGAAGTCATCAATTCTATCTTTGGAGTTTTTCTTGTTGAAATACATCAGCATTACTCTCTATTCACCAAGAATCTTTAGCATTAATTATTGATACATTTTTCAATACATATAAAACAATATGAACAAACTTTTAGGAGATGGCTTGACATAGAAGAGGACCATGGTAAACATTAATTCCATTTATATGCCTTTTTATGAAGTATTATATTAGAAAAATAATATTTCCTTTTCTCTGCTTTGTACCTTTTGATACCATTATAGATATCTTATGTTACATTTTTTTCCCCTGTGGTCTTTCTCCCAAGACAGTGAACCTGAGGGCAAGAATTGTGTCTCATTCACTTAGTAAATAGCACAGTGCCTGGCCCAAATGGCTCTCCATTAATGAGTATAGAATTGACCTGGCATTTGGCGTATACATGAATAAACAGGCATAAACATTTTGGGTATGTAATTATAATTCTTTTGATTTCTTTTCTGAATTATAAATCTATAAGCAGGTAGTTGGCAGGTTCACTGTTGTGATGGCATATGTCTTCCTGCTGCTAACTGCAGCTGTTTGAGCAAATGTACTCACTGATGTAACAGTTAATCTGGAAAAGGGACTACTTTACAAAGAGCACACTTCCAGTAAGTCAAGACATAGCTCATAATGAGGATTTTCTAATATCGGGACAAGTGACTCATTAGTAATAAAGCTATTAATGTCACCGTTCTTAATGAAGGATTGAAATAGCATCCCTCATTAAAAGAAAAGGGCAAGAGTGATGTAATCAACATTGTGGATAGAGGGTTGGTGAATGTTTGGATATTGGGAGTAAAAATAAAAAGCTGCAATCTAAAATGACTCCAAGGTTTAAAATTTGGATAATACGATAAGATGATTGTCATTTTATGAGGGAGAGAAATAGGAAAAAATAAAAATGTTTAAAAAAAGTGATGAGTTTGGTCTTGAACCTGACTTTAATATTAAAGAATGTTCATTGTTTCCAGGATTAATCCATTCAGTTTATTTGAATACCTATCATTATCAGACATTCTAGTAAGCTCCGAGCACACAAATGATACTGTCAGGCATCTCCTTAAAGAAATTTACTAGTTAAAAATTCATATTATTGAATTGGCAATGATGACGGAAAATTAAGGAGATGAAATTTAATAAAAAGAAATTTGTATGAAAAAACTTGGTGTCTGTTAATAGACACCAAGTCTGTTAATAATGGCTACCTCCCAATATCAAAAAGATTTTTAAGCTACATTAATACAAATGTACAATAAAACAAGGTATGTAGTAGCATATGCTTGTAAAATGAATAATAGGTGCATAAATGTTAATCAACTGTAAACTTTTTAGATTATGCCTAGGGTATTGTGTTCAATTCCAGGTGCTACATTTTAAGCACTAGTCAACAAGATGAGCTTAATTCCATGTCATGTGACAAAGTGTTAATGGACCTAGTCGCAATTAACAGAGAAATTGTTTTGCAGTGTTTGACCTCATTGCCTGAGGCTAATATCAAAACTGATGTCACTAGGAATGAAGGCTTGTGGAAACACTAGGAAAGAAGGCTCGACTGTAATAGTCTGATAAATAGAGCTATCTGGTATGAATGAGAGCTGTTCACAGCAAGGCTTGATGATGGGGAAGTAGCGGAAGATATTCCTATTAACAGGCAATGGAGTTTATCTATTGCTTGCTTAAGTTTTGCAGTCAATAACCTCTTCATTCTAAATTTAAAGAAAAAAGAGGACCAAAGTTTTCAGTTTTTAGAATCAACTTAAAGACTAAAACAGGAGGAAGTAAATCCATAAACTGACTGTGCTCCAATGCTCTGGGAATTTTTATGTCATTTGTGCTGTGGGGTGAAATTCTAAGAGAAGAGGAAAATACTGAGAATATTAATTTACAAGGTTGGTTGGAAAAAAGTTGCATACAGATTAAAAGGTTGCATTTAAAATTCCTTCTATCTTTGGATGTTAAAAAAATTCCTTCAGAAAGATTCTGTTAGAAGAACATGGTGGTATATACATTTTAATTCTCTGCATACCAGTTGAATTTGCAAATTATTTATTTGCAAATAAATAATTGTTTGTGAATGGGTATTATTAATGTTGTAATTGTTCATAATTATTCACTCATCTACTCATCCATTTATTTATGTGGCAACATTTACTAAGATGCTACCAAGACCAGGAAAGAAGGTAAAATAAAAAAGTATATCTGCAAAATAACTGAAATGGTAGTAAGGAAGACAAAAAGTAAACAAATGATTGAAATGCAGTGTGATAGGTCATATATTAGAAGCACTGGTAGCCCTAAGTAAGGATGATCAACTTTGCACCTGTCTGGTGGAGAGTTACAGAACTGATCATGAAGCATGAAGTTTAGATGCAGGATGAAAAAAAGAACATTTCAGTATAAGATTTAATATGTGCAAATACACCAAGATACAATACACTAAAATCACTATTTGCAAAGTGTTTTCAGAGTTCTGTAAGTAATTCAATATAATACCACCATCACCTACACCTAACAATTATTTTGTGCTCAATAGGTACAAGGTACCAGTCTAAACATGTTATATGTATTAACTGATATTCATAGCAATCTAGAATGGTCTGGCTTCAAAATCTCTACCTTTAACTCCCAAGGTACATAATTTTTTTGAACAGATGACCTAAAAGTTGATTGACTTTTTTTTGATGGGATGAGAAAACAAAGTGAAAATGGAACCCAATGGCGTAGCTGGAATATTTACATGCTGCTTTTGGGAGGATAAGTTACAAACACTTTGGAAGAGAATTTGCTAGTCTTTTTATTTTATTGTAGAATAACATTGCATTGGTTCAACCTTAGTTTAGACATGACAGTTTTACGCCCAGATCTGGTCCCTAGAGAAACCTGTGCGCATGCGCTCCCGGAGACGAGTAGGAGGGTGCTCCTGGCAGCCTGTGTGTTATGGCACACACACAAAAAGCAACCACCCGCCCGGATGGTCGCCATTAGCAGTTAGCAATAGCAGTAGAATAGAGAGAAATATTGTGGTAAATATAAATAATGGAGTACTTCCATGAATTATATAAAAATGAATTAGTTATAATGCTAATGTGGATGAATCTCAGAAAGGTTATACTGAGAAAAAGGCATACATTTTTTGGAACACCTAAAGAACACATTTGTGTAAAATTCAAAATGTATTAAAATAAACAACATATTGTTTAGTGATACAAGCATATGTGGTAAAATGATAAAAAAAGAATCATTTTTTAAAAATTCAAGTTAGTGTTCCCTTTAAAGGGAGGACGGAGGAAGGAAGTATGGTAGGGGTGTGTAGGCAGGTGTCACAGTAAAGTTCAATTCACTGTGTTGTTATTCTTCATATCATACAATTCTTCTAAATATCTTTGTGTCCACTCAACAATTACCACATTTCATAAAATTTTAAGCCATTAATCTTCATATTTTAATATTTCTTAAGTTGAGCTGCATCTTAAAATTGGTAGTATTATACAAGTGTAATGGTCAGCATTTTTCTTTCTTAGTTGTTTTATAAAGCAACACCTTATAATCGAGGGAATCTTAGTTCTGATGAAAAATAATACTCTGGGAAAAATTATGAGACTATGAAGAGAATATGTAGAGAAATGGTAGGATATGAGACTACAGCAGTAGATGGCGGCCAGATCAGTGAAGAGATTGCAGGTCATTGCTAAAGTAATACGTTCTATGAGAAATTGTGTGCTATTAAAGGATTTATGAAGAAAAATAACATGACAGATTTATATATATTCTTGAGTCTTAATTATGATATTATCTCAAACTCATCCTTTTCATTCATGCCTTAATTTTAAACAATAAATAGTATCCCTAAAAATAGTGAACTTGGGAAATAATGCAGTGTTGATTGTTCATTGGTTTTGAAAAAACAACATTGATATATTTGTGTACATCTATTCTGGGTCTCTACTTTGACCATCAATTCTCTTCTGATTGTTTTGTGATACTTACTGCCTTGGAATTAACCTCTTACAGGCAGTAATGGTTACAAAGGATTGTAAAGGTAAATATCTACCTCTGGAAAAAATAGGTGATTTACTTTCTGTGCATTGTTTTCTCTTCACTTTGTTAAGTCTTATGTGGAGTGCCTTATAGATACAGAAGATCTTGTACCTCTTCCTTAATATAGAGCAATAATTCTAAAATAAGCTTTGATTGTTGGCCATATTGCTCTTAGACCTCAAATACCATATCACTCTTCCTAGAAAGGTCTCTCATGAGTTGGATAAATTAATCCTCATGAGCTATTAATCATGTGATCTCTAGGCAGTGAGAAGCACTGGAGATATTTCATCTCCATCTGAAGCTAGGAGGCTTGAAATTTCCCTGACGCAATCAATTCACATCTTCTTTAGTGGGAGCATTATCTAAACTATGTTCAGTGAATGTGCAAAGATAATATTCTACGTATAAAGGCATTCCGGAGCTCTGCCTTCAACTCAGAGTTTCTTCCTCTCATTGCCAAAAATAACTCTTTCCCTTCCTGTAACTAAAAAAGTCAATATTTTTGAAATGAGGTTTGTTGAAAAGCTATTTTCAAATGTTTTCCTTTGGAAGACCTAAGCCATTTTGTAAATAGGCAAGATGGAACACATGTTCAGACTGGATTGACAGAGGACACAAAAGATCCTGAGGGATTCATTTTTATCTTTGGCATCTATCAATTAAATTACCTGAACCTTTTAACCAAAGGATTTCATGACTTAACTTCTAATGTTTTAATGTTTGCCAGTCCATTATAGACCAGGACCAGAGCTTCCTTTGCATTTTTCCCTGTGGCAAATGCCCATACAAGGAACAGGAATTATGTGGATTAACTCTTTTTCTTTCTCGATAGACAGACAGATAGATGGTACTGTCATTTGTACCTAAGTTCCTTTTACTTGTACATTTGACAAGGGATAACTATAACAGCTCCTATATTTCAACAGAAACAAATTTAACAATATAATCTGTTTTATGTTCTTCAATAAAAAACCAATCCATTTGGGTTGAAGAGAGGGCCTTAAAAAATGGCAGGACATTACCACTCATGGTTTATTATTGATTCATAATCTCAGTATTTTTTTGTAAGCTTAGAAGACTTAACTTCTTAGTTTTGTTCATCTCTGACACATATCAGCATTGTTTCACCTACTACAGTTTGAGGACCACACAAATACTCACAGCTTTTCTGTGTGCTGACAGATACCAGTAAATAAATCAAATAGTATCGATTTGATGTCCCTAAGTGCATAATCACAGACTGCCCTTCTTATCCTAAATGAGTTGGTCCATGTTATAACTAGACTAGTGGATAAAGGATAGCCCAGATGAGAGTGTATGGATATGTTTGCACAAATTTGTTACCACTGTAAAAAAACCAAGCAGACCACAAAAGGTACACATTTAATAACCATATGGAACAGTAGTGTCACTTATCTCATAAAACAAATGATTACCTTCTATGTTCCAAAAATTAATTTTATTTTTTTCCCAAAGATAAAGAGAATTATGTCTTTGGATTGTGTGTATGTATACTGCTAAATTAACATTTTATATATAAGGTCATATCTACCAAAAACAAGTGAAAAACCTGAATTCTTAATGGTGAAGTTAATTTGGTTTTAATTTTTTAGATTAACATGGATTTTTTTCTGCTCAGCTTAACAATGGGTGTTTGTGTTTTTACGAATGCAACGTGAGTCAATATAATGATTTGTTTTATACCTTACATATAGAGCAAGATGGAAAATATATTGATAAAAACACACACATGCTTTAGTGACTACTTTCGGTTGAAAACACTGCTTATAGGTAGTGGGGGAGAGGGTTGTGTATTACTGTAGTTCTTCCTTGACAGCTACATGCAGGAGAGGCAAAGCTGAGGTTTTTAATCTTTGTCTATGGCTCCAGACTCACAGTGTTATCTCTTGTTCACCTGGATGCTTGGTTTGCTTGTGTGCCCAAGCTCTGGGTAGTTTTAATTCTTGCACCACTCTCTCATCATTAAAAGCTCCCTATCCCATGCTCTGTCTCACCTGGGTGCGTCCAAAATAGCAGGCAGCTACTCTAATCAAAGAGGGTGTGTACACAAGTCTTTCTGTGTTTCCCCAATATTATCTATATTTTACAACACACCTTTGGGGAGCAAAAAAACCCTGAGAGATTGATAGCGATATAGGAATTTTGGATTTGAGGAAGGCGATTGTGTTGGCGTGGTGATTCCATGTAGCTTTCCTGAAACCACACTGGGTGGATAATCTGCCTACATTTTCATAGGGTTCAATATATACATGGCAAATGGACATTTTTTCCCCACTAGATTTTTATTGCAACAATTGAGGTCACAATCATGAAGGTAAAATATAATGAAAACTGTTAAATCTATGATATATTTACTTCTTTTTTGCATTTCTGATACAAGTGAGATAAACCATATTATAGAAGAAATGCAGGAGTGATAGATTACATTTTATAATTACCCTCATTTTGTAGAATATTTACTAGTATGCTAGTAATTCTTTTTCTTTTTTTAAAAATGGGAATCATTTAAAAAATTTATAATAGTTTAGTTATTAATTTTACATAGTTCAAGGTTTTGAACATTTATTTATTTATAAATTCAGGCATATTCTTAGAATTCCTATTGTGTTGCAAGTTCAGAGTCTAAGGAACATGGAAATTGTTATGTTGAGAAAAAAAACTACCTGATCATTCGGGATTGGTTAGTGGTTACCTACATACTATACAAATCTTAAAGTTATAAAACAAATATAGGCAAAAATTGAACTCAGACTATATAGTTATCAGCTTTCTAAATTCCCAGTTTCAGGCTGATGCTCCTGTGGATGCCCACCTTGCTGCAATGCTTCTTTACAGGATGACCTTAGGCACCTTTTAAATAAGGTTTTCTCAGTGTGTTCCACCTATTGCTCACCCACTATGCAAGGCAGATGGCAAATTTGCATTTCTCCACTCTGGAAAGCCTTTTTTTCTTTTTCTTTTTCCTATTGGTATCACGTCAAAAGTTTTATCTTATCAGTGAAACAGCATGGAGTGCCTCTTAACTACAACAGGCTGTTAACCCAGTTTTAATAATGTTTCCTATTTACAAAATTGTAAAGGATTCCAATTTAGTGGATGCTTGCAACTGCAATATATAAATCCCTTATTTTCTTTTTTCCTTTTAATTATATTATATTGATTATGCTATTACAGTTGTCCCAGTTTTTCCCCCTGTGCCCCACTGTACAAAGCACCCCCTACTCCCTCAGACAAACCCCACACAAAAATTTACATCTCTTGATCATGTGTATAGGTTCTTTGGTTACTCCATTTCCTATACTGCTCTTTACATCTTCCTGGCTATTCTGTAACTACCTATTTGTACTTCTTAATCCCCTCACTGCCTTACTCATTCCCCCATATAGCTCTCCCATCTGGCAACCATCAAAATACTCTCCAAATCCATAATTCTGACCTTGTTCTTTTTGTTTGCTTAGTCTGCCTTTTAAATTGAATTGTTAATAGATATGTATTTATTGCCATTTTATTGTTCATAGTTTGGATCTTCCTTTTATTAAAAAGTCACTGTACATTTCTTTTTAAAAATTTTTTATTTTTTCAAAATCATGTTTATTCTATTACAGTTGTCCCAATTTTTCCCCCTTTGCACTACTCCACCCATCCCACCCCCTAACCCTGCTCCTGCAGTCAATTCCCACACTGTTGTCCATGTCCATGGGTCATTCATACACGTTCTTTGTTTAGTCCCTTCCCCCTCTTTCCACTATTGTCCTCCTTCCTCATCCCCTCTGGTCACTTTCAGTCTGCTCCATGTTTCCATGCCTGTGGTGTATTTTGTTCGTTAGTTTATTTTGTTGAATAGATTCCACTTATAGGTGAGATCATATGATATTTGTATTTCACCAGCTGGCTTATTTCACTTAGCATAATAGTCTTCAATTCCATCCATGTTGTTGCAAAAGGTTTCCTTCTTCCTTCCTTCCTCCCTTCCTTCGTTCCTTCCTTTCTTTCTTTTCTTTCTTTCTTTCCTTTCTTAAATGCAGATTGATATTATTTATATTTTTAAATGTCAAAATGCATTATAAAATATTAAAATATTTAAATCCATGATAGAATCTCAGCAATTAAGACAACATGACACTAGCGCAGAAATTATCAAGTAGATCAATGAGATAAAATGAGCATTCTAGAAACAAAAGTTTATATCTGTCTAACAATGCAATATATGATTAAACTTGATATCTCAAATCAATGGGGAAAATAAGGCTTATTCATCAAATAAGGTGCATGGATCACTATTACTTGAAATAAGACCAATATAGAGCCCTATTTCACACATTATGCAAGAAATATTCAGGTGAATTAAAAATCAGTATGCAAAATCTAAGGAGTTTTAAGAGAAAATACAAAATAATATTTTTCTTAACCTGAGGTAAAATATTCAAGCCTGGAAGCTATAAAGTGAAATATTGAAAATATGACTATATTTAACATTTAAAACTACACAGTAATATACATATAAAAAGTTAAAAGATAAGTAAAAGAATAGGAAAGTATTTGCAACACATCTAAAAAAGGGTTAATAGGTTGTTTTTTACAGAAAAAATTTTACAAACATTTAATCAAAAAATGGATAAAGAATACCAAAAAGTCACTTAAAGCTTTTTAAAAATAATAGAAATAGGCAAGAAATATACAAAAACAGGTTTAATTTCAACAAATAATAAAATAACAATTAAAATAATGCATCATTGTCACAATCAGATTAATATGTATTAAAGATATTGGTAATATCAGGTATTGGTGACTGTAAAAGGAACTGGGTATTCATAGGCTCTTTTTGTTCATCTTTTTAATGCAGTCCCTTTAGCATATTTTGCAATGCTGGTTTAGGGGAGGTGTATTCTTTTAGCCTTCTTTTGTCTGGGAAACTCCTTATTTCACCTTCCATTTTAATTGAGAGCCTTTCTGGGTAGAGCAGTCTTGGTTGGAGGCCTTTGCTTTTCATTACTTGGAATATTTCTTGCCATTCCCTTCGGGCTTGCAGTGTTTCTGTTGAGAAGTCAGCTGCTAGCCTTATCGGGGCTCCCTTATATGTTACTACCTTTTTTCACCTTGCTTCCGTTAGGATTCTCTGTTTGCCTTTGATATTTGCCATTTTAATGATCCCCCAGCTCACTGATTTGATCCTCTCCTTCTTCTAGCTTGTTTTGGATTCCTTCTACTGTGTTCTCCAATTCAGAAATTGTATTTGTCATTTCCTCTTGTCTCTTGTTGATAGTTTCTATGTCCTTTTTCATACTGATATAGTTTGCAGTAAGTTCCTCATAGTTTCCCTGTAGTTTTTGCAATTCTCTCTGAGCTCACTGAGCACATTGAGCTTCCTTAGAACCATTGTTTTGAACTCAATATCTGATAGTTAACTTGCCTCTATTTCATTTAGTTCTCTTTCTGGGGATTCCTTTTCCCTTCAATTGGGGAGTGTTTCTTTGTCTTCCCATTATTTGTGAGACTCTTCTTTTTTGCTTATGCTTCTTAAATTGATCTGTCTTGATTTCCTGACTTTGTGGTGTGAACTTCTGTGGTAGGAGAATGCTGTTTTTTCTTTTTGGATCTGCCTCTGATGATGTCAGATGTTGACCCTGTCTGACCTTAGGCAGTCTGTTCGAGATTTCCAGTAATCTACTCTCTGTGGCTGTTTCCTTCAGTTGTTAATCCAGTCACACTGCACTCAACAGTCAGGCTTAAGCGCCACTGGGCAGGGCGGAGTTCCTCCTGAGGGCAGGGTTTTTGGGGTCCTCTCATGCTGCTCCTGCTCAGGGGCATGGTCTGCCTGAGCCAGATGGCTACTGCAATATGGAGAATGAGTCAAATACCAGGATCCCACTGGCTACTGTCTTTATTCTCTTCCCAAAGTCTCTGTTTCTGGTCTCTTCTCAGGTGTTTCTAGACCACTCTGTGCCCCCTTTAGCCTGGGTTCTACTATCTGTGGCAACCACTCTGTACTCAGCAGCCAGGCTTGCGCTCACCGTTCCAGGGCAGAGTCTCCTGGGGGTGGGCTATTGTGTCCTCTCATGCTGCTGATGCTCAGGGGATTGGTCTACCTGAGCAAGATAGCTGCTGCCATATGGGGGAGGAGTCAGCACTGAGATCCTGCCAGCTACTTTCTCAGTTCTCTCCCCAAGGCCTCCATTCCCAGTGTCTTCTCAGGTATCTCTAGCACACTCTGCCCTGACCTTTGCTGGAGCCCAGGATGAATGACTGCAAATAAAAATTTATACGTTGACCCTTTAAAAAGCTCTTTGTGTCTCCAGATTCTTGTGTTTGGCAGATAGCACCTCTGCTGCTGGTTGCTATCTGTGTACTTTTTAGGCTCTGGTGCTGTAGGCTGGATATCCCATTTTATTGTTTAGACCCCACTCTTCTCAGGGGGATCTAACTGGTTCTGCCACCTATGGGCACCCTGCCCCATTCTTGAGTCTCTATTGCACTCCTTACCAGTTAGGTTGTGCTAATACTGATTCTTCTGTCTGTCCAAAGTTATAGGGCTCCTCTTGCTATTGTTCAGTTGTTTTTTTACAGGTGATTTCTCCACAATTTAGTTGTAATTCCAGAGTAGTCCTGGGAGGAAGTCAGTGTGACTTTCATTCACTCCTTCCCCATCTTGATTTCTCTTACATTTTATCTAATAATAGTTTGGTGATGATGATCTCCTTTAGCTTTTTCTTGTCTGAGAAGCTCTTTATCTGCCCTTTGATTACTATGCTTCCTGACAGCATGGATGGAACTGGAGAGCATCATGCAAAGGGAAATAAGCCAGGTGGCAAAAGACAAATGCCATATGATCTCACCTATAAGTGAATCCTAATCAACTAAACAACAAGCAAGCAAAATATAACCAGTGACATTGAAATGAAAAAGAAACTGGCAATAAGCTGAGGGGAGGAGGGAGGTGTGTAACAGGGGAAAAGAAGGGGAAAGGTCTAGTCACAGAATGTGTATAAAGGACCCATGGACAAAGCCAAAGTGAGGAAGGATAGAGGGTGGGAGGAGGCAGTGGGTGGGGCAAGGGAAAGTGGTGGTGGGAAAATGGAGACAACTGCACTTGAACAACAATAAAAAACTTAAAAAAGTATAAGTAAAATAAAATAAATGATATCTTTGCTGGGTTGGGCTATCATGGCTGTAGGTCCCCACTTTTCATGACTAAATATTTCTTGCCAATCCCTTCTAGCCTGTAAAGTTTCTTTTGATAAATCAGCTGATAGTCTTATGGGAACTCTTTTGTAGGTATCTAATTGCTATTCTCTTGCTGCTTTTAAGATTCTCTCTTTATCTTTAATCTTTGGCATTTCAATTATGATGTGTCTTGGAGTGGTTCTCTTTGCATCCGTCTTGTTTTAGACTCTCTGTGCTTCCTGGACTAGCATGCCTACTTCCTTCACTAAATTAGGGAAGTTTTCTTTTGTCATTTTTACAAGTAGATTTCTAATTTCATGCTCTTTCTCTTCTCCTTCTGGCATCCCTGTGATGCAAATGCTGGAATTCTTGATGTTGCCACACAGGCTTCTTACACTATCCTTGTTTTTTTGGATTCCTTTTTTTTCTTGTTCTTCTGATTGGTTGTTTTTTGCTTCCTTATGTTCCAAATCATTGATTTGATTTTTGGCGTCATCCACTTTACTGCTGTTTCCCTGTAAATTGTTATTTCAATTAGCATATCCTTCATTTCTGACTGGATTTTTTTTTCACTGTTGAGGGCCTCACTAGGTTCCTTGAGTATCCTTATAACCAGTGTTTTGAACTCTGTATCTGATAGATCGATAATCTCCATTTTGTTTACTTCTTCTGGAATTTTGATCTGTTCTTTCATTTGAGCCATGTTTTTATGTCTCCTCTTTTTGGCAGCCTCCCTGTGTTTGTTTCTATGTATTAGGTACAGCTGCCCTGACTCCCTGTCATGATAGCATGGCCTACTGTAGTAGGTATCCTGTAGGGCCCAGTGACACAGCCTCCACTGTCACCCAAGCTGGGTATACCCTTTATGTGTGTTGGATACACACTTCGTATAGTTGAGGCTTGATTGCTGTTGGAAGGTCAATAGGAGGGGTTTGTAGAGGCCAGTCAGCTGCAAGGACTATCTGTGACCTCTGACCACTGACCAACAACCCCCACCCTATGTGGAGGATTAGCTGTGCGGAGGCATGGTGTTGGTGCTCCAAAATGGCCTGTAGCTGTCCACTGGTACTGCAGGCTCTGGAGTTTCCCAGGTGGTGCAGCGAGTCAGAACTCTTCAGGTCCCTGTTCGGGGCCAGCTGAGGTGGGAGCAGGGCTCTGAATCCTACAGAAACCGTCCCAGGGTGGTCACAGATGGGGGGAAATATAAAGAGTCATCCAAGATACTTCTCTTCCTGCCAGGAGAGGGGAATAGTTCTTCTTTCTAAGTGGAGAAGGCCCTGAACCCCTTTGTCCAAAGGCTGTTACTGAAAGGGTTATCAATGGAACTATGTAATAGGAATGTACATGTGATCTCATTACATCAGTATGTTAATGTCCACAGAGAATAGATGATATTGAGGAAAACAAATGGCAGGAACATACCGACTTACAAAGGTCTGAGAGGAGATAAGTAAACACGACAGCATAAACATAATAGCGCCAAAAGGTTTAGGGCCACCGCCTGTGAATAAAGTAAATTTCCTTCCTAGCATGAGCTAGTTATCATTGTTTCTGAGGGAAAAACAAGGCATGCTTTAAAGAATTTACTTCTAGGCCTGATTTCCCCCAGGAACTGCCTGTTCCAGTTCAGGACTGTCTCCAGAATTGTTTCAAACCAGAGCCAGGCTGGGGGAGGGCAAGGCAGCCGTGAAATAAGGAGACTTCTTTCAGATAGAATGAGGACCCTGGCCATATCAAGACTGAGGGGTGAAGGTCTTTCACCCTTTCTCTGTGTCCCCCAAGTTTTTCCCTGATGCCCATTGCAGCTGTGCCTGTCTTAGGTTGCCCCTTCCATTGACGGGTCTTATCCATCATTGAGTAACCAGCCATCCTCCAAGGCCAAGCAGGGTGATGTGAGGGAGGCAGGGTTTGCACCCCTGCCAGGGGGACAGGTTTTGTCTCCTCAGTGGCCTATTTTCCCCAAGGCCTCCTTGATTAGCTCCAGTCTTGGGGCCCTCTCCCCTGTTGGTAGGGCTACAGTTCCTGAAATCTGATGGGGCATCTCCCAACAGTGCAGGCCATGGTAAACTCCCTCCTGTGTTCTGCCCGGGACCTCCCTGCCTGAGCTATAAAGCAATCTGATATGTCTGCTACTTATGTTGGGCTTGAAAATTCCAAGGCAGTGCCAAGCTATGAATCTAGGCTGACTGATGTTAGTGTCAGGCCTGGGGTCACTTAGGAAGAGGTATGGTCACTGGGGGCTTACTGAGACCACCTGTTGCCTGTTTTATAGGATTTAGAAAGTCATGAAGCATGAGCCAAGACCAACCATTCTAATGGAAAAATCACTGTTAACAGTTTGGGTGGACTCATTATTTGGGTGGGACATGGAGCCTCAGGGTAGATCCAACACAGGTCAAACAGTGGATGCCAGGTTGATGGAGTCTCAGATATGTCACCCACCTGCCAGCTCTGGCTCTGTAGGTGGAGGGCTTAGAAAAAGGGCAGTGGTCTCTGTCTGCCTTTCTGTATGGGAGAAAGCTGTCCCCTAGTTCACATCTTAATGCCAGACACTTTATTCTCCGCATATGCCACTGATGCCTTTCAAGCTACTATCTGGGGGCTGGAGCTCAGAGGGAGTAAGTATGAGTAACTTTGTGTGTTGGTTCTTTAAGGGGAACTGCTTGGGACTCCAGAAGTTTCTTCCACTGACTTAATCCCCACTGGAATTTACAGCCAGAAGTTATGGGGAGTTATCTTTTTGGCATTGGAACTCTGAGCTGGAAGGCCTGATATGGGCTGGGACTCCTCCCTCCTGAGATATCCTTCCTGAATATTTATCCATCACATGTGGATGTGGGACCAACGCATTCCATGTCTCCGCCCCTCCTACTGGTCCAGATGGATGTGGCTTTTTTAATTCCATAGTTATCAGGCTTCCATTCAACTCAATTTATGATTGTTCTGAGTGATGGTTGTTCTACATTTTAGTTGTAATTTTTATGTGGTTGTGCAAGGAGGTGAGCTGTGTTTCCCTATGTTGCCATCTTGACTGGAAATTTAAATCCCCTATTTTCCATGTATTATGTATGTAAGTCTCTAAGTTATCCACACTCTTTAATGAATCATATCTGTTTGCTCTCTGATTAAATTGAACGTAGAAACTATGAAAATATACATGTCCATACAAATATGTTATCCAATTTATAATAAAATTATAGGCTACAAAGGTAAAAAAAATATTGCCGGTCAACATCATTTGTGCCAGCTTTCTGCAGTTATCAACAGCTTTTTTTATTTTTTAAAAAAACCTTGTATTCCTTGTGATAATACTATTTCAGTAATACTTTATTTATAGTCAGCTCAGAACGTTCATGGGTACAAACAGAGCTATGTTCCGGAGCAAACTGTTTTTGTTTTACTCACCATCAACAAATAGTATTAAGAGTGGTCTACAGTCATTTTCGTGTTGGCTATGTGTTGTTTGCATAAGACATTAATAATAAGTTGGTGGCCCCTGGATTGCAAACTTTATTTTACCAACTCATTGCTTTTTAAAATTTAAAAATTCAATTTGTATGCCTTCAGGTGAACATACACTTTTCAGTTTTGTTATAAACCCCAGAAATCCCATTTATATGTAGGCTATTCATTTTAAACACCTATATATGGCTGGTATTTAATGGCATTTAAGTTTGTGTAATTGGTTGTATAAGTGGTCATAAGAGGAGGGATAGTGGTTAAAAATTGAAAATGGCAAAAATAAGAGATAAACTTTCCATGTATACATAGCATATGGCATGAATCATTTAACAGTAGAAACAATTAGGAAGAACAAGAGGTGACCATCTATGTGAAAAGTGCAGGGTCTATGCAGTTGGTAATGGGAAAGTGACAATTGAATATTTTTGACTGTGAAGCTAGAGGATTAACATCAAAGTTGAATTTTTGCTAGCTTAATATACATTCAGAAGACAGCAAAGAGTTAGTTTAAAGAACAAATCCAAACATGGTGAAAGTGAGTTCGATGAGATTATCACCATTAGCTATGGCTAATTCTATAGGTTCCAGGCCTATTTGAATCTGTGCAACATCAAAGTGTATAGTGAGGTTGCAAGTGCTGGTAATGTAATTTCTCAGGAGGAGAGTTCTTCTCCTAGATGAAATTGTCCTATTTTGAGGAAAAGATGCTTATAGAAAGTATAAGATGAGGTTGTGAGTAGTATACAGGATTTTAAAACTTTGAAGGACCAATGTAAGATTCCATTTGGAGAATGTATCCTGGGATTACAAATTTAAACCTCTTTCATTTCAAACAGTTTTTCATATTAGAACTACTTCATAGTTTTCAGTTTATGTCCAGAGGGAGAGAGGAATAGAAAATTTGTCCATTGTCATAGTCCAGTAATATATGTGAAAGCAAAAACCAATATCTATGATTTAAATCTTAAGAATGCCACAGTTATGTGTTTAGTTTGAGTTAAAAATTTATTTTTTATTTCCTAAATTTTGATAAACATATATGATAAAATACTTACCATTTTTAACCATGTTTAAAGAACAGTTCTGTGGCATTGTGTATTCCCACAGTTCTGCAACAGTTACCGCCATGCATAGGTTTTTCATCTTCCCCAACTCTCTGCACTCATTGTACACTAACACTCCATTCCTCCCTCACCCAGCCCCTGGCCACCAACATTCTACGTTCTGTCTCTGTGAATTTAGCTATTCTAAGCGCCTCATGTAAGTGGAATCATACAATATTTCTCCTTTTATGGCTGGCTTCTTTCATGTAGAATGTCTGCGAGGTTCATCCATGTTGTAGCATGTGTCAGTTTTCTTCTTAAAGCTGAAAAATATGTCATTGTATGTATATACAACACTTTTATACAGTCATCTGTAAAGGTACACATGTGGCTTCCACTTCTTTTATGCTAATAATTAAAAATTTTATTTTTTCTTTACTTAGAATGACATTAAGTAACAAAAATTAAAAATAATAATTTGTTTTTATTATTTTTTATTTTTAAATCATGTTTATTCTATTACAGTTGTCTCAGTTTTTCCCTATTTTCCCTCTTCCACCCATCCCACCCTGCCCCGCTCTCTCACAGTCAATTCCCTTTCTTTTGTCCATGTCCATGGGTCATTTATACATATTCTTTGTTTAGTCCTTTCTCCTTCTTTCCACCATTGTCCTCCTCCATCCCCTCTGGTCACTTTCAATCTGCTTCATGTTTTCATGCCTGTGGTTTGTTTTGTTCATTAGTTTATTTTGTTGAATAGATTCCACTTATAGGTGAGATCATATGGTATTTGTCTTTTACCAACTGTCTTATTTCACTTAGCATAATATTCTCCAGTTCCATCCATGATGTTGTAAAAGGTAGGAGTTTTCTTCCTTCCTTCCTTCCTTCCTTTCTTTCTTTCTTTCTTTCTTTCTTTCTTTCTTTCTTTCTTTCTTTCTTTCTTTCTTTCTTCCTTCCTTCTATTTTTTAAGTGCAGATTGATTTTATTCATTTTTTAAATGTCAAAATCCATTATAAAATATTAAAAAGTTTAAACACAGCAGTCTCCTACCATAGAAGTTTGCACTACAAAGCCAGGGAGTAAAGACAAATCAATTCAAGAAGCAGAAGCAAAAAAGAAGAGTCTCACAAATAATGGGAAGACAAAGAAACACTCCCCAATTGAAGGGAAAAGGAATTCCCAGAAAGAGAACTAAATGAAATAGAGGCAAGTAAAATTTCAGATACTGAGTTCAAAATAATGGTTCTAAGGAAGCTCAATGAGTTCAGTTAGCTCAGAGAGAATTACGAAAAACTATAGGGAAACAATGAGGAACTTATTGCAAACTATATCAGCATGAAAAAGGACATAGAAACTATCAACAAGAGACAAGAGGAAATGACAAATACAATTTCTGAATTGGAGAACACAGTAGAAGGAATCCAAAACAGGCTAGAAGAAGCAGAGGATCGAATCAGTGAGCTGGGGGATAAGGTAGAAAAAAGCTCCCAAGAAGAGCAAGAAAATGAAAAAAACACTCAAAAATAATGAAGAGGCATTTAAAGAAATGCAGGACAACCTGAAACCTAATAATATCTGTATAATAGGGATACCAGAAGGAGAAGAAGAGGAGCAAGGGATAGAGAACCTGATTGAAAAAGTAATGATGGAAAACTTCCCTAATTGGAGGAGAGAAAAATTCACACAAGCCCAGGAAGAGTAGAGGGTCCCATTCAATAGGAACTCAATGAGGCCCACTCCAAGACACATCTTCATTAAAATGGCAAATATTAAAGACAAACAGATAATCCTAAAGGAAGCAAGGGAGGAACAGGTAGTAACATATAAGGGAGCCCTGGTAAGGCTAGCAGCTGACTTCTCAACAGAAACACTACAAGCCAGAAGAGAATGGCTTCTACTTTTCTGGCTATTGGTCGTAATAGTGCTATGAACATGGTTGTACAAAAACTCTTTGAGTCTCTGCTTTCAATTCTTTTGGGCATATACTCAAAAGTGAATTGTTGGATCATATAGTAATCCTATTTTTAATTTTTTGAGAAATTACTGACTCTTGTTTTCTACAGTGGTTGCAGTATTTTGCATTCCGACCAGCAATGCTCAAGTTTCCAATATCTGCACATCCTTTATAATACTTGTTGTTTTGGGGTTTGTTAGCAATAGCTATCCTTATGGATGTGATATAATATCTCATTTTGGTTTTAATTTACATTTCCCTAATAATTACTAATGTTGAACATCTTTTTATGTACCTATTGACCATTTGTATTTCTTCTTTGGAGAAATGTCTATTTAAATCCTTTGCTGAATTTCACATTGTTTGTTTTTTTGTTGTTGTAGGAACTCTTTATATATTCTGAATATTAATTCATTATCAGATATCTAATATGAAAATATTTTCTCAAATTCTATTAGCTGTTTTTTTCACTCTGTTAATAGAGTCCTTTGATATACATAAGTTTAAAATTTGATGAAGTCCACATATCTGTTTTTTTCTTTTGTGGCTTGTGCTTTTTGTGTCATCTCTAAGAAATCATTCTCAAATTCAATCCCATGAAGATTTTTCCCTTTTGTTTACTTCTCAGGGTTTCATTTATTACTTTTATGTCTTTGTATATTTTAAGTTAATTTTAAGTTAATTTTTGTATATGGCATAAGATCAGTGTTCAACTTTAATTTTTGTATGTGGATATCTAGTTTTTCCAACAACATTTGCTAAATAATTTTTATTTTTTAAAAGAAAATTCTGATTTTTGTTTTATTTCTTTATTGTGTATGCTTATGTTTGTCACTTTTTTTCCCTGTAAGTTCAATGTGAAAAGAGCTTAGTGCATCTATCTACTGCAGGAATGTCTGAATAGACACACATACAGAAACACACAGACACCTACAAACCAATAAACATATAAACCACAAAAGTTAAATTTGCATGAAATCCCACTAGGCTGCTTAGGAAAATCATAGCAAATAAGACATCACAGGACATACAGGCACAATTGAATTTTAGAGGAAGACTTTCATAACATTTTTATGGAAAAGAATGGTAAATAATTCCTTTCCTTATGGTATAAACTCTACTGTATATTTTTATGGTGAAGGAAAATAATTATTTAATCAATCATAATATTCTTCAGCCCTTTAAATACAATGGGGGGCTGGGACACATATCAATATAATGTGATAGTGTAAGTATAATCATCACCAACTCTGAGGCACACATTTTATGATTGAATACATGTGTACAATTTGCTTGAAATAAATCAATAATCATTGTACCTTTGACAGTTTTCTTTAATAATATAACATAAACTTTTGATTAAAACTTTTACCATGAAGATATAATTTAGTTATGGATAAATATTTTGATTAGGAATCTGTAAATGTCTTCCAGTAAGAAACCTCATGTGAAATCTAACCAGACTTTACTACTATTTGGTATAATGTGTAAGCCGAAAGTTCCAGACACAATAATTTATTTTGTTTTTCAATTTTATTTGCTAGTAAATTGTTTTATAATGAAATATACTCAAAGAATGTATAATTTTAACAGAAGAAACACCACAGTCATAAAATAGAATGTTTTCTGACTTTATAGAATTATAAATAATTTACTCCTGTTTCAAGAAAGACTATGAGTTTTGACTCTAAAGAACTGAAAAAAGTTATAAATGAAGAATGTGACATATCATATTGACCTTTATGTGGTGTATAATTTAGGAAAAATATAGAACAAACTTACAGAATTTCACATTTGGGATTTCGGTCTTTGTGTTATTTTTGTATGCTTATATGACATATAAAACGACTGATGAGTAATAAAACATTAGAAATAATATTAATCAATCAAGAGAATTAAACTATTCAAATGTAATATTTAGCATGAATATTTGGGTTGAAAAGTTAAGCCAACTTAACTGTTCAGAAAAAAATAAATGAAAACTGTTTTGAAGATTCTTCACTGGCACCTGCTAGCAGTATTTGTGTTGCCTTGATATTCAGCAGATACTTGCTGTGCCACTTCATTTAACTGTTATACGGTTGATTATTTCTAGCAGAATGGAACATTCATTTGCTTCTAATAGGAAAGACACTTTATATTTGTCAAATTTCAGTCATGTGTTTATTATGTCTCAACATGTTAAAACATGTCTACTTAATGTATGGTTATCTTTGTTATTTATACTATGGCTTATTGAATTATAATAGTTTCTATTCAAAGTTTTAAGCTTGAAACTCCTCACTAACTTATAAGCCACCATTAGATGCTCTCTAGCATATGCAATAAATTAATTTGTCAAACATTGATATGCCAGAACCAGTGTTAAGGTCTTGGCAAGAAACTTGGAACTGAAGGGATACAGACAAGAAAACAAGCAGTTAAAATATATTATAATATTTTTAAAATTCTTTTAAAAGTTTTTGATGGTTTCTCATAAATTTCTTAATGTTTATCCAAAGTTGTATTCATATCCATGCATGTATTGAATGAAAAAGAACAATTTTGGCTCTAAAAAGTTAAAGTCATACTTTGTAAGGGAAAGTATATTTTATTTTTAATGGGATTATGTGTCTTTCCTTAAGTGAGTTCAAACAAAATGTTTGGTCATTTGTAAAGAGGTCAGAATCAGGTCATTTGTTTTATAGTGAGTTAGAAGGTTTTTGTAATTCTTTTGGACATTAGTTTTAGCTATATTTAATAATTTTACTATTTTACCTTTCATGTATATAAAGAAATATAAAATGGAGTGCTAAGAATTTCTTACACTTCCTAGAAATTACTTAGCTAATCAGAGTTCACGATATAGAGAATTGAAGAGGAGAAGAATGAGTCAAGTATCAGTTTGTTTGTTTTATTTAGATAACGTAAAGTTTTTTGGATATTAATTCTAGGATGACTTCATGTAAAATGCTGAAACCAGATAATGTACTAGCAAAAACAAGCATATAACTAAACAATTTTGGAATCCTAGAAAGTAATCCAATTCTTGAAATAGAAGAAATATTGGCATTTAAAAAATTTAGAGCAATGAAAGAATAGACCAGTGTTTTTTGATTTCATAACTGAGGCTATACAATGAGGTAGAAATATGGATTATAAATTTAGAAATTATGAAATCTGATTTAGTGATTATGAAGTTTCTGGTTGTGCTACTATAATCCTGTTATACCTCAGTTGAATCAATTATAGACAAAACCTATGTTGCTGCAAAGAAATAAAAAAAAAGAGACAGTATGGTCAATTCTTTATTATTAAGATATTACCTACTTTCAGGAATTTCCCAGTTCTTTTATTTTCATTTAATCTACATTACCCATCTTTTGACTGTTTTGCTATTTGTAATTGATCATATAAGGGTAGTTTTTTTTTAAAGAGCAACTGATTCTTAAAAAGATTTTTCTCCTCCTGACTGGTGTGACTCCATTGGGCATAGTCCTGCAAAGTGAGAGGTTGCCAGTTTGATTCCCTGTCGGGGCACGTGCCTGGGTTGCAGTTTGGTCCCTGGTTGGGATGCATGCCAGAGGCAGCCAGTCGATGTTTCTCACACTGATGTTTCTCTCCCTCTCTTCCTCCCTCCCTTGCCATCTCCCTAAAGAAATAAACAAATAAATAAATATTTAAAAAGATTATTTTTTATTTTTTTGGTATAAGTTTTCAAAAAGCATTGATTACATTAAGTTTTGTGGTTGTTGGTTGAATACAAACATGCAGGTCTGCAGGGCAATACAGTGGGGAATATCAGAGGGAACTGACCCAAGTTAGCTGCAGAACCCACATTAGATGCTTCCTGCACCTACTACAGATGAAGCTTTTTTTCCTGATCTATTGGTTTGAAAATTTATTCATTTGATTTCTTTTGTATTAGTGATTATTCTTCCTTTATAACATGAACATTAACAAATTAAAATGTGAGTGTCAAATGTTCTACTTTTCTTCCCAGCAATATATGGAAATTAAATACTTTAACTCGGACCTTCCATATTTCAACTTCAGTGTTATTTTGAGTATTTTAGTTATGTCTTATTTTCTGACCTTCTATAATCAATGATTATTATTACTATTTTAACAATTAATATTTATTTAAATTTTCATCATATTTAGCAATTTCTTTGCTTACTCTTGGTTCTTGCTTCCCAAGCCTTCCTTCTTGGTTCAATTTTCTTCTTGCTGAGTTCTCTACTGATTGTATTAGTGATTTCAGCAAAGGTCTTTGAGTGGCAACTATTTCAGACTTATTGTGCAGGAAAATATTTCAGTTTCACTCTTACCTGTGAATGATTGTTTAGCTGAATATAAGTTGAGTGATTTGAATCAGCACTTCAAAATTGTTTTCTGGCAACTATTATTGCCTATGGTTTCCTGTCAATACAGTTATTTGTATTTTCTCAGATAATTAGAAAATGTTCTTTTTGACTTTGGTATGCTACATTTCACTACATGTAGATCTGTGTTTGATTATCCTACTTGGAAAATGTTGTGCCTTCACTCGGATGATGACTCATGTCTTTCTTTAATTCAGGAAAATTTTCAGTTGTTCATTTAAATATATTTTTGCATTCTTTATGTTCTCTCCATTGAGAGCCCATATTGTACATGTCTTAGAGCTACCAGTTCTGTCATCCATGCCACTTGGAGAGTTGTTCATATTTTCCATCCCTTTGTCCCTCTGTTTTGTATTTTGGGTAATTACTTTAAATCTATTTCAGCTCACTAGTTTACTCTTTAATCTATCCATTGAGTTATTCATTTCAATCACCTTAATTTTCACTTCTAACATGAATTTATTTTTTCAAGTTTATTGCTTTTCCTACCCTTCTTTTCTTACCTTATGACTTCTATTCCAGTCTTTTACAGATTACTATATTCATTTTTGGTGTGCACATTCTTCCATTTCTTCAGGTGAGTCCTTCAAAGAGTTACTTTCTTGCATGGTTTATAACCCTGTGAGCTAGCCTGCACCAGAAGTTGTTCTTCATGGGAATCAAGAGCATTCTGTACTATGGAGGTATACTGCCAGTTGTTTCAATTTTGCCTCTGTAAAAGCCCCAACTGCATTGTAGGCAAGTGCACCCCAATGTCTCACAAACACTTTAAAGTCAACATTTTCAGAAAGACCTCATCATGTCCTCATCCCAAACTTGCTTCATTTCTTGTATATTCTCTTTCTCAATGAAGAGCACTGTACCTGTTTGCTAATGCTTCCCATAACAGAGCACCACTGACTGGGTAGAATAGTTCATTTTCTCACAATTCTAGAGAATAGAAATCTGAAGTAAGGAATCAGCAGGCACGGCTTTCTGAGGTATCTCTCCTTGCCTTGTCTTTGTCTTCACATCTTTCTGTGTGTTCTGTGTCCTAATCTCTACCAATAGGAGCATCAGTCATATTGGATTAGGGCTCATACTAATGACCTCATTTTAATTCAATTATCTCTATTAAGGTCCTGTCTCCAAATATGGTCACATTCTGAGGTACTGGGGATTAAAAATTCAACATACAAATTTTGAGAGGACACAATTCAGGACATAACAGACAGCAACAAGTTACTCAAGCCAGAATTGGACATTACCCTTGACTACTCTCTATTTACTCTCACTTAAAATAGCCACCTTTGATTCTATTTCTTAAATATCTCTCAAATTTATCACTACTATGAGTCTTAACTGCACTTCGAACTTTTGGCCAGTGCTATTTTCCCCCTAGATAATAGCAATAACCCCCTTGCTGGTTTCTTTCCCTCCGATATTGCATTCTTCCACTCTTTCTTCTATGTGACAGAGTAATTTTTTTTAAAAAAATATAATTCTGCCTGACCAGGTGGCTCAATGGGTTGGAACATTGGGCTGTACACCAAATGTGTACAGATTTGATTCCTGGTCAGGGCACATACCTAGGTTACAGGTTTGATCCCTGTTGGGGAGTATACAGGAGGTAACCAATTGATGTTTCTCTCTTACATCAATGTTTCTCTCTCTCTTTCGTCCTGTCTGTCTCAAAGCAATGAAAAAATGTCCTTGGGTAAGGATTATATATATAAATTCGTATGATTATATCCTCATCTTTTCATGCTAAAAACCCTCCTGAAGTTCAAAATCCCTTCTATGGTGTATGAATCTTTGATCTGAATGCAGCTTGCTTTTCTGTCTAATCTCACTTTCTTGTCTTACGCATTTTACTAAACCATTTTCAGTTCCCTGCAGAGAACACGTTCTCTTCAGTCTCTGGCCATTTGCATCTTGTTTTTTATACTTAAAGCAGTATCCTTCCTCCCTTTTGCCTCACTTTTGATAATTCCTACCTATCCTTTAGACTTTGGCACAAAAGTGTTTCTATCAGGAAGAACTTCATCACCCTTTAAGTCAAGTAAGAGGCTCTTCAAAGTATTTCTCCACCATAGCACATGACACACTAAATTGCATTTGCTTGTTTACTGGCTGTGTAACTCTCTATTCTGGAAGCCCTGATAAACAGGATTATTCATACATAGTTCATAGTGGTATCAGTGGTGTGTAACCCATAGAAGGCATTTAATAAAAATTGATACATGGCATACTCCATATCTTGTTATGAAATAGTGGGTCAAATGATACCTTATTTTCCTCATCATCCTATTTAAAAGTTCAGCCTTATTATCATTTCTTGCTTTATGTTTTACAGAAGTATTCTTATCTGATTTTCTGTCTATAGATTTTTTTATTCATTGACTGTCTCTTACCTCTCTCTCTATAAGTATAGAGCTTGTGCTTTAAGCATAAATGAGAACTTAAGAGTGTACTTATGTTTTTACATGTCTGATGAGAAGAAATCTTATACAAACTAACTTCTGGCTTCATACATTTCAAAACTTGGTACCTTCCATAGAATGTTCTTATCACTATAGCATCTCTGGTGCTATACTTTTGTGACATGATGCTGGGTGAGCTGGCACAGTGAGTGATGGGAACATTCCTGAAAACCATCCCTGCACTGTGGTGATTAGCAATAACTCAATAGTACAAGGCATGACTGTAAAGCTCATATGCAGGGGTGGGCAAAAGTAGGTTTACAGTTGTTCATATGAAAAATAATACAATAGTAAATAAAATAATAATACAAGAATAAACTGTATTTTTTTTATTGTTCAAATACATTTGTCTCCATGTTCCTGCCACCACTTCCCTCTGCCCCAATCACCCCTATGTTCCACCCTCAATCCTTCCCCACTTTGGCTCTGTCCATGGGTCCTTTATACATGTTCCTTGACTTGACCTTTCCCCTTCTTTTCCCTGTTACCCCCCCCTCCTTCCCTCTCACTACTGTCGGTTTGTTTTTCCTTTCAATGTTGTTGGTTCTATTTTTCTTGCTTGTTTGTTTTGTTGATTAGGTTCCACTTATAGGTGAGATCATATAGTGTTTGTCTTTCACTGTCTGGCTTATTTCACTTAGCATAATGCTCTCCAGTTCCATCCATGCTGTCACAAAGGGTAGTAGCTCTTTCTTTCTTGCTGCTGCTTAGTATTCCATTGTGTAAATGTACCATAGTTTTTTGATACACTTATATACCGATGGGCACTTTGGTTGCTTCCAGCACTTGGCTGTTGTAAATTGTGCTGCAATGAACATTGGGGTGCATGGATTTTTTTGAATTGGTGTTTTAGGATTCTTAGGGTATAATTCCAGCAGTGGAATTGCCCATTCAGAAGGCAGTTCAATTCTTAGCTTCTTGAGGAAATTCCAAACTGTTTTCCACAGTGGCTGCACCAGTCTGCATTCCCACCTTTATAGTAGGGTTCCCTTTTCTCAACCACCTTGCCAGCACTTGTTGTTTGTTGATCTGTTTATGATGTTCAAAGAATAAACTGTATTTTGCACACTCAGAATGGTAAATTTAAATTTTGTCACCCTGTATACCTACTACACCTAAACAAACTATATCCCCAAACTTCTTAACTTTATCCCCCAAAATGCCTGTGACCACTTTAGTACCACTTAAAACCAGGGAACGTTAGAATGGAAAGATAGTGGCCTTAACTAATTGTGGTTATTTTTTTTCTTTCACAGGTTATACAAAACTTAGGACCATGCAAATGTTCCTAGGAGCGTGGAAGGGCCTGTGCAAGTGAAGGTCCTTGAAGCTTAGCTTCATTCATTTTATGTTGAGCAGCAAAGGCTTCCCTGGTTGAAGTGGGGGATGTGGATGGGGTTGGGGGCTGGAGGCAACCCCAGGGAAATCCACTAATTCCTCACTTCTTATTCTGAGAAAGAACCTAAGAAAACCCAAAGGTATCCCTGATCACAGATGGAAACAACTGTGCTATACCATCTTATTCGCCAGTGTTCTTTCCTTGCATATGTAGCTTAAAAATGAGATGTGTAATAAGGAACTTTAACTTTTGAAATATAGAAGGGAAGCACAATTCCTTTCAGCAAAAAAGCTCTTTCATGTTTTTCAGACTGGTCCTATCATTTATTATCAAAGGGATAATTCAAATCTTTACTCCTGATCTGGTGGAAAACAGCCAGACTTCCAAGGTCGTATCAAAACAAAGCAGCAAAGGTCCTCTCTTGAAAGGGAAATGATGAATCGATGCAGAGTGCTGCTGCGAAGGCCGCAGGGGTAGTGCAATCAGGCTGCGATTATAAGTATATTACCTCTGTCTGCTGAAACATCAAACCAGTAGCAGTGATTAGGTTGCACAATATAAATGCCTACCCATATGAATGCAATTTGGTAAGTAGTGCGTGAAAGTTTCCAGGCATAAACAAGTAACATTACTTGAGGAGGTGATTTCGAGATTCTCCATGCATGTATAGGCCCCTTAACATGACAACTGTTTTCAGATTCAGTGATGTTCAGCCTCCTGCTGAAACCTCACTGGTACACAGAGAAAGGATTAAGAATGCAGCTATTAATTAAGAATGAAGGGTTTTTTTGTTAACTAAACAGTGGCAGGTAATATGTAGTTTAATCTCTGAAAAGAGAATAATGGACTTTTTTTAAAGAAAAAGAATACTATAGTTTAATATTTGTTAAGGTTGATGAAATTATAACAAAATAAAGCACAGTCCTGGCTGGTTGGCTCAGTGGACTGAGCACTGGCCTGTGAATCAAAGGGTCCCTGGTTTGGTTCCTGGCCAGGGCACATGCCTGGGTTGCAGGCCAGGTCACCAGTGGGGGGCACGTTAGTGATAACCACACATTGATGTTTCTCTCCCTCTCTTTCTGCCTCCCTTTCTCTAAAATAAATAGATAAAATCTTTTTTAAAAAGCACAAATATATAGTTAATTTATTTAGTGTAGAAAAGTGAACTTTTTTCTTCATGCTGTGATTGGGGACCCAATGAAGTACCTTCCAAGAACTTAGAAATTTACATTTTCTTCTGAGAGTTTAATCAAATGAAATATAATAGATATAATGATCTATAAGAGCAAATATGTGGCCAGTGAGTAAGGGAACAACTTAAACACTAATTGAGGTGAACTGGACAGAGTCATTGACAGGAGAAAATATGGCAATGAGATTGTAATTGGAGAGTAGAAACCTTATTGATGATTTTGGGCTCAGTATGGAGAACATGAGGCAGTGATGTGCCATGGGTACACTGGTATATTACAGTCAGAAGAGACAATTTTGATCTTGCTAATCACATTAGCTAATGGAGAGAATGGCCAAGTCTGTTAAGCTCATGTGTCTCTTAAAGTGAGCTCTGTGAGAGCAGATACTCTGCATTTCTTGTTTAGTAGCACACAGAAGGTGCCCCCAAAGTACATGTTGAATAAATTCATGATGAAATAATGCTGTCTAGCCTATCCTTTACTTGAGAGCTGTATCTTATTAACTAACTCCTGCTGTTTTGAAGCTATGCTTACTAAGCACATTTATGATAATTTGTATTCTCATGTAGCTTGCTTAAAAGAAAAAAGTTCTGATTTGGTCCAATCATCATTTTACTGTTTTAGAGCTAACTTAATGTGGTCTGCTCCCCAAAACCTGATTATTTTCACTTGTGGTCACGAGTTCAGATATCTCCTCAACATAGTTTATGCCTGCGATAAATTTACTATGGAAAATAACCATCTTAGAAATCTTTTGTTGACAGATGCTAGTCTCCTTAGGTGACATTCTGTTTCATTGGCACCACCTTAGAATGTGCAGCATTACTTATTATTAGCTTTTAGGGACCTTTTATTATTTTTAAAGATAAAGAGTTTGGACTACAGAGAATATTTTAGTTTTTGTGTTCATTAGACATAATGCAATTTCTAAGTAGAATCAATTACGTTATTGTAACAGGACTATGGAAGGTGGCTCAAGCTTGCTTTTTTAAAAATTATATTTTATTGATTATTCTATTGTCTCAATTTTTCTACCTTTGCCTCCTTCAACCCAGCACTCTCTACAACCTCAGGCAATCCTTAAACCTTTTTTCCATTTCAGTGAACTGTACATATAAGTTCTTTGGCTACTCCATTTCCTATACTGTACTTTATATCCCTGAGGGAGGCCCTGTCCCACAGAGTCCCCCCAGCTGCTACAGATGAAGAAATAAATTGTACCAGACACAATTTACCTGTCAGGAGAAGAGGGTGTCGATTCTCCCTAGTGAAAAATGCCCCAAGTCCTTCTTTGAAATGGCTTTTATTGAGAACGATATGTGCAGGGGTATACAGCATACATGCACGTGAAGTCTATCAATCTATGTCAGAGTGCTATAGATAACAATAAAAGGAACACATAAATCAGCCTTTGGTTAGGGTCTGTCAGTCATACTGATGCCAGACAGTCATTAAGCCAAGGTTCAGGGGCTCAGGAATCTTCTCCCCTGATTTGAAGTCAGGCACCTGGTTTTTCCTTATCAGGGCAGTAGTAAACAGAGCAAGCCTCACTAAGTATATTGCACTCTTTAGGTCAGATTTCCCATGGGAACCCTTGGTGTTAGTATGAGGTCATGTACCTCCTAGCATTCCTGGCTTTCCAGTCAAGGCTTACAGGCAGGGCCTGGCTCGTGTGGGGCTACAGTTCCTGATACCACACAAATTGGTCTCCAACACATCCCCACGGAATAGTTACAGCTATTCTGTAACTGTCTATTAGTACTTCTTAATACCCTTACCTCTTCGTCCATTCTCCACACCCCTTCCATCTGGCAACCCTTAAAATACTCTCCAAATCCATCATTCTGTCCCTGTTCTTATTGTTTGCTTAGTTTGTCTTTTAAATTGAATTATTTATAGATATGTATGTATTGCCACATTTTTGTTCATAGTTTTGATTTTCTTCTTTTTCTTAAAAAAGTCCCTTTAACATTTTATATACTATGATTTGGTGATGATGAACTCCTGTAGTATTTTCTTGTTTGGGGAGCTCTTTATCTGCCCTTTGATTCTAAATGATGGCTTTGCTGGGTAGAACAATCTTGGCTGTATGATCCTGCTTTTCATGACTTTTAATATTTCTTGCCAATCCCTTCTAGCCTGCAAAGTTTCTTTGGAGAAAACAGTTGGCAGTCTTATGGGAATGCCCTTGTAGGTAACTAACTACTTTTTTCTTGCTGCTTTTAAGATTCTGTCTTTATTTTTAACCTTTGGCATTTTAATTTTGATATGCCTAGGAGTGGACCTCTTTGTATCCATCTTGTTGTGGCCTCTCTGTGCTTCCTGGTCTTGCATGGCTATTTCCTTCACCAAATTAGGGAAATTTTCTTTCATTATTTCTTCAGATAGCTTTTGAATTTTTTGCTCTTTCTCTTCTCTTTCTGGCATCCCTGTGATGTGAATTTTGGAACACTTGAAGTAGTCCCAGTGCTTACACATCCTTTTTTCCCAATTCTTTTTTCTTCTTGCTGTTCTGATTGATTGTTTTGATTCCTTATGCTCCAAATCATTGATGTCATTCTTGGCTTCATCCACACTACTGTTGATTCCTTGTAAATTATTCTTTATTTCAATTACTGTATCTTTCATTTTTGACTGGTTTTTTTTTATGCTATTGAAGTCCTCACTAAGTTTCTTGAGCATCTTTTAACCAGTGTTTTGAACGCTGCATCTGATAGATTGCTAATCTCCATTTTGTTTAGTTCTTCTTCTGGAGTTTGTTCTGTTCTTTCATTTGGGCAATGTGTCTTTGTCTCCTCATTTTGGTAGCCTCCCTGTGTTTGTTTCCATGTACTATGTAAAGCTGTGACCCCCTGTCTTGCTAGCATGGCCTAATGTGGTAGGTGTCCTGTAAGGTCCAATGGCACATACTCCACAATCACCCAAACTGGGTACTGGAAGTGTGCCTACCATGTGTGCTGAGTACACCCTCTTCTTGTAATTAATTGAGCTTTGATTGCTGTTGGCAGGTCAATGGAAGGAATTTACCCAGGCTCGTCAACTGCAAGGAGTGGTTGTGATCATTGACCCCCAACCTCCTCCTCCTGTGGAAGATCAGCTGTGCAGGGGCCCTCTCCACAGAATAGAACTTAAGCATGTCTGTCTGAGAAAATTCCAACCATTGTTAATATAACGAGAACAGTTTGTGCAACACTGATGTAACCTGGCAGCCAAGGAGATTGGACTGGAATGTGCATGCGTGATTAATGGTAACTTCACCATACTTAGTCATTGGAGGTGGTAGATGCTATTGAGTGAGCATGTGTACTGTTTAGCTGTCACATTCAAAATGACTGAGTGAATAGAATATTGAGTCTGCATCAAATTTCACATTAAGCTTGAACATTATTCCACAGAAACTATTTGGATGATTCAGAAGGCTGCACCTATGGGCAACTGGTATATGGCAGCTTCATCTCAATAACATGCCAGCTCATACATCACATCTTGTGCAGGGTCTTTTGGCAAAACATCAAATAATCTAGGTGACTCAGTCCCATACAGCCCAGATTTGGCACTCTGCAATTTCTGCTTTTCCCAAAACTAAAATCACCTTTGAAAGGGAAAAGGTTTCAGACCACTGATGAGATTCAGGAAAATACGATGGTGCAGCTGATAGGGACTGGGAGAACTGTGTGAGGCCCCAACATGCCTAATTTGAAGGGGACTGAGGTGTTGTTACCTTATGTAGAATGCTTCTTGTATCTTGTGTCTTCTTCAATAAATGCCTCTGTTTTTCGTAGTGCATGGCTGGATACTTTATGGACAGAATTTGTACAGCAGCAGGGCTCTGGAACCTGCTGCATCCACCCCTAGAGCTTGTCGATTCTGGCCGTGTTTGGGGGGTGATGCTCTGAGGTGGTTGTAGCTGTCCCCTGGATGTGTGGGCCTTGGGGTTTCCTGGGTGGTGCAGGCCTAGGTCATCCACTGCCTGTATTCTGTTGTGACCACTTGGGATAAAGAAGTAGCTGCAGATGGGTGCTACTTCTTCTGAACTTGGAGGTGCCCAAGCGAAGCCTAGCTATAAACTGAGGCCAGCTGCTACTAGTGCCACTTAGCAAGAAGTGTGGGGGCTGAAGGCTCACTGAGGTTAACTGTTGCTTGTTTGAAAGGATTTAGGAAGATCTGAACCATAAGCTGATACAAGCCATTCATACGGAAAAGCCATTGTTAACATCTTCAGCAGGCTGTATTTTGGGTGGAGCAGAGCCTCAGGGAATCACCAGGGTGGAGCAAACAGTGTAAGTCATGTTTGTGGAGTCTCAGATATGGCATCTGCCTGCCAGCTCTGTGGTTCAGTGGGGGCAGGACTTAACAAAGGAACAATGGCCTCTGCCCACAGTTCTGTCTGGCAGAAAGCTATCCCCCCAAGGTCTTGCCCTGATGTGAGACACTTTATTTCCTCCCTGTATGCAGCTGGTGCCTTTCACGCTGCTACCCCAGGGCTGGAGCTCAGAGGGAGTGAATCTGAGTAAGTCTCTGTCCAGGCTCTAAAGAGGAACTGCTTGGGAATCCAGAAGTTTCTTCCACTGACTCAATCCCTGCTGGTTTTTGCACAAAAGTGAAGGGGCCTTATTTTTATGGCACTGGAACTGGACTGGGGACCTGGTGTGTGTCTGGGACTCCTCACTCCTGAGATATCCCTCCCTATTTTTATCCAACACAAGTTTGTGGGACCTACCCATTCACATCTCTGTGTTTCCACCACTTCTACCAGTCTGGATGGATGTGGTTCCTTTAATTTCTTAGTTGTCAGACTTCCATTCAACTTGGTTTCTGACAGTTCTGAGTGGTGGTTTCTATAGTTTAGCTGTAATTTGGATGTGGTTGTGCAAGAAGGCAAGCTGTTACCTATGCCTCCATCTTGAATGGAAGTCAAGCCTGCCTGTTTTTTAAAACACAGATTGCTTAAGGATTTTAAAAGTTATGGTATATCCTACTTGTAATTTCTATGCTTTTTGAAAAATAGTCAGCCTTCATTATTCCTTTATGTTAAAGATATGCTATAAGTGTTTATTGGGTTGGCCAAAAAGTCCATTACATTTTTTCTGTATGATGGCTGAAGTAGTGCTTAGCTCTCTTTAACTTCATTCAAAACGATTTTGTTAAGATTGTATTGTGAGAGCAAACTGTTACTGAACAAAAATGGACCTGTTGTGGGCGGTGCCAAGTCACTATTACTGAAACAATGCCCCACCTTTCCCAGGGTCCCTCAGTTCTAGGTCCTTTGCCTGCTGCCCTTGAAATTATGACTATCAATCAATGGCAGAGTTTTGTGAAAAGGTAAGGAATTATTTATTCAAAAGTTATACAAATTTTTTAATAATGGCTAAATGTCACTGTTAAAATCTCAAAATCCCTTTAAAACATCCACAAACACACACAGTCCTGCCTTCCCCCTTTTGCCCAGTTAGGCCAGTCAGGTCAGTCTAGATATACTCTCCTTCAGAAGAAAAAGAACAGATGTCCAGGGCTTGGCAAGGCAGACCCCTTGCGGTTCCCAGCACCATCTGCTGTGTTGCCCTAATCTCCAGTCCTTAATTCAGAACCAAGAAGCACCTTCTCCTGGCCCACCAGAAAGGGGAGTCCTTTCTCCCCTTCCCTTCTCGCGTGGTCTTCACATTGCTCCCCAGAGTTTATGTCCCATGTTCGTGTTCTCTCTCTCTCTCTCTCTCTCTCTCTCTCTCTCGCAGGCCCTGTCTCCCCTTCCCAGTTACATCTTGCTTCATAAGCCGCGTGGTCAAAAAGCCTCCAGCATGGCTGCTGTGCCTGGGTTTTTAAACCCCTGCAGGAATCCTCCCTTGAAACCCCATCCCCAACTCCTTTGGCAGGGAGCTGTAACCAGGAGGAGGAGCTGCTTCCCAGTTCCCTCCCTGGTTAAAGTTATGCAAACCTTCCTGGTTAGCCTTGTTGGTGTGTAAAATAACCATCTTTGCATATGAAGTATGAAGCTATCCTCCTGTTATTGACAGGCAAAGTAACACTTAATGGCCCTTGCCTGTTATTGACATGCAAAATGACTCTAGATGGCCCTGCTCCCTGTCTCCCATCCCCCATGAGAGCCTGCCTGAGAGAGGAGGTGAGAATATTCTTTATTTTGTTGGACACCCCAATTTCTGGACCCCATTACAAATCCCCCTGGCGGGGAGGTCCTGACTGTGTCCTGTTACAATATCAGTGTACATTTTAAAAAACATTAAAATTGATGAAAATTTGTGCTGCCATTTTAATATTGAAGATGAAAGAAAATATACATTTTCTTCATATTATGCCTTATTATAGAAAAGAAAGTTAAAAATGCAACTGAAATACAAAAACAAAAAATTTGTGCAGTGTATGGAGAAGGTGCTGTGACTGATGGAACTTGTCAAAGTGGTTTGCGAAGTTTCTTGGTACCATTGACATTTTGGCCCAATAATTCTTTGCTGTGGGGCTGTCATTCATTGGAAGATGTTTCTTTTTGCAGCACCCCTGGCTTCTACCCACTAGAAGCCAATAGCAGGAGATAGCTGATATACTCAAAAAATCCAAATCAATAACATTATTGATAAAAATGAAAAATGTGTCTCTTATTTTATGAAAAAGGCGTAATGGACTTTTTAGCTACCCCAGTCTAAAGCAGGAGAAATAAGCAGACTAACAATAAGTCCAGTGTAAGAAAGTGTCACTGTTAGAAAGGGAGCTACTGCTTCTGATCATGCTTGCAGCACTACAATAAAAAGATTAGTTACTGCACTTGCTAGTCACATTTGGCCAAGATGCCTGAAACAGAATTCCTAGGCCTGGTGGTGCTGGGAAAGTTGGAAGCAGTAGCAGATGACAATATTAATGCCTCTTGCCTTGTATGGGGTTTTATAATTAGAGGATATGTAAGGTGACACATTATCTTGGTGGACATCAAAGATTATTATTACATCATTGCTCAAGTGTAAAAAACTTTGGTAAGATCGCTATCATGATTTTAATTTTTCCTATTGCAAATTAACCTATGGATAGGGGAAACTTCATTTTATCATGCTATACAAATTCAAGATTGACTATTATTTTTACCTGTAGTGGATTATGTAGGCCACTTTTCTAGTTTATCTGCAGTTGATGTTCAGATATATGGATCATCATGCTGTAGTTTTCTAATGTGGTTACAAATTGATTTGAAAGTTTTGACTATGTTGGATTCATTCCTATAATTTAGAACAAAGATAACACTTAGTGATTTGGACTGAAAAAAGTAAATATAATTGAAGTATAAGATTTCTGGTTGCTGTATATCCTAGTCAACATTTGGCACTATAAATCTTTTGTCCCTCCATTCTAGTGAGTGTGTAGTGATACTTATTGTGCATTTACTTTGCATTTCCTCTATGACTAATACTGTTGGACATACTTTCATGAGCCTATTTCCTAATACTTCTTTTATGAAGTATCTGTATAAATATTACGCCCATCTTTAATTGAGGTAAATGGAAGTTTATCATTGATGTTTTCTTTCACTTTATAGAAAGAGACATAGACTGTGATAAGTTAAAAATTAATATTGAAATCTCTAAAGCAACCAACTAAAGAACAAAGAGATATAGTTAAAAAATCAAGAGAGGAGATAAAATGGAATACTGAGCTTTATTTTCTTAGTCCAAAAGAGAACAGTAAAGAAGAAAAAGGAAACAGAACGGATGGAACATATGAAAAAAGAATAACAAGATAATGGATTTGGGCCCACCCCTATCAATCAATTACTTCATCACTTATTTATTTTGTCATACTTCTTTCTCTGAAGGTAAAATTAAATTTATTTTAATCCGCTTGATATTTTTCCACAGATCATAGAGTCTATGTTTAATTTTTAAAAATTTTTTGTTCCTGATTTTCTAATATCTTTCATCTCTGTGTGCTCTCGAGAATATCAGTTGGGATCAAAATACCTTCCCAGCTCTCCTCTGCCAAGCCCCACATTTCCCTGCCTATTCACAGCTTCAAATACAACTAAAGACTCGAAACGACTATGCCCTTGCCTGCATCTCCTTTTCCAGGATGCAAAATAATCTTAACTGGTTTTTAAGAGTATATTTTAAAATATTATTTTGAGGATAAGCAAGAGATAGAATAAATAATATTAGAAGAATTTTATAAAAATAAGGAGAAACAAAGGAGTCAAAAAATTACTAGAATTGTGGCAGAAAAAATTGAAGTGGAAAAAGAACACTTTTACCCAGTGTTTGTGATTTACTATAGTTTTTTTCTTACCCAAACTCAATTCTTACAAAAGTAAGATTTACGGATTACTGAAATTCAGCAGCATTGGCTGGTACAGGGATAGTGGCTATTAGAACATTGAACACTTACATACATGGCACCGAATAGCTGCTTCCTTCAGGCCTTTTGAGTGCCCGGGTTGCTGCCCCACCTGCCCCAGCACTCCATCCCCTCACCCCGGGACTGTCTACACCTACCCATAATCCAGCAATTTAAGGCTTGAGATTTGGCTTAGTAGGGGGACTACTGGGACCCATTCTATAGTACAGTTGGTATATTATGCCATATTATAGTGGTTAAATATTTATAAGAGCACCCTCACTTGTAAGTATATTGTGATTAAACTTCTATGTATTAAGAGAATGACGTTAAACTCTCAGCTGATTGAGATGTTAGAAAAATACAATAGCTGCAGTCCAGGTTTTTGTCAGAGAGTATTCTCTTGATTTTACTGCCACATAATGCTTTTTATAAGTTGAGATGAACCATATTCTCAGCCTCACAATTACATGTGTGATATACAATCCATCCTTTCCCCATTTTAGGCATGAGGGTTTATCCCTGAGTTAAGCCAGATTGTCAGAGAGGTGTGTTTGTATTTTAGGGTGAATTGTTTTATCCCCTTCTTAAATTGCTTTTACTAAATTGTAGTTGGTAGATGTTTTAAGGAGTAACATTCAGAATTCACTTTTTAAAAATTAAATTTATTGAGATGATATTGGTTAATAAGATTATATAAGTTTCAAGTGTACAATTTTATAATATATTATCTGTATATTGCATTGTGTGCTCACCACTCAAAGTCTTGTCTCTCTCCATCACCATATACTTGACCCTCTTCATCCTCTCCTCACCTACCTTCCCCTCGAAATACCACCTTTCTGTTGTCTGTATTTATGAATATGCTTTTTGTATTTATTGATTTCTTTTTTTAATCTCACATATGAGTGAAACCATGTGGTTCAACATGTATTCTTTATGAGAAATGAAAGGATAAACTCTTTCCAAAGCTTAGTAGAGGAGGATAGTTTTTCTTCTTGACAGTTACTGCTTATTTTCATGTAAGAAAAACTGTATATTGAATAACTAATTGCATTTCTCATGCTGGATCAATCACTAATAATCTTAGAGTCAAATTTGTTTCCCACTTTTAACAAGTCTTTATTTTATCTTTTTCTTACATTTTATTTTTTAAAACTCTTATATAGCAGATATTTTATAAACTTCATATTATTTTTAAACAAGGGTGAGTACAATTTAGTAAATAAAATATATAAATGAAACACAATAAGCTTTCCATTAAAATTTTCCTCTTTATGTCTATGTCCAGGAAGTTCCTGTGCTTCCATGAAATTACATTGTTAACAGAAACTTACATATAGAGTGTCATTGATTCAAAGATGTAGATTTCATTTATATTTTATAATGAAAAATCTAGATAATTGTCAGTGCCCTTAATTAGAGGGAATATGAGATTTATATGCATCTGTGAATGGTAAGAAAAAGGGAGAGCTTGTCTTCATTTTTTCTTTATAAACTAACGGAAGCCTTGTCTTTTCTATTGTTTATCACAACCTATAGCCCCTTTACCCCATCTTGTGTTTTTTTTGGCAAACCTGATGCATTTTTCAAGGTTAAGTGCAGATGTTACTTTTTCTAAGATGTCTTCCTTTGTAACTGTGCAAACTGGGTTTCAGCCACCTGGTGCCTATATTTCACATGACCCAATAATTTGTGTTGAAGGAAACAGATTTTTGTTATCAGGGTTCTAACCTTGTGAGGGGCTGAGGGCACTCCTGCTCTGAGCCCTTTTCTCACACGAGGCCCAGAACCTTCCTTGTTCCCCAAAAGGCTACAAGCCAAACCATGCCCAGAAGTTTCCCACATCCTTATCTGTCATCAGCTGGTAAGGCAAACAGATCTCCACCCTCTCTGGAGTGTGCACTTGTGAGTTTCAGAGATGTTATCCTCTTGCAGCAGCTCTCCTTCAGGATCTGGGGTGTGTGGCTCTCAGCCTCCATGTAGTAATCCCAGAACAGTGTGCCATGCTGCACTAGATCATGGGCATCCCAGATATTGGGCCCATGGAGGCAGAAAAGCAAGCGTGAGACTCTGCCTCCCAGAATGGGCTTCTATCTATGGGGGGTCTAAGCCCCTGGTGAATGTGGCATCTCCTGGGCCCACAAGCAAGCGGGGGCGGGGGCATTCTGCTGTGAAGTCCTGCTCCCTTTAAAAACACATCGAATAATCCTGCCTCCCTCTACCAAGCCAGGCCAGTTTCAGAATATGCCACTTGAAGGTACCATCCTTCAGAAATGCACAAGTCTTCAGCCCACCATTCATGGTCATAGTTCAGCTCCAAGCATCTCTCATGGGTCTGAGTGCACTGGCCTGAGTCCTTTTCACAGTGTCCATTTCTCTCCCCCAAAGCTGCCTTTACTCTAGCCATCAGATCACCAGTGTGTCTCTGTGCTCAGCCAGGCAGGTCCCCTGCAGCTCTGCCAGCTCTGCCACCATATTCTACAAGCAGAACTCCAGGCAGACAGATCTCTTGGTAGACCTCGTGGTACTTGGCCCCACTCTAATTTTAAAGGCTTGGCTCAGAACTTCTTGTAGGCAGAAAATCCGGCCCTTCCCATGGTGTGTTAGTGTCCGCCAAGGTTTTATCAGCTTCCCAACGTCTTTGATCATCTTTCAGCTGCCATATTTAGTCAGGGCAGGAGTTCCCAGCGATACACAGGCATCCGGGGTGGGCATCTGTTGCTCCTGCAGCTCATGCAATTGCCATATGAGCTTCCCCTCTGGCCATGTCATGAGTCACTCTGCCAAGTCACTTTGCAGGTGCATGTTCTCATAGTCATATGCACAATTTGCCCTGGGCAGCAACAGCCTTCTTCCTTCAGGAAGGCATGGGCTGTTAGTCTGCCTTTCTTATGCAATGTGCCTCCAATGCTGTACTTTCTGCTCTGTGGGTATTCCTTCATGCCACCCCCCTTGTTTTTCCAGGATTTGGGTGGGATTCCCCTATTTTCAGGGGACTCCATTACACCTTGATCCTTCAATTCAGGGTTAGGGTACTTTTTAAGCTTTCAAGCATCCAGTGTCTCTTCTTTTGCATTTACCATACTGTCTCATAATTAGTTGTTCAGCTGTTTGAGAAGCAGTATAGCAATATGGCCTCTAGAGATAAACACCTTTGGATTTAATTTTACTACTACTAATTCCTGGGCAAGTTGTTTAAACTCTCTTCCTCTCGGTTTGTTTTCTGTAAAATGGGATAATTATGGCAATCTATCTCGTGGGATTATTTCCAGGATAAAATGAATTAACACACTAAGAACAGTACTTGGAATAGTAAATGTTTTTCCTTCTCCTCTTCCTCCTTCTCTTCCTCTCCTTTATTCTTTTTGTTATTATTATTATTATTGCCATCTGCACTAGAATGTGAGCTCTGGAAGTAACAACTGCCTGAATCCCATCTCAGGCTCTCATTTCTAATTCCCAGAACCTAAGAGAGCTTGTGTTTGAGATGAAGTCCTTCTTAGATGTTTACAAATAAATGAAATCCTGTATTAGATTTGAATTTGGAGTGACCTGTCATCGGTTAGTGAAAATCGAACTGTGTCTGGGAGAATGCTCTATGAATCTAAGCTAGTGTAATTATCGTTATATCTTTTTAGATGGTATAAAATTTCTTTATTGGGAAAGATTCAATTACTTAGTAAACATTAACTGAGTGCTAACTTTGTCGGATACTAGGGAAAGCAGAGGTGAAAAAGAACCTCTGCCTTCAAGGAACTAATTTTCTAGTGTAAATAAATGATAGTATATATTTTCTTAAAAATAGACCTTCAAATTGTGAGAAAAATTCCCTTAAATCTAGCAGTTTTTGTATGCAAAAATAAGAAAACTTATTATTCCATAAATTTATTGTTTCTCAGAATTAGTAGGGTGATACTAAGCATATTAATTTATTCTTAAAAGTTTAAAAAATTATCTATTTACTTCATTCCTTGGAATCAAGTTTTCAATTGTTGATTGGCTTTTTCTGGTTGTCTAAAAATCATTCATGGCATTCATGTTGTCTCTGAAAAAACTCTTGCATTTCTTGGCTTTTTTTTTTAGTAAGTTATGGCTTATTTTACCACTACAAGTTGTTATGTTGAGATTTGGGCCCTCAGTCTTAAGTTTTTCCACTGGTCTCCATTTAACTCAATTGCTCAATACAGAAAAATGGTTCATTAAAGTAAAACCAGTGCTCTTGGGTTTATGTTGTCTTTCTAAAGGACTTGCATGAACTTTTTTTTATTGTTTTTTTTTTTATTTTATTTTTTAAAGACAGTCTTGAGCACCATTGACTTGTGGAAAATGTTCTTCATTTTTTTGAGAGAGATATTTTTACAGTTTTCATTTTGTAAGGATTTCCTTTTTAACTTTCAGTTACTCCTTGTGCTTTATTGCCTACTCTTATGTAACATCTTTTATGGTACATATCTGAACATATCTTGAGAAATGCTTCCAAAATGTTATGAGTGCTATACACCAATCTTCAATTCTGGGGCAAGATTCCATGTCCTGAACATACTTATCGTTTATGATCGTGCCAGTTTAGCTTCTTTCCACTTGTTTCTCCATCCGGCATTCTACTCCCAAGCTTTTACCATTTATGAATCATTGGCAATATTCACACTAGTTGTCTATGACTCACTAGGAATCTTTGCCAGGTTTCTCAGTATTTAGAATATTCTATTTTATGTTTTCTTATTTTAACAGGGACAGTTGGCACATATACTTCTTTATATTGTACTTTCAGATATGGATGCTAGGTTAAAAGTGGTTTCCACATTTAAATCATTTGCACATGTAGCCTCTTGTTCTAAAAACTCAGAAACTAAGGCATTTTGGGGAGCTGCTTTTAGCGGGCATGGTTGTCAGATTTACGCAATGTGAAATTCTCTAGATAAGATTAGAGTGAATTAAAATATATTCTAGTTCTGTAGAAAGACTGGGAATGTTCATTCTCTTTGTATAAATTATAATTTGCAAAGATTCTTTTGAGTTTCCAATAGCAATAAAAACCTTGGCTCTGTTACCCTCTAGCTATGTGATCTTAGACAAGACAGTAATAGCTTTCCATGTTTCCTCATTTATAAATATTTATATCTGTGAGGTTATCTCTTCAGTGCTATAAGGAATTCTTTACATGGAAACTATTCCCTGGAAAATATTTTTATTGATTAGAAGCAGCTTAGGAAGTATTCTAGGAATACCAATATCTCACATAGTTCTTTTCTATTTTGCTGTTTATGCTATTACAGATGTCCCCATTTACCCCTCCTTGCCCACCTCCACCCAGCCCTTGCCCCATCTTCCCTCAGGCTACCACCACACTATTTTCTGTGTCCATGGGTTATGCATACAAGGTCTGTCCAGAAGGTATCAAGTTATATAATATGAAAAAGAGAGACCTTTAGTAAAGATACAAGATACCAGAAACATTGTACATAGGACAATGACACCTCAGTCCCCTTGAAAGTAGGCACCTTGGGAACTCACACAGTTCTCCCAGTTGCATCAGCCTCCCTGTCGCCATCAGCCTCCCTGTCATATTTCCCTGAAGCTCACTGATAGTCTGAAATCTCTTCCCTTTCAAAGGTGATTTTAGTTTTAGGAAAAACCGGAAGTCGCAGGGCACCAAATCTGGGCTCTAGCAGGGCTGAGTCACCTGGGTGATTTGATATTTTGCCAGAACACTCTGCATGAGATGTGATGCATGAACATGCATGTCATCATAATGAAGCTGTCAGTCACAAGTTGCCCATAGCTGCAACCTTCTGAATCATCTGAATAGTTTCTGTTGAAGAATGTTCAAGCTAATCCAAAATTTGATGCAGATTTGTTGCTCTGCTTGCTCAGTCATTTTGAATGCGATGGCCACACAGTGTATGTGCTCACTCAGTGGCATCTACCACCCCAACTCATTAGTACAGAGAAGTCATCATTGTTCACAATTGTGCATTTCAGTCTATTCTTGGCTACCAGGTTACATCAATATCACACAAACCACTCTCATTATATTAATAGCTGGATTTTTTCCAGACAGACCTCGTATATATTCTTTGGCTAATCATCTGACTTTCTTTCATCCAATCCCCATTCCCCAATCCCTTCCCCTGACAGCTGCATCTATTCCATGTATCCATGTCTCTGTGCCTATTTGTTTCATAAGTTTATTTTGTTTATTAGATTCCACATATAAGTGAGATCATATAGTACTTGTCTTTCATTAACCAGCTTATTTCACTTAGTATAATAATCTTCAGGTCCACCCAAGCTGTCATAAAATGTTAGAGGTCCTTTCTAACAGCCACATAGTATTCCATTGTATATATATACCACATCTTTTCTATCTACTCATCTACTGATGGGCACTTGGGCGGTTTTCAGATCTTGGTATTGTAAATAACATGGCTATAAACATTGGGGTGTATATATTCTTTTGAATTTGTGTTTCGGGATTCTTATGATATACTCCTAGAAGTGGGATCTTGGGTCAAAGGCAGTCCCATTTTTAGTTTTTTGAGGAAACTCCATACTGTTTCCACAGTGGCTACACTAGTCTGCATTCCCACTAACAGTGTACTAGGGCTCCCTTTTCTCCACAGCCTCACCATCACTTGTTTGTTGATTTATTGATGGTAGTCATTTTGGCCAGTGTGAGGGGATATCTTACTGTGGTTTTTATTTGCATATCTCTGATGATTAGTGACATTGAGCATTTTTCCGTATGTCTATTAGCCATTGTGTCCTCTTTGGAGCAGTGTCTATTCAGGTTTCTTTTGTCCATTTTTAAATTGTATTGTTTGTTATCCTGGTGTTGAGTTGTATAAGTTCTTTATATGTTTTGGAAATTAACCCCTTATCAGATGTATTATTGGCAAGTATGTTCTCTCATACAGTGGGTTCTCTTTTCATTTTCTTGATCATTTCCTTTGCTGTACAGAAGCTTCTTTGTTTGATGTAGTCTCTTTTATTTTTTTCCTTTGTTTCCCTTTCCCTAGGAAATATATCAGCACAGATATTGCTATATGAGATGTCTGAGAATTTACTACCTGTATTTTCCTTTAGGATTTTTATCATTTTGTGACTTATATTTAAGCCTTTTATCCATTTTGAGTTTATTCTTGTGTGTGGTGTAAGTTGGTGGCCTGGTTTCATTTTTTTGCATGTACATGTTTAATTTTCCCAACACCATTTATTGAAGAGACTCTCCATGGTCTTTACTCCATGGTATGCTCTTGCCTCCTTGGTCAAATATTAATTAACCATAAACTCATGGGTTTATTTCTGGGCTCTCTGTTCTGTTCCATTGATCTATACACCTGTTCTTATGCCAGTATCAGGCTGTTTTGATTACAATGGCCTGGTTGTACATTTTGATGTCAGGTGTAGGGATACCTCCAACATTGTTTTTCTCAAGATTGCTGTGGCTATCTGGGTTTTTTTTTTTTAGTTCCATATACATTTTTGGAACATTTGTTCTAGATCTGTGAAATATGCCATTAATATTTTAATAAAAATTTCATTGAATTTATAAATTGCTTTGGGTAGTGTGGACATTTTAATGATGTTAATTCTTCCAATCCATGGGCATGGTGTATGCTTCCACTTATTTGTATCTTCCTGAGTTTCTTTCTTCAATGTCCTATAGTTTTCTGAGTACAGGTCTTTAGCCTCCTTGGTTAAATTTATTCCTGGGTATCTTATATATGTATTTTTGCAATAATAAAAGGGATTGTTTTCTTAGTTTTTCTTTCTGATAGTTCATTATTGGCATATAAAAATGCAATTGATTTCTGAATATTAATTTTGTATCCTACTAGTTTATCAAATTCATTTATTAGATATAGTAGGTTTTTGGTGGAGTCTTTAAAGTTTTCTATGTACAATATCATGTCATCTGTAAATAATGATAGTTTTACTACCTCCTTTCCTATTTGGATGCTTTTTGTTTCTTCTTCTTCTTGTCTTATCTCTATGGCTTTATCACTATGTTGAATAAGAAGAATAAGAATGGTGAAAGCAGACATGCCTGTCTTGTTATGCATGTTAAGGGAAACACTTATAGTTTTTGCCCATTGGGTATGATGTTGGTTGTAGGTTTTTCATATATGACTTTTATTATGTTGAGGTATGATCCCTCTTCCCACTTTGCTGAGAATTTTTGTCATAAATCAGTGCTGGATGTTATTTTAAAGAGATTTTATTTATATATTTTAGGGGGGGGAAGGGAAGGAGAGAGGGAGAGAAACATCAATGTGTGGTTGCCTCTTGTGCACTACCCCCTCAACTTAGAACCTGGCCTACAACCCAGGCATGTGCCCTGACTGAGAATCAAACCAGCGACACTTTGCTTCACAGACCAGCACTCAGTCCGCTGAGCCACACCAGCAGGATGTTATTGAATGCTATTTCTGTACCTATTGATATAATTGCATGGTTTCTATTTTTAATTTTGTTTATTGATTTGTGAATATTGTACCAACCTTGGGTCCCATGGATAAATCTCCCTTGATTATGGTGTATGGTTTTTTTCTACCCCATTGAAAATATTAACTAATATTTTGTTGAAGATTTTAGTATCTATGTTCATCAAGGATATTGGCCTATATTTTTATTCTTTGTAGTGTCTTTACTGGTTTTGGAAGTTCCCCTCCACCCCTTTGAATTTTTTGGAGTAGTTTGATAAGGATAGGTGTTAGTTCTTCTTTGAATGTTTAGTTGTAATTGGTTTATTCATATATTTTGGTTCTTCCTGATTCAGTTTTGGAAGATTGTATGTTTCTAGTAATTTGTCCATTTCATCCAGGTTGTCCAATTTGTTGACATATAGTTGTTCATATTTTCTTACAATGCTTTGTATTTCTGTGATGTCAGTTGTTATTTTTCTTCTTTAATTTCTGATTGTGTTTATTTGGATCCTCTCTCTTTTTTTCTTCATGAGTCTGGTTAAAGGTTTGTCAATCTTGTTTATCTTTTCAAAAAAAAAAACCAGCTCTTGGTTTCATTGATCTTATGTATGTTTTTAGTCTCTACATCATTTATTTCTGCTCTGATCTTTATTATTTTCTCACATAATATTTTGGGGTGGTTAAAAAAAGCATTATTATCCCAAGTATATGAATAGAGCTTATAATTTAACAAAGAGTACTACCTTATTAGCATAAAACTGCTAAAGATATGATCAAACAACACACACACAAACACATAAAAAATGATTAAAAATATGGGTAGAAATGTTCAATTTCCAGTGATCAAAGAAATACCAAAAAAGCATTAAAATTTTATCTTGAATCCATAAATTAATAAAGATTTAAAATAGTGATGGAATGGTTTTAGAAAGTGGAGATTCTTAAACATTGCTTGTAGAACTGATTATGACATTTCTATAAGTCAGTTTGGCACTACATTTCAAAGGCCTTAATATATTTCTAATACACTATGAATCTGTTTCTAGAAATTTATTCTCTGTAACAAGACCCCCACATATATGTGTATACTTATTAATTGAGTGTTGTAGTTAACACTGAGATATCAAAATAATATAAATGTCCATCTATAAGGTATACAATGTATTTATTATGTTACCAACAACTCTGCTCCCCCCTCCTGGCTTTCCCCACTTCAGTTAAGGAAAACTTGCTCAGGTGAAAATTTGGAATTTTAGTTTCTTCTCCTTTCCTCACCCTCCAGTAGGTTCAATCCCCATCTACTTCTTGATATCTCAGGCTGAAATCCTTTCTTTTTTAACATCATTTAGGGAAACATTGTAATTTAGTAAAAGAACATTGAATTTGGTGTGAAACTATCTGAATTCACTGATTACTAGATATTGGGATATGAGCAAATTACTTGACTGCTCTAAACTTTTTTCATGTGTAAAATGTGTTACATACATCCTACTGACTTTGCAGAGTTGCTTTGAGGATGGAACAAAGTAACAACTACGAAAGTGCTTTATATGCTTCTGTGTGATGCGTCTTCAGGAACCCTCCGTGGCTGTACTCACTGCAATAGAGGGGGCACTGTGGCCAGCAGGACTTGGGTGTCTGCCACCACCCATTGCTTTTTGCTGGTGCAAGGGTTGAGATTCAACTCACAGTGGAGGAATTTTTCAGGGGCCAGGGGGAAAAGATTAAATAAAGCAAATAAACAAAAATTATAATGTATAACCTCGTTTAAAATATTAAAATGGCTTTAGCTTCAAAGCATCAGAAAAGTTAAAAGAAGGAGCATTATATATCTGTACATGTGTGCACAAATGTGAGAACACTGTGAGAACTCTAAACATTGGTTTAGAGAGAAGACATGCAGAGCAGAGAGGCTAGACATAACAACTTAGTTTTCGATGTTCAACTAATTATCGTTTCAAGGCTACAGGATTTTTTAAATACCAGGTTTGGATTTGGGTGATAGCCTTATTCCCTGAAAGTGGGTTAGGAAGGACTTTTCTTCTTCCCAGAGGATGGAGCTCTGTCTAATATATTTATTTACTGTCTGAAATACTTACAATAGTCATGTCCTTTTGTTTTGAGTACTTTATTGTTGTTGTTAATATATTTGGATTTGAATGCATTTGAACCGTCATATGAGACCTGTTCTTCAACAGCCATTGGAAGACATGGGACCCTCTTTCTTTGTACTGATGTATGCTACCTTGATAAATTTCCTTCTAGATGTTCTAAAATTTTTTAAAACAGAATTTCCAATATTTGTGAAACATCACATACTAGTGGTAATTATCTATGTATTTCAAATTGGAAGGATGTAATGCACTGTAGTTGAGTGTGCTATGAAGTTTATTTAGCAAGAGAACCAATGTATTAAAAAATGAGACCAGATATACTGAATATATTGTCATATTTTTCAACTAATTTTCCCCTAACTCTGTATTCCTATATTGGCTTAACTGAAATGGAGAGTACAAGCCAAACCACAGTACTGTTGAAATGCAGTTGTCACTACAGCCTAACAATTTTGATTAGCTTCATTGGCAGAAATGCCCCACGGGGGACTTTAGATTAAAAAAATAAAACAGTAAAAATTTAGATTGTCAACAAGCGTTAGCTTGTAAACTCTTAGTCCTAGCTGGGCCGGGTAGCCAATTTAGAAGTTGGTGGTCTCAAATAATTAGATTTGTTGGGGTTACTATATCAGTATCATATCAGAACTCTGCTTTTTTTTCTTTTTTCTTTTTTTTTAGATAACATGTAATAGATTTATCCTGCTTACCTCACAGTTCCATTTTGATGAAATACTATGGATCTCCATTGAAAGCATTGTTTTGGAATCATGCAAAAGCATTATAAAGCACTGAATACAGGCAATAGAATTCTTTATTATTTTTATTAATAGCCAAATTGATGGAAAGTTCACAGGGAAAAGGGAATAAAATGTCTCTGCTCATTGTGCCATATTTTTTGTCTACACAGTGTTTTTATTTTTATTCAACTGTAAGCAAACAGCAGAATTAACATAAACTTCAGCGACTCCAGACTGGCTTTTGTTACACCAACGAAAAGTGATCAATTCTATAGGCGCAGACTCGGGGATTTCTGATAACCTCTTACCGAGCCCTGCGGCTCCTCTTGACCCTGTGCCTCTACAGGAAAACAGCTCTCCCTGTTGAGCTTCCCAGTACTGCTCTGTAAGACCTGGATCAAGATAGCAATCCCCTGGTAACCAATCCGAGATGTACCGTACTGGGGGTTAGTGGACATGCCAGCCTCCGGTTGCCTGGAGAGAGACAGGGCTGTGAAAACATATCTCAGAATGTGCTGCCATGCACAGTTCTGAATTCAGGCTCGCAAAGGCAGAGGCCATGATTTTTTTTTTTTAATTCTCCCTTTAAGATTTTTTGATGCCCTGCAGTATTACTGTAGACTTGCTCTTATCTAATAATTTCTCCTTTAAATTCTGGGTTGCTATTCTTATATTAACAATCTGATGATGACCTTGTAGTACCGAAATAGTCCTAAAAATGGAATTCCAATTTGATCAAAACGTGAACCAGAGTGTGTGACCCTGTACAATTATAAAGGATAGGCAGAAGGAAAACTCACCCTACACCACTCTCTGCTCAGGTCTCGCCTGTGAGAATGGGAACAGGGAAGCAGAGAAGTCTATGTGCGTCACTGAACTTGAGAACATGGCTTGGGGCCTGCGGGGGCTACCTGTCTCCTGGCTTTCCCTTACTTCCCAGGCAGCTGTTCATAGAGCTTGGGCAGATAGTAGTCCCATTCTGCCCAGTAATGCATGCTGGCCGCTGGGGACCTGATCTCGTACTTTTTGCAGAAAGATGTCCTCAGATGGGTTTCTGAGAACGGACTTGTCATACTTCAGTGGCCTCTCCTGCTGGGAAACCAGCCAGACAATGCAGTGAAGGCCTGAGCTCTTGGGAGACTCAGAGCCCACATAATTGGGGAGGACTGCGCCACTGCAGATGTCATTGCCCTTCATGTTGACCACCAGGAAATGGTGCCATTGCCTATATTGGAGGTCCTTTCTGCCTGGAGCGTCTGGGTCTGTCAACACCAAGGTGAGGCATCTGCTCTGATCAAGACCATCCCATGCAATACTGGTGGCTTGGTTTTTAACTTGGGTGGCCCTCAGCACTTTGCCCAGCTCGTCGACCTCCACCCCAGCATAACTGACCTGCAGTGGGTTCTGTGACCATTCGCCCCTTCCTGCGGGTTCAGGGGCCCTGACCACCGGCTGAGGTCCACCGGCATCTGGCATCTCGGGCCGATCAGGAGGACTGGGAAAGATGCAGAAGGCCAGGTGCAGGTCAACAACACTGACTCTGAATGGTTTGAAAACCCATGGTGCCATGTTTTGATTTTTGTATTGGCTGCATTTTGAAAAAGTCAATACTTTGTAGTTTTACGTTATTTAAACAGAAATAAAGAATTGTATTGAATTTGGAGAAGAAATAACATTGCCTTCTATGGACCATTCTTTGGTAAAAAAAAAAAAAAATCCAGAGATTTTACAGGTCATAATTTCAGATTTACAAATGGTTTTTTTAAAAATTGCATTCTCATAAAAGTACTATTTAATTTATTAAATTAATGTGATCCTCCTCAGATGCAATCAGAGGTTTTTTTCTTGGTCTTCAACATGCACTTTTCTCATCACACTAGTGACAGCAGTAACAACATCTCTTTTGTGGTGTTGTTGGGTGGACTAAATTAAATGAATGTATATTAATTGCCTGGAACAGAACAGGTGCTCAATACTTTAAAAAATGTACCTATTTATCAGTAACCCTTTTCTATGGACATTGAGCCAATTCTCCATTTATGATGAAGTGTTTTTTACACCACAAATCCACATTATTTTAAATTCTCAAAATAGTCTTCATTAAGCAATGCTGTCAAAGTTTTCTAAGTAATATAAATAAATTACAGATTATCCTCTTTTCCCCATGCTTATTTATTCACTTTTTTTTCTTATTCCTTCCTTCCTTGCAAGAATAATGAAAGATTAGTTGAGTATGAGTACTTTTAAAAGCTTATAGTTTCTCAGTTAGTGCATTGCTCCAGCTTAAGCGTTCACTGACGTCATTCCTTATAGTAAATCACCAACTTGCCAGCAGGAAAGAGAGACTTGCCTTGTTTTAAGGGGAGGGGAGGGCAAAATGTAGTGAACTTGGCCATATGCTATTCATGCTGAATGTCATAACCCAGAAGAAAGATTGATTTTCCTCAGTGTTTTATCTATTCTGACTATATCTGCTCTTACAGTCTGATCTTAGCTAATTTCCACTAGTTTGTTAAGTACCACGGTCTCTACCAATCTGTGCGATAAGCAGTTTTACAACATGTGGCTTCTTTGGCCTCTGTGATGCTTAGCTCATGTGACTTTACCTTTAATGCTCTCATGCCTTCTATCTGTCTATTGACCTCCTTCTTGATTTTAGAGGTCCAAGATAAATCCCTTCCTGCCGAGGACGTTTCTGCTCACATAAGACCCAAAGGGTCCACTTTTTCTCAGAACCCCTGTAGCACTGAGACACTGCCATTTCTTTGCCACGTATCATTTACTGCTTGTAGCACTAGTGTTCTTCTTATAGTTTGAAGTCATCACATTCCACAGCAATTTTTTTTCCCATTGTTCCTATTACAGTGAGTGCCCCCACCATCCAAACAGGTGTTCAAACACAAATTGAGTGTCATGTATGATTCTTCCATTTGCCTCCATGATATATAAACATAAAGTCCTGTGCCATGTCCATTTTTCTGTCCTCTGCAACTTCCTGACATCTTTTCTTAGCACAGGGCATCATTGTCTCTTGCCTTACTACTATGGCTTTCTACAACTTGTTGGATTCCAGCATTGTTCACATCTAACCTGTTCTCCCAGGGGCATCCAGATGATATTTGCTAAAATGCAAATGTGACCTTTTCACTTTCCTAATTAAAACTTTGCAATGGTTCTGAAATTCTTCTAAAATAAAGTCTAAATTTCCTAGTATGGCATATAGAAAACCCTTTATTATACAGCCCCTACTTAGCTATCTTCCTTTGTACCCGGGACCTCTTGCCACTTTCCCCTTTAAGCTCCTGCAGTGAACACAGATAAACACAGAGATAAACACAGATATTGCATATGTGCTGCTGAATGTGGAATGAGACTTTTCTTGTTTTCTTAAAACTTCTGCTAAAGCCTCAAAGTTAAGGGAAGTAGATCACAGTTATATACAACTTCTAAAGAATGCTGCTAGACATTTCTATAAGATTTTCTAAAACATGTGTGAGTTTGTGATTATCATTTTCCATAAATCACCTTCAGCTTATACAAAATAAAATTAGAAATTTAAAAGGACAGTTCACTGGAAAGTAGAATTACTTGTGGTAGATAGTATTATGGTATTTTCTATCCTCTCTCCATGGAGAAATCATCAAGAGTATCATGGAAGTTGCAGGTGTCTGAACCCATATCTTACCATATTGCTATGTGTTTACTGTACTGCGGTATTGCTAGGTTGTGCTCTGGTGTGTACTGGAGCAGAGGGTTGAAAGAATTCTTGGGAGAATCCTCCCCTGGGGATTAGAAACGTAAGTGAACATGGAGTCTAGTAATTGCATTCCTCTAGTGAATCTGAAGGGCAGGAGGCTGCCTGGAGTACCAGTGTGAAGGAGACACAGCAACAGTTGGTAGGAGAAGCTTTGTTAGGGCAAGGATTGGGATTTCCCCAAGAGCGAAGTCGATAATATGGAGGGAGCATACTATCCACTCACCTCCAGCAGAGATGAGAGGAATCCAGCTGTATGCTCTGCATAATAATGTATTTCTAATGTAATTTCTAATGTAATGTACATTACATTTCTAATGTAATGTAATGTATTTCTAATTACATTAGAGCTTGAAGGAGTTTGTTGAATATCAGTGCATGATCTGTTTGTAATGAATGTAGCACAGAGGTCCTTGAGGAGGCTGGGAAGGGTATCTAAAGTATATCTAAGCATCTCATGAAACACCTAACATTTAAATGCTCCCCATAATGAAGGCCTGACCTCCAGCTGTAGTCAGCCAAGGAAGACTACAAGCATACCTGTGCCCCCTGTTTCCTAATCCTTTTTCCCCTTATTCCTTACCTTGGGGAAGCTTGGAAAATGGGAAGGAGATAGAACAGAGTGAAGAAATGAACCAAGCTTCCTATCCACTGCAGGTCTGGGAGAAATTGTGAATAGGATGTCCTTAAGTCATTCCTTCAGTGGACGTTCATTGAGCATTTATTGTATAACTGCCACTTGTTCTAGGTACAGGGAATCCAGCAGTGAACAAAACGTAGAAAGACTTTTGCCTTTACAGACCTTTTATTCTAATAGAGGAGGAGAAATGAAGAAATTAAAACTAAAAGTAATGTAGAGGGTGATATGTGCTATGGAAAAAAAAAAAAACTTGGAAAAAGCAGAGGACATATTGGGAGAGGTAGAGTGTTGAGTGGAAGAGTTGAGAAATGTTTGCCAACCAGTGAAGACAACTAGATTTGCTGAGAATTGGAAGTGAGTATGAGAGACAGGGCAGACTAGCCTAAGAAACTGAAGGGTGGAATACTTCTTACTAACTGAGGAGAGCTCTACTGTGGGAGGAGCAGGTTGGAGGCAGTTTAGTTTTGAGATATCCATTAGACTGCCAAGCACAGATGTCAGGCAAGCAGTTGGAGTTCAAAGGAGAGGTTGGAGCTTGAGAGAGAAATGTTGATGTGGTCAGTGTGGATGTCAGTTACAGTCAGGATACTGATGTTTTGATTTATATATCATTAGATATTTTAATACCTGATACTGGTACTATTTTTAGAGCTGAAAATGACTGAAAAGCCATGGTTATTGGCCCAGGATGGTATTAAGGAGCTGGGTATAGGTTAAGACCTACAAGAACATGCTAAACTCAGTGATGGGAGAAAAATGTTTTCTGTTTGTGTCCCTTCAAATGCAGCTCATTCAACAAACCATTTACACGGTTAATGTACTTTGTTCTCTCTAATCTTCCTGCATTTACACATGACATTCCCTGCCAAGGTATGCCCCACGTTACCTCTACATATCTTTGCCTGATAAGTGAATTTTCCTAACGTGCCATTTCAGGGAAAACCATTTATTACTTTTTTTTGCTATTGAATCAGTTTCCTTCCTATGAGCACTAGGACCCTTTCCTTTCATGACACTGTTTACTTGTTCTTTGTCCCTTTCTAAACTGAGAAATTCAGTCTTTCAGAGGGTACCCTTCTCTAGTGCTCCTGTATATTAAGTTCTTCCTGTGTGAGAAGACCTTTTTTCTGAGTACCATTGTAGAGAGCTCCTCTCTTACACATAGTGACTGGGTTCACACCAGAATCTATTCCCATTTTGGCGTCCCCAGAAGTTTATTTGTCCTTGTCTGAATACTTGGAAAAGAATAACACACAAGAGAGTTCAGTCAACCGTGACATTCCAAGTCCCACAAAATGATCCAGAGTAGATATTGCAAGTTTCTCCACCAGTGTGAATTTATTCTATTAATTGTCTAGCAGATAACTGTTCCCCCTCACACACACACGCACATGTGCACACACACGTGCATACACACCTCTCTACAGAAGTCAAACAATATGCATCTACCCATAAGATGGTAAGCAAAATACTTGAGATTTTCATGCCCCAACAAGATTCACTGAAGAAGCCTTTGGGGAACTTTAAGGCTGTGGGCCACATGCCCATTTTTCATTCTGGTACAGGGTGGCCTTGTCTTCTCATAGCGAGCAGCACTGGAAGAAATCTCTGTGTGTGCTGCCTCAGAGGCCTGCCCGTTTGTTTCTTTTGTTGATTTAATGGCACACTTCTTTGGAAATGAAGGTGTACTGATCTAGAAATAGAAAAACCTGACCACTTTTGGAAGAGGTGGTTTTGGAAGGTTTTGTTTTTCTTTGTAGCTTAGAAAGTAGAATATAAATATCTAAAAACCTCATATGGGAGAGATAGGATTTAGTTATTATAAAAAATCTAGCCATTTTATGGGTTTGTTTGCATTGTTGGAGAACATATAATTTATACTATAAAGTAATATCTTGATAAACCAACAATTTGATATATTCTTAACTTATTTTTTTAAATAGACTATTTTTTTAGAGCAGTTTTAGGTTCAAAAAAAAAAAAATCAAGCAGTAAGGACACAGTTCCCATATACCCCGTGTATGGTAAACTTTTAAGGTGAAGTATTATTACCTGTTCTTGCCACTAAATTATAATGAAATTCCATTTACTGTTGGAATTTAGTGCTCTTTAAGTTAACTTAATAATGACCATTGGGATAGTCATTGACTTCTAAGACATAGAATGACTTCAACATTAACAGTCTTCTCTTTCCCAACATGTATATTATTTGGTAACTCATCATGTTGCTTTGGATTGACACAATGCACCAATAATTTACATGGAAATGGCTTCATTCTAATGTAATCTCTTTATCTATTTGATGAGTATTTTTGAAGGATAGTGATTTAGTTATTTGTAAATTATTATACCTCAATTTAAATAATTGGGTATGCAGCAAATGGGAATATTATGACTATGGCTTATGGAGGGCACCTGTTGCCGGGGTCATTCTTGAAGTAGTAACTAGAGTCTTAATACTTCTTTATCTATCTAAACACTAATGGAGAGACTAGCTCTGCTTCTGTAAAAGATTTTGCCCATGATTTTTCAGGAAATGTCCTAGAAGTTTCATTTATCACTAGGAAGCAAGTGCTACTGCCAGTGCTCTTAGTGAGTCCCAAAACTTCCCTGGGGAGCTTGAAAACTGCCACTGCGCTATTTCACCATGCATGAGTTTTCTTTAGAGATCATTTAAAAAATTTAATAGAGTAGCGACTTGCATTTTTTATATTTTTCCCCTCAAAGTTTCTAATTCTCTTGAGTGTTATACTGTGTTTATGTGACTGAGAGGAAGAATATATATAAAGATTATTATTTTTTATTTTTTAAAGATTTTATTTATTTATTTTTAGAGAGAGGGGAAAGGAAGGAGAGTGGGAGAGAAACATCTGTGTGGTTGCCTCTCAGGTACCCCAAACTGGGGACCTGGCCCACAACCCAGGCATGTGCCCTGACTGGGAATCCAACCAGCGACCCTTTGGTTCATAGGCCGGCACTCAATCCACTGAGCCACACAGGCCAGGGCCATAAAGGTTATTTTAAAAAACATTTACCCGATTATTATTTTGTGCTCATTTTTTCCCTTTGGGCTACTATATTTCATTTTTCTGAATTTTCCACACACCCACACACACACACACACACACCCCTTTCTTTAACCCTTTCTAACATCTTGACAAAGATTCTTTTCATGTCCCTTAAATGTTATCTTCTTAGGAGAAAGAAATCTGGCCTAAAATGTCACATAAAATTTTTCTTAAGTATTTTTCTGGAGTAAAGATTGCTTCACAAAGTCTAAGAATTTTGCTAAATGTGGCACATGCTTTGTATTCATTCTTTCAACAATTAATTCATCAGCTGTGTATTGAACAATGAGTTTGCCAGGCTCTATTCTAGGCACTAATAAGATAAGTGAAGCAGATGTGGTAGAGGCCTGAGGAGCTTATATTGTAATAGAGGAGATCAATATGCAGACCAGCTATTATAGTCCTGTGCAGATAAAGGCTATGATAAAAGCATGTTCAGTGAGAACACAAATCAGATGAAAGCAAGGATTCTGAAATGGTTCCAGAAGTAGGTGCCATTGTTAAGATTTGAAAGAGTAAGTAAGAATTAACATGAAAATGAAAGGAAAAGGCACTTGTCTGAAACAGCCTATATGTTTAAATCACTATAAATCCATCAATGTGGGACTAAGGGGAAGTAGCATGTAGCGGAGTGATTAAAAAAATTTATAGTGGATAGATGCCTGGTCATGAAGAGCTGTTTGTAAAGTGAAGAATTTTGAAATCTCATGTGAAAATTATAGGGCTGTACAAAAGGATTTTAAGCAGAGAAAACAAATGATATTTTAGGAACATCATTCTGGCAACAATTAGGAGGAGCAGTGAAGCAGGTGAGCCTGAGTAGGCCATTTAATTATGACGCTACTGCAATATCCATGGGAAAGAAGAAGAGGACACTAAGGCAGTATGATTGGAGGAGAGAAGAAACAGATTAAAGAGACACTAAAGTGATGTCTCTGGTGTATCTTCCACATCTCTGGGTCAACAAGTCTGTGATGTTAGTCCGCAAGATAAGTAATGCAGAAAAAAACAGGTTTTGGCGGGATGGGAGATGATGTTTTATTTTAGACACATTCATAATGGCATATACACAGAGGAAACATTTACTCTAAAATTGAATATTTCAAGTAATAGTGGTTCATGAACCTTATTTGTTGAATAAGCCTTATTTTCCCCATTGATTTGAAATATCAATTTAATCATATATTACATTGTTAGACAGATATATACATTTATTTATAGAATGCTCTTTTTATTTCATTGATCTGCTTGATTATTTCTGTGCAGTTGTCATGTTGTTTTAATTGCTGAGACTTTATAATGGATTTAAATTTTTAAATATTTCATAATGGATCTTGACATTTAAAAAAATAAATAAAATCAATCTGCATTTACCTTTTGCAACAATGTAGATGGAATTGGAGAATATTACGCTAAGTGACATAAGCCAGTTGGTGAAAGACAAATACCATATGATCTTACCTATAAGTGGAATCTATTCAACAAAATACTATTGAACAAAATAAACCACAGGCATGGAAACATGGAGCAGACTGAAAGTGACCAGAGGGGATGAGGAAAGAGGAAAATGGTGGAAAGAAGGGGAAGGGACTAGACAAAGAACATGTATGAATGACCCATGGACATGGACAACAGAGTGGGAATTGACTGTGGGAGCGGGGGGGTGGTGGTGGGGTGGGATGGGTGGAGAGGAGTAAAGGGGGAAAAATTGAGACAACTATAATATAATAAACATGATTTAAAAATTTAAAAAAATTGGATATATGTGTCTGAAGCCAGTAGAGGGTTCTGAACTAAAGTTATGCATTTGGGAGTCATCAGTGTATATGTGCATACTGAAGCCTTAGTTTCAATGAGGAAACAAGACTTTTGGGAAATCTTGACATTTATGAGGCTAGTGGGAGATGATTTCATGTAAGATATTGGTAACAGATGGCCCTTAGCACATTATCTTTTACATCCACATTGTCTTTGTATATTTATCTCATAAGTGATAAGCTCTCAATAGAGTTTTGAGGGAAATAGTTGGGGAAGAGAAGGGAGGGTGGAAGGAAGGAGGGTTGAGGGCAAACTGGTATCTCTAGAATGGAATACCTTGCGAAGCTATAGCACCAAAGGAAACATAAGGCAACATACTAGATTCTTTTGCTATAAGTCTCAATTTACTTTAGGGATGTTCAAAGTTATTTGAAATCATCTCCATTATATATTTTGAAAATATTTTTTTCTATAATTTCTATAAAGATCCATTTCAGGGTGCTCTTTAAGCCTATTCTGGGGCAGGCCAATTTCCTTGGAATACACATAAAAATGTACAGGTACTCAGGCCTTTGAGAATCACATTGAATTTTCAGAATTATCTGCCTATATTAGCTCTATTCGGCATAAACTTGTAAGCCTATTATTGACCAGGAATTGAACCTTGCCCTAAAGAAGCAAAAAGACAAGATGACATTAGTGCCATGATAGTCATATTAACCTACCAGGCCTTTATAGTTATTCATTGAGGGCTTTGGGTGTTAAAAAGAGCACATGAAAGAGTCCAAATCCAAGACATGTGAGAATGTTTATTTAAGAATCTTATACTTCCAGCTTCAGTATATAACGCTTGAACCCAGTGAACAAGACAACCCATCTTCTTGGTAGAACAGAAATATAAATTTATGAGTATAGCTAAAATAGTGCAATATTTCTGTCTCTTCTCTGCAGTTCCTTCTAATTGCATTGATGCCCTCAGACCTCAACCAACACTCTTTTACTTTGCAAATACATCCCTCTTAGACTCTTTTCTGTGTCCTTAAAGATGTGAAATCTGTCTGTAATGATTACGTTTGTATGGGTGGGGAATTCTTACCATGTTTATAAATTGAGCCTTATTTGGCATAACCTAGCATCATTCCAAATACTGTGTAGATCTAGCTATTGAGTTTACTTGTTAGGTCCCCCCCACACCCCCTGATTGTTGTTAACACTTATAACTAAACATGAAAAACTCTACAGCTCTTTCTCGTAGCAAAATTATGAGAAGGAATGATTAGCCATGTACTGCTAAGATGGGTTGTCTTAATTTAAAAAAAAGGAGCTAATTAAAGTAGTGGTCGTGTCTTTAGACAATTGAGAGAAGACACACAGAGGGTGGAAATGGTTCAGTGAAAACAAAAGTTCAAGGCTAGTAATTGGGAAGTGGTATTTACTTTTGCTTCTGAATTGAATCCTGTCAGACAGTCTTCTGTGTAAAACTGTCCAGTAAGCTGTCAGCAACCAACTTCATACTTTCTCACTGGGTTAGGCTTACCTTCTCTTTTATGATCAGCAGATGGAATGCTCCATTAACAGTAGAGTTAATATTACAGAAAAAAAATTGTCCAAAGACTAGATTACTCCCTTGAACCCTATTAAAAAAGTGATGATGAATGGCCAGACAGCACACACATCTCAAATTCTTTGGAACAGGGTTTACTGATAGAAACTCACAGGGATAAGAATACTAGCAGGACTGGGCATCTCTGTTCTCATTGCACTCTGAGGCAGCAAACAGATCTAGCAGCACCAGGCATCAGACTGCAGGAGAGGGGGCTGGGTTGTCAGTTTATAATAAACTTTCTGCTTTAGGAAAACCAACCCTTGCCCTGGCATAATCAAGGGCATACTAAAGAGAAATCACATCAGAGAAATTTGTCCCTGGCCCCATTTTTCCATCTCAATACCATGTTGGAAGACCACCAGCTTTTCCCTAGGCCTCATTAGGATCTGGTACCCCAGCCTAGTGGTGACAGCTGTATGCTGTAATGGTTCATGGGCCTGATCCGCCAACTCAGAATTCTATGGGGATTGCCTTGAGAGCTTGACTCTGGCTGTTTTTTTTTGGTGCTCTACAATTTCCTCTCTGAGCAACCAGCCTGTGGCAATGCCTTAGACAAATGAATCCTTTGCTCCTAGGTCACTTCCTATAGTCTTTATAAGTACCCAATCAACTGTACAGATCAAGAGGAAGAAATCATTGGAACATCTAAGTTCTTGCATGTTGTAATGAGAGACAATGGGACTGAGTTACAACAGAGAGACTTGATTTTTCAAAGAAGTTTCATGCTGGTTTAAAAATGCTTCTTTAATAAAGTGTTTACATTTTTCAGTTCATAGCACTTGCTCCTCACGAGTCTTAGCTTTTGGCAAATCAATTTTCTAAGCAATTTAAAACTTATATAACTAACTACTTATGGGTGTTTATTAGGTGTCATGCATATAATAAGAAAATGGAGACTGAGAGTTAACTAATAAACCCAAGGTAACATAGCTAATAAGTGGTCAAGTTAGGATACAAAAGCGGGTAGATCCGAAGTTTACTAAAACCATGACTTGTGAAAGAATATACAAAGCCTCACACTAGATTTATGCCAATTTCCAGGGATTTTGTATTGCAATAGCTTTTTTTACCACCTCTCTATTGCTAGAACATGTTATCTCTTATTGACCCACGTGTGAAATTTACATTTCTTTGAACTTTATCCCAAAGCACCCACATAAAACATTAATAAATAGAATTTAATGAGGATTTCATGGAGGAGTCCAGAAAAGGATTTTCTGTGACACAATTGACTTTACTAGTCAACATAGGAATTGCCATTCAAAAACACCCGCCCTTTGCCTTTACATTGTGAAAAACTTCAAATCATCTGAGTCTTTCTTGCCCTATTGGCTTCTCCTTTGTTCTCTTCCCTTCTAAATTTTTGGCAAACTGCCTTTCAGGAGTAAACAAGTAAGTAAGAAAAACAACTAGTCAAAAAGCAAATTTCTTCTTTCTTTAAAAAAATTTAAGCAAAGCATCGCTCCTTTTCCTCTGAAGTTTTGGTGTCAGCTAAATCAAGGCCCTCAATATCTTACCTTCTAACTAGAGTAATTATGGATGTATCCACCTCCCTTCTCCTCTCTCCCTAAAACCATTCACACTGTAAGATGAATACAAACTTTCTCGTTGTACAATCAGTAGATGGAATACTCAATTCACCGCAGTTTGAGTCCTGACACCCTGCATCAAGCTTCCTGCATAGCTATCTGCATTGTTCTGCCCAATCTCAAAGCATTTCAGGCTGAAAAGCTCAGGAATGGAAAGAGGAAGACAGAGAGGGAAGGGGTGGCAGGAAGTGGGGAATGGATGCAGAAGAGGTCTGTTTTTTTATCTTCATATTTTTGGAAGCTTGCTTTGCCTGTAGATTTCTGAAATGCAAGTTGAAAGTTCCTTCTTAAAATTTCCTGTTCTCATTTTGATACCTTTGAACTCCTTAGCTCCACATGTTTTTCTTTTAGTTTGACTCAAATAATGATTTCAAAAAATCCAAAAAGCAAAGATATGTGGTGAGGAGGAGGAAATTTAGGCGTAAAGGAAAAGTATTAAGTGCTTTCTTTAAGCATCTTAAGTGGTACAAAATTGATAGAAAAGAACAGTTTTCTCAAATCTTTTTTGAAAGCAGAGGAGAAGGATATAGTTGAAACATCTAGTGCTCGTATGTTGCCAGTTTTTTTCCCCCTTAAAATGTAATTTTTAAGTACTAGAATAAAAGTTCAGGTTACTAATCTATAAAATAAAGGCATTATTTTGTAGAGTTGTAGGGTCCCCTTCTTACTCATTACCGATTATAGACCATAATCCAAGGCTGTAACTGTCTATCAGTAATTTGGGTGGTAATTATACAATTACCCATGTTCATTCTTCACATTCAATTTATTTGTCAGTTTATAAGTAGATTAATTTCAATTTGATTGGTCTGCATACTTTAGAATGACTTAGTGGATATGTTAAAAATCTTTCTGAAAGCCCTGTTTCAGAAAGCCCCGTTCTGTTATTCAGCATAATTAGGTAATAGGAAATTTGCAGTTCATCAAATGTTTTATGTAATTGTTATTATATGTAAAACATCGATTATTGATTTTCCAAGAAATATAGTAAATTCTTTAAAAACTAAATTACAGCTTATATAACCTCTACAATAACAAATGGGTTGCTTACTATGCTATCTATGATAGCTTCTTAAATGCATATAAAATGTATTAGACACACTCTTTACCTGCAGAAGGCTCATAGCCTTGGGGAATACACAGTTTATCTCATCTGTATGTATACTGGTACATACTCAAAGATGTTCTAAGGGCACTGAGGACTAAGGGATTCATTTAGCCTGAATAATTTTGGGAGGGTGATGTCTTTGACTGGGGAAGATAAGTAGGGTTTGGTTGGCAGAGAGAACAGAATAGGCACAGTAGGTAGACCAGTGCAGTGTGGAGTTGAGAAACTGGGGACCATGATTAGAAAATGGCGAGTTGTCCAGGGTGGCTGCAGTGTGGTTATTCTGGGGCTGGTGGTGGGAGGTAAGACCCAGCTGTAAGGTAAGGAAACTTTAAATACAGTGCTAAATAGCTGGCACTTTATTGTGGAAGCCAGTGTTTTACTGAATACAGGAGTTTGGTAGACTGAAATTTTCCCCCAAAAGTTCTATGGGCCAATAACTTTGGAAAATGCATATATATATATATATATATTCCTGTTAGGCATTCTCAGTACATATTGATACCTTAAATGTTCAGAACTATCTCACAGTAAGGACTTATTTTACTATGTTTAACATAGTTAACAAAGTAAGATCCCAAACTTTCTCAATCATGGAAACTTTCTTCTTGGAATCTTTATCAAATGTTGATAGATTCTGTATTTCATGGAACACAGTTTGGGAAAAACCTCAACCATTGGTATAAACAATAAATTAGAATAAAAAAGTGGTTTAAGCCCTGGACAGGTAGCTCAGTTGGTTAGAGCATCATCCTTATACACCAAGGTTGTGGGTTCATTTGATCCCAGGTCAGAGCATATGCAATAATCAACCCATAAATGCATAAATAAGTGGAACTACCAATCTCTCTCTCTCTCTCTCTCTCTCTCTCTCTTTCTCTCTCTCTAGTAGAAACTGGTAGAAACATTATTTCAAGTTAAAACATTGACTCTAGAATTATTTATTCAAGTTGCCCACATCAATATGTTTGTTGCCTTCAAACTGACATTTTTAAGCACTTGATTCCAGGCAATGAGACTTGATATGTGCAGTAACATTTGCCCCTGCATGCCATGAACTATTATTATCTATTATTATTTCATTTTTTTTTACCAGTAGTGATATTATTACTATCTTTAATCAACCCATAGAAATTGATTCCACATTTCTATCTTTTGAAGTTCTGTTTCCTGGTATCAAAAATAAAAGCTGCACACTATGGCCCATATTTGAAGGGCTTTAGGATACGGAACTTGAGGTTCTACAATTGGTGGAAGAGCAGAGGAAGCTGCCATTGGCAATCTTAACACAAAGCCTGGAAGTGAGTACATCTCAAGATCTTATCAAGGACCTACCTTGAATCTCACAGCATGTAGCTGAACCTGCCTTTAAAGAATGGTTTGTCCTTTCTGTAAGCCTCAGTGAGTGACAGAGTCTAACTGGGAAAAATAGAGGGAAGAAGATTCTGGGATATAGAGTACCCAGCTTTCCCTCAGCAATCAAAGAAAATTTAAAAAAAGGGAGGTGATACTGAGTTGGCCGTAAGAAGTTCAGCAGAAGGCATGGAGTGCTGGATTATACTGGGAGACGTGGTAAGATTCAGAAGCTGAGGAAATGCACTAGAGTCAACAGAGTTTGGAAGCAAGCAAAAACATTCGGGGGATTGTTACGGCTTAAAGATAAGGCTGCGTGTTGCAGCTCAAGTCAGAACAAGTAATTCTTGGTCATGTAGGCCCTCCATGATACATTCCAGACCTATCTTTCCATTGTAAGCTACCGTAAACACCCTGTGTTCAAGGCCTTCTTTTGTGGCTCCAAATGTTAAGACTGATACCACTTTTGCTTAGGAAGCTTCCCCTCATCTCTTTAAATGGCAGCCTCCATCTTATTTTTTAGATCTAGCTCAGAATCCTTTCTCTCAGAGTGATATCCTTATACTAATTTAACTTAAGTGTTCCTATACCCTATTAAAGTGTCTTATTTCCTTCTGAACTTCTAGCAAAATCAACAATTGCTTTATTTAAATTATTTCTTTAAATGAATTTGTCCTTAAATATAAGAAACAAAAAAGTCCTTAAGAAGAAATTTATTCGTGGTTAGCAGGCCAGTGGGAGAGCTATTTGAGTCATATGACTTTCCAGGATCTAACAAATTATAACATTCTTAAAATTTAATTTAATTTTTAAAAAAATTTTTATTGTATTTTTTCCATTACCATTTAGTCCCCTTATATGCCCCTCTCTCCCACAATCACCACACTGTTGTCCCTGTCCATGAGTCCTTTTGTTTTTTTCTCTCAGTCCCTCCACCCCCGAACCTCTCCCCACTTAGCTGTCATCCTACTCGCTATCTATGAACCTTTCTCTATTTTGCTTGTTAGTTTAGTTTGTTCATTAGATTCCATATATGAGTGAAATAATATGGTATTTGTCTTTCTCTGACTGGCTTATTTCACTCATAATATTCTCCATGTCCATCCATACTGTTGCAAAAGGTAAAATTTTCTTTTTTATGCATGAGCAGTATGAGACAATTGTGTAAATGTCTCATAGTTGTTTTATCCTCTCATCAGCTGATGGTCACTTGGCTAATTCCATATCTCAGCAATTCTAAACAATGCTGCGATGAACATAGGAGTGTTTATATTCTTTCAAATTAGTGTTTTGGGTTCCTTTGGATATAACCCCACAAGTGGAAAGCTGGTTCAAAGACAAATCCATTTTTATTTTTTGAGGTATCTCCATACTGCTTTCCACAGTGGACCCACCAACAGTGCAAAAGCGTTCCCCTTTCTCCACATCCTCACCAGCACTTGCTTGTTGATTTATCGATGATAACCATTCTGACAGGTGTGAGATGGTATCACGCTGAGGTTTTAATTTGCAGTTCACTGATGATTAATGACTTTGAATATCTTTTCATATGTCTGTTGGCCCTCTGTATGTCCTCTTTGGAGAAATGTCTATTCAGGTCCTTTGACCATTTTTAAATTGGATTGTTTTCGGTGTTGAGTTTTGTAAATTCTTTATAAATTATTGATATTAACCCCTTCTCAGATGTATCAGCGAATATGTTCTCCCAATCTGTGTGTTGTCTATTTGTTTTGTTGATGTTTTCCTTCACTGTGCAAAATTTTTAGTTTGATGTAGTATCATTTGTTTTTTTCTTTTGTTTCCTTGCCTGAGGAGATATATCCTATAAAATAGTGCTATGAGTGATGCCCATGATTTTGCTGCCTATGTTTTCTTCTATGATTTTTATAGTTCTGGGTCTAAATTTAAGTATTTAACCCTTTTTGAGTTTATTCTTGTGTGTGGTGTAAGAAGGTTGTCTAGTTATGTTTTTCTGCACATATCTGTCCAATTTTCCCACACCATTTATTGAATATATTATCTTTAGTCCGTGTGTGCCTGCTTCCTCTGTTGAATATTCATAGACTATAAAGGTGTGGGTTTATTTCTGGGCTCTCTCTTCTGTTCTATTGATCTATGTGTTTGTTTTTATGCCAGTATTATGCTGTTTTGATTACTATGGCCTTATAGTATAATTTGATATTAGGTAACCTGATTCCTCCAACTTTGTTCTTCTATCTCAGGATTGCTGTTGCCATGTGGGGCCTTTTGCAATTCCGTATACATTTTTGAAATATTCTAATTCTGTGAAATATATCATTGGAATCTTGATAGGAATTGCATTAGACGTATAGATTGTTTTTGGTAGCGTGGAAAGTGATATTAATTCCACCTATCCATGAACACAGTATATGCTTCCACTTATTTGCATCTTTTTCAATTTCTTTCTTCAGTGTCTTATAATTTTCTGAATCTAGGTTTTTTACAACTTTGGTTATGTTTATTCCTAGGTATTTTATTCTTTTTTGAAGCCATTGTGAATAGGACTGTTTTCTTAATTTCCCTTTCTGTTAGTTTGTTATTGGCATATAAAAATACAGCTGATCTCTGGATATTAATTTTGCATGCTGCTACTCTGCTGATTTTATTTATCCATTCTAGTAGTTCCTTGGTAGGACCTTTGGGGTTTTCTATGTACAGTATCATGTTCTGCAAATAAAGACAGTTTTAGTGCGTTCTTCTAATTTGGATGCCTTTTATTTCTTCTTGTCTGATTGCGGTAACTAGGATTTACAGTACTATGCTGAGTAAGACAGGTGAAAGTGGACATCCCTTGTTCCTGATTGTAAGGGGAACAGTTGGTAGTTTTTGCCTGTTGCATATGATGCTGGCAGTGGGTTTGTCATATATGGACTTTACTATGTTCCCTCGAATCCCACTTTGCTGAGAGTTTTAATCATAAATGGGTGCTGGATTTTATCAAATTTTTTTTCTTCATCTATTGGTAGGATTATGTGGTTTCTATACTTCATTTTGTTTATGTGGTGAATCACATTAATGATTTGTGAATGTTGTACCAAACTTGCATTCCCTGAATAAATTCCACTTAATCATGGTGTATTATCTTTTTTGATACATTGCTGTATTTGGTTTGCTACTGTTTTGTTGAGGTATTTAGCATCCATGTTCATCAGGGATATTGGCCTATAATTTTCTTTCTTTGTTACATCTTTATCTGGTTTCGAAATTAGGGTAATGCTGACCTTGTAAAATGAGTTTGGGAGTTTTCTTCCCCCTTAATGTTTTGAAATAGTTTGAGAAGAAGAGGTATTAGTTTTCCCAACGTTTGGTAAAATTCACCTGTGAAGCCATCCGGTCCAGGACTTTGGTTTTTTGGGGAATTATTTGATTACTGCTTCAACTTCACTGTGTGTAATCTGTCTATTCAGAATCTCTGAGTCTTCCTGATTTAGTTTTAGAAATTGTATGTGTCTAGGAATCTATCCATTTCATCCAAGTTGTCCAGTTTGTTGGCATATTATCGTTTATAATGTTTTCTTACAATCCTTTGTATTTCTTTGATGTCAGTTGTTATTTCTCCTGTTTCATTTCTATTTTTATTTTTGGATCCTCTTTCTTCTTTTTTGATCAGTATGGTTAAAGTTTGTCAATCTTGTTTATCTTTTCAAAGAACCAGCTCTTGGATTCATTGATCTTTTGTATCATTTTTAAAGACTCTATTTCATTCATTTCTGCTCTGATTTTTGTTATTTCCTTTCTTCTACTCACTTTGAGCTTTGTTGCTCTTTTTCAAGTTACTTTAAGTGTAAAGTTTGATTGTTTATTTGAGCTTTTTCTTGTTTTGTTTTGAGATAGGTCTGTAATGCTATGAATTTCCCTTTGGGATTGCTTTCTGGTGTCCCACAAATTTTGGATTGTTATGTCCCCATTTTCATTTGTTTTAAGATATCTTTTGATTGCTTCCTTTATCTTGTTGTTGACCCATTTTTATTGTTTAATAACGTTATTTAGTTTCCATGTCTGTGTATTTTTTCAATGTTCTTCTTGTGATTGATTTCTAGTTTCATAGCACTCTGGTCAGAAAAGATGCTTGATATTTCGATCTTTTAAAATTTATTTAGACTTGTTTTGTGTCCAAACATGTGGTCTATCCTAGAAAATGTTCTATGTGCACTCAAAAATATGTATGTTCTGGTGCTTTGGTGTGAAATACTCTGAAGATATCAATTAAAGCCATTTGATCTAGTGTGTTGTTTAAGGTTGCTGTCGTCTTGTTGATTTTCTGTCTGGAAGTTCTATCCATTGAAGCCAATGGGGTGTTAATATCCCTGACTATGATTGTATAGTCATCTTTCCCTTTATGTCCATCAAGAGTTGCTTTATATATTTAGGTGCTCCTTGTTGGGTGTGTAAATGTTTATTAGGGTTAAATTCTTTTGTTGGATTGTTCCCTTTATCATTATGTAGTGTTCTTCCATGTCTCTTACCCTAGTCTTGGTTTTAAAGTCTATTTTTTTGGATATAAGTTCTGCTATCCCAGCTTTTTTTCCCTTTCCATTAGCATGAAATATCTTTTTTCATCCCTCTTCTTTTAGTCTGTGCATATCTTTGTATTTGAGATCAGTCTCTTGGAGGCAGCATATATATGGTTCCTGTTTTCTTATCCATTCAGCTGTCCTGTGTCTTTTGGTTGGAACATTTAAGCCATTTATTTTCATTGATTATTGATAGATATGTTTTAGTGCCATTTTATTGTTAGACTATTTTCTTTTCTATTTTTCTTTCCATTTTTTTCTTCTAAAAACAAGCCCTTTAACCTTTGTTGCAGTACTGGTTTGGTGTTAACAAACTTTTTTAGGCTTTCTCTTATCTGGAAGCTCTTTATTTCTCCTTTGATTTTAAATGATAGTCTTGCTGGGTGATTTAGCCTTGGTTATAGTTTCTTGCTTTTCATCACCTTGACTATTTCATGCCCCTCCCTTCTGGCCTGTAATGTTTCTATCGAGAAATCAGATAAAAGTCTAATTGGTACTCCCTCTTTGTAACCTCCTGCTTTTCTCTTTTGGCTTTTAGGATTGTCTCCTTGTTTCTAAGACTTGCCATTTTCATTATGATGTGTCTTAGTGTAGGCCTTTTTGAGTCCAACATTTTTGGGGCTCTCTGAGCTTCCTAAACGTGTGTGTCTTTTTCCTTCACCAAATTAGGGAAGTTTTCAGTCATTATTTCTTCAAATAGGTTCTCGATCCCTTGCTTGCTCTCTTCTCCTGATAATGTCATGATGCAGATGTTGTTACATTCCATGTTGTCCAAAATGTTTCTTAAGCTCTCTTCATTTTTTAAAATTATTTTTCCTTTCTGCTGCTCTGCCTGGGCAGTTTTTTTTAGCTTGTCTTCCAAATCACTGATTCTATCTTCTGCTTCATCTAACCTACTCTTTATTCCTTCCAGTGTATTATTTATTTCAGACAGATACTGCAATCTTTATTTCTCACTGGTCTTTTTTAATGGTTTCTATTTTTTTTCATGCTGTTGAGTATCCTTATAATCATTACTCTAAACTCTGATAAATTGCTTACCTCCGTTTCATCTAGTTTGTCCTTTGGAGAATTCTCTTGTTTTTTTTTTCCCTTTGGGGTCTGTTTCTTTGTCTTCCAATTTTGGCTGCTTCTTTGTATTTTTCTATGTATTAGGTAGAGCTACAAAGACTCTGCTGTTGGCTTTTGTCAGATGCTGCTGTGACTGGCACTGAGCAACCTGTTTGGAACTATCAGTGATCCACAGCATGTGGCTCCCACTGCTTGGCCTATTTGTCTGCAGAAAGAACCTGGCTGTGCACCATGAGAGCTTTTATCAGCATTAGGCCTAGGGTAGGGTCAGCAAAAGTTTCAGAGCTCCCAGACATCAGCATTAGTTGTTAAACTAATCACTGATATATAGCCTCAAGCTGTACTCAGCAGCCTGGCTTAAGATCCACAGGGTGGGGCAGAGTAATTCTTGTGGTTGGGGCTATTTTTCCCCTCAGGCTGATGTTATCTGGCAGGAAGTGCTCTGCCTGAGAAAGATGGCCTCTGAAGTGTGGGGAATGACTCAGTGCAGGGATCCTGGTAGTTGTTCCTTCAGTTTTCTTCTCAGAGATACCAGGCCCCGATGCTCCTCAAGGGCCTCTAGTCCACTCTCCCTTCCTCTGCCAGAGCCCAGGGTAAGTGGCTACAAATGAAATTTTCCACATTGGTCCTTTAAGAGTCTTTCTGTGTCTTCCACTGTTTGTCCCGGGTGGAAAGAAACTCCATTGCTTTTCAATCTGTATGTTATCTGGTTCCTTTCCTGACTCTGATGCTGTAGGCTGGGGAGCCCAGTTTGGGGTTTAGACCCCACACTTCTCATAGGGAACTCCCTGGCCACTGAAATATCCATCTGGAACTTCAGCTGCCACCCGTGGGATCCCAGCCAGCCCTCTCTTGCCTCCTCTGCACTCCCTACTAGACATGGTGTGGTGCAATGGTTTCTTCTATCTGTCCTTGGTTATAAGACTTCTCTCCAGCCAGAGTTCCATTGGTTATTCAGGATGATTCCTCCACAATTTAGTTGTAATTCCTGATAGGTCCTAGGAGAAGGTTAGTGTAGCTTCCACTTATTCCTATGCCATCTTGGGTCTCCTGCAAATTATAACATTTTGGAAAGCTTCCACACTGTTTATAAAACACAGATATCCATGTGGATAAATGTAGTCTCCCCTTCAGTCATTTGTGTGTATTGTTACTGTGTTCTTAGTCTGGAGTTTCAATTAATTTCCATAAAACCTGGCACATTCAGAAATGCCAGGGACCATATAGCCAAAGTTCTTAAATTGCTAATTTGTTTATTATTTATTTCATGTCATGAATATTTTATATATACCTAGTAGCTCTCTAAATGTAAAGTTACTAAGTCTCATTGGTATTGAATTCTCTACACAGAGATAGAGAATAGGGACCATTTTCCTTTGATCCCCACCAGGCTGTATTGATGAAAATTATAGTTATGATATAATAGCTCATTTCATTTACTTTCCACTGTATGGAAGCAAGCACATATAAAACCACAGGCGAAAACTGTTAACCCAGAGATTACTTTAGAAGCAATTCCTTATTTGTCAGTATATATTATGCTGCTTAGGTTGGTGGAAATTTGGTTTACAATAGTGTTAGTAGTGGGGGAGGGGAGAACTTCCATCTATGTTATAGACTAAGAGCATAATAAATTATATGTATTTATTTCCAAAGATAGTACATGGTAAGCGTGAATCCATGGAGTAAAGACTCTCCTTCTATAGTGTCTAGGTTCCATTTTTCCTTATTAAATTACATTCTATAGATTATGTTTATTTGCAGAGTCAATTGCTTCATCTAGTAAGTCACCAAGCCTTATGAAGTCTACTTCTGCTAGGTCTCCCAGACAAACCTTTCATATTTGCATCTTTGTAGTATTAATTCAAACACTCCTCAGTGTTCTCTTTCTTGGATGATTGCAACATTTTTCAAACCCTTTTTCTTGATTTTTTTTCTGAATTTGTTTCTGAGCTGAGTCCTTACTTGGTAAATAACCTGAAGTGAATTGCCTAGTCTCTCTGAGGTTCAGTTTGCGCTTTGCAAAATGGGCACAAATACACCAGCTTATTTTATTTCATGCATTTTAACTTTTACTTTGGGAGGATTTATAACTTTTCTATATATTCCATAGAAAAGAAGGTATCATTTGATGAATGACACCTATTTAGCAAACTTAAAATTGTATGTAAATTGGGGGGTTGGCAGAGACAAATGTATTTGAAAAAATAAATTAAAATTAAATTAAAAAAATAAAAATAAAATAAAATTGTATGTAATTGTTTTTATATCTGGTAACACAATCAATTTTCTCTACTCATTTATTTTATACTATTTTAAGTATATAGAAAGTTCTGTTTTCTTTCTTTTTTAACTTAATTTTTGTTGTTATCACAGATTTCCAGAGTTGAGAGAATTGCTATGTGCCTCATCCTTCAAGCACCACATGGAAAAAAATGTATATACTTGGAATAGTCACTCTCTTTCTACTCCCTACATGTTAGGACTGAGGCAGGTAGTAACAGGTTGTGCTAGAAATAGAAAGGTCACTGGGGGCTACAATGGAGTGACATAAAGCAAATGTCAGGTTACATAAATTTATCTTCAAAGGAAGTCCACTGCTGGCCCAGGCACAGGGCAGATACTACTTGTTCTTGCTGCTCATCTGGTCATGCTCATTTTAGTAATGCCAAGCGGTTCTCTGGAGAGATTAACAGCATCAGTTTGTCAGGTTTAATAATAAAAGCACTTGAAACTCATGCTGATTTTAGCCAGCTTTGTAGCTCAACAGTAATATCTATTATGACAGGTAAATTAAGTGGAATAGATAGAAGATTATAGCCAAAAGGTGATAATAACAATAATGAAAACAAATAAAATGACTAAACAATTTACTTTTTTCATATCAGCAAGGAAGCAATTACTGATATTGTTCTAGGTATAAAACAAAATTATGGACTAAATTTTATTTTTTCATAATTAAGTTTTGTAGTATTTATTAAGATTTTTTATTTCCTATTTGTGTGTTTGTGTGCACATATATTAATTGATTACCTTGCTAAAGGTTTTTAAGAATTCAGGTCTTGGAATTCTTTAATTAGTTGCGTAGCATACAAGTTAAGAATTGCATTCTTGGCAGATGTAAGTTGGTGGGAAACTAGATTACATTCCTTTGAATTTACTATTAAGACCCTTTATGTACTTGTATGTGCATATACCAGTTAGAATTTGTGGCATCGTGTGTATATCTAAAGAAGGGAAAACCTTTAAAAGATAAAAAATATTTATTTGGATTTATAACCATATAAACACCCTAAATGAATACAAGGTTTTTTAAATGCTAAAGTAATACATTACATCATATGCTTTATTGTAAGCTTGACAGAAACGAAGTTTCCCCCTCCCCCAAAAAGGGGTCTGCCTGGGGAGAGCCAGGTCTCTATGTGTTGAAGTTCTCTCACCAGAGCAAAAACATCTGACCTATTTTCACATTTTTGGGGAACTCTCATCAACATGTCTATTCCCAAATCTTAGACTATGTTGTGAATTTCACAGTTGACACCTCATAAATTAGAGAAATCAGTCAACTTTCCATTGATATGGAAGATATGCTTGGAAAAATAAGTTAGCATAAAAGCAGAAGAAACCTATGCTATCTACCTATATTAAACAATATCATTTTCATTTTAAAATGTGAATGAATGATGTGGCTGGTGTGACTCAGTTGGTTGGTCATTGTCCTGCAAACTGAAAGGTCACTGGTTTGATTCCCAGTGAGGGCACATATGTGGGTTGTAAGTTCAGTCCCTGGATGGCAGTGTACAAGAGGCAACTGATCAAAGTTCTCTCCATTTCTCCCTCATTTCCCCCTTCTCTAAAAATAAATAAATAAAATCTTCAACAATAAGAAAATATGAACCAACACCTGATTGTCACTAAATATTTAAGATATGCAAGTAATTCAAGATGGTGGAGGAGTGAGTGAAAGTTACACTGACCTCCTCCCAGGACCAATCGGGAATTACAACTAAATTGTGGAAAAATCACCTGGAAAAAAACTGAATAGTGAGAGAGGAGCCTTATAACCTTGGGCAGACAGAGGAATTGGCTTTAGCACAACCTAACTGGTAAGGAGTGTGGTAGAGGCTCGAGAAGGTGGGTGGGGTACTCATGGTGGCAGCACAAGAAGGATATTTAAATGGAAAGTTGGACCCCCCTGAGAAGAGCAGGGTCTAAACTATAAGTGGGGATCTCCAGCCTACAGCACCAGGGCCCAAAAAGCACACAGACAACAGCCAGCTATGACAAGTGGCAGGGTGCTCTCTGCCAGAGACAGGTGGCTAGAGATGCAAGGAGGCATTTAAAGGGGCAGTGCAAAAATTTGTAGTGGCAGCCACTTCCCCTGGACTCCAGCAGAGTCAGAAGCAATGGGTTGGAGCTGCCTGAGGAGAGATTGGGGAAGGAGGCCTTGGGGAGAGGACTGAGAAAGTTGCTAGCAGGGTTCCGGTGCTGACTCACCCCCCATTATGCAGCTGCCATCTTGCTCGGGTGGACCACTACCCTGAGCTGCAGTAGCATGAAAGGACACAATAGCCACGTTCCCAGGAGGCTCTACCCTGGCCCTGTGTTGCACAGACCTGGGTGCTGAGTACAGAGTGGCAGTCACAGATAGTAGACCTCTGGCTAAAGGAGACATGGAGTGGTCTCTAGAGTCACTTGAGGAGAGTCTGGATATGGAGGCCTTGGGGAGAGAACTGAGGGAGTAGCTGAGGAGATCCTGGTGCTAACTCTTACCCCATACCACAGCAGCCATCTTGCTCAGGCAGACCACTCCCCTGAGTGGCAGCAGCTTGAAAGGACACAATAACCCTGCCCACAAGAGGGACTCTGCCCGGCCCTGACTGCTGAGGGCAGAGTGACAAAATTAACAACTGAAGGAGACAGACACAGACAGCAGATTCCTGGAAGTCTCTTAAAGACCGCCTAAGGTCAGACAGGGTCAACAGCTAACATCGTCAGAGGCAGATCCAAAAAGAAAGAAAGAAAAAAAAAGGGGTCTCCTACCATAGAACTTCACACCACAAAGTCAAGAAGTCAAGACAGATCAATGTAAGAAGCAGAAGCAAAAAAGAAGAACCTCACAAATAATGGGAAGACAAAGAATACCACCACCCCCCAGTTGAAGGGAAAGGAGGAATCCCCAGAAAGAGAACTAAATGAAATAGAGGCAAGTCAACTATCAGATATTGAGTTCAAAACAGTGGTTCTAAGGAAGCTCAATGAGCTTAGAGAGTTCAAAGAGAATTACCAAAAACTACAGGGAAACTATGAAGAACTTATTGCAAACTATATCAGCATGAAAAAAGACATAGAAATTCTCAAGAAGAGGCAAGAGGAAATGAAGAATACAATTCCTGAATTGAAGAACACAGTAGAAGGAATCAAAAGCAGGTTCAGTGAAGCAGAGGATTGAATCAGTGAGCTGGAGGACAAGGTAGAAAAAAGCTCCCAGAAATAGCAAGAAAATGAAAAAAATTCTCAAAAAAGAATAAAGAGGCATTTAGGGAAATGCAGGACAACATGAAACATAATGATATCCATATAATAGGGATACCAGAAGGAGAAGAGGATGAGGAAGGGATAGAGAACCTGTTTGAATAAATAATGATGAAAAACTTCCCTAATTGGAGGAGAGAAAAAGTCACACAAGTCCAGGAAGCACAGAGGGTCCCATTCAAGAGGAACCCAATGAGGCCCACTCCAAGACACATCCTCATTAAAATGGCAAATATCAAAGACAAACAAAGTACTTAAAGGAAGCAAGGTGAAAAAAGGTAGTAACATATAAGGGAGCCCCGGTATGGCTGGCAGCTGACTTCTCAACAGAAACACTACAAGCCAGAAGGGAATGGCAAGAAATATTCCAAGTCATGAAAACCAAGGGCCTGCAGCCAAGACTGCTCTACCCAGCAAGGCTCTCAGTTAAAATGGAAGGTAAAATAAGGAGTTTCCCAGACAAAAGAAGGCTAAAAAATTTTACCTCCTCCAAACCAGCACTATAAGATATGCTAAAAGGACTGCTTTAAGAAGATGAAGAAAAGGAGTGAGAAGAGAGAAACACAGATACGAAATGAAAAAATGAATAAGTAACTATCAATAATAACTTTAAATGTAAATGGATTAAATGCCCCAATCAAAAGATATAGGAGAGCTGAATGGATAAGAAAACATAATCCACACATATGCTGACTGCAAGAGACACACCTCAGAACAAAGGACCTACACAGACTAAAAGTAAATTAGATGGAAAAAAAATATTCTAAGCAAATAGGGAAAAAAATCAGGGGTAGCAATACTCATATCAAACAATATAGATTTCAAAACAAAGGCCATAAAGAGACCCAGAAAGACACTTCATAATACTCAAAGGAAGGCACCATCAAGAAGACATAAACATTGTAAACCTGTATGCACCCAACCTAGGAGCACCCGAATATATTATGAAAATCTTGGAGGACTTCAAGAAAGATATAGACAGCAATAAACTGATAGTAGGGGATTTCAACACCCCACTGTCAACAATGGATAGATCTTCCAAACAAAACATCAACAAGGATATTGTGGAGCTGAATGACGCATTAGATGAAATGGACTTAACTGACATATATAGAACCTTTCATCCCAAAGAAGAAAAATACACATTCTTTTCAAATGTACACAGAACATTTTCAAAGATAGACCACATGATACGACACAAAACAAGCCTCAACAAATTCAGGAAAATTGAAATCATAACAAGCATTTTCTCAGACCACAAGGACTAGAAACTAGAAACCAACCTCAAGGAAAAAACTCAAAAACATTCAAATGCGTGGAGACTGAATAGTACACTATTAAACAATGAATGAGTCAATAATGAGACAAGAGAGGAAATAAAAGTTTCTGGAAACAAATGAAAATGAACATGCAACAGTCCAAAACCTATGGGACACAGCGAAGGCAGTCCTGAGAGGGAAGTCCATAGCAATACAGGCCAACCTAAAAAAGATAGAAACATTTCAAATAAACGACCTCACCCTGCAGCTTCAGGAACTGGAGAAGCAAGAACAAAAAAAGCCCAGAGTGAGTAGAAGAAAGGAAATAATCAAGATCAGAGCAGAACTGAATGACATAGAGACTAAAAGAACAATTCAAAGGATCAAGCAATACAGGAGCTGGTTCTTTGAAAAGATAAACAAAATCAACAAGCTTTTAAGCAGACTCAACAAGAAAAAAAGGGAGAGGACCGACATAAATAATATCAGAAATGAAAGAGGAGAAATAACAACTGATACTACAGAAATACAAAGGATTGTAAGAAGTTATTGTGAACAATTATATGCCAAGAAATTTGAAAACCTTGATGAAATGAACAAATTTCTAGAAAAGTATAACCTTCCAACACTGAATGAAGAAGAAGCAGAAAGCCTGAACAGACTGGTAACAGCTGGTGAAGTTGAAGCAGTAATCAAAAGACTCCCAGCACACAAAAGCCCTGGACTGGAGGGTTTCACAGGAGAATTTTACAAAACATTTAAGGAAGAGCTAACCCCTATCCTTCTCAGACTATTCCACAAAATCCAAGAAGAAGGAAGACTCCAAACTCTTTTTATGAGGCCAGAATCATCCTAATCCCAAAACCAGATAAAGACCCTACAAAGAAAGAAAACAATAGGCCAATTTCACTGATTAACATAGACACTAAAATTCTCACTGAAATATTGGCAAACCACATCCAGCAATACATTAAAAAGATCATCCACCATGATCATGTGGAATTCATCCCAGGGATGCAAGGATAGTTCAATATTTGCAAATCAATAAATATGATACATCACATAAATAAAAGGAAAGACAAAAATCACATCATCATATCAATAGATGTAGAGAAAGCATTTGATAAGGTACTGTATCCATTTATGATAAAAACACTCAGTAGAGTAGGAATAAAGGGGGTATACCTCAACATAATAAAGGCCATATATGAAGAATCTAGAGCCAACCTCATACTCAATGGGCAAAAACTGAAAGCTTTCCTACTAAGATTGGGCACAAGACAAGGATGGCTGCTTTCACCACTTCTATTCAATATAGTATTGGAAGTCCTAGTCACAGTGGCCAGACAAGGAAAAGAAATAGAAGACACCCAAATTGGAAAGCAGGAAGTAAAACTATCATTGCTTGCAGATGACATGATAGTGTATATAGACAATCCCATAGACTCTACCAATAAAGCACTCAATCTAATAAGTAAATTTGGTAAAACGGCAGGATTCAAAGTCAATATTCAGAAATCGAAGGCATTTTTGTCCACTGAAAATGAAATATCAGAACAGAAATCAGAAACAAATCCCATTTGCTATAGCAACAAGAAAAATAAAGTACCTAGGAATAAATTTAATAAAGGAGGTAAAGTACCTGTATGCAGAAAACTGTACAACACTGAAGGAAGAAATTAAGGAAGACACAAGTAAATGGAAGCATATACTATGTTCATGGGTTGGCAGATTTAACACCATCAAAATGTCCATACTACCCAAACCAATTTGTAGATTCAATGCAATCCCATTCAAATACCAATAACGTATTTCTCAGACATAGAACAAACACTTCAACTATTTATATGGAACCATAAATGACCCCGAATAGCCACAGTAATTTTGAGAAAGAAAAATAAATCAGGAAGGATCACAATACCTGACATCATACTTTATTACAAGGCCACTGTAATCAAAACCATCTGGTACTGGCATAAGAACAGACACAGATCAATGGAACAGAATACAGAGCCCAGAAATAAACCCATGTGTCTATGGTCAATTAATATTCGACAAAGGGTGCAGAAGCATAAAATGGAGTAAAAATATCCTCTTCAACCAATGGTGTTGGGAGAGCTGGACACCTATATGCAAAAAATTGAAATTTAACCACCAATTTACACCATACACAAAAATAAACTCAAGATGGATAAAAGACTTAAATGTAAGTTGTGACACCATAAAAGTCCTAGAGGAGAACATAGGCAGGAAACTCTCAGATATCCCACGCAGCAGTATTTTCACCAGTATGTCCCCTAGAGCAAGGGACATAAAGGAAAGAATAAACAATTTGGACTTCATCAAAATAAGAAGCTTCTGCATGGCTAAAAAAAAATCAGCAAAATGATAAGGGAACCAACCATATGAGAAAATATATTTGCCAATTATACCTCAGGCAGGGGTTTGATCTCCAAAATATATAAAGAACTCATGTCTCCATTCCGGGAAGACAAACAGTCCAATTAAAAACTGGGCAAAGGACCTGGGCAGACACTTCTCCAAGGAGAACATACACAGGGCCCAGAAACATATGAAAGGATGCTCAGCATCACTAACCATCAGAGAAATGCAAACTAAAACCACAATGAGTTACCACCTCACACCGGTCAGAATAGCCATCATAAATAAATCAACGAACAATGGGTGCTGACGAGGTTGTGGAGAAACAGGAACCCTAATCCACTGCTGGTGGGAATGCAGACTGGTGCAGCCACTGTGGAAAGCAGTATGGAATTTCCTCAGAAAGCTAAAAATGGAACTGCCTTTTGACCCACTGCTGGGATTATACCCTAAGAATCCCAAAACACCAATTCAAAAGAACATATGCACCCCAATGTTCATAGCAACACAATTTACAATAGCCAAATGCTGGAAGCAACTTAAGTGCCCATCAGTAAATGAGTGGATCAAAAAACTATGGTACATTTACACAATGGAATACTACGCAGCAGAAAGAAAGAAAGAGCTACTATTCTTCACGACAGCATGGATGGAACTGGAGAGCATTATGCAAAGTGAAATAAGCCAGGGGGTAAAAGACAAATACCACATGATCTCACCTATAAGTCAAACACCCAGGAAAGCAAGCAAGCATGGTAAATATGAGTAGCAACATTGAAAGAAAGAGTAAACCAACAGGGAGAGGAGGGAGGGAGCAGGGTGGTAGCAGGGAGGGGTAGAGGAAGGGTTAGGTCAAGGAACAGGTTTGAAGGACACATAGTTGAAGCCAAAGTGTGGAGGGTTTGAGGTGGGGGGAGCCGGGGGTGGGTGGGACAGGGGAGAGTGGTGGCAGGTAAATTGAGACAAATGTATTGGAGCAATAAAAAATTTAAAAAAAAAAGAAATGCAAACAACACAAAGACTATGGCCAATGTGAAAAAACAGAAGAATGAAACCAGAAGGAATCAGAGGCAATACAGGGAACTGAAAACCAACTAACCAAACACTTCATGATCTGTGATTTATAGCCTTAAAGAAATTTGTGAAGATGTTGAGGAGGAAGAATTTTCCTCTACCCTACAAAGGTTCTTTTGGCTGGCCTAATGATCAAATCTACATGAGACAGATTAATAGAAGAAAAACTCATTTAGTTTTGTACATATAGAAATCTCACACACAGGAGAGGTGCAAAGGCAGAAAGGTCAAATGAAATATATCTGCCATCTCGAGCCAAAGAATGGGATAGGAACCTGGGCCTTCAGAGGGGAGAAAGGTGTCATGCAGGAGCGCCATGGGTTGCTGCTCATCCTTGGTCTGGGCAACTATTGCGGGGATGAGCGTGTCGCGGGTAGCGCTGCGCTCCGGGATCTGAGGGTTACTGTCCCAGGCCGGCTGCGAAGGGAGTGGGCTCTGAATCCCGCAGAACCCCTCCCGAGGTTATCACAGATGCAGTGAATAAACACGAGTCATTGCAAACACTTCTCTGTTTGCCAGGAGAGGGGAGATGGCTCTTTCCTCTGGTGGGGGAGGCCTAGAGTCCCTTTGTTGAAAGGCTTTAATTGAAAGGGTTATCAGTGGGGCCAGGTAACAGGAATGTACACGTTATCTCATTACATCAGTATGTTAATGTTTACAGAGAATAGATGTTTTGAAGAAAAAAAAATGGCAGAAACACACTGATTTTCATGGGTCCGAGAGGAGACTAGTGAACAAGAGAGCATGAACATGGGAGCGCCAAAGGGTATAGGGTTAGGGCTTGTGAATAATGTAAATTTCCTTCCCAGCATGAGCTGGCTATCATAACTTTTGAGGGGGAAACAAAGCATACTTTAAAGAATTTACTTTTAGGCCTGTTTTCCCCTGGGAACTTCCAGGTCTAGTTTAGGACTGTCTCCAGTATTGTTTCGAGCCTGAGCCAGGCAGGGGGAGGGAGCTGCCAAGAGACAAGGAGACTTCTTTCAGGTAGAATGAGGACTCCGGCCATGTCCAAGCCGAGCCAAGGGGTGCGTGACTTTTTGCCCCTTCTCTGTGTCTCCCAAGTCCTTGTTTGCTGCTGCTCATACTGGCCGATGTCTGTCTTAGGTTGTTTCTCCTCGTGAGAAAACTTACCTGTCATCAACAACTGACCATCACTGGGCCAAGCAGCTTGATGTGAGGGAGGCAAGGGCCAGGGGGACAGGTTTCGTCTCCTCAGTGGCCTGTTTTCCCAAGACCTCCTTGATTATTTCCAGCCTTGGAGACCTCTCGCCTGTCAGCGGAGTTACAGTTCCTGAAACCAGACAGGGAGTTTCCCAATAGAAAGGTAATTTCCAGGATGATAAGAAGAGCAAAAGTTCACATAGGCCATAAAAATTTATTTCTGATAATGACATTATGGGTAAGGCCCCCAATTTAAATTCTTTCATGGAGAGGTAAAAGTTTCTCTTGAGCCTACCAGGTCTCATTTTCTTTTAGTGCAAAATAATCCTCTCGCCAAAGTGGTGCATCTTGGGAAGGGCAGCTTTGATTTCCTTCAAAGGCAATATACCTATAAAGCAAAACCAGCTTTTATGAAAAATAATCAGAGATTAACAAAATGTTCTTTGAAATTAAAAAAATATATATTATTGCCAAAATAAAAAATTAAATAGAAATCTTGGAAAATAAAATCAATACAATTTTCAGAAGGTAAAAAATAGATAAAAATATGATGGTGTGATGAAAGGGTTAAGAGAAAAGAATTATTACTATAAAAAGTCTAATATATTTTAAGAAATATACTTAGGTCTATTTCTGTGAATGTCTGAACAGCAGGGTAAATAAAATTTTCTTATAACTATGAGGAAATTTTAAAAGAATATGTATAAAGGAATAATCAGATTAATGTCAGATTTCTTTCTCTTCAATTGCATAATGTACTGAGAGTTCTGATGGAATGTGATTTCATATTGACTGGTAGTTTGGCTTGTGTATGGAATTTTAAGATAAGGGAACAAATAAAATTTTCCACAATATGTAAGAATTCAGAAACACTTTCTTCCACTATCCTTTCCTCAGGGGTAGGGAAGGGGCAAACTACTTCAGTACAGAGTGGGGGAAAAGTAAGTTCATAGTTGTTCATATGGAAAATAATAAATAATAAATAATAATAATAATATAAGAATAAATTGCATTTCATGTACGCACAACTATAAATCAACTTTTCCCCATGCTGTATTATTCTAGGAACAGTCCTTTTTTTTTTTAAATTCCAAGAAAATGAGAGAGTATTTTTCAGGACACAAAAGAGGTACTCAATTGAATAATAAAAAGATATCCCAGGATGAAAAATGTACAGCACCTCTAGAAAGCAACCTGTCCAAATTAGAACAGAAAGTCAGAGGCTTCTTTAAGACTATCTTTCAAAAAGAATGATACAATTTCTCAATGGATAATATGATTAAAATATAAGGAGCAGAAATATGTATCACAGCAAGAGCAGAAGAACAAATTGAAAACCAAATAAAAGGAACACATATACAAGAAAGTCATGGCAAAATATGTAGCAAATAAAAAGTGTGGGTGATTTTGAGCACTTGGAGTAATGAAAGAATAAGAATCCATTTGATCTTCAATGTGTGTAACATAGTTGCAAGTGTTTAGAGCATTTTCTTTTTTTCTATGGGTCTACTCAATAATTAGTTTTAGAATTATTAGTAATTATATAATCATCAAACTGTAAATATTGTTTATTAGGTTCTAATTTTACAAATGAAGCACCAAGATTTTAATTATATTGTACTTACAGGGTGGGATGTGAATATTCTAAACCTTAACCATATGTATGTGATGTGAAAGCTGACAAGTGTGAGGAGGTGGATACAGAGGATTAGTGTAGAGTAGTGCTTAATAAAATGTTAAAAAACAGTAGCAAAAGTTGAAAGAACAAGTAAAAAGTTTAAGTATATAACTTTATACAGATAATGAATGAAGAACTAAAAGTTGAAAATATAGTCAATACATTTAGGTAGTAAGGAGTCGGGGAAGGAAGAGGGAAAATGGTAGCAATATATGGGAACTAGTTCTTAGCCAAGTTGATTAATACCATACCTGATCCATCAAGAAAGTAAATAGATACAGTATGATGGTTAATTTTGTGTGTCAACTTGATTGGCCATGGAGTGCCTAGATAGCTGGTCAAACATTATTCTGGGTGTTTCTGGATAAGACTAACATTTAAATTAGTAGACTGAGTAAAGCAGATTACCTTCTCTAATGTGGTCTTATCTAACCGATTGAAGGACTGACTCTTCCTTGAATAAGATAATTTCTCTTTTTAAAATGGGACATTGCTTGGCTTTTTCCTGTCTTTGGACTCAAACTCAGAAGTCAGCTCATCCTGGGTCTTGTGCTGCCAGCTTTCAGACTGAAAGCAAACCACCTGCTCTCCTGGGTCTTCTATTTGCTGACTTACTTTGCAGATCTTAGGACTTGTCAGCCTTCATATTCATGTAAGCTAATTCTTTATAATAAGTATCTATCTATTTATCCATCCATCTATTGGTTCTATTTGTCTAAAGAACCCCAATACACCAAGAAATAGAGACATATACATACTCTTTAGAATTATGGTGACACCACCAGAATATCTAAAAACCAAAATGAGAACTTCTAAAGAATGGGACTCCCTCAGACAAAGGGATTTGTGAGAGGAGACTAGACTTCTATGCCATTACAATTTTCATGTTCATGAATTACTTTATAAAGTAAAATACTGAGTCTAAAGAAACATATATTTTGAAATTATGAATTTTTTTCTAACATTTTTGAAATATTGTATTTTAAAATTTTCATTAAAATATCACATGATATTCAAAGTGTTTGAACTCTTAAATCTATAATAAAAGAACATATATTGGGAGACTGAGAAGTTACAATTCAAAGTAGTGAACCTGAATTTACAAGGCACATACAAAGTTGGATTTCCAACAAGCCTGGAAAGGTACTGTAAATATCTCTGAAGTTGTTAATTGTCAAGGTGTCAAGTTGCTTCTCCCATTAAGTCACATTGTATTCAAGTGCTGTAAAGCAACAGGTTATGTGGGCCTGGAGAAAGTGTGACAGTTACTGTTACTGAGTAGATATCTGTTAGGAATGTTCTCCCAGAGACCCCACGACTTGCTGGTCAAAACATGCCAAGTTGCACACAAAAGGAATTTATTATTACCTTACATTGTACCCCTGATCCTGCCTGCCCTCAGCTGGCACTGTCTCACCTTACATATCTTACGCAAGTGTCCAGTTTTCTTGCATCCCACCACCATTCCATGAGCCCTGATCCCAGAGAGTCAGGTATTAGAAAATCCCAGTTGTGTTAAACCATTTTAAAGATGCTGTTGAATCATTTGTAGTAAAAGCCTATGGGATTCAGGGTGAAATTGTTACACATGTGAATAATAGAAGCTGAATTTTTACTACAAAAGTATAGCACTGAATAGCTTTCCTGAACACAGTCATAAATTATCTATGTGATATGTGACTGTCCAGGGTGCAATAATTGCTCCAGATAGCAATTGTTCTCCTCTCAATTTCTTCTGACAATACCTTCCGCTCCTGTAGCTAAATTTTTGTGCCCTTCCTTATTTTAAAGCACAAGGTGAAACTGTCTATGAAAAGGAAGGCTGCTTGAATAGGCAAGTATGGTAGCATTAATTTTACTTCATAGTGATATATCTATTCTAGGTAGAATGGTCACATGATCTAATAAAAAGTCATACTGAATACAAGATCATTTGATAATTCATGAATTATTGTAAAAGAAAATATTGCTTTGTAAATATCACTATTCCAGTTCCCTATTTCTTTCACATTTTGGGAGGAAAAGATATTTAAGGAATAGACTAAAAGTGTAAAATTTTGCCAAGTGAATCCTGTTTAAACAATCAGGCTTCCTCTAATGTTAATATTCTATATAGTTGTGATACATTTGTCAAGACTAAGACATTAACATTGGTACATTACTATTAACTAAACAAAGCGTTTATTTAGATGTCCCAGTATTTTCCACTATGTCTTTTTCTTTTCTAGGATCCATCCATTCAAGAATATCATATTGTACTAAGTCATTGTGTTTTCTCGGGCACCTCCTCACGTCTGTGGCAGTTGTGTAGTCTTGTTTTTCATAACCTTAAATTTCTAATGAAATTTATCACATGCAATATTTGGTTGGCCTACAAACTCTTTACTAACCAAATAGTCAAAGAAGATTTTTTGTTTGTTTTTGATTTTCAAATTTCTGTGTCCCTAGATAGATCCAAATTCCTTTGTAGTCACTCAGATAAATGTAGTCTGTTTTGTTTTGTTGTGGTGGTGTGTTAATTTTTTCATTCTTAACCAGGCTCAGATTCCCCCCGACCCCCAGAGATGTCTAATTCTTTGCTCAACTATGAAATAGTAGAAGGTTGTCTTCTGTTTAAAGTTGTGGACCAAGAGAAATTCTTTTCATAGAGGGAAAAAAAGCTGTCTCCTGAAAAAAAAAATTTGACAGTTGTTGAAGTCTACCCCAGAAAATCCTGAACAAAACAGTACTGTAAAGAGCTGTCAAAAATAATTTGATTATGGAGATAAATTACCATTCCTAATGCAAGGTTGGTGTTAATAAGTTTGAAATTGTCCAGCAATCTGCTCAGACGTTATCTGACTCCAGTTGTAAAACATTAAGAGACCATGTGGTGATATTTATATATAGAACTATGGTATTTTTATATGTGGCTTCAATAGACTTCTTTGTGTCTTGGCTTTTTTGGGCATATCACAGGTCAGTTATCACAGCCCACATACGATATGCTAGGTGGGTACCTTGAGCCAGTGGTTCTCTTTCTTTGGTAAGAGTGTTTTTAATGAACCTTTAAGAAGAGTTAAAGTATTAAGACTATTACCACCAGTTCTTTTTTAACTAGTTTCCAAAAATGTATGACTTTTTTTATGAACTTAAACAGCAAGCAATTGGTTTCCTTCCCTTTCTCCAATTTCTGGCAAATGGGCAAAATTATTGTTATTGTGAAAATCAGTCACTGATTCAGAAACACTACATTAGTAATAAGATGGTATTATTCCCCACACAAAGGCACACTGATTTCCTTAACAGGACAAAGGGTTGGATAAAAATTAAGTTCTGGGTCAGAATCAGTCAGTAAGTCATGCTTTGTTCACATGTGATCTAGAGGAAGATTCAGTTCAATTTAGCAATAATTGGGTAACAAGAGTGTAATACTGCTTAATATTTTATAAGAAGCAAACTCTTATTTTGTTTTATCTTAATAATTGACCTGTGATGAGTAAGTCTGAACTTTACATTTACACAAACAAATTGATAAAAAGAAAGCTATAATATCATGTCTTCAAACACAGCATATTTAGGACACTAACCATTTTTTTTTCAATTCAATCAAGACACATGTTTCACAACTTTGATTTTCTCCTTGAACAAGTTTCCTTCTAAGGATGTATACTCACTCCACTCTGCTATTCCTTCTTCATTATTGATAAGAATTTTATATTTAGCCAATGAACATTTTATTTAAGAATTTTAAGTGAATACTTACTGCCATATCGTGAGATTCGGTGAGACATGTGAATAGAGTAGGATTTAAGGTGCTGCATCATCTACTCACTGAAGTTGCGCAAGCACTGAGGTAGCTTGATAACCTACAGAGGCCACTGGTTATGGGATCAATCTGGTGATCAAGCACAATATCCAAGGGTTTCAGCAATTTCTGGTTGTAATTCAATTGGCAGTGGGGAAATGATATGAAGTAGTATATTGTAACAAGAGGATCCAGTTCAATCAGAGGAAATTTTATGGAAAGGAAGCTACACTTAAATTGAGATGAATTTAACAAACAGTTGTATCTAAAAAGTCTTTACTTGGACATAAAGGCCATGGTTATTTCTGGCACATTGAGTAGATGTTTTTCACCCAGGAACTCTCAACAAAAGACAAAGACAGAAGAAATTCAAGTATAAGAATTAAGGTTGGTGAGACTATAGGTAAGAGGAAATAAAGAATTAAGAAAAAGTTAGGAATCCATTTTTTATATCAATGGAGTGTGTGCTAATTCAGGATATCCGAGTGACAGATGTCAAGGCAGAATGAAGAGTTTAAGAATTTTATCAGAAGACATGGCTGTGTGCAAGAAAATGGGGGAGGGAACTGCAGAAGTCTCTGATAGCCATTAGGTCCAAGGCAAGTCTGATCCCGAAGGAAAAAGGAAGAGGAGGTTGGATGCCAGTCTTAGCCTCCCATGCAACCTAATGAAGGTTGCGCAAGGCTGTTGGGAATCCTCAAGCCGGCATCAACCGCAAGAGGGCTCCTGTTTCTCGCCACAGGGGTCCTGCCCATGTTTAGTCATTGGTTTGTAGGAGCCTGTGGGAGAGCATGGCCTTGGTGCCAATGTGGTTATGGATCTCAGAGAGCAGCACCTAAGACTCTGGTGAGGTACCCTCTGTAATTGGAGGACTAAAAACCACATCCCTATGACCACCCCAGTATATTTCATCAGGAGCGATTTGATGCTCATTCCCAAACCATGGAACTGTGACTCTAACTTCAGTTGGTTTTAGACATTGGAGGCAGAATTAATTCTATATGGGGGAATCAAGGATCCACCCTGGGAGGAGGAGATTGAATCCATGGAGGCATGAACCAGCTTGAGTTCAGCTGCTAGTTAGGCTCGTCAAGAGTTCCTTAGCTTTATTTTTCTCTTTTAGTTTCCATTTTGCAACTCATTACCCAGCATTATTTAAGAAGTAACTAAAACTTCCTATTTTTACTAAACATTTCACCTCAATACCAAGACATTCTGTAAAATATTTTTGCATACACACACTTCTTTTTATGTATCCCCCTCATAAGATGTGTTTTCTAGGCTCACATTGTCCCATAAAAGAGGACTCAGCCTTCTTATACACAGTGAGGGGAGAACACTGTTCTTTGCAGCTGACTCATCATAAAGATTTCATGATCAATGCATAACTTAGTTGTGCCAGTTCTCACATACCACTTTTGTGGCTATTATAATACAATATTTATGTAAGTTAAATATTAATAAATAAAACAAAAATGTCCAAACAGAAAGTTCTCATATGATTTACCTTAAAAGTTACCAGCTTTTTTTGCTGCATCTCCTTTTATCATATTACATGGGAAGAATAATAGGAAAATGCAGTTTTTCAAACATGAAGAAGTAGTTGAACTGGCAAAATAATTCCCAAGATTGCTTTGAGTAATACTGAGAGAAAATGGCCTTCTATTGGTTTTCATTTATAGATTATGAAGCTGCAATATAAAATATCTTAAACTGTATATTAGATGAAGCCTTGTAAGGCCTTGGGGTTTAGGAAAATATGTCATTCTTGTGTTAATGGTCCGCAATGACACTCATATAGTTAAATTTATATTCTTTATGAATTTTCCTCTTTAAAACTTTTTCTCTGATCCTTTTCAATTGGCATAGCTTATTCTGTGTTTTTTTTAAAAGCTAATATAATTTGGACTTAATCAACCAGTAATGAAGTTCTAAAAGTTACGTACTGAGTCCTCGGAATGCTTAAGGTTCATGTTTTCTTGGTGATATAGCTGATACTGAGGAGGCATGAAAGAAGAATTGGTGAAAAAAGGCATTAAAAATGTATGGTAAGTTTTAGCTGACACAGACTCCTTATCGAAGGTTGTTCTTTAAGGTCCCTTCTAAGGCACAGGTTGACTATCCATGCTCTTCTTTTTTCTTTATTTAGAGTTCTGAAGAAGAAGGATGATAAGAGACAGCACGAGAGCAGAAGATAATAAACAAGTCTGATTTTTAGTGGGTAATTATCTCTTCTGCTATCCACAGCTACTTTTATAGTTCCATAAAGGTACATCAGAGATATTATATATATATATATTATATATATATAAAATTTTGCTTTTAGACAGTTTGGAAAACAAAGGATTAAAACATAACATATATTGGAAGGCTCACATATTTCAAAATCTTTGAGAGTTCTACCAGTTATAGTCTTGGTCCTTTGTGAATTAGTATTAATTAGGCTGGGGACTTTAGCTTTTGCTTGTATTTACCTTAGCAACCACCCACATTCTTTCTGACTTTGCTTTAATTAGAGACGATATTTTGCTAACAAAAAGCCTTTCCTGTGTGGGCCTTACCCCCAAACAGAAAATACAATCAAGCTCTAGGGTATATTTTTATGCCAAATAATTGGTATTCTTTTCAGTTAAGTGAAGAATTTGCACTCCTAAGGGCTTGTAAAGTGGATGGCATTCAGTTTCACTAGAGTCTGCTCAATTCACTGAAATGCCCCATTTAGATTGCTACAATAATGAGCACAGTGAATTATAGCTCTCAGTATCCATGTATCTTTGCATTGGGAATTAGCTGCTTCTCTATGCATTTTAAGTTAGGGTTGGCCTGTTAGTTGTTCTGACTAATAGAACATGACAGGAGTGACAGTGCAAGTCTTGGAATGTAGGTGTAAAGTGTTCTTGTAGCTTTTATCCTTACCTTACTGTGACCTTGAAACCACCATCCTGTGAAGAAACCAGACTACCCTATGGAGGATGAGAAGCCAAATGCAGGGAAACCGTAGCCTCTGAATAGGCTGCCAGCACCAGCTTTCACGTACGGGGCCATCTGTGCCTCCAGCCCCAGTGCAGCTGCCAAATACTAAGGATACATGAGTGATCCCAAGCGAGACTGAAAGAAACGCTGAGATTGACAACCCATGGCACTGTGAGAAATAATAAATCATTGTTATTTTAAACTAACTTCTGGAGTGTTTTTTTTTAATAATGCAAGAGACCAGTGCAACAGTCAGGGTAGAGGATAGTCGAGGAGCGCAGCCCCTGTCTCCAGGGAGTCTAAAACTGAAATATAATCCAAACTTCCATGACACAATGGCAAAAATTTTTGTCACATGTTTCCTTAACAATTTCTGTGATTTTGGATTCTGTTCAATGACACATCTGTGTTTATTTTGATCAAGAAAAAAATTTAAGAATTTTCCTATCACTAAAGATAATAGTAGATACTCAAGAAGAGTATCTTTTACTTATCCAGTGGAAACATAACCTTTGGCATACCACTCTATATCCTAGTTTGAATAATGTAGCATTTCTAACATACAGATTTTGAAATGCAAAATATTAGAAAAGGTGATTTTAACAATCCATCCCTCGTAGTTTTGCTTGAATGTTTTTTCTGTCATTATTTGTGATGTGATAAGCTCTCCTGCACTTTCTCTGTATCCTTGAATAAGAGTGAGTTTTAGTTATCTAATTATGGGCAGTGTTCACAAGAGACCCCAATGAAAGCCTCCAATCTGGTTTTGTCAGTTCTCTACGGGGCCTAAGGCTTTGTTTTTGGTTGGACAAAAAGGCGACCTGTTCATTTTTGTTGTTGTTAAAAGAAATTTTTGCCTAGCAACCTGTTTTCCCGTCAGTTTCCTAGAGCAAGAAGAGTTATTAGGTAAATTGTTTTACAGTTTTCTAGAAAAGATGGGACTTACCCAAACATATTATAAGGTTTGAAAAATTACCCTGGAAATATTAGGGATACAAAGAAAAGGTCAGGGAATGATCTCATATTACATTAATCCAGTTTGCCCTAGTTCTGTTATTATCATATTGAAATACATCCATACTGGTTAATAAATAGCTTCTGTTCTGATCCAGAAGAGTGATCCTCGTCCCTAGTTTCTCATTCCCTCTCCTGAGCTCATCTCCACCCTCTACATCTAAAGGGTTAGAAGATGGAAGCATAGGCTCTCCTCTGGAACTCTGCCCCAGCCACTCTGGTTGTAAAACGTTTTTAGTGTCACCCTGGAAATGATCATACTATATGGTTCAATTCAGTTTTTATTAGAGTAATTAGGATAACAAAGGAATTCCATTAATAAAGGAATGTGTAAAATAATAAAATGCATGAGACGATCAGCAAAGGGGCTTTTTTTTTGTTGCCTTTAGGACTTACTACCTGAGTAACATTAATCTGAACTATCATGTCTATACCTGGATCATGAATACATTGATCTATATCATCTCTAACGTCATAATTAGTACAAATACTTTTATGAGTCTAGGTAACAATCCTCATCTTTCAAGTTCAATTACATCCTAATTTAGAAAACATGTAGTATTTAATTAAAATAAAACTCAAATTACAATGCCTTTGGGTGACATAAAAGTGAACAAAATAAGCAGAGGGAATTTGCTAGCAGAGGCTAATTATAAACCTTTGAGAGAAAATCAGAAAGCTTCCACAGGCAGTAGAAGATACGGAAAGAAATAAGAGTCTTAGTTATGGTACATTGTTCTTTTTTAAAGGCTGTGGTTCTAAGGTGATTTTTATTTTAATTTATTAAGAAGAGCTAATTATAAAACTACAAACTTTATTAGTAAGAGTTTAATTTAGTAATAATATGTGATTCTCTTCCAGAGGAGTGAGATGATGCATTTAATTGCTACCACATCCTCACAAAGATTTAGAAACAAAACAGTGTATCTTGCTTAGTATAAATATTTAATTTAGAGACTATCTCTTGATTAATCTACAAAGAGTAATAATGATGACTAAATAAATGTTTATTTTAAAAGATTTGAAGCTGGTTGTCAGCAAAATGACAGGCTAGGAAACTCCTAGTCCTTGTTCCCCTCACAGAAATCAGTAAACCTCTAGGGTTTGAAATTGGCTGAACTAACTTTGTAGCAGTTTAGGAAACAGTCAAAGTTCTGCAGAAACCAAGTGAGTGAGTACCCAGTTAAGAAAAAAAATGTCTACAACACTGGCTTGAGTTGCTCAGTGGATTGAGTGCTGATTTGTGAACTGAAGGGCTGCTGGTTTGATTCCTAGTCAGAGCACACGCCGGGATTGCAGGCCAGGTTCCCAGTAGAGGGTGTGTAAGAGGCTACCTCACATTGATATTTCTCTCCCTCTCTTTCTCCTTCCTTTCCCCTTTCTTTATAAATACATAAATAAAATCTTTTTTTAAAAGAAAAAAAATGTCTACAAAATGGTAGAAACATTTGTGTTATTTTTAGTCATTTTGTTCCACCCCTTCCCTAGCATGGTACAGTCTTTCTCTGTTAAAGTTGGCAGCCTATTTCCCAGTTCTCTGCTACATTAATCTACTCAGGCTGCCATAACAAAATAACATAGACTGGGTAGTTTAAACAACAGAAGTTTATTTTCTCACAGTTACGAAGGCTAGAAATCTGTTCAGGTTCTGGTAAGGATTCTCTTCCTGGTTTGTAGACAGCTGCCTTTTCTCTGTACCCTCACATGGAAAAGAGAAAGAGAGGGCAATTTATTTGAAGTCTCTTCTAATAAGGACACTAATCCCATCAAGAGGGCCCCATCTTCATGTTTTCATCTAACTGTCATTACCTCCTAAAAGTCCCACCTCAAAATACCATCACATTGCGGGAGGGTTTAACATACAAATTTAGGAGGGATACAAATATTCAACCTATAACACCTACTTTGAACTGGAGGGAGCAGAACAAATCTCATTTGTAACCCGTCTGGGAGCTGCCTGAAGGATTGTTCTTTATGTCTCCTAACGCGGATCTCAGGTGGAAAACAGCAGTGGGTACCGCTAATGTAGGCTGCATAGAGCCTACAGATTTGCAAACTCTTGGGATGAGAATACAGATAGGGACATAAAATAGACTATCTATGCCCATGAAGAGAAGCTAGGATAGATTCTTTGGGAAATTAAGACATTCACAAATATCTGGAAAACAAGGAAGTTCAGATAACACACACAGACCTGCATAAAAGACACAGGCTGAACCCAACACTCAAAACCAGTTCTATCTGCAGGGCTATCCAAACACATGACTAGTCTGTAAAGACTGAGAAAGGTGTCTTGTTTTTTCAAATTCCTGATTATCAACAGCAATAACAAAAATAATTCACAAGGCGTGCAAGGGAACAGGAAAACTCTCTCTATTCAAAAAAGGAAAATAAATCTGCAGAAATCATCACTGAGGAAGACACTAGATTTATTAGACAAAGATTTTAAAACAACTGTCTTAAACACGCTCAAAGAGTTAAAGAAAAACAAGGATGAAGAACAACATGAAATCAAAAAAACAATATATTGACAAAATAAGAATATGAACAAAGAGATAGAAATTAGAAGAAAGGAACCAAACAGAACTTCTGGGACTGAAAAACAATATAATTAAATTAAAAATTTATTACATGGGTTCAACAGTAGATTTGACTAGGCAGAAGAAATATTTAACAAACTTGAAGATAGGACAATTGAAATTATTAAGTCTGAAGAACAGAAAGAAAAGAGATTAAAGAAATGTGAACAGAGCCTAAGGGACTTGTGAGATACCACCTAGAGAACTAAAGAAAAAGAAAGAGAGAACAGGGCAGAGAGGTTATTTGAATAGTGGCTTAAAATTTCCCAAATTTGAAGGAAGGCATGAATCTACAAACTCAAGATCGGTTGATGAACTTCAAGTAAGATATAGAATTTATCTTACAATGCGTCCCATATTGACACACATTAGACTCAAACTGTCAAAGGCCAAAGACAAAGAGAGGATGTTGAAAACTGCAAGAGAGAAGAAACTCGTCACATACAAGGGCTTCTCAATAAAGTTATCAACAAATTACTTAGTAGAAATCTTGCAGGGCAGAAAATAATGGGGTGATATATTTGAAGTGCTGAAAGAAAATAATTTTAACCAAGAATTGTATATCTGGCAGAACTGCCTTTCAAAAATGATGGAGAAATTAAGACATTCCCAGATATATAAAAGCTGGGGAAGTTCATTGTCAGATCTGCCTTACAAAAAGTGCTAAAGGACACTACACAGTAACTTGAAGCCACAGGAATATATAAAGAGTTCCAGTAAAGAGTAATTCTGTGAACAAATATAAAAACAAGGGTTATAATTTTGGTTTATAACTCCACTTTTAGTTTTTTACTGAAGATAAATGCATAAAAATAATTATTAATCTATATTAGTGGGTACACAATGTATGAAGATGAAATTTGTGCATTAATAATCTAAAGGGGGTGAAGCTATATAGAAATGGACTTTTTGTATGCCATTGAAGTTACATTGGCATTGTTTCAAATTGGATTGTTACAACTTTAGGATGTTATATATATCCCATCACAAAGAAAATACATAATAATCATATATAAAATATATAATATAACCACAACAATATCTATGGAATATACATAAAAGGAAATCAGAAGGAAATCAAAGTGTTATGATCCCATTTATATTAAACACCTAAAATAGTCAAATTCATAGAAACAGAGGTAGAACCATGTTTACAAGAAGTTTGGGATAAGGGGCGGTGGTAATAGGGAATTATAACGGGTATGGAGTTTTAGTTTGGGATGATGATAAAAAGTTCTGGAGATGGATGGTGGTGATGATTGGACAAAAATGTGAATGTACTTAATACCACTGAACTGTACACTTAAAAATGGTTAAGATGTTAAATTTTATATTGTGTACATTTTACCATGATTAATATAGGAAATAAAACAAAACATAAGACATGAAATGTTGAGAATTCTAAAAATAAAAGCCATTGTTTCTGGAATATGTATTATGAATGCCACTGGCTTCATCTTTCATATACTATTTAACATACATACAACTCACTCCATTTAATAATTCCATCAAGTAAGTGTTTTATCATGAGTGAAGAGCTAAGTAACTCAAGGATCCAAAAGTTAAATATTTGTCCAAAGACAATGCAGGCTTGTGAAAAGATATTTAAATTCACATTGGTGGGTAAAAACTCATTCCTTTTGTAATTTTAATTGAAAAGAGAAATTAAAGATGTGTGTTTAGAAAATTTATGATAAACTATGAAATTAATATGTTACTGGAATGTGTACTTACAAAGTAACAAAATCATTAATAATTCTAAATGTTTGCATATGAAATAATTATTACTGTAAAATATTCTAATTTATTTTCAGAAATAAGAAAAAATTAGAATAGAGGGAGGAAGGGGGCAGGAGAAAGTGGTGGTGGGAAAAATGGAGACAAATGTATTTAAATAAATAAAATAAAATAAAAAAATAAAAAATACATATATGCCAAAAAATTATTACTAAAATTGTCTTTACAGAAGACAACTCTAATTCACAATTTCATTTGTACTTATAGAGAATTAACCTCTTTAGTGTTGTGGCAGAGGCTCCCAGATGATCACCCAAATGGGTATTCCCTCCTCCTGTATGCACAGCTAGACTATACTTCCCAGCCTCCTTTGGGTTTAGGAATAATCATGTGATGGAGTTCTAGTAAATGGATTGTGAGAAGTATGGTCCTAAAATCCTCCACCAGTGCCCTCCATCTTTTTTTTTCATCTGTCAAGTATAGAGATGATATCCAAGGTGACCTTGAAAGCCACCAACATGGCATAACCTCTGTCACCATACCTCTATGAATAACTGCAGAATGATTGTCTTACATATTCATTCATCCATCAGATATGATTAGGAAATATACTTCCATCATGTTTGAGTCAGTACAAATTTATGGTCTTTATTGAATAGAAGTTAGCTTAGTCAAAATAATATAGTTATATAATCATACCAATAATACTAACTGCTGTTCTATCCATTATTAAATTATATTCTGAATTTTTCTTTTGGTAAAAATTATAATGAGCCCTGGCTGGTGTGGCTCAATGGATTGAGTGCCAGCCTAAAAACCAAAGGGTCACTGGTTTGATTCCCAGTCAGGGCACATGCCTGGGTTGTGGACCAGGTCCTCAGTAGGGGGCACAAGAGAGGCAACCACCCACTGATGTTTCTCTCCCTCTCTTCCTCCTTTCCCCTGTCTCTAAAAATAAATAAATAAAATCTTTAAAAAAATTATAATGATTGGCTATGATTACCAATGGAGAATGTACAATTAGGTTTATAGGTATTTTTTGAAGAGTATATTAAGTTACAAGAAAATGATAAGTAAAAGACTAAAATATAAAATTCATATAAAATTTATTTTTAAAGACATCTAATTTAGCCACTGGGATATTGTCTTAATTTGGACTGCTATAACAAATTACCATAGACTGGGTAATTTGTAAACAACAAACATCTACTTCTCACAGTTTTGGAGACTGGGAAACATAGATCAAACCACCAGCGTATTTGGTGAAGATGCTCTTGTTGGTTTATAGATGGCCCTCTTCTCATTATACCCTCATGTGGAGAAGAGCAGAAAGAGAAAGATGTAAGTTCTCTTGTGTCTCTTTTTATAAAGGCACTGATAGCATGAAGGCTCCAGTCTCATGATCTAATTACCTACCAAAGGTCCCACCTTCAAACTGTTTATCATTGAAGATTAGACTTTCAACATGTGAATTTTGGAGAGACACAAACATTCAGTCCATAGCAGATGTACACAATTTAAAGAGAAGGACTGTTTTTTATTCAGTTATGTTGTTCTAGTTCTTAGCAGAATACCTTGTATGCAGTAGGCTTTAATAAATGTTTGATGAGTGAACAAATGAACTAATTAGCTCTTCACAGGTCCCTGGACAAGGTGCTTTGTCTATTGATACCTTAGGTCCTCTCTTTTAAAAAGTATCCATTCACCTTAACATTGTGGTGGTTATAGTGAGAAAATATTATTGAAAGCATTTTCTGCAAAACATTTTGTTTAGAGATAAGAACCTTTTAAAGAAATTTTAAAATAGTCTAGCAATTGAATGTAATTATATTCATACTTCTAAATTACAGTTCTGTTTGTCAACCTAAACCTTCATAAATCATTATTTGATAAAGTACTTTTTTTATAAACAAATATTTCTTGTTGGAGAAGTTACTGTTAACTATATTTTCTTTGCAATGATGTTTAATATCCTTCCCTACCTAATAGTTTATAATTGAGTAGTTTAGGGTTATCTACATTAGCATACTTTGCATAAAAGTTTTAAACCAAGATTGGTAAACAGTGAAATGTCTAGTTGTACACAATATTTATGGATAATAAAGGAAAATAGACTCATTTGTGTACATTCAGTTCTCAAAGCATCTGCCAAAATGTTGCACAAGATGTGCTTTTGAGTAGATATTAGGTTTTTCTAGTTCCACTGAATTCTCTTGTTGAAAGTTTAAGTAGGATGCAAACAGATGCCTAATTAGCTAATCCATCACAAAGAAAATAACTCTAGGATTATGAAGTGATAAATTTGTCTCTATTGTTTTACCAGTGGAGAATATATGATTATAGGGTTTTTTTTCAAAAGGTATATAAGTTCAAATGAAAATGATAAATAAAAGACTAAAATATAAAATTCATGAGATTTAATTTTTGTTAATGTCTTATTTAACCACTGAAATATTGTCTTAGTCTGGGCTGCTATAAAAAATTACCATAGACCGGGTAATTTGTAAATAACAAACATCAGTTTTTGAAACACTGAAAGTAAATGAGAAAGAGTAAAAGTAAAAACCTATTATTTTAAGTTATACACTTTTTAAGGCGTATACTTCTTAATCAAGACAAAAATGTTATAAAAATAATGTCTTAAATTCTTCTGAGATTATTGGTCCTTTTACTTGTAATATATATTTGTCTTTTTATTCATAGTGGTTTCTGTGTTTTTCCTTGTCAGCATAGTAGTTTTATCTCTAGAATTTTGATGTGAAGATATTTTTGTATCTTCTGTGTCTCCAATTAACATGTTCAGTTCTCTTTTAACTTCTTGAACAGATGGCATGCAGTAAGTTATAACTCTTTTATTGTCTTTGTCTACTAATTTTGTCATCTGTGTAATTTCTAGGTCAATTCCAACTGTTAGACTTTTCTTACTCGTTATGGGTGAAATTTACTTGTTTCTTTACATACTTGCAAATTTTTTATTGAATGCTATACATTGTGAATGTTACCTTTTTTGCACTGAATATTTTTGTATTCCTAAAATTACTGCTGAGTTTTATTTTGGGACACAGTTTATTACTTAGTTATTTGATCCTTTTATTTCTCTTAAGCTTGTTATTTAGAACTAGATAGAGAGCTGCATTTATTCTGGGGCTGAGTTTCCCCACTATTGAGGCAAAACCCTGCAAAGGTTTTCACTTCTGGCTGGTGGGACCAGTGTGAACTCAGGCATTTTTTCCCCCTCAAACTTTTTGGATGCCTATTCCTTAGTGTTGGGTAGATACCTCCCACTTATGCTCCAGTCAGTACTCAGCTGAAGACATGAAGAGGATACTCTTCAGATTTGGTACCTTCTTTTTACAGTTCTCACCAGTCCTTCTCTCTGATCTCTAGCTACCGTGGCTTCCCTGAGCTCCCACTGTCATGACTTTTTTCCATTACTATTGCCATCCAGTATTCTATTAGTTTCACGTGTACAGCCTGGTAATTAGATAATTATATAATTTATAAAGTGATCCCCCAGCAATTCAAGTACCCACCTGACATCATACATAGTTATTACAGTATTATTGACTGTATCTCCTAAACTGTACTTACATCCATGGGGCCATTTTGTAACTACAAATCTGTAATTATTAATCCCTTCACCCAGGCCACCAACGCCCCTCCTCTCTGGCTACCATCAGTTTGTTCTCTGTATCTCTGAGTCTGTTTGTGTGTGTTTGTTCATTTATCTTGTTCTTTAGATTCCACATACAAATAAAATTGTATGGTATTTGTCTTTATCTTATTTCACTTAGCATAATACCCTCTAGGTCCCTCTGTGTTGTCACAAATGTTGAGATTTTGTTTTTGTTTTTTTATGACCAAGTAACATTCCATTGTATAAATGTACCAGTACTTTTTCACATGTACCACTACTCATCTATTGATAGGCACTTAGTTTACTTCCATATAATGGCTATTGTAAGTCATGCTGCAGTGAATACAGGGTTGCATATATTTTTTCAAATTAGTGTTTTGGGTTTCTTCAGATATATACTTAGAAGTAGAATTGCAGGGTCATAAGCATTTTTCGCTTTTTGAGGAAAGTCTGTAAAGTTTTGCATAGTGGCTGCACCAACCTGCATTCCTATCAACTATACTCTAAGGTTCCCTTTTTTCCACATCCTCACCAACACTTGTTGCTCGTTGATTTATTGATGACAGCCATTCTGACTGGTGTGAAGTGATAGCTCATAGTGGTTTTACTTTGCATTTCCCTGATTAGTAATGTTGAGCATCTGTTCATATATCTATTGAATATCTGTATGTCCTCTTTGGAGAAGTGTGTATTCATGTTCTCTGCCCATTTTTACATGGATTGTTTGGGGTTTTTTTGCTGTTGAGCTCTATAAATTTTTATAAATTTTGGCTACTAACCCCTTATCAGATATGTTGTTGGTTGAGTATCTTCTTCCATTCAATAGGTTATCAGAAATGAGGTTACAAAAATTGAACTGAGGAATACACTAGAAGGAATGGAGAGCAGATATAAGAAGCAGAAGATTAAATTGGCAATTTGGAAGACAAAGTAGGATAAAACACATAATCAGAGAAGCAAAAAGAAAAATGAAAAATGAGAATAGTTTAAGAGACCTCTAGGACAATACCAAGTGTAACAACATCTGCATTATTTGGGTATCAGTAGGAGAAGAGAGACAGCAAGGGATTAAGAACTTACTTGAATAAATAATAACTGGAAACTTTTCTAACCTGGTAGAGGAAAAATACACACAAATCCAGTAAGTACAGAGAATAGGGTCCCACAGATTCTTTCTTCCTGAATAATGGTTTGTAAATCTCCCTAAGCAGTAAGCTTAGGCTATTGTAGGAGTCACTTTGTTCGTGTCTCATAAGAATCCCTGTTTTTCACTATCTGATGCTCAGTATCTTTAGAGTTGCCGTTTCATATATTTCTCCCATTAAAATTGTTTTTCATATAAAAGATAAATCCATTCCCTGTTACTCCATCTTTCCTGGAAGAGAAAGTGGCTTCTGATGCTATTGAAAATACTAGGATCATATAATTTGGGGGAAGCATCCTAAAGAGACTAAAGAGTAAAAAGAGCTCAAGATTTTAAGGGAGAAGATATGGGTTTTGAGGAACTGGGTTTTGTTGTCCCTGAACTCTTTAATAAATATGTTTATTGGACAATGAGAGCATAGAAAAGAGATACTTCATTAGACCTAATTGGAAACTTACTTTTGAAAGTGCCTTTTATAAAATCATAAATCTGTTTATGCTATTTCTCTGTTTAAACCTTTCAAATGACTCTCCATTGTAAAAAGTACACATGGGAAGGTGGAGAAAGGTTGAAGGTCTCTAATTTGCAATGTATGACCGAATAGGCTGTGTGAATGTGTTGTTGTAGTTGTGGGCAAGGCTGTGAAGAGGATGACAAAACATGAGGCAGGAGATATGTGTGAAGAATGCATTCTAAGACTTGTCTAAAAATCCCAAATCACAAGTATGCATAGAGGTGACTTTGAATAATATGAGAATGAGGGTTGCCAAAAATTTGTATATGTCTTTTGACTCTACAGTTGTCACTTCGCATCCATGAATTCAGACAACCATGGTGAAAATCCAGTGTTGGGAAACTGCAGTTGGAAATGTGGAAATACTGTTTTCTCTCTGTGGTTGGTTGAATCTGCAGTTCAAAACCATGGATAGGTAGGGCTGACTGTATTCATTCATTCATTCATTCATTCATTCATTCATTCATATTTATTTTTTTTATAATGCCCATCTGAGGATATGTTTATTGATTTTAGAGAGGAAGGGAGAGAAAAAGAAAAAGAGAGAGAGTAACATCAATGTGAGAAATATCCATTGGTTGCCTCCCATACATACCCCAACTAAGAATCAAACCTGACACCTGGATATGTGCCCTGACTAGGAATCACACCCATGACATTTTGGTGCATGGGAGGATGCTCCATCTAACGGAGCTACCTGCCTGGACAGGGGTGACTGTATTTAATAAAAAAAAATTCACATGTAAGTTCACCCAGGCAGTTGAAACCCATGTTGTTCAAAAGTCAACTGTATTTCCAAAGTAAGTTATTGGAATAATTAACTTAAAACAAAACAGCTTTTATTCAGATTCAGTAGTCAGAATATCTGCAACAGATTCAAAGAAATTAAGTTTGTAATTTATAACAACAAAAAATGTATTGGTGTCTTTGCTCCTTCAGGGTAAGTCTCACCAGTAGGCCTGGGTGAGACAGTTAAATACATAATTGCCTGCATTCAATTATTTACTGAACAGGGATATTATGGTCAAGATGAAGTTCCAGAAGAGTGAGTAGGTTAACTTTTGAAAAATTCTTCCTTGATCACCTTGAATTTCTATCAAGCATTTGACACTTTATGAGATTGTTTTTTGGCTTACTTTTAAATTAAAAAATTTAGCCAAGAGACTATTAATGATTATAGATCATTTGCTTATTGCAGAACATTGCACCAGGTGCTGTGGGGCATTACAAAGAAGAGAGAAATCATGGTTTTTTTACAACATTTTTAGATGCATGACATTCATTTGAAGATATAAGGGCAACAAAATGAACACTCATAAATAACATGGGCAGAAATATTTTGCCTGGTTCTATCATAATATAAAACATACCCTTCCTTCTCACATAAGGAATACATCATTAACTGTTTTGTTTCTAAACATAATAGAGGCAAAAAACAGAGATCTTTCAATAGTGAATTTTGAGCTCCATAGCATAGCAAGATGTGCATGAACATACTTTAAGCTTGTAGACAGCATTTAGCTCAAAGGCCATTTTTTTTCACTATATGCTTAACATTTCCATGAACAAATTTTTTTTATAATATATTCAACACAAACCAATGTGAACATAAATTATTTTTACAATGCTTTCAACAATTAATATAAAAACATATTGGGGATAAACAAAACAATTTTTGATATTATAGTTAAGTATTTTGTGTGTGTGTGTGGTGTCAAAAAATGAATGTGCTTATATTAAAGAAAAATATACAAATTTGACATGGCAAAACATGCTCAGAGTATGCATTATAAAATATAATGAAGTGACTGTAAGGTCTTGTTGTCTAAAAAGATTTTTAAAGGATAATTTTTAGGCAAAGGGGACTCAACGATTATTCATTGGTAATTGTGAGTAATGCACATCAACATACACTGTTTTGAGATTGAAATTTGTTACTGTCAGTTATGATTTCTTAGAGGTATGGAAATACCTCAGATTTCACTCTAATGACTTTATCCTTCATGTAATAAACATGATATCTATGCTCCTGGGACACTGAAATACTTGGATCGATTTGGACACTTATGAGGGTGGATGCTCTGAGTATAAATGCCCAAGTTAGTGAAGGTATAAATCAGTAAGTACAAAACTGGACCTTTGTTTTAACATGGGAACTTCCCATATTATAGGAAGTATTATTCTTTTAAATTAAGCAATGCCAACTAATGTATTGCTGGAATCTTTTTCGGTAATATTCTTGTGCTTTCTACCCCTTGTTCAACTCTCTTGTCTTGTGGTTTACATTTTAATAGGCTCTTCGTTTCTTAGCAGTGATGTGGCAGCTGTTGGATTCTTGTTAATGAGTTCATTTGGATGCATACTCTTTCTTTTGTTAATACACTCCAAGCTTTCTCATTGTGAATTAAATCTTATAATTTTGCTTGCCTGTATTGGTTGTTGGTGGTTGCTGATACAGCTTCTTGAAATATGCTAACTGACAATTTTGGATTTATAAAGAATGAATTGCATATAGTGACATTTTTAGTCAGCATTAAGGCAGTCATATTAATAATTTTAAGATGGCAAAGGATAGCCTGTCAGACTCCATAGAAATTGTGCTTCATTTTAAGGCTTCCTTACTAATATCAACAAGGCAGATTTCCAAACAGTTCATTAGCATTTCATCCAGAAGCAGCTCTTTATTTAGACAGGGCCCTAGGGTTTCTGCCTGGATGGCCCTCTCCTAGCATCTGGTCTTTGCAAGCTCCTACTCACCTTTTCAGACACCATTCAGGTGCTGTCCTGTCCCTCAAGCCTTCCTCATGCCTGTGCTCAGGGCCAGGTGCCACTGATTCTACTCTCTAGGGTTGCCTTATCACACTGTATGCTACCTGGTTACATGTCTGACAGCTTAAGCCACTAGAAGGTGGGTTCTTTGGGGGAAAATAAGACATCTTTTATTCTAGGGCATCCAAAGCCTGGTACCTGGTAAGCACTTAATAAAAGTCTGTTGAAAAAAGAATGGTATGATTATAATTGTTTAAGGCTGATGAATATCCATGCTTTTTTGTGTGTCTTGAATATTTATAACATCTTTTTGATTATTGGTTGTGTCTCAGTAGAGCTGGTTGGAGAAAACCTTTATAAAGGAGTTTTTCTGGTTGTCAGTTAATAATTTGGGTCTTTTACACCAAGATACTAAAATCTGTGGGTGATCAGGGTCCTACTTCTCGGCCTAACTCTGTAAAATTATTTCTGTACTGTCTCAGTATGTGCAATGATTGTGAATGGTTTCCTGGGTCTTAGAGGTTTTATGAGATTGAAGTGACAGCTTATAAATTAGAAACAGTTTTACACATATAAAACCACCTTATGTAGCCAAAATGGAACTATTACTCCTTAGGAAAAATGTATTTATGAATTTGGTGTTCTGAAACTATATGTTTCCAATAACAGAATATATAAGATTCAAGTTACTGAATGCAAAAATTATATAAATATACACATGTGCAATCTAGTAATGACCCATTAAACCAAATCCATTTGGCATGATTGAACCATTAACAGAAAGAGAGGTTTCAATTCTTTCATTTTTAAAAATTTTGGCTGAATTGGATCTGTTGCTTATAGCTCTAAAGTAAGGTGGGAATATTTGTTGAGTATCTGCCATACTCCAAGCATTTACATACATTATCTAATTTAAACCTTACAACAGGTCTATGATGCATGGATTGCTGTCCTCATTTTATAGATGAGAAAATTGTGCATCATGGACGTTGCATTTCTTGTTCAAAACTTCAGAGTTAGTCAGTGATGAAGTCTAATTTTGAAACCAGATATGTCTGACAATAATTACTAACAGATCTGGTACAAAAATTGCTCTTGGAACTATAGCCGTTGACCAATTTAATTTTATACTGAGGTTTCTTTGATGATCTTATAAAGAGAAGTAATACATTATTTAAAACACATTATTATTAAAAAGAGTACACAAGTACTGTAAAGGGAATTATGTCATTATTATCTATAACCTGGGTTCAGGTTTATAAAGAATAATTGACATTTATTTTATGTTCTTTTCATTTCTTTTTTCTTTCAAGAAAATAACTAAAGTGCAGATGCTGTTTTTCCTGTGGGTGCTTGCACAGGAAAAGTCTCTAATTAGATTTTCTTGAACATAGGCAGATTTTTCTTCAGTGGAATTTATTAGGAGAGAACATACAATCAACATCTATACCATTCTTCGGTTGACATATATGAAATATTGGAAGTAAGAGGTATTTAATCTGGTAATAGGTGCCTGCTAACATTTTGGAAGCTTTTCTAATAGAATGCAAAGTTACTAAATGACAGAGAGAAATACCTTTCAATGACATGGCTGAGGATGAATAACTCACGTTTTGTTTCTCTATGGAAAGCAGTTAACATTAGTGCTGACTATGATGAACATTTTCAAAAGATGCCAAGTGAATATAAATTAGCTCCAACTACATAAAACGATAAAGATAGCCCTCAAGGTATAGATGAAAAAACAATCTATTGGATTAACCTATGTTTCCATAGCTATCATGTCCAGGGTGGTGGATCACACTAAGCACTAATAATTTATATCTCACTCCCATTTATAATTACAAGGCTACCAGCCACTATTCCCCAATTATGTCTGCAAATGGTGCACCAATTAATATATCCAACTGTTTGTGGAAGCAGTAGTAAATTTAAAAAATAAAAATTTAAAGTAAAAAAGAACTATTTTTGCCTGAAGAGGAGAGCTCCAGTACCAGACCCATATCTCAGGACAAGTAATCCCAGTGGCAGAGCTGGGCTTCATTTAAAAATTATTTATATTTCTTTTGCAGTTGTAACTTGTGCTCATGACAACTTCCAAGCACATAAAAAGCAACACCAATGAGTAAACCATTTTTCTATTCTCTTGTTACTATCCCCTAGAGGTAACACCATTACAGTTTTGGAGTCTTTCCTTGATCATGTATTTATTTTAACCAAGGGAGTTTCTGGAATGCTCCGTAATGTATATTTCCCTGTGGAACAAATGAAATGCACTTCCCTTTTCTGTCTTGCATCTCTGGAGTACATGTAAGATGAAAAATTGAAGTTGCCCGGTAATGCTGTCATCACCGGCTTTACGTGATGTGTGCATTTTTGACATCTCTGCCCTCTGTGGCCTCAGCTGCCTGAGAACTCCCATTATAGCAGCAGAATGAGTGACAGACTAGATCCAGTAGCGTGTGTTTAATTTCCACTGAGTTAACAAGAAAAAAGAATAAATCTTTGTACTTAATGAAGGCTCAATTTGCTTATCCCAGCATTGTATTAACTTTCTAGCAGCTAGGTGGTTCAAAAAGAAAATATTGTGTTTCTGTGTGTCCTCTTATATACTTGTCATGTATGTAGAATGATTGAGGGCCTCTATCTCATGGAGAAAAAATTCTTGTATTTAGGTTCTCTGGATGGCAGAACTTTGTCTCTACTGGGCCTTTTTAAAAAAAGTTGTTTTAATGGTGTTGTAAGTTCTTATTTGCGTAAACACCTTTATTGAGGTGTAATTGGCATACAATACACTCCACATATTTAAAGTGCACAATTTGATAAGTTTCAACATAGGTATAAAAGCGAACCTGTCACCACAATCAGTCCACTGAATTCAATCCATCACCCCCAAAAGTTTTCTAATGCCCTTTTGTAATCCCTCTCTCCTGCCTTCCCCAGCCTGTACCCAATCACTAATCTGTTTCCCTGTACTATAAATTAGCTTCTATTTTCAAGATGTATTCATAAATGGAATAATTCAGTGCATATTCCTTTCATCTGGTTTTGTTTCCTGAATCAGTAGTTCATATATATATATATATATATATATATATATATATATATTTTTTTTTTTTTTTTTTGCTGTGTAGTTATCCATTATATAGATGTACTACAATCTACCCATTCACTTGTTTAGGGACATTTGGGTTGTTTCTAGATTTTAGCTCCTGCAAATGAAACTTCCGTGAATATTCAAGTATTTGTATAGACATCTTCTTTCATTTCCCTTGGGTAAATACCAAGGAGTAGGACAGGTGAGTCATATGGTATGTATGTATTTAATTTTTTAAGAGACTGCAAAACTGTTTTCAAAGTGATTGTACCATCTCACATTCCCACTAGCAGTGAATGAGAGTTCTAGTTGCACCACATCTTGCCAACCATCAATACGGTCAGTGTTTTAATTTTGATAATTTTGATAGGTGTATAGAATCTCATTGTGTTTTAATTTGCATTTCTCTAATGACATTTGAGGTTGAAAATCTTTTCATGTATTTATCTTCCATTTCTATCTCATTGGTAAAATGTCTGTTCAAACTCTTGCTTAAATTAAGATTGTTTTCTTATTAGTACTAGGTTTTGAGAGATCTTTATATATTCAAGATACAAATGTTTAATCAGATATATAATTAGTGGGTACTTTCTCTGTGCAAATGTTTTCTCATTCTGTGGTAGTGTTTTAATTATCTAAATATGTGTCTTTTGAACACCAAACATTCTTAATTTTGATAATGTCCAATTTATCAATTTTTAAAAAATTTTATGGATTGTGCTACTGGTGTCATATCTTAGAACTGTACCTCATTTAAGGTCAACAACTGTTTGTCCCTAATAGTGAAGCTTTAAAATAATTATTGAAACTTCCAAATAAGTCCACCAACATTGTTTTTCTTTTTAAAAATTGTTTCAATTATTTTAGGTACTTTTCACTTGCACATTAACTATTTTTTTTCCTGTGAATCAGTATTTTAAAATTTTTTTTTTGTTCAAATACATTTGTCTCCATTTTCCCACCACCACTTTCCCCTGCCCCACCCACCCCCACCTCCCACCCTCAATCCTTCCCCACTTTGGCTTTGTCCATGAGTCTTTTATTCATGTTCCTTGATTTGTCCCTTCCCCTTATTTTCCCTGTTACCCCTCCTTCCCTCTCATTACTGTTGGTTTCTTTTTTCTTTCAATGTTGCTGGTTATATTTTCCTTGCTTGTTTGTTTTGTTGATTAGAGTCCATTTATAGGTGAGATCATATGGTATTTGCTTTTCACCCCCTGGCTTATTTCGCTTAGCATAATGCTCTCCAGTTCTATCCATGCTGCCGCGAAGGATAGTAGCTCTTTCTTTCTGCTGTGTAGTATTCCATTGTGTAAATATACCATAGTTTTTGATCCACTCATTTAGCGATGGGCACTTAGGTTGCTTCCAGCATTTGGCTACTGTAAATTGTGCTGCTATGAACATTGGGGTGCATAGGTTCTTTTGAATTTGTGTTTTGGGATTCTTAGGGTATAATCCCAGCAGGGGAATCACTGGATCAAAAGACAGCTCCATTTTTAGCTTTTTGAGGAAATTCCAAAATGTTTTCCACAGTGGCTGCTCCAGTTTGCATTCCCACCAGCAATGTACTAGGGGACCCTTTTCTCCACAACCTCACCAATATTTGTTTGTTGATTTGTTAATGATGGCCATTCTGATGGTGTGAAGTGGTAGCTCATTGTGATTTCAATTTGCATCTATCTGATGGCTACTGATGCTGAACATCCTGTCATATGTCTCTGGGCCTTGTGTATGTCCTCCTTGGAGAACAAGGAGTCTGTTTGGGTCCTTTGCCTATTTTTTAATTGGATTTTTTGTCTTCCTGAAGTGGAGTTGTGTGCATTCTTTATACATTTTGGAGTTCAAACCCTTGTCTAAGGTATCATTGAGAAATATATTTTCCCATACAGTTGATTCCCTTTTCATTTTGGTGATGTTTTCTTTAGCCATGTAGAAGCTTTTTATTTTGATGAAGCCTCATTTGTTTATTCATTCTTTTATGTCCCTTGCTTTAGGGGACATACCAGTGAAAATACTGCTGCATGGAATATCTGAGATTTTCCTGCCTATGTTCTCCTCTAGGACTTTAATGGTGTTGCAACTTACATTTAAATCTTTTATCTGTCTTGAGTTTATTTTTGTGTATGATGTCAGTTGGTGGTCGAATTTCAGTTTTTTGCATGTAGCCATCCAGCTCTCCCAACACCATCTGTTGAAGAGGCTATTATTACTCCACTTGATGCTTCTGCCCCCTTTGTCTAATATTAATTGACCATAGAGACATGAGTTTATTTCTAGGCTCTCTATTCTGTTCCATTGATCTATAGTCTGTTCTTATGCCAGTACCAGACTGTTTAATCTATAAATTAGTTTAGGCAGTATGGACATTCTGATGACGTTAATGCTTCCAAACCATGAACACAAGGTTAACCACTTTCACCACTTTCATTCAACATAGTATTGGAAGTCCTACCCACCAGCAAACAGACAAGAAAAAGAAATAAAAGACATCCAAATTGGAAAGGAGGAAGTAAAACTGTCATTGTCTGCAGATGACATGATAGCGTAGATAGAAACCCCATAGACTCCACCAAAAAACTACTCGACATAATAAGTGAACTTGGCAAAACAGTGGGATACAAAGTCAATATTAAAAAATTGAAGCCATTTTTGTACACCAACAATGAAATGTCAGAGTCAGAAATCAGGAAAGAAAATCCAATTTGCTATAGCAACAATGAAAATAAAGTACCTAGTAAGAAACTTAACCAAGGAGGTAGACCTGTCCTCAGAAAACTACACAACACTGAAGAAATTAAGGAAGACACAAATAAATGGAAGCGTATACTATGCACAATAACTTTAGAATCAGTTTATCAATCAATATAAAGCATACTATGTTTTTTTTCTGTTTTATTTTTAAGCATATTTTACTGATTATGCTATTACAGTTATCCCAGTTTCTCTCTCTGCTTTATTCCCCTCTTCCCTGCACCTTCCCACCCTCCTGTATTCTCCCCTGCCTTAATTCATGTTCATGGGTCATGCATATAAGTTCTTTGCATATAAGAAATGGAGAAGCCATTAGACAATATTAGACAAAGGGGGCAGAAGCATCAAGTGGAGTAATAATAAGCCATTCTTATACTATTCTTAACCTCTCCCTGTTTATTTTGTACCTACCATTTATGCTTCTTATTCCCTGTACCTTTCCCCCAATTCTCTCCCTCCCTCTCCCCACTGATAACTCTCCATGTGATCTCCATTTCTGTGATTCTGTTCCTGTTCTAGTTGTTTGCTTAGTTTTTGTTTTTGATTTTTAGGTTCAGTTGTTGATAGTTATGAGTTTGTTGTCATTTTACTGGTCATAGTTTTGATCTTCTTTTTCTTAGATAAATCCCTTTAATATTTCATATAATAATGGCTTGGTGATGACAAACTCCTTTAACTTGACCTTTTCTGGGAAGCACTTTATCTGTCCTTCAATTCTAAATGAGAGCTTTGCTGGATAGGGTAATCTTGGATGTAGGTCTTTGCCTTTCAGAACTTTGAACATTTCTTTCCAGCCCCTTCTTGCCTGTAAGATTTCTTTTGAGAAATTAGCTGATAGTCTTATTAGAACTCCTTTGGAGGTGACTGTCTCCTTTTCTCTTGCTGTTTTAAGATTCTCTCCTTATCTTTAATCTTGGGTAACTTAATTCTTGGATCCAATTTCTTTGGGACTCTCTGAGCTTCCTAGACTTCCTGAAAGTCTATTTTCTTTGCCAGATTAGGGAAGTTTTCCTTCATTATTTGTTCAAATACATTTTCAATTTCTTGTTCTTCGTCTTCTCATTCTGGCACCCTTATGATGTGGGTGCTGGAACATTTAAAGTTGTCCTAGATGTTCGTTAGCCTCTCCTCATTTTTCTGAATTTTTGTTTCTTCATTCTGTTCTAGTTGGAGATTTATTTCTTCCTTTTGTTCCAAATCATTGATTTGAGTTCTGTTTCCTTACCGTCACTGATGGTTCCCTGTATATTTTCCTTAATTTCACTTTGTATAGCCTTCATTTCTTCCTTCATTTTGTGGCAGAACTCAGTCTTTTCTGTGAGCATCCTGATTACCAGTGTTTTGAACTCTGCATCTGATAAGTTGCCTATCTCCTCGTCGCTTAGTTCTTTTTCTGGAGTTTCGATCTGTTCTTTCATTTGGGACATATTTCTTTTTCTCAGTCCACCTGTTATCTTGTAAGGGGCAGAGCCTTAGGTATTCACCAGGGTGGGGCAACCCACTTAGCTGCATTGTGGCATTGTCTGTTAAGAAGGGGTCAGAGAGGGAACAATGCCACTTTCTTGTCTCTAGCTCCACTTTCCTTCACTTCCGTCCTTTCCCACAAATGGATTGTGCCCGTTCATGTGCTGATTCCTGGGTGAGTGGGCTTGTGTACATTCTAGGATCACGTGGGTCTTCTCCAACAGGCTCTACTGTGACTCTGAGAGTTTCTACCACCACCGCAACCTGCACAACTTTTTGCAGCCAGAGGTTTTGAGTCTTTAGTTTCCTGTGGTGAAACCCTGGGTTTTGCGGTCTGTCTTACTCCCCAGTTGTTCCTCCCAGTGTATCCATGTGCGAATGTTGGACCACCTGGCCAGCCAGCCCCCGCCTTACCAGAGCGATTTGCTGCTTTGCAGCAGGTGCTCTCTGCCCCAGCTGTCCATCTCTACCCCTCCTACTGGTCTGGATGAATGTTTCTTTAACTTCTTGGTTGTCAGACTTCCATGCAGTTTGATTTTCTGGCAGTTCTGGTTGTTTTTTGTTTTTACATTGGTTGTTGTCCTTCTTTTGGTTGTGCCAGGAAGTGAAGCATTTCTACTTATGCCTCCATCTTGGCTGGAACCAGCATGCTATGGTTTTGATTGGGATTTCATTGAAACTATAGATCAATTTAAGAAAACTGACATCAATATTGAATTTTTCATTCCACAAACATGATAAATATCTCATTTAGTTTTTTTAAATTTATTTTTTTATTGCTGTTCAAGTACAGTTGTCTTCATTTTCCTGCCACCCCTTTCCCCCACCCCACCCACCCCCACCTCCCACCCTCAATCCTACCCACTTTTGGCTTTTTTCCATGGGTCCTGTATACATGTTCCTTGACAACCCTTCCCCTTCTTTAATTTCTCTCAGCAATGTGTTCTAGTTTTTGATCTGTAAGACTTACCTATCTTTTGACAATTTTTGTCTAAGCATTTCATATTTTTTAATGTTATTATGCATGACAGTAAAATTCAATTTGATTGTTCTTTGTTAGTATATAGAAATATAATTGATATTTTTATGTTTTTGTATTCTCAACTTTGGTAAACTTACCATTTAATTCAAGTAGCTTTCTTTAGATTCCACAGGATTTTCTACATAGTCATTATATCAACTGCAAATAAGGATTGCTTACTTCTTCCATTTTAGTATGTATGCCTTTTATTTATTTTTCTTGCCTACCACACAGACTAGAAACTCTAATACAAATGTCAATAAAAGTGGTGAGAGTGATCATGCTTGCTTATTCCTGATTTGAAGGCAAAAGCATTCATTTTATTTCACCTTCAGTTTTAAAGATATTCTGATTCTAGTTTGTCAGTGCTTTAGAGACATCATTCCACTGTCTTCTAACTTGCACATACACACTCATTCTTATCTTTGTTCCTCTGTACATAATGTACTTTTTTTTCTTTGGCTGCTTTTAAGATTTTGCTTTTATCACTATTTTAAGTAATGGTTTTAATGTAGTTCAGTAGTAGTTTTCTTTGTTTCTTGTATTTGGGGTGAATAAAGCTCCTTGGATCTATAGGTTTATAGTTTTCATCAAATTTAGACATTTTTCAGTCATTAGCTCTTCAAATATTATTTTCTGACCCTACATTTCTTCTTAAAGGAGTATAATCATAATTATATACATATGATTCATAAGCTGTCTCATAACTGATGCTGTTTATTTTTCAATTTCTTTCCTGTGATGCATTTTTGATGGTTTCTATTACTGTCTTTCACTAATCTTTTCTTCGGCACTATCCAACTCATTGTTTATCCCATTCCAGTGTATTTTTAAACCTCGGACATAGTTTTCATCACTAGAAGTTTGATTTATATTTTTATTATATCACCCATGCCACTACATTTTACAGATGAGAAAACCACAGCACACAAAAGATGAAATTTGTGCAAGGTTTCCGAGCTATTAAGGGGATACCAGAACACAAAGCCAGAAAGCCTAATCCCAGAGGCTTTACTTTTAAACACTTTTAACTAATTTTATTGGTATTTTAAATGTTGTATCATTATCCTATCCTATTCTTTTCCAAAGCATTTAAAACAATGCTTGGCCCATAACAGAGCATAAAAATTGTTAATGGTTGATATAGTTGCAGTAAACTGTTGGCAAGCTGCAAACTTTCCTCAAGATTGACGACTCAATTTAGATAACAGTTATTAAAAATTTCTCTGATTTTTCATCACCAATGCAGGATAAATATTCCTTTTACACATTTCCATACATTGTTCTTCCTTCTATAACAGTATTACAGAATTTTGTAACTGTATGTGTCCTTAAGTATTGAATAGAGGGTAGGTTGGATAGTGGGCCAAGTGAAGTGTTAGGGCACACAGATATCCTGTTGGCTGGTCAATCGGTAGGGTGCTGCTGATGACTGCTAGGGAAGAAGCCCACCAGGTACTAGCAGGAAGGACAGATAAGCATGACTTTGTAGCATAGGCAATGTACCATGGATAGAGACTGGGAAGTTTTAAAGGCCTCCCTTGGTTCCCCCGTAAGACTTCTAGGGTTTTTGCATTTGGTGGTACATCCCCACTGGGTGCCATTTATGTCAATATATATATGAGTAGTAACCCTCCAGGATTGCAAAGTTCACAATCATCATAATGGCACACAGTTGCTTTTGAGGCTACCAGGCAGATTACAGACTGAAATTATTTAAATGGCACTAAGCTGGAGGCCAGGTGGCCTCCGAGTACTAGGTCCTATCCTTGCAGCAGGAATCCCTAGGTCTGGATAAACCATCCTCATCTCTACCATTATCTCTTCTCCTACAACCTCTCCCACCCTTCCTGTTTACTTAATTTCTCTTCCTTTCACCTTGGGAATTCTTATTCTCTGTTGGACACAGCAAATAGAAAATTTAGCTTTAACTCGTTGGGTTTCCTCATTGCCTTGAGACTCCTCAGAAGCTAGGCTTTTGAACTTTAAAATATTTATACTTTTTTACAGCAATCAATCTTCCTTGAAGCTTATATGCCACAAAATCAAATTATTTCACAAATGGGAGAGCCAAAGATACTGGAAAAAAGAGAAAGTATCAGTTATTTTAAATATAGCTGTTCTCCCAACTAGACCTTAAACTCCCCAAGGAATTTACCCTAAAGGGTAAGGAACATGTTTTTATAAACCAAGGGAATGAATTTGAGTTCCATACAAGTTTTTCTCAAACTAAATTCAGTTGTTTTCCATTTTTTATTAGTTTTACTACAGAGGAAAATTAGTATTGTATTCTGCACAATTTTGTCCTTAAACTGTTGTGTACTTTACTGATAATTAACTTCTGTGCTACAGAAGTGATTTATTTTGTAACACTAATATTAGTTTTCCTAATTTTAGGAACTGTTATATGACTTTTTTCCCTTTAATTCTAATTATAGCTTATAACTGTTTATTTTGAGTCTCACTATGCAAACTTATTAAAATCTTCTTGAATTCTGACAAGTGTATAATCTATCTCATTCTTTACTACAATATTAAATACCAGAATCATCCCATTTTTCCTGTGTTAAAATTATTTTTTCCATATTTTCAGAAGTGTCTAGACAGTCGTATTTAAAATGCTAATAGAGAAGATTTAGTGAGTTGGTATTCGTTTTATTTTGTATGCCTGGATTTACAGTTCATATCTAAAATATAATTTAATATAAATAGTGTACAAATTAGAATATGTAGTAATTATAATTTAGTACCCATCACCTGTTGGGTACAGACAAAAAGCAACACTAAAAATAATATTATTTGAGCTTATTATTTTCAGTAATAAAAACTGTGAATTCACATTCAGAAGACTTACTTTGTAGTTTCAGTTGTATAAGTTCATTCTGTGGCTTTGAGAAAATATTTCACTCCTCCAGATACTCATTTTCTCTCTTTTATGATGGGCATCATTGGATTAGATCAGCTGTGACCTGGCAACTATATATGCCTATCACTTCAGGAAGAATTCTCCTTGAAAACAAATAAAACATACTTTTAATAATTATGTATGTTATCAGGAAATGAAATATTTGTAACTATACATATGCTTTCTTTTATTATTTATTTGTGAATAAATAATTTCTTTTTTGAATTAAATTTTAGGAAATACAATAAAGTGCTGTCATGACAGAATGTTGAAACTGAATTGAATTTGTTTTTGAAATCAATGTATTTTCCCTTCTTATTAGCCTTCCAAACCACTTAATTGAACATGTGGTTTATCATACAGGGACTCTTGATATTGTGTTCTTCAAAACGAGATTTTTCCCCATTGTAAATGTGAAAAAAATCAGTTTTTAATCTAAAAAATATTATTCCCCAGGCCACTTGTGATGGAACATATGATTTTCATCAGTCACTTTCTCCTCTTGGCAGTGGCCATAGAAATGTTTTATGTTTTATTTAGAAAACAGCCTGTCACACACACATTGCCACCTGCTGTTTTTTCCTCCTGTATTCCACACTGAGCAGATAATTTCTTATATTGCTTGTTCAGTAATTACAATCAACTTATTTTTCCGAATAGCCAAACCCAAAGAGTAAAGCCACAAAACATTAATGAACAAGTGGTTTCTCAAGATTGGAAAACAGTAAGCAGAATTTGGCCCTCTCTGAGCCTCATTCCTGAGCTACACAAAAGAGTCAGAAAAGCCAAATATGGCCTGTGGATTTCAGAGCACGCATCAACATACTTTATCATCTCTGGGATTCCTTCCAACTTGAAAATTTCTTATTTCATATGGAATATTAAAAGCTGAGTTTTTTTTAATGATGTTGTGTTTTGTTTTTAGATGCAGGCCTTTCATTTTCACCAAAATACTGTGAAATAAACACATGGTGATCATCTTACTCTGGAATTCACTCTCATTAGGTACCATCTTGGTGATTCTAAAAAATTCTGAAAGATTTTTGAAAAAATTAGAAAATAATATTTCAGGACTGCCAAGAAGTATGTTACCGACTGACTAGCTTAACTAGCCTCAGAAATGAAATATCAAACCAGACTGTTAGTACTAAATGAGTTTGGAGACCCAGGCTGACCTAGGAAAAATACAGCTTCCTTAGAACTTAGAAGTTAGGTGTAGCCCTGTGTTTATATAAGCCTACAAAAATCAATGGGCTCATACAGAAAAATTTAAAAGATAGACATGTACACAAATATAATAATTATAATAAAACTGAAAACAAATATTCTCTAATAATAACTATTGGTCCAAATCATAAAAGTGTTTTCATAACAATAGTCTTACACAGATTTAGTGGTATTTTTACTGGTCATTAAAACCAAATTCTAAGTATTAAATGGCTGAATGCTATAAGCTGATAATTATTTATTGGTAGTAAATTAAGTTTACATTGACAAAATTCATTACCATCTCACACTTCTTGATGCTGTTGTGATAAGGATATGCTATATACTCCACAAACCTCATTTCTTTTTTTTTTAATTTCAATTAATTGATTTATTTTTTGAAATACATTTGTCTGTGCCTTCCCCCTACCCCTTTCCCTTGCTCCCTCCCCTCTCTCCCTCCCTCAGTCCTTCCCCTTTGGTTTTGTCCATGACTCCTTGTTATATGTTCCTTGACTTTCCCCTTCCCTCCCTTTTCCCCCCCCCCCCCCCCCCCTCCTTCCCTCTTGTCTCTGCTGGTTTCTTTTCCCTTCAGTGTTGCTGGACTTATTTTCCTTGCATCTTTGTATTGTTGGTTAGGTTCCGCTTATAGGTGAGATCATATGGTATTTGTCTTTCGCCCCCTGGCTTATTTCGCTTAGCATAATGCTCTCCAGTTCCATCCATGCTGTCGCGAAGTGTAGTAGTTCTTTTTTTTTCTTTGAGCTGCGTAGTATTCCATTGTGTAAATGTACCATAGCTTTTTGATCCAGTCATCTACTGATGGGCATTTAGGTTGCTTCCAACACTTGGCTATTGTAAATTGTGCTGCTATGAACATTGGGGTGCATAGGTTCTTTTGAATTGGTGTTTTGGGATTCTTAGGGTATAGTCCCAGCAGGGGAATCACTGGATCAAAAGGCAGTTCCATTTTCAGCTTTCTGAGGAAATTCCACACTGCTTTCCACAATGGCTGCACCAGTCTGCATTCCCACCAACAGCGTACTAGTGTTCCCTTTTCTCCACAGCCTCGCCAGCACCTGTTGTTTGTTGATCTGTTTAGGATGGCCATTCTGACCGGTGTGAGGTGGTATCTCATGGTGGTTTTGATCTGCGTTTCTCTGATGGCTAGTGATGCCGAGCATCCTTTCAAATGTCTCTGGGCCCTCTGTATCTCCTCCTTGGAAAAGCGTCTGCCCAGGTCCTTTGCCCATTTTTTGATTGGATCGTTTGTCTTCTTGGAGTGGAGTCGAGTGAGTTCTTTATGTATCTTGGAGATCAAACCTCTATCTGATGTATCATTAGCGAATATATTTTCCCATAGGGTTGGCTCCCTTTTCATTTTGCTGATGTTTTCTTTAGCCGTGCAGAAGCTTCTTATTTTGATGAGGTCCCACTTGTTTATTCTTTCCTTTAAGTCCCTTGCGTTAGGAGACATATCAGTGAAAAAATCGCTGCGTGGGTTATCTCAGAGTTTCCTGCCAATGTTCTCCTCTAGGACTTCTATGGTGTTGCGACTTATATTTAAGTCTTTTATCCATCTTGAGTTTATTTTTGTGTATGGTGTCAGCTGATGATCCAATTTCAATTGTTTGCATGTAGCCGTCCAGCTCTCCCAACACCATTTGTTGAAGAGGCTGTTATTGCTCCACTTGATGCTTCTGCCCCCTTTGTCAAATATTAGTTGCCCATATAGACCTGGGCTTATTTCTGGGCTTTCTCTTCTGTTCCCCTGGATATGGGTCTGTTCTTGTGCCAGTACCAGATTGTTTTGAGTACAGTGTCTTTGTAGTGTAGTTTGATGTCCGGTATTGTGATCCCTCCTACTTTGTTTTTCTTTCTCAAAATTGCTGCGGCTATTTGGGGCCATTTATGGTTCCATATAAATTTTTGAAATGTCTGTTCTATTTCTGTGAAATACGTCATTAGTATCTTAATTGGGATTGCGTTGAATCTGTAAATTGCTTTGGGTAGTATGGACATTTTGATGATATTAATTCTTCCAATCCATGAGCACCGTATATGCTTCCATTTATTTGTGTCTTCCTTAATTTCTTTCTTCGATGTGGTATAGTTTTCTGCATACAGGTCTTTTACCTCCTTGGTTAAATTTATTCCTAGGTACTTTATTTTTCTTGTTGCTATATCGAATATTTTTTTCCTGATTTCTTCTTCTTCTATTTCATTGCTGGGGTACAAAAATGCCTTTGATTTCTGAATATTGACTTTGTATCCTGCTGTTTTGCCAAATTCACTTATTAGGTTGAGGAGTTTTTTGGTGGAGTCTACAGGGTTTTCTATGTACACTATCATGTCATCTGCAAACAATGATAGTTTTACTTCCTCCTTTCCTATTTGGATGCCTTTTATCTCTTTTTCTTGTCTGACCTCTGTGGCTAGGACTTCCAATACCATGTTGAAAAGAAGAGGTGAAAGCAGACATCCTTGTCGTGTTCCCGATCTTAGTGGGAAAGCTTTTAGTTTTTGCCTGTTGAGTATGATGTTGGCTGTAGGTTTTTCATATATGGCCTTTATTACGATGAGGAATGCTCCATTTATTGCCATTTTGCTGAGTGTTTTGATCATAAATGGGTGCTGTACCTTATCGAATGCTTTTTCTGCATCTATCGAGATGCCCATGTGGTTTTTGTCTTTTCTTTTATTTATGTGATGTATTACGTTTATTGAGTTGCGTATTGAACCATCCCTGCATCCCTGGGATGAATCCCACTTGATCGTGGTGGATAATCTTTTGAAAGTATTGCTGGATGCGGTGTGCCAATATTTTGTTGAGGATTTTAGCGTCTATGTTCATCAGCGAAATTGGCCTGTAGTTTTCTTTCTTTGCAGGGTCTTTATCTGGTTTTGGGATTGGGGCGATGCTGGCCTCATAGAAGGAGTCTGGGAGTCTTCCCTCCTCTTGGATTTTTTGGAATAGTCTGAGAAGCACAGGGGTTAGCGCTTCCTTAAATGTTTTGTAAAACTCTCCTGTGAAACCGTCCGGCCCAGGGCTTTTGTGTGCCCGGAGTTTCTTGATTCCTGCTTCAATTTCCCCAGCTGTTATGGGTCTGTGCAAGCTTTCTGTTTCTTCCTCCTTCAGTGTTGGAAGATTATACTTTTCTAGAAATTTGTCCATTTCATCAAGGTTTTCAAATTTCTTGGCATATAATTGTTCATAGTAGTTTCTTACAATCCTTTGTATTTCTGAGGTATCAGTTGTTATTTCTCCTCTTTCATTTCTGATATTATTAATTTGGTCCTCTCCCTTTTTTTCTTGATGAGTCCGCTTAAAGGCTTGTCGATTTTACTTATCTTTTCAAAGAACCAGCTCCTGGATTGGTTGATCCTTCAAATTGTTCTTTTCGTCTCTATGTCATTCAGTTCTGCTCTAATCTTGACTATTTCCTTCCTTCTACTTGCTCTGGGATTTATTCGTTGTTGCTTCTCCAGTTCTTCAAGTTGTAGTGTTAGGTCTTTTATTTGAAATGTTTCTATCTTTTTTAGGTAAGCCTGTATTGCTATGAACTTCCCTCTCAGGACCACCTTTGCTGAGTCCCATAGGTTTTGGACCGTTGTATGTTCATTTTCATTTGTTTCCAGAAACTTTTTGATTTCTTCTCTTATCTCATTATTGACCCATTCATTGTTTAATAGTCTACTGTTCAGTCTCCATGAGTTTGCAAGTTTTTGAAGTTTCTCTTTGAGGTTGATTTCCAGTTTCAAGCTGTTGTGGTCCGAGAAAAAGTTTGGTATCATTTCAATTTTCCTGAATTTGCTGAGGCTTGCTTCGTGTCCTATCATGTGGTCTATCTTTGAAAAAGTTCCATGAGCCTTTGAAAAGAATGTGTATTTTGCTTCTTTGGGATGTAAGGTTCTATATATGTCAGTTAAGTCCATTTGATTCAGTGCGTCATTCAGCTCCACGTTATCCTTGTTGTTTTGTTTGGAAGATCTGTCCATTTTTGACAGTGGGGTGTTGAAATCCCCTACTATCAGTGTGTTGCGGTCTATATCTTTTTTGAAGTCAGCCAAGATTTTCCTTATATATTTGGGTGCTCCTATATTGGGAGCATATAAATTTACAATGTTTATGTCTTCTAGATAGATTCTTCCTTTAAGCATTATAAAGTGTCCCTCTGGGTCTCTTTTTCTGGCCTTTGTTTTGAAATCTATTTTGTCTGATATAAGTATTGCGACCCCTGCTTTCTTCTCTTGCCCATTTGCTTGGAATATTTCTTTCCATCCCTTTACTTTCAATCTCTGTGGGTCTTTTGTTCTGAGGTGGGTCTCTTGTAGGCAGCATATGTGTGGGTCATGTTTTCTTAACCATTCGGCTCTCCTGTGTCTTTCAATTGGGGCATTTAGTCCATTTATATTGAGAGTTATTACTAATAGAAACGTATTCATTTTTTCTCTTTGTACCTGTGTTTTTCTCTTTCTCACTCTTTTCCTTCATCTTCTTAAACCAGTCCCTTTAGCATATCTTATAGTGCTGGTTTGGTGGAGATGTATTCTTTTAGCCTTCTTTTGTCTGGGAAACTCCTTATTTCCCCTTCTATTTTAATTGAGAGCCTTGCTGGGTAGAGCAGCCTTGGCTGTAGGCCCTTGCTTTTCATGACTTGGAATATTTGTTGCCATTCCCTTCCGGCTTGTAGTGTTTTTGTTGAGAAGTCAGCTCCTTGGCGTATCGGGGCTCCTTAGAATGTTACTACCTGTTTCTCCCTTGCTGCCTTGAGGATTCTCTCTTTGTCTTTGATATTTGCCATTTTAATGATGATGTGTCTTGGAGTGGGCCTCCTTGGGTCCCTCTGAGTGGGGCCCTCTGTGCCTCCTGGATCCATGAGACCTTTTCTCTCCTCACTTTGGGGAAATTTTCCATCTTTACTTTTTCAAAGAGGTTCTCTATCCCTTGCTCCTCTTCTTCTCCTTCTGGTATCCCTATTATGTGGATATTATTGCGTTTCTATTGTCCTACATTTCCCTCAATGCCTCTTCATGCTTTTTGAGTCTTTTTTCCATTTCTTGTTCTAGCTGAGAGCTTTTTTCTACCTTACCCTCCATCTCACTGATTCGATCCTCGGCTTCATCCAGCCTGCTTTGGATTCCTTCTACTGTGTTCTTCAATTCAGAAATGGTATTCTTCATATCCTCTTGTGTCTCCTTGATAGTTTCCATGTTCTTTTCCAGGTTGATATAGTTTGTTGCAAGATCCTGATAGTTTCTCTGCAGTTTCTCGTAGTTATCCTTGAGCTGCCTGAGCTCACTGAGCTTCCTTAGAGCCGTTGTTTCGAATTCAATATCTGATAGTTTCCTTGCCTCTATTTCATTTAGCTCTCTCTGTGGGGAGTCCCCTTTTCCACTCATTTGGGGGGAACTTCTTTTTCTTCCCATTTTTGTGAGAGGCTATTAATTAAGTAATTAATTTATTTATTTATTTTTGCTTCTGCTTCAATTGATCCATCTACATTTCCTGACTTTGTGGATTAAACTTCTATGGTAATACGTGGGTCTTTTTATTTGTTTGTTTGTTTGTTTGTTTACTTTTCTTTCTGGGCCTGCCTCTGATGATGTCAGTTGTTGACCCTATCTGACCTTGGGTCATTTGTTTGAGCCTTCCAGGAGTCTACTGTCTGTGTCTGACTCCTGCTTTGGGCAGCCCTGTGACCCCTTCAGACAGGGATCCACTATTTCTGTGGACTCGTTCTGCACTCTCACGCTGCTTCTTTGAGTGCGCTTGCCCCGCCCCAGACTAGTGTACTCGCCCGACCTGGCGCTCGCCTGGCACCTGGCGCGTGCCCGGCACTGGTCAGTTTAGGGTTTTCTATTGTGTGCTTTGTCCGCTTTTGGCTCTTTGGGGGTGTGGCCTGCCCGTGCAAAATGGGGACTACGGAAATGGGAAGAAGTCAGCTCCGGGACTCTCCGGTTAATCCTGTCTCCAGTCTCTCCCGAAGGGTCTCTGGGCAGCTCTGTGACCCCTTCGGCTAGGGATCCACTATATCTGCGGACTGTAATTGTGAGCCTTCTGGCTCCCGCGCCGCTTCTGCCTCTTTGGGGATGCAGCCCGCCTGTGCAAATGGGGACTACGGAATGGGGAGGGACTCTGCTCCGGGGAGTTCAGATAAAGCTCCAGTTTTTTCCCCAACCCCTCCATCTCCAGTCTCTCCTCAAGGGTCTCTATGCAGCTGTGTGTCCCCTTTGGCCAGGGATCCTCTATTTCTTCCAGGCAGTCTGCACTCAGCCCCTAGTCCACACGCCCACAGGCTGTGTGTGGAGCGTGCAAAAGGCAGGTTAGTTGATTCTCTTATGCCTGGGCGAGGTGGTAGCTGCAGAGTGGGAAGTGAGTTATCACTGGGGCTCCACTGGCCACCGTCTAGGTTCGCTTCACAAAGTTTTCCTCACCAATCTTCCCTCAGGCACCAGCCCGCTCTCCTGCCATCTCTACCCAGAGATCAAGGAAGGCAGCTGCCACTGCAAATTTTTGCGTCGGCCCTTTAAATGTCTCTTTGCATCCCCAGCCACCTGTCTCTGGCAGAGAGCGCCCCTAAGCTTTTTGGGGTTGCGTTTTGTCTGTGCCTTTTCGTAATTTCAGCTGCTGTAGTCTAGGGGTCCCTGTTTATGGTTCTGACCCTGTTCTTCTCAGGGGGATCCAACTGGCCATTTCAATGTCCTTCTGGTGCTGGTGCCCGTGGGCACCCAGCCCCCTCTTCTCGAGCCTCCTCCACACTTCTCACCCGTTGGGATGTGTGAGAGTTGAATCCACTGTCTGTCCGCAGCTCCAAGGCTCCTCTCCCTCTCTCGTTCCATTGTTTTCCAGGTGATTTCTCCACTATTTAGTCGCAATTCCAGTTTGGTCTTGGGAGGAGTTCAGCATGACTCCCGTTCACTCCTCCGCCATCTTTTCTCTCCCCTAAACCTCATTTCATTTCTCTGTAGACACTAAGGAGACTACACTTCCCAGCATTCCTTGAAATTGGGGAGCATGTTTACAATATTAAGTTCTGACTAGTGAAATGTGGGAAAAACTAAAATATGCCACTAATTATAGGCTTGACACATCAAGTTCTTTTACTATCCTTCACACTCTCTGTCCTCATTCACATGGTTCTTGAAGGATTCAGTGGAAGACTTCAAGTCTGTAGAGGTTTGTAGGGACACTCGACTTAAAAAAAAATGCTCCTATGAGTAACTGAATGGAGTAGAGACCTCGATTTCCTCTGGAACTGTGCTTAGGACTATGAAGTAAATGAAAAATTAATTTTTTATGGTGTTAGTCTAAAGAGATTTTTTATTTGTTACTTCTAGCTGTTAGCTTACCTTGAGCAATACAGTTTGTTAGTAGATTTATAATTCTTCCTAAATATTATTCTTACTATCCAGAAATCAACTGTGGATTTTGATATCCAAGCTCAGCTCAAAATGGGAAATATGTTCCATCTCATTAACCAATTAGGATTGATAGTGGAAAGCTGAAGAATTAACCTTAAGAGAATTTTGAGGCCATGTTTAAATTCAGTGGGAAAAGGAGTCCAAATTCACTAGTGATTTTTTTTCCTTAGGCAAATGAGAGGAGAATAGTGGTATAGATGCCGTATATTGAAACCTCTGGGTAGGACAATTAGGCCATTAGGAAGCATCGGTAACAGAGAAGAGTAAGCTAAACTCAGGTTGTAGTCAAAGTTACTTTTATAAAAATAATGATATATTTTACAACTGTGAGTGTATAATACATTCAACTCTAAATCCCAGGATGGTGCCTAGATCATAAAAGCTATTTGGTAAATTTTTGTCAAATGAATAAATTAATAAATAAATAGAAACCAGAAATATCATCAAGAAAGGTTCTTTTAAAACAAGTTGTAAAAGATTACACATTCACACATGGATGTCAACTTTCTTATTGTCATTGTCCTGTCAATCATTAAAATGTGACCTTTGTTTTGGTCACAGTTGTACCTCTGACCTCTGGAAGAGTACCTGGTATATTGAAGGCTCTCAATTAAATTATTGTTGAACCAATTAAATCTGGTTTATGTTAACCTTATTCTAGCTCTGATTTGTTTTCCAAGAGCTAAAGCCTTCCTCTGCTGGGCCTGTAGTTAATAGTAGTTCTGTACTTGACTTTACAGGCCTTGTAGGAAGGCTGTTTAACTAGCCATTTATCCATGTTAGAGAAATATGTTATTCTTAAGGTGGAATGGGCCCTAGTATCAAATTACAGAGGCTACTTCTCCGGCTTCTTAATCTCTGCTTATATTCAGCTCTGTAACCAGAAAAATGTATCCGAGTAACAACATAATGTAAATATATTACAGGCTTTTCATGGGAACTTGTGCTTTCAAATTTAATAAATAAAGAATTGTGTAAAAAAATATAAACATGCATACTGCCAGTGAAGGGTTTGGTTGTCCCATCCTATTATTCTATAATTCCTAGAGCATTCTAAAAGCACATTAACCTTATTTGTTTTTTCACACTGAAAAGAGTAAAGAAGGCTCAGTGTTAAATCACATGTGGGGCTGGCTTCATGGACATTCAGGCTGTTTCATTGCCCTACCCTTTGCTAGAGCTCATAGAATTCTTGTTACATTCTGTACAAAGGATTTCATATTTGTCAGTTAGCACTGCACCCACAAACTATGTACTGGCCCTGATCATGTGACATCTTTTAAAATACACCTATGGAAAACAGGGCATTGCCCGACACACAGCAAGAGTTCAATGATAAAAGTTGCTTTCGGGGTGAAAAAATTGAAGAATTAAAATGTTTCAGTAGCGTATCATAAAAAATGCAAATACTTGTGTCTAAAATCTAAGCAAAAGATGTTCTTATTCAAACTAAAAAATAAAGGTGGAAAGACTGAACGGTGAAAAAAAGACAGTCAGAAACTCTTTTCTTCGCAATTTCATGAGTAAAAATTGAACTTATGAAACCAAGTACAATAAAATAAATCATTATTTGTAAGAGCAAATTATAATCTTTTAAATTTTTTTCAGTTTTTATGGAGTATTTGCTACAGTATATTCAGAAACATTCAAGAGTTTATTAGATAATCCACTGAAAATGATTTTTCTGTTACCAAACTTAGACAGGCTTCTTTTAATTTCAGTGAATATTACTTCTCTTGTGTTATGGTATATTTTGAACAGTAATGCTCTTGCTTGGGATTTTTAGAGAAACTTTTCTCTATGAAGCTCAATGTTTGAAAATGTCATCTTTCTAACTTGTCCAATATTTGGCAACATATTAGGAGAAGATAAACCTGAAACACAGGAAAGTTGACTTTAGATCCATAACAAAAATGAAAAGAAACCTCAAGTTTTTCAGCCCAACCTCAGAAATTTGGATTCACCATGTACATGTGTTATTTTCAACACAATATCATACATTGTTTTATGCAAATTATACTTTATACCAAATAGGTTAAAAGTCAGCATAATCATCATCAAACATTTTTTTGCATAGCCAAATGAGTATAATGCTGATCTAAATGTCATGAATTTGCTTAGTTTCAGATGTGGTCTACTTGATGCTTATTAGGCCACGGTGGGAGACTGATAGTTCTGTAATTGTACTTTGCCTGAGAAGTCCTGGCCATCAACTGAGGTGATTTAGGTAATGAGTTTGGTCATTTTTCAGAGCTATTATTTCTGTCTATCCTAGAAGCACATTTCTGCAATTGGTTGTGTATGTATGTTTAAACATTAAGTTTAGATTTTATATTTAATTCCTCGCTAATTTGACTAAGGCCAAGAACAATGTATCTGATTACTTTTGTTAGAAGCTGGTTAATACAGAGTATTCTCATAGAGATATAATTTCTCCTGGAAAAAATATGTGATCTCTTTAATCCCTGAACTGATTGCTAACTTAATAGAAAGTTCCCTCCCTGACTTGATGGCTAACCTAATACAAAGTTCCCAGTCCATTCTGCTGCTACTGACAGACATTCTAGTTTCAGAAAATAACACTTTCAGCTTAAATTGAAATATTGGCATGCTGGCTGAAACTCGCTACTAATTTCATTTTTAATAGAAAAAATTAACTAAAATGGGATTTTGATTTGATTTTGAAGTTGTATTTCTTGGAAGAGGTTTGTCTCATTTATTACAAATTAGAAGTTATTTGGCTGGCTGTGACACCTGTCAGTTTCCTCTCTAATGTTTTAAAAGAGTTAATGAAATAAAACTGCTACATTTAAAGTTTGTGATAAACTTTAATAGAGTCATTAAATATAGGACTTTTTTGGGGGGCTTTACTATTATAAGAAATAAAAATTTAAAAATGTTGTTGCTTATCTTAAAACAAAAATATGAACATAATAAAAATTTATAACATTTTATTTTAAAGTGTGCACATGTAATTTTTATTATTTTTCTTTTATTTATTTATAATTAACTTTAAGGTTCAGTATTGCTTCAAAAATATGAAATATGCAAAAATTTATTTAAGTTTATTCTTACTTGAATTTGTTTATTATTCTATAAATATATTAATTAATGACATTTGTTTCCAAGAGCTAATAGGAATCATTTTTTGTCACCAATTCTATATCATAAATGGAACAGAAAAACAAATGGGACTAAAAATCAGAAAAGAGAGCAATATGGTGCTATGTGAGATTTTGGAAAACTTCCACCATGGACTAAACCTTCAGGTACTGACTGTTTAATGGTACAATGACATTTCTTTTATGGGAACAAAGGATACTAAGAAAATAGGACAACTATTTTTAAATAAGGTAGGCCAACATAGCATCTCTCTTTTCTATAATGTGTCTCCAAATATACATTAAGGAATAACAAATGATAAGTAGTACATCCTTTTAGGAAACTCTTTTCTTGGGAATCCTAGTGCCTTACTCTTTTGATATGTAAGCTTCTTTATTTTGTTCAGGTATTTTGTCCTTTGCAAGAAAACATTTCAAAAGAAATATATATTATCTTACCATAGGGACAAAGCATAGTGGAATTTTTTTCATTGTGGAGTATATAATTCATTTTTACCAAGGGCCAAATATCATACACTAGAGAAAACAACAAAGGGTTCAACATGCTCTTTTGTTCCCAGGCAGGAACTCTAGATTAAAGGTTCCCTGGAGTAACTCAGTTATAGTGATGAAATCACCTTTCTGTCAACTAATCCTTATCACTAACTAGAAACATGAATTTCAAGGCCAAGAAACATTGGCATTGTGAACACTTTCCACATATAAGGAAAAAGGTCCAGAAAGTGTGTATGACGATTAAATGTTGTTTGAAGTTTACATTTTATAAAAAAGTCAGCATGTGTGAAATGCTTTACCAGTTTTGTGTCTTGATTATCCTGAGATTTCTATCTTATTATTATTTTCCAGATCTGAGTAGGGAATCCTTCTTTCCTTACCAAGCTCAGTTGAGACGACACAGAGATTGAGGGCGTGTGGTGGTGGTGGTGTGGGGTGGGGGTTGGTTGAAGAACCAAGGGCTGAGTGGCAGAGGCTGTGCAGAGGTGGAGGGTTGTGATGATCAAATGACATGGTCCACATCGCAGCGCTCGGCAGCATGGTATTTGGCAAGTGTAATCCCTCAGTGAAGTGTGAGCTTCTGTTATGGTCTTTGGGGAAGTGTTCAGTAAATAGCACCCTTCTCTACCACCAGGATTCTGAAAAAGTTGAGAAATAAAAAGAAAGAAAAGTAGCAAACACAGGCTACTTTCTGAACTGATATTTCTTTCTGAACTGACGGAAGCTTGGCTGAGCAAGTGGCTTTATGTTTGGTAGCCAAATGAGCTCCATAATTCTGAAGCCCAGACAGATTAGATTTCTGGGCCCAATCAAAGAAGCAAAGGACTACGGCAGACAGACTCAGCCGTGGCACAAAAATCTTGCTCCCCATGAGCGGTTCGCTGCCTAGGGGAAGAATGACGAGCTGGGTTGAGTGAAAGTGGAGAAATACTAGTCCTGTGCTTAGAAAAAAATTCCTTCTTGAGAAAATTTGGAGTGAGACATTATACCCCTCTAAAAGTTACTTATAAAAGGAGGCAGGGATCAGATCACAATGACTTTCAATGACGTAACAGGTTTTGTATCTTATAGGAAAGGAGATAGGTAGTTATTAAAAAGATTTTCAGAGGGGAAAGGGATTGGAGGGCTGGTTGAAAAAGGTGAAGAAATTAAGCAAAAAAAAAAATCACTCATAAGTCAGACAACAGTATGGTGATTACCAGAGGGAAAAGGGGTGTGGAATGAGGTAGAAACAGGTAAAGGGGAGATAAATGGTGATGGAAGGAGACTTGGAGTGGTAAACACACAACATAATATACAGATGATATATAATTGTACACCTGAACCTACATAATTTTATTTATCAATGTTACCCCAATAAATTCAATAAATAATTTTTCAAAATAAAAATAAAAGTGCTAGTAATATCTCTTAAAAAGTATTGTAATAACAGAAGTAAGAGAAACAAATTTGACTTTGAGAAATATCATTGTGGAATGGCTTACAGTACACTATAGAAGATGAACGGGGATGCGGTTTGGGGAAGAGATCAGAGATAGAAAACAGGAGGGTCATTTAGGAGGTCCCCTAGTCTTAGGTAGAACTGACAGCCTCAACCAAGAAAATGGCTAAAAGGTTAAGGAAAGCATGCCTATTTGGGGATCCATAATGTAACTATAGAATGATGGCATTCATCAAAAATCAACACAGGCAATTCATTGCAATTTTTTAACCTATGCTTTGACTCTTTTGATACAAGTATGTAGAGATTAATATTGAAGTGTGACTATTTCTAGAGCAGCTTCAGTTTTCTCAATAAAAATACCTAAGGAAAAATGAGACACTGATTCCTTGCACAATGAATGGAAGGACAACAATTTTAAAAACAAAAAATAACTGGAAGTACCAGAAAATTGAACTGTATGGAAGTCCGACAACTAAGGAGTTAAAGAAGAAACATTCATCCAGACCAGTAAGAGGGGTGGAGGCGGGCAGCTGGGGCCAAAAGGACTCATGGCAAGGTGGTGGCTGGAGGCCCAGTCTGGCCAGGCAGCAGCTGGTAGACCAGTCAGTCCTACATTTGCATGCAGATATACTGGGAGGAATAGCTGGGGAGTGAGACAGACCATGCAATCTAGGTTTCTAGTGCAGGAAAAGAAGCCTCAAAACCTCTGGCTGTAAAAACCTGTAGGGGATGCAGCAATGAGAGAAACTCCCAGCCTCACAGGAGAGTTCGTTAGAGAGACCAACAGAGTCCTAGAGTGTACACAAACCCACCCACCTGGAATCAGTACTAGAAGGGCCCAATTTGCTTGTGGGTAGTGGGAGAAGTGACTGAAGTCCTGCTGAGAGCTGACCAAGTGGATCCCTATCCCTCTTAGACCCCTCCCCAACATATAGCATCACAACTCTGCAACCTGGATTGCCCTGCCTTGGTGAATACCTAAGGCTCCACCCCTTACAATATAATAGATGTGCTGAGACAAAGAAATAGGGCCCAAATGAAAGAACATATCGAAGCTCCAAAAATAGAACTAAGCAATTAAGAGAAAGCCATTCTATCAAATGCACAATTCAAAACACTGGTAATCAGGATGATCACAGAAATGGTTGAGTATGGTCACAAAATAGAGGAAAAAGTGTAGGCTACACAAAGAGAAATTTTAAAAAAGTACACAGGAAACCAGTGGTATAGGGAAGGAAACTGGGACTCAAACCAACGATTTGGAGCAGAAAGAAGAGATAAACATTCAACCAGAACAGAATGAAGAAACAAGAATTCAAAAAAGTAAGGAGAGGCTTAGGAACCTCTGGGACAACATTAAATGTTCCAACTCAAAATCGCAGGGGTGCTGGAAGAAGAAAGGGAAGGGCAAGAAATTGAAAATTTATTCGAAAAAATAATGAAGAACTTTCCCAATCTGGCCAAGGAAATAGCCTTCCAGGAGATCCAGGAAGCTCAGAGAGTCCCAAAGAAGTTGGACCCAAAGAAGCACACACCAAAGCACATCATAATTTCATTACCCAAGATTAAAGATAAGGAATGACTCTTAAAAGCAGCAAGAGAAAAGGAGACAGTTATCTACAAAGGGGTTCCCATAAGACCATCAGCTGATTTCTCAAAAGAAATCTTACAGGCAAGAAGGGGCTGAAAAGAAGTTTGCAAGGTCATGAAAGGCAAAGACCTACATCCAAGATTACTCTATCCAGCAAAGCTATCATTTAGAATGGAAGGGCAGATATATTGCTTCCCAGATCAGGTCAAGTTAGAGGAGTTCATCATCACCAAACCCTTATTATATGAAATGTTAAAGGAGCTTATCAAAGAAAAAAGATAAAATCTATGAACAGTAAAATGACAACAAACTCACAACTATCAACAACTGAACCTAAAAAAAACAAAAACATAAATAAACTAAACAAACAACTAGAACAGGAACAGAATCACAGAAAGGGAGATCAGAGGGGAGGAGGAGAGGGGAGAATGGGGGGAAGGTACAGTGAATAAGAATTATAAATAGTAGGTACAAAATAAGCAGGGGGAGGTTAAGAATAGCATAGGGAATGGAGAAGCCAAAGAACTTATATGTAGAACCCATGAACATGAACTAAGTGGTAGGGAGAATACTGGTGGGAGGGGCTGTGCAAGGTGGAGGAGAATAAAGGGGAGAAAAAAATGGGACAACTGTAATGGCATAATCGATAAAATATATTTTAGAAAAAGAACAGGAATTCAAAAAAATTTTTAAAAATAAAAAAATACCAAGATCTGACAACATGCTGCCTGTAAGAGACTCACTTTTGCTTTAAGGACACACATGAACTAAGAGTGAAGGGATGGAAAAAGACATTGCAAGTAAATGGTAACCAAGAGAAAACAGGAGTAGCTCTCCTTATGTTAGATAAAATAGATTTTAAACTAAAAATGCTCAAAAGAAACAAAGAAGATCATTGTATAATGACAAAGGGGTCAATTTATCAAGAAGAAGTAACAATTGTAAATACTTATGCCCCTAATATTGAAGCACCTAAATATATAAAGCAATTACTAACAGAACTAAAAGGAGAAATAAATAGCAATACAATAAGAATTGGGAACTTTACTACCTAACTCTCAACAAAGAATGGACCATCCAGACAAAACCAATAAGGAAATAGCAGATTTGAACAGCACTATATGTACACTATGTGGATCCAACAGACATATAAATACATCCCATAAACAGCAAAAGAATACAGATTTTTTTCAAGCACCCATGGATCATTATCTAGGATAAATCATATGTTAGGCCACAAGAGGTTTAACAAAATCAGAAAGATAGAGAATATAATAACTATCTTTTCCAACCACAATGGTATAAAACTAGAAATCAATAACAGGAAGAAAGCTGTAAAATTCACAAATACATAGAAATTAAACAAAATAATCCTGAACAACCAATGGCTCAAAGGAATCAAAAGGAAATATTTTGATATATCTCAGGACAAGTGAAAGTTGAAATACAACACACCAAAACGCAGGGGATGCAACAACTGCAGTTCTAAGAGGAAATTTTGTAGCAATGAATTTATAAATCAAGAAAAAAAAAATCAAATAAAGGACCTAACTTTATACCTCAAGGTATAAAGGTACCTTGGTAGAAAAAGAACAAACTTAGCCACAGCAGGAAATAAAGGAAATAAAAAGCAACCTACACAGATTAAATTGAATCCCAATCAAAATTCCAATGACATTATTCATAGAAATAGAATAATCCTAAAATGTATATGGATTCACAAAAGCTCCCAAATAGCCAAAGCATTGAGAAAGAAGAAAACTGTAGACATCACACTTCTTGGTTTTAAACTAGATTACAAAGATACAGTAAACAAAACAGTATGGTATTGGCATAAGACAGACACATGAATCAATGGAATACAATAGAGAGCCCAGATATAAAACCATACAAGTCTGATCAATTATTCTATTACAAAGTAACCAAGAATGCAGTAGGGAAAGGAGAGTCTCTTCAATAAATATTGTTGGAGGAAGAGAAAAGATGGCGGAGGAGTGAACGGGAGTCATGCTGAACTCCTCCCAAGACCAAACTGGAATTGCGACTAAATAGTGGAGAAATCACCTGGAAAACAATGGAACGAGAGAGGGAGAGGAGCCTTGGAGCTGCGGACAGACAGTGGATTCAACTCTCACACATCCCAACGGGTGAGAAGTGTGGAGGAGGCTCGAGAAGAGGGGGCTGGGTGCCCACGGGCACCAGCACCAGAAGGACATTGAAATGGCCAGTTGGATCCCCCCTGAGAAGAACAGGGTCAGAACCATAAACAGGGACCCCTAGACTACAGCAGCTGAAATTACGAAAAGGCACAGACAAAACGCAACCCCAAAAAGCTTAGGGGCGCTCTCTGCCAGAGACAGGTGGCTGGGGATGCAAAGAGACATTTAAAGGGCCGACGCAAAAATTTGCAGTGGCAGCTGCCTTCCTTGATCTCTGGGTAGAGATGGCAGGAGAGCGGGCTGGTGCCTGAGGGAAGATTGGTGAGGAAAACTTTGTGAAGCGAACCTAGACGGTGGCCAGAGGAGCCCCAGTGATAACTCACTTCCCACTCTGCAGCTACCACCTCGCCCAGGCATAAGAGAATCAACTAACCTGCCTTTTGCATGCTCCACACACAGCCTGTGGGCGTGTGGACTAGGGGCTGAGTGCAGACTGCCTGGAAGAAATAGAGGATCCCTGGCCAAAGGGGACACACAGCTGCATAGAGACCCTTGAGGAGAGACTGGAGATGGAGGGGTTGGGGAAAAAACTGGAGCTTTATCTGAACTCCCCGGAGCAGAGTCCCTCCCCATTCCGTAGTCCCCATTTGCACAGGCGGGCTGCATCCCCAAAGAGGCAGAAGCGGCGCGGGAGCCAGAAGGCTCACAATTACAGTCCGCAGATATAGTGGATCCCTAGCCGAAGGGGTCACAGAGCTGCCCAGAGACCCTTCGGGAGAGACTGGAGACAGGATTAACCGGAGAGTCCCGGAGCTGACTTCTTCCCATTTCCGTAGTCCCCATTTTGCACGGGCAGGCCACACCCCCAAAGAGCCAAAAGCGGACAAAGCACACAATAGAAAACCCTAAACTGACCAGTGCCGGGCACGCGCCAGGTGCCAGGCGAGCGCCAGGTCGGGCGAGTACACTAGTCTGGGGCGGGGCAAGCGCACTCAAAGAAGCAGCGTGAGAGTGCAGAACGAGCCACAGAAATAGTGGATCCCTGTCTGAAGGGGTCACAGGGCTGCCCAAAGCAGGAGTCAGACACAGACAGTAGACTCCTGGAAGGCTCAAACAAATGACCCAAGGTCAGATAGGGTCAACAACTGACATCATCAGAGGCAGGCCCAGAAAGAAAAGTAAACAAACAAACAAACAAACAAATAAAAAGACCCACGTATTACCATAGAAGTTTAATCCACAAAGTCAGGAAATGTAGATGGATCAATTGAAGCAGAAGCAAAAATAAATAAATAAATTAATTACTTAATTAATAGCCTCTCACAAAAATGGGAAGAAAAAGAAGTTCCCCCCAAATGAGTGGAAAAGGGGACTCCCCACAGAGAGAGCTAAATGAAATAGAGGCAAGGAAACTATCAGATATTGAATTCGAAACAACGGCTCTAAGGAAGCTCAGTGAGCTCAGGCAGCTCAAGGATAACTACGAGAAACTGCAGAGAAACTATCAGGATCTTGCAACAAACTATATCAACCTGGAAAAGAACATGGAAACTATCAAGGAGACACAAGAGGATATGAAGAATACCATTTCTGAATTGAAGAACACAGTAGAAGGAATCCAAAGCAGGCTGGATGAAGCCGAGGATCGAATCAGTGAGATGGAGGGTAAGGTAGAAAAAAGCTCTCAGCTAGAACAAGAAATGGAAAAAAGACTCAAAAAGCATGAAGAGGCATTGAGGGAAATGTAGGACAATAGAAACGCAATAATATCCACATAATAGGGATACCAGAAGGAGAAGAAGAGGAGCAAGGGATAGAGAACCTCTTTGAAAAAGTAAAGATGGAAAATTTCCCCAAAGTGAGGAGAGAAAAGGTCTCATGGATCCAGGAGGCACAGAGGGCCCCACTCAGAGGGACCCAAGGAGGCCCACTCCAAGACACATCATCATTAAAATGGCAAATATCAAAGACAAAGAGAGAATCCTCAAGGCAGCAAGGGAGAAACAGGTAGTAACATTCTAAGGAGCCCCGATACGCCAAGGAGCTGACTTCTCAACAGAAACACTACAAGCCGGAAGGGAATGGCAACAAATATTCCAAGTCATGAAAAGCAAGGGCCTACAGCCAAGGCTGCTCTACCCAGCAAGGCTCTCAATTAAAATAGAAGGGGAAATAAGGAGTTTCCCAGACAAAAGAAGGCTAAAAGAATACATCTCCACCAAACCAGCACTATAAGATATGCTAAAGGGACTGGTTTAAGAAGATGAAGGAAAAGAGTGAGAAAGAGAAAAACACAGGTACAAAGAGAAAAAATGAATACGTTTCTATTAGTAATAACTCTCAATATAAATGGACTAAATGCCCCAATTGAAAGACACAGGAGAGCCGAATGGATAAGAAAACATGACCCACACATATGCTGCCTACAAGAGACCCACCTCAGAACAAAAGACCCACAGAGATTGAAAGTAAAGGGATGGAAAGAAATATTCCAAGCAAATGGGCAAGAGAAGAAAGCAGGGGTCGCAATACTTATATCAGACAAAATAGATTTCAAAACAAAGGCCAGAAAAAGAGACCCAGAGGGACACTTTATAATGCTTAAAGGAAGAATCTATCTAGAAGACATAAACATTGTAAATTTATATGCTCCCAATATAGGAGCACCCAAATATATAAGGAAAATCTTGGCTGACTTCAAAAAAAGATATAGACCGCAACACACTGATAGTAGGGGATTTCAACACCCCACTGTCAAAAATGGACAGATCTTCCAAACAAAACAACAAGGATAACGTGGAGCTGAATGACGCACTGAATCAAATGGACTTAACTGACATATATAGAACCTTACATCCCAAAGAAGCAAAATACACATTCTTTTCAAAGGCTCATGGAACTTTTTCAAAGATAGACCACATGATAGGACACGAAGCAAGCCTCAGCAAATTCAGGAAAATTGAAATGATACCAAACTTTTTCTCGGACCACAACAGCTTGAAACTGGAAATCAACCTCAAAGAGAAACTTCAAAAACTTGCAAACTCATGGAGACTGAACAGTAGACTATTAAACAATGAATGGGTCAATAATGAGATAAGAGAAGAAATCAAAAAGTTTCTGGAAACAAATGAAAATGAACATACAACGGTCCAAAACCTATGGGACTCAGCAAAGGTGGTCCTGAGAGGGAAGTTCATAGCAATACAGGCTTACCTAAAAAAGATAGAAACATTTCAAATAAAAGACCTAACACTACAACTTGAAGAACTGGAGAAGCAACAACGAATAAATCCCAGAGCAAGTAGAAGGAAGGAAATAGTCAAGATTAGAGCAGAACTGAATGACATAGAGACGAAAAGAACAATTTGAAGGATCAACCAATCCAGGAGCTGGTTCTTTGAAAAGATAAGTAAAATCGACAAGCCTTTAAGCGGACTCATCAAGAAAAAAAGGGAGAGGACCAAATTAATAATATCAGAAATGAAAGAGGAGAAATAACAACTGATACCTCAGAAATACAAAGGATTGTAAGAAACTACTATGAACAATTATATGCCAAGAAATTTGAAAACCTTGATGAAATGGACAAATTTCTAGAAAAGTATAATCTTCCAACACTGAAGGAGGAAGAAACAGAAAGCTTGCACAGACCCATAACAGCTGGGGAAATTGAAGCAGGAATCAAGAAACTCCGGGCACACAAAAGCCCTGGGCCGGACGGTTTCACAGGAGAGTTTTACAAAACATTTAAGGAAGCGCTAACCCCTGTGCTTCTCAGACTATTCCAAAAAATCCAAGAGGAGGGAAGACTGCCAGACTCCTTCTATGAGGCCAGCATCGCCCCAATCCCAAAACCAGATAAAGACCCTGCAAAGAAAGAAAACTACAGGCCAATTTTGCTGATGAACATAGACGCTAAAATCCTCAACAAAATATTGGCACACCGCATCCAGCAATACATTCAAAAGATTATCCACCACGATCAAGTGGGATTCATCCCAGGGATGCAGGGATGGTTCAATACGCAACTCAATAAACGTAATACATCACATAAATAAAAGAAAAGACAAAAACCACATGGGCATCTCGATAGATGCAGAAAAAGCATTCGATAAGGTACAGCACCCATTTATGATCAAAACACTCAGCAAAATGGCAATAAATGGGGCATTCCTCATCGTAATAAAGGCCATATATGAAAAACCTACAGCCAACATCATACTCAACAGGCAAAAACTAAAAGCTTTCCCACTAAGATCGGGAACACGACAAGGATGTCTGCTTTCACCTCTTCTTTTCAACATGGTATTGGAAGTCCTAGCCACAGAGGTCAGACAAGAAAAAGAGATAAAAGGCATCCAAATAGGAAAGGAGGAAGTAAAACTATCATTGTTTGCAGATGACATGATAGTGTACATAGAAAACCCTGTAGACTCCACCAAAAAACTCCTCAACCTAATAAGTGAATTTGGCAAAACAGCAGGATACAAAGTCAATATTCAGAAATCAAAGGCATTTTTGTACCCCAGCAATGAAATAGAAGAAGAAGAAATCAGGAAAAAAATATTCGATATAGCAACAAGAAAAATAAAGTACCTAGGAATAAATTTAACCAAGGAGGTAAAAGACCTGTATGCAGAAAACTATACCACATCGAAGAAAGAAATTAAGGAAGACACAAATAAATGGAAGCATATACGGTGCTCATGGATTGGAAGAATTAATATCATCAAAATGTCCATACTACCCAAAGCAATTTACAGATTCAACGCAATCCCAATTAAGATACTAATGACGTATTTCACAGAAATAGAACAGACATTTCAAAAATTTATATGGAACCATAAATGGCCCCAAATAGCCGCAGCAATTTTGAGAAAGAAAAACAAAGTAGGAGGGATCACAATACCGGACATCAAACTACACTACAAAGACACTGTACTCAAAACAATCTGGTACTGGCACAAGAACAGACCCATATCCAGGGGAACAGAAGAGAAAGCCCAGAAATAAGCCCAGGTCTATATGGGCAACTAATATTTGACAAAGGGGGCAGAAGCATCAAGTGGAGTAATAATAGTCTCTTCAACAAATGGTGTTGGGAGAGCTGGACGGCTACATGCAAACAATTGAAATTGGATCATCAGCTGACACCATACACAAAAATAAACTCAAGATGGATAAAAGACTTAAATATAAGTCGCAACACCATAGAAGTCCTAGAGGAGAACATTGGCAGGAAACTCTGAGATAACCCACGCAGCGATTTTTTCACTGATATGTCTCCTAACGCAAGGGACTTAAAGGAAAGAATAAACAAGTGGGACCTCATCAAAATAAGAAGCTTCTGCACGGCTAAAGAAAACATCAGCAAAATGAAAAGGGAGCCAACCCTATGGGAAAATATATTCGCTAATGATACATCAGATAGAGGTTTGATCTCCAAGATACATAAAGAACTCACTCGACTCCACTCCAAGAAGACAAACGATCCAATCAAAAAATGGGCAAAGGACCTGGGCAGACGCTTTTCCAAGGAGGAGATACAGAGGGCACAGAGACATTTGAAAGGATGCTCGGCATCACTAGCCATCAGAGAAACGCAGATCAAAACCACCATGAGATACCACCTCACACCGGTCAGAATGGCCATCCTAAACAGATCAACAAACAACAGGTGCTGGCGAGGCTGTGGAGAAAAGGGAACACTAGTACGCTGTTGGTGGGAATGCAGACTGGTGCAGCCATTGTGGAAAGCAGTGTGGAATTTCCTCAGAAAGCTGAAAATGGAACTGCCTTTTGATCCAGTGATTCCCCTGCTGGGACTATACCCTAAGAATCCCAAAACACCAATTCAAAAGAACCTATGCACCCCGATGTTCATAGCAGCACAATTTACAATAGCCAAGTGTTGGAAGCAACCTAAATGCCCATCAGTAGATGACTGGATCAAAAAGCTATGGTACATTTACACAATGGAATACTACGCAGCTCAAAGAAAAAAAAAAGAACTACTACACTTCGCGACAGCATGGATGGAACTGGAGAGCATTATGCTAAGCGAAATAAGCCAGGGGGCGAAAGACAAATACCATATGATCTCACCTATAAGCGGAACCTAACCAACAATACAAAGATGCAAGGAAAATAAGTCCAGCAACACTGAAGGGAAAAGAAACCAGCAGAGACAAGAGGGAAGGAGGGAGGGGTGGGCGGGGGAAAAGGGAGGGAAGGGGAAAGTCAAGGAACATATAACAAGGAGTCATGGACAAAACCAAAGGGGAAGGACTGAGGGAGGGAGAGAGGGGAGGGAGCAAGGGAAAGGGGTAGGGGGAAGGCACAGACAAATGTATTTCAAAAAATAAATTAATATTTAAAAATTTAAGAAAATACTTTTGGAGAAAATGTGCAGTTCAAACAAAAGAACATAACTTGATCACGACCCTTCCTTATTAACTCTAAATGAACTGAAGACTTGAAAATAAGACCTGAAACCATAAAACTGCTAGAAGAAAACAGAAGCATTGGTGTTGGTAATTATTCTGGTGTTACGGAAAGCCAGACTCAAGACACGATTCAGGGAACGGAGTAAGCCTTTATTCACACGCGCGGGCTCAGAGGAGGCAGTCTCCAAATTCTGAGCCCCGAATCGGGGTTAGATAGGGGTTTATAAGCCCTTAGCATTCCGGGCGGGAAACGGATGGGCTTTCCAGGTGGGGGAAGGGATTAGCATTCAGGTGGGAGATTGATGAGATTGATGTGCTACCCAGGTGGGGGAAGGGATGTGAAAACGGGCTACAGGAACAGATAAGCAATGATTAACAGTTAACCTGGGAGGGGTCTCTGGCTAGGCTGCTCCTCCCAAGTCATCTTGCCCTTATCACTGGGATTTGACACCAAAAGCAAAGTTAACAAATGCAAAACTAAACAAGTGGAATTACATCAAACTAAAAAGCTTTGCACAGCAAAAGAAATAATCATCAAAATGTAAAGACAACCTACAGAATAGGAGGAAATATTTTCAAGCATTATCTGGTAAGGATTAGCGTCCAAAATATGTAAGGAACTCATATAACTTAATAGCAAAAAAAAAAAAAAAAAATTCCCATTGTTAAATGGGCAAATGACCTAAATACACATTTATGCAAAGAAGATATTCAAATGATGGTTGACAGGTACAGTAAAAGGTGTTTAACAACACAGTAAGGAAGGAGGGAAGGAAGGAAGGAAGACAGAAAGAAAAGCAAAGAAAGAAAAGGAAGGAAAACAAAAGATGATCCGGTGTACCTCTGAGTATAAAGAAGTGATTAAAAATCATTTATATAACAAATATTTTTAATTCTTGCTTGAACACATGGAGAGAGTTGCACCTGAGTTTCCTGTGTTGTCTTTCATCTGATGAGATCCTTAGAGTAGAGCCCTCATTTTAGTTATTGCCTGTGATCACAACACCTGTCCAGCAGACACTGATGAGATCCTCCTGTTGGAAACATTAAGTGCATGCAAATTATTTATTTTTTTCTAAAGGAAGCATTTTAAATTATTTTCTCAATTTGTTAATACATAATTGCTACTTTCATAAAGGTATTCTATTAAAATCAAACGATATGTAAATGTATAAAGAAGAAAGTAAAAAACAAAATTCTCATATTTCACAACCAAGAAATAACTGTAATTTGATATCATCATTTCAAATGTCTTTCTATTTATATGTAAAGATACATTTTAAGGTAATTTTAGAAAAATAAATGGATTATACTATACATTCAATTTTTAAGCAATAAATTTAATTTTAATTAAATTTAACATGTACAATTCTCTGAAATAACAAGGAATTGCTGAATTATCTGAAACAAAACACTTCAGATAAATACTCCTCTGGGGCATGAGAGATTGATTGGATCTTTGACTATCACCTGAAAGCTAAAGAAAAAGAAAAGAGCACTCATTTATTTCTTTGTTTATATTTAATTTCCTTTTCACTTTAAAGGATTTTATTTGTTTGTTTGTTTGTTTATTTTAGAGAGAGGGGAAGGGAAGAAGAAAGAGAGGGAGAGAAACATTCATCAGGTTTGTTGCCTCTTGCATCCCCCTATCCAGGGACCTGGCTAGCAACTCAGGTCTGTGCCCTGACCAGGAATAGAACCAGTGAACTTTTGGTTAGTGGGATGACACCTAACTCACCGACCCACACTATCAGGGCTAATTGTTTCCACTTTTGATAGCAACATAAAAGGCGAAGAGATTAATGGGCTTGTTCATACTTTCTCCTCCTTTCTCCCTTGGGCATATATGTGCCTGGCTCTTCCTTTTTGAATTCCTTATAATTTGTTCTTTCATCTTTGTAATTGTGTGGCTTTCTGTAAATATACTTTAATGTTGTTCATTTTGTGTCAAATTTCCTGGGGATCTATCCTAATTTTGATAACTACCTGCTTTTTACCCCTTTGGTACATGGTGGACATTTCTGTAATTCATTTTCATTTTCATTTTGAAAATGTTTTCTCCTATGATATTTTTGAATTTTTCATGCTGTTCTACTTGTTCTGTTCTCTGCATTATAAACACTGGTTATATAGGAGACCACTTTATCTCCTTTTATATCTATCACCTCCTTTATAATTTCTATTTCACTTTGTGTGATATTTTTATGCTTGTTTATTTGCCTCTAGCTTTTTTCCCTATTTTTTGATCACTGTCAGCTCAATTTTTCATCGTTAAAAAGATATTAATGCTTTTACTTTAAAATTATTTTCAATTATTTTAAAACTGCTTTAAATTTATTTTTAAAAAATTATTGAATGATTTATCTAAGCTCTTCATTTCTGCATAGATTTTTTTCATCTCTTTCTCATTTTTGAAGCTTTTATGTCTACATCCTAGAATAATTTCTTTCTGTTTATTACTCATTACTGATTTTTAATGAGATAAGTTATCCGCTAAAAATAATGAAGAAAAGTGTGGAGGAAGGGGGTGCCGGAGAGATACATGCATTTAGTTTTGTTCTGTTTTTTGACCAAAAGAGAAAATTGGTTCATATATCTATTTGCTGTCCCTTTTGTTCTGCCTAGAATGCAGTGTTGTCCACTAATAGTTATTGAAATGAACGTTTTTTGGAACTTATAAAGCCAAAGAAGATGAGATTTTATATAAGTTGTTCTTAATTCTTAATTTCAAACACATGCAGTAACACAACAACTGTGTTATTGTTCATGGGAAGGTTGAATGGAGGAAATACTTATAATTTGGGGAAACTTCTCCATATTTTCTAACTGTTGTGCTATGTAGAAATGCATATGTGTCCAAAATGTATAGAACCTTTTTTCCTTTCCCTCAGTTTAGGGAGAAAACATTTCAGGCTGACTGATGAGAAATTGTGACTTGGAGGCATTTTCGTCCTTTCCAGGGCTTGACTTTTAGCCTTGCGTAACTTGCAGTTAATGAAGTTGCACATGTGAGACCAGCAGTGCCTAGCAACCACATGACTCTTAATTCCCAGAAAGCCTAAACAGTCTCAGAACTGGTAAGACAAACTAAGAATGGTCTGCTTTAGATTCAGTTTTACCAAGTGTATCTGGAACTTGATTGACATCTGGAAGGAGGAGAGGAAGCCAGACATCCCGAGAGGTAGAGCCTGGGGTTGCCTTTCACTGCTCTAAGGGGAGAATTTTTCCTCTTGAATGGTCAAGTTACCCTAGAGTTGTCATGACAATCAAAACTCCCTTGAAAAGAAAGGTAGTTTTTGGAGGTCACATTCTTCTGTTTAGCTTTCTTTTCTCTCATTTTAACAGTCACCAATTAAATTTTGGGAAAATGTCGTTAAAGAAGCAACATGCTACGAGATAAAAAGTGTAGAGAGTGCTTCTCTGGGAAAATTATTGAAAGCTTTATAAGAAATGGAAATTTATTTTTATTTCTTGCACATAAAAGAATTATATGTCAATTATGAAAAATCCTGTTGGTGCCAGCACATATAAAGAAGAAAATAACATTCATGCATTATCTTACTCTTTAGAAATAGATACTTTAACATATTGGTATGTTTCTGCTCAGACTTTTTTCTATGTGCGTGTATCTTATATGTTTAGACTATAGTGTCTGTACAATTTTGGATTCTTCCAGCTTTTCACTGAGCATTATATCATAAATATCTTTCCCCACATTATATATTTTAGGAAACAATTTTTAATCACTGAATAATATTCTGAATAAATGCATAAACATCCTATTGTTGGATATTTATGTTGCTTCTCGTTCTTTTGGAATTATAAATAACAGTGCAATAAAAATTAGAGGGGCATAAATATTCGTCTGAATTTTGCTTTTTTTTAAAAGGTAGGTTTCTTAGTTATTGACTCAAGGAGTATGAATATTTTAAACCATTCTGGTAAATATTTATTATTCAGGTTTGACACACATTTATTCCAACTTTCTACATGTCTTTGTGATTTAGCATTTGTTATTAGAAGGATTTGTGTGTCCCTGAAATGTCATTGTACTCCCATATGTTAGTCAGTTCATTTATACTATTTAGAGATGTGTGCATGCGTGTCTGTGAGTATGAATGTATGAATGTGTGCATGTGACTAAGCCAGTGTTTGTCAAGCTGTTTTTCATGAAGCATTAGTTCTCTGAGGTTTTAAAGCATGTGCTTAATAGCAAAATTGGTTATGTTCAAATAAGTGTAGGAAACACTGGCCTAAATGCTACTTAGATTTTCTCTGCCTAACTACTTACCATGGCTAACACCAGCTCCAAGTGGGCATCAGTGAATGTATGGCACCAGAACAGTCAGCTTGTCTGGTTAGTACCTGCAAATAATGGAGTACTGGTGCTGACAACCTGAAATACCAGCCTTTCAAACAGGGTATCTTTTTCAGAGTCTATGGAAAATCAAATGGCAGAGAAAAGTTTTCATGCATTCTGACTTGTCTCTTGAGAACAGAGATATGGGATGAAGATAAGTACATTTGAAAGCTACTCTCACTTTTTCAGGTTACAGAAGGGAAATTGACCCACTGAAATTAACTGGATCAAATCTTAAGGGCCTGGCAGCTCCTATTGACATGCATAAACTCTCAATGCATCTTCTTAATCTTCTCGCATATTAACTTGGATAAGACCATAGTTCCACCTAAGCTAAAACAGATATTAATCAGTGGTTTTGTATTATATTTTCCCACATAGTAGAAAGGATTTACATCCTAATCAGACAGTAGAGAAGATTAAAGATGTTATCTGTTATTTAGAAAAGTTCTTTTTTGTCATTTGCTAATATTTTTACTCCTTTTCAGGTCTCCGGACTGGTGCAGTTGTATATATGTTGATGTAAGCATATCTATGCCTCTATTATAGTTCCTTGTTTAGAAAAAGTGGCTGTTGACAGCTAATATTCATATTTCTTTCCTCAGGGAATCAGTTGGGAGCATTGTTCTTGGTTACTCTCAAAAATTTTACATTGATGGTGCCTGTCAAAAATGAAGGGTAACATTATTTACTGAGAAAATCAATTAAATACTGTGACATGCATTGTTTTATACTTCCTCAAAGGATAAGGTAATTATTCATTAAATAATTTACTATCATACTCATTATAAAAATATAAAATTAATCAGACCTTTGTTTTAACTAGCAATACTCCTTACTTATTTTTAATGCATTTACATCCACTATAGAAACTAAACACCCTCCTTTTTTTTTTTTTTTTTTGGATTTCCAGTTAGTCTCAGAAGTTCTCACATTAGGAAATAACAAAGAAGTTAATAGATGTGCCATATAAAAGAAAACTATAGCAGAGATGGTGGATATGACAGATAATTCTCAAAAGAAAAAATGTAAGAAAGGGAATTATGTTCAGTATTTGAGAAGGTTCTTCTATTCACAGGGGTTAGATTTGTTTCCCTTTAATTCCCACTTTTTGATACTAGCTCTACTCTTTGGAGCTACATAAAATCGGTCTAATTCTTCCTCAGTAATAGCCCTTCATCTATTTAAGAACAGCCACCATTATTTCCAAAAGTATACAGTGCTGCCCATTAATATTTGCATTTACATATTTCTTCTAATACTATGTACATACATATATAAACTTTGTCATATATATTTGTATTTATGTGCACTGTGTGCTACTGGACAAATAATATCATTTTAGATAATCATTCTTGGAAATTGTTTCTATGCCTTGGTCAAATATTCACTTTCCCCTTTTGGCCTTTCTCAATAATGAGGATTAGATGTATCTGTGTTTCCACTTATTTCTGCAAGTCAAGGTGTAGTTATAGGAGTCAGAAATAGAAATTCTCTTAAAGGCTCTTCTCTGATAGCCTCAGAAACCAAAATGTTAACCTTCCTCCCCAGGCCTGACAGACTTCTTGACTCATGAAAATTTTTGGAAATGTGAAGACTAGCAGGACCCAACACTCTTATTGACTCCCTTGGATTTACCTATTTTTACAAATGTCTGAAAACCCAGCTGAGAGGTAAATTGAAAGTCACACTTCTTCTCAAATCCTTATACAGATGTGGGGAGCTCAGTTCTGAAAGACTCAGACAAAAAATGTTGATTTTTAGGGGGGAGCCTAGCCCCATCAAATGGGACTCAACTCACCCCTAATCTACCCACTGCTCCCATTTTGTTGTGTTAAACCCATTAAAATTTTTCAGACATCTTTGGATTTCATAAGCCTGCAAATGGTGCTGATTTTAGGACAGGTAATTTTAAAGGAAATTTTAGCTCCTAACAACTCTTTGAAGTTAAATAATATATGTAAGGCACCAGGATAGTTTTTTGAATAATTTATGTGCAATATTTAAAAGAAGGTCATTAGCATAAGAAGTAGAGGTCAGTGATAGCTCAAACACTTATGAATTTAAAATTTTTAAGAAATTGCTGAGAAAAGACACATTTACATTCTTAGAAATGGGACAGAGAATCAATGGTGTTTGGGTCAATTATATATGATTTCAAGTATAACTATAATCTTACAAGTTACTCATATGTACAAAAAATTAAGAAGACTTAATATGTAGCCCAACTTAAAAGAAAAAAGACTCTTATGTAAGGACATTGCGACCTCGAAACATCAATAGTGACTTCCTTAGCAACTTTTCAATATATGATTGTTTGTGGTAAGCTAATACTTCTTACTCATGGAAACCATGAAGGGATTCCTTAAGGTTGTTTGGTCCTACTCCTAGGAGCCTGGGAACCATGGTAGAGACAGTGTTGAAAATAGGTTAAAATCATAAACTGTGGAGCCAGACTGCTTGGATTCATCCTGTCCAGTCACTGAATAGATGTAAATCACTGGGCAACTAACTTAGCATCATATTCACCTATAAAATAGCACTAATAATGGTACCTATCTCAAAGAGTTTTATTATGAGGAGATGAGTTAGTATTTGTAAATCACATAGAGCTCTGTCTGTAGTTAGTGTTATATGAGGTCTGTCCAGAAAAAATTCAGCTATTGTTAATATAATAAAAACAGTTTGCATGACATTGATGTAACCTGACAGCCAAGGAGAGTGGACTGGAACATGCATGCATAGAATATGATGACTTCACTGTACTAGTCAGTGGGGGCAGTAGATATTGTTGAGTGAGCATGTGTACTGTGTGGCCATTGCATTCAAAATGCCCAAGCAAGTACAGAAATGAATCTGCATCAAATTTTGCTTTAAACTCGAACATTCCTCCACAGAAATTATTCGGATGATTCAGAAGGCTTTCAGGGATGATGCAATGAGTGCAGTGCAAGTAAAAGTGTGGCACAAATGCTTCAAAGATGGTTGAGAATCTGTTGAAAGCGACCCATGTTCCGGAAGGCCCGCAACAAGCAGAATACCTGAGATGTGTATGAGCTGCAGTCAACATAGATCGGCGACTGACAGTGTGAGAACTAGAAGCTGGGAATCCCAAAAAGTACTGTCTGAGATTTTGACACAGGATCTTGGCATGAAATGTGTTGTGGCAAAATTCATTCCACAGCTTCTACTACCCAAGCAGAAGGAACATTGTGCTGTAGTTGCTAATGACTTGATTCAAATTGCTACTGATGAACGGGATTTCCTCAAGATGGTCATAACCTGAGATGAATGGTGGGTCTACAACTATGATCCTGAAACAAAGGCCCAGTCATCCCAGCGGAAGTTGCCGGGTTTTCCATGTCCAAAGAAGGTGAGGTGATGTCACAGCAAGATCAAGATCAAGACAATGTTAACTGTGTTTTTTGATTGGGAAGGTGTTGTCCATCAAGAGTATGCCCCTCCAGGCCAAGCAATTAATCAGGAGTACTACCTCAGTGTTCTTCGTCTGTTGAGAGAGGCAATAGGAGGAAAACGGCTACAGCTCTGGGCAACTGGTGATTGGCAGCTTCATTGGCAGTCCATTAGCATTTGCTAATGAATCACATCTCATCCAGAGTTTTTGGGGGGAAACATCAAATCACCCAGGTATCTCAGCCTCCCACAGCCCAGATTTGGCACCCTGCAACTTGTGGCTTTTCCAGAAACTAAAATCACCTTTGCAAGGAAAGAGATTTCAGACTGTTGATGGGATTCAGGAAAATATAACAAGGCAGCTGAAGGCTATTCCAACAAAGGATTTTGCAGAGTGTTTTGAATAGTGGAAGAGATGCTGGGAGAACTGTGTGAGGTTCCAAAGTACCTACTTTGAAGGGGACTGAGGTGTCATTGTCCTATGAACAATGTTTCTTGTATCTTGTATCTTTTTCAATAAATGTCTTTATTTTGCATATTATATGACTGGATAGTTTCTGAACAGCCCTAATATATACACTTATTAAATAAAATGAAAAAACCCTGAGTCTTTGCTGTCTGAGAAAACCTTTGGTGTGAAGACTTGGAGTTGCCACATGCTATCATAAAGACTTTTTCTCTAGCTTTGTATAAGTTTCCAAGTATGGTTTTGCATTGTAACTTGGCTCTCTCCCACCATGTTATATCCCTTGGAATAAAGTTCTTCTCTATCTAGAACTCACCATTATATCTAGGAAGAAACTGCCACAGAAGGGATTCAATGGACAGTGCTTAAACTTTCCATTTTCATAATCACAGGGAGCTCAAGTTTGGCCTAGATGTACCCGTATATGTGTTTAAAAATTAAAGACTAGTTTAATGTCTACTGAGTATTTGGTGGGTGGGGGACAGGAGGTTTTATGGTGCCAATACCCAATCTGATTACCTTTTAATTGATTATTTGGCCAAGTTGTGTAAATTGACTTGGTTATTTGGGTATGTGAAGGACTAATTTCAGAGAATGTTTTAATCAGTCCAATGAAGTTCCAGAAATGGATTTCAGAAATTTTGAAACCAACAAAATCCTGTCTTGAATTTTTAGAGTAGTGATTTCCACTTCAGCATTTTAAAACTCATAATTATTTTGATCTACAATAAAAATATATAAATATAATCATTCAGGAAGATATAGATAAAATCTGGGTGGAAATATGTACTGTAAGTCTGAGGTTTAAGGGAAAGCTTTTGGAAAACTTAGCATTTTCTACATAATACATATAGAAATGATCATTTAAGGTCATTTCACATATTTGCAAATTTTGATTTTTTTTCTCTGCTCAGTACAAATTAAAATTATTTTGGTAGTTTTATAATTTAAAAAGTTATGTTAATTAAATAAGTTCAGACACATTCAAAGGAAATTTTCTACTTTTTAACTTTATTTATTTATTAAACTTTATTGACTCTCTATCAAAGGTATATGCACTTTGAGGAGTTTTCCCTACTAGTGGTGATTTAAGTCTCTTATCACTGCTTTGTGAGTAAGGAATTATTTTCTTCCTCAGGTCTAAATAACCCACTGGGGAATCAGGAATATTTTAGCAGTCTTGAAAAACACCACTCTCAAAAGAAATAGGTGAAGTCACAGAAGGGAAACAAAAAGGAAACACAGAAAAATAACTTCACCTACTCCAAAAACAAAGCAAACACAAAGAATTTGAAGCCCAATAAAATACAATTCATTAGGCTTTATTTTGTTCCCACTTTCACTATGACTGTACAATGAATAGGAAATGTAATAATTAAGAAGCAAACTGACAAGAATTAATAGAATATAGTTCTTTTCTTGAAAATATCTTCTGGTGCAGCTAAGGAGGCTGGCATACAAAATTAAGCATCTTGTGGTAGGTACCTTAATAAAACTACATACCAAGGACCAAGAAAACCCAGAGGACTAAGCTAGGCTCTACAGGAGAGAAAGTATTTGAAATGGGCCATACAGGAATATGTCAAGAATAAGTGAAGGGGGGGGGAATATGTACAAAGAATAGAAATGCAAAGAACACTGGGTATTTGTGAAATGAGGATTGGCTCAGTTTTCAAGATAAGCATAGATCAGGAGGATAATGGAAGATGCAGCTAGCAAGGTAGGGTCGCATTAAAGTAAAAATGGCCATAATATTGCCATGCCAAAGAACTTAGAACTTATCTTATAGGCAGTTAGAAGGCCACAGAACTTTGTTACAACATAAGGATTTTTGTTGTAGAAAGAAAACTACCTGCAGAGAATTAGGTGATATTTTTCCTATAATATTTCTCAGCCATGTAAGAAATCCATGCTTGTTTCAGTAACAAATAGAAAAATAGGGTGTTTTTTACAGGCTGCATTTTAAAATGATCATTTACAATTATTTTACATGTCTGCAAGTATTGATTTTTTTCCTCTCCTTAATACAAAGATAAATGATTTTGGTAGTTTATAATTTAAAAAGGTATGATAAGTAAATAAGTTCAGATTTATTCAAAGGAAATTTTCTTTTTAACTTTATCATTTAGAGAATACTTTATTAGTTTTTGTAATAAAACCTATGTAGATTAAGATCTGTACAAATAGAAAAAATATGCTGAATATTTCTAGACCAGTATAGCTATTAATTTCTGTACAATGCCAATCCAACACAATACAATTGGGATAGTTTTTCCAAAGTTGACAGCACAGCTGAAGTTTCCAAAAATTTAAATTTTTTTATATATGTATACACACACACATACACATATGTATATACGAACATATATATATATTTATTTACATAAAAAGGCCAATAGCAGTATGTTATGCATCAATAACAGCAATGGCTTTTCCAGGTTCTGCAGTCATCTGAACAAAATTATAGAGATATCCAGCACACTCCATTAAAAAAACATCCCCAGAAAACAGTAAAGTTCTGTTACTTTTGTAACGGAACTGGCACCATTTTTTTCTTAGAAGAAGAAAATACTGTTTATATACCTTTTCCAAATCTCACAGAACTCTAACACAAGAAAGATAATTCTTCTCCTCCCTGCTTACTGTTGTACTAAAACCCGGATGCTTCTGCGTGCATCATTTGGTTCCAGCAATCCATGGTCAAAAGAATCCTACAAATATCTTTGCCAAGACGAACTTTTAAGTTTCAAGAGTAAGCAGGTAGGGAGTTAGACATATTTTCATCCTGCCTTCATTTTCCCAAGTTTTACTTATGGGAAATCACATCCTTTATTTTATCCTAAGTAACTCTCTCCATAGTTATGCAATAGAACTCATACCTTTATTTCAGTCTTTTCCTGACCCACCTATGTCTTTCATTTGGTGATGACTATGTCATCATTTTAAGGCATCAGTTCCACAGCAGTCTAGAAGCTGGTGATTCTATTAGAAGGTATCACCTGAATATCTAGAATTTATAATACAAAGATCTGAAGGAACTACCATGTCTTTTTGCAATAATAGTGTTATGAGTAGACTTCTGTTAATTATAGACTATCAGACATATATTCAAGGTTGAGCAAGTATCTCATGACTGTGACTTCGAAAATACAAAAGGAAACATAATTGGTAAATTACCATTCCCTTTTAGTATTTTGATTGATTATACTTTTCAAGGTATAACTTACACAATTAAATTCACTAAACATAAGTTCATAGTTAGAGGAGCTGATAAAGGCACACACTTGTATAATCACCACCGAAATGAATCTAGAAAATATTTAAATCACTTCAAATTATTCTCTCATGCTCCTTTTCAATCACATGCCTACCTTCAGTTCTAGGCAACCACTGATAACTAATTATTATAGATTAGATTTGCCTTTTCTAAGATTTCTGTACATGAAATTACAAAACGTATACTCTTGTATGTAGCTTCTTTCACTCAAAATGATGTTTTTGAAATTCATTGTGAATTAATCAAAAGCTTACTCCTATTTATGTTGGGTGGTATTCAATTGTATGAATATACCAAAATTCATTTACTAATTCTTCTGTTGATGAGTATTTGAGTTATTTTAAGTTTACTCTTATAGGTAAAGCTTCTATGAACATTTATGAATATTCTTTGTGCAGGCACAAGGTATCATTTTCCTTGGGTAAATACTTAGGAGTGGAGTTGCCATATCATCCTGGAAGTGTTTAATTTTGCAAGAAAGTGCCAAATTATTTTCTAAAGTAGTTGTACCATTTTATTTTTATTTTTTCCATTGCTCTCCCCTGCCCTGCCCACGCCCCATGCCCTACTCCCACAGTCAGTCCCTGCCTTGTTGTCATTGTCCGTGGGTCTTTTATACTTGTTCTTAACTAGACTCTTCCCCTTCTTTCCTCCTTTATCTCCCTCCCCGCCGCCCTTCTAGTTTTTGTCAGTTTGTTCCTTGTTTCCATATCTCTGGTTTATTTTGCTCATTTATTGCCTTCTTATTTTGATGTAGTCCCATTTGTTTATTCTTTCCTTTATATCCCTTGCTCTTGGAGACATATTGGTGAAAATTTTGTTGCATAGGATATCTGAAATTTTACTGACTCTGTTTTCCTCTAGTACTTTCATGGTGTCATGGCTTCTGTTAAATCTTTTATACATTTTGAGTTTATTTTTGTGTATGGTGTAAGTTTGTGGTCAAGTTTCATTTTTTTGCATGTAGCTGTCCAGATCTCCCAACAGAGGCTATTTTTACCCCATTTTAAACTTCTTCCCCCTTTGTCAAATATTAATTGACCACAGAGACATAAGTTTATTTCTAGGCTCTCTATTCTGTTCCATTGGTCTGTGTGTCTGTTCTTATGCCAGTACCAGATTGTTTTGCTTATACTGGACTTGTAATATAATTTGATATCAGGTAAAGAAGTTGTTCCATTTTGAACTTCCAGAAATCTGTGAGAGTTCCAATTGCTACACATATATCACAATATTTGCAGTTGCCAATATTTTTATTATTTAATTCTAATATGTAGTGATATTTTACTGTGCTTTTAATTTGCATTTCTCTGATAGCAAATAATATTGAACATATTTTCAAATGGTTTTTGGTCATTCATATTTGCTTGCTTTAAAAGTAGGTTGTGTGTCATATATATATGTATGTCAAATTTATATTCATTGATTTAATTTTTTCCTGCTAATATATTGAATTACATCATTGATTTTACATTATTAACACAACCTTGCATTTCTGGGATTAATCGCATTTAGTTGTGATGCTATCCATTTTAATATAATTTTATTTGCATATATTAAAAATATTTTCATCTATGTTTATGAGACATAATAATCTGAAGTTTTCTTGACGTGTCTTTTTTCTGTTTTTTTGTTTTTGTTGTTGTATTAATTCTGACTTTTGAGTTTAGAATAGCTTTTAATTTATGCTTAGTTTTGACCTACTATTAAATAATTTTCTTTCTGGAGTTTCTCCTGAATGCCCAGGTGTTCAAGGACTCTAGTCAAAACACAAATGTCTCTCAGCCCCATATGAGCTCTTTTTCAGATCTCAGCCTACAGGTTATTTGCACTTATATGTGGGATTTTGACCAGTTTCCTATGTGTATTTCTGGAGCTCTAGTTCTATAGCACTGATTTTCAAACCATGTGCTGCAAGAATTTTTAAAACATGCAATACCCGACTATTTAGTCAGGGGCACTGACTCCTTTTCCCTTAGATTGTCAGATGAAAAAATGACAACATTCAACACAACTCTAGCCTTCTGGTGTGAATGAATCAAAATTGTACTTTTTTTGGTCAGATCAGCAAAAAGTGTTTTTTGATGTGCCAAAGAATTTTAGTTAGTTTATGTGTGTCATGAGACGAAAAAGGTTGAAAATCACTGCTCTATAGTGCTTTTCTCTCTAAAACTCTGTTCTTCAAATTGCAGCCATTCAGCCCCACTGCACTCAGATCTCTGTTTTCTTAACTCAGCACCATGGCCTATGTGGTACCATGAAGTAGAAAGTTGAGAAGATTGTAAGGACCACCTTATTTATTATTTTTTTCAAGGATCATCATCTTATCTTGCCTATTGCCTAGAGTCTGTACATAATTTTGAAATGTATTTCTCCAGTTTTCTAGTTATTTACTGTGAGGGTCTAAGTTTATTTCCTTTTTCTCTCTCATTGGCACAGGCAGAATTCCAATGCCCTACTTTTTGTCATTGCTTAAAACCAATTGAATTAAGCACAGTGTCTGATCCTGTCCTCGTTGGATGGAATGAATGAAACACTACTTCAGTGAATAAAGCTCAGAATATTTTTTTCTAACTGAGGGGCAATATGTGCCTTCTAATTTGAAAGCAGCCATAAATAGGCATCCATTCATTAACTGGACAGACACTGAATCCAAAACCAGTTTGGTTAACAACAAAACTTGGAAACATGACTGAGCTGGCTATGTGTTTACTTAAAGATCCAGATATTATTTACAAATTGATGACAGAGCTTTTGGCTCATATTCTTAAAAAAAAGATCTGTTTAGGTTTATTTGAACACTATTTTTTCCACCTTTGGAAATAGTACATGAATAAAAATCAGAAAAACTAATTTATTTAGAAACACACTTTTATATAACTTCAACAGTAGGTGTAAATTAGGAGTGGGAAGAAGAACTGAGATCACTATGCTCTTAAACAGCAATACTACCCTATTATTTTATGGGCTCAGAATATCAAAATTTAAATTGATTCAATCAAACATTACAAAGATGATACTAATGATCAACATCATGAGAGCATATGTTTTACGAATGTAATTTTTAATTGTGACGAGAATTTGTGCTACTTACCCATAATAGTTTGTCTGTTTTCTTTTTATGACTAGTAATAAGCAATTATAGAATGACTGCTTAAAGTTAGAGTTTAGCCTGTGAGAATAAGTTACTAAGTAAACTGATTATTTAAGGAGTCAGAGTGTTGACTTAGGCCTTTGAGCAACAGAAACACCAAGTACTAGTTATTTTGTGTATTGCTGACATTGAGATATAATGATAATGTAGTTTGAAAATTATTAATGTGATTATCTCTTTTGCCTTTTTGAATAGAAGACCTTTGCCCTCATTCCCCAGGGTGTAGACGTTGCCTGGGACGATGATAGGAACTGATAACCTAGAAAACTAAGAGAAAGACATAGTTAATATTCACCTTCTGACATACAAAATAAAGTTATATCACATATTAGCCTTGCAAATCTTACCATAACCTTGAAAAAGATTTTCCAAATTTCTTTATAGCCTTCTTTAGCATATTATGGCTAGACTTGAAGGATTTTCTTCATTGTTTTCTCCAACAGTGTAAAGAAGACACTCCTTCCTTATATGACAGGTCTCCTCTAATAGGAGGAAGATATGACATAAGAGAAGTAGAAGAAAGATCACTCACCCCCAAGGCTGCTCCAGGTATTGTATGAAGAAAGTTGGAAAGAAAAACAATGCCAAAGTATTTGTGTTGGGGTTAAACTCAGGACTCACTAAATTTAGGAGCCTGAAGAAAGTTAGGGACTCTAACCTAGAACTTGATTAGGTCTCTGGGAGGAGACTACACACATTAAAGTTGGGTGTGCTACTGACCACATGGATACCCTGAAGTTTACAAATCCTGGGCTGAGAGTCAAGAGGTATTGCAAGGGGCAAGGTGATCCCAACAGGATAGGCTAGAGTGTACAGCTCCACCCCAGGGCCCATGGAGAAGAAACTATGGACCCAGGCAAACAGAACTGAAAACAAATGGGGTTGATAACATTTAGATGGTTGATGCTTCCTCTGAGTGCTTCTTGAGCCAAAAGACTGAACCATGAGTCACCAATTGTGAAATGGAGCAAAGGACACCAGCAGAGCTCATGATGGCAAGGTCAAAAGGTCATCACCCTTTAGAACAGTAGACAACAGGGAGCATATATCTGAGGATTAGCACGAAATAATTTCTGTCAGTGACATCAGACCACAATGCCAACAAGGACATTTGTACTACTGTTTCCTAGTCATGCAGATTCCTTAGAGAGAAAGAAGGAAGAGAATATTAGAGACATCGAGAATTTTAATCCAGAGAAAATGAACCCCATACAGAGTTAATTCTAAATCTGTAGCTTAATTTGAATTGGAGAGTTAATTTCTTCCTTCTCACTCACTAGGGTACCAACCCAAGGGATTATTTGTGGATAGAAATTTGTCAGAACAAAATGGAAAAACTTCTTTCCTCTGCATGTTTAACTTCAATTAAATATTACTTTAATTAATAGCTTATAATTTTGATGTAAATTTTAGACAAATCATCTTCATTTATCTGAATTAGTTACATTTAAAACATCAATCTGAGTTGTGTGTAGTTCTTTTTGAAGTACCAGGGCAGGTTTAGCAAACACACATGGAGCTACCATTTTCTGGCCATCCTTTAACACCCATTTCTCCTGTTCCCCAATAGCACCCATGATACCATCACCAATCAGTCAAAGAATTGTTTTTTGCTGAGACAGGAAACAGACTATAAAATGTTTTCAACATAACATTCTAGGCAGCAACCACTAATTGCTCAAAGTTGGCAGGGGAGAAGAAATTTATTTTGCATCCCTCAAAAATAGGGAACCCAAAGATCTTTAAGACATGGTCTCTGCCCTCAGGTGAATAATTTAATTAAGAAGATAAGTCATGTGTAGATGTTGACTAGTGAACTAGGTAGCATGTGGTGTGGGATGTGTTAGTGGTAGAGTAAATGAATGCTACAAGGCTTCACTCAAGACAGACTCTGGACCCTGGAAGTGTCAAGGAAATGTTTACCAAAAGGGTGTTTCTCCAAGTGTACTGTGAAAGCAGTTTGGGTAGATGAAAAGGACAAAGGATGGAATTCAGATGTGTTACGTAGCCCTCAAATTCCAAACTACCCTGGAATAAGCCAAGTGTACATTGTAAAAGCATGTAAAGATTTGGGTTCAAAACCTCACTCTACTGCTTACCGCCTGTGTGATCTTGGACAAGAGACCTTAGTTTTTAGAATCCACTTTCTCATCTGTGACAATGCAGATGATAATAACAAATTCATGGTATTTTTGAGGATTGAGTGAAATAACTTGGCACTGAGTTTAGTGCCTGGTGAATAGCTCGACAATGTAATTTAACTCTATTTCCTTTCTGTTCATCATTGCTATTCATCTCTTTTGACTCAGCAAGTTTCTCTTACAGAAGACTCTCCATATAGAGTCTTCTTTTTCCACTATCACTTTGTATCACACACTTGCAATTCCAATTATATTAAAAATTCAGAAAGGATCATTTTAAATAGATGCTTCTTGAAGGGACCACGAAACTAAAAGCACTTAATTCAACTGCCAGATTTAAATGTGTTACATTTCACAAGCCCTGCCCTAAACCCCAATACAATAGGCTATTTCTCATGAGTAGAAGGTTAAAATGACTGCATGTGCTAGAGACTTTGTTACAGAAATCATCTTTTCTTATCATTTGTGAATATGGTTATTATATTTTGTTGGCTATTTTCTATTTACACTATTCATGGTATAGGGGTTTAGATACAGGGTAATTAAATCATGTGGCTGTTGTCACCCTGTCAGGTCAGAGAACCCTGAGCTCAACTATCCCAGTGCTTTATTTCTTCCCAGCCCTCAGGCTAAAGTTGAGGTGAGGAGTTATGCACATTTATTTAGATTAGATTATAATTAATTGGATGATATAATTCCACCTGCTGAAAATAAGAATCCACCTGCAACCTGACACCTGTATAGTGATCTATAGTGGTAAAATCATATTTCCTTTTTGCTTTGCAGAATGGTCACAGAACTTTGTGGTTTGCCAACAACTGTAACAGTCAGTCAATAGCTAAATAGGTGTTATGTACAGTGTACCAGATTGGCTTATGGATTGACAAGGAGAAACACCACACACACGTTCTCTCTCTCTCATCTCTTCCTCTGTCTCTAATCCTGGCCAAGGATAAAGGAAGAGACATGCCTATGCAGAAGAAACAGGTGGCATCTTTTTAGTAAGGTTTTTCTCTCACTGTCATGAGCATATGTTCGTGATATAGTCTTTCCTGTAAGTCAGCTGGGCAACGGCTTGGCTAGCTGCCTGCTGAGCAGCCCAGCACCAAGGAACAGACAGGAGTTACACACAGTAACTATGCTATTCACTCAGCTTTTATTGAATGCAAGTTCACTCAAAGGAGAACATCAACATACATGAATATTCACTCATACTCTAACAATCTAAGAGAAATGTAACATATAAACACAGCAATTAATGAGAGGCAACGAACCCGAGTCCCAGAGTCTCAGCCTGCAGGCCGGGGAGACAGCCCGGTGGGCCAGGGAGTTGTCAGCATCTTGCAAGGAAGAATCTCCAGAGCCAGGTGGGCAGCAGGGCAGGCAAAGTCCTTGGTACAGTGGGTAGAGCCTTTGGTGGCTGATGCCAACGGAGACCAACGTGGCATGGAACAGCACTCTGGTGTGTGGAGTTCGGCTCTCTCATCAGTGGTCTGGAGCCTGCCTCTGTTAAACCTTGAAAATGGGGTACTCCACCCTTCTGGGTCTTTTTGATAAATGTCTTAGCTCCCCTGATGCCATGTGGGGAATTTGCCCAGGAGCCTATCTTTGGGTGGTCCTTCTCTGCAGACATGGCTGCTCTGACCATGTGTGCAAATATCTTAAGTATGCCTCCTTGTCAGATGTGTTTACTTTGACTTAAGTAATTTTCTTCTTGAACCAAAGTCTCATAGCTAACTGATAGCCATTTTAGTTAACATAAGCGACTCCCCTTTGTTTTATATACTTTGTACTTTCTTAATCAGACCAACGCCATTTTGTTGGTCCTGCTCTCCACACTCGCTGATGGCTCATGGATTCTTTATGCTTGTGACATTATGAACTGTAAGATCTTTCTAGAGATGTGAAAGAAGCTGACTTTTTTACTTCCTTGCTCTTTTCTACTTAAAGTTTACATCTCATTATTGACATAGTAATATAAGTGCTTCTGGTTAAAGGGTTTTAAAAATATACCAGGCTTTTCTGGTTCATGAACCAAACGCAGAACCAGCAAGGCTAACTGGGGTGGAAAATGGAGTATGTGCCTGAATGTCTCCAGAAAATATCTTTGCATGGGTCTTCCAAATGTTTTAGAATATCAGTCTCCCTAAACAATTATTATACATTTTTTCTTTCATCAATATGTCTGGGGCCTCCTGGGAATGGAAGGGTGTAGTACAAGTTATGAGAGACACTAAGAATTTGTAGTTTGTCAATTGGTTAATGTTATTTGTCTTTTGAGAAAAAAAAGCCTCTGAAAAATAGACTTTTTGGTTTCTGGGCTCAAATGCAGTGTTGGATTTTTTCTCTTGGTATCAGTAAGAACAGGGCCCAATTCCTAGGGTGACTTCAAGTTGATCACATGCTCAGGATGGTTGTAGTTTTGCATTGATTCCCTAGAACAGCGGTCCCTGTGTACCGGTCTAAAGACTGGTGCTTGTCAGAGACAAGGGTTCCACTTGTCCAAAGTTAGATAGGAAAATGTTGGTTTTCCAAATTTATGGGGGGAAATTTTAGGGGTCTAATAAATCTAAAAACCAAGAAATTATTGCCCTGTAGGATACTAGGAAATATTAATGAAGAGATAAAAATATCCAACAACATTTTAATTCACCTATTACAGAAGTTGAAAAGGACAATTAGAGCAGATTTTAAAATTAGCAGTTGCTTTGTTCTTTTCTCAGCCTAGAGTAAGCAAGATTTCTTTAAGTATTAGGATTTCAAATATTTATCACAAACATTCATCACTGTCAGAAAAATATGATGGAAGGTAAATTAGGTCATAGCTTATATAAAGATAAAGATAGGTGTCCATGTCTAACTCTATTTAGAGAAACTGTTTGGGAGTTTACCTACGAAAGGTGAACACTGGGAAGGATTTTACAACAGTAATTAATTGGTAGATTCAGATAGTGTCTCTGACATCATTGGCTCATCAATCAACATATGTTTAGGCCATAGCATTTACTCAGGTTTCTGTTAACTTTTATATAGCCTTTTATGCACTTACTCCATTACACATCAACCTGTGTGTTACTCATTATTTCCTCAGTGTAACACACTTGGGCATGCCCACTGGACAAAACTAACAGTCAGAGAGAATCTGGTTTTCTATATTGTACCAGCCTATGGTTCTAAACTTCAAAGTCCCAAGTGAAATTTCTTTTACTTGTTTTTTGCAAGTTTGATTGTTTTTAAGGCTATCCCACACATCCAGGCAATAATCACTTACTGCCTAGCTTCAAGGTTTTCCCAAGTAATGCAATTGACTAATGATAAATCATTCATCCATATATTGTTCAGTTAAGTCTCTCTAGTTGGATGAGTTTAATAATAGTATCATCTTAGACCAAGTAGCATCCCAGGCAGGAAATAGCCCTTGGAGATAAGTAATTATTTGACTTTATATTTTCTGTTTTTGTAATGACTAAATACCACATGGTACTCTTAAGTAGCTTTAGATTTAAAAAGCACAGTACCTAAATCTCAACAAATATAACAAAAAGAGCAAATAATTATATTCTGTGTTTAAAACAGTAGCTACTGCATAGAGTAAGGCACTAAGTACATTATATATTTTACTTCATGAAAACCTTTTAAAGGCCCTATATGATAGCTACTACTCTTATTATTATCTCCATTTAACATATGTATAAACTGAGGCATAGAAGGAGTTAAGCAATTGTCCAAAATGACAGTGAGTGGTGGAGCCAAGTTGTTTGACTACAGAGTATAAATGTTGAACCTGACAGAGTATAAATGTTGAACCTGTTGATTTGGTTGTGGATGATAGTAGTGGAACCGCCACATAGAAAGGCGGACTCGTTGCCATTATTACCTTTCTAAGCTACAATAAAACAAAGGATAATTTTATTTATTATTAATTTTCTTGCTGTTTAAATTGTGGCTTTTGTCTCTACTTAAATCCCTGTATGACCTACTGAAGGACGTTACATTAAATGTAGACTTTTATTTGAGGGGTGGGAAGGATCTGCTTTATAAGAGAAAAACAGTAGAGTTGAAGAATCAAAACATCTATACTATAGAAGTGATTTTCTGATCAGGTATGGGTAGTTTCTCAACTGTATCATCATCGCCATCACCACAACCAAGACTATACCATCACCACCGTCATAATCACCATCCCATGGCTTTAATGACGAAATGGAGAATTTTCTCCCAGAATAAACATGTTATTCTCTAAAGACCACTTCCATCTTTCTACATGCTCTATTCCATCAAATTTTCTTTCAAATGGAAGTTTGCTACTTGGCATTGGAAGAAAGCAATTTAAATCAAGCTGATTCTTCTAACCTGATTGTACAAATTAACCAAGACACCCCCCCCCAACGAAAAAAAAAACCAAACAGAAATATTAGCTCATTTTGGAGATGATAGTTATCCAACAAAATTTGTACCTCTCATACTATATTGTCTGAGAAAAATGCCCAGCCAGGGGATGTATTTCTCATCTATTCTTGTATCTAAGTAAGTCTAAGAGATTGATTCTTGCCAATGGAATATGAGAGAGAATGAAATTTGCCAATTTCTCATTTTGGCATTTCTCTGCAGATGAGCACAGCCAGGTATTCCAACATCTTGGAAGCCAGGTTTTGAAGATGACAGAGCCATGAGTTTATTATTATTACTATTTTTTAATCTTTATTGCATTTTTCCATTACTATTTAGTCCCCTTATACCCACCCCCACAGCAATCATCACACTGTTGTCCATGAGTTCTTTTACTTTTTGCTCACCCCGCCATCCCCTAACCTTCCCCACCCACTAGCTGCCATCTGCTCTCCATCCATAAGCCTGTGCCCATTTTCCTTACTAGTTCAGTTTGTTCATTAGATTCTACAAATGAGTGAAATCATATGGTATTTGTGTTTCTCTGGATGGCTTATTTCACTTAGCATAATATCCTCCAGGTACATCCAAATCCATCACAAAGGGTAAAATTTTCTTCTTTTTAATGGCTGGGTAGTAGTCCATTCTGTTGATGGACACTTGGGCTGCTTCCATATCTTGGTGATTGTAAATAATACTGCAATGAACATAGGGGTGCATATGTTCTTTCAAATTAGTGTTTTGTGTTCCTTTGAATATATTCCTAGAAGTGGGATCACTGGGTCAAAAAGTAGATCCATTTTTAGTTGTCTGAGGTATTTCCATACTGCTTTCCACAGTGACTGCCCCAATCTGCATTCCCACTGACAGTGCAAAAGGGTTCCCCTTTCTCCACATCTTTGCCAGCATTTGATATTTGTTGATTTATTGATGATAGCCATTCTGACACATGTGAGATGGTATCTCACTGGGGTTTTTATTTGCATCTCTCTGATGATTAGTGAAATTGAGCATCTTTTCAGATGTCTATTGACCATGTGTATGTCTTCTTTGGAGAAGTGTCTCTTCAGGTCCTTTGCCTATTTTTTAATTGGGTGTTGTTTTTTTTTGTTTTGTTTTGGTGTTGAGTTTTGTAAGTTATAAATTTTGGATATTAACCCCTTATCAGATATATCAGTGAATATGTTCTCCCATTCTGTGGTTGTCTTTATATTTTGTCAATGGTCTCTTTTGCTGTGTAAAACCTTTTTAGTTTGATCAAGGCTACTTTACCCATCAAGGCTATCATTTAAATCGAAGGAGGAACAAGGAGCTTCCCAGACAAGAAAAAGCTAAAAAAGTTTGTTAATACCAAACCAGCACAGCAACAGATATTAAAAGGCTTGCTTTAAGAAAAAGAAGGGTAAGAGAAAGGGGAAAAAAAGCAAAGGAAAAGAGTCTAAAAATAAAATAACACTACATACGTATCTCTCAGTAATCACCTTAAGTTTATGGGCTTAAATGCTCCAACCAAAAGACATAGGGTAGCTGAATGTATAAGAAAACAATACCCATATATATGCTGCCTCCAAAAGACCCATTTAAAATTGAAATATACACAAAGACTAAAAGTAAAGAGATGGAAAAAGATATTTCAAGGAAATGGAAAATACAGAAACCTGGGATAGCTGTACTTATATCCAACAAAATAGACTTTACAACCAAGACTATAGTAAGAGATACAGAAGGACACTACATGCTGATAAAAGAAATAATTCAACAAGGTGATATATCCCTAGTAAACAATTATATCCCCAACATGGGAGAACCTAAATATGTAAAACAAATCTTGATGGACATACTGGGAGAGATCAACAGAAATACAGTCATAGTCAGGCATATTAACACCCTGTTGACTTCAATGCATAGATCTTCCAGACAGAAAACAAACAAGGAGACAGCCACCTTAACACCCTAGATCAAATGGAAAATGGATTTAATTGATATCTTCAGAGCATTTCACCCCAAAGTAGGAGAATATACATACTTTTCAAGTGCATAAAAATGTCTTCCAGGATAGACCATGTGTTAGGACACAAAACAAGTATCAATAAATTTAAGAATATTCAAATCATGTTAAGCATTGTCTCTGACCACAATGCTACAAAACTAGAAACCAATCACAAGAACACTGAAAAACATGAAAAGACATGGAAGCTAAATAACATTATTAAACATTGATTGGGTCAACAAAGAGATCATGGAAGAAATCAAAAGATACCTTGAAACAAATGAAAATGAGGACACAACAATCCAAAATCTGTGAGACACTGGGAAAGCAATCCTAAGAGGGAAATTCATAGCATTACATGCCTGTCTCAAAAAACAAGAAAAAGCTCAAATGACAATCTAATTTTACACTTAAAGGAACTTGAAAAAGAATAACAAACAGAGCCCAAAGTGAGTAGTAGGAAGGAAATATAAAGGTCAGAGCAGGAATAAATGAAAGAGAGTCTAGTCTTGAAAAATGATACAAAAGATCAATAAATCCAAGAGCTGCTTCTTTGAAAAGATAAACAAGATTGAAAAATCTTTAATCAGACTCATTAATAAAAAAAAGAAAGGACCAAAATAAATAAAATGATAAATGAAAGAGGAGAAATAACACTGACACCAAATAAATACAAAGGATTGTAAGAAAATATTATAAACAACTATGTGTCAACAAATTGGACAACCTAGGCAAAATGGATAAATTCCGAGAAATATTCAATCTTCCAAACTAAACCAGAAAGAATCAGAGGATCTGAAAAGATACGTTATACCTAGTGAAACTGAAGGAGTAACCAAAACCATCCCTCTCCCACACCCCCCAAAAAACACTCCCAACAAACAAAAGCCCTGGACTTGATTGGCTTCACAGGTGAATTTTATCAAACATTCTGAGTATTAACACCTCTCCTTCTCAAACTATTTAATAAAATTCAAAAAGAAGGAAGGCTCCCAAACTCATTTTACAAAGCCAGCATTATACTAATTCCAAAAGCAGATCAACACCCTACAAAGAAAGAAAATTATGGGCCAATATCCCTGATGAACATACATGCTAAAATCCTCAATAAAATATTAGCAAAAAGAATACAGCAATGCATCAAAAAGATCATTCACAATGATCAGGTGGGATTTATTTTGGAAATGCAAGGTTGGTAAAACATTCACAAATCATTAATGTGATTCACCACATAAGCAAAACAAAGGATAAGAATCACATGATCATATAAAAAAACCACATGATCATATCAATAGATGCAGGAATAGCTTTTGATAAAATCCAATACCCATTTTTGATCAAGACTCTCAGGAAAGTAGGAATAGAGGGAACGTACCTAAACATAATAAAGGCCATATGTGAAAAAACCCACTGCCACCATCATATTCAATGGGCAAAACTGCAAGCATTCCCATTAAGACCAGGAACCAGACAGGGATGTCCGCTTTCACTTCTCTTATTCAACATAGCACTGGAAATATTAGCCACAGCAATAAGAAAAGAAGAAGAAATAAAAGACATCCAAATTGAAAAGGAAGTTGTAAAACTCTCTTTATTTGCAGGTGACATGATACTGTACATAGAGAACCCCAAAGATTTTACCAAGAAACTACTATTACTGATAAATGAATTCAGCAAGTAGCAGGATACAAATTTAATATCCAGAAATCAGTTGCATTTTTATATGCCAATATTTAACTAATAGAAAGGGAAATGAAGAAAATAATCCATTCACGATTGTTTAAAAAAATACCTAGGAAATAAATCTAACCAAGGATGTAAAAGACCTGTACTCAGAAAATTATAAGACACTGAAGAAGGAAATTGAAGAAGATACAAATAAATGGAAGCATATACCATGTTCATGGATAGGAAGAATTAATATCATTAAAATGTCCATACTACCCAAAGCAATCTATAGATTCAACACAATTGCTATCAAGATTCCAATGACATATTTCACAGAACTAGAACAAATGTTATATGGAACCACAAGAGGCCCCACATAGTAACAGCAATCCTGGGTTAAAAGAACAAAGTTGGAGGAATCATGCTGCCTAATATCAAACTATACTATAAGGACATAGTAATCAAAATAGCATGGTACTGGCATAAAAACAGACACACAGATCAAAGGAACAGATTAAAGAGCCCAGAAATAAATTTGCATATTTATAGTCAATTAATATTCTTCAGAGGAAACAAGCACATACAATGGGCTAAAGATTGTTTATTCTATAAATGTTTTTGAGGAAATTGGACTGATTTGTACTGACAAATGAAATGAGGCCATCTTATTACACCACACACAAGAATAAATTCAAAATGGGTCAAAGACTTAAATGTTAGATCCAAAACCACAAAACCCTAGAAGAAAACATAGGCTGCAATATCTCAGGCATTGCTTGTGGCAATTTTTTATTAGCTATATCGCCCCAGGCAAGAGAAACAAAAGAAAAAAATAAACAGAACCATGAGTTTAAAAGAATTTGAGTTATTGAGCCAATACTTAGAGGAGAAAAAGTCATCAGCAATATACATGTTAAATTTTACCTGAGGGGGAAGTAAATTATCAATTTTGAACATTATAATTTTAATTTAAATTTTGTCTGTAGTGAACACATAAATTTCTAGGAATGTACTTTACCTGTGCTATTGAATTTATTGAATTAGCATCCTGTTACTTATACAGTCATTAAATATTCACAGAGAAATTACTGCATACACACACATACACACTCACACTTACACACACTAATATAAATATGTAATATCTATTGAGAACTTTCTGTGCTAGCCACTAATGAGATTTGTGGAAGAACACATACTTTTTGGCCTCAATAATAGTGAGTTGTCTTGTTCTCCAGAAATCTTTCTCATGGTGAATTTTTCTTTTCCTGGATTTTCATTCTTTTTTGTTTGCTTGTTTTGAACAGCATATTTTTCCAAGGCCCTATCCTCTTATTCTCTATAATCAATTCTTTTGCTTAATTATTACCTCTATGAATGACTTCTAAATCTATTTCTCTTGTCATGGCCTCTTAAATAAGTTTTAATTTTTATTCCAATTGTTTACAGAATATCTTCACTTGAATGTTCACCATCATCTTAAGCACAAATAGGAGGCAATTTAGAGTTATAATTAATAGCATAACAGAAAGAATTCTAAGTTATTATTAAAGTTAAATTTTCTACAGCAAGACAACTATTAATTCAAAAACCATCAAACTAATTGCCTTGTCAGTAGCTAATATTGCTTCTATTAATTATAGTTTGTTTTTTTTTACTAAAAGGAAATGCAATATGCATGCCCACTGAATTTTAATCAAAATGAATTAGTTTATGTGTCTTCTTCACATAAGTAAGCCAATGACCAACACACTCTAAAATGAGTGTGGCTATAGAAATTTAAAGGCTTTTAACCTTCACCTTTATTATTCTGACATAAAAAAATTCAAACACCTCTTCACCAATGAAACCTTTATAAAAGTGTTTGTCAATTTCAAACTCTTTCCAATTTCTTTATTCAATGAGGCACAAGGGCAAGGGTCTGACCATGAAAACACCCATGTCTGAACTTATTGGAAGAGCTGATAACAGAGCTAGGAGTTCTACTCCCTCTATATGTTCCAGAAGAGTATGGGAAAAGAGAAAGACTGGACACATCGGAGCCTGACAAATGTTACCTCTACTGACCTTATGCTAGCAGCCCTATGTGATCAGATCAAGAGACATCCCTTAATATCTCTAGTGGTATCATGACTAAGTTGAAAGAAAAGAGTCTATGCTTCTGGGCAAGGAGGTAGTATAGATAAATGCTGTGCTCACAATCTCTCACAACCATATCAAAATTGCAACTAAAGTATAGAACAACCATCATTCAGAAACCACCTGATCTAACACAGTTTGTTTGTTTGGTTTTTTTTGAGCATAGCAGTAGAGAAAGTGGGACTGAGATAATGGTGATATGACAGGGATGACATTTGTGGATAGGAAGGTTGACAGCTGATTGAGCAGTAGAAGATGGTGTTTGGGGCAGGCTTTAAAAAAAAAAGGTATGTCTGAATCTATCTTCTAAAAAAATTTGCACGTGCCTTCATAAAGCCTTTTGCTCTCTCTCCCTCTCTTCCTTCCTCACTTCCTCCCTCCCTTCATTATTTTTGTCCTTCCTTTCTACAATTCTTCCTTTCAACTTTCTATTTTTTTAATACTATTTATTATGTTAGCTATGACAAATCTTTACCTCAATTTCTTTTATCAAGTGTGATGGAAGTATCTGTTATACCAACATTGTAGGGTAGAGATAAGAGTGATATGAGATAACAGATACGAATATTTGAAAAAAATTCAAGAAGCCATATAACTCATTATTTCTGTCACACTGAGAGCTTTCCAGGAACAAAAGGATTCGGCTGACTATAGCTAAGTTACCCTCTATCCCCTTGCTTCACTGCAATATTGAAAAATGCATATTAGAAATATTTCACTTGTTTAAACATAAGATAATTTTTCTAGATGAGAAAATTCGTTTGAAGTAAAGTGTTTGGTATTCATCTTTTCTTACTGTTACTTCTCTTGTCATCACTTTTTTTTTGCTCATGTTGACATAATGTATTATCTAAATTCCTGAAAAAAAGTTGGGCTAGTTTATGAATTAATATAATCATCTAAATACTATCATTTATGATCAGGGTCTGAACTAAATGTATATATCATTTGGAACTTGACAGAAATGAAATAAACAAATTGACCTTGGGCATGTACAGTCATTAATAGTTATTTGACAAAAAAAATATATTAAATTGGATGAAACATTATAGAAAAACCTATGTACATGTGAAAATGTTTCCATAGTTAGACCCTTACTACAGCAGTGCTGAAGGTCATGTGAATGGGGCATAAGGTAAGCTTATTATCAATAGTTGGCCATTTACCAAAACAGCATGACACCTTCTTTGAGTAAATCTTTAGCCAGCAATCTAACAGCAAAACTTCATTTTAAGAGTTAAGAGAAATAAACCAGAAATGCCATTAGGGATATATATAAAATATATATATATGACAGATTTGGAAGAGCAAAATGGATGAAAGTCTTTTCATTTGCTCTTTTTGAAGTACTGTTTGAAAGGGGCAGGCCTGTCTAGATCAAGTAAAGGTGTCATGCAGCCATGTTGTATTTGGAATGTGTTAGCTCTGGGGAAAGAGATAGCATAACCAGTAAAAAAGTTCTCCACTTCCTCTTACATGATCCCTTGATCACACAGAAATGATACAGCTGGCATTCTCTGTGTTTCTCTAAAATTCTGGGAAAAAAGTCTTATGCATAGACCATTACACTTTTTTTTCTTGTTAAGATTGTCATACTAGCTATGCCTATATTTAGATCCATTATTTCCTTTCTTGTGCTCATGCCTCTAAATTGCACCTTACCATTCTCACTTTTGCTGAAACTTGTTGCATAGAAACGAGGGGCATAAAATGCCTTAAAAGCTAGTCTTGGTTTTGCCAGGGAATGAAGAGCCCCATTGCATGGCATATCTGGGGCGTAGATGACAGTGTAAGGCATGGGAACTGAATGAGGTAAGTGTCCACTGACTTTTTTCACGCACAAACATTTATGCATCTGCTTTCTTTTCTGACACTTCTTTTAATAACAGAAACACATTTTTTTAAATTAATCAAAATACTGCAGGTAGGGAATGGATGAAGATGTGGTAAACTGGCTTGTAAATTTGTAAATTGTGACTTTAGCTCTTCTTCTTCCAGTACACAGAATGCAGGTATCATGAATCAACATGAAAATATCCTTAACAGGCAATCAGTCAATCAAGCAATTGCTGAGTTTGCTTAATGGCAGCAATGTCATTGCTGAAATACTGTGACAAAGCATTCCCAAACAATGGCCAGAATTTAAATTGCTACTTAATCCAGATTGACAGATAGTATTACTGATGAAACACGGTCTCAGGCTCACCACAGCAGTTCACAGGACAATAAGGCATGAACTGCCTTGTTCTGGACGATGCCCAGTCCATTTCTGGTGCTGAGCGTTAAATAATACCAATACTGTCAAGTACTTCTTGTTTTTCACTGGGAACATTTATAATTCTCTGCTCCATGTACTTTTTAATTCTTCATGCTCAATGATGGAAATGAAAATTAATTGCTCTGGGAATGTGAGTGTCATCTTGACAAATCATTGCTGTTCTGTTAAATAATGTTTTCATTGGTGAAACCAGGAGGTCCCTGGACTCTCTTCTCTCATCCTGTTTGCCTATTTTTCCTTCTTCTTCCCTAAGCGCTTTTCAGAAATGCCAAAACTGAACAAGAGTAATGGCCTTTTATTTTAGGTCTGGGGTTTAGATGTGATTTATTTTAAAACCTTCCTAAGTGTGGCATTTAAGTCTACTTGAAATTCCCAATTCTCTATTTTTGTAGCTCAGCCAGAGATGCCGTTTGATTTCTAAGCTGCACATTCCTAGGAGCATGAGTCTCATTTGTCTGGGAAAAAAAAAAGATATAAGTTTACTTCAAGTTTCAGTTGACTCATAGTTCTTTTTTGACCTTTGCTACTAATAGCTGGCAGAGAAAGAACCAGATATGTCAATCACTGTCCAAATCTTATAAACTATTGACTGTTCTTGAAGGATCGGAATGCTTATTTTGTTGGCCTGTCGTACCACAGGTAGGGATTTATAGAGTGTCAAAAAACAAACAAACAAACAAACAAACCAAAACAACAAAACACACAACCAAAAACTAGAAAACCATGGCTAGCTAGCATCATTCAGATCTTCTGGTAACAGGGTCATTGCAATCAATAATTATCAAGTAAATAGAAATGAGCAGAAATCACAAGGAGGGAATTAAAGTAATATTTTAATCCCTAGATCTCTTTTGAAATTATCATATTTAATGCTCTGTAAAGACTTGAATTAACTAGTTTACCTGATTTTTATTAAGCTGAACACTTCCTTTTAATGGTTTTGTTCAAATTTCACAACTTCCAAAGGAAGACTCTGTGAGTTACTACTCATTTATGCTGTACTCCAGAGTCTACCCCATTTTTATTTTACTACCCTGGTGCCCTCAACATTTGTACCTTCTGACAAGCTGCAATTTCTTCAACATAATTCCTGCCATAATTTTTGGTGATTTCCAATCCTCTGGCCTCTCATTTTCTTGAACTTCTCCAATCATTTTGTCCTACCTCTTGCCTTAAACACTCATTCTATACCTTACCAGCTGTTCTCAATGTGAGGTCTAACATACCTTTAGGCCCCAAAGACACTTTACATGGCACCCATGGGTTAAGAATTATTTTTATAAGATTAATGTGTTACTTACCTTTTTCACTTTTGTTTTCCCATAAATGTACAATATTTCCCCCGCCAGGGGCTATATGATATATAACATCACAACAGATTGAATGTAGAAGCAGATATGAATCCTGGCCATGTGGCTCAATGGGCTGCAGATTTGATTCCTGGTTAGAGCACAAACCTAGGCTGCAGGTTCAGTCCCTGATCAGGGCTCATACAGGAAGCAACCAATTGATGTTTCTCTCTCACATTGGTTTTTCTCTATTTCCCTTCTTCTCTCTCTAAAATCAATAAAATATATTCTGGAGAGAGGACTGAAAAAGGAAAAAAAAATTAAAAACAGATATGAGAATCCAGCTGTGTTCTATTTAGCCAGACATTAAATAGATGTGCAAAACATGTAAAATAATACCATTCACCACTAATTTTTTTTTGTTTTGGAAAAATATTTGTTATAAATATATGTTGTGTTAACATCGAATGGGTTCATTATTATTTTAACTGAATCAAATAAATATTTAAAAAATCTCTGTTTTATTTCTAATACAGTAAATATGAATAGCTATAATCTACATAAAATATTTTTGCCAGCAGTACTTTTTAAGAACATAAAGGAGTTCTGAAAACAAAAAGTTGGTAACTGCTTCCATTCGCCAAATTTGTCAAACTGCCTAGAAAGATGAAATTCCTTTCTATAGTGCTGGTTTATAATATTTAATTCATTATAGACTGATCTTACTGTATATTCATGATAGTAACTTTAAGTGGGCTCCTAATTCTGCATATAGCAACTTATTTTGTCAAGTTATACTGTGATAGAAAACAACCTTGAAGTCTTTGTAGTGAATGCAATAAAAATTTTTGTTGCTCATTTGCTTTAAATATACAATGTGGGTCAGCTTTGACTCTACCTGGAACTAAGCTAATGGAATAGCTCCTTCCTGTGGACACTGCTGTACTCCCAATAGAAGAAAGGAAAGATGGTAGAACCACACGATATCTCTTAAGCTGCTCTTTTAAAGTGGCACATGCCACTTACCCTTATACTTCATTGACGAAAGAAAGTCGTTTGGCCAAATTTATCATCAGTTGGATGGGAATTATAATCCTTCTGCAAGGACAAGCATGGTAAAGAGAAACTTGTAGGAAAGGACAGTAAGTGTTTTTACATTAATACAACAACCTATTACATCACTCAGCATTACATTGTCTCATCCTATTACTCTTTTATTCTCACAGATAAGTATTTAATGCTTTTTTACTTATTTATAAGTAAATAACGCTTAACGTATTTAATCCACTCCCTCACACGTAGCATGCCTCTTCTCCTAGCCTTACTCCCTGCCGATGACTTTGCTTCCCATTTAACTGAAAAAAAAAAAAAAATCAGAAGAAAAATTCTACCTGATCCCACCTATCCACTTACCTGCACTTGTGGTAGTACATGCTACCTTACCCTGGATTAATATTCCATACTCCTACTTAGGGCTAACCCCTCATTTGTCTACTAAACCTACTCACAGTCACTGCCCAGAAACTCTTTCCTCACTGCTACTACAATGTTAATTTCTACTCTGTGCTGGGTTATTCCCCTCAGAATTCCAATATGTGAATAGTTTTCTGCTCTTAAAAAACAACAGAACAAACAAAATAAACCTTTCCTGAACTCATTCCCCTGCATACTTCTCTATTACTATTTGTTATCTTTGAAAGAGCTGTTTATGCATGCTACCACTATATTCTCTCCTCCCATTCTTTCTTGAACACACTGCCTTTTTTAATATACTGATGGCCTCAATGTTGTTAAATCGTCAGTTCTGAGTCCTCATCTTTCTTGACCCATCAGCAGTCTATAAATAATTTTCCGCTTGCCATTCAGAACACTACATATACCTGGTTTTCATCTTACTTCTCTGACCCCTACTCCTCAATCTTTTTGAGCTTTTCCCCCACACTTCCCTAACTTCTCCATGTTGGAGTACTTTAGGAAGCAGTAATGGGTTTTCTTTTCTTTGTTGATACTCTCTCCCTTGGTAAACTCATCCAATCTTAAGAAGTTGAAGCACAATCTGCTTGCTGGTCTTCTCAAATTTACAACTTAAGCTCAGACTCCATCTATGAATTCCATGCTTATAAATCCAAGACTACTTTACAACACTTAGATTTGTGATAGGCACTTCTAATGTAATATACCCTAAAATAATCTCAAACGTCCCCCAACCCTGTTCCTTTCATTGACTTCCTCATCTTAATAAGTGACAATTGTATTCATCCATGTTTCACAGCCAAATACCTTGATTCTCTTCTGTCTTTACAGTGGACTATCTGTCCAATACACTAGCAAATTTTATTAGCTCTACCTCAAACATAACATTAAGAAAAATTGATCCTTTCCCACCAATTCCACTGTTACCACCAGAATTCCAGTCACCATTGTCTTTCTTATGAATCATGGCAATAGCCTCCTATTTGCTCTTCCTCTGCCTCAGCTGGCTCCTTAAACGTATTTTTCGGTAAAGTACAATTATGTCTTCCCATTTCAGAGTAAATTCATTGCAATGAGCAATGACTATAAGTAGAATGATCATAACACTTATTTTCCACATTTAGACACTTTGAAAATGAAAGGGGAATTAATAATAATTATACTGGAATAACAGGCATAAACTAGAATTGTACCGGAAAACTGGGATATATAATCACTGTAACAATAAAGCCCTTCAAGAACTATCCCTCAACTTCTGGTTAAGATGGAGGCATAGGTAGACATGCTTTGCCTTCTCGCACAACCATAGAAAGAATTACAACCAGATTTCAAAAACAAATAACACCCAGAACTGTCAGAAAATCGAGCTGTATGGAAGTCCAACAACCAGAGATTTAAAGAAGCCACATTCATCCAGACAGGTAGGAGGGTCAGGGTTGCAGAGATGTGGTGAAGAGGTGGTATGGCATGGACAGGTGGCATGGTCCCACATTCACATTTGGTGGATAAAAATTGGGAGGGATACGTTGGGAGTGAGTGACCCCAGCCCCAGGCCAGACCTCCAGCACCAGGGAGATAAACTTTTATTACCTCTGGCTGCAAAAACCAGTGGGGGTTGAAGCAATGGAGGAAACTGCCGGATTTTCACCACTTGAAGGGTCCACATGGGCTGAGAATGTAAACAAACTCCACGACAGCAGCTGGAAGGGCACCAATTTCATACGGAAGGTAGGTGAGGTAACTGGAAGTGGGGAGAGTGCTGGGCAGGCCTTCAGAAGCCAAGCAACAGCACTGTTCCCTCTCTGAGCAGCTCGCAACACACAGAGCCACAAAGTGGTGAAGTGGGTTGCCCTCCCCTGGCAATTGCCTAAGGTTCCACCCGACACAATTTACAGGAGCCTTTTCTACATAGGCTATGCTACTAAGACAGAGAGTAAAAGCAGCTCTACCTAATACACAGGAATAAACACAGGAAGGCTGCCAAATTGATGGGCAAAATGAAAGAACAGAATAAAACCCCAGAAAAAGAACCAAATGAAACAGAGATGGCCAGCCTATCAGATGCAGAGTTCAAAACACTGGTAATCACGATCCTCAGAGAACTCATTGAGTATGGTCACAAAATAAAGGTGGAAATGAGGACACAATAAGTGAAATAAAGAAAAATATACAGGAAGAGAAGGAAGCCAGGTTTCAAATCAATGATTTGGAACAAAAGGAAGAAATAAACATTCAACTAGAACAGAGAGAAGAAACAAAAATTCAAAAAAAACAAAACGAGGACAGACTTAGGAACTTCTGGGAAAACTTTAAAAGTCCCAATATCTGAATTACAGGGGTACTAATAGGAGAAGAGGAAGAGCAATAAATTGAAAACTTACTGGAAAAAAACAATGAAAGAAAAACTTCCCTAATATGGCAATGGAAATATAGATACAAGTGCAGGAAGTACAGGGAGTCCCAAACAAGTTGGACCCAAAGAGAACCACACCAAAACACATCATAATTAAAATGCCAAAGGTTAAAGATAAAGAGAGAATCTTAAAAGCAGCAAGAAAAAAGCAGAGAGCTACCTACGAAAGAGTTCCCAAAAGACAGTCGGTTGATTTCTCAAAAGAGACTTTGCAGGCAAGATAGGACTAGCAAGAAGTATTCAAAGTGATGAAAAGCAAGGACCTACAACCTAGATTATTCTGTCCAGCATAGCTGTCATGTAGAATGAAAGAGCAGATAAAGTGCTTCCCAGACAAGGTCAAGTTAAAGAAGTTCATCATCACCAAGCCCTTATTACATGAAATGTTAAAGGAACTTACTTAAGAACAAAGAGAAGATCAAAACTATGAACATTAAAGTGAGAACGAATTGTTAACTTTCAAGAACCGAATCTAAAACACAAAACAAAAACAAAAGAAAACTAAGCAAATAACCAGAACAGGAATAGAATCAAAGATATTGAGATCATTTAGTGGACTACCAGCTGGGAGGGGGAAAGGGGAGAAGAGGAGAAAAGGTACAGAGATTAAGAAACATAATTGGTAGATACAAAGTAGACAGGGGGATATTAGAATATTATAGGAAATGGAGTAGCCAAAGAACTTATATGCACAACCATGGGCATGAACTAAGGGGGTAGATAGCTGGTGGGAAGGTGAGTACTGGGCAGAGGGAGGCAAAGGGGGAAAAATTGGGACAACTGTAATAGCATAATCAATAAAATATACTAAAAAAAAAGAGAAAGAACCGCCCCTCATGTTTTTCTCCACCTTATTTACTTCTCCATTTCAATTTCTTACTACACCTCTTGATTATTGTCTCTCTCTCCTATTAGATATAAACACTATGAAGAGAGAGTCTTTTCTGTTTTTCCTCTGTGTGTAGTGACTAGAACGTGGTCAATAAATATTTGAATAAATGACTTATGGAAGTATACCTCTGTCAATCCATTCAACAAATATTTGTTGAGTATTTTTCAAGGGATATGTTCCATGAGGGCGAAAAATAAGACATGTTTAAAAATTTCTCAAGGAATTTATAGAGCACTCTGAGGTTATTTTGCCATATTTCAATGGCATTCATTTTTCAACTTTTACCAAGACCTTTAAACACTAAAAGTGTAGGCCTGTCCACTCAAAAGCAGGCATTGGATTGGTTGTAGGGCACAAGAGGCACCAAGGCACATAGAGTCTCTGCCCTGTGGAGTTTCAGATACCCGCAGAAGAGGCGGACACCCAGACATGTTAACACCATGCAGAGCACAACGTGTATGAAGCAGTCAACTGTTAAGAGGCTGGGGCAGCCAGGGTGTCTATTGTGCAAGAGGTTAGGGGGAGTTCTGCATAGATAATTAGAGAATGTTTACTGAGTCCTTGCTGGGCCAGCCACTGTCTATGTGTTTTACCTGTATAGAGTCATGAAATTCTTACAAAATATCTAAGAGGTAGACATTATTATTATTATTTCCGTTTTATAATGCTGAGGCACAAATGAATTAACTAAATGAGACAAAGTTACACGTTAAGTTAAGCATAAACCTTGAATTTGAACTCTGGCAGGGCTGGCCTCAGAACCATTAATGTTATAATGTAATTTTGTAAATTATAATGTAAATTTTGTTATAATGTAAATTTTAAAAATTAAAGATCTCACTTTCTATCAACATTATACCTTTTATGACACATCTTTAACTTTGTGGTGCACAAAAAGTTAGTTTTTATGTATCTTATTTTTGAAACAGAATGTAACAACTGCAGTATACTAAGTCATATTAGAATTATCTGTACTTTCACCCAACTTTAGAGAAAACATATTAGCATATGTCAGTTGTTGTCTTAGTTCTTGTTTCTTCCAGTCTTCAGATGTGTGTTCGATACATCTTTCAAAATTATTTACTCACAGGGGAAAAACATGTTATTTTTTTCCATATTGTCTGTGTGCACACATGCACGTGGGGGGTGTCTTCAGCTAATTTTACCAAGAAGAATAAGGTTTTCCTAGATAGCATGTGGCTTTAATTTTTTTTCTTATGGTGGGGAACTTTAGAAGGGGATATAATTTAGTAAATTTTATAAAACTGAGGTGAGTTTTAAATACGACTGAAAAATCATAGAACTATGTCTTTATGTCCTGAGTGCTTAGTTTAAATATGACTTACTTGTTGTGAGGACTTCATACCATCATTAAAAAAAAGTCTCAAGGAATACCATTTATATAAGATTTATTATTAATGATAGTAGGTGTAAATTCATATTTCAAATAAACTTCTTGATAATTTAAAAATATTTTACTCTACTTGTTGGGTATGATTATGCCATTGCAGTTTGCTATGGCTGATAAAGAGCTCATACAAAGGATGAAGAAAGTGTCAGCCTTTCTACTTTCTTATTTTACTCTTGGACTTACATTATTCTTATTGCGTTCAATATTTTTTTCTTTTACCTGAAAATTTTGATTCACTTTTCAATTCGTGGAAATTATCTTGGTTAAAACTGGATAATAAGTCCACCTAACCATGCTCATGCACACTGAAAGATATTTTATTACTCTGGAGCCAGACAACTATTTAGGGCCATGTAGGGTTGAATAGTGGACTCCCAAAAGAGATGTCTACCTGGAACTTCAGATGTAACCTTATCTGGCTTTGTGTATATATATAATTAAGGATCTATAGATGAGATCATCTTAGATTATATGAGCCCTAAAACCAGTGATGGGTGTCTAATAAATGAGAGAAAAGAAGGAGACACAGAGAGAAAGACACAGGGAAGAAGGCTATGGGAACAAACACAGAAACAAAGTTTGGAGTGATGTGTCTACAAGCCAAGGAATGTCAAGAATTGCCGGTGGCTATCAGAAGGTGGAAGTGGCAAGGAACGATTCTCCTTTACAGCCTTTGTAAGGCACATGGCATTGCTGACGTCTTGACTTTGTAGTCCAGAACTGGGAAAGAATCATTTTTTGTTGTTAGAAGCCATCAACTTTGTAGTATTTGTTATGACATCCCTAGGAAACAAATATAGGTCCCATTGCCCACTCTGCTACCTTGTAACTGTCCCATTTTTTTTATCTAAATAAATAGTATAAATAGTATACCTGATTTCTGCACAGCTGAATATAAACTTAATGAGGTAAGAGTGCCAATACATGGATTAAGTATCAGTGTCTAAATATTAGGAGAAGTTTTTATATTGTCCTCACACCCTAAGTAGATTATCTTGCACAACACCTGGAGTGCACTCCACTTTGGACACTATTAGAGAGAGATTTTTACATTTCAAAAAATATCTGTTTGATTGTGTGAGCCACATCTCAAGAGTCCTGTCAGATAACATACTGAAGTCACACGGCAGCAAGTTGTTATTCTTTGAAGAGCTGAGAAAATAGCATGGGAAGAAGGACATGTTACCAAAACATGGTGTCTGGAGGATGTAGGGTAGGAAAGATGGACACTGAAGTGAAAATCCTGTCTCAGGATGCAGTCCTGGCCTGAGTACACAAATGGCTAACATAGCATTTTGGGACCACATAACACAAAAAAACTTCATAAATTTGAAAAAATATTTCTATTTCTTTTCAGATGTGATTGTTATTATTGCATCTTAAATTATTAAAATGGTATCAAATGCTTATTGTAAAATACAAATAAAAAATATGAGGCCTGTGATGCTTTTATTTGGTATATTCTCTCCCCCACCAACTTCCTAGTGTGTATATTTTTAAACTGGGATCACAATGTACATATATTTTTATTTTCAACTTTTGTTTGCTTACCATTTTATTGGGTAAATATTAATAAAATTAGAAACTATGTTTTAATGTTCCACCAAAATTCATGTTTGTTCTTCCTAGAACCTCCGAATGTGATCTTACTTGGAAATAGGGCCCTTACAGATGTATAGTGAAGATGAAGTCATACTAGAGAAAGATGGGCCCCTAATCCAATATGACTGGTGTCCTTTCAGGAAAAAAAAAAGAGAGAGAAATTGGACACAGGCACTCATACAGGTGAGGGGAAGAAACACCAAAGATTGCCCAGATGGCCCCCAGAGGGAACCAACTCTGACAACACTTTGATTCCAGACTTCTAGCCTCAAACACTCGAACAATAAATTTCTGGTTTTTGTCATCCAGTTTGTGGTACTTTGTTATGGCAGTTCTAGCAAACTAATGCCTATAGTGTGGTATGAAGGATGTGGATAATAGAGCCAGGAGTTTGGGGTCTAAATCTAAACTCTACCTCTGCTAGTTTGTATCATTGTGAGTATGTTACCTTTTCTGTATTTCAGTTTACTAACCTATACAATGAGGAATAACAATAGGTGAGACCTAATAGGGCTGTTACAAGGACGGAGTCCATTGAAGCAAAAACACTTAGAGTGGTACTAGGCATACAGTGAACATTGAGCTATTTTTAAGATATTGTAAATACTGTTGTAATGAACACAGATGTAAATAATTTTTTTTTTTTTTGCATTAGGCCAGATTCCTTTATGCACAGTTGTTGGGTCAAAGAGAATTAGTATTTTTAAGTCTCTCGATGCTATACGTTTAAAAAAGTTGACTCTGAACAGCTGGGTTTTAAAGGGTTCTTTCACTGTACTTTGACAATCATTAAACATTACAATTAACTAAAATTCTTGCTTATTTAATATTATTTTTAAAAATGGGGAAGGATGGAGGGAGGGAAGTTGGGGAGGGGGCAGGGGAAAGTGGTGGTGAGAAGGTGGAGACAAAGGTATTTGAACAAAAAATAAAAATTTTTAAAAAATTTTTAAAAATAACTAAAATATTATTTTTCTTCCTTTTTGTTACTTATTAGCAAATGGTAGTAAGATTGAATGCATTTTATTAACTTTTGAATGCTGACAGTTAAGTGATATACATTTGGTTGATGAAAAAGAAATCTTGTTCTCATGGAAATACACCAGAGCCTCTATCTGTAGGGGGAGAAGTCAAGCATCTTGAAGCCATGTACTTCACCCAGCTCTTTCTCTTTATGAGCTGTTGGACTTTGTCAACTCTTTGCTAATAAAATTCACTTTTCCACCCTGGCTGGTGTGGCTTAGTTAGTTGGAGCATCATCCCATAAACCAGAAATCTGCAGGCTTGATTTACTGATCAGTGCATGTGCCTAGGTTGTGGGTTCAGTCCTTGGTTGGCACATGTATGAGAGACAAACGATGGATGTTTCTCTCTCACATTGATGTTTCTCTCCTTCTCTCTCCTTTCCTTCCCCTCTCTCTCTAAAATCAATAAGCATGTCCTGAGGTGAGAGGAAAAAAGCTCATTTTTTTCCTTTCAATTTTATCACTGCAGAGCTTCTAATAGCTACAGATAAATTGCTAAAACAATCTACAAATATTTTGATGTGACATGTTTTCCATTCACTGAGCAACAAAGGCCCTGTGCTCAGTACAACTTTACACAGACGGAAGTAACACTGCTTTTGGTCTTTGTTACATGCGATGTGCTAGAGACTCTCCTGCAAAATGAGGCTGAGGAAAGGGGTAGGCTGGTGCTTTGATGCTGTCAGAAGCAAAAACATATTAATCAATGCCTCTGTGAATAACCATGTGCTAATATCATAATATCATAGTTTAAAATAAACCAACCCAGAGACAGTGTGTCTCAAAACAAACCTTTGTCCTCAATGCTATCTTGCTGGGTAAAATTTGTTTTAAAAGGAACCGAAACTTCAGTGTCAAAAGGAGCCTTATTTATTTATTTATTTATTTACTCATAAGAGAAAAAGATTAACTGAAACAAAGATCAAAGAAAAAATATCTTGTAAAGTTTAGTTATCTTAGGTATAACATATCCAGATTTAGGAGGTCAGAGGCAGTTTTACTGGGTCTTCTTGATCATATGAATAATTCTTTGGTATAGTTCTGTGATCAAGCTCTGTTAAACCAGATCAGAGCAATATTCACTCATGTATTGAGTTCCACAAAAACATTAATACTTTATTCAGTCTCTTGAGAAATGATAAAATAGCAAAAACAAACAGACCAGTCAAATATCCTTACCTTTGTAATAGAAGCTGAAGAACTTTGTAGTAGAAACTCTAGTAGAGGCAGAAATGACTATAGGTGGTCCCCAACTTATTTATTGTTCAACTTACCATTTTTCAACTTTATGGTGGTGAGAAAGCAATATGCATTCAGTAGAACTCGTACTCTGAATTTTGATTTTGATTTTTTCTGGCCTAGCAATATGCAGTAAATATTCTCTTGTGATACTCAGCAGCAGCAGCGAGCTACAGCTCATCAGCCATGGGATCATGAGGATAAACAACCAATACAGTGTACTGTGTTGCCAGTGGTTTTCAGAAATTGTTTTGTGTATTCATATCCCATCATGTGTACAAAATGTATATCTGTGTCTCCTGATTGTGGCGAAAAAAAGAGGAAGGCAGTTACTCTTAAGGCAAAACTTAATATTCACCTGCAGCTAAGAAGTATTCTGAACTTTCTAAGGCAGGCTAGCCTAAGCTCTGAGGTTCAGTAAGTTAGGTGTATTAAATGCACTTTCAATTTAAAATATTTTCAACTTATGATGGGTTATTAGGACATAACACCATTGTAAGTATAGGAGCATCTGCATATGGCATTCTGAAAAAGGGCAACCTGAGAGGCAGGAGAAAGTAATATCTGAATGAAATAACAGAAGTTTTAAACAGAAATAATAATTTAGTATGAAATGGGAAAGGAAGACATATTCAATGGAATGGAATGAGCAGAAGTGCTGAAGGATGTCTTTAATGCCTGTGCAGGGGACTGCATGCATTTTGGTAGATCTCAAGTGCAAGTAGGTAGGCAGAGGAGGCCAGAAAACAGGCAGATCTTGTGAGCTCATATCAAACAGTTAGATTTCAACCACAGCATTGGGAATCACATCTAGGATTTTAAGCTCCACAGTAGCTGATCAGCCCAGCCTGGAAAAACAACCACATAGTCGGTGGGGCAATGGTCTTTGCTGTAAGGCCCACTGAGAAAGAAATATTAGAGTTTATATTTATGCATGTCATATATCTTTAAAATAATAAAGCTATTGAATTGTGTTCAGTTTGATGGGATGCATTGGAAAGACACTTTATTCTTTCTCTCACTTTTTAACAGTTCTGTGGGCTGGTTTACCTCCTACTACTATGTGAAATTTTGTACAGGTCTCATTGCTTTTCTGGTCACTCATAAGGACAAGTACAGTATAATTTTAGAAGTTAAAATGCCAAGTCCTTGCAATAATAAAAATGATACTTTCATTTGAAGTTAATGTTTCTTCTCTTCCCTAAATTGGGTTTTCTTCCTCATAGGAGACTGGAAGCCAGAAGCTTCTTTTCTGTTCTGTCCTTGCTCTTCTCTTCATTCTTTTCCTCTTCATACACAGGAGTTGGAGTAGATCAAGGGTGGGGCGTTGTTAGTACACTACACTTGTGATCTGGCTTTGGGGCCCTCTGGGGCCATGCAGATGGACTCTTGCTCTCATGAGGTGCTGTTGAGGTTTTCCTGGGGATTCATCCTTTCAGAGCTACTGCAGCTGCAGTTCCTACCCCATGAGTACCTCTCTTTTCCTTCAGCAGGCCACTTGCTATATTCTTCATCAGTCCTCCTGATTCCGGCAACTCCATCCCTCTGCAGAGTTACTTTAGCCCTTTTGGCTGGAAACACTTTCAAGATGTATCCAGGCAAACTTCCTCTCATGTGGTCCATATGTGTATGCATTTCACCCCCATAATAAGTGAAAATGTAGGTCATTCCTAGGACAGTCCCCTCTGTCTAACTCATTCAAACACGCTCTCTCCCTTCCTCTTTCTCTTTGTAACACACACATGTACACACGCATTCTTTCTCTCCTCTTCTGTCTTGAGCTGATCTAACTTCAGCATCTCATACTAGACTTTAGGCTCCCTTAACTTCTAAACACCCGTTTAGTTACATGACTGCTATCCTTAAAGCATTTCCCATTTGGCTTGGGAGACAGGGAAGAGCTCCTCCTGGAAGGTGGGGTTCACAGCACTCTCCAAACTCCAAAATAACTTCAGTCTTTCTGTAACTGGAAACGAGTAATCTCTAATTTTTGAAGAATAGGTTTTACTGTCTCTCAGCACATTTTTAAGGTCAATTTTATTTATTTATTTTTAGACACAGGGGAAGGGAGGAAGAGAGGGAGAGAAAGATCACTGTGTGGTTGCCACTCACCCGCCCCCTGCTGGGGACCTGGTCCACAACCCAGCCATACACCCTGACTGGGAATTGAACTGGTGAACCTTTGGTTCACAGGCCAGCACTCAGTCCACTGAACCACACCAGGACATCAACATATTCTTATAAGTCATTTAGCAGCTTTATTTGAGAACTTGGTATGGGTTTCCTTCTCCAGTGATTCTTAACCTTTAGAACTGAAGAGAAAATCACATTTATCATCCTGTTAAACTGAGAATTATATATATCTAGGGTTCATTTTTTTTTTTAAAGGCTTGATCAAGAATTGTCAGTGGGGCACTCGTGTAAAGAACACTTTGGATATGTTTGAAACAAGATGTAAAAGACTTGTATTGGATGGGTGGGACATAGAAAACCTAAACCAAGGGAGCAAAAATGCTAATGAAAAGGAAGGGACAGCAGAAAGTCCTGGGTTTTGAGATTTATAAGGCTCTGTGATGGATGGAATTGTGACCCCCTACTCAATTCATATATTGAAGCTCTAACTCTTAGCACCTCAGAATGTGACTGTATTTGGAGATAAGGTCTTTAAAGAGGTAAGTTAAAACACAGCCACTATGGTGGGCTCTAATTCAATGTAACTACTATCCCTATAAAAAGAGGAGATTAGGACAAGGAAGAGACACCAGGGATGCACATGCACAGAGAAAATGTCTTATGCATACACAGCAAGAAGACTACCATCTGCAAGCCAAGGACAGAGGTCTCAGGAGAAACCAGTCCTGCTGACACCTTGATCTTATACTTCCAGTCCTCAGGGCTATGAGAAAATACATTTCTCTTGTTTAAATCACTCAGTCTGTGCATTTTGTTATGAAGGTCCTAGAAAACTAATATAAATGCTAAATGTGGGAGAAAAAAGGCCTAGGACCTTAATTTGCCAAGTTAAGAATTTTGTGGTGAAGTCATTTGTGTGGCAGACTTGAGAGGAGTATCCTTGTCTTTTTCCTTCTCTCTTTAATTTTTCTGTATGTCTTTCCCTTAAAAATCAAGGGTTCAACTAAGTAAATACTGTGTTTTAAGTTGGAAGACAAGGCCAGAGAGATTAAACATAGTGGTTTAAAGGAAGGGCCTTTGAGTCAGAAAAACTTGCATTCAAGTCCCAGCTGCACCATTTTGAGCAAGTTATGTAACCGGTCTTGTGAACTGACCCAAACTTGTTTGGTTCACTTGCACTTCTTTGGTAAATGTGAGTATTCCCCACTGTGCTACTAAACAAAAACTCTGATTTGTTCAAAGATAAATGATGCGTTTAGAGTATCAGCCTCTAGATTGTGGCTTTTGATTAGTCTTTTAAAGTGCTCACTACCCCTGGACTGTTTTCCCAACTAGATACTTCAGATGTTACTAACCACTCTAGGGAATAAAATAAAACTCTATCAAAGGTATATGTCACACTGTCAATGCCAAAGAATTTTAAGATAGAGATAATATAAAATCCTCTAAGCTCACTTGCTCTTCTGTAAAATGGAGTAATTTCACCAACACCATATGCATAATGCAGGGATTAGTAAGTCATGTCTGAAAAGCATTGAGCTCCATTATCTGATATATCATAGGAGCTTAAAGTAGTTATTTTTACACCAAGATAGCATGAATTAAGTGGCTCTACCAATAGTCCCAATTTTATTGCTAATCCAATAACTAGGAAATCCGATCTAGGAATTTACTGATCAGCTGCCACAGTTTGCTGTGCTACAGATCATATCGATTAAGTGGTGACACAGAATTGCAGTTGCTCTGGTCTTGTCAGAGATGGCAACTTGCCACATAGACTTTTTCTTTTTGAATCTTTAACTATTTGCATAATCAAATATATTCGTTAAGCCTCTGTTATAATGCACATTTTTAAATCCTGGGAAACAATTTTGCTTTTAGCCTTTATTCAACTCTGCTAAGAAGTTTATATTTCTTTCTCCAAAAGGACGTGAAAATACTTGTATAGACTCATTTTTTAATTGTGAAACTTTTGCATAGGAAAATTTGTCACCTTTGTGCAAGAAAGCTGAGTAGTCAAGAGAACATTTGATGTTTGCTACAGTGTTGTGTTCACTGGACCAAGAAAACATAGACCAGAGGATTAAATTCTACTTTGATCCTGGGGACATATAATCTAGACTATAGTTTAAACTTTGAACATACTTTTCTGATTTGTTTAATTGCCTCTTTTACTTTCCTCATTAACGTTTCTCGACATCTTGAATGTACGATTAGAAATACTGGAAGAAAATGCAGTGCAGTGTAGAAACTTCCAGAAAAAATGTATCTACTATGAAATATCAGTTATTCAAATGTAAACTGGGAAAGTCAGTCAAAATGTGAAACTTTGGGGCTGTGTGATAAAGCCTCCAATATTTGGAAACATTCTAAATGGGCTAAGTAAAAGAAGGGAACTGATATTACTACAACTCAATATAAAAATAATGATTGATCTCTCTCTTTTCCAAAACTGTAATTTAAGCAGGAAAACATGTTGCCTCAGCCATCTCTTTCAGAAATAAGAACAGCTGTCTTACCAGCAGTGTGGATTCCTTTTTCTACAGTGTAAGTAGCTTCAGAAAGAAAAAGTTGTTCTGATTTTGAAAAGACCAGCTGCTCTGATGTTTCAGGAATATTCCCATATGTTCTGAATGGGAAAAATTAAATGAAGCCAAACCAAAGACTTTTGACTTCATAGGAGAGACAAAGCTTTTCAAGACTTTCTCAACCAGAAAGTTTATAATTAGAGTATTAATTTCCTGGAGGGAATTTTTGCTTCTTTGTGTGACTTCAAGGACAAATTCTTTATCCATTCTCTCATAGGAGTTTGTTTTGTACTTAGAATTAACAGTCCAATGAGCCAAAAATAGTCCCTGATGCTTGGCTAAAAAGCTGTTTCAAGAGCCACTAGAAATGTTTTGAAACATGAATTAGTACTCAAAATCAGAATCTTGCAGCCCATCAGAGAAATCTGCTTTACAAATGACTAATTTCATATTTGTGTTTAAGCTAACTGGTACTGATTTGCAGACATCTGTTTTATGAATACTGACATTTAGACTATATAAAGAAGACAAACACAAACTTCTCTTCCAAGAAACCCCTCACTGAGACTCTAAATGGACTACAACTTCTGAATCAGCTAGAAATCAGCTTAGAAGTCAGCCATCATTTCTCAGATCCATAGCAATGGTCATCCATTAACTCTAGAGTCTCTAAAGGTTATTTGTGGGAAGAGATGAATTGAGTCCTTTCATCTCTTTTACATGAAGATCATTTACATGAAGTAGGCTGGGAAATGGGTCCATATGGGAGGACATGGGCCAGAATTTCCCAGGAAAGCTAGGCCTGGAGGTAACCTCTCCATCTGGAACTTATACATTAAAAAATCTTGGACATAATACGTGTGTGTGTTCCTTTAAGTGTGATGAGTGGATAACCGGAACTCATTGTTTGTGTTAAAGGAGGAAATTTAACACATAAAAATGAGGGAATTGCGTGTCTGTATCAAGATAGTGGGAATGAGGGACTTCTGGTTTCCAGTTTTAAGATATCATTTTTAATCCATGCTGTGTCTGCAGTCCCTTTATCTTCTTCAGGCTGTCAAACTCCAAGATAATTTTGCCATAGTTTAATTTCCCTTGTTTGTGTTGTAAAAAACAATAGGTATATTAAACATCCTTTTTGCAAAATACATGCATGTTCCTCTTCTCTTCAATATTCATATACATATTGAGAAACTTCCTTCATGACTGCTTCACTCTATTTAAGAATTAACATCCAGGTATAAAGAATCTATTTAGGTAATTAACCACATCACTTAAATATGATTTGAGGAAACTGATATCCAGTGATTGTTTTCTGGGCACTATAGTGTAGTGGTTAATGATGATAAAAAATAATGACATCAGCTGAAAATTAAAGAATGCTAACTATGTTCCAGGTGCTGTCATTTTATATTATTTTATGTTTTCAGTAACCTTTCATAGCAGGTATTTTTAAAACTATCTCTTTTTCTATGGACCAGGAAACTAGAGTCCAGATAGATTAAGGTATGTTGGGTAAGGCCACGCAGCTAATAAAGAGGAAGCTAGGATTAGAAGCCTGCATCACCCAACTCCAGATCCAAAGCTTTTGTTGTTTTCATTAAATTCATGCTGCTTTCTTGACAAAGATCTTTCCAGACAATGGGGGAGGATTTTACCACTTTGATCAAAGATGGTTAAAATCTTCTGTACACTGTCATTTCTTCATTTGTATATTCATATCTTTATAATCTCCCTCCCTTCTACTACAGGTATATAGTTCCCTCATACTACCACAGGCCCTTCCATTTATAAAGTTATTAGACTATTTTTTGGAGATGAAAACATTTATGACAATTTTATAAAGAGAATATAAGCTGCAGACGATGCTTACTATAAATGGATGAATCATAAATTACAGACTTTCCACTGTTTGTTCAGGTTTTAGGGGAATTGGGGACTTACCTGAAACACTCTAAGCCTTGTCTCCTGGCTAATTTCCGCACACAATTAAGCCTGTGGGGGAATAGGCTTATCTGGAACTAAAGCTGAGTGGGTCCCCTTTCTTGCCACACCCATGTAACCAACTACCCCAAAATCACGATGCAGCCTTGCTGAATCCAGTTGTGGTTCAAGATACAAAATGCCCTGTACTTATAAATATTTCCTTATAGTACAGAGCATTGGTTTTTGTTACAAGTGGTTCTAAACTGGTGACTTGAATTATAAGAATAGAACAATGGTAGCAGAGTAAGAATTCAATTTTCTGGATCCAATGAAACCATTCTTTGCATGAATATGACACTCATATCTTGTGTTTCTTATTATGGCATCTCTTAGCTAGGGAGATTTTGCTGAAGTGTGCCACATCTGCTGCTGTTTGAGGTCATCTTATTTTTAAAACAGATTTTGTATCTTTAGATAACTAAATCCAGAACATAATCTAGACTCATTGACTATGTGCTTTGTGCATGTGTATTTATGTGGTACATGTATTTGAGTGTGTGTGTGCATATATGTGTGCAAGTGTTAGGGATAGGGTGATCCTAAGTATAACAGAAATGCTCTGTGTAAAGCTGATTATTACTTCTCAATGACAAGACAATCTCTAGATTTCATATGGACTTTTAAACCATTTAAATAAAAATATTTTGTACCATTTTAAAATTTGAATTTATGTCTTTAAGAAGGAACTGGTTTTAAAAAGTTGGAAATACCCCAAAAAATCTCTTAAAATAGAGCCCCCAGTTGACACAAGTCATTATCTAAAGGAGTCTATATTGTTAAATTAGAAATATAGATCAGAAGCTGTGGAAGGTTTGAGATTTCACCCTACTTGCAACTAACAAGATAGCCCTCCACAATTTAATTGACGGTAGGGATTCAAGTCTCTGAGGTTAAAGATGTAGCACGATTTATTTCTCATAGCCAATACCTACAGCTAGATAATTGGCATTTTTTTTTGTGCTGTTCCCTAAGCTCCAATTCCCACAAGATGATGTTATTCCCATAGTGACATGCATACACACAGTGAGCTGAGTTACAGGAGAGGAATATGGAACCCAGGAATCAACAACCTTCTATAATGGCAATAAGCAAACCTTTCCTCTGCTTTGGTGAGAAACTATTTCTATCTTCCAAGAATGCTCAGTAGAACATGCATCCTTGAAAATATGGTCCACAGCAAAGGATAATCAGGGTCTTTGTTTTTAAGACATGCAAAAATGCAAAAGACTCATAGAGAATAATTTCTTAAGTGCCACATTATCACCTGGCACTTATAACCAAAACCAACAGAGGGAATAAAAGGTCTATCTGTTAGTCAATTGGGATCATTTTATAAGTGCAGATATTGGCTGTAAAGATTGTCAAAAATAACAGGTGAAAACAGTCTATTGAAAAATATTCTCTCTCAGAACCAAGTCTTTGAACGTCAAGAGTAAAGGCCTAGGGTAAACCTGATGAGGACAGTTGGGCTCTGCAGACCTCAGGGCCCAGTTCTGGAGCAGACAGAGTCAGAAAAGGTAGCAGAGCATTGGCAAATGGGGCAGCTGTAGCTCTAATCTAGGGACCTAGATTAAAAGAAAAACCCCTTAAGGACTGGCTTATTGGTTACTTTCCGCTTGGCGTTATCCTTAGATCCATTTTCTATCCTTTGTGGCCTCGCTGTCTGCCATCAAGAGGTCCACCCCTATGCCACCTGGCTTCCATTGAGAGGCACCAGCGGTGACTGAAGGTGGGGAAAGAGAAAGGTAGAGGATTTCTTTCCTGTGTTCTGCGTGTGCCAAGTGGCTGGCAGTGAATCAGTCCTTCCCTAAGTGCAGCTCCAGCTCCTTAGACCACCCTTCTCCACAGCTCGGGTTTTCGCTGGGTCCCCGCTGGGTCCCCAGTGTGTCCCAGGGTTTCAGGATGAAGTGGTAATGTCTCCCTCTGGTGTTAGTGTCCAGGTGCCTCAAAAGCCTTCACTGATTTTCTTTAACTGTGCCCACCCTTCTCTAAGTCAAACTTCATTGAAATCTCTTGAATATTTTAAGTGGGATCCGGTTTCCTGCAGAGACTCACACTGCTATAACCAGACTAAAAAGATAGGATTCTGGCCTCAAAGGACCTAAGATAATAATTAACACTTATTGAGTCATTATTGTAAGTTGCTTTAAGCTTCTTTGTAAACTTATGAGGTGCAAACTACTATTGGCTCCATTGGACAAATGAAGAAACTGGGGCACAGAAATCTAGCAATCGGGGAACCAGCTACTTAGACCCAAGCAGTTGGACCCCTGCACCCTCACCTTTACCAGCGCACACCACCAGACCTGTCAGCAAGATCGGACACTACTGCATGTTCCTCTGTGGAGCCGGGTCCTTGTAATCGGAGGAGGAGGCAGGCAGCCTCTCAGTGTAACCAAACAATACGGGAGGTCCTGCACCACCCTTTAGGCAAAAATTCCAGAGGCAAAGTTTTGGTGATAAAGGAAAGGAGTCTTTATTCAAAAGCAGTTACTTAAGCTTATCAAGTCACAGCTTTAATCACTTAAGTCTATCAATTAAGGCTAAATTCTAACACCTGAGTTCTATCTTTCCCTGTTAGTTTTTAGTTATCTTGTTTCTATAGGGTTAGTTTACAAACTAAAGACAACATAATATACAAAACCGCACAATTTTGGAAGAATGGCAGGCTTCTGCCTCAGAGCCTGTCCCCTCTGGAACATCCAAAGAATAACCCTGCCACCCTCTGCCAGGCCAGCCTGATCCTAGGCTGATGCCCTGGGTTCCATCTCTTGCAAAATATCGTCTGCTGGGAAATGCAGCACGATCACCCAGGCTTCCTCAAAAAGGAAGAGCCTGACAGTGAGCCTGAGAGAGAGCCAGCTCCAGAGCCAGAGAACTCTCTCTTGTTTCCATTGGCTCTGGAGGCATTCAGTTTCTCAGCCAATCCCGTCCTAGATTGCCCACAATTGCCTCGGCCCACTTCTCTTACGGCCCCTCCCTACTTCTCTCCAGGGATCTGAGTTATCTAAATCAGATCTCTCTGTATCATCAGGAGGAATAAGGCAAGAATGAAAGAATAACAGCTGGTGTTCAGGATGAGTGTGGGATCAGGGGGAAGTCTGCATTGCAGCTAAATCACTGGTGTTTTAGTTGAGGACTGGTCCTATAGTATAGGCATAGGTTGAATCCAGATTTTTGAGATTAAGATTCCCTATCTATGGGAACTAAGGGCCATGGGGTCAAAAAGTTCAGGGGGCAAGGGGTCACTGCTATGCTCAGGTGTCAGGCTCTAAGGTTCTTTCTCCTTTGTACACAGACAGGTCCATCTAAGAACAGTAAAATACACCACTGAATGCTGAAAGTAGTTTGTGCTATTCAAAATGAATTAGAGTGTTAATGTATTTCAAAAGTGAGCTGCATATTAGTAAAATGAACTGAACTGAGTCAAACAGAATGAGCAACATTTTAAAAAAGCATGCACATTTGGGTGGTTATCTGACTTTCAGATATTTGGCACGATTCACTTCTCAAAAAAATAATGAATATGAAAATAAGCAAAAATGCTTATTGAGATCATTTAATGGCTAAAGGGTAAAACATTTTTTTGATGAATAATTACAATGAAACTCAGTTTTCATTGACACCTAAGTCCAGAATCCCTGAAGAAATAGCAGGGTTAACAAGGGAAAGATCAAGGAAAGGATATTTTGAAATACCCACATGCTAGTTTCTTTCAGCAAGACAACTGTTTAGTCTCCTTGCAAATGTTATGTAGTCAGAAGAGAGAAGAAAGCAATGAATAGTCTTGAGAGATGTGATGAGAAGTGACAGCCACTAACAGAAACTCTCATTAGGGACTAGGCAGAAGAAATACCAATTAGCTAAACACGGCAGCTAGAGATCACTCGCTGTGTCGGCAAACGCAGCCCTGCCTCCCCGGACACCTTCACAGAGTCCTATTTGAGGCACTGCAATCGGCACAGGAAAAGAGCCTGTGGTCACCTGACAGCTTCCTCTCCCTGTGAAGCCTCTGCATCACCATCTCGTTTATCATTCTACCACAGTCCTGCTTGGATTCTCTCCTTGTAGTCTTGAGAAGCCACTCTGTAGAGAAAATAAAATGTAGGAGATCCTGCCTATAATTTCCTCCTCTTGAAGATTTTCAGTGAGCATTTATACATCAAAAATGCGTGTGACTCTAAAGTAAGAACCTCATTTAATTTTGCTTAACCCTGTTTTTCAAACTAATTAAACACTGAACTTTAAAGAAAATTGTGAAGGATATTCTTAGAGAATGCTGTTGTAGTCACTTTAGAGCAGACAAGGTGTATCATGGAGTCAGTCACCTGTATCGATCAGGGCTGGGTAATGTAAGGAGAATTGAAAGGGGGGGGGCTATTTGCAAGTATGTGGGATCAACTTAGGTAAAGGAAGAAGGGGAGAGTGAACATGGGTCATAACATCACAGAGCCTTTACTGCTCCTGGGCTACTGACACGGCAGAGACAGAGAGCTGTGTGACAAGATGTGGCCCCTGTGAGAAAAATGCAGCCGCCCTGGGGTGACCCGTTTGGAAGGAGAGAAGGACTAGGTGCCTGACCTTTGGCTCCTCCCTCCCTTTGAGGCCGTTGCAGCCCCCCTGTGTGCCAGTGGCTGTCTCCCTGGGGGCCAGAGAGCAGAGCAGCTCCCAGGGCACCTGTGTGCGTCCACATCCCTGGTTTGAGATGGGTGAGGGTGGCTGGGAGGTGCGAAAAAAAAATACCAGCACAAAACCCACACTATCAAGTTGAGACTGTGCGTTAAAGGCAAATGATCTGTGTAATTGTGTTGTATTTAAAGAGGCAAGCATAGAGAGCCTTCTAGGACTTTAAGAACAGAAACAATTTAATGGACAGGTGTAATGTTGCTCATTCTTGCTATGAAATACAACTCAGAAAGAACAGCTTCTGAAAGATTTTGAATCAAATCAAACTCTTGATTAACTTGGCTTACACATGCAATTAAATTAGTCCCAAATTTTGTTTTACAGGAGTACTTCCCAGCAAAAAAAAAAAAAAAAAAAAAAAAATTGCTATTTTTGATTTGCTGATTGATGAAAAGTATGCAAGAAGTTGCTTGGCTAGGCTTTCAGAGTAAATCATGGCACTGGAGGACAAACATATAAGGAGCAAACTTGAAGCTGTAGTCAAATATTTCGATAAAGAACAATTCATTTCTCTATTTAGAAAAATAATGCATAATTACCATTTCTGTTGTGAACTGTAAAGTGCATACTTTGTCATTCCAAGGAGGCAGTATTTTAGAGTAAACACAAGATTTAGAGTCAGAGAGACTCGGGTGAGAGTCTTGGCCCCCTCACTTCCGTGGCAGCACCCACAGGGCAAGTTCACCAGTCTCTGCAGGCGCTGCTGTTTTGGTTAAATTATAACCTAAGGATAATAGAAGCTACTATTCATCAAGTTCTCATTTTATGCCAGGCACTTTATATGCGTTATCCCCAAAATCCTTATAATAAACCTAGTGTGGTATAGTTATTATTCTAATTTTTAAATGAAGAAGTCTGGTCCCTTGCCCAAGATCACACTATTAACACGTGGAAGCCTCTGGCACATCGCTTGGCAATGATAAGCACTTAATAAATGTTAGCTCCTGAAATTATTTATTATTACTATTATTGTTAATATTACTTGTTAATAACAATAACAGGCAAATAAGCAAATACCAGGCAAATAAAGTGCCTCTGGAATTAAGCAAATAGGGCTAGTTTAATTTTATACATGTGATAATATTATAAATATCCATTAAAATAAAATGTAATACTTATTTTTTAAAATGCAATTGTCTTGAAATTTTCAAACCTATTACATATTATTTGTTTATAATAAATTTATACATGAAAAGATGAGTTACATATATTCTTCTGATTTTTTCCCTAGATTTTCATAAGCTTAAAATAGAAATATTTCAGAACTATCTAGTTCCAGAAAAAAATAAACATTTGATTGAAGCATTGATGTTGAAGATGCAGGTTTTTATAGTCTGGGAAAACACTAAAGATAATTTGTTAATTTATTTAGTCATGCAAAGTTAAACTACCATTGTGTTCCAGGTAGACCAGAGGTTATGAAAAGATATTACTAAGGATTGATCATGGACCTGTTATACAGAACCTACATTTAAAGACCTATTCTGCTACTAGATTCTTTACATATGATGCCCCTTGAAAAAGAGAGAGAGAGGGTTTATTTCAGATCTAGAATAAGTGAAAGTAATTTGTGGTGGAAGGGCAAGAGGGAACCATTGGGGTGATTAAAAATGTTCTCCATCTAGTCTGAGGTATGGGTCTCACATGGGATTTATTACAAAATTTTCAGGGCCCAGTGCAAAATGAAAATGTGGGATTCCTTTTTCAAAAGCTATTGATATACTTTTGGCAATAGCAGATCATTAAACCAGGCACAGAGATCTTCTAAGCTCAGGTCCCCATGCGATTTCACAGGTTGCACACCCAGGAAGCTGGTTCTGGTTATACAGGTGTATGTTTGTCAGGTCAGTGAACTGGACTCTTAAGATCTGGATGTGAATTTTATCTCAATTAAAAAGTAAAAAACTAAAATACAGTAAAAATAAAATCAAGTGGAAGAAGACTAGAGGTTGTAGTCTAGGTTCTCAAGTAAACCATTGGTGCAAAATATCCATTTTTTGTCAAACATTAATTGACCACTCTGATGGAGGCTAACGATTTTATATATATAGGCATAGTCTTTATACTCAAGGAGCTTACCTTACACTTTCTTCTTAAGTCTGGTAATAACAAGGCTTTAATTTCTGTTTACATACTGAATCTGTACTTTGATCTACTCCTCATTCTAGCTTTCTACTCCTCAGCCTGACTTGAGCCATCTTGATACTAGTAGGTCCTTTTACCAAAGCAGCAAGTGAATGGCCAATGTTTCTGGGTTCCCAGCATCCGGGCGTAGTCCCACATCACAGAGACTGGTGCCTTTGCGCTCCACTAGCTTATCTGGCTATGAATCCCTGGAATACCTCTTCTGTTCCCTACTGCACATGGGGCCTCAGCTGCCACTCAAACCTAAAAATGATGTAATTTTTAGATTTTAGAAATTTAATTTCACAGTAATACTTAGTGTGCATTTTAAACAATATCTTTTATGCCCAGCAATGTTTGAAAAGTCAAATATTAAGAATGACATGAGAAGAAAATGGACCTGTCTGTATTTGTAAGGAGTGTACCCTCTAGTGTTGCAGTTGTATAAAGAATAACAACATACAGGCTTTATGACAATAAACACTATCATAAATGAGATGTCATTGAAGTAATTGACAGTACTTCATTTTGGTGAAATAGAACAGTGAATTGAGGTGGTAAGTTGTCTACAAAAGGTATTTTTATTGCCAGTGGTCATACAAATGGACACTGACAATAATGAAGAAGGAAGATGACATGTATGCACCAGCGTGCACCTGTGTCCTTGGAGCCAGTGAATTCTCCATAGAAGAATCCAACCACAGGCTGATGAGACTTCATCTGCTGAAACAGTATATAAAGACTTTGATTTTCAGATGGATGTTCAAGGTAGAAAACTTAACATTTTTTTTCTCTTAATCCAAAGGTTCTATTAGTTTGTTAATTCTTGAGGAGCAAACCAATTATTTGGGAAAAGCTTATTTTATTTTTTAAATTTAATAACTTGTAATGTTGGTGTTTGGTAATACCTTGCCTATGCCTATGTATATAATGCTGACATTATTCACCAGTTCTTGGTTATCTAAAAAGTAGCAGCCTTATTTTGAGCCAATTTTAATAAATATTACCCAGCTTTCCACTTCCTCTCTCTGTTTTTTCTAGGCATAAATTTTACTATCTTTAGTTTTTATGATATGCGGTCTTCAATAAGGTCTTGGGCACATTATTGAATTTAAACTACAAAAATCAACAAATGTTGCTGAAGTATTTGTCCAAAAAGGATTCTTCCTCCATCATAGACCTGTTTATATGAATAATCTACTCATCTTTTTTTTTATGTTCCGGGGTATATCAAATAATTCTTTCAATGCTCACTCACATATTGTGTGAGAAGGAAGTGTCTGTGGGATTTTATAGTTCTTCCACAGAAAGAGCAAAGGAATACTGTGGAAATTACAATCTCGATTTGTTTCATTTTGTGTAATTTTTCTTTTCAGCCAGAGTTAAGACTTCCCAAGCACTCAGTGGTGCCTTTCCAGCCCTCTTTTTATCCACAGCATGTTTAGTGCGATGTCCATATGCCTGAGGCAGCAATACATTCTCATTAAATGAAGGACTAATCTGGAATTGATAGGGTACAAAAACTGGGAAATTAAATTCGTTTTGAGATGCACAAGGTAAAAGTCTTTCAAGCTTAATCAATGCTAATTTTGCTTAAACTTTTTAAAGTTCCAAGAAAAGCTTACTGAGATAATTATTTCAACCTCTCAAATAAAGAGAAAAATTCAATTCTCACCGAAATCACTATAAACTACTGTGTTTTTCACTCTCAGAGAAATTTAGTTCAGCCAGCCAGGAAATACTAGTGAGCATCTAAAGCCTAACGGCGAATTTCTACGTGCCCCTCATCAACACTTTGCATGGTACAGTGTACCTTGAAAACAATGCATAAATATCACCTAACGGATGGGCCACCTCACTATTATTATTCTTAATAATTGTTTGTTCCTTTGACTAAGGATGATGTTTCTTTATTATTCTGCCTGCAAAGATCACCATAAATGTTTAATATTCTTATTTCAGAAATGGCTTTAGTGAGTTCTGTTTGGGATTGTGTAGAATGCAATACAAATACTTGTAGCACTCCACCAGTTTGTGATAATGTCTCAACAGCGGTTGAATCAAAATTTTACTGGCTAAAAGCTTGCACTACATATCAGGCACTCCAGGCCTGCAAAGTTCCCCTCAAATACATTTGAGTTTCTTCAAGGACGTTTTTCATGTGCCCCCAAATTAGTGCTGCTTGTTGATGCTGCAGTTGCTAGAGGCCTCTGTGACTTGTCTACACAACCAGAGACACATAGTCCATGCTATTGATTTCAGCTTTAATAACACCATTGCTCTTACTTCTATTGCCAAGTCCAGCGATGTGCAATCACTGGTGCTGTCTGAGCTGAGGGTGCACATTCACTGTGATGACTGCTAAGCCCTGCTGTGATCCTCACTGCCACCAAACAGGACCTGTTGCCAATGTGGGCAGCCAGGCTGTTGCCTCAGGTCACCACGCTCTCAGTCTTCCAGTTGTCCAACATGGAGTGGACATGGGAATGGCATCCTTCCTCTAGAACACGATTAATTGTGGGGATTTCTTAGCAATGTAGCTTAAACCTCATGATGTTAAAAGCTTAATGAAATATTTCTTTTAGTTAGCAAAATTAGTCCTTTCCTCTTCAGATTGTATATAAACCAACCCAGAATCTAGGTGGGGAGAGGACTCATGTGTCTGGAACCACATCTGCTCTCTGACACTCAGACTCTGCAAATTCTCCTCAACATTTCCTGTGAGATTAATTCTTTTTGCCCCTACTGACCCTACTGGAAATTTGCCTTCTGTTAGCCCCTCATTGCCTGTGCCCTCAGTTTCCTAGGTATGTGTATATACATAGTTGGGGAGCTCCTCAGCACATGTGTAAATCAGCTGACACAATTAGATATGGGCAGGGAGGAGTGAGATGCAAGGTGTCGCATGACTCAAAAATTCCTGTTTGTGTTATGCAGCTAGGATGGTGTTTTTATGTAGAAAAGTGAACATTTATGCTCTTTGATTCTTAAAGTCTCTGGGTGGATACGTGTACTTAAATAGTTCTCTTATGTGATTCTGATACACTTTTCTCGAAGGCTAGAGAGTGGAAATGAAAGACTAGTATGGGTATTGGGGGTGGGTACCTATCCCGTATCTTACACCAAAAAAAATCACTGTCACTAAAATGATATATCATAAATCTGAAGTGATAAAGTAATGTGCCTAACTTAATTACTCTCGGGCAGGAATTAGAGGAGTTACAACAGAATTCTCAGAATGAGTGTGATAGATTTGAGGAGTAAGAGCCTGGGAAACTTCTGCTTATAGATTCCTCCAGGGTTTTAGTTCATCCTAGTTTTATTGTGCTTTCTAATCTGGCTCCCCCAGACATCAAGGTTTAATTATGTACCTGTCAATTTTCTGAGATTATGTCTCAGGTGGGCTTTTATATTTTTCTCATTCTATAGGAGTGGTTGGTGTGATGATATTTTTTTACCTCTTTAAAAAAAATTATTTTATTTTAGAGAATATAGCCGTAGCTGTAGTAGCCCACTGTTAGTACTGTTAGTCAGTGGAAAATAACAGAATCAGCTCAAAAGAGAAGAAGAGGTCACAGGAGATTGGTCAGTGACCTTCTGGATGCAGACATATTTTATAGAATATGCTGATAATGAACACACCTGGTGTTTGAAGCTACAGCAAAGGAGGAACATATCTGGGTTAGTTGGCATCACAAGGTGATTTACAAGGTCACTAACAGGGGAGGTGAAATCACAGAATGAAAAACTTTAAAGCTGGAAGGGATATTCTAAATCACTGGCTTTCCAATTGAGTTGACAAAAACCTACAATAAGAAATACATTTTACACCATGACTCAGTATCTACCTAGGTATGTCTAAAACAAAAGTTTCATGCACTTCTACACACACACAAAATGATAATATTTACAGTAACTATAGGGAAGCACTTATTCTCTAGTCTGTTTTGACTCATTAAATTAATTTCATAGTTCACATATGGCTGTGAACAGATATTGGATCGCTTTGATTAGCCTTTCATTTTATAGAAGAATTGAGTAGTCTTAGCAATTAAGTAAATTTTACAACCTGAAAATGGCTACTTAGGCCTAGAATCCAAGTCTTCTGATTTTTCTTGATATGTTCTGTTCTCAACATCAGCGTTTACTCTAATTAAATGACATTTGTTTTTAATGTTTCTGGGGTGTATATGTTGGGCTGCATAAGGATTGTCATTGTAATTATATAGTATAATAGTTTTGAATATAAATATATATTAAAATTATATTGTTTAGATAATGATATGTGCTACGTTTGTGGTTCTCATTCCCTCTTAGTACGTATATAAAGAGGGAACAGGTAGAGGCTCAAGAATGTGAGCAATGAAATTAAAAGCTACTCCTGAGATCTAGATTTTGGGTGCCTTGATTCACATTTAGACTGCTCCACAGTGAATCACTGGCCTGCATGGTCTTGAGAGGGATTAACTAGGGGACACATTTTATGTGACTAGCAGATGGTCTGTCCTCTAGAAAGGGGCTTTGAGGCATTATCAACCTTTAACTGGTCTCTTGTTAGGAGTTAGTGACCATGAGAGAATCTCTCTTGCTTCAGTGCTGCTCTGACACTCTCTCTGCCCTCAATGAGTCAACGGTCTAGCATTTGGCACACATTTTGAATTGCTTTCCCAAGAGATATTATTGACTTGCAATAAAATCTTGTGGCTTCAGCTTTAATCCAGTAACACCCATTACAAAACCAATTGTTGTCCCAGTATTCTGCAAAGTGTTGTCATTAGCCTACTAATCTCAGGTATTGGTGTGCTTGTTAGAAATGCAGACGCGAGAAGCCCCGCTGAAGATCAACCACAGTACGCTTTCAGGGATGAGCTTGGGAATCTGTATCTTTGACAAGCTCTCCTTTTGTGCACACACTGGCTGAGATTGTGAGACCCATGGGGCAGGCGTGATATTTGCTCATCACTCCACCTCTAGCAAGTGGCACATTGTAGACACTTAAGAATTATTTAACTGAATAGCTTACCTTACACTTCAATATCATCCATGTCTGAGACAACAGATGAACCAACACTTCAGAAAAGGTTAGTGAGACAGTGTGTGCGTTCTGGAGCCTGGCTGTCTCCAACACTTACCAATTGTTCAATCTTAAGCAACTTACTTTCCATTTCTGTGCCTAAATTTCCTTATCTGATGAAATGGAGATGACACTATTACCTACTGGAATTTCTTTATGAGGATTAAGTGAGTTAATATATAAAAAGTACTTAAAACAAAGCCAGATGGTAAGAGCTCCTGAAATATAACCCATGTAATTGTTATTGCATGTTCCATACATTCTTGGATATTATCTGTTCTTGTCCTTTGCCCTGTCACATTGTTTTCACAGATGAGGAAACTAACTCAGTGATGTTTTAGTGACTTACCCAAATGACAAAGTCTTGTAAACATGAACCTGGATTCAAACCCTGGTGTTCCGAGGAACAGACCAGGGCTCTCTCCTAAACATCACAGCTACTCGCTCCTCTTCTTACTAGTTCTAACGCCACCTCCTTTTTATGAAAATAATTGCAGTTTCCTGAACACTGGTAGAATTTGGGGGAGGACTTGTCTTCTTATACATGCAAGCTGGCCCACCACAGTCATTTACAAGTTACTGTCTGGTCGTCACTGTTGTGGTATGCAAGGAAAACAGAAACAAGTTATATTCATTCCTCTAATCCTGGATTTCCCAATCTCAGTAGTACTCCCATTTTTAAGCTGTGTAATTATTTGTTATGGGAACTTTCCTGTGCATACAAGAATATTTAACAGCATCCTACATTCTATCTATGAGATGCCTGTAGCACCACCTACCCTGTGTAACAACTGAAAATGTCTCCAGACATTTCCAAATGTTTTTTGAGAGGCAGTATCATCTCTGGTTGAAACCCTGCTTTAGAAAGTATATTGTATATTGTTGTGCCTCCCATTTTCAACAATGTCCATCTAACATCCTCTTTTCTTTAGCTTCTCAGCTAGCTTTTCATTTAACTCCAAGCATAGATAGAAGTGATGGTCCCTCTCAAAACATTCTTTCCTGGTGCCTGAAATTCCACAATTAGAAGTTTGAACAGCCTTAAAAGATGCAGATCTCTGGGAGCATTACATGTTATCAATTACTGAAAATTATAACGATTTGGTGTTAATGTATAATTTCTGTGGCAAATAGATGATAGAATTAAAACCAGAATTGATTATCTATTTTTTTCCAACAACACTTACTACAAGGCTTTATGTATAGTAGATGCTTAATAAATATTTGTTGAATGAATGAATGAATGAATGAATGAGTGTATGAATAGATTAAAGGAGAAGTGAAGACTTCAAGGATAGACTTTTTCTAATAAATATGAGAGAAAGCATTGTTAAAAGTATTTTTTCAAAAAAGAGGAAATCTAGATATTTTCAAATTAGTTGAAAAAAAATGGCAGCTGGTAGAGATAGAGATAGAAGATGGGTAAGAATGAGATAGAGTCCCCAGTTGGAAGGGTTATCTTTGCAAAGATCATTTTTGTGAGCTTCCTTTACTTTACAAAATAAAAATTATCAGTGGGAGAAAGCAAAATCTTTTACAAGTAAATGCAGATTCTAGAAGAAATGGACTCCATAAGCTCTCCCATTTTATTTGTGTGCCATGTGCTTGGAAAGGCTCGAGTTAAACTGATTTATTCTCCCACAGGTGGCATTCGCAATTAAGGACTATTCAGTATCAGTCATCAACACCTGCTATTTGTCTTAGATTTTTTTACCTGGCACTATTTTCAAAAGTTCTATTTCTAAATTATAGATTTTCTTTTAGAAAGGACACAGCCCTAATTTGCAAAAGGAGATGATGTGCAGGCTAAAACGCAAAAGCTGGCTTGTGAATTTATGTTTTAGTTTTTAAATTCTGTGCACAACAATAGAACCTCTATGGAAAGTCTCCCAGTTTCTGAATTAGGTGAGGATATGTTGCATTGCCAATACATTAGCTTTTTATTGGTTGTTGAAATTTGGAAATTTTGAAAACAATTTATGCATTTGTCTGAGACCAGCTACATTTAATCTGTTGACAAGGATAAGTTACAAATGACTTGCTTAATAGATCAACTGGCTGAGATGAAATGCAAGTGAGGAAATGATGAATGCAAGGGTAAATAAGACCCCAGTTCTTTGCCAACAGAAGAAATGACTAAGCAGATTTTGAGTACACCTGCTGGGCCAATTCATGATCAGATTAATAATGGTAATAGCAGAAAGGGTAATCCTTTGTTATTGTTGTTTTTAATTTATAAGACATTACTGAGGTTCAAGTGTAGCTTGGTAATGGGTATAAGGATGTCAGACAAGAGAACCTCTGCTTTCCTGCAGTCCCAGACTCACACTAAAAGTAATTCAAACATGAGCTCACCATGGCAAGGAGTGAGGTGAATTGGAAGTGACTGCAGTGGCTGTATTCACTCCCTTAAGGAAGTACCTTAAGAATGCCAGCTTCATAGTCTACTGGGTGTCTACCCTCTAATTGTTAGTTGTTTGATCTGCAATACACAGCTAATAATGATCTCTAATTTATGAAACTTCTGTAAGGATGGAATGAGGTAGTCCATGTAAAGACTAAGCACAGTGCATCTGAATAAGCCCTCAGTAAATGATAGCTATCATTATTCTTCCTTTTTGATGACTACAAGTAGAAAATATAAAAGTGCAACTCATATAATGGAAGAAAAGTCATAAAATGTTCTTAGCTCTAATTTTATTTCAGATAATCTGTCCTGATCAATCACTGAGGTTTGAAAAGCAAGCAAGCAAGCGAGCAAGGAAGCAAACAGCAGCAGGAACAGCAACTATAAGAACAGTAATTTAAAAGCTAAAGGCTAGACAGACCACAGTCCACCTAGCTGCAAGCTAGGCTCTCTAATAGTGAGAAGTTGTGCCCACTGCAGGACATTCTGGACTCTGAAATGTCGGGGACAAGGTTTGTCACTCTCTCTCTAATCCACTTGCACACTTATTCCATTCCCTGTGCTTCAGAGCATTGTGGGCAGGAGTGGTCCTGGCATTAAGAAAAGAACATGGGCAGCATCTCTGAGACTGGTCATGGCAACATACGGAACTGGTGGGAGAAAGGTATACAATTGGCATAAATGTTTGGTGACTTAATATATTGTTTGATTCTAATTTGGAGCTGGCAGAAATATCTGGACTTGCATCATGTTCAAAGCTAAGCAATATCACAGTATTGGTTACCAATAAATAGGTGCTGTCATGAGAAAAATGGGAGAAAGCCATTGCTGTCACTCAGGTGCTGATAATTCTGCTAGCCTTTGTGGGAAAAGAATGAGCTGGGTGTCATTCAGTCTGCCTTTTAGTCTTGAGTTCAGGTACAAGCCAGGTGATACTGAGAAAGTCACAATATTTCTGAACTTCAGTCACCTTCCTTGTATGTAAAATGAATACTCCTGATTGGGTGGTCTCTGTGCTTCCTTCACAGTCACGATTTGATAATTTAAATTCAAGTAATTCGTATTCAAGCACTTGGGAATGCAGAGTGGAAATAGGGAAAAGAAAGGGAATGAGAGAACCTAAAAGGAATCGAGGATATGGAGAAAAAAAGAGAGGAAAGAAGGCAAAGTCAAGTTAGCAAGTCAGCCACTTGCTCTTAGAGGAAAAGCAAAAGAAACAAGAAAGTATAGATAGAATAACTGGAGATTGCTTGAGGAAACCAGAAGGGAATTTTGAGCGAAGGGAGTGATCTCAAAGGGAAGGGAAAGCAATTGACAGAGAGGACGAGCCATCTTCCGCTTCCATGTATCTTGGCTCACCAAGCCCTGGACTAGGGACCCCTCTGTGTCAAGAGTTCCCTACTTCTACTCAAGGCAGTTGCTACTCTATCTACACAGAATGAAAAAAATAGGTTCTTTTTTCTGGTATCTCTTAGTTGGTAAATCTAGTTTGTATTCAGAATTTTGTTCATCCTGGTGAGGTCTGGTATTCTCGGAAGTCACTATGCGGACTTCACAATGAAGGTCACAAGTTCAGCTACAGTTTGAGCTGACTGCTTTTAACCAAGAATTCTCAGGGAGAGCAGGAAATACAAATACTTTGAGTTCCTTATTTATGCTTGAATGTACATCATGATGGATAAATCAGTTAGTTAAGGGGCCTTCAATAAGGCAGGATTTTATTGTTCCAAAACTCTATGGAATATCTCTGCCAATGTCTCTACATTGTACAACCCTAAGAACTAAAAAGAAATAAAAATGGTATCCAGTTCTCAGAAGGAATAAGATCTGCAGTATTGAGTTGGCATTTACACAATATTAGAAAAAAACCTGTGTCCCTGTGAAGTGCAGATGTCTTTATTCTTACCCTGTTACTTATACTGATGCTTAACATCCAGATTTGCAAACTGCAAACTCCCTAACTGCCAGGATCTTAAATAGCTTCTAGTATTCTTAGTTTTTATTTCCCTTTTTATAATTCTAATATATTTGGATATATAAATTTTAACTAATTTCTGAATGAAAGGTAGCTTTGTTTCAAATGGCATGGATTAGGGATTGAGTCCAAGTGTGAGGGCTGGACATAAGAATGACTACCCAGACCTGGGTCAAGCTTGCTTTCATGTTTTTTTAAAATCTCAAGAGTGGACATGAGGCTCCGATGCCTCCTACCTCTTAAAGAAATGTACAGATTGCAGTGATCACTGCTGCTTGAACTTGTGGGCGACTCTCAGTTTGAAGCAGCTCAGAGCCTTGTTTAAACACTAAGCAGGGCAAACCACTGTATCAGTATCTAAGAACTTGTCTCTTTTAAGACTTGGATTCTTTGACTTACCACTACTGCTGTGTCTGGGATCTCTTTTTTACTGATCACTGATCAGAGTAAATTTCTAGAACCTACCCTATGGTGATGGCCCTTAGAGACAATTTTGTAAATTTCTGTTATGTTACATTGGCTGCCTGGAAATGTTTTAACTACTCAACTGACAAATAAGATTATTTTTATTCACTGAATTAAAAAAGTCAAAGGAATAATTTTATATTATAGTTCAATCACCTAAAAGCAAAGAGAATTTAGATATATTCCCTTTGATGAATTATATACCCCATTACAGAGACAGAATTTGCTAGCAGGTACAAATCCATGTTTGTAAAAGTTGAGTGTTGTTGCATTTCTTAGAAAACTGAGGCATTGGGGCAGGAAGTTCAGTAATAAGCTCCAGTGCTTTTGAAGATGCCATAGCTACCACTACTGACAAACTATCCTGATGGATTAGATTTTTATTTCCAAAGTTCATGCTGACTCTGTGATATACTATACATTTTCAGCCTTTGCATTACCTCCCAGGAGAGTAGGTGGGGTGTAGATCCCCTCACTGACTTCAGGATTGGTGATGTGACTTTTTGGCTGATGAAATGTTAGCAGATGTTACATAAACTGAGGTTCAAAATATGTTTGCATTGTTAGGTGTGGTTTCTTGTCTTTCTGCCATTGAGCTGAGGAGACCATGCTCTGGGAAGCCACTGGTCCCAGGACAAGAGGCATGTGCAGTGGACTTAAAACTGAGCTTGACTTGCATTCTGAGGCAGCCCATTCTGACCAATTGTTAAGACTCAAGAGAGAAATAAGTGTGGGTTCTTATTAACCAGTCAGATTTTAGGCGTTGTGTATTAGATAGCATTGGTGTAGAAGAACTCTGGCTTATATTTCTAGAACATCATATTCCTTCATGAATTCAGTTTTCTCTGAGTTTTATAAATAGTAATGGACACATCTAAAGAGATTTGGTTATTTCTGCAAGATCTTAATAAACAAAAGCTCTTGGAGGTAGGATTGTTGTTTCTTTGGGAAGTATCCCAATGTTAAGTTGACCTTTGAAAAAAAAGCAAGAAAGATTATTGAACTAGTCCTTCTTTTTCCTTATATGCACACATTTTTAATGATATAGTCATTCCTCAGGCAGTGACATATTGATTTATAAATATAATCTAAGTTTAGTTATGCTACATACCTGAGTTCTAAGAATGTGAAAAGAATAACACTTTTAATCCTTTTTCAAGATGTAAAAAGGCCAATTTGGAGAGTCTAATGTAATTTCTCGCCCCAGAACACCTTGCTGCTTCTATACAATATCTGCATCCCTCCAGCATTGTTAACAGTTTTTTTTAGCCAAGGACATTGACCTTACTGGCAGGGTCAGCTCAATCCATTTACTCAGACAGCTCTAGCAAATGCCGGCCTCACGTTAACCACCCCTGGTTTCTACCAGCAGGTGAAGCAATAGAGTTAGTGATGCTCCAGTGGAGCCAATCAACTCTCATTTGCTACCAAGTGACTGTTTGCCCATAACCACCTTTCAGTAGACTCAACACTGTTGGTCCAGTGATTAAGCTGTATGTTTGGCTGAGCCTTTTGGTTTCCATAGGGAATTTGATTACCTACCTGATGGTCAACTTAATTGGAACTTGGTTATCTTCCCTAGTTTTTCCAACACTCTTCTGTCCAGGAACTGGACTTTTTTCTCCATACCTACATATAGACATAGTCTAGTCTGCATGCATTTAACACCATAAATAAAACCCTATCCACCTGATTCTTAGTATTGTCCCATGATTATTCCTATGCATGTGCTGGGGTTCCCTACATTTTAGACTGGACCTCCTCCCACCTAAGTGAGTTTCCTGGTCACACATTGGATATCTTATATTGGGTTACTGTTTGCCACTATTGGATGTTAGTCTTATCACCACCAATCTCAGTCTGCTTTCTCTAGTTCAGGGCTTCGTTCTCTCGCCCAACAAATCCAAATTGCTGACATTCTTCTTGATACATGTTTATAAAATATAACTTGTTTCCTTAATCTACTTTTAATAGAAAATCCTGTCATATATTACTTTGCTAGGGCTACAATGACAAAATAACACAGACTGTGTGGCTTAAACAACAGCAATTTATTTTCTCACAACTCTGGAGCCGAGAGGTCAAAGACAGAGCTTTTGGCATATAGTTTCTTCTGAGACCTCTCTTACTGATGTACAGATAGCTGCCTTCTTGCTGTGTCTTCATATATTTGTTTCTCTGTCTGTATGGTCTGTGTCCTAATCTCCCATTCTTATAAGGACTCTAGTCATACTGGAATAAGGCCTACCTTAATGACTGTATTTGAATTTGATCAACTCTTTGAAAGTCCTATCTCCAAATACAGACATGTGTAGAGATACTGAGTGTTCAGGCTTCAACAAATTAATTTTAGAGATGTACAATTCAGCCCATTACATCTCATTTTTCCAGATGAAAATGATTTTTATTTTTTGGGATTTGATGATCTGTTTTGAAGTATTGTACTTTAACTTCAAATAATGTAATATGTAGTTTATGTGATATGTAGTTTAATTTTTGATTTTTTTAAGATGCCAACAAGAAGAGGAGCCCTAATCATCTAAATTCCAATGATGGATGTAGTATCTTGAATATGTAATTTGAAGAAATTGTAGAATTGTTATACCTGGATTATCATTGCATAGCAAATATATAGGCAAAACCACCCAGTAAGCAGTAATTTAAATTATGTGTGGTCAATTGCTAGGTAATTCAGAAATGGATAGGCAGGGAAGTGTAAAATGATAAAGCTAGTGTGGCTGGACAGAGTCTCTTAGCCACAGCATTAATTAGAGGGAATCAGTCATTCTCTTCAAGCCTCTGACTCATCTTTAAGTTGTGACTATGAGTCCCTCCCTCAGTCTCCTATCTCCTCATTAAACTCATTCTTTTTACACCTATTCCTTAACATTTGTTTAGAGTTCCACTTTTTTGCACTTCCTATGTACCTTGCTTTTTTATCCCCTCTTTTCCAAATTCTCAGATTTTTTTATTTTCCTAACTACTTCCTATTCATTTTTATACAAATAAAGTTTTGCTTATATGTCAATTTTGTTGCATAAAAATTCACTCAAAATTCAGTGACCTAAAACAGCAGAATTTATTTTTTAGTTCATGAGTCTGTGGATAGGTGATCTAGGCTGGGTTCAGCTGGGCAATTCTCTGATGACAGATGGACTCACTAACAAACAGTAATAATCTGGGGAGCCCAGTTCTCATCCCTTTTACCTCAATTCATCTCCATTTGTTATCTTGGCTATACCTTTCCTCAAGTCAAAATAAACTGATGACAATGACCTACTTAATTACTAAAACCAATGGTACTAATGATGGCCATTGTCTTCATGAAATAATTGTTCCTCTATTGGCTTCCAAGAGTTCTTTACCACCTTAATTTTATTTTATTTTTTTAGTATCCTCTCACATATTTGACATTTTTCATATTACTAGTACTTTTCAGGTTTCCATACTAAAAAATGTCTTGCTCTGTTCTGTCCCCCTAAGAAGTTGTATTCCTTCCCATGATGTCAGATGCCAGCTCTGCTATCTGAAGCAGAGAGGGTGAGAATAGAAGGTATAACAAAATTCCATTATGAAGACTGGCAGAGAAATTATGTGTTACTTAAGATAGTTTACAGAACTATAATTTAAGGAGAAGGTAATACAGATAAGCTGGAGAAAGGAGTACAAAGAAGTCACTAGTGAAAGAGAAAGGCCAAAGACAGATCTTGAACATATGAGAAAAGAACCTGAGATCAGAGAGATCGAGTAAATAAGAAGGGAGAGAACAGGCAAGCAGGGAGGTGGGAGGGTGTAGAATGTGTATGAGTGACAGGGACAGTCATTGTTCTTTATGGCTAGTATTGACAAGCTTGTTCTGTATTGTTAGAGGACTAGTTTTATTTAAAACACCAGAGATATATTTATTCAAAACATATTTATTAAGTATTTACTCTATCCCAGGCTTTGTTCTAGGAACTTGGATTAAGCCAGTAAAAGAAAGAGGAAAAAATTCTGTGTATTATAAATTTTACATTGGAGATGGGAGATGGGGACAAGCCATGAACAATTAACATAATTCAAAATGACAATACCTTAAAAGCTGATAACTACTATGGAAAAAATAACATGAAAAAATAGTAAAGGGTATCAGTAGTGTGGGATTATTAAAATTAAAAGGGTGACTGGGATTGCTTCATTGCAAAGGCAACATTTTAACCAATAACCATGTGAGCCACATGGGTATATTGGAGAAAAGCACCCCAAAAAGAAGGAAAAGCTATATACAAGTGCCTTAAACCTAAGGTCTCGAGGCATTGGAAGATAAAACTAGACAACATCACAGGGCCTAGGGTAACTACAAATATTGTAAAGAGGCACGTGAAGCTCCCATGTATGACAGAAAGGCGTAAGGGGAAGTTGGCCATGGGCTGGGTGCCAGGAGAGAGCTTGAGGGTGAAAGGAAAGATGACAACCATACACATGGACCAGTCAGAGGCCCTGTCAAGATAAATGGTGTAGATGCAGTTGGGACAGAGTCTGGCTGCCGTGGCTGAACGTGAAGGCAGCTGAGCCTCAGTGTGGTCCAGTCAGGGCAAGAGCCTGCACCCAGAGCCCAGTCTTCTTCACAGGAGGACATGGAAACCCCTTTAAAAATTTGAATTATATTATGAGACAAAGGAATAAAAGAGAAGCCTTGTCTTTAACTGAGTATTTGCTCCATAATAACTGAATTTTAAATTAAAGGGAAGTGGAATTCTCTCAAACTGTAAATACTGTGTTTGTTTTCTTTTTTATTCTTGAAAAAAAATTGTAGCTTGAAAGCCAACTTAAATTGAGTTATACTTTTAGACACATGGGAAATATTATACTTGTCATGTGAATGGTTTATAGATGAAGAGACACCAAGAGTTAATTGAAAAAGTTATTTCAGTTTTTAATTCTTGAAGGTTAATTCCAGCTTGTTGACAATATCATATTTATTCATCTATCTGCTATTTATCAAGTATTTACTGGGCACCTCCCACATATGAACACTCTGCTTTGGATTACAAATTAATTATGAGGCTTTGCAAGACACTAACCCTGTCTTCGAGGGGCTGACAACTTACAAAGCTCTATCCAGAAAAAGACCAGTCCCTCTAATATAATAAGAACAGTTTGTGTGACATTGATGTAAACTGGCAGCCAAGGAGAGGGGACTGGGATGCGAATGCATGAACAATGACGACTTCACTGTACTAGTCAGTGGGGGTGGTAGACTTCACTGAGTAAGCATGTGTACTGTGTGGCCGTTACATTAAAAATGACTGAGCAAGTAGAACAACAAATCTGCATCAAGTTTTCTGTTAAGCTTGAACATTTCTCCATGGAAGCTATTCAGATGAGTCAGAAGGCTGCAGCTGTGGGCAACTGGTGATTGGCAACTTCATCAGGACAATGTGCCTGCTCATGCATCACGCTTAGGGCAGGGTTTTCTGGCAAAACATCAAATCACCCAGGTGACTCAGTCCCCCTACAGCCCAGATTTGGTGCCCTGCAACTGCTGGCTTTTCCCAAAACTAAAATCGCCTTCAAAAGGGAAGATATTTCAATCACTGAGATTCAGGAAAATACGGCGGGGCACCTGATGGTGATTGGGAGAACTGTGTTAGGTTCCAAAGTGCCTACTTTGAAGGAGACTGGGGTATAATTGTCCTATGTACAGTGCTTCTTGTACGTTGTAACTTCTTCAATAAATATATTTTTTGTAATTTTTGTGGCTTGATACTTTCTGGACAGCCCTTTATAATATAAAGATTTTTGTTATTGGAAACATATTAAAGGGTCTTTGAAAAATTTGCTTTCATAGGAGCATACACAGATTTAATGGTCAAATTTTTTTTTTGAGAAATTTAAGAAAAATTGAGTGAAAAGTACAGAAAGTTCCCATTGGATGTGAGGGCGATCTGGCTGCGACATCTGTCACCCCATTGATCGCCAGGGTTGATTCGGCTGATCTGGCTGGCTAGGCGGGTGTCCCCTTCCTCCCTCACCGATCCACGTGCGTCCCTCCGGAAGCTGCGCGCTAGGTCGGAGAGGACGACCTTCCCAACTAGAGGAGAGGACCGGTCTTCGGTCAAGGGTATACGAGTTATCTGCGCTCCTCTGCTAGAACCTCCAAACAAGCTCTCAGAAAGTTCCCATAAACCCCCTTATGTAGCCCGCAATTTGTCCTGTTATTAACATCTTGTATTAGTGTGGTTATATACCTTTTATAATGTATGAGCTAATATTGATACATGATTATGAACTAAAGCCCTTTGGGGTTCACTTTATGTGTTATACATTCTATGAAGTTTGACAAAAGGATAATGACAAGTGTCCATCATTATAGTATCATACAGAGCTGTTTCTCTGCCTAAAATTCCTCTGTTCTCTGCCTATTCATCCTTCTCTACCCCTAGGTTCTGGAAACCACTGGTATTTTTACTGTCTCCACAGCTTTGCTTTTTCTACAATGTCTTAGAGTTGGAATCATACAGTATGTAGCCTTTTTAGATTGGCTTCTTTCACTTAGTAATATGAATTTAAGGTTCTTCATCTTATTTTGTGGTTTGATAGCTCATTTATTTTTTTGCTAAACAATATTCTATTGTATGGGTGTATCACAGCTTGTTTATCTATTCACCTATTGAAAAACATCTTTGACACATTTTTAAATTTAGTCTTCTGCTCTATGACTGAATCTTCCTTTTTTTCTTACTTAAATTTGTTCCTCCTATGTTTTAACTGAAGAAGCCCTAATACAATTTTGTATTAAAACTTGTTCAATTGCAAGTGACAGAAATCAAATTGAGTCAATTTAAGTAAATAACTTATTTTACCCTAAGGTTACAGTGATAATCCATGGAACCCGAAGACAGGAAAAGCAGTTACACTTGGAAACAAGCAGAACTTATTGAAGGACATCTCATTTTGATCATAAGAATATATATGTGTATATATATAGAGAGAGAGAGAGAGAATATATATATATATAAATTGATCTATCTGTGTATACATATATATATATATATGCCTATATACATATGTAATAGATTCTTTTCAGATTAGTTTTTAATAATTTATGGCTTTAACCAATTATTAGGAAGGAAACTAGTCTGATTTCTTCTTTTGATACCAAATCCAGATTTCTATGAAGACCTCCATTGCTCATTCTCTGGGGCCCTTCTCTGAATCAAAAAATCATGCCATTGAAGCAGGATCAAGAGTAAACCCCTGTTCTTGCAGTGACCATGTGGAAGGGTTGATTGGGGAGAGATGGATACATGTGGTCAGAAGAAAATAGTCCATCTATTTAAACTTCAAAGTTTAAAAAACTTCATCATTAAGGAACATATTATATCCAGCTATCAGAATAGCATCTATGCAGAAAATAGCTTTACTTCATGTGTTTTTGAGATCAATGATTCAGAGTACATGTTCATTCTTTGTTTAGCTTGCTGCTGAAAAAGGAGGGTAAGACAAACTATTCAATATGTTTTGGACAAATTTAACTCCCTTCAGTAAATTCCTGCCTTGGTTTTCCCACACTTAATTTATGAGCTTGTCATTACAGTCATTTTAAAATGAGTGAAACACAACAAAGATAGTCTACCCATATAGCATCTCATTAACTTGGCAGCAATGGCTTAGAAGCATCTGACAAAAAGCGTAAATATGCTGTGGTTTTGTGTTTCAGTACAGAAGGGTAGAATGACATAACAGTAGTCATTAGTTATCCATTTACCATTATTCATCTATTAATTCAACCAGTGTTTTCTAGGAGCTGTCTGTGAACATTTCACTTGTTTGAACTCCCTGAGGTATACTCCCTGTCTTTTGTTACATTCTTAGTATGTACTACTGCTCTTGCCTTCAAGTAAGGACACAATCGATACCCATTGATTTGAACTGAATTAGGTTGACTGCTGGTGGCAAATAAAAAGTGTCTGTCAGGACCTCTGCCCTATTTGTGCAGTGGTTATTGAGGGAAAGTAAGCAACACGTGACAGTGATGTGCTTTTTAAATTGAGTACCTACTATGTCCTAAGTAATTTCACATATAACACCTTTAGAACTCACAACTCTATGCATGCATGTGTCAGAGCAGAAGAGTTTAAATACCTTGTCTAGTGATATGAGCTAATTAGTGTCATAACAGATTCAAAAACACATTTGAATAATTTTGTGCTTAAATTCATTACTAGCTTCAATGGTGGGTTTGGTTAGCTTGTTTATGTGTTTTATTTAAAGCAGTTTTTCTTTCTTTGTATACAGTCAGAAAAATAATGCTATCGATTTTCAATAATGCACATGAACTGTTTTTCCAGTGGGGATATGGGACTCATTAAAATGTTCATTCTGTCTCATTTGTGACCAACAACAGACATTTCAATCTCAAGGCCAACAGTTCCTTAATTAGCAACCTCCTTCTCTGTGTGAAACTAAATGGCTTTATAGGGTTGGGGCCAGTGACTTGGCATCATTAATGCCATGCTTTACTTAGCTCAGCTCTAGGACATTATAAACTCATTATTCTCTACAGCATCTCTTCGATCTGTATAACCATCACCTTCCAAACTCAAGTATTCCTTCCTACTAGTAATTAGACTCTAGAAATGCAAGTACAAAATTGTTTTTTTAAAAAAATACTCTTATGTTAAAGTATATATTAGAGACATATGTTTAATATTTTTATGCATATAATCTTGTAAAAGCATATCTAGTTAGCAAAGCAGTAACATTTTTAGAGATGTGATCTTGCAGTTGAAAAGAAGGGCTTTCTTACACAAGAAGGGCTTTGGGGTAATTCATTCTTCAAGCAGCAAGAGCCTGAGGCATCTGTGGCTAGATTACACAGGATCTTTCATTTTCCTTTGTCGAAATATCTTTATCACTCAGCGAAGTGAGTACTAACAGGACCTGCTGTACTGAGTAATCATTCCCTTTGTTCCCTGCAATCACCACTATTCACTCCCACACTAGCAATGATAGATTTTTCTTAATAGAGAAGTCTGAAGCTAAATTTATCCCCAAACTATTGCACAAATTACATTGAAAATCAAGAGCTCAAATGAATTGGTATGAGGCAAGAGAAAAGATTGAGTATCCTTATAATTCAGTTGGTGAAAATAAATGTTTTTAGACATCTGATGTTATCTCTTAAATGTTATTGACACAAAGTACTACTACTAAAGGCCTGCTAAATAATAGCTAAGTTTTTTGAATCCAGTATACAATTCATAATGTCACAAGATTAAGAGTAATCTTCATTCTTAGAAAATTAGGTTAACTTTGCTTCATGATATTATTGGCTTTGGTTAAGGATTTTGAAGTGTTGTATTTTTAACCTGAAAGATGCATTGCAATCCCAATGTAATCATCAAATTTTGTGTCAAAAATCCAAGTGCCAGGATAAGTGAGTCTGTAAAAAATTTAAACTTGAGATTTTCATTATAATTATTATGCCTATGTTAATATTTGAGATAATATAAATATTTTCAAAAAAGAGAACAGAAAAATTATTACAAGTTGAATTTTTTTTTAATTTAAATTAATGGAGAAGTTAAAGGAAGTTAAAGGAATAGTATTCTAAAAATAGACCAGGAATAAGCTGAGGAAATTTCATAAAACGAAAGAATAGCCCAATAAATAATCAGTTTCTTTATAGTCATATTTATATTATTGAGTCTTTAAGTTGAAAAGTAAATATGTGAAAGGTTAGAAAAGACTAGCAATACTTTTCATATATAAAAACAACTGGTTTTCATTTTAAAGCAATCATGATTAAATATATCAATAGATAGCCTCATATGACATGCACTTATAAAAAGAAATTCATTTTTACCACTTTGGGAGACTTTTAAACTAAAGGACTTCACTATCATTGTCTCATCTCCATGTTTTGCTAATGCTTTCTCTATGCCCTTGATTATGGTCCCTAACCCCCACCTTCCACCATGACCTTCCCTCAATCCCTCTTTGTACCTAAGTGTGCCTGGCACCAGGGTTCAGATATTCTATAGGCCAGGCTGAAAAATTTCTTAGGACATCAACTTGATAAATAGCATTTCCATAGATGACAGGACATGATCACCCTGAAGAGGGCTAGACATTAATTAACTACTCAATAAATACTTGATTCAAATTACTAGTCTCTTACATAAATATGAAAAAGCACTCTATGTAATCACCACCCCCCTGCCTCCAAAATGAAAGCCAAAGACTACTAGGCTGGTATCCACTTACTTTCTTGGATAATCCTGCTATGATTGTAGCAAGCCACTATTTTGCTGTACATCCTCTGAGTGGAGGGAAACAACTTTTTATATGAAACCTCAATTTATAAACATTTGTAATCTGACATACACTCATTGTTTATCTTTCATTCAGCAATCAGACATTGAGTGTTTCAGGTACAATAACAAGTGCTAGGATCATAAAGACAATTAAGGAATAAGACATTAGTCTAAGGAAATTCCAGAATTGATCAACAAAAGAAAAAGCATTTATCACAGCAATTTGGGATTAAACATACCAAATTGCATTTAGCCTTTTCTTTGGACTAAATGTTTGTATCACCCCAAATTCATGTTTTGAAGTATAAATCCCCCAGATGACAGTGTTGGAGTTGGGGCCTTTGAGAGATAACTAAGTCACAAAGGTAAAGCCCTTATAAATGAGATTAGTGCTCTCCTAAGAGGAGACAGAATAGAAATGATCTCTCTGCCATGTGAGAGTACAATGAGAAAATGGACACCTGCAACTAAAAGGAGGGCTCTCACTAGACAGGATTTGCTGATGTCTTGATCTTGGACTTTCTGGTCTCCAGGGCTGAGAGAAATGAATTTCTATTATTTTGGCCACCCAGTTTAAGGCATTCTTCATGAAGCAGCCCTAACTAATTATGAAAGTCTTTTGGGTCATATTTCCTTTATACTTGGCTGACCCACACGTGTTTGATTAATAAATGCATAGGGTCCTGGCCTGTGTAGCTCAGTTGGTTGGGTATTGTTCCGCTAATGAAAAGGCTGGTGGTTGGATTCCAAGTCAAGGCACATGCCTGGGTTGCGGGTTCAGTCCCCTGGGGCACATACAGAGGGCAACCAATCGATGTTTCCCTCTCACATTGATGTTTCTCGCCCTCTCTTTCTTCCTCCCTTCTCTCCTCTCTAAAATCAAAAACAAAATGTTTAAAAGATAAATAATTCATAGGAGCAAAAGGAACCCCAGGGAATAAATAGTGAGAAATTTCTGAGGAACATATATTGTAATTCAGTTATTAATTCAATAAATATTTATTGAATCCATTATGTGTTAGACATTACTGGATTTGCATAGCAATGAACTATGTAGAAATGTTGTCTCCTTTGGGAGAGTCAAGCAAAAAAATATCCCAAACATAAGCCAAAAAATGTGCAAATTATTACATTTAAAAAACCCAAGTTCTAATTAAAAAATATATACGGGCTTATGTATCAAATGGTAAGCAAAATGAGGGAAGAGATTTCTGTTTATTTTTGTTCATTGGGTATATCTACAAGAGCAAAAACAGCATTTGAACCCAGAAGCTGCAAAAATAAAATATTTGTTTACTAATACGGTAAATACCAGGAAAGGGGGTATGTATTAATGGGAATCAGAGATGTATGTAAAAGTTTCCTATTGCTGCCAAAAGAGATTACCACAAAGAGTGATTTAAATAAAACGACAGAAACCTATTTTATAGTTCAGTTGCTCAGGAGTATAAAATGGGTCTCACTGAGATAAAATCAAAGTGTCAACAGCAGGGCTGCATTCCTTCAGAGTCTTTACTGGAGAATCAGTTTCCTTCCCACCCTCCACCCCTGCCCCCTGCCTTCCTTTATTTTAGCTTCCAGGCAACCACATTCCTTGGGTCCTTGTCCTCTTTTTCTTTCTTTCTATTTCTGGTTCTCTCTTCCACCGTGATAGCTTTGCCTTCCACTTTTAAAGACTCTTGCGATTACATTGGGCACCGGAATAATCCAGTATTACCTTTTTATTTTAATTCAGATGATTAGCAGCCTTAGTCTACCTGTAGTCATAGTTCTTTGCTATGTAAAAATATTCACAGGTTCTGGGGATAAGGAGGCAAACACTTTTGGGTGGCCATTAGAACACTGCAGTTTTCACTGAGTAGTGATATTGAGGAGCTAAGATTTGAAAGATGGAAGTAGCTAGACATGTAAGAGTGGTGTGTGTGTGTGCATGTGTGTGTATATGTGTATATGTAAAAACTAATAGAAAGTTAGTGGTTCAAGTGATAGAGAGGGGAGAGAGCTTTTTAATATAGTCTATGGGAAAGAATTTGGATATTATTGAAGGTGCACTTGGAAGCTATTGGATTTAAGCAAAAGAATGAGCTGATTTCTATTTTAAGACTGTCATCCCTTGGAGAAGCGTAAGAAAAGGGATGGATCTGATCAGGAAAAGCATATGTACTTTTTAACTCCAAGAAGCTAGAAGTGTGATGGTCGGTTTGTGGGGGAGGGCAGCTTGGAGTAGGTTATGGGTGTGAGGGACTGAGGAATCTGCTTGGGGCAGGCTTGGGCTCATTTGCCCTGGTCAGTTGCTGATCTGGTCAGGAGAGAAGTGTGGAGTGAGGTAGCCAGTGGGGGGAGGAAGGGGGCCTGAGCAGAGGACAATTAATTGTTGTCTCTGTGCACACATTCTTCACAGGTGAGTCTTTTCCAGATTTTTAGAAAAGGAGAGGAAGTCTTTATAGAAATATCTGTTTCTACATCTGCTTTTGGCTTCCGTGTTCCAAAGAGGATAAACAAAGGATTGAGTCAAGAGAGTGAAGATTCCAGACTCTGAGAAGAAGACGCAGTGGCACCCACAGGTAGGCAAATTTGGCGAGCATGTACTTTTTGGAGTCTGTCACTCAAAGGTTTTATGGACGATGAGAATGTAAATGAGGAAGGAGATCTAGAAAATTCTCTCTAAGAACTTTCTTTAAACACACAAAGAAGGAAACACATTTTGTTTTGTTTTATTATTATGCATGAAAACCTAACCCCATGGAAAAAAGGTTGGGAGGAACTTTTCTTTATTTCCTCATTCTTGGGAGCGATCTTGGGGACTGGGAGTGGTATCTTCAGTGTGTTCTGGGGCCCCGGTGCAGCCCCAGGCCCATGCAGATGCTTAGTCAATGCTGTAGCTGTGGGTGGCATCTGCATTTATGTAATCAATTTTAATCATCATCATCTTCATCATTATGTATTAAAATGCCTGGAGGTTAAGCAGTTTATCAGTGAGGGAGTACATATCGTGCTCTGTACTGTGTTGCGTTGTTAAAGAATTACTGTGGAGACTGAGGATAAACTAATATTGCCAATACCTTCGGCTATTGAGATATGCAAACCTCTTCGCAAGTGTGACTTGGAACAGGTGACTTGGCAAAGACTCACTCACAAACAGATGCTCATTTGGATGCTAATTAAAATTTATAAACCAGATGCAATTTTTTGAATACACACTTTGATCAGTTATTTGTTAAATATCTTCCAAGTGCATTCATCAATAACAGATTAAAACTAAAAAGAATTTACCGTTTCAAAAGGAAAGTATTATTTTGTATGTGCCAAAAGGAAGCCAGAGTATAAGGAAGTCTCCTGCACCAAAATGTTCATTATGGGATAATTATGAGCAAAACAAAACTCCATGGGTGGACATTTCAGACATTTGGTGTCAACAGGTTTAAAGGGCACATCAGCATGGGAACTGCAGTTCTACCCATGCTCTGCAGGTCTCTGTCTTCAAGTGTCACCAGGAATTCTCCGCCCTCTGTGGGAGGAGAGTTTTGGGGTGCATTTTTTTAGTGTCATTATGGCTTCATTCCAGTCAATCAACATTCTTGGAGGAAGCCCAGTGCAGGCAGAGATATACCAGGACTACCATAACAGAGGGAACAAATCATTGGCAACAGACAATGCGCAAGGCCAAGTGAGTAAGAGTTGCTCTGGGGGAAATTGGTGAGAATGTTTAGCAAACAGTTGGGATCTGCAGGTGGAGGGAGAGAAGTTGGGGACAACTGGAACCTCTCTTCACACTGCCCAGGTCTGTGGGCGATTGGAGCACACAAGCAGAGATGGAGGCGCCAAGAAAGCCTTAGTTCGTTCGGCTCAACGGACATGGGCTTGGGATCAGCAATAGAAAAGCACATTTTCCTTTGTTACTCTCTTTGATTCATTTCCATTTCTTTCAATACTTTTTGGTATTCTTTATTTTAAAATAAGCTGGACATTACCACCCAAGTAGGTTTTGTAGACAAAGAGAGAAAAAGGTTATTATTCACTGTGGATAAAAATAATGAACTTCATTGGGATTTTCATACAATACAGGAAAGGGGTGGGGAGGGAATAGAATTGCCAGGGAGAAAATCCTGTTTAGAAAGGTTTATGGGGGTCGTAAAGACCTAAAAATAATCATTTTAATTATTGTGGCCACTGTGAATTCTAGCTAACAACCTTAGGACTCTTATTCTTTAATCTATCTTTAAGGCATCTTATAGAGTTTTTTTATTTATTGAATCAACAGACATTTGAGTTTCAGGCACTGTGCTTTGGTACAGTATACTGAACTTCTTGTTCACTATACTGCTTGCATAGTGAACAAGAGGTGCATGGGCCCACCCCTCACACATGGCACTTCTCAACCCTGAACTTCATTCTGGGCAGAAAAGTTTCATTGTGTCAACTTTGAGACCATATAGAATTTACTGACCCCAAGTAAGGAATTGTTCATAGAATCAAATTATTATTAGAACTAGAAGTATCCTTAATTCAATGCAACATCTCAAGGTATGCATCCATAATTGTAGAGTAAACCTCAGAAACATGTAAATCATGACTCAAAATGTGTGTATGCATTTTTTGTTTGAGAGAATATTTTTATTTTAAATTGTAGCCCAAAATACTTTAAAATATACTCTTTTTCCAGAATGAGAGTAATCTCTTTTGTTGGCATTTTATTGATTATTAATACTATAGTAAATGCCTTTAAGTGTGTAAGAACACATTAAAGACAAAAATAATAAATGAGCATATTGGCAAGACCTAAGATGAGAAAAATGTATATAAGTGTTAATTAGAAAATTTATATTATGATTAAAAGAATATTCAATTATATATTCATTCATTCATTCAATAACTCTGGGTACTTAATATTTACTAGATAAAGGGAGTATACCAATAGAAAGATATGAGCGTTGTTCTCCAGAAGCTCACTGATTAGTTGGAGGCAGATTTTTAAGCAAGAATGTATAATATACTATGCAAATGTCACAGGAGAGGATTTATGGGCTCTTCAAAGAGAGGGTCTGCACCATGACTGAAAAGGTCAGGGACGGCTTTGCAGAAAAGGTAATGATAGATTTAAGATATTAAGAAAGAGTAGAGATTTGCTTACTAAATAATTAGGGGAAAACCCTTGGGGCAGAAATCTCAGATTCTGTACAGAGTTTGGAATGTTGGGAAATCAAGAATGGTATGCTAAATAGGAAGCAAAGTATCTTAGGGTGATCAATGGGCCTGGGTGGACAGGTAGGGGTCCAGACTAAGGAGCTCTAGATTATATGCCAGTGTTTTGATTTAATCCTTGAGAAAAAAACTTAGGCCAGGTAATAAGAAAATCCAATATTAAATTCCAAATGATCTTTCTGATGGCAGAATGAAAAGAAAGGTTGTGAAGTGAGTGAATTAGTGTCCTTTTTTGCAGCTGTAACAGGTTGCCACAAACGTAGTGATATAAAATAACACAAATATACAGTTCTGGAGGTCAGAGGCCCGAAAATCAAAGTGTTTACAAGACTGTGCTCCATCTGGAAGCTGTAAGGGAGAATTAGTTCCCTTGCCTTTTCCAGTTTCTAGAGGCTGATTGCATTACTTGACTCAGGGCTCTCTGTCTTCAAAGCCGGCACTGCAGCATTTTCATAGCATCTTCAATATCTCCTCTCTCTCTCCTGGCCCTCCCTCCCACACTCTTATTTTATCCAGGGCCCATGTGGATAATTCAAAATTCAGGATAACGTTTTCATCTCAAAATCCTAACTTGATCACACCTGCAAAGTGCTTTTTGCCATATAGGGTAACGCATTCACAGTCTCCAGAGATTAGGACATGGACAAGTTTATGGGGCCATTATTCTGTCTACTATAAAGGGGCAGAGGAAAAACAAAAAAGGGAATCTTTAAGAGAGAGTTTTTCTAATTCATGTTAGCAATGATGAGGACTTATATAAGGTAATGGACAAGCAATTTCACTCCTAGATATTAAGGTAATAGAAGGAAAATTCAGGTCCACAAAACAACTTCTACAAAAATGCCCATAGCAGTTTACAATTCCAATTAAAAACAACCCAAATGTCCATTAACAGGAGGTTGGATAAACAAAATTGTGGTATATTCATACAGTAGAAACACTATTTTTTTATTCTTTTTTTTATTGTTGTTCAAGTACAGTTTCCATTTTCCCGCCACCACTCTCCCCCACCCCATCCAACCCCACCTCCCACCCTCAGTCCTTCCCCACTTTGGCTTTGCCCCTTCTTTCCCTTGTTATCCCCCTTCCCCTTCCCCTCTGGTTACTGTCAGTTTGTTCTTTATTTCAATGTCTCTGGTTATATTTTGCTTGCTTGCTTGTTTTGTTGATTAGGTTCCACTTATAGGTGAGATCATATGGTATTTGTCTTTCACTCCCTGGCTTATTTCACTTAGCATAATGCCCTCCAGTTCCATCCATGCTGTCCTGAAGGGTAGGAGCTCTTTCTTTCTTTCTCCTGCATAATATTCCATTGTCTAAATACCATAGTTTTTTTATCCACTCATTTACTGATGGGCACTTAGGTTGCTTCCAGTACTGCTATTGTAAATTGTGCTGCTATGAACATTGGGGTGCATAGGTTCTTTTGAGTTGGTGTTTCAGGATTCTTAAGGTATAATCACTGCAGTGGAACTGCTGGGTAAAAAGGCAGTTCCATCTTTAGTTTTTTTGAGGAAATTCCATACTGTTTTCCACAGTGGCTGCACCAGCCTGCATTCCCACCCACAGTGTACTAGGGTTCCCTTTTCTCCACAGCCTCAACAGCACTTGTTTGTTGATTTGTTATCTAATACTAGCAGAACAATGAATGTCAAAAACATTATGCCAAATGAAAGAAATCAGAAAAAAGAAACACTACATGATTCCATTTGTTTGAAATTCTAGAATAGGGGAAGCTAATTTGTAGTGAGGAAAATCAGGACAATGGTTGTTTCAAGAATGAGGCTCAAGGTGAGATACCTGGAAAGGGTCACAAGGTAACCACATAGGATGGTGGAAATTTTCCGAAGTTTGATTGGGTGAACGTTACTCAGGATTTAGCATATTAACATGCACTAAACTGTACACTTAGAACCTGAGCATTTTATTGTTTATGAATTATACATCAATTAAAAATGTATTTAAAATACAGTAGCAGCAGTAGGGATAAAAAGAAAGATCAGGAGCTACTTTGAATTTAAAACTGACAATAATTTGTAAACTGTTGAATGCCAGTTGGAGAAGAAAGAGAAAAAAGAGAAATGGACAAAGACAAATTTCCAAACAACATTAAGTAAACAAAGTCAACCAGTGCAGTTTTTAGACATAAATTTCAGCTTTATCAATCCTATAAAAGTAAGACACAAAGTGTTGACTGACTTATAAAATAATAAAAATAAAACACATTTAAGAATTTATTTCTTATTCTTTTTGTTCTTTAATTCAAAGGACTAAATGCTAGTTTTTAACTTCAGATGTGGGCAGTTGTTGTGTTTGGATTTCTGGTGTGAAATATTGGCTGATAAGACTTAAGTTTACTTGCTAAGTGGGAAAATATATATATTTAACATAACTGATGTATTTCAGGACCAGTTTATGGGCAAATAAATCCAGCAATTAGTGTCATTTACTCAGAACATGAACAGAGATATGGCTCGAATGTTACAGGGCCTTTGCTTGTGAACCTTAGTGTGGTCATCACTGCATTCAAACTGACTTGAGGAATGGTTACATTCAGTTAAGCTGCCTGTTACTTTAAAAAGATGCTCTTATACTCACTACCATCATTTTGAAGATAAGTAGGCTACTTTAGAGAATTTGGATAATTATTTTTGGAGTTTATTTAATATGAACAGACACCATCTGAATCTCTGTTATGATAATTCTGTTGGTTGGCTAAGATTCTTTACTTTGACCTCTCCTCTACTTTCTTCGCCCTTCTTTCCTCCGTTCGAGGCTCCTTCTTCTCCTGTTGACTTTGTATATGACATCTGGTTTCACATGCCATCTGTATGCTGATATGTCCTAAATTTCTATCTATAGTCCAGACCTCTCAAATAAGCTTCTGACTTACATGTCCCATATTATCCAAAAGCTGTAGGTTCAAAGAAATTCTAACTGCTTCTGTTGTCTACAGGGTCCACATTAGTCTATAGATATTAGCCCGAAAATGACTGGAACCTCTGGCTCTATATTATACTCTTATTTCTCCCTACTTTTTCCATGCCTCTTCCAAAATTTCCTTTAGGAAGTCACGGTAAAACATTTAAAAATTTTGTACTTTTATTCTGACTAGCTCACCTTGGAGATCCTGATTTCTTAGCTGTATATATTTAAGAATCAGTATAGCTACCAGCTCCTTATTTATGACTTAGGTGGTTTACTATTTTAATTAATGAAGTTTTATTTATATCTGTGTCCTGAGGCAACTTAAAGCAAAGAGATATAGTTTCTCAGCCTTTGCAAAAAAAATTCATAAACAGAAAAGCCATTTGCGGCCAGGCTAATATAAACACATTTTATTTAATTGCTTTTGTGTGTGTGTGCTTTAATTGACCATGAGCCACAGTTCGAGCTGAACACCAGCATATTGATCTTGTGGAGTCTCTGGTGAAACATTTTAAACTAAGAGCCGAGGAAAGTCTTACACAATTTTGTTGCAAATTGAAATTTAGTTCAGGTTTTTAGGAAAGCTGAGAAAAGGAAATGGATTTAAGTGGAAGGAGTAGAAGGCATGTCTTGTCTATCTGAAGCATTCTCTTGGTGCTTCTGCAAGGAACCATGATGTGTGCCTTTGCACTTTCACAACACCATTTGTGAAAGGAAGAGTCATAGCTTCTATTATAAACTGGAAGAAACATCCCATTTTTGGTGTCAGCTGGAGAACAAATGGTTTTTAGAAATTGAAAGAAAAACTTTCTTCATGTCATACTTTTAATTTTTACTGCAGGGTCTGGTTGGCATGGATAAACATAAGAGGCTTTTTCCTTACCATTTACTAAGACCTAAATAAAATGTAATGTTTTAGGAAGACAGCTAAGTTGAATAAAGGTTAAAATTTATTGTCTTGAATATAATGTCACATGACCTGGAAGCATCATCAGGCTGAGAATAAACCAAAGACTAAGAAATTAGAGGCTGTCACTCAAGAATACACTCTTCTTGGAACTTGCAGGGAATTTCTGCTGTTGGTCATCCGTCATTTACATGGTGTGAAACTGGGCAAGCGTCTTCACCTATTGCCGCTGGGGGCGCACGGCGGTGAGGGGGGGTCGGTGGCGATGTGCTGCGGGGGTGGGGGTGATGTATTGGGGGGAGTGCAGGGCGCAGGCACTCTTGGATCTCACGGTTACTGTCCAGAGTCACCTGAGGAGGGAGCGGGGCTCTGAATCCTGCAGAGCCTGTCCTGGGGTTATCACGGATGTGGGGAATAAACATGAGTCATCGCAAACACTTCTCTGTTTGCCAGGAGAGGGGACATGTCTCTTCCCTTTAGGGAAGAAAAGGCAGGCCCCAAAACCCTGTGTCCGAAGGCTTTTATTGAGAACCATATGCACAGGGTTATGGATGCAAAGCTCATCAATCAATGTCAAAAGGCTATGTTTACAGAAAACAAATAGAGATCATGGATAACAATTAGAGGAATGTAGGAGATCTGCCTCAGGTCAGGGTCTATGAATAATGTAAATCTCCTTCCCAGTATAAGCCAGTTAACATTGCTTTTGAGGGAAGACCAAGCATGCTTAGAGGAACTTACTCCTAGGTCTGATTGTGGAACCACCCGATCCAGTTTAGGGCTGCACCTGCCTTTAGTATTGTTTCAAGCCAGAGCCAGGCGGGTGGAGCAGAGCCACCAAGAGATAAGAAGGCTTCTTTCAGATAGAATGAGGACTCTGGCCATGTCCAAGCCAAGCTGAGAGTTGTGGTCCTTTTGGTCCTTTTTCCGTGTCCCCCCAAGTCCTTGTCCTGCTGCCCATATCGGACGATGTCTGACTTAGGTCGTCCCTCCTCATGAGAGAACTTACCTGTCATCAACAAGTGACCATCACAGAGCCAAGCAGGGGGATGTGAGGGAGGCAGGGGCTGCACCTCTTGACAGGGGGACAAGTTTCATCTCTTTAGTGGCCTGTTTTCCCAAGGCCTCCTTGCTCAGCTCCAGCCTTGGGGCCCTCTCACCTGTCAGGGAGGCTACAGTCCCTGAAACCAGACAGGGCATTTCCCAACAACCTGTTTCGGGTTTTTCACTTATAAAATGAAGTTTATAATGATATAATAGCACCTGTCTCATTGTTGGGTAAATTAAAGGAGATAAAATCTGTTGAATACTTGGAACCCAGTCTAACATGTAATTAAGTGTCAAATAAATGTTAATTAGCTTTATTCACATTTATAATGTGAATATGTTACCTTCACATCCCAATTTAAAGCTAATGGTTCCTTAAAAGAATCTATTGCTGGGGGTATTGACTTAGATTTTAATGTCATTATTCTGTCAGTCAGTATTTTTTGTGAGTAAATGATAGAAAACCCAACTCAAATGCTCTATAACACAAAAAGGAAATGTATTAGCTGAGAGCTGAAAAATCTAGGGATAATTTCAGCTGTGGCTTGATCTTGGCGCTCTGATGATGCTGTCAGAACAGGTTTTCTTGGAAGTTCTACTCTGGATTCTGCTGTGTAGGCTTTATTCTCAGCCTCCTGGGTTTCAGGTGCTTATTCCTGGTCTCAGCTTGAGTGGCAACACAGCAGATGCGCAGTCAGTGTTGCTGCCCTTGCCTCTTCCCGCTTCCACTCTGTAACTTTCTTGTCCTTGAGTTTAGGTCCTTTGGAAGTTTTTCCTCTTGGCTTCATCTACTCTAGAGATCACTTTACATTCTCTCTCTTTTTTAAATTTTTTCTTTCAGGCTTCCAGCCTGCCACTCTTCCTAAGAAGCCAGTCTAGCTGTTCATAGCTGCATCAGCTCCTACAGCAGAGCTTAAGGGCCCCTGCCACCAACAGCTGGGTGCATATCCCTTCATTCATGTTCTTTTCAGGAATGTAATGTATACTTTACCATGTTTAAGACAATCTGCCATCTAGTCTTGAGAAGGCCCAATCTTCATTATTTACTGCATTTTAAATACTTAAAACTGATGTATTTTTAAAATGGTATAATATAAATTCTTATTTCCAAAAAATTTTCTTCATGGGAAGTTTGAAAAACAAAAAGAAATATGAATTAGAAGAGCACAAACAAGCAAATGAAAATGTCTACAGCCCTAGTAGACCTAGAGACAGCAATTATCACCTTCTTGATTTTCTTCCTTTCTTCCTTCCTTCCTTCTTTCATCTTCTGTCTTCTCATTTGAACACATACACATGTTTAATGATATCACAAGGTTCTTCTTCTGCTCCCTGGCTATTTCTTTTTAGTCTTCTCATTGGGATCTTCCTCATTTTTTTCTTTTTCTCTTTTTTAAGATTTCATTTATTTATTTTTAGAGAGAGGGAAAGGGAGGGAGAAAGAGAGGGAGAGAAACATCGATTTGTGAGAGAAGCATTTATCACTAGTTTGCCTCTCATATGCCCCCCAACTGGGTACCTGGCCCACAACCCAGGCATATGTCCTAACCAGGAATTGAACCAGTGATGTTTCAGTTTGCAGGACAATGCCCAACCCACACCAATCAGGGCATCTTCCTCATTCTTCTTACCTCTAAATCTTAGGGTTCTCATGGCTCAATTATCAGTCATCTTCTTCATTTACACTCACTTCCGAGGTGATTTCATCCAGTCTGGCTGTAGACCACTACTTGAATTTCAGACTTATATGTCCAAGTACTGCTTGTCATCTCTGCTTGGATGTCTAGTTGGCATGCCAAAAGGAATTGTTACTTTTTTATACTCAATTTGCTCTTCTTGCACCTTTTCCATCATAGCAAATGGGAGCTACATCCTTCCAGTAATTCAGGCCAAAAAACCTTGGTGTCAACCTCTCTACTATTTCTTTTGCTCTATGCATCTAAACTATTAACAAGTTTTGTTTTCTCAACTTTAAAAATATTTCCAGAATATTTTCTTTCTCACTGTTGACTGTCACTGCTCTAGTCAAAGATTGTTACTTGCTTAGATCACTGCATCTCCCTGTTTCCACCCTTACCTCTCCTTGGCAGTCTGAGTGATTCTTTTAAAATGTTAGGGATTCTTTTTAAATGTCACTCTTCTAGAAACTCCCCAGAAGCTTCTCATTTATACAGAATAAAATCACACATTTTTATTATGGCTTAAAATGCCCCTGGCCCTATGTGATCTGCACTCCATAGCACAAACCTCTCTCAGGTATTGTTTACCATTTCTTATTTTTCTTACTCCATTCCAGCAGAAAACTCCTCTACCTCCTGCTGGTTTCTCAGTGGTCTCTGAGACAGCACCCATGTTTTGCCCTTGGGCAACCTCTTGAGAATACTTCATTCTAGAGCCAGCCTCTACCTAAAGCTGCTCAGGCAAGAGCCAATTTACTGAATGTTACTGTCTTTCCTCCTTCTCATATATTTCAGGCTGCAATATATGTTTCTCCCTTCCCTCCAGTTAAAGTTACTTCTTCCAACTTGGTCCTCTTTCCCCTAGAGTAATTTCTGCCTGCTTAGTCCTTTAATATCTCTCACCTCATCCCATTTAAAAAACAATATAATTGTGCTTTCAGGCAGTCGGTTATAGGAACAGAGTTACAATAACAATCATAAAAAAGCAAAAGAGTGTTTCTGTAGCTTTGACTCACAATCTGAAGGAACTCTAAATTCTTTAGAATTCCTTCCAGATTGGTCTAGGAGAAATCTAGAATGGTTAGAGTTAGAAGTCTAGAAACAATGCTTTTCATTTACTACTTCATTTGCTCTGGCTCATCATGAAAATTAATGCTTACTACTGATGCCAAGAGTGGCAGATATACCACTGATGTTGACTGGAGGCATTACTGTCCTTCTGGAGCTGCCCATGACCAAGGCCAAGGATTTTTAATATTGAAGGCACTGAAGGGGCTACGATCGCTGCCCAAGCTCTTGCCGTTCACACTGTTGGTGATGATGGCACCTTTAAATTTCCTACTCAATTTATAGAGTCTGCTTCTTTTAGTTATTCTTGCTCTGTTTTTAAAAGTCACTCCTTCCAAGCCTGTGTTGAGTAACCATTTGTGTAACAGATGCTATGTACTCATTCATATGTGCATGACAGATATTTTCATTTATCCCAACCAGGGGTCTACCATGCATCAACCACTATGATAGTCCCTGTGAGCACAGCAGTGAGCAACAGGTGAAGCAGACAATAAAGCAAATAAATTGCTACTTTGCATAATTTCAGATGATAAGTGCTATGAAGAAAAATAAAGCAAAGTAAGAAGATCGACACAGACATTGTTATCCTAAAGCAATTATTTTGGCCTTCTTTTTTCTTTTTTAACATTTTTTAAAATTTATTTTTAGAGAGAGGTGAAAGGAGGGAGAAATAGAGGGAGAGAAAAATGGATTACTTGACTCTCACCTGCACCCCAACTGGGACTGAACAGCAACCCTGACTGGGAATCGAACTGACAAACTTTCATTTTGTTTTGTGGGACTACACCCAACCAACTGAGTCACAACAGCCGGGGCATATCCTGGCCTTCTCTTGACTCTCAAATCAATGTATATCAAACTTAATGATAGGAATTAAAAAACTGTCTTATGCAGTTGCAGTCAGTGAAAGCATTAGACCCTGACAAAATACAGTCTTACAGTATGCCAAAACTTTAAAACTTGCCTTAGACTGGCATTTGAGGAGTCATGGGGAATGTGCAGTAACATTTTCTAAGACACTGTTTTCCCAGTCTAAATGATATGGGAATAAAAAAAGTATTTGAGGACAACTGGAGTTTTTCTTTTTTTTTTAATCCCATCTTCTCACTATCTTTTATATAAAAGTGAAAATAACTTTGGATGAGACAACATGCGCACAACTCAAATCAGAGTTGTTTACTTAGATGTAGGAGCCATAGGGGCTGTTAGAAGCCTCAGGTCACGGGAGAGAGAATGGCAGTGACTAAACTTGGAAAACTAGCCCAGGAACAAAGGGCACTTTCATCTTAGTGCAGCTAAGTCCAGCCTGGGAGGCCATCTCGGTACACCCTGCAGGATCCTACAATTAGTCTTTCAACTCACCCATTGACCGAGATGTAAACGTGCTGCCCAGCTGAGAGAAGATGGAATCGCCCGTAAGGTCCAAGACAAATCAACCGACAACTAAAAGATGAGGTCAGAGATGATTTCTACCACCATGTCTTTGATGGAACAGGAGGTAGAGGAAACAAAAAACGCTTTGAGTTGCAGCTTTCTTGTCTTTGTGTTTTTATTCTCTATGATTATGCATTATTAAAATGAAATTATTCTATAGTGAGTCAGTACAGGGAACTGCTTGTGTACTAATGAATATTTACTTCCCATCAGAATGCATAGAGTAGGCGTTGTCAGGCCAGGCCCACTTATAAAAAATGGAGATGCCATTCTTGATGGTCATAATTTGGCAACAGCAAAGAAAAATGAAATTTAATTTTAACTGTGTTGCATTATTGAAAAGAGAGAGGGAAAGTTAGATGAAGACAGACTTGTAAATATTTAAGTCAGATTTTTTGGATGTCTTAAAGAACTTTACAGATAAATCAGTTTGACTCTCCAATTAAAGATTTTGATAAAATAATATAGCAATATTAATCCTCTACCAGAAAGGGTCACTTGAAAGGAGTACTAGAACGCATTGAAGTCTTACTCCCTTTAACAAGTAAGACTGCTCCAGTTCATGAGGAGGCCTGATAGTGTAGTGGTTACCAGACAGACCAGCTGCTAGACTGCAGGTCTGGAAACCTCACTTCGCTTCTTCCCGAGAATGGCACCATTAATGAGTTTCTTAACCTATATAGGCTTCATTTTTTGCATATGCAAAGTAGAGATAATAACAGTACTTACCTAATAGGGCTGTTGTAAATTAAAAGAAATAATAGGCAAAATGTATTGAGAAAGCTGTTAAATAAACCAGTTACTACTTTGACTACTACTAATCATCATTAGCTTTATCAGTCATGCTGTATGACATAAGAGTGATTATTCTACTGAAATATCAGGAATCAACAGCATAAAGAATATTAATTCAGAGACAAAGAGAAAAAAATCTAGGTTATCCATGGCCTTAATGAATACGGCAAAGTCAGAGAGAGAATTACCTACATCTACGGGTTTTATTAACTGTAAGGATTAATCAAAAAGGGGCCAAAAGACCAAATAGGTGAGAAGGTTATGTTAGACAGCTTCCAGTTTTCTTTTCCTTAAGGTACAAGTAAATGACAAATGTATTTTGCACCTACTAAATTACATGAAAATATGCTTTCTTGTGCCTGGTTTCAAATTGACTCCTTCAATACCTTTAATCATTATAATTTAGCAGTGTCCCAAGGTCTATCAATTAGTATTATACAATAACTTGGAATGTTCCATTTTCCATTTCATGTTTTTGTTTCTAAATGTGGATAAACAGTTTCTATAAAACTACACCTAAGTTCAGATTCAGAGAGAAAGAGCTGAAAAATAGAGTGATCACCCACTGTCACCAAGTTCCTTGTATATCATTTACATAAATATACTTAATTCCTAAAACTGTATTTTGAGATGCCTATTATCATTTTTGGAATATTGGTAAATTAAGTAGCTTGCCCTAAATCACCCAAATAGAAGATGATGCCTGTTTTTTTTTTTTTCAATTGAACAGTTTTGTTGATTGTAAATACAGTGACTTCAATTAAAAAATTCAAAGAGCTTAGATTTGTTAAATCAGAAACTCTCACTTTGTTACTTAACTGTTTATTTGTCAAGTAATTTAACCTTTCTCGTCTTTACTTTCTACTGTATTAAATGAGGCAATGGCCAGCTGCCTACATCAAAGAATTGTTATGAGGATTAAGTGAGATGATGAATAGAAAATGCTTCAGAACCAGACAGCTCTGGTTTTAAATCCCCATTTTATCACTTAAGGAACCTGGCCAAGTTTTCTTAACTTTGCATATAAATGTTCTAATCTGCAAAACTGGGTGAATTGTGCCTACTTTTTAAGGAGTAGTTTTTAAGGTGTAATTAAGTACATGATGAACCTAACCCAAACACTAGATCACAATAAACACTTTATAGATTGTTGTAGTTTATATGTTTTTATAATTTAAAACACTTTATATATTTAATCCTAGGATGCCCACTCTACTCATAACCGTAGAATTATTAAAAATGTAGATTTTAACATGTGGGAATATTTCTGAACACATGACAGAAATTAAAGTCTAAAATTCATTTTATATTTTATGAATAAATTATCATAACAGAAGACATTTTTCAAAAGGTCTGCACACTAAAATACTCATTTTACATATGAGGTCCACTACATTTAAACTCTACATATGGAAAGGTTGTAACCTATTACCACGATACCGTATTTGATAAAGGCTAGTCATGCATCTTTTTGTAATTTGAAACACAAAATGTAAACAGAAATACAGACCCAGCTGATGGTAGACTGACAGTTGTTTCAAAAATCCATTCTTCCTTTTTTTCCTTATTAGCAGTTTTTGCTGGGTACACAACTGCCCAGCTAGAACTTGTACTCCCTATTCCCTCTTGTAGCTTGACATGTCCATGCAATGATGTACCTCCCAATGGAAGATGAACAGAAGTGAGAGAGCTCTATCAGATCTACTCCTTAAAGTACAGTACCTTCACACCACCAGGCTCCCTCCCCTTTCCTTCTGAAGCATGGTGGCAACCACCCCACCCTTGGAAGCTTTGTTTTAGGGATAGAGAGAGTCGCTTCTTCAGTATGGGTTCCGGAAGAGTCTTCTGGAGTGAAGCTGCCCCACGTACCTGGACCAGATGGACTGTTCCGTTGAAGACTTAAACATCTTTTTTATTTAAACCATGGTATTGGAGTCTCTTTGTTATAGGAGCTCAAACTTTACACTCTCAATACAATTAAAAGCAGAATATGGTGACCAGCTTTGTCAGCTATTCCCTTCTTCAGGGGGCATGAATCCTATCAAAAAGAAACTTATAGTGCAGCAAAAATTATAAAGGAGTAGAGCATTAAGGTTAAGTTTAATCTACAATTATCAAAGGTGAAATGAAGACTTGTTATTGAATTATTTGTCAAGTCTAAAATTTCTTCAATAAACGTTAAGACCTAAAATGTGCCATAAACAATAAACTATGGTTTCAAAGCACATGGTCTTTAGCTTAAAGAAAATGTTACCTTTATCTTACATCACTTGGTTGAAGGTGGGTTTTAACAGCATCATTTCTGGTAATTTTTGCCTCATGTTGGCTGGGGTGAACGTCCAGTCAGTGACGAATAAGCAAATAAGAAGTTGCTTTCTTAAATTTTTTACATACTTGAGTGTTCTCTTTCAAAAAGATTATGGCTATTTCAGCCCCTGCAAAAAAACCAAACAAACAAACAAACATTTGTTCAAGAAATGTTTTGAAAAGTGTGTTTGAATAAGTGATGCAGAAGTGTTATCAGTGCAATAAGTGGTTGTTAAATATTCAGCAAACTTCAATGAGAAGAAAAAAATCAAACTTTCTATCCTAAAAAATGAAAGATGCTTTCATTTTTGCCATTCTTTCCCCAAATAATTTAAGAAATCTGTTCACAGTTTGCAAGACTAGTGAGAATAACTTCTATAGAAAGTACATAATGGAAAGGACAAATACAGAGTCTATGAGTATAAATCTATGATCTCAAGTAAGGATTTAAATCATAAGGGCCTAGCAGTTAATCAACAATCAACATTTTTGTTCCTGAGTAAATCAATTGTGTGATTTTTTAAAATGGTGATAGAAGACACCAAAACAGTTGATATCCATATCCATAAGAGAAATGTCAACTTTCCAAGTTTTGCCTTAAATGTAATTTTTGAAAACAAATCAAAGAGCCCTATTTTCCTTGTCACATAGGTAGCACCTTTGGCATAAAGAAATATTAATTGACATAAAGTTGATCAATTTCATGGAATGCAAATCACAAAATGATCCAACCCAGTCTCTGGTGGTCAGCTGAATCATAAGCCACATGGTCTCAGGATATATGCTCAGAAACTGTAGTTTTCTGGAGGCTGGAGACAAAAAATATCTGAGCCAACTTGAAGACTATCTTCTCTCTTTGAGGCTCCAACAGTCCGAGTTCAAGCGTCATACATCTGAGAAAGGACTCTCAGTCGGCAGTGGTTTTCAATGCCAAATGAACGCCATGGTTCCATTTTTAGGGGTGATTTTTCATTGTGAGAAATTTGATTTAGAGCAGTTTTTCAATGTAATTTGTTTCCTTTACAATCCTGAAGGATATAAGAAAGATTCCACAAGATTTATCAGACTGCTAAGGAATCCACAGCACAGCAGCATTTAAGAAAGTGTGACCCAAAGTAGTGGGAACTAGCAGGCACTGGCTGGGGCTCAGCACTCCATTCAGACTGGTTTTAGATGAAAGCTGGAGCCCACTTCTGGCTGGAAATCAGCCCTGCAGGGATCAAATAGGATTTGAGAGTTCAGTTCAGGACCCCAGAGTTCAGTTTTAACACCCTTCTATTCTTTATTTCCCTCACCAACATGGACACTGAGTGTAATCTCACTAGTGGACTACCCCCAACTCCACAAAAAATTTTAAAAACCCTGTTTTACAAACTGAATTTTTCACTTTTGACTTTTAAGTCATTGCTAAGATGTTTCTATAAAATAAGCTCAATATAAATATAAATTCAAGAATATATTATTTTACAGGAAAAACCATCAAATGTCTAATTAGTGATCCTAGCAGTGACACAACTATTTTAGGCTAAATAAACCCCACCACTGTGTTCTATAAACACTTGGGGAACAGCCAAACTTTCTTTAAGCTTTGCTGAGCAGTTTCTGTCATTTATAAATGCTTTTCTGTTTGAAAAGGACATATTTTTGCACATCCTTAGATGGTTTACCCATTCAAAATTGCATAATAAAAATCCATTCAAAACCAAATCTGTTTTGATTTTTCCCATATCTTTTGTCTTCCAGTAGAATGCAAATAGTTCTACTTCACATACTTTAAATACCAGTTAAAATTAAGAATTTCCAGTGAAATGGAATCACTGAAAGGAAGTCAGAGGGAGCTGAGGAAACTTGGATTCAGATGCAAGTAAGTCTAGGACTCACCAGCTGGAGAGATTTGGCCACACCACTTAATCCAGTGTTTTTCAACTCGGCGACACATTAGAACCATCCAAAAAGTGTATGAAATATGCTTACTGAGGTCCTCTCCATCCTCAGGCTTGGGTTGAAACAGTTTGGCATGGGGTCTAGCCTCTGTAATTTTGCAAATCTCCACTTGGCTATTCTAATGGACAATCAGAGTTGATAGATTATTTGGATTTCAACCCTCCCATCTGATTCAAAAGAAAAGTCCCTAAATTTTCTGTGTCCTGGGGCCATTAAGAAGATAAGTGGATAGTGTGTATTAACATTTTAAAAACTTAAAGTGCTTCAATATTAATAATGATGAGGCAACATGACAGAATACTTCTATATCCCTTGTTAAGCATTACTGATGTTTCAGTTTCAGTGTATAAAATGAATAAAGCCAATTCAAAATATCTAAAGAGTAAAGGTTTATTATTTTCATTATGACTGTTTTGCCTCTTCCCTTGTTTGTCAAATAAATCCTGGCTTACTTATTATTTCTCTCAGGATAAATATGATGAAAATAATTTTATAATATTGCTAACATAAATAAAAATGATTTTTGTTATTTATTTGGACATTTAAAAATCAGAAACTAACTTTTTTAGGGATTTGACATTTGGGTCCCTGTGTAAATATTTTTTATAATGAATATCTTGGATTTGTTAAGCAATTAAATAATATTTCTCAAGATTTAGGCATTATGTTTGTTTATTTGTTTATGTTGATTTTAGAGCAAGAAGAACATACCCTCAAGGTTACTGGCTACAAAGGACCAGTTGAGGTGGAGCCTCGGGTCAGTTTCCCCAGCAGCAGAGCCGGAGATAAGGATTGGAAGGGAGTGAGTAAAGCCGGCTTGGACAGGGGAGAAGCTAAGCAAGGCTGTGTGTCCTCAGAACTCCAGCCTCAGTCTAATCCCACAGAGAACTCAGGAGCATCAATACCACCACAGTTGGTCCCACATAAGGCAAGGGAGACAGCCTTTTGTATCCCGGGGTCAGTGAGATTTTGAATGAAGACAATTTTCTGGAGGCAGCTGTGTGCCATAGCAGTCAAAGCAGAGTGGGTACTCTGGTTGGTAAAAGAGGCCTAGGAAGGAATCCCACAGCATTTACCTCAGCATTCAACCCCTTGCCCCAGATATCATCCTCTCCATTTACCATTTCCTGCTAATAGTTTCATTCCTTTGGGTATTTAAGAGTCGTTGGCAAAGGAAAATATCCTGTTAATAGCTTCATTCCTTTGGGCATTTATTTAAGAGTCATTGGCAAAGGAAAATATGCTCACACCTTAGATTGACACCTTATCTTTCAAGGGAGAAAAGACAGTATTTGTTGAGCACCTGTTAGGTTTTAGTCATTGTGATGTACCATTGTCACTCACAAATATTTTTTTATGTAATTCAAGGATTACTTTAGCTAAAAACATTTACTGGTGTGAGAGCAAATCACATAAGATGGATATTTGAAGAAGAGGAGTAATTTCAAAGAAGGTAAGACTAAATCTTGAGGACATGTACCAAATGTTAATACCTTTGTGTGTTCCCAATGCAACATAGAAGTTATTCAGGAAATCTGTTGTAGCCACATGAATAAATAAATAACACTAAGAATAGAAAATAGATATTAGCAGAATTGGGCCATTCACATTTTCTTCCTAGAGATAGAGGAAAGAAAAAGAACCTAAAACATAGAGATTTGAATTAGACTTAACAAGACCCAGAAACCCATCTAAAAAAGGGAACTTGTCCGGCACAAGGACATTATTTCTTTCATGATGATTTAATTTTTAAAACTTGAGATTCTAGTGTTATTCTGAGGTATTTATCCCGAAGGATGATTGATAAGAACAAATTACCAATTGTGTCAATATTCTGTGTATTCCCCCTCTGTGAACCAAAGTTATTTTGTTGATTTAATAATCATAGTAGAAAACATTTGTTCATATCCTTACAATCTTCCAGGCAGAATGCCCATCAGATTTTCATTAGCCTTGCAAACACATTCTTCTGGCATAGAACATGATTTCATTAAATTGTGCTGGAACCCTTTTCCGGGGTTACACAAAACAAACTGCAGGTGTGAGTTGGAATTTTTTTTTTTTTTTTTTTTTTTGCCTTTCCACTTCCCTACACTGCTGACTGCCATCCTTATAAACTCCACTGTGTGCCGTTTAATCAAAGGAGGCTTCAGAAAATTGACCCTTTTCCTGTCATCAACAAGTCCCTTTACCAGTAAAAATGGCTGATCTGTATCCTGGGAATACTAGTATTTCTTCATTTTTTTCTAAATTTTCAAACTTCATGCCAGAAAGTTCACAAATTTGCAAAAATAAACATGTACTTACTTCATTTCCTCATCTCTACATCTTTCAGCTGTCTGAAAACCATATTTTCTCCTATGGGCCCACTGAACCATTTGAAGTTTGCACTATTTTCTATTCTATATGTTAACATATAAGCAAGTGTTTTATTAAAAATTAGTAAAATACTAAACACATTGAGTTTAGATATAAATAAGCTGGGCTTCTAGGAACAGAGCATTATAATAAGCCATGTCTCCTTGGAATTTCTCTTTTATGAATAATAGATTTATACTGTTCTGTTTATAGACTGTACATAGTCATCATGCAGGTGCTGAAAGTACTTGGATAGGAAAGGTCTCCGGTCATGGAACGGAATGAAACTATTTGGTGTTAAACATATGGTTTGCTTCAGTTCAGTAATCTCACCTGCTGCTTTTCTACCTTTTCCCTCCCTGACCCACGTGAACACAGTAGTCTCCCCTTATCTGAGCTTTTGTTTTCTGTAGTTTCAGTTACCTGTGGTCAAAGTGATCTGAAAGTATTATATTAAAAATTCTAGAAATGAACAATTCATAAGTTTTAAATTGCATATCATTCTGAGTAGTATGATGAAATCCCAGTCCATCTCCCCAGGATGTGAAGCAATCTTTTGTCCAGTGTATCCACACTGCATACTCTACCCCCTGTTAGTCACTTGGTAGAGTCTTGGCTATTAGATAGACTGTTGTGGGTATCACAGTGCTTTTGTTCAGATAACCTTTAGTTTACCTAATAGTGACCCCAAAGTGGAAGAGTAGTGATGCTGACAATTTGGATATGCTAAAGAGAAACCCTGAAGTGCTTCCTTTAAGTGGAAAGGTGAGTAGATTAGAAGATTGAAAATAAGATTGAAAATCTTAACAAGGGGAATACTCTTGTTATTTTACTTACTATTCATGATTCATTTGAAAAATGTTGCTCCTTTAACTATTATAAGTACCATATGACCTGTGACATATATTCCAATGCATCATAGCCCTGCAGATACTCAACCCAATACATCAACAGACTACTCACAAGAAGTGATCAACAGTTCACAACTAACCTCTACACACAGCTCCGGCAGGTAGTGTGCTATATCACTGGGGACATGACTACAGAGAGGTTAGGAAAACTAATTTTTACCTGTGCACCTCTGGATAACTATTCCCAAGTTTACTTCAACATCATGAAACTGGATTAGATGATTTCTAAACTTTCTAAACACAAAATTAAAATCACAGTCTTAGGTCTCCAATAATTAACTAGTTTTTAGAGGTCAGCTAGTAAAACTCTCTGGTAGGCTGACAGGTAGAATATGCAAACACACCTAGTGGTACTGATGTTGACAGCTTGGTGCACATGGGTTCCATGTGAGGCACTGGGTCAGGGATTATGTCTAATCCTTTCAAAAATTGAGAAGAGTAAGTATTAATCTCCCTTTACAATGAGGAAATAGACTTCAAATGGTAGATGTCTTGAGCAAGGTATCCTTCCCACCCTACCACCAAGCTATACAGGCAACCTTTCTGTTAAAGCCACACATTTTCAAGTACACCACAGGTTTTGGTGCATCCTGCACTAGGACAGAGCCTCCTCCTCTTCTGAGCTTTTAAAATTCTGTGAATATCCTAAATGTCCAACAGCAGGCTGCCATAAATACATCATAGCATAGTGACACAATGCAGAACTTGTAGGTAAAATGATGTGACCATTCAAGTATATTATTGAGAAAAAGATAGTACAACAATTTGATAAATGTATATTTGTAGGTATATAAACATATCAAAGTGTTCAAAGTGGGGTGAACTCAATTTTTCTTTTTTTTCTCTATGAAGGTTTCTAATTTTTCTACAATGAACGACTGTGACCTTAATGCTTAATGGTGTTGAGCCTCAGTTTGCTCATCTGAAATAAGGTTACTGGAAGTATTACATGAAAAAAAAAATAAATGCTCAGTCAACCTAGTGCCTGGTCCATTGTATGTGCTAAATAAATGGTGGTTCTTGAGAGAAAATGAAAACCTTATTATAAAATGAGTTCTATTTTCTCTTTAATTGCTGCTTAATATATATTTATTATAAATTTCAATTAAATTAAAATTAATGTTTAAATTTTTTGAGAGCTTACCATCATCCTGAAAGATAATTGTAGTCACTAGGAGGTACAGCTTAACCAAACCTGGACTATAGATTATGTTTATTGAGGCCAAGGCTTCAAGTAGTAATGGATTTGATGCTATATAATTAATACATAAAAGTTACTGAAATGCAAGTGCAGCAGAAGCTCCAGCTGGAGACTAAACTGTGATGTTTACTCTGGGATGTAGGTTATGTCTCAGCATGTCCAGGAGATAAGTAAAATCTACCTCTCATGTACCTATTTTCCTGAGAGACCAAGGGTTCTTCCAGGCAAAAATCTAAGACAGTACAGGCACTCCAGTTTAAACAAAAAACAATGGGCAGGTTTGCAGGAGAGTGTTAGTGTGTTTACTACACTTTGGCCAAGCAAGTAGAGTGTCCTGCTGACCCAAATTCAAGGAGTTATGGTGCAGAGCTGGCTTTAGAGGAGAAAGGGGAGTCACATATGGAAATTTAACAAGAATCTAAGAACTCCCTGGAGCAACAGCATTTTTGTATTGATGAATCTACGGACCTGCTGGTCCAATATATTTTAGAAAAGAAAATTTGCTCTCTTGTTAGGCAAATTAAGTAATGTGGCCTCCGGATTGAGGGGAGATATTGTGAGAATCCCAGATAATACTAAATCAGCAACCTCTTTCCCTCAGTAATCTACCTTAAAAAACAGTGCTGCACAAAATCCTCTGCTCATGTTTTCATTTTTCCTAGTGTCTTTTCAGGATGAGTTTTGACAGATAATTGAATGACTGCCCTTTGGACAATGAATGCAGATAGTTGAGCAACGGCCTTGGGAATTTTGAAATACTGATCAGATGACATTCTTATAACTTAATTATCTTGAGTTCTCTAACATTCCTTTATCTGTCAACATTACCATATTAAAATTTTATCATGCTTGAAATGTTTACTCCTGTAGTCTAAATCACTCCAGGTAACATTTTTTCCCCTTCTTAAATCTATCACTATTTCACTAGATTGTTGTTTTTATTTTGTCACATGATATAAACTGTCATAATATAGAGCTTGAATATGTACTGTCATTGGATTAGTGTTTTTTTAAGATGACACACCTATTCCATTGATTAAAATTTGAAGCTGCAGCAGGCTGGGGATTGTGTCTGTCAGCATTCAGAAGGGCAAATATAAAGACCATGATGCGGTTACAGTCAGTTGTCAGGGTTTTCCCAGGCTCAGTAGGAACAAATTTTTGCATACACATTGACAGCGTGTGTCATCCTGGTTCTATAAGCAAATTACACACCTATGGGTGTGATGATCTTGTGATACACTGCTCAGTATCTGTTAGAGGAGAGGTCACAGCCTTCCTCAACTACATGTCTCTGGAAGGACCTAATACCTCACACAGCTGTACTTTGTCTCATTTCTATTCCTAAAGAGAGGAGATGGGTTAATAGCTGTATAGACAGAAAATTGTTTACAGAAGGAGTTGGAAATAGAGCTGTAAAACCATAATGTCTTCCAGACCAACTCAGACCAACTTTTAGCAATCATAACAGACTCTCATTATTAGTCAGACAGAGGGCTTTTCTCCCCCTTCCAATTCTCCTTTAGAAGTTGACTTCTTTTAATATTTCTTCATTCTTGGCTTCTAAAACAAGAGACCTATGTTAATATTTTTTAAAATAAGTTCTCTCTATCAATTGCCTTGACTCAAATTTTCCTATATCTGCTCCTATCTGTGATAATTTTAGATTCTCAGATCTCGTTTTCTTCTCATCCTTTATTTGTTTTCATATTCAACTAATCAAAACGTCTTTGTTAACACTTGGTACATACATCAATGCTCCAATGACACATGGGATTTTTGGGGTCCCTTCAATAATGATAGTTCCCTTCTACCTTCTTGCCTGTCTACAGATTCTGATTATTTAAATCTGTCCAAAAATTTCTGACTTTGTTTCAGTTTTCCTTGTCAAGTGGAGTTGCCTTCATTATTGAAGTTCCAATTTTTTACTTACTTTTGAGGGAGAATTTGCATTATCACTTAGATCCAACCTATGTCATTCATGTTTTGTAACGTTGTCCTTATTTCACTGAGTTAGTTCACCATTGGCACTTTTGGGGGCAATTTTTTCTCACTGTTTTAGTTTTAAGCCCTATGCTTCTATAATGAATGGGGAAAACTCACACCTAAGAAAGAATCATCAGTAATATTTAGGGATCTCAATAACACACAAGGACAGCTGGTTTTGCCATAAAACTTTGTTATCACTAAGAGCTATATAACTAACCATGTCCAACTTTCTATATTAGACAAATACAGTCAGTTCTTCTCCCTTTTCTTCAAGGGGATCTCAAGGAATAACTTAACACTATGATTATATACCACAGAATCTCTAGACAACAACATCTTTATCTCTCTTTTTCTCTTAGAATGACTTTTGTTTTCTAAAATTTTAACTGTTTTTGAAGCTTATGTTGACACTGTCTTTTTATTTTCCCTTTCCTTGATAATGGTACATATGTCTTCTGAGCTGCTTTTATGTTGTTTACATGTATTTCATGTTAGATAAAGAACTATTTGACCAAAAATTTCAGTTGCAAGAATTAGTCTGAATTCTTCACAGGGTTCAAATGAGATTTTTGCTCCAGACTGTGTTGGACCTATTCTCCTCAAAGTTGTAGTGCATTAAGAAGTAACTTTATAATGAGATTGGCTATTAAAAATAAAATCATGCCACTGAAAAGCTTTAGAAGTAAAAGGAACCTGAGTATTCTAATTCCATAAATTCAGGATGATTTTATTCCATATTTATGTACTTAATACCAGGTCATTTTTCAAAATTTTGGGGCTTAGTTATCCCTCACCCTTTGACTATTTTATTTATTATGAAGAAAACTTTCTAAATTCTTAAAGGAAAGTACTAGCTTTGGAGGGGAGGATGTCTATGTTTATAACTTTACAAACATAAATTATGTACTGCAGTAATACTATTTAGTATAAGTTTTATTTGCTTAGTCACAACAATAAAATAAGGCCTGGAACTGTTGTTTCTTTGCTTTTTATCTTCCTCAAACAACTTTTTTCATACTTTCTCAGGTCCGCTTATCTTTACTTCCTTCCACTTTGTTCACACTTTTTAGCTTGCCACTTCTAATCTCCTGTAGGTTGGGAAATATTCAGGTAAATATTATATGTTAAATAATATTTACCAAGGCTCTTAGTGAATGATTGGGACCATAATATAGGCTTTCATGCTGGAGTAGCTCCTTTTGTGTTTACTTTTAAATGGGGGTGACAATCTTGAGATCTACAAAGAAGTGGAGTACAGGATATTTCTCTCACCTACACCTACTTAGAGGGCATTAGTGTTCACTCGTAACACAGGGGAGGAAAAGTAGGTTTACAGTTGTTGGTATAGAAAATAATACAAAAATTAATAAATAATAAAACAAGAATAAACTGTTTTGTCTATTCACAACTGTAAGCCTATGTTTGCCCCATCCTGCACTTGATTGAAGACTGCCTCCTATTAATGCATTTGAACGAATGTGCAAAATACTACAGGCCTGAGAGAAAACTGAGATTCAATCCTTTCACATATATTTTAATTTGTAATTTTGGATTGCCTTCTATATTCTACAGTTTTCCTTAGACCAATAAACTCCTCCATTTCATAAGGAAGGAACAGGGTACACTCATTTTAGAGCCATAGGGTGAGACGGGCTCAGAAGTCTTGTGCCCTTGATCTAGGAGATGAAAGAAACACTTTGTCAGGGAAGCTGGCTTCCCAGGCCTTTCCCTTTTCCAAGGAGATAAATGGAAATATTAGAGAATGGCTGACAAAACAGAAGCACCACTGGACAGATTTTTCTTTATAAGTAATGAAGCACTATTCCTTCCAAAAATGTCAGTGTTCTCCAGATACAGTGAATGCTCTCAATGATCTTTTTTCACATACGGCCCCCACACTTTAAAATCAAGGATTTATGTATATATGGACACACATTTCCTGTGATTGCAAGCAAAGTCAAAAGGAGGAAGCTGTGAACTGCTGTGGATCCAGGCATGGCTGACTACTAGTAGCAGAAATTCCAGAAGTGCAAAATAGCAGAAGCAGAGTCACACTGTTCATATTAACAGGGGTGAATAGGAACAAATGGCAGTAATACTACATTTTAAAGTCAGAGGCATCTCAGTTCTGTGAAATGCAACCATCCCAGAGAATTGATTCCAGGAAACACATTTCTTTTTTCCTCCAATCTCTATGGAGCGGTGTGTACAAACAGTCCACTCCTCCTTTTACCCAGATAGTAAAATGTTAATTTTAAAATGGAGTGTCAAATTGTTTTTGATATTCATTTTTCTAAAAGAAAATAATTTTTTAAAATATAGTCTTTCATAGACAAAAACTTTTATGTTATGTTGGTAACCAACATTGCTATGAAGTTCAGTGATTATCTAGAATTCCCCATTTTATTAATTTCACGTGGTGTTTTTATCTGCTTGGCATTTAATTTATTGGATCTTATGTATCTTCTTTGGCATATTAATGTACTTAGAATCTCAGTTTTGTTTTGTTTTAATGGGATCCATTGCAGTCCTGGATGCCCGGAATCCTCACAGGCTCAACTGAGGACTTGCATTTAGACACTGCTGCTCACACCTTCCAGCTGCTCATCAGTAAGATTCCTAAGGCGGAGAGGGAGTTCACGTAACATTTTCAATCTGATGACTTGTAAATAGTATCTGCTGCTTGATTATTTAAAAATATATTAGGAATCATGATCCTTTACCATTATATTTTGTGTACTATTTGTATTTCCATAGATTTTGTTTCAGAATGAGAGTGACCTTATCTATTGAAGTTTTTATATATTTTAATAAGGTGTTCTGCAGTTTTTTTCTTATCCATCAAGATTCCTTGTTTAGAGTAATGCAAATGGGGTTAAAGAGAGAGACACTAGAGTATGCTTCTTTTTTTTCCACTTAACTTTTATTTGTTTATTTTATTTTATTTTTTATTTTTTTTTTGGATTGAGGTGAACACAAAATTGCCCAGTAAAAAGAAGTAACAGACAAAAGAAAAGTTAATAAATGTGATTTGAAATGTAGTAAGAGATGGAACTAAAGTTCCACATTTTTCATGACAATTCAAAATTTTTATTAAGTATTTTTAAAGGCATGCTATGTATTTCAAATTATCATCTTTTAAGTATCCAGGTTGTTTGAATCCTTAGTCATGGAGTAAGCTAACAAAATTTCAGATCATCATTTTAGGAAAAAGTGATTTTAGGATTTCCAAGTAATTATGATGCTATTTTTGGCAGAGAATCCAAAAGAACTGTATGCTATACATATCCTCCCCCAGTCACCCACCCCTAGGCTGGGCTCATTGAGAGTAATGTTGTTAAGACTAAGAACAGAGAGCTACAATGGGAATAAGCACAAGGGAAGTGTGGATTAGGGGATGGACCAATTTTTTTCTATCATTAGCAAATGAGGTTCTTATGGAACTGTCAAAACCTAATCAGGGACTAGACCCTTAGAAATGGAAAAATGTCTAGATTGTCATTTCAAAACATATTAGTTACCAACAACTTTGTATTCATAGTTAAAAGTTTCACAAAAATAATGACTTCATTTTGCCACCATGACATTGCTCTCTACCTATTGGCTTTTGGCTCTATCCTTGCTTCTCATTCCTCACCTTGGTGCTCTGGCTTTGCCAAATTCCCAGCAATCTTACATACTGCAGTGTGATTTCAAGTCTCCCCTGGCTCTCCTCTGTGCATCTTTGTTATTGGTTTACAAAGTCCTGGTATCTCCATCATCTAAGTTCTTGGCCCAAGATTCTGAATCTTGAAACTTGTTCTGTTTACATGGCTTTTCTCCCTAAGTGAAAAGAACTTTTTAATTCACTGGGTGAAAATAAGTGTTCTGTGCTGATCCTTCTTTCCTGATTCCTTCCCTCTTAAGGGTCAATAGCTAAATGCTTTGTGACCTACTCCTACTTGCACTTCTGTGCTGCCATTTTTTAGGTCACACTTCCAACTATGGTATGCACTAACTTTTGAGTCCCATTTTTTCATGAAGTGTCACAAGAATTATATAGCCTTCACTATTATTGTCAGGTTCTAATACATCCATGCATGACTGAATCAGCCAACAAATTATTAAAAAGCCTGTCCTCATAAATGTGGTAGATATTTGGGAGCATACTGAACAAATATGTCAGTGTTGTTGGCTTAAAGGAGTGTATTTTATTTAGTCTTGTTGAGATAAAAGTTGCATTTATATAAATGGACTGACCCTTTTGTGCAAAATACAGTGTTCCATTCCAGCACATGAGTAAAGTTCCCAGGAGGAGATGCTATGACAAAAGGGACTGCAATTCAATCAGATTCTGACATTTTCTTAAGTTCTTATGTATTGCTTCTGCTGCTTCATTCTGTGGCATGGCTCTGCTCTGTGCAGGCCAATAACACAGCAAAAATCTTATATTTACTTTAGCACAGTAGAGATAGCTAGAATTTCATTCTCAAAGTGTATTATTAAATAGTAGGTAAAATAAAATGTTAAGAAAAAACAACAACAAATCCTAACATCTTACTGTTTGATTTGGCAATGGTGGTGGTACCTATGATGGGAGGAGAGGGCATAGAGTTTTTGCAGAAGAAGAACCTGTCATGGTAGCTCCAAGTCATAAATAGCACATCATAGTTTGACACTACTTTCCTTTGTTCTTATGGGCTCCAGCAGAAAAGTAGGGTTTGCTAGAATCTGATTCTAAGATGCTAGCAAAAGGAAAAAAAAACATAACCCAAGGTAAAATCTTTCACAACCTGGAACATTTACCACAGAAACTTCTATGGGCTAGAACGCACATGCAGCCAACTATTCTAGTCTCCTTCCCTCTCACTCCCTACCTGCTTTTTGTCCATGTAGTCACTGAGGATCATCTTGTTTTCCAGTATTCTGGAACCTATCTACATGAATAACGTTCTCCAGTGAAGAACAGACAACAGATAAAATCAAGCCTTTTCTTATTTTAAGCCTCCTCAGCATGTCTCAAATACAAAGGGCAAGTCCCTTCAAATTTCTTCAGAAGCTCTTGTTTACTTGACAACTAATTTATAGGCACTGAGCACTAAATGATACTCGATTATTTCCAGGGTTAGGTTTCCAGTCCAGCCTCTCCAAAATACTTAAAAAAGTGCGTGGAAGGCAGTGTGGATGGGTCTAGAATTAACTGAAAAATTATGCAAATACAGTGTTAATATCTGTTTATTGAGTTTTGTATATGCAGATAATGATGGTAAAATTTGTGACAAGTAGTCTAGCCTTCACTAACAACCTTCTAAGAGCAATTCACAAGCTTGGTAGCTACTAAAATAAGCCACTTTCCCTGTGGGCTGCATGATTGTTGTTTCCGTCCTCACCCGAAGATACCTTTGCCACAGTGGTGGTCTATTTTCGAGGACTTAATTTCCAGAATATAGTATTGAAATATCTAAGCTCACTCTAAGAATTTCAGAGTGAAGGTGGGAGAGACAACTGTCCCTTTCTAAGAGCATTTTTCCCATGGCAGGAACCGGGAATCTGTTTTCCTGCCTTTCTCCTCCCTCCTACAATGCCAAATACCCTTTTGTGGTGGATCCTTTCTTGGGTCTTTGACCGCATGTTTCTAGCTGGTCAGTCATTTTGTGAGGATCTCCTGAGTGCTGATTGTTTGCATGGACTTTTTGCCACCTTCTGCTGTTGAATGCTTGCCTACTTGAATTTGGACTCAGCTGCTGCCTACCTTTCTTTTTCCCATGAAGATTGATTTCTGGTCTTGAAGCCCTAATCCTTGGTCTCAAGAATATAAAGAGGAAGTTGTTTTTTAAGTGAATAAAGGTCAGAATTGTCTCTCTGCAAGTTACTGTATCCTCTTCAAGAATATTGTTGTAAAATTCAGTCTCTCCCTGTGGTTGGTTGTAGCTGCCTTGTTTCAGTTTTCTCTATAGTGCTTCATTGCATGAATTTCAGTCTTTATATACCTGTTTCCAAAATCTTGAAATGAGGTGTTCCTTGACTGGGCATGAGAAGACTGATTACCATTCAGAACTCATTACTGATGGGATCATTATTGGTAAGGAAGAAGAGTGCTTAAGTAAGTTCTTTTGAAACTGGAAACAAAGTATAGTGTGGTCGGTGTCCATGACAACCAAACCCCAATTTGTGAAAAGGTTGTTAATGACTGTTTCTAAATTAGGTTTGGTGAAGTTGGAAGAGAACATGGACTAGAGGAAAAAGCACTGGATTTTATACAGACTTAGGTTCTCACCTCAGAACGATTTGCTTATACCCAGGAAACTTTAGTCAAATGTCACCTCATATCTCTGAATTCAGTTTATTCCAGACTCCTTACTGTTGGTTAAAGAATCAAGTGAAACAATATACACAAAGGGTCTAGCATAATTCCTTAGAAAGTGTTACTAACCCATATCCTCTTTCATCAGACCCTACATTCTTCATATGGCCACTGCTCTACACAGAAATTTGATCACATCAATTTCTTTCTTAGGCCCTTCAATATCTTAGAATAAAGTAAAAACTCTTAGAATGAAGATAAAACTCCTATGTGTGGCCACAGTGTCATGTTTTACACATTAAGGTACCTGGAATATAATGATGTACATGTTTGGGAACACATTCCCTCCTACCCACCACCACCTTTTAGTTCTCCAGAAAAACCCTCTTTGCATTTAAGGTTGTTCATCTGAAAGGTAAAATAAGGTAATATAAGAACTGGGAAAAGTCTTGAGCAGATGGTCAGTTTTTCAGCTGAATGGATAGAGAGTGAGGAACTATCAAAGGGACCTGCTGGCATAGCTTCTCTGAGTGCACAATACATCGCTTAATGGAGTGGAAACTGGACCATCTCTATGATCTCAGCTGCCATGGAACTCCTGAATGCAGGTAATGGACACTCACTTAGGTGCATATGTATGTCTCAGCAGAATGACTTTACCCAAATCTATATGCTGCTCGATATCTCGTTCCTTTGTTATTCATACACTCTCTCATCACATCTCCTTCATCATCTCTATTTCTCCACATTGTGAATTTTGTCTAGACTATAGTTAAAAAACCATCTCTAAATCATGATCCCTTGCCTGAGGGAAATGTGTTAACCCCTTGCCTGAGGCCAATAAACTTGCAGATTGAAGGCACAGAGAAGAAGGGACTATTAGAAATAAAAATACACTGGTTACTAGTGCAAAGATAGTATTTCATTATATAAGTATAATTCCATTACAAAGAAATTTTCTAGGACCTATTACCATGTGAAAAATATTTATATGTGCTAATGTATTTATAATTTCAATCAAAGTTATTAGGAATGTATTACCTGCTGTTGTAAGTACCCTGGCACCAGGGTAGATTGTTTCCCAGTGTCCCTTTCTCATGATGACTAAGTAGATGAACTGAGGACTCTTCCAGTTCTGAGCTGGGCAGGTGCGGATCCAGAGCAACCCCTGGGAAAAGAAAAACCTTCAAGAATACTACAAACCCTTTTAGGGTTTGCTTACTGCCTTGATTTCCTGCTCTATTGAGCTTTTCATTTTCTTTGTAACCATTAGTAGTAGCCTTTTCATCTACGCAAATTTTTCTTTTTGCCTGTGAACAGTGACAAAATGATCTCTGCAATTTTGGCATTTATAGCCTGTCTGGAGTTAATATTGGGTTGACCAAAAAGTCTGTTTAGTTTTTTCCATAAAATAATTTTTTTTATTTTCACCAATAACTTTATTGATTTGGGTATTTTGAGTATGTTGGCTATCTCCCATAGGTGGAATATTGATTGTTCTCAATTAATGTCTCCATTTGATCCCCATCTACTTCAACTTGTCTACGCTACCATGGAGCATCATCCAGCAAGAAATCTCCAGCAGGAAACTTCATAAACCACTTTCGACACATTTGACCAGTCACAGCACCTTTTTCATACACTCACAAATCTTTTTTTGTGTTTCAGTTGTGTTTTTACCTTTATTGAAATAATAAAGCATAATATGCTGAAAATGTTGCATATGGTTTTCCATCTTCAATATTAAAATGACAACACAAAAATTCACCAATTTTGTTAAGTTCTTAAAAAATTTACACTGACATGGCAGCCATCTCAATACAATCTAGCGAAATTGTTTCAAATGAAGGTAAAGACAATTAAGTGCTTTTAGAATTATTTTATGAAAAAAAACATGAACTTTTTGGCCAACCGAATAAATGGGGTTTTTGTTCTTGTTGTTGTTTGTTCATTTTTAGCAAAAATGGCAAGAATAAACAGGCAAGAATAAACGCACTTTTTCAGTTATAGTTCTGGCCCTCTTACTGTTTTGTCTCGGGGAAGAACGTGTGCTCTAGTCCTAAATCAGTCAGACCTGCCTCTGAAATTATACCATTGGGTTAGAAATTATACCTATTCCCTTGCTGACACCAGGATTTAGGCACCTAACAGGCTCAATGAAGACTCACCTTCATTTAGGAGAGAATATGGAATCAGCTTTTATAATGAAGACCATCCTAGAAGTTCTGCTCAAGCATTCCAGTGTGAAGATGAGAAACCCTTGAGAGAGGTACTGGAAGGACAGAGGAGATAGGACAGGGCCTGTGACAGAGGACTGCCATCTTGTCTCCTCTTTATCCTCAGCAATCCTTCTCTTGCTCTGTAAACGCAATCCTGGTTTATTTTTGTACTGGTGGATAAAACAGAAATAAGTGGTAAGAGATGATTGAAAAGGAAAGTAGGGGGATTCCATGGATAGGATGGAAAATTCAGTCCGCCATCTGGCTAGACAGCTATTTAATCTAAAATGTTGTAGCTAAGTCAATTGTATACATACTAGAAACTACCTAAGTGAAAACTTGGATAACATCGTTTTCTTGGATTAGATACCTGACTTGTCTTGTTAGCTTCCCAAAGAACATCTCCCTGATTGTTGTGGTTGAAATCTTCGCTTTTTCCAGCATTTGCCACAAATGTTCATATTGATTATATTGACCACCTTAGTCTTTGTATGATCAATGCGGTTTTATTTCTGCAATGTCATATCTTGGGAACTCATGAAGGTGAAGGTCTCAGAGAGTATTTGAAGAATAAACAAGATGGGTGTTTTCATTTGGGCAATAAACTATGTGTGTTACGGTAACAAAGAGTTAAAGAAAGATGTCCATGCCTGAACGGTAGGAATAATAAGAGCCCCCATTTATTGTGTGTTCCATGTGTCAGGCACTGTGCTTTTTAGTTTACCAGCAATAACTCATTTTATGTTCAAAACAATTCTGTGGTGTACCATTGTGACATGAAGCCTCCTAGCTGAAATGGATACACCTATGGGATAAAGGTGGAGACAGGGCCTAATACCTGACAAGGAAATCTCTGGTGAGAAGAACACTGATATATTAACAAGGACCAAGCAAGACTAAATCTATTATCAGAACATTAGTATATAATGTCAGGAGGGCAGCCAGCAAGTGAAGAATAGATTATTGAAGAAAGTGGTACCAAAGACTAACAAAAAAATAAGTTTCCAGGCAAAATTCATGGTTCCTGGAGAACAGTGGTTCAGATTCCTGTTGAGTTTCTAGGAAGATACTTGGTACTGATGGCATTTTTGTAGTGTATTATTCCAGTTTCTGGACCCCCCCCTTTATAATTCATTGGGTGAAGCACCTCTGCACATGCTGGTATGTGTCACTTTTTAAGTCTCATAAAATCATAATATTAATAGTGACTTAAATTGCATTGTACACTGAACTATATGAAATTTGAGCACTTCCATTTTTAAACAATCCTCATTATCCCAAAAGATCAAAATGCCTGACAGGTCTATGAGTATATTATAAAAGGTTTGAACCTGTGTATGTACTTATAGTATGCAAACATCAGTATATGCTTTGTTTATGCCAGAGTCCTCATGTGCTGTGATATGAAGGTAGTGGTCAGGCAGAAGCACAGTTGAAATTCTCTTGGACCATAAATGTATCGAAAGTTGCTAATGAAAGACTAATTGATGGTAACAGGAATTAGACTATTTTAATAGTGCAATTTGTTCAGTATCACTATGACAATTTAAAAAAAGACAAACAAAAGTTTAAATCTCTAAATTCAGTACTGAAATATCCAAGGTTAAGATTAGGTTGGAACATAGTTTGTTTATTAGTATTGTTAAAAGTGACCGAGTTAATTAAAATTGAACTGTAGTGGAAACATCTAGGTAGACTCATCACTGCCATTTTAATGAGTCCCATTAAATACAGCAATAATACTTCAGCTATTTTGAAACCAGTTCAATCATTTTTGTAAGGAATCTATCGTGCACATTTCTCTCATGTCCCCATCAGTAAACCGGAGTAGCAGGGTATCTAGGCTGTGAACTCTAGAAATAGCGTGGCCTTGATTGCTCTGCAGTGGGTTTTTTAATGAATTAATGTCAAGTGTGCTATTTGACAGGAGTAGTTACAATCAGCATATGTAATCCCTCCCTACACAACTCTTCCACCTTCAAAGAAAAATGTTTACACTAAAGAAGAGCAGGCAGTCAGGCAAAGCTTCCCATCTTTTCTCCACTACTGGGAACCCATTTTTAATGTCAAAATATTTAAAAGTCTCCTCATATATAAATAGTTGTATTTTTAGTATCCTATTGATTAATCAACAGCATGATGACATAAAAGCTCTATGAATTCAGTAATAACTTCTTTGTTATGAGTCACAACTTCTACATGCATAGGGTCAATATACCCAATAGGGGTAAGTGGATTTTTGTTTGAGCCTAGGATGTTTTAGTTCTCAGACAAAGTTGTTGGATTTTTGTCCTTCTCTTTTCCTTTCTCCCCAGGATAGGGTCACTGGTACTGGAAATAAGGAGTGGAAAAAGATAGGTCCTCGTGTTGCTGCAACTACTCCTTGGGATGGTTTATCTGAGCAGAAGGTTGGGGATAAGGAAAGTGGATCATTATGGTATAGATATTAACACTTTTAGCATCTACTTGCTCTTTCCATGAGAACATTTTTTATCTCATCACAAATTTCTATTTTATGTATTTGTATAAAATAGAGGTAAAAGAAGAATAAAGCTGGACAGTCTTTGCCTCAATTCTGTGAATATTGAGACTTTATGCAAATAATAATTTGTTTATATATAGTAAACAAATCTTGACTTTATTGGGCTCAGGAATGACCAAAGATGTTAGTAAACATTATTCAAAGTAGATAATTTATTGACCTCCTTATTGCACCCTTCTAAGTAACTGACTTTTTTTTTATTTTAAAGCTTCATGACTGCCCAAAAAAACACACAAAGTTCTTATAAATATCCACAGGTTGATTTTTTAAAGACCATTGATATCCTAATAAGAAGTTATTATTTAAATCTGTCACAGTGTTGTAAGTTTTAACAAAGCCGTGTGTTCGTGGACTATTAGTTTACATTTGAGCACAGTGTGTTTCAGCCTGAAAAAGGCTATTTTTATGAAGGATCCCTGAAGCTATTAAATAAAAATGCAATCACAAAGTCACTAATCTTACCTTTGTAATGTGCAAATGCAATTTTTTTTACTATTAATGAATTCATCCGTATACAGTCATGTGATGCTTAGTGACAGAGATGCGTTCTGAGATGTAATGATGCATACATCATTAGCTGATTTCATTGTCTTACAAGCATTGTAGAGTGGACATATGCGAACCTAGATGGTGTAGCTTACTATGTACCCAGGCTATATAATACATACATATAGCCCATTGTTCCTAGGCTACTAACCTGTACAGCTTAATGACTATTGTAGGCAATTATAACATAGTGGTAAGTATTTATGTACCAAAATATATCTAAACATAGGAAAGGTATAGTAAAAATATAGTATGAAAGATTAAAAAAAAATGATGTACTTATTCAGGCACTTTACCATAAATGAAGCTTGCAAGACTGGAAGTTGTTCTGGGTGAGTGGTGAATGACTGTGAGGGCCTAGGACATTAGTGTACACTAGTGTGGACTTTATAAACCATGCACACTATACTACATTTATAAAAATATTTTTTCTTCAATAATATATTAACCTTAGCTTACTACAACTTTTTACATTATAAACTTTAATTTTTTAAACTCTTTAACTCTTTTGTAATAACATTTAGCTTAAAACACAAACACATTTTAGTTGCACAAAAATATTTTCTTTTCATTTATTGTATTTATTTATTGTTCAGATACATTCATTGCCATTTTCCCACCACCACTTCCCCTGCCCCACCCACCTCCACCTCGTACCCTCAATCCTTCCCCACTTTAGCTTCATCCATGGGTCCTTTACACATGTTCCTTGGTTTGATCCTTCCCCTTCGTTTCCCCGTTATCTCCCTCCCTCCTTCCCTCTTGTTACGGTCGGTTTCTTTTCTTCCAATGCTGTTGGTTATATTTTCCTTGCTTGTTTGTTTCCTTGATTAGCTTCCGCTTATAGCCGAGATCATATGGTATTTGTCATTCACCCCTCTGGCTTATTTCGCTTAGCATAATGTTCTCCAATTCCATCCATGCTGTTGTGAAGGGTAGGAGCTGTTTCTTTCTTTCTGCTGCGTAGTATTCTGTTGTGTAAATGTACCATAGTTTTTGATCCACTCATTTATTGATGGGCACTTAGGTTGCTTCCAGCACTTGGCTATTGTAAATTGTGCTATGAACATTGGAGTGCGTAGGTTTTTTTGAATTGGTGTTTTGGGATTCTTAGGATATAATCTCAGCAGTGGATTTGCTGAGTCAAAAGGCAATTCCATTTTTAGCTTTTTGAGGAAATTCCAAACTGTTTTCCATAGTGGCTGCACCAGCCTGTATTCTCACAAACAGTGTACTAGGGTTCCCTTTTCTTTTTTTTTTCCATATGTAAAATATAAATATTTTATTTTATTAATTTTATTATTTTACAATATTTTTCACTGAAAAATGAAGTCTTTATTTAAAGTTATAAGCTTTATTTATCATATGCTATATAACAACTTCATCACACTTTGGATAATAGGGTTCCCTTTTCTTTACAATTTCATCAGCACTGGTTGTTTGTGGATTTATTTATGATGGCCATTATGACTGGTGTGAAGTGGTGTCTCATTGTCGTTTTAATTTGCATTTCTCTGATGGCTAGTAATGATGAGCATCCTTTTATATGTCTCTGGGCCTTGTTTATGTCATCCCTGGAGAAATGTCTGTTCAAGTCCATTGCCCATTTTTTAATTGGATTGTTTGTCTTCCTGGAGTGGAGTTGTGTGAATTCTTTATATATTTTGGAGATCAAACCCCTGTCCTCTTTATATCCTTCTTCTATAAGTCTTCTTCTATCTTAAAAGTTATTTTTAACTTAATTTTTTAAAGAAAAAATATGGTTATTGATTTTAGAGAGAAAGGGAGGGGCAGAGGGAGGGTGGGAGAGAAAGAAACATCTATGTGAGAATGGAACATCGATTGGTTGGCCTCCCATATACGTTCTGACTGGGGATTGAGTATGCAACCTAGATATGTGCCCTGACTGGAATGGGGCAATGCTCCAAACCAACTGAGCCACACCAGCCAAGGCTATTTTTTCACTTTTTAATTTGTGTGTGTGTGTCAAGACACAAACTCATACACATTAGCCTAGGCCCACACAGCATTAGGATCATCAGTATCACTGCCTTCCACCCCCACATCCTATCCTACTGGAAAGTTTTCAGGAGCTTTCATCTCCTATTATAACAGTGTCTTCTTTTGAAATATCTCCAAAAGACCTGCCTGAGTCTTCTCTTGAGGAAGTGTCACTCTTTTCAGTATATATTCACGGTAATTTGCTCAACATTTTTTATTTCTGTTTTTTTCAATCATAGATTTGCTTTTAAGTAAATAATACACCATGAACATTTCTCTCTATTAATGAAAACGTTTCAGTGTTGGAATCCATGTTTTCACACTTTTAAGGAGCTTGTTGAGGTCTGTCTGCAAAAGCTTCTGCCAGCTATACCTTTTACTGTGAATTTGCTTGGGGGTATCTTCTTTTACTCCTCCTGCTGTTTCTTTTTCTCTTGCCTCCTCTTTAGCTATGCATTCCTGTTCCAGTTTTAACAAATCCACATTTTCAGTTTCTTAGGAAGCACCTCTAGGAGCTCCTCAATGTTATCCTCATCCACCCCAGGTTAAAGTTGATTACCATCTCAACCATAGACTTGTTGATTTTTGCAACTTCCTTATTTTTGGCAAATCTTTTGAAATCAATGGGCCAACCTCTTTCAGATGTCATCATACACTCCTTGGTGACACAACTCCAAGACCAAGCAAAGTTCTTGATGCAGTCATAGATGTTGTAATCTTTACAGAATTGCATCAATGTCTTCCCAGCTGCAGTAATAGCCTTGGTAAAGGTCCTCCTCAGGTACTAGGCCATTTAAAGCGGCTGTAACCCCCGACCCATTGGTTAGATCCAAGAGGTGGTGTTTGGAGGTGGAAACACCACTTTGATATTGGGATAAAGACCACCAATAAAAGGAGGATGTCTAGGAGCATTATCAACAATCAGGAGAATCTTGAAAAAATATGTTATTCTCCCAAGAGTACTTCTCCATTTCACTTGCATAGCAGTTTAGAAGGGCATCTTGGAAGAGGAGCTTTGTCATCCATGACTTATTGCTCCTGCAGGACACTAGCAGTATGTGCCTATTGAAATGTTTGAAGACCCTGGAGTTTTCACTATGCCAGATCACAAGGGTTTCAATTTGTAGCTTACAATATTGTCCCCCCAAAAAACTGTTACCCTGTTGTTAAACACCTTGAAATCTGCCATTGATTTGGTCTTCTTATGGGTGAAAGCCTTTTCAGGCATTTGTTTCCAGAGAAGAAAGGTTGCATTCATATTGAATATTTGCTGTGGAAAGTAATTTTCCTCCATAAACAGCTTATCTAGAGTTTCCAAACATTCTTCAGCTGTTTTCACATATGCACCTTTAAACTCATCATTCACCCTCAGATTATGCAATGAATAACAATTTTTGAATCATTAAAACCACCTGAATCTAGCAGTAAATTGAACACTGTAGTCAAGTTCAACCTATTCTTTCAACACCGTAAACTTTTTGGTTTGGCCATGATCATCATGGTGTTGAGAGGGACATGCTTCTGTGTCTGGACTTCAACTCAGGTTGTTAGAAGCTTTCGTATGTCAGATATAGGTCCTCTTTGAATTTTGTTACTCTCATTGACTTCAGTGAAGCAGGTGCTTTAGCATCTTCCATCACTTTGTTCCTGTTCATCAAGATCACAGTTCGAATAAAATCGGACATGCCTGACTGGCAAGCAATAACCGTCACTTATTTTCCACCTTCATAATCTTTAATCATTGTTAATTTTGTTCCTGGGTCAGTCATTCAACATGGTCTTTTACTGACAACATTAGCAGTCAATTTTGTAGGCTTAGGATCTGTGACGAACAAAACAACATGAAATGATATCAAGCACAAGAGAAAATGATGCAATCGAGACACAGTAAATATGAGATGTATGAGGCTGCTGGTGGTATAATATGGCATACCATTTACTGCAAATCTTTATTTTTAATAAGTACAAAGAGTACATTCTAGAATAATGATAAAAAGTATAGTATGGTAAATACATAAACCAGTAACAGTAATTTATTATCATCAAGTATTATGTACTATACATAATTTTATGTGTTATATATAATATATATGATTGTTCACACCAGCATCACCACAAACATGTGAGTAATCCATTGTGGTATGATGTTAGGACAGCTACCACATCGCTAGGTGATAAGAAGTTTTCAACTTTATTAAAATTATGGGACCACTGTCATGAATGCTGTCCGTCATTGACTGAAACACTGTAATGTGGCACATAAGTGTATATTGTAGAAAATTATATATTTCAGAAACATATTCATTAATTGCGAAGTTAACGTGGGTATTACATGAGTCATATTAAGAGTGTTGAAATTTGGGCTTTCTGCATTTTATGTTTAAAAACCATTTAGTTTGCAAGATAAACTTTGCATATAATAAAAAGTTATTAAAAATTTTTTTATGTGGACAAGGCTAAATTTAGATGAGCATTTTAGTTCAAAAATTTGCATTTTTAATAAATAGCATTAAAGGACAACTTTGTGATAACTATTTTCATTGAAATATTACCATAAATCCTTAGTCTGAAAAATTCTAAATTAATACAATCTTTGTGTGCAAAGTTTATTATTTTAAGCAACCATTTGATTCTATTTTTTAATCCAACTGGGCACAACATGAGGAATTAAGTCATTCAACATGTGGCAAGCTGCTTACTTTTAAATACTTGTTTTAAAATGTTAATTTTATAAAAAGCTTAGTAAAATTAATATTTTTACAGTAATTCTCCAAAAGGAAAAGAGAAATGGGGGATTAATTTTGAATCACTTTAAAACCTACAGATTACATTCTCTAATTTTTGTTAAGTTTTTATTTAGATAAATATGGGAAACCTCACCCAAATATACATGGTTTCATGAGCAGTTAAAGCTACAGGTTAAAATAAAAGAGTTTTGTGTAAGCTTTCTTAATGGAGCGTTCAATCTAGAGAATATTTTACTGTTTTTAAACTGATTTTTAAGATTTGATACCCTCACTACATTTTGATCATGTATTTAAAAACAGTGAGTGTGTTTTCTATTATTGCACAATTCAAAACCAGATATTCTGTGCAATGTATGCTAAGAAAAATCCACCTAGTAAGTACCTGAAAAATCTTTCAATTAAATATACTCATTGACTTCTGGTCTATAGAGCAATGTGTTGAGAATTTAAAGAACAAATGAGCAAAATATAAAATATGTCAAGATGTCTTTACATAGTTAAAGGCCAGGTTCATGTCTGTCTAAAATAACGATATAACATTATCACATGAACAGTCAGTCTTCTGTTTGCCTGTGAAAATGATGCCAGTAGGAAGTTTCAGAGGCTTGATAAGAACCAACAATAAATGCCTCTATAGGGTAGCATTGTCTCAGTGTTACCCTAGATGAAAAAGGGAAAGTTTACTCTTGTCAACCAAAGGTCGTCGCCACCATTTAACACCAACAGGAGTCCCCAATTTGCAGTGCAGTGAAGGGGGAGACTTTGTTCAGTGAAAAACAGCTCAATTGTGAACCAGCTAGGATGTGAAACAGCTCAGTTGAAACAGCCTGAAGGAGGTGGGTCAGTCAAAGCAGCCCAAGCAAAGTGGTTCTGTAAAGGCAGCGAGGGTGTTACAACTATGGTAACTTTGAAGAAAGCTGAAAGTGTGCTCCCTTGCAGCGCAGGTGAAGCTGGTTTATAAAGAGAAGTGTGCCCTACTTTGGTCCCTGATTGGTCCATTTCTATGCAAGTGAGGACCCAAGGTCGTCACAGTTTGAGTGGCCCAAATAGTACCATCCAGACTGGTAGAAAGGAAGTTGCTCTGACTGGCGTAAATGAGGATATAGTCTCAAGCTACGACTGGCGAAGGCAGGTGTTCGGCCCATTGGTTGATTTATGAACCTAGGAGCTCATTTAGAAGGGTTGGTTCAGGTGGCAGGAACACAGTGCAGGAGACAGGCGTCTCGGTGTCACTTTTCCCTGAAGCACAAGTGTACATGAAAGGCCCCTGTTAGACAATGACTACTAGGCTCTATAAATTTCAGACCAACTGGCTACTAGGAGTCTTCTTAACAGGTACGTGTGTTCTTGGGACTGACATTCTGAACCTTTTTAGTTCACTTATTCTCAGTGATTGCATGTACATTTCTTGAAGTCACAAGTAATGTCTGAATTGATTGTGTATCTTGCACAAGCCTTGTGTTGGGAGCTGTTACACATGTTTTGCATATGTAAATAAACCACTTTATGTACAGGGCAACCAGCTACTTTCTTGAATTTGCTCATTTCTTCCATTATTCTTTGTCATAAAATTACTATTATGGAACTTAACTATTTCCCCTCTGTACTTCTAATTCCTTTTGATAGTATTTGAATATCTATGGCAGTTCAAAGAGATTTAGGCAGGGATATATATGGGTAAAATTTACATTAATGATGAACATTTATGTAGCAGTTAGAGTCCAGGCCTTACACTTCAGGCTCTGAGTCTCTGGCCGTCAGAATCATTGGAAATACCTCCAGCTGAACCTCCCATTTCCTGCTCACCGGATATGGAACAGCTCACGGCCTCTCCTTGGGACTTACTGATGTTTTCCTGCTGCAGGTGTCAGCACTATTGTCCATTCTCTTGCCTGGTCGCTTTAGTCTGCGCCAGGGTTGGATGTGAAAGGGATAGCTGAGTTTGATTCCCTTAATTTTGAAAAATATTTAAAAGAATTATTTTCATTGATTTCCTAGGAATTTTGTTTGGTAATTTTTCAAATATCGAGACTGTAGTATTCTAACCCTATTCGTTACATGATCAATCTCTGACTAACTTTTATGTATCTTGAAAAGCAAACTTACTGTTTTAATTTTTCTTTAGTTTCACTTCCAGTTCTTAAAACCAATACTCATTTCTCAGGAACTAATTTTCAAGTTTGTATATTATCTAAACCACTTGCTGTTCTTTCTGATATTTCCTCTTGCTTTTTTGGCCAATTTGGTGTTCATTAGCACCTCCAACAGATGGTGAGCACAGAGAGAGAGAGTTAATTTTGTTATTTGTTGGAAAGGTGAATGAAAGATTTGACATAAGAAGACATTAAAATTGATACCTAAAATGGGATTTAGAATTGGTCTGTGGGAGAGTGAAAATCTCACAAAAGGATGTAATGATAGTTATTGTCAAGCACTTTACCAGTATATGTGATGTGCGAAAGCGAAATTTTGCTGCCCCTTGCATTGGGAGATGTTGCTGACATATAAGAATCCAGAATCAGTACTCAGATGGCTTGAATTCAAGTTTTATCTCCATGTATTATTAGCTTATGTGATCCTAAGCAAGGCATATATGTGTACGCTGTTTCTCTCTGTTCTATTTCCTGTAAAATATAAGCAATAATATAGTTTTTATACAGTTGCTGCAATGAAAAGACATCCCATATAGGAAGACACTTTAAAAACTGTAAGTACTATTACTATTCCCATTTTTATGATTATTATTATCACTATTAATGTATTGGAATAAGTTATTTTGATTCATTTACACTTTCTTATTTAGTTTTTATGCAAGTTGATAATTAACATCTATACTCTGTAACAATAAAATATTTTATCCTCCTAATTTGTTTTAAGTGACTTAAAGTTATGACCTCGGCCTCAAGTCTCTAGTTAACTGAGATACAGTCCCAACCATGTTCAAGTATGGGATCAGCTGTCTAGTATCCAATTCTGTTAGCAGCCTTAGTAGCTCAATTTTTTAATTTTGACTTTATATTTTATACCATTGGGACGAGAATCTACAATGGGATGAAGAATCTTCTCTTGAAGTTTCAGATGATCTGAAACTGGATAAAGCACAATGCAAATGGGAAGAAAAATGACAAAGGAGGAAAAAATATAGCCACTATGTGAAGATCTTGAAATTTGATGAAAATAAGATGAAATGAGAAAAATCTTAGAATGATGAAAATAGGATAAAATGAGGATTTTCAAGAGAAATGATGAGGCTTAGAATATACATGACACTGCAATTGGACACGTTGAGTACCTATTGATAATTTATTCTCTGTTCACTTGAGTATTAGGTATAAGAAACTGTTTAAAAGTATGTAAGTAAATAATAAGCAGAGTGGTTTTATTTCTGTGGCAGTATATAATTTTCTAAAAAGTGCAAACTTAATGAGATGATTGCAACATGATAATAAACATAATATCTACCAAAAAAAGTGTGTATTGAAAGTAAGTCCATCTTGCTATTATTCAGTTACTAAAATGAAATTAGATTTTTAAAGTATTAAGTTTCATGTCAGTTTTATATTAAAAGCTGAATCCAAAAGCAGACAGCTGCATGTCTGGAGGAACATTTCACTTTATGGGTATGCATGTGTGATGTGAATGTGCATGGTGTGTGTGTGTCTGTACTCAGGGGTGAGCAGAGAAAGGAAAGAGGATGTGGTGAGCTGAGATACAAATGACGGGAAAATAAAGGCTGTCTTAGAGAAGCTCTGAGTCAGCAAGCACAAAGAAACTCTAGAATAGTGAGAGATTTATAAGTGGCCGCCAAAAATATGAAGCAGAAGATCTTTCTGGAAGTTGACTGGGGGAGATCTGCATATCTTGGAAGGGAGAGTTAACTTGTTCAACATGAATTCAGTGAACTCATGAGTGTAGGTCTAAACAGTATCAAAGAAAGCTGTTTTAATTGGAAACTGAGGTTTGAATTTGGGACCCATGCACAAAGGACCTTGCTTTGGTTAGTAATATGATCCAAATGTTTATACAAGTTAGGCACACAGAAGACCCAAGGTGGCAGCAGAGTAGGTGGAAATTATACTCACTTCCTCCCAGGACCATATCAAAATTACAACTAAATTATTGAACAATCACCCTGGATAATGATCTGAAGACCAGCTGAACAGAAATCCTATTACTAAGGATATACAGAAGAATAAAAACCTGAGACTGGTAGGAAGGTCGGAGATGTGAAAGGGGCTGACCTCATATCCAAGGGTGGTGGCTGACAACCTGGAAGCGTATTTCAACTGCAGGGCTCCCCCAAGAGGAGTGACGTGTTTCACCCCATGCCAGGGTCCCCAGTCCAGAAGAATTGCCAGGAAGAGGAACCCACATAAAATCTGGCTGGGAAAATCAGCAGAGATTTCTGTTTCCGGGTGAGACAGGAGACTTCTAGAAACCCAGGTGCCCCCTCAAAGGGTCAACACACAAAATCTCACTCACACCCACTCCCCCTAGGCTGCGGTGAAGGGACTGCAGCTCTGAGGGAACCAGAGTGATACAGGGAGAGATTGGATTGTGTGGTTTCGGGGAGAAGGCTGAAAGTATAGCTGCCAATTTCCCTGTGTTGTGTCCTTTTTCCATGCCACTCACAGACACTGTCTTTCCTGGGTCAAACACTCTCCCCCATAGGGCATGAGCCTGGGGAAATGCATTAAACCCTCCCTGCTGACTCCCTGAGGCCCCACCTTGCCAAGCTTGCTCCCAGTGTAGGGATCTCCTGGCAGCTAGCCTGCACACTGCAGTCTTTCTTGAAAAACTCTTGAGAAAATTCAGGCAAACTCAGGGGGTGCCAGAGACACACAGGGAGAGACTGGGCTGTGTGGCTCTGGGGCAAAGGCCATTTTTTCCTCAATGTGCACCCCACCAGTGCCACAGTTCCTGTGATCGGCCCACCCCTATGTCCCACAAGACCTCAGCCTAGGGAGAGGCACTAACCTCCTCCCTGCTGAATTCTCACCTTGTCAAGCTTGCTCCAGCTCCCAGAAGGAGGATCTGTTGGTGGACGGCTTGGATTTGCATTGTAGCCTTTTCTGAAAAACTCTTAACAGGAGCCAATATTTCTGTGTAAAGCCCTCCCTCCACAGGATGAAACAGTAATCTGCTTTAATCTGATGAACTCTATTGGCCCCACTCTGACAACTCTCTGAGATCCTGCCCCACTGCAAAAGTCTTAGGCTCCAGGCAGGTGGCAGCTGACCTTGGTATACCCTGACATTTTGTTAAATAGCTCCAGACAAGCACTGGTGCCAAGTTTGAATCTATTAACCTGGTGAACATCACTCATCCTCTACCTGGTGACTCACTCTGACCCTGCCACAATCAGCTCACATACTGCCTGAGGCTCTTTCAGTGGCTGAGCCTAATGGCTAGCCAGCAGGGGCAGCAGATCTCTGGGTGCTCGCGCCTTTTGCAGACCTGCTCCAAGCCTGGCACTGAAAGCAGCCAGCCTTGGTACTCATTTTGGTAGGTCCCATATACACTCAGGCCTAGCAAGGGTGTCTATTAACTGTGATCGCTTTGTAGTTCATAAAACGTAGCCCAGGACCAATCACAGGCAGCTTCTGATATTGACCTACACTAGAGTTCCCTCTAAGAGGCCCCAGGACAAACACACCCAGTGGCTGAACTCAGACTGAAAGAGAACAAAATGCAATCAGCTTCATTAGTGGCACAGACAAAGGCAGATTTTAGCAGGCGCCAGACCCTCCTGGAGCAAATCCTGCTTCATTTTCTTTGGCACAATGTAACAGCTTGTACACTGTGGTCAGGGTCTAATCTCACAGTCAGCCAGCCTGGGGGTCAACCCCACCCACAAATGGACCAACAGGAAGGAAGACTCAAGTACAACAGAGGGCTCACAAATCCCAAAGAAGAGACACTTTTGGTGCACCCAACTCAGGTGATCAGGGAAACTGTATCACTGAGCCCCAAGGACACATACTACATAAAGCCACTCTACCAAGGCTGGCAGATAGAGCAAATCTACATAATACAGAGAAACAAATACAAAGAGGCAGCCAAAATGGAGAGACAAAGAAACAGACCCTAAATAAAATAACAGGAGAAATCTCCAGAAAAAGAACTAAATAAAGCGAAGACAAGTACTCTACCAGATACAGAGTTCAAAATAATCATTATTAAGATGCTCGAAGAACTTAGGGGAAGAATGGATGAACTCAGTGAGAGTTTTAACAAAGAGACAGTAAGCATAAAAATGACATAGGAACCACAGGGAAAAAACCATTCTGAAATGAAGAGTACAGTATCTGAAATAAAAAATAGACCAGTAGGAATCAACAGCAGATTAGATGAAACAGAGGATTGAATCAATGGTTTGGAAGATAAGGTGGCAGAAAACAATGAATGAGAGCAACAAAAATAAAAAAATATTTCTTAAAAAAGATGATAATCCTGATGGGTGTGGCTCAGTTGATTGGGCATCATTCTGCAAAGTGAGAGGTTTCTGGTTTGATTCCGGGTCAAGGTGTGTGGTGACAGGCAACCATTCGATGTTTCTCTCTCACATTGATGTTTCTCTCCCTCTCTCTCTCCCTCCCTTTACCTTGCTCTGAAAATAAATAAATATATAAAATCTTTTTAAAAATGAGGATATTTTAAGGGACCTATAGAACAACATGAAGTGTAATAACATTCACATCACAGGGGTACCAGAGGAGAAGGCAGGGAGAATAAGAGATTGAAAATCTACTTGAAGAAATAATGACTGATAACATTCCTAATTTAGTGAAGAAAAAAGACTTACAAATCCAGGAAGTACAGAGTTTTAAAGAAGCTGAACCAAAAGAGGCCCACACCAAGGCACATTGTAGTTAAAATGACAACGGCTAAAGACAAAGAGAGGATCTTAAATGCAGCAAGAAAAACACAGTCAGTTACCTGCAAGGAAGCTCCATAAGACTGTCAGCTGATTTCTCAACAGAAACATTTTAGGCCAGAAGGGATTGGCACAAAATATTCAAGGTGATAAAAAGCAATGACCTACAACCAAGACTGCTGTACCTAGCAAGACTATCCTTTAAAATTGAAGAAGAAATAAAGGGCTTCCCAGTCTAGAAAAAGCTAAAGAAGTTCTTTACAAACAAACCAGTATTATGAAATGTTTAAGGGACTTCTGTAAGAAAAAGAAAAATTTTAAAGAGAGGAACATTAATGTAAATAATATGATGGCAATAAATACTTATCAATAATCACTTTAAATGCAAATGTATTAAGTGCTCTAATCAAAAGACATATGGTAGCTGAATTAAGAAGAAAACAAGATGCACACATAACAGACCAACTTCAGATTTAAAAAAATGCAGACTAAAAATAAAGGGAGAGAAATAGATATTTTATGAAATTGGAAATTTTTAAAAAGCTGAGGTAGCAATACTTATATCAGACAAAATAGACCTTAAAACAAAGGCTATAATAAGACACAAAGGACATTATGTAATGATAAAAGGATCAATCTAACATGAGGATATAATCTTTGTAAATATTTTATATATACTCAATGTAGAATCAACTAAATATATAAAGCAAATATTGATGGACATAAAGGGAGAGATAGGCAATAAGGTAATCATAGTAGGGATCTTGAACACCCCACTAACATTAATGAATAGATCTTTTAGACAGAAGATCAAGAAAGAAACAACAGCCTCAAATGACATACTAGAACAGAGGGGCTTAACTGATATTTCAAAAGCATTTCAGCCTAAAGCAGCAGGATATACATTCTATTCAAGTGCACATAGAACATTTTTTAGGATAGACCACATGTGACTCCCCAAAACAATCTCAAAAAATTTAAGAAGATTGAAATCATACCAAGAATATCCTCTGAACACAATGATGTGACACTAAAAATCAAATACAGAAGAAAACTGAAAGACACACAAACACATGGAGGCTAAATAACATGTTACTAGACTATAAATGGGTTAATTATAAGATCAAGGAAGTAATCAAAAGATATCCTGAAAGAATCGGAAAATATAACACACAGATTACACCTAATAAAATTGAAGCAGTAATCAAAACCTCCCCCAAAACAAAAATCTCGGAACAGATGGCTTCACAGATGAATTTTACCAAATATTTCAAGAAGAACTAATTCCTCTCCTTCTCAAAGTATTTCACAAAATTCAAGAGGAAAGAAGGCTCCCAAACTCATTTTATGATGCCAACATTATCCTAATTTCAAAACCAGATAAAGACACATAAAGAAAGAAATAATAAGCCAATATCATTGATGAACATAGATGCTAAAATCCTCAACAGAATTTTAGCAAACCGAATATAGCAATGCATCAAAAAGATCATACACAATGATCAAGTGGGATTTATTCTGGGAATGCAAGGACAGTACAACATTTGCAAATCAATAAATGTTATTCACCGCATAAAATGTAGGCTAAAAACCACATGATTATATCAATAGCTGCAGAAAAAGCTTTTGATAAAATTCAGTACCCATTGATAAAAACTCTCAGCGAAGTGGGAACAGACACAACATACCCAAACATAATAAAGGCCATATATGAAAAAACCCACTGCCAGCATCATACTCAATGGGCAAAAACTACAAGTGTTCCCCTTAAGATTGGGAACAAGACAGAGATGTCTGCTTTCACCTCTCTTATTCAAATTAGTTCTGGAAGTCCTAGCCACAACAATCACACAGGAAGAAGAAATAAAAGGTATCCAAATTAGAAAGGAAGAAGTAAAACTGTCTTTATTTGCAGATGACATGATACTGTACATAGAGAACCCCAAAGATTCCACCAAGAAACTACTAGAACTGATAAATGAATTCAGGAAAGTAACAGGATACAAAATTAATATTCAGAAATCAGTTGCATTTTTATATGCCAATAACAAACTAACAGAAAGGGAAATTAAGAAAACAACCCCATTCACATGTGCTACAGAAAGTATAAAACACCTAGGAATAAACCTAACCAAGGATGTAAAAGATATGTACTTGGAAAATTATAAGGCATTGAAGAAAGGAACTGAAGAAGACATAAAAAAGTGAAAGCACTTCCATGTTCATGGATAGGAAGAATTAACATCATTAAAATGTCCATGCTACCCAAAGCAATCTATAGATTCAATGCAATTCCTATCAATATTCTAATGATATATTTCACAGAACTAGAACAAATATTTCAAAAATTTATGTGGAGCCACAAAATGCCCTGCATAGCAGCAGCAATCCTGAGAAAGAAGAACGAAGTTGGAGGAATAACACTAACTATTATCAAATTATACTCTAAGGTCATAGTAATCAAAACAGCATTGTACTGGCACAAAAACAGACCAATGGAACAAAACAGAGAGTCCAGAAATAAACGCACAGCTTTGCAGTCAATTAATATTCTGCAGAGGAAGCAAGTACATACAATGAGTTAAAGACAGTTTATTCAATAAATGATGTTGGGAAAATTGGACAGATACCTGCAGAAAAAATGAAACTAGACCCCCTTCTTATACCACGCACAAGAATAAATTCAAAATGGATCAACGACTTAAATGTTAGGCCTGAAAACATAGAAATCCTAGAAGAAAACCTAGGCAGCAAAGTTGTGAACATTGCTCATAGAAATTTTTTTATTGGATATATCTCTCCAGGCAAGGGAAACCAAAAAAAAGAAAAAAAAATGAGACTTCATCAAACTGAAAATTTTTTGTACAGCAAAAGAAATTTGCAACAAAATAAAAAGACAACCCACAGAATGAGAGAATATATTCGCTGATACATCTGATAAGGGGTTAATATCCAAAATTTATAAAGTACGTACAAAAGTCAACACCAAAAAAACAAACAACCCAATTAAAAATGGGCAAAGGACCTTAACAGACATTTCTCCAAAGAGGACATACAGATGGCCAATAGTCATATGAAAAGATGCTCAATGTCACTAGCTGTCAAAGAGATGCAAATTAAAATCCCAGTGAGAGACCATATCACACGTGTCAGAATGGCTATCATCAATGAATCAATAAACAACAAGTGCTAGTAAGGATGTGGAGAAAGGGGAACACTTTTGCATTGTTGGTGGGAGTGCAGGCTGGTGCAGCCACTGTTGACAGCAGTATGGAGAAACCTCAAAAAATTAAAAGTGCATCTGCCTTTTGACCCAGTGATCCCACTTTTGGGACTATAACCTAAGGAGCCCAAAACACCAATTCGAAAGAATATAAGCACCCTATGTTCATTGCAGTGTTATTTACAATTGTCAAGATATGGAAGCAGGCCAAGTGCCCATCAATAGATGAGTGGATAAAACAACTATGGGGCATTTAACACAATGGAATCCTACGTGGCTGTAAAAAAGAAAAAAAAAATCTTACCCTTTGCAACAGTATGGATGGACCTGGAGAAAATTATGCTAAGTGAAATAAGCCAGTCAGAGAAAGACAAATACCATATGATTTCACTCATATGTAGAATCTAACAAACATACTGAACTAACAGGCAAAACAGAGACAGACTCATAAATGGAGAACAGATGACAGTGTGTGTATGGGGGAGGTAGGTTAGGAGGTGGGAGGATTCACAAAAAGGAAAAATGACTCATGGACATGGACAACAGTGTGGTGATTGCTAGGGGGAGAGGGATATAAGAGGACTAAATGGTAATGGAAAAAATATAATATAGTTTGTCTACTTAAAACAAAAAAATAAAAACAAAATAAGACAAAATAATATATCCTGAAACAAAAATAAAAACACAACCCAAGATCTATGGGACACAGTGATATAGTTCTAAGAGGGAAATTCATCACTATACAGGCCTATCTCAGAAAACAATAAAAATTACAAATAAACAACTTCACCTTTCACTTACAGTAATAAGAAAAAGAACACCTAAAGCCCAAAGTGAGGAAAAGGATGGAAATAATAAAGATCAGAGCAGAAATCAATGAAAAAAAGAGTCTAAAAAGACAATAAAAAATATGAATGAAACCAAAAGCTAGTTTTTTAAAAAAGACTAGCAAAATTTATAAACCTTTAAGAGTTCATCAAGAAGATAAGAGAGAGGACCCAAATAAAATCAGAAATGAAAAAGAAGTAACATCACAGAAATACAAAGGATTACAAGAAAATACTATGAATACATAGGAATACAAGAAAACACTATATACCAGCCAATTGGACAGTCAGGAAGAAATGGATCAATTCTTAGAAACATACAATGTTTCAAAACTGAATAAAAAAGAAATAGAAAATTTGAACAGACTGATTACAGCTAACAAAATCAAAGCAGTAATCAAAAAAATTCCCCAAAAGTAAAGGTCCTGGACACAGACGAATTTTACCAAACACTCAAAGAAAAAGTAACACCTATTCTTTTTGAACTATTTCAAACAATTCAAGAGGAAGGAAGACTCCCTAGCTCATTTTACAAGGCCAGCATTATCCTGATGCCAAAACCAGAGAGACTCTAGAAAGAAAGGAATTTACAGGCTGATATTTCTGATGACCATAAGTGCAAAAATCCTCAAAAGAATATTAGCACACTGAATTCAACAATACTTTAAAAATATACACCATGATCAAGTGGGATTCATTCCTGGGATGTTAATGTGATACATCATATTAACAAAACGAAGTATTAAAATGATAAGATCATATCAGTGGATGTAGAAAAAAGCACTAGACAAAATCTAGTGCCTATTTATGATAAAAAACTGTCAGTAAAGTGGGAATAGAGGGAAAAAATATACCTTAATGTAAGAAAGGGCATATAAGACAAACCCACAGCTAACATCATATTCAATGGACAAAAACTACAAGCGTTCCCCTTAAGATTAGGAAGAAGATAGAGATATTCACTTTCATCTCTCTTACTCCAAATAGCACTGTAAGTTCTAGCCACAACAATCAGACAGGAAAAAAAAAAAAACCCAAACTGGAAAGGAAGAAGTAAAACTGTCATTATATGAGAAAGAGAAACTTAAAAAAATCCCATTTACAATTGCATCACAAAAATACCTAGGAATAAATATATTAAGGAGGTGAAAGAATTGTTCTGGGAAAATTACAAGACACTTAAGAAAGAAATTAAAGAAGATACAAAAAACTGGAAGCATATACCATGCTCATGAATAGGAAGAATTAACATATTTAAAATGTCCATATACCCAAAGCAATCTATAGATTCAACACAATTCCAATCAAAATACCCATAGCATTTTTCACAGAACTAGAACAAAAAAAATCCAAAAATGTATATGAAACCATAAAGACTCTGAATAACCATAGCAATCTTGAGAAAAAAGAAAGAAGTCCCATATTACCTGGTATCAAGCTATACTACAAGGCTATAGTAACTTACACAGCATAGTACTGACATAAATGCAGACACATAGATCAATGGACGAGAACAGAGAGCCCAGAAATAAACCTATGGTCATTAATATATAACAAAGGAGGCAAGAACATACGATAGGGTAAAGATAGTCTATTCAATAAATGGTGTTGGGAAAATTGGACAGATAAGACACATGCAAAAAACATGAAACTAGACCACTTTCTTACACCATACAGAAGAATAAACTCAAAATGGATTAAAGACTTAAATATTAGTCTCAAAATCATAACAGTTCTAGAACAAAACATAGGCAGTAAAATCTCAGACATTTCTCATAGCAATGCTTTTTCAGACATATCTCCTCAGGTAAGGGAAACAAAAGAAAAAATAAAGAAATGGGACTACATGAAACTAAAAAGATTTTACACAGCAAAAGAAACCATTGACAAAACATAAAGACCACCAACTGAATGGAAGAAGATACTCACCAATGATACATCCCATAAGGGATTAATATCCAACATTATAAAAAAACTCATACAACTCATCACCTCCCCCAAAAAATCCAATTAAAAAGTGGGCAAAAGACTCAAATAGACATACACATGGCTAATAGACATATGAAAAGATGCTTAACACCACTAATCATCAGAGAAATACAAATTAAAACCACAATGAGATATCATCTCACACTGTCAAAATGGCTGTCATCAAAAAATCAACAGCCCTGACTGGTATGGCTCAGACGGTTGGGTGTTTATCTGCAAAGCAAAAGGTCACTGGTTCTATTCCTGGTCAGGGCACATGCCTGGGTTGCAAGTTTGGTCCCCAGTCGGGGTGTGTGCTGGCAGCAATCGACTGATGTTTCTCACTCACATTGATATTTGTCTCACTCTTTCTCCTTCCCTTCCACTCTCTCCAAAAATAAATAAATACAATTTAAAAAATTAAACAAGTGTTGAAAACAGTATGGAGTTTCCTCAAGAAAATGAAAATGGAACTGCCTCATGACCTAAATTCTAGGTATATATAAAAAAAATCCCAAAACACTAATTTGAAAAAATATACCCACCCCCATGTACATTGCAGTGGTCAAGATGTGGAAACAACCCAAGTGTCCATTAATAGATGCATGTATAAAAAGCTATGGCACATATATACCATGGAAGAGTACTCAGCGATAAAAAAATGAAATCTTACCTTTGCAATATCATGAATGGACCAAGAGGGTATTATGCTAAATTAGTCAGTCAGAGAAAGGCAAATACCATGTGATTTTACATATATGTAAAATCTAAAGAGCAAAATAAACAAACAAAATAGAAACAGATTCATACATATAGAAAACTGACCGATGGTTTCCAGGGGGAAGGGGATTTTTGAGGATGGGTGAAAACCATAAAGGGATTAACATGTACCATTGATAGTTTCAAAATAGTAACAGGCATGTGGAATACAGTGTAGAAAATATAGTCAATAATACTGTAATAAATATGTATGTTGTCAGTTTGGTACTTGAAATATCAGGGGATCACTGTGTAAAGTATATGATTGTCTGGCCATTATGCTCGTTATCTGAAACTAATATAAAATAGTGTTGAATGTAACTGTGGTTGAAAAATAAAATAAAAGGCACACCTACAGAGGTGAAGTAACAATTAAACATTTAATTTATGCCTAATTTGAATTTATTTAATTAATGATAATGATATCTCTGAATGCTGAGAATATGTGAATTTTTAATTTCTCCTTATGCTGCTTTATCCAATAGCTTCCTCATTTTGTGCATTTAACATGTTAATTTTGTAATTAGACAAAAAACAACAAACACTTGCAAAAACAAATTTAATCATAGATTTTTTTTTTTTTGGTACTATCTACCCTGGGGTTCTAGGGAATGATAAGGTGTGACTTCGGCTGTCATCAAAACTATGTCAATTAAATAAGAATATAGTGATGGTTGATGCTATGTTATACTCAGGATCTAAATAGCCACATAATATGCTTCATTTTTAAAAGCCTTGACTGATAGCAGGCCTTGGATGGAATTGTAGAGGCAGGAAGGAGTCCACAGCTATGGTAGGCCTTCTCTTATTTGCTGTTTCCTTATTTTTCTCAGGGATTTAGCTAGATTGACTTGGTCCCACCTTTATTTATTTATTTATTCATTACCTTGTATCCCTCCTATACTCTCTTTCACCTCTCCCTATCCCCTCCCCTCCACAGTCACCACACTATTGTCCATATGTATGAGTTTGTTTTTTTTTTTTGCTCAATCCCAGACCCCTTAACTTACCCCCACCCCATCTATGCGACAGCATGGATGGACCTGGAGAACATTATGTTAAGTGAAATAAGCCAGTCAGGGAAAGACAAGTACCATATGATTTCACTCACATGTGGACTCTCATGAGCAAACTGAATTAAGAAGCAAAACAGAGACAGATTTATAGATAAAGAGTAGGCTGATGCTCCCTCCCACTATTTTAATAGTAATAGTGTACCCTCTCCCCCTGAATAATGTGAATCAAAGTGTTGGGGGAGGGTGGGCACAACTCCCTCAATTACTTTCATCTTATTTGTGAAGACAAAACTGCACTTTCTTAAAAAGGAACTTTCATCAGGAAATAAAAAGGAAAAACAAAAACCCGACATTTTGCAGCAGAGGTGCTTTAAAGCATAGACTTCTATCTTAATCCTGAAATCAGATCTTGGCATATTTTAGACCCATACAAATTGTGCATTGTTGGTGAGAGCTGAAGGAAATGTTAGGATTCTGGCAATTCTTGACTATTCTGTTTTGTTACTGTGTTTTTTGCCCTCTTAGGAATTTATGTTTTCCCAAAAGAAAACATAATTAAAGAGCTCCAGTATCTTCTATTAATGGACAAGTGAGTAACATGACAATACAGTACTCTATGCTAAGATCTTCAAAGAATCTGGCAAGGAATCTAGTAGAAAACAGCAATTTTTTAATTAGTGAAGTATATTAGAACAAATTTTTAATCCATACTTGTGTGATAGTAATATTTAACTCCTCTGTTTGAAACATTAAATAAAATGATTATACAAACTCTTGCTGAGTTTCCTCTAACTAAATTCCAATCAAAGTGGCCTGACAACAACGGTGTCTGAGGGGCATTGTCTACGATTTCTTTTCCTGTCCTTGATTGTGGCAATGCTCGTACTCATTTTGTCCAAGTATAATGAGGCCACTATCATCCTTCAATCCTCCTCCTCATTTTTCTCATCCTCTTCATCGTCTTCCTTTCATAGCTAGGTCCCTGGAATCCCTCTGGTTCTGGAGATATTACACGTCTCCTTCGTAAACCTGAGGTCCTCAAACCCTACCTACCTTTTATGGACTTTTAGTAGGGCCTTCTTCTGAGGGGGTCTATGACTTTGGAATTCTGGAAAATTAGCCTTTACTCTAAAATCATTTGTGGGTTTTGTGGAGTTCATCTGAAGCGTGCCCTTGACTTAGATTTGAGTTGCCTGATAAAACTCAGCTTTAAGTGATGCCCTAGGCAAGATCTTGTCAGAGACCCTGGGAAGTGAATGACAGATACCACCTTCCCTGGTGCCTGTATCAGTCTTAACAGTGCCCTACTCTGGTTAGGACCTTTCATGTCTCTTGCTTTAAGAATTTATTTTTCCTTTAAAGATGTTGCAATCTATGTGAGGATGTCTTCCAGTCCCAATTAATCTGCAAATAAGGGAAGGATAACATAGTCTGAGTCCTGTGAACAACCAAGTATTTCTAGTTCAGGTTATTCTCTCTTGTAACAAAGATCATTGCTAAATTCCTGAGGAGTTTCTAGGAAAGGAATATAGTGGCCCTCCACTTTCTGCGGAGATGGGAGTGGGGGTGGGGGAAGAGGATTGTGTAGGTAGATAGACCTCCACACTGCTTAATCCCCAACTGACAATCTTCTTATCTTAAATTGTATGGTCTAGTTTAGGTCTAGTTTAAGATAATCACTTACATCACTCAGGTCAATGAAGTGATGTCAACAGAAAGGGGGTGGAGACAGAGTCAGGAGATATAAAGGGAAAAGGCCTTGGACAAAAGGGTGTGTCCCAGAGGCAAGTCTTAATCTTTTGCTTTAGGGACTGCCCAGTAACCACTGAGCTCAATTGTGTGTTGTCTTGAGCCTACATTACTTGTGGTAATAATTGTTAGATCTTGAAATAGGATACTGACATGATAATTTCCTTATTTTTCTAAAACATCACTATCTTGAAACATGCCTATTGATACTTGTCTTCCTAAAGCTTTAGAGTATGTCAGGTGTGTGCAGATTTCATTGTGGTTAATTTTCCTGTCTTCCAGCTTTTATCTAAAACTGCTAGAACACCCAAGGCCAATCAGTGGATGAAGGTCATTTATTCCTATGAATCAGAATATGTTACGTTACTTCTGGCTAGGAATTCCATACACATTTTTTTAAAAGGCCAAATGGGGCAATTTACCAGGAAGAAAGACTCCAAGAATCCAGAGAAAGAGGATGAAAAAGAGAAAGAAAGTAAAAAAAAATCTCAGTGTCCACACAGACTTTTATTTCTGGTGTGTCTAAAATTAAATGTGTGCTCTTGTTCAGTATCACTGGCAATCTCTAATGAGGCCACTGTTATTCTTAAATAAATCTGGTGATGTTTTCCAAATAATTTAAAGCAGAGAGGTTTACAAAGCATTGTGAAACAATTTGAAATAGGTAACCAATACTGTAAATCTAGATTTAAAATCAGATTTTTGGTGGTAGTATGAAGAGAGAGGGCTGCATCAGCAAAATGTTTACTTACTCTCTTTCTTTCATACTGTGTAATTCTGAGAGCTCTTAAACCATGATAAGGAAGCAATTGTGCTTTGAATTCCTCTAAGGATCTAACAAGAGGGCATCCTTTAAGCATTTCTAGGAATTCAGGTTTAAAGATCCAGGTTATTATGACTGAGAAATAAGATTTTACACAGCTGAGGGAAGCAAGTCAAACCTGTGTGTGGGATTTGGCCAAAGAGATGTAGAGCTCCTAGAGGTCAAGAGACATGTTATTTTTCCATCCTTGCAAGCCCCCACAGCCTCAGATCTGTGACCACCATGTATTTATGATACACATGAAATGAAGTGAGTGATGGCAGCTGCGGAGGGACCAATGCAGGGCGGGCCCTGCGCGGCCATCCCAGGCCTGGCTTCCGGGCGGTGTCACTCCTGCCCAGATTATCAGGGCAGTGAGGCGTTGGGCGAGGGCAGGGCTCCTCCCGGCCTCCCCAGTAGAGCGGCTAGAGTCTTCTGAAGCTGCCAGTTGCCAAATGAAACCTGAAACCCTGAGCTGCGTCTGAGGGTTGGCCCCGCTCAGTTGTTACTGCCTCTTGTACTGTATATTTACTCATTCACACACAATCACTCCTAACTTCTGGGACTCTTCTTTGCGCAACTGCTGGGATTTCTTAAGTGCATGTGGCAACTCAGCCCAGCTCCGGGTGGAAACCGGTGGGGCTCCAGAGGGTCTCGGAGGCCCCGGGAGCTGTCAAGGCTGCGGCCGGGACAGCAGAGGATCGAGGCGCAGGCGGCTTAGGGGAAAGCACCACAACTTTCCACCCCAGCTGCAGCTCTTTCGGCCGCCGAGAATTTCCTCCGAAACCACAGCTGCGGAGCAACCAAGTGCATGGGGCGCAGCACTTCCCCACGTTGTGGGAAGTAAAGGAGCCTTCCGACGCTCTTTATCTCTTTTCCTTTGCTTTCTGCTGGTTTGCGAGCCTTTTCCTCCGACCGTCCCGCGTCTGTTGTGCGCTCGGAGCAGGGTAGGTGATACCGCTACGGGGATGTGCGCCGAGGCCACGGCGGGAGGGTGGGATGTGGCTTTGGGGGCTGCGGACACAGCTGCTCGTGACAAAGGAGGGGACTGCTGGGGGCGAGGGGGGATCGCCGGAATCCCGTGCTGGTGCAGTGTGTGAGTCTGAGTGTGTGAGTGCGCGCGTGTGTGTGTGTGTGCGCGCGCGCGTGCGTCTGATGGAAAACAATGCTCCGGTTTCGATTATTTTTAAAAGGATAAGAACGGCGCAAGCTGGCAGTATGTGTTTAAATAGATGAAATTAATTTTAAAAAAATTCTATGTAATTTATGGCCCTCTCTTGCAATCCAGGCCCCCCCACCCCGTTCCTCCCAGCTTGTTTCCATTAGTGTCTTATGTTAGAGTTTTCCTAGATAACAGAGACAGACGTAGGTTTTAATAATAAACACGTTCATAGCAAACACAAAGCATTAGGGAATCTTTGGAGAATTTTAAGCCCCCCAAAAGGGTTTGTCTAGATTTTGAAAACAGTAACTTTTGAGGAAGTATCCTTTCTTGAGGACAAATATGTTAACACATTCTCATTAAAAAAGGATTCTTTAGACTGGTTTCTTTTATAAGTCCCCAAATAGGAGGGGAGATAATGTCACTCTGGATTACTTAGGTTTTCAATACCAACTAGAAGTGAGGAGACCAGTCCCCTTGAAATCTGTTTTAATTCATTTGAATTAAAAGATCACATCCAAATAATGTTTCCATCATACTTTATTCTGCCACTCTTTTTTTAAACCTAATAAGACATAATTATTTTATCTCTTTCTAAAAAGAGGAAGTAAATAAATCATGCTAGGAATTTGAAATATAAAAATTGTAAAGTGTTTGCTTTTCCATAAGTGAAATAATATGTGCTACTGTGTCTACTAAGTAAGACAAATTAATTGGAATCCAGGGATATTTACAGTAAAGTTGAGAAGTTTATTCCGTTACTGAGAAGGTGGTCAGATGAATTAAAAACAGTCAATCCCCTGATTCTCATTAGAATGCAAAACCAACCCTTAGGGGCAAGAATGGATGTTGGAATTAAACTGGACATCTTAAAACATAAAACACACAGATCTACTATATTAGGAAAGGCCAGAAAACAAATATAAAGCCACAGAAGACCTGTTAAAATCTCCCTCTCCCTTTTCAGTTCCTTAATATGTCCTCTTCCCTGGGGGTATTTGAACTTATAAAAGAGCCCAATAATGCACAGCCTGACTTTCAGGTAGCAAATCCAGAAATCTTTTCTCTTTAGAGTCATTGCTGAGTGTCAGAGAATTCACCTGAAACATTTTAGAGAACCTAGATATTAACAAAACTTAATAAATAATATCCTTCTACTTCTCAGAGAAGTTAGGTTCTTGATGGAATATCTTTAAGTGGACAGAAGGGATAGGCTTGAGTTTTTTAGATCTGGAATTTAGTTTGAGGTGTGAGTAAGGAGTACACAAGTAACATTTTAAAAGGTAAGAAAATCTGTAGTTCTTTCTACATGTGAAAGACCGTTGAAACTCAGTCTGCCCTTGGCTTTCAAGTATATTATTTGGTTTTATTACTTAATCTCAGGGGTTTGGATTTGGGAAGGGGATAGCTTCTCAATAATGCTCTTTGGGCTGTAGTAAATATTGTGAATTTGAACCATTTTGAAAAAACAAACATGTGAGTAAGTGGGGAACAATCAAGTTCTCAAGAAAAAACAATTCACTCCTGAACAAATAGTAATGTTTCTTTCTAGACAAGAGCATAGATTTAAGTGCAAAAGCGAAGAGTGTTCTTGGCTGAAATCCCCAGTGAAAGCCTTTTAGTTTTTGGAATAAAAATGGCCAAAGCTCTAAAAATTTTCATCAAGGCAGTTTTATTTACTATGTGATCTTGGAGTCACCAGGTGAAGGGGAGGAGTTGAGGGACGTGGGATGTAGGGCAGGAAGAGTGAGGAATATGCAGCAGGTGGTACTGAGTGGTTTGCTTCTGATTAGTTTGCTGTCTTGGCCAAGAGCCTACTTGATGTTTACTAACAGTGCCCCAAGTCATTTTGCTGTGACCTACTGGCCCACAAAGTGAAGTGTGCTTTTTCTGGCTCTGTTAGTGCCCAGGTTGGTCTCAGGGCTGAAAGCAGTAGATGCTGCTGCGAACTCCTTGCCATACATTTGGTGTCTGTTCTTAGTGGTTGCTATAGGGCCATCTTAGTGAACTGGAATTATTCTTCTGAGGTGTTTTCTGGTCCTTGAAGGGTTCTTTTCCCATGAGTTGAGCTTAAGTAATGCTGATTTTTTCTTTCTGTCATGTTTCAATTTTTGATAAAGGTGTGCTTGGGGAAAACAAGATGGAGGAAGTGGATAGAGTTTCACTTTGGAGCCCAGTAGAAGGGACAAACACCCAGTTGGTTGCACAAGGGTGTGAAGGAGGTTGATGATAAGAACATGAAGCATTCATTCTACACTAAAGAAAAAAAAGCAGAAGAGATTTAAAGTTTTTAAAAATGCCTGTTTGCTCTTAAATTCATGGCTAAAGGATTACAATTTCTCCCCAATAGAGGAAGGTATTTAAAAATAAAATTATAAATAGTCAACTCAGTCATAAAGTTAATACTTTTCAAGTGGAGGGTTGGAGTCTCATAGAGTCTTGCAGTGGTAACTCATCTCTCTTTGCTACAGGAACTCAAATTTTACAAGATTTGATGGTTAAAACCATCCTAACCTTTAGAAGTAGAATGGTTATTGTGATGAAGAGTCAAAGAATGTTCAGTTTTTAGAGGTTATTTTGCACATATGCTTTTAAGTATTATCTTCACTCTACTGTGGCATTGCTACTATTAATCTTTATAAAGTGCAGATCTAATTCTGTAAGTCCTTTGTTCTAAAACTTTTAGGGGATTCCAATGAAGTACATTAACTCTAAACGCTTTAATGTTGTAACTAAAAATTCCTCAAAGTCATTCCTTTTTAACTTTCTCTTCCTACCAAGGGCCCCTCGCTGTTGACACTTTTGATTTCTCACTCACAGATATTCATTCTCCTGGAATTCCCTCTTCCGGGAAAGTCCCTCTTAATTCTTGGTGGTCTGTTTCAAGTGGAACTTCTTTTTGTAAAACTTACCTAGTTCCATGCAGAAAGAATTGATCATTTCATCTTGTCTCTTTCCATGATGTTTTGAACACACTTTGAATAATAATTTTTATGCCTCTCCCTCTCAGGGGGACCCACCTGTATCCTACTGTCCAGTGCAGTGTCTGAAATACATAGTAGACACCTGTTAATTTTTCCTTAATAAATGAACAAAGTCATGAATGAATAAAGCACTAGTGGATTCCACTTTATGAAGACACTTATTTCCCAAAAGTAGATTAAAAAAAAGTCTATTTGGACTCCCAGTTCATTTTCTCAATAGTAACAATGCCACAAACATAATTCATATCTGCATATGCCTATTTAATTACTATAACAGATGAAATACTGTGTTTTGCAGTTAAGCAAAAGCAAAACGTAACGAAAAGCTACTGTGGAATCATCTTTATCTTCTGGAAATCACAAAATATACTTCATCTTAAAGATAATAGAAACAGTTATAATAGATACAAATGTTCCACAATCATTTTTTGTATTATACTATATAATCTGTAATCTATCAAATCCCACTGGGAGGTCCTGGATTTGGCTGTGAGGACTGGTAATGGAGTTAAATTTGGAAATTCTGTTGCCTGTGGAGTGGATAATAATCAAACAAAATAGAAATACAAATTTTGGCTATGTACTAATTACCTTGAGTACTAGTGCTTGAGGCAAACTGGATTTAATTGAAAGGGAATGTGGAGGTGGATGGAGAGGAAAAAATTCAGAGGGGCACCTTCTTTCATGTTATTGATTATTATATTGATGTTCATCTCATCTGAGCACTTAGGCAAATCCAAAGTTTCTTTATTAAAAGAAAAAACTGTCTTTTTCTGCAATTATTTCTACTACCTAACATGTAGAAAGGGGGTTGCACTTAATTTGAGCCAAAATACAAATGATCTCATTTCATTTTCAGAGCAGTGATACCTTTGTCACTTGCATACCTGCTGTTTAGCATGTGAATATTTTTTCAATTAAGAATGCCTAATACTTGTATTTTAAACACTAGTTGGGTATCTTAAACTCAATTTACTCTAATATAGTATCTTTGAGAAGACTGGAAGAACAAGCATTGATATTTAACAGTAAGAGTCTACTCAGTTTCCTAAATCTTTCATGTTCTGTGTTTTTATCAAATTACATGATTATGAATTTACCTACCCTAAACATTACAACACTTTTTTGTTACATTATCTTCATTACACTACGCTTTAAAATAATACTTTTTTTTTTAACATGAAAGTCAATATTAAAGAGATGGGCTTCATGGAAAACATGTTGGCACTTTTTGTTATGTATTTCAATATTCCTTATATAATGATATCCATAAATTTGTCTTTGCTTTTACTGCTTTAAAAAGTGTGTCTCTTCTGATTAACTGGTGTTGTTTCTTTTGTTAAAATAAAAGAGACTTAGAAATCACCAGTTCCTCATTTTTGGCTTGTCATCCAAGAAGCTGAACCAAACTTGATGTTCAGTTGCCCCCTAGTCAAGGTTTTCTGACTTGAGTCCTTTTTGCCTTATTTTAATGCACTTATCACACCTGTATCTTTTGAATAAGTTAGCTCCAATCTTTTATGGAAATCGGTTGAATTACCTTCATTTAGTATTCTTTTAACTCATTTTAGACTTGTGCTTAAATATTTATAAATTGCTATTTTGTAGTTTCAGGCTAGTATTTTAGAGCTAATAATTTTTGCAGATCATTTTGTGTGTGTGTGTGTGTTTTCTTGAAATTTTCTAGTACTGTTTTTGTACTCAGTGATGGATAAATGGGCCTTGCTCCAAATGTTACATTTCTTATAAATCTTAGAAGGAAAATCATGTTTACTTTAAAAGTATTATAAGACCAAATATGTGAGTTCTTTTCAATATATGGGGTCCAGCAGAAGTTACGCCTGCTTGAGTGTGGGTTGGTAGGTTAATAATATGGATGTAATAATTTATAGTTTTAATTTGAACATTTCACCAAAAATGTCATATGGTGTGCTTGAGTGTGCTATTGTTATGTTATAAAATTACATGCTTATGATTTTGTAATAAAAGATTTTGTAATAAAAAAAAGGATGTTATATGTGTTGGACCTTCTATGATTCACAAATGTATGGAAGAGTAACATTAGGGATATCTCTGAGAAACAAGAAAAAGGCATACTTTTTCTTACAAATGAAATCTATTAATTTGAGGCTTATGAAGCTGTAATTAGTGCTGTTTTTTGCTTGTCAAATTGAGTCTTCAGGAAAACAAAGTGATTTTTCAAATACCTCAGGGCTGGGGCTGGAGAGAGCCTCATTTTTGTTCTGAAAATTTCCTTTCTCTTTGAGTCTCATAGGCTGTCACAGTGTTACTCACTCTAATGCAGCGATTTTCAACTAGTGTTCCATAAGAATTTTTAAAACAGGCAATACCTACCATTTAGTCAGGGGCGCTGACCTCTTTTCCCTTAAGTTTGTCAAATAAGAAAATGACAACAGCCAGCACAACAATAGCCATCCAGTGTGAGTTAGTCAAAATTATACCTACTTTGTCAGCTCAGCAAAAAGAATATGTATTTTTTGGTGTGCTGCAAAATTTTAGTAATTAGTTTATGTGTGCCCTGAGGTGAAAAAAGTTGAAAATCGCTGCTCCTAATCGCTGCTCTTACGTAGGTACTTAAGTACCTACTAAGTATCAAGCACTCTACAAGATGTTTTTTCATGTTACTTCTAGAAGTAATTAGTAATTCTAGAAGTAAACCATATTATATGTAATTCAAATTTTATTATTCCTATTGTATGAGAATGTTTAGGCTCAGAGAGATAAAGAAGCTTACCCAAGGTTATATAGTTAGTAAGCTATATAGAGTTGAGTGTCAAAATCAGGTCTACCTGAATCCAAATGGTCTGCCATTTTGACTATGTGGCCTCCCTCTCAGTGCTTTTCTCTTCAGCTATTGGTTGTAGCATTATAATCTGTGCATTCCTTGGGTACAGACCCCAGTCTCAACTTAATCTCCACCACCTGGCCTTAGCGTTCTCTTTTAGGGCTCTTATAGGTGGCAGCATTCTTGCGCTGATGAGTTAGGGCCCCTGGGATTGGTTACAACTTTCAAGGTCCTCTTGTGAGGAGACTCCGGCTACTACAAACCAGTAACTGAATGAATCTATAGCAGTCAGCTTGGCCAGACTTCATTTCCTGGTGCAAAGGTATGGTCTATGGTGCTTTTGTGATCTGTCCCCATTACTTAATTCCCACACATGTGGACACATGCCCCAGGAACACTGTGAGTTACAGGTGAGAGGAGAGGAATGAGAAGGGGACAGGTAGTCCAAGGTCTAAGAACTAGAGACCCAGCTTGGGAAAACTGAAAGGTAGAAGGAAAAAGTAATTTTGTTGGAGATAGCAACTGAGAAGGGGAGAAAAATTGAATTAGTGGTGGCAGTACTCACCGGGTACACAGAAATGAAACTAGCATCCCTGACTGATGTGGCTCAGCTGGTTGGACATCGTTCTGCAAAGCAAAAGGCTGCTGGTTTGATTCCTGGCCGCATCACATGCCTGGGTTGTGGGTTTGGTTCCCAGTTGGGGTGTGTGCAATAGGCAACTGATCAATCTTTCTCTCTCACATCAATGTTTCTCTCCCTCTCTCTTTCTCTCTCTTCCTCTTTCTCTAAAAATAAATAAAATTTAAATAAAAGAAATGAAACAAGCAACAGGGGAAGAGATTTCCAAGCCAGTCTTTCTCAAGGCAGGACATTTATCACTGGAATTGTTGGAGTGCATCACACTCCTGTCTGTAGAGATACCCAGAGAGGAGAATTCTCCATTCTTGAGGGTCATATTTGATTGTTTCATTGTGTTGAGAATATCTGGTTTTAAAATTTCTCATATGAAGGAACTTCCAGCAAGGAAAGATGAGCCAGGGGATTCAAGAACTTGCTATTATCTTGTTGCACTTAATTTCATAATCCTAGGCTTTAACTACATGAGTATTGCCTTCAGAGTTCCATTTTGATTTTTGTATCTCATTATGATTTGTTATTGTGAAATAATCAAGTGCAATGTTGATGATTTTATATAAATGCATCTATGGAGTATACAGAAAGCTTCAGCCTTCTCACATTTATGATTTGCTGATTAGAAGCTTCATTTTTTTTTTTTTTTGTAACAACTCAAACTTTGATCACGGAATAACTTTATGTGTCTATGCTGTTAGGTTCAAATTGGCAGGTTCAGTGAGGGAGCCTTGGTCTTTGGTGCCTAGAGACAGGTGGAGGCCGCAAGGAATTACCTGGATGTGGAGTTCTAAGAACTCCTGTACAACAGATAGAGCTGCAAGAGGAGGATGGATGAGAGAAGGGCAGAAGCAAGGTGATAGGATAACCAGTGTTAGAAGAGAAGGAAAATGCAGAAGCCAAGGGAAGGGAGGCAGTGGATGACGTGACAGTTAAAAATTCAGTCTCTGCCTAATAATAAATAACAATTATTAAAGCCGTACAACGTGCCAGTTATGCCAAGCCCTATCATAGGTTATCTCCTTTAATCCTCACAGCTCCCATGTAATGAGGTTCTATTGTATTCTCTCTCTTAGAGAGATGGGAAAGCTGGAACTTGGAGAGGCTTAGTAACTTACCAAAACCACACACCACTAAATGGTAGATCTGGGATTCAAAACTAAAATATCTTATTTCAAGGGAGCAATCTTTACCATTATGTTCTGGAGCAGGACCTGTGTGCCAGCCGGCTCTGATGCGCACAGAAATTGTGACTTTGGGCAAGTTGCATTGATCGCGAACCACAGATTTCCTCTCTGTGAATATGGGCATTTAATGATACCTACTTCGTAGTGTCATTATGGGTTTTTAACTTATGAAATGAGTGATGCATGTAAAAAGACTGGAAGGGTATCTGGCACCTTGTGAATATTAATATGTTTCAACAGTTATTACTATTAGGTTAAATGATGAACATGGGAGTCCTGAGCAGTATTTTCAAGGTGTGGTGATGAAATCAAATTAGTGGTACATTCTCAATGTTTCTTTTTCAGTGAAGAGGAATAAACTAGGATGAAGTAGAATAGAAAGAAATCAGGGTTCATTATACCTAGTAAAAGTAAGAATTGTTTCATATGTTTTAATTTCCATTTATGTGTTGTGTGTACGTCTCACACACTGGTTAAAAATGAAAAATGTGCTTCTGATTATTGACAGCTGTCAAAAACTACTTTAAAAATTCTTTAAAATAACAATTTTCAAAGTATGGTCCCAGAACCAGCAGCATTATTTTCATCTGGAAACTTGTTAGGCGAATTACTGAGCCTGCCAAGGCCCAGTCATTTGTGTTTTAACGAGGCCTCCAGATGATTAAGGACAATTACATATTCAAAAATGGCATTTGGAAATCATGAAAAAAGTTAGGTAAGGGTATATTAAATTACTTGCAGGTGGTTAAAGTACATGATGTGTTCTACTGACGAAAGCTTTCATTCTCCACAGAACGCTGTCCTGTGTTGTGTAACTTTGGTTTTGTGTAGTTGTTTCCCCTATTTTTCTATGCTGCCTGCTCAAAGTTTCTATGCTGCCAGACATCAATTCATTTATATGTAGAAGGACACTGGCTAGTTAGATCCTGTACTTCTAGAACTACAATATAAAAACTTGACATTTTTTTGTGAGTGGTCCTGAGCCTTGAATATCTAAGTTGTGATCAATTTGAAACATTCTAATGCTAATAGTCCAGATGCCTGGATAGCTGTAAAATTAGAAATTATATTAAGAACTCATAATATATGAGGGGGGGGGCAGGGAAAGGGAAGGGAAGGGGAAAGTCAAGGAACATATAGCAAGGACTCATGGACAAAACCAAAGGGGAAGAGCTGAGGGAGGGAAGGTGGGAGGGGGCAAGGGAAAGAGGTGGGGGGAAGGCAGAGACAAATGTATTTAAAAAGTAAATAAATTAATTTAATAAAAAAAAAAGAAAAAAAAAGAACTCATAAAAATACTACACTCACTATTTTACTGAGATATTTATTTTGAAAAGCACATGAAGACAAGATGATATTGACAGTCTTATTAATGGGAAACTAATATTGATGGTAAAAATATTTTGATAAAAATGGAGGTGAGATTAATTTTTATACTGGGTATTTTCCCCCTTAAAGAAAACAGGAAACGTGTCTAGGATATTTATTGATTGTATACCATTACTTTAAAGAGAGAGCAGTTAATATTGTGTTGACCAGCTTTTGTTCATTATTACTCTTAATGTAATTTAGTTTGTATATAGTTTTTTTTGGCTGGGGGGTGTATTTACTTTAAGACTTAAAAGTATCCTCTTTGATGGACCTGGAGAATATTATGCTAAGTGAAATAAGCCAGTCAGAGAAAGACAAGTAACATACAATTTCACTTATATGTGGAATCTAATGAACAAAATAAACTAACAATCAAAATAGAAACAGACTCATAGATACAGGAATAAACTGACAGCTGTCTCAGGGGAGAGGGGGTTGGGGGTCTGGTCAAAAAAGGTGAAGGGGGAATAAATGGTGATGGACAGAGACTTGACTTGAAGTAATGAACACACAATGCAATATACAAATGATATATTATAGAATTGTACACCTGAACCCTATATAATTTTATTAACCAATGTCATCACAATAAATTCAATAAAAAAATAAAAAGTATCCTTTTTGAAAACAAAGCATCCAGATTCATTATAGAAAGCCTGAGAACTTTCTTTTCCACTTAAAATAACACTCACTTGGATTTTTAAGAAGCAAATTTTTAGAAGTATATATTAACTTTTTACTGGTATGTGAAAATATTTTTCAGGACAAAAGTGTCAGGAAAAGAAGAGTTTCAAGGTAAAAAAGTCTACCTGCTGGCTCACCGCAGGTATAATTTCATGTCTAAGCAGTGGCTTGAGAGATGTTTTGAAAGGTCCATCTCCACTTTGCGTTCTATGGTTGGAGAAGATGTGTGGAAAGGGAAACAGTTAGGAGGGTGTGTGCTCTGAGTCTCCTTCTGGTATTAATTAGCTTCTGTGAACTTAGGAGATCACTTAGATTTTTGTGGACTTCAATCTCGTTGCCTGTAAAATGAGGAGGTTGGCATAAATACTTTCTAAAATTGTTCCCTCCTTGAAAAAGTCTCTGTTGCTAAGCGGTGTGTTTCTTTTGGGCAACTTTAATACGAATATGACTATGTGTGTGTATAGACAGCATTCAAAAAGTGGATATTTGACTTTAGAGGGGAGTGAGGAGCTGGAAGCCGTGCAGATTACATAACAAAGTTTAGCTGGGTCTTTCCTTCACAAATTTCATGTGCCAATGGGCTAGTTTTCATCAGGTGTGGGTTGGGGAGCCTTGGCGGATCTTTGGAAATTCCTGAGGATGTTTTGGTCATCACGATGACTGGGTGAAGCTCCTGGCATTTAGTGCCCAGGAGTCAAGGATGCTATAGGTCTTCCATTGTGTCTGACAGCCCCTCGCTACAAGGAATTTTCCCTAACCAAATGCCAACGACATCCCCATTGGGAAGCTAGCAAATGAAGTTAAAAGATAGAGTTTTAACTCCATTTTTTATAGTAATTGGAAAATTAGAAATGAAGTCGTACATTTTCTGCTGTTTCAGTAACAAAATGCAAACAATATCAATCTATTCTTAGATGACAACTGCTGTTTATGATGCATGGGAGAGAACAGCCTCCGGCTCCCTAAACTACATATTGACTATGCAGTAAGAAAGAAGTAAAAAAATCTCAGCTCTGTTAGTGTGGTATGCCAATACGACTTGAAGACATATTAGGAATAGTTCTTTTGAGTATGAAGTTACTAGTTTTCTAGTGACAGCCATATTTTTAATGAAATGGTTTACAGAAGTTTCCATTCAATGTAACTGGACGTTTCTTGTGCTCAAAACCATACCTTGGTTAATGCATTAAGTGCATAGATTTGATTCTCTATAAAAATACCACTTGCTTAACTGCTCCATGCATATTAAGTGATGTGAACACTTCGCGTTCCTCCACTGGCCTCCTTCTGCACTTGGGTTGCTCGTGTGTGGTCTGGGTCAGGTAAGGATAGACCCCGTCCAACCAGAGTGACTCACCCAGGGCTGTCTCAAGAGCCCAGGTAACATTTTCAAATTTGAGGTGAATTTTTCTTGGTATCACTTGAATCACAAGTTCATCTTCTTAAAATTCTTTTCTTTCATCTTTCTTTTTGCATTTGTCAAGTTCTTGGTCAGTTAATGGATGTATTTAAAACTGCTTATATTCAGCTCTCAGATACTGTGAGTATAAAAGGTGTTATATGGGTAAAATTGTCTAACAAATCAAAGCCAACTTGATATTTTCCAGGAGTGAAAGGGGATCCTTGCCTCTCCTTTCTTTGGTGAATCTAGGTCTTACTACCTTTGCAGGAGACAGGGGAAAGGTGATGATATTGAAATGAATACATTTTCTTTTCCTGTAAATTTGGTACAAATTTAGAATTCAGGAGAAGGTTGACATTACAGAATTAAGAAAATGTTTTGGGTATTCTTCCATTTTACTATCTATGGAAGGCCTCCACAGTTAACAAATTGGAGGTTACAAGCTACATTCCCCTCAGAATGAATTTATTAGACATCAGAACAGAAGCCCATTTAGAAAATAGCTATAACCACCTTACCTCAATATTTTAATGTGGAAAATGATTCCAAAGTGATCTAGGTGATTTGCTTTAGAATATAGTGAGGACAGGACACACCAGGCTCTTGATTTTTTAGTGATTGGTTTTTCTACCCCAATGCTCGATTTACTTTTTCCAGGAACAATTAAAACAAAACCAAACCCAGATGCTAAGTGAAATCCAACTTAAAATATAAAAATTAATTAAATTCAAAATTTTACAAAAATACAAAATTAAAAAAACAATTTAAAATTAAAACTTAAAAAATAAAACTAACAACAAATTAAAACAATTTTAAAAATAAGATTAAAACCAAATGCTAGCCTAATGCATCCAGTGCATATAATGAATTACTTCCTTTGGTCTTCTGCAGCTAGAAGGGTATTAGTGACCATCTGGCATATTTAACAAAGAGTCACTCACAATTTTCTGTATTCTATCGATTAGGTGAAGAATTAGGACAGAATAGGGCAAGTGAATCTATAACATTTTAAAAAGCATTTTTACTGTGCCTGGAGTAACCCTGAAGGCAACTGAAAAATATACCAGAGTAAAATCAAGGTGCAACTTGTAACATTTTCTGTTTTTGGTACATTTAAGCTTGTTCCTTGTAATAATATTAATTGTGTTGAACCCATTTAATATGAATGTTTTCAATGTTTTCAATACATTGTTGATTTTCATTCAATTTAGTCTTCAAACCACACTATAATTGTACAGTTCTCTCCTTTTATTCTGTTCATATTCCTGAAAAACAAAAAAATAAGTAAGCTTGATGGTATTTAACATTTAAGAAATTTCCTGTAGAAAGCAAAAACAAAAAAATTTAAACTGGTTAATCTCTAAAGAGATTAAAGCTCTGCCTTGAGTCGAATAATCATTGAAGGTGAGTGAGAGAATGGGAAGGGAAAAGAGGCTTCAGCTGCTGTAACTGCTGGGGAAAGCTGCGAAACGGAGAACTCTTTCTGTGTGGTGCTTTTATTATCTCGCTGTTTGCTGTCCCAGCCTCTACTATTTAATTTGTGGAACATTCCAGGGAGTATCCTTAGCTTCCCTGACAGGAGCCAGGACTGGGGCCTGGGGGCTCTGAGGGACTCCTTTATGAACTGAGGGAGGACAAACAGGGCAAGCTGGCTGTGCAGCACGTGGCTCAGCTGGTGGGGGTGGGCTCTTTCACCAGGAGCAAGGAGAGACCTTTGTGCCACTGAGCTGTGGGATGCCAAGCATGCTGATCCACTTACCTTTGCAGGCAGCTCTGAAGTGTAGGATGTGATCTCAGAAAAATGGAGTTACTTCTGTATCTCAAAAGAGAGAATACTAAATGCTAGACTTCCTTGAGATCTTTGCATGCAGTTCACTGGTGTCACATCGGGGACTTTGCTTCCAATCTATTTATGTTCAGGCAAATATAGGACACTAGAGACTTGTGACGGTTAGCCCTTATTTGTTTAGTAGATAATACTCTGACCAAATGCACAGCAGTAGCAATAGTGGCATTTTTTTTTACTGCTATTTTTTGTTTGATTTAATAAAGATTTTCTTAATGTCTTAGAAAGAGCCTTTAGGTAACATCAAATTGTATTGAACTATTTTGTGGAAATTCCAAACAATATAATTTGAGCTGTATTACTATTATTTTTGGTTTTTAATCTTTTTTTTTGGTTCACATACATTTGTCTCCATTTTCCTGCCATGACTTTCTCCTGCCCCACCCACCCCCACCTCCCACCCTCAATCCTTCCCCACTTTCACTTTGTCCATGAGTCCTTTATACATGTTCCTTGATTTGACCCTTCCCCTTCTTTTCCTCATTCCCCCCCGCCCTTGTTGTTACTGTCAGTTTGTTTTTTCCTTCAATGTTGCTGGTTATATTTTGCTTGCTCATTTGTGTTTTTGATTAGGTTCCACTTACAGGTGAGATCATATGGTATTTATCTTTCACCCTCTGGCTTATTTCAATTACCACAACGCTGTCCAGTCCCATCCATGCTGTCGCGAAGGGTAGTACTTCTTTCTTTCTGTTTGCTGCGTAGTATTCCATTGTGTAAATGTACCAAGTTTTTTGATCCACTCATTTTTTGATGGGCACTTAGGTTGCTTCCAGCACTTGACTATTGTGAATTGTGCTGCTATGAACATTGGGGTGCATAGATCCTTTTGAATTGGTGTTTTGGGATTCTTAGGGTATAATCCCAGCAGTGGAATTGCTGGTTCAAAAGGCAGTTCCAATTTTAGCTTTTTGAGGAAATTCCAAACTGTTTTCTGCAGTGGCTGTACCAGTCTGCATTTCCACCAACAGTGTACTTAGGTTCCCTTTTCTCCACAACCTTGCCAGCACTTGTTGGCTGTTGATTTGTTTATGATGGCCATTATGACTGGTGTGAAGTTCTATCTCATTGTGGTTTTAATTTGCATCTCTCTGATGGCTAGTGAGGCTGAGCATCTTTTCATGTGTCTCTCTGCCCTGTGTATGTCCTCCTTGGAGAAGCATCTGTTCAGGTCCTTTGTCCGTTTTTAATTGGATTGTTTGTCTTCCTGGAGTGGAGTCGTGTGAGTTCTTTATATATTTTGGAGATCAAACCTCTGTCTGGGGCATCACTGGCAAATATATTTTCCCATGCGGTTGGCTCCCTGTTCATTTTGCTTATGTTTTCTTTAGCCGTGCAGAAGCTTCTTATTTTGATGAGGTCCCAATTGTTTATTCTTTCCTTTATGTCCCTTGCTCTAGGGGACATATTGGTGAAAATATTGCTGCATGGGATATCTGAGAGTTTCCTGCCTATGTTCTCCTCTAGACTTTTATGGTGTCATGACTTATGTTTAAGTCTTTTATCCATCCTGAGTTTATTTTTGTGTATGGTGTCATTGACAGTCGAGTTTCAATTTTTTGCATGTAGCTGTCCAGCTCTCCCAACACCATTTGTTGAAGAGGTTATTTTTTACTCCATTTTATGCTTCTGCCCCCTTTGTCGAATATTAATTGACCATAGAGACATGGGTTTATTTCTGGGCTCTCTATTTTGTTCCATTGATCTACATGTCTGTTCTTATGCTAGTACCAGATTGTTTTGATTACAGGGGCCTTGTAATATAGTTTGATGTCAGGTATTGTGATCCTTCCTACTTTGTTCTTCTTTCCCAAAATGGCTGCAGCTATTTGGGGTCCTTTATGGTTCCATATAAATTTTTGAAATGTTTGTTCTATATTTGTGAAAAATGTCATTGGTATTTTAATAGGGATTGCATTGAATCTGTAAATTGCTTCCGTTAGTCTGGACATTTTGATGATGTTAATTCTTCCAACCCATGAACACAGTATATGCTTCCATTTATTTGTGTCTTCCTTAATTTCTTTCTTCAGTGTTGTGTAGTTTTCTGAGTACAGGTCTTTTACCTCCTTGGTTAAGTTTATTCCTAGGTATTTTATTTTTCTTGTTGATATAGCAAATGGGATTTTTTTCCTGATTTCTGATTCTGATATTTCATTGTTGGTGTACAAAAATGCCTTTGATTTCTGAATATTGAGTTTGTGTCCTGCCGTTTTTCCAAATTCACTTATTAGATCCAGTAGTTTTCTGATGGAGTCTATGGGGTTTTCTATGTACACTATTATGTCATCTGCAAACAATGGTAGTTTTACTTCCTCGTTTCCAATTTGGATGCCTTTTATTTCTTTTTCTTGTCTGACCACTGTGGTTAGGACTTCCAGTACTATGTTGAATAGAAGTGGTGAAAGCAGACATCCTTGTCTTGTTTACGATCTTAGTGAGAAAACTTTTAGTGTTTGCCCATTGAGTATGATGTTGGCTGTACATTTTTCATATATGGCCTTTATTATGTTGAAATATGCCCCCCTTTCTCCCACTCTGCTGAGTGTTTTTATCATAAGTGGGTGCTGTACCTTATCGAATGCTTTTTCCACATCTATTGATATGGTTTTTGTATTTCCTTTTGTTTATGTGATGTATTATATGCTGTGGTTTTAGTATTTCTTTTTGTTTATGTGATGTACTACGTTTTTTTATTTGCAAATGTTGAACCATTCTTGTATCTCTGGAATGAATTCCACATGATCATGGTGGATGATCTTTTTAATGTGTTGCTGGATGTGGTATGCCATTATTTTGTTGAAGATTTTAGCATCTATGTTCATCAGTGATAGTGGCCTGTAGCTTTCTTTCTTGGTTGTGTTTTTATCTGGTTTTGGGATTAGGGTGATGCTGATCTCATAAAAAGAATTTGGGAGTCATCCCTCTTCTAGGATTTTTTGGAATAGTCTGAGAAGGACAGGAGTTAGCTCTTCCTTAAATGTTTTGTAAATTTCTCCTGTAAAACCATTTGGTCCAGGGCTTTGTGTGCCAGTTTTTTGATTACTGCTTCAATTTCATCAGTTGTCATTGGTCTGCTGGGGCTTTCTGCTTCTTCTTCATTCAGTGTTGGAAGATTATATTTTTCTAGGAATTTGTCCATTGATATTTTCAAATTTCTTGGCATATAATTGTTCGTAGTAATTTCTTACAATCCTTTGTATTTCTGTGGTATCAGTTGTTATTTCTCCTCTTTCATTTCTGGTATTATTTATTTGAGTCCCCTCCCTTTTTCTTCTTGATGAGTCTGCTTAAAGTCCTGTTTATTTTGTTTTATCTTTTCAAAGAAAATGATTTGTTCATCCTTTGAATTGTTCTTTTAGTCTCTATGTCATTCAGTTCCGCTCTGCTCTTATTTCCTTCCTTCTACTTGCTGTGGGCTTTTTTTGTTGTTGTTTCTTCAGTTCTTGAAGCTGTAGGTTTAGGTTGCTTATTTGAAATGTTTCTGTCTTTTTAGGTAGGCCTGTATTGCTATGAACTTCCCTCTCAAGACCGCTCTCACTGTGTCCTCTAGGTTTTGGACTGTAGTGTGTCCTTTTTCATTTGTTTCCAGAAACTTTTTGATTTCTTCTTTGATCTCATTATTGGCTCGTTCATTGTTTAATAGCATGCTATTCAGTCTCCATGTGTGTGAATGTTTTTGAATATTTTTCCTCGAGGTTGGTTTCTAGTTTCAAGCCCTAGTGGTCCGAGAAAATGCTTTTTATGATTTTAATTTTCTTGCGTTTATTGAGGCTTGTTTAGAGTCCTATCATGTGGTTTATCTTTGAAAATGTTCCATGTGCATTTGAAAAGAATGTCTATTTGGCTTCTTTGGAGTGAAAGACTATAAATGTCAATTGAGTCCATTTCATATAATGCATTGTTCAGTTCCACAATATCCTTGTTAATGTTTTGTTTGGAAGACCTATCCATTGTTGACAGTGGAGTGTTAAAATCCCCTACTATCAGTTTATTGCTGTCTATATCTTTCTTGAAGTCCTCCAAGATTTTCCTTATATATTTGGGTGCTCCTAGGTTGGGTGCATACAGGTTTACAATGTTTATGTCTTCTTGATGGAGTCTTCCTTTGAGTATTATGAAGTGTCCTTCTGGGTCTCTTTTTATGGCCTTTGTTTTGAAATCTATATTTTTTGATATGAGTATTGCTACCCCTGATTTTTTCCCCCTATTTGCTTAGAATATTTTTTTTTCCATCTATTTACTTTTAGTCTGTATAGGTCCTTTTTTCTGAGGTTTGTCTCTTGTAGTCAGCATATGTATGGATTATGTTTTCTTATCCATTCAGCTATCCTATGTCTTTTTATTGGGGCATTTAATCCATTTACATTTCAAGTTATTATTGATAGTTACTTATTCATTTTTTCATTTTGTACCTGTGTTTCTCTCTTCTCACTCCTTTTCTTCATCTTCTTAAAGCAGTCCTTTTAGCATATCTTGTAATGCTGGTTTGGAGGAGGTAAAATCTTTTAGCCTTCTTTTGTCAGTGAAAGTCCTTATTTCACCTTCCATTTTAATTTTAATTGATAGCCTTGCTGTGTAGAGTAGCCTTGGTTGCAGGCCTTTGCTTTTCATTACTTGGAATATTTATTGCCTTTCTCTTCTGGCTTGTAGTGTTTCTGTTGGGAAGTCAGCTGCTAGCTGTATTGGGGCTCACTTGTATGTTACTACCTATTTCTCCCTTGCTGACTTTAGGATTCCTTGTTTGTCTTTGATATTTGCCATTTTAATTATGATGCGTCTTAGAGTTGGTCTCATTGTGTTCCTCTTGAATGGGACCCTCTGAGCTTCCTGGACTTGTGTGACTTTTTCTCTCCTCAAATGAGGGAAGTTTCCCATCATTACTTTTTCTAACAGGTTCTCTATCCCTTTCTCCTCTTCTTCTCCTTCTGGTATCCCTATTATACAGATATTATATTTCATTGTCCTGCATTTCCCTAAATGCCTCTTTTTGAGTGTTTTTTCATTTTCTTGCTCTTTCTGGGAGCTTCTTTCTACCTTATCCCCTAGTTTGTTGATTCTTTCCTCTGCTTCATCTAGTCTGCTTTTGATTCCTTCTACTGTGTTCTTCAATTCAGAAATAGTATTCTCCATTTCCTCTTGCCTATTATTGATAGTTTCTATGTCTTTTTCCATGCTGATATAGTTTGCAGTAAGTTCCTCATAGTTTTCCTATAGATTTTTGCAAATCTCTCTGAGCTTACTGAGCTAATTGAGCTTATTTAAAACCATTGTTTTGAACTCAATATATGATAATTTACTTGCCTCTACTTAATTTGGTTCTCTCTGGGGATTCCTCCTTTCCCTTTGAGTGGGTGGTGTTTCTTTGTCCTTCCATTATTTGTGAGACTCTTCTTTTTTTGCTTCTGCTTCTTAAATTGATCTGTCTTGACCTCCTGACTTTGTGGTGTGAACTTCTGTGGTAGGAGACCACTGTTGTTTTTTTTTTTTTTCCTCTGGATCTGCCTCTGATGATGTTACATATTGACCCCATTCGAACTGAGGCAGATTGTCTGAGACTTCCAGGAATGTACTGTCTGTGGCTCTCTCCTTCAGTTGTTCATCTAGTAACTCTGTACTCAGCAGTCAGGCTTAGGCATCACAGGGTGGTGCAGATAACTACTGAGGGCAGGGTTATTGTGTCCTCTCACACTGCTGCTGCTCAGGGGAGTAGTCTGCCTGAACCAGATGGCTGCTGCCGTATGAGGTAGAAGTCAGCACTGGGATCCTGCTGGCTACTTTCTGTATTCTCTCCCCAAGGCCTCCATCTCCAGTCTCTCCCCAAGTGTCTCTAGACCACTCTGTGCCCCCTTTAGTCAGGATCTACTATCCATGGCTGCCTCTGTGTACTCAGCAGTCAGGCTTACACACAACTGGGCCAGGGCAGAACCTCCTTGGGGTGGGGCTATTGTGTCCGCTCACGCTGCTGCCACTCAGACAAGAGTGGTTTGCCTGAGCAAGATGGCTGCTGCCATATGGGAATGACTCAGCACTGGGATCTCGCTTGCTATTCCCTCAGTTCTCTCCCCAAAGCCTCCTTCCCCAGTCTCTCCTCAGGTGTCTCTAGCCCACTCTTCCCCCGTCTTTGCCAGAGACTAGCGTAAGTGACTGCAAATAAAAGTTTATGCATTGGCCCTTTAAATGGCCCTTTGGGTATCCGGCCACCCATCTCTGGCAGAGAGCAAGCCTGCTGATTTTCACAGCTGATAGTTATCTCTGTACTTTTTGGGTTCTGGTGGTATAGGCTGGAGATCCCTGCTTACGGTTCAGACCCCACTCTTCTCAGGGGGATCTCACTGGCTGTTTAAATATCCTTCTGGCACAGCCACCCATGTGTGCCCGGCCCACCTTCTTGAGTCTCTACTGCACTCCTTACCAGTCAGGTTGTGCCAAAGCTGATTCTTCTGTCTGTCCGTGGTTACAAGACTCCTCTCTTGATATTGTTCAGTTGTTTGTTGCAGGTGATTTCTCTGCAATTTAGTTGTAATGCCAAACTGATCCTGGGAGGAGGTCAGTGTGATTTCCATTTACTAGTCCGCCATCTTGCCCTCCTCATTTGAGCTGTATTAATGTGAAATGCTAAGGTAATTCCAAATGAATAAATGATATGTAAAGGTCATATTATCATGAGCCTGGAGGCGGTGGGAATGGAGGGAAATAGGGAGAGAGAGAGAATGAAAATAAATAAATACATCTGTAATGTTAAGGTGGAAGGCACTGAAATTCCTGGTGACATTTCCTAGTAGCATGGGATATGCTGAATTACAGCTGGTGTTGCAGTTTGTCAAGGTTGTTAGGGAAAAGATTGCTTAAGAGATTTTAGAGTGATTCCTGATACCAATGTTGACCTGCAAAATGTAATGAGAATAATTAAGGCTGGGTTTACCAACTTAGGGGCAGGTAGCAAAGTCTTCTGGCCAGTCATTTCCAATGAATAAGATACATTTTCATCTTAAGTCCAACCTTTGACTTCAAAGAAAGGTATTAGTGGCTGTTTCTGGAGTTGGTATGGTAGCTCCTTTACTTTGCAACTTTCTGTTATTCCATTGTTATGTTTCCAGAGAATTCTCTTTAGAATGCATTTGCACAGGAATCAGCGGGTCACCAGGACTCCTGAAGTCTGTTCATACCCTCTTGGCTGTGTGGAAACTCGACTGAGGAGAACAGTGATGATGGGCATGGGTCCTGGAAAGGTTCAGAGTGGGCTGGGTACTTACAGAGAGCCAGTGTTTTTCTTGTTTTTATTTTTAAAGATTTTAGTTATTTATGTTTAGAGAGAGGGGAAGGGAGGGAGAAAGAAAGGGAAAGAAATGTCAACATCAATTTTTTGCCTCTCGCAGGCCCCCAGCCGGGGACCTGGACCACAACCCAGGCATCTGCCCATTCTGGGAATCGAACTAGTGACCTTTTGCCTTGCAGGATGACACCCAACCCAATGAGCCACACCAGTCAGGACAGGTGTTTCTCATCCAGACTTTTGCCATGAATCACACTTGTTTCCTGGTCCAGGCACTAGCCAGAGCACACTGTCAGCCAGAACACCAAAGACTTTCCCCTGTGGTGACAGCCCCCAGTGCTTTTGGGAGTCTGAATGTCACCTCAGCAGAATTAACCTAAATTCTTGTAAAAGTTTCAGCTGCTTCATATTCTGAAATCTAATGAATTTAAAAGTTATTGAGCAGATAGCAGCTATGAGTTAGCCATTGAATCAACAGCCCATTCACTTTTGTTCTAGTTCAAAATAATGGACTTTTCCCCCTTTTTAGCTTCTTCCCTTTCTCTAATCACTTTTTTCTTTCTTTTCTCTTTCTTCCTCATGTGATTCCCTTTATTTTGTTTCCTTCATTGCCTTATCTCTTTTTCACCCTAGAACCTGTCATATCAGTTTTTCTTTGCATAGTCCTTCAAACTACTATTGTTCAGGGTATTTTTTTGGTTCTCATGCTTCTTCAGTTACATTTCCAGGATGTACTACATTGCTTGTCATTTTTGTTCACTTGGAGAGAATCCATGGACTTAATCGTCCACTTCATCTCAAACTGCTTCAGTGAACTGTCATACAGTAGTATCTCCTTATCAATGATTTAACTTTCCAAGGTTTCGATTACCCATGGTCAATTGCACTCTGAAAATATTAAATGGAAAATTCCAGAAATAAACAACTCATAAGTTTTAAATTGCACACCATTCTGAGTGGCTTGTTGAAATCTCATACCATCCTACTCCTTCCTAACCAAGACGTAAATCATCCTTTTGTGCAGTGTATCCATGCTGAATGTGCTACCTGCTCATTTAAGGCCAAAAAGTTAATTCCGTTTATTTTGAAATATGGTTCTAGTAGCACTTAGTTATCTTTAACATCATTCAAAATAATTTTGTTAGGTTGCATTTTGACAACTGTCATATCAGCGTGCATTTTTTAAAAAACATCAAAATTGGTGAATTTTTGTGTAGCCATTTTAATATTGAAGATGGAAGACAATATGCAACATTTTCAGCATATTATGCTTTATTATTTCAAGCAAGGTAAAAATGCAACTGAAACACAAAACAAGATTTGTGCAATATATGTAGAAAGTACTATGACTGCTTAAACATTTCAAAAGTGGTTTGTGAAGTTTTGTGCTAGAGATTTCTCTCGCTGGACAGTGCTCCGAGGTTGCGTAGGTCAGCTGAAATTGATAGTGATAAAACTGAGACATCAATCAAGAACAATGAACATTACACCACATGGGAGATAGCTGACATACTCAAAATGTCTAAATCAAGCGTTGAAAATCATTTGTACCAGCTTGGTTATGTTAATCACTTTAATGTTTGGGTTGCACATAAGTTAAGCAAAAGAAAAACTTCTTGACCATATTCCCAAATGCGATTCTCTCTTTAAATGTAGTGAAAACGTTCTGTGAACGTGAAATTAGTGAAAGCATTTCATGCTACTAATACTGATTATTGTTACTGAGAATTACTATTGAAGAGGGTCATCATTCAATCATAGGGCATTTTAAAATTTGTATTTTATTTTTAACTTTTTATTTTGAAATAATTTTAGACTTACAAAATTTGCAAAAGGATCACAAACAATGCTCATGTAACCTTTTTTAGATGTTAGCATCTTAAAGTTATCAAAACGAGGAAATCAACTTTGATATAATACTGTTAACTACCTGTAGGTGTTATTCAAGTTTCACCAATTATACTACCAATATCCTTTTTCTGGATACAAAACAGGAATCACACATATTTTTAGTTGTTTTCTTTTTTTCCTCCAATCTGGGATAGTTGCTCGATCTTCTTTGTCTTACACAATCTTGATCCTTTTGAAGAGTAGAGACCATTTATTTTGGAGAATGTCTCTCAACTTGGGTATTCCAATGATTAAATTCAGGGTATGCATTCTTAGCAAAAGTAACATAGAATGATACCATGCCCTCTCAGTTCATCATGTGAAGAAGTACGTGATGTCAAGGAGTCTACTAAAGATGCTAACTTCCATTCCTCCATTGAGATCTGCCAGGATTCTTCACTGTTATGTTGCTAGTATCCTTTATGCAATTAGTAAGCATCTGCTGCGGAGATACTTTGAAACTGTGTAAATAATTGTTTTTTTATTATACTTTCAACCACGAAATTTCCTGCTTGAAACAGTTTTCACTGTAGTGTTTGCTAAATGGTGATTTTCTATTTTATCATTCTTTTGACATTTGTTAGATAAAATTATTCAGTAAAAATGAATTTATTTACTTATTAAATTATTTATATGAGTATGGACTCATGGATTTTTTTTTTTTATTCTATGAGTTATAATTCACAACCACTAGTATTTATTTTGCTCAAATTGTCTAGATTTGGTCATATGGCCAATCTTCAAGTTGATTCCTGTGTCCTTTCCTTATTTCCTCTCATATTTATGACATTTCTTATTTTCTAGTACTACAAGATGTTTCAGGTTCATCTTACACTCCTTCTGATTCAGCTCTTGAATCAGCTGTTCAAGGAACCCAGATATCTTTTATTGAAGAAGGATATTTATAAAACAAGATCTGGGTGTTAGATGTTTTCACTCACAAAATAATATAGCTCCTTTCTCTTATGATATATTTACTTATTGCTTTACGCATTCAATACACATAAAATACTTTCAGAGTTGGTAACCCATATCTCTGTGAAAAACAAATTTACTAATTAGAAGACAGTATTTGTGTAAAAAAGTTTTTTAGCCTTAGAGTATAGAGTCAAAACATTATGGTTTACATAGAAAACTATGGAGATATCATCTTGATTTGATTATTTATAGGTTAAAAAAGTAACCTATAAATCAAGGTCTTTTTGTAGACTAATTCCCATATCTGTATTGTTACTAACATGAAAAGGAAGCCTCATATGTCTCATTTATTTTTCAGGCTCTTGTGGAATTTGAGCAAACATAATGCCAACAATTAGGAAAATGTAAATCCACATGGAAACTACATATCATTATTTGAAGTTTTTTATTAGTTTTTAAAGCTTTTGCTAGAATTTGGTTAGGAAATAGTATGAACACTAGTTATAATATTATTTCAAGCCTCTTTTTTTTTTTTTTTAACTCTTATCATCATTGTCCTGGTTCTTTCACATTCTTTGATTCTTTTCCTTTGTCTACCCTGAAAACTGAATCAGTTTCAGGTTGTAAAGGTGGAGATTATATACAGTTTTATAGCTTCACTCTCCATTTCTAACATCATTGAAAGTATCAAATCTTTCCTAACCAGTTCTGCATACAGTAACAGATATTGAAAAGATAAGGGAAACTTTTTCCTATCAAACATACCTTTTGTCATTACAGATATGTATCAAAACTTTCATTTGATAGGAAGGCAAAAAATGAAAAATCCACAAAAACAAAAAACAAAAGGAGACCCCCAAACAAACAAAAACCAGAAGTCCTGAGTGTTTGGTCATTTGTTAGTTAGTTCAAACTTAAAAGTCTGATGTACCACTAAGTCACAGTTAATACCTGATGTCCCAGCTTCTCTCTCCACCCCATAACCACTCCAACCCCACCCTTTAAAAAACCCACACAACTTTAGGTGGGTTGACAACACAAATAATGGTTTTTTTCTACTATTCATGGAAATATTTTTTTCCATTTTCTTTAAGAATGTGGCACTTTTACATTTTCTCCATATAGAGTAGTACTTTCTTCATCTGTTGCGAGCATATATTTCAGATATAGTCTTTCCTATAAGCCAGCCTTCAATTCCCACTTGGGTTGTTTGATTTGGGCCTTAAGGACTGAAAGCACTGAGCTGCCTATAAAACCACCATTCCTACAGGTGACACTGGCACCGAGAAGTAACAGGGAGCCAACACGGGCGACTAAGTTATTCACTTGGCTTTATTAGTGCAGATTCAGTACAAATATATACTAACCTAGTAACAATAATAATCGCTCAGAAACAATCAGTAATAGCACCACAGGAGAGAACTGGGGGATAATGAACCCAAGTCTCAGAGTCTTAGTCTACAGGTCCAGGAGACAGCATGGTAGGCAGGGGAGCTGTCAGCCTCTTGCAAGGCAGAATCTTTGGAGCTGGGTCATCAACAGGGCAAATGGAGTCAAGCAGGGTAGAGCTTCCGGAGGCATGGCAGTCAGGAGATCAGCACTTCATGGGGCAGTACCTTGGTGTGTAGAGCTCAGGTGTCTCAGTAGTGGTCTGGAGTCTACCTCAGTTGTATCTCTGAGGATCATATACTCCACCCCTCTGGGTGTCTTGATCTTGGGACCCCTGATGGCGAGTGGGGAATTTCCTCAAGAGCCTACCTGTGGGTGGTTCTGCTTTGAAGATATTCTGTTCTGGTTATGTGTGCATTTATCTTAGGTGTGTCTCCTTGCTAGATGTGTCTGGAATGACTTAGGGAGTTTCCTTCTTGAACAAAAGTGTCATGGCTGACTGGCAACCAGCTTGGTTGACATGAGTGACTCCATTTTGTTTTGTATACTTTATAGTATCTTGACAGGACCAACACCATTTTATTGGTCCTGTTCTCCACATCATCTGCATTTGAAATTCTCTTCCTTCTTTGGGAATCAGCATATCACAGTGGCTCAGAGTACATGGGCTCTGGGTCAGTTACTTGAGTTCCAATCCTTACTCCATCAGCAATGTGGTTCTTGGTCAAGCCACTTAATCTCTACTGTCCTTAGCTTCCTCTGCAAAATGAGAACAGAATAGAACCAATTTACATTGTTGTTGTAAAGTTTAAATGAGCTACTAGATTTACAGTGCTTAGAAGCATTCCTGGCACATAGCAAGCTCTCACTAAATGTTTTTACTGTTAGAGTTGTTACTATTTGTGTATGAGGACTCTTATTGGGTCCCCTTATCACACCTGCATTTTCTAGATTACTGGATACATGACCATTTAAGATATATAAGCACAGTAGAGAGTAGGAATAGTTATTTTTGCACTACAGTGAGTTAACACTAGACATCTTCAGTCCCTTAAGCGGGGAGGAAATGAAAGAGGAGATGACTATTAAAGATTAAATAACATAACTACTATATGTTTTTACTATCTTAATATCTTTAATACTGATTTGTTTCTCACATATGAAATAACAGGAACAACCTTCTTTTAAGTTTCTGTAACTAAGTACAATAGGATAAAATTTCAGGAAAACTTCAAGGAGTGACCCAAGCCAAAAAATAGACACTCCAACCTGACAAGCTGTTTTGTCCCCCTGAAAGATGAGATGAGTCACTGCAGAGTATAATAGATAAAGTCTCTTTACCTGCTTTATTTTTGGGTTTCAGTGAGGAGGGAAGGTAAGGAAAAGCTAGAAAGAGAAGGAGTAGGCCAAATCAAGAAACAGTTAAAGTACATAAAAAGTTTATTGTTATTAATCATGACTTATCAGATATAAGGACAAATTGACTTCTGTTAGGATGTCCATTTTTAATAATGTGTCAGAATTTAGTACCCTAAACATGATAGCTGTGACAAGCATTTCTGATGCCTACACAGAAGTATGGTAGTGATTTAGTGCTCAGGTTTCTCTCCTTACCTGCAATTTATGAGTGCCAGCATTATTTCTCTTGGATAGAAAAAGTTTTAATCTTTCAACAGTGCCATTTATTGTATATTGTTAGTATCTCATACCAAACCTGGGAAATGTATGAAGTATTTAGGCTACTGTTATCTTTGCTGTGAGATTTTTGATCTTTTATCTTAAAGAGCATAGAGAATTTTTCCTTCTAGTGAATGCATTTTCCACTATTAGTCATACTTAGTGGTTCCAAAGTTCTGTTTTCTTTTATACAAATGCCAACATTTTTGTAACTTCTTGGCTTATACAGGGTGCCTGTTTAGAGTTCCTGGGAACCATGAAAAGGAAGATATCACAGGTGTATATTTACTGAGGTTTAATAAGAAAGTTATTGATATTGTTATCCTTTGTATGCATAAATCTAGGAAAGCTTTGGGTTACATGTGCATTTCTGGCTTAGCAGTGTAAAACAGTGACAGCCTGTGAGTATCACCATGTGACAGAGCCATCCACAGTGGGACTAGCTCCATCACAGTAGTTGTTGATTTGCGCACAGGAATCCTTGGTATTGTGGGAATCTTTATTTGTTTACTTTTCATAACCTAAAGTAAAGTATTCCTTCCTTGAAGAAGTTTATTTCCCTTCTGGCTTTTGACAAGGTTATCTTTTGCATGGTTTATTGATTACATTTTGACCACAAGTGTATGTCATGTTGTATCAGGCAGGTTTTAATCACAAGGATAAAGTTCACAACATATTAATAAAAATGGCCATGCAACAATGTGAAGACAAACATGCTCAAGATCCATCATGTATTCATTTGTAGTAATGAAGAAGCTCAGCCTCCATGGCTCGTGGGTTCTGCCACATGTTCGTGTTTTGCATATTCCTAGCTATAGACATTAGCACCCATATTTTGGTCAGAAGTTTAAAACCTTTTGGGAAATTGATATTACCCAAATGTCTTTTGATGAAAGTCTATCCTTTGTAGGAAAGAGCCTATCAACAAAAAATTGAGGGATGAGCATGAACTTTATGGATAGACAAAGAAGGGAGTCCTTTTTCTAAAGTTTACACATGGACAAGAAAGGAAGGAAGTTATTTCAGGCAGAGGGAGACCCATATGCAAAGAAACAATGATGTGATGAGGGTACTAGATGTTTGATAAATGTCCAGGACCTTAGGATGGATTTGGACAATGTTGAAGAAGGAGAAGGAATGGAGTCAAGAATTATGAAAAATTGGAATGACTAAACTTAGTGTCTTTTTAATGGAAGAAGGTTAAGGAGAAGGTAGTTGGAAAGACCCTAACCAACAGTGTGTATTAGTCACAGATATTAGTGACTAAGTTTTACTGTGCCCCGTGCATTTCTCAGTAGCTCAATCAGGGCATTAAATCATTTGCTTTTATGAAGACTGAAAATATGGTTTCAGGTTTCAACTCTGTTAGTCATATGTGCAACTTGGGGAAGATGACTTCTGTGAGTATTAAATTCTGCAAAGGAATACTTACTTCTCAGATATTTTATAAAGACTAATTGGAGGAGAGAAGTCACTTTGTAATAACTATATAAATTCAAAATGTATTACTATTCTGTTGTCTATTGCTGTTAGTTGTCAAGATTAAAAAGGTGTATTTGCAGAACCAGTTCCTTTATGCTAAAGTAAAAATGCGACACTGTGTCCCTGACTTTTCAGTTAAACTGTTGTAGCAGCCTCTGGACACACCACAATTTTGCCACACTCTTCGGTCTTGCCAGCATTCATTTTCCTTCTTTGACTTCTTAATTTCTATTCTTAATTAAACAAGAGGTAGTTATGCTTGAGTTCCTTTTTCTCTTAAGTTGATTAATGAACTTAAGTGTGCAGCCCTTTTCTCCGAGTAAAATAAATGCACACGCCATGAGGCAGGCCAATAGTGTATTTTCTTTTGTTTGGTGATAGGAACAAGGAGATTTTTGTGAGGAAACAAAATACTTGTTTGCAAAGAATCAGTATTAATGTGTCAAAGGTGACTAACATCTTGAATCTCATCCAGACACCTACTACAGGGGATTTAAGGACACAGTAAAACAGTGGCCTAATACCTGGCTTGGCTCTCAATCCCAGCCTTTGATGTGACTTGTAGCGCAGTGAGCTGGGCCAGGCCTTACTCAAGTTTGCAGACACACTGTGCTCCTTTAACCCAAAACTAGACAGAAAGAAGTTCAAATGATTTGTGTTGTTATTTTCTCCATGACACGCTTACTTTGGTATTCTGAAGTTTTCAGTTTTACTAATGGGAAAAGGAAGAGAGCCTTAGAACAGATTGACTCTCTGCCTCATTTCCGGACTGAGCCTCATGGTGAACTGCCTGAGAGGAAGTGAACACTCCTCCCTGAGTGGGGAAATCCACAGGCCTGATACGTTATTGTGGCCACAAGAGAGTGGAGAGAGCACTTCTCTAATGCTTGGAGAAGAATTAAAATCTTGAAAATAGGACCTTGGAATCTGCATCCTAAATAATTCCTTGAGTGAGTCTTATGTACTCTAAAACTTAAAAATATTTACTAGAAAGTTCACCTCCTACTATGGTCCTTTTATTTTAAAAAAATGCACTTATGTGTAACTAGTAAGTATGTATCTACATTTTTAAGAAAATAGAAGTTACTACTTACTAGATCTGACTCGGAAGGACTTCTAAATTAAACACAATCTATTGTTTTAGAGTAAGATCACATATAATAATTTGGAAGAATATATCAACACATTTAATTGGTAACAGCAGCACTGTTAAATGAGTAGATAGCTTTCTAAGTTGATTAGATTAAAAAGTCAATGATAGGTTGGAGATATAAGTTCAGTTTACTTATTAGAATTTCAAGCCTATAGTTTTATAATAAAAACTCATTTTAATTTAAATGAAATGCTCTGCTTTAGAGTTATTCAGAAGATAACAATACTATCATTAACATATACTCACATGGCTTTAAGCAAGAAACACCTAGAAGACTGAAAAGCCTGTCACTCTCTCATTCTCTCTTTGCCACCTGTCTATGGTGATGACTCAAGGTCTCAGTATTTGAAGCCAGGAAAAATTAAGGAGAATTCTTAAGGTGTTCAGTTGGAGAGAGCTCCCAGTTACTTTGCACCCTTGACTGGACCAAGAATTTGGTCCTTCTGTTGCATTTTGATTATCTCCCATTATCAGCTGTTAAAAAACAGTCCCACTAAACAAAAGGTACAAACCAAAATAAGACAAGGAAACATGTGACTTAAAATATTATTGCTGAAGAAGTGTGGATAGAGATTGATCTAGATCTGTGTTGTTCTGTATGATAGTCATAGCTATTGAGCATTTGTAATGATGTTAGTACATAACTGAGAAACTGCATTTTTAATCTGTTTATAACTTTATTTAGTTTCAATGAACTTACATTTAAATTTAACAACATATGCTTTTTCAGTTATTGAAAAAATTAAATATTTTCTGAATAATTTAGTTCTGCAAACTACTTTTTAAACTGAAATTTTTATAAAACCTAATGCCAGTTAAGTGTTTCTGACCAAAACTTAGCCTCTAAAATTGAGGTGTGCTGTAAATGTAAAATACACAGCAGATTTACAGGACTTAGTAAAAACGATGTAAAATATCTCACTAATATTTTTATATTGTTTACTGTTGCAATGATAAATTTTTGGATATATTGATTCAAAGTACATTATGAAAATTGATTTCTTTTTTAACTTTTTTAGTGTAGATAGAAAATGTTTTATGTATTTTTTCCTTATATTTCTGTAGTCGGCACTCATCTCTGTGTTTATGAAAGTCCAGATTTCCACAGTAGTGAGTACGGAGGAGGCTATTCCATGGCATTGATTTTAATATCACGGCTTCAGTAAAATATGTATTATTGGATGAATGACAATAAATAACTTTATGGCCTTAGAACATAATTTGACTACTCTGTGACTATGAATACAGATTACTAACCAAATGGAGTTAATGCCAACGTATTAGATTCGAGTCTTTAAAAACAACTAGATGTATTTAGGACAAGGACTTAATAAATGTTTTAAAAAATGTTTTTCTTATTCCAGATTTCCTTCACATAACTTTTAAAGAAATATATTTTAGTCCAAATTAGCTAAGGAAAATATATTGCTCCAGTATATCATATGGTATATATATGTGAGCCAATCAAGTGATAGCCCTGGCTGGTGTAACTCAGTTGGTTGGAGCATTGTCCTGCACGTACACCAAAAGGCTGGTGGTTCCATTCCTGGTCAAGGCACATGCCTAGGTTGCAGGTTTGATTTCTGATCGGAGTGTGTATGAGAGGCAACCAGTTAGTGTTTCTTTCTCACACTGATACTTCCCTGTCTGCCTGTCTCTCTTTCTCTCTCTCACTTTTACTCTTTCTCAAATCAACAAACATAATTTTAAAAAAGGAAAAGAAATCAAGTGATATATATTTATGAATCATCAACTCAGATATGGAATGCTTATGGCTTCAGAGAGTAATACAGAAGCCCAAAGACTTAATCCTTGACCATGTGGAATTTAGAAATCTGGGGTTATAGGTAAGAAACACATTTTTAAAAATTGGAAATATAGAATCACATATATAATAAAGGACAAAATTGGGTAGATTGTAATTGGGAATTTAGGTGAAAACCAGACAAATGCAACCTTAGGTGGTGAAAAAGGCTACACGGTGCAGGTGGTACTCGAGCTTGGATTTGCATGGACCAGGGAAGGGATCAGCACACTGACACATTGGGCTTTTTGGTGTTCACTTTTCTTGCCTCTTTACTCGCTAGGGTGTGAGATTCTTAAGGATGATGATTCTGTTTATTTTATCTTTTCCATTTCAAAGGCTTTGGTGCCAGGCACACAGAAGGTGTTCAGTTATATTTGTGAGTATTGTCAGTATCTAAATGAATAAATGAGAGCATTCTCATTAGAGGAAAGGAAATTAGCAAAGAAACACTGATGGACATGGCATTATGAGAATGTGGACATCAACATATCTTTCAGATAAGTGGAAGGGTTCCTGCCCGCTTCCCAGGGTGGCTAGAGATGTTCACTCATTAAGTGAAAGGTCTTGATAAACTGTAGTGTCCTGTATAAAGCCAAGATTTCACTGTTATTCAGCTTCACACAGGTTCTCAGTCATCCTTGTGGTTGTCCCATCGCAAAGAAATAGATATTCAGTAAACACTTCTTTAATAAATGAGTCAAAGAACTAGTGGGAGGCCCCCACCCTTGTCACTTTCTATATTTCTATTTTACGCCTGCCTGAAAATACACACAGCCACTCTTATTGGAAAAGTGTCTAAATTCTGATTGAACCTTGCAGAGAAGCTTGAAGTCTTTGCTTATGAAAAAAGTTAGTATAAGTCTACAAATATTCTGATATCTCTTTGCCTTTTCAGCACTATTAATAATTTTTTTGGCTATTCTTAGGTGATTAGTATTGATTAATGTGTTTTAAAGTTTGTAGATATATGGCCTCAGGATTGTGTTTTTCCTTTGTATAGAAGACATATCTCAATTAAAATATACTTTCACATTGCTCATATGGTTCCTTGTATGAAAGCACGTGGGGAAAACATAAAAATATTTTCTGAAATTCTAATTCAAATATAACCAAACAAAATAATTGGGGAGTGATGAGGGCAAGATTATTATTAAAGAAAATAGTACATTAAACTGGTTAACCATGAAAAAGAGATATTTTTCTGAAGAGAAATATTTGCAAAATTAAGTGGTTTAGCTTGAAGGTTACAGGAATGATCTTCCATTTTTAAATTATAGCTTTCAAGAAGTGATGCACACTTTCAAGATCTTACATTTTATTTGTCAATTATACCTCGATAAAGATTTTTAAAGAAGGAGTGTTTCTCCGCCTGACTTGAAAGCATTTGACCTAAGACTCAAAGACAGTACAGCGTTGTCACTGCCCGCTGAAAGACAGCACGGTGCAAATCCCAAGAAAAGCATCCTGCCTCCCAGCTCTGACACTTCATTTTGTGTAATATTCCTTCCGTTCCCACTGCTGTCACCCTTCCCCAGGCCCTCGCCATTTGATACCTGAATCATTGTGTTTTGTGCAACAGTTTCACCTATTTTTCTTTGACCTTTGATACAATTAAATCTACCTGTTATGTTGGTGCCAGGTTAGTCTTAGAAACCTCTGTGGTTTTCACGTCTCTTCCCTCTCCACGAATCTGCATTGGCCTTTTCTTGCTGGGACTCTCTAGTCAGAATTGACCCAGCCAGTCCTACTTCTCTGTATGTTCTTCCTCATAGGCTGGTTTTTCGAAACTCCTCCTCTCACGTTCCAATATTCCTTCCTTTATTAGGTCTTTCGCTGCTTGGAATCCCCTCCTCTCTCCTTGTCTGAGTCTTGTTAAGCCTGGCTCCAGTTCTATTCTTTCATGAACCTTCCACCAGTCTGCTCTTGCAATGTGTGATCACTCCATTGCTTAAAGTTTTAGAGACCTCTAGGTGTAAAATTGATTTTATCATTTATAAAATTCTCCTTTCTAGTATTGTCTTTCATCAGTACATCCTAATTGGAAACTTCTTATTTGAATTTTTTTAAAAAAGTGCAGGAGGAAGGGATGTCTAGTTTATGAAAGATCATACACCCATTTAAAACACATGCAATGTGTTATGGAAAGAGGACAAAATTATCAATATATTCAGTACAGAAATATTTCCTAGCACCAGCAGTTGAAGCAATACCTGAAAAACACTGTCTCTTTGAGAAATTCTTTCTTTCTCCATGTATTTTGAAATGCTCACCTGCTTTAACCTGGCAGCAGGTTTTTTCTTACAGTGTAACAAAAACCTGGTTTAGGGTCTGCAGTCATGTTGCCAACTTTTCTTTTTGCCTTTTCACAGTGCTTTTCCTAGTTTGCTTATATTAATGAATAATATGTACTTTGAACCCTGAGACATTTCATGGGATTTAAATTTTTAAAAAAAATATTGATTATTACTCATATAATCAATATATTTATAAATTAAGTAGAATACATTGGAAATGCTACTTTTGTATTATGGGCTGCTGTGATTGTGACTTTTACTGGGAAAGTTCTGCTCCTAATAAATATCACATATTCTCAGCACAAAGATAGAATGGTGACAATATGTGCCTCCATATTTATGGCCCTTGATCTTTACTATCCAGAAATATTTCTCAAAGATCAAACCACAGCACACTTGGCTCTTGGCATTAGAAAACTTGGGCTTTGATGGTAATCAAGTCTTGCATGTGATGTGGCGGCTCTTGAAAGGGACTCTTCAAAATAAAGTGATAGGAATGTACACCGTTCTTTTGTTGCAGAAAAAAAAGTCTTTGCCAAGATGAAAAAAAAAAAGTGTATGGAAAAAAAAAGTACTTGCTGCCTTTGGGTTTTTGAGTGCATACCTATCATTATGAGAAAGTGCCATGAAATGTGTCTCATTTCATTGTGTTTAAGATGGCACTAGAACCCTGAAGACAATGTCTGCTATGCATATTGATAAACAGAAAAGGAGGATTTCACACCTTCGCACATGTTCAGCATCTTTTTCTTCCTCTATATTCCTTCTACCTCATCTCTTTCTCCTTTCCTTCCCCTTCCCAGATTCTCACATCTGACTTTTCTGCTATCTTCAGACTCCTTTTTCTTCCTCTGCTCAGCTTACCTTGTTTTCTCCTCTTCGCTAATTTCTTTCTCTGTCATTTCCAAGACAATATATCTTAATTGTACCCTTCTGCTCTCTCTCCTCTGAGTCTATATTCTCTCTCCCATTTATTTCTTTTGAGAGGAAAAGCCATGTCTGTTCTCCAGTAAAATGCTGGCTGCACAGGATCTGTGTTTTGTGTAAACTTGTCTTGTCCGCCTGCCCTAGAACAAGTCTGTTTTTTCTAGATGAGTTCTTAGAGTGTGGTAATTCACATGAAAGAGTCTAACAACCACCCACAAAAGACAAAGAATCCTTTTTCTGAAAATGAAAATCCCTTCAGGATAGATGTTGGCCACTCCAGTAATTTAAAAGAATAGAACTAAGCTATTTTTAAAAAATATCTAAAAATAACTACAAAAATTATGTTTACCATAGCTAAGGCAGAAAATAGGAATTCTGATTTTAAAAAGATTTATTTCAATGGCTCTTCATGTAGAATTTAATAAAGTTGAAAATTATATCTATTTTACATGTAATTAAATGTTTTTTTATCATCCGGGAGAGACTTCAAGCTGATATGTTAATAAAACATGGCACCCTGAAGGCTTTGTTGTTAGGTATCATGTTAATTTTTTAGGGCTGCTCTAACAAAGGACCACAAACTAGGTAGTTTAAAGCAACATGACTTTACTGTCTCACAGTCCTGGGCTCAGCAGGCCCATGCTCCCTCTGAAACTTGTAAAAGAACTCTCCCCTGCCTGTCCTGGGGGTTTGCCTGCAGTCTCTGGCGTTCTGCAGTTTGTAGCTGCATCCCTCCAGTTTCTGCCTTTATTGTCACATGCATTCTCCCTTTGTCTCCCTATCTTCATGGCCATCTTCTTACACTAGTCACACCGCGTTGGGGGCCACCATGCTCCATCCTGTAGGGCCTCATTGGAACTAATATCTGCAACAACCGTATCTCAAAAAAGGCCACATTCCGGGTTAGAACTTAAATATTATTTTTGGGGGGAAGCACAAGTCAACCCATAACAAGCAGCCTGGTTCCAGTTTCATTCTTCCACCAATTAACCCTGTGACCTTTGGCAAATTACTTAACCTCACTGAGCCTAAACTGTAATGTGCAGACAATTATAGTTCCTGCTTCTTAGGGCTGTAAGCATCATTAAATGAGATGATGTTAGCAAAATGCCTGGCACATAATAAGCACATCGCTATTCTTTGAGTTATAATTATTTAGGTTGTTATATTTATTGCTGTTCTAGTACCTATTTTAGTACCTGGACCACTATGTATAGTTGCTTATTAAATGTTAGATTTCAGTCACTCGGGGCCATTATAATTTGTGTACTGTGGATGCTGAAAATGCTGACCAAGGATACTCAACTATGGTGTGGCTGAGCTTACTATGTTCTACTGAAGGTAAAATTTTCCACCTGATTCCAAAAGAGGGCTGGGAAAGAAGTTTGTTTTGGTACTGTCTGTTCAGAAGTGACTGCCAAGCCTCCCACAGACACTTTGAGTGAATAAGAGACATTCTTGAGCAAGATTAGCTGCTGGAAGAAGCATAAATCTTTCCCGTCTTGCTACCATGCTCAGCCACGTGGAGCTTCCTACTTTAGTGTTCATTTTGACCCCTGGGACTTCCAATATTCCCTTACCTTTCTGATAATCATAATTTTTATGCCCCTTATGAAAACAGTAGGAAATCATAGCACATTGCATTTAAGATGAAACATTTTCTTTTGTTCAATTTTTATTTCTCCTACCCAGCTTCTTAAATACTCCCTGTTTAGAATTACTTCCTTTTTCTTTTTTAAGGTTTTCTGTACTTCTCTTTTTAAGAACATTTATATTTGGTCTTTTTATCATGAGTTTTGTTTACTACAGGCAGGAAACCAATATGCAATAGTTTTAACACAAAGAGGAATTTATTGGCTCGTTAAAGCAAACTATAGGAAGGGTTGATGTGTAGCTAATTTTAGGGCTGACTATTACTGGGGAATGACTACTCTCAGGATTCCCTACTTTCGTCTTTTTTTCCCTCAGGATGGTGGCTTTTTTCTATGATACTGCACTCTCCATGTGTAACAGGATCTTCTGTGGGAAAACCTCATTTATGTTTCTGCAGACTGATAATGAGAAAAGAAAAGATCTTTCTTCTACTACAAGGTTGATCGATCTCTTCAATAAGCTCCGATTAGGTCAGCTCCATAGAATACTTACATTGTAGTGAGCTAGGTGGGACTCAGACATAGTCAGCTAACACCGAAGCCACATGTGTGAAGGAGAGTCTTTCGAAAGAATGGGTGATATATAGGTGCTAGAATAAGAAATCCCCTATATATCTGATATTGTAAAAAGTTTTTATACCTACTACTTTTTTGTTTTTTTCCCCATGATTTTTCCCCCTTGTGATGGATTCTTTTCTTCACTCTTCAGATTGGATGATTCTACTTTGTCTGTAATTTTGGTGTTTGCCTTAGAGGTTGGATCTAATTCGCAGTTGCAATGTCTTCACTTGCTATACTTGAGAACTGTCATGACAAGGGCCCTAATGTGTATATGTTGCCTTCACCTGTAATTCGTTCTCTTATAAAATATCTGCATTCCTTTTTTTCTTCTGGAAATTAGCTCTTCATCGGTCTTATTGAAAGTCTTTGTGGAATAATCCATTATATTAAAATTCCTACAACTTTTATTCTATGATGGTACAAATTTCTCCCTTTTGGCATAATACTTCACACATAGTATGTATTTTCTCCTGCTTCTATATTAGTTTCTTGTCACATTACTCACCTTTTCCACATTCAGTAACGAATCATATCCCAGCAGTTCTGCTATAGGGAATCCATGTATATCTTAATGAGTTTGAGAATGAGCTATTTGGATTGCCTTTTGTAACAGTGCACTAAATGTCATCTATAATTTTATCCATTGCTTTGCTTATGTAAAGTATCAGTCAAAAGTGAGTTCTCCAGCGATTACATACATAGATTTATATTGTTTCAAATTCTCATGTCAGTAACCACTTTATTAAGTATTTATCAGAGTCTGAAAATGCAAGGTAAATCATGGAGGTAGATGGGTAACAAAGGCATTGTAGTATTCTTTCCATATTGAAGAGCCTAGTTTATAGAGGCCCACTTCAACAGATTGTTCTCCAGATATTTATTCAAATAGTTAAATGGTGTCCTCTTTTCTAAGTTCTTTTACATCTTCTCTTTCGACGAGGAGGAGCAGCCTCATTCTGGTGATTTGACCTTTTACCTGCTATCCTCTCCAATGCCTCTCATCTCCTTTCCTCAGGAGGCTGTGTCTGTGGCACAGAACATCTGCAGGCAGCTGCCGGAGAAACCACCATCTCCACATGGAGCAAGAAAACACCAGAGAGAGCACAAATCAACAACACTGGCAATAAAAATGCATTAAACTATGCATACAAAGGGATTTTAAAGTTCATAGGAGAGTAGTATGATCATATTCTAGCAGTTAATTTGACATTTTAAACAAGACAGACAATTTTATAGCAAAATATAAATGATTAATCTAGCCTTGAAAAATGGAAATTATGAATAAATCAGTAACCATTTAAAAAATCAAATTAATAGTAAAATGTCTCCCCCTTTCCCTACCATCTCCAAATGACACCAAACCCAGGTATTTATAGACATAGTTTAAGAAACCCATAAAAGCAGAAAATCCCTATTTTAAGCAACCTGGATTAGAGACTCAAAATAGGAAATCTAAACAGACCACTTTATGCAGCAAGTGTAACTTTGAGGTTAAAAATAGATGTAAGGGTAGAATAAGAAAATTATAGTGTATTCTAACTTATAAATATGAAAGCAAAAACCTTAATATAATATTGACAAAATATTTTCAGCAGTGTATAAAAGACATGATAGCTAGAAAATAATTATTCAAAAATGCAAGGATGATTTAATATTCACACAGCTATATAATTTAGGAAAAACCCATTATAATCATCTCAACAGATGGAGGAGAAGCATCCAGGAAAATTCAACACTCAATTGGGATATAAACTTTTAGTAAGCTAGTAATATTTTTTTTTCATTTTCTGGTAAGGGAAATTCACTAAAACCACCCCAAAACTGTGTGGTTATTTAGGAAAATTTTTAAACATTCCTATTAAAGTCAGCACAGAATAAGAATTCTTGTTATTACCCCATTATTCAGCCTTGTGTTAGATGTCTTAGCCAACTTTAAAAGGCAAGAAAAATAAGAGGTACAAGGGGATAAAAGGGAAGAAAAAATTTGCAAATATGAAATTGATTAATAGAAAATCCAAGAAAGGCATACAATATATCATTAGAGCAATTTAAAAATGAGCTTGGCATGTTCACTGGACTCAAAATTAATATATATCAAATAGCATTCCTGAAAAATACCAATTAGCCAACTAGAAAATGTCAGAGGAAAAATATACACCATTGATGGTAGGAAGAATAGTGACCCACCAGTAATGTTCACCCTGATACCCATGAATATGTTAGGTTAGTTGGCAAAGGGGAATTAAGTTTGCAGATGGAGTTTTGTTTAAAATAAAGAGGTTATCCTGGATTATCCAGGTGGTCCCAGTGTTACCACAAGTGTCCTTTAAATGCTGAAGCAGGGGGGAGATGAGACTGTACTAGAGTGTTGTGATATGACAAAGACTCTACTGCCCTTGCAGACTTTCAGGATGGGATGGGGCCATGAGTCAAGGAATGCAGGCAGGCTCTGGAAGATGGAAAAGGCCAGAAAGCAGATTCTTCCCTAGAAGCCTATAGGAAGAACCCCAGCCTTGCCCCATGATAACCATTTCACATTTCTGACTTAAAAAAAAAAGTTGTAAGCTGTAAATTGGTGTTGTTTTAAGCCTTAAAAGTTAGTTAGTGGAACAATTAAGTTAGTGGAAATTTGTTACAGCAGAATATAAAACTAATATACTGTTCATACTAGGAAGAAAAACCATAGAAAAGAGATGACTTTATTGCCCAGTTTTACCTATAGTCCAGTCCTTACATTTTTTTTTTTTTTCTCTTAGAACTCCTTTAGACATTTTTAATACCAGTTCATCAGGCTCAGTTCCATTTGTTGAAGACTCTGTCAGTGGCCCCTCCTCAGTGTGGAGGAAGATAATTGACCTTTATTCTCTTGCTATGATGCCTAAAGGAAGCTCCCTGCTATCTCTGTCTTTTAGTCTCCAAACTCAAGGGCCTGGAGGGTTCAGACTTTCTAGTCATTTCTCTCTTTGGGCTTTGAGAGACCAGGAGTATACTCCGTATATGGAGCTCACTCAGGCCACGGGGAAGAGACCATACAGGGGTTTCTTCTGTGATCCCTGGCCACTGGCAGAGATCTGAGTCATCAACCATTTGAATCAGGACTGGCAGAGAGAAAAGAGGAGTGGAGAGGAAGAAAGTTACATTTATTTCCGACTCTTTATTCTCAACTTCAGAAAGCCCTTAATTAATCATGTCTAAATTTCTTGCCCAGTGACTTACTGATCATAAACTTACTTTGCCCAACTGGATCGTGTTATCTTTGCATTAATAGAAAATATCAAGTTATACTAAATTTGTAAGTAAAAGTGATAGGGCTCCCAAGAGCAGGCCCTGACAGAAGGACTTGAGAGAAAGTAGTTTTTTGGTTTGGTGATACAGGGAGACGTGGTAAAGGAGTGGACCAGCCAGACAGGGAAGAGAGGTAAGCAAGGGAAGGGAGTTTATGGAGGAAGTGACAGCTCCAGACAGCTGGGACCCACTTCTGCTGGGGGTTCTCTGCGAGCTGATAGACAATATTCTTCAGAACTAACACACCTAGGAAGCCCGATTCTGCAGCTTTACCCTGCCCATGTGCATGTACTGAGTTTGCACCTGTGATCCCAAAACTCCCCCAAGTAGAAGGATGCTGTTGTTTATTCTTCTGGATTTAATTTTGCTTTCTGAGTAGTAAGTCTTTTACACAGTTGAAAAGTTAAAACCATGTAAAAAGGTATAAATAAACTAATATATGTATATTGCGTGTGAACATATCTATTTTTTTTTGTTCTTCCTTCTTTGTTATACAAAAGGTACTACATATAAACTCTTTTGTATCTTCTTGTTTTTTTTCACTTAACAGTATGCCCTTCATTGTGTTGCAGTATCAACCAGTCTCCTATGGATGGGCATTTAGTCTAATTCCATATTTTGTCATTAAAAATTAATACTCAAAATTATTACTATTATTATCAGATTATTATTATTTGTACTTCTAAGTAAACCATAGGCATACATTGTTTCACATTTTAGAGATGAATCTTTAAGGTAAAATTTCTACTTGGTCAAAAGATAAATGCATATGTATTTTTTTAAAAAGATATTGGTATATTCTTATGCATAAGGTTATACAATATTGTACTCCCACATCAATGTGTAACAATGTCTGTTTCAGCTCAGCCTTGCCAACTTAGTATGCTGTCAAAAATTAACATTTTTATTTATCTAATAGGTACAGTTAGAATTTCTCTTACTTTGAGAATTTCATCTTTCCTCATTTTTTATTTTCATTTTTTATTTTTGATTTTGATTTTTAGAGAGAGAGTAAGGGAGGAAGGAAAAGAGGGAAGGAAACATCGATGTGAGAGAAACACTGACTGGTTGCCTTCCACAAATGGCCTGACTGAGGACCGAAGCCACACCCAGGCATGTGCCCTGACTGGGAATCAAATCGACTACCTTTCAGTCCAACCAAGTGAGCCAAGGCTCATCTTTCCTTATTGTTGCGGTCCAGGAAATTTATATTTTGTTGGTAAACTTTTAAATGAATATTTTTGTACTTTTTTTCCTGTTGGTATTTTGGTTTTTCCAGTCCTCAATTTCTAAAAGCTTTTATATATTAGAGCAATAAATTAAGGATTTAGTCTTCGTGATACATTTTGCAACTATGTTTTGTCATTAGTCTTTTGATCACTTTTTAAAAAATCACTCAAGATTTTTTCCCTAATTTTCATTAATTTATCAATATTTCACTATCTGGATTGTAAATCATAATTACAAAAGCTTCATCTGTGCCTATGTTTCTTCTAGTACTTGTATTTTTTTTGACACATTTAGATATCTAATTCATTTGGAATTTATTATGGTATAAATAGGATATAAAATCCACTTCTGTATTTTGCTAAATAGCTATCTCATTTCCCCAACCTTGGTTTTTAAAAAGTTTATTCTTTTCCCCAATGGTTTGAGAGGGCACCTTAATCATGTAACGAGTTTCCATGGTACTTAGAATTTTCTGTTCTGTTCTGTCTGTCTGTCTGTCAGTGCATTAGCCAGTACCTTACTCCTTTAAACATAGAAGCTTTATAGTACATTTAAACCTTTATGTTTAGCAGGTTTAGCTTATTTACCATGACATCATTATGTTTGACTTAATAAAACAATTTTTTTCATCTGTCCCTTAATTTGGACAATTAAGATTTTCCTTCCGTATATAACAATATCATTAATATGTTATCTTTGCCTATATAGTCTTTCCAAGTATTATATTATTTCCAATTATTATTTCCCAAATATTTTCCAAATATTAGTAGAAATTTTTATGGCTCATAAAGATTATCAATTTGCTTCCCAAAATGGCGTAACTGATACACAGCTCTTAGAAAATTAAAAAAAACACTTTATTTTTATTGTTGACACTATTACAGATGTCATCATTCCCCACCTTTGATAGCCAAAAGGCTAATTTATGTTTTTAGATTGTTAAAAAGTTAAATATTTTTTAATATCTTCAATCACTAGTTATTATTTCTTTTTGTCCTTTGTGACTTCCTTTTCATGTTGCCTTTTACTTGATTTTTAAATTGATTTGTGTGAACTTGCATATAAAAATATTGATCCTTCATCAATCATGCTTACTGCAATGCTTACCAGTTTATTAAAATTTTAATGTTATTTGTATTTTGTCAGGCAGATATTTCAAACTTTAGTTTGAAAAATTATGACTCTGCTTTTATTATTTCATTAGTCATATCTAAAGTCATTTTTCATTTATAGGTTAATGTGTATTTATAATTTTAAATGAATATGTAGTATTTATCAAAAGTATAAAAAAAAGCAATTCTAAGTGGCCTTGTAATTTTCTTCCCTGGACTAATATAGGTTTGATGCAGTAAATTAGAAGGCAATAGTGATATTATGGGCAGGGACTCTGACATCTTTAAGAAGTGACATCTAAATGAAAGGACAAGAGACTTTCTAAAATTATCACACAGAAATTCTCAAAATTACAGCACTCTAACACTATTGAAGGTAGAGCAAAAAGACCTCAGAGTGCCCTAAACTGATGTCCACAGAGCCATTGCAGAGTTATGAAAACATTAACTGACATTCAGTATAGAAAGGCAGCAGGGAGAGGGGAACAAAGAAATACATGATACTTCTAAAGACATTCTTAACTCCAATACTTAAAACAATAGTGCTTGGAGGCTTACAGTTCTTGTGTAACCAGAATCAGCTGTGAAGAATGACTTGTTTCCAGTGGTACCAGTTAGAGGACATTTTATAAAAATTATTTGTTACCTGTTTTTTATGACTTCCTAGATTCTAAACTCGTTGTCAATAATGATCATGGTTTATGCCTCAACTATTCTTTCATGCCACATTTAATAGATACTGAATGCTAGCTCGGTGTCATTGTTCTAGATTATTATTTTTTCACCCACTCATTATCCCTCTTGCCCAGGAGAAACGAAGGCTCATAGAGGTTATGCCCTCTGCTCAAGGTTGGTTTTGAACTCTGGATGATATGCTTTCCCCACCTGGCTAATCGCTTTCTCATTATACCTAGTACAGTACCATGCCTTGACTTGGTTCACTGCTTGCCAAGCAAATCAGAAAATTAAGTATGTTAAATTAATTATTAATTAGAGGTGGGAAGTGAATGACATGATTTATAATTTTGTTGGCAAAACAGCACATATACATGAAACAAGATTTCAATAAAATTATAGTTTAATGTCCATCATTTAATGTCCTTTCTCAGGACAACTGATTCAGCCCAGAAACCTTTACAAAGAAGCAATTTGATTTTTCTAGAATTTAAATGTATTTGTTTGGGGGGGAATAAAATTATCATCATCTGATACAAGGATCAAGGCACTGTGTATAGTCACATGTTAGATGGTCTTTCACCCTCCCCCACTAAATTCTTCACTGGGACTGGAAATCTCTCAGTCTTGTTCGTTATAAAAGAGAAACAAAAGAAAGCCATTTGTCTTCAAAGCCCTCCCTGCCCTTGGTTTGTTGTCAAATGATCTCCTACATCATTTTTCACATTCCATCTCCACAAAAAAATGTTTTTGTGTTGATGGTTTCTGCAAGTCATGCTTATATTTTTCTGTCTGCATGATTGTTATCTCCCCTATCCCCTTCAACTTCGGTGAGGTATGACGTTGTATCCTATGAGGAATTAGAAACATGCTTACCTAGTAAGATGAAGCCATTTACACACCCTTCCTTTGTACTTAAATTATTGCTTCAAAAACATCTTTGGCCTTCTACTCACCATAAACCAGCCAAGCAAGACAAACGGTGTGTTAAATGAGGTTTAATTTCTACATTAAATGTAGGAAAACATAAGATTTATGCAGTTTTGTCATGCAAAAGGTGGAAAGGTTGTCAGGGACTTTACAAATGACCATAAATCTGAGTGCCCAGACGCAGGAGACATGCAGTTAAGTTACCAAAGGCACTGAGGGGTTACTTAGATTACAATACCATTTTCTCAGGGAATATAGCAAATGCCAAAACTGAGCTTCATTATTTCTTTTCTTTTAATATAGGAGACCCTTTAACAAAGAGAGTAAGCATAGGTAATGTTCCCTCTCAGAATGCCCATCTGTCACGCAGCCTTCCCTAATGCAGTACCGGGAAAACAATGGGTACTCGGTTAATAAATATTTGCAAATGTGGACAATGGTAAGGGGGGAGGAAATTTCCTGACTATTTCTCCACATTCTGTCTTCTAATTTATTGAACAACACCCCTTGTTTTTTCTCTTATAAGATACTGTACTCATCTAGGTCACCTTTCCTTAGCCATCCATGCAGTGCCCAATTCTACCACTGCTGATTCAGAGCTATTTAGTTGAATATGCTTGGTGAAGGAAATTTTGAGGATGCAGATATGAATCAGCATTGACTGGACCTGGATGGGCAAAGGTGGGGAAAGGGAGAAAGGTTAACGTGATTCGATCAATGAAATTGGTGAGAATGTGTGGTGTATTTAGGAAACATGCAAGTGGGGGACAATTACTCACATGGAGAGTAATAGAGGAGTGGGAAAAAGATTGAAGGTGGAACTGAAGGCCAAAAATTTTTCTAAGAAAAATTATGCCCAATTATAGTTAAGATATTATCGAATATTTGGTATGCATCAGAGGAGAATCTAAATTTGGAGGTAGGACAGTGACATGATCAGATACTTGTTTTAGCAGTGTAGCTCTTGGCAAGCCATAGGATTGATCGAAGAGGACAAATCCCATTAATGAAAGTATAACATGCTCATGTAAATGGTCTTTAGCCTCAATCCGTGGACTCTCAAAAATGACATTCTGTTCCACTCATAAGCAACTATTATCCCATTTTCTTGGCTGATGTTCTGCTTATCAATTCCCCACCCCAATACTAACCTTTCATAGTCTCTAATATTGTGGAGATAAGGCAGTACCAGTTACATAGTGACTGAGGGTGGGTGTCAGGTGAATGGAAGGCAAGGTGCTGCCAGAGGGTCTTATGAACAACTTGAAATGATAATATAAGTTATATTATAATGGCCATCATTTCTTTCCAGCCTCTATCTAGACATACCCTTACATGGGCACCACTGCTTTCTAGTTCACCGCCTCCTATCCTCACTCCCATGGCCCCCCTACTGGAAGCTTTGCAGTAAACACTGCACCATTCTTGTCACATGTTACCCTCAGACCATATGCTCTTCTCGGTGACATTTCCAAACTCTGGGTCACTCCTTCTCCCACTTTTACCATTACTACCTACTGCTGATCCTAATGTACTATCTATTCAGTTCATTAAAACTGCCCTTGATGTTCATTTTAACATTTGTTCATTTTCACCTGCTTAAAGTGCTATTAGGAACATATTACATATTTTTCATATGTCTCACAAAAAACTTCACAGGAACTCTCTCACCATGACCAATTTAAGAGGCTAATATAGTTATCATTTATTAGTGACAATCAAGGACACTAAGCAGAGTTAATGTCAAGCCGTTATGTTAGAAAGAATGGTTAATGTCAGAATGTCGGTGAAGCTAAAACTATCAAGCCATTAAGCTCTCATTCCTTAACTCATTGGTACTTTGATGTCTGATTTGTAGAATTTTCTTTAGAAGTTTAAAGAAAACAGAAATGATATGTATCTTAATATATTACAGTGCTGATTTTCAATTTAGCTTGTGTTTGGATTCTCGCTTTGTGTCAATTGTTCCGACAAGTACTTAATTAAAACTTTGTAAATAATGAAAGAAAAATGCTAAGCCATCTATTTTAATAGTACCTGAGTTTAGGCTAAGCTTGGAAAAATATATTGAGATACTTAATTGACCTTTGATTTATTAAAGGCCTTTGTGAAGACAAATACACTTTAAATGACATAGTAATAAAATAAAACCAATGAATTTAGTGCAACTCAATCATACATCTCAGAGTTTTTTTATCTTGTTTTTGTTTTCAGTTCAGGTGATAAACTCAGGTGATAAAGCATCAAAATAGCAGACACCTAGCTTGCTACAAATCATTATTTTCACAACACAATCACCATAATATTGTATAATTATACATACAGGTGTTGATGTTAGTAGTAGTACTAGTAGTAAAACAACAGCAGCAGAAGTGAAGGTATTGGCGTTGATGAATACAGGCCACGTGCTGTTCCTGCTTGCACTGCTCCTTCTCCTCCCAGCTCTCCTCCCCCACCGTTTCCCACATTCTTGTTTAGTCAGGTACAGCTCTGGATATTTTATAAGGATTATCTAGAAGCATCAAAATAACTGAACTAAGTAGATGACACTATCCCAACTTTTCAGAAGTGGGGACTGCAGCTCCAAGAACTTAAATAATACTTAAGGTCTTATAATTCATACTTTGGAAGAACTGGAATATGAACTCAGATTCCTGAGTTCAAGCAAAACTCTTGCTTGCATTGGTACATTGTGCTGTCATGTTATCTTGTCTCAGTTTATCCAAACAACACAAAGTAAGGCAATTATACAATCATATGATTTTTTTTTCCCCTTTGGGACCAGCTTAGAGGTATGTAGAACTGTAAGTCTTTCACTTTGTCCTGACTTGCTTTTTCCCATGCATATTCAAATAGTTGGCCACTTTTATATTTTTCTGCCTGATGTGTGTATGGAAATAGCCTTCTAGTCACATGACCACATGCCAGATGGACTGGTCATTTGGCCCTTGGGCGGCTGAGATGTATCCAGGTGGCTCTGGCAGTCTTTGACGTGGTAGAATGGTATCTGATATATTCAGATAATGTTAGCTATTCAGTACTGAGAACAAAGGTTTATACATAAATGGAGACCACATTTCTTTTCTCAGACAGAAAGGAAGGCCTCTACTATTTAAGGATGCTTATTACATGTCTAACACTTTCCCATGTGTTCTCTGATTTCACTGTTAAGTCTAAGATGAAAATAATGTATTAAGTCACTTAACTTTTCTCTTGAGGAGAACTAAAGTACTTACTTGAGTACTATATATGACCTAGATTTCATTAAAAAAAAAACAACCTTACAATTATGTCTTGCAACCATATGCTCCAGAGCACCTCCTCATTACCATCCATTAGTGTGCCTCAAAGAATGTAAATCAATTTTAGACATGACTTAATCAAAATATGATTAAAATAGCAGCTCTGGAGGAGATAAAGATAGTATTTGTTAGACAAATGTAAATGTTTGTTATTTGTGCCATTCAAAGCCTCATTAACACTAATGAGACTTTTCCTAATGAAACTAAACTTTAGTTACCTTAATTCATAATGCTATATGGCCAAGTCTTCTAGTTGAATCACCAACTGCTCTGTAGTTGTTGCTTGAGAGTATTGAAGGTCTTTCTAGGTCAGGGGCACTATTGAAATTCAGGGATCTGTACTTCCCTCTGACCGTGTGACGTGCTGGGTGCTTGGGTTCTCAGTAAATAACCTTTCTGGGGTTCACTGAGATCATATATGTGATGTTTCTCTCCTTATGATACAGTATAATAATAAAGTGAAGATTGAGAATAGAGGTTGGTGTTTCCTAAGGCCCATTATCTTGGCCACTGTTACTGTACTATTCCGATGTTGAGCTTAGGTGAGGACTGTGGGTAATTGCTGCTGGCGTAATTTGCCTCCTGAAGTGGTAACGTTTTCAAACCAACCCAAAATTGAATTATTTCCTATCTATCTAGTCTAAGAGATTATACTTTTTGTATCTTTCAGGATTCCAAAGTAACTTTGCAGACACAAAATACAAAACAACTCAGAAACACTTTCTCCTTGCCTTAAGGGTAAGTGATGAGAAAATGTCATAATTACCAAAATTTTACATGTAATTAAAGATAATTGTGTAATTTGGACCAATTTGAAGGCATAAAATTGAAAGTGTTGTTTTAGAAATTTTCAACATGTTTAAAAGAGCATGTTAGATTTCTAAGAGGAATTATCACCCATAATAATGTAAGTATAGTTAGCAACTAGGGTCACATAGCTTACAATGAAATACCTTGTACATGAGTTGGGAGGAAGAATGGTTGTTTTTCTCCTCTGTAGGGAAAGTTTCTTGGTAAGAAATGAGAGAGAGTGTTCAAGGAATTTCATTCTATTGATTTCTTATATCACACTTAAAATTTTATAGAAAACAGGCATATCAACAAACCTATTTCTTGTTAGCCCTAAATCCTGTACATTTGCCAGGAGTACACTGTGATAGGGATTAATCCTCATAGAGGTCGGTCATTTTCTATAGAGGTAGTGACGAACAACCTAATTCTGTGCCTGTGGTTTGCATTAGTGTATCTAGCCAGTATTTTGGAGATTGGATAATCTATCAGTGATTACTCACAATTTCATTTGAAGATAACAGTATATTCTACATTTATCACGGTTTTACAAATGCTGTTTATCTCCGTCAAAGTTACCTGGAGAATTCTGCTGCAGAGCTCTGATTCCCCATTTTGTACCCTTGAGGCAGAATCTTGGAATGGGGCTATATTTTTACCAAATTCTTGGGTGACCTTAAGATTTCAATATTTATAACCATATTCTTTCCCATTTTACTATTTAATATTGCTTCTACTGTTAGTCTGTAACTAGGAAACATTGAATATATGTTGTATAAGATTTTAACCTTTTAATGGATTGGAATTTAATATAGTTAAATAAAGTTTCTATCACAGAACTGTGGAGTTAGTAACAGTAGTAGTTACCACATACTGAACATCTAAACATAAAATTAGGCCCCATGGCCATTCAAAATCTATCATTCTTGCTACAGCCCTTCATGGTGGATGATATTCTCATCTTATATATGGGAGGCAGGTTAGAGAGGTTAAGAAACTTGGATAAGGCCACGCTTACAGTAGGAGATGGAGTTAGGCTTTACATCCAAATATAGTTTAGTCAAAGCCCGCACTGAAGTCATTATGGCAGAATGCACATTGACAAGTTTGTGGCCATGCACAGGGCCACCACTCGTTAATATGCCACCTTTATATGAAGTAGAAAAAAGTCTCCTTATTGCTCAGAAAGATGCAGCCCAGGGTGCATACGCAGAGGCTGAGATAGGTGCCACATCTCCTCTCTCTTTCCATCGGTGCCCCTGTACAGTGAGCCACCTGAATTACTGTAGGTGGTAGCCAAGATGACACTTTTCATGAGAGAATTCATAGACCTAATATAAGCACAAAAACAGTATTAGGCAGCAGACTAAAATTCAATAACTGTGACAGGGACAGAGAAAGGGGAAAGCAAGGAGATAGCTTATTGATTGCCCAACTCTATTGATTTATTTTAATTACCTTTGGGGTTCTTGTGAAATGGAGTGGGTTTACATATCTGTGATGAAGGATAACTATATGATTGAGTAACATTTTAGCTAGTCCAGCATAGCTGGACTTGCCTTCATCTACATCTGTACTGTATCTATTATTAGTATCCAAATTATATTTTTGATACCAAACTGAAGTAATATTTATAAAATATTCAAGATCTAATTGAGCTTTTTCCTTTAGCTATATTTTTGTTAATAGTTTCACATACCCATGCATTATCAGCATTTTAAAGATAAAATAGCACATGTTTGTGGCTCACACTGTATACTTACATCCTTTTCACACCTATGCTGCCTCATCTTTTAGATATTTTATTGTATTTAATTTAAGCATTATTTATTCTGTCCACTAGAACACATGTCAGAAAATCAGGAGAGGTTTTAACCATCCCATTAAAAAAAATCAGCTTGACACAATTATGATGAATTTTCTTTAAAAGAAATACAAAGTCATGAATTTCTTGGGCAAAAAAAAAAAAAAGAAAAAAATCATTGCTAAATCTCCACAACATACGGCTATTGAGCCAAGGATGTTATATAAACAAGCAATACTAATCACGGAGCACCTACTGTGTGTCACATTCTGTTCTGTTCTTTGAAAGCTGTTAGCTCATTAATTTAATCACCACAGTCAGTCTTTTAGAGGTTGCTTTCTGGGGAAGAGGCGATAGATGTACTTTGGCTGTTTTAGTACAGACCTGTCACCATTCCTAGAAAAAACCATCCCAGCAAATATTTTATGTTAGTGCATTGGCCACGAACATCCCCTACACAATGAGCCGCACCCTGGATTTCCTAGAGTAGTGGATGCACCCATGTTCCTATGTTTTTAGAGGGTCACCCTTTTATTTTGTTCTCATTCTTTATGTTAGAAAAATAGAATCAGGTTTTATGTAGTGGCTTTTATCCTTCCCCAGGGTGCCTGTTCTCCAAGGTGTATGCTTTTAATTTTTTGTTCCATTTCCTTCCTTTGAAATGGAAATGAAAGTGGATCCTAATGAATTCAGAATTTGTTATGATGAACTTGTATTGATGTACACTAACTTGACTGGACAGAGCATGAAATATGTTTTAAAGATTTTTTAAAAATAGCTCAATATAGCTTTCTTAAAATCAGATTATGAGATTAAAAAGTAGTAGCCTGAGAAAACAATGATTTTAAATGTTAGGTGCTAATGGTATGGAGCTACCTTGAAGCCACTGTTGAATACCACAGGGGTTCTGCCTGCATGAAGAGATGAAGAACTCCCAGGATCATTTTTTTGTGATTGTTACTATTGAACAAACTCACTTTGATCTTATCTCTTTCTTAGGACTCTACTGGAGAATGCTTCAGATAGCTACTGAAATTTTGAAAGCAAATGCCACTTTACTTCTATTGCTCAACTGACCATCACTAATACATTTATGAGTCTCTTATACAGAATATATACATGTGGGGAAATATCCTTCTGTCACCTTTAAAGATAAATACTGCTCAGCTTTGTTTATATTAGATACATACTTACAAAGCAATATACTATATTGTGGTAATATTTTACATTTAGGAGTATTGACACATGATCTGTACATTTGTTGTGTGGCATTTCTCAGAAGTTCAAACAGTGATTTTATTCTTGTTTAATGTGCACTCACTGCTTTGTCTACTATGGGTCAGCAGTCTCCTGAACATTTGATTCTCTTAGGAGATGTAGGATAGATCAGTGGAATGTATATAGGCACTCTGAGCTCCAGAGAAAGGTATAATAGAAATATTGTTACTGTACTAAAGGGAAAACTGAAGTGGAAATAGTTTCAGGGGACATTACTGCATTTTCTAAGGCTATATCTTATTAATAATTCATTATTATTTAGAATACAAAGTAATTTTGTATTTCTTTTATTCAGGATAGCTCCAGCATATTTTCAGTACCTCCTCATAAACTTCACTTCTGATTTCTAATAAATTAGCATACCAATTTTGGGCATTAATTATATCAAATTGTACACTAGGTAGTCTACAGAGTATAGTTGACCCTGTACTCTGTAGGGGATTAGGGGAACAGATTTCTGTACAGTCAAAAATTTGTGTGTAACTTCTGATTTCCAAAACTTAATAATACCCTACTGTTGATTGGAAGTTTTACCGTTAACACAGAAACAGCCAATTAACACGTTTTGTATGTTACATGAATTGTATACTGTATTCTTGCAATAAAGCAAGCTAGAGAAAAGAAAATGTTATTAAAAAACCATAAGAAATGAAAAACATTTATAGTACTGTACTATATTTACCGATACTGTAAGCTTATGTTGTCTGTTTAGAAGATGAATCGTTTTTAGTACCTACATCCATATTGTCTTATATGATACAAAACATTGATGATGTTTTTGGGTTGGCCAAAAGTTCATTTAGTTTTTTTTCCATAAGATGGCTCTCGTAGCACTTAGTTGTATTCAACTTCATTCAAAACAACTTTGTTAGATTGTATCGTGACAGCTGTCATATCAGCATGTATGAAAAAAAAAAAATCACTCATATACTGATGAGCACTTAGGTTGCTTCCAGTACTTTGCTATTATAAATTGTGCTACTATGAACATTGAGGTGCATAGGTTCTTTTAAATTGGTGTTTTGAGATTCTTACGGTATAATCCCAGCAGTGGAATGGCTGGGTCAAAAGGAAATTCCATCAAAAAACTGTGGTACATTTACACAATGTAATATTATGCAGCAGAAAGGAAGAAAGAGCTACTATCCTTCGCGACATCATGGGTGGAACTGGGGAGCATTTTGCTAAGTGAAATAAGCCAGGGGGTGAAAGACAAATACCATATGATCTCACCTATAAATGGAACCTAATCAACAAAACAAACAAGCAAGGAAAATATAACCAGCAACATTGGAAGAAAAAGAAACTGACAGTAACGAGAGGGAAGGAGGGAGGGAGGTAACAGGGAGAGGAAGGGGAAGGGACAAATCAAAGAACATGTATAAAGGACTCACTGACAAAGCCAAAGTGGGGAAGGATTGAGGGTGAGGCAGGGGAAAGTGGTGGCAGGGTAATGGAGACAAATGTACTTGAACAATAAAAAATATTTTTTAAATTAAAAAATAAAATTAAAAATCAAAATTGGTGAACTTTTGTGTAGCCATATTGATATTGAAGGTAGAAGAAAATACACAACATTTTTGGCATATTATGCTTTATTATTTTAAGAAAGGTAAAAATGCAACTGAAACACTCAAAAGATGTGTGCAGTGTATGGAGAAGGTGCTGTTACTGATCAAATGTGTAAAACATGCTTTGAGAAGTTACATGCTAGAGATTTCTCACTGGATCATGCTCCATGGTTTGGTAGCAAGTTGAAATTGATAGAGATCAAATTGAGGCATTAATTGAGAACAGTCAACATTAGACCATGCAGGAGGTAGCGGACATACTCAAAATATCCAGATCAATAAAGTTATTGGTGAAAATGAAAAATGTATCTTTTATTTTATGGAAAAAACCTTACAGACTTTTTGGCCAACTCAATATATGTGTCACCAACACTAGACATCAAAAATAAAATGTGAAAAAGAAATTAATTTATTTTCAGGTATGACAACTTATGCATTAATAATGAAGAAGCAACAATATGATTACTTTATTGTAGCCTAGTGCAAACAATATAATTACTTTAAGGTAGTAAGGATACCTCCAAACAATTTTCCAATGCATTTATTTTTAACAGCCCATGTATAAGTGGAGAACAGGGCACATTTCCTATTTGGGAGAATAAGAAATGACTAATAATAATAAAAAGGCAAAATTAAAAGTTTTGAGCCACAAATTTCCATGAAAGTATTATGAAAGGCCAGGTCACTTCTGACTTGAGGAAGCCCCTCTTCTTCCTGAATGTCTCCCATTGCCAGTCTTATCCACTCCAAGATGTTTGTTTGATTATTTATTTATTTATTTAATTTATTTAATTAATTTATTTTTGCTTTGAGAGAGAGAGAGAGAGAAGGAGGAAAGGAAGAGGGGGAGAGAAACATCGATTGGTTGCCTTTCATAGGCACCCTGACCAGGGACTGAAACTGCAAACCTATGCACATGTCCTGACTGGGAATTGAACCCATGACCTTGTGGTTTGCTAGATGATGCCCAACCAACTGAGCCACACCAGACAGGACCAAGACCTTTATTTTGTATATGAAAAATTTTGCCTGAGTGTGTTGAACTCTTTCACTCTTCTTTTATACCTTAGTTCTCTTCTTGTCCAAGGGAGAACGAAATAGTGCTTTCTTTTGTACACTCATTCTTAATACTGCTTCCCAAGCATTACTTTGAAAACAGAAATACTCATTCTCAAATCTGCCAAGTATTTTTTTTCTTCCATCTTTTAAATGACTCCTGAAATTTCACCTCATGCGAAAAATCTTGATTTGATCAAAGAAGTAGATTTGGATTTTCTGGCTGCTCAGAATTGACAACAAGCATCCATTTTCCTCCCCTGATTTCCTGAGACATCTACTCAATAGTTTGTTTAGTACTTTTTATATTCCAGGAACATAAACATATCTAGAATGAGTTTCTCAAACACTGATAAAGAAGACAGGTATATGAACAATGGATTACAATATAACATAGTCAATGCTGTAATATCAGTGTTTATTTGATGTGCATTGTGAACACAAAGAATAGAATACCTACCTCTGGAGGAGCTGAGGAGCAGGGCTGTGCCAAAAAGAAAAGAGAGGGAAATTCACTAAAAAAGGAATCAGTCTATAGAAAGACATAGAAGCAAGGAAAAGTGTAGATTTGGGTCAGATTGTGATATACCCTGAATTCCATACCATGACAGCTGGGTTTAAACAAGATAATGTCAAGTGATAAATGCAGGGATCAGAAATTATATACAGAATGCAAGAGAAAAAAAATATTAGTTATTATTGCTAAAAATACTATTGCTTGTTTCTAGTCATAATATCCAGTAAGAAATCAGGAGTCATCGGAGATTTTTAAGCAGAGAAATTAATGAGTAGATGTGCTACAAGAAAATTGCTGTAGTATCACTTTGAGAAAATATAAATACTGTCTCTTTAGATAGAATGTGGATTGTAAGGAGAGAGGTTGGGGTGTAGATGATAAGATGGCAATTGTAACAATACTGTAGGGAAGATATAATTAGATTCTAGTGACGTAGATGTGAGAATTAACCTTTTCATATCTCAGTTTCTTCATAAATACTTGGATTATAATAGCATCTAATTCATAGGATTTCCAGGAGGATTGAATGAATTAATATTTTCAAAGCCATTATAACAGTGCCTTGCAAGTACTATAAGTTTAACAAAATTCACACAGGTGAATATTGCTTGTATGCCTTTTGCTTATTCATGAGACCTAGATTGTTGTAATTGGACATGAATTGTAGCTATGTCAATTCCTCTGAATAGGCATTAATAAAAAAAACAGCTCATTTCAGTTGATAATAATTATAGTAACATTCAATTGATACTTGTCTGTTCAATGATATCAGAGTAGAGACAAGTCTTGCTCTTCTGAATCAGGTAAGTAATAACACTTTGACTACTTTTTATCTCGTTTTCTTTAGTTATGTCAAAATCCTTCATGTGCATAACGTGTACTGTCATGGTAGTATATCAGCAGTAAACATTTTAAAAGTTATGTGCATATAGCTATAGAATGATTTTGTTGTTATCATCAAGGATTCTATTAGAACTCAGATTTGTTCCCAAGAAGAGATAGTAACCTACAGTATTCTAGATGCATCGTTAAATCAAATTATAGATTTGGGCAAGTACACTGTGATGCATACTTTGGTAGCATGCTGCTTTTAAGTCTGATTAAATGAATCCCCTTTTTAAAAAAATAATTGAATTTGCTTGATTTTGTATTAAAAGACTTGCTTGATGTGGTTTAATATTCAGACTTTCAGTATAAGGTTTTGATAATTTAGAATAAAATATTGTCAGAGGGCTTACTCCAGTTCATTTGGCCTGAAAATTTTTTTAAAAATTTTTTATTTGTTTATTATTATTTTTAATTCAAATACATTTGTCTCTGCCTTCCCCCCACCACCTTCCCCTGCCCCCTCCCCCCACCCTCCCTCAATCTTTCCCCTTTGGTTTTGTCCATGAGTCCTTGCTATACGTTCTCCGACCCTCCCCTCCCCTTCCCTTCCTTTTCCCCTGTCCCCCTCTCCCTCCATCCCTCTTGTCTCTGTTCATTTCTTTTCCTTCCAGTGTTGCTGGTCTTATTTTCCTTGCATCTTTGTATTGTTGGTTAGGTTCTGCTTATAGGTGAGATCATATGGTATTTGTCTTTCGCCCCCTGGCTTATTTCGCTTAGCATAATGCTCTCTAGTTCCATCCATGCTGTCGTGAAGTTTAGTAGTTCTTTTCTTCTTTCTGCTGTGTAGTATTCCATTGTGTAAATGTACCGTAGTTTTTTGATCCAATCATCTACTGATGGGCATTTAGGTTGCTTCCAACACTTGGCTATTGTAAATTGTGCTGCTATGAACATTGGGGTGCAGAAGTTCTTTTGAATTGGCATTTTGATTCTTTAGATCACTTTTTCTCTGGCTTTTCATTACCATTTAGATATTCTAAATTAGAGTTTCTCAACCTCAGAATTATTGACATTTTTTGTCAGATAGTTCTTTGTTGTGTTGTTTGATCTGTACATTGCAAGATGTTTAGTTTAGCCACATCCCTGGCTTCTACCTACTGGATACCAGTAGATCCCCTGTTGTGACAACCAAATATATCTCTAGATATTGCCAAATGCCTCCTGAGAGCATGGATGGGGTGGGGTGGAATAGGGATTACCCCTAAATGAGAAAAACTGTTCTAAATGATGATTAACAGATACAAAAAGGTATAATTTCCCTGAGTCAGGCATCCAAAGTATCAATTTGCTCAGGGTTCATCTGAACAAATTGTTTGTTTTTTTTTAACTAGCTTTCTTTAGGCAATAAATTTATCTCTTGGGGGAATATTATGATAAATGTATTTTCTTCCAAATTATTTTTCTGGCTTATTAATATTTTAGGTATTCCATTTGGAAGGTTCTACCAAGCAAAACCTTATGTACCATCTAGTTGACTCTGATGCTAATTTATTTATTTCTATAATCAGTCATATGAACATTGTACTTAAAAAAAAACTCTTTCTGCTTTATTTTTATTTTTTTTTGAGAATTGCTTAATTTAAGCCCATTCATATTATATGAGGTCTGCCTGGAAAAAGTCTAGCCATTGTTAATATAATGAGAATGGTTTGTGCAACATCAATGTAAGAGCCAAGGAGAGTAGACTGGAATGTGTATGTGTGAACAATGATGGCTTCACTGTATTAGTCAATGGGGTTGGTAGATGCTGTTGAGTGGGCATGTGTATGGTATGGCCTTTGCATTTAAAATGACTGAGCAAATAGAGCAATGAACCTGCATTAAAATTTTGCATTAAGCTTGAACATTCCTGCATGGAAACTATTCAGATGATTCAGAAGGCTGCAGCTACAGGCAACTGATGGTTGGCTGCTTTGTCACAGCAGTGCACCCACTCATGCATCATGTCTTGTGCAAAGTTTTTTTGTTGAAACATCAAATCACCCAGGTGACTCAGCCCCTCTATAGCCCATATTTGGTGACCTGCAACTTCTGTTTTTTCCCAAAACTAAAATCACCTTTGAATGAGAAGAGATTTCAGACCATTGATGAGATTAAGAAAAATACAACAGGGCAGCTGATGGAGACTGAGAGAACCCTGTGAGGTTCCAAGGTCCTAATTTGAAGGGGACTGAGGTGTCATTGTCCTCTGTACAATGTTTCTTTTATCTCGTATCTTCTTCAATAAATGTCTCTAGTTTTCATATTACATGGTTGGATACTTTCTGGACAGACCTCGTATTCACAATGCCAAGGACTAGAGTGGCATTCAGTCAATGTTTGTTGAATATATGAATGTATGAAATGAAGGGCCTCACTCTCATATTTATCTATCTATGGTGAATGAATTACCTTTCCATTTTTTAATAAAAGGATCTGCATCTTGTTTTCAATTAAGGTCTAGTTAATTGAAAAATTAACCTCCACTTCTAGTTAACAAATAAACATTTCCAACATAATTTTCATTTTTATCAAAAAAAGTAGGGTCTAGTTTATGTAAAAATAATTTAAAAAGCAATCTATGAAGCCAATAGAGTTACAACAAATACATATTTCACTTTCCAAATGAATTAGAATCATGATAAACTGTTCATCTTCATAGTGAAGTACTACTTTACTATGAAAGTAAATCATTATCTTTATCAGATCTTCTCCTATGTGGATATTTGGTCTAGCCTCTAGACTATTTCATTGTGATATGTAACTTTAATAAGAACATCTTCTTCACCCTCTTTACTAGTCCTGAGAGCTTGTTACTTTGAAGTCTCCAAGAACACAATGGATCAGAGAACACTCTGCCTACTATACATTTTTAAACCTCTCATTTCGTAGGTCAAAGGCACTTGGAATGCATCTCTGGATTGTGATTTGACAATAAGCACCCACACAACACTTCATTGAGAAAATACACAACTGATACATTCAATACTGGCTTTGCTAATTGTACCAAATATTATATCTCAGTTCCCCAAATAAATTGTAAGCTCTCTATAATTAGAAATTGTCTGATTATACATTATATAATGTTCTGTAGTGTAAGAAGAGACCGAAATCACTCAGAAAAATCTAGATTCTCTTCCTGCATGGTATTATTTTATGTATTTAATGATACAAGGATCACTAGGAAAATTATTCTAAGGACTGAGACAGAGAGGAGGCACTTAGCAATTTTTGTTCAAAGAAATGATTAGTGAGTTAATGAATGTTTGACCTTAGGTTTTTTTTATTTGCATAAGTGCAGAATTATTTTCCATAATCAAGGTGATACAGGGTTTTAAAAATAGCTTTTATGCAGTTTGGTAGTATTCTGTAATTTTCTAGAAACACAGATCATATGGGCAGAAGGTTGGGTTCCCTTTTTGTGTAAAATCCTTTCTTTCCTCTCTTAGGGTATATGTGTTAAGCATATCAATGGGACCTTGTGTGTCAACTCTTCGACCAAGGGCTTTAAGTTCAGCCCTGACCTAGAGGTTAAAAACTACAGGATCAAGAGTAGAAGATAAAATTTTAGCAAAAGAAATGCACTACAAATTCTGGGAGATGATATTTTCCCAAGTGTTTCCGAAGTATGTCGATGATATATTTTAGTCCACTTCACTGTCCCCAGCACTTAGAACAGTGCTTGGCACATAGGAAACTCTCAGTGAATATTTGTTAGTGGATGAATAAATGAACATATGGAAAAAAACATATGGAAGAACATATGTTCTCTAAGCACAGGGCTTTGACTAGCATGGGTTTGTTTGTTGGAGGAATGAGGAGTGTATTCTTATTTACAAGTGACCTTCAGGGTGTAACTAATTTGCAGCTTCTCTAAATCATTTTGATTAGGCTGAAAATTGTAGGAAAACAGAAGCATCTCAATACCTAATTTTTTATTTCTGGCCTCACAACTCATTTATGTTTTATTAAATCTTTAATATAGGTATTCCAACTATCTTTGCTTTAAATGCAGAAGGTGGGCAAAAGTTGGTTAATAACAATAGTAAATAATCCAATAATTAATAGATAAATAATACAAGAATAAACTCTGTGTTTCACATCCTCATAACTGTAAACATTTTACCCTCCCAATAAAAGCTGATAACTATGCTGAGTAATTACTTTGCTTTTTCATTAAATACTCAGTTTCTATTAACTCAATTTAACAAATAAAAGAAGCAAAAGCTAATTAAACAGGTTTGTACAAGATCACTTTTGTAAACTAAGAAGTAGCAGTTCTGGGACTTCAGCCCCAGACTTCTCATTTCAAAGTCCATCCCCCTTCCATACCATGCTGTTTCATTGACCAATTTCTGTGGTTTGTTTTTTTTTATATTGAGCATCTATTAACTGGAGAGTCCTAAGTCTTGCAGGGCTCATATACCATCTATATAGTAAAATTGTAAAGCATAGGTGGTTGTCAAGTTACAGTAACAACTCAGCCATGCAAAGTGGTAATGGAGGTTATGGATACCGTTGTTTTCATGAGTGAATTTTAAAGTCATACTGTGAAATGAATTGTGATTTAAAAATTTAGAAATAGAGGGTAGGACATTGGTTCATATTTTGTCTCTTTGTGATTGATACATGTTTCACTTGTGGTCTTTGTGGGAAAATAAAATTCACCCTTGGTGGTTAAAATGAAGAGATTTTAGAAATAAATTTGTTATCAGGGCAGAGAATGATAGATAGGATGATGCCATGGGAACGAGGGCTGTGGATGGCAAGTGGAGAATAATTAACACAAATACATATACTGAGAATTGTATAATCAATGTTTGACACATTATCTCTACCTATATCTGTAATCATGTTTTCTGTATAATTTTCTTCAGATAGAGTATGTGGTACAACTGGAGACTAAACTTGGCATTGTAAAAACATTAGTTTTTCTCTACGCCCTGCAAATTTAATCTGTCCATGAAAGACTATATAATATTTAATACCAAACATAATGTTTTGTGAGTTTTTGAAGGAAAAACTACAAACTGTGATCATACCATAAACATTTGAACATCAGCATCTGATAACAGTTACGATCTTGCCACATGAAAACATGGTATAACCATTGTTATCCTGTCACAAATAAGAAGTCTCAACAAATCCTTAGTGTATAATGCTATCTTTATATTGCCCATGGCTTTCTGTCAGTGATGGAAAGCTTCTTATTTCCTGAATGCTTTCTAGTCACTGATCAGTGGCAGCTCTCAATAGGTAAAAGCCAATTCTGTCAGCAAAAGACGCTGACTTGGGAAAGGAAACCTCTCTGCTAAGACCCTGGGGTGACCCCTGGAACATCTTCAAGGACATGGCTGTGCCTTTTGCTTTCTAAATGTGAGATGTTATAAAAACATAAATAAATGTTCTAACAGACAGCCTGAGATAAACTATATATAAGGATGTTTAATGGAGAGTTTAAAAAGTAGCTACTAGTTATATTTCTTTCTGGGCGTATAGTATTAAGCCTAAAGTGAAATGTTTCCCATTAATCAAAGAAACATCCACATAAACCCTCATTTTAAGGGAGGAGATATTTTTATCCTTTTGTTGTTCTTAGTTTTGTTTTCCATAAAGAAATTTTCTATTTTCAAGTTACATAAGTGTTCTTCAGTGAAATTCATTTAATGTTTTCCTTTGAATTATTTTTACTCTTGGCCTTAAATTTATGCTATTTTGTCAGTTAGGTTGCATTGTGTTAAAAGTTTATTTTAGTTTATATGCACTTAGGAGTCAAAATTTGAGTGAAAATATTCTCCAAAATGATTTTTTTCCTATTCCACATATTTGAGTATGTAGTTTCCAGCACTTAATTGTCTTTATAGGCTAAAGCATTCTGCATGATTTACACCATAGAGAAAGGGGTATCCTCCTTCACAGCTGGGAATAGAATGTACCTTTGGAAATTAGGGTATTGTTTCTATAACCTGGAACACATCTCTCATCCTCTGTCTTAGTTGTCAAGTACAAAAAAAAAAAATCAAGATTATGTCAGCAAAATCTGTGTCATTGCAGATATTATTATGTGGTTATAAATATTTTTATAAATATCAAATTGGTTTACATTCAAATGCAATAAAACCCTGCTAGATATACTAGAATGCATTATGATAGTCACTAATATAAAACTCTTTCATTAAATAACTAGCCTATGTTAAATTGTTCTCTTCCAAAGAGCCAGAGGATATATAGGAACACTGTAGCTTTAGTTAAGACACTTTTTCCCAATGCATCACTGAGTTTGGCTGAACATGTATGTGAGAGCTCAGTCATTAGGGGAATAGAAATCTGCAAGTTGTGGACGAGGGAATAAGGGAGTGGAATGATCTAATGCAGATAGACCTAGTCCAAGGAACTATGTGAAGCAGCCAACACTAGAAGGGCGGTTATAGCAGAGAATAGATAGAGGGATATAGATAGATTAGATATCGATAATAAGATATATAAATGGAAATCATTGCCAGTAAGGTAAGGCACACTTGGGGGTAACTTGAAAAAGACACCAAGGAAAAGTACAGGTTCTTGAGTGATTTCTATTCATTTAGGTTTTGATACACCTTTTTTTCATGCAAATCACACACTAATCACCAAGTGGGTATTTAAAACAACTTCCTTATTTTATTCATAATTTGTTATTGTAAATAACTTCCTTAAGTTTGCAGAGCTAGAAAGTGGTTGGGCTGGAATTCTCACACTGGTCTGTCTGCTAGAGCACTAAGGTCTGCCCCCTTGCCACCTCCTCTAGCAGAAGGAAGGTGGCTGGGGATAATGAAAGGAGCCGATGTGGTGACAGATTTCTCTGGTGATGGGCAAAGGGTAGCTGGCCTGTGGGCTAGGAGGGAAAGCAGTTGGAGAAGACTAAGAGGGATGGAAATGTGTGAGGGTTCAAAGAAGGGTGATAGGAAAAAAATAGTGAAAAGTGCTAGGGCCCAGATTTAGCTGAGTGAAATGGAGTGTACTAGCTAGTCCTCGTAGTATCCTCCTGCTTAGCTATGCATACAGTTACTTGTTCAAAGCCTTTAGTTGCCAGTGTGACATTAGTGGAATCATACTTTTTGACTTCCTTACTTTTCTAACCTAATCAAAATCACTAGTAGTAGCCTCAGGGCAGTAAATGAAAGTGACTGAGTAAGAGACTATGACTGTGCTCCCTCCACTTCAAAATACACCTAGCTGAGATCTGCTGGGCTTTTCTTGGCCATGTTATCAACTCAAGGAAAATAACCTCCATAAAGCTTGCGCTAAGTGGATCTGAATATTTCCCAAGACAAGGAGTTGAGGTGTGTGGAGCACATGCAGTCCAACTCCACATATGGTATTTCCTTGAGCTTAGTTTCGAAAGTAATTATAAAGTGCCTCAAGTTTAGATACCCACAGACTTTTGCATGTAATGTTTAGAGGTACAAAGATTCATTATTTGTATAGCTCCATTTATTTCATTATAGCTTTTAATACATGGTAAATAAATTATGCCTTTTTTAGTTGAAGAGAAGAAAGTAATCCATAAAAGCCAAAGTAAAAATTTACAGTATCCAAATTATTGCTTTTGCAAGTGAGATACAAAGTATTTTTTCTACTTGTGAATAAAGAAAGTGTATTCGAGTTATAAATATAACACTACTAACTGAAATGTGGAAATCAGGAAAGTGGTAAATAATTAAGACTGTAGAAACTGACAATTACTATGTTATTGGTAGCACACAAACTGAATGAAAGTTAGGAAGGGCTCAGAGGAGATTTAGAGAGAAAGGAGTCCACTGATTACCTCCTTTGACAATCTTAGTGATGATTAAAACAATGGAACCCAAAAAAACTCAGAAGAGATGTGATTGGTTATGATAATAATCAGTTCCAAAGCAAAATGTCACATCTGAATCACAGAGCTCTTCCCATTGTTCATCAAACTCTTCATAACCCCACTTTTCTCACCTGCCCCCCCCCAAAAGACTAAGATGGCATTTACAGAAAACTTCTATGATACAGTTTGTCTGTCTGTCTATGAATATGTTTCTCTGTCCCTCATACAGTTTAAGAAAACCTATATCCCTAAATTATGGCTTTATTTCTCTGTTTTCTTCACTACTGATTTTCTTGGAAGAGTAAACTTGCTAGTCCTTACTTGCTACCCTATTTTTTTTCATTTCCTTTTTTAATTCTGTTTCTACCACTCTGAAATGCTTTCTGCTTAAATTTCCTAGTCACTTTCGATCTTCACACTTGATGGCCCCTCTTCATTTTCCCATCTGCTTATTCTTGGTGCATCACTCACTCTTAACAGTTTTTTTCTTTTAGACTCCCTTCATACCCTTGTCCTAAATGCTGCATGTTCTGACAGTTCCTTAGCCATTTTTGCTGTGCATTCTCCCATTTCACCTCTTGAGTATTGACAATATGAAGGGCTCCATTTTTAGGTTTCCCAGTTGGTGATTCCTTGTGTCTCATGATGTTAATTGGAACATGTATACCATAATTTAGCTTACATTTTTGGTCTTCAACAGTCACCTGTATTCCATTCATTCAACAAATTTGACAATAGTATTTACTGACTGTCTCTTATATGCCTGACACTGTTTCCATTGAAGGGATGCAATTATGACTCTTAGTCCCACACTAAAAAAGGGCATGGTAATTACTCTCAGAGAGCTTACTTGGTTTACTTGCGTGACTAGATATTAATAAAAGAACCACACAAATAAATATAAAATTATATTTGTGGCAAGCGCCACAGAGGGGATGTATATGGTGCTATAAATCGTTAAAACTTTATCAGGAAGATCAGCAAATGCTCATTTCCCTGAGGAAGTTAATGTTTCAGTCTTCAGTTATTTGGAACAATACTTGAAGATCATTCCTTCAGCTGTGAATTTATTTTTTTTCCAGATGACCTCTGCACTGTTGGGGGTACAGTTGTTATGTTTTAATAGCTGAGATGCCCAGCAGTCTTACCTGTAGATAGGTAGGATTTCGATATTTCCATCCCTAGTATAGGACCCTACTCTATATCCTTAGTATAGGGCATGAGGAAACATCAGATAATATGCTTTTATTATTGTTTAGCACCCTCAGGTGCATACTATGCAAGCCATACATACCAAGTATAGATGTTATATATGTTATTGATGAGCATGTTTTCTCTCGACTTGATATAATTACCTATCAATGAAAATATATTGATATTGTGATTATCTTGAATGGTCCCTCATATTTTGTTTTCAAGTCTGTTTCAAATACATTTTTTACTACTAGTTCAAACTCTGATCAACATAGCTACCTAACTGTAAAAGATTGCTGCTTCAGTGATTTTACCAGTAAACGAAAGAAGATGTGGGGGCTTTTGATCAGAAAGAAAACTTAGTGTTTAAATGCCAAAAATTATAACCATTTTGCTAAAGAAATAATAGTATTTATGACAGCTATGACAAACGATGTTTTTTAAAATGGAAGACTTTGGACAAATTTTGTGAAGATAAATTAATTAAAATTTTAAAGGAAGATGAGGAATAGTTAGGAAGAATTGCCTTTTGATAAAACTGTCAATGACAAATTACTATCAATGTGTAATCTGGCTGATGTGATTCGAAGGATTGTGACTTTTTGTAATTTAGAAAATACACGTGGGCATGTGTGTGTACACACACACACACTATGGAGGTGTGTGTGCACAAATATAAGTTTTCAGTAAAAAAATATGTTATGAACATTTAGGTCATAGGTAATTTTTCAAAATATTCAGAACTTTATCAAAAATCAGTGTTTAAAGTCACAAGAATTTCTTGTATCCCTATGACAGGCAATATAGGAGGGCATGGCATTCCAAGCACACTTTGTGAGAAAGGGCCTCATTATTTTTTTCCAATTTGCTGAAGATAAAGTTAATTCAGAGAATGAAAATCATCTTTTCTGACTAATAGGCTATATTAGATACTCTATATGTACTGTTTTTTTGTATTACCTCTTTCTCATTTACATTTCAGTCATTAGATAAACACATATTGAGTATCCACTTTATGTTCCCTTATGTGCTATGCATGAGATTATAAGGCACAATCCTTGACCTTGGGAAATATTTCATCTGGTTGGTAAGATAAGGATCATGCCTAAGACACAATTAAAAAAAAACAAACAAAACCACATTAACTATTGATGCAATGGCTCCTGTTTTGTGCCCAGCCATTTTTACTCCAAAGTTTTTTTCCTCTTTTGATTATTGACTCTAGCCCAGGGCAGAAAGTGTCTATTTAGAGCAATGAAAGGGAATTTAGTACTTTAGTGTGAAAGAATGTTAGCAAAAACCTATTCAACTGTAAAAATTCATGTAGAGCCAAGATATTCGGCAGAGGAAAATAATGTTCTTTTAGGTCAATTTTGAAAGTATTTCTAAGGTAAGCTGAGTTCCAATATCTAGAAAAGTATTGCTTGTTTGAGTCCTTAAACGCTTCTTTTGCCCATGTTTACCTGTGATATCTATTAATACAATTGCAGAAAACTTTCTTCAGGATTATAACAAACTCTTGGCATTACTAAGTATGCTTTTCTACAAATTGAGATATTACCTGGCCATTAGTAGGCATCATGTCACTGAGGAAAACCTTTTTAAATTGTTGAACTTGTACCTCTAGAGATTTATTTACATTTTTGGGAATTGAGAAGATTATGAATAGCCATTCAAATATATTCAGAGAGAGCATAGGTTGTGGGGTGTACAAGTCATTTAACACTTGTATTTTGGTTGTCAGGGTTTCCCCTATTGACTTCTGATGAACAAGTCCTTCCTTAAAGGTACAGATATGTGTATCAAGTCTGAAAAGTAATTTGATAATTTAGGAAAGATATATCTGGGGAATAAATTTAGCAGCGTAAGCAAAATGATAATAATAATTTGTGCTGCTTTGGAAAATTTTTGAGCAGTTTTTGTTTTACCCTGGTAATCATTAATAACTAAGGGGGGAAAATCCTAATAAAATTCTCATAGGTTTCTTCTTTCTAGGATTTTGAGGGATAAAGTAGGCTAGAAAACAGAGGTAGTATAAGCACTTGGGTCTGAATTTTTACTCTCCAGTTTTATCAGGACTCAATTTAGAAAGTAGAAATTGCTCTCTCTTCAGTGCAAATAAACTTGCCTACAAAAAGCAATTAAAAGAACAGTGTCGCTTGAATACACTGTGTTCAATGCTGCTTACTTCCTTTTTATTTTTTTGACTTTATATTACATTAAAACAGATAAAATTGACATTTTTGCAGGTCAAAATCTATCAAATATTAGAAGTTTGGTGTATGGATCAACCTTAATGAAAGGGTTTAAGGAGGTGATTATATTTTTGGTGTGTGATGGCAGTTTTATGATTTGGTATTTGAGGTCATAGGTACCATAACTTAACCAAATCTTTCAAAAGCATAGTGGAGGTAATGTATAGACCAATTCAGTTATTGTAAATATTCAGATTTAACAAAAATATTTTATGTCAGTCATTAAATAGCTTCTTAGTTTATAATGGAAAGTTGATTTTATTATGCTGTGATGAAAGACCAATATTGTAAATATTGGCATTACAATTTAATTTGCATTATTAATAAACTTTGGGTTCTGATGACTTGCAAAGAGTTTTCTTTTCACTTTCCACATATTACTGCTAATGAAGATTTAACCTATACCGTCACTGAATTTATGCATAATTAGGTGGATGTATGGTGGTAAATATATTATGGAATATGGGAGTTTAGTTACAAAATGAGAAACTATTTATCCCTGCATATGGATTTTGGCAAAGTCTCTATGATCTGAACCAAAAATATTGCTTTATTAGAGCAAAGCTACAGGCATAAGACAATATTTTTCTTAGAGACGAAGATATAGTGGTTTTTTGTAAGTTCCATTTAGTGAACGTAGGAATTACTTTCCTTCTTTCTAAGTTTTAATTAGAGAAAAATGAAAGATGATGAAATATATAAGTAAGACAAATTTTTAACTTAAAATATGTACTAGGATAACCCATTTTATAATCTTAATTAGATCTACTCTCTTATTTTTTAAAATATTTTTCACATTGAAATTATCTTGGAAGTTTTATTGTTCAAATACATTCGTCTCCATTTTACTGCTCCTACTTTTCCCTGTCCCACCCTCAGTCGTTCCCCATTTTGGCTTTGACCGTGGGTCCTCTATACATCTTCCTTGATTTGACCCTTCCCCTTCTTCTTCCCATTACTTCCTTCCCTCCTCCCCTCTCGTTACTGTTGGTTTGTTTTTTCTTTCAGTGTTGCTGGTTATATTTTTCTTGCTTGTTTGTTCTGTTGATTAGGTTCCACTTACAGGTGAGATCATATGTTGTTTGTCTTTCACTGCCTTGCTTATATTGCTTAGCATAATGCTCTCCAGTTCCATCCACGCTGTTGTGAAGGGTAGTAGCTCTTTCTTTCTTTCTGCTGTGTAGTATTCCCTTGTGTAAATGTATCACAGTTTTAAGTGCCCATCATTTATTTATTGATGGGCACTTAAGAAAAATCATCAAAAGTATATATTAAGAATAAAGTGTTTAAAAATTATTTTGTAAATGAAAACTAAAGCTGAAACTTTTGCTTTTCAGGCTTTGCTGGCATAAATTACCACCTAATAGACACCAGATAATTTTTACTAAATTTAAATTGGTTAAGTGAAAGAAAAATAGTAAATGTCTTTGAAACTTTTAAATTTCAAATATTTTTTACTGTCTTAATTTAATATTGAAGATTTATTTGAAAAGTATTGTTTTATTTTTTTGACAGACAACTTTTTTATTTACAGACCATAGATACAGTGACCTCCGCTGTTTCAGCGTTTTGTAGTTTAATTATCAGGAGGAAATGATTTTTCCTTCTCATCTCTGAGTATGTTAGAAACATCTTTCTTACTTCTACTTCCTGTCCAAGGTAACTAATACTACTTTTATTTTGTGTGATATAACCCTAATTTTATTTATTTATTTTTTAAATTTCATTTTTTAAAATTATATTTTATTGATTATGCTATTACAGTTGTCCTGATTTTTCCCCCTTTACCCCCTCACCCCAACCAGCACCCACCCACTCCCTCAGGCAGCCCCACACCATTGTTCTTGTCCATGAGTCATGCATATAAGTTCTTTGGCTACTCAGTTTCCTATACTGTACTTTACATCCCCATGGCTATTCTGTAACTACCTGTTTGTACTTCTTAATCCCCTCATCTCTTCACTCATTCTCCCCCACCCCCCTCCCATATGGCAACCATCAAAACATTCTCTGTATCCATGATTCTCTCTCTGTTCTTCTTATATGCTTAGTTTGTTTTTTAGAATCAACTGTTAATAGACCTGTAATTTTTTTTGCCATTTTATTGTTCATAGTTTTGATCTTTTTCTTAAATAAGTACCTTTAACATTTCATATAATAATGGTTTGGTGGTGATGAACTCCTTTAGTTTTTCCTTGTCTGGGAAACTCTTTATCTGCCCTTTGATTTTAAATGTTATCTTTGTTGGGTAGAGCAATCTTGGTTGTAGGGTCCTACTTTTCCTGACTTTGAATATTTCTTGCCAACTCCTTTGGTCTTGCAAAGTTTCCTTTGAGAAATGAGCTGACAGTCTTATGGAAACTCCACTGTAGGTAACTAACTTCTTTTCTCTTGCTGCTTTTAAGAGTCTATCTTTATCTTTAACCTTTGGCATTTTAATTATGATGTGTATTGGAGTGGATCTCTTTACATCCATCTTGTTTGGGATCTTCTGTGCTTCCTGGACTTGCACATCTATTTCCTTCACCAAATTAGGGAAGTTTTCTTTCATTATTTTTTCAAATAGATTTCAATTTCTTGCTCTTTCTCTTCTCCTTCAGGCACACCTAAAATATGAAGATTGGACCTCTTGAAGTTGTCCCAGTGGCTGGTTATACTATCCTCATTTTTTTTGGATTATTTTTTCCTCTTCTTACTCTGACTGGCTCTTTTTTGCTTCCTTATGTTCCATATCATTGATTTGATTCTCAACTTCATCCACTCTACTGTTGTTTCATGGTAAATTGTTCTTTATTTCAATTAGTGTGTGCTTTGTTTCTGACTGGATCTTTTTTATGCTCTTGAGGTCCTCACTAAGTTCCTTGAGCATCCTTATAACCAGTATTTTGAACTCTGCATCTGATAAATTGCTTATCTCCATCTTGTTTAGCTCTTTTTCTATAATTTTTATCTGTTTTTTCATTTGGGCCATGTTTCTTTGTCTCCTCATTTTGTCAGGCTTCCTGTGTTTGTTCCTATGCATTAGATAGAGATGCTTTGACTCTGTGTCTTGGTAGTGTGGCCTAATGTAGTAGGTATCCTGTAGGGTCCTATGGCACAGCCTCCCCTATCACGCAAGCTGGGTACCCAAGGTGCGCCCTTTGTGTGGGCTGAGTACACCATCCTCTTGTAGTTGAGGCTTCATTGCTGTTGGCAGGTCAATGGGAGGGATCTACCTAGGCCAGTCAGCTGCAGGGACTGACTGTGACCACTGATGACCAACCTTTACCCTCTGTGGAGGATCAGCTGTGTAGGGGTAGGGTGGTGGTGATCCGATGTGGTCTGTAGCTGTCCACTGGGTGCGCTGGCCCTGAGGTTTCCTGGTGTTACAGACCAAGTTCAGCCCCATCTTGTGTTTTGCCAGGGGCCACCCTATCTGAGCTATAAAGCAATCTTAGATGGTGGCTACTGGTGCTGGCCTTGGAGATTCCCCCGTGAAGCCAAGCGGTGAGTCTATATTGGCTGCTGCTAGTGCCAGGCCTGGGGCTAAATGAGGCCAGCTGTTGCTTGTTCGAGAGGATTTAGAAAATTGTGACGCATGGGCCAGGGCTAGCCATTCATATGGAAAAGTGCCTTGTGTGGGCCTGTAAGTTCCCTGGAGTGGAATCCTGGAGATCTTCAAGGCGGGTAAAATAGTGTTAACCAGGTTGATGGGGTCTCAGATATGGTACCAACTTTCCAGTTTTGTCTGGTGAGAGTTTAGAAAAGGGACAAAGACCTCTGCTCACCCTGATGTCAGACACTTCAATTCCTTCCTGTATGCCACTGGTATATTTCAAGCTGCTACTCCATTGCTGTAGCTCTGAGGGAGTGAGTCTAAGTAGATGAGTCCATGGGTGGGTTCTTTAAGATGAACTTCCACCAGCTCAATCCCCGCTGGCTTTTGAAGCCAGAAGTTGTGCGGACTTATGTTTCTGGCACTGGAAGCCTGGCCCGTGAGGCCTGGTGTGGGACCAGGACTCTTCACTCCCAAGAGATCCCTCCCAGATTTTTCTCTGCAACACATTGGTGAAGGACCATCTCGTTCTGCATCTGCACCGCCCCCCGCCCTCCTGCCACCAGTCTGGACGGATGTGGTTTCTTTAGTTCCATAGTTGTCAGACTTCCATTCAACTTGATTTCTAACAGTTCTGAATGATGGTTGTTCTATATTTTAGTTGTAATTTTGATGTGGTTGTACAAAGAGACAAGCCATGTCTGCCTACGCCACCATCTTGACTGGGAAGTCTTTGAAAAGTATTGTTTCTCTAAATCAGTTAGTCAACTAGTTTTATGATATGGAAAAGAATTTTTTTTAATAACCTTATTATGATTTGCACAATTTTCATATTTTTGAACAACTCACCACATTATTAAAACTAATGTGTATCAAAAAAATTTAGTATTTAGAAAAGTTATTTTTAAATACAAATTTGTAATGGTTCCTTTATATGCACATGTATTAATATTTATAAGCAAACACAATCACATTGAATATTTTAAAAATGTAATGTAATAGAATTTCAAATCAACATAGGACAAGGAGGAATACTTAGAGGTTCATTTTAATCATTATTAATATTTCAATGCAAGCAACTTTTATGAGCACCTACTAAGAATAGTAAATTGACTAATTTCTTCTCAGTAATCCTTACCCTTGGGATGATAACAATGTAGAAGCTATGAATCATATTTTCTTTTTAAATGAACTTTATCTGGGTATAATTTATACACCCAGTATGTGCATACATAATTTACATATAATTTACATTACTTTTATGTATACAGTGTCATGTTTGACAACTATATATACCTTTGTAACCATCAACCTATTATTATATTCCCTTCATCTTATATATATATATTTCATATATAATATTCAAAATATACATATTACTTCATTTGTGATCCTTTATAGTTACCTCTGGCTCCGAAAGATGGCTGTTTTGAAATTTTTCCCTGCTATGGACTAGTTTTGCCTATTCCAGAAATGTTATGTGAATGAAAACATGCATTAAGAGACACTTCTCCTTGAGTATTTTATGATTCTGAATGTCTTATGAGCAAAGATACTGACTGCTTTTGTTCATGACTTTTCTGAAGGTGTGTGTATAGAGAACAACCTTGGAAATTAGAGATAATGTCTTTTCCCTAAGAAAAGGGCAGGTTTGTAATTATACACTGGATTAAAGGTGATGTGTCTCCCTGGCAAAGGTCAGGCAGGCTTACTGCCTGTTATAATAGATTTAGGTTCCTTGAAGCTCCCAGGTTTCTCTTTTGTAACACAACCTACGGTTTGCACAGGTGTGATATTCTAGATAATCTTATTGCTGTAAGCAATATAGTCCTTTGTCTCTGACTCAGGAGGGAGACTAGTGTCTTCTGCCAGCATTCATGACACACATGTTTATACAATAAGTAAAATCTCAGATCCTTCACAATTCTTGACAACAATATCTGTTCTTTTGTGTTTGGCTCTTTGGCTTAGCACAATGTTTTTTGAAGAATTATCCATGTTGTTTCACAAATTAATAATTGGCTTCTTTTTATTGCTGAGTTGTACCTTAATGCATAAGAGTTTTCTTTTTTCTTTCAGAAAGTTATATTCTTCATTTGAAAGTGAAAAAGTTGACTCTTCTAAATTTCTAAGCATACTCAAACTTTTATTTAATTCTTCCTTCAGGACATCAGCGTGATCAGTCACTAGTGACACTATAAAATTTTGAGGCGTTAATGGGATGCTCTCTACCCTTCCCTGTTGTTAGTGAATGAATGAGAGTGTAACTAAGATCAGAATTTCTGTTTCCCGATTTTATGCAGAGTATGTAAGAGCATCTTTTGGAAATGTTGATATTTTTATTTATTTACAACCTACAGTCTAAATAAGTATACTTGTTGGGCAACTCTAGCTTCAAAGCAAGCGTTCAGGATCTCTGCCTCCCCCTTAAGCAGCAGCTGCCCTGCAGCCTCTCTGATGGAAAACTCTGCAAGCAGCGATTGCCAGCACATGCCCAGCCTCTATTCTCTCAGTGCTCTGGCCTCAGGCAAGTCCTGGCTCCGAGGTCTTTGTCAGTGACTGGAGATCTACTTCTGTACATTTTGACTAATTGTAGTTCTTGACTCTTTGCTTTTATATATTTATTATTTAATAAAATGATCTTTCTTAGAGGCATTTGTTTGAGGCTAACTGTGTATCTAAGATTAAGGGGCTTCTGAAAGAAATAAAACATTTGGGTAACTTTATAATTTATTAAAGAGATAAAGGAGCATATGTGATATAATTAAGAGCTAATTATGGAACTGACAATAAGAAAATTGTGTTAACTGGTACTTGAGAGGCATATACATGTGGTGGTTCAATCTAGAGTCTTGAATCAAACTGGTTTGAATTCTGGGTCTACAATTTACTACCTGTGTGACCTTGCATGACTGACTTGACTGCTTTGGACCTTCTGCAAAATGAGAATGTTTATAATAGCAACTTTTCACAAGGTTATTGTGAAAATTATGTGAGCTAGAATGTCTAAAGCACTTGGGACATTTTCTGATGCATAATAAGTAATGTATGTTTGCTTTTGATGATCATGTTGATAATGATGGTGATGATGATGATTTTAGTTGTAGTAATTTCCAAGAAGGAAGAGCTAAAAATAAGTGCTGCATGTTTGGGTTAAATTGAGTAAACAGATTTGGATGACTCCGTCATAGGGTGCTTGGTGGGGGAGTAATGAACAACAATTTGGAAAGGTAAACTGGGTTAGACTATGACACCTTGGAAATAAGGCTAAGCTTCAAAATCATGTGCTCTGCAGTTGGCATCTGTTCAAGGTTCTGGACTGCGTGAAAGAGTTATCAGTCTGGCAGTAGCATTGAGAGAGGGACCCTTAGAAGTATGAAACTGGCTGTTGGAAACTGAGGCAAAGGGGTGGTGGTAAGAGTAGAACAAAGCTGTTTAGGACAGAGGGAATGAAAAGGATAAAAAATATTTTAGTTGTGGGAGTAGAAAGAATGATATCATCAACTGCTGGGGTAGCTGGGAGAAAAGGATGATTGAATCTGGATTAGTTAGTGTTTTGTAAATAATAAAAATATTGATAACTAATCTCATAATATTGTAAGAGTCTAAGTGGCTTCTGAATCTCAAAGCAAGCCTGAATTGTGTTCATTATAGTTTTGATAATAAATATGGTTATTTTCTAATTAATTGGGAATCGGCCATCTGTTCATGTTATAAAAGACAATATAACTAGACTTCGTGTTTAACCTGAGTGTGACATTACATAACCATGTTAGAAAGCAGAATTTTTCTACAATCCTTAAACTGTTTTAGTTTTCACTTTAAGATTGTAATTTAAATTGTGCTAACACTTGAATTTTTATGTCACCCTTCATGAAATGTCTCCATTTTATAATTAAATTCTTGAAATCCTAAAGCAGCTCTATGAAATGTAAATATTGTTAGAGTGTTTTCTCAGTGGTCTGTTAATTTTGTCTTGCATATTTCTATAACAGTGCTAAGCTATGATAAATATTTAAGTGCCTACTCTTGGTTCCTTTATTACTTTATTCATTCCTTCATTTTGGGGGAATGCTAGTATGTATAAGTAAGTAGTCTGTATCAGATCATGGTTATAAGTATGAAGCAGTGTAGTTCAGTGGGTAAAAAAGAGAAAGAGAAAAAAACCGTGATCCAGAGTAAAAAAAAAAGTACTGCTCAGATACTTGATAGGTTTATGGCTTAAGCAAGTTACCTTAGCCCCTTGGATCCTATATACAGCGGTATCAGTCCTACTTTTTAAGGGTTATATGGAATTATATGGAATTTATGAAATTCAGTTTATATATTAGAATTTATGATAAGCCCTATGTACTGCCAATTAAAAGCACCCTTACTTAACAGTTGTTCAGCTTCATTTTTTACCCCCAGTCTGAGTCTCATGAAAGATGAGTTTGGGATTTGCATGAGTAATTTCCAGAATTTAGCAAGGACTAACTGAGCTAAATAGGTAGGAATTGGGGAGAGGGAAGATGTGTTAGTCATGCTATAATAAAATCCTTAGGACTTACCACTTTATACTTTTTCAACTAAAATGACACAGTGCTCTATAGTTTCTTTAAAGAAATTTGTCACTTTTACTGCTGATTTTCTTTCCGTAAAGGGCCAAGCATATGAACCTATTCTTTCTCCCCTGGGTTCAGATTATGCAGTATGCTGCAGCCTGGCTGGGCTTCCTTGCTGGCCTCTGCAAAGAACAGACATGCAGCAGCTTCTGAGCAGTTTCTCCTGACTACTTTCAAGCTGCTGCAAGGCAAAGAGTAGCAAATTAATGTCACCAAAGATTCACATGGAAGGGTCTGCCAAGTATTGGAGTTTAAATTAAAAACTCAAAACAGAATATTTGTACATAAATGTCAAGATAATAATATATTGGTGAGATCTGGAAAATGTGACTAAGTGTATACAACATAAAGAATAAATAGTTTTATAATTCAGGATCACTTTTTCTCATGGAATCTTTTAATGAATGGGCTATTCAATGACAGTGTTTATTTTAATATAATATTTGAGAGATGAGGTAGAGGAGTGGTTAAGGACACCATTTCTGCAGCCACTTGCCTAGGTTTGAATGTATGGTTGTTTTTTCAACAGCCAGTTACTGGTGGTAGGACTATACCTTTCAGTACCTAAGTTCTCCAATCTGCAAAGTGGATAATAATCATACTTACTTCACAGAGTTTTTGTGACTATTACATATGTGTATATATACACATGTACACATAAACATATCAGAATAATGAGCATATAGTAAACACTATATGTTATTTATTAAACAAATGAAAATATATTTCTATCTAAAAGTAAAGAGGTTATGTATAGATTTTTAGTGGTAGTTAATGATTTTTATAATCTTTTAAATTAAGGCATGACATTTTCAAAAAATAAAACTAAAATTTCATGGCAAATCAATAACAAGAGCCAGGAATAGAACAAGACTTGTGCTCTATTTACCATCCTTTTACCTTTAGAAGTCTTAAGTATAACTGAACCAGAAAATGTTCCTAAATCTTCCAACTAATCATATTACCTCTGGAAGTAAATGCTAAGAATTTCTAAGAATTGCAGCATTTTAGAATTAGCAGAAATCTTAGATATCAAATAGTTATTCAATCTTGTTATGTTGGGGATCAGAGTTCTGAAGCCAAAAAAAAAAATAAGACTTTCTCAAGGTCATATAACTGTTTAATTCCAAAGCCAAGTTTACTAACCATTAGTGTAAAACCTTTTCAATTACAGTAGCATACTTGAAACCTAGTGGTGGTGGTCCAGTGAGGAACAGAATTTGCCTCTCCTTTGTTGTCCTACAGTAAACCATATGTGTTCTGTTATGCTTTCTCTTGAAATGCTTTCACATTTGTAGAAAAGTTATAAGACTAAAATTAGGGACTCCTAAACACCCTTTTACCCAAAGTCACCAGTTGTTTACATTTTGTTCCATTTGCTTTATCATTCTAGCTATATATCTGTCTGTCTATTTATGATTTTTTCTCAACTGTTTAAAATTAAAGTAGAGGCATCTTGCCCCTTTATAAACACTGGAGTATTTCCTAAGAACAAGTACACTGTCATATAACTGCAATTATCAATGATCAAAATGAGAAAATTTGACACTGAGACAGTAATATTGTCTATTCTACAGTTTATATTCAAATTTTATCAATTTTCCCAATAATGCCCTCTTTCTCTATTTCTTCCCTTGGCTCAGGATCCATGCCAGGGTTATGTATGTCTCTTTAGTGTACTTTCATTTGGAACAGTCCTTTATTTTTTTTTGGTCTTTTGATCTCAAGATTTTTGAAGAATACAGACCAGTTATTTTGTAGAATGTTCCTGAGTTGGGATTTGTGTAGTGCTTACTCATGATTGGGTTCAGGTTTTGCATTTTTGGCAGGACTACCACAGAAGTGATAGATAGTGTATCCTCAGAACATCACATCAGGAGACGCACACCGATAGCTTGTTCCAACACTCATGATGTAAACTTGGATTTCATTGGATCCGCCAGGTTTCTCCACAATATAGTTACTACTTTACTTCTTCCAAATTATGACTGATTTGTAGTGAGATACTTGGAGATTATGTAAATATCTTTTCCTCACCAAAATTTTATCACTTGTTTTTATAGCCATTAATAATTTTTAACTGTGCTATTGCTTCTATATATTTACTAGTTGACATTCTATGAAAGGAAGAGCTTTCTCATGCTTTCCATTAGTTAAATTGCTTCTTTATCTATTATATCAACAGAAGTGATGTAGTATTATGTTTTATTCTGTAGTTATGATCTATACTGTTATTATTTATTCAGATTCTCAAATTATCACATATTTGTCCAGTGACAATCACTTTAAACTACCTTCTGCATCCTTTTGATATTTCCACACCATTCTTGAGTGTTTCCTGACTTTCTGGAACATATTATTTTAGGACTATCTTATACTTTTCCTGACCAAGCCCTGGAATCAATCTTTTATCCAAGTAGTCATGCTTCCATTGCAAAGTATGTGGCATTCAGAAGTCAATATTTGGACACTAGGGTGTATTTATTCATTGCTAATGGTGTCTCGTTACTTCTAGACCCTCTTAGTTAATAGCATTAGTAAATGTGTGTCTATACATATTTCTGTATCTATATATCTACCTATTAAAAACCATGTAATGTTGGTCAAAATGTATAACATTGTAGTTAGGTAGGATAAATAATTCTAGCAATCTAATATACAGCTTGATGACTAGAGTTACTAACACTTTATTGAATATTGGGAATTTGCTAAGAGAGTAGATTTCAGGTGATATACACACGCAAAAATGGTGATTATGTGAGAAGGTGATATATTAGCTTGACTGTAGTCATCATTTCACTATGTATGTGTAAATCAAATCACCATGTTGTATGCAGTAATTTCATACTGACATTTCTAATTCCAGTCTCAAACAACAGGATACATTGTCATCTTCCTATTTCCGTATTTATAATTTCATTTTCCAATAGTGAGAAATCTGGCTTCCCATTATGTTCAACCTATATATTTATTTGCTCAACTTGGAATACCCAAAGGCTTAATTTCATATTTGTTAACCCATACCACAGTAAAAAGCAAACCTATTAAATAGAATTCAGTATTTTTCAGTTTTTTTGATGGGAGGAATACAAGTTGTTAGAACATAATTTGCATACAAATCTCAAATGCACTGTTAGTGAGATATATGTCTATACTCATGTAACTAATGTCCTTTCAAGATACAAGGCTGCCCTGGCTGGTGTGGCTCAGTTGATTGAGTGCTGGCCTGCAAATTGAAAGGTCACTGGTTTGATTCCCACTCAGGGCACATGCCTGGGTTGTAGGCCAGGTCCCTGGTTGTGGGTGTGTGAAGGGCCACCAATCGATGTTTCTTGCAAACTTAGTTGTTTCTCTCCCTTTCTCCCTCACTTCCCTTCTCTCTAAAAAAAAAATAAATAAAATCATTAAAAAATAGGCTTTCCCATAACCTTAGAAAGTCCTGTTTGTCCCTTCACTGTCAATATCCTTCCCCTGAGAGGTGGACATTTTTATGACTTCTCTAACCATAGAATTGTTTGGCCTATTCTAGAACTTCATATCAATGGAATCATAAAATGAATATTCATATATCTGGCTTCTTTTACTCATTATAATAGCTGTGGATTTCATCCATGTTGTTATGCATAATTTGATTCTTGTTATTGACCAAAGAGTATTTCACTGTACAGTTTTGCCCTGATTTGTTTATCTACTCACTTGTTGGTGGGCATTGTTTGGGTTAGTTTTAGTTGGGGCTAATATGAATAAAACTACTATGAACATTTTGGTACAAATATTTTCTGAACATCTGGGCTCCATTTTTTTTTTTGCTTGTACATCTAAGGTTGGAATTGCTAAGTCATAGGTAGAAGTATGTTTAACTTTATAAGATATTGCCAAACAGTTTGCCAAATTGGTTATAACATACTCTCAACAGCAATGTATGAAAACTCTGGTTGCTCCATATTTCACCAACATTTGGTGTTACCAGTCAGTTTTTAATTTTAATAATTCAAGTGTTTATGTTAGGGCATCTCCTTAGATCTTAACAGACATTTCTCTGATATATAATTATGCTAGAACTTTCTCATGAGATTGTTGGTCATTGGTATATCTTCCTTTGTGAAATATCTATAATGTGCACCCACATTTTTGGCCCAAACTTTCAAGAAAGAAACCTTTCAGTTTAATTTTTTTAATTAATTAATTAATTAATTAATTTATATTGGCATACTTGTTTTGTTGTATTATGAAGGAATTTTAGCATTTATTTTTTAACATATCATAGTACAAGAAATTTTATGTGACAAATAATTATAAAACACAAGAACAGATACAAGGTATTTCAGGTACTACCCATCTATAATGTGCATCCTTGTTTTTTCCCTCAAAAATTTGGGTAAGAAAGTGCTCATTAATCATGGCAAAATTTGGTAATTTTTTTCCTATATTCTAAATTGTTTCTTTTGTGCTTTTATTATTGAATTGTAGGAATCCTTTGTATATTATGGATGTTAGTCTTTTGGCAGATATATGTTTTGCAAATATTTTACAGTGTTGGGCTTCTCTATTCATTTTTTAATGATTTGATGAGCAGGCTTTTACTTTCAGTAAAATCTAATTTATAAATTTTTATAGTTATTACTTTCTGTATGCTTTTTAAAAAAATCATTTTTTCCCTCAGTTTGTAAATTTGTTTTCCTATGTTTTCTTCTAGAAGTTTTAGTTTTTAAACTTAGGTTTAATATTCATCTTGAATTGATTTTTTGCATTTGATGCAAAGTGGAGGGAGCTCTCTGTTTTATAAACCTGGAATATTAAAGAAAATTTTTGTACAAATATTTTAAGTGTTCTTCCTTGGTATTAATAACGACATTTTAGGGCAGCAAGTAACTCAACTGAGATTAAGCAAACAGGAATTTTTTTTTGTTCACTTTGCTGGGAACAGTAAGACATATCTTTTAGGATCAAAGGATGGTACCCAAAGGCCAGGGCTTCAGGAACTAGAACTAGGATGGATATTCCAGGGCTCTTGCCATTCTCCGCTTATATCTGCTTGTCTCTCATGGGCCTCATTTTGCAGACAGCTTTCCTCTGCAGGGCAGGGGACATGATTGCTGGAAAGGACCCCACTTGGTACTGATTCAGTCGCATGTCCACTCCCTGGGCTGGTCACTATTGCTAGGGAGCTCAGGACCTCTGCGGGATCAAGCAGAGACCCACATTCTGGCGGTGTGATAGTGCTACCAACAGAAACAACATGGCATGAAGGAGAGAGGGGACCCAAAAGATAGGCTTCTGCATATTCCAAAAATCATGTGTCCCACCAAGCTTCCTATTTTCCAAAAGTGGTTTTTTTAGGTATAGTATCCTTATCTTCTGTGGTACTGCCGATTAAATACATTCAAGGGCAGTAAAGTAGGTTTCTGTTCAGTTTATCTAAAACTGAAGGGTGAATTAGATATATTGAAGAACTATAATATGTTCAAATTATGAGAGTAATAGTACCTCCTCAAAGATCAAAGTTTAATACAGCAAAGTCCATAATAATGTGAATGATGTAAAATAAAGTGGAATCACAGTCAGACTTTTTTCCCTTTGATATCTCCCCACTTTCCTCAAATTCTAATGAAAAAATTGTATGGTCAGTACCTCAGTATAATAAACCAGTGGGAGAACAACTGTGGTTCAGTGATTAGGACAAGATTTATTATATACTTGGAGTGCCTAGTAATTTTCCGGAGGTTATAAAGTAAGGCTGATGATATTCGACCCACAGGATTAACTGACAAAGAAGCGGTCCTTACTGAAAATCATTAAGGACCTTCCGGTTTGCATTTGAAGGAGAATACCTGAGAGTTTATTGTAGACAAATGACTATCTCAGCCAAAGTTACCTACTAGTAAATTATTTTCTTTGAAGTATGGTTGAATAGAAAGCTGGCCCTTTAGCTTTGAAATGACAATGTAATGGATAACATATCTGATTTTGCGGGGCTGGACTCACTAATGGAATCTGATATTAAAAGTAGTATTTCAGACAAGCTTTCATCTGAGCTTAAAAATGTGACCATGAGGGGACAGAGATGGAGAAACCCTGTCACAGGCCCAGTGGGTTGTTTCCTTTTGTGACAGGAGGCTCCCCTGGCACGCGCCTGTCTTCCTCAGCATTTCCACTTGTTCCTGGAAACTGGTGTTCCACCAGTCAGGGCTGTTTCTTTGTATGGGTGGTTTGGCCTTCTTGGGGTATATTCCTAGAAGTGGAATCACTGGATCAAAAGGGAATTCCATGTTTAATTATTTAAGGATACACCTTATTGTTTTCATAGTGGCTGCACCAGACCACATTCCCACCAACAGTGCACTGGGGTTCCCTTTTCTCCACATCCTCGCCAGCACTTGTTGTTTGTTGGTTTATTGATGGTAACCATTCTGACAGGTGTCAGGTGCTATTTTATTGAGGTTTTAATTTGCATCTCTCTGATGATTAATGAAGTTGAACATTTTTTCATGTCTATAGGCCCTCACAAAAACCTGAACAGACACTTCTCTGATTCTATTTTTAAGGGTCAACTAATAGATTGGTCGAATTAATATAAAATAAGGGATATCCAACTTCTATTTCCTCTTTCCTGCTTCAAACCTGTTTTGTTTGTGGTCATGTGATGCAATGACAATTGCCATCCTCGAGTTTTCAGCAAGCTATTAGTTCTTATCTTAAAAAAAGGTGACTTTTGTGCTTGTGTATGGAAACAATATGCAGAAGACTAGCATGGCCCCATGGCAAGGATGACAAGCAAGTTCATGAAGCATTCCATATTTTTATGTAATGTACAGCATGGTTACTATAGGTAATAATACTGAATTGTATGTTTGAAAGTAGCTAGGAAAGTGGATCTCAATGGTTCTTATCGCTAGGAAAAAAATTGTACCTGTATATGATCACAGATGTTAACTGGACTTGCTGTGATCACTTTGTAATACAGTTGTATACCATATCATGGCATTTCAGTCAAGGATAGATACAGTGAATGGTGATCCCCTAAGATTATAATAGAGATGAAAAATTACTGTTGCCTAGTGATGGTATAGTCATCTTAAAATTGTAGCATAGCACAGTGTGTGTTTGCAGCAATGCCACTGTGCATATACCTACTGTGATGCCTGTCAAATAAAAATACAGCACAGTTATGTACCATACATAATACTTGACAATGATAATAAACAAATATGTTATTGGCATACGTACTCACCATTATAGTTATTTTGGAGTGTGCTCTTTCCACTTAGAAAGTTTGCTATGAAACAGTATGCTGTGTTAGACACTGGCAGTAGCCTAACACACCTTATGTCCACCATGTCTCTTGATTGCATCATTTTCTCTTGTGCTTGATTTCATCTTATGTTGCTTTGTACAGTAATGTGCTATATAGGTTTGTAGCCTAGAAGTAAGAGTGTACCATGTGGCCAGGGTGTGTAGTAGGCTATACCATCTAGGTTTGTGTAAGTGTACATTATAATGTTTATACAGAGAAAAAAATCCTTAGCAGTGCATTTTTCAGTTTGTAGCTTTGTTGTTAAGTGGTAAATAACTGTACATACAAATATAGAATCATACACTATACACCTGAAACTAATGTAATGTTATGTCAATTTTACCTCAATTGAAAGAAGGGAAGGAGGGAGGAAGCTGTCTCTTCCCATTTCAAATGACATTCTCTCATGGGGAGTACCTGAGGTTCTATTTTATGTTAGTTCTTGGTTTGTTCATGGAATTGAAACAAGAAAGAGTCTCCTTCTTCTTCTCCTATATTGTGGGTGGGTTGGGACTGTTCAGAGAGCTGTATTCGGAAGACATCTAACAATACATGCAGGTTCTGCAGGGGGAGCATTGTGATTAATTAATAAGGCCTGACACAAGCTTGAAGAGCAGCAGTGTACTTACCAGGTGTCTGTCATTTCTCTCTTAATCCCATCAATAGCAAAGTATTTATTTTGATTGGATTCTTGTTTCTACTCAGGTGATCCATGCTGAGAATTCCAATGGTTCTTTTTCACCCATCCCTCGATAGTAATGTGGTGGTGGGGAGCATAATTAAGTATATATCAGAATACTTTTCTCCTTATTGAATTAAAGACTCCTTAAAAGAGAGAAGATTCCCTCTACAAAGTATGTGGCATTAAACATATGACAAAAACAAAGTAAATGCAAAGAAATTTTCTTTTAAATGATTCATCCTACAGTATTAAGTACTTTTTATTTCTTACTAAATGAATATAAAAATATTGAGGCTTAAAATATAAAATGTAGGATGACATTCCTGGTTCATTCCAACATATACATCATTTTCTATTATTGTCTATCCTCTGATGTTTTGGACAATTTAATTCTAAATGAATCAAGCAACAAGGTATTTAGTGTTTCCTCAGGAAAATAACCACACACTTACAAAGTTATTATTGTTAAAGTTCCCCCAGGTATGCTCTTCTGGTGACTACTTCAGACTTTATGTTCATGACTGCTGTAATTTATTCAACTCCTGTTTTCTTCACATTTAAACTCCTCAGTTTTAGGAAAAAAATGTTTCTTTACTTTTAACTCAAATTATGAGTTTTCTTTGCTCAGTAGTTTCTGAAGTGCAGTTTAGCTTTAAATTGCTAACAATAAAGGATTAGATTTAGGTGGGAGAATGTGGACTGAATTCCTTGCACTGGTATCTAATAATAAAATGTTTAAGATTTTTGCACTGTACTCTGGGGAGCCTTGGCGCCCCTGGGTTCAATTCTAGTAGGGCCTGAAGACCGACTGATGTATTTACAAATCTCTTTATTCATTTAAATTTATTCAACTAAGCGTTGAATATTCAGCATATGCTAATTAGTCTGGGGTTGTCCAGGGAGCACTTATATTTAATGAGTTATGATATAAAAAACTGTAAAGCAATAAGTATATGGCCCACAGGTGATAAAGATTATGTCCAGAGTGATATGTGGGCTCATAGAGAGGAACGTTCAGATTAGCGATGGCAGGGGCACTTGGGAGGCCTTTGTGTAAGAGCTGAAGGAGGAATAAAAAGCTGTGGTACATGTATACAATGAAATACTACTCACCCGTAAATAAGAATGAAATCTTACCTTTTGCAACAGCATGGATGAACCTAGAAGGTATTAAGCTAAAGGAAATAAGTCAGTCAGAGGAAGACAAATACCATATGATTTTACTTATATGTGGAATTTCAAAAGCAGAACAAACAAAATTGAAACAGAGGCATATATACACACAACAGACTGATGGTAGCCAGAGGGGAATGGAATTGGAGGACCAGATGACAAAGGCAAAGGGACTAAGAGGTACAAATTCATAGTCACAAAATTGTCACAGGGATGAAAAGTACAGCATAGGGAATGTAGTTAATAATATTGTAATAATTATGTATAGTGGCAGGTGGATACTTGAAATATCAGGGGGAATACTTTGTAAAGTACATGATTATCTAAGCACTATGCTGTACATCTGGAACTAATACAAATATTGAATATAAACTGTAATTAAAAATAAAATAATAAAGAAGAAAGGAATGTACCTTTAACAAAAAAACATATTAGCCATGAACTCCTGGCAGTGAGAACAACTGTGTGTGCAAAGCCAAAGCTCTTTCAAGGTACTGTAAGAAATTCAGTTGCTTCCTGAAAACAGATTTACGCTCCTGGGATTTATCTTGCAGCTCAAACAATTTTCACTAGATTCTCGGCAGTATCAGACCTAGAGTGCTCATTCCCTTGTAGGCACCACAATGTGATTCATTCTTTAAATAAAGAGATGTGTGGTCGAGTAAGGGGTAGAAAGTAAACTGTTTTTCACTCATCAGTTTTCTTTAGTTAGCAGTTACAACAAGCTACTAAGATTTAATTCTTTACATTTTTTCTTGTATGTTTTTCTTGGTAAATGTACATCGCCTTAATCTGTTCTGGTGCCATAACAAAATACCACCGACTAGGTGGCTTAAACAACAGACATTTATTTTCTTACAGCTCTGGAGGCTGGAAGTCTGAGATTAAGGTGCCAGCAGGGTCAGGTTCTGGTGCGGCTCCTTCCTTGGTGTGCAGGGGGCTGCCTCCTCACTGTGTGCTCTCATAGCCTTTCCTTGGTGCCTGCTAGAGGAAAGGGAGCAGGGTGGAGAGAGAAAGAGAGAGATCAAGCCTGAAATTATTTAAATATTTAGCATATTAAGTTACAAATTAAGTAAACAATTGTAGTTATGGAAGAAAGGTTCTGGAAAATAATAAAAATAAATCTATTATTTCATAGATTGACTACCATGTACCACAGTCAGGTTGGTCAGTGACTTTGAATGGCAAAGCTCTTTTATGTTCTTTGTTTCATCAAAGAATGTCAGAAATGGAGGGATATACTATCATGTCTTCCAGTGTCATGGAACTTAGTGTATTTGAGCAATGAGAAAAGAATCTCAACAAATATTTTGCCTTAAGAATTTTCTTCCCTAGGGAGAAAACACACACAATGCATATACACTCATACCCAATACACACACATACAAACATGCATATACACACATGCATGGACATATGTACAAACATGTGCACACACATATACATTATATCATTCCTTGTTTATGTTTTTGTTTTGTGAACCATTACCCTCAGAAAGGCTATATGCTAGCATTTACACATACAGTACAATAAAATGTACTACTGCTTGACAAACCAGCATGTTAGCAACAGCTACAAAACAAAGTCGTTACTGTTTTTTTGAAAAAGGGTTAGAATTTGGGTAAGTATTGGCTTTCCTGAACAGCGCATTCACATTCATTTTAAAAAGGACTTAGTTTCTAATGTCAACACAAAATGTAACAATTGGATGTGAACAAAATTATTCTTGAAAGTTACATAAATCTCTCACAAACTGCATTATTTGATCACATCTGCCAGTTTTATTTTTGTTTTCTCCTGAAGCAATAGAACAGATCACAGTTCTTTCACTGAACAACTGGAATAGTTTGAGTTGAAGGGCCATGAGATGTGAAATCATGTGAACTCTGAAACTTGGGTCACATTTTCACAGCACGATAGCCTGCAGAGGTCCAGGGAACGTACCCCGACTGCAAAAAGGCACCTCCGACTTACGGGAGCACGAGTGTAACGGAGGCGTTGTGGTGAAATTGCTTATCCTTTTAACCTGGTTCTTCCCTCAAGGCTTCCAGAACCACAACTGGCACCCTACATAGTTGTTACAATATTGTTCACTATATTCCCTACAATGTACTTTACATCCCCACGACGATTTTGTAACTACCAATTTGTACTTCTTAATCCCTTTACTGTTATCACCCAGTCCCTCAAGGACCCTGCCCTCTGGTAACCAACAGTATACTTTTTGTCTGTAAATATGTTTTAATTTTGTTTATTTGTTTATTTAGTTCTTTAGATTCCACATATAAGTGAAATCATATGGTATTTGTTTTTCTCTGACTTTCTAGCTCTCTCCTTCTTTGTCAGTCTCTTGTGTTTGCTAAACATATGTAGTTGGGTAGGTAAATTCAAACACACTGCGACTCCATGACATATGGCATTCTATTTTTATACATCTTTGATTATATGCATGTTTATGTATTCTTTGTTGAAGTCACAAATATAAATACCTGTATGTGTGGCTGTTTGACTTTTAGGAATTCTGTTAGGAGCATGAATTTCATCTCAGATTGCACCATGTAATATTGTTGTGTTCCTAGGCCATCTGGTTGCAAAAATGAACCATACAAGGAAATGTACAAATCAGTTTCACACCTCGAAAGTAATTCAAAGTTATAAGCCCATCTAATGATGGCAACGTTCTAACTTTAACTACGGTACAGTAGCCTTCATTAACACTTTTTCATAAAACTGATATGAAGACAAAACCTAACTTTTCAATTCTGTTTTTATTAGTTTATAGTAACAATTTATGTTATTGTTATATTGTCATCATTATGTTGAGTTTGCGAAACACCTTAGTTATAGTTCTACTGTATAACCTTGTGCATCATCCAGCTACCGTGATGTGACCTCAGTGAAAGATTTTCCCAGTGAAGATTCAGTTAAATTATTCTCTGAGAATTTTAATGAGTAAACTATACTTTTCTTTATTCTTAACTATAATTGATTACATGTATTTCCTGCAAGGCTAAAAAGTGTAAATTTTTAATGTTATATTTCTTCCTAAAGGACTGTTTCAAGTTCATTTGAGTTTTATGATTTTGACATTGTGTTTAAGAATAAATTTTCATGCTGATTGAAGTCTCCTATGTCAAAGGAAAAAGAAATTCAAGCTCTTAAAGTATACAGTCTTTTTTAAGGCATTAAATACAATGTAAAAACTCTTAAAATACTCTCTATGAATTCTATTGTGGTTGTTACATAGCTTCATTCACTGATTTAACATTGTTTACTGAAAGCCAAGTGAGCACTTTTAGAGGGATTGGGTAAAACTGCTGGGAGGAAAAGCAAGTCCTTGGTCTCGTGAAACTTATGACCTCCTGGAGGGGTGATCAGCCATAAACCGCTAAAGAAATAGTAATTTAAAGAAGTGTTAGGACGACAGAGGACCGAGTTCAGTGACAAAGACTATCAAGAGGGTTATTAACTCCCTGGGTGGTTAGTAAAGCCTTGTTGGGAGCAGGTAGTTTTAAGCTGTGACTTAAAGGATGAGGAAGCGTTGGCCATTCAGAGAGCATCTGGCAGAGCAGCCTAGGCAGAGACCAGCAAGTCAATAATCAATGCATAAAGGACTTGGGTGTTTCCAGAAGTGAAAGTAAGCTGGTGTGATTGCTTGTGGCAGCGCTTCTTTGTGTGTGTGTGTGTGTGTGTGTGTGTGTGTGTGTGTGTGTTGGACTGGGAGGAAAGAGGGGTAGGAGGCATGAGTTTAGGAGGTTAGGTCAATACACAGGTGCCAGATGACTCCTGATTTATAGGCCATGGTAGGGCTCTAGGTTTTAAAATGAGCATAATGAGAGCCTGCCCATAAAAATTTTAAGGCTGGAGAATCATTATCTGATTTAAATTTTTAAAAGTTCCCTTTGGCTGCTTTATGGAGAATAAAATACATGGGAACATGTGCCAATATCTTTGCATTTGTGGTTAAAAATGGAAGAAATCAGACTAGTTGGGGGGCTATGGGAATCATTTAGTCAAAATTAATCATGGCTTGGATCATAGGGTGGCAATGAAGATGGAGCCAACTGTGTGGATTTGAAAATATTTCTGAATTTACAGATGGATTTGATACTCAGGGTGAGGCGGAGTCAGGACTCACAGACGATCCCTTTTTTTTCCCCACCTGTGTGTATCATGGTGCCATTTACTAAGATCAGGTTTTGGGCAGGATCAGATTTCAGAGGGAGATCATGTTCACTTTTAGGTATCTAGCACCCAATCTTTTGCAATATTTATTAATTCATAAAACATTGATTGTGCTTCACCATATGCCAGTCATGGTACGAAGTGCTGAGGATATCCGGTGTCCTTATGTGTATGGAATTAGAGAGATGGTAGATTTAGTATGATAAGGGATCATAGTTAGAAATGACCCAGGCCAGTGTCATTATTTTACAGATGAAGGATAGAATTTGAGCTATTTAATTTCTGCAGAAAGAGCAAGACTCCGCTATAAAAATCATGGTTATTTTAGGTAAACAGGTTTACTCATCCAGCAATAGTTGTGGTATTATTTTCTCTTGGAGATATGAGACAATCTGTTTTCATTTCTGTCTTAATGAATTCTTACAATTACTACTATTAAAATACTTGCCGAAGCATTCCGGAGTTATGAAAACATAGGCATTATAGCCAGGAGTTCAGTGGGAGATGCTGTCATTTGTTTCACCAGACTTGTAAACAACTTATATAAGAAGAATTATAAACAATGTTCTAGTGTGCACACAGTTTTTACTAAGGCATTAATTGTAGACAAAACCAAAATTGGGCACTTGTATTTTTTATATTATTGATGGTAGGTTGCTAATTACCTTGAAGAATTTTAGAGGCGATTTTTCAAACTTAATATTATAGAAAGCATGAATTATAAGAGGAAAGAAAAAAAAGGAAAAGAATGGCTCAAAAGAAAGATTTCGTGCATGTGGTTGGAATGTTTGTTTTAAGGAAGACTTTTATAAGTTCAACTTTGTAAGTTAAGGTGATCGGTCAAAGAATAAAACGTGCTGATGAAATAACAGCTTGTGTAGATTTGAACAATTTAAATACCAGGAACCTAAAATTATTTAGAGTGGTCTAAATAAGTATTATTATTATCTAAATTATGTTAGAGCATTTACTGTTCTTTTAGAGTTAGGTTTACTTGGCTCTTTTTACTAGGTCAAGTATCGTAAAAGAGAAGAGATGACAGTTCCTGCCCTAAGGGCAAAGCAAACTTGGAGCAAGGGGCAGGGTCCAGTCCGCACACACAGGCACACTGGGTGGGAAAGCGTTTCCTGCAATCCATTGTTTCCGTCATGGGGATGCCTTCAGTAGCAAAGGGAGCTTCGAGATGCTTTACAAAGATGAGGACCTGTTAATGAGAAAGATGTTTAGTTCTACAAAGGAAAAAGTGAATATTGAATGAGACAGGTGGTGGTCCAGTGGTCTATTTGAAGCTTAAAAGTAGTTTAGAGGGAAGGCGATAAAAGCAGGGATAGAGATAGATTGGAATGTATGCCAATGGAAGAGTAAAAAAAAAAACAGCTGAGAAGATGGTAGAGATTATCAAAACCTGAATAATTGGAGTCAGAGTTCTGCTTCATCTCTGCAACTGGAGGGCAGGACAAAAGTCAAAAAAATTAAAAGGTCAATAATGGAAGGTCTGACCCTGTACCTTCAAAGAAGAAACTTAAGTAACTAAGGGCTGACAGTTTCATGGAATTTATAACTAGGATTGTATACATACACATCAATTGAAAAATGAATGGTGGAAATAAGGACCAGAGAGAAAGATGGCTTTTGGGCAGGGAGTGGGGCGGGGGGCAGGGAATCAAATAGAAAAGTAGGAGTTTTGTACATGGATATACCAGAACAGGAATATTCTATGTCTTATTACTTAGTCTGTATCCTTGTATCCACATCAAAGACACAGGGTAAGAGTGGACTTTTTACTTCCTGAAAACATGCTTGGAAATAAATATTAGCATGAATTTGTAGAAAGCCTTTGGGACAGGAAAATATCTGGTATTCTTAACCACTTATCCCTGGCTCTCCCAGAAAGCTACCTCCCCCATTCTTACTGGGATAGTTTGGCTTCTCACCTGTTGATTAATTTTTTTCTTCATGATAAACTCATTTCCTTATTATGTATAGTGTATATGGTCTTATGCTCCTTCACACATAATCTTGTAATATTCTCCACCGTGTATTTGACTGGAGCGTACCACTCAGTCCTGACATTTGAAGGGAATTCAACTGGCTAAGCTGGGTTCTTAAAAAATTTATTTTTCCCTAAACTTTTTCAGCTGCACTAATTCCTTGACCAGCCAAAGAAACACTCAGGGGGATATGCTGTGGGGGAGGGGGAAGGGGCCAGATACATCCTGAGAAAATTTCACATATGAAAAACAAATGTCTTCCATTGAGGTTTTTAAAATAGTCCTTTTAAACTTTAACATGTGTCAGGCTTGTGTTTGCCCAGATAATCACAGGCCTGTGCAAACTGGCCCCAGTCAGTGCACACCAAACACAGAGGCCCATTATCATGAAAATTGTGTTTTGTTGGTTGTTTTAGTTTAAAAAAATTGCTTCTTAACACATTACCTCTAGAACTTTCCCATCTTTAGTTCTACTTAGTAAAAAAGGGATATTATTACCCAGCTGGCTAGCTCATTTAAGGAAGACACAATGAACTCTCTTCAAGTTTTCTCCAGGAGCAATGTTGTCAGGTCTGTGGTTTACTTCTAGAAAATTGGCAAGTGAGTTGATACATATTTTTCACTCTTCATTCTGTATTTTTTTAAGAAACAGGGATGATTTAAGGGGGAATTGAATATTTACAGCACCTTATTCTTTCTTTCTTGTTTGTTTGTTTGTTTGTTTGCTAAATAGGAAAGTCCATCAGCTTGATAATGGAGGAGAACAATGACTCCACAGAGAACCCCCAACAAGGCCTAGGGCGGAGTAATGCCACGAAGTGTGGGTGGCTGAGAAAGCAAGGAGGCTTTGTCAAGACTTGGCATACCCGCTGGTTTGTGCTCAAGGGAGATCAGCTCTATTATTTCAAAGATGAAGATGAAACCAAGCCCTTGGTAAGTAAGGAAATGAAAAGCACTGTGGGTCCAAGCAGGCTAAGAAGGAAAGGGGTTTGTTCAAATGCAATGGAGACTGAGGCCAACCCAAGCTCACTGATTTCCTTCAGTTCACTGGCATCTTCATACTTTTTCTTATTGTTTACCTTGGTTCAAGATGATGAACTTGCAAATCAAGGCCAGGAGGCAAGTTATATTTGTCTCATATTAATTTTGATTTCTACTAAGCTGGAACATAATGTCTGATTGTCTGAGTCCCTCAAGGAAACTTATTTCATGAGAAAATGTTAATGGACATATGCTAGAACAAATATATTGTAGACAAACATTTTTCCTTTTCTTAAAAATAAGTTGGAAGCACAGATCAGGAAGACTGTAAATGCAACTTTTAGTAATTTCTGGGGTACCTTCAGTATTAATTCTCTGGGGTGCTTCCCTCCACCTTAACTAATGAAATATGGATGTGGAGCTAAAGTGAGCAATGCTGATACTTCCAACCAGCATACACAATATACTCTGGGAAGAGTTTCCATGTTTCCTTGTGGTTCCTAAGCAATGTTTTAATTGCTTATATAGTCATTTTCTCAGCCACAAATCTCTAGGTTGAAATGAGAGAGAAGAAAAATCTCTTTCCCTGTAGCAACAACAAGCTTTCTTAGCTCTGATCCTTGCTTATCAGTTAATGAAAGGAGATGTGAACTAAGGTATCACCTCTGGTTTTTCCTTCCTCTACATCTATAAGATATGTAAAAAGAAGAAACATATTAGGTTACTTTACATTAATATCCCTAACAGTATGTTCTTGAAGGTACTTGTCTTGTGTTAAAGTTAATAACTTAAATAGGAATTTGGATCAGGGCTCTGTTTTCGTATTTTAAATTCATCAGTCATTATAATTTCACAGTTTATATTAATCTAATTATAGTAGATTAAAATAATAATGACAATACACAGTGCAAACCCCAGTGATCCTTTGAAATTACTACTATTTTTTGAGTATTTACTAGGGCTAGGCAGACATTGGACTAAGAATTATTTATATTGTCTCTGCAGTGCTTAAAATAATTCTATGAGGCAGGATTATCCCCTTTATGCATGCGGAGACCAAGGTTCAGGTGCAGTGCAGGTTATCAAGTTAGACAGTTTTGCTTCTAGGTAAATCCAAGATTCTATGGCCTCAACCAAAGACTTCATAAATAATTTAAAAGAATATCCCATATTGATATCATGACAGTTCTACTGCATTTCCATATGTGTTACTGCATTTATCATAGCAAACCAGAAGAGAATATGGGATTATCATTACAGAGGAAGAAATTGTGGCTTAAAGATACGAAGTGACATGACCAAGATCTATAGAGATCAGAGGCAAAGGAGTAGTATTTTGTTCCTCATCTCATACTCCAGGGTTCTTCTTAATTGCACCTTGTTTTATACCACATATTACTCACATTAATGTATTATCTTGAACATGTAATCCTTTTACCAAACTCAGAAAATGGCATCAGGTTAATGTGAAAAAACAGAACATGGGGGATCCAATATGGGGACTTTGATACGGAGGGACACATTTCAATAAAAGTATGAGTGAGATTCAATGTTTCATGGACTGGGCAATTAACGAGAATTGGTACAAATTAAATGATTAATTAGGTCTGATCCAGGACCTAAACAAGGAATTAGGGGAGCAAACAGAGGATACAGGAGCTAACTAAGTGGAGAAATGAAAGCAGACCTAACAAATGTTCTCCTTGGTGAGCTCCATGTACCTTCTAGTAATGAAAACAGGAAATGGATGAAGCCCATGTTCAATATTTCTAAAATATAAGGATTTGTAGGTTCCAGAGAATATGTACATAAACCCCAGTTTGAGGAACTCTGCCCTAAACTGTTCTAGCATACTGCCTTGGCTGTGCCTCTCTGTGTAATTTCTCAGGTCTACATTGTCACAGGTAGCATTCAATGCAGTGTAGTTATTTTTTATAAATATTTGAAAATATAAATCAGAAAACGCCAAAACCTGATTAATGCCAAAGAAAACCTGCCTCAGAATGAAAATTACTTTATAGTATTTCTAAAATATGTTGTATTTTCATATTAGTATGTTACTAGTGTTTATAGACTTACAAAACTGAAATTAACAAAATAGAGTTGTATTGACAAGAAACTACTAATTCTCATACAAACCAAAGGTAGCCTACCATCATTCCTTTTCAAAAAGCTTTCTGAATGTAACAGAACAGAGAGTTTGTCCCTTCTGGTACACCGCAGCGCCAAACACTGAACACCCAGCATTGTGGTAGAGAAATGAGAATTGCTTTATTGCTAGGTGACACACAGGGAGAACAAGAAACTATTGCTCAAAACCTGAACTCCTCAATGGCCTACAATCAGAGGGTTTTAAGAAGTTAGGGAGAACAGGTATGTTGAATCGCGGGTGGGGCAAGTTTTAATTGGAAGATCCTGGAACCTGACGATTTATGGTGAGGGGCTTCAGCACCTGATCTTGTGGGATGATGGATCCTTTGCTTCTGAAAGGGTTTCAGTGTTCAAGTTCCAGTCCTGTCCCAAACCTTTGGTCCCCACAGGGAGGGGCAAGACTTTGGTTCCAAGTGCAGCCCTAAGACGGGGTGGCACATGTGCAGTGCTCTCTATAAAAATGCATCAAGAATTGTGTAGTATTTATCACCAAGTAGCTTCAAGGGAGCATAACAGGTTTTAAGCTGGTCAATGTGACTTGTGTGCTGTTTCATTAATTTTTATTTCTATATATCATTTATTAAATATTTGCTATTAATAAAGCAGTAAAATTTGGGTTAAATACCTTTGAATTATATATATAATATATAAAATTCATCAAATATGTATATTTGATCACCTTTCATAGCAATACAAGCACTGGGAATTTTGACATTGTGCTTTTAAATTTTAATCTTTTACACTGATATTTAAACACTTGCAAACCATCATATTAAAGAATGGCAATTTCTAAATCAGAGGGCACTTAACAATTTTAAATAATCATGTAATTGCCTATGACTGGACCAATTTCTTACTTTAATGTAGATTCTTTAAGTGAATGTAGATGCCCATCACACTGTAGGTCCTAAAACATATTTTTGCATGAGCTGGTGATTACGTCAGTGAAAGTCTATTGCCAGGCAGGGCTGGAACTAGGCACTGTGAGTAGTATTGATTATTTTCAGCTTCATACATCAAAATCCCAATTCTCTATTTAAAACAATAAAGTTTAAATTACGTTAAATAAATTCTGTAGTGCTATATTACAGAATAACTTTTAAAACATTGATCACCCTAATGAAGAACAGATGAACACCTTGAAAAATGTTTAAACTAGGAAAAACATAGTTGTTATAAAAGCCCTCATTTTATAGCCAGTGTATGTATGTGTTAATGTGTGTGTATGTGTTTGTGTGTGTATATGTGTGAGTATTGGCCAAAGGATAGTAATGAATGGCAGATGAGGAACTAGAAATCAAATTCCCCTGCTCCTGATTCAATGTTTCTTCAGCACATCCCTCTGCTCACACATCTTCAAGTGTTCTTGAGATTTACTTTCAGTCAGAAATACTTCTTGAGTGTTTATTTTTAATATTGGCATTTTCAAGCATAAGAATCTCCTTGGTCTTCCTATACTCTGATGAAGGCTAGTTCGATAATACTAAAGAAAACATCATTAATGAAATGAAAAAAAATCCACTCTTCTAAGTGTTCAATAAACTTAATCTGGATTTCTTTCCCTCTCTCTTGGTGGCATTTCTAAAATGAGAGTATTAAAACTATTGAAATTTGTATACTGTCCTAAAAATGTTCTCTATTAGTTTGAGTAAAATTTTCATTGAGTTCCTCTACAACTCAGTAAAGAGAATCAATTCCATCATTAAGCTTGTTATTAAAAACTGCCAATCTGTTGGGGAAAACATATAAGCGAAATTATAATTGGGACAGTCTGCCATGTAAGTGCTAAATGCTCTGAAAACACAGATGTAATTAGTGCCAAAGACTGTGTGATGGCTCTGTTTACGGGGGGTTGAGGAATGCGCACAAAGCAAGAGGTAACCTCTACCTGGGATGCTGAAGGTGGGTTGGCATTTTCCAGGTACATAATTTGGGGAAAGGAGTTCAGAACAGAGGAGAGACATGGTATTGTAAAATTAACATCTGTCGGTAGTTCCTTACTGTGAAGGTAGTGAAAGGACAGGAGATGGATTAGAGAGTTAGGTGGGGCCGCAGAGTAAAGGGACGTGTATGTGGTTCAAAAAGAATGCATTCTCTGGTAGGCAATGTGAAGTTATTTTCATAACACCTGTGCTACTCAAGCTGCAAAACTGCACTATTTTGTTAGAAAGGAAAAACGGCAGTGTTTTCCTGTCGTATGGGTCTGCACAGGCTACCATAACAAAATACCGTAGACTGAGGGGCTCAGATAATGGAAATTCATTTTCTCGCAGTTGTGGAGTCTGGAAGTCCAAGATCAAGGTGCTTCCAGAGCTGATTCCTGGTGAAGCCTCTCTTCTTGTCTTGCAAACAACCACCATCCCTCCCTGTCTTTACATGGCCTTTCCTTTGTGTAAGAGTAAGACAGTTCTGGTATCTCCCCTGCTCCTAAGGACAGAAATCCTATTAGATTAGCCTCAGCATTTTGATCTCATTTAACTTATCTCCTTAAAGGTCCCATCTCCAAATATAGGTACTTGGCAGTTAGGGCTTCTACATGTCAATTGGACTAGGGAGGTACAATTCAGTGCATAACACCTAATATATTGTAAAACTATGCTAATTATTTTCACTTTCTCACTTAGGTTTTTCTTCTACCTATACCATCAAATTTTATCTCTTCTAGAACCTAATGTATCTGTTTTAGTCCATTATATACGTCATTGTTTGAACCTAACATCGGTGTTTCATGGTCTTTTTCAAATTGCACCTTCCTCTTCAAATACGCCACTTTTGCAGTCCCTTCTTTTTGAGCAAAAGGCAGCAGTGACTCAAGGTTCTCCTCTCTCAGGAGGGAGTATTTGATTTGTAAACAAGACTTCCCAGACCTTAGCCAGGCTTCCCCTGAAAATATGCTAAAGGTATCTCAAATTAAAACTATTTTATATTTAAGATAAATCAATCTAAAATTTTTAATGTTCTATAATTTTAAAAACTGAAGACACTTAGTTCATTGGGGCCAAAACTCTCCCTAGAAACCATTTTCTACAGTGTTCGCACTTACACTGATACAGATTTTTTTCATAAGAGATTTAGAAAATAAATTTGATTTTGGTTGTTTATGGAAAAAAAAAAACCCCCAAAGTGATGTATGTAGCCAATTTTTGAATATACATTAATATATTCACAATTTCTGTCATTCATAGGCCACTACCGTAAGAATTTGCCTATTATATTTTTCCAGCTTTAGGTAATATATTTCTGTTTTTCTACTCTAAAATAAAATCCTATTTATATTCGGAAAAACAAGTTAAAAATTATACTATACAGAAGAACCTGTTAAAAAAAGATCTCCCATCTACCCTGCACACGCCTTAGGTTTTGGATAGCTATTTTAACAGTTTTAAAAACCAATTTAAACTGAATTTTTGACAATATGTGTTTGACTATTTTTTATTAATAATTAGGACAAATGACTGAGCCCTTATTTATAGATATTGTAACATCGGGGAATCAGCTGAGTCAGACATAAAGTATGATTATTATAGTTATTCTAAAAATATGTGTGTATTTTGTTAAATGAATCCAGTGATACATGTCGAGTGCCCTTTTTGAACCATCTGTTTTACTTCCATCATGAAGCATCATATTACTTAAATGATAGCTAAGTCTCATACTAGTGAATGTCTCTGATATACCCTGGTATTGGAACTTGATGCTTGAAAGCGATGATTTTTAGAAGCCAGTCTGAGACTCCTGTTAAAATGACTAAAATCCAAATAAACACCAACCCAATTAATTTAGTCTAGACTTTCTACAATAGATGTTGATGCAATTGTGTGTGGAAGCTTTATGCTGGACATGATGAAGATAACACTATTAGATCAAAATGGATTTTCTTAACTTAGAGAACAGAGTGGTTTTGAGTGAGGGCTGACCTCTAAATATGCAGAGATTGATTACTGATTTAAAAATAAGCTCTAATTCTATATATTTAATGAAACCGGTGAGTTAATGAAATCTAGAAATCTCTAAGGAGACTGATGTTCTCTTTTAAAATATATGAACCAGAAGAAGCCAAAGCCCCACTTATATGTTTAAAATAGTACTAGAAACCTTGAAACTTGGATTTTATTCTCAAATCTAAAACTAACTTCCTATGTAGTATTTAAGTTTCTTGGTATTTAAAATGACACACAAGATGGTGTTCTGCATCATCATAAATTTTTAGGAATTTTTGATTCTTTCTAGATATGCTTCTATCAAGAGAGAATATTATTAACAAAATATTTTTTTATTCTTCTATTAGTTGAAAAATTTTTTATTGCTTGCAGAAGTAATTTAGGTATGGCATTTATTTATTTTAGAGTGGTAAAAAGTATGAGCTTTTGAGTCAAATTGTTCGGGTTTAATTTTAATTCATTCATTTAATAATCATGATGCATTGGATAGCAAGTAAACCAATTTAAGCTTTAATTTACTAATCTTTACAATGAGATAATACTAGTACCTACCTGGTAACATTATTAAGAGTATTAAAAAAAATGATTTAAGTAAAGAGCCTTAGGAAGCAATAGCACATAATAAACATAAAGTAAATGTTAGCTATTTTTATCTTATTGGTATGAAAAAAAGAGTATTTCTTAAGCTATTTATACTATTCATTCATCTACTTGATTTTTTTTTGTATTCAACACAGAGTTATAGATTTCTAATGTACATACCAATAGTATAACACCCCTGCCCCCCACAATAAGGATTTCAAAAGAAGCAGCTTATTTATTTCTCAAGTGAAAGGTCAAAGTGATTCTAGGTAAGTGAAGGGTGTCTGCTTTAAACAAATATCTAGAAACTTAGGCTTCCAGTGATTTTGCAATTTTAACTTTTGGCTTCCAGATTTGCCATGGGGTCGTTTCCTTCCCAGATATAGAAGGGAGGGTATAAAAGTAAGTTCTGCATAGAAGGTTTATGGGGACCAGATGTGGTAGTAGCTCTTATCACTTCTGTTCACATTCCATTGGACAGAGCCAAGTCACATGATCATATCTAAGTGCACAGGAGGCTGGACTTGTACCCTAACTTTATCATGGGAGCAGAGGAGAACATGGGTATTGAAAAAGAATCAGTAGGCCTATGGCTGTTAGAGGGGATGGAGGTTGGGGACTGGATGGAAAAGGTGAGGAAAGTAAGCAAAAAACAAAAATAAAAAAACAAAAAACATTCCCTCATAGACATAGACAATAGTATGGTGATTACCAGAAGGAAAGGGGGTGGTGGGAGATGAAAGAGGATAAAGGGGGGCCCAATCGTGAGAGAAGGAGACTTGAGTTTGGGTGGTGAACATCAGTACAATATACAGATGATGTATTATAGAACCGTGCATCTGAAACTATATAATTTTATTAACCAGTGTCACCTGAATAAACTAAATAAAAACTGTAAGAAAAACTAAACGAGAAGGACTACATCAAACTAAAGAGCTTCTGCACAGCAAAGAAAACAATAAATTGAAAAGGCAACCTACAGAATAAGATAAAATATTTGCAAACTATATATCTGATAGGGAATTAATATCTAAAATATATAAGAAATGTATATAACAAATAGAAATAAAACAAATAACCCCCCACAAGAAAAATAGCAGCCTTTGCCACAGGTGGTCAAGTAATTCTACACATTCACAAAGATGGTGTTAAGTTCCAAAGGATATTATAGATAATTGCAGTTACTGTACAATGTAATGAGTATTTTAATAAGGAAAATATAAGGAACCATGGAGGCCATAGGAAGGGCACCTGTAATTAATTTAAGGTTCAAGGAGAGTTTTTCAGAAGGATATACAGGTCCAGCAGAAGTAACGGCTGCTCGAGTGTGGTTGGTAGAGTAGTAATATGGATGTAATAATTTATAGTTTTAATTTGAACATTTCCCCTAAAATGTCACATGCTTGAGTGTGATATTGTTATGTTACAGAATTACATGCTTATGATTTTGTAATAAAAAGGGGCATTATTTGTGGTGGACCCTGTATATATAACCTGAGAATTGAAGAAAGATATAGCTTTATCTCAAGTTTTTGGGGGTGTATGTGGCACAGTAAAAGGTGTCGGCCATGGCCCTTTGGTAGACTGTTGGGGAACTGATACTGGTAAAGTATTTCAGAATCTAAGAAATAAGACAAGCTGTCATGAGAGAGGAATTTGGAGAACTAAACACAGAAAATATGTTAAAAGTCCAGGGAACAGTGTTAAGGTTTATAAAATCCTTGAGAGTTTACATTTCCCCTACTTTTATGTGACTTTTTTCCTTGTTTTATTGCTAAACAGTTACTATAGGGCTCAATCTATGTATAACTCACTGTGAAGGAACCTAAAATGCCCACCTATCCAAGATGAATCTGCAACTCTGACAATCCTGCAACTCTGACTGATTTTCCTATAATCAATTGCCTATTTTGTATTATGATGTAATCTCTGGGAAGATGATTGAAAAGCAACTGTGCTACAGATAAATATTTCCATCACTTATTATCACCTATGTATAAATTGTGGGAATACCAGTCAGGTCACTTTGACTGTAGGAGAAAGAGCTGAGAAAATCTGTTCCAGCTGGAGAGGGCACCTGTAGTGAAGAGCAGTGGAGGATGTTGTAGAAAAAGACAGAAATTGATGGGTGGGGCATGACGGCCAGAGGGATCACAGCGTGAGAGAAAATTTCATAGTCATAATTTTCTCTGTAATTGACTATCTAGTATGGGCATTTCCCTGGAAAGCAGTTGAGCTCATTTGTTTTATGTACAGATTCTGGAATCAGACTGTGTTCAGTCTAGACTCTGTAAAAGAAAACGACCCAATTTTCCACCTGCATGCCTCCTTTACTACTCACACAGAACTCTTCACTTCTGACACTTCTGGTCACCAAATATGTGTGTGTGGAGGGGGGCGGAGGGGCAGTGAGTGGTTCTTTACACCAAACGATTCTCTAGGACACCATCTGAGTATCCTGCTCCCCGCCACTTCGAATGCCAATTGCAAATAGGTCCTCAGGTTACTCACAACTAACTTATGTCTCATTCGACCTCATGTTGGAGGTCCCCATAATCCTCTCCTTCTTCTCGAATTCGATTAACTCATTAAAGCACCTTGCAAAACTCTGGGAAACACTTAAAAATATTTACCAGTTTATTAAAAGATACGACAATGGATTCAGATGAACAGTCCAATGAAAAGAGAGAGAGGGTGAGGTCTGGGAGGGTCCTGTGCACGGGAGCTTTTGTCCCTGTGCAGCTGGGGTGGGTCACCCTCTCCATCCATGAATATGTTCACTTACCTGGCAACATTCTGAACCCTGTACTTTTGGGATTTTTCGGGAGGCTTCTCCATGCAGGCCTGGTCAATTATTAACATTATCTCCTCTCTGGAGGGCTGGGGAGTGGGACTGAAAATTCCAAGCTTTTAATCATGGTTTGATTTTTCTAGTGACCAGCCCCTGTCCGGGAGCCATGTGGGAGGCCACCCAGAGCAGCTGTAGTAGAACAAAAGATATTTCTATCAACCATGAAATTACAAAGATTCCTGTGCCAGGAACCTGTGTCAAAGCCGAATTATTAGAAGATAAGATGCTCCTAGTGCTCTCATCACTTAGGGAATTACAAAGGTTTTAGGAGCTCTGTACCAGAACTGAGGGCAGAGACCAATATTTCTGTTTTCCATTATCTCACAACTCCATCACTAGTTATAGGCCTTCGTTGAGTTCCTTGTTACTAACGTGGGTAAATTACTCATCTGTAAGATGTAAGTAATTAAAATACCTATCTCACAGAGTAATTGTGAGCAAACAGGAAATGGTGTATCCAGAAGACTTACACAGTACATAGCCACATATTGAACACTCAATAAATATTAAATATGATTGGTACTATTATCATTGTCACCATCATTTTTATCATCTTTGACCATAAGGACGCTCTGACACAGCCGTTTAGAAGTCAGCATCTGCAATATGTATGTTATTACTTGACTAACGAAGGAAGTAGTGGATGACCAGCTCCTATAAGTAATGCTGATGTCAGAGCAGAAGGGAAGTTATTTTCACTTGTAAGTTATGCTGTCAAAGCACAGAACTCATAGAAAGAGTCTTAAAAAAACAATGCTCACCTTTGCCGTATGTCTTTCTTTTTGCTTAAATTACTTTTTGGGCTCTATCAGAGCTTATCAAAATGATTATGATGACAGCCAAGGAGACTTGAAGGATCCCCTTTTGCAAAACTGGGCCACCCAGAGAGGCAGTCATCATGTTTTCTTGTCTCATGTACAACATGTACCTTAAAAGTACATGTATCTCATGTACCTATTCTTCAACACCAGTTTGCAGAGAGAAATTCTGGAGTAGAGGCCCTTGAGTTCCGCTTCTAACATTTACTCATATTGACTAAAGATTTTGTATTTGTGATGCAATTCACTATACAGAACCAAATAGTCCATGAACGGGCTATCCCTAACTTATTAGCATAAACTTAAGTATATTTCCATTATCCCAAGTAGTGAAGGGAATTTTGGGGGAAAAAATGCAATTTGAACACATATTTTTATATGAAATATTTCACAGCCATTTGCTACTTACTCTTTTAGGTTTCTTTTGGGCATTTGATTTGCTTATCTTCTTTAGCTTTATCCTTTGTAAATCCAGCTGCTGTTTTTCTAGCACTGTTAACGTATGTTCATTCATTCAATGACAATTATCATGTAAACGACATAAGCTGTAATTTAGAAAACACTTGATCACATTTTATTTACAAAGATTCACCCTAACATGTATGAGTTATTAGTCCCACTTTTTGAATTTTGGCTTCTTTCCCTTATCATAATGTCTTCAAGGTTCAGCCATGCTCTAACATGAATCAGTACTCCATTTCTTTATATGGTAGAATAATATTCCACTGTATCAATAGGCCACATTTTGTTTATCCATTCTTCAGTTGATAGACATTTGTTTTGTTTCCACTTTTGGACTGTTATAAACAATACAGCTTTGAATATCGGTGTACAAGTTTGTGTGTGGCCACTTTTCCTCCCTTCAGCTCTCAGAATGGGCAGTGTACCCACAGCACTTGCTGGGATCCCATTACCCAGTGACCTACCTTCCCTGTTTAAACTCGTGCTCCTGGAAATTCATACCTGGTTGCCACAACAAATTTGGTATTGCAGCCTCCTCCACACTTGCCACAGGATTTTTCTCTCCCCTGCGTCTTTCTCCAGTTCTTTCATCCACTACTCAGGGGTTGGTGCAGAGTAGCCCAAGCAAGGAAAAACTGAGGAGTAAGCGGCCACTCTCCCCAGTTGCTAGTGTTTCTCCTCCTTTGACTTGAGAGTCAGGGGTTTCCTGCAAGACTCCTTTTCCTAGGCAGGGAGAGGAAGATGGGTAGTGGTGCTGGCCCCAGAGGTGGTATCTGATCGGGTTGGATTCTATTCTGTTGCTTCTTTTGAACAGTAAGGCACTTAGCGTATCTTTATTTCTTGTTTCGTATTCCAGAAATCAGCCTGGAACAATAGGATAATTCTTACTCAATGCACTATTACAAAAGCATATAGTTTTACATTTTTTTCAGCGATGAAACTCACAATCAAATGTACATATTTTTTCTCCCAGATAAATGGGACCAACATTCCTATTAATAATTCTAGAGATCATCAAAGTCCTTCATGTATCTGATTTCTTGTGATTATTAACTTGAAACATATTCTGTTCCATTTTAGAGCCAGGTATATTCACATATACACAAGTATGACTTTCAATATTTTAAAATACTAAAGTACTAAAGACAGATCATAATAAGTACTACATAGATTCTAACTTATGATATATATTTTTTCCAACTCATTGTTCCTGTTTGTGTTGCAGCCAGTAGAGGAGGTTAACAGAGTCAATTTCATTTATTAGCAGAATCCTGAGTCCATCTTTGTGAACCTGGATTTCTACATAAATATATTTTTCTAGGTATGGGATCACAAATACTTAAATAATACATCATTCTTCACTAAAATTAAAATAGCTTGGAGAAATAGATGCACAACTTTTACTTGATTTACCTGTGGCCAATCTTAAGAAACTGTAATATAGATAACTAGAGTGAAGGACTGATTGTAGATATGAGCTCAGTGATCTAGTTGTGGTGTAAATGTACTATAGCCCTGGCCTAGCTTGCAGTATGCACCGATTATTTGAATAAACTAACATAATCCTAACTTAACTGTGTTACTTAACATTCATAACATCTTCCAAGGTAGACAGGAAACATCAGCAGTTGAGATGCTAATGCGTTTTCAAATACCTTTGTGGTACCAAATTCCTTTATCAATTTTGAATCTTTTTTTTTTTTTAGTGTGCAGTCTCAATATGTATGTTTGCTCTAGATTTTAAAAGATTTCTACATTCTGTTATTTTTTTGTTTTTTATAGTAGACATGATAGTACAAGAGCCAAGGGCTCTCCTGGGTTATGACTTTATTCTTGTATTAATAAGTGAATGTCACCTTGTATTAGTAACTTCTCCCATGCTTCCTCTGTTAAATGAAGAGATGAAACCAATAGTTTTATGGTTACTTCTCAATTCTAGGTTTCTAGAAGTTCTGCTTAAACCCACAAACACTCCTGCTTTCTAAAAGTTAAAGTCTCATGATTCTTCCAGTGAACTAATACTTTTATTTCCTAAATCATTACATTTGCCTGTAAAATATGCATTGTAATAGCCATAGATATTTTAGAAATGGGTAATTTATTTTTAGAGTATCCTGGGGGAAATGAACAGTAATTCCATTTTCAAACAATACAAAGATATCATAAATATTCTAAGTGCTTTATGTTAGTCTGCATTTTGAATATTTAAGCAAAAATCTTGAGTGTAGGCTGTTTCAGTCATTATCATAGGCAGTGACATAATTGCTTATCTAAAATATTCAGTGTTTTCAAAACATCCCTTTTTGAGTCTCATCATTTCACATGACTTGTAATAAAAACTGCAGTATTTACTTGAAATGTCATTTCTCTTCTTAAGTTTTAGAAATACTCGAGAATATTCTAAAGATACAAATGAGTTTGCTCCCTCTGAAATCTTTTCCTTCCAGAATTATGAGATATGAAACATAGAAACTTGGCTAAATTTCTAAATAACATATGTAACTCAATTTTTAGACTTGCTTACATCTTGAAATTCTGTCAATTTTTAGACTTGCTTACATCTTGAAATTCTGTCAATTAATTCACTGTTCAAAGCAAAGACTATGACATTCCTTGTGTCACTATCCAAAACCTTTATGATGGGGTCAATTTACATAATGGATATTAATTTTCCAATTCTTTGAACACATCTTAGTATTATTGGGGAAAAAATACTCCCTCAAAATATTTTTGGATCTCAGATAATAATCTGAGTTGAAAGTTCTGTCATGTTTTAATTAAGATAATTGAATCACAGCCCTGGCTGGTGTGGCTCAGTGGATTGAGCACTGGCCTGCACACCAAAGGGTTGCTGGTTCAATTCCCAGTCAGGGCACATGCCTGGGTTGCGGGCCAGGTCCCCATTCGGGGTCATATGAGAAGCAACCACACACTGATGTTTCTCTCCTCCTCTTTTCCTCCTCCCTTCCCCTTTCTCTAAAAATAAATAAATAAAATCTTGAAAAAAAAAGATATTTGAATCACAAAATTTGTTTTTATCATAGGAATAATAATTTTTAGAAACAAATTTGTTGTCTTTTCAGATTTATGTTCGTGATCAGCTACTTCAACAGAAATTGCATTTTTGTTTTCAAGCCTTTTTTCCTCTTCTGCTCTCCACTGGGAATCAGGAGTTGTGCAATGCTGTCTATCCCTGAGGACCTTTATTACATGGAATTTCACACAGTTGATTCTTTTCTGTCTGTTTTTGATGTCTGAGATTTTCAGATTGTCTCTTGTAAACTGTATTAGCAGTTTTCTGAAATCTCATAAAGTAATATAGTGATAAACTTTCTTATTTTTGAATATAATTAACTCAAGCCATTCTTCAATTTTTTTATTAGAGCCGCAATTAAAAATAGTTTCAACTAATAAAAAATGAAGATACATTTAAAAAGATAATCCCTCACTCTTCTGTGGCTTTACAGGAAGATGAATGGTAGTACATATAACAAATATATGTGCCAAGGCTAACAATTGACAAAACCAGACAGAATGGTGACAGAAATACTATAAAGCCAGGAAGGAAAAAAAAAATGTTCTGAGGAGGTGGGCAGGATCCAAACTGATGTCAAAGTTTTTGAGTTTGTGTAATTATCAAATAGAGAAAAAAGAAGAAATGGATACTCACTTTAATAAATAGGAATATAGTTTTCATAAAGCCTTGCTGAAGAATGCTATACTTTTTGAAATAATGACGACAATTTAAAGGCATCCTCAGGGTTCTAGGAATTATGGTAATAACTCGTAGTTTTTACCAAGAAGTCCTAGGAGAGGGGGGTTGGTCTTCTGTAGGTGATACTTGGCTGTTTTGGAGGTATGTTCAGAGTGTGTATCTCAGATCAGCTGCAGAGCCGAGCCTGCTAAAATCCATCACCCTACACCTCATGCTCAGTTTTTACAGTCATTCATGGAATGTACCTGTGTTAGCTCTGTAGGCATTTGCAGGTGGCCTCCGGTTTTATGTGTTTCACATTATGCCACTCCAATCCATCAACGCCATCTAATAGAAACCCGAGTTTTGCCTCCAGCTGTCTTTACAAAATCATACAACGAAGAGGATTCATGGACAAAGCAGATGAGATGCATTGTTTCTGACATAAGACAAAAATGGTTGTCTGCTAAATTACTATACATAAAATAGAAATGGCAAATCAAGAAATATGCCAGAGATAGTCTTGTTGGATATGTGACAGGGAACTGAGGAGGGCAGGCGCTGGCCTATCACACTCACCTTGACCACTCATTTTTTGGATTCTGTGGAAACAAATCAGGAATGTGTCTTTGGTGACTGAAGTCCTAGAAAGGAACCTGAAAGAATCCAGGGTAAAGGTGCTCTTTTAAACTCTAAATGCATTTTAGGGTTATGACTTTAGAAGACAGAAAGCCTATGGGGTCTTAAACACCTGGTGATATGATGCTGGAAAATAGATTTGGGCATTTTCAGCAAAAAAATAAAATTGAGTTTTATAATTTCATGAAATTGAGCGGGTAAAAGTTGTTCAGCTTCCTCTCCATTCTCTTTACTCCACCCCAAGAAAAGGAAGTTCTGCTCTGGCGGGTCATGCTTGAGGGCTCTTTAACTGGCCACTGTGCCAGTATGGTTCACTGTAATGGGTTCATAGTAATGGTTCACCGTAATGGGTTAAAAAGGTCAATATGGAGCATGCTCAGACCATAGCACCTTCCCCTGTCCCCCTTTAGTTCCCTAGGGACTACTGTTTTGAAGGAAAAAAGCACCAAATATCTCTTTATCCTTTGCATCTAGTTTGTTCTTCACCCAACCAATAAAAAACAGTCCTAAGCTCTCATTGGAGGAACAATTTCTGACTTCCCAAATTCATCGGATTTTTTGAAGTCTCTCTTTGTATTTCTCTGTCTTGCTTTTATTCTTCTTCTCTATTCTGTTTTCCAGCAACTGGTTTCAGGGCTTTTGCCCCTCTCTAGGATGGTCACAATAGAAGGTTCCTTTTTTGGAGCATTCTCGTCCAAATCTCATCCTTCCTCTTTTTATATTTGTCTCTCTTTGTCTACTTCTGTCTCTGTTTCTTGCTGCCTCTCTTTCTCTCACTCATTACCCCCATTCTTATCGCTCTGTTGCTGGGATGAGGATTTCATCCAAGTGGACTTGGATTTTGTCTTTGGGGTAGAAATAAAGGAAGGAAGACACTGTAGTTCAAGACCACTTATACTCACCTTGCATAGGGAAAAGGAATCTTCCTTTGTTAATACGACACAGGGTGGGCAAAAGGAGGCTTACAGTTGTGAGTATATGAAATAGGGTATATTTTTGTATTATTATTTTTTAATTATTATTTTCCATATGAACAACTGTAAACCCACTTTTGCCCAACCCTGGGTTAGCCGAGATGTATGCAGGAGTTTTGGTCCAAACCCTGGGCCAATAATAAAGTTTTGGGGGGCTTGCTTTGTGCATAGTCTCATGGTGACAGGTGATTAGTTGAAAGAAAGTCTTAGATATTTCTACCTTATCTGTCAAATGTCATCATAATACCATTTTAGTGGCATGTCAACCCATATATCTTAAACAGAATGGAGCTTGGATATCAACTGCTCCAAGCCTATCATTTTATAGAAGAGGAAACAGAGAGAAGACCGCACTTTTGTTTATAGGGGTTCTCATGCTTAACAAAGTTGAGAAGTGCTAGATTAACATAGCTCATGTTTTTGAGCAGATTCAAAACCAGGTCTTCTGCTGTTAGCACTGGAACCAGGGAATAGAACACAATCTAGGATGTGCCAGCTTCTTAAAATGAGAAATTTGTGAATTCTCTATCAGAATTTTAAAAGAATTCGTAGTTAATTAAAAAAAAATGTTACTATTATATAATCAAGGACTGTCTCATGTGCTCAAAAGCTGTGTTTTGTTTATAATTACATTAGGCCCAAGTAGTAGTCCTTAATTGACTCAATGAAAAAAAAAGAGATACATTTAATTTAGAAAATGTTGCATTCCCTTAAGGTAAAGGCCAAATGATGTTACCATATAGTACTGTCTGAACAAAGCTTTCTCAATTATTGAAACAGAGATTAGTGATAGGCAAATTAAATGGCTACATACCCGCTGCGCTAGAGTAATCAGTACCTAATTCATGCTATGAGTGATAATTAATTTTTAAGTATATATAATTGTATTTATATTGATAATTTAAATTACATCAGTTTTTTAGTTCAAGTTCAGTTAATGTGTAAATTTTTTTGAGTTTTATGTTAATACCTTATTTTAGTACCATAAACAGTGCATAGTGGGGCAAAACTAGGTTGTGGTTGTTTGTATGGAAAATAACATAATAATTAATAAATAATACAAGAAGAAACCCTGTGTTTCCCTTACAACTGTAAACCTACTTTTGCCTCACCTTGTATTTAAAAGTTGTTTTTTTTTTTAGAAGTACATATATCTGACAACTAGTAATCTAAGGAAGAAACATGTTAACAGGTGAAATAGATACAGTTGCATTGGTCTCTCAGACTTGATGGGCTAACAACTCTTGGTCTTCTTTCCTTTTCCTTCTCTCCGTCCTGCCTTCCTTCTGTATTAATTCATGAACAGATGTATGCGTGATGGCATATGCAGATATAGTGCTTGATGTAAAACAAGTCTCGTGAAGCTGAGTTATAATGAAGGAGACAGGAAGTGCTGTGAAGGAAACAAATAGATACCTAGAGAGACAACGGTGGTGGTAGGGCCTGAACAATGAATAAGACCTCGCAATGCAAGGAAAAGAGGGAAAACAAGCCTGTGTGCTAGTAACTTCACTAGTCAGGGTTTTCTGGTCATCAGGGCCTTTATCTTGGAAATGGTTTCAGCTCAACCCACAGGCAAGGTTGCCTTTCTCCATCAATCCCTTACTTAATGCTATGTGCCAATGCACATGATTGGGCTATGCACTAAAATTCCTTTTTGCTTTTTAATCCTATATTGATGATTTCCTGCTTGCCAAATTCCTTGTGCTGTCCTTGAATGTAATAGCTTGTGTTTATTTGTTTAAGAGAAAATAAAAGCATGTATCATTTCACTCTGTCCTTCCACAATTCCCTTCTATATTCTCTGACCAGCCTGGGAGATGGGAGTGGAAATTAGTAGCTTCCTTTTGTGAATTCCCATAGAATGTGGTGAACATCTATTTGATAACACTTGTCATATAGGTTTGCTATTATCTCTCCCATTTCACTGTGACTTTTTGAGTCCAAAGACCTTCTCATGTAGCACAGTGTCTGGCACACAGTATATATTCAATTCATGTCTATTGACCGAAGGAGTATCATAAACTCATAATCAACATGAACCTTTGATTCTTTCAAGTTTATGGTTATAAAAAATAATTATGCATGAATATACAGTTTTCAAAGTGATGACTCTCCACTTTTATACCTGAGATTGTTTTAAATTAGTAATGGGGGTTAAAACAAACTAAATTTTTATTTCATTTCTAAGGTTTCAAAACTTTAGCACTATATTTTATTGCCAATGTGAAGTTTGTAACGTCCTCGGGAGGGAGTACAAAGGCAGTGATTACTGAAGTCTTTGTACCTTGAATACTTAACCTCTCCATCAGACTCATGCAATTTCTAATTTAATTTTAAGTGACTTAGAATGGAGAAGTATGAGAAGTTGTCTCCTCTCTAAGGGCCATCACGTGTTATTCTTAGACATAAATTACCTGCAAGGTGAAGCTTGCAGGGGAAGATGACTTTGTAAAATAAATTGCCTTGGGCCTCAGAGGCATCGGCACATGATGCGCAGAGATTCTTTAAACTTTACAACCTCCTTTTAGTTCTGCAGAATGAAGTTCTGTGGCCATTTGCATGGATGTGAATTATTTTTGATAACAAGTAAAATTGGGGTTTGGTAGGGATCAGAGGATCTCTATTTCGGTCCTAACTCTGCCACTTAAAACCTGAACAATTAATGACTCTAGAGTGTTTCCTCATCTTATTTAAAAAAAAAAAATAGATTGCATTGGAGAGCATCAAATATTTTTTCTAGCTTGAATTTTGATAAATGTTGAGATACACCTTTTATTAATATTCCATAAACTCTATTAACCTTGTAATGAAACAAAACAAAACAGAGGAGAGGACATCATTGTACCACTGGTAAATTTGACCAAGGGAAGGAATTTTTATTTTTTTAATTTAATATTTGAACAAGTTTTTTTAATCTTGTAATCATGATAATGACCAGTTTGGGGACAATCTGAAAACTAGGTAATGAATCTGATTCCTGGTAACACCTTCTGTACCTCTGGCTAATCATATAGTCACAAAGATGTATAAAGCTTTCATTTCTTTTGGTTCCCAATATCAAGTTATCCTTGCCTTTGATCCTTTCTTTTGAGCCTAATATTCATCTTCAGATATAACTAGAGACATACTGGGTTCATCAGGGTGAAGGCCGAGTGTGCATCAGGGAAGCCAACTTGACAGGTTTTTGTTGTTGTTGTTGTTAAATTTAACAGAGGAACTCTATCCTTCACAGCAAAAGTAAAGGACGCTGTGAATTTTCAGATGAAATTAACATTCTGTGGTTTCTTTTGGTTCTTTTTCTTTGACAACTTCAGTTTTGAGATACCAGTTGTCAAAAATACTTTGATAAACATAAACAGCACATATTAATTCTGTATATTAAAGAATGCTTTCAAGGTAGATTCAGGAGTTAAAAAAATAAAATGTGGATTTTCATTTTATAATGTGTTCTCCCTGATTGTAAGCTCAAAAGTTACATCTGATATTTTTCAGACATTGCTACAAATAAATTTCTATACTATGCCACACTTTTGTACCAATTATTATAATGTGTATTTTCCATGTTAATTTAGATTATTCTCTTTTTAAAAGGGGGAGGAGACTTCCCTCTTAAGGCAATGCTTAATGTGTGATTGCAAGACAGTGAATTGATAGCTCAAAGATGCTAATGTTTAGAAAACGACTAATGTAAATGAGATTTTAATTTGTTTTGAATGAGAAAACTTCCTTCAACCCTCTCTTCTTCCCTCCCTCCACCCCCTCCTTCTTTCCCCCTTCTTCTGTCTTCCTCCTCCTCCTTCTCCTCCTTTTTCTCCATCTGCCTTGCTTCTCCTCCAGTAGACCATACTTATAGTAGACCCAGTTTTACAGCTGGAAGCCCACTACAACTTTTCTCAAAATTATTAATGCACTTTTAAGTTGACTTAAAAGTCAACTTAATAAACATATCTAAATATATGTTTATTTAAAATTTAATATAAATATCCTTATTTTCTTCCAACCAGTTTGCCACAATTCTTAGAAATATATATGGGGAAAAAGTTAAAGAGTAATCAAATATAAATTAAAACCACTGGTCTTAATTTTTTTACATCTGCAAAATTAAAGAATTGACATGAAAAAGTTTAAAATGCTCTTCCCATGCAGATTCACTAACCTGTAGGATCTGCATTTTTAACTGATTTGCCAGCACTGTTAGGGGACTGGTAATCATACTTCTACCAATTATCACCTTTCATTTTTATCAAAACACCCACATTTCCATGACAGTCTTTTCAGAATTAGGAAGTGAGTCTGGAAAACCAGAATGGTAAAATGTAATACTAGAGTGCAAAACTTTAGGGTTAACTAGCTCGTGGGTCATAGTTAGAATGAGGCATGCCACACATCATTCGTTAAAACATTAAAGATTCAGAAAAATTTACTTTTTATAAAATTCAATGCATTCAAGATTATCTCTATAATACTCACTTGCACTCTGACATTTCTTCACCAGAAGAGAGAGGGATGGACTTGCAGCTAGAGCCCTGAGAATTGGTTATAAGTCAACACATAGCTATGTCAAAGGATTGTTTTGAGCATTAAATGAGCTGCTTGATATGAGGTACTTAGTATGGGATCTGGAATGTGGAAAATATTAAGTAAATGTTAGTTAGTAGTATTACAATACCACGACCAACCAGCATTACTATCCACAACAACACAACAAACTTATATTATCATGGTAGAAGCAAAAACAAGATTGAAAACCTTTCACCTAACATAATAATCTAACCTATGACCCTTCCCAAGGAAGACTTGCCTACTCCATCCAAGTGCTCCTTCCCATTAGCCTAAAAAATGTCTTTGAATCTTTCTTAATATAGCATTCCAGCCCTGCCTGGTGTGGCTCAGTGGATTGAGTTGCTGGTCTGTGAACCAAAGTGTTGCCGGTTCAATTCCCAGTCAGAGCACATACCTGGGCTGCAGGCCAGGTCCCCAGTAGGGGGCGTGTGAGAGGCAGCCACACATTGATGTTTCTCTCCTTTTTCTCCCTCCCTTCCCCTCTCTTTATAAATAAATAAATATAATCTTATAAAGTATATAGCATGCCAGACAGTGACACACACACACAAAATTGGTAAGAATTTGAATGAGAGATAATATCTATCTGCCAGCTCAGCCTTAGATTTAATAGCAATTGACTTGGTTCTTTAATAAGTATATAAGAAAAGGAATCTTATTTTCTGTTTCAGGCTGCTTACTAAAACAGTATCTATCTGTTCCGAGTACAAGAATAAAAACACCAAGAGCTCATCAGAGAGTAACAGTGGCCCATTCTCTCTAAAATATGGGGCTCAAACAAATAATGTGCCTCATATATTGAATAAACTTTGCAGAACATGGAAACTTTCCTCTCATTAAATGAATGGTATATATCAAATTAGTAACCTAAACACGACAAAAGCATACTCTTTTTCTCAGGTTGATGGAGTATATTAGGCAATGGGGAGCTCCTTTCTATTCAGACACCCAGTATAAGAAGATCCCACTAGAAATGAGTATCTCTTGTCTACAGTGGGTATGTTGTTTATTTTGTGCCCAGTTAATTTTGTACCTAGAAAGTGCAAACATAAAGTACTTAAGTGTAAACAAATCAGGTGGTGATTATAATTATCTGGTAGGCATGAAGGAAAGTGGCAAAGTTTCTTTAAAGAGCCAAGCCAAACTTAGCCTAGGTTGAGATTCATGGTTTCATTTTCTTACTGAATTTCAATGTGTAGCATTTTCACATAAGTGCAAAAAACTGCTGAATTAGAAAATCATTTTTTTTTCCTTTGTGGTTTATGTAAGAAGTCTTTGGGGAGTGTAATGGAAAGTTTTTGTCAAGTAACTGGGTTTGGTAGAGAGATACAAATAAGAGCTATGGAAGACAAAAGAGGGGAAAATGAAAACAAACTGCACAAGATAGTTTTAGAGAAAATGAAGTAATTGAAAAAGAAACATTCCAAAGACAGGTGTAACTTGTGAATTATATGACATACAAACTATCTTCATTTCTTAAGGGGCCTAGTAATGTAGGGGTAGGCATCACAGTGTGACCAGCTCAATTTTCTTGGTATTACTAAAAAAATTACCAAAATGTTAGGGTTGACCCAGTGATAATTATCTCAGATATAGCATAAATGATGCCTTAGTCTGGTTTACCAGTAAGAACTGACACTTTCTCAACCTCTTGATCATCCCTAGCATATATAATGGTAGTATAACTACTTTTATCAGAGAACTGATCTCACTTTCCTCTTAGTTAAAAATTATTATAATCTTGGAAGATGGTAGAGTAGGAAGCACCAGGAATCTGTCTTCCCACATAGACAAAAATTGCACTGGGGAAATCTGGTTACTGTTAAGTATTTGGGAACTTTGGATTCTATAGAAGGCTTGCAGCTTCCAGGGGAAGACCTGGACAGTAAGTTGCACTTAATTTTGGCCAATTTCAGCACTTGCACAGTAGCAGATACCCATTCTCTATTTCAAGCTGGCTGTGCACGTGTTCCAGGAGCAGCATGCGCACAGCTTGCTGGAGCCACGGTAGGCGAAAGATCCCTGCCCTCCAAATATTGGAGATACGTGCTCTGATTACTGCTTTTTGCTTTTGATCACAAAGGTGCAGACAAATAGGCATCCATTGTTGTGTCTTCCTCACCATTGCTGCAAGCCCCTCAGGTAAAGTGACTTCCAGGGGATTTAAAGAGCCTGCGCCCTTTTGTCATCACCTCACCCTTTTATTTTTCTCTTTTCTCTTTTGGGAGCCAGAAATTAATGACTACCATGTTGAAAAGCAAATGCATATAAGGGAAAATTAAAAAATGACTCGGTATATGCCCAGGGAAAAGTGAGAGTTTAGGAAAGATGTGAGAAGACCTTAAATTTACACCCCAGGCTGACCATTGGCACAGAGACAGGTTACAATAAATAAATGATTAATTAATTAAAATAAAAATAACAACAACAACCACAACAACAAAAATAAAATCACAAGGAACATCAAACCTGGGAAGGGGGAGAATTTGTTTTCCAGAGTTACCACATTATTGGATTCTAATGTCCAATTTATAACAACAACAAAAATAAAATCACAAGGCATACAAAGAAACAGAAAAGTATGGCCCAATTTAAAGGGAAAAACAAATCAACAGACACTGTCCCTGAAAAAGACCTAATGGCAGATCTACTAGATGAACACTTTAAAACAACTGTTTTAAAAATATGCAGAGAACCAAAGGGATATATGGAGAAAGTCAAAAGGACAATATATGGACAAAATAGAAATGTCAATAAAGAGATAAAAAACCTACACAGAAGCCAAAAAGAAATTTTGGAGCTTAAAAATAAAATAATTGAAATAAAAAAATTCACTAGAGGGACTCAAAGGCAGATCTGAGCAGTCAGAAGAAATAATCAGTGAACTTAAGAATAAGGCAATGTAAATTACCAAGGAGTATGAAGAACAGAAAAAAAAAGATTAAGGAATAATGAACAGAGCTTAAGGAACCTATAGAACACCATCAAGTGGACCAACATATGCAACTCTGGAGTTCTAGAAGGACACGAGAGAAAGGTCAGAGAGACTATTTGAAAAAATAATGGCTAAAAAGTCTCAAATTTGATCAAAGACATGAATATAAATATCCAAGGAGCTCAATGAATGAAGATGAACTCAAAGAGGGCCACATTAAAACAGATTATAATTAAATTATTGAAAGACAAAGAAAATCTTGAAAATGGCAAGATCGAAGTGATTTGTCACATACAAGGGATCCTCAATAAGAGTATCAGCAGATTTCTCATCAGAAATTTTGGAGGACAGAGTCAGTGGGCTAATATGTTTTCAATGTGCTAAAAGAAAAAGAAATGTCAACCAAGAATACTGTATTTGGCAAAATTGTCCCTCAGAGAGGGAGAAATTAAGATATTTCTAGATAGAGAAAAGCTAAGGGAATCTGTTAGCACTAGACCTACCTTGTAAGAAATGCTAAAGGAAGTCCTACAGGGTAAAGCAAAAGAACACTAGATAATAACTCAAACTTGTATAAAGAGATAAAGAGCTCAATAAATGAGGAGGATGGACTAATGGCTCTAAAATGACCTGCCGATATGAAACTACTGGTAATTCCATGACGGCATTGCTGAGATATTTTACAGAAAAAACAAATTCACTATTTTTCACCACATTTCAAAAAATTTTGTAAATATGCCTGCATACATCCTTTTACATATGTGTGTTAACGGTATCTTCCTCATCCAGCCATCTCCAGACACCTATCTTCAGTTAGCAGCTCCCCTGTTTGCTCTCCAGTGCTGTGAAGGATGTTTTTGTCTTTTGAAGTACATGTTTTATTATGCCTCTCTCCTTCCTTTTCTTCTCATCTTCTCCCCAGTGAACAGTGTCTTATGTTAACAACCTAGTACATATCCTTTCATATTTTTCTATATTTGTGTAATTATATAAAACACATATACTTGAATAATCATACTTACCATCACTCATAATATCCACAGATATAGGAAGGTATGTCTTTTTACAAATACTCTATCATATCATGCCTACTTTTCTCCATCCTGCTGTTCTCTTTACTAATACCTGGGGTAACATCCTCCAAGTGAACCAGTATACTTTATGATTCATTATTTTTATTGTTTCATAATTTTTATCAGCAATGATAAATATCCATGTGTGTAAAAAAATTTATATCATTTTGTACATAAAACTTTAGTTTTCCTACCTATCCAGTATCACCATTGTCGACCTTGTAAAGCTTTTTGGTAAGAACAGAGTGGACTATGACATATAGAAATCACATAATATCAGAAATGCACTTTAGTTTTCTTTGAAGAAAACTTTGATACATGTTTGGGAGTCCAATTTTATCTCAAGGATGCTAAGGCCCACATGCCTTGCAGCCTTTTGTGCTTTTGAGTAAGGAGCCAGAATTGTGCCAGCATTAAAGGTCAAATATCAACTAGAAAGTAGGCAGCCAAGAAGATCAGCATTCAATGTCCTGAGACTTATAATATAGCTATTTAGAAACAACTGATGAATGGGCATTTCCAAGTCGTTGCTTTGTCTTCCCTAAAAAATAATTGGTCCCAATGATATTTAGACGAGTGCTAGATGAGGTAAGAGAGATGGAGCCTTTTCTTGGACTCAGAGAATTCTTTTCTGGTTTAGCTTGAGGTGCATATGGTTATGGGGAAACAATTAAAATCCTGCATGAAATTTTTCTCCTGTAATCTTATTTGTCCCTCAATTTTAAGAACAAATATTCTAAAATTGAAAATGGCAAATCCAAAAGGCTAAAATCTTGAATATTATTCTGAAATACAAAAGGAATAAAATTTATCCATAAAGAAGTTTAACATAATGTCTAGCATTTTCCCTTGGTGATCTAAAGAAAGAAAAGAAGAATAGAGGTTATATGACTTAACAGCTAGATTTTTTTACTATAATCAAGTATATGGAATACAATGTAATGTTTACCATTAGTATTTTTCAACAATACCCAAAATGTTAATTTTTTACTCTTCTTTAGGTATCACAATATTTTAAGTTCATGTATCTTTTGAAATAAAATTGCTTTTAAAATACACAAAACCATCATTTTTCAAAAAGATGTCCATATTAAAGAATCAATAATGACTAGTAGATTCATGCAGGGCATTCAGGCTGTCACTGAAAAATAATTTTCTTTTTTTAAAGCAAGGATTTCACCTTTTCTTATAATTCTTAGTATTTTAATATTTATTCTATATATATATGATACTTTCATGAATAAAATATATATTAAAATTATGTTTAGGAAATATTTTTTTACTCAGTCTTAAGATGTAAAATTTTATTAGTATGAATTGGTAATCAGAATAAAGATAAATTTGTTGATTTTTCTTTCTTCAAGTAAAGAAAAATAGGTTAATTCTCCTTTTCATCTTATATTTTCCAACACATTTCTACTGTGCCTGAAAGCCAACAAATAAATATTTATTTTTTTATGTTTAAGAGTTTCTTGCTTTTAAATGTAGTTATGAAAGTATGAACTTTGTGAGGAAAGCAACAAAGTTTTATTCATATGATCCTATTGCCTAGCACATAGTTAACCATTAGTATTGAATGTGAATAATATGAGTTAAGAAATTAAGGGGAAATTACTTAAGAAAACCAAGCCCTTATTGGAGGAGGGCACAGTGGCACATAGGAGTAAAAGAAGTGGATGTAGGAATTGCTGAAAGGGGTAAGGTGTAAATAAAAACGGTACCTATTCCCCTGTTTTGTCTATGTTTTGGTCCTGTATCCAGTCATACCACAAAGCTCAAGTATCTCTCTGAAAATATAAACTTTATGCTCCCTTTGGCAGTAACTATATTTTCTGCATAGACACTGATGTATGGGAGGCATTAAATAAATGCTTCCTTAATGAGAGTATTATATATGTAAAGAAGTGGATTGTTTATTATAGTTATCATAAATACCATGATAATTTCCATCTGAAATGGTTTTTCAACAAATTGTTCAGTATCTTAATAAATAAAATTTAACTTTCAGAATTTTCTACTAGTTTAACCTACCATAGTTTGGATATAACATGAAATAAAACAAATTTCTCAATTAAAGTTTCATTAAAGATATCTGAAGTCTTGTGAATTCATAATTATGACAGATGGTGGTATTGTGACATTTGATGACACTTGGGAAATTATAAAATGTACTTCTTATTCTTCATTTTAACTTGGAGAATGATTTCAAGCTATCCTAAGGGATAGATAAGTTAAAATTTAATACATCACAAGAATCCTTATTATGCAGCCACATTATGAAGCAAAAAAGTAGAAACTTCATGACTTTTTGAAAGATGAATTTGATTTCAGTCATTTTTTATTTTAGAAACTCATTTGTTATATTTTTTTAATGAGGTAAAATTTTATCTTTATACTGTTCAATTAATGAATGAATTCAAGATCTTACACTATTGAAAGAGTCTGAATTCATTAGGCCCAAATATGGCACTATTCTCACATTCTGCAGTTATATCTCATTCTAAATACTCATTTAAACATATCCGAATTATGGTGGCTTATTTTAATTCCTCCTAACACCCGTCTGTTATTTCCTTTGTAAGGCAACTGAGACCCTGAAGGATGAATATCTTATCCCAAAGTGTATAGTGGCAGGCTGCGAGTGCGTGGGCGGGGGGCGGGGGGCGGCGGTGCATCCTGGCCAAACTGTAATTTTGATGTTTCTTTGTAACTCATCATTATGCTGATATGTGGTAACTCCTTGAGATTTTTGGCACTTGATATTATTATTTGAAAAGAGGAAGATGAATAGCATCAATCCAGGGGTTGAATTTTAGTGCTGGACCTTTATAGTATTTAATGGTGAGCTATAATATGATCCCATTTGATTATATGAGCATAGACTTATAGAAAATTAGGTATTCAAGTTTGAAGAAATTTTAGTAATAATATTTTGCAATATTTGCAACATTTCCCAAGGCAAACAAATACTTGCAAACTGGAAAAAAAAACTCTCTAAATCAGGCTATTCAATAGAAATATAATGCAGGTCACAAATGCAGGCCCCATCAGGAAGTTAATTTTTGGTTTTTAGAAATGTAAAATTTTTAAGGGGCCTAATTAAAAAGAATGAAATAAACAGGTATAATCAATTGTATCATTCTATTTTACTTAACTCAGCATATCTAAAATATTATAATTTCAATATATAACAAACATAAAAATCATTGAGATAGTTTACATTTTATTTTTGTACTGTTTTCAAAAATCTATGTGTATTTTACATTCAAAGCACACCTTAATTCAACTCGTTACATTTTACGTTTTCAATAGCCATGTGTGGAGAGTGGTCAGTGTATAGGACAATGCAGGTTTAAATGGTGTGTCATGCCACTAGCAGTGAGAGAGAGAGGAGGCATTAAAGAGAGGAAGAGATAAGCTATCTTACTCTGGAGAGATGTTTAGGATAGGGCACTGCCATAGGTATTAAAACATATGAAGGCAAACATTTTATTTCACAAATGAGGATATTGGGGCTTGGCAGTGTTGAGCAGCCTGCCTGTGACTTCTGACCAAGAGATGGGGGGAGCTGGAAACAGAGCTCAGCTCCTCTTGAACTTTCAGCCCTTTTCCCACTATACTGTACGTCTTCTCTGGGAAGAAAGAAATCAGTAAGTAATGCCAGAAAATTATCCTGGTATATAACAAGTCCATAGAGCAGAACCCTCTTAACCTTGTAAGAAAATCCTTGATTATTGGATGGAAACTTTTATTGGATTTGTTTACGCAGGCGACCTCTCATAATGGATGTTATATTAATAACCACACTTTGGTGACACTGATGTAATAACACTGCACCTCATGATTTTATTGAAAGGAAACTTTTTTTCCTAAGAGGCACATGTTACTTGCCTTAAATGGATGTATTAAAATTTAGTTTTGTCTTATATTTATCACAATTCTTACATGTAAAATTCAAGTATAAGTAAAAATGACTCTACTCTTTATATACGCTGTTTTATAATATGACCTTAAATTCTGTAATTATGTGATGGTAGATGTTTTGCAAATTGAGGTCTGCAAAAGTGACACCATTTTAGACACAATGAATTCATTTTACATTATTTGTTCATTCAGTTACTATACATTTCACTCTCATGGTATTGACACTGTTAGATGCTGGGACTAAAACAGGATAAGGTGGTGTGATTTTTGCTTCATGGCATTAACATCTTATTTGGGAAAATAGATGATAAATATATAAATTGTGTTAATCATTGTAAAGAGAAAAAAGAAACCAGTGTATTGAAATACAGATTTAGGAAATGGGCCCTAGCTGGTATGGCTCAGTGGATTGAGTGTCAGCCTGCCAACCAAAGGGTTGCCTGTTCAGTTCCCAGTGTAGAGCACATGCCTGGGTTGCAGGCCAGGTTATCAGCAGGAGGAGCACAAAAATGCAACCATAAGGGATGTTTCTCTCCCTTTCTTCCCCTCTCTAAAAATAAATTTTAAAAAAATCTTAAAGAAAAGATTTAGGAATTGGGTGGCAAATTTAATATTCTGATGGTAAAAGGAAACAGCAGGTACAAAGTCCCTGGGGTGGAAAACAGCTTGGAATGTTTGTTACAGACACAGAAAGCAAACCACGTGACTGAAGCAGAGCACTGCAGTGAGAGGAGCAGAAGCTTCTGGAACTATAGTCAGTGGCCAAATCATCTAGGCCCTTGTTAAGCACATCAAGGATATTTGTTCTCATACCATGTAATGGGAAAATGTACTGAAGAGTTTTAAGAAGGGGAGTGATATGATTCAATATATGTTAAAAATTTTACTATGGTAACTATGTAGAGAGTGGGCTTCAGAAGAGCCAGAAAGGGGCAGGGATATATGAAAGGCCAGTGTCTAACTCCAGGTGAGGAGAGAAGAGATGGGGCCTGCCTCAAGATCTAGAAGGCACAGCATGTTCAAATTTTGGTATAAAATAAGCTTTAAATTGAAGTGCCTTAGAGAAAGCATGTACCTTCCTTGGGAAGGCAAAACCCCCACAACCCCCCGGGACATTTTAGATCGCACATATGTGAAGTTATATTCATAGTTCAGGCATTTCTCTGCTGAGCTACTCATTTAAAGAACTTTTGTTGTTTCTCCTTTTTGATGTGGTTTCAAGCAATATGCTGTTCACACAAGGCACACATAATATACTATACTTGTTCAACTCTGTTGGCAATTCCCACAAAAACTTTTTTTAAACATTCTTGGGGCAATGTATTCAAATTATGCAAGCCTTGAAAAGCCTTTTTAGTTTTGAGTTCTGGTGATCGTTTTGTAAAAGGATTTAAGAAATGGATGCTCAAACCAGTCTTTTCTTCCTCAGCAAGATCATTGGTAAGTGGTGGATAAAATTTGAATACACTGTTAGGGTGGCTTTTATAGCACAAAAGAATGTATTTATTTTACCCAAAGACTTCAGTAACATTATGACATGCTGAACATATTTTATTTATTTTAATTAATTTTTCTCAAAGGTCCATAAGAGCCCCTTTTGTTTCTATTCTGTATGCCACCCATCATAGTCTATATTTTTTTTATTTATTGTATTGTTTTCTATTTCTCAACTAAAATGTAAAAGCAAAAGAGTACATTTTTTCTGTGAAAGCAAAATTGTATTCTGTTATTTTCTGTTCAAGGCTGTATCCCTAAGAATTCATATAGTTCTTGTCATGTAATAGGTGCTCAAAAAATATCTGTTAGATAAATAGGTGACTGAATGGACAATTGGAAACAAACTTTGATATTTCATTATATCAAAACTCATTTACTACATAACAATTTGTTCAGTGTTTATATAGCAACCTCTTCTATTTGAACCTTCCCTTTAACCTGCTTTATGTAAAAGAAGGGTTTTCAGCTTCAAAACTATTGACATTAGAGGCTGGAGAATTCTTTGCTGTATGTGCATGGTAGTATGTTTGGCAGCATCCTTGGCCTCTACCCACTAGATATCAATAGCACCTCCTCCCCAAGTGTGACAAGCCAAAATGTCTCTAGACATTGCCAAATGCCTTCAGCTGAGAACTTTTAAAGAATGATTTTCACAGTATGCATATAACAGTGTTGAAAACACCTAGGTTCTGAGGTGTTTAATACTGAACTCTTGTCATTTCCTGTGAAACTTTGGCATGATTGCTATACCATATGAAAAGAGTACATTTATAATAAACTGCCACACTGTCTTTGACGATGAATACCATTTTACATTCCCACTAGCAATGTATGAGATGAGAGTTCCTGGTGCTCCACAACGTGGCCGGCATTTGGCACTGTCAGTGTTCCAGATGTTGGCTATCCTACTGTGTGCAGTGGGATCTCATTGCTGCTTTAATTTTCATTTCTCTGATAACATGATATGGAGCATCATTTTATATGCTCATTTTCTATCTGTACATCTTTGCTGAGGTGTTTGTTAAGACCTTTGGCTCATTTTTTTTAAATAACATTACAGATACATTTTTAAAAAAAATTTTATATATTTTTTATTGTGCAATTACAGTTGTCCCCATTTCCCCCCATTACTCTCCCCTGCCATATGCACTCCCACCTCCCACATTTAACCCTCCCCCTCCCCCGTTGTCCATGTCCACGGGTCCTTTATACATGTTCCTTGATGGCCCTTCCTTTTCTTTGCTCCGTTATCCCCTCCCACCTCCCCTCTGGTCACTGTCAGTTTGTTATTTATTTCAATGTCTCTGGTTATATTTTTCTTGCTTGTTTATTTTGTTGATTAGGTTCCACTAATAGGTGAGATCATATGGTATTTGTCTTTCACCACCTGGCTTATTTCACTTAGCATAATGCTCTCCAGTTCCATCCATGCTGTCACAAAGGGTTCCTTCTTCCTTTCTGCTGCGTAGTATTCCATTGTGTAAATGTACCACAGTTTTTTGATCCACTCATTTACTGATGGGCACTTAGGCTGCTTCCAGCACTTGGCTATTATAAATTTCACTGCTATGAACATTGGAGTGCATAAGTTCTTTTGAACTGATGTTTTGGGATTCATAGGGTATAATCCCAACAGTGGAACTGCCAGGCCAAAAGGCAGTTCCTTTTTTAATTTTCTGAGGAAATTCCATACTGTTTCCCACATGGCTGCACCAGTCTGCATTTGCACCGACAGTGTGTACTAGGGTTCCATTTTCTCCACAGCCTCAACAACATTTGTTTGTTGATTTGTTTATGATAGCCACTCTGATCAGTATGAAGTGATATCTCATTGTGGTTTTAATTTGCATCTCTCTGATGGCTAGTGATGATGAGCATCCTTTCATATGTCTCTGGACCCTGTGTATGTCCTCCTTGGAGAAGTGTCTATTAAAGTCCTTTGTCCATTTTTTAATTGGATTTTTTGTCTTCCTGGAATGGAGTTGTGTGAGTTCTTTATGTATTTTGGAGATCAAACGCTTGTCCAGGGTATCATTGGCAAATATATTTTCCCATGTAGTTGGTTCCTTTTTCATTTTGCTGTTTTCTTTAGCTGTGCAGAAGCTTTTTATTTTGATGAGGTCCCATTTGTTTATTCTTTCCTTTATGTCCCTTGCTCTAGGGGACATATCAGTGAAAATATTGCTTCATGGAATATCTGAGAGTTTCCTTCCTATGTTCTCCTCTAGACTTTTATGGTGTCATGACTTATGTTTAAGTCTTTTATCCATCCTGAGTTTATTTTTGTGCATGGTGTCAGTTGACAGTCGAGTTTCAATTTTTTGCATGTAGCTGTCCAGCTCTCCCAACACCATTTGTTGAAGAGGCTATTTTTACTCCATTTTATGCTTCTGCCCCCTTTGTCAAATATTAATTGGCCATAGAGGCATGGGTTTATTTCTGAGCTCTTTATGCTGTTCTGTTGATCTATGTGTCTGTTCTTATGCCAGTACCAGCCTGTTTTGATCACAGTGGACTTGTAATATAGTTTGATATCAGGTATTGTGATCCCTCCTACTTTGTTCTTCTTTATCAAAATTGCTGCAGCTATTTGGGGTCATTTATAGTTCCACAGAAATTTTTGAAATTTTTTTTTATATCAGTGAAATATGTCATTGGTCTTTTAATTGGGATTGAGTTGAATCTGTAAATTGCTTTGGGTAGTATGGACATTTTGATGTTAATTCTTTCAATCCATGAACACAGTATATGCTTCCATTTATTTGTGTCTTCCTTAATTTCTTTCTTCAGTGTTATGTAGTTTTCTGAGTATAGGTCTTTTACCTCTTTGTTTAGGTTTATTCCAGGTTAATTTATATTTCTTGTTGCTATAGCAAATGGGATTTTTTCCCCTAATTTATGTTTCTTCTTTTTTGTCCATTTCTTCTTTTTTTTTTTTTATTGTCGTTCAAGTACAGTTGTCTCCATTTTCCTGCCAACACTTTTCCCTACCCCACCCTTAATCCTATGCCCCTTTGGTTTTTTCCATGGGTCCTTTATACGTGTTCCTTTCTAATATTTCATTGTTGGTGGACAAAAATGCCTTCAATTTCTGAATATTGACTTTGTATCCCACTGTTCTGCCAAATTCACTTTTTTGGGTCAAGTAGTTTTTTGGTAGAATCTATAGGGTTTTCCATGTACGCTATCATGTCGTCTGCAAACAATGACAGTTTTACTTCCTCCTTTCCAATTTAGATGTGTTTTATTTCTTTTCTTGTCTGATCACTGTTGCTAGAGCTTCCAGTACTACGTTGAATAGAAGTGGTGAAAGAGGACACCCTTGTCTTGTTTCTGATCTTTGTGGGAGAGCTTTTAGTTTTTGCCCATTGAGTATGATGTTGGCTGTAGGTTTCTTGTATATGGCCTTTATTGTGTTCAGCTATGCTTTCTCTGCTCCCACTTTGCTGAGTGTTTTTATCATAAATGGGTGCTGCACTTATCAAGTGCTTTTTCCCCATCTAGTGATATGATCATGTGATTTTTGTCTTTCCTTATGTTTATGTGATGTATTAATTTCTTACTGTTAAATTTCAAGAGTCCTTTTGGATAACTGTTCTTTATCCTTGTGTCTTTTGAAAGTGTTTTCTCCCTGTCTGTGGCTTGCCTGCTCATTTTCTTCACATTATCGTTCATAGAGCAGAAGCTTTTAATTTCAGTGAAGGCCAGCTTATCATTTTTTCTTTTATGGAATGTGTTTTTTGTATAATATCTAAAAAGGTATCATGATACCCAAGGTCATCTAGGTTTTTTTCCTATGTTGTCTTTTACAAGTTTTATAGTTTATTTTTATTTTTACATTAGGATCTATGAACCATTGGAGTTGATTTTTTGACATGTGTAATGTCTGTGTGTAGATACATTATTTTTTTTTGGCATGTGGATGTCCATTTTTTCTAGCATCACTTGTTGAGGAGACTACCCTGGCTCCATTACATTGTCTTTGCTCCTGTGTCAAAAATCATTTGACTGTGTTCATGGCAGTCTGTTTCTGCACTCTCCATTTTGTTCAACTGATTTTTTTTTTGTCTGATCTTCCATCAATATCACACTTTCTTGATTACGAAACTTTATAGTCAGTCCTGAAGTCAGGTAGTGTCAGTCTTCTGACATGGTTGTTCTCCTTCAGTATCATGTGCTATTTTGGGTCTTCTTCATCCCATATAAACTTGATTTGTAGATATCCACAAAATAACTTACTGGGATTTTGATTGGGATTCCATTGCATCTATAAATTGAGTTGGGAATCATGGCTTTTTAAAATAAGAATAAGGGAAGATAGCCAGATTCTTTTTGTGTGACAGAGCCGTTAGTGAGATGTTTATATCACTGTTTCTGGAATTTTGTCTTTTTTTATTGATCAAAGTAAGCCATGGTACAGATAAAACTCTGCATTAAACATGAAAAAGGAAATAGCATTTGAAGGTAAAATGTATCATATCTCACATAATTTCCAAGGAAAAATGTGATAAACAAAGCAAACTACCACATAGTTTATAATGAGACTTACCTTTTCTGAAGAAACACAAAAGTTTAAGGGAAGATTTGAGTGGCACTAGAAAGAAAGTGACTTCAAAGCTTATAGCATCATTCATCACCCTTCCACCGACTATTTTGTTTTACTCAGACAAGTTTGCTAACAAAGCAAGAGAGAATAATTCTATTTTGTAAGGAAATAGTAGATATGTCTCTTGTGGTTCAGTAGACTCATTTTCATACCAAAATATAATGTATTGCTACTGCATCCTCCCTGCTTATCACAATACCATTTTTAACTCATGTAATACATATATTAAGCTGTATTAAAATTATTTTACAATATTACTTTAAATTAGGATATTATAAATGAAAGAAAATAGAACAATTATGCACAAATAAGTCCAAAATTATGTAATTTATTGTCTTACACTAAATCTGCAGTGGAATTTTTAATTCAGCTGACTTGGGTAATCACACAGTGGCCTACCTCTTTCTGCCACAGAAAGTTCTGAATGTCTTTCCCCTGGTGTTCTAAATTTCTCAGTCCTTGATAAAAACGACTTTTATTGTAGGTCCTACACTATTACATTTTAGAGAGAGATCTTGCAGTAAGTGTTTTATGATGAAACTAAGAAAATTATCTTTTATCAATTATTGTCACCTCACTGTATCAGGCTGCTCTAATTAAATGTCTAATATGTTAGGGATTATTCTATATTTCAAGCTCATAAAAACCCACTTTCAGTGACATTTATGGGTAAGATGCTGCTTTCTTAAATGCCCCAGCCCATTTATTTTGTTACACCTCATGGCACTGTGAGGAAGTCAGCTGCTTAATCATTGTAAACAAACTAAATTTTTCCATTTTCAGAAGAAACTAAAGTTAAGTTTTTACTTAATTAACATGGCCTTTTGATCTTGATTTATTTGGGGAGTTAGAAAATGTACATGATAAATCGTCTTTGATAAAGTCATTTATTTGAAAAGTGCTGAATATTTTAGATCACACTGGATGTGGCTGACTACCTTAAAAATGCATCTGTGTGGGGACTGTTCTTCCTTCAGCTTCCTGTCTGCCACTGACCACTGCAGCCTCGGTACATCTCATTTATCATTCTTGATGCTTCCCCCAAATAGTAGATTCTTAACTTTATCCGTTAAGAATATTTCAGTACACCCTGACAGATGTGGCTCAGTTGGCTGGAGCATCCAGAAGTATAGACCAAAAGGTCGCAGGCTTGATTCCTGGTCAGGGCACATACTGAGGTTGAGTGTTTTATTCCCAGCCAAGGTGCCTATGAGAAGGTGGCCAGCAGATGTTTCTCTTTCATATCAATGTTTCCCTCTCTCCCCTTTCTACTCTCTCTAGGAAAAAGCAATGAAGAAAAAACTGCCCTCTAATGAGATTTAAAAAAAAGATAATATTTCACGTATAAAAAAATGTGCCATGATTCTGAGCACAAAAAATAAAATCAGTTTAAAGTCTTTAAAATCCTCAGAATATCATTTGTTTTCTCATTTCACTGCTGACGGTCAAATTGAAACCAAAATAGTCACCAGTAGTACAATTTGGGTCACCTATATTAGAAAACTTGTGGTAAGTAAGGAAGAAAAAGACATATTACTAATTCATTTCTTTTTTCTCTTCTCCTTAAATTAAATTATTAAGATAACAATGATTAATAACATATAAATTTCAGGTATAAACATTGTAATTCAATTTCTGTGTACTCTGGCAGGGGCGTCCAACCTTTTGGTGCCCCTGGGACACACTGGAAGAAGAATTGTCATCTTGGGCCACACATTAAATACATAAACACTAACAAAAACTGGTGAGAAAAATAAAAAGGTTTTAAGTAAATTTACGATTTTGTGCTGGGCCGCATGTGGCCTGCAGGCTGCAGGTTGGGCGCCCCTACTGCATGCTCAACCACCCAAAGACTAGTTTCCTTTTATGACCATCTGTTGTGTAAGAAAGAGAAATGAAAAAAGCAATACAATTGCTCAGTTATTCTTTCATTTCACCTTTAAATTGTGATTTCCTCATTTCTTTCTCTTTGCTAGGGGTTGGACATACATTTATGAGGTTGCACTAGAGGCTTAATAATGCATCTACAGCTCAGGCTGGTATGGCCCAGTGGTCTGAGCACCAGCCTCAGACCACTGGGTGAACCGAAGGGTTCCTGATTCGATTCCTGGTCAGCACACATGCCTGGGATGCAGGCCAGGTCCCCTGTTAGGGGCATGCGAGAGGCAACTGGTTGATGTATCTCTTGCACATCGATGTTTCTCTCCCTCTCTTTTTCCCTCTACTCCCATCACTCTAGAAATAAATAAGTAATATCTTCAAAAAATAATGCATCTATACTAATAAGGCTTATAATTTGGTGGTAGAGACATAAATAAATTTAAGTGTAATTACAGCTTGCTAGAAGTTCCTGAGGCTATGAGAATACTTAATGGAGGAATTTTATACAAATTAGGAGGTCAAGAATGTGTCTGTTTATTGAGAAAATGATGTTTGAATTTAGGTCTAATGAATAGGATGTAACTTGTGGATGGGGCTCCTGGGGGACAATAGTGCTGGTGGTGGTCTGTCCAAGCAGAGGCAACGGTGTGTGAGCAAGCACTATGATGGGCCAGGTTAGCTGTGGCAGGCTGAGGGGTAAAATAATGTGAGATGAGTTTGAATAACTATGATAACACAAGAAAGCTCCCATGATAAGTATAAGGTTTTCATATTTGAAAGGTCACACTGTGCAGATGGAGAAGGGTCTAGTAGGAGACTACAGAAGATTTGAGACATCTGGAAATGTGAAAGATGAGTTAAATCAAAGAGGTGACAGTTGAGAGAAAAAAATGTGTATTGCTTCCAGACCATGCAAAGAAAGGTACCCAAGAATAGATAGGGGATCACAAGAAGAAGGTTTGTAGCTGCTATGATCAATAAACTCATCATCCTATACCCTGAGAAATATAACATTACAGGAAGACGAGCTTTTCTGTTTTGCAAAGTCAGGTAGTTAGTTAGGTTACTAGGGATGATGATCTAGTCTTTGAATAAATTAGGTATCCATATAATTTTCATTTTCAAAGCTGAAGTTTCCATTAGGAAACATTCTTATTATGGTTTAAGATGATACCTGGTAATACACTGAGCAAAAAGAAGACTCATTCACCTTATCCAGTATTTTTAGAACTGCATCCTTACAAATTGCATTGGTGGTATGCATCCTTACAAATCCTGGTAAGGCAGTTCAGTAAATATGACATCCACTGGACACAATACAGTCCATAGAACAAGATGTTGCCTTAGACTACCAAAGCAGATGAGGTCAAAATTGGACTGGAAATTGAGATTTCCTGTTTTCTAGCAACAGGCCTAGATGACTCATTAGTCTTGAATGAGATGCTTTGAACTGGGGTGACTACTATGATGTTCTCTTTTGATGTCGAAGTGAGAAATGCCTCCTTGACCTGTGGCTTATCCTGCCTGCTTCAGAAATCTCCAGCAACCCAATACTTGGAAAAAAGCAATGGCCATGTATTTTGAAAAAAAAGTGCAGATGAGACAAATCATTAAAGAATTACCCATGGTCAAGAAATATATGAAAAAACATTTATTAATATTAAAGAAGCTTGAAATGGCATGATTGGAATTCATCTTCATAGCCAGTAGTAATTTGGCAAGGTAAATTCTTTTGTATGTGGGAACACAGAGCAGCCATTAAAATGTTCTTGTAGATGAATAATGAGAAAACATTCATGGTATTATTAGTTTAAAAGATATAGATGTCATTTCACTGTAAAATTTTGATTGTATTTAGATACATAGCTGTAGCTGTCAAACATACGTACAGAGAACCAAAGCTGAAAGTATTCATGCCAAAGTCTATTATTTGTTTATGTGTATTAGAATATGGGGAAATTTTATATTATTCTCTTTCATAGTTAGATTTTTTATGCTTTATGTAATGAAGACATTATTTTTGTCATAAGATAAAATTATAAAAATGAGAAATTATTTTTGCCTATCCAATTAAAAAATATATTTTTAATCATAAAATATTGGTCAAAGTTCAGGGAAATGCATCACTGAAGAGAGTTTAACCTAATACAACCTTCCCAGATTTAAGGTCCGTGGCATACCTTAAAACCTTAAAGTGTCTCTGCTTTTCAACCAGCAATTCCACAGTAAGGGTTTTATTCCAAGAAAATAATCAGAGAAGTTTATAAATATTTATTTACATTACACTTTCATGGCTTTGTTTATAATAATAAATAATTAGGGACAATAAAATATCTATAAATATGGAATAGTTAAATAAAATATATTACATCCATACAAAAAAAGCTATATGCAGTCATTTAAACTCGTGCTGTAAGAATACTCAATGAATTGCAAAATGGTAATGATTCATTATGAAGTTTTTAAAAAGCAGGTATGAAGTGGTATGTACATTACACTCTTAACTATAATGCACTAAATAGATGCATATAGTAGAAATGAAAATATATACAGTGTTATGTCATAGTTATCCTAAACAGAGAAATTGCATTCAAGAGATTTAGGGTTTTTTCTGTGCATTTTTCTGTAAAATTTTAAATTTCTATAAAAAAATGTACATTCAGTTCAACAACAACAAAAGTACGTTTTACCCTAAAAAGATTAGTGGGAAGAGTAAGGTTGGGGTGTGTGCAGTAAACAAAGTGTTTATGGAAACTGCAATGGATTCCTTCAGGAATTATGATTTATTTATGGTAGCTGACTCCCACTCTTCTTATTCACCTTGGAGCTCCTTAGGAACAATTTGCCTCTCCTTCTTCCACTGGAGTTCTTTTAAAGACTTTTAGGCAAGTGGAAAAATAACATTCATATGGTGCATAGTATTCTCAGTTATCCTGATTCAGAAGCAACAAAATTTTTCACGTACTTACTGTGTGCTAGACACTTTTTGAAATAGCTCCACTCTCGGCGGAGGGGGGGCACCAGGTCTCAAAGGGCCATTTAGGATTTCTATAGAAAGAACACAAGATATGGGTTTCTAAGATCAAAGTTTGAGTCTAGAGTCTACTCTAGACTAGAGCTTTATAACTAGCTTTATAATCTGAGCAAGTTACATTATTCTGGGCCTTTATATTAATTCATTTATTCATTATTTATTCATTCAACAAATATTTACTAAATCTGGCAGGAACTGTTGCAAGACTCAATGATCAATCAGTGAACAAAACAGTCACTCTTCTCATTCTAGTAAAGTGAAACTGACAACATATAAATATATAATATGCCAGACAGAGTTAAACGTTTTGGTGCAAACTTAAACCAACGAGGAAATAAGAGTGGCTGGAAGGCAAAGGTAGAAGATGGTTGCTGTATTATAAAGAGTTGCCAAGTAGAGACTGATGAGGTGACATTTGAGGAAGTCTTGAAAAAAAATGAGAGAAAATAATAACAAAGGCCTTACGTCCTTCCCTGAGTTGTTAGAACTATGCGATAGGGTTTTGCAGATACTCAGTATCATACAACTATGGCTCTGTGAAGCTCTGTTTGTCTTTTCTAAGGCAGGGCCTGAGTTTGCCTCCCTCTACCTAAGAGCATTCTGTCTTTGTAGATGGAATAGACAGTATACATAGAGGAAATCAGAATAATAGAATCTCTTTTTCATCCTGCCTAAATAAAACTAATGAAACATAGATTATAACTTTCCATAGAGAGAGCTGTGCGCTCTGCATCAATGCTCCTTTAAGTCCCTTTTATTTTAACCATAGTCTGTAAAAAAATTTAAGAATTGGCCCAAAACAAAAATCCATACAATCTAACAGTTCACCGGTATCATGTCGTCAAATATCACTAAAAAATGTCACACATCAATTGCCTTTGTACCCCCTCCATAATATCTTTAATAAATTCAATTCATTTTAATCTCTCCTAGATATTTTTCTGTGGATTTGTCTGTGTTCACATATAACACAACCACCTTGGAATGAATATTAAATCATAGGAAAGGAAAAGGAAAGTTTCTGAAAACTGTCAAACATTAATTTTGGTACCTCTCATTCCACCCAGGTGTTGGAGCCATGGCCACACTGTGCCAAGTTTCTCAGGGTTTAGTTCTTCAGTTTTGTGCTTTCCCGCAGGTGTTGATGGGGCTCAAGTGAGATGCAATAGCAGAATGCAGGATGCCTGGTGCTGGCTGCAGACCAGCTCAAAGCTCTGGGGCTTGCTGTTTATGCAGGTGTGCCTCTCACTGTCCGTGGATCTTCAGTTTTAAAAAGGAAGCTATAAAATGTGTCAGGGGTAAGGGGAAGCTAAGAATGAAATGAAAATTTCTAAACTAAATAAGATGTCCTCTATTTAAGACCTTGCTTTGTCTTTAACCTATTGTATTACAGGTTTATAGTAAATAAGCAGAAAGTGTCTGTTCCCATGTATGCTCATAAATATAAATTGAATTTAAGTAGGTAGGAAGGAAGGCAGGACAAAGGAAAGGAGACAGAACAAAGGAGGGAGGGAAGAGGGCTGTTGTAATATGTAACACTTAAGAAAATAGATATGTTAATACAGAATGTTTTTTGCCCTGGCCTGTGTGGCTCAGTAGGATGGAGAATCATCCCATAAACCAAAAGGTCACAGGTTTGATTCCCAGTCAGGGCACATGCCTAGGTTCTAGGTTTGGTCCCCCTTCCGGGTGTGAATGAGAGGGAACCAAATGATCTTTCCTTCCCCTTCTCTCAAATCAATAAGCATTTCTTGGGTGAGGATAAAAAATACATATATGGAATTTTTTGAAGAATGCTAATTGCTGAATTCTTCCTTATTTTTGTCTGTAGATTCAACGAAGTTGAGTGCTATGATCAGGGCAAGTAGCCAAGCAGTTTATAATAGGTTGGCCACTCTCCTTCAACCCCTGCACTGATGTCGCATTTATAGTCTAGTCTCTGAGACCTTTTGCATTTATTGTCTACATATAAACATATACCCAATAGTGTTCTTCTGTGTAGCTATACATTCAATATAGTATCTGACTAATAGTACTCAGTGAATATCCTTTGATGTTGATTCATTATTGTAAGCCAACCTGAAGATTTTCTTTAAAAAGGCCGTCAGCACAGTGTGAAGGGATGAATTCTGGAATCAGGTTGCCTAGTTTGAACCCTGGCTCCTCTGCCTACTACCTGTACGACCTTCAACTTGTTACTTGACCTTTCTGTGGCTCCATTTTCCCATCTGGAAACTCAGAAAAATAATATTGTCTATAGCAAATGATTACTGTTTTAAATGAATTTTGTATATAAAACATTTAGAAAAGTGCTTAGCATATACCAAGTGCTAGAATAATTGTGGCTATTTTTTAATTTGGAATTGATAAGCATATTCTGAAATGAAAACCCTATACAATGATCTATTTTGTTAAGTGTAGACTGAATAATCTTAATAGTACTATATATAGGGTGCTGCTCTCAACTGAATTTTTTCTTCATTGAGAAATTGGTGAATACCAGTAGCCTGTGGGAGCAATGACATTATTTCTACTCTAATCTAGAACATTTTTTTGTCCTACTCCAATTGATCCTCCTCTGCATACCCAACACTCTTCTGAAATAGCAGTGTTACTCTTTTGGGGGACTGAGTTTTTGTCACTGCTTCTGCAAATGCTCCAAGTTCATTGTCAATCCAATATTTATCAATTTCTAAGGCAACTTTGTTTCCCTTTAACATGTTCTCCAAATATATGCCCTTATTTTTTTTTTTTTTTTAAATCTAGCCTGGGAATGATTTCACTTCTTTTCAAATGAGTATTTCTTGTTTTTGTGCATTCTCTGTTGCTTTCATTACAACAATGGGTAAGGCAAACCAATGCATTCCTTTTGTGGAGGACAATGAAGTTTTTGATTTTGTCAGGAACTGAAAAAGAGATCCTTCACTACTTAGCACTATGGCACTTTCAGCATAAATGCAATCAAACTGTACCTTATCTGCAGTAGCTTACCTTATTTTTAGCCTCTTCACAATGGATATTTTTTAGACTACATAGTGATTGGGGCATAAGGCAATGTAGTGAGCCTTGTTTATCTTGTGAGCACCATGAGTGCATGGATCAAATCTGAATCAATTTATTACTGCTCAAGTCTAGCAGAGTGTTTGCATTGGCGTGTTGAATTGAAGGGGTAACTTAGAATGCTGTGTCCTTAGGCATGTATTTCTTAGGAAGTGCTTATGAGTTACTGAGCCAAAATAATACATTTTAATGGACTTAGCTCAGTATCATCAACAGAAATAGATCAGACGCAAAGGGTGAAGATGAATTGTAATGATATTAGAACTCAATCTCTCAAATTGTTTTCCAGTCCCAAAGGGAAAAATGGCATACTTGTTACTAGTAATTCTTGCTACCATGGTGAACAGGTGTTCCCAGCTTCAATTGAATTCCCACTACAAAATTCCCAGTAGGCATAGGGACTAGTAACTCTCATGATTTTCATTCATATTCACCAAGTCTTTTACCATCTTTTTCACTCTCTCCTTAGGACCCCCTACGCTTGTGCCTGATGTGGTGGCTCTTATAATTTTCTCTTGGAGGGTTAGACTGCATAATTGTTGAAAGCATGAACTTGGAAATCAGCTAGACTTGGATTTGTCCAGGTTCTTGGTGTGGTGTTCTATGGATATGAGGGAAATTGAGAAAGACTGTCCTTTGCCATTACTTTATTCATTTAAAAATTATGATAATATTGCAACAGAGGATGCTCATTATTAAAGAAAGTTAGAAATGGAAAAAAGTGAACTGATTTAAAAGAAGAATTTAATTTCATAATAATAAACAAGTTGAATTAGGACTTTATCTTGAAGTAGTTATGTAAATGAGTGTATTTTGTCTAATGTGAAATATTTCATAATTGTAACTATGCGCGACTGCTCTTTTGTGAGATGGGAAGAGTATTTGAATGGGGACTTACCTTATAGGTCAGTGTGTAAGTATTTTGTATTATCAAAGCCTTTCCTGCCCAATCTGACCTAGTAGGCATAGGGACTTGGACAGTAAATTTTCGTCTTAAAAACTCACCTGAAGTTATTTCATAGATTAAGTAATATCCACAGAACACATTTGCTACAGGGTTGGATAAATAAGAGCCATTGTGTACAAGTAAGCATGCATCTCCACTGGATTCCAAAACAATTACCCAGCAATTTTCCACCTAAGAAAAATGACTTTAAAAAGTGTCTACATTTTTAAGTTTTTAGAAATTGTATTTACTCTTCCTGTTTAAAAAAAAAATGTTTGGTTTATGGAAAATTTTGGATTTATTCATCAGCACTACAAAATTCAGTAACTCATTTCCTGAGCTGTTTGTTGGTAATACCATCCCTACTCTCTTCTGCTTCTTCCATGACCTGACTCCTTCCTTTCTCTGTATTCTCTCTTAAGGAAAACAGTTCAATCACATGAGTCTCTCTCAGAAAATGTAGAGTATGATGAAAATTGAGATTATTCAAAACAGGTCAATGGGAAAAGTCTGATGAAAGTATGTACTTCCTACTTGTTGAAACTGGATGGGGTATGCAGGAAAAATGTGAGCACAACAACTTGCTTGTTTTCAAACTCTTCTGGCTTAGTGTGGCAGATACATTCCTTTTTCCTTCATTCAGGTATTTAATTATAATCCCCTACTTAACCTGTACTTTTCTCCAGGTTCTTTTACAGTACCAGTGGGTGTGTTGTAACTGATTGTATGCAGTGGCAAGTTATACTTAAAAAATAACTGGTAAAATAATCAGGATTATATTCTTTTTTGGCTAGTCAGTCAAATATATAGATAAATCAAGTTCTCTTTTGTTACATTCACACACACACACACACACACACAGTGCAAGGGACAATATGCTAATTTCTAGACTCTCTTCTCAGGTTGTGAAAATTGTAAGGCCAATATACAGCAACATGATCCAAGAGACAAAATACATAATTTAATATTTGAATATCATTTGTGAAGGACTAGGATGAAACTATGTACAAATAGCAATGTTCTTTACTTTTTTCAATTAATATTATTTTTACTTTTAATTATGTAAACCAATTTAAAAGTTAACCATATGCTCTTCACTCACATTTAAAAGAATTAACCTTTTGCTATATTAAGATAGCCTTTTTGTAAAGGGAAAAGATGTTACAAACACAATCAAAGCTCTATTCTTCCCCCTCCTTTTCATAGTCAAGGTAACTACTCCTGAAGTTTGTGTGATTAATATCCAGGCATGCATTTTAACATTTTTTTGGTATATCTGTATCCATAAACAATGTACACTAAGAGTATGTTTTAAAAGTTTAATAAATCTCATCATGTCTATAAACCTTTTAGAGTTTGCTTTTATCACTCAGCATTGTTTTAAAATTTTATCCATATTGATAACATTTAATATCTAGTTCATTAATTAGAACTGCTTTATAATATTCCACTGCATGAAACCAGTCCTGTTATGAGATCTTAAATCATTGAATGCCTTCAAGTGTCAGGCATTATGATAGATGTTTTATTTTTGTCCCAGGTTATACTTTAATTTGATGATATTTTACTGCCTAATGAGGCTAGAATGAGAAAATTTTATTTTTATGCCCAGCAAAACCCAGCATTTCCGAGCTTACTAAGTGTCCTTTGGAGTCTGTTTGCAAATCAGTAGTTCTTTGCCAACCTTGTCTATTTCCTGCAGGACTTTGGTAAATACACCTACTAGAAGCCTGCTCATTCTTCTAATATTCTATCTGGAAACCTGCTTCCTTAAGTTCATGAGTTCATTAGGCATATTTTCTGTCTCTATTTCATCACAGGTAACATTTTCTTACCATATATTTTACCACTACATGAAATGATTCCTTATTTTTCTAGTCTCCTATAATAGTTTATTGTCCTTCACCACCTGATCTGAAAGCCAGTGCTACCTATATTGGGGTTTTTGCATAATAGTATCTTAATTCTAGGTACCAATTTCTATATACTTTTGCTAAAATATTGCATAACAAACCATCATGATACTCAGTATCTTATACCAATCAGTTATTGCATTCACATTGGATTTTCATAGCTAGAGACTGGCTGCTCTAGGCTGGCCATGGCTGGGCTGGATTGAAAATTGAAGATAGAATCCAGGTCTGTTCCATGTGCCTTTCTTTCTTCCTTGGACCATGGGCTAATTCTTCTGGTTCTTTTCTTGGTAATCACAAAAGCCCAAAAGAGATAATTGAGTAACACAAGAACATGTGAGGGAATCTTCTGTTTACATCATGTCTGCTGTCATCCCATTAATTAAAGCCTAAGTCAAAGGCAGAAAAGGGTACCCAAAGCCTAATGGCAAATTATGAACAGAGACAGCAGTAAAGAACTGAGAAAAATAATGCCATCACTCGCAAGAAGTAAGAAGGTCTTATTTTACTGTACTGCCTCCTGTGTGCCTGACACTGCTTTACATACACAATCTCACATTATTCTCCTTTCTTCTGTCTCCATACCGAGATATGTATCATTATCTCCATTTTACAAACAATAATGTTAAGACTCAGAGAGCTAACAAATTAGCTTAATACTTAGCAAAGCCAGGAATTGTATCCAGATCTTTAGATCTCTAGAATTATATTTCTTCTTCCAAAAAACATACAACTTGAATTATTTCCCAAAATTTTAATATAAAAAATTAGACATATGCAGTCATAGAATTTTAAATAACTAATAGTACTAATCAGTATGTCTAATATGTGTCCTTCAAAACAGTTTATCCTCCTTGCTTTTCTTGTGAGAGATAGAAGAATTAAGCATAATTATCCATTTGGGGCAAAAGAAAATGAAGACAGGAAAGACAAATGGACCAAGCTTATAATCAAAATAAGAAATATGGATTTGTATTGTCCTTTTTAAGTGTTTTTAGTCATGTAGCAACACCCTTTTCTTTAAAATGTCAGTGGCAGAACATGTGATTATATTGATGGAACTGATGCGAGGCAGTAAAGAACTCTGTCATCTCTTCGTATGGAGTATTCAGGGAGGAAAGAAAAAATCATAGGCCCCCAAATTTCTTCTTTGGTGGGAAAATAATGATTAGTGATATGTCACCGACAAGAAAGCACAAAGCATGCTTATGGAACTAGAGCATTGAGTGTATATAGACAACTCATCAGAGGGATCTGATTAGATTAGCCAAGTATACCATGTTGGCTGCATATTGTTGCACTTGTTCTGGTGAAGGAGGTCATTTAAAATACAATACGTAGAGATCTTTGAGATTGATATCAAGTGCTGCACAACTCATGAACAATATGAGTCTGACATAATCTACCAAACTGCCAAAAAGGCATTTATATATCTATGCATTCCTAGAAAAAGGAGAGACACCCAGGTGTCTAAACAGTGCTGGACTTCAGGATTAGCTCCTGTGATAACCACTGAATATATAAAAAAGTTGGAATCAATGTTAAAATTGTTATGACCTCTGAGAAAATGGTAGAGTCATTGGAAATAAGAACTGCTGGGGAATTTAAAAAAATTGTGTTGTGTATTTTAACATATATATGTCAAATATTTGAAATATTTCCTTTTCTAGGGAGGCATAAAAATGCACAGGAAAATCAGAGAAACTTAACTCTAATGCTAGAAAAAAAGTGAAGGGTATTTCTTTATATTTTTAAATAAACAGAAAAAAGAGACAAAAAGAATAAGAAATCGATGCAAGTACATTAAAACTGTGAAACACTGAAGTAGAGAAAAAGAAACTAGTGAGAAGACTAAGAGCTGTTTCAAGGAGATGGAGGAGAAATGGTAGTGTAGGAAAAGATTAGGAAAAAGTCTACTCTGGTTTTTAGTTCATCAATTTATTTTGCAAAGGCAGACACACATTATTTCCTGAGATGTGAAGAGCAACTGAACATGCTTCATTTTATCTCTTAAAAGAAGGAGCAAACAACCTTGCAGAAGAGAAGGCAAATAACTGTATGGCAAGCTACCATGGAGGACTTTTCAGGGTAAATAATGTTTCAAAGTCCAACCTTCTATATCCATTACTAAACCATGACTCAATGTTGACGAGCTTTATTCGGATCAACCCTAGGAGGTTGCACTGCATTGCTTTCAGAATAGCCCTGATTTTCTCAGCACCATCTCTTCTGGGCCCTCCAGGAGCCAGAATGCACATGGACTGATTCTGAGCCGAGGCACCAACCACAGAGCAAATTATATACATTTGGGCCATTGCTCTCCATTATATAATGCCCCAGTGTGAACTTTCTATGCCTTTAAAACACATAAATATCATATTAACTCCTTTTGATAGCAACACATATTAGGAGATTAATCATTTTATATAATCCTGTCCTTATTAAAAATTGCCCATAGATCCTATGATTAAACTAGGCTATCCAAGAGTAACGTAGATACTTATTAATAGAGGGCTCTCCTTCCCATTGCAGCATTGTTTTTTTGAAATGTTATTTGAGAGCATGTTACATGCCTATATCTAGAAACATTTTAAGAAAAAAGCCTATGGAAAAAAGAACTTGTCACTGTACTTATTGTAAGGATGTTACCACATTAGTTTCATTCTCAAAAACAACCCAAAGCAGAAATCTCTCCTCAATTTCATTTTTAAAAGAGTGTGTTTTTTCTTTACATCATGTGTATATTTGTGTTACAAGCTATGAATTTTCTAAAACATTTACCCCTCAATTCAGGTTGAGTACACAGGTTTTAGGGCATGCAATGTATAGTGTATACTAACCTCCTTTCGTGTTTTTATTTTGTTTTCCTTGCCTCGTTTTCTTTCACCTCAGCTTTCTTACCTTTATTTATTTTACTGTGCTATATTTTTAAATCTGTAAAACACAACTTACTTGTCTTACTTTAAATCCTTCTTAAAGCAAAGAAAGGTAAAAATTAAGTTACCAGTATTTTATTACTGATTATTGGAAAAAGTAATAATCACTGAGATTGATTTTTCTTGATTTTAGTAATTTAATATGTTGCCTACCTGAGCAGAAGTGAATAAAGCTCACCAGGGTACCATTTTGTAAGGGTTGCTGTTAGTTTGGTCTGCATATCATGGTTGCCAGAATATTCTCCCCAGTTCTCAGTCAACTGGAGATATGCATCATAACTCACATGCATCTTTAAAATTGCTAGATGTTATTTTTGTTAACAAAAACATTGAGAATATACAGACCCATTGTGTAGAATTAACTATGCTGAATTACAAAATTTTTAAGCAAATGTAAACTTGTAGAGAGCAGACCGCTGATTACATAGCTTCTACTATTAATGCCAATTGACAGTTAATGTGAGAATCTTGCTCAAAAGGAATTAATGAAAATCATAGTCAGTCAAAAGGACCTATTATATTTGTAAGTTTTTTAATTTGTGTAAACAAACAAAAATGTGTGGTGATTGAGAGTATTGTTTACATTATTAAACTTGGAAGAATAATTATTAGAATGTCTACTTCAAGAGTGCATCTTTTGCTGGCTTGTGGCAAAATCTAGTTTGTGTGTTTGTGTTTCTCTGATGCCGGTAAGATGGTTATTTGAATTATATGCCTCAGAACAGATCAGACTCATGGAACCCTCGAAGTTTTAATAACCACAAACTGCTACCTTTAAAGAAAGAGGAACTTCTATGCGTTTTCTGCATCATCGAGTTCGTCTCATTTTCCAGCCTGAAAACCAAAGACATGAAACTATATTGATCCAGCAGCTGAGAGGCATATTTAAAATAATGGATTTGAAGTTATCTTAAGAACAGCTTTCCTGAAATTTCCAAGTAGTTAATGTTGTCATCAGAATAGTGGATGGGCGGTTAATGTAAAGCCTAATCTATGTGTTGCAAAGAGTTTGTGAATTATAGCTTTAATAATTTTTTTTTGTTTTTGCAATGTTTGAACTTTGGAAGAAAATATTAATCTTAACAGTTTGTGATGATGCCTCATTATGAGTCTTTTATATATAATTTTTTAGATATTTCTGATGTTTGAAGCCTCTTGACATGATTGCTATGATTGGCTCCAATTGTTCTGTTGGTCATAACTTTGTGTACATTATAAGGCCTAGAAAGATAGATTATATAAAAGGTGTTAAGTTAGGTTTGTTTTTGTATTTTTGTCTTTTATTCTCAGTTTTGCAGAGGCTTTCTCCTTTGGCTGTTTGTGTTTGGACTCCCTTTTAGAAATAAATCACATATTTTTTTCTAAATCCCAAATTATAAAAAGCAAACCTATTTATTTATTTACATACCAATGAGTCATAGGTAAAGCAGAACAGTTTGTTATGTATCTATACATCTATGTTAAATATGTAATTTTTAAATGTAATATCTACATAACTATTTGTTAAATATATCTATGTATCATATATAAATCTATATATATGGACATGTAGATATATTTAACATTTTTAAAGCAAAATATTAAGTGTTCAAAAGAACATACAGTGATATATTTCTTCAGCCATCTAGCCACCCTCTTGGAGGCAGACCCAGGTGCTACTTCCGCATGCATCCTTCCCGAGCTAACCAGTGTACACACAGATGTACACGTGCTTCTTCCTCTTTTTAAAAATGTTTATAAAGATGTAGCAAACTACGGATTTTATTCTTTCATGTGTTTTTATTTCCCATAAAAATGTCTTTGAGTTTGTGTATATCTACCTATCTATACACAGAGAAAGACCTTCTTTATCATTTTTATAGCTGCTACATAACATTTTATTATACTGATATACCCCAATTTATTTAATCAGCCTTTTCTTGATGGACAATTTGATTGTTTTCAATATTCTGATATCAAAAATGATACTTCTGCACAATTTTGCACATGTAAAATATTACTAAGATAAATTTCTAAAAATGGAAAGTAATTTTTAATATGATAGATATTTGCAAATTGTCACTTCTGGGAATTTCACCAATTTTTTATACTATCATTAGCAATGCTTATGAGTAGTCTTTATTCATAACCTCTACAGCATTATTTATTGTAATACTTTTTATTTTTGGCAATCTGATTGGTAAAAAATATTTTATGCTGTTTTTTTATATATTTTTATTATAAATGAGATTCCCTTTTTAAATATTAGTTTTTATTTGATTTCTAGGAACTTATACTATATTAGGAAAATGAGCCTTTGTCTGTGATACCTATCGGTAATATATTTTCTCATTTGTTGTTTTTCTTTGACAGTGCTGAGAGTGTTCACCAACACACATGTGTGTATGTGCATGATGAGTGAGTGTGTGTACTATCTCTACCTGTATATATTAGAGAAAGACATATTGGTGGAGTTTCTAGAGTTGAAATTTTCAATCTTTTTTCTCTTTTTTCATAATGGATTCTGAGTTTTGTATCATACGTGGGAAGGTCTTTCACATTCTGAAATTATTAAAAGATGTTTTTCATGGTTTCTTCTAGTACTTTTATGTTTTCTTTTCTCATTTTAACTTCATTGGTCAATCTGGTGTAAGGTGTGAGGCTAATTCCTTCTACATGTTGCTTTTTCTCAGTAAGTACAAAATATACTTATCTAATTGGGGGGAAATATCTCATCATTCTTTTTATTGGAAAGACGTTAAAATTCTGGATTGACTTAGTAAAAACTGACATCTTTAGCCTTTTACTGTGAGAGCCTCCAATTTGAGAGGAGTGTGGTCTTTTTCTCTCCCGCCATGCTGTCTGCTCCTGCCTGGATACCAGTGTACATTGAAAAGGGGGACCATCTGGCAAAAATGTCACCTTTCCTGTTGTGTTCAAGACTCTCATTTGACAAGATATTATGAACTATGTTCACACCAACTTGCACAAAAACAATAGAGAACCCTGTGTTGTCAGTGAATTGACGTATCATCAAATCACTGCTGAGTCCTGGGTGCTGGTAGAGCTGTGCCTCGAATTCCCAGAGTTCGAGGTGGTGAGTCTCATGGTTCCAGCCAGGATGCTTTTGGAAATGTGTCGTGGCGGCCGCGTGTTTGCACCAACCAAAACCTGGCACTGTTGGCACCGCAGAGTGAACACAACACAGAAGCGATGTGCCATCTGCTCTGCCCTGGCTGCCTCGGCCGTACCAGCGCTGCTCATGTCTGAAGGCCATCGTATACTGAGGGAGTTCCTGAACTTCGTTGGTGGTTGAAAATAAAGTTAAGGCTACAAGAAAACCAAGGACATGGTTTTGCTTAAGAAACTTAAGACCTGGAATGATACAACAAAGAACTACACCTCTCAGTGAATGAGAGCTGGCAAGGGCAAAAATGAGAAACTGTTGTCATACCTAGCACATAAGACCTGGCATCATCTATATGATGAGGACAACAATATCATTAAAACCTTCAGAAACATCCTTGGAATTACTCTGCTTAGTGTAAGCAAGCTGAGCATTTTGAAACTTCTGCTGGTGGGAGTGTGAGCCGATTCTGCATTTGGATTGAAAGTGCTTTCTGCAAGTTAGATGATCTGTATAGCACTTGGCATAAAGCTGCCTCATTCAAGAGTAACTACAACCTTTCCTTGCATCAGATGTTCAATACAGACCTTAGCAGAATCATGAAAAGCTCAGAGGTCCAGAGTCCTCCCAGCAAGCACCACACAATTAGATTCATCACAGAGTCCCAAAGGGTAATCCACTTAAAACCGTGAGAATCATGTTGAAGTTAAACCCATATGCAAAGGTCGTGCACCAGAATACCATTCTTCACCAGGCTAGAACCAAAAGATACAAGTGGATAAAGCAGCAGCAGCTCTAGAAGCCAATCAGAGGGAAGGGCTTCCAGGCAAGAAGCCCCAAGGAGGGAAGGAAGAAAAGAAGGCTGTTGATGGTACAAAGCAGAAGCCTTTGGTGGGAAAAAAGTCTATAGTTACCAAGAAACCAGCAGCTGGGGAGCCCACAGGAAAAAAAGGAAGAAAAGAAGAAAGGAAATCCATGGCATAAACTTAAATTTGTTTATTCCATGAAGGTCAAATCACTTTGGACAGTTAATTTTGAATAAAAACCTGATCAAAGGCAGTGAGAAACATGAAAAAAATAACTTTTATAATCTAAACATTTGTATCAAAATATATGTCCCAATACCTTTTGGTATCTACAAGTAATGTTTTAAAGTTTTATTTAAATAAACCTTCCAATTAGTTTTATTTTTGTTGTAGTTTTATGGAGAAATCTCTTTTTCAACCATTACTGGTAATTGTTTGTATGTATGCATATTACTGATTCTTTTAATTAATTTTGTACCCAGCTGCCTTTATCTATTTTCTTCTCATTTTTTCACAAATTTTCAGTTGGTTCTCTTGGATGTTATAGATAACCAATCATATCTGCTCATAACTTTACCTTCCCAATGTAGTCAGCACTAGCTAGCTTCTGAAATAAAGACTAAATCTCAATGGCTTAAGTTTTATTTTACAATATACACCAATACAGTATGATAGGATAATTCATGATATAGGCTTCTGTTTTCTATTTCCATCATCTTATGGCAGAGATTGTCAAAATTTTTAATGGTACAGGGCCAGACAGTGAATATTTTAAGCTTTGCTGACCATACAGTCTCTATTGCAACTACTCAATGGTTGCTGTAGGTTGAAAGCAGCCACAGACAATACATAAATGAATAAGCATGGCTGTGCATTAAAACAGGTTGGGGCTGGATCTGTCCCATAAACCAAAGATTGCCAACTCCTGTTCTCAGGCCTCAGAGTTCTACACTGGATTTTCTGTATCCAGCGGGCAAATGTGGGAAGGAAGAACCAGAATGACTTGGAATGTTTTCATTAGACAGACTTGGAATTATATACCTTACTTCCACTCTTGTTCTGTTTTGTAAAACTCAATTATTTGGCCTTACCTATTGGGAAATGTAGCTGATGTATGTACTCAAAAAAAAGTAATAAAAATAGATATGGTGATCGTCCAGCTAGTTTCTACTGTATTCCTGCTTAACAACCTTTAGAAGAATTATTTATTTATTTTGTATAATTATATTGGCTGTCATTACTAGAAAGTATGAAACAAAATTGGTGATAGTGAAGAGGCTTTTATTGTCCCTAATGTTAATGACCTGCTACTATTTGTCATTAATCTTGGTAACTAGGTTAATACTAAGAGAGATGTATTTTATCATGTTGTGGAAGAATTTATATTATTTGCATTTGCCTTCTACAACAAATTTGTATTCCTGTTATTTATGAAAGGCCCTGTTTTGGTACAGCCTATGAGTTAAGAATAGTATTTATGTTTTTAAAGGATTATAAAAATAAATAAAGAATGTGCAATAGAGACTGTGTCACCCACAACTCCTAAAATATTCAGCATCTGCTTCTTTTGAGAAAATGTTTTGCTCTCTTGTTCTAGAAGAGTACTGCTCAAAGTGTAAAGTAGAAACCAGTAAAATAAACAGCAGTTAGATTTTCAACACTATTAACCTTTTGGGTCAGATAATGCTTTGCTCTGGGGACTGTTCTGTGTGTGGTAGTAAGCTTAGGGGCATCTCTGGCCTCAACCTACCAGATGCCATTAGCACCCTCCCACACTGTCCCTACAACAACAAAAATCTCCGACCATTGACAAATGTCCTCTGGTGGGCAGAAGCTCCACCTGTTGCAAACCGCTGATCTAGAAACTTGGTCAAAATATAAATTCATGGACTCATCCCAGCCATACTGAATCAGAATCTCTGGGAATGGGGGTCTAGTCTGTTTTAACAAGTTCTGCAGATGATTCTTGTGTACACTACAGTTTGTAAACTACTGCTTCAGAATAATTCAAAGAACTTCAAAATCATCTTTAGAATTACTCGTGTATCCATGAGGTGCTTTTGTCAAGGTAGCGTTCTGAGAGTATTCTTTGTATTTTCTATGTAAATTGAGTGGTTTAGATTTTCTATTGTTTCTGGTGATATTTAACAAATTATATTATCTAGAATATAATCACAATCCAGATTTTAAAATGTATTTGCATAAATTGAGCTAACTAATTTCTCCTGAAATTTATTTCTCCTGAATAAAGTAAAAAAAAAAAAAAAAGTTTTTTTACTTTATTTCACTAATGGCTTATTTCATTGCTATTTCCAATAATGATTTTTTTTACCAATTTTATCCAATAGTTTTTGTGTTTTGCTAGTTCATTTATTTCAACTTGTATTTTTATTAATTCCTCAATTTGGCTTTTCCCAGGTTTTCGCGTTGCTCCTTTAGAGTTTTTTATGTGTAATTATTTATTTTAATTTTGTTGTTATAAATATTTAAAGTAGAATTATTCTTCTAGGCTCTACCAGGTATATCCCATGAGTTTTGCTAAGTACTTATGTTAATACTAATATTTACCTTCATATTCTGAAATTTTAGTTTTGATTTCATCTTTGAGTTGTATTTTTGAAAAGAAAGGTAATTCTGTTTAAATTTCCAGTTCCATAGCTCTTTTTCCTCATTTACTTGTTAAAACATTATCAGAAAAATGCTATCTGTGCTAATTATGTTCTTTTGGAATATATCGAGGGTTTTGTGTAGTTGATTTTTATTTTTTATTTTTTTTAGTAAATCTGTTGGGTTCAATATATACTTGGTTGTACTTTTCTTTCAGTTTTTTTTCTTTCATATGTAATAGTTGAGTTTAGCCCACTTACTATATATTTATGGCTGATAAGTCTTTTGTGTTCTTCTACATTATGCTTTTAGTTTATATAGGATTGTTTAAATTATTTTGCTTTTCGGACATGTATTTGTTTTTTATGTATCTTCTGGTCATATGAACATTTTTACTTTTACTTGAGATACTTTAAGTAAACTAGAAACTAGAAATTTATATAAAATCTTTAATTCTCTATATTCTACACAAATCTTGTTTATTCTGGAAGGGGCAAGGATTACGTTATCATTTCTCTTACTACTCTTCCCTCTCCTCACCCAATTTAGTTGTATTGTATTTCTTGGTGTATACTTAGATTGTTAAATAAACTGATACTTACCCAACTGACCAGCTACCCAAAAGCTTAAGTTATGTAAGTTAAGTTATATAGTTTTTAACTAGCTGTAAGAGAAAAGTAACTTTATATTTAAAAAAATTTCCAATTCTCTTTGTTCTCTTGCCCATTTTGTTAAATGATTACATTGTCAGGTTGTATAATGCTTATAAAAAGTTCTATAAACCTGTCTCTCCATCTATTTTAGTTAAATAGAGTCAATGTTTATTCTAATCATTTTGCTATAATTTTGCCATTCTCTCCTGTTGGCAAAAATTACTACTCAAGTGACTCTGTCAAGATGAGCTCATAACAATATTCCTTGATTTTGCTTGTTCAAAAATATGGGTGGATAAATTATTGGATCATAGAATATGTTTTTGAGGCATTCCTCACTATTTTTTTCTACTATTATTTTATACTGGATATTGTAATAAAGAAAACTGAGGTCAGATTGATATTTAGCTACATAGAAATGATTCGACTGTATTGCCTGCCAACCCAAAGAATTTTTTCTTGGTCTAACAAATACAGTAGTTGAAATGGTCCTCATATAGGGTGTGTTTTTGTGTCCATAAAATCAATTCTTTATTTCTGAAAAATTTCCTTGTAATTTATAGTTTAATATTTTGAGTATTCCTTTGACTGATTTTCATATCTATCATTTTATAAAACTCATTGAACTCTCTTTAAAAAACTTTTTAAATCTTTTCCAATGCACCTATGCTTTACAATTTAGTCAAATTTTGTCTTTACTTCTGTTTTTTTTTCTTCTCTTCCTTTTCCTGAACTTTTATCAGCACATGATCTATATCTATCTTTGTTTTCTCACCATCTATTCTCTGATCCTTTATATAGCCATGTGCCCATATAAAAATACATATTGGGAGACAATTAGCAGTTTTATGTACAAGACTGGCCTTCTATACAGAAAATTTTTCTTGTCCTAAGCTACATGTCACGTAACTGGGGGACTGGAAACAGGTGTTACCTGAACAACTACCTTTCTTTCATTGGGACAGAAGGCATTTTCTTGCATCTCTGAGGTGCAAGGTGTCGGAAATCCATCTCACTGGATTTTGCATAAGGAGACATACTAAAGTAGGTTATACAAGTTGTTAAAGACAAACAAAATGAAAACATTCCTGTGGTCTTACTATGTTTTTAAGCCTTTTACATCATATATATATACAGTGGGGATTTAGGATTCAATCTTCTGTTGACAGGTATGTAGCCCAGCTGCCAAGTCTGCGCTCATTAATAGCAAATTAATGTCTAGTAGCAATGTCCAATGAAATGCTTGCCTCTCCAAGTTCTATTTGACTATGCAACTGCAATGACCTTGCACTGTATTATTTCTTTCTAGCATAAAGGTGTCATTTGTAGGTTTACAAATATTTTAGAATTAGATTTTGTTTCCCCTAGTGAGATAACAGATGTTCTAAGATACTAATTACTCTAGGAACAGTATCATTTACTTAGAATATATTAGGCTTATTAAAATTTTTCCTTTTTGGCTTTGTTCCAAATGGATAGCATTTTTTTATATGTGTGTTTGGGGCAAGGGAAAATAATAATGAGCACACTGTTTTCTAGTAATTACTGTTTTCAGTTGCTAGTGAAATTTGGCTATTGAAATGCTTAGTATATGTCTGCATATAGTGTTATTGCACTGTCCATATGGAAATCTTGGCACCTCTCCTATTTACAGTTTATCTGATTGGCTGGCTATGTTTTCCTTTGCTTTTCTCACTGCCTGGCATGTCTTTGGCTGCCTCCTTGAGTCTCTTTTTTTCTTGATGTGTATCTTTTTGGTTATCTGTCAGTCTAATTATAAATTACACACATAGGGAAGGCATTTATTGGGTTATATTGGAATGTTTAAATGTTACCCAGTATAAGAGATTTTGAACAAATTAGTACATTGTCTACTTGTTCCTTAACAAATATTTATTCAGCATCTTCTATTAGTATAGAACTGTGCTACCATATATTTATATTGGGTAACTTCTTATAACTCTAGGCCTCTGCAAAGTTCTAAAATGTTAATGCACTTACTCCTTGAACTGACCACTCAATTTATTTTGCCTTATGTAAAATACACAATTTCTTGCCCAAAACTTCCTCTAGCAGAGTGATATTTACAACTATTGGCTATCTTACTTTTTACTTTATTCTACTTCTTTCTCATCATGATCTAGGAAATTAGAATGCAATTTTAGCTTAATACCTTAATTTTAATTCCCTTTTAGTTAATGATAGTAAATCAACAGTTCAAAAGAAATACTTTTAGAATAGGTGTAATTGTTATGTACTTCCTTAAATATTTTGGGGAACCTATTTCTTCCTCTATAAAGTTAAGCTCTAAGTCTTAGATTTCTTTAGCAACTCGATACTTCTGGTTTTGGCCTTTAGGAATTGACTTTATTTTTTTCCCAAGTCAGTGTTCCTTTGATTTTTATTATAGTTAGATCCTTAATTATTTCCCTAGCTACATTCTGCAGAAATATTCCCCCTTCTGAAGATATCAGTTACTACTTTTAGAATTTCTTCTATTTAAATGACTTGACATTGTACTTAAATGTAATTGTGCAACTGATATTTTGCATGTAGTAATTAACATTCCAAATAAGAAGTGAGCAAAATCTCACAAATGGTTTGGTTTCCTTTCAGTCAATGAGCATTATATATTAATGTTCTTAATATAAAATGAGGAAATAAAAAGATACCTTGTCTCAGTATTAACAGTTTTAAGAATTTATGAGCATAATATTCTCCAGGTCCATCTATGCTGTCACAAAGGGTAAAATTTTCTTATTTTCTTTCTTATTCTTTTCCTTCTCCTCCTCCTCCTCTCCCTCCTCCTTCCCCTCTCCCTCCTCCTCCTTTCTTCTTCTTCTTCTTCAGCTGAACAATATTCCATTGTGTAAATTACCATAGTTGTTTTATCCACTCGTCTCCTGATGGACACTTGGGCTTCTTCCAATTCTTGGCAACTGTAAATAACACTGCAATGAACATGGCAGTGCTTATATTTTTTTGAATTAGTGTTTTGGGTTTCTTCTGATATATTCCCAGAAGTGGGTCACTAGGTCAAAGACAGTTCCATTGATAATTTTTTTGAAGTATCTCAAAAAAAACTTTTTTGAACTATGCTGCTTTCCACAGTAACTGTACCAATATGCATTTTTACCAACAATGCAAAAAGGTTGATCAATGGAGTCCCTTTTTCATCAAGACAATAACAAGTGCTAAAGATTAATTTAATTTTAATCTATTATTCTTTAGGTCAAAGCATCCATATAAATTTTTAAAAGTAAAATTTAGATTTCCAATTGAGTTAAAATTTACCTCTGTTTCAGGTTTTTTAAAAATTTGTTTCTACTTCCTGTCTCAGTTTTCATTTGTCTTTGTTGTTTTTGTTGCTGTTAAATATACCTCAGTGGGAAGGAGCTCCTTCCTATGCTGCTTATATTTATAAGTTTTCTTCTTTCAGAGAGCCTCAAATCAATATCTTAAAGATTAGAATCTTCCTCCATGTCAATGCTAAGTGAAATAAGCCAGTCAGAGAAAAACCAATACCATATGACTTCACTTATATGTGGAATCTAATTAACAAACTGAACTAGTAAGTAAAACAGAGACAGACTCATAGACAGAGAGCAGGCTGACAGCTATGGGGAGGGGAGAGGAGGGAAAGGGAGGAGGTAGATGGATGGAGCAAAAAGGGAAAGGACTTGTGGATATGGACAACAGTGTGGTGATTGTGAAAGGGAGAGGGAGGTATAAGGGAGATAAATGGTAATGGAAAAAAGTAAAATGAATTTATGAGTTCCATATGCCAAATTTTTAGTTATTCAGATTAATACATTTGTTCTGCCTCTAATCATCACTAAAATCACTCAATTACATCATTTTTTCATTTGAATTTAGAGGTAAATTAAGATCATTATAATAGTCAAATAAAAGCTCAGCTTTCTATTTTCAGGAAACTTAGCATCTTCAAATATGTCTAAAGACTTGTGATTATTCTCAGAAGATGTCTAAAGTGTGTTCAATGAGGTATTTCTTTGACTTCAAATAAATTGTCAATTTCTTCCTCTCTTGTGTTTTTCTTTATGTCACTTCCTACATTTAACTATCCACAAAAGACACTGCTTTTCATACTTGCTTAAGTACCAGAACCACTACTGATAATCCAGCAGTGTTAGACTTGACCTGTGTTCCTAAGATAGCCCCATCTTCAGTGAAACTACCCCTAACGTCAATTCCTTCAAATTGTACTCTTTTAGTTGTTTTCTTTGTTCTACATGTAAGGCTAGAATGCCTGGGCCAAAAGACCTTTGCAGTGACAGACACTTGAGATAATCAGAATTATTTCCACCTTTTGACTCTTGTCTACCCTCCTTGAAAAAGATGTTTTCTCCTCCTATGTTTCAAATAAATATAACCCACACACTTAATATCAAACCAAACATTCCTGAACCTTTAGATGAACCCACCTTCAGATCAGGTGGGGAATAGTTGGAAAATAGCATAACATTTCAAAACATCTATGGTTGTCAACTATTTATTTCTGCTCATTAGACTATTATGTGATTATTTTTATGAGATTTTATTCATACTAAGTACATGAAGTACTTTTTAACTAACCTCATTTTTAACTGCCAGTTTCTTCCATTTCTAGTTGAAAATTTTGTTGAGGAAAATGAAGAACCATGGACTTTATGTACTAAAAAACCATGGTGTCAAATCACAATTAAACCTTTTCCAATATGCAACAATAACTTTATTCATTTACTATCCATTCCCTATCAGCTTTTTCAAATAATTGTCACCCTCTTTAATTTCCCAAGCTCACTTAGTAGTTCTTCATTCTGAGCAGATAATTTTGTTAATTTAAATAGTACACTTTTTCCACATGCCATATAAACTGCCCTCTTTTCACCAATGTGTCTACCACACTTTCCTACATTTTCGTTCTTGTTTCTGTGCTTCAGGAAGTAGTTTGGAGGACCTTGCTAACACTTTTACCCCCAATCATTCAACTATCTGATGATGTAATTGGTGAATGAAGATTTTCAGAGGTGTTGATATTTCTTTAGGTTTTGTTATACTTCTTCTCCTTTGTTGCACCATACTAGAGTTCTCAGACTAAGGTTATTCTCATTGCCTCTCTCTTCTTTACATTCTACTTTCTCCTAATTTCACTGAGAACCACCTTCAAATTCTATTAAGTTCCTCTTTCCTTCTAAATATATGCCCATGGATTTTTCTGACTTCTTCATCTTGATCTTCATGCATCATTTGATGTAATCATCCATTCTTCCTTCCGTCACTTCTATGATATTGTACTTCCTTTGTTTTCTTGTGGATCATCTCTCCCATCTCTTTAGTTCCTTTTCCAACTCTGAGTATTTCTCAGGGCATAGGACTTGACCTTAACTATTCTTCTCTTTATATGCTTTCTTACAGTGAATTACTAATATAAACATCATTCTCAAGATAATATCTCTAGTCTCAATCTTATATGGATGTTCTCATTTCAGTCTTTTGATACTTGAATTTTCCACTATTATTTTGAATTCAAAATGCCAACCCAAACTCATCATATATCTTCCAGCTCTAAAAATTTAAGTTATTTAACTTGTCTATGTTTCAGTTTCCTCATCTATAAAGTGGAAATTTAATAGATCTCATAGGCTTGTTGTGAATTTATATGTATATATATGAATGTGTATATTCAATACTAGCCACTATTATCTCTGGACACAAAATTGCCAATTAAATCATGCTGCTCTTATTACCATTCATTGAAAATACAATGGAAAGGCTCAATTTTATTCCTCTATTGAAAGTCTTTCCACAATCTCAAATTGCCAATTCAACGCAGTCACCCTTCTGACCCATTGTAAGTTTGAATTTCTTCATGAAGTCTCTCCCGATAAATCCAAGGCTAATCAATTTCTCCCTTTTAATGTAATTTTTACACTAATCTTATACACTAATTTGAGGTGTATCTTCCTTCAAACCAAACTGTAAGGGACTACTGGCATGAATTCATACTTCTCTTATCTTGCCCTCAGTGTTTTGCTGCCTATGAACATGGTAAGCACTTCTTCTATGATTCTTTGAGGGAAGGAAATAATATCTTTTAAAGGCTCCCAAAATGTCACAGTTATAAACACATAATAATTTCCTGCACAGTTAAATGGGTCAGCAATATTGAATCTAGAGCCAAGTGCAATTGGAAAAATGTACAGACTACATTAATTGAATGCTTGAGTTGCATAGATAACCAATACCTAGGAATCAGTGTATTTTTTGTTTAGTCCTAAGTGTTTTATTGTGAATCAATGTATACTCATAAGATGTCTGTTACTGGGGCGAGTTTCCCTGGGTTATCTCCTTGGAATGAATATATATATTCATATATATAATCTCCTTGGAATATGAATGAATGTGTGTGTGTGTGTGTGTATTTTTTTTTTTCACAAAGAGTTCAGATCCATTAACCAAGAAGCTGAACTCAGCCAAGGGTAGAGCCAGGATCATAGTCCAAAGATCTTTCACATCAACTTTATGATCTCTATAACCCGAATTTTGGTGATGAATAGTGGGCAGTGTCGGGGGGGCTGGTGCTGTCACCAAGAGTAGAAGTTTTAGATTGATATACAACATTGATTAGGCCTCACTGGTTTTTCTTTTCTTAAACAACTCATAAATTTGCCTTCTAAGTATTCTTCCATAATAAATTCCAGTATCTATATGTGTGCTGTCAATAGCCACAAATGGTAACCACTGACCACGTCTCACTATTGAGAATTTGAAATGTCACTAATCTGAATTAATATGTGCTCTAAGTGTAAAAAACACTTGATTTTTTAAAAATTGTATAAAAAAAGGTAAAACAACTCAATAATTTCAACATATAATCATGCTGAATGTTTTGGCTCTGTTGGATTAAGTAAAATGTATAATTAACATTAATTTTACTTGTTTCTTTTTACTTTTATTGATGTGGCTACTAGATAATGCTAAATCAAATATTTGGCTTATGTCATATTTCTCTTGGAAAGCACTGATCTAGATTAAAGAGATATTTGAGGTTGTTCTTTAAAATAGGAACATGTATTAACATAGAATACTATTGCTAAGAACTAGGACTGTGGTTCTCATTCCTATTAGGCTTTCTCCAAAGTCTACACTCCTTTTGCCTCATCTCCTAAACAGAAGCTTCTTCTACACCACACACCATGTCAGTCACACCACACTGTTATTCTAGTCTATATCCTTAGTTATCAGCACCATGGCAAGCCAGGAATGTGGCATAGCTTTGTAATGACTTGTGTTATCTCCACTCCTTCTTACCATCATAATGATCTTTTGCATGTTCATAACTCTAGCTTCACCTTGACTTACGAAGAAATGCAGTAGTTATTTAGCTAGAGAAATAATTTTGTACTAGTCTTCTGGTAATTTATTTTAGATCTAAATGCCACATTTAATGATACTAGATTGTATATGTAATATGATACAAATTCTTCTGAGTAAGGTTCTGCTGGACTTAGTGGTTTTAGTTCAGCTGTTCTAATGAACTTAAAGAAGAGCCTCTTGCAATTTAATATTCTTTCTTAACACCTTTTGGCACCACTTGAAAAAGTAAAGGGATGCATTTTTCAACTAGCATGTGGCTTCTCCAAAACCCTCTACCAGTTATGGGAAGAGAAAGTCTGTAACTGATGGCAGCTTATATTAAACCTGAAGAAAACTCCATGGCAATCAATTTATAATATAGGACTGTGTGTTCTTGCTCCTTGCTCTTTCCCTCTAGTATTAACAACTTTAATTTCATTAGTATGTGTGTGTATTTGTGTGCTCCCACAATCTGCAGAGCACCTTATCAATCCAGATCAGTGAAAACAAGGAGCCTCCAGAAGCTTTTTTTTTCTGTTAACTTAAATTACAAAATTTGTATATAATTAGTAGAATATACTATTATGGGAAGATAGAGGATATTTTATGAATAATTTCACTCAAATCATTTTTCTTTATTTTTTCTCCCAACTTTATTGGGAAGCGATTGACAAATAAAATTGTATATATTTAAAGTGTACAATGTGATGGTTTGACATACATGAACATTGTGAAATGATTATCACAATTAAATGAACACATCTGTCACCTACCTAGTTATATTTTTCCATCACTATTTATCCCCCATACCCTCTTTTACCTCCACCAATGCCTCTCCCACCCAGTACTCACACTATAGTCTGTGTCTGTGTCTGTGTCTGTAAATTCTTTTTCTTTTTTTTTACACAATCTCTTTACTCCCTCCAGGTCTCCCCAACCAAGAGTATTTAGCCTGCTCTCTATCTATGAATCTGTTTCTATTTTTCTTTTCTTTCTTTAGCTTGTTCATTAGAATCCACATGTGAGTGAAACCATATGACATTTGCCTTTATCTGAGTCACTTAACTTCACTTAGCATAACCTCTCCAGGTCCATGCATGCTGTTGCAAAGGGTGAGGTTTTTTTTTTTGTTTTTCACAGATGAATAGTTATTCATTTTGTAAATGTACCATAGCTGCTTTACCCAATCATCTTCTGATCGATACTTGAGCTGCTTCCAAATCTTGCCTGTTGTAAATAATGCTGCAATGAACACAGGGATGTATATCTTCTTTTGATTAGTGTTTCAGGTTTCTTTGGGTAAATTCCCAGAAGTGGAATCACTGGGTCATAAGGCAGTTCCATTTTTGATGTTTTGAGGTATCTCCATACTACTTTCCACAGTGGTTGCACCAGCCTGCATTCCCACCAGCAGTGCACAAGCGTTCCCCTTTCTTCACATCCTCACCAAAACTTGTCATTTGTTGATTTATTGATGTTAGCCATTCCAACAAGTATGAGCTGATATCTCATCGTGGTTTTAATTTGCATTTTTCTGATGATTAGTGATGTTGAATATCTTTTCATATGTCTATTGACGATCTGTATGTCCTCTTTGGAGAAATGTCTATGCAGGTTTTTGCCCATTTTTTAATTGAATTGGTTTTTTTTTGGGGGGGGGTAACAAACTCCATTATTTTTTTTGTGTCTGGAAAGCTCTTTATTTCTTTTTCTATTTTAAATGATAGACTTGCTGGGTAAAGTAGCCTTGGTTGTAGATCCCTGCTTGTCATCACTTTGAGTGTTTCATGCCAGTCCTTTCTGGCTAGAAAAGTTTCTGTTGAAAAATGAGCTGTCAGTCTTATGGGAGCTCCCTTGTGGGTAACTAACTGCATTTCTCTTACTGCTTTTCAGAGTCTCTCTTTATCTTTAACCTTTGGCATTTTAATTTTGACGTGTCTTGGTGTGGTCCTCCTTGGGTCCATCTTGTTTGGGACTCTCTGTGCTTCCTGTACTTGTGTGTCTTTTTTTCTTTCACCAGATTAGGGAAGTCTTTGTCCATTATTCTTTAAATAGGTTCCGATCCCTTGCATTCTCTCTTCTCCTTCTTATATCCTCATGATGTGGATATTTTTATGCTTTATGTTGTCCCAAATTCCCCTAAACTCCCCTTGTTTTTTTTTTTTTTAATATATTTTTTTTTCCTGCTCTGGCTAGTTTTTTTTTCTCTACCTTGTCTTCCAAGTTGGTGATTCAATCCCCTGTTTTATCCAAGCTACTGTTTATTTTTCTGGTATATTTTTTATTTTAGATATTGCATTTGTTATTTCTGATTAGTTATTTTTTATCATTTCTATGTTCTTTTTTATGCTGTTGAGCATCCTTATAAACATTACCTTGAACTCTATATCTGATAAATTGCTCACCTCTATTTTATTTAGCTCCTCTTCTGGAAAATTCTCTTGTTCTTTTATTTAAGGCCTGTTTCTTTGTCTCCCCATTTTGGCTGCCTCTTTGTGTTTGTTTCTATGTTTTAGGTAGATCTGCTGCAACTCCCTGTCTTGGTAAGGTGGCCTTAGGTAGTAGGTGTCCTGTGAAACCCAGCAGCTCAGACTCCCTGATCACCTAAGCCAAGTGCTCTAAAAATATCCCTGGTGCATATTATATGGGCCTCTCAGTTGTAATAGAGTTTTAATTGCTATTGACTTGGTCATACGTGAGATCAACCCTCAATCTGGCTGACTATGAGGCAAACCCTCAACGCAGTGTGCAGTCTCATGAAATAAAATTCACCTTGATGTTTGATACCTGCCAAGATCTCTCTGTGGTTATGCTACTTGTGAAGTTTATTGAATCCTACTCTGTAATAGTCTGAAGCTGGTCACTGGGTGTACTGCTCTGAGTATCTAATGAGGGACTCCGGTGCAGCCACATGTCAGACCGAGACTGTGACTGACCCTGAGCAACCTGTTTGGAGCTATCAGCTATACACATCTGTGGCTCCCTCTGCTTGGCCTGGGTGCATTCAGCAAGGACCAAGCTGTACTCCAAATCTGGCTTTTACCAGCACTGGGCCCATGCATGGGACAGCAAAAGTCTCAAAGCACCTAGAGATCTGCCTCAGCCTGCAGGTTGCCTGTTAGACTTATTCACTGAAAGAGCCTCCGGTTGTAGTATTCTCAGCAAAGCAGAAGCTCCACATGGTGGGGTGAGAAGGATTCCAGTGGATAGAGTTATTACTTCCCACCAGGCTTATGCCACATGGAGGAGAAGGCTCTGCACAGGAAAGGTGGCTTTTGCAGTATAGGGAATGACAGAGCGCAGGGATCCTGGAAGTGGACCCTTAGCTCTTTCCCCAGAGCCACCAACTCCAGATTCTACACGTGTGTCTCTAGTCCACTCTGCCTTCCCTCTGCCAGAGCCCGGGATGAGTGACTATGAACCATTTTGTGTGTTGACCTTTTAAGAGAATGGCGGCATCTTTAACTATTTCTTCCTGGTAGACGGAAATCCGGCTGCTTTTCATAGCCAGATATTACGTGGGTGAGTTTCCCAGTTCTGGTGCTGTAGGCTGGGGAGCCTGGCTTCGGGTTTAGAACTCACACTTCTCAGGTTAACCGCCTGCTTAGCTGAGTTACCCCTCCAGAACTTCATCTGCCACATGTGGGAGCCCGGCCAGTCCTCTTGCACCTGTGCACTTCCTATCAGTCTTGATATGGCTTATTCTTTAAGTTCTTGGTTAAAAAGCTTAGTTTTTAACCAAGTTTTCAGCTAGTTTTCAGTTGGTTATTCAGGATGATTTTTCTGTAATTTAGTTGTAATTTCAGTCTGGTCCTGGGAGGAGGTTAGTGTAGCTTCCACCTACTCTGCTGCCATCTTGGATCCTGATTGAAACAATTTTTAGATAGTTGTATCTAATATGTACCTAAAGAAATCACAATCTATTTTATGATTCCATACCATAAATTTCCATTCTTGTTAAGTATTTTCAACTTGTCTTAGCATCACCGAGAAGAGGAGAGTGTAGCACATGGAACTGAGAAGCAGACATGACCACTGTTATCTTTAATCACAGCCTTGGATAAAACCTGTTTCTCACTCAGCAGCTTGAGGACAGATTGACTACAGATAATTCAGTACTGTTCTCTCTTTCAGTAAATTCTATAACACAATAAATCTTAAGAGCATATGTCTATATGGCTAGTGTTATCCTGAGTATTTCACTGGAAAAAAAAAAATCCTGAGGGTATAGAAGCAAGTGACCTAAATAACAGGCAAAAGCAACAAGTAAAAGTGAATTTGGAGAAGGAGAATAGGATTATTTATATTTTTCCAATGTTCAATAAACCTATATAGATAATGAACTCTCAAAGTTGTCTCTAAGACATTTATATAGCTTAATTTTTACCAAACAGAAAGAGTTTGTCCACCCAGCACTAGCAGAGACATACAATAAATACAGAGAATTACACTGGGAAAGACTGGCAATTTCATTTTGAGTGGTGCCACACAGGAGAATGAGAAGCTATCAAAAACCCAAGCCACCCCTCCAGGGTTTAGGCATATTTTTAAGGGTACAGGGGAACAAATATGGGGAAATGTTGGTGTGTCAAGTTTTAGTTGGAGGCCTGGGGAGCTTGGTCATTTAAGGTGTGGAGCACTAGCACGGACCTTCCTGGATAATCAACGCTTTGCTTCTGAAAGGGTTCTGATTGTTGTCTGGGTCCTTGATTTCATGTGCACACGCATGCAGCGTGGTGAGAAGAAGAGGGGATACTTTGGTTTTGGGTGCAGCTTAAGGTCTATGTTCTGTCCTCTACACATACTTCAGCTGTGTGACTTGCTGTTATGTTTTGTTATGTCTGAAAAGCAACTCAGTACCATTTAAAACAGGACAGAGCCATTTTTGAGCTGGTTCTGGGGATACAATTCAGGAAAATAACTGCTACTCTCTCTTTTGAGTCAACAAAAAACTGGTAGTCTTGGTATGTCTTTTTTGTTTGTTTTTTACTATTTTATTCACAAAAATAATTCTTCATTTAAAAACAAGTCATATTAAACCCTGTATCTATTAATGGAGTAAATAATTTCCAAAAAAAGGAAATATTGGCCATTGTTTTTATTAAGCAGTTATAAAATTATGAAAGATTTACAAAAATCCATACTGATTTTAATGCAGCTGTGTATCAGCATCAATGCCAAAGGGAAGGCTGGGCTAATATGTTATGGTGAAAGGCTGGAAAAGTCTGCAATATTGCTTAGTTTGTGAATTACTAATGTTGCTATAAGAAATGTTCAAACCTATAGAGAATTTTTATGAGTTTATTTGAGCCAAATTAATAACACTTGCTGGGAAGCAAAATCTCAATGGATTGAGAAAATGCTCTGGAGAATGACAATTTTATAGCTTGTTTTACCCATTAGAATAAAAGGAGAAGATGTAAGGAGAGTTACGTGAAATTCACTGGTGGTAGGTTAAAGCAAAGCAGGGAAATCTCTGGGGTTGGATAAAAAGTAAAACAGAGGGAAACTTACTTCTTTTACACTGGTGGGTACCAGATAGTTAATAATTAACAATAACAGAGCTAGTATGCTGGAAACAATATAAAATGAGGGGTTTGGTGGTCTCTTGCTCTGGATCAGTGGTTGTGCCCCGAGGGGTCTGGAAGAAAAGATTACTCTGACATTTCAAAGGTATGTTATCTTAGATTCAAAAGGACAATAGATCATTTAAAGTAAAGCTTCACCTTTGTCAAGGAAGCCTCAGGCTTAGGCCATAACTACCTACCATGACCTGCTTTTAATGTTTTAATTTCAGACCACAATATAGGGTTCCTTTCAGTCTTTGAGTTTGTAGGGCTTGCTGTGCTGGCCTTCCCTGAGCTTGTCAGTTTTAGTATGTGGCCCCTTTTTCATCCGCACTAAGAAAATTACTAGGGAGGAAAGCAATTCTTATTTATTAAGCATGTCTTTTTATTTTATGTATTCTCCTGCTTTACCATCAGAGGCTCTGCTGATCCTAGAGGTATAGCCCCTCCCTAGATTAGTAAATTTCTCAAATTAGTAAAGGACTTGCCCTGGATCACCCCTTCCAAATCCAAAGAAACCAAGCCAGTACCCATACCCCAACTGCCTCCTCTATCAGGCTCTTGCACTCTTACACTCCAGACTACTAACCACTTACCCTAATCACCCCAGAGCCAGGTAGGCACTACTAATAAACTTTATATCCCAGAGCCCACTGAAATTATTCAATCTAGATAATACTAAAGTTGCTTGTACTGCCTCCCCCATTCCACAGAAACCACAATAAAGGCTTTTGCCCACATTTTTCTCTGCCTCCTCCCATCTCACTTCCTCTGCCTTCTCACCAACCCTGGTGCTTTCCTCCTCGCTCACCTCATGGTGTGGCATGGCAGGATGCACCCTCTTAGGACCTGTGAGCATGACAAGCCAGCTTTTCAATGGCAGATTTCTCCCGATCTGTTTGCCTTGTCATACCTAAATAACAATAAACTTTTTTCCCAGAAATTTCTACCTCATGTTCAATGTCAGAATTTTCATGATATATTTTTATGTTTATTTAACAAACATTTTTTGAGCTCCTACTAAGTCTAAGACTATTCTAGGTTTCATACTGCTTTTCAAAGTCAATAAGACATAGTCCTTGCTGAGAGACTTCACAAATCTAGTTGTAACTAATTTTCTCTTCAACTAAATAGAAGACTAATGATTCCTTAATATGCAATTGTCACCTCTTTTAATATTCACTACCTTTTTAAATACATTTATTGATTTTCATAAATACAGTCAGGATTTGATTACCTGACACAAGCAAAAGACCTTAGAGTAGGGAACATCAATTTAGGAATAACTGAAAATTATTTATACTGATTGAGTCATAGAAACAATTTTTTTGCGTTGTAAACAGAAATTAATTTTAGACTGTAATAAAGAATGAAAAAAAACCATGTATTTGAACAAAAAGGAGCTATAGCCCAGAAGACCTGATTCGGGTAATGACCTAAATTGGGTTACATTGAGATAAAGGAGAAGCCGTCTTTAATACCAAGCATTCCTACTGGGTACTCAGTTAGGTCTGTTTTATGTAAATGAGCTATCAACCGTGTGCAGCTTTGATGGGACAGGGTAGATCTCAGTCTCTTGGTAGAAAGATGAAGCCAAAGTTTTCCTGCAGTCGTTGACTCAGATGACATAAACAAGCAGCACATAATTCCAGAGGGTGAGAGTTCAGTCTGAGATATTTCCAGGTATACAGAGTATGTGAGGAATGCCTGTCAGCATACGGCCACAAGACTTTGCTATTTATAAAAGTTGGCCCCTCAGTTGACCACAGAGAGTCTATCTTATCAGATGAATTTGTTGCTGGGGTTCACATCAAATGAATCTTCCTTCTTAGGGTATACAACTTCTGTAGGTGAATACAAATAAATCAGGAATAAAGCATTCAAGCAAATAGAACATCGTTGCTGATTCAGAAGAAACTCAGTAACTTCCTAGTTTGCCTTCCATGCTCTTGGGGAATCTTTCTTTCCTTTTGCAGTTAAATGCAAAAGAGGAGCCATTTTAGTTTTCTATTCTGCATTAGTTTTCTAGGGCTGCTGTAACAAAGTACCATTGACTGTGTGGCTTAAACCACAGAAATATATTTTCTCACAGTTCTGAAGCTTAGATCCATGATCAAGGTGTCAACAGAGCTGGTTCCTTGTGAGGTTTGTGAGAGGGAATCTGTTGCATGCCTTTCTCCTTGGCTTGTAGATGACCATCACTCCTTGTGTCTTCACAGAGTCTTCCCTCTGTATGTTCAGATGTTCTCTTCTTATAAGGATAGCAATCCTATTGGATTCGGGCCCACCCAATGACTTTAACTTAATAATCTTTGTGAAGATCCTATCTCTGACTGCAGTCACATTCTAAAGTACTGGGGCTTAGGACTTCAAAATGAATTTGTTGGGTATTTTGGAGGGGACGGGGAGTGGAAGACAAAATTAAGCCTATACTGTATTTCATACCTGGTTTTTGAGCTAAAAATAAGAAGTGAACTCAGTTTTCAGTTAATTTCTGGTACGTCAAATACTGCATTGCCACAGAGTTTTTAAATCAATATTTTAGCAAAATAAACTGGCAAATGCCAATTTGTTTTTCTTCTTTTTTTTCTGAGAGAGGTTATTGTCATTAATCAAAGTGACAATGCAGATAAGTCTTTGAGAGTAAATGAAGCTCGTACATACATTGACACATTTCTTTAAAGTCTAACTCAAGTCTTGCTTCTTTAATTAACTACCCAGCCTCAAAGTGCTCCTTCCTCTGAACAGCTATAATAGCTTTAGCCTTAACCAGACTTTTGTTTCTCCAACATTATAGTTAAGTTTCACTATGTCTGATATATAAATATTTTTATTCATACATTCATGGTAAAAAATTCTTGAACACTTGATATTGATCAGAAACTATTTTTTAAGCCTGAAGAATAATATCAAGATAAATAAGGTATGACCTCTTCCTCCATAAACTCCAAAATGTTTATGAGGAGAAATATATATGGAACTAATAGTAATTAGGATAAAATATTTAATATTAGAACCCAGCTTTTCTTACTTGTACTTATTGCCATTCCACTAGTGGTGAAGGTGACTGGTACCCCCATGAGACTAAGTCCAATGGTCACTTTGTATTTCTCCTCTTACTAAAACTATGAGCAGAACTTGACACAATTGATAAATTTCACGTGCCATTCAGGTCATAATCTCTTGGTTTTCTTCTATCTCACTGTTCATTTCTCAGTCTTCTTTGCTAATTCTTTTTTCATTTTCACTCGATCACTTAGCTACTTAATGTTTGAGGACCTTGCAGGTCAGTCTTTGGTACTCTTTTATTCTCTGTTTACATCCCTCTTTATTGGGATCCAAAATCATGGTTTTAACTCCATATACATCCTGATGACTCCCAAATATAAATTTTTAATTCATTCCTTTCTCCTGGACATCTAGACTTATTCATTCAACTTCTTCCAGTAGTCTACTTGAGGACTAATAGATATCTCAAACTTAACATGCTCCCAACTGAGCAACTCCTCTTACTCCTCACCTGCTTCATCCATAGCCTTCCTCGCTTTTGTTAGTTGCAGTTCCATATTTCATAGTTATTCATAACAAAAAATTTGGAGTAATATTTGGTTATTCTCAGTCTCTCATATCTCATATATCTCACATCCAAGCCATTAAAAATAAGTGTAGGTTTCACCTTCAAAATATACTCAGAACTTTACCACTTTTACACCTCTACTGTTACTGCCCTGATCAGAACCACTATCATTTCTACCTAAATTACTCCCAAACCCCCCATGCTCATCCCTGTTTCTTTTCTTATCTCATTACAGTCTATTTTTAACAAAGCAACCAGAGTGATTCTTCTAAAACTTAAAAGTTAGACCATGTCACTCCTTTGCTTAAATCTTGCAATGCTCTCTGTGGTACTTAAACAGGAGCCAGGGTCTTTGCAGTGGCCTTCAAGACCCTTCATCATCTGGTCTCTTATATATTTCTCTGCCTGTGTCTCCCACTTTTCTCTCCCTTGCTCACTCTCTCAGCCTGGGATCAAAACCCCAGTAATAATCACACCTGTAGGCTTTGTAGTAGCTCTTCTCTCTTCCTCCATGGTTAACTCTCTTTTCCTCACTAAGTCTTTTCTCACAGGTCACTTTATCAAAGAGGTTTATCTGACTCAGACTACTTAAGATTATAAATCACCCTTTCCCCACACTCATCTGGTTCTACCTTTCTTCCTTTCTTTCTTTATTTTTTTTGTTTACAGTATTTATCAATTTAAAATATACTGTGAAATTTACTTTTATTATGTTTATTCTTTACTTCCCCCCCAAGAACACAAGTTTATAAGAGCATAGATCATTGTTTTATTCTCTAGAAGAGTGTCTGGTTAATAGTAGGCTTTCAATTAATATTTGTTGAAGGGATGGACAATTGACCAATGTGAACTCACAATGTTATTTGTAAGGGTGTGTACAAATTGTCACTGACAACTGTGGGTTTGAGTCTCCTAAGTAAGTCCAGGAAAGATTAGATTGGAGACTGTTTTAATTGTCTTTAATTATGCTTATTGCCCTGACTGGGTGGTTCAGTTGGTTGGAGCACTTCCTCCTACACCAAGAAACTGTGTGTTTGATCCCTGGTCAGGGCACATACCTAGACTGCAGTTCAATCCAAGGTAGAGTGCGTCTGGGAGGCAGCCAATCAATGCTTCTCTCAAGTCAATGCTTCTTTCTCTCCCCCTCCCCCTTCCTTTCTCTCTAAAATCAATTAATGTCTCCTCTGGTTAAAAAAAATAATAATAGTTATGCTATAAAAATAATAATAACATTATTATTATTATTAAGTATCATAGATTGGAAGTTAATCTAAGTCAAAGACGATACCTGTTGACGTCACTCTTGGTGCAGTCCATGAGAAGAAATGTATGTATTTTTAAAGTATGTGCAATAGTGTGTATTGGTTGAGAACAAGAACTCTGGGGCCATCATTTCTTGGTCTAAAACAGCTCAATGGCTTCCTAGTTTTCTGAGGGCAAATGACCTACACTTTGCTATCTCAGTTTCCTCCACAATAAAATGGTGAGGCTGGGAGTGCTTACCTGATAGGTTGTTGTAAAGATTAAATGAATCAAGAGCTTAGAACAGGGCTTGGAATATAGCTACCACTTGATAACCATTAGATATTGGTGTAGTTATTACCTTGGGGAAGTAGCTTTGTTAAATGAAAAGAATATCATATTAGGTTTAAGACTGAGACCTGAGTCTGACTTCTTCACTAACTATGGTTGCATGGGGTAAAGTCATTTAATTATTCTACCTGCATTTGAAAACAAAAGGGAAGTACCAGGTTATATCTCAGACCTGTGGTTCTAAAGGCCTATAATTCTCTGATAATGCTGATGATTGCATTTTTTTAGAGTCATTTATTAAACGCATAACTAATTTTTATAAAAAATTATTTCTAGATAAATTAGAGATGACTAAACTAATAGAATTTATTCTTATGGCAATACTTATTTGATATTAAAATAATTGTTGGGATTGCAAGGATAATATGGGGCTTCAAAAATACTAATTCATGATGATGGCACACATGTATGGCATCTCACAGATTGACAAGGTGAGCTCTTAAGTAATATGTACAAGCACCTAATCTTGCTCTTTTGTAGTTAACTTTTCTTTAAAGGAATACCACTGGCCTGTGTGTAACTTTCATTTTAGTCTATATGATAATTTTATATATATATATAATATATATATGATTAGAAAATCTCACTAAATTGTCACTGTTCAATTTGATAAGTGGGAATTTATGTGCTTCAAAACAATAGAGGATGGCAAGAGGAAGAAGCAGCTCATTTCCCACACTTTTTGTGAAGATCAGGTCTTATAATGGTAAACATAAAAAGGCTCTGTTACTTTAAAAAATTGACCATTAGACATGAAAGGTTAGCCTAGGATAATAAAATAAATTTAAGCATACTTCTCTTGAATTAATTCTGGTTATGACTAGTAGATTGCTACTTATTTTGATATTTTAGTGTTTTTTTTCTTTTAGTTTGTAGCTTTGGATAAAAATTCCAGATAGGTTAATAACAAAGGGTAAGTCACTCATTTAAAAAAAATGCCTTAATCAAAATTTCCACATAACAAAATTATTTTAAATGCTCTGCTCATTGGCTCATTTAATTCAAACACTGTTTCATAGAGTAAACTTCCAGGAGACAGTGGATAGAATCATGGTGGTTTTGGTAATGGAGTTTGGTCCTAAATCACTTTTCTTTAGGCTCTGATTTTGAAAAAGGTCTTTATTGCATGCAATATTTGTGTTATTGTGTTATGGCCAACAATGAAAAGATCTATGATAATGAAAACAAAACAGTGGATTATAGTTTTTGGTTATAAAGAAACTGTACCATACATAGAAAAATATAAAGATTTACATTAATACTAGAAAATTCTCTCTGAGTATGATTATAGTCTTTTTGTAAGGTAAAACTGATTTTTAAAAAGTAAGTGTCTGATGCTACTTGACGCGGAGAAATGGACATCTAACCTGTTTGTTGTTTGTGTTACATGTCCTTGCTTAGTAAATTTCATTTTAACCCTGAAAAAGAAGCACATATTGGAGAAAAAAATTTGGCTCAATAAGTATTTCTCATAAAAATGTTTTTTCTTGTTGTTGTGTGATTTTTGATGCCAAAGAGAAGAAACTCTATAATCCAGGTGAGAGATAACAGAATTTAAATGGCTTTGAAATTATCAGCCTAATTCTATGTAGATTTCAAAAATATATTATGTGTCTGTATTATAGAAAAAAATGTCTTAATGTTTGATTGTTTACATAATACATATTAAATAATAGATGCTCTATGTCATTAAACAAATATTTTCAAAGTTTTCCATTTAGTTTATGCAAAAGTCATTGAGGTGTGGAAAAATGATATACTATAAACACCCAACTTTTTTTTTCAGTTTTTAATTCTTTTTGATAGCATGAATTTGGAAGAAGTCTGAATTTCTTGCACTAGTTCAACTTAGAGCCACAATCTGTATTTCTCTACCCTGCAAAAGTCATTTTTCAAAGATGTACCATTTTAGGATTAAATAACTATATAGGCGTTGACCATAATTGTATAAACTATATGCAAATACCATCGTTTGACTGGTTCATAATGTTAGATAATATACAATAAATATTTTAATACATAATATTTTGAAATGTCATGAATTTTTTGTAATCTCTGATATATTTGTCTTCTAAGTGCACCGGTTAGTTTCTGAAAACACTTGAGAATGAAGCAGACGGTGATCTGGCCATAGTACAGCTGTTTAGAGTGTAGTTGGGGAAATGAGGGTGTCGCTATATTTGTAATTTGATTTCAATTCAACCAGCATTTGTTAAAAATATACCATTAGTAGAGTTTTGTATTCAAATTTACATGGCATGCAAAGATGAAAGATTGAACCTGACATATAAATATTCATACCTTAGGAAAATATAGACATACATAAAAACCTGGTAAATCAAGCAATTGGGTTGAGAGTATAAAGTCAGGAAATTAAAAGTCAGGAATTGACCAGTTGGGAAGAAATTACATAATGGTAGAATGAGAGGTAGACTTTTATATTTGAGAGACATTTGTCTAGTAAATGAAGCAGGAGGCAGGCCATCCAGTTAGGTCTTAGGGCCAAAGGTTGAGTGTACAGGTTAAAAAATAAGTGTGAAATTGGATTTAATTATTATAATTAGCATTTTATGATGTGTGTTTACTTTGCATAGTGTTCTACTTAACTATTGAGATATATTTGTGGAAACAAATATAACCAAAGCATAGCAAAATAGCAAATTGAGTGAAATTATCCAAAATTCTTTTGCTTTTCCTTTTGGCATTCCTCAGCTGAGTTTGGCAGCTAAAACTCTGTCCTGAGACATTCAACTGTGGTGATTCGCCCCTTTAATCATCATGGTATAGTAATAGGTGTGTAAGCTTGAGGGTCAATTGACCCGGAGTGGAGTTAAAGTCCTAACTCTGCCTTTCAGAAGTGAGTGATATAAAGTTGGTTATTAAAACACTTGTCATTTTGCTATTTTCACATATAAAAGTAATAGGAAATAATATTTACAACAATGAAATGACTAATATACAACAATGGATGTAAAAATGAGCTTCAATCATAACAACTATAAAGAGTTGATGATAAGGGAGCCTCCCACTGTGAGAGCGGTCATGGCAGTGCCGTGGCCAACGCGCTGAATACCCGGATGGCAGACGTCCGTGATCTTTGCCCACCTGTCATCGCAGTAAACCGTATCAGACCAGCCTTTTAAAAACTGCCACCCTCTCCCTACAACCACATCCTGTCCAGTGCTGCTTTATTTTTTTGTCCATGGAACTTAGCACCAACTGTTATGCCATACATTTTACTTTTTTATACCCAACTAGAAAGTAAGCTCCATGAAGGAGGGGGTTCTCTTCTACTTTGTTCACTGCTGTTATCACTAATGCGTAGGAAAGTTGCAATCATTATTTGAACATTTTTTGATTGAATGAGTGCACAGATGACCCTAGGTATGTCCACTTATGGAATCAGCTGAACATGCTTCATGCTGACTTGTTCATACCCAACCCGGGCAATATGTATGCATATGCCAATTGTCTCCAGAAACAAAACCTTAACCTAGATATCCTAAAGGTAGCAGCTCCTGCCTCCATGCCGTAATGGAGGAGTGGTGGTGCAGTTTCGTCAGCTGTGTCTCATGGAGGCCCTGCGAAGAAAAGTCCTGAGGTGAGGTTACGTTCTCTCTGCTACTGTGGCATCTTCCTGTATAGTGCATATTATTCTTAGATATTCAATTATACTTAAAAACATGAATTTCATATAGTTACCCCTGAGTTTGAGGTGTACAGGCACAACAGTTATTTAAAGCCAGTTGAGGAAGAAATGAAAAGAATGGTAGTGAATGTTCTTTGTGAACACAGATGACAGGAATTCTTGTATATTATACATTGGGGTTTTACAAGTAGATATGCTATATTCACTTTACCCAATACCAATGACAGAACAGCTTTAAAGTAATTAAGGGCTAAGATGTAGTATAACCATTTATTACCATATGTTCTAAAACCAAATATGTCATGCAAGTGGAAACTGTGATTTGTGTCCTGAGTTTCCAATAGGAAGATTTTTCCACCAGGACATAGCCTGTGATTTATAAAGAGAATATAAAAAATTGTGTCTCAGCTTGTAAATTCCTGCTGGTTTGATATATTTTAATTATTTCTAAAAAATTAGCTTTAGTTTTCTTCATAGAAACGTAGTCACCCTTGCTTCCTGGAACTTAATCATTGTGTCCGTGGGGAGCTTCTCAATGTCTGCCACTCAATTTCTCTGTATAAAGCATATTTGTGTTTTAACAATATAACCAGTTAAAATATCCTAAAATAAAACATATTAAAATTTTGCATTTAAAAAAATTACCAAATAAAAATTAACTTTCCTAAAAGGAGTTTACAACTATGTCATGTATGTGCATTCAGAATTTTACTTTTTGGAAAATGTTTGTATCATATTTTTCAAAGTAAAATGCTAAAAATGGCTACAAATGAACTATATAATTAGCAGATATCATGGAAAGGACTTTCTTTGTTATGCCCTTTAATTTCATATATTTACTAAACATCTACATTTTATGAGAACAATCCGGCTTCCTAGTCCAGAATGGCTTCAGTTCTGTAGCCAAATTCCCAAATCTTGGCTATCTCATTAACAAGTCTAATTAGCATACTAACTAGATACTGTATTTTTAAATACACTATCATATTTAATATTCATAACAATCATGTGGGGATATGTATGACTGTTTTAGAGCTAAGGAAACAATTTCAAGGCGTTCAGTTTTTAAAATTGTCACAGCTATGAATGAAACAATCAGAACCCAAACCCAGGGCCCTTCCTTTAATGACTTGATATTCTTCCTATCATTTAATGTCATATGAAGTTTTCTTTTACCAGAACTTACTAATGAGTTGAGTTAGATATGGGAAATCAGGGCCACAGAGGAATAGGAGAATTCTTAGGATTTTCCCAAATTTTTTTCTTTCCTGTATTCGCCTAAATGGAAAAGTCATGTGTTTGTGTTTGAGTTTATGTTTTAATAATGATAAAAATAATATTTAAATATTAAAATGTAATTTAGAAAATTTCTCATAATTACTAGTGTTTCATTTTTAAATATTCTTTTCTTGCCTTACCCAACTGTACCCATTTCCTGACTATGAATGCAAATATAATATCATGTAGTTGAATTTTTTAAAAAGATTTTATTTATTTATTTTTAGAGAGGGGAAGGGAGGGATAAAGAGAGAAAGAGAAACATCAATGTATGGTTGCCTCTCGAGCGCCCCTTACCGGGGACCTGACCTGCAACCCAGGCATGTGCCCTGACTGGGAATTGAACCAGCAACCCTTTAATTCAGAGGGCAGTGCTCCTCTGAGGCACACCAGCCAGGGAGAATTTTTTTGTCCTACCTTAATTATAGGCTTTAAATGGCCTTACATTATTTTGCATCTTTATATAATTTAATAACTTTGATGACTGCATGCATATATGTTCCCTCAGAGTCACATCTTTATTTAAATTAACCATTTCCATTATTATCTACTTCATTCACAGTAATGAAAAAAAGATCATTGACTAAACCAGATTTAGCTTTTAAAAGGATGGTTTTGATCTTTCAAAATTATATTAACAGGTGGATTTAGAGATATGAAAGTTATTAAAAAAAACTCTGATAGTGAATATTGTAATGTCTTTCTCAGAAAACTTTTTTCTTAGCACATCTTATAGTCTGAGAATTTTAAAATGCTGATGAAACTGATCTATTATTTGGCTTGCTTTCTTCAATTTCAAGAAGTTTTTTTTAATATTACAGCAAAACATGTCTTTATACTGCATGCTATATTACAATGAAAAAAAAATGACCAATGTTCATATTAGAGATTTTTGTGTCCTACGTTTTTTTTTTTAAGGGAAGGAATTTTTTAAAAAGATTTTATTTATTTATTTTTAGAGCAGGGAAAGGAGGGAGGAAGAGAGAGAGAGAGAGACATCAATGTGTGGTTGCATTTCACATGCCCCCCTGCTGGGGACCTGACCTGCAACCCAGGCATGTGCCCTACATTGGGAATCGAGCCTGCGACCTTTTGGTTCACAGGCTGGCGCTCTATCCACTGGGCCACACCAGCTAGGGCTTGTGTCCTACATTTATTTGTTATTCAATAATAAGGTTAAGAGCAATTGGAAGATTTTTACTTTTTTACATTGCGATACCTTTAGTGAAATGTCACTTAAACAAAAGTGATAGTGAGAGTATTCCACACAAGGAAATAGAGTTACTGATTAGGAATAGTTGAAATATCTTATTGACCCACAGTATTACTTTATTGGCTCAGCTTATGAAATGGGATATTATTACGAACATGAAATTCTACTTATTGAAGAAATCCATAAGAAATCAAACCATCATTAGAATGCAGGTTATGGGTTTTGAGATCATTGATATTAGCATTCTCATTTTATGTGTTTCTTGTACCTAAAATTTTTATTAAGAATACACTTTTTGAGGCATAGCAAAGCATCTCATATCTGCAGCAGTGTCTAATGATAATGAAAGTGAGAAGTATGCATTTTAAGCTTTATTTAACTAAAAAAGTTCCTGAGTCATCCTAGCACCAATTCCTATAAACATAAAGGATAATTATCCTTTCCTCCATTTCATAATGTAATACAGGTGAAAAAGAAGATGCAGCACTGTTTAAGGGATGCAGACAGTATGGAGTTTTGGAAGGCCAAGTAGGAGTGGTGTGTTTGGTGTGCATCCATTAAAAAGGGCAATTGTTACCAAAACAACTTATTTGTTTTGATTGGTTGTGTAAAGCAGGAACTTTGAAAGAACCCCATGTATTTATGTGAAAATTATTACCAAGGATTATTGTGGGGTTTTGTTTGTTTTTTATTTTTGAGTTGAGCATAAGTTTAATCCTTGTTTTTTGTTTTAGTGCTGATTTTTCTTTTACTTTTTATTTTGCTCAAACATATTAAGCACCTTTTTTTCTTTCTTTCTTTTTTTTTTTTTTTGAGAGAGAGGGAGGGAGAAAGAGAGGGAGAGAAACATTGATTGATTGCCTCTCATAGGCACCCTGACCCTGACTGGGAACCAAACCTGCAAACCAGGCATGTGCCCTGACCAGGAATCAAACCAGTGACCTTTTCTTTGTGGGATCATGCTCAACCAACGGAGACACACCTGTCAGGGCAAGATGTTAAGCGCTCTTGAGACACATTATAAATATATGATAGTAAAATATTTTTCCCAAAAATGATATTTATAATAATGAACTTGTGACTTCAAACATGGCTAAATTATGTCCAAATGGCAAGGGACAGTCTGATAAAATTCCCAACCAAAAATAATAAAATGCAATGAAATATTACTATATTTAAATATGTGGCCTTTGATTATACAGAGCTGAATAAAACAAGAACACATCACTGTTGTAGTTAGAGAAGTTATATATTCTGAATATGAATAACGATAGTCATTAAAGGATTTTCTATACTAATTATGGTAATTTGGTAAAGGGGCCTAAAGAAGTCTGTCTATGTATTATGTGGTAGAAAAACTTAGTAAAAGCTGAACATGAGGAAAATCTTGAGTATATGTATACACACTAGATTTGTGCTGCCCAATACAGTAACCATTGGACATATGTGGTTATTTAAACAAAACTTAATAGCTTAAACATAGTCATAATTTGTGTGCTAAACAAGCTTTGTTATATTTGTTAAAATGAACATTTATTACCTAATATTTAAAAAAAATAAGAATTCAGTTCTCCAGTTACACTGTCTTCATTTCATAGCTCAGTAGTCACATATGCTTAGTGTCTACAAAATGGACCGCACAGATTACAGACTATTTCCATTGTAACAAAATATAATATTGGACACTGCTCCTCTTTATGCATCCTGTACATGTACCCTCATCTCATACTTTACTATTTATAAGTATAATTAAAATACAAATGGAGCTAACATTTTGGTACTAGATTATGAACATATCATAAAATGTATATTTTAATATATTTTTTGGATGGTTAAAACAATCCTACAATGTAGATCTCATTACATATGGAAAACCATGGCCATGTGAAAAAGTTAGTAGATGAAGATGAGATTCAAATCCAGGTCTTTCTCATGCTTTATACCATGACTGTTCTTATACATAAATTTTAATTGTAAGTAGATTCATGAATAAAAATAACTATTTTAATTAACATTTTGCAAATAGAAAATCTGAAGCTACTTATGTAACTGATGGAAACCTATATTTTACGGACTGGGAACAGGCAGCTTGGGTGGCACCTGGCTACAGATTCTTACCCAAGCTATGGACACTTTAAAAATGTATATTAATAAGAAGGAAATCTTGTCATTTGCAACTTCCTAGATAGACCTTAGGGTATCAGCCTGAGTGAAATAAATCAGATGGGGAAAGACAAATACTGTATGATTTCACTTGTATGTGAAATGTCAAACAAAACAATTAAATGAACAAAAAAAACAAAGCAAAACTAATGGATACAGAGAGCAGACATGCTTACCAGAGGGAAAGCAGGTTAGGAGAAAGGCCAAAGGGGTGAAGGGGGTTAATTGTATGGTGATGGATGGTAACTAGACAACAGATGATAACTAGGCTTGCAGTGGTGAACCCCATGTGGTGTATACAAATATTGACCTAATGTACACTTGTAATATATATATAATCTCATATAGCAATTTGACCACAATTTAAAAAAATATGAGGATATAGTGAAATGAAAAAATATATATTGTTATATAGTCAGATTCATGACAACAGACACTGTACAGGATGTGGCAGAAGTAACGCATGCATGAGTGTCGTTGATAGGATAATAATATGGGTGCAATAATTTATATTTTTAATTTGAACATTTCACCTAAAATGTTATATGCTGTGCTTGAGTGTGATATTGTTGTATTACAGAATTACATGCTTATGATTTCGTAATAAAAGATTTTGTAATAAAAAAGGATGTTATTTGTGCCAGACCTTGTATAATATGAGGTAAATGTGTTCATGTATGCAGGTGTACTTTATATATTTCCTTAGAATTCATCACTGAGGGCTAGAGGATACAGGTTTTGAATATAAGAAAAAGTTGCATACATTATAAATTCATACAGAGTAGGTACTAATTAAATTGAATATATAGAAAATCAGCTACAGTTTTATAAGATATTCTGTTTTTAATCTTTTTTCTTTATTTACTGGCACAGAAGAGTAACAGTTAAAAATATTTATTCTTAAAATATTTCTTACATTTTGGAGATTTTTATTAATAGCATATAATTTCTTTGGCAGCTCTTCTGAAGGTTCCTTGGGCATGTGAACATTTTGCTGCAACACCGTATTGACTCCGTTACTCACGGTCTGATTTCAAGAGCTAACTATGCTCAGGGGCGTGTGGTGAAAAATGCCTTTACAATTAGGAAACTGTTTTCCATACTCTTGTATCTGATGGACATGTTATTAGGTTTATATGGAATCATATTATTTTAGTATTGTTATTAAGTAATGTCCTTTAGGGACTTGCTACTGCAAATTAACTTTTATACGAAATGAGCTGAATAGGGAATTTTAATTCATATTCATTTTAATAGCTTAGTCTCATGACTGTCAGGAAATTCTTATGCATAACTCTCAGTCCCAGACAGTAAAGCTTTAAAATGGAAGTTTGGTTAGACCATGACTTTTGAGAATAAATATATACTGTGCATTTGAAAAAAATATTTGAAATTTTTATCAGAATAAAATAAAGCATCTTTACTCAGTAGCTGATGAGACGTCGTCTTTGATTGGGTTGCTTCCCACAGTATAAATATGCTGTTTCCTTAACTGCTGGATAAATTCAACATGCAAATTGCAGTTTAGAATTTGCCTGCAGCTATTGAAACTTTCCTGGACACTTATAATCTTAGAGTCATGAGTCAAAGCATATTTTGTGAATCATTTACTCATGGTAAGAGAAGGTAGAAACCATAACCCAAAAATTACTTAATTTTATTTAGAAGCAATTCATAAATGTTTTAAAAATACAGCTTTTTATAAAATGAAAACAAAAAACAGTTTGTGCAAACACTGAATCTAAAAATATAATTAAGAAATTAAATGACATTTTTAAGAAAGTGAGAATTTTTAATTTTGCCTGAAATGTTTTGACATAAAAGTACTTCAACACATAAAACTGCAGACAGACAATATTTTAGAGTCACTTAGCTCTTGTTAATTATTTGATAAACTTATTTAAGTAATTACCTTTTTTTAATGCAAGCATAATAACCATGGCCTATGGCCATATTTAACCATAGTCTTCATATGTTTCACACGCCAGGGGCCTAGCTAATGGTGCTAGTGATTTACAAACCTTTCTGCTTCATAGTTCATTGGGATTTATTCTTGGCCAAAGTATAGGTTGGTGAAAAAGTTTAGAGCAACTCATATAACATAGTGCAAAATAGGATCAAAATTAAAAAGGACATAATATTTTAATAGTATTTTTGTAACAGTTTTCTACTGAATAAAAAAAGGAAAGAAGTTTTGTCTTGTTTTTATTTTCATCTCTGTTTTAAGACATGAATAGTGCTGAATTTCCTTTTTCTCATTTACCTTTTCATTTTTTTCTGGGCTATGGCTAAATTTCTACATCTTCCAAGCCTTGACTTATGAAATTATACAATTGGGAGAATTTCTATTCATGATTGTGTTTTAATCAAATGCCATCAAGCACACTGCAACCTTTGCAGGAAAGGTAACACATTCTAAGAAGTCTCTGTGGTTCTTCCTTTTGAGTTCCATGAGATTTAAGAAGGATTTATCAAAGAATGGAGAGATGCCTCCTTTCTCTTTCAGTCCTTCCTTCTCAGAACAGTGTGCTGAAATTAATAGTAAATCTTTCATATTTAGCCATCAATGAAACTTGTGATAGATCTTTAAAGAAATCTGGGAAAGAAAATGGTCAAAACAGAATAATCTTTAGGACACTGTATATCAGTCTGCCCTCCCATGAGGACAGCATATTAGGCAAACTAATGGCTTTATCCCCAGGGCCCTTTCACAGAGAAATAATATTCTCATTTGATTGGCAGTGTACAACTACTTCAGGGGTAGATGATAACTACAGAATAAAAATTTTAGAAAATATCACAGCTCCAGTGATTTTCATTTATAATTGCATTCTCACTGGTCAATTTGTTAAGGGTTTTTTTGTTTTTGTTTTTGTTTTGTTTTTGTTTGTTTTTTTTTTTTTTGTCACAAAAGAAGGAACAAACTCTTTTTCCTCTCTGCTGCTCTAGTATAAAGTATTTATAGAATACATTTTCAATAATTAAAATAGCTCAAGTCATCACTATTGGGACTCTGGGATCTACTACCTCTCCCTTTTTATCTCAGGAAGCAAAGCAAAATTATTAAATTTAAAGGAACATACAGCTGATCTTTCTTTAAAATTTATTACCTGAAACCCTAAGGCAAAGTTCAGTACTCATAGGGACAGTTCTTTCCACAGAAATCAATTAAAAGAGCTTTTTAGAAAATGTTTAACCTTTTGCTAGAAAGTTGCTCTAGTAAAAATTGCTATTATCAACCTGTTGTTGCACAAAGTAGAAATATTTTTATGAATATTATTTGAACCCCAAGTTACTATTGTGAAATTCCATTTTGCGTGGAAAAGTGTCTCATTATGTGAGGCTGAATTTGGTTCAGCACCATAACATCTAGACTTATTTTCCCAAAACCAGCTTCATAGTAATATTAGCATGTTCTCACACAGTTGAGTAATAAATATGGGCCATGGGGAATCTTTGAAGCTATTTTTTTCTGTGTGGTTGGCCAAGTCTGAGATGTTCTTTTAACCGGCTCTCTGAGTATGGTGTTGGCAAGTGCACGTGAGAAAGACAGGCTCACCCACCAGTGAGGTAAACAGAGAAGTTCAAGCCCTTTAGCCTCTCATATATGACGCTCCCAAAGGGAAATTAAGAGTAAAGTTAATTAAACATAAATACATCTTCTCATAAAAAAATTACATGAAAAATTAAGCTGCTCTCAAGTGTTTTCAACATTCAAGCAATTGAAGACATTTTCTGTTTGTTCATTTTGATTTAAAAAAAGAATTAACTAGAGAAGAATGGTCCCAAGGTAAATAAGTATTGATTGCATTGCTATCAGCTCAGGTTACCCAAGAAGGGACAAAACTTAGAAAAATTAAAGTTGGATTTTCTCAAATTATAAGATGAATTATTTGGCAACATCAAGCATTATACTCTGCACACAGTTGAAGTTTAAAAATTGGTTTAGGTTGAATAAAGTACTGAAGAAATTTGTGGCTCTAGATTGTGTTAAAAATATTAAGATTCAATTTTGACTAAATGGTTTTTGCTAAAGATTTGTATAGTTTTAACAAGAATAATAAAATCTGAAAAATATTTTCTTGGACTTCTGTGAGGGCAACAATTCATACCACCTTGCTTGTCAAATTCAGGAACACTAAAAAAAAGTTGTTCCTAAGATCTCAAAAGAGTTTCAAAATTTTGAAAACACACTGATCACAAACAGAATATTTGCATTTTAATTCTCCAAACTGAATAATCAAATGTAAATAAATGGTTTTTAAAATCTCTCAGATCCTCTTGATAGTGTCCAATAGTAACCCTAGAGAGGCTATTCATTTTAAAACATTTTGATTGACAGCCTCTCAATAATTTGCAGTAACTATCATTCTTGACCCTGAGGGTAAATTAGTGAAAGTAGTAGACAGAAAGTGCTGTCATCGTGGAGCATAAAACCTAGTGAGAAGAACCAGGCAATGAACAAAATAACTAAGAGAATGATACAATAACAGGATAAGTACTTTGGTGAAAATACTCAAGGGAAGGGATGGAGAACGGAGGCAGAGGAACCTGTCATTTGTAAATCCAGTTGTCAGGGATGGCCTCACAGAGTGGTAATCTGAGCAGACTTGGAATGAGTCTATCAAGCAGAGGAGAGACCAAGGTATGGAAGCCCTGAGGCAGGGTCATGCCTGAAGTACAGCAAGAAGGGCAAGAAGGTCAGAGTCACTGGAGTAGAAGGAGTTGACATCAGAAAAGCCATTTTAAAAACTTTGACTTTTGCTCTTTTTGAGATAAAAAACCATTGGAAGATTTTGTGCAGAGAAGTTTATAACATTGTAGTAGTATTTGTCCGTCTGGTGTTTTGGGAATAGAACGTAAGTGGCCAAGGGTGGAAGCAAGGAGACAGGTTAGGAAGAAGCCCTTGGAGTCATCTAGGATTTGAATGATGGTCCCTTGGATCAAGGCAGCAGCAGGGGAGGTATAAGAAGTGCTTGTAGTTCTGTGTAGTTCTAGTGTTTTAAAGCAGAGCCATTAGGATTTGCTACAGGATTTATGTGGGACTGAGGCAGAGCCAAATTATTCCTGGCTCTAAGGCAGTGGTTCTCAACTCAGGATGATTTTAGCTCCCAGGAAATATTTGACAATGTCTGGAGATATATTAGGTTGTCACAGCTTGGGAAGGTGCTATATGTATCCAGTTGACAGAGGCCAGAAACGCTGCTAAACATCCTATGATGCATAAGACAACTCTAACAAAGAATTACTGGGCCCCGAATATCAACAGTGCTGAGGTTGAGAAATTATGGAGTAAGGTTTTTGGCCTGAGCAGCTGGAAGGAGGCAGATGACAGTAACAGAATGAGGAGGCGACTGGTTGAGTAGTTTAGGGAAATGAAATCAGGAATTCTGTCTCATTGAGGAGATCTATTAGATTTTTAAGAGATCGATTTTAAATATTGAAATATCAAATAAGTAAAAATGAGATTAGAGTTAATCCATTTTAAAACTCGTGTATTTAAATGGTGTCTTCAACAGGGCTTTAAATAGGTTTCAATATTTCAGATATATAAAAAATTATTAATGTGTGGCCATATTAACATTTTTCTCTGCCAGTTCTATTATGCTATTTAAAGTGATATAATTTTAGTCTTAGAAAATTTTGTCTCTTTATTTGGGTAAAGACATTTCATAGTTGAAGTCCAAAGGTTATAATTAATATGTTTCTTAATACATTATCGTTTTTATCCCTTCACTCAGTTTGATTCTTATGAAGAGAAAATTGTCATGCTAGAAGAACACTGGCAAAAGAGATTATGTTAGGGATCTTTCCATTTGACAGTCCTTTCCTATTTAGAATCTAAGGTTAGTACCCCACTCTTCTCCAAACAGCATTTCTGGTAGCTTGGAAGATATTTTCATGCTATCCCTAGAAATAATTGGTTCTTTTTACCTGTTAGTTCTTCAAAACAGTTTCTTTTTTCCTTTAAGTCTAGAATGCTTGCAGCTAAGCAGCAGCTACAGGACAGTGTGACTTGCTGCTAGGGGAAGATGGCTTTATTACTTTTCTCCCAAGCTTGGTGGGTTACGTGGAGAAAATGGGACGTGCTTAAGCTAAGATTTTAGTCTGTTAACTTTGCAGTTGAGTGCCTAAAATTGAATTTCTTAATTAACTTCTAAGTTGTGACTGTCTCTCTCATTTTCTCCCTATGTGCATTCCTTTCTCTAGAGGAAGGAACCAATCAGTAAATACCGTAGAGCTGCTCACCAGCCATGAAGCAAGGGAAATGTAGGTGCTAGTGATTAAATTAATTCTCACACTTTAGTTAACACTGCTCAGTATTTCCTGGTTTTTGTTATTTCCAAAATGTTAATTTGTCTCTTGAAATACTTTGTTAAAGTAGCTTTAAAATGAATCTTCCGTGTAAATATAACAAAACAGTTGGAATAATTAACTCACAGGAACTCATTTCAATAACCCAGACATCAAGGGCTGCAAGTAGTGATAGGGTGAGACTCATCAAAGGGAGAGGATTTGGCTGAATCAATTTCAAAGAAAATCTGTATGGGGATTCTTTAGAAAGCTGTTGGTAGATATAACTTTCAGTGTTATTTTTAGAGTTTCAATTTCTGTTTGATTTGGTATTTTGAGAGTTTCAGTTCGTATTCACTTTTATTAAGTCTTCAAAAATAGAAAGTCCTAGACAAACACTGTGATGCAGGTGACTTCTGTTTTCTTTTTTTTTTTTTTAAAGAGATTTTGCTTTTTTTATCTATCTATTTCTTTACTTATTTTTAGACAAAGGGGAAGGGAGGAAGAGAGGAAGACAAGTGTTAATGTGTGGTTGCCTCTTGCGCACCCCCTACTGGAGACCTGGCCTGCAACCCAGGTACATACCCTGATTAGGAATTGACCCAGCAACCCTTCAGTTTGTAGGCTGGCGCTCAATCCGCTGAGCCATGCCAGCCAGGGCCATTTTCTTACTTCTTACTAAGATGTTAAAATTCAGACATTTAATCAGAAACATTGCAAGGACAATTGATGAGTGTTGCAAACCTAGAATAGTCATTAGAAACATACATGGATTTCACTGAAAACATGTTTTATAACAAAATTATTGTATGTATGCATGTCCCTGGATTGAAGGTGGTGAATAGATAATGTCAGAAATACAAAATACAGATTGTGAATGGTTAATAATCAGAAAAGGAAGAAAGTAATACAGTTAACTAAAAATGGGTAATCAGGGAATGAATCTTTCTAGAGAATAGGAAAGGAGACGGGCAACCCAATTGCCAGACTCTTTTACTCTGGTGATCAAAAGGAAATAGCCCATAGATTCTAATCCATTGCAGCTTGCCTATTAAATCATCACATGGTCCTCCTTTAGTTTATCACTCTAGGCTGGCAAATTTTCTGCAACTACAAGGTATATGAAAGTTTGATTTAATTCATCAAATATACAGGTTCTGCCTAACTTTGCCAATTATTTTCTGTTTTTCCCCAAAAGCCGTAAGTTATCTTTTTGAATTCTGTATCAACAAGAAGTTAATATTTCTGTTCTTCTGTATCCAGTGTCCTAAAGAATCAAAGGTTACCATAAAGACAAATAAAAATTTACCAGGAAGGCAGGAAAGTTTCTTAAAGTATATATTGTCTCATTGTCTGATTCTCTTGAGGTTTACAACTGTTATTTAACTACTGTTTTTTCTATTCTGTGTCTAGAAAAAAAAGAAGAAATACACTTAAATTGCAATTAAAGAGTTTGGTAATACCCAAAAGTTATTTCTAGTAAGGGCAAACAAGTAAATAAGTTTCCTTAAGTGGGCAAGTAATATAAATCCTAACAAGGTTTTAAATAAGGAAAAGTTATGCATCTCAAGGTTTATTTAAACACTAGTTGAGATGATCTCTCAGGATGCCCTTTAGTTTTGTGGCACCTCTTGACAGTCTGATAGTGAAAAGAAACAGAAGTCAGAGTGTAATAAATTTCCTATTAAAGTACATTTGACCCATTTTCTCCTCAGTGTTTCAATGGGCTTGCCCTAACCTTTTGTTCATAAACTTTTACCAGACTTGTAGTTTGTAACTTTCTCTGTCATCAGATCAAAGACCATTTAAAAAACAGAAAATGGTATAAAGTTTTACTTTATTCATTCACTTATTCATTCAAGCATGCATTTATTCATTCATCTATTCCACAACTAGTAACTGAGAACTTGCTACGTGCAGATAATATGCTAGCCACAGCAGCAGCTAAGAAAATAAAACAGATTACTCACAAGGAGTTGGTGGGGAAAATGAAAGAGGACAGGGAAGTTATAAACAATTATATTGCATTTTGAAAGTGTTATATAAATAGATAGAGGCAAGTACAGTTACTTGTAGCACATAGAAGGGGCTAAGTCATCTTCCTAGAACAAATAACATCTAGTCTGGAATCAAAAGGCTAGTGGGAGTTAGCTAGAAAGAGAAACAAGGTGATGGTCCTTGCAAAGAGTCTGTGATTTTGAAATCTTGGTTTGTGTGAGTTTGAGAGGGGAAGCCTCAGGAAATAAAGCTAAGGATGTAGAAAGTGGTTCATGACGGGCCCTGTGATCCAAGCCACGTTAAAGAGTTAGAAATAGATCCAGAGAACAACAGAGGGTTATGAAAGGGTCTCAAGCTGGAAGCTAGAATGTTGGATGCACATTTCAGAAGGATTACTGTGGCTCTAGTTTTGGAGGAAAGGAGGGTAAAGACCAAAATAAAGGTGGTCAATTAGGAAACTGGCAGTGTCCGAGGAGAGAGATGTTGATTGTCTGAACCAAGGCTGATGCTGAAAGTGGATAGATTTAGATTCTGTGTTAAGTGGTAGAATGTCTAACATTGCCATTTGTATTATGCCTTTCTTATGCTTCTTTTAGCTGCATTTCCTCATGAAGTAATAGGATTTGCTCAGGAATGTTTGGTGGTCACAGCCTCTGGTTCAGTGACCATGCTTGCTCTGCATGGTTGGGCACACAAAATTCAAGAAGAGCCTTCAAATTCCACTTGTTATACTAGCAACCAGAGAAAAATTGCCTCAAAGTTCAATCTTCATTTTCAAGGCAAGATGTTTAGAGAAACAACATGATTTTATTTAACTGAGGAAGTCTGATGCTAATCTGGCTACACTATAAGATTGATTTAGGTTTCAGGGCCATGTTGTTGACATATTGTGGCAACACATGCAGTTAAAAATTCATAGCACACATTATTTGGAGAATGGGGGATGACAAATGGCCTACAGGCCCATCCTAGTCTCTCTGGGGCAGTCACACTTTACGTTTTGCTAGGCATCATATGAGAAGAAGTTGGGGAAAGAAGTACAGAGACAGTGTTTGATAGGAGGAAATGCTGTAAAAAATAAATAATGATCAATAAAAATGTACATTTGTATGTATTATATATGTAAGGATTAGTGAACAGTTATAATCTGTATGTAATATACTTGACATAAATTTTTAGAATTGTAACTTGACAATGCATGGTATGTGAAGTTCTAAAATCTTAAATGCTATTAGCCAACTCAAATAAAACCACAACCAAAACACCAGCACTGGATACTACCTGGATAAAAAGATAAGTTGCACTGGCCCTGCACTTTCAAACACAGAGAACACAGGTTTCTATATGATAAGTGAAATTTCAATCTAATTATATCTTTTAGTGCACTGAACTCTCCACAGAAGATATAGGGATAGAAAAATATTTTCATGCATCTAATTCTGCACATGGGGATATTATAAGAAAAAACACAATCAAATATGTGGATCTTCTCAGTAATTCAGGAAAAATAAACCCAGGGTGTTGGCAAGCTAGGTTCACCACTTGTATAGGAAAATATGTCAACATTTACTGGGGCTTCAGTATAGATACCCAGAGCACTGACCCTTTGAAAGGCACCAGGAAGGTGAGGGAGGAGAGAAGGGATGTGAGGCTGGGGAAAGGAATTTTCCTTTGGGTTAGCATGGGTGGCTGCAGATCTGACTCTATCACAACAAAATTCCTCCTCCTCAAATATTATGTAACTCAGGTAGGTTTTGGTTTTTTTTTAATCCAGTAAACTACTATGCCTGTTTGGCTGTATGAAGAAGCTGAACATGGGCCACAGTACCTAGTACCAGCAGAGAGAGAGAATAGTGGCAGGTGAGGAAAATTCTGTGAGGTTGCCAAATGAGAGCCCTTCCAATCTTTAGTTGAGGATAGGGTAATTTCATTTGACATTTAGTTAATATAAACTGTTAGAATTACAACTTGCCCAGAGTGTTTGGAATTGTGAAATCTTAAGGAAGGCAATGTTAGTCAATTCAAATAAAAGCACTCCCAAGTTACCAATGTTTCAGAGGAGAAAGCACTAGGAAATATTAAATTAATACCTTCTCAGTCTCCTACATAATTTACACTTTGAACCCAATCAACTAAGGAGATGAGAACTTGAACTCCATCTCCTCCATTCATGCCTCCTTTCTTGTGGAAATGGTGCGTGCAAACAAAGCAGGAAGCAGGGAGATAATGTAATTTTAGGTCATCAATTCCTAGTGATCTAATTCCCATTATTTCTTTGGAACCTTTTTGCCTTCTTCCTGCCATGTCCTAACTCAGGACTTCATTTGTTCATGGTTGAAAATTTGCATTATCCCTTAAATTACCCCTTGCCTAGAATCTCATTTCTAACTAGCAAAACTTCCTTCACATTCCCCGCAAAGGTATCTACCAGCACTCAAGCAGATCCAGGCCTTCCCATCCTTCAGTGGTTCCTAGGAGCCTGAAGCAGTTCTGAAACAAGGACATGTAACACAATCTGTGGATTTTTAAGAAAATATAGGTAAAAGGCTTTACCCAAGACCTACAAAATTGAAATTTCTTGGGTTGGGGACTAGGTGGATGTTTAGAGAAGATCTTTATATCATTCTAACAGCCACTGCCAGTTAAGAAAAACTGTCCTACAAGATAAAATCTAAATTATTTTGTATGACATATGGAGCCCTTCAGTATCTGTTTCTGGCCTCAAACCTTTGCAGATGACATCATATATTCTTGCTTCACAGTATTGAACTCCTTTTAGTTTGGAGAACACATTTTTTTTGTATGCCTCAGAGCCTTGGCACTTGATGTTACCTCTGACTAGACTGCCCTTTCCTTGAGTCATCCACCTGGAAAAACCTACCTGTCTTTCTAGCTTTGCTTTCTCTCCCCTTTCTGTCTTTCTTAGCAAGAACTCATGGTCTGTTTTCTGTATATCTTGTCCATAGGTCCATTATATATATTACCATATTGTTGTGTTTGTTTGCATGTTTCCTTCCAAGAAATGAAAACTGATATTTGAATTTCTGTTTTCCCATAGCTTGGCTCTAAGTATACAGTAAAATAAATATTTTTCAAATGAAAATATGAGTAAAGTAATGAGTGTGAATGAATAGAAGTGACTGAATAAAGCTAGTAGATGAGGAAATTGGGAGCTATATATAAACACAAGCTTTTGAAGGCTTTTGAACAGCCTTTTATGTTTGAATTGTGAGTACAGGGCATCCATCTGTTAAGAAGACACTTTTTTTTCCTTCTGGAGTCTCCAAAACCCCTTTTTATATGCCCCAGTACATTCATGTAATTGAAAGCAGAACTTTCTGTAGACCTTCTCCTATGCTGACTTCTAAGGGCTGGGAAATTATAAATGAAGAGTAGGATTGCCTGTAAAAAAAAATGAGTACCTGCCAATGTCTCTACTAAAAGGAGAATGTACTGCAAAGATACCACTGAAGAAATGTAGAAAGACCTCTCGGAATGGGGCTGGGAGACCTCAAAAGTCCCAGGGTCCGAGTTAAGTGCTTTTTCCTCATTTAAGAAGCAACTTTCAACCTATTCTGTCTTTTTGTGACCCAAGATTTTTAGTAAAACTTTAACCTATAAAAAGATGAATGAGTTTAATATGAACACAATACAGCTTTTCATTCCTAATGAGGAAGTGGGCTCAGAGAGCGTTTTGCACATCAGGAGCCTTTCTGCTGTTATTCTGATGTGTTTTAATGTGTATAAATGAATCAGAAACCATGTGGATCAAATTTCTATTAAAAATACTTGGTCCTGTGCATAGAGAGAGCGAGCACTGGGAGAAAATCTGTGTGGAGTCAGAATGAAGGAGGAAGAGGAGATGTTTAATTAAGCCATGCTGTGGCAAGATGAGACCTCTCAATTCCTGGCTACAAACCTCCCTCGTGTGTGAATTTCTTTTTACCTTGTGCTTCCTTTTAGTCCAGCTTTCCCTCAGGAGTGTGTAACTGGTTTCTCAACTCTCCGGGACTTCATTACTGTTTTAATTATGGCATAGGATATAATAGATGTCACAATGGACACCACCAAATGGGAGCCACTGCATCTGAGTATGCTCTTCCCACCCACTCTACCCTTGGTTGGAGTTGGAGCGACTAGTCTTGGCAGTTAGTTAAAGCAGAATGTTTCCCATTGCCAGCTTAAATATTGCTGTGTATCCACAGATAAAACTTGGCCACCCAGTCAGCTGACCCATCTGTTGCAGCAGTGAGTTTGGGTGCCAAACAAAAAAGAGAGGCAGACTCCTGGTTCCAGTTGGGCTCCGGGATATCTCCACAGCAAGGAAACATTTTCTGTTGAGTATCAGTCAGGAAGAGGATTGGAAGAAAACTTTATTTAAGAACATTTGGAAAGTGGAAATGAAAAATAATGGATTTTAGTATTCAGAGGCTGGCTGTTCTTTGGGTAATTAAATATTTCCCCTGTTGAGTGCATGTTTTCATATCTAGTGGTTTCTTGCTCTGCAACCATATATAGCTTGTGACCTTCACTAGCACATTGAATTTACATCATTTTTTCTCTAAGGGCACTGGATTTTTGTAGATGTTCAGTTCTCCTTTCGGGGCTTAGAGTTTCACCTTTATGAAGGTAGACATTGTCTTTGGCATGATTTCGATAGAATAAGCTAGAGAAGAGGCTTCTCCTTCAAACTATAAAGATGAATTTATACAGGGAACATGTTCACTCTGGAGCAGCTGTGTTATCCTCAGCCCTTCCTTGCACTCAAACTGCGCCTCCCTTTAGTGGCCTGTGTTTGAAGGGTCCCCTGTGCTCGCCTCCTTTGGGACAGTGCCGCTTCCTCCTCATGATAACACAGAAAGTCCTCAAGATATCACCACTTACCTCTCTGCAAGCTTCTCTTAAAGGATGAACACAGTTTGTTGCATTATTCTTAAAAATTGGTGCTGTTTCATAGTTATTTTACAGCTGAATTTTAGGGGTTTTTTTTTTTCATACCAATCGCTTCATGGTATGGAAATGAAACATCTCTGTGTAGTTTCTTCTCTTCCTCTGCTTCTCAGCCAGTGTTTCTTTCTCTGGCCTTTCCTTTATGCCTTCTGTTCCCCTCTAAGAATGCAATTTTTGGGATGAGAGTGAAATAGAAAAGGAAGAGAGGGACAGAGGGATGGAGGAAGGGAGGGAGGGAGGAAGGAAGCTACAGTTTAGACAGGAGAGCTGGAAGAACACATGGGGTACATTTCAGCACCACCATCTCACTTTACCAGTGGGGACATCTAAGGGTTGAGAGGCTGACTTGCCTTAAGTCATTCTGAGAGTTGATGGTGCATTTTTTTTAAGGTCAGAGGCTTTTCCCTTATAACTGCAGGGGCCGTAGTTTTGGAATCTGCAACTGTGGTTCCCTGGCCTGGCAATGCATTTAAAAAAACATGTGAATTTACATATATATTTTTAAAAGACTTACAAAGGTTTACAAAATCACATTTTGTTGCTTAGCTCAAATGTAATGAAAATAATACCATCACAAGAAATCTGCATAGACTGGAAATCTGGAATAATTTGTCATGATGGTTAATGCACAGAATCTCACGATGTTTTACCCTAGCCCGGGCTCCGAGCTTACCCAGCGGGTTTGTGGCATCTGGATTAAAACCCCAGACTACTGATCAGGGCAGTGGTCCTCAATCTTTAGCATTCATCAGAACCACCTGGAGAGCTGGTTCAGGAGGTCTGGGGTAGGGCCCTGTCATTTGTATTTCTAACAGTCTTCCTAGATGCTGTTGATGCTGTGGGACCAGTGATCACACTTTAAGAACCACTGCTATAGCAGAAGTAGCTGGTTTTATTTCCCTTGGCAAAGCAAGAAAATTCAACTCTTGCTGAACAGTTCCTTGCGATATTAAATTGAGACACTTTATCTTCTACTGTCAAAAGTGTACTCATCTTTTTAAAAACATTTTATAAGTTGTGTTATTTTATCTTTTATCCCAGAATAATACAAAATCTCTTTGACTAATATATGATGGTGACAATTATCTCTTCCTTTATACTTTGCTAAATAAATGCATATATAATGTATCTAAGTCAACCTCCATTTAAGGTTGCCATCGCAAATGCCACTTTGCACATTTTGTAGATGTAACTGCTGAGCCATGTCTAAGGCCACAAGTAACTTACAATTGCACAACTATTAAGTGCAGAGATGGTAAGGATCAGAACTCAGTTTTTCTGACTCCAAGTGCTAGTTCTTTCAACAGGATAATAGTGAAAATCAATGAACTAAGGTCATCTTTTATTGTCATATCTGCATTGTCAGTCTGCATAATATTGGCTATGCAGGGTGTATAAGGATTAACGCTGTGGATATTGAACTAAATATTCACATTCCAAAACTTAACACCATCTTGAACAGACCTGAAGGATCTGCCTTGAAGTAGGCTTTTTGTTACTATTTGTCTGAGAATTCATAATGAGTGATAGGGATAAAAACAAAGCCCCAAATAACCACAATTAGAATTCTACAGATCTGTTTGCAGGTGCTAAGAGGGCAGCAGTAACAATTTGTAATCAGAAAGGCTGAAAACTCTTTATAGAGGCTATTCTTTAAAAAAAATAATTCTCACCTGAGGATACATTTCTACTGGTTTTTAGAGAGAGAGGGGAGGGGTGAGAGAGAAGGGGAGGGCGAGAGAGAAACATCAAGGTGAGAGAAATACATTGATCCATTGCCTCCTGTATGCACCCCAACTGGGGATCACATCCACAACCTAGGTGTGTGACCTGATCAAGAATCGAACCTGAAACATTTTGTTGTATAGGATGATGCTCCAACCAGGGTTATAGAAGTTATTCTTGAGCAGTGTTTTGAAAAGAGACACTTGATGTTGTATGGTAGCAGAGGGGAGAGCGCTTCTGGTAAGGAAAAAAAGTAAGTAAAGATGAGTAAGCCTTCTCCCTTTGACATTAGCAAAGACTAAAAGTCGATATGTGGCAGAAAGATGAGGGTAATTTAGTACAATATAGAAGCCAGTTGAAAAACCAAGATCCCTGTGTCCTTGAGATACTTGACTAAGGCAGTAGTGAATCTATCAGAGTAACAGAAGTGAGACAAGTGTTCAAATAAGAAACGACTGTCTCTCTAGCCTGCTCTGAATGTTTTCCACAGGAAAGTGTGCTTACTGGGGGATTTGGCATGTATCCTGCAGTTGTGTGAAGTGGTGTTAGCAGATCAGGATGACTAGAAAGTAGCTGGCAGAATGTTGTGTCAGTTAATGTGCGTGAAACTTCAAACACAGCACTGAGCAAAATAATCTGGAAAGTTCTGTGAGAGACTGGACTGTGGGTGATCTACTTCTAGATACCCTTCTAGCAGAAAATTTCCTGTGGTATTTAAAATTGATGAGACTAACCTTCCCCAAATAGCAGATGTCACCAGTAAAACCTCCAGCTCCTAGAAAGGTGATGACAATGAGCCTACGGAGTCAGTGAAATTATTCAAGGGCTCAATAGTGACTCTAAGTGTGTACTTTGCTTCACTTGACGTTCTGTTAGCTCCAATTGGCTTGTGGCTCACCTCCTTTGATGAAACAAAACTGCAAAGTTTGAACATGCCTCTGATATTTGCATACTTTTCTCCTACCCCCAGTCATCACAGCAGATGGTTAGCGCCAATGCTATTCACATATAATTGTGTTTGCTTTGAAGTGCATGTCCGGCTCCCACTCTGAACCTCAGCGCTGGGTGTCTACAGTCCCCATTTCACAGCGCTGTCCCCCACTGATAGGTAAAAGCTGCCTGGAAGACTCCAACATTAAAATGGAGAATTAATGAAAAGAGTTTCCTAAGTTGCAAATAATGGATGATGATTATAAAATTGATGGTAAGTTTTCATTGCATAATTTGATTGATATGGCATTTATCATAGCATCCTCAGCCAGAATGCTCTTGTGAATAAGATAATTTATCTCACTGAGCCTGTTTCTGCATAAATATTTTGCAATGAAAGGCATAATAAATCTGTCCATAGTGTACACACAGTGGGCTGCCAAAGCTGCCACCTGTTCAAAGTTTTAATGAACCATTCTGCATTCAGCAGAAAGCCTTATCATATTAATGCTGACATTTTGCTTTGCTGTTGCCTTTCATATTCCAGGAACTCTAAGAGACCATTTTGCAAAATTCTCTAAATGGGACAATGCTGATCCTTTCATTAGAGTTGAGCAACAACTGTTAAGCAAGCTCCTCAGAATTTATATTTACATCTGCAGCCTGGTTGGAGGTTGAGGTGTAGGAATTGGGGGCAGAGTTAATAGAGTTGTGTGAGTGGAGAATCAGAACTCTAGTGAAGCAGAAAAAAGAACACTGGACGAGGAGTCAAGAATCCTAAAGCTGTGTCTGGGTTCTACTCTTATCTGGTGGCCTTTAGTTCCTGCAGTTCCATTGTTGGAACACACAACGCCCTTTCTCTGGGGAGAGCGGGGAGCAGGCTTGTGAGTAAAACAGTGTCAACCTGGGGTTCTGAAGATAGAGTGTGGAGGGGACAAGCACGGCATATTTATCTTTTGAAAGTCTTGCTGCTGCAAACAGAGCAATGTCATCTCATTCCCTAAACATACTGTCTTTTAACTCTGTCAAAAGAAATTGTTGTTTTGAAGCACAACAGCATGTTAAGGAAAGTATTCCCATATTCCTATTCCAATGTCACTAAGAGATGCAAGTGCCAGCAAGATTTGGAAAGTGGCAGCATATGATAGAAGCACACAGAGCTCTCCCTGCCTTGTGGCTCGAATGGAGGCTTTAGCCCCACGGGGTGGGAGGACCCTTCTGGGGCAGAGCTGGGCCCTCACACTGGGGGAACGGTGATGTTGGGCAGGAGTTTTACAACAGTGGCTTGCTCCCAAGCACTGTGGATAGCCTCTGAATTGAGAAGCTTTGATTAGATAAAGGTTATTAGCAAAAGACACATGTACGAGCACAAACAAGTCATTGCTTTTCCTTCTGCTCTGGCCTCTCTCATCCTCCTCACAACATCTTAATGAACCTTTAATCCTCCATTTTTGTGTTAGCATGTTTATACACAGAGATATATCTTGTACTCCTGACCTTGGCAGAGAATCCACTTTATATGCACATTTGGGAGGTGGAGGGGATTCAAGTTTGCCACTGAAACTAGTTGTGCACACAGCCTGTACCTTGCTGCTGTCCCTTAGAGTGACAATTAGGGAATAACAGGCTTAATTAGCCGGTTTCACATTCAGAATGTGTTTTCTGACTAGCCTTTGGACCCGGCAGTCCACTAATGATGTGTCCATTCTTGCTGCTGCTGCTGCTAATGCTGTATGGTGAAGTGAGTTTTTAATCATGAACCGTTGTGAGCCCTCTGATAACATTTCAAGGGTAATATCCCCTTGATCTTTTCACTTCTAATGGTGATCCCTTGAAAGGAATCAAGCCCAGGTGTGCTGGCTGACAGGTGATGTCATGGGTGCACATAGTCTGTTTAAGTCAGGGATACACTTTTCATCAAATGTCAGGAAAGCAAATACGAGCGAACTATGTATTGGTATTATACATAATTTTTCAATTTTGTAGACTCTTTTTTCACTAAATTATTTTTAAAGGAGTTATTTTTATGTGAAAAGCAATACCAAAGCTCAACATAATCAGCGAGAGATCTGGGTCCAGTGCCCAAATTTGTTTTTATTTATAATACTTAGAACAAGAATTTTATAGGAGGCATATAATAAAAGACACAGACAAATAAAACATCAAAACAAGAGCCAAATATAAAGAGGTTGGAGAAGTATAATTAATACCACAGAGCTTAGCCTTATTCAGACTATGATTCTACAAACTCAGGGTGGAAAAGAACGTTAAAGTTAGGCAATATCTATTTCTCAGACTGCAAACAAAGCTCAAGTGTAAAATAAAATGTAGCTATATTTTTGTATAATTTCTATTAATCTAAATTTCAAATTCCTATGCTGACTGATACACAAAATATGATTCACACAATTCTTAGCCTTTTTCAGATTGAGAATCATCTGAGACAGGATTTTCCTTTCCCTTCCTTGTCTCCAGAATGGGCACTATGTTCTAGGGAGTTCATGGTGTAGCACTAGGGAGGTGTCAAGACTCTGTTGGTGTCCACTATAAAGGAAATCATTCCTTTCGAGCAATTACCCCTGCATACTTGTATCTGTTAAGATAATATCCTGGGTCTTACTCGTGACTGGCCTTCAGTCCATGAATTTTCTATCTTACTGAGCATACCAAACCCTCTGTGTGCACTCTCAGCTAACTCCCATGCCCTCCTTTGACACCTAGCAGTTTAACGGCCCCTGCATGACCCGTAGAACCCCATACTCTCCAGACAGTGCACCACGCTGGGATGGGGTGAGGAACCCTCCCACCTGCTTTCCAGACAAACTGACCTTTCCCCTAGGCTCAAGGGTGTCCGGACACAGGGTCCTTTTTCTGAGAGTTCTCACTGGCATGTATCTCTCATGTTTCTCCTTCAATTCTTCTCTCATTACAGGTCCAAGTTTGTAGTCTTTTTTAATCTTGTTAAAAGTGGAATTAGGAAGTAGGGAAGAGAAATTATTGGCTCTCCCTAACTGGACTTTTGGTCATAATCTTGCCTGAAGCTTTAGAACTTTGCTACTCATTTGAAGTTTTCCTCTCTGATCTGACTCCCGTCTGAGGAGATGAAAGGGTCCTTCCAGTGGCCCAGATGTGGCATGGTCATGATCCATTGAGAAAGCTCAAGAAAAGTGCAGTATCGACACCTGCATCACCTCGGCCCAGTTATCTCCATACTATGAATCTGTTTGATGTAAGCAGTACCAGATGGCTGTCTAACCTCTGTTTTAAAGTATCATCAGCCAGAAACTACTTGTATCCAATTGTTTCCCTTTTTGTTCTGGAACACTTCTTTTTTAACTTTATTTTTTAAATTATAGTTTATATTTAATACTATTTTGTATTAGTTTCAGGTGTACAGCATAATGGTTAGATAATCACTTTACTAAGTGTTCCTCTGTTATTTCCAGTACCCAGCTGGCACCATATATAGTCGTTAGAATATCATTGATTCTATTTCCTATGCTGTACTTTACATCTCCATGGCTATTCTGCAACAACCAATCTGTGCTTCTCAGTCCCTTCACCTTTTTCACCCAGTTTCTGAAACCCCTCCCCTCTGTCAGCCATCAGTCTGTTCTCTGCATCTACGGGTCTGGTTCTGTTTTGTCTTGAACAAGTCTTACTTTTAAAAAATCTTTCTTTTCCTGTGACTGCTCCTTTTTCTCTGCCATGCCTATCCATGGTCCAACATCTAATTACTGAAACTGAAAGGCAGTAAAAAAGGTTTTAAAAAACCCTGCCTACCACCCAATGCATAATCATTCTTTTATTGAATGCCATACTGCCAAAGAAAACTACAGATTTGAAAAGATATTACTGAATTGAAACCAGTTAATACTGAGAGTCAAAACATACCAAGGGAGTTTCATCTATCTTCTCTCATTCAAATTTCAGTGGTACTAGACTGTGAGCTTGTGGGGACAGGGGTGATGGCTTATTTATTCCAATGCATTATGCACTCACACAGTATTTGAAATTTCTGAGATAAATGTTATTTTTACATGTTTAGAGTAAATTTAGATTCCGAGGGGTTGTGAATAACCCAGAGTCACATGGGTCGTAGATGGCAGAGGTGAAATAAAAACAAATTGAAGTATTCTGAAGCCAAGCTTATATGCATGGATATTTTTCCATTATTCCCCATTTTTATGGATGAATGTAACACTGCACATTTCATGAATTAGGATTTGTGTTTTGAGTATCAGAAGCTTCCCAAAGCTTAATGGTCCCCTCTAATAAGAATAAAGAAAAAAGTTCAGTGATGAGCCTTTCTCTTTATATTTTCCCAATGACTTCCTAAAGATAAAGTGACAAATATTATAGGAAAGACTCTTAGATCATCACATCTTGTTTAAAGGATTATTCTGGCATCCAGGAGTGTGCCTTGTATGAATATATTGGAGCTTATATGAGTTACCATAGAATTTTCTTTAAACTCAACAGCCTTCAAACATATAGAAAAAGTCCTAGAAAATCTTGAAACTAAAACAATGTCCTCTTTCCAAATCTTGCTTTATGAGAATGTCTTTCCCTACTTTTATGAGGCAATGAGATTAAATAAGAATGCATGTGTTGTGCTATAAGAAGCCGATCAGCCCAGCTGACTCCAGCATGAGCAACTCAGCAATCCTATGACTCAAGTTTAATTTGAGGTTCCCAATGAACAGTGAGTTCTGGTTTTGTTTCAGATGCCAGTAATTTTTCTCCTGATTTCTTCCTCCAAGAAGCACCACAAACCTAACCACATAATGAATAGTATTTGATACAATTAAACATGATGTAAGTTCAAGCAAGCCTTTGCTAACTCATATAACATTCAGTTCTCCACTACCCGCCCTCCCCAGAGTTCCATCCTGTTTGGAACATTGGAGCCAGTCCTGGCTGGCTGGTAGGAGATAACAGCTGCACTGAGCTCTTTGAATGCATCCTGAAGCCACCAAATCACCCCAGAGAGTGTCCAATTTTTCTATGAAAGAGGCCAAAGAATTTATTGTATGAAACTTAAACATGCTGATTTAGGAAAAAAAATCTATCTCTTCAGATCCACATTAAAGTAACCAGTAACAGTCTTTATGGTCTTCATGGAAGAGACTGAATTTTCCAAGTTGGAGAGAAGTGATAGATCAGCCTTGTTAATATGTGTCTATTATTTACACCCTTACTTTCATCTTAATGTTAGTTTTAATTCAATAACAAAATGCTTTCTTATAAAAGGGTAGGAGAAAAAACACTTAAAATTGTGTTTGGTGCTATTTAAGATGATTTATGTTGAGTACATATATTTTAATCTTGAAAATACCCCTAGAGTGTAGGTGCTACTGTTATCCTTGATTTATAGATGGAGAAACTGGGTCAAAGTTAAGAGACTTGACCAAGGTCAGGAACTAGTCTAGAGCCTAATTCACATCAGTCTGACTCAAGTTTGGCCTCTCAACCACCATGTTACACTCTGTCCTAAAAGAGGATCTGTTTCAAGAAACATTCCCCAAGCTGAGGTGGACAATGTCCTCTAAGTACCAGAATAGTGGTCCACTGCCACTACTTTAGAACAAGAATGAACAGAAATGTAAATTATCCACAGATAGACAAGTATTTCTGAATACTTATATTGCGTGACCTTGCAATTATCCCACAAGAGTGCTCATATTTGAAAACAATATAATAGTACCAGAAAACCTTAGTATTTTACTTGAATGAGAATAGCCAGTCATTTGGATGCCTCTGACATGTGCATTTTTACAAAGTAGAGGCAATAAGGCCTTATCCTGTGACCCTTACAGAATAAACTGAGCCACCCTACTCTTCCAGCTCTGATGGCCTCCTCACACAGCCAGAATGTAAACCAAACTGCACAGCTTGGGAAACCAGCAAGAAGAAAGTTACTAGAGATGCTATGGAAATGCAGAATCATTTCTTTAGTCTCCAGAAACAGAATTTAAAAAGTTGCTTTCAAAGTATGCAAAAGTTCAGGCATAGAGTTAAGTAATCAAGAGACAAATATTCCTGCCACTTAAGTTGGGCATTAAAACTTGTTTATATAACACATTTTACCTCTTCTTTTTTTTTTATTTTAGAAATACTGTTAAGCATTAAAAGAACATTTTTAGCCTTTTAAAAACTCATATTAAAAATGTTGATATTGTTCTGTTGTATAAGCTAGTATTCTCATTTACTATGCTGTGAGCGGTTTTCCATATCATTATGTAGTTCCTATTTTACATATATATATAAAATTGATTATGCTTTACAGTTGTCCCATTTTTTCTCCCCTTTTTTCCACTCCACCCTATACTGCCCCACCCCCTAGCATTCCCTCCCCAACCCCAGTTCATGTCCATGGGTTGTACATGTAAGTTCTTTGGCTTCTCCATTTCCTGTACTATTCTTAACCTCCCCCTGCCTATTTTGTACCTACCGTTTATGCTGCTGATTGCCTGTACCTTTTCCCCCATTCATCCCCCTCTCCCTCTCTGTTTTACTGTTCATAGTTTTTGATCTTCTTTTTCTTAGATAAGTCCCTTTAACATTTCCTATAATAAGGGCTTGGCGATGATGAACTCCTTTAACTTGACTTTATCTGGGAAGAACTTCATCTGCCCTTCCATTCTAAATGAGAGCTTTGCTGGATAGAGTAATCTTGGATGTAGGTCCTTGTCTTTCATGACTTTGAAAACTTCTCACCAGCCCCTTCTTGCCTGCAATATTTCTTTTGAGAAATCAGCTCATGGTCTTATGGGAACTCCTTTGTAGGGAACTGTCTCCTTTTCCCTTGCTGCTTTTAAGATTCTTTCCTTATCTTTAATCTTGGGTAATGTAATTATGATGTGCCTTGGTGTGTGCTTCCATGGGTCCAACTTCTTTGGGCTCTCTGAACTTCCTGGATCTCCTGGAAGTCTATTTCCTTCACCAGATTGAGGAAGTTCTCCTTCATTATTTTTTCAAATAAGTTTTCAATTTCTTGCTCTTCCTCTTCTCCTTCTGGCACCCCTGTGATTCAGATGGTGGAACGTTCAAAGTTGTCCAGGAGGTTCCTAAGCCTCTCCTCATTTTTTGGAGTTCTTGTTTCTTTATTGTGTTTTGGTTGAATGTTTATCTCTTCCTTCTGCTCCAAATTGTTGATTTAAGTCCCAGTGGTTTCTTTCCCTTTACTGTTGGTTCCTTGTATATATTTTTTTATTTCACTTTGCATAGCCTTGGCTTTTTCCTCCATTTTGCGACCATACTCAGCCAATTCAGTGAGCATCCATATTACCAGTGTTTTGAACTGTGCATCTGATAGGTTGACTCTCTGTTCATTGCTTAGTTCTATTTTTGGAGCTTTGATGTGTTCTTTCATTTGGGCCATACTTCTTTGTCTTGGCACGTATTGGAAATTGTTGGAAGGGGTGGAGCCTCAGGTATTCGCCAGGGAGGGACAAGCCAGGTGCTGTGTTGTGATGGTGTGTGTGGGGGAGGGGTCGGAAAGGGGAGAATGTTGCTTGCTCGGCTCTCTGTAGGCTTTCAGTCACTTCCCCTGCTACCCAAAAGCAAATTGGGCCCTTCTGGTGCTGATTAATAGATGGGTGAGTTTGTGTTTGTTCTAGGACCCTGTGGGTCTCCCCACCAGACTCTCCTGGGAGTTTCTCCAATTGCCACAACCCCCACAGGTTTTTACCTCCAGATGTTTTGAGGCTTTCTTTTCCTGCACTGGAGCCCTGGATTGTGTGGTCTGTGTCACTTCCCAGATGTTCCTCTGGTTTATCTGCACACAGATGTGGGGCTGCCTGGTCCTCCAGCCACTGCCTTTCTGCCTGTGCTCTCCGCCCTGGGTGCACGTCTCTGCCTCTCCTACCTGTCTAGATGAATGTTTCTTCTTTAAATCCTTGGTTGTTGGACTTCCATACAGTTTGATTTTCTGGCAGTTCTGGGGTTTTTTTAATTTTTAAATTTGTTGTCCTTCTTTTGGTTGTGGGAGGAGGCAAAATGAATCTACCTAAGCTCCATCTTGGCTGGATGTCCTACCTCCTGTTGATAGACCTTCAGAAATATGCACTATGAAAGCTGCATTGATTATCTTAACAGTATTGGATTTGAACAGGAGAGACAGGATAAAGAGAACTTTCTTTGAACGAGTAGTATTACTCCTGTCTCTCACCAAGTAGACAATGCTTCTCATGCTTATCCAATACATTAAGCACTTTTAAAGACAGATAATATATATTTGCTCAAGAATCTCCCACTGCAAGAAATGATCTCTCTACCATCTCTGCCTTGTACATTCCAAGAAATAAGGGAAAATTACAGGTTTCCATACCTGCGCTGATTTGTAGATTCGGGTTCGAAGGTTGGATGGCTATATCCCTCACTTTCCCCTGACTTTATTATCAACTCTTAACCTTCAGCAGTATTTTTTGGCAAGTGTGGAAAGGGGGAAGCAGGGGAGAAAAAGAAAGATAGATTAGGGTAGATAGGCAGTGAGTCTTCATGGAAAAGGAAAGGCAGTCCTTATAGGTATAAGCTGGGGTTATGTTGAAGATGGCAGCAAAGGGAACCTGTATTATTTCCATTAGCATCCTTCCCATCTGTCAGCACATGTCTACAGAAATTCACTCACACATTATAATGGTGTGGAATAATGAAATTTTATCCATGATCATGAAGGTAAACACAGCTTTTGATTTAGAGAAGGCTGCTCTTAAAAACCCCATTTTATAATTGGTTCTATACAAACATGTAGACCATGACCTTCATTTGTTCGATTGCTCATTTAACTCTTAACTCACTTACTTATATAAAGAGTGTTTGCGCTAATGTTTGTTTAAAACATGACTTTTGTTAGATTAGGTATCCTGAATTATATTATTTCAAAATATTTTGAAGTTGTCACACTCCATTATTATTAAAACATAGTACTTTTTAAAACATTTTATTATGATTAAAAAACACTTAACATGAGATCTACTCTCAATTAATTTTTAAGTGAACATTATAGTACCAATTATATGCACAATGTTGTACAGCAGACCTCTAGAATTTTCCTGTCTTACATAACTGAAACTATAAATCCATTAATGAACAATTCTCTTTCTCCTTTCCCTCAGCTGCTAGCAAACACAGTTCAACCTTTTGCTTCTATGAGTTTGACTAGTTTAGATGCCTCATCTAAATGGAATTGTACAGTATTTGTATTACTATGACCTGCTTATTTCACTTCTCGCACTGTCTTTAAGGTTCATCCATGTTGTAGCATATAACAGGGTTTCCTTCCTTTTAAGGCTGCATGATATTCCTGTACATACACACCACATTTTCTCTATCCATCTTTTCACTGATAGACATTCAGGTTGTTTCTACCTCTTGGCTATGGTAAATACTGCTGCAATGAACATGAGAATGCAAATATCTCTTTGAGACCCTGTTTTCCATATTTTTTTTGGATGAATATCCAGAAGTAGGATTGGTGGATTATAAGATAGTTCTATTTTAATTTTTGAGGGACCCTCCATACTATTTTCCATAGCAGCTATACCACTTTACATTTTTACTACAATGTACAAGCGTTCCAATTTCTCCACATTCATGTCAGTACTTGTTACTTTCTTCTTCTTCTTTTTTTTTTTTGGTAATAGCCAATCTAGCAAGTGTGATGTGATGTGATATGTGATGTGGTTTTGATTGCTTTTCCATAATGATTAGTGATAAAACGTATTACATTTATTTTTTTTAATTTTGAATACATCTAGAGAAAAAATTCTGTATGATTTTATATAATATACAGCAGTCCTCCCTTATTTAGAAGGGATGCATTCCAAGACTCCTAGTGGATACCTTAAACTGCAGATAGTACCAAACCACACATATTATGATATATATGCATATATACAATAGAGTTTAATTTTTAAAATCAGGCACAGTAAGAGATTAACAACAACAATAAAATAAAACATTTATTACAATATACTGCAATGAAAGTTATGTGAATGTTATTTCTCTCAGCAAACTTGCACAATTTTTTTTTTACTTTCTTACCAATTTCACAGCTAGAAGATTTGTTCTTACTGTAGATCTTAGCAACCACAGCATACAATTTTTTTCCCCATTAAGATAAGATCTTTTACCTTTTCACTTAAAAAAAAAAAACCTTTATGGCTTCTCTTTGGAATATTCTAATTTTCACTACTCTTGCGTTTTGGGGCCATTTTTAAGTAAAATAAGGGTTAAGCACTGTGATACCTCAACAGTCCAACTGTTAACGGAGGCTGTTAAATGACTAACAGGCAAGCCATGTACACAGAGCAGATAAGCTGGACAAAGGGGTGATTCATGTCCAGGTGAGACAGCTCAGGATGGCATGAAATTTCATCATGTTTCTGTGAGCAGCACACATTTTAAAACTTCTGAATTGTTTATTTCTGGAATTTTCCACTTAATTTTGGACTGCATTGATGATAGGAAACCATGGAAAGTAAAATTGCAGATAAGTGGAAAATACTGTCATGTGATATAATTAATATAATATAATATAACATAAACAATGTAATATAATACAATGTAATGTAACATAAATGACTCTCTGAGTCATTCATTCTTTCACATGAGAAATGGCCAGCGTTTGAAACTGAATAGCCATTTCATCCTGCTTCACTTGCTGTAGAAGTTTAAGAAGCAGAGGTCCTATTTCATTTTGCCCTGTCATTATCGCTGCCTATCCTAGCTGACAATAATCAGAACTTTGTAGGCCTCCAGTGTATGGTATGTAGTCCATCTATGAAACAGAAGCTATACCCACATTTATTTCTGAAGCAGAGCCTCCCACACTTTGAATGGAGGGTCAGAGCACTGCAAAACAGCTGCCCTAAGCTGCTTAGAAGCCTGTCTAGTTGCTGTGGTCAGAACGTACACCCTTAGGAGCCTTAGAGCCTTTCTTAATTGGTAAAGAATGTCTGGGAATCTCATTCTTAAGGTTCTTAGTTCTACTAGGCATACCCCAACAAAGGATCTCACAGCCACAGTTTTGATACGTGTACTGCTTCACTGGTAGTATCTAGAAGTTGCTATTTGCCCTGAGGCAATTTCTTCTTTTGTGATCTTTTGCTGCCTGGAGAAACTGAGGAATAAAAAAAAAAGATAGCATTATTATTAAACCCAGGAAATCTGCCTCCTTTATATTTTTTCTAAAGTTTTCAGTTTAGCAGTTTTTTTTAGCTTATCTTTTACTATCCATACATTATCATATGCAGATAAAAGAAACCAGTTGACACTTTCAATGTTCTGCTTGAAAATAATAACAAAATCTACCAGTTCTTTAGATATTAAAGATTTTTTTCTACCTTATTAATGGTATAGGGTTGCCAAACAGGCAGCCTCTATATAACTGGGATCCTCTTTTGTCCCGCCTTCCATTTGCTCACTGTTCTACTGTTCTTCATGCCACAACAGAAGTCCCTTTGAGGGTCTTCTGGCTTCTTTCTGTTTCTGGTCGTGATGTCCAGTGCTACATATTTTAGCTTACAGCAGCTTCATTCCAGGTACTGCTTTACATTTCTGTTATATATCACTGCATAGCAAACTATCCCAAAAGTTAGAAGCTTAAAACAACCACCATTTTAATATATCTCATGATTGTATGGGTCAGGAATTTGGGTAGAGCCTGGCAGAACAATTCTACTCCAGTTGGCAGCAATCGTGGTCACTTAGTGGCGATCATTGGTAGATGGGCTCGTCTGGAGGGTTCAGGACATCTTTACTCACATGTCTGGCACCGTGAGGCACACAGCCAGGCTCAGTCATGACTGTGGGTCAGAGCACCTGCCTGTGCACGCTCTAGCCTGGTATCTCAGGGTAGCTGGTTGTTTTTCAGGACTCTCAGGGAGCTTTCCAAGAGACAGTTCTGTGCACAGAAATTGTCACAGACTCAAAAATATATTTAAAGAAAAGGTCAAACACTTCATCTCTTGATGAGAAAATTGTCAAAGAATTTGTGCACATATATGATGCACCCTATTGTAAAAAGAACAAGGAGTCGGTAAGGAATAAAGGAAATGGAGTAAAAGACACTATCAGATTATAATCTAAAAATTATGAAATTCATTGTGTAAACTGAATATGCTCTATTATTAAACTTATGGGAGGTAATAAACATACATAAACTTAGAAACGTGTGTTTTTCCAGAGCAAACCATACAAAAATGTTTACCAAAACAAGATTGAGCCCCTGGCGACTGCTTTATTGATATGAGTTTAAATAAAACTCCCAAATGAATTTCTGCAGAGGTGGAATATTGGAAAATACTGAAAATATCTTGCAGCAATATTCATAGGCTATAAGTTATAGGCTATAGAGAGAGACTCTGTCATCCTTCTCTTAGCAAAAAATGTCCTTCATACATTAAACAAGTCCCTGAGCCTGGTTGCTTATTGGAAAAAAAAACAAGAACCTAACCTGTGAAATCTAAATACATCTGTGAAACATGAACACACTTCTGTTCTCTAGCTTCCTGAATTATATGGCTTCACTGGACATGGGGTGGGGGATATGGGTACTTTAAAGAAGAGGATGTGATTTTTACCAAAATTATTTTATTGTGACAGTCCATTAGTATCCTCTGCTTCAGACATTTGGCCAACAGATATGGGAATTGCAAATATTTTCAGAGATTTCCACTAGAAGTAGGTGAAAGAGCCCTTTCTCATGGAAAAGAAATCTTTCTGTTAACTTCTTTGGGTTCCTATCAGGCGTTGCCCCTTGTCAGTGTAGAGATGGAATTGGGGGAAATGACTATGTTTGTCAACTTCTAGAAAAAGTTTCCAACCGTGAATTAGGTATATAAATAGATATATTTAAGGATAATTCAGTAGGAAGAAGTTTAGAAATTTTGCAGAGGCACTTAGCTGGGAAATTGATTAGGGTGGTACATGGTTTATTTATGTGTTTATTTGTGTACGTAGCTTTTTCTTTTGCTTTTCTTTAAGTTCTGAGAAACCGTAAGATTGCTCAAATAGGGTGGAATTGTTGGATGTTAATGCAGGAGAGACTTGGAATCAACTGGGTGGTGCCAAAAAACAGGGTTTGGGATCGGGCTGACAGCGGCACAGGCCCGAACCTCGCCCACTCCGCCATCCGCCGGAAGGAAGCCCCAGGGGGGCAGGCCTTCGTCTTTCTCCCACAGTAAGCCCCGTGCCCAGAGCAGTACAATGGCTTTTTGGTCACAAGTTTTAGTATTATTATTGTTGCTATTGAAGATTATAATAATATTGATATCACTTTTTGTAACCTTACAGTACTAAAAAATGGCTGAACTGCTTGGATAAATGATGAAAAGGCTTTTGGGCTTTAAAGAAACTAAGTTTGTCTCTAACTTGCACTTTGTATGTATTTTAAGTAACAAATGTATACATGCATGAATACATGTACATATATGTATCTATGCATTTTTCAGTTTTGTTTTAGCTTTCAGGCTACAAAGAAAGAATGTGTTAGGCCAGGATATGTGAATATTAGACAGTTTTCTTTCCTTTGCTAATTATATAGATTGCTCTTCATCTCAATATTGTTATTTGGTTATGATTCTTGTCTTAAATAAATCTCCTGAAGTAATGAATTATCCCCACATACCATATACTGAGTGGACCAGTTTTATAAAGGTATTAAAAGTAAGTAACTAAATATAAATGCAACAATTAACTCAGTTAGGAAACAACAATGAAAGTGAAGGTAAATGATATGTCTAATCCTCCAAGCTGTAGGTTAAGCCAACTAATCAGGTTTTTATTTGGGATTTTAGTAGAAGAATTCAAACAGTCAGACTTCATCTCTGCTCAGGCTTTTAGTAATATATGTGTTTGTTTGTTTTGGGGCTTATTCTGTACTTTTCACTGTCAAAAAAGCAAAAGAATATGTTGGTTCCTGCATTTGTTCATCATTACAGAAAAAAAAATTACATAATGCTGATACAAGATTTTGCTAGTTCTTTGCCACCCTCAAAAGAACATGGCCCATATTCTCGTAGGCCACAGGGTATGTACAATAAAGACAGGGTCTGTCTTTACGTAAAATGTTTGTCCATAACAGGGGCATGAGGAGGGTCTAGCTGTTTCCTGGTTCATTTATCCACCGGAAGGAGGTTAAAAACTGACAGTTCCCTTAGCATAGCCAGACTGCCCGATTGTACCATGAATAGAAAAAAAATCACACTTTTGTCTGAGGTATCTTTTTTATAGACTGGCAACTGGTTATCTTGAGCTAAAACCCCATTGTCATAGTCAGTGTGCTTATTAGTGAAGCCTTTGTGCTCTATTATATTGTCACAGACCCTGAAATAAAGAAATAAGTATGTTAAAATTTTGAATCTAAGCAAATCACACCTAAGTCATTTGATGGGCTAAAACAGCATGAAGTCAAATAAATTAGAGATAAATGTTTTCAAAATAACTACTATTAGTTAATATTCATTAGAGTAAATCCATTTAATTTCCTTTTAATTGGTTTTATTTGAAAGAGAGCAAATTAGTTGGCATAATACATTATGCAGTATTTGCTAATGCCTACCTCCTATCTTTGACACAAATAGTATCCGAAGCAAATACAGTTCCATTGAGGAAATATACTGATAAAGTATAACTTGAATTTATTTTCTTGAAGGAAAACATATTGAAAAAGTTACAAATCCTTTATGATAATCAGAGGAAGGACAGTTTTGCCTTCATCTATGTTGAGTCATAAACAGATAAAACATTATGTAACATTTTTGAGACAGACTAACATTTTCATTTTCATTTATTAGAATGATTGTGATTTTTTCAGAATATATCAATTAGCTTGGGAATGCTCGGTCTTATATAGGGACCAACAGCTTTTTATTTTTATTGAAAATGAGTGCTAAAATGCATTATTTTTTAATTTCTAAAAGACAATATGTGTTGAATATATTCATTTCTTGCTGGTTCATCATCAGTTTTTACTAGAGTCTAACATTCAGATTGATAACTTAAATGATAGGAAAAAATATATACTTACACAATACATTTACCGTCAGAATAAGGAAAACTTTGAAATCTATTTAAGAAATATCATCCCTATTTAGAACCCAGTAAACATAACCAGAATTCCCAACTGTATAGTACCATAGATTTTAAAAAGCTACATTCTTGTCAGCAACACTATTGTTTCCTTCCCTTTGCTAACACATTTTATTTCTGCTATTAATACCTGTAATGGTTTTATGTTATTGTAAGTTGGGTGTCCTTTTCTTTGTTTTGCATTAAATTTTTAAAAAGTTTTAAATTTTGCATTAAATGACAATTTAGTTTGCTGGAAAGGGATCACTGACATTACATATATAAGTGCTTTATTTCTCAAGCAATTTTTTCAGTTTCACTCACAGCTGGATTGTGCTCATTGTGAATAAAAGTACCCAACAAATTATCCTCATGGCTTAGGCGGATAATGCTCTTTCAAGTGGGCAAGACGGGGAGTTGTTGGAGGACCATGTTGACTTAAATGAAAGGACAGCATGTAAAAATGATCACAAACATGGAGCATTTATCAAGTTTTGGAGGACACCCCCTGTCCTGCCAATAGAAAAAGAGTGAAAGGGATAGATATTGATAGAAGTTTTCCTAGGAGGATGCATTTGGATGTAGTGTGGATATAGCTGAGGATGATAATACCTGTGAATAAGCAATGTGCTACACTTGAAAACAAAAGAAAAATTCCCTTTGAGTTATAGATCATTGGAAGATGAATAGATGAATCAAGATGAGCTAGTAAGAACAGAGTCTTACAGCTTTATGTTCTCCAACTCAGTTAATCAATTGACGTACATTTATGCCAATAAATATTTATTTATTATTATATAGGGAGAACCACTTTGTCATTAGCACTGGGCTATCCACTAGAGGAGTTATGAAGAACAATGTAAGCCTGTTTCTGTACTCAAGGAGCTTAAATATCTAGTTGTGAACAGAAAAAAGACATACATGAAGCCACTGAGCATTGCTTAGGATCACATAACACATGGCTATTTCAATAGCTTAGTTGTATAACAGATAACAAATAGGATACTCTAAATATGTTAATATGTTCTAGAAGAGAGGTTAACAAATTAGATAAAATGGAAATCAACTGGGCTGAGTTTCTGAGGAAAGAGATGGTAAAGAAAGTAGAGCTTGAGCATTAAGTTTGGGTCAAATGATGAAAACAGAAAGCTATAGAAAGGGGTAAAAAGATTGAGAGAAGAAAATGAGTAAAAAACACAGAAGGTAGACATGAGAATGTTCTGGAGGGGGTGGTAGAGGTGGAGGAGAGGAGACGAAGGAAGTGCGCTTCAATCAGAGGCAAAGATAGATGTCAGAGAGTAATTAAAATTAATGTTGGGAGAGCCCAATTTGAAAAAGCTACGAAATGCTGAGTCCTTTTTCATTTTATTTCTAATGTTTTAATCTTAATATATAGTTTTTAGTCAAACACATACTATTATTTATAAAGCAAGATTAAGCAACATGTGTGTGTTTGAGGGGAGTGTGGGTAAGGAAGGGAAATGTGGGAAGAGAAACTAGCCAGCCATGTCTATATTGCCAAGCACTCAGTAAAACTTTGCTGTGGTACTGTCCATTGTGACAATCTTAAATAAAACTCAGTTCTTTCAGGTACAGATATTTCAACATCTTTATCGGTTTGGAACTTGGATTCTTACCATATTTCATTATTTGATGAGGGTTAGCAGGTTTTCTGTGACTGTGGCTGCCTGAGCAGGCAAAGGGACAGCTAAGAGATCAAGTAGCAGGCCATTGTAGGGCTATATTTGCAGATGATAGAGAATAAGACAGATTCTAGGTTTTTTTCTGAGGGAGAATTAGCAAGGTTTTGTGAGATTAATTGATTGTTAATGTCTCAACATTTATGAGGTACTATAAATTACACTCGAACATGGCACTTCTTTATGTAATCTCCTTCCTAGATACACGGGCTCACATTTTCAGTGTTTCAAAACTTAACACCAATAGAGGAGATTTAGTCAGCTCAGGCTGCAAATACCATCACCTGGGTGGCTTAAACAATAGACATTTATTTTCTGACAGTTCTGGAGGAAGTTGGAGACCAGAGTGTCAGCATGGCCAGGTTCTGATGAGGTCTCTCTGCCTGGCTTGCCGATTGCTGCCTTCTTGCGGTGTCCTCACTTGGCTTTGAGAGAGAGAGAGAGAGATCTCCAACTTTCTGATATCTCTCCTTATAAAATCCTTATAAGGGCACTGATTCTCTCCCTGCCTTCATGACCTCATTACCCCTCAAAGGCCTCCATCTCCAAATGCCTTCCCATTAACCAGGGCATCAACATATGAATTATGAACTTTGGGGAGACACAAATGTTCAGTCAATAACCAATGGAAATGGATTTTGGGTTTCGGGGGTTTTTTGGTTGCCTCCTGCCATTCACCATTCCATCCATTCCTTGCTTTCTCCCTTTTTACCTGATCTTTTGGTTGATATAGAGAAAGATTTGAATTGGAATTTAGGGCAGGATATGTAATTTCATTCTGGGCACTTTCTTGTTAATCCCATTTTTAGATATGCAGAAGGGAATCAAACTGACAAGGTTTTATTAAAAGTATTACTTTTCTAAGAGGCATGTTCTGATTACTCTGTTTAATACTGTAAACTGACACCCTCCCAATAACTGACTTCCAACAACTCCTGATGTCACTTACTCTATTGTTTTCATTTCTCTACAGCCATTTCCATCTTTTAAGATACTACACAATGTATTTGTTTTATGTATCGTTTATTGCTTCTCTTTAGTCATCAGATCAAGGATCTTTATTTTGCTCACTAATATATCCGAAGTACCTGGGGATGTGCCTGGCATACAGTAGGCACTCCCTATATATTACTGAAGGAATAAGTGCACAACTGGATGAAAAGGATATATTTATCAATTAAGCATTAACAATTTTTTAAAAACTCTATGTTGTAAAACTGAATTAAGATTTCAAAACTCAAACCTGGTGTTGACTTTTACTTTCCTAAACTGACCGTACAATAGATATAATAAGAAGTGGGCCGATTGTGGATGTATTTTTGAAGACAGCACCTGGAGTTGCTCATATACTAGTTATGACCGTAAGAGAAGAAAACCAAAGGTAGTTTCAGGAGTTTTGGCTGAACAACCTGAAGGACCAAATTGCACTCAACTAGATAGGAAGAATGACCGAACAGCTTTGCAGATGGTGGTGATGGTGGCAGGAGCGGTGGGGGGTAGGATGAAGAGATCAGTCCTGCTCACCTGGAGTTTAAAATGTTGATTAGGATTAGTCAGGCATTCAGGTGGACATAGAGTAAGTACTTCGATACATGAATACAAAGGTAAGGGATAAGAGTCATTGCTTCTTTCTGTAATATTAAGTAATTTTATATTGATTCCATTAGAAACATATTATTTTGAGTTTGATATGAAGTAAACTATGCATGTGTGCTAATTTTAAGATACTGTTGAGGGAGAAAGTAGAAAATCATTCTCATTGCCTTTGAGATGGGCACTGTGTAATAATTTCCCTTTTATAGTCTTTCTACCGGCAGACAAAAGAAAAATAAACTATTCCTTTCTGATAATTCTAAACTGTTATATTATTTTTTGATGCTTGTATAATGTAAGATATTTATTCCTAGAGATTTTCTTCAGGAAATTAGTTACGTTGATTTTGAAAAGAAATAAATATTTCATTGCAAGAAATCATATGAATAACTTTGGTGCATTTTATTAGTCTGTTACTGTATTACAGTAGTTTTGAAGGAAAATTTTAGAAAGTGGAGCTAAGACAGTAATTACTTCTGCTGTCTCTGTTTCCATCAGCTACTTATATTTCTTGTTGAATACGGTTGCACTAGACTTGATACCCTGTTATCTTCATGAATTCATTATCAGTCTATTATGTTTATTGGCTGAGAGCCACAAGCTCCTTTCTTTGACAACATGAATTTTCTCCCAGTTCTATACTCCAGAAGTTTGAAATCAAGGTATCAGCACTAGCTAATTTTGTTGTTGTTTTGGTTGTTTGCATCTTTAAAAAAAAGCTGTATGTTATGTATGGCTGCATCTTACTGTAAAACAAATAACATCAATAAATCAGGAATTTGGAACAGCTGTTGTAAGAGGTAAAGTCTGTCATTATGTAGTATTTTATATCTTATCTGCCAGATCTTCATAGATTGCGATTTTCTTAAGATTGAGAATTTCTTGGGTGGTCCTGACAGATGTTTAGCAACCTTGTAAACTCTCACATTAGCACAAACTATAGAGTTTGTGACATCAAGATCCACAGACATGTACACACATATGTGCTTGTATGTGTTTGTATAACAAAATAAGAGCTCCATCTGACTGAAAACATGTGGTAAGTGGATTAAATAAAATTCTTTTTTTGAAAGCTGATCATCCAAACCATCTGCAGTGTGGTCAGATCACATTTCCTTCTTGTCTTGTCTGAGAGGACAAAATAACCAGAGATTTGGACCCAGTTCCTCAGTCTGAAGAAGGCTGTATAAAAGTTTCTTCCGTCCCATGGTGCATATTTCTCCTTCTGAAAGGGTATTTCATCTCCTCTCCACTCCAACCCATCCAAATTTGGTCTGTGAATATGCTTGTCTCTTTTTTCTCTTTCTGGCTGTAACATGTATGTGCATAAAATATACATATCTTTATGTAATAAAACTCCCCTATGGCTTTATTACACATGAGTCTAGAGATAAGATGAAGGGAGAGTAGGAACTTAAAAAGGGAAGTATATACTGTTACGTTTTGGTGAAAAGGCAGAATGAAAGAGAGAAGTGAAACAAGTTTTTAAAACACATCTATATTTTTTGTTTTTTGGCTATCAGCAACAGATGTACATGATATTTACATAGATGCAGTTTCTTAAAATTAGAATAATATGTGCAATAAAAATGAGTGTTTTAAGTTACTTCCTAACACCATAGTTAATAGATGTCAAAATTACTAATAATTAGTGATTTACTTTTACCTGCATTTTCTGAAATAGGCTTCTCAAATGTACTTTAGCTGAAATATTTCAATATCCATTAGTGCATTAATGTTTCTACAGATTCTTAATTATTATAAGAAAAGATATTTTTAAGATACAATAAAAAGTTTCTTTTCAATTTGGTAATTTTTTTGTTACCTAAATCATCAATGTATGCAAAAACAGGCAGATAAATGTTTACATTTTGTTTTGTTCATTTTGGGGTTTTGTGAGGTTTTGTGTGTGTGTGTGTGTGTGTGTGTGTGTGTGTGTTTAATTTTTATTTTTTATTCAAATATATTTGTCTCCACCTTCCCCCCACCACTTTCCCCTGCCCCCCATCCCCACTCCCTCCCTCAATCCTTCCCCACTTTGTCTTTGTCCATGGGTCCTTTATACATGTTCCTTGACTTGACCATTCCCTTCCCTTTCCCCACCCACCCCTCCCTCCTTTCCTCTTGACTCTTTTGGTTTCTTTTTTCTTTCAATGTTGCTGGTTATATTTTCCTTGCTTGTTTGTTTTGTTGGTTAGGTTCCACTTATAGGTGAGATCATATGGTATTTGTCTTTCACCCCCTGGCTTATTTTACTTTGAGAGTTTTGAAATACTGTAATTGAGACAGTTCTTAGAGTATATGACTAGACTGACAAAACTAAGTTCATATTTAATTTACAGCAACATCTGTACTCAGTTTTGAACAATTTAACCTCAGGTGTCATTATTGTGAAAATAATGATGCTTATTTTGGTGTGATTTAGGTTTGTATATTGAAGTTCTAGTATTTCCAAACCAACACCCACCCAAATTTATTAACAGCCTATAAGCATAAACAAAATTTTAACTTGTTATAGATGACTCTTGAAGGCCGTTGTTTGGGTCTGAAAAGTGCAAGACATGTCTATTAAGCCCCTTCTTGGCTCTGTGCAAGGTCAGTAGTGCATGAAGAAAGGTGTAGGTTGGGAGCTGCCAGTGAGAGCATCAGGGGCCTATGGGAAAGGAAAGATTACAGGTGGGAAAGAACAGAAGAAGAGTCTGCGTAGTGACAGGATGAAGGAGGAAAATGAATAAAAAATAAGCTAAAGGTCCAACCAATATTATGACTGAGACATTTGGGTCAGTGGTGACAAAAATGAAACTAGGAAGGAAATTTTATCTTTCATTTTTGTTAAAAACAGATCCTATCAAGGCAGTGAAAATAGAAAAATTCAAATGAAAGTTGCCTGGTCACCAAAAGCCATAGTTAAATAATAAATTCATTCAGGTGCTTTTTTTATTCAATTAATTTACTCATTCCACAAATATTTTGGAGTAGCTACCGTCTGATGACACTACTATTTTCTCTGCATGGAATGTGTTAGATATTGTGGAGAAGCTTGCAAAAATGCATAATGCTCATAACTCTTGTATTTGAGCGTATTACTTAGATGAGAATAAAGAGTAATTGTGCATTCCTATTAGGAAAACTTCACGAAGTTATTTCATGAGCCATGGGATAGATCACTCTGACTGGAGTGATGTCTGCCGAGGCAACCACAAGACCAGGTGTTCAGGGATAGGGAGGAGATTGCAGGTGGGCCTGGACACTGGGCTGTGGAAGAAGTACTATTTTAAGTTGACCGATCCAGCAACATTGGAAAGCCCTCCAACCCCAAACACATTAATGACACTGAATTTTTTAAAAGTCACATTTATTGAGTTATTATTTAAATACAATTATGTAATCACACCATAGTCAAGGTATGGGGTAGTTACATTACCCACAAAATTTCCCATGTCTCTTCATAGTCATTTCCTCCACCATCCTCAGCGCTTGGTAACAAATTATGTGGTTTCTGTCCCTATATGTCCAAATGTCATGTAAATGCAATCTACAGCATATAGCCTTTGAATCTGTCTTTCATTAAGTGTAATGCATTTGAAATTCGTCCATGCTGTTCTGTGTTTTCCATAGTTCCTTCCTTTTTATTGCTAATATTCAATTGTATGGATATGGATATACCATAACTTGTCTATCCATTGATCTTCTTAAGGATATTTGGTTTATTTTCACTTTGGGGGTAATTATGAGTCATTCCACTATATACAGTTGCACAATGGTTTTTATTTTTTATTTTACTTATTTATTTTCAGAGAAAAGGGAAGGGAGTTAGAGAGCGAGAAATTGATTGGTTGCTTCTTGCACACCCCCAGCTGGGGACCTGGCCTGAAACCCAGGCATGTTCCCTGACCAGGAACTGAACCGGTGACCTTTCAGTTTGCAGGCCAGCACTCAGTCCACTGAGCCACACCAGCCAGGGTGCATACTGGTTTTTAATATGCATTTTAACACATCTCCTTTCCACCATTGTAGCTTCCAGCCTTTGAATCAATGAAAGCATTTCTTCTTCAAGTTTAGGTTTTAAAAAAATGCATATGAGAATGTATTAAATTGTTAATATCAAACACTTTATTTATGAATTATAATTTATTGATGGCTGTGAGAAAACTATTTTACAAGACACCTATGTAATGGGAGTCATAAGAAAAATAAAAGAAAATGAGGCAGTGATAGGGCAGTTGGCAGTATTTAAAAGTAATTTTTGCCAAATGGACCGTCACAAAGTGCTGACTGTATTGTCCATTTACTATGTACAAGGCCATGTGCTATGACCTAGTACTCTTTATCCTCAATTATATAAAAATATTTTTAAAACTTTAATTATTAACTGAAATTACAGAAAGTATTCAGCCATGTAATGTGAAAAATAGAGACATTTACTGAAGAAGATACAAGATAGGAGAAACATTGTACATAGGACAATGATGCCTCAGTCTCCTTTAAGGTAGGCACCTTGGAACCTCACACAGTTCTCCCATTTATTATCAGCTGCCCTGTTGTATTTTCCTAAATCTCATCAATCTTCTGAAACCTCTTCCCCTTCAAAGGTAATTTTAGTTTTGGGAAAAGCCATGAGTTGCAGGGCACTAAATCTGTGCTTGAGGGTAAGTGAGTCACCTGGGTGATTTAACGTTTCTCCAAAACATTTTGCACAAGAGTGATGCATGAGCAGGTGCGTTGTCCTGAGGAAGCTTCCAATTACCAGTTACCCGTAGCTGCAGCCTTCTGAATCATTCAAATAGTTTCCATGGAAGAATGTTCAAGCTTAATGCAAAATTTGATACAGATTTGTTGCTCTACTTTCAGTCATTTTGAATATGACGGCCACATAGTACACATGCTCACTCAGCAGCATCTACTGCCTCCACTGAGTAGTACAATGAAGTCATTGTTCATGCATGTGCATTCCAGTCCACTGTCCTTGGCTGCCAGGATACATTGATGTTGTGCAAACCATTCTCGTCATATGAACAATGGTTGGACTTTTTCTGGACAGACCTTGTACATTTACTCTACATTCATTACTCCAACGAATATAAAACTATGACTTGCATGTATATACAAGTTTGTGTAAAAAGTGCCATATACTGTCTGGGAGCAACACAATGTAATCAGAATGCCACAGTTCTATGAGTCAACTTCTAGTATTTTTTTCTCTCTTACAGATAGAGACTGAGGCAGAGAAGTTCAGGAACTTGCCCAAAATTGTACTAACAGGGGACATAACTTATATATAAACAAAGTTGGTCTGACTCCAGAACTCATGCTCTTAAACTCTATTTGATGGGTTCTCATGTGGGGTACTGGACTTAGGGTACCATGCTTTTATAGTTAGAGTGACAAACAAGCTTGGATTCAGAGAATACTTTCTGGATGAGGAGGTGTTTGGACTCTAATTTTTCTGAACAGATGAACAAAATATAAAAGGGGTGGGAGAAATGTAGTGCAGGCACGGAAGCTCTCTTCAGAGATGTCAGGGGCCAGAGAACATTATCAGCCAATGGTTGTGGAGAACGGTGAGGGGTCAGTGGTTCTCAAGAGTCAGATTTTAGTTTGGTGCAAAGTCAAACATGAAAAGGACCAGAAGGTACCATCCTGGAATGAACTTTTTCAAGATAATACTTTTACACTGGAGTGTTCAGCAGAAGATGGATAAAGATGCAGCTTTCCGGATCCTGTGCCTGCCCCTTCTCAGTCTTCCTTCTGTCTTCCTTTCTTCCATACAGGCGTTCCCTGGGATCTTCCTTTACTCCCTACCTTACCAGTCCACACATTCTTCCTAGATTACTTTAGTTAATTTTGTGACTTCACATGCAATTTATAGGTCAATGGCTCAAAACTAAATCTCCTGAATCTGTCTCTGGAATTTGAGACTTATATGTCAAAGTTTGTACTTGTCTTTTTCCTGTATATCTAATGGGTATTTCAAACTAAACATGGCCAAAACTGAACGCTTTAATTTCACCCAAATCCTGTTTTTCTTTCCCTTTCATAGTATGTGAGACTTCCCAGTGTGCACAGTTTTAGGCATCATAGTTGTTTCTTTTCTTTGCTGAAGCCACACATCCAGCAAATAACCAATTCCTGTTTACCTCCAAAACCACTTGTCTTCATCTTAATGGCTATTAATCTTCTCAATCCTGAACTAGCCTGGATTCCTGCTTCCACTCTCATCCCTCAATAATCCTTTTTCTATTCAATAAGCAGTGTGTCCTTTTAAGAATATGAATCAGATGATACCGTGCTCAAAACCCATCAATGGCTTCTCATTGCACTTAGAATAAACATCCAAACACTTAACCTTAGCTTATACAATGGGACCTGATCACCCCTGCCTTCCTCTTAGGCAACACTATTCTTCATCTTCATGTGGATAGACTTTCCTTAACATTTAGATCTCAACTAAAATGTCACCTGCTCAGGGAGGCCTTCTTTGTATAGTCATTCCAAAGTAGCAACCCAGGCACTATCAAACATACCACCCTCTTTTAATTAACTAAATGACACTTTACAATAATAATTCCCTTGTGTTTTTAAGTGTGTGTGTGTGTGTATGTGTGTGTGTGTGTGTGTGTGTGTGTGTGTGTGTGTATTTCTTCCTTTGTTAAAATGTAAGGTTCGTGAGAACAGGAGCATTGTCTACTTTTTATGCTGCTGTATCTTTAGCACTCAAAACATTGACCTAGAAAAGAAATGCAGTAAAACTCTATGTTGCATTATGACTTTATCATTGTCATGATATCTGGCCTTACTGGATGCTTGTGTTTTGTTATAGTGCCTACTTTAGCGTAGAAAAGCAATGCATGCTAAAACAGCTATCAAAGAAACCCAACACCATAATTTCTATTTTACATATTTTAGAATTGGGAAGAGCTTATGTTAACTTTAACTATTGCAAATTAAACTAACTTTTAATGGGATTAACATGTTCGTTATTTCTGGTTAATCACAAAGGGGCTGGGTGGAAATGAAAATTTGGAATTGAAACACTTTTTAATCACAGCAGCCAAGCTGGTGTTTTTAAAGTAGAGGGAAAAAAATCAGTGACATTTGAGTAACTTGGGGAAGGAGCCATGAGCAAACAAATTGCATGACTACAACTATAAAATCAATGGAACTTATGAAATGAAAAATATTAAATTATTGAATCCAAAACTTTAGGCACTGATATTTTCTCCTGAGAGTATTTTGCTAAACAAGAAGACCAGCTCTTTGCCAAGAAAGGTCAAAATTAAATTTAAAAGATTCTTTCTCTCTCTTTTAAAGAAACTTGGTAATGAAACCATTTTTTTATTTTTTTTATTTTTTTATTTGATTTTTTAAAATTTTATTTTAATTTATTTTTTCAAATACATTTGTCTCTGCCAACCCCCCACCACTTTCCTTTGCCCCCTCCCTCCTTCCCTCCCTCAGTCCTACCCCACTTTGGCTTTGTCCATTTTTTAAATTGTGCCTAGGCTCATACTCCCTGCACATTCTCAGTTCCCAAGTAGGTGCCTTTGTACACCTGAACTAATACAGAGTCCACTAGCTATGCCTTTAACACTGTGAATAAATTGAAATAACTTTTAACACAAAAGGGTTATTTTTCAATTAAAAAAGTAATATTCTTATACTGTAGCAATTATGGAGAAAAATATATAAAGAATATTTAAAAGTTCAACTGTATAACAAAAGTTCAGGGTCCAGCAGAAGTAATGCCTGCTTCAGTGTGGTTGGTAGGATAATAATATGGGTATAATAATTTATAGTGTTAATTTGAATATTTCACCTGAAATGTCATATGGTGTGCTTGAGTGCAATATTGTTCCATTACAGAATTACATGCTTATGACTTTGTACTAAAAGATTGTATAATTAAAAAAAAGAGCATTATTTGTGCCGGGCCTTCTACTAACATTTTTGTGAAAATTGTTTTTTTCATTTTCAGTTTAATCTGTGAATACATAAAACATTCATATAATTTCAAATCAATTGTTTTAAATATTTACCAGAAAAGACTTATTTTCTGTCTACTCTTATTCTCCTACCCTCACACTCTCCATAGCTAACTACTTTGATTAGGTTCCTGTGTATTCTTCCCATGACTTTTTTTATGTGAGTAGAGGCAGTTACAAATATATGTTGTCAGTATGATTTCTTTTTTACTTAAAATACAGCATACTGAATGCATTCTTTCTCTTTATAATATATCCTGCTAGAGAGGTTGTGTGTGTGTGTGCATGTGTGTGTGTATATGTATATATAAAATATAATATAAAACATATATATTATACACACATATACACACACACACTAAGAAGCTAGCAAAGAACAAAAAATTTCTATTTTACATATTTTAGAAATGGGAAGACCTGTTAATTTAATATATTATATCTATATAATTGGTTAAATTAAGAAACATCTGCATAGTGGAGTATTATGCAGCTATAAAAATATAATATGGAATATCTATTAGAGAAAAATGTATTTTTGACATATTAAAACTGATTCATATACATTCTATATATTAAAGCTCAGTCATATATATATAAGCATATACACACATACACACACACACACGGGATAGGGCAAAAGTAGGTTTACAGATGTTTGTATGGAAAATAATACAATATTTAATCAATAATAATAAAGGAATAAGCTCTGTGTTTTGCATACTCAAAACTATAAACCTAGTTTTACCACTCCCCCCTATCATATATAATATAAAACACCTGATGTGATGGTGCTGGATTTTCGGTGATGAACACCTGAGTTTTTCCAAATCCTGCCTTGCAAACAATGCTGTTTCAATTAAAATAAACATCAAAAGAGCCATTTCTTATGTGTATTGATGTGATAAATATTGCCAAAAGTGCCCTCTCTAAGAATTTTGCTTTGGATGGTGAACACACAATATACTATAGATGATGTATTATAGAATTGTATACTTAAAATCTATATAATTGTATTGACCAATATCACCCCAACAAATTCAGTAAAAATTAAAAGAAACAATTTATCATATTTACCCTCCTACTACCAATGTATGAGAGTTTTATTTTCCTTACCAAACGAATATGTTGTCGAACTTATGTATCTTTGCAAGAGCATATTATCTTTCCACAAATAAATATCTCATTGCATTTTAAATTTTGGCAACAAATTTAAAGAATTACATCAAACATAAGCAACTGTAAGTCAAAGAAGTTAACGAATGCCAAGAAAAATAGGTGTACTATAAATCAAAGGAGAGAAAGAAGCTCAGCATGTCAAAAATACCTGTACAATTAAGTCCTAAGTTCCCTTCCACCTGCTAATGACTTTTTTTCTCCCAGTTAAACTTTCCAATTTTAAAATTCAACTATATGAAAAATTATCAAACTAATATAAAACAATTTTACTTGGTTGTGAAAAATTAGCACGGTAAATTTATTCATCATTCCATGTTATTCTGATGCTATAGATCTAACTATTGTATAGTTTGTTCCAAGGTTAAACCTAGGTTCTTTCCACTCTGTTTAATCTGGATAAAGGGGTAAATGGGGCTACTTTAATTATCATCAATTTTCTGTTCCATTGGTAATGGCTTATTAGATCCTTTTCTTTAGGGTCCCAGATTTTCCCTTAATAAATGCTGTATAGCTATGACTTTTTGCTCTTCGTATTTCATAATGAGACATAAACTCCGAAAATATTTTTTGATGTTTTCTCTCCTACTGCTATAGACTTCACTTTGAATCTTGACTTTCCATTTCCTAGTTGAGAAACAATAAATGTTATAAAATGGCACATATTATTGGACACCAAATACAAGGTCAGTGCCAAGTAATTGAGTGAGAAAGATTAGTGACTGAACTCTTTCTCTTCAAATAAGGACTCTTTTTTAAAAAAAAATTATTGTTTTTTCTTCCATTACCATTTAGTTCTCTTATACCCCCTGCTCCCACACAATCACCCCACTGTTGTCCATGTCCATGAGCCCTTTTTCCTTTTTTTCAATCCCTCCAACACTGAGCCAAATGCCCCCCAACCCCCCTACCCCCACAGCTATCATCCTATCTAGGAGTCTGTTTCTGTTTTGCTTGTTAGTTCAGTTGGTTCATTAGATTCCACACATGAGTGAAATCATATGGTATTAACCTCGCCACAGATACTCTGTCCTGGGGTTCCAGGACAAGAATGTGACACTGATTTAATCAGTTTCCTCCTCCTGAGAAGATTGGGTGAGGAGTGATTTTCTTTGGCTACAACCTATTTGAGTGCCTTGCATAATGTGGATTCTCACCCAAAATCATTGGCTAAGTAAAAGTTAGGCACCACTTAACTAGCAGTTGAGAGTTATTAGTGAACTTTTAAAACCACAGCTGTTTACAGGCTCATCCCAAAGAGTCATTGAAAGGTTTGTTTCAAAATGTTTTATTTGTATTAGTTTTATTTGACTGCTCTAACAAATTGCCACAAGCTTGGTGGTTTAAAACAACATAAATTTACTCTCTGAAATTTACTCTTAGTTCTGCAGGTTGGAAGTTTGGAATCAAGGTGTAGGCAGGGCCAGATTCCCTATAGAGGCTCTAAGAAAAAACTATTCCAGCTTCTGGTGACTGTCAGCATTTCTTGGCCTATCATTTTTCTTTGCTTCAAAACTATGTTTGTATGTTTTCATTAATATAACAAGTAATATGTGTTCATCATTTAAATTTTTTAAAGATAGGAAAAACTTAGCAAAATAAAAATTACCTATGACCTAGCTATCCAAGAATAACCTATATTAACATTTGCACTGTTTTTTTGTAAGCATTTGGCATCCTCAACACATAATGCCTATTAAATATATGGATGACGATTAAACAATAAGTGAATCAACCAATAAATCACATTGTATAATAGATTTCTGTCACATAAAGAATAGGAAGTAGACCTTGAGTCAAATTGTATCTCTGTACTTTACAAGTTGCAGTTTAACAACTTATTTATGCTTCAACATTCCTTCTGTATAATGGATAGTTATGATTGTCCCTCCATACAGGGTTTTTCAGAAGATGAAAACGTACAGTGCATAGTAAGTGCTGGCTCAGTAGAAGCCAGCGGGGATGATTCAAGGTAGAAAAGGGGGAATTTCGCTCTGAAGGGAAGAATGTGGAGAAGAAATTGTTGGGGGATGGATTTTGTATCAACATTTGAATATTTTTCTCGCAATTACAATCTTTCAAAAATGGCACGGGACACATTAAGAAAGGTAGTAAGAGATGTTTTGAACAAATTCAGAATGCCTTTGGTACTGCAGAGGGATGCATGTATTAGACAAGCCTCCCTGAGAAAGGTCTTCTACGTTCTCTACAGATGCTAAGAATGTGACTATAGAATGTTGTTTTTAAAATGATAATGTCTTCCCCATATTTCCAATTTGTTTTTTCCTCCACAATCAAGGAATTTCTCCATTTTCAAATGAATCAAAAACATGAGGCCAAATAGAAGTGACTTAAATGTAGCTAGAAGGTTAATGATTATGTTCCCAGGGAGAATGTTAGCTCAGAAGGACCCTATACAGGAAGAATTTCACGTACTTCTGTCCAGAGGGAGAGTTCAACTGGGGTAAAGGATCCCTGTGTCTGAAAAGAAAGGGTTAAAAACTTTAAATGATGACAGTCAAACACTGCACATACTTTTCTCTGTCACAATTAATTGTATCCTGTTAGCTTCCTAGGGTCTGAACATACATAATAATATTATACAAATATTGTTTAAAAATTAAAATGAACCCAGAATGACAATGCTTTTCAAGTGTTAAGTATGCTGTTTATAATGTAAAAGAGCAAAATGAGAAATCTCTATAGAGAATTTATTTTTATTTACTCTATTTATTTTTATTTATTCAGTAATTATAAAATAGCTTCATGCTATTATGTTTGTCATTTTTAATTTAAATTACAGTTGGACTACATTATGTATTTTCTTGCTTTTGTGTGTTTTATTAGCTGAGGAAAAATAGTACATTCTTCAGTGTGCACAGCTTTAAAAATATGCTGTTTTCTCTAGACTTCCCCAATGTTTAGGTTAGTCTTCCCTAAACAGCTCGCACGTCAGAATTACTTTGGTAAATTCTAAAATTATACCAATTCACAAGTTTCCCCTTCTTTTCCTGGCAACATCCCAGTTATTAGAATAAATAATTGCAGAGGCTAAGAAGAAACTTGATGACTGTTATAAAACTTTAAACTGTTTGAAATAGCAGTGATTGATTAGAAATGGGAACATAGATTGGGTTAACAATTAAAGATAAAATCCTTAAAGCATCTTGCATTCATTTATTCCCTCATTATTATTATTTTTTTTTGTTCAAACAAATATGTGTTGGGGATTTACGATGCTGGGCTTTTGCTAGGAGCTCCCTGAGCTTCATTTTCCTCATCTATAATGTGAGAAATACCTATGCCACAGTGTCATTGAGTGAATTAATGGTATAAATGGCATACTCATTTGTTTAACAAAGTAATAGTCAAAGAATGTTAGCAATCATCATCAACATTATTATGTTATGGTATATAACACTATATATAGTATATATTATATTAATTATTATATACTAAATTATATTAATTAGTTTTATTTATTTTGATTACTCTAGCCTTGCAAACATGATAGTAAAAATTGACTTCAAAATTTGTAATTAGTTTATCCTCCCATTTACTCAACTAGATAATACTAGCAGATATATATAGAACCTTTACTATAATCACCTCATCATTTGAGGATTAACAAAATTTGGGCCCAAAATACCTTTGAGCCTTCTGGAATATAAGAAAGATTTTTTGTCATTATTAAAAACTGTTAAAAGTATTCTGTATCAGGCATTTTTCTACCAACTATGTGTGTAATAGTTCACAGTTATGAAGTAGGTTCTATTTTTATCCCAATTTAAGGATGGAGAGCCTGAGGAATAGAGAGGATAAGCATCTTGCATGAAGTCACTTCACTAATGAGTGGTATAGTGGGATTTAAAGCATATCATGTAGTTTTGTTTTATGTACATAGGTCTCAGGGAGCTTGAATCTTCCCCATTTCAGACAAGAGGCACCATATTTCTTTTAGATATACAGAAGAGAAAAATTGAAGTCCTTTTTGACTCTTCCGTCTTCATTCCTTATGTTTAAGCTATGACAGGTCTTTCATATTCCTTAAAAAGATATCTCTAATGGAAAGTTATGCCATTTCTACTGCCAACACCTTCGTGTAGGTCTTGACTTTGCCATTTTATGTCAATTAATTGCTTCATGGTAACAAACTTCTAAGAGGCTGGTCTTCTTAAATCTCCATCTGCTTTGCTCAAGGACCTACTCCATTTTTCAGTTCTTATGGAGGTGATATGCAACCTCATCTGCCTGGGTAGAGCTCCCACAGCATGTCTTCAACAACACCAGTAGTCTTTACTTCCTCATGAGGCTTCTTCTTTTTCTAATGTGCTCTGAACATATGGTTCTAATTACTACTTTGCTGATGCCATTTCTTTCATTTTGGAAGATTTTCCCCAAATCACTAAATCTTAAAAGCTATCTTTATTTAAAAACCATTTCCTTTATATTGTCTTTTGTAACTAATCAGAGGGCTCTAATAACACTCTCTTATTATTATGTATGCTTGTTTTTCTACATACTTTGGCACTTATTTGTTTCATTGTTATATATTATATTATTCTTGTTTTGAGAGTAAAGAGTTTATTTTTCTTTTGTACACACTCTATATCATCTGAAATCATTCTAGAAAAATATCTGACGTATGGTACTGTCTCAGTAAAGTACGATTGAATTCAGTCTGGGCACTTGAGTTATACTTGCTTCTTAGTTGTTTATTTGTTTGGTTAGCTAATTAAAAGCAACTCTGGAAGAAATAACCAAACTCACATTACAATGCATAAATTTTGACTACTTTCTCTTAGGTATTTATCTTAAAGAATAAGTTGAGGAGCTCAAAGATTTAGCTTCATGGATATACATGAAAATGTTCTTTATAATAACACAAAGAAATATAAATACAACAATAGAGGATATAAGAATGTATATGTTCAATCAATACTATACTATTTAACTTTTTAAAATTATGTAGATAATTCAGTTGCCATAACAAAATTAATAAAAGTGTTTGTTGTGATTTTGCTTTTGAAGTTCATAATAAATATATTTTGATTATTGTTTTTGTAAAAATCACTCTATATATTAATATACACATATAAATCAATAGATACAAATATGGAAAGGTGTATATGATATGAATATTTGTTATCTATGGTGCTAGGTAAATTGTAGATTTTTTTTGTTTATCTGTATTTTCTGATGGTAATTAGTTTATCCTCCAAAACAAAAAAAAATTGTTTTTGCAAAACATTGCAAAATACTTTGAAAAGAATTATCATAATTAAGACCTTTCTGTTAGTTATAGACTTTGCGTGTTTTCTATACAAGGTGATCAAGTTAGCTGTTTCAATTAAATGACTTTATTTTATAACCACAGTAAATATTTGTTAGTTAAAATATATACTGCCCTAAACATTGTGTACTCATATTTAAAGTATAATTTTTATATCACAATTTGTTTGGAAAACTGTCAAAGTATAAAATCTGTATAATGCCAAATTTGAAAATGAAATAAAAATATCACCCAGAAATAGCTACTTCATATGTGCAAAAATAACCCTAAAAAAGAATAGCATTACTCTGTCTTCTAATTACCAAAGGAGGTAGTTTGGGATTTCATGGAGAATGGCTTTATGCAGGAGAATTGTTTATTCAGGAAAATGGCTTGAATTTGCTTTATAGAATACACGTACAGTTTAAGATCCTAAGGAGAGCCTGATAGCGTAGAATTAAACAGGGACGCTATGTATACACATATACGTATACACGTACATGCATGCATAAATGAATATTGTATCTATCTGGAAGGGTAGGTGCTATGTTCTAAAACAAAACTAAATCACAAATTTAATTACTTCACAAAATCATTTAAGTAAATAAAATAAACTCATAATTGAAACCACTGATTTTATCACTTTTTATAGAAATCATATAGATTTTAAACCTATATAAAAAAGGTTTTAATCAGGATGAATATTTTTCAAAGTATTTAGTAATTTTTAAAAATTACTGAAAAATAAAGAAAGAAGTGAAATGGGATCCATGAAGCAGAGGACACTAGATATGATGAGAAAAAGGAACATCTACTTCTTGGAGGAGGAAAACAAAGATAGCATCTCCAGCACTCTACTTGTAGGCATGGAGGGAGAGAGATTTTTAACCTACAATTCCTTAGGTTTTAGTCAGGGAGCACTATCCTTTGTCACTCCAAGTTCAGAAGGAGGGACAGAATTGATGACTATAATTTTCTGTGCCAAACCAGATAGAATGAAAGTTGAGTAGAATGAAAATACTACTTGAGGTAAATATTGCTTCAAGCTGGAAAAGTGGACAATAAAATATAGCAGACAAGAACAGACTGTTTTAAATCCAGAATGTTGTTCTCGAATACTGGCTTTGCTACTCATTCGCTTAATAGTACCCTTTTTAGTACCCTTAACTTATGCCAGGCAAAATTTTAGGCACTGGTGTTAAATTAGGGAGCAAAACACATATCCTCTCTCCTTTATAGTTTAATGGTAGAAATAGACATTAGTCAAACAATCTTACAAATAATGTAATTACATACAGTGTTAAATCAGTCCAGGGAAAATTCAGGAAGCTGCGCAAGTGTGTTTTGGATGTAGTAAATCTGAAAACCATAGAAAATAACCCAGGAAAGAAAATAGACCCGAGGTAGATGGCAGTATGATGCTCTTTATAGAAAGGCAGGTGGCTTGATCATAAGCATCAAAGTATAAGTGAAAAGATTATCCAAGAGATGTGGGTGAAACAAGAACACTCAGATCTTTATCCGAGGACAAATGAAAATGATTGAAGATTTTTAAGCAGGAAAGTTACAAGATCAAATTTCTGTATAAAAATCAATTCTGACTGCATTAAGAAAAAAGGACTGAAAGATGTTTGAGTATTATGGGGGATTCAGTGAACTGGTATTTAAAACATTCCAGGCAAGAGACAATAGTAGCTTGAACGAGGGGTTGGTGGTAACAGAGATATAATGGAGGTAGTGACTGCTACAGTACTGGCGTTTGCAGCTAATTGGAAAAGGGTGCCAGCCACTGGGTTAGGGAATGCAAAAACAAGACCAGAATTAATTGCATTTTAACTTGACTAAGTTTAGTTTTAAGATGCTTTGGATATCTAAAAGGAAATGTCAAATAAGTCCTTGGATATAAATTCTGAAGCTCAGAGAACCCTGGGTTAGAAATATTAAGCTAGTGTTTATTGGCTTATGGTTGGTTATTAAAGTCATAGGCATGGATGAGATAACTTGGAGAAAGAGAATATAAAGAAGAAATCATTGGATAGACCTCTGAAGCCCTCTCCTATTTAAAGGCCAGGCAGTGCCAGCAAAAGAAGGAGCTGTTAGAAAAGTAAGAGATAAACTTGGAGAAAACGAAGCAGCCATGGAAAGAAAATGCTTCAAGAGTGGTTAATAGTGTTGAATCCTTCTGGAAAGTCAAGTTCACTGAAGACTGAAAATTGACAAATCATGTAATTGGAACTCTGGGTGCAAAAACTAGAGTGCAGTGCATATATTATAAAGAAATAGTTTCTGTATAGATAACTCTTTGCTAGGCAAGGGGAAAAAATGATAGCTGGAGGGAAAGCTGGAGTCTAAACGTTTTTAATAGCATGGACTTTTAAATATGCCTTGATACCATGAAAGTGATCCACTAAAGAGAGTGAAATCTACAACAGAAAAGAAAAGGGATAAGTAAGAGACAGCTATGAAAACATTGACTAAGTTGTTCAACGTCCCTGCCTTGGTTTTCACATCAGTAAAATGGGGGAAAATATAACTACCTCATAAGATTGTTCTAACAAATAATATGATGTTGATAGAATGCTTAGTAAAAATTATGGCACACAGAATACATTTAATAAATTGGTGCTTACAGCACCTAATACACCTTACACACATTAGACGGTTGATAAATATTTGTTAAACATTGAATGAATATGATTTTGTTATGTGATATTTTGGTTAGTTGGGAATATAAATGAGTCTGATACATATTACTATACACTGGGTCATAGATGCATTTTGCATATTCACTGATGATGATTATGATGATGATGACATTCAGTGTTTGCCATCTAATAATGTTGGTGTTTGGGGCATTTGTGTTCACAGGGTACTATTTTTCTGCCTGGAAATAAAGTCCTTGAACATCCCTGCAATGAAGAGAGCCCAGGGAAATTCCTTTTTGAAGTAGTTCCAGGTAAAATTGTTTTCTGCATTGATTACATTATTCCTGTTCCATGTTGGGAGACGTGAAAACAGGTCAGAATGCCTTTATTCTTCCAGAGTCATGGCTGAGAACATTAATTTGAGGAGGCAAATATCAAATTTGGTTTGTATTTAAACAGATAATGATGTCAGGTTTGTACAGGGGTACAAATGATTGTATACGCACATATACGTAGCCACATGATTATTGGATATCCATTTGTCCACAGACCAGAGTGATCAGAAGTCATGACACAATATGCCTAAGAGAATGTTAGAAACAAAGTTGACTTTACAGTGCTCTTGTACTATGTAATTTTGGCAAGGTATCACAGGTAAAATGCATTGTCCAGCCAGTTTTCTGTCATAATTTTCTCATAAAACTACATTGTAAAGAAGCCTTTTCTATAAAAACAAAACAAAAGAAAAATCCTCCTTCAACAACTGACAAAATGTTACAGTTCTATACCTCAACTTTGTTCCCAACCAACCACTTCCACATATTAGATTTGTAGAGTTGAGGATGTCTCTGCCAAGTTATAAGATCCTGTAGTTAAATTTCTTCAACATCTATTCAGTTTTTTCTCATCATCTTTACCCATCCCTCTCAGAGTATCTGGTCACCACTGAAATCTTTGACTCACCCAGCAACACTTTCTTTAAGTCCATGATCTACTTCTTTGATGAGGTCTTTAGCCCTTCCTTAATCCATGGCGTAAGAAAAAAAGAATTAGGGATGTACTTTTTATAGCAATGGCTGACTGACCCAGTTGATGTGATATTGGTATTGATTTAATCACAGCCTAAGGAGAGTGTGAATTTATTTGGGTGATTAATATGTAACGCATATCAATAATGCTGACACAGAGGCAGTCAACAAAAACATTTTTTCCACAATTATAAATGCTGGGAATCCAAAATGTGAAAGCATATTTTTTCCCCTCAATGCAAACAGCTGTAGCACTGAGTTCATCTGGCTTACAATGGAATCCATGACTAAAGGTTAATTAATGCAGCTGAAGTGCAGAAAGGTTAGTCAGATGCATCGTGTTATTTGTTTTCCCCCAGGGAGAACATATTGTAAGAAACCTGAATCTTGTTTGCCCTATTAAAATCTCTTTATACTTACTTCTTAGTGGAATACACTGTATGGAACTAGATTCCAGATGTTGCAAAGTCTTTGAAGTATCAGTAGAGGAAATTTCTCCCTCTATTTATTCTCAACCATTAGTGCCTGTTGGCTTTTAAATGAGCATGGTATTAAACTGACAGCTTTGACTCTTTATTTCCAGTACTAAAGGTCTACTTTCCCGTTCAATCTACTAACTGGGTAGAGATTTCATCTTTCAGTGAAGACGTTCTGGTATAATATAAATGGATATTATCAAGACTTCTAGAGACAGCTGTGCCTTCAGCTCTGAGTCATGAAACCTCCCCCCGCAAGACTTGCTGTCCTAGGGCATGTGTTTCACATGCAGTGCATAGAAAATAATGGCCTTTGATGAGCAAAGCTTAAGAAGTTCAATACTGTATGATACAGAATCTTGAAGGTTGTTCTTTAAAAAAAAAAAAAGTTGAGCCCATAGCTCATTTGCAAAGATGCTTCCTGAATCATTAATACAATATGTATAGCTTCTAAATTATGTTTTATAACTCTGAAGTGACAAGAGGATTGTGTCAAATGCATCTTTGAAGTGAGATTTGGAAAATCACTAGCCTACAGCGAGAAGTCAGTGTCTGCTCCATTAATCTTGGTCATTGGGTTTTTATTGATGTACCCCTGACTGATATCAGTATGGAATTTCAGGCAAATGCTTCTGTATTTGTATGAAATGTGGGTACTGTATCCCATAATTTTAATCACTTTTTCAAAATCAGGATTACTCAGAAATAGACAGACACTTGATTTATTTTTGCAAATGGAAATGACAAAATAGTATTATCTAATCTTTCCAACTGTGAAATAGTTGGACATGGGAAATTTGCAAAGTTGCAAGGTGTTTTCATTTGTCAAAAAGTGTAGGAGATAGGAAAGACTGTGGAAATGTGGTCAGTGCCTTGAACAGAGTCCTCTTCAGGGCTGCCTGAAGGCATATCTTCATAAAATGTACTTGTTCTACCTGGCTTTCTCTGCAACATTCTCTCGATCACCACTTCTGAAAACCCATGCTGTATGTGATACTTACAGATTCAACACTATTCACCATTTATAGACAAGTACTTCAAAGCCCAGCTACCCAAAGCTGTAGCGATGAATAGGATAACACATTTTAATCCCACCTTCCTATAATGATATTTAACAAAACTGACAATAACCTCCTGGAAGCTCTTTGCCAAATATCCTATGTTTTTCTATGAGTATTCTATGAGTACTATGTACATATTCATGTATTTGTGGGTATATGTGTTGTTTGTGTATGTATGTATATATAGAGAAAGAGAAATTTTATTCAGATATGTACTGTATATCTTTATAGTTTCCTCATCTTTGTTGTTTTTGCTGTAGTAGCCTTAAATACCCTATGATCGTAAGTATTAATCATGTGCAAAGAAGAAAAATAACATTTTTCAATAGGATTGAGGGTCCTAAAAGCAACTCTATGAGGCAGGCTATATTATTACTTTGTATGTTATCTTTCTAAACAGGTTTAAATCTTTTGTAAAAACCTAAGAAACACCCTACCATAGTTTAGAGTTAAATTCTTATAGACTTGCTATCTCATAAAGTGAATTCCCTTTGAATAATGCCATGATTTAAATCATTTCACTCTAAGTTTTCTCCTATCTCTCTACCTGTTATTCAAAATGGAAGTGTTAGCCAAATAGGCAATTTGGAGACTTCACTGTCTGACATTCCAGATTTTAGACTGGAATGAATTTCATGGCCAAGTGCTAAGCTTTTGGGAAATGTGGTTGAGAAAAGAATGTTGGCAGACCTTTAATGTATAGTGCTGGAAGAAAGAAAATGGCCACTTTGCTGTTCTCAAAATGTACTCTGTGGAAGTTTTTCTTGTGATGTTTTAAAAATTCAAAAGACTAATTAATGGAATGAAGATGTCTTAACAGTCCGTCAGAAGGAGGAAAAGAAATAGTGGTTCAGAGACAGAGAGAAATAGGCATAGAGAGACAAGGAAGTATGTGCTCCACCCAGTTAGGAACCACATTTTTCTCCTTCATTACTACAGTCCTAACACCTAGTACAGTATAATGCAAGAGGCTGAATAAATATTTATTGAAGTGTATGCATTTACCAGGTTTATAGAGGAATCTCAAGCATATGAATTTTTATTTTTATTTTTGGCCAGATATCACTACCCCCAACTTGGCCACATTGACCTCTTACTTCCTGCTGTGTAGGATCGTTCCACCCTCTGGTGCAGCAAATACCTCTGTGGCTCTAGTGGCTGAAGTATGGGAAACCTCACATTCTCTTTCCTACTTCTCTGCCTTCCCCTTTGATAATGAGAACAACAGAAATGTGGGAGAAGGTAGTCTTCTTACATGGAAGCTTCTCCAGGGGTATAGCCCCTTAACCCTGACTGCTTATTACATTTCTCCTCAAATGCTGAGTCTCTCATGGAGTGCATTTGTGAATTTTTCAACATCCCTACACTTGTAAATGCACTTCACATGGTAGGATTCCCTACCTTGGGCATGATGTTGTTGGATGGAATACCGACAAAAGGGCTCAAAGGCCACCTGCTCTCTCTGTGCTTATTCAGCGACCAGGACACTCATGTATTTGCCAAGGGAGAGTGGTGCAGGCTGTTTCGCTGCTGCTGCCTCCCTCCACCTGCCCCCTTGCCCTGCTCTCCATGGAGTGTGAGCTTCAGACCCAGCAGCTTCCAAGGCTTTGCTAAGCCTCACGTGAGCCTTCAACTTGGAGTAGTGAGGGTGACAGCACTAGCGTGTCTGAAAATTTACGAGCAACTCTCTCATGCTTTTTTGATTTGTACTGATTGTTGGGAGAAATTCTTTTCTGCCCTCCCAAAAAATAGTGTTTATCTTGAAAACTGTTGTCTCCAAGTGGCACTTCCTCTTTTCTAGTCTTCCTCTTATAATAGTCAAGGGCAGGAAAATGGGGTTTGGGTTATTTCTCTGAAATGCATTCTCTATAAACCCTGTAGGGAAGTGGCTTGGCGCAACTTCCATTGTTTCTTTTTCAACTTAGAATGTGAGTTTTTAGTGCTTTTAAAATTTATTTTTTGATCTTAGCAATTCCCAAATAATGGGAAGACAACTTTTTAAAAATCTATAGCTATCTATAATCTTAGCCTGGATTCCAGGGAACATGTTTTGATGGCGAGTTATGATCAAATGTTTATTTGGGAGTGCTCTCTGAAGATACTTCTTCTGCAAGGAAGTGAGGGGAAAAAATGGAGCTCAAGGAGAAGCTGTCCCATAATACCATTGCATTGAGGTCTTAGCTGATGCTATGGGGAGCCCTGGAGCTGGAGTGTCACTCAGAGATGCTCTAAAGTGAGAAACCAAACCTGTTACCTGGCATCAGTTCATCTAGTCACTGATTACGGGGGGCGGCGTGGGGAGACAGCTAAACTGGGGAGAAGTAGTTTCCTGTTGCAATGGAGAACAGTTCCCATGAAGGCCATCAGCAGTCAATACACCATCCTCTGGGATTTAGAGCATTAAATATCCATGGAAGCCACTATAGCTTTATCTGTAGCTAGCTTTCTCTCTCCCAGGCAAGTCCTGGCTCTACGTGTATCACTTTATTTAACCTTTACTAAAACTCTATGAGGCAGCCTATTTTATTATTTCCATCCCAAGAGAAAGAAACTGAGACACAGAGAAGTAATTTTATCAAAGTAAAACAGCTAGCACTAGCCAGTGAATGTATTTGTAAGTGTGCATGTGTGCATGCATCAGTGATTTACCTTTACAGAAGTAAAGCTCCCAGAAAATAAAATAAAGCCATATACACACACACACACACACACACACACACACTCTCACACATATATACACATGTGTATGTGTATATACATACATATATACACGCACTTAAAATATGAGATATTAGAATTTGGTGTATAGTTTGTGAATATGAACATGTAAACTTTATTATGATTATTAATATGACTTATGATTATTAGCTGAAATGAATATACTTATATTTCTTTGTAACTCATACATTAAGAATGAGAGTTTTGGCACTTGAAGTGAGAATGGTATTTTCAGTTCTTTTGCAACTGCTTTTCTGTTTATGCCTATTATTAAAATAAGTACTGAATAAAGATGTCCACTTATTATACGTTTGAATGCATGTTCTTAAAGCCACAACTATACTTTCATGAAAAAGCGGGGAGAAAAGCACACTTGTCTCCAATGTCCTTATTTACATGTCAATAACTATGCCAAAGGAGAAATCTACACCTGTAATTTTTCCCTACACAGAACTGATACACTAGGGTTTACTTCTCTTCATTACAGAACTCACGTTGCAGAAATAGTCTCCGCTTCTTCACCAACTTGTTCTACACACAGGCCAAGTTATTGCTCACTGTCTAGCCAGCAGCAAGTATAGCTGTTGGCAATCAGTCCACTGACTTGCATAGGTATTATCTAAGCAGAGACCCATTATGGGTTTCAAAAGCAATTCTCAATACTCCAAACTCTCAAAGCCCCATCTGGGCCCTGTGCCCAAAATCAACAAGAACTAGAACTTAGCAGTTTTCTTATTCTCTTTCTTCCCCCAAGGAAAGAAAAGATGAACACAATGGAAAAATGAGATGATGGGTGAATTGTTACTATAGAAACAAAGAAAAAAAAAAAGAGACATTTTGAAGAGTAATCTAAAGCGATTTTCATCTGCCCAGAAATGAAATTAAGCTCTTCAAAACAAGCAAAGGTGTCATTTTCCCCACCATTAGTCATGACTATGCTAATTATTTTCAATAACCTCAGCCAACTATATATTACTTCTATAAATTTCAATGAAAAATTTTTTCAGTCTCATTATTTTCCAGAAGAATTTTTAGGAGCTAAATGAAAAGTTAGAGAACATGGGTGCTTAGATAATCCAATAAATGCATTATGGATCTTTTGAAAACTGCATAGACTTACCAAAATTGCAAACATTTTTAAGGGATTCTATGAAACCCAATTTTGGACTAAGGTTAATAACTATAGTTTAAATTTGGAGACCAAAACTATAAATATTCTATTTATCATTATCTGTCTATTTCTCTATGTTTAGCTATTTATCTCTATGTTCCAATGCTCTATTTATTTCATCTATATACATACATGTCTAACATGACACATTTTTTATTATTTGTAATTATATGCTATATTATTAATCAATTTTTTTATTTTATCTCCCAGATTCAGTTGTTTTATTCTCCTAGTCCTATGATTATAACTCTACAGACCTATTTCATTCATTTACAAAAGAACTTTCTGGATAGAACATTTTATGAATCTGGAGACTATGACATTTTTAATTTCCCCAAACGAACCTACTTAGATGGTCAGTACAGCTGCACTATATAATAGGACACCTGAGAAATATTATAGATGGTAAGCTGAGCCAACTTTTGAGTTTTTGACATAATTATGTGACATCAGCAATGAAAGTTTATCATGCATGTCTGTATCTGCAACTCCTTGTAGGATGAACAAATAAAGTCTTTAGATATATTAACTTGCTGTCACTTAAAAATGTAAACCAGGCCCTGACTGGTGTGGCTTAGTGGATTGAGTGCTGGCCTGTGAACTGAAAGGTTGCAGGTTCAATTCCCAGTCATGGAAATCAAACCTGCGACCTGGGTTGGTGGCCAGGTCTCCAGTTAGGTGCATGCAAGAGGCAACTGATTGAATTATCTCTCACACATCCATGTTTCTCTACCTCTCTGCCTCCCTCCTTTCCTCTCTGTCTAAAAACAAATAAATAAAATATTTAAAAAATATAGAAACCTGTATTTTGTGTCTATTTTATATGAAAATGTAGGGTATTTTAAGTGTTTTAGCATAAAAGTAATTTTCTTGATCATTAGTTAAATATGCTGCTAAGGCATTTACTTTTATAATACTCCCTTTATCTAATCATTCTTCCTCTTTTGTATCAGTCAAGTTAATTTAAAATCCATGCAATTATATTTGTTATCCAAAGGCAACTATGATATCTCTTTTTTTTGTCTGCCTAGATCTGTAGGCTGCCCTGAAGCTTGAAACTTGTGTTTTTTAAAAATTTCTTTTTCTTTTTTGCTTAATGTATGCAAATTATTTAGAGAATGTGAGTAGGTGTTGTTTATGGTATGAAAACATAATTATATATACACAAGTAATTCTGAACATGAGTTAAATAAATGCATTGAAAATCAGCATATTTTATCTACTATTTGTTCTTTCATATATAAATGTATTTGGAATTTTTCTTTCAAAATTCCCTTGCTACTTAAAACATCTTAAAGCATACATTTAAAGGAGGCTATTAAAATGGTTAAAGAACACTTTTATTTATTCACTTTTTGATTTAATTTTTGTTGTGTTTTTTTCCATTACCATTTAATCCCCTTATACTCCCCTCCCCCTGGAAATCACCGCATTGTTGTCCATGACCATGAGTCCTTTTTCCTTTTCGCTCAATCCCTCCACCCTGTGACCTCCCCATTCCCAGCTGTTGTCTGCGCTTCATCTACAAGTCTGTCCCCATTTTCCTTGTTAGTTCAGTTTGTTTGTTATATTCCACATATGAGTGAAATAGCATGGTATTTGTAATCTTTTGAAATTCTGGCTAATGCCTTGTCAACCAAAAGGCATTCTGGGCATTTATAAACCAATTACAAGTGTGATCTTATGAACACTCTTACAAGAAGTGCTGAATGCAGAGCGCTGTCTCACAGTGTAGATGCGTGTATCTGTTCACATTTAATTTTATCATTCATTCTACATGCTAAATCAGGGGTCAGCAAACATTTTCTAGAAAAGGCCAGAGAATAAATGTTTTAGGCTTTACAGGCCATAAAGTCTCCATTACAATTACTTAACTTTTCTGTTGTAGCATAAATAAGAGGGTATGGCTGTGTTCCAATAAAACTCTATTAATGGGCACTGATATTTGGGTTTTATATAATTTTCAAATATAAAGAAATATTCTTGCCGACCATTGTGGCTCAGTTGGTTGAGCATTGTCCCACCAAGCAAAAGTTCGCCAGTTTGATTTTGGTCAGGGCAACTGCCTGGGTTGCAGGTTAGACCTTGGTCAGCACCTACAAGAGGCAACCCACCAATGTTTCCCTCTCGCATCAATGTTTCTCTCTCTAATCCTAACCCTCCCTTCCCCTCTCTCTAAAAATTAATAAAATATTTTTTTTTGAAAAAAGAAATATTCTTCCTTTGACTTTTTTCCAATTAACTTAAAAATGTGAACAATAGACAGTGGGCTAAATTTTTCCTATGGGCCGTAGCTTGTTGATCGCTGTGGCTAGATAAAAAAGTAAACCTATGAAAAATGTCTGAAGATACTAATATAAATCACTAATCCTTACTGGTGCCACCAGAGCCAGAATTAGAACTCTGAGACAGCCTGTCTCCCCAGGCCGTGGCATTACCCGTTGACTGCCTCAAAATCAGCATTCAGGAGCTGTTTGCCAACATCTTTATTTAGAAGCTCCATCATTGAATAATACCTTTTTTTTCAATCATGATGAACCTAAAAAGTTTTCGTGACCAAACTGAAATTCTCTGTTTAAACCCTGTTTTAACTCATTTAGAAATCTAGATTCTGACCAGAGCTAAAATCTGTTGGAAGGCTTTTTAAGAAATGAATACCATTAATAGGATATTGGGTGTGCCTAGCATGAAAAACATTTTCCATACTTCATTCAGTCCACACAAGTCAATGGAGATATTCATAAGTATTCTAAGGGGAAAGCATCTTTTACAACATCAAATAAGCTTGAAGCATCTTTGAAACTCTCCTTTGTACAATGTACTTATCTTTAAAATCTAAGCATCTTACAGAAAATGACAATACTTTATTTACTGGTAAAACTAACAAATTTATTTTCTCAGAGGGGTAATATATTTATTCTACCACTTGTTTATTAACATCTCTCTACCCGTCACCCCATCAGTTTTTCTGCAACATCAGTATGAAAAGCACCCCCTGAATGTTTGTAGCTAATGTTGACTGAAACTGTGCCAGGTGCTGCACTATAATAGGTCAGGCTTTATTTACAATGGCTCATTTAATAGAATGACTATACTTGTGATAGGTACCATTCTATTCTTCGGTAAACAGTGGTACAAACTCACATTTCTAACAAATGCTAAAACCAAGCGTAATACCTGTCTGAGCCCACAGAACCACCACATACTACAGCTTTCTTGTAGCCGTAAGAATATAGATAGGCTTATTATATAGATACAACAGAGGCTGAAAAGCCAAGAGTACTGAGAAATAAGGATGACTAATGAAGAAATGAATTAAGGGTTTAAAAGTTAGTAACCTCTGCATTTCCTCTCACTCTCCTTGAAGCTCACATTTTAAAAATTGTTTTCATTCTCTTTCTTTCTGATGATATTCAAAGCTTTTTAGTAGAAATAATACCTTCTATCCCTAGTATCTAGCAGAGTGGCTGTCATATGGTATATGTTCAATGTATGCTTGTTAAATGAATGAGTAAACTAGATCTCAGTTTATTATCTGTGTAACAATTGTATTGGATTAGTCAAAATCAAAAGCATCTTGCACTCTGAGTCATTTAACTTTATCGCAGCTTTTTTCCTCAGTGATTTAGGATGGGATTCCTAACGCCCAGGCTGTGGACAGTATCAGCCAGGGCCTGTTAGGACCTGGGCCACACAGCGGGAGGTGAGCTTGAATGTAATGTGCTTGAATCATCTGGAAACCAGTCCGTGGAAAAATTGTCTTCCACGAAACTGGTCTGTAGTGCCAAAAGGTTGGGGACAGCTGCTTGTAGGAGATGAGAGACTAGATAACTTCATTAATTCACAGACTATGTCCTTAAAAATTAGTCTGCGTTTCCTTATCCTTCATTCATACTAAAACCAATAGTGTCTTTTAGTATTTGATGACAGAAGCTGTTAATTAGCAAGTTATTTGCTCTAAATGTGATTCCCCCACTGTTTATTGTGGCATCGTTTTAATTATACATTCAGAGGCTGTGCTCACCTGTCTTTTTTATACAATAATTGGGAAGGGCTTTGCAATCTAATCAAGCTAAGAAAATAGACAGTAAAGTGCTAAGCAAATGTCAGCAGTTGTTATTATGAAAAAAAGAGTTTCTCCAGGCAGCTGTTTTTCTGTGGTAGGGCTCCTTTGAGCTGTGTATCAGCTAGGGAAAGTATGAGTTTGAGTGAGTCAATGGCCAGAGAGAACAACCGATAGGTTAGAAGAGGATGAGAAAGAGAAATCACATACTTCACAGGAAAGAGAAAACACTGGAAAATGGAGGGTGAGTGTGCAGCAGCACACAGTCATCGGGGTGGGAAGAAGCTTGTGGGAGGGGAAAGCGGCAGATCATGCACTGAGTCCTGGGCCAACATGGAGGGAACCAGGGAAGCCTTTTTCATCTGTCTTTTGTAATAGAAAAATGAGCTGAAGTGCTCCTGAATGTTTCAAAAAGTAAAACCTCAAGGACCATCTGCAACCCAGTGATGTGTCCTTGGGGTTCTTAGACTTCCTGCCTTAAAAAAAGTCAAAACAAATGAACAAACAAAACAAAACAAAACCAGACTCAGAAACAAGGAACAAACAGATGGTCGCTTTGCTAAATACAAAACTATTTGCTTTAGGACATGAGAGTAGAGCAGAAACTGCCCTGTTTCACAGTGATATAGGAGAGATGCCAAAGGGAAGAAGACTAAGAGTTGTTGGTGAGAAAGGAATGCTGCGAGGGCCACCCTGGGGGCCAATTAAGGAAGAGGAGAGAGGTATGAGACTTCTCTGTTAGGCAGGACTAGAGCAAACCCCAGCTCTGCAGCTGAAGCTGGTTGCTAGGTGCTCTAAACCACAGTTCCTCTCTGTGAATGTGAAGTAGTAATACCTCCCGCTTAAGGCTGTGTTGAAGATGTAAAAAGACAAGTGTGGAACTTTGCCTGCCTGGAGTAAATCTTAGTGAAAAGTAGCAACATTTGGGAACAATGGTTTAAGTAGTGCCATGTGTAAGTAGGTGCTGGATGCTAAATTGTCTTAGCTGAGATTATAAATGCAGGGAAATTTAGGGAGCAAAAGGTCAATGTGAACTAGAATAATCAAGGAAGTCTTCCCAAAGTCAGTGAGTCTACAGCTGGAATTTAAAGGAACTACAGGATTTTGATTAACTGACTATGGTGTCACAAATTAATCACAGGTTGAAAAATATTGACAAAGACATGAAGGAAGTTCTGAGACTAGAAGAGGTTCTGATGCAGTAAGACGGGGGATGTCCCAGGGACGTGCAGTGTGATTCACATGTGTGTCCCGCTGATCTGGGATGTCTGGAGAGGTGGCCATTTGGTTATTCCTTTTACAGAAGCAAGTGGGAGGAGCCCTGAGTCCTAGGAGATTCGACAGCATTTAGACATGAGGCAGCCCTCACATTGGCAATCAGTTAATTTTGTGAAAATATACAGCTAAATACTAATCAATACTTATATTTCAAACATCAGAGTAATAAATCTAAATTCCAACTTCTATATTACATTCAAATTGCATCAAATCAGCTATGGGTCTCATAGGTCTCACCAGCATTAGAGGACAGTTACTAGACTATAATCATGGAGTGACACTGGTTTAAGGATTCTTTGGTCCTCTACAGAAGATTTTCCCATGAACTACTACTTGACTGGCACTATTTTACATTTTATGTGTCTGTGACAAGAAAGAAGAGTGGGTAGAAAGAGTGTTTATTAGTTTGCTAGGGGTGCTACAACAAAGAAACACAGACTGGGTGGCTTAAATAGCAGAAATGTATTGTCTCATAATCTGGAGGCTAAAAATCCACGGTCAAGGTGTCAGCTGGGTTGGTTTTCCTGAGACCTTTTTCCTTTCCTTGTAGATAGACACATTCTCCCTGTGTCTTCACTTGGTCTTTCCTCTGTGCCCATTTATGTCCTAATTTCTCCTTTCTATAAGGACCCTAGTTCAGACTGGATTAGGCCTTACCATACTGACCTCATTTTAATTTAACTGAAGTTAAGTAGGGTCTCCAGAAACACTATCTCCAAATAGGGCCAGGGTCTGAGATACTAGGGGTCAGGACTTCAACATACATATTTTGGGGAAACACAACTCAGCCCCTAACAGAGCGAAAAAGGAGATGAGACATCACTGTTGTTCCAGAGGCTTCTCTTTATATGAAGCAAACTCTCACGTTGACTACTGACTACTTAAGCCCCATCTACTCCTTAAAGAAAGAAGATGACTTTTCAGTCTATACATTGAGCCACAATCCAGAATTCCACTCAATCTTTTCATAAATGTTGGAAAATGTGAAAAATATAGGAAGCAAATATTAACTAAAAACATGTGAAATAGAAATGGAAGCTGCCCAGGGAAAGAACAAATATATTATTTTTATTGAATTTATGGGGGTGGCATTGGTCAACAAAGCCATATAGGTTTCAGTTGTAAAACTCGACCAGGCATCATCTGTGCACTGCATCATGCTCCCATCTCCCAAAGTCAAGTTCCTTTCCACTCTCTTTTATTCCCTTTTTGCCCACCTCCACTTTCTCTCAACGCCCTTTCCCTCTGGCTATCACCATACTGTTGTCTCTATGAGTCTCATATATATATTTTTTTTTTTTTGCTTAATATTTTATATTGCTACTCTTTTCTCCAAACTAAATCTTGTCCTTGAATTTAAAAATCTCCTTAATTTTTTTTCTAACTTTGTTTTTGTTGTTGTTCTATTTGTTTATAACACTTTGCCTAAAAGAAATAGACTAGACATCTGGCTTTGTGTCCTTATTATCTTTGGATTTTTTGTTTTAAGTCCAGACTAATTTTTATTTGGGAACAAATTCCTTTCTAAAAGTGTCATACTCAAGCACTAAATACAACTGTGATGTGTTTAGTCAGGGGGAGAAAGCCAAAGGGAGCCCTTCCTACATCTTATGCAGTTGCCCAAGCCTTCTGTAGTGAATTACCGACTTGTCATTCAGGGTGTGGGAGAGCAAGGAGTATCACGACAGGCAATTAAGGCTTTAGGAAACGATTAGTGTAGGGGCATAACATAATGTAGGGTTCATTTGTCCACCACCAATTACATTGTCTTTCTCATGACTCATTATTTCTGATGTGTCACTTGCTTACAGAAATCACAGGGGGGATAATGACAGAACTGTGCTTGGGGGCTTTTTGGCTCTAATCTAGGGACTGTGATTTGTCACAATGAGTTCTTTGATTGAAAGACAAATAACTCATTTTGATGTGGATATAACTGATGCAAATCAATTATTTGAATGGTTGATTTATCTTGTATTTATTTTTGATCAACCTTTCTCTCCCACAGATAACCTTACGGCTGGCCAACTTCATTTTATGGAAATTACCTGATTTCCTGATACCAAATTACAAAACTACTTATATGTGACATTTGACCTCCCTCCCCTTCTACTGCAACAGAGCAATGATCCCTCTTCCTTCCTAAGTCCAGTCCTTCATGTCTCTTTGAATTCCATCTACTCCCACCTTTTCAGGAGCTGTAATCAGTTGTTTGTACTGTTTCTGTATTGTTATCTAGTTTTGTCTTCTATATTGGATTATTCACATAGACTTTTAGGAGTATCCTGGGAACTGGCATTTTTATTTTAAAAAACAAATTAATCTCATGCATACTAAAATTTTAAAAATTTAGTATGTGTGAGTGTACAATCATGCTATTATTCCTCTTGTTACAGAACCCCGCCAGTGCTGTTCTGGAACAGCTGTGGGGTTCAATTGCCTGCAGCCAAGAAGCGTGACTCCCAGTGCAAGAGCTTGGTGAAAAAGGAAAAGGCTTATTTATTTAAAGGTTATACTGATTTGGATTAACTGGTAGATTTCTGCTGTTAAGTCCAGCCCCCTTTATTTTTTTATCTTTAAAAATTTTTTTAATATATATTCTTTTGATTATGCTATTACAATTGTCACATTTTTTTCTCCCCTTTATTCTTCTTGACCCTGCACCACCCCTCCCCCCAGCATTTACCCCACACCTCAGTTCCTGTCCATGGGTCGTACATATAAGTTCTTTGGTTTCTCCATTTCCTATACTATTCTTAACCTCCCTCTGTCTATTTTCTACCTACTATTTATGCTGCTTATTGCCTTCGCTTTTTCCCCCATTCTTCCCCCTCCTCTACCTTCCTGATCTCCATTTCCATGATGCTGTTCCTGTTTTAGTTGTTTGCCTAGATTGTTTTTGTTTTTGTTTTTAGGTTCAGTTGTTGATAGTTGTGAGTTTATTGCCATTTTACTGTACATAGTTTTTGATCTTCTTCTTTTTCTTAGATAAGTCCCTTTAACATTTTATATAATAAGGGTTTGGTGATGATGAACTCCTTTAACTTGACCTTATCTGAGAAGCACTTTATCTGCCCTTCCATTCTAAATGAGAGCTTTGCTGGATAGAGCAATTTTGGATGCAGGTCCTTGCCTTTTACAACTTTGAGTACTTCTTTCCAGCCCCTTCTTGCCTGCAAGGTTTCTTTTGGGAATTCAGCTGACAGTCTTATGGGAACTCCTTTGTAAGTAACTGTCTCCTTTTCTTTTGCTGCTTTTAAGATTCTCTCCTTATCTTTAATCGTGAGTAATGTAATTATGATGTGCCTTGGTATGTGCTTCCTTGGGTCCAACTTCTTGGGATTCTCTGAGCTTTCTGGATCTCCTGGAAGTCTATTTCCTTCACGAGATGGAGGAAGTTCTCCTTCATTATTTTTTCAAGTAAGTTTTCAATTTCTTGCTCTTCCTCTTCTCCTGCTGGCACCCTTATGATTCAGATGTTGGAACATTTAAAGTTGTCCAGAAGGTTCCTCAGCCTCTCCTCATTTTTTTGAATTCTTGTTTCGTCATTCTGTTCTGGTTGAGTGTTTATCTCTTTCTTTGTTCCAAATCATTGATTTGAGTACTGGTTTCCTTCCCTTTACTGTTGATTCCCTGAATATTTTTATTTATTTCACTTTGCACAGCCTTCACTATTTCCTCCATTTTGTGACTATACTCAGCCAATTCTGTGAGCACCCAGATTACCAATGTTTTGAACTCTGCATCTGATAGATTGGCTATTTGTTCATCGCTTAGTTCTATTTTTGGAGCTTTGATCTGTTCTTTCATTTGGGCCATATTTCTTTGTCTCAGGGTGCCTGTTATATGGGAAGGGGCAGAACCTTAGGTATTTGCCAGGGTAGGGCAGCCCAGGTCGCTGTGCTGTGTTGTGAGGTTGTATATGGGGGAGGGGTCCAAGAGGGAACAATGCTGCTTGCTTTGTTCTCAGCAGGCTTTCAGCCACTTTCCCAGCTACCTGCAAGCAAATTTGGCCCTGCTAGTGCTGATTCCCAGATGGGTGGGTTTGTGTACATCCTAGGACCCTGTGGGTCTCTCCAAAAGACTCTCCTGTGAGGCTGGGACTTTCTCCTATTGCTGCAACCCCTACAGGTTTTTACCTCCAGAGGTTTTGAAGCTTTTTCTTCCTGCACTGGACCCCTGGGTGGTGCTGTCTGTCTCACTCCCCAGCTGTTCCTGCCAGTTTATCCACAGGCAAATATGGGTCTGACCAGTCTTCCAGCCACCACCTCGCCGACCTGGGCCTTCAGCCACTGCCTTGCTGCACATCCTCTCTGCCCCAGCTGCCTGTCTTTGCCCCTCCTACCAGTCTGGATGAATGTTTCTTCTTTTACTCCTTGGTTGTCAGACTTCCATGCAGTTCAATTTTGTGACAGTTCTGGTTATTTTTTGTTTTTAAACTTATCGTTGTCCTTCCTTTGGTTGTGCGAGGAAGCAAATGCCTCCATCCTCGCCACAAGTCCTAACTCCCGCTCCCTTTAAAAACTGCCCCCAAAACACATGATCCTGCCTCCCTTTGCCAAACCAGACCATTTTCAGAATGTGCCAGTCAGAGGAACTGTCTTTCTGAAGAGCAGATGTCTGCAGATCAGCATTCCCAGTCACAGTTCCACTCTTAGCATCTCTCACAAATCTGGGTCGCTGGGCAGGTCCCCCACCACAAACTACAGCCTTGGCAACTCGCTAGACTTCTAGGTTTCAGACCCCCTCTTACTCCAAACCACGTAGCTTCCTCTCCTCTTCTCTTTCAGCCCACCCTTATTTAAATGCTCTGCCTAGAACTTCCTGTGTGACTTCATATCTGACCCCTCCTATGATGTGTTAGTGTCTGCCATTTCTGTCAGTTTCCCCATGTCTTTTTTCCTTCTTTTGGCCACCACCTTTAGTCAAAGAAAAAGTTCCCAGTGATGCACAGACATCCAGGGTGAGCATCTGCCCCCTGCCCCTATGTCTCAAGTCCCTGAGTGTTTTCACAGTCACATACACAATTTGTCTTTTGTGGTAGCCCTCTTCCCTCCAGGAAGGCATGGCTATTAACTTGCCATTGTTATACAACGTGTCCTAAACTCTGTACCATCCACTCCCCCACTTCCCTCAATCAAGGGTTGTGAGGGCTGTTCTCCTATTTTCAGGGGAATCTTTCTCTGTACCCTGTTATATTTTGATTTAAAAAAAAATCTCTTGACCACACTTCTCCCACTATTCATCACCTCATATGGATTGCGTCTTTTTGCAACAAAACTGCTTTATACTCTATAGTACACCCTGTCCAAATCCTGTTTGTGTTGCAATCTGTTTTAGTCCCCACCCTACTCCACCAGAATTTTCTTTATTCATGTCATCAGTAGCTTCTGACTTTCCTGAATCTAATTATTGAGTTTCAATCCTTACAATTATTATTCCTATCAGACCATTTGACACATTTGATAAATTTTCTTGATACCAATAATACCTTGGCTTCAAGGACACCACACTTTTCTGTTTTTCTTTCTACTTCACCACCATGTCTTCTTAGTCACCATTACTTGTCTCTCCTCTTCTCCTTAACCTGCTCATGCTGGAGGGCCCTTTTTGTCCTAGAGAACTGCAGTATTCTCCTAGCTTGTTCTCAGACTTGACTCTGTCCCTCACTCTGTTCTATCTCTTTTACTGTAGCCAGTGACATTTTTAATAGACTTTGTTTTTGAGTAGTTTTAAAAACCACCCCTTTTTGGGTTTACAGAAAAATTTTGCAGAAAATAGAGAAAGTTCCCATATACAGAGTGACATTTTTAATTTTCTAATATGATTGTCGCCTCCTATTTAAAAAAAAAATCTTTCAAAACCTATGGGCCCCTACATAAACTATCCCAGTATGTTTTATTCTTCCCCCTTGCTCTGTGAACTCAATCCACATTTGTTTCCTTTCCATTTCTCAAATGTGCCATCCTTTAATCTAGCCACAGAATCTTTACATATGCTGCTCTTTCCTTTTTAAATATTTTCTCCCTGCCCAGTCCAAGGTTTATAAAATAACTCCTATTCATCCTTCACATAGTATCTCAGGTATTACTTCTTCAGACAAACGTACACTTGATCCTCCCCCCCAGTCTATGTCATAACATATTGTTGAAGGCCCAGGCCTTTTCTCAGCATTTTTCTTATATTAATTTTTTTTGTCTCCCTCACAGGAATGTAAGTTGCCTGAGAGCTAGAACTCTGCTTTTACTCATTATCTAATTTCTAGTACATGGGCAACTGCCTGGCATCTGGTAGCTATTTAATAATTGTTTGTTGAAGAAAGGAAAGAAAGAATAAAGGGAGAGAGGAAGAATAAAAAGTAAAAGGAAAGGAAGACATAGGAACTTAGTGAAATCTAGAAATGGGTAGAAGCCTTAATCACAAGCTTTCAGTGTTACACTAATTCTGTAACTCAATTCAAACTTGAGATTTGGTTTAGTTCACCACACATTTAGTAAAAATCAGCTATAAGCCAGATATTGTCCATCAGGTTTTATCTTCAGGGAAGTATGGTTTTTTCATCCCAATGAATGTCCCTCAGGGGCAGAGTTCCAGTCAACTCACTGGATAACATTGATCAAGTCCAATTATGAAGCGGTCCAGTATTTATAGAACTAGCCGGTGGGGCAAATGGGATTCCTCCTCCTGCTGTATCTTTAGGCACGTCCTCTAGTCCCTGTGGCATCCATTTTCTCACCATTATTGCTCAGAATTACTAGATGAGATGGTGTATGTGAATGTCTGCAGACTAGCGTCACTCACGGGAGCATGGTGACATATAAATTAGTCCCTCTTGTCTACCATCATATGAGTGTCTAATTTGTCCTCAACTCTTCTCTCTTTAAGGGTCATCTCATTATTTCTATGTGCTAGAATCCATTAATTTATCTTAGGAATATTATCCTTCATCATTTTCTTTCTTAGTTGATGTGATGTGTGAAAATCAGATTGTGTGAAAGGACTCAGTAGGAAAAGAGAGGGGAAGAGAGAGAAAGACAGGGAGAGAAAGAGAGAGAGAAATGATCTGTGTGCCGGTATAAGACTTGGGTTTCTTTTATGCATTTGTGTTCCCTTCTAAAAGTCCAGACCTGAGCCATATACTACACCTCTTCTCAGTCAATGTGAGGTGGCACCCAAATGTTAATATCACTCATTCTGCTCATTTCATTATTGTTAACCTTCGAACCCCAGTAGATTTGATTGCTGCTTCCTTTGAGATGAATGTCTCCGTCTGCACTTCCTAGCAGCCAGCAGTGCCTCTTAATTGTTGTCTGGAACATAAAGCCTCAAGGGCATAAATGATAACTACTGATGGAACTACAAGTGATGAGACTAATTGTAAATGGGAAACTGAAGGCAGCAGTCTGGTTGTACGCTTAGTCTACTGATCACTGACTCAGTGACACACAAAGAGCCAGGCACAATGGCTCAGTGTGTTCATAGTGGCTGAAAACACTATCCCTTTCAAAGTGTACTGTGGCCATCTTATTGCTTCTCAAAATAATTGGGAGCTCTCTCTTTCAGATATTTGAATTTAGAGCTTTTACATGCTCTCATTTCCATGGAATTTGCAAATTCAAACTCACCTTCAGGTTACTTATATGAAAATATGAAAGAGCATCGAACCTTGACCACTCCCAACAATGTAAGCACAATGTACTGAAAGGGTCAGAATAAAAGGTTCACAGTGAAGAGAAAGTTGATGGCTCACACTTAATAGTTTGGCTTCCATTAATAAGACGCTAATTCCTGTATAAGTAAGCTGTTTGCCAAATTGGACTGGATCTCTAGTAAGCACAATATATCTTTGATGCAACTAAAAGCTAGAGTCATACCGTTTCAGAAACACTTGAATCTTTAGGATTCCTTGACCAAATAAATGTTGAAAATTACTTTTAAATAGGACCTTAGGATTCCCCTAGTAAATAGATTTTTATCTTTAAGAGCAAAAGTAAATCAAATGTGAAAATATAATTTTAAAATTGTATTTTATTGATTATGCTATTCATTTGTCCTGACTTCCCCCCCCCTATATTCCTCTCCACCCAGCACCCCACTCCCTCAGGCAATCCCCCCATGATTGTTCATGTCCATGGGTCATGGGTATAAGTTCTTTGGCTACTCTATCTCCTATACTGTACTTACATCCCCATGGCTATTCTGTAACTACCTATTTGTACTTCTTAATCCCCTCACCTCTTCATACATTCTCATCTTCCTCCCTCCCATCTGGCAATCATCAAAATGTTTCCCCTACCCATGATTCTGTCCTTGTTCTTGTTTGCTTAGTTTGTTTTTCAGATTCAATTGTTGATAGATATGTATTTTTTGCCAATTTGTTGTTCATAGTTTTGATTTTTTATTAATATATTTTATTGATTATGCTATTACAGTTGTCCCATTTCTTTTATCCCCCTCTGCCATGTGCACCCCTCCCTCCAGCATTCACCCCCCTAAGTTCATGTCCATGGGTCAAACATATAAGTACTTTGGCTTCTCCATTTCCTATACTATTCTTAACCTCTGCCTATCTCTTTTGTACCTACCAATTATGTTTCTTATTCCCTGTACCTTTTCCCCCACTCTCCCTCCTCCCTGCTGATAACCCTCCATGTGATCTTCATTTCTGTGATTCTGTTCCCGTTCTAGTTTGCTTAGTTTGTTTTTGTTTTTAGGTTCAGTTGTTGATAGTTGTGATTGTTGTCATTTTACTCTTCATAGTTTTGATTTTCTTTTTCTTAGCTAAGTCCCTTTAACATTTCATATAGTAGAAGTGTAGTGATGATGAACTCTTTAACTTTACTTTATCTGGGAAGCATTTTATCTGCCCTTCCATTCTACACGAGAGCTTTGCTGGATAGAGTAATCTTGGATTTCATGACTTTGAACACTTCTTTTCAGCCCCTTCTTTCCTGTAAGGTTTCTTTTGAGAAATCAGCTGAGAGTCTTATGGGAACTCCTTTGTAGGTAACTCTCTTCCCTTGCTTCTTTTAAGGTTCTCTCATCTTTAATCTTGGGTAATTTAATTATGATGTGTCTTGGTGTGTGCTTCCTTGGGTCCAACTTCTTTGGGACTCTCTGAGCTTCCTGGATGTGCATGTCTATTTCCTCCATCATATTGGGAACATTTTCCTTCATTATTTTTTCAAATAAGTTTTCAATTTCTTACTCTTCCTCTTGTCCTTCTGGCACCCCTATGATTTGGATGTTGGAATGTTTAAAGTTGTCCCAGAGGTTCCTAAAGTCTCTTCTCATTTCTTTGAATTCTTGTTTCTTCATTCTGTTCCGGCTGAATATTTCTTTCTTCCTTTTGTTCCAAACCACTGATTTGAGTCCCAGTTTCCTTCCCTTCACTGTTGGTTCCCTGTATATTTTTCTTTATTTCACTTTGTATAGTCTTCACTTCTTCCTTTACTTTGCATCCATTCTCAATCATTTCTGTGAACATCCTGATTACCAGTGTTTTGAACTCTGCATCTGATAGGTTGGCTATCTCCTCTTCACTTAGTTCTTTTTCTGGAGTTTTGATTTGTTCTTTCATTTGAACCATGTTTCTTTTTCTTAGCTCACCAATTTCAACAAGATTTAAAATAAATCTCTTTTGCAATATGAATAATATACTTTTGAAAGGACTGAACTCAGAATATATTCCAAATTAGTTACTATTTTCATTTTTATAAAAGTAACAATAAAGAGGTAGCTTCTTGACATTTCTCAGTATCTGTCCTATATGATACGTAAAAACTGTTTCACATAGAAGAAATTATAAAGATTAAAATGCTTGATGAAAGATGACTTTTCTGTACTTTTAGACGTGGCTAAACTACAATAGGAGGACGAGTGTATTATTTTCATTTTTGAGAGATCTGGAATTTGGATCACATATAATCTTTTGCTTTTTAAGGCTTTACAACTTTTGTTTTTTAATGGAGTTTTAAAGTGTTTTTATAACTAAGGGATGGGTGGTAATGATTTTTTTGTATTCCTCAGATTATAGATTTAAATTCATTAAAAGATATTTTTACTAGTGTTTGATTGATTTGCTATTATTGCCTCCATTACTTTATTATAAATATGACTTGGTTTTTAAAGAAATCACTTTGAGTCTGAAATTAAGGCAAAAAGAATATTTTAAAGAATATTGTAAGGAAAGCAAAAATCAATAAATCCTTTCCCCTTATTTTATAGAAATTGTAAGGAACATCAAAAATCATTTTGTTTATTTTACAGGTAAAAAATATGGGCCTGAGAGAGGTTATTGTGGCCAACTTCGTATGAAGGTCATATTCCCAGTTGAGTAGTCATTCCACTCTTCCATAGTCTCTTTGGGTATATTAGTATGAGATTTCTTTGATTTCTCAAGTTTAAGCAGCAAGACTACTGCTATCTTAGTTCACTTGATTTTGGTAGTATAGTAATGACAATTTAATAATCATAATAATAGCTACTATTTGATGTACTCTATGTGCTAGCTATAGTATTAGGTTCTTTATATGGATTATTCTATTTAATTTTGCCACACTTGTGAGTTAAATATAGTTTTTTCACATGACCAAGTTAGGATCAGAAGTATGAGGAACTTTTAAAAACCATAAAACTAGTAAGTGGGTGACACAGAGTTGAGATCCAACTGTTTTTTTTTTTAAGTTAGTTTATTAGGATGAGAGTTAGAAAGTGATCAGAGACATTAAAATTTTGTTCTCCAGTAAAAATATTCATGAGATTTTATTAGATCTCTGCAACATGGTATCTGTAACTAACTATATATTTTACTAAATGTTTTCTATTATTTTTACATATTATGTTGATAGGGAATTGTTCCTATATTTGACATCATAATTTTTCTTGTTAAATTAATGTTTGATGTCTGTATTAGATTTTGAAGAAATGCTTACTCTAAACACCAGTGTTTGAGTTGATCTGTGGCTTACTCCTATCTCCTACTCATTTACTGCAGAGGCTATGGGCCTCACTGCTGCATTCCTATTGAGTGGCCAGTACTATAGTGGTTGTATCTGTGTCCCAAGGCAAGGAGAGAGGTAGAAGACCTCCCATAATTGGCCCTGCACACATGTACTGCTATAGTGATGCTCATTGTCAACATGGAGGCAGTGTGTACAATGATAGAGAAAGCTTGGCAGTCTTTTCAATAGTTTGTTAAGGCCATGTACATATGTGTAATAAAAATAAGATAGTAAATAATTTAATGGAAAGTTATTTAAGAATCTGAAAAAAGCAGTTAAAACACAATATGGAAGGAAGGAAGATGAGATTGTATTTATCTAACAATGAGATGTTGAGCCATCTTGTTATGCCAGCTGTTTATTGTTGAGAAAAGTTTAGTATGGTGGGCAATATAGCAGGCACTTAATAATGTTGTTTAATTTGATATCATTTCATTATATCATTGATAAGATATGCTGTAGGAATTTAACTCTTGTTTATAGTAATTGCCTATGGTAAAACTGGTCTTGTTATATGTCATCTTATTTAAAGTAACAGAACCTGTTGATGATGTTAATTAAGGACTAACTGTATTTTGTAAATATCTGTCTTGATGGTGAGCTAATTGGTGTAAGGTGACAAATTTGAGGTCTTGTTTAAAAGGCAGTTTATTATTTTATATTAACTTCATTGTGGGCAAGTGTATACTTCTGATATCCTACTTGTCCTATCAGAAAAAGTTTGATTTTATTTTTTAACAACTTTACTCATATATAATTTACCTCTTTGAAACGTACAACTCAATAATTTTAGCATATTCACAGAATTGTGCAACCATAACCGCAATCAATTTTAGAACATGTTTGTTACTCCAATACAGAAACCCATTAGCAGTCACTACTGTTTTATCCCAAGCCCCAAGCATTAGAGAACCATTAACTTATCTTCTATCTGTAGATTCACCTATTCTGCACATTCCATATAAATTTAATTATACAGTATGTAGTGCTTATATCTGTTTTTTTAATCAAGTTTTTAAGGTTTATCCATGTTGTAGCATGTATTGTGTATTCATTTGTTTTTATTGATGAATAACGTTCCAGTTATGGTCATATAATTTTATTTATTTCTTAATCTGTTCCTGGAAAGTGTTTTCTTTTATTCTCATTGTTTTTGGCTATTATGAATAATGTGGCTATGAGCAAACATGTACAGGTTTTTGTGTGGACATAGATATTCAGTTCTTTTGGGTATATACCCAGAAGTGGAATTGCTAGGTCACATTGTAACTTTATGTTTAACACTTTGACTGGGAAACTGTTTTCCAAAGTGACTGCATGATTTTACATTCCCATTATCAATATTTGATGGTTTCAACTTCTCTCTATCCTCACCAATGCTTGTTATTATCTTTTTTTTTATTATTAGCCATCTTAGTGGCTAATCACTTGTTACCCATTATTGATTTTCATTTTACTAATGGCTAATGATGTATTTTTTCATGTGCTTTTGGCCATTTATATATATTCTTTTCAGAAATACCTATTCAAATCTTTTGCATATTTTTTATTGTTGACTTCTAAGTGTTCTTTAAGTGGTCTAGATACAAATGCCCTTATCAGATATATGATTTGCGAATATTTTCTCCCATTCCATGGCTTTTCCTTTTATTTTCTTGATGGTGTCCTTGAAGCACAGAAGTTTTGTTTTAATGAGGTCCAACTTATCTATTATTTTGGTCACTTTTTTGTCCTGTCTAAAAAGACATTGCCCAAATCAACGTCTTAAAGTTTAATCTCCATGTTTTCTTATAGGAGGGTTATAATTTAGCTCTTACCTTTAGGACTATGATTCATTTTGAGTTAATATTTTTTGTATATGGTGTAAGGAAGAGGTCCAATATTTTTTGCATGTGAATATCTAGTTTTTCTAGCACCATGTGTTGAAAAGTGTATTTTTTTTCCCACCATAGATTGCCTTGGCACTGTTTTTATTTTTTAAGTTATGAGTTTTTCTTCTTCTGGTTGAGTCAGCTGCAGATAGCACAAGACCAAGCATGTTTCTTAAAAAGCTTCATTCTTTCATTTTCAATAATTCTCTCATCTGCTCCCTGCTGTCTACTTTAGCCCCAGGCAGGATGCCTAAGCCCTAGCCTGGGATCACCATAGATTGCCTTTTGATGTTATTAAAGCCTTAAAAATAAAAGGAGCATTTAGAGACTATGCCTCACCTGGCTTGTTCTGTTGACTACTGTTCCTCATGTAGCCACTGCTACTTTTCTAGCTGTGACCAGAACTGCCTGCCCATCCCTGCCCCCCCCCGCCCCCCACCCCCCACCCTCCACACTGCTCTCCTCTGGCCTGCGCGCTTCCCTCCCGCCTCCCCAGTGCCCTGGGCCTTGATAACCTGAATCTGCTCAGACCTCTTCTAGTGTGACTTTGCCAGGTTGCCAGTATGCTTTTAATTAAATGGGGAAAAGCAGAACAAAACAAAACTCAGGACTTGCTGTAACTCAGGACATGATCCTTAAATTCCCTCTCTTCCTCCTCCTCTACAGCTAGTCCGTCAGCCTGTTGTGTCGGCTATGCTTCTGAAACATAGCTCCACTCTGTCCTCTTCTCTCCACGTCTTTCTCTTTTTGTCTAGGCCAGATCATCTCTTTCCTGGATTTTTAGATTCTGTTTTCCTCCAAAGTTCCAGGAGATCATTTTAAAATAAGCTAAACCAAGTCACTGGCTCTATAAAGTCTTCAACAGTTTCCCATTGAACTTAGTATCATCTATAAACTCCATGTACAACCTCACAGGTCTGCAGGATCCACCCCGCCTCCCCCACCCCACCCCCCGCCCCCCGGCTTGCCCTTTACCCACCAGGCTCAAGCCACACTGGCTTGCCTAGTAGTTCATGAAAGGCCCCAGATTTCTTAGAAGTAAGACTTTTATGCCTGTTGGACTCTGTTTTTATGCTCTTGCCCTCATTTTAGAGGGTTTTTTGGGGGTGTATTTCCCTGGTAATTTCTTATCATTCAGATCTCAATTTAAATGTTTTCCCCTCAGAGGAGACCTCCTGTTGAAAGTAAACTCCTGCAATTGGTGTTCATTATTAGTTAGCTTGCTCACATCGGTCACAGGGTTTTGCATTCTAAATTTAATGATTTGTTTAAATTTTTAATCTATTTCATTCACCATTATATTTTGTATGCTCAGCTCCTAGTTGGCACACAATAAATAGTTAATCAAATATTAAGGATAAGTACTTTCTTTCATCTTTCTTTCCCTCTTCTCACCCTTCTTTCCTTCATGTGAGTGGAAGAAGATGCGATTCTTTGCATATTTTTAGCCCATGGCTCAGTTTATCATAAAATAAATTCCCACCTCACCCACCATTATCCTTAGTTCAGAGATATTTTCTGATATAATCCTACCTTATTGCTGTCATTTACCAGTCCCATATTATCCCAGAAACACAGATTCTCTGTGCATAAAAGAACAATAGTAAAGCTAACTTTTTTTGAACTTTTATTCTGTTAGGCTTAGATTTTTATTTAGCAATGCTAACGATATTCTATTACTATATTTGTTTTACAAAGAACCAAAAGCTTCAAGGTAAAATCACTTGTTGAACATCATCAGCTCACAAAATGGCAGAGCCAGGGTACCTTTCACATAATTTTTCTATTCTTTCAGAAGAAGCTGAGGAGACAAGACACTCACAGGAGGTTTTTCTCCCTTCCGCATCAGACAGGTGGATATTTGTGCCCCATTAGGCACATGACAAAAGAAACTGTGGAAAAGAATATCAAGATCATACTGAAGATGGTGCTCGAATAGCTTTTTGTTGTTAGAAAAAGATGACCACATCATAGACAACATAGATGACTCCGTAAAGAAAAGGGAGAGTTCAGAAAATATAAACAGGTTTTGGGTATTTTTCCAGAAATGTCTCTGAATGTAAATAGTTTGAGAGTGGCATCATTATATGTGCACATGTAAAACTCCTTGCTCTTTGCGTGTGACTTATTTATTAGTTTGTATTCAGTTTGGTTCAACCAGCCATGTGTATGGCTTGGAGATAGACAGAAGTGCCACATAGCTGGGGATGGTGGCAAGCATTGTGGCGAAGAATTGCCTTAGTTATCTGGATGTGGCCTATTTTCTTTTCTTGGAATTAGAGGAAGGGCAGTGTTCTTGAAACAGACTGAAAGCTGAGAGGGATACCGGGCTTGTTTTAGTCTGTAGTGACATTCTGGTGTGTGATTTTACAAAATCACAGCTCTGTTCCATGAATGTAGGAGAGGAAAGAAGTGGCCCCTGAAGAGACAACTTCTTTTGCAGGCCCTGGTGCTTTTTCATTCACGTTTTATGTGGTTGTGAAATGTTACAAGGCAGCAAGCACCACTCCATGTGGTCTGATTATGTAGTTCAAAGACCGAAACAAAGAATATCTACTCTTTAAAAAGCCTCATTTTCCTTGAGGGGATTATGGAAAAAATGACAGTCTTTAAAAATTCTATTTTCTGTTTTCCCACGTTGGGGGCTGAGTGGAAAAGCTGGGTGGAGTGGATTAGACTGGCCATGGAGGAGATGGAAAAGTCACGCAGGCCAATTGCTGTGTGACTCTTAGAGGGTCTGCAGGGAAGATGCCATCTGCCACCGCTTGGCAAGATGTGGGCACCAGTGCACAGAGTGGGCAATTGTTCTTGACTTTGGAGGCAGAGGCTGGCAGCTGACCCAAAAATCTGTTTCTCCTTGAAGAGATAGGCAATCATTGCGCTGAGATAGTAGTGATGGTGTCTCTGCCACATCAAGCAACATGGAAACTGGGGGAAGTTAGGGAGGGCCCAAGGGAGGAGAAGAAGGAGGAAAATGAAGACAAGGAATATTGAAAAATCAGCCTGGCTATTCAGCTAAGCTTGAGATTGGTTTTACTCATTAATGGACTAGGCAACCTGCATTTCTTAATTAAATAAATAGCAAAATTACCAAATTACTATAAATGTTGGAGAAAAAAGAGGATAAAAATGTGTTTGTGTGTATACATAATATGTGGATATAGATAGCTAGAGATATAAATATATAATTAATTTACTGATGCCTACCCTACACCAGGCAAAGAAGTACTAGGTAAATTACAAAAAAATGCCATTAGGGTAAGTTCTCTGATTAGGTCCAATTTACAGATGTGGAGGCTAAGGTTTGTGACAAGGTTCAGTTTCTGGTTTATAAAACTTCAAAACAGGTGCTGCTATTCAATGTTTATATCATATCTATTATTGTTTTCAAGTTATTTTAATATCATTAGCTAGCTTATATCTTAAAGGGAAAATATCTTCATTTTTTGTTATAACAGTGCTATTTGGCACATGATTTATAGACAACAAATACTTATTTTGTGACCTTTAACATATTGTTTAAACATGTTAGAATGTATATATTTTGTGGTAAAGTATATTTGAAATTTTATATAGAAAGCACCTAAATTGTGTTAAATGTTGTAAACATCATGGCTTATATGAGACCCAGAGACTGAAGTCTTGAATAATTGCGGGTTATATGCAGTCTCCTGTATCACCAGGGCTGCTGGATCCCAGTCAAAGTGAGAGGACCTGAATCTTCGAGCAATGATGGATATTTTTGAAACGCAGATTCACTGGGATGACATTGAAATCAGAAAGGAGACCATGTTGTTAAATTACTGTGTATGATTACCTGTCTGGGGAAAAAAAAAATCACAAATTTAAATGGAAGCTAGAATGTATCACTGTCATTAAGAAGATATCTAGGAGATTAAATGAAGTCTGGGACTCTGGAAGTGAAATTGAGATGAGGACTAAGTCAAATGTTAGAAAGAGTCAAAAAAATAAATAAATAAACGGAAACCAAGCACACAAAGAGAAACATTAGTGCCCTGGAGTGGCAGTTCTCAACCTTTTCTTCTGTTTCCACAAGGACACACAGTCAGCTGGGACTGTCTGCAGGTTATCGCAGGAGAGAAATGACTGTACTGTTGTCCCCCGGTAACAGCGGGGGTTGGGTCCAGGGCCCTGGTGTGGATAACAAAATCTGCAGATGCTCCGGTTCCTTATATAAAATGGCAGAGTATTTGCCTATTACCTATGAACATTTTTCCATATACTTTAAATCATCTCTAGGTTACTTATAATGTCTGATGCAGTGTAAGGGCTCTGTAAATCGTTGTCATGCTGTATTTTTTAGAGAATAATTAAGAGGGGAAAAAAAGTCTGTATATGGTCAGTACAGATGCCATGACAGCTACAATTGTAGGCCTAACTACATAGACACCTCAGCAACAATGAAACATATTTTTTCAAATATTTTTGATCGAGTGTTGTTTGAATCAGCAGATATGAATGGTTGACTGTAATTCTACCTCTTGTGCTTTCATTTTAAGGAAGCACCTCAGAACTTGTGTGAAAGTAACCTAATCAGCTTTAATTATTAATAAGCAAATCTCTTACAAATGCTACTACTTTATCATTAGCTGCTACTGGGTTGCAAAGTAGTTCTTAACACGGCAACATTACACCAAAGCTGAAAGCTGCTTGATTATTTAGCTTCTAGAGTCTTTTCCAGCTCTTGAATCCCAAGATTTACTGATGGTTGGTCCTAAGCATTATTGAATTTTTAGTCAATACATGACTTTCCACCCTCAATATCTTTTTTTTAATCCCTTTCAAGAAACACATCCATTTGTAAATGTATTTTTGCCCCAGTGGTTCTGTTGTGTTTGTTTTGATTATCACATATGAATTCAGCTTTTTCCAAATACTCATAGAAAAAAAATGGGAGCCATTTTCCATTTGAAAAATACTTTTCATTTTGGAAGACCCCAGAGTAGTTTACTGGCAAAACCACAATTCAAACATGTTTGGCATTAAGCTTCAATCCTGGAGAGGCAAGAGCCTGGCTTGTGTTCCTGGAATTATTATTCACTTGACTTCAAATCCCAGGGACCCTGAATCTATGAATTTTTAGAATTCTGTTTTTAGTCTCAGCCATATTTTTACTCTATGTGTGTAAGAAAGATATAAGGCCCAAAACATGGAATGACTGAGTAGAATTTCCCAAATGAGAGTGCAAATTAGTACTCAATGTGAACCTTTAATGAGAATATACTTTTAGCAAATTGGTTGTTGAATGATAACTTCACTGTTGAAGGAGAGGTGGAGAGAGAAAGAGAGGAGCAGGGTGGGGAAGGAGAGAAATTGAGGCTGAGAGGTCTGCTGGCCAAGGTTTCCCGTAAACCCTCCACAAGTACTTAGGGGGAAACCACACAATTGCTGGTCGCTCTGACACTCCTGACGGACGGGAACACAGAACAGCTTGTAAGCAAAGGGACACTGCATGTATTGAGTCATCTTTCACGCTGGGTCAAAGGTATTTTCCATCGTGCAGTGCTGGTTTGTTTCTTTTTAAGATAGTTCTTGGATCTTTTTAACATATGTCTATCCCCATAAGTGCCCTTTGTTAGGCCTTTATTTCAGAGAATTCTTAATAGGTATTCCAGTCATTAGAGGGAATTAGCCAGGTGGTACAGAATATCATATGCAATGCTTGATTACACAGCCAGAGAAGTCTAAATATGTCCTCTATTTTCAGAAGCCTCCTGATCCTTAATCTATGCTCAGTACTATTATTAATTCTGAACAATGTTTTAATATGGACGTGAGGTTAAAGCAAGGTGCTTTTATCCTCAAAGTAGCTGTCATTATCAGATACGGGTAAATGGGTACCCATCTGAGAAAGGTGAATCTTATAAGGAGGAGTATTTTATTAATTCAACAAGTACTTACATACCTGCTTGCACAGTATACAGTGTGGAAAACGTAAGAAATGGATAATGCATTTAATGACATTAACTCAAGGCATTTATAATCAAATTGGCTGCAGTGTACCAAAGTAAGTGTGTAACACAGAAGAATGCTCTCTGTAGAAAAGAAAGTACTAGAGGAGTCCATTCTAGGGAGAGTTCACACCCCCTTGGCTGGATCGGTGGCTGGAATCTGTGTGCTTTCCAGGTCTCTCGGTTATTGCAGTGCCTCGCCTGGCCCCACAGCGTGACGTTGGGTTCTGCAGTTCCATGTCCACTCCCTTCCCCTGGAGACTAACAGTCAGGGAGACTAAGACCACAGGCGTGTCAACAAATGACCATAAACCATGTTAAAGGCACTTTTGATTTAATTTAAAATTAAGGGTAGGATTTGTTTGTTTGTTTGGTTTGGTTCTCATGCACTCATAGAGATTTCCTTGGGGTGGTGAAGGAGGCGGGAGTGAAGGCAGTAGGTGCCTGATATTTTCACTCTGTGTTTTTCTCAGGTGGGAAAGAGAGGGTGAGCTAAAGAACAGTAAACTAATTTCCCCACTGGTGACATAATGACCCGATATCCAGGAATAAAATGGCTGGACTAGAAATTTGGTATTTTTATCAAGCACTGTATTTAGTAACTTATACATTAAAATTGTGATATACTGTCCTGTCCCACCTATGAGTACATGGCTGATTCTTCCTGAAGTGTTACCTTCCTCATTTTTTATTTCTTTACAAAATTTACCCATCCTTTTGTCTCAGGTTCTCCTCGAGTAAACCTCACAATAACCAATCCCTTAACCTTTGGACTACAAAAAATATATTACTTTCTTGTGATATTTCTTATATTTGAGTGTTATCTTTATGTTGTATCATTTCCTTTTCCTTTTTACATTTGTCCCATACCCTCACCTTTCAAATCGATGATGAGTTCCTTGGGGAACTCTATTTTATAGTTAAAGGAGCTACATTAAAGGAGCTATAGTTTATGTCTCTGTGTGTCGCTTGGTGGCAGGCCTGGACAAGAGAGGCCCCCAGGTTGGCTGGATGGCTTGAATACAAGACCTCAGGGTCCTTATTTGAGTGTGACCAAACCATGGCTGGAACCCCATTGCCAATCAGTACCAAGGCATATTGAGAATAGCAGCTTCTTTCTTTTATTTAAAATCATTATAGATAGCATTAGAAATTATATTTCCTCACTTTTAAGAAAATGCTTAGAGAAACATGAACAAATCCATTTTTTAATATAACCCCTTTCACTTTTTGCTTTTCTTATTAAAACATTTCCATTGTATAAAAAAGCTAAAACAGGTGTTTTTTCTGTGAAGGAAAACCTCGTTTGAGAGGTAATCTTGGAGGATATTATTTAAACCTCTATTGAGCACAAAGAAGCACCAGCCAGGCATGAAACATTTAAGAACACAAAAACAAAACCAACTACAACATGACATTAAAATAGCCAGACATTGAGCACCTATCATGTATATTTACAGTCTGAAAGAGAATAATTTTTAATTAAAAATATAATCATTAGGACAGTCAACAAAAATGGTGTTGTGAAATAAATGAAGAGGATTTTGAGAACCGGTGGGTGGATAGACAGCTAATGTTCTAAAATTTTGTGAATGACTTTAAAATAAGAGTAATAAACCAAGTATTGTTTTTTAAAAAAACTGATTATACTCGTAATCTAGCAGGCCTGTTTTTGTCAGGCCTGGGTTGTTTGTGTGGAAATAGTTTCTTAATATATACAAAATACATAGCAATACTGCCCTCTACAGTTTCCCTGTAAGACAGTCACTTGTCTTCAAGTGTGTAAATGGCTGGTTAGTTTTAAATGAACCCCGACTTACACGGAAGACTTCAGGTGTGTTCGTTCTGAAGTCTGTCAGAGCAGTAAGCAATCTGGCCCATCCCCCTGCCTGTATGCATGATGACCATCTATAAAGTCCAATAACCTGGAAGAGTTACATGATCTTTTCTTCTGTGAATATATGCATGATATGAACAGTACTTAAAAGATTTTCATTCTGTGATCCAACTAGCAATGCCTATCTCCTTTTCTCATACACATGCCAAACTGAACTTACTGTAGCCTGATATGCCAGCAAGGCCATGAGATATGTAAAGTCTGAAGAAAGGGCTTAAGATTGAAAACAGTGATGCTCCCTTTATAGTCTCTCTCTCTCTCTCTCTTTTTTTTTTTATTTGTAGTAGGGGAAGCATTAGTAGTATAAACTCAGTATTCCCTGATAATTAAAACTAAAAAGTAGTTATAGTATGATTCAAACTAGCTTCCAGGACAAATATCTGGGTGTTTAAATGAGATGTGGGTATCTTTTTAATTGCAGATGTACGTGAGAGACTGTAAGAAACTGATAGTCACAGGATGTAATATATAAAAATTTTGCAAAAAGACTTACATAAAAATAAAAAAATGTAGAGAAAGAAATACCCCCCAAATATAATGAAGAAAGGGAGTATTTTCTGGTGCATGAGAGCAGAATCAGAGTGAGATCTAATCTCAGTGTTGTTATATACCATGTGGGCTTTGGTAGGTTATGGAAAGTCTCTGCCTCAGTTATGAAATTAAATGTTAACTATATAACTAGTGTAAAAGTATTGGCAGTTATTATGTTACTATTTTCAAAGCTAAGTATTTGTATACATTTTCTTATGAGTATATGTAGGTTGTGTGGAGACTGAGGGTTCAACTGTTACCTTCACTAAGAGGTTAGCTGTAAGTAGCAGAATACAACTAATAGTAATTTGAATATTATAACAATTCAGGGGCTGTTTTCCAGAGCTCAGGGAAATATTGCCAGTCAGCATTAGGCTAAACAAACACTCTTAACTTGAAAGTCTCCCAGCGGTGTTTTTCTCTGCTCTTGTCCTTATATATTCTGGTACATCAACATCATTCCCATCTTTCTGTGAGGCTGACTGTCTCTTCTTCAGCATGGCAGAGTGTGCCTTTAGCCACACAGAGATGCTGAATGTCCTTTTCTTAACTCCTATCCAAAATTCCCATGAACAGGTCTCCAGCCCCATGTGGATGAGATGCTGAATTGTGCATAACCAGCTGTAGGCACTGGGAGAGAAATGTGCAGCAGAAAAACAGACCTAACGTGTTATCTTGATGTCATTTTCTAAGTGTAGAATTTAGGGATTCCTTTAACTATCGTCCTATATGAAATCTCCAGTTTACCAAGCTTTACATTTAAATGGTTGTCTATGAGTTGATATCTGGAATTCAGAAAATATTTCCTGTGCCAACTCTGTTATACAACATCGTTGTGACATTGTTATGGTTTTAGGAAAATCTTACTCCATTCCTCCCCAAAGAAAACATGTTGCCAGTAAAAAACTGATTAACTCACCATGTACCTGAAAAATTATTACTAATTTCTATAGAAGTCATGGAAATCAAACCAAAGACCTTTCAGGACTGTTCTGTTTTTACATAATTTTGTGAGATTGTCAAAGTATGCATTCCTTTTCATCGTTGTTTGAAAACTGTGACCCGTGCAAAAACAGTTTTAATCATATAGTGTTAGTTTTAAGGGGAAGGGAGCTCAGAGCCTGCTCTCCGCGGCTGGGGCAGCAGCTGGCACTCCCTCTCCGCACGCGCCCCGGCAGGCCTCCATCCAGCTGCTCCTCTGGGCGCTGTGCCTGGCACCGCTCTGCACTCTAGGGAGACAGTCTTAAACGAGCCACAGCGTCAACTCTTTTCAAACTTGTTTTTGGGTAGGAGAAAATAAACAAAAAAAATTAGCAAATGTATAAAGTGTCAGTTAATGTATAAGCATCAGCTAGTAAGATGTGCAGTTTTTTAAGTAAAATAAGTCAGGGGATTGTGATACCAGTGACTGTGATGTCTCTTTAATTGGGCAATGAGATCAGAGATTCCAAAATTTTAATTCAGCAGCTGTGGACAAAGGCCACCAGCAGGGAGTGTTAGGCATCCAGGAGACTAAGCTGGCCCTGTTGCCTGGCCCTATCACAGGTACTTAGTCCCAAATGGCTCTTGCTTGCACTCTTCCAAGATCCCAGGGGGTTTACTTGTCTCCTTTTATCCCTTTCTATTTCCATCCCTGTTTCTTCAACTTGGAGGTTTCCCCCTTCCTTCCTCCAGGTCAGGGCAGAAGTCTCAGAGACCTTGCCTCCCTTCCTTTCTTGAAAACATTAACAGCTTTCTTGTGGTTTTCAAAGAATGTGTTCTTTGTCTTTTATAATCATTTTTAAAGTATTACACAGACAGTAAAAGAATTTAACGGCTACAAAATAATATACATAAAAATAAATGTTTACTGAGTTACCGACTTCAAATCATCCATCTCTGTGCCTCGATTTATATACTTGGATGTGCGTAGGCAAATCATGTGCTTACTTGTGTATTTGTAAATAAGTATGATTTATATACAGACATTCACTTGTAAATTTATTGTATGTATTGTTCTTGTTCTGTATCTTGTCTTTTCACCAATAATTTATTTTAAATGTCTTTTATACCCATACACATAGATTTACTTCATTGTTTTTAATTGCATAGTATTTCATTGTACAGATACAAAATAATTAAATTTTTCATCCCATTCTTAATAGATATATAAGTTGTTTACAGTGTTTGCAAACAAAACTGTAAATTCTTATAAATCTATCTTGACATACTAACTGGCTCAAATGTGTGTGTGTGTGTGTGTGTGTGTGTGTGTGTGTGTGTATTGAATTTATATAGTAGATTGACCATAACAAAATCCAGGGTCTATTGGTCAAAACTTGTCAAATATTCGGAATTTTATAGTTTTAATTTAATAGATGTTGTCAAATTTTTCCCCAAGACTTCAGCCCAACTTTTTAATTTCTAACAGCTGTTGAAACAGAGTAGAAGTATCTTAGATGTTAAGCCCTTCTGGATAAAGTGAGAAAACTACGTAGATTGTTATCACTACAAAATCATGATTTCCTATTAATTAGACCCACATTTTCATTTAGGAATTTTCCCAGGAGACTGCCTTCACATTTCTTCTGGTGACAAAGCCAGAATCCTTTAACATTGTAGAGATTAGGTGGGGTAGAGGAGAAATACAGACCTGTTCTCTGGGCCGGTGCTAGGATGGATTGGGTAAATCATTAACATTTCTAGTGATGAATACAGATGATACCTTAAAAATAAATGAGATAATTTCTACAACATTTCTTAGCACACTATCTGATCCTAAATTCTTATTTAATAAATCAAATCTTCCTCCCTCCCTCCTTTACTTCTGCATTCTCAATCTCCAAACTCCAGGGATATGGCAGGAATGGAGTGTCACTATGGGCCCCACAGCCATAGGAGCATCAGCATGCACCCAGAAACCATCTCCATCTCAGAGGCAGGCGCTGAGCTGCTTCCATCATCTGGCAGGTGCCCACGCCACCCTTACAGTGCTGTGGCACGGGCAGTGCCCTTCATATCTGGCACCGCAGGGTCTGCATAAGTCTCCGTTGAGGCCCAATCAGTGTGTGCAGTTAGTGGGGAGCTCAGTGGATAAGTACAACTTTCATATCGCTACTCACCACTTGCGAAACACACTGTGCCCCGCAGGAAGGTTCTTCTCTGAGAGTGCGTTACCACAGAGCAACCCGCAACCCCATGCGGCCCGTACTCCTGCTTCAGGGTCATTTGTTTCTGCTGAACTGACTTTGTGCTTATTCTCGTCATTAACTCAAGAAACTCGAACACTGCTCCAGATTCTGAGTTGGCTCTCATTCTGTGCTGACCAGTTGATATTAAATAGGAAGACCCATCACTTGGTTACAGATGAGAAAAGAGGGACCTGTGTTTACATGTTTTGGACTCATGGAAGAGGTACCACAGGAGCTGGAAAGAGATAGACCTGAGTTTAAAACCTGACACTGGCACTTCGTGTCATCATTCTATGAGCAAATTGCTTCACTTTTCTGGGTATCAGTTTCATTTTCTCTCAAGTAGCATTAATAACTCTCATTAAAATGGCTGGTTGTATTCTTGCATGTTACTTGAGAAAATATATTGGATGTTCCTGACAACTTGTATGACATAAGGAGCCGTAAATAAATGTTAACTTAGATTTATGATTCTCTATGTTGATCAGCCCCTAGAGGTGCTCGCTGCTAAACACTACCAGAATTTGGATTGGCCTTGCCAGGGATAAGGCAATGTAAATTTAGGTAGTAATGATTAAAATACTCTTTTTAGGAACAGCAACTGAAGTTTTTGCAGTTACCTGGTTGATGTTTAATTTGGGAAAAGTTTTTAAATGCATGTAAGAAGATGAGGGAATGAACAGATAAGGAAGGTATCTTCTGACACCTCCTTGTCAGTATGTTGAAAAGAAAGAAGGTGTCTTTTAGAAGCTATTGTTATACTGATTAGTAAGCCCCTTACTGAATGAACAACACAGATTTACATTGTACAGAGATGTTACAGTTGTAAAACTTGTTCTGATAATTGAAAGCTTTTTTTCTATTTAATTTTTAATATATTTTTACTTTTTAAAATATTTTATTTATTTTTAGGGAGGGGAAGGGAGGGCGAAAGAGGGGGAAAGAAACATCAGTGTTTGGTTGCATCTCATGGCCCCCTCCTGGGGACCTGGCCAGAAGCCCAGAAATGTGCCCTGCACTGGGAATCGAACCAACGGCCCTTTCATTCTCAGGCTGGCGCTCAATCCACTGAGCCACCCCAACCAGAGCTAATGCTGGCTTATTGGCATAGTGGACTTGGTATCATTAGAAATGTCACTGCTTTTCATAGAAGCCTAGGAAGGGGAAGGGACCCAAATATGTACTCAAAGTTCTCAGATAGTAAGGCAGTCATTTTGTGGGACATTCCTTTCAAAGCCTTGAACTGTAGTAAGACCTGCCTTTGCTTCAAGAGCTGGGAAACCTCTCTCCTAATGTCAGGGTATCATCCTAGCCTTTGAATTGGGACATGTTTCAGAAGAGTGTATAGAAGCCAACATATCAAGAGAGCAATTTGTAGACCACACACATAAGTTTGTATGAACTAGCTGGTGGTTTCCTCAAATACCTGTCTGTTAAATTGGTTTTGAAAAGAGGAATGCTCCCTTCTCTGGCTTATTTTTAGATAAGCAGTCATTCTGCTGAACAAGCAATAGTTTCCCTAGAAATGTGCTTATTAATGTCTTGTTAATAAGTAATGTCTTATTAAGCAATATCTTTCACTTAATTTTAACTTTAAAATTGTAACTTCCATTGACACTACACAGTACATTTTTCTCATGTATTATTCTTAATAGAATAACTTCAGTAATAGTTAGGTGCTTATCATATTCCCTAGAAGGCTCAAATTGAAAGAGTCCTCTGAGGAGAGATAGATGTATGTTAGACAACACAATTTAATGGTCTTCTTTCTAATTCTATGAATTCATGAAGAATTTAACACTTCATAGTTGGGTAAATATTGAATTTTAAGTTCTTGTGGCAAGTAATGTCTAGGTATGACTCGAGAATTTGTAAAGAAGGGAAGGGCAATTGGTAAGATTCTTTAAAAAACATTTTTTTCTATGATTGTTTACTCCATTACAGTTGTCCCAATTTTTCCCCCTTTGCCCTCTTCTGTCCAGCTCACCCCCCCCCCCCGTCTATCCCCACACTGTTGTCCACGTCCATAGATCATTCACACATGTTCTTTGACTAACCCCTTCCCCATTTTTCCACTACTCCCCTCCTTCCCCCTTTCTTTTGGCAACTGTCACTCTGTTCCCTATTTCTGTGTCTCTGGTTCTGTTTTGCTCATTAGTTTATTTTGTTCATTAGATTCCTCTTATATGTGAGGTCATATGATATTTTCTTTCACTGTGCAGCTTATTTCATGTAGCATAATAGTCTCCAGTTCCATTCATGATGTTGTGGAGAGTAGAAGGTAATTCTTTCTTTCTGCTCTGTAGTATTCCCTTCTGTAAATGTAGCACAGTTTTTTTTATCCATTCATCTGCTGAGGGACACTTAGGCTGTTTCCAACACTTAGCTGTTGTATATAGCGCTGCTATGGACATAAGGGTATGTGAGTTCTTTTGAATTAGTGTTTTGGGATTCTTAGGGTGTATTTCCAGAAGTCTGCCAAATACTGAAAAGCGCCAGAAATACTGGAAAGGTCACATTAGATAGAAGAACTGAATTTAGTCCTGGCTAAAACACTTGTGAATAATGCGATACTGAGCAAGCCACTTCATTTTATGGTTCTTCTGTAAAATTGGGATTATTATTTCTGTTCTATTTACTTCTTGTGGTTGGTCCAAGGATCAGATTAGATAATGAATGTGAAGGAGCTTTGTAGCTCTAAAGCGCTATTCAGAAGGAAGGCCTTGGTATGAATTGCCTCTATTTTAATTTTTGCAAACTTTTTGAGACAAAGATCCTCTCTTCAATTTATGAACATCATATGAAGTCCTGAGCAAATGAATGAAAGGAGGTGATTTTCCCACTGCAGTTTTCTGTGAGGTGGTTTATTTCACATTTTTCTTAGAACCATAAACTCTAACTTTTTTCCTTGTTTACCATCTCAACACATTTATGGGGACAATTCTTCCTTCATGTAAACTACCTTACCTACATGGTAAGTGCCTTTAAACTTAGGTAAAACATAAGTAAATGTTGATTATGAAGCAGTTTATTCGTTATATCAATGCTATGTGTTTCCAAGTGTATCTGATGTCAGACATTAGAATCCAGACACGTCAAAGCTTGTATGGTATTGAGTGTTACAACACGTGAAATAAAAACACCAACACATTGGTTTCACAGCGCTAAATTCTTCAACAATTGAATAGCGTGTTTTCTTAATTTTTTTGGTAAGTAAACATGTATTGCCATTGCTTCAGCTGCTGACCTATGGGGGAAACATCGAGTGCTCTGGGAGGCTTCCATTGTTTTATATCAGTTATTTTTGTTAATGCTGGGTTATTGTTCATGGTCCTTCTAGAAAAAGAGGAAACATTAAGAAATGCAATAAATTATTTCTTAATAGTCAATTAATGAACTGATTAAATTAAAAGTCCCATACACAAAATAACTGCAAGTATTTAAACTATTCAATACATTTACAAAAAAATATGTTTTTAGGATTTGGGCATTTTGACACACACCTAAATTACCTTCTAAAAATTAGAGGTTTCAGATTTTATACCTGACTTCAAAAATGCTAGAATTTTAATCTCTAAGTTTTTTTATTATAATATAATTTCAGGGCATTATTAACTAACTTTCATTTATATTTATTGGGGAAAAAACTTAGTCTAGTTTCTAATTTAGCAAAATCATGAGTCAGAATTTCTCAATAAAAAATAAAAAAAGGGGGATCTTGAACAAATATTTCTAGGTACTGAATGAGCTCTTTTCTCAGTATCTTTTCTTTTTTCAATGACTTGAAACTTCTCAAAGACTTTAAAAACTGTCAGTCAAAAAAGTTGTAATGCTGTTTAGAGAGGAAAATTCTCAGCAGTCACAGCCTAGTCAGTGCCCACCCCTTTGCCGCCTTTTGTTACTTGTTTGCTCACCATCACAAGGCATTTTCTTTCTTGCAGTTGACTGCATTGTGTTGGCCTCCAGGTCTCTAGAGGTGTTCACTGAACAGCAGTTTGATACCAAAGTCCCTGTTGCACCTGGGGATTTGAATTAAAAGTGGGATAGGAGGGATTTTTCAGTGACTGAATTGGCTTTAATTCTATAGCAATGACACAGGAACAAATTCTTTTCAGGGTATTACTGGAGCTGTGAGTAATTTTAAATATGCTCCTAAGTTATTTTTATATGTTTCCTTTTTTGTTTGTCCTCTGACCAAAGTAGCACAGTGTCTAAAGATTCCTGGAATCCAGCTCTTCTCCAGAGGCTAGATGACCTTTCTGAGCCTCGAATGACTCAAATGCAGCACACTTGAGTCAGGCTTCTTTCTTTCCCCAGGTTTACTTTCATCCAGATTGGAATCCTGGGGGATAAACTAGACACTCACTAGAGGGCAGCAAGGGGTCAATAAAACCAATTCTTTAGGAAATTGCTAAACTGTATTATGGGCTTTGATACAAAGCCTAACAGTTTTAAAAAGTTTATTCACTGCTATTTCCATCATAAAATGCAGTGTTATCAATAATCTATTCATGTGAGTTTTTGTTTGTTTCACACATGCACACACACACACACAAAGTGAATAAAAGAGAACTGTATCCTAACAATTATAATGAAGGAAGTCTGTCAACTCCAAAGTGTACATCAGCTACACTTTGTGGAGAAGCCTGTGTATACCTATGACAGTATGGGTCCCGAAAAGAGCCTATTCTGTGTCCTCATGCTAGGAATCAAGCCACAGTTCAGTGGATGTTGAGGGAGGGTGCCTAAAAGTCCAGTAGTAGGAAATGAAGGGCAGTGACTGAGCTGGGATGATAGGGAGACTAGGGATGCCTGGTGAGGAGAAAGATACCTTTCAGTAAAGAATACTAGCAGGGAAAGAGCCCAAGGGCCCTGGCTCCATCCAGGTGGTGTATTTGCAGGAAGGAGTATCACTCACACTGTCTTCCAACACAGTCCGCTAAGGAAATTTAATAAGGTATGTGAGTACATGGTTTTGCAGTTTTATGCTGTGAGAAGGCAGCCCAGAACCTCAGAACACAGAGCATACACCTTATTAAACACACAGCACACACTTTATTAAAGGGAGGGAAGTGAGCAGGTTGACAAAGGAAATAACCATGAAACTTCATGAAAAGAAACAACTCTGTGCAAGGTATCAAGGGCAAGGGGGTTGGGGCAAAGGAAGAATGATTTGAGTCATTATATACCACAGTGTAAGCATGAAAGGCATGGAGACCACAGTCTGTGGAGGAGAAGCACACTAAGGGCTGTCAAAGAAAATGATGCACCATCCACCCCAAGATCCTTTTGTGGAAAGGAGATTAGGATACAGATGTTGCTATAATTTTGCTAGTGAGATTTGAATATAAAAATTACTTTTATTCTTTTTATTGTTACCATACTCCTAATATATCCCACAAAATGGCACAAACAGTACAACTTAGTTCACAATTAACAGAAGATTCACTTTAATATCCAAATTTTACCATCAGATATTCAATGAGGACAAATACCATTGTAGAATTTTGCTTTAAACCTGAATATTACTGAAAAATATTAATCGCCATCTCTGTTTTTCTTTAAGTATCATCTGGGAGCCATTTGCATTAGAATCACACAGGGTGAATTGACAGTTATACACCAATAATTTTAGAAGGGAGAATTTAAATAGGGACTATAGGAGAAAGATAAAACCAGGTATTAGGAGAACATAAAGAAGAGGAAAATTACTTTCTGCCAGAATAATTAGGGAAGATGTAATGAAGAAAATGGCATTTGAACAGGTTTTCAAAACATAGGTAGGATTTTTACAAAGTAGTGGAAATAACATTCTTGCAAAAAAGAACACAATAATTATTGATACTTGCTTGGCTAGTGAAGACAGACTAATGACTGTAATACTAGTATTGAGCTCCAACCCAGCTTGTAAAATGCTTTATGCAGAGTATTAAGATGTTCAAAACTTATTTTGTGGTCACTTTGGCAGGTATCTGCACAAAGCTGTATGACCAGAATTGCATTTGAGGACAATTTCTCTGTGTTCAGGGCTGGAGCAAAGACTGAGGGCTAAGACACATTAAGAAGTAGGTGATAGATATGTATTTACTGCCATTTTACTGTTCATAGTTTGGATAGTCTTTTTCTTAAGTTCCTTTAACATTTCATATAATAATGGTTTGGTGATTTTGAACTCCTTTAGTTTTTCCATGTCTAGGAAGCTCTTAATCTGCCCTGTGATTCTAAATGATAGCTTTTCTGGGTAGAGAACTCTTGGCTGTAGGTCCCTGATATTCATGTCTTTGAATATTTTTTTACCAATCCTTTCTAGTATGCAAAGTTTCTTTTGAGAAATCACCAGTCTTATGGAAATTCCCCTGTAGGTAACTAATTGTTTATCTCTTGCTGCTTTTAAAATTCTTTCTTTGTCTTCAAACTTCAGCATATTAATTATGATGTGTTTTGGAGTGGGCCTCTTTGCATCCATCTTGTTTGGGACTCTCTGTGCTTCCTGGACTTGCATGCTTACTTCCTTCACCAAATTAAGGAAGTTTTCTTTCATTATTTTTTCAAATAATTTTCTTTCTCTTTTGCTTATGGCAGCCCTATGATGTGAATTTTGGAACACTTGAAGTTGTGCCAGAGGCCGCTTACACCATCCTTTTTTATTTTTAAATTTTTTTTCTTCATGTTGTTCTAATTGGTTGCTTTTTGTTTCCTTATGCTCCAAATCATTGATTTGATTCTTGGATTCTTTCACTCTACCGTTGTTTCCCTGTAAATCGTTCTTTATTTCAATTAGTGAATCCTTTGTTTCTGACTGGATTTTTATTTTTATGCTGCTGAGGTCCTCACTAAGTCCCTTGAACATCCTTATAACCAGTGGTTTGAACTCTACATCTGATAGATTGCTTATCTCCATTTTACTTAGTTCTTCTTCTAGAGTTTTGATTTGTTCTTTCATTTGGGCCATGTTTCTTTGTCTCCTCATTTTGGCAGCCTCCCTGTGTTTGTTTCTATGTATTAGGTAGGGCTACTATGACTTCCTTTCTTGGTAGCATGGCCTAATGTAGTAGGTGTCCTACAGGGTCCAGTGGCACAGCCTCCCCTATCACCAAAGCTGGGTACTTGAGGTGCACCTTTCATGTGGGCTGAGTACATCCTCCTCTTGTAGTGGAGATCGATTGCTGTTGGCAGGGCAATGGGAGGATTTACCCAGGCCAGTCAGCTGCAAGGACTGGCTGTAACCATGGACCACCAACCTCTGGTCCATGACAACCACGATCCTCCATGGAAGATCAACTGTGCAGGGGCAGGGTGATGTTGCTCTGAGTGGTCAGTAGCTGTCCACTGGATGTGCAAGCTCTAGGGTTCCCCAGTCAGTGCATCCCAAGGTCAGCCCCTACCTGTGTTTTGCCCAGGGTCACCATGCCCGAACTATAAAGCAGTCTGAGATGGCTGCTACTTGTGCTGGACTTGAGATTCCCAGGCAAAACCAAGCTGTGAATCTAGGCTGGTTGCTAGTTGTTGCTGGCCAGGGGCTACTTCAGTTGAAATTAAAAACAAACTAAGCAAACAAAAACAGGGGAGAACATTCTGATGGTTGCTGGATGGAAGGGGTGTGGGGGAATGGGTAAGGGGATTAAGAAATACAAATAGGTAGTTACAGAATAGCCAGGGGGATGTAAAGTACAGTACAGAAAATGGAGCAGCTAAAGAACTTATATTCAAGACCCATGGACATGAACAATGGTGTTGGGATGGCCTGAGGGAGTGGGGGTGCTGAGTGGAGGGAAGCAAAGGGGAAAAAATTGCGACAACTGTAATAGAATCATCAATAAAATATAATTTCTAAAGAAGAAATTATCCAGGTCTAAGGAAATGAATCTGTGGTCAATAAGATTAGAAATTATAGTGAGATTGGAAAGAAGTGATAAAATAGACAGATATTAAAGAGAGAAGAATTTGCTTGTTACCTTGAAACTTTTAAAATATGCTTTATCAGGTCTTGGAATGAGGAAGGGTTTTTTTCTTCAGAAACTGTGTTGCAAACCATGGATCAGTTGAATGTAGCCAAAGAAATCCAGCTTCATCTTCAAGGTTCACAAGCTGACTCAGAGATGGAGACAATGAAGAGGTGAAGGCAAGAGGAAAGTGTGTCTTGTTCACTGAGAGTTCCAAAATGTTATAGATAGCTATGGACTTTGGTCTTCATTTAGCAAAATAAATATAAAACTTTATGCCTCTATTTTTTGGAAAAAATTGGATTTTCTAAATTACATTGTTCACATATTTAATTTAATTTATTCATTAAATATCACAAGGTTATTTCAATGAGGAGATACCAGATTTTTATCCCAAATAGTAATAAACAAAACTTAAACCTTGGGATAAATGAAGTCAATTCAAATTTAAGTGATTCAGGGTTGTATTATTTTAATATTCAATAATACTCCTAAAGTAGCATTCAACAGTCACAGTGAGCTGATTAACCTGAGATCTCTGTAGTATCAAAGGTTTGAAACTATTTTATGATAAACCAAATTATGAATTTTGTTTTTATACTTCTTATTGGTAAATGTTTTAATCATATGGAAACACTATTCATTTATATTGCAATGGAATCTAACTTGCAGATCTAAGAAACTTAGACTTCTCTAGTTGAGTTTTCCTTTGATTGTAGCATTGAGCTTTCTATATGGCAACAGAAATGACATTTTCTTTCTGCTATTTGAATAATCTGCTTCTAAACAGGAAAAATGGGGAATTGGACCAAAACACCTGTGACATATACCTTTGGAGCAAGATTTAAAGCCAATTAAATCATTGCCATATGATGTGTTTTGGACTATAATTGCTATGGTAATGAGATGCAGGAAGAGCAGAAGGCCCCCAGCCAAGGACAGAGCTTGGAAGAGTTCAAGGCCCATCACATTAGTGATTCTTACAAATTAGACTCAGAAGACTTGCTCAAGTAGCTCACAAATTAAACAGGCCAACTCTGTCTGATGTACATTTTCTGCCTTCCAATTTTAACAGTTGTGTATCTGTTTTGTTCCAATTGCTCTTGGAAAAATATTTCTTAGCTCCCTGCCTCTGCCTGTCCTCATTCATGGATCAGTATTACTACAGCTCATCAATAACTTAAAACAAAAATATGGGAAGCAACAGTAATGAGATCTCTGTAGGTACTGCAATGTCAACAGGAAAAAAAAAAGCATGGTAATGAGGAAAGCATTACTCTGATTACTTTTGGAGGATAGGTTCTCATTTTTTCATGATGGGATAGAAGTTGAAATAACCTCCCCAAATAGTGCTTCAGATGACAACAGCTTGGAGATAGCTGGAGTTCTTCCTAAACTGATTTTCTATCATGCTTTATCAAAGTTAAAGAAATATGCACTCGAGCTTTATTGGTGCAGCCAAGATAGTTCTAGATCTCTTTCTCCAAGCCTTGTGATAATTTCTCCTTACTGCATGTGCTGACACCTTCTAGTAGCTGAGAATGCTCTCTTCTTCTAATCTCACCTCTCACTATCGCTTGCATCTCACCCTAAAAGAGCCCCACTGGGAGCATGCCAGCCTCTATTGGCCTTTTGTTTATACAAGCGAATTCTCTTCTTTGTTTGTCCAAGCTGGAATCTGCAATCAAAAGAGGGGGAAGATAAAACTGAGAGAAAGGAATTAAAGGGAAAGATAGATAGAAATTCTATTGGGAAACTTGAGTTGACTGAGGACAATGATGTAGTCCTGATGGGTGAGTCGAATGAAAAACAAATAAGGTATGAGAGGGGTAGAGTTTCAAAAGTAAGCAAAACATGTGCCTAAAACACATATATGTGTTCACTCTGTGAGCAGTAATGAAGGGTGAGAGTTTCAGAAGCAGAGAACAACCCAAGGAGCAGAGGTGACCGCCTTTCCTTTTGGCATTGCAGAAGTTTTAACCTTTTGAACGCTGCCCCTTCTTCCCTTGGAAAGAGCATAACTTTCAGTGAACCAACAAATGGTATTAAGGTTTTTGTAGAGAAAGGAAACACTGAGTCCATAGTAACAGCGGTATTATGATCAACAACGCTATGTTGTTTCTTCCCCGAAGTTCCTGTTTATGTCTCACAGCCTTTCTATTGTTTTTTCAAGAGCTGAGCCAGTTGGCCTGTGGCCACGATGAAATTGCATTGCTATTGAGTATAAATACATCCCATCAGTGGACACGTCCGTCTTTCAGGATTCTGCTTAAGCTCCGTTTTCTATGTGAAATGTGATGTGGTTATGAGTGAATATGGGACAATATTTAAGAAAGTATCCCACAACTAAGATATAGTATAGAACAATTATCAATATCATTAAGAAATTTGAATCTGTTCTTATATAGAAATTACATAATGCAATTATAACTATACACTAAATTTGACTCTTTTTGAGCATTTGTCTCATGTCCAGAAAATCTTATGGTACTTTTTTCTATGAGAATGGCAAGGAAAGAAGAGAAGGTGGTCAAAAGAAGGACCTGAGAGAAGAAGCATGATGCCCTGCTTCCAACCTTCCCCTTCTCTCAGCCTTCTCTGTACTAAACCTAATGAACACAAATTAGCAAATATTCATTTGCTACTAAACCATACTATCAATAAAACTATCGTTTCTTTAAAAGTGACCATGCGAGGTACTTTGCATTTTGTGTCTAAATTATTCCTTCAAACAAATGTGTGAGATAGATTATCCCTATTTAAAAAATGAGCCAAGTAAGGGGAAACAAAATGTTAAATAAAGCAAACCCTCAAGGCCAATGTCACGAATCCCCTGAAAATGAGCTGGGGTTGGTCCGGCAGTGCCTGTCTCCAAAGCACAGGCTTTCACACTCCTTTCTTGCCAGAAGCTGCTCCAACAGCAGGCCCACCAAAGGAGATGAAAGCAATTTCCTATTACACTATGCAAAGAATTCTTATGTGCCTGAAATAGATTTATTCTCTATATCATTGGTTAAATCAGCAGAATTGTGAAGATCAACAAGTTCATAAATACTGTTGTTTTTTAAAGAAGAGAAAACCAAGATGATGTGGTATAAAACTTGAAAGAGCTATGATTTTTTTAAGTACACATTTAAAATTTAATGCCATAATAGCGTGTCTTCTTTTGAATAACTGATTCTCCTATTTTCTAAAATAAAATATTTTTAAGGAATCATTTTGAATCTTGCAAACATGGTATCCGTATTTTGAATATATACCCATTGCCAGATGCTGATATTTTACATTTTCACGAAGTTGATATCCCAGTGGAATGATTGGACATAGTTACTGAGTTCCAAAAAAGCACAAAGTATAGCACTCATTTGTGATACAAACCACTGACATTCTGCTATGGTGGCTAGACCATTATTTTCTTATATTAGGGAAAACACTGAATGCAGCAAATCCAAATTATGTCCTATGTAATATTATTTGCAAGAATGATTAACTATGGTTCCTAGGACACTTTCATAAACAGTCGTTTCTTGTATTCTCCAGGTGATAAAACCTATTAGTTTGTCAGCTTGCAGAAAAACCTCTCGTTCCATCCCCCTGCCACTGGATAACTGAGTGTCCTTGGGCAGGGTACACCTACCAACAAGAGGCAAGGGGCAGGCCCTGAGGAATGAAGAGGCCTGAATGAGAGGTGCAGTGTCTCACCAAACAGCAGGGAGGAAAGTGGATGAGCCCAGAGCCTTCATGTGGCAGAGGAGAGTCCAGGATTACTGAGTGATTTACGCTTAGTTGGTTTGCCTGTTCATTTATGTATTTTAAAGAAGAATGTGTGTTAAAAACTTCTCTTGAATCCTCTTGAAATATTGCTACTGATGGGGTGGCAGTCTCTAAATTTTCAGAAGTTTGTGATATAGTTAATAACGTACCATCTAAGCGATCATGAACTTGTGCTTTCTTACCAAGCGTGACAAAGCTAGAGTCTTCCACACTAAAACCCTTTACAAAGTGCAAAAGCAACAATAAACAGAATTGATATTTACATTAACATTGTATGCAAAATCCACAAGTCAGCACCCTATATAGTTTCCATATCAGAATATACCTCACACTTTATTTTTTCAAATGTTCATTTTCTGTCTCTCCTAATAAATTTTAAGATCTATGAGTAAATGGAGTTGTAATTTTTTAAGAAGTACAGAATTCAGCATCATCTATTATGCCATGCAGATTACTGATAATACTGAAGTTTTCTTGAAATGTTTATTTATGGTTATTTTTTTACTACCAAGAAATCTCTAAGCCAGATTTTCTTTTCTTTAGCTTTTCTTTAACTTATACCTCCTCATACTTAGTTTAGACACATTATCATAAAGAGGTATGCTGAAGGGATCCACTTTTCTGTGCAATGTAAGGGCTCTCAGGAGACAACATTTTGTTACTATTTTCCCTACAATAATCAGCGCATTAAAAGGGAGGAGATTCTATACAGGAGCAGTTAAACAATCAATGAACAATAATAATGTGAGGGAGTCACTGCAATTTGATTAGTGACCTTTTCATTTTGTGTAGAGATAACCTTTTTGATATGTTCACGAGATAAAACTCTGGTTGGTGCAGCTCTTTTAACCACAGAGCTTGGTATTGATTGAGAGGCAAGACCTGAGACTCTGAGATTGTTCTAGTGTCGAGCTGTTTACAGAAACTAAAGTGCATTCTTCTCCTTTTTTCCAGCCTCCAAAGTAATTGTTTTTTATCAGCCGCTAACAGAGAGGAGAAACCAAGGACATTTCCTTACTTTTATTCTGTTTCTATAAATAGACACTTTCTGAATATCCACAAGGATGGAGAAGTTTATGTCAGCAACTTCAGTGTGGCATAAGCAGTACATCCCCTTTTCTGCTATTGTTATTCTCAAGAATCCCGCATTACACAGCTCCTCATTAGTACTTTCCAATTCAGAAAGCTTGTACTACTTCTACCTTGACTTATATTTAAATAAACCAGGTACACTTAATTTGCTGTAAAAGGCATGTGTTATCACAGGAAAGACCTAGAGATTTTTGCTTGTTGGCCCAAATAGCTGATTATCTTTGAAATGTATAATAAGAATCTGTTTCCATACAATAGAAAAGGAGTATTTGTTTAGGCTTTTAATGAGTGACAACATAGGGCTCAAACCTTAAATTTTAATTTCTGAGCTAATGTTTAAGAGAAAGTCAACTTTTAAATTGAATATACTACACATTCCAGAAGAAGAGGAGTTTAGTGAAAGGTAGCTATTACTTAAAACTGTGCTTTTTAAGGTAACTTGGTGAGACTGTTTTGAGAATAATTGTTTATGTTGCATGAATTATATTGTGTAGTGAGGGGAATAATAGAACATGATCATGAGTGGAATATTGAACATTTGTTTTGATTGGATCATAGCCTTAGTTCAGAGCACATAAATGCTCTGGATTCAGAATAAATAATGTTTAGAAAAGAAGCAACAGGAAAAAATGAGTTAAAAGATATGCTAAGGTACATCTATAAAAAGATTCGGGGGAACAGTAAAATTCTTAAGGGGAAAAGTGTTTTCATGTTTAGGTAGGTCTCTAAGCAGAATAGCTGTTTAAATAAAACACGGTGAACATCTATTTTTTATTAGCAAACCTCTGCTATATTAAGAAAAGATAATTAAGTAAAGAAATTACTATGTATTTACAGTTTCAGAAGGACAAAAATTAGCAAAATAACTATGGAAGATATTGGGGATGGGTAATAAGAATGGATATGGTTGTTTATGACAAAAACTGAAAGTTTATCTTGAAAATCTGTCTAACTCTAGGTTTCAAAGACGGAGACTAACTTTTCCAGATGGAAAATACTTTTTTTTTTTTAAGTCAGCGGCCATGCTCTTTAGAAACATGAAATTTCATGTACAGCATAGTTTTTTGGCAATGAATAGTTGAGATCAGAGCAGAAACAAATTTACACTCAATAATGTGGAGTTACTTTTTTGTGTTGGGGTTGTTTTTTTCAAACATATATTTGTTTTTTTGTCACTTAAGAATTACACATTATAGTTCATGCAAACATTAAAGATATTAATTTGCCGCACTTTACTGTTGAGTCAGATTTCTTATACTTTGCAATCTATTTTCAGCCTAAAATAACATCAACATGATAATGCAAAATCAAAATATTTAAAGTCCTATAAGTAAAGGTCATAAAAATAATGTTCCTATTTCCTAATTCTGAATGTTGTGACTCAGCCATCATTTTATTTATAGAAGAAGGAAGTGCAGAAGAGGGTGGGGGCTGGGGTCAGTGAAGATAAAAAGAGAGAGAAAAAGACAGAAAGAAAGAGAGAAAGAGGAAGGGAGGAAGGAAGGAAGGAGAGAAAGAGAGAGAGAAAGAAATAGGGAAGGAAGAAAGAAAGATTGAGAAGGAGAGAATAATAAAATACTGAAGATTTTGGAATCCATCATACTTGAATGAAGATCTGGAAGGCAATTTAATTCACTGAAAGACCTCCTTGCTCCTTGGCCACTGCATACCTCTAGGTCCTTAAAATTGAACCATTTCTTTTAAAATCAGTAGCATGTAGATCCTTGTCACTCAAAGTGTAACCCTCTGATAACAGTATTGTTAGAAAATCAAATTCTCAGGTCTCCATCCTCATCTGAGAGCCAGAAGCAGAATCTGTATTTTCAGGTAGATCCCCAGGGGATCACATACTTGTTAAAGACTAAGAAGCCCAGCCTTGTATGGCCCTGCGTCTGCTGGCAGACCATGTACTTGTTCCCGCACAACCAAGGACCACAACAAAGAAACGTGGCATGTGAAAAACAAGAAAATTCTCCTAGGATGGAAACATAAATAAGAAAAAATGCAAAATTCCCCACTTATGCTGAGTGCCTCCCTCTAGATAAGAAATGATTAAGGTCATTTAACAGTTTTAACTTGAAAAAGCAAGCCACACTGGGTCTACTTACTTTTTTTCTGCTTCTCAAACAAAAACTTTCTTACAATTTTAATGCTCAACAAATAGTTTTACATGGTGAGTCGATCCTTACAAGCTTTTTCTTATAATATCTAATGTTTTGGATTTGAATAAATTTAAATATTTCCCCAGGTTGCAGTGCTTCCGTCTGTCCATTTCCATATAGATATGTGTTTTTTAGAATTTGTATGTGTTGTGCATGTGCTCTGTGACCACGACAGCCTCACACTCATGCACTCACACGTGAATGCTTCATCGCCTTTGTTACGTGCCCTGAGACGCCAGCACAGTTTACAACGTTCCTGGAAAGGAGAAGAAGATGTGTCCAGGTAAACCAGAAGCACTGGAGACCTGAACAGAGCATCTCAACAACAATGAAACCAACCTCAGTACCTGGGAGGGAGGAAGAAAAATGACATCTGTCCTTTGTCACGTAGATTTCTATAGAGGGGCAAGTCATTAAAGGAGAGAGAAAAATATTTTCAAATTTCAGTATCGTATTTTAGTCAGAGCAGTGGTAAATATTTCTAGCTGATGTATCAACTGTCAAATATGATGTGGAGAGAAAAAGAGGCTCCTTCCAAACCATGACATTCTTGGTAGGAGTTAAACTCCGTTATCCTTGTTTTTGTCTGACAAGTGACCATCTGATGTGACTGGAGAAGACAGTGCATGTTTGTATATGTAATGCTACAATGCTTATTATCTTATTGATTTTTGTTTATTCTTGGAAGCAACTGCTGAGGAAATGAACTGCTGCTCTCAAGCTGAAAATCTTAAGATAGTCTGAGGGTACAGCCAAAAATGTACCAAAACCTGAAGAATCTCCTTTGCTCCGTAGGAAACATAAACAGTGTTCTCACAAGGTAGGAAAGGTGCCAAAGCGATTCACCCTCACAGACTCAGAGAAGAGACTGCTTAGAAGCATCTGCTGTGCTAACCATGAGCAAAGTGAAATGAAGTGGCATAGCAACCTGCAACCATACTATAGCAAAATAATAATAATAAAATAAAATAATTAAAAACGAAGATGAGAGTAGCAGCTAAATACATATTGAAAAAAATCTAAGAGGGGATAAAAACAAGGTAGAAATCTAAAGTCCTCCACAAGTACCCAGTGCTATGCATTATATATATAAAAAAAAAATGCATTACCTAAAGAAACCACGAATTCCTTAGATGTGAGCTCATAGACAGAACAATAAAACAACAGAAAAAAAATACTTCTGAGTTAAGAGATAAATTGAGAACTTAAAAAGACCTTTATAAATCTATAAAAATAAATTAGAATCAAGAAAGATAGAAAGAACAGCAGATGAGATCACTGGCAGGAAGGAAGAAATGACTGTGAAAGCAGAGGGGAGGCACAGAAATTAGAATAATTTCCAAAAAACGGTAGGCAAGAAAATAATTGGTGTCCTTAAGTGCAAACACAAATAAATGGACTAAGAAAAATATTTAAAGATATAATGAAAGAAAAAAATGTGGAGTAAAAGGAGTACCTGAATCTGCAGATTAAATGGACACATCAAATTGATATAAAACGTAAGTATCTGGACAAATCCTCAATTATCTAGCATCAAGGGAAAACATTTTGCTGGCATTCAGATGATAGAATCAAGTTACTTAGAAAGGGGGAAAAAACATACTTGCCTCAGATTTCTTCACAGCCATTTTGAGTGCCAGAAGACACTGGAATTCTGAGAATAACAAAGTGATATCAATGAAAGTGTGTCCAGGCCAGCTGCAGTAGGAGCTGCAATTATACAACGCCCAAGCTCTGTTGAAAAAAAAAACTCAAATGTGAATTTCATGAAACCAAAAATGTTTCAAATCTAGAGTTTAAGAATGGGAATATATGATAAAATTCTCACAGTGACATTGAATTAATTGAACTATGGGACTAAGATTAAACCACTGGCAAAAATGAGGTTATAGAACAGAAAGCAGACATAACCTGATTATTTTGTGAATATTTGTATATAGTAAAAGTATAGAGGAAGGTGGAAGGAAAGATGAGAGGAAATGTAAATGATAATCTCCCATATTTATAACCCAATAATTTAATTATTTTGTCAAAACTCAAAACATGATTAAAGAAGTAACAGATATAATGTGTATATACATATATATAAATGTTCACTAGCTCTGTCTGGGTATAGGATCTAGAAACAATGTCATGAATGTTCAGTGCTAGGTTTCTAAATGCCATTCTCCATTAAAATAAATCAAGCTGAGAAGACTGGAACAGGAAAAGTAGAACTAAGCCTGCAATCAAGGCAGTACTCAAAAGAATGAAAGTGACATAGCAAAAGGACACAGAAGCCCACCTGAAGGGGATCCCACTGGCTAAAACTAAAATAAATTAAGTATTAAAGTACATAATAAAAAGCAGTCCCCACCTCTCCTTTGTTTTAGAGATCTTGTTTGATTTCAACCACTGACCATTTGGGCTGCTGTTTATCCTCTTGCCATGCTTTAAATTCCTTAGGCTCCATCCTTGACCCCCATAAAAGTTGTCTTTCTACTTGCAGCCTTGCAGTGCATTCCTTGATGTGCCATGTAATTTCCAGTACTTGTGAGTAATAAACCTTTATAAAAAATAAAGTACATAATAAAATAATTAGACCAGACTAATTGAATAAATTAATTTTAATTGAATAAAATAAAAAATCATGAGTTTATATTGTATTAATCTATATAAGTAAATTGATGTGATGAGAAAGCTCTTTCTTACAATGGAGTGCCAACTAATAAATATAGAAGGAATGGAAATAATTAGAAAATAATCAATGGATGCTAAAACTACTGGGTGAGAGTATGATAAGAAAATGGATCAAAGTTAACTTCACCAATGTCAATGGGATTAGTCAAAGGACATACATGAAGATCCATGGACATGGACAACGGTATGGGGACTGACAACGGCGGAGGGGGCAGGGCTGGGTGGAGGGAGGTGAAGGGGGGAATGGGACATCTGTAATGGCACAAACATAAAACATTAAAAATGAAAAAAAAAGGAGTCTGACACCATGTGCTTTGGTACAACACATTGTGACAAAGGCAATATAACTTCTCTGGCCTTTCTGCTAAAAATGCATAACCTGAATCAAATCATGAGAAAATATTAGGCAAATCCAAACTGAAAGCCTATAAAATAATATGCTTGTACTCTCTAAAAATTTCAAGGTCAATAAAGATAAAAAAAAAAGAAAGGTTGAGGAATCCTTCCAGGTTAGAGAATATAGAAAAATGACACCAAATGCAATGTGTGACTATTGATTGGATCCTGAAGTGGAGAATTAGTAGCTCTAAAGGACATTAGTGAGAAAATTTAGAAATTTGAGTACTGGACTGTGAAGTAGATTGTAATATTGTGTCAATGTTAAATTTTATAATTTTGAGAATTGTACTGAAGCTATGAACAAAATTATCTATGCTCTTGGGGAGTATACCTTGTATACTGATGAGGTATATACTAACTCCTGGGATTCATCAAAAATAATGTGCATATTACTAGATTGATAGAATTAGTAAATCAAAGTATATATGGATTTTGTTTATAGTATTCTTAGAATCTTTCTGTGAATTTGAAACTATTCCAAAATATAAGTTACAAAAATATGATGATGACTCACTCATTATTCTATCATAGGCCTTCTACCCTTGCACAATTATTTCTGTTACCACATTCAACTGAGTGAAAGCAGGCATCTCTGAAGTATTTCACTGAACAACCTATCCTAATGAAGGTATATTTAATCCGTAGGTTTATAAACTACATACACACTACTAATACATCTAACATTTCACTGGAGTGCCATGGGTCTCAGTCCTTGTTCATCTTTTCTAACTACATTGTCACTTTTGGCAGTCTCATCTCTCCTCTATCTTTAAATATCATCTACTTGTCAATAACGAATTGAGTTTGAAGAATAGAAACACTCTAACATTCCACAACAAGTTCTGATGACACCTTTCCTCATGAATGAAATATACACTCATAGTCTCTCCTAGGGAGATATAACTAGCATAATGATAGATTCACAGAATCTTGTGAAGAAAAATTATTAAGAGTTGAAGTTCATTGCAAAATCAAGGGACTATCAAATGTAGTTTCAAGGATGAAAACATAAAGAATATACTGACTAAAATTTCTTTTTTTAATATTTTATTTATGTAATTTTAGAGAGAGGGGAAGGGAGGAAGAAAGAGAGGGTGAGAAACATCAATGTGTGATTGCCTCTCATGCGTCCCTTACTGGGGACGTGGCCCGCAACCCAGGCATGAGCCCTGACTGGGAATTGAACTGGTGACCCTTTGGTTCCCAGGCACTCAACCCACTGAACCACACCAGCCAGGGCAATGACTAAAATTTCTAAGAAAAATAAAATTATTTTCTGAGTAGGCTAAAACTGGCAGTGATTAGCTTACTGGTTCAGTAAGTGCTGGCTAAATGCTGGCTTATAGTATGTTTTATAGAAAGACTGGGAAACGTGCGTTGGCATCTTTCATCAGACACTGTAAATTCAACAAAGATACTGGGATCGATAGATCCAACAAAGTGTTGATTAAAATGATTGAGACACTTCAGAAACCTATTTTTGATGAAGGAGTGGAATCTATTCAAGTCAGACTTTTTATTGCTTAGTGGTCCCATAATAACGATGAAAAATGCAGTATTCAGGTTTGAAACAGATATCTTCACACACAGCAATGATTAAGGCACATTCTAACTTTCAATTTGATAAAAAGAGAAATGAATACTATGGATGTCAATTCACACATGGCTGTTTCCTGGCAGCTTCACCCACATGAATGAGATTGGGGTCCTTGATGTGATTCACCCATCCATACAAATCAGTAAACATTCACTAGGTACTCATTTACTAAGCATCTTGACTGCTAGTAAAAAATGACTGAATTTTTTTTTTTTTTTTTTTTTTTTTGCCACCTGATAAGTTGTACAGCTAGGTCCAGGGGTTTAAAGAAGTAGGAGAGATTTTATGGTGGGAAAGGGGACACATTTATTACTATGCTTGTTGGCTAGGCTGTAAAGATTAACAGATTTAATAACTGTGCCAAAATTGGGATAAAGGAAGATAATTTTTTTCAAAAACAGATTTGTGGATATACACGTGTTTGTGTACAGATATACATGTTTGTGGATAGATGTAGATAGATGACAGAGAGGTAGATACATACATACATATCTGCATGCATACATACATAAACCTGGATGGATGCACAGTAAACTGTTGAGAGTGATTAATTCTTAAGGAGAGTATGGTGAATTGAGAAGGTAAGAAAATTAAATTTTAAGTTATATAATTTCTCATTGTTTATATTTTTATAAAGAAATATTTACTTCTGAATTTAAAGGAATCAAAATAATATGAGGAAAAAGTTCAGCTTCCTTATATTTGATTGCATTGAACCTTGAGGTTGAATAGAACAGGACCAAAGGGCAATTTGTTTTCATTATTTTTTGAACCATGCTTGTGTGTCTAGGAACTTGTCAAAGACAAAGACCAGGAAGGTGCCTCCTCTAATTACTTCCAACCTTCTGTCTTATAAATGTGAATTCATTCTTTACTTGTAAAAAATGACAGCATAGGGGAGCAGCTTCACATTTTTGAAGGAAATCTCCTTTTCCTGTATCAACTCAGGAAGCATGATCCACACTGTGTTTTGGGAGCCCAAAGAAACTTACTATTTAAAAATTATTAAGCACGATGTGATTCAGCATTTTACACCTGATGACTTTTCCCCTATGAAAATCCTAATAGTCTTTCTAGTATAGGTGAAAAAAAAAAAAGAAAGAAAAGAAAAATCTTCCACTGCCTATGTTTGTATTCTTGGGAGTCTTAAAAAAATCATTATCATTGTTGCTATTAGAGTTGTTTTGTCAAATAACTGGCCATTTAAATGTTTTTATGATATAATAGATATCATCTTCATCCTCATAGATAAATAAACCTTGAGCAAATTTAAAAAATATGGGAGATAATTATCTCAAATAACAGTTAAATTTCACATCTGATCGAACCTCTGAGGTAATCTTACTAAATCGTCTCATTTTGTGTAAGGGAAAACTAAGCCACAGTGGAGTAAAGTGTTTTGTCCAAGGTCAAACAGCTAGTTTCTGATAGAACCAAAGTTGGAAGCCTATTTAATTTTGGCTTATGTCCTATCTGTACCTGGGAATGTTGGCTCCTTGTGCTATGTTAATCCTTCCCTTTGTTTAGTTTAGTCAGGAACCTTGCCATATAAGGAAAAATGTGCTCATCTCAGACAAGAATTCAGGTGTGGGGCATGAGAGTGGATTAAGATTTGATTCAGTTTGGTGTTTATTAATATCGACTCACTGATGGTTAATACATTAAAAAGTAAAGCTTATTTTTAAATAATCAAAATAGCCAGGAGCATCCATCTATACCAATATAGTTTATAGCCAAAATGCTTACATGAATACATTAGTTTATTTGAGACTAGACCCTGATACTTTATCTGTGACTGTATTAAAATGAGGTCTTTTCCATTGTCCTGTATTAATTTTTAATAACATAAATTATAGAACTGAAATAATAACTATATCCCAATGGTTCAGTTGATCTGGCCTTGTATTGAACACCTGGTCCAAGCTGTATAAGAATTCTGACTTTGCTTGTCTTGCCTCACTTTAAAAGCGAGTTACTCTAAGATCTATGACCTCATTCTTGATACTGTCATCATCTGAAGGTCAGATTTAATGCCAGCCTCTAGGTAGCATGGTGTATATCCAGGTATGCCTGAAAGACTCCTGTTTTTTATCTGCTATCCCGTTGTAATTAACAAGAGTATCCCCTTTTACTCTCAAAGAGTCAAGGTTTGGACAGTAGGTGTATGGTTACCCTACCCACAGTAGATGTAAAATATGCTAGAGAGGGAATTTTCCTATTCCAACTTTAAGACAAATCTCAGCATTGTTCCTGTTGGAGCTATGTCTGTCTCTTTCTGCCTTCAATGTCATAAAAGAGTTTACCTCTTGCCCTCCTAGATTCATTGAAATTGATTTGTCTTTCAAACTTTCTTCTACTCAAAACTCAATATTTGACTTGACTGAACCTGGGTACCTGCCAAGTTCACTTTTATTTTGGTTTCAACTAGCTGTCATAATATAGTGGGTGAATAAATTTTCCAAGCTTAAAAATAAGAGGAATTTCATGAAGGATTTGTGTTTTGCCGGGTAGTTCCACATATAATTCCATAGAAACCGTAGAAATATAATTGTCTGTGCATTGGACCTCAAATCTGCATATGCTCATGCCTAGAAAATCTAAGCAGTTCTTCCTAAGGAATCCCTTAAGATACTGCTAAATTATATTCCAATGTCTTCAAGTGTAGTCACCCAAGTTTTAAAAGGTGTTCAAAATTTATGATCTCAAAGAGAAATTTAGTGTAAGAATGTCGGCTTTGTAATCATATGGACATGAGTCAAATTCTGCTATCATCCTTTCAAGTTTGTGCCTCAGGTTTCCCATCTGTAAATGGAGAGCAGTTATGCAAAATGTCTTTTTTAACTATATTTTATTGATTATGCTATTAAAGGTTGTCACAATTTTTCCCCTTTGCTCCCCTCTACTTGATACCCCCTTCCCACCAGCAATCACCCCCTTAGTTCATGCACACGGGTCGTGCATATAAGTTCTTTGGTTTCTCTATTTCCTATACTATTCTTAGCATCCTCCTGTCAATTCTGTACCTTCCAATTATGCTCCTTAATCCCTACACCTTTTCTCCTTTCTTCCCCTTCCCCCACAGAGCTGACAACCCTCTAAATGATCTCCATATCTATGATTCTGTTCCTGTTCTAGTCTTTTGCTTAATTTGTTTTTTATTTTGTTTTTTAGATTGAGTTGTTGATAGTTGTGAGTTTGTTGTCATTTTAATGTTCATAGTTTTGATCTTCTTATTCTTAGATAAGTCCCTCTAACATTTCATATAATAAGGGCTTGGTGATGATGAATTCCTTTAACTTGACTGTATCTGGGAAGCACTTTGTCTGCCCTTCCATTCTAAATGATAGCTTTGCTGGATAGAGTAGTCTTGGTTGTAGATCCTTTTTTTTTCCATCACTTTGATTACTTCTGGCCATTCTCTTCTTGCCTGCAAAGTTTCTTTTGAGAAATCAGCTGATAGTTTTATGGGAACTCCTTTGTAGGTAACTCTCCTTTTCTCTTGCTGCTTTTAAGACTTTCCCTTTATCTTTAACCTTTGGCATTTTAATTATGATGTGCATTGGTGTGTTCCTCTTTGGGTCCAACTTGATAGGGACTCTCTGTGCTTCCTGGACTTACATGTCTATTTCCTTCAACAGATTGGGGAAGTTTTCTTTCATTATTTTTTCAAATAAGTTTTCAATTTTTTGCTCTTCCTCTTCTACTTCTGGCATCCCTACGATTCAGATGTTGGCATTTTTGGAGATGTCCCGGAGTCTTCTTAGTGTCATCTCATTTTTTTGAATTCTTGTTTCTTCATTCTGTTCTGGTTGAATGTTTGTTTCTTCCTTATGTTACAAATCATTGATTTGAACCCTGGCTTCCTTCCCTTCATACTTGGTTCCCTGTGTATTTTTCTTTATTTCACTTAGTGTAGCTTTCATGTCTTCCCGTATGTTTTTGCCACATTCAATGAGTTCTCTCAGCATCCTGATCACCAGTGTTTTGAACTCTGCATTTGAGAGGTTGGCTATCTCTGTTTCATTTAGTTCTTTTTCTGGGTGTTTTCTTCTGTTTTTTTTTTTTTTTCATTTGGGCCATATTTCTTTGTCTCCTCAATTTGTCAGCCTCCCTGTGTTTGTTTCTGTTTATTAGGTAGAACTGCTTTGATTCCCTGTCTTAGTGCACCTGTTAAGTTGTATGGGGTGGAGCCTTAGTTATTTGCCAGGATGGGGCAACCTGCTTCAGCACTTGGTGGCTCTATTTGGAGGGAGTGGTCAAAAATGGGAGAAGGCTGCTGCCTGGCTTCTGGAGGTTTTTCCAGCATCCGCCTGTTCCAGCCACTTCACACAGTTTCTGTATGCAACCGACATCCTCCTTGCTGTTGTCCTGGTAGTGATTTCCAGAGTGGGTAGGTTTGCATTCATTCTAAGTCCATGTGGGCCCTTAATAGACACTCTCCTGAGAAACATCACTTTATTTCACTGTCCCAACCCCCACTAGTTTTTGCAGCCAGAAGTTATGAGGCTTTATCTTCCTGGTGCTGGAATCCTGGGCTGTGTAATCTGGCCTGGGGCTGGGATCACACTCTCCCAAAGTATCCCTCCCAATTTTTATCTACCACACGTGAATGTGGGACCGCCCATTCCACTGCTACCACCTCTGTACCATACAATGTCCTCTCTGCCCTGACTCCATAACTCCACCCTGTCTACCCATCTGGATGAATGTGGCTTCTTTAAATCCTTAGTTGCTGGACTTCCATACAGTTCAATTTTCTGGTAGTTATGGGTATTTTTTGTTTTGACATTAGTTGTAATTCTTCTTGTGGTTGTATGAGGAGGCAAAGCGTATCCACCTACACCTCCATCTTGCCTGGAAGTTTAAAAAATGTCTTTTACATAATGAAGACTTACTACACTTTCATGCAATTCTAATACTGGATACATTTTTCTGTAACAATCTTACAGAGATTTTGGGAGTAAGTTTGCCTTTCCACATATTCTTACCCATGGGATATTTTAAATATCTTTTGAGGCCATCTCTGTCTCTCAGACCCTCCTGCCTAATTTCAGGCCACCACAATATCTTACTTAGGTAAAGGAACAGCCTCTTACATAGTCATTTAGACCACCTGTCCCTAAATTCTTTCTCCACTTAGGATTCTAAAAACAAAATACCCAATGTTTAAAATACTTTAATAGCTGCCTATTGCCTTCAGGACAAAAACCAAATTCCTGAACTTGCCTTTTGCCTATATTCCTCTGCATATTTTATCTATTAGTCTATGTCTTTTATTCTACATTTCAGCTCCATAAGGAATACTTGAAGTGATCTAGGTGTGCCCTGTTTCCTGCCTGGGATGTTAATCCTCTCTCTCCTTCTGCTTTCAAAACGTGCCATGGTTTCATTTTCTCGAGGAAGCCTTCTTTGGCACCTTCCCATCTTGATTTCATGCTTCTTTGATGGACTGTTTTATAACCCCATGTTAATCTCCCCAATAGTCTATAAACTCACACTTGCAAAGGGTAAGTTTCCTAACATAGGTTTTTTGTCTTTTTCTTTATACCCAAGCATTACACATTGTATGGACTCATCCACATGGGCTTCAAGAAATTGAAGGAAAGAAAAAAAGAAAAAAAGAATGGAAGGAAAGAAGGAATTTTACCTTATTTTCCTGGTGAAAATTGTATTCTGGATAAAGAAAAAATATTATCCCATGAGATAAAAAGAAATAATTATACAAACATACCTAGCACAAGGCCTTGTCCATAGAAGACAATCAATAAATTTTTGTAGCTCTGATTCATTAACTAAATAAATGCCACTTAGGTATTTAGATTAATATACACTTAGTACCATAAAAAGGGGATGATTTTCAAGAATAACCCTAATTATTTTATTTACCACTGAGTGGCAAGAATGTTCAGGCCAGAAATTTTCTCTACCTGGGTGTCTTGGGGAACACAGTTGCTTTGTTGCTTGGGAAAAGTCATTTTCTTCCAAATAAAGAATCATTTCCTCTTTGCTTGCCATCACACAGCCACCTTTCTGATGTGGCTGGACCCAGAGTGTTTTGAGCCAGTCACATTATCCCACAATGTGCCTGAGCCCTGGGACTGAGAGAGGCTGACTCACTAGAACAGGTAATTAGGAAGCAGTAGGACATGAGATAGGAGAGGAAATCTAATTTATAGCTCACTGGAGAGCTCTGAATCAGTCTGGAGGAGAATTGAGGTGGGAGATTAAATTATCTGTGAGCTCACCTCTCTAAAATTATTTTGTCTGTTTCCTTTTCATTTAAGAAAACATATGTTGTGAATGCCAAGATTTAGCTTCTTCTCCTGAAGAGTTGGCAGCTGAGAGCAATTTCTTGAAACCACCTGGAAAGTGTAGAATTAACTTCAGGATATCTCCTATATCAATAACGGCAACTGCTACAGAGTTCAGGAAACAAAAGATGTCCGGAAGCTCTTAGGACCTTCTAACAAGTGTAATCCATGTCTGGTTAGATGTGTATATCCATACAGGATATTCTAGCAAGTCAGAGGTATATTCTGGACTTTGTGTTAACAAAATTCAAGGATTTAGAGGCACCTTGTGTAGATATAAATTCTTACAGCCCAGTGGGTGTTCTTGTTTCCTATGATGCCTAGCTCTAAGCCACATGGAGATTTTCAGAGTGAAGTCAATTGCAGAAGTAGATTCATCTTTGCCTTTCATGCTAATGGACTTATGTTAGCTGTTTGTTGACTGAAGAGTAGTAAACCAGGCAGGAAATACAATTAATTCACTCAAGAAATATTTGTCAAATGCCTATTTTATAGTAGACACTATTGTGTACACTGGGAATAATGTAGTTTAAAAAACCTAAATCTTATGTTTCTGATCTAATTTATAACTTCTGATACATTTCCAATTTTTTTTGACTCTCCTAAATTGTTTATTAGGTAAGAAGTTTACAAATATGACACATATTAGTGGTAATGGTGAAGCTGGAGAGTATTGCACCTTCTCCAAGCTGCACAGCGAGAACCACCAATAGTGTGGTAGAACTTGTGGCCCTTTCCAAGGCCACAGTTCTTGCGGCCTGCAGATGTCAGCCCTTGCGTCTCCCTGTGTTTGTGGACTGGTTTGGTGATCCACTGAGTGTCCGGATTCCTTCTGATAGCCTTATGGAATGGATCAATGAGGATAAGCTCAAAGAATTTGTACATGGAATCTTCACCAACCCAGTAAGAATTCAGGACTCTCAGAGCCCCACATTGGCACTCAGCTTGCTCCTCAGCAACAGACTGAAAGCTTCAGGCAGACTTCAACTGGTTAGCACCGTGATGGACAGACTTGGCATAGGTCACACCCTTAGGAACAGGGTGTCTGTGGCCACCACAGAACACACCAGTTGCAAATCCAATATATAACATAACCTTGTTTGGCCTGCATGCTTTATTGGGCCTGGTGGCGTGGGGGGCCCTGTGAAGCTAGGAGAGCTGGTGGTACTACCAGCAGCACACCCTGAGAAGGAATCATATCCATCAGACTGCTTCTTCCTCCATAGTTCCTGGATATACTAGTAAGCACCCATCTTGGCTTACCTGATGGCTGCGGCCAGATGGAAAGTCATTTATTTCCAATTTTATAAAGTTTATTCCAGAGGAGAGACAGTAAACATGTTTACACTAACCAACTATTTAAATGAGTGACTAAAACAAAAACAAAAACAAAGATAATCGTGGATAGTTGTAAGCGCTACGAAGAAAAATCAAAATAAGGAAATGGTCTTCCTTCCTTATGGATAGGATATCCATAAATGGATAACCTAAGATGACCACTTAGTTAGAATGGTCAAGAAGTCTTTTTTCTGGAGGGTATCATTGGAGACAAGTCTTGAGTGCTGAGAAGGAGGTACTCCTGAGAAGATATGAGGAACATTCTAGACACAGGGTCTATCAGATTGGAAAATTAGTAGGGAAGATAAACAGGGGTGAAATTCTGCAGGGCCTAGGAACCTGTGATTAAGCATTTGGATTTATATTGAGAACAATGGAAAATTATTGTAGGGATGAAGCAGGGGAATGATGGGAAGTCCCTGGGGAGTATCAAACAAAGGAATGATGGGAAACCATGAGAGAGTATGAAATGGGATAATAGAAAACCATTTGGAAGGTGTAAAGGAGGGGAATGATGGGAAATCATCAGAGGGTATGAAGAGAGGAATAATCACTCTGGCTGCTGTGAGAATGGACTGTGAAAGGAGATGGGCAACAAAGTAGGTATGTGCTAGAATTCATGTAAGAGAGTTGAGGCTTGAGATTTTATGCGCATTTGTTTCCTGGGATTGTTAAAAACTTCCCTGCGAGAAATCTTCTCCCAAGCATAGAACATTATAATCCATTAGCCGTTCAAGCAGTCACTTCCCTTCACTGCTATCACAAAACTGCTCTCTGGGATTCCTTAGAAAAGCCTTCTTCCAGTGTGACTATAAACATGAAAACTGAGATGAAGAGATCAAAAGTTAGAGAATTCCAACTGCTTTTCCTGTGTTAATATAGTCTGCCTTGGAGTGCACCTCCTCTGTGAGTACTTCTCCCGTCAGTGAAATTCAACTCCACAGGCCCGGCCTTCATAACACAGGAACTATTCCCTCTAAACTACCTAAGCATTCTGAAATCCAGAGCATACCTGGAGTATGCAGGGCAACCTGGAGTATACCCAAGGGGCCTAAAAATAGAGGGACTTTTTTTTTAATGGTTTTATGTCATTGTGCTATTTTAGATTGTGTTGAATTCACATATTGACAGTACATGCTTCCCTTGCAATGGGTAGAAATGGATCATGTCCTGAATTACAAAGTACATTTGAGGGCCAATTTCCTGTTGCTTGCACTGGACACCAAAATTGCTAGTTCCTTCTTTGCTTAACCTATTTTGAGAGACTTTGGTTCTTGAATTCAATGCCCATAATCCATTGTCTGTGGGTCACTTTAGTTCTGCGCTGAACAACCAGCTGGTCCGTGACTGCTCCTCCCACCTTCCCTCCTGAGTACACTCACCAACCCTGAATCACCCTGACTCACTCCATCTCAGTCTCTGTGTGTCTCCTCACTTACCGTTTCTCTTTCAAGGTTTTACTCATATTTCCTTCCTGCTCCTCCTAAACAGACAATAGGCAAAATGTTCAAATCAAAAGCAAAGTTTAAGAAGTGAAATAAAAATACAGAATATTTTCAGTAAAGCCAAGTAATATCTATCAGTATGTTAAACTCCTGTGATATCTGACATATTACTGTTATGTATAAATATAGATGTTAATGTCTTGGGGATTTGCCTTTGCCTAGAGCTCAATTAGATGAAATTAGTTGAGAATTCAGGTCCTCCTATTGTGTTAAAAAAGCACAAGGTATGGTTTTATAAGATTTTATTTTGAACATTTGTTTTTTGAATACCAGTTGCTTATTTGTCAGTGTTGGACAATTGAAAAGTACCTATTAATTATTCAACATTTTGGAAAATACAGTTCAAAAAATCTGGTTACCATTATAAAAATTATACTTCTGTAATTATTTGGTCACAATTACATTGCTTTCTGCCTGAAAAACAAGGGCAAGAGTAGATACAACATGATCTTAAAAGAAGATGAGAAAAAGAATGAGTAACAGTTTGAAGATGCACCTTGAAAAATCTGAACATTTGCTAATTGCATCTTTGAATTGTAGCATGTAAAGTAGATTTGGCCTCAATATTTTAAGGAACCAGATCAGATAGAAAGGTTAATAGTGACCAGAACAATTTCAGTCTGGGCCACTTCATATTTTGGTATCTCCCCTAGGATGGATGCTGTTGTGAGTGGGTAACTCAATGGATAGGATATAAATAAACTTTGGGCACATGATTAAAGAGTGAGAATGGATAAAAAGGTAGTTACAGAAAATTGGCCTTCCCATCTAAACCCTTTGCTTTTATTTGAAAACCATGCACTTCTCTTAAAAAAACTATTGCTTATCAGTTATTATATTTCACAAGGGAGGAATGAGGTAAGTTTATAAATGTTCAATTTATGAAATAAGTGAATCAATGAATAAATGAATACTTTAAGAAAGGAAAATTTTTTTAAAAATTATTTAAGGACACCACGCCTTCAGTTAGAGGACAAAACATTTTAATATATATAAGTAGGAAGCTGAATTTCAAAGAGCAAATAAAAATCATTATGCTGCTTCTCTTTTATTTAACAAAGTATATAATCAGTAATAATCAAAATAAACTTGTATGACTAGTAAAAATAAACCCAACAAATTGGAAGTGGGGGTTTTTGGAAATAGTAATATGTTTCTAGTTCAAGAGCCATGTAACCCTATCACTGGTACTGGGTAGAATATTAAAGACCTACTCACCACCTGCCACAGCAGCATCTCTTATAGACGAAGTCCTCAGGAAGGACAAACAGATGTTAACAACCCCTGAAAAATGGCAACTCCTAAGATATAAAACGGTCCTGAAAAGTACATGACTGTCTAACCAGTATGCTCTACTAATGAAACTAATACAGAGTATAATATTGAATGCAAACTTTAATTGACAAATAAAAATAAATAAATAATCAAAACCAGAAATATTCTGGAAAATCAGCAAAGAAAAAGATTATATCCCAAGTATACAGGAAATTAGGCATTATAGGGAAAACTTCAGTATTAAACTTAAAATGGAGGGAAATGTTTTCTTTGGGAACAAATGGTTCTTAAATTGCAATTTTGTCACTGCTCCCTGCCAACTCATTTGGGCATATGCAAGGATACAGAGAAAGAAGTAAAACATCTCCCCTCAGGTACACTAGCATAGTGGAAAGAGCATTGAATTGGGAATTGTGAAACCTAGTCTCTATTGTTAGCTGTGGCACTAATTAGCTATGTGAGTGATCTTGTATAAATTATGTTTTCTCTGTACATCAGCTTTCTTATTTATAAAATGAAGGTATTTGGACTAAATTACATGTAAGGCTCTGATGTACTTTCCATGTTTCTCATTTCTCCTTTTTTTCCTTTGTCTTTTTCTAAGTGCTCAAATACTACATTATTTAAGGTATATTTCCCAGTAAGTTTTTTTTTTTTTTTTCTTCTGTCTCTTTCTTCAATATATGGGATAGGAGGATACTGACTAACTGAAGGAAAGGAGGAAGAAAATTAGCTACAGGAAGAGTTTCTATCCCCCTCTACAAGAAAGCTTAAATATAGCTACCACCACTTTGAAAGGAATGATTTATGTCCAAACAGCATTTTCCAGACAAGCTCTGTACTTTTTTGCCAAAAGAATAAACTTTAAACTGAAGGCAGTAGACAGTTAAACAAGAGTCGGCACTGGAAACAGCTGTGAGTAGACAAGACCAGTTACTTATAAGGTACTGTTTTTTACTCACTGAAATTTCCTTCAGGGTTCATTTGTCTCTGGGCACAAGTATTCTGTGGTTGTTTGACCTTATTTTCTCCACCTTACCTCTATTCTAAGAGAAAGCACACTCTAAAATATCTTAGCTTTTTTAGCTACATTGTTTTGTGGCTGTGGTATTTGAAGCTACTAGGATTTTATTTCATTTTTGTTATGTTTTGTTTTCAGGAGCCAAATGATACTTGTTATTTTATTTTAAAGTGTATATAGTTTAGCTTTGTTCTTTTGTTGCTTCTTGTTATGGGAGGTTTTTATGTTTATTGTTTGTGTGGGGTAAGGAGGGTTGATACTTTATTATTAAAGAATGTACAGAATGTTCTTGACTAAGGGGGAGGAATAGGTTAATGCATCGGCAATCTGAAGTATGTAGAGCCAATCAGATAAGAGGACCAGGGCAGGGACACTCCAGGCACTTTAATTGACTCTGTGGAAGTAACTGACCCCATCTTAGCTTTGGGGATCTGAACTGGAAAACATACATTTTTGATTTGAGGTTTTACCTCTAGTTTGCTTCTATATTTAATTGCTCATTTTAACCCTTTCTTCCCTTCATTCCCATTTCTTTTTTTTAAAAAATTCTGATAAGCCTGGTTTTTCTTTTTTAAATGAATTTTTTCTTGTTTGAGCTCACCCACTTTAATGGAACAACATTCCTAAGAAGAGTGACATTTACAATAAGACTTCAAAAATCACTGAAATATGGAGGGGCTCTCAGAGCAAAAGGGGAATAGCTTGAAATAGCAGTGGAGTGGACAGAGGGGAGTCTTTGTGGCCCTTTCATCGGGGGGACCGCTATCACTGGTGTGTCACTCTTCCCCAGAGGATTCGATAGCTAACATGTAGTATTTGCTACTGGCCAACAGACAAATAATAGAGACAATTAGGGAGGCCTACATATGTGGACTTTGCAAAAAATGAAAGTTTACAAGTTTATCACTAAAAACTCCAAAAGCTGTAGAAAGAACTTGGCTATTTTGGGATAGATAACTTTCTGAGATCCATTCTATATTTTGATATCTCTCTAGAGGGAACTAAATTTAATTTCATGTTTTCTGAATTACTCAGCATTCTACTTGTGGAAACACATTGTAGATATTCTATAATGTAATGATACTTTGGGGGCCGATTCTGTGGTGTGTAAGGCTATTACTTCTTATGTCAAAAGATCACATAATCACTGTGCTTTTCAAAATTCTTGTATATATTGTTTATAGGACATTTTTTTCTCCTGTGTCCACCATTCATATGGAAGTGTGACTTTGTCTTTTTATTAGTGTGGACACTTTCCATTCCTCTAACAACTACTTTCAACCTCAACCACCCCTTTATAAATATTATTTCATTTGTGCTGAACACAAGCAAACCAGAAAAAAAAGTTTATAAAAAGTTATGGGTGGAATAAGAAGAAATAACATTATCCAAGGCTCAAGAGATTCTCTTACAAGAAAAAAATCCATGTGCCAAAGTGCATAGCCCAGTGACATCTATTTTAGGTGCTCAGGAGACTTTTGGTTTGTGTCCAAGCCCTTAGTTGTGTTCTGTAGTAGAAGTTGCCATGGAAGTGGCTCTGGGAGAAGAAGTAAGACATAGTTGCATCTAATGCAGAAAGTCCTGTTTGTTCACCTTTTTATAAAGTTACTGGAAGTATATGTCAAGGAATCAGTGACTAATCAAATCCCAAGGGCAGACTTAATACTAACCAAGTACAAAAGATTTTATTTTAATCCCATTCTCTCAAATACTGTTCACATGCATACATGGCTGGGAAATTGCATTAATAATGCTTTGTAGGAAAGAGAAAAAAGGAAAAAATAATAGCCTCTAGTTTGTATAATTTTTCTGTATGGAAATTGTGCTTTAGGGAAAAAAATAATGCAAAGCTAATTTTGTCAATAATATTTTGATTTTTTAATGATGTCTTTATGTGTAACTTCTTTGAGACTGAAAGTACTATAAAGCAATTTTATAAATTTAATTTTGTAGCACCATATAAGTTTCCTTATATGCCCTATATTTTATGTTGTGCATTTCAGAACAAAAGCAATCACTAGTTACTCAATGATCTTGATAATGCCAGTCACGTTTATTAATCCAACTCTACACAAGAAAAAAAATAACTGGACATAGTAGGAAAAAAACATGAAACTTATAAATTGAGTTCAGGATCATTCTAAATCCCAACTTTAATTACTGTTCATTGTCAATTACTTGATGATACAGCTTCATTTAGAAAAATGTCATGAGGCCTTTTGTGTTAAGAAGTCCTTTTGGCTTGAATTATTCTTTAAATACTCATTTCACAGTCATTACAGAAATTATTTCTGGGTGTTAAAGCATCTTGTGTTGTATATGGCAAACACTTTCTGTTTCAGATAATGAATTAGGACTGTTTTTTATTTGCAACAATGAATTTAGTGTCCACAGGTTTAGAAGCATTCTCTAAAAGCTAAAGATTTTGCTTATTCACCCTCCCCACTCTTTCAGTTAAATGAAATGAGACAATAGGAGTTATTTTAAAATAAAATATTATTCCAATTGAAACACAGCTCCTTAGAATTAAAAATACATATTTTAAGAATGCAATAACATTTTCTTTATTTGACTGAGCCTTTAAGTTTAATCAAAATTTAATTTTTACTTTCATACCTAATTAAGAAACTTGATATATGACAGGATGTGTGTTTTATGAGACTGTACTATCACAAGGCTTAAACTTCAACCTCCTGAAGACTCAGCGCCATTACAAATATACACTTCTACTTAAAAAAATGCTTTATAAAACTAGAAAAGGAAGAAGCCACTGAGCTAAATTAATGCATGCTAGTGTTCACTGGTATGCCTTTTAAGGGTCCTACTTAACACAACCTTGTAAGAATTCTCCAGAAGCATCAGAACCTACCCCCTTATCAATAAGAATTCAGTGAGCAAGATTTATGGTTTCCAAGGAGCAGTCAAGTTTAAAGCTGTAGGTTGTGGACAGGTGAGAGAAGCTATCAATATTTCTGAAGGTGTTGAACAAGGAAAATGATTGCTTTATTCTCATAAAAATCTACATTTTGTTAGTCCATTTTTAGTTATAACCTCTTAGAAAATATGGTTTAACTGACTTAGGTATGCCCTTATGGATAAAATGTCTTTAAATTGGTATTTGTGATCAATTTAGAAGGTAATTAAAGACCAAGGTTCTTTTTGCACACCTTAGTCCTATAATAAATTTTTGTTGAATGCATATAGCTTCCAATCCTTAAATTAAAAGTACATTAAAAAATTGATGCTAAAATTATATGTTTTATACTTCGTATTTTACAAGGGATATTAAAATAAACAGAATTATCTTCAAGAAACCCATCTGTACCAGTGTACCAGCAGGAATTATGGTGAAAGGCTACATTTGGCTTCAGAGAATTTTTTTTTTTTTGAAGACTCTTTCAACGCACTTGCCCGTTTCATGATGGGTGATTTACAAAATGTTCACACCACGCTGATTGTTCAGCAGTTTTTGACCAAACATGGCCTGACCCCTGTGCCCCACCCTCCCTATTCACTTGATCTTGCCCCAAACAACTTTTTTTATTTCCTCAGATGAAAAACGTCCTCAATTGCCCTGACTGGTGTGGCTCAGTGGATTGAGTGCTTACCTCCAAATCAAAGGGTCTCCAGTTAAATTCCCAGTCTAGGGCACATGCATGGGTTGCGGGCCAGGCCCAGGTAGGGGGCATGCAAGAGGCAACCACACATTAATGTTTCCCTGTCTTCTCCATCCCTTCCCCTCTCTGAAAGTAAAGAAATAAAGTCTTTTAGAAAAGAAAAAAGTCCTCAAAGGGAAATATTTTGCCAATGTGGAAGAGGGGAAACAAACGACACAAGCACTAAAAACATTAAAATCAACAAGTTCAAAAACTGTTCTGAGCTGTGGAAAAAACATCTCAATAGGTGCGCTGCGTCAAATGGAGAGTCCTTTGAAGGTCACTGAAGTTTAAACATGTGAGAATAAATATAGAATTTTTTATAAATAAATTTTGTTTTATTTTAGGTTCCCCCTCATATTATTAAATTATTTGTTGTTTAATTTACATGAGAACTTCATTAAGCAATGCCCCTTAATAAATTATGAAGTTACTATTAACAAACAGTAATTTAGAACTGCAAATTTTTTGAAGAAAAAAATCTGCTACCTCTAGTCAATAATAATTTAAAAAGTAGAATTTGGAGGACATGGAAATATCAACTTTTTTTTTCTGTACCTTTCTTTTTTGTTTTATTTTGTTTGCTCAAGCTATTATGGAATTTATAATACATTTGCTACAGATACTGCTATTACTTTATTTTTTTAACTTTATTATATTTTATTGGTAAATATAGGAGGAACTTAAAAGAACAAACAAATGTGGCTGAGTCCAAGACAATGTTATAGGCCAAATATGATTTTGGTGATCTTAAAATATTACAGACTAATTTTTAAAGATTATATTTATGTTAATAGAGTTCCAGACAAACACTGATATCTTTCCAAACTAACAAAAAAAAGAAAAATAACCCAAAGGACCAATTTCTTTTTACTTTAGCTTTTCTCTCTAACCCATGTTCTTTTGAGTATGTTTAATGCTGAGGTGTGTCCTCTGCGGTGTTTCTCTGCTGCAGGCGCTAGTCCCACCGGGATGATAGCATTTGCATGCCCTCCATCCCCACACTTGAAAACATTATGAGTAGAATTAAATATAACGAAACTGAAGGCCGTCTTGCAAACCTCAGGTGTAAAATGCTCTACATTACTCATAAGGGATTTAACAACCATATGAAGAGTGACAGTGTAAGAGGAAAATATATTATTGTCACCAGTTCCACACAATAGTGGATTCACTCCTATTGTTAGATGTCTGTCTGTGACTGTATACATAATACAGTGTCGATTTTTATCTTATTTTTATAAAATTAGCATAATGCATATTTGAATTCTACCTTTTTATTTAACATTTTATTGGGAACTTCTGTATCATTTAGAACAATTTGGGAAAAATTTACAGCTGCATAATGTTCTATTCTATGGCTATACAGTACATAGTAAAACATATCCCCCATTGCTAAGGACCTACATTGTTTCAATGTGTTCTATCATGAATAAAATAAGTATAAGCACTCGTTTGCACATGATTTTTGCTCATTTGATTATTTAGAGCTGTAGTCACTTAGAAATTTGCAAGTCCAAATCCCTCTTTTTACAGAGTAAGGAAACTCTTGTAAGTCCAGTAATCTAGAACTTAGGCTTCCTGCTTTCAGTCTAATGTCTAAATCTATCCAGAAGTAATGACTGGGTGATAAATTCATTCGAGGGCAGGAGATGAAAGCACAATTTCCTTCTGTCTGAGTAAGAGGTCAACCATGTAGCCTATTCTCTGAAAAATCCCCAGGGAAAGGAAGGGTTCTCATACTAAAGGAGGAGCTCAAGATTCCATGCCAGAATCTTTACTGCACATGGGGTGATAAACATACAACAGCTATGGGAACACTGAAAATAGCTGTCACTTCGTTAATGAGTATTCTTTAAAGCATTTCCTGGGCTACTACTGGTGTTTCAGGAACTTTTAAACAAAATATTTCTGAAGGTGAAACTAGGGCTTGCTTCAGAAATTACTGTTCTCTTACTTGCACCTTTGCTTTTCCTCAGTGCACAACTAATATTCATCCCTCCGCTACTCTACAAACAAACACTCAACTTTCTTAATGAAGCTTCTCTTCCTGACGCCAAAAAAAAAAAAGTATATTTTTCTGTCTCTGTTTCCTTGCCTCCCTCTGACTCTATAATTCTTTGCTGTTCGGCATTTATTTCTAGTACAATATTGGAATTACCTCTCTGGGTTGCTGATGGCTGAATGAACTGTTAAATCCAACAGCTTTTTATTCCTGTGCTCAACCTTGGCACTTTCTGTTATTTATGCTGTTTACTGTTATGCCCTTCTTGCCCTTTCACATTAGGGATCCCATACTAGTCGATGGTTTTCTTTATTGTCTTTAGAGGGTTCCTGTCTTCTTCCCCCCTCCTCATTCTGAGTGTCTGTGTTTGTTTCACTGTCCTCCTTTGTCATTTCTTCCTTAGAAGATTGCATCCAGTCTCATGGTTTCAACTTAAAGCCAAGGCTGGAGATGTGGTCAGCAAGCCCTCTTCTAATTCACGCTTCATGAGGGTTATAATGCCCAGCATTCATACCTGGACCTTCCGCTTAGCAGGAAACTGGGCTGGAGTTCAGCCCAAACTTGACGCCCCCGCCTTACGTAGTTGGCCTTCCAGTCATGGCCCCTGTCCAGTGCTGTCTCGGGTGGTCTCACGCTTCAAACTCCACATCATTCATGTACTCAAACCAGCCCTTCATCTTTTACCTTTTCCCTAACTTCCTAGACAAGCAGGTGACAGTTATTACAGGATTTTAAAATATGTATTTCTGGTACCTTTTTCCCACTCCCATGGTCACCACCTTGTTCAGAATTTAATAATTTCTTGTTAACCCACCGTGTCCTCACTGGTCTCTACTCCTTTGCGCTCCAATCCACCTTCTGCAGTGCTGGCATTTTAAAGGATATATAATTTTTTTTCTTTTTCTCTAAAAAACTTAATGAATCTTTAGTAGATGGTTAAGAGAAAGGACTATGGAGTTGAATTTTAGGATTTGAGGCCCAGGTCAGGCACATTTTACATGTATCATCGTATGCAAGTTACTTAATAATTCTAAGCCTCCATTTTCTTATATAAAATCAAGGGGCCAGTAAGGCCAACATGTATCCCTATATATGTGTGAGCCACAATTCTCTGTGCACATCTAATGCATTCCTTCACTTAGTATTCAGAAAAGTACATTTTATTAGATTTATACTAAACATTCTAAAAAATGAAATCTAATTAATCTTAAACTGGTTTATTCTTTATGAGTTCAATGTGCTTTTGAAAAAGTCTATACTAAAGTTAAAGCCAAATAATACCAATGACCTGGGCCCAACTGCAATGTGTGTTAAAACAAAGGCAAGCAGGTGTTTTGTTTCATTTTGAGACTAAAGCATCTCCTAGCCCATTTTTTGTTCTTTTAAGAAAGGAGAGCAAGAAAAGTAAAACATTTTTCTTTTTTAATATCTACAAATAGATGATGCAAGTGAACACTTCTTTATTGAATGTTTCTATGGGTTTTCTGTACTTATTCTTTATAACTCAACCTTACAGTTACAAAGCAAATAAGGGGAGCAGCTAGGAATCAATCCCAGGTTTTTTGACAACAGGCTCTCTGTATCGTCTGCTCCTTTTTCTCTGAGTTTAAGGATCCATGCAGCAACTAGTAAAATTTAAGTGGGAATACTCTAAAGGAATGAGTAAGGGTTTTCAGATGCATGCCAGGAAAATTATTTCACCATAATTTTATTCTGGAGTAAGGGGTTAATTTTGTTTCTCCAGATCAACATGTACCTGTCACTCTGAGTAGATAAACTAACCATTTGCCCTAGTATCTAACATGGGTTTTTTTGAAAGCTACTGTCAGTGTCTCATCTAGTGCTTGTCCCAGAGACTGCCAAGGTATTTGCATCATTGAACTTAGGCTCTTCTTAGCATCAAAGTATTCTGTGGCTTATTTCACTTCCTTAATCAACTCATTAATTACTTATAAATGGAAGTAGCATAAATCATGACAATAAGGAAGTTGGTTGGGCTTTTAAAGATATTGCAATGATGCCCCCTCATATTGCAAATGATCCAAACAGTCCAGCATAAGTTAAGTGACCTACCAATGATAATAGAGCAAGTCTAGAACACACTTCCTCTCTAAGAACATCTGCCTTATAATTACCCTAGCAACTTGTTGGAATATTAATTGCATTGAATAGTCTCACAATTACAATAGCAAGAAACCTGAGTTTCTCTTTCCCTCTCCCTCCATAGTAGGAATCCAGTGTGTATGTTTGAGATCCATCTTCTTTTTCATTTATAGAGCTGCACTTTGGTGGAGAAAGCCTTTTAAATGCTGTTTGCTTGACTAAACTTCTTCAGCTCTGGAAATGGGAATTAGGGACATATATATATCACAAATAAAATAATGAAATATTTATGAGTCATCCCCAAAGGGCCACGCCCAATGCTCCACATTGTACTTTGAAGTGAAGTAAATCTCTGTATCAGAGATAGACATTTCAAAAAGCATTAACATTACATAATGGCAGTTTTATAATATGAAATGCCATATTTCTTAGGAACGCACGCACAGATATTGGGGAAAATGTCTTGGGATAACAAACTTGATAAGCATGAACATTTCCCTTCCTCCCCTCAGGTTTGTCACCATCTCTGCCTCGTTCTCATATAAACATTTGGTCTCCGCATTTCTCTACCGTCTCCTCTTTGCGTTCTGTGCCACAGGCGGGTGACTTTCCGGCCCACATCACTGGCCTGAGTCTGCGACGCCCCCGCCCCGCACCCCCACCCCTCTCCTCTGCTGCCGCAGCGCTCTCCCGCAGCTGTCATCGCTTCACATCTTAACCTCTCACTTGATGGCTCGCTTTCCTAGCTCAGCTACACTGTAAGGACAAAGACTTTGTCTTACATGCTCCTATGGTCAGTGCTTAACCCAGTGCCTGACCCACAGACCCAAATTTGGGGGCTCAATATCTCTTTAGTCTTATTGTAACAAAGGGATATAAATCCTGTGTGAGGTATTCTTACTCAAGGATATGTTACAGCATTGGCTTCTTTTTAGACTAGACACCCAGTTAATTGTGACCAGACACCCGGGCTAATCGTTAGAAAGTAAAAAGACACAAGCAAAGAATACAAGCTTGCTTCTACTCCCACTTGGTAAAATACTTCAGGTTTTTCTCTGCACATATTTTATATCATAACAAAGCTGATGAGCGTGTGAGTGTTTATTAAACTTTGTTTAACTTAGCTTCCTCACATTTGTCAAAGTTTCAGGAGCCCTTTCACATGATGGATGCTTAAACCATGAGTAAACATCTCAAAATATTTCTTGAATGTTAGCACTGAGTTTATTCCTTACATTTGCTCAAATCTTGTTCATTTTATGATGAATACTGCCTCAGGAAAAGGGATAACCCAGAAAAACAAAGTGTTTTCGATTTTTTTTTGTTGGAAACAGCTTTTGAGCCTCAAAATGGCTAACTTCATTAAATCCCAGAATCCAAAGTTTTAAATTGTAACATTCACAGCAATCAAATAAAACAGATCTCTTTATCCAGTTGCAAAGAGCAGATAGCGATTCTCGTAGTAGTGGGGCCAGAGGGAAAGATCAGAAGGAACAGAGCAACCTTAAATGCGTGCAGGATGATGGGGGTCTGAGTAAGGGCTCCATGTACCGCCACCCTTGGCACCACTCCTTGAGCTTCACGTGGGAGACAGAAGTGAAAAATTGGATCAGACTGGGGAAATCTAAGAGCATAGGAATCTGTGAATCACTTCCTGTGTGATGGAGACTACAGAACTCAGAATCATTTTTTAGTGCTGCTCTGCATGTTGTCAGGTCATTAGAAATGGGTATCTGGGCAGATATGTCCAAAATAGCTTCCCCACTTCTCCCCAGGCCCTACATGCAGCTCAGAGGGGAAGAGAAGGAACAGTGAGAGCCAGACCTGAGGAGGTAGGAGGCAGGGCGAGGAAGACTTAGTCCCAGGATCTGTGCACTGGTGTCCAAGAACAGACAGGGATGGGGACATTAGCATCTCAGAGATACCCACGTATGAGGAGGATGATGACTATGGAGCAAATTCCCACTTTTCCCATCCAAGACATGAAACCTTGGTGATCCCTGAAATTATATGGCCCCCAAGAAAGTGGAGACCCTGGATTAACCAAGATCTAGCTTTAGCCATCTGAGAGTATTAAAAAGAATGGGAAAAATACATTTTATGTACTGGATTTTGTAGACCAACATTCATTCCTTCCTGCTACACAGTCATATTTTCTTTTAAACTTAAACCAATTGCTTTTAGCTATCTATTTTATTCTGGAAATGCTAATGCAGAAATAATGGTTTATAATCTTACCAACTGTTGCCTGGCCTGGTGGCTCAGTTAGTTCGAATGTCATACTGTACACCAAAAGGATGCTGGTTCAGCTCCAGGTCAGGGTATATACCGAGGTTGTGGGCTTGATCTCCTATCAAGGCATGTATGGGAGGCAACTGATCAGTGTTTCTCACATCAATGTTTCTCTCTCACATATCAATACATATATCCTTGGACGAGGATTTTTTTAAAAAAAGTCTGACCTGTGCTTGTTTTTCTTTGAAGTTGGAGGGATATCCAGTCTAGAAAGACAAAGCATAGGATGTAACTTGTTTAGGATTTAAGCATAGAGGTGAGACGATTAAAGAATGAAAAGAATAATCTCAGAAGAATCTCTACTCTCTACATCTTGCTTCATATTTTAGTTTCTATTTCATCCAAATTCTGATCTCTAAGGGCCAGAAACATATTCTATCTTGCTATGTCTCAATGTTGTTACCTTAAGTGACACAGAGCAAATGCTGAAATTTTGGTAAGTTGCTCATAATTGTTACTTGGCTAAACGTGCCTTATAAAATGAGCCCATCCTGGTAATAAGTGATTCTTACCCATGTTCTTAAAGCACAGCTAAGCTACCCCAAAAGTAACATCTGCTCAGTGTCTATTGGCTCCAAAGAGAGTAGAAAAAGAGAGGAAAAAAATCACTGACTGGCCTTCTGAGGGGTTTACAGTTTACTTAAAGAGTAAAGTCTAAATTTGGAGCTGTCAAGAATGTCCCTATGAGGATCTAAGTCCTGAGAAGTTCTTAACTGACTGATGTGAGAATTATTCAAACTCATGGTCTATTTAGGTTTTCACTGGTCCTCTGGGACATCTGTGGAATTTCTTGACCAAAACTTGGTAAGTAACTGGGTATGGCCCAGTTTCCTACTATGCAGGGAGGGGTGGTATGCAGAAATAGACTTGTGTATATAGGTGGGGCACAAAATTGTCACTCCATGCAAATGAAGGCTCAGGAACAAATTTTTTTCTAAAAAACCAGGCATGGCATCTCACAGGTTTAACAACACTGGGGTTTAATTTGGTGGATCAGTTGGCATCAGGGGTACTATGATGTGGCAAATGAGATCCAACCAGTGAGAGGCAACAAGATGGGAGGCAATCAAGGAAAAGGTATACAAAGTAAGTCAAGTAGGGTTGCATCTTCAGGAAAATCAGTCAGCAGGTTGGCTGAAGTATAGAAGAGGACTCTTCTTAAGAATGAAATGGAAAGTGAGATTCAGTTTCCTTGAGCAACTGGGTAGTAGACACTGGATAGAAACTGAGACACACCAGAAAAAGCAAAAAACTCAAGTTATAGTAGGAGAACCCAAAATCTGCTCCTAGAGAGTGAGGGGCGGGGCTGAACTAGCAGTGAGAGTCAAATGGTAGTAGACAGAAGCAAATTAAAAATATTGGTAATTGGAGAAAGCCAGGTATTGTGCAGGAGCATGTCTGTTCTGAACTTCTGATATTCGTGGTCAATTACTGAAAGATGTTTGGGCGATGAGGAAGTTAGTGTCAGGATTTCAGTGCACGCCTTACAAAAACTGTTGCTGGGCCTGAGTTGCGATGTTAAGGATACTTTAAAATTCTCTCAAGATGTTTTTGTAAACCATCGGTATAGCATCTGCTATTCCAAGACTATGAGATTATTATGTCTCCTTGCTTTAAGATCTGAATAAGAGTGATTCATTGACTGAGTTTCTGGCCTGTCTTCCAATGATTTGATGTAAAACGTTCTTTTCTCCTGTCTTCTTTCTATGAATCTGTAGATTTAGGTTTTTCTTTTTTAGAAGGTGCAAAAATCACCTGAAGTACTTAAAATGCAGATTTGTGGGTCCTTGCCCAGTCTCTGGTTCAGTTAAACTGTTATGGGTCCCTGGAATACGCATTTTAACAAAATCTCCAGGTAATTAGGATACAGGTGGTCCATGGACCACACTGTAAAAAGCACTGCTTTAAGTCATCTGTCTTGGAAAATTTGACAATTCATTGACCATTTTACATCTCTCAGACTGCCTCTTACTTCCCATGTAGCAGCACAAATCATTCTTTGTCACACCATATATCTCAATTTTGGACTGTGAACATGGTCACCATATCTATATCCTGGGCTAAAACATTGAGAGTTTAGAATACAGTTCAAAAGTCAAGATAGATTGTGTTTGAATGTCTTTAACATTATTGTACCTAACAATTTAAAGGGCAATTTACTTTTATTGAAATTTAATTTATTCTGAAATATAAAAATGGTTTAAATTTATACCTGAAATATAAGATTGTATCTTTTTTTCTTCCAAGAGTGAATTATCTCTCCTTCTAGTTTATTATAAAACTGCTTTTTCAACTGTAAACATAAAGATAGCTACAGACCCCTGGTAGAAATTAAAAAGGAGTATTAGCGATGTTTACAGAATCTCTTTTAGAATTGGAAGCTGGGCAAGAAGCAGTCATCACATATGGGAAAGATTTACATTGCCTGAGCAGACTCAAGTTTGATGTAGCATAAATGGTATTTTCAAAGGCTCCAGTTCCCCAGATTTTCCATGGCTGCAGAATATGCTCTTGTCTCTGCTGAGAAATATGCTGGTCTAGGGAATAACGAATAAGCATTCTTCCAGGCACTATAGTCATAGCCTTTTGTTGTTGGCCAAGTTTAGTGTGACTGTTTCGCATATGATTTTGCTCTCCATGAACTATATTGGAAAAAATGAAAACCTAGTCTAAAAATAAATATATCAGGCATTTAACCACTAATCAGTAAACATTTATTATTACCAAGGTCCATAAGACCTTGCCCTGCACTGAGAGTCTAATGCTGGTCAAAATTATTGTGTGCTTACCTTTTTTAACCCAACAAAGAAATAAAGAAGCACAGAAAAGAAGGAACTAGATGGTAGAATGTGTAAAGCAAATTGTCTAAAAAAATGCAGATAGAATTGCAACTAACTGTCCATGCTTGGGGAGTCTGTGAGAATGGGAATTTAAGTTTTGGAATTTAAATCCAAAAAAAAATTTTTGATAATACCTTATGTTCAGTGTTATAAATTCTGCTGTTGGAACATATTCATGTAGAGCATAAAGGCATTATTTGAGGGTAAAAATGGGAGGCAACAATGTAAAATATTGTTCCTTAACAAAAGTGGTGAGGATTTGAGAGGTGGTCCCCAAAAAGAAATTATGTGTTAAAATACTGTCATATATTGTATTCACCAAAGATTTTTAGCTCTCTGCTCTACTGTCACATAACAGAATTAAACTTCTTCTCTCTTTTGAGTTGGTCATGACCATGTTTCTTGCTTTGGCCAATGAAAAATGAGAAGCAGTGGTGTGTCTCACTTCCAGGTGGAAGTTTTAGATGCCACTCTTCAAATCATCATGGGCCCTTCCTGCTGCTCTGAGATCGTGGAAGCACGTATTGGGGTCCTGAATGACTATAATGAGCTGAGGCCTTGGCTGTACCATAACGGACAGTGGTGTAAGTCGGGATATATGTTATGGAATTGTTTGTTAGGGCAGCATCATTTAGCCTACCCTGACCAGTAAAAATATAGATGTGGTAGCAAAAACACTTCCAGTGTTATGATAGAAAATGGGGCTTTCCCAAGTAAGGATGAAGGTTAACAATATATATAATTGTGCACTGTTGATCTTTTAAAAGAACTCTAGAACCGGTCTGATAATTGCAGGGTCAGGTTTGAGTTTTAAGAAACTAAAAATACTATTGAATTTTTTTTCAATATTGGATATGTAAAGAGCAGAAATATACAACAAAACTGTCAATAATGATGACATTAGAAAATTGAGAATGGGAGTGAACGCAATGGAGATTCTCCTTTGCCTTTTAACAATGCAAACTTTTTTCAAATAAACTTGAAGCAATTTTATACTTAAAAATACAAAGATGGGAAAATTTAATGCCATACCTCCAATAAAAAAAATCTAGTTTTAATAATTTTAAAACTATATTTCAGATAAAGCATAGTTGTCATGTTTAAAGAATTCAGAATATGCTGGTACTGAAGAAACAGTCTAAAATCAAGGATATGGAAGAAAAATGGAGTATTATACATACATGCTACCTGTATAAAAACCCAAGCACACATGGTCACATCAAAGCCTAGGCAGCTTAAGAAAATACTGCCCAGTGATTGTAAATATATTTTTCAGTCCAATGAAGTACATTAGAGTGTGTTTCCATTCTTGATTCATTGCAATATCTCTTAAAAATTCTCTCATTTTTGCAATGTCCTCAAAGCCTGTCTGAACCCCCAAAATATTTTTTCCTTGAAATCCTGCCCTTGACCACTTCTTTTCCTTTTCCTACTTTGATTTTTTAAGTATTTTTTATTGATTATGCTATTACAGTTGTCCCAGTTCTTCTCCCTTTGCTCTCCACCACCTAGTACACCCCTTCCCACTAGCAATGCCCCCCTTAGTTCGTGTCCACGGCATGCGTATATATTCTTTGGCTTCTTCATTTCCTATACTTTTCTTAACATCACCCTGTCTATTTTGTACCTGCAAATTGTGCTTCCTAATCCCTATTCCTTTCCCAAATTCTGCCCTTTCCCCCTCCCATCTGATAACCCTCCAAGTGGTCTGCATATCTATGGTTGTGCTCCTGTTCTAGTTGTTTGCTTTAGTTTGTTTTTATTTTTGTTTTTTAGATTCAGTTGATAGTTGTGAGTTTGTGGTCATTTTAATGTTCATAGTTTTGATCTTCTTATTCTTAGATAAGTCCCTCTAACATTTCACATAAGAAGGGTTTGGTGATGATGAATTCCTTTAGCTTTACCTTGCCTGGGAAGCACTTTATCTGCCCTTCCATTCTAAATGATAGCTTTGCTGGATAGAGTAATCTAGGCTGTAGGTCCTTGTTTTTCATCCCTTTGAGTACTTCTTTTCAGCCCCTTCTAGCCTGCAAAGTTTCTTTTGAGAAATCAGCTGATAGTCTTATGGGAACTCCTTTGTAGGTAACTCTCCTTTTCTCTTGCTGCTCTAAAGATTCTCTCTTTATCTTTAACCTCTGACATTTTAATTATGATGTGTCTTGGTGTGTTCCTCTTTGGGTCCAATTTGATTGGGATTCTCTGTGCTTCCTGGACTTGTATGTCTATTTCCTTCACCAAATTAGAGATGTTTTCTTTCCTTATTTTTTCAAATAAGTTTTCAATTTCTTGCTTTTCCTCTTCTCCTTCTGGCATCCCTTTGATTCAGATTTGGTATTTTTGGAGATATCCCAGAGTCTTCTTATTCTTGCCTAATTGTTTTTGAATTCTTGTTTCTTCATTCTATTCTGATTGATTGTTTATTTCTTCCTTATGTTCCAAATCACTGATTTGAACCCCAGCTTCCTTCCCTTCACTGTTGGCTCCCTGTGGGCTTTTCTTAATTTCACTTAGTGTTTCCTTAATTTCTTCCCTTATGCTTTTGCCATATTCAGCGTGTTCTCCAAGTATCCCTATCACCACTGTTTTGAACTCTGCATCTGATAGGTTGGCTATCTCCATTTAATTTAGCTGTTTTCCTGGGGATGTGTTATTTTTTTTTTATTTGGGCCATATTTCTTTGTCTCCTCAATTTGGCAGCCTCCCTCTCTTTGTTTCCATGTATTAGGTAGAGCTGCTTTGACTTCCTCTCTTAGCATACCTATTAAGTTATATGAGGCAGAGCCTTGGGTATTCACCAGGGTGGGGCAACCCAATTCACTGCTCTGTGTCTGTGTATGTGGGGGTGGGGTCAGAGATGGGACAGTGCTGCTGAGGCTTGCTCAGGACTCACCCCATTTCCAGCCACTTCACTCCTTCCCATATGCAATTGGCATCCCTCTATCTGCCCTTGTGGTTGTTCCCAGAATGGGTGGGTTTACTGCATTCTAGGACCATGCAGGCCCTTTAAACCACCCCTTCCAAGAGACTGGCAGTTTCTTCCACTGCCCCAAACCCCACTGATTTTTACAGCCAGAAGTTATGAGTCTTTATCTTCCTGGCTCTAGAATCCCAGCCTGTGTGGTCTGGCCTGGTTTTGCGATTGCTCACTCCCAAGGTATCCCTCCCGATTTTATTTACCACACAGGAATGTAGGACTGCCATTCCACTGCCTACCTTTCTGCCACCACCTTGCCAACACCACACTGCATCCTCTCTGCCCCAGCTCCTTGTCTCTGCCTTTCCTGCCTGTCCAGATTAGTATTTCTTCTTTAAATTCTTGATTGTTGGACTTCCATACCATTTGATTTTCTGGCAGTTCTGGGTGTTTTTTTGTTTTGAGGTTAGTTGTAATCCTTCTTGTGGTTGTTCAAGGAGGTAAAGCATGTCTACCCATGCCTCCATCTTGACCAGAAGTCTTCCTTTTTGTGCTTTTTAAAATTCCCTCTTTCTACTTCAAGCAGTTTATGCTCCTTGATTTTCTCAACTCCCTCTACTCATTACCCAAATTATATAAAATCAAAGCCAAAAGTGGAACATGAAGGCTCTTATTGTTCTTTGGAGTGAAAAAAAAACAAGAATCAAAGACAAAATGCTCTGTAGCAATCAGAAGGAAAGAAGAAATAAAAAAATTATGTATATACACATTTTTTCCTATGTTTCACACATCTAAGAGAGATGAGCTTTCAAAGAACTAGCCTTTGCTTACCTGTGGGAGTACTCCATTGATTACATCTGCATAGAGAGACTCTTTAAGATTAATGTTGTGGTTTCCCCCATTGAAAGTAGGTAGAATTAGCTAAAGGATAAATCATGTACTCTGGCACATACCTTTATGATATTTTGAAGGATATAATGACAATTTATGAATAATGTTCCAAACTGCTATTCATTCAGGAAACATGTTTGCTATGTCGTTCCTCCCAACGTCAATCCTATTTGGCTTTAGTTTTTTAGGAAATAACTGATCTCAAAGAGCTTCTATATTTCCTGTTTCAGAAACCTAAGTTCATAAAGTTGACATTTTATGGTACAGTTCCAAGCTCTAGCAACTTCATTGTCATGCACCACTGAAGTATATCACCAAATTGTACCTATCAACTTATATTTGGACTTTTTAAAAAACTCCATTATTTAATTAGTCTCAAAAATGTCATGATAGGCAGATATCTCATTACTTTTCTGTATGGAAGATATTTTTTCTTGAAATGGAGGAATATTTTTCCTAGCCCCATAAATTAGAGACAATAAGAGAGTTGACAGCTATTTTTAAAAAAGCAAAATTAGCTCCCAGTCATGTAGCACCAATATATTTTTAAAGAATGAAATTTTGTATTAACAAAAGGTCATAAACATTGCAGCACACACCACTCACTACCTTCTACTTGTATGAACATGAAGTAGTACTGAATATATGCTTTAACTTAGTTTAGATAACAAGTTTGAGACACTTGAGTATGAAACATCTCTAAAATGTGTATTTCAAGAAACTGCCAGTAATAATTCTAACTGCTCATTTACAATAAGTATTTGTGATAAGGAATCCTTAAGGAAACAAAGTTGAACTCATTTTTTGTCCCTAGATCTTTAAAAGATTGCTTCTTAGAGATCTATGCTTTGACTTGGGGCCATAGTTTTAAAATAGTGGGGCTGTCTTTATACTAAAGTTTTAAAACATAGTCCAGATAAATGAAAATGGGGTTAGTTGGAAATTGTAAGCTTTATTTCCCACAGAATAATAAGAATATAAGTGAATCCTTCCTCTTCTAGTTCTGTTTATGGTACCTGGCAAACTCTTTTTCATCGCATTCTATTTTTAAACAAATCTTCCAAGTTTTGAAATTATGACCCTCAGTTTATATATACTCCTTTTTATCTCAGATAAAATATGAGATGGGATAAAGTCAGGCTGTTTCCTGTCACAAAAATAGAATGTTTTCATGCATACATTAAAAATAAGAAATGGATGTTCCTAAGTATGTTTTCTTCAATATTAATCCACTGTCCGTGATGCACGAGATGTTGACACAAATACACACACTTGAAGCAATGCCTTCTTTTTAAGAATTTATGATTCATTGTAAGCATGTATAATACAAGAAAGGAAGAGCACAATGATAGGGGTATAAGTAAGATGATTTTGAAAGGCATTTACCAGGTTTCACCTGAGAAGAAGTGTGATTTATTTAACAGTATGAGGTAATGACTAAGAGGAGTTGCCATATAACTCTTGCCACTTTCTTTAGGGAGCAATATTCCTCATGCTGAGGGGAAAAGGCATGTCCAAGGGTGTAATGAAACAATTTAAATGTACATCATAGAGGGGGATAAAACCATACAATATAGAACTTTGGGGGAAAAAAGTCCATTCTTTTTTAGAGTTGTTTGAGTCTACTAAAGGTACCAGTATGAGTCTTTTATAATGCAATTTTTATCCATCAAGAGGATATATAACTTCCATTGAAATAATAGAGTGGTAAAATGAAAAAGAGATACCATATGCCACTGAAGATTATTTTGCTGACGTTTTTAGTGCCCTTTCATGACATTAGTTGCGAAGCCAATGGCATAATCCATAAAGGGAGGGAAAATACTCAAATATAATTATAGTGTATGTGCTTTTAAAATATGCTATCTTAAAGACTTATGGCAGATTATTTTATTTAAACATTATGTTGACCATCTTAGAAAATTCTGATTTTGAGCTTTCAGATGAGTAACACAGCCTTTAACCAAGTTTGAACCCCTGTTTTCATCTCATCAGTGGATTAGCATAATATTGTTCTTCAGGCAACACAGTAAAGGTCTGCCCTCATGAACCTCTCAGGTTATCCTCCTCAAGGAACAGCCTGAAAGGCATAAGTACTGGGCAAAAGGAACACTGCTTAATTAGTCAAGATCTTTTTCGTGAGTAGTAGACAACATCCAGTTGCAATGCAGCTTCACCAAGTAAACAGAAGGATGCCACTTCTCACTATCTTATTTTCTCTATTCCATGTTACAGGTTCTCACACTTTAACATTTTTGAAATTGGTATCTGTCTCAGAGTTGATATGTATATTGATATATAAATTCATAATGTTTCATACAAAGGAATAAATACAAAGGAATATTAAATACAAAGGAATAAGTTTTTTACCCAGAGGCAAAAACTATGGTAATGACCTAAGTACCTTTTCTTCATCATTCTCTAACTTGGCTCTATTTCCTAACCTCTTCCTCTTTCTTTCACTGAAAGAATATGACTTATTAGAGAGACTATGGGTTGTAAATTTCAACAAATTAGGGTTTGAGTTAGAGCCCTAATTGCAGGTTATTTGGGTTCTCAGTTTTATTCCACCATAGAATAGTAACAATGCCATTGTTACAAGGCTGTTGTGGTGTTTAATGAATTAATACATGTAAAATTTTTAGTGGGGAGCATAAATGCAGTAATGATAATGGGGTCCCTTTTCCAGTGTTTTGGGTACCCACAAGGCCTAATGCTCCTGCTGGAAGTCCTTATTTTATTTCTCCATCTCCCCTCACTTAACCCTCCTTTATTGTTGTTAGATTAAAGGGGTTGCAATGGAAAAGAAGAGACAATAAGGTAACAGAAACCATATTGTATAGTGATAAGAGACTAAATATACCTTCAACTGAATAGAAAAGTAAAACTAATTCCTTTGTTTCTGACTAATAAAGGCAAAGTTTTAAGTATCTAAAGCTTCAATTTGATATCAATTTAACTTTTCTTTGACAACATTAAAAAGAATTTGTAAAATAAGGATGCATGAATTCTTTTTAATATCTATAAAATATGGAAATAGTAATGGCAGGACCAAATCAAATCACTTCTTAAAACAGTACTTCTTATTAGCCAGGAAAATAAAATCAAATCTCAGCAATATTCCAACCTCTGTCCTACCCCAAACTTCAGTGGCAAGACCTCTAATCCAAATAATTCAGAATCTCTTAGACCCTTACCCATTTTTTAAGGAGATGGCAGGTTCAGAAAAGGATGTAGAGTGTTATTAACTCTTGGCCATATAATGGTCCTTGTGCCCTTTATAGCAATCATAGACACATGGGGTTTGGGTCAAGACCCTTAAAATTCTTTAAGTATATTTTATTGATTATGCTATTATAGTTTTCCATTTTTTCCCCTTTATTCCCCTCTACCCAGACCCCACCTCCCACCAGCATTCCCCCACTGCCTTAGTTCCTGTCCATGGGTCGTATACATAAGTTCTTTGGCTTCTTCATTTCCTATACTATTCTTAACCTCCCCTTGTTTATTGTGTACCTACTGTTTGTGCTTCTTATTCCCTGTACCTTTTTCCCCCTTTCCCTTCATACTAACAAACTTCCATGCGATTCTGTTCCTGTTCCAGTTGTTTGCTTAGTCTTTTTTTGTTTTTGTTTTTAGATTCAGTTGTTGATAGTTGTGAGTTTGTTGTCATTTTACTGTTCATAGTTTTTATCTTCTTCTTTTCCTTAGACAACTCCCTTTAACATTTCATATAATAAAGGTTTGGTGATGATGAACTCCTTTAACTTGACCTTATCTGGGAAGAATTTTATTCGCCCTTCCATTCTAAATGAGAGCTTTGCTGGACTGAGTAATCTTGGATGTAGGTCCTTGTTTTTCATGACTTTGAATATTTCTTTCCAGTCCCTTCTTGTCTGCAAGGTTTGTTTTGAGAAGTCAGCTGATAGTTTTATGGGAACTCCTTTGTAGGTAACTGTCTCCTTTTCTCTTGCTGCCTTTAAGATTCTCTCCTTATCTTTAATCTTGGGTACTGTAATTATGATGTGCCTTGGTGTGTGCTTCCTTGGGTCCAACTTCTTTGGGACTCTCTGAGTTTCCTGGACTTCCTGGAAGTCTATTTCCTTCACCAGATTTGGAATGTTTTTCTTCATTATTTTGTCAAATAATTTTTCAATTTCTTTCTTTTCTTCTTCTCCTTCTGGCACTGCTATGATTTGGATGTTGGAAAGTTTAAAGTTGTCCCAGAGGTTCCTAAGCTTTTCCTCACTTTTTTGAATTCTTGTTTTTTCATTTTGTTCTGGTTGAATATTTATTTCTTCCTTCTGTTCCAAATCATTGATATGAGTCCCGGTTCCCTTCCTTTCACTGTCAGTTCCATGTACATTTTATTTCACTTTGCATAGCCTTCACTTTTTCCTCTATTTTGTGACCATCCTCAACCATTTCTGTAAACATCCTGATTACCAGTGTTTTGAACTCTGCATCTGGTAAGTTGGCTATCTCTTCCCATCACTTAGTTCTATTTTTGGAGTTTTGATCTCTTCTTTCATTTGGGCCATATTTCTTCATCTGAGCATAGATATTAGGTTGTAAGGGGAGGAGCCTTGGGTATTCACCAGGGCAGGCAACCTACTTTGCTGCATTGCAGTGCTGTGTGTTGGGGAGTGGTCTGAGAGGGAACAATGCCCCTTGCTCAGCTCTCAGCCAGCTTTGAGTCACTTCCTCTGCTACCCACAAGCAAATTGGGCCCTTCTGGTGCTAATTCCTGGGTGAGTGGGTTTGTGTACATTCTAGGACCCTGTGGGTCTCCCCAACGAACACTCCTGTGAGGCTGGGAGTTTCTCCTGCTGCCATAACCCCCACATGTTTTTACATCCAGAGGTTTTGGCCTTTCTTTTCCTGCACTGGAACCCTGGATTGTGCAATCTGTCTTGCTCCCCTGTTGTTCCTCCTGGTTTATCCACACGCAAATGTGGGACAACCAGCCACCGTCTTGCCCACACAGTCCTCCAGCTGCCCTGTTGTGCATCTTCTCCACCGCAGCTGCCCATCTCTGCCCCTGTCCCAGTCTGGATGAATGTTTCTTCTTTAATTCCTTGGTTGTTGGACTTCCATACAGTTAGATTTTCTGGCATTTCTGGTTGTTTTTTGTTTTTAAATTTGTTGTTGTCCTTTTGGTTGTGCGAGGAGGCAAAGTGTACCTACCTGCGCCTCCATCTTCACCAGAAGTCCGAGACCCTCAAAATTCTATGACTCCTCCCACCCATCCTTTGCTGACACTAAACACTGTAGGTTTATGAATGGGATTTTGACACTCTGCTTATTTGGGTTTTAGTCAATATTTCTTCATTTTGAAATATTGATGTGACTTTAGTGACAGCTACTATCTGGAACATTTTTGCTTGTTGTCATCTTAGTTAATTGGAAATTTGAAGATATGCAATAATGACTAAATATTTATATCCAAATCACTGTGTCCTCTCATATTTTTTGGTAGTCAGAACCTGAATAAAAAATCGATTTATTTGTATGCTGTTGTCTCACTCAGAGACTGTCTTTTAAGGATCATCTAAAACTTGTTATCTTTTCATGTTTAATTTGACTACACAATTTATATCTACTCTAAAGATAGAACAGATGTTTTTGATTAGTATGGCACAGAGGAAAAAATCAGCTTAAAACCAACTTCTGTGCACACATAAAATAATAAGGCACAAACCAAAAGTAATAACATATTTCTTTGTTTAAGGATACTCAGCTTACTGTATCTATATCTTATATTAAATTATTATATTCATTGACACATGTTCATCTTGGGTACTCTCTGGATCAATATAAGTGCATTAACTACTTAATGTTTACTTGGTTACATTGATTCCACCACCAGAGAGAAATTTTATTAGTGTCAGTTCCCTGAGAGACAGGTTTTTCACTGCCTGTGTGGAGTGTTGAATGAAATTGATCCCTTGTACTAAAGCCCTGATTCAAAGTTATGAAATTTACTCACAGTTTAAAAAAAAATTTAGAGCATATTCCCAGTTGTCACTAATATCATTCCTGTGTACCTAAGAAAAAGTTTGCTAGAATTTGAATCTCTACTAATTAAATTTGAATTTCAATCTACTTTCAAAAAATATACTTATAGAGCTTTCCAAGATCATTTTCTCTCTGTTAAGCTTATTAATTTTATAGATCTTATTTGTATCAAAAATCTTCTAGTTCCAGTTATAAAAACCCAACTGTAGTAAACAGCAAAAAAAAAAAAAAAAAAAAGAATTTATTAGATCATAAAATTGAGAAACCTAAGGGCAGCTCAGCCTTCAGGCTGGTGTATCAATCTGGGTCCGATCAGGAGAGAGAAACCACAGAGTAACTTGAACAGGGAAAGTTTAATATAAAGAATTATTAGTTATAATAGGCAGTTAGCATATCAAGGGATTGGCTAGTAAGAAGTAGAAAGGATTCTCAAGAATTTAGGCATAGCAGATATAAAGAGCATCCATAACTCCAGGGTGAGATTGAGCACCCAAGGAAAAGCCCACTTCCCAGGCTGAGATTCAGACTTTGTTGGAGAAGGTAGGGCCCTGTCTTCCTACATGGTTGAGCAGTCACTGTGCTGGTATACAGGCGGAACTTTCTGCAAGCTTTTCCTCTGGAACTTGCCTGAAATACATGGAGAGGTGTCTCATTGGAGGCACTTCAGTACAAACTGCCCGCTGAGGTCCGGGGAAGCAGCTAGCCACTGAATATTCGGGCAAGCGTGCGTGGGCAGATGCTTGATGCTGAAGAAACTGTGAGCACCGAAGTTGCTGGGCACCGAGGAAGTCATGTGTGCCCTGGAGGAGCTGGTGCTGGCAGCTGCATGTGCGGCAGGAGCCTGCAGAGCCAACACCCTGGAACCAGGGAGCAAAACGCAGTCTTGTGCAATGTCTCTCTCACGCCCTCTACTGGTAGAGCTTAATATGATGCCAGCTGGCAAAGGAAAAAGTATTAAAGGGACCATATCCATTTTCACAGAGCAGGCAAAAAGGATACGCGTAGAGCAAATGTGTCAAGCTCCGAAGATTGAACTGCTGTCAGCAGGACTTGATTTCTCTTCATTTGTCAGTATTACTTTCTTCTGGGGTGGCCTCATTGTAGGCTGGCTGCTTCCATATAGTGATATGTTTAATTCAGCAGTCGAAGAGTTTCTCTTCTTAGCAATTGCAGCAAATCCCATTACTGAGTATTGTTGACTCTGATTAGCCTGATTTGTGCCACATGTTATCCCAAAATCAATGCGTCTGGAGGATGGGATTTTTTCCCCCTTATCTGCATAATGCTTCCCTACCCCTGCCCTCATCAGACTGTTACTGCGGGGCTGAGGTGGGTTGTGCTGGGTAAGCCAAACCAACTTTGATAACAGGGTTACTATAGCTGAAAAGTAAAACTTCAAAGTTCATTGCATACCTTAAATAACGTGCCTTAGAGCCTCTTGAGCTTCTTCATTTTCTAAGATCATTATTATACAAGGTTCTAGAGCTTGAATGAAATTAAAGACCATCTAGTTTAGTTGCCTCCTTTGATTTTACTATTACTACTAAGAAAAAAAGTGTCAGCATTAAGTTTTAAAGCCAGGATTTCTGATAAAACAAAATCAAAAAGTTATAAGGTTTTTATCCTTTCAAAGGTGAGAAGCCATATTTACTTAACTAAATATTCTCCCAGCAGTAGTGGTCCATATGTATCATCTGATGTAACTCAGCAAGGCAAAGAAAAGAACTAGTGATATACGTAAAAAATTGGGTGGATCCTCTAAAGGCATTATGCTGAGTGAAAAAGCCAGTCTCAAAAGACTACCTACAGCATGATTCCATTTTATATAACAGTCTTGCAATAACAAAATTATAGTGTTGGAGAACTGAGCTGAAATTGCCAGGAGTAGAGGTTGGGGAGAGGGTGTGACTATAAAGGTGTAGCACGAAGTCGTTTCTTTGGAATGATGAAATAGCTTGTATCCTGATTATCATAGTAGTTCTACAAATTAATACACATGATAAAATTTCATAGAACTATACATGTTACCCCCCACCAAAATAACAAAGTGCATGCAAAAAATACTTTTTACTTTTTATTTCTTCACAGTAAACAAAAGTAATAATAATTATGTTGAATATGTAACGAATAAAAAGTAAATGGGTGCTTATACTATTGATTCTAAAAACCAAAGCTATTATAATAATAATACTAGGGGAGCCCTGGCTGATGTGGCTCTGTGGATTGAGTGCCGGCCTGCAAAGCAAAGGGTCACCTGTTTGATTCCCAATCAGTGCACATGCCTAGGTTGTGGGCCAGATCCCTGGTTAGGGGTGTGCAAGAGTCAACCACATATTGATGTTTCTCTCTCTCTCTCTCTTTCTCCCTCCCTTCCCCTCTCTCTAAAAATAAAGAAAATCTGAACAACAAAAAAAGAATCTTTAATAAAAAAATAATATTAGGGGAAAAGCAACAACAACAATTTCAAATTACATGCAAATAAGGAAAAAGGAACTTAGAATGAACCCTGTGATACTGGATTAGTGCTGTGCTGGCGATCCATGACTGACTAGTTCTTTGCTTTTGTACAAGAATAAAATTGTTCAGGTAGAGCCAAGGAGAAGATGGATCCTCGGGTGAAGTGGGCTCCAAATGACAAAATAAATCATCCCAAATGATTGTAGGACAAGGACAGAAATTAGAAGAAGGAGAAAGAGGAGGAGAGGGAGAAGGAAGAGGGGAGGGAAAGGGGGAGAAGGAGGGGGAGGGGAAAAGGAAAAGGAAGAGAAATAGAAGAGAAAAAAAACCATGTTCAAACAGAAACTATTTTGAATGGACTTAAAATTAGAATATAAATTTGATTTATTTCATGATGCATCAAAAAAAAAAAAGGCTGGAACAATTATTGCTGTGCATGCAGTGTAACAACGGGAACGAGCTCTATTAAAAAAAATGCTTATAACTTCAAGGTCCTCATAATTCCTTTCAGTGTTAGGAATTAACAGAATTTTAATGTTTGCCTTATGCATTATTCAAGAAAATTATAGCTCAGGTAAATTATGTCCTAGACATTCACAAGATGATTATATGCAGTATGCTTACATTAAGAAATTATTCAAATTAACATAACCTTTTTCTTGTTAAATACATAAATACCACAAAACTTTTGAAAAACATACAGCTTTAAGATGAATTAAATAAGTACAGATGAAGTATAGGTGGTTATGTCTTTGTTATTGATGTTAGGGCTTCTTGGTTTCCAAACCAGTTTCTACCTATACCTAATCAGATTATCTAACCTCTCAGAACCTCATAATGCCTTCTCTTAAAGGTTGTTAGAAAGGCCAATTATGATATCATTTATATATACTGCCTATGTAAGAGGTTCTCAGAGAAGATAGTTTCTTGCCTATCCACTCCTATATCTATATTAAAGCCAGACACAATTTTGAGTTAAGAAATAACTTTTCAAGAACTTATCTCTGCTTAAATATGCTATACTGAAAGTAACAGAAAACTTAAGAATTTAACAGAAAACTTAAGAAAGTAACAGTAGACAGATATCCAGAGAAATAGTCAAACTTCATCATTATTGACTTATTTGTAAGTGGTGGATAAAGAATAATAGTACTTCAGTTTTAAATGGAAGGCTCAAGACACTTAAGCTATGTCCACTTTGAAAAGTTATTTTAATGGCAAATCAAGATAGTTTCAATAGGCAACAGGAGTGTAAAAGGTCAAGGGGCTCTGAGTTCGATGGGCTGCTTTGGAATGCCTGGCTCCATTGCAAAGCTTGTGGGGGTCACTTAACACTCTTGAATTTCTGTTTCCACATTTGGAAAACATGAATTGTTATGGAAAATACTTAGTAAGGGCAAAAGGAATGATAGATTAATGTGTATAAATTATCCAATACACACTGGGAGTTCAACTTGTGGGAGTTCAACTTATAAATTGTACTTTGCGGTTATATTCCCGTAAACTTTGGAAGACTAAGATGATACGTCTAGACCTGGCTCCTGTGCCTCACTGATGCTAGTAAGTGAGTGCAAGGATAGTACAGTCACCTATTCTACTGGTCGTGCTTTCCACGACTAGCGTTTTCTAAATACTAGAAAGTACTAGAGCTGTAGAAAAGTGTGCTTAACTCCTTGTAACATTTTCCTTAACTAAAGTGAAACTTGCTTTGTTTGCCATCTCTGGTGTGTCCCTTCCAAAGCTTTCTCCTCATTGTTGGGGTGAAGAGGAAGAAAGGCAGGAAGCACTTTCACTAGACCATGAGGAAATTAGGATACCACTTTCATACCTACATTGTAGAACAAATCTGATATATTTTTATGATGCTCATTTTGCTTTTTTTTTAATTTGTGTTTGCACATATTTCCTTAAGGTTTATGAGCATGAAGCTTAATTCATCCTCAGTCCTTTTTAACTGTTAAGAAATTCTCTTTTTCTAAAATTATAGCCACAATATCCCTTCTGCCATTTGCCCAGCTTGGTAATTTTAGAGACAGTTCACGTCTACTTTCTGTGTGATTTACTGTGTACCCTACAGTGGGGGACCATATAAAGTGACTTTGAAAACACTGTGTCATGGCTCTTTGCATATTTATATCAGAGTAAAAGGTTCCCCATGGTTTTGAAACATCTCATTTACACTAAATATAAACACTCTCTTTCCAGCACCAGGTGAAACTGTTTTTATAAATAGACAAATTCTTTAAATACGATTTTATGGAGTAAGACAATATATACTATTAAAGTTAGGAAAATCTTTACTAATGTTTTGTAGAGTTTATTATGATGAGCTTTATAGTGAGTAGCTTGATATGGAAGCAACTCAAGGTCTAATTGTTGTTTGGCCCTAGTGTCTTCGGTGAATAATTTAGTTTCTCTGCTCAGCGGCTCTTCCACATGTTTACGACAGGTCTTGTATAACGTCCAATCCTTATGTCAGTAGTTGCAATACATACTAGAATGCGATATTCTATGTAAAATTTAAATATAAAATTCTATATAATATAAGGTTTTTTATGAATTGCTAGAAAATACATTTTGGTTTAACAGAAAGAAGATAATTTGCCTTCCCTTTAAGAGAGCTAAGTAATGCTACTGGACAGTGTCTAAGTAAGTTTGGCTTGTTTAACACACACACATCCATTTGGAGCAGACACTTCAAATACAAAGAAAATTACTAAGCCAGATAAAGTTTTTTTTCATTATTATATATCATATCACAAATTTTTGAGAGACCTTAATTAATTAAAACAAAAAGGTCTGACATATATATAGGGCTTTATAGTTTTCAAACCATTTTTATTGTGTTTTATCCTAATGAAAGCTGTCTATTCTAACTCTTGGGTTTTTCTCTTGATAACATTAGCTATATATGGTGTATTACAATTGCCAAAGAACAGACAGGATTCAAATGCATGCAACCGTTGCCCACCCCTGACCTCCACTGCAATTTTGAATCCAAAGATCAATCCATAGAGCTTTGGAGGTGAGACCAACTACCTGCCATAGCTTTGGTTGTTTACTGTGTTAATCAATGGCTTCTCACCTTTTTTTTTCTTTAATCTCTGCTTATTATAGGCTGTCATCTTAGTTGCGGATATAAGCTGAAAAAAACAAGAACAAAGATATAAAAGTTTATTTCACTTGCAAATTTACAGCAAGCAGGAATGTATGTTAATTAGGCAGCTGTTGGTGAGATTTATTAGGAAAGTTTCACAAAAATATATCATCTTCTTTGTCCAGTCACCTAGCAAATAACACTTCAGTTGTCTCCACATCTTGCCTACCGTAAATAATGATGCAATGAACATAAGAATGCATATATTTTTGCAAATAAATTTTCAAATTTTTGGAGTAGATAGGCAGTAAAAGCGTTGCTGGGTTATATGGTAACTTGGTTCTTAATTTTTTGAGGACCCTCTATACTGTTTTCCACAGTGGCTGCACCAGTCTGCGTTCCTCCCAGCAGGGAATGAGTGTTCTTTTTTCTCCGCAACCTCTCCAGCACCTGTTATGACTTGTCTTGTTGATAATAGCCATTCTAGCAGGTGTGAGGTGGTATCTCAGTTTTGATGCCACCTCACAAAAAAATCAAAAAAAGTAGTTTTGATTTACATTTCCCTAATATCTAGTGAAGTTGAGCATCTTTTTCATGTGTCTGTTGGATAACTGTTGGCCATTTGTATATCTTCTTGGGAAAAGTGTCTGTTCAGGTCTTCTGCCCACGTTTTAAATGGATCGTTTGTTTGGTGTTGAGTTGTATGAGTTATTTTCAAATACTACTGAGCCATAACAAAAGATAAAATACTGCCATTTGTGACAACGTAGATGGATCTTGTGAATATCATGCTAAGTGAAATAAGGCAGACAGAAAAAGTTAAGAATGATACTATTTCACTCGTGTGTGGAATATAAAACTGAAAGTAACAAATGGACAAGTAAGAAAAACAAACAAACAAAAACTCATAGACACGGACATCAGTATAGTGATGACCAGAGGGAAGGGTGGTGGTGGGTTAGGAAAGGGTGAAGGGGGTCAAATATACGGTGACAGAAGATTTGACTTTGGGTGGTTGGCACACAATGCAATATATAGGTCATGTATCATAGAATTGTATACTGGAAACCTATATAATCTTATTAACCATTGTCACTGCAATAAATTTAATTGAAAAGAGAAATACTTTTGCCTTGGAAACTGATAGAATGCCTTCATTACTGAATATTCCTTGCAAAGTAGATGACTTTAACCAAAGGTCTTGCTGTTGTTTTTCCCCTTCCCATTGCCACTCCTCCCCCTCGCCTTCCTTTTAAAATCAGTAAAGGCACAGGTGATATTTAGGTCTTGCAGGAGTTCAGTGTGGGTGAGTTGGAATAGTCCTTCAGAGCAGTCAGGATGATTACCCAGCTGCTTTGACAAATTTGTCGACATCTGTTCCAGAGTAATTTTTGCTGCACAAATCTGCCATTAACAAACAGTAAGGACTTTAATTAACTAAGCATACCAAGGAGTGGAACTCTGATATAATGGCACCATCTGGAATAAAAAGATGTAAAATTCTCTCCTCAGCTGTGTTGATTAGGGACTATATTAAAATTTGTCTTGATCACAAATGATTCTTCTGCTGTGTAGGCTTAATAGCAAAGGCTTTATGATTTCAAATACTTCGCTCAGGTGTGTCAGAATTAAAATGCAAATTTCCTGAGCTTCACATTTTTCCTTTGGCTTCTTGTTAATGCCCCATTAGCACTTACTACTTTTGCAAGTTCTGCAAAGAGTCATGTTGATAAACTTTGAGCCTCAAGAAGAGGTCAGCCAGAACCAGCAATGCCCAAACCCTCAACAATTGTTTTTAACAAACCTATTTGGAAATTTAATGTAAAGTCCAGGTGACCTCCTTAGAAAAATTCACTTGTGCACATAATCACAGAATTTATACATGATATCAGGGAGACTCTCTGAAGGCTGTTTATGCTAAATCTGTGGATCCTAGATTAAATATCTCTTTTTCACACACACTCTTATTTGTCTTTTGTACATGCGGCATTGTATCCATTTCATCCCATCAGCCTACTTCATCTAACTGCTTCATTTGACCATATTTTTAAGATTCCTCAGCAAACATGAACTTTGGATTTAGAAAGTAAATTTGTTCCTATTTGGTTCAGTCTGATGGTTCCCAGGAGAATAAGTTTCACTCTTGACTGGAAGGAGTGATAAATTAGTTGCAAATCATCATTCTTGGCTTCCACTTATGGGGGAGAAAGAAACTTTCCTCTCCCCTCAAGATTCTTCTGGCTGGTGCAGTAATCAAATAGACATGAGACAGATTAGCAGGAGAAAGTAACCAGATTCAATACAGGCATATGTATGGGAAACCCACACACATGAGAGAGGCAGGACCCCACAGGCAGGAGAGGCTCAGAAGTAGAAATGGGGGTTGAGGTGCATAAAACATCCTGGGCTAGGGCTGAGGTAATGCACCTTGGGGACTTCAATGGGTCATTCAGGATGACAAGAAGAACAGACATTAGGAAATAAAAGTTTGTGCCCTGCCTTACAGATAGGTCAAAAAAGGTTATCTCTAGTCATCTTTTGAGGGGCAAGGCCCCTAATTTAAGTTCTAAGTAGTTACAGGGAGAGATAGAAGTATCTTTTGGACGTTTGGCTACAGTTGTCTTTAGTTCAGAACAATCTGCATGCCACAGAGACAGGTCTTGGGGTGACTCATTCTGGGATGAGGGGAGTTTGGAGCAGCTTTTAAGAAAAGGTGCATCCAGGAGACTCTTGTCTGTTTCTCAGTAAAGAAGCAATGGTTTCTGCTGATAAAATTAAAGTTCATTGCAGCTTAGTGTGTATAGCAGGGTCGTTGTGGAAAATACTTTGTATTTGGCAATAGTGTTTGACAACCATGTAATACATGGTCTAAACTTACACATTCTACTTCTCAGTAAGTTTGAGAGGAGGCTTTGTGAAATAGTCCTAACATGCCGGAGGCATATGACATACTCAATTGTATAACAATCATTCCCTGTAGAAGTGACTTTTTTTTAAAACTGGGGGCTGGATTAGGAATTCAAAAGAAGGGGGCTACCTGATCCCTTGATATTTGATAACAAGCACAAAAATGAGAGATAAGAAATTAAAACTTTAAAAAGAAAAATGTTTCACCACCTCATTAAATTATTATTTTCATAAATTTACTTGAAGAATCTCTAGTTCCGATTTTCCACCCATAAAAGTGGAATCCAATATAACCCAAAAGTTAGATAACTAAGCGAAAGTTTAGTATGACTGTCTCAAAATACAGACATTTTGCTACACTGGGCTTTTTTTCATTCCTAACATATTTATATTAATCTGAACAAACCCTTGCATGTTTCAGGTGTTAGAGAAAAATATGTGATACACTTTTTAGTTTAACAAAAGACCCATTTTTTACTGTTCTAGAACAAATATACATATATTTACCTTTTTAATTAAATCAAAGGTACCCAATGTCAGAGAGATATTTCCAATTTATGCTACTGAGTTCAAGCTAGAAAGCCCATTGTACTTTGTGAAATGTATAACTGAGACAGATAGAAAATGGCCAAGCAGTTTACAGCAATTTAGTAAATCTCAAAACCCTATCTTCCGTAAGGGTTTTGTAATAAAAGTATGTACAAGGGTTAAGAAGGAAAAATCTCCCTTTCCAGGGAGACTTAAGAGTAAATGGATTATTATACTTCTACTCCCAAACCAGAGAGTAAATTGCTTAAATCTCCCTACTCAGGGAGGTAGATAACAGACAGTTACTGCCATTCCTGCCAACCACACCCAAGAACAGATGAAGGCAAGGGAATAAATCTCATTTTGGTACATCACCATAAAGCCAATGAATATTCTATTAAGATCTTTCCCTTAGACCTCCCCTAGACTTCTGGCCTTTAAAATCCTCAAGAGAAGAACCCAGGGCTCGCTTTCCCTCCTGGGGGCCTGCCCATGCCTTTCTCGTTCCCCTCGGCCTTTCTCCTAAGCAGCAAGGACCCTTCTTCTGCCTCTGTAACTCATACCCTGAGCCAACACAGACCAGCTGGCTCACTTCCACTACCTCTGTGACTTTCTAAATAAACCTTCCTCTTATAATTTGAGTTTTTGGCTCTGAATCCTTTCTTTGCCAAACTTAAAACTGAGGTCCAGTTTTGCCGCCAACAGTGCTGGTGACATAACTACCTGTAACAATGTAATTTTTACCCCACTACTGATTCAGTGCCAAACAATTTCATTGTTTTTCTAATTACCTTAAATCAAACTCTGAAATCCAAGTCACCACGATATTGGACAAACAAAAATTCAATCTTACACATTATTGTTCTCCTCACATCATCTTTCTGTTCCCCCAAACTGGGGCTGTGTTAAAATTTAATAGCGAGGACTCTCAGGTCTTTAACCCAACCGGGGCGAAATGATCAGTGTCTGTCATGTAATCTTCTGATGGTGGCTAGTTCTGCTGCTTCTGCTCCAAGTTTACTGGAGGCTTCGGGCCTATGTCCAGCCTTGGAGCCTCGGGGTCGCAGGGCTGGCCCCAGAACTATATCATGTCACCATTCTTCTCTGGTTTGATTATCTATCTCCCTGGGACATTTTAGGTCTCACTATTTCAGGGTTTTTTGCTTACCCTGATGTCAGCAACTTTGGTTTCTATTCCTCCAAGCACTTTTCTCTCTCTCCTCCCTCCGCGACACTCTGTCCCAAACATTTCCCCTTCTCTGGGCCTTTATAAACAGCATGCTGATCTCTTGAGAGCAGAAGAGTTTTTCCTTTCTAACCTTTGTACATATTTTTATTTACTTGTTGACAGTTTTACACAGTTGTTTGTTTGTTCTTGTAATGAAAGAAACTGGATGTTCAGCATTCTTGTATGTTTCCCACAATTCTAAAATTACGCTTTTTTTATTTCATGTGATCTTTTTGAAAAAGTTATGTAGCAGGCATCAGTATAAAGCAACGCTCTCAATGCTAAGTCCGTAGGGCTGATGAATGGACATTTCAGTGTGTAGGCAGGTGGTGACTCCTCAGCTCGGAGCAGCACTGTGCTCTGACTCAGCTTCCTTTAAACTGCCTTAACCACTCTGCCACATTCACCTTTCTTGGTTTAATGTTCGGTCACTTACACCATATTCTCTCCAATGTTCCTTCAGTTGCCTCCGACAGAAGTATTTCATTTGAGTTTCTTCAGGTAAAATGAATTATCCTCCTGGATGCCAGCTTTTCTTAGCTTCTTCCAGGGAATGTGGTCCGGAAGCTAGGTCTGTAGACATTGTGTGGTAATACCTTCACTCCGCCTTTCCTCTGCCTCTGTTCATAGTATTTTATTCTTAAATGTCGTCAGAGAGAAGATCAAGAGTGATCAGCTAGAGAGTATGAACTATGAGTCTAGAAAGAAAGTTCGCCCTGGTGAGGCAGCTCTTTTTCAGTCTTGTTTCAATATTTTGAATATTTTTTATTCCTGTTCTGCAGTTTCCATGTCCACATGATAGCAATTACTGCTTTAATTATGAAAGAAAAAGACCCAAGGGGAATAAAGGAATAGCAATTATGTAAAACAAAAAAGAAAAAATGAAAAAAGAAAAGACTTTTTTTGGTGACAGAAAGAAGGTAGTGTTTGGAAAAGAATCTGTGGACAAAAATCATTTTGTTACGTAAGAGTTGGAGATGGTGCCCTTCCTGGAAGTCATAGACAGGGCCATTAAACAGTCCTCTACACAACTCCTCCCACGTCTAATCAGTCACCAGAGTGACTGTCATAAGCCTTAGGTAGAAAATCGTAATAACACCCTGTTACATACAGTCTTGGGTAAACAAAGGGAGATACCAGCCCCAAAAGTTACTGGTTTAGGACAGAAGGGCCTTCTATTAATATAGTTAGTTATAAACAGGCTTAACAGTTCTTTAGTTAAAGAACTATAAATAAACTATAAGTTTATAATATAACTAAGTACAGAACTATAAGCCTTCATTAACATCTTTGTAGCCACCATTATCAACATGATTAACATTTTGGGGTTCTGAGTTAGGTACTAAAAGGAATGTAAATTAAAAACCAAGCGAGCTCTTCTATTGAATTGAGGCGACAAAGATATTGTTATGTAAAATTAAGAAAAGAGACAATCATATCTAGCCAGCTATATAGAGATTTATATATCAAGGTATTAATGACAGAGCCAGTAAACAAATTATTTAAGTAATTCATTAAACAAGTATTCCAAGTGAGACAGAATTACTTTATTCTGTTCAAGGCTTAGTCGCTTACAAAATGTTACAATGTAACTGAATATACAGGCATGCATAAAAGTAGGTTTACAGTTGTGAGTATGCAAAACAGTTTATTCTTATGTTATCATTTATTAATTATTGTATTATTTTTTATACAAACTGTAAACCTACTTTGTGCCGCACCTTGTATTTATATACATGCAAATTTATTTAACATTTTTTAGCATCCAGTCTTTGTTTTTTTCTTTCAAGGATGGAATCCATTTCAGGACCCTCCAGTGCTTAGTTCTAACACCGTTTATTGTCATGTAAAGTTTCTGGCTCACAAAGTATCCCAGTGAGGCAACCTTAAAAGATAAAGGAAAATTTAAAATAATGGTGAGGAGGGACCTTTACAGACCAGAGGAGGAGAAGGGGCACAAGCAGAAGCAGTGAGTGGGGGTTGGAAGGAACGGACGGCGGAGATCAGGGGACAGGTGGGCCGCGCTAAGGGATTTCTCTCTCACTTGTATTCAATCCCCATTATTGAAATATCAATTGGGGTTCCCCAAAGGTATATTTTAAAGTAAATAGTCTTTGGAGTTAAATCATGATTGATTGCTAGCTAGGTATATAATTTTGGGCAACCCACTTAAAGTTTTGAGACTCATTTTTTCTCATCTGTAGCATGAGGATTATAATAAGAGAGAAAATGAGAATCTACCTTTCAGGGCTGGTGGGAGGAAAATAAGAATGTGGTAAAATCCTGGGAACCTAACCAATGCTCAATAAGTGGTAAACATTATTACTGAAATTTCCTTCACTGAAATTTTAGCCTTGCCTTTCATATAAGCGAATTACCAACTTTGTTAGACAATATCTTCTTGATCTTTGATTTTCAGCACAAAATAGCACTGTGACTTTGAGAAATGGCCCTAACCTTTATACGATTCAGTTTCTTCACATGTGAAATAACAGTGATGATATCTTGAGTAATGCCAGAGCTCCGGAAGGACACGGTGCTCGCAGCAGGCGATCCGTTTTGTTCTCTGCCGTAACTGAAGCAAAGTGCAAGCGTGTGCATCGCTGTGTTCCAGAATGCAGGGCCGTGCAGCAGCAGCTGGCACTCTGGGGCCAGAGGACCTGCGTTACTAATTGCAGTTTCCTGTAGGTAACCTGGCTGAGTGATCCTGGGGACTCAGTTAGCTGTTTTATGCCTCAGTTTTCTGGACTTTCTTTGCACAATTTGATTTTCCAACGATATTAAAGAGAAAATCTTTTGTTTTCAAACTTCTGTTACCTAATCTATCATAGTGTTGTTGCACTTAGCAAATGTAATAAATAGTTCTAGTAAAAATATTAAATTGTTTTAACACAAGCTAGTTAAACACCAGTGTTTCATTGTCTCAACCCAATCTAACAAAGATGTTTCTAGCGTGTCATTTCTCTTCTAGTTAGAGAGCCATACAATTTATATAACAGATGTTCACTAGAAATGTGAGGTATTGTCACAAAAATTATATGTTATTAAAATTATCAACACAGAGAAGAGCAATGAAGGTAATAAATCCATTAATCACTACCTTCTCAGGATTTATTTGGTGGGTTTACTTTTCATGAGACCCTGAAGGTTCCTGAAGGTACCTGTACAAAATTGTTGTATTTGTGAAATGTTTGTTTGGAACAATTCTTTTCCAATATTAAGGGTCTACTGTAGTGAGCTAAGAAAAAACATTGTTCAATCCATATTTTTAACTTAACAATGAGAGAGAAATTTGAACTACATGGCCACTGGCATCTTTTCTAATGCTGAGATCTTAAGATTTTTGTGTGTTCCTTGAGAAGTTTACTGGCTATTAAAAATGTCAGTATTTGAAATGATCTCTAGTGATATAGCTAGTGTGGGTCAAAAACACTTTGTCTCAAGATGCTGAATTATAAATGTTATAAAATATTTTTAGTAATTTTAAAGTTATATAAATTTTAGCAGATGTTTCCTCATTATTTTTCATCAGAGGGGTGAGTTTACCCTGGAACTTGAGATCCAGCAGCTGGTGAATATGAATAGAAACAGAGTCCTAGTCAAGAGCAATGAAATCCTCAGCCCAGAGAAACTTGGTATGCAAGGAGGTCGTCCTATTATCAGCCATGTCTATTGCCTCTTATATTCATGCTACTTGATCTTTATGACAAAATTTCTAGTTTGGTTATACTATAAAATTTTATTTTTCTGTTGCCATCATTTAAGTGTTTATCATTTTATTCCACTGATAATGAAGTAAAAAATAGAAAATTTTAATAATGAGGATGCAACCCCAATTAAGAGCAACTATTCACAGATTGGAGAAGATTTTCACATGTTTTATTGTCATGTGGATAAGTTCAAAATTATCAGGATGGTCTAGAGAAAAGTCAATATATGTACTGTATGCAAAATTGATTTAGCATCTTTTCCAAATATGCTCATATCACTCTATAGTGCAAAATATGTATGTATAGAGATACATAATAAAAACAGTTGACATAATTAGTATTTTCTTTTATAATAAATGTTTTTCAATAATTAGAATCAGATCTCCAAGTAACTGAGAATTTCTTACCTTTTAAATAAATCATTTCTATATCTTTTTCATCCCATGATTATTAGATAATAATAGCTAATTAAAATAAGCCTGGCTGTTTGTTTCTATCAAATGTAGGTTCATGGGTGGGGAGAAGGTTAATAACTATGAAAGAAGTATCTTCAACTTAAGATTATTTGTTATAACACCCACTAAGTTCCAAAAACACTAATTCAAACTTTCTTCAAAATCTAGATAAATCTAACCCAAAATACAAATATGTAAACTAAATTTTTTCTTCCCACAACAAAAAATTATCTTCCCTTGCTTTAAGAAAACTACTCCCAGCCTTCACAGTAAGAAGCAGATTCTCCATGTTGTCTGGCAATAAAGATACAGTCTCACAGGGGGCCACATAGCTTCAGTTCTTTTTTCCTGAAAGCCCTGAGAGTTCCCTTCCCTTCCCTTCAGCAGACAGGTTTGTGTTCGCTATCTGTAGTCATCCCATGACAACTTCGTAAGGCCTCATGCTTTAATAATTTTCAGTACAGCCTTCCCTATTATAACCAATAGAACACCTGGCATAAGACTGGGTTCTTACAAAGGGCCCGTGGGAAACAAAGGAAAACAACAAGCCAAGAAATACCTAATCTCCAGAACGATCTGTGTCCACTACACCATGGCCCCGTCTCTGTTTTAATGTAGCCGGTGCCACTTTGGGACCTATTACTTTAGGGGCTTTCTAGACCCGAGCCTGAGAGGCAGAAAAGAGTTTCTTCCTCTACTCCTTGAGAGCCTCCTTCTGGGTTTATTTTCTTTGTAAAGGAACTACCTCATTCCAGGGTGATCAAAATAAAAAACAGTCATGCTGTTCATTGGAAAGACCAAGACCAAAGACCACGGCAGAATAGTAACTACATCAGTTCACCTCAATATTCGCTTAGCAGTTAAGCATAGGAGTGATAGGGAAGCGGTTTATTTGGATTTATCTACCCATACACTGCCTTGCTGTGACTAACTGGAGCACTGATCTCTACCAACAGGGAAAAACAACCTAACTACCTGGGTAGAAATCATGAGACAGAGCTTCATAGTAAAGTGGCAATAACAGCTATAAGGAAAATCTCATTGTATTTACTTGGCCTTACTCAAATGTTCATATTTTTGTGACCTTGTCACAAGGTAGTTTTTACCTGTGGGTGCTGATGTCCTCAAATGCACAATCCCTAACTATGACTTATAGTTTAATTCTTCAAAGTGAAAGTTTCCTAAACAGTTTAACTTTAGTCTTGCTTGATAGACATCCATTATATCCTTAAATGAGAAGTAAAATGTTGAATTCATATTAGGAGAGGACATCACGGAGTGTAGGCATGGAACACTTACTGAAATGTTTAGGTGAAAAGTGGCGACTTCCCCACAGAATTCATGTTATTAGAATTAAGAATTTCACATCTGATCATCTTTATTAAAACCAAGTAAAACACTAGGTGAAGATAATCCTTTGAACATAAAGACTTTTACTGAGATATTTAATACAAAATCATAGCCCTGTACCCTACATCCTGGGGTCTGGGTTGGAATCTGTCCCAGTCAGCTAATTGCTTTGTTTGGATAAAATCCTCAGGCAGCACGATCAGTATCAGATATTCCCATAATGTTAGCTATTACAATCCAACCCACTGTCCCTCTTTGGACTAGAGCTGAGAAAATGCTGCCTTACTGAGCACTTACTGAAGGACATTGACATGAGGACAGCGACACTGAATTTCCTAAGCTCCATTCTTATCTGTGAAATCAAAATATTTATACTTACTAAGTCTCTGCTCCATAATTTGCTTTTTTCCTCAGAAAGGTTGTGAAGAAACTTCTGATGTCACACGGGCCTTTTCATACTCTTATCCATTTTAGCCTAATTTGGGGCCATGTAAACCAGAACAGAAACGTGTATGACCACAGCAGGCAGTGACTGGCTGTGTCATCAAAAGGACCTCAGTTGGCAGATCCCTTCAAATGCATCCCTCTGCTTCTAATGTCATCGACAATGATACCATTTAGAACTTCCATGAGAAAGTGAAAAACTAGTTTTAGGTCATGTATTTTCTCATTACAGAGAAATAGAGCTCAACTACAGCAGGCCCTCTTCTACCTCAGTGAAATCTGTTTGTTTCCTTCTCTGCAGCCACTTAACAACATTTATGGTAGAGATATTTATTGCTTCCAGTACTGCCTGCCCTCACTAGTTCATTCCTGTCCTTCCCCTCTCTCTCAAGGTGTCACCTAGCCCTCTTCTCAGCAGACTGTCTGTCATTATATAGTTTCTTTTTGTTGTTTTAATGGGAAATGTCATGTGACCTGTGGAGGGAAATAGTTACCAGAAGAAATATTTTGAGAATGACTATTGAGCCAGTGTGAAAGTTGTGCGACTGCAAAGCTGTATGGAAATGATTATATATTCAGGCTTTATGTGTCATTCCTTTCTTTTTTGTTTTATGATTAAATATTGGTATGACATGATGGTAATATCTTCGTATTGCATTATTATTTATACTTGACTAGTTATAAAACTCATGGAGTTCATTTCAAAATCAATATACCACCAAATTCATAAAATTTAGTGCAGATTATCATATAATGACAATTTTTAGATCCTCCGTTTATTTGGCATTTTAACGTCCATTCTGACTGAAATTTCATCTGACAGGTAAGGAAAAGGAGACAGAGGGAGGGGGTGTGATGTGCTTGCCCAGGGTTGCTCAGCCGGAAGTGACAGACTCCACTTAACTCCTCCCATTCCAGCTCTCTTTCCACCAGCGCAGGACACCTCTCCATCTGCTGCTGATTCTTGGTGGTACATAGATTTCCCGTATTCCTCTAATTCCCATTGTCAAAATTGGCAGTGGTAGAGAAAAGAAAGGCAAAAAAGGAAAATATATTAGTGCAAAATTTTACTGGTATTAAGGAAGTTCTTTTGCATATGCAGATCTTATGTCCTTATGATCTGTTTTATTGCAGACTTATGGAATGAAAATACTGCCTTGTGTTTGAGTATAATTCCTTTAAACTTTTCTGTTGAAATAGCTGAAGTTCAGTTTAAGAAAGCAAGCTTACATATGAGTACAAATTCATTTTGACTGATATAATGTACTCTATTTTTTCAAGTTTAAATAATGACAAAATTGAACAAGTATCAAAATACCATTTTTAAATAATCATTAAAGCTATAAAATGTAAAATGTGAATAATTTTAAGCATGCTTCTTAATGAATAAATGATGCATGAATTTTGTCACATGGAAACAATGACTGTTTTCTTCCATCATTAATTTTAATGAATATTTTTAATACTACAATATGTACCAGTACTTTGAAAGCTTCAAAGAATCCACACATGGAATTTATCACATAAAAATTACACTGGGTTCTTTGAGTAATATGTATGTTTTTGTAAACAGACTATATAGTCAGTTAGGACTTATTGGCATGTATAAATGAAACTTATGACATCAGTATCACCTATATTTAATGTTTTTTTAAAGACATATTGGCAGATTTTTTAATTAATATTTTATTTATTTTTAGAGAGAGGGGAAGGAAGGGAGAAAGAGAAGGAAACATCCATGTGTGGTTGCCTCATATGTGCCCCCTACTTGGGGACCTTGCCTGCAACCCAGGCACGTGCCCTGATTGGGAACCGAACCAGCGACCCTTTGGTTCACAGGCTGGTGCTCAGTCCACTGAGCCACACCAGCCAGGGTTATATTTAATGTTTTATTGAGGTAAAATACTTATTCTTCATCCTTGTTCTAGGGATAAAGATAACATGGCCACAAAATTTTGCATAAACAACTTAGACCAACAGAAAATTAGCATATGGATTAAAATATTCAACACAACCTATAACAAATAATTATAACTGCTTATTCACTCACCCTCCATCCCATAAAGAGATGCGTTAAAACCAATATATGCCAGATTTGGGGGCACCTAAAAACAAAGCTCCTAATTAGAATAAATTTTTTAACCCAGTGATTTTTTTTCTAGAAATTTGTTCTAAGAGAAGACTTTGAAAAAATAAATCTGCAGAAAAACATATTCTTAGTAAAATAATAGTATAATTTTACTAGAAAAATTGGCAGCAAAATTTGTGCCCAACAATAGGGGGATAAATAAATAATGTATATCATATTAATATAAAATAATATGCATGCATTTAAAAATAACAAAAATAATAATGATTTTACTTATATATTTTGAAATTTAAAAAGTTTTTTCCCAAATATCTCATTTTGATGATGCAAGGAAAATGCTCATAAAATAATCAAAGTGATATGGTAAATAAAGTTATGTATATGAACTATGGCTATAAGTATATAAAGCTCTACACATGGATAAAGGTTGGAATAAATATCTATATGTATGTATGTAGACAGATACAGAAAAACACTGTGAAAGGGGTGTAGCTATTGCTTTCTTTAATATTAAGATACTTAAATTTAAACAAAGTTGTCATAATAATAGTGCTAATTTTTTCGTACATTTTAATTTTATTTTTTTAATCATGTTTGTTCTATTACAGTTGTCACAATTTTTCCCCCTTTGCCTTCCTCCATCCATCCCACCCTGCCCCCTGCTCCCACAGTCAATTCCCACACTGTTGACCATGTCCATAAGTCATTCGTAACATGTCCTTTGTCTAGTCCCTTCCCCTTCTTCACACCACTGTCCTCCTTCCCCATCTCCTCTGGTCACTTTTAGTATGGTCCATGTTTCCATGCCTGTGGTTTATTTTGTTCATTAGTTCATTTTGTTGAAAAGATTCCACTTATAGGTGAGATCATATGGTATTTTTCTTTCACTGACTGGTTTATTTCACTTAGCATAATATTCTCCACTTCCATCCATGTTGTTGTAGAAGGTAGGAGTTCCTTTTTTTAAAAAATGCAGATTTATTTATTTATTTATTTATCTAAATGTCACAATCCATTATAAAATATTAAAAAATTTAAATCCATTATAAAGTTTCAGCAATTAAAACAACATGACACCAGCACAGAAATAATAAAGTATATCAATGAAATAAAATGAGAATTCTAGAAACAAATGTATGTATCTAACAGTGTAATATATGGTTAAATTGATATTTCAGATCAATGGGGAAAATAAGGCTTATTCAACAAAGAAGGTGCATGGACCACTATTACTTGAAATAAAACCAATATAGAGCCCTATTTCACACATTATACAAAAAATATTCAGGTGAGTTAAAAAACAATATGTAAAATGTAAGGAATTTTAGGAGAAAATAAAAAATAATATTTTTCTTACTCTGAAGTAAAGTTAGTCAAGCCCAGAAGCTATAAAGTAAAATATTGATAATATGACTATATTAAACATTTATGACTATACAGTAATATATATTTAAAAATGTTAAAGGGCAAGTAATAGAATAGGAAAGAATTTGCAACACATCTAAAAAAGGATTAATAGTTTTTTGGGTTTTTTTTTTTCTTTTTAGGGAAAAAATCTACAAACATTTAGTCAAAAAATGGATAAAGAATACCAAAAAGTCATTTAAAGCTTTTTAAAAATAATAGGAATGGGCAAGAAATATACAAAAACAGACTTAGTTTCAGCAAATACTAAACATAACACATCATTGTCACAATCAGATTAATAAGTATTAAAAATATTGGTAATATATAAGTATTAGTGACTGTGAAAGGAACTGGGTATTCATAGACTCTTTTTCTTCATTTTCTTAAAGCTGTCCCTTTAGCATATCTAGCAATGATCATTTGGTGGAGGTATGTTCTTTTAGCCTTCTTTTGTCTGGGAAACTTCTTATTTCACCTTCTATTTTAATTGTGAGTCTTGCTGGGTAGAGCAGTCTTGGTTGCAGGCCTTTGCTTTTCATGACTTGGAATATTTCTTGCCATTCCATTGAGGTTTATAGAGTTTCTGTTAAGAAGTCACCTGCTGGCCGTAGTGGGGCTCCCTTGTGTATTACTATACTGGGGCTCCCTTGCTGCCTTTAGGATTCTCTGTCTTTGATATTTGCTATTTTAATGATTATGTGTCTTGGAATGGGCCTCATTGGGTTCCTCATGAATGGGACCCTCTGTGCTTCCTGGACTTGTATGTCTTTTTCTCTCCTCAAATTAAGGAAGTTTTTCATCATTACGTTTTCAAACAGGTTCTCTATCCCTTCCTCCTCCTCTTCTTCTGGTATTCCTATTATACAAACATTATTACATTTCATTGTCCTGCATTTCCCTAAATGACTCTTCATTTTTTTTATTCTTTTTCATTTTCTTGCTCTTTCTGGGAACTTTTTTCTACCTTGTCCTCCAGCTCACTAATTCAATCCTCTGCTTCATTGAGCCTGCTTTTGATTCCTTCTACCGTGTTCTTCAATTCAGAAGTTGTATTCTTCATTTCCTCTTGCCTCTTATTCATAGTTTCTATGTCTTTTTGTCATGCTGATATAGTTTGCAGTAAGTTCCTCTTAGTTTGCCTGCAGTTTTTGGTAATTCTCTCTGAGTTCTGAGCTCATTGAGCTTCCTTAGAACCGTTGTTTAGAACTCAATATCTGATAGTTTACTTGCCTCTCTTTCATTCAGTTCTCTTGTGGAAATTCCTCCTTTCCCTTCGATTGGGGGTTGTTTCTTTGTCTTCCTGTTATTTGTGAGACTCTTCTTTTTTTACATCTACTTCTTAAATTGACCTCCTGGCTTTGTGGTGTGAACTTCTATGGCAGGAGATCACTGTTTTTTCTTTCTAGATCTGCCTCTGATAATGTCAGATGATGACCTGGTCTGACCTTAGGCAGTCTGTTCCAGACTCCCAGGAATCTGCTGTCTGTGGCTGTCTCCTTTAGTTGTTAATCTAGTCACTCTGCACTCAGCAGGCTGGCTTGAGCACCACAAGGCATGGCAGAGCCCTTCTTGAGAGAGGGGTTATTGGGTCCTCTCAGGCTGTTGCCACTCAGGGGAGTGGTCTGCCTGAGCAAGGCGGCTGCTGCCGCATGGGGGATGAGTATCCCGCTGGATACTCTCTCAGTTCTCCCCCCAAGCCTCCCTTCCCAGTGTCTCCCTGGGCATCTCTGGCCCACTCTGCCCCTGCCTTTGCTGGAGACCAGGGTAAGTGGCAGTTAGGTTGTGCTAATGCAAATTCTTCTGTCTGTCTGAGGTTATAAGTCTCCTCTCTTCCTATTGTTCAGTTGTTTGTCCCATGTGATTTCTTCACATTTAGTTGTAATTCCAGATTGGTCCTGGGAGGAGGTCAGTGTGACTTCCATTCACTCCTCCATTATCTTGATTTCTTATTACTAAATTTTAAATAGGGACATAGTGTGATTAGTCCCCCTGAATAGATTAAACTTTAAAAAAAGTATCTTTCTCATGATAAAATAGGATCCATAAACAGGCCTTTTACTATTATTTTTATATGAAGGCACAAATTTAGTTTTTCAATTGTTTTTTAATCAACCAAAATGAAATACAATAAATTATAGTACCTCATTCCATAAAAATAAAATGTAAGTGTATTCAAGCTTTAGTTTCCAAAAATAACTGGAATTTTCACTGTAACAAAATGAAAGAGTAGGGACAATGAAAATATAAATTTGTTTAGTTACAGTCCAAATGAAGACAGAACATAAGTAAAAGCAATACTTATTTTCCTTAAGAGAATTTAATGGAAATTATTGGTTTGAAAATACCACATTTTATACTTTTGAGCCTCTATCTCAGCAATATCTGGAGAGCATAGTGTGCTTTCAATTTCATTTGTGTCGACTTTTTGTTTAAAGAGCAAAACCTGTTCTCTTGAAATATAGCCCTGCTCAGCTAATGAAACTTTTTCTCCAAATGAGCATGTTCAAAAATTTTATTTCAATTTAAAAAGAAAAATATGACTAAGCCTTAATTATTGAAAAATAAAATGCTGAATTTCTGGATTTGGTTTTGCTATTTTTCCAGTTTCTCAAATACTATTTCAGCAAAATAATAAATAAAACATAAGCAGGTAGATGAATTTCAGGCTGAGTCCAAATAATCTTGACTGGTCTCAAGATTTTTTTGCTCAACATCTTTGTTCCCAAGAAATATATACACTAATGACTGGACTCTACCATTTAATTAATAGGATAATGTTTGGTTGTTTTTCTTGTAATCCTGAGTTCTCTACCACCTGGCTCCCAGTTGGTCAGAAAGATACAGAACACCAATGAAAGTGCAAGAAGGCCTAAGTGACATCAGCAATGCAATCTCCCTGCCAGGCAGCCTGCTTACCCTCAAAGAGGAAGTTAGTATTGCCATTACAGAAAAGATCTCTCTGAAATATGTGCTAAGGAAAGATCATTTCTGAGAAGACAATACCTTTTCTTGGTCATAGATATACTGTTAGCTTACCTTTCCCCTTTCAGAAATAAGTAGTGACTCCAAAACTATGATTATGTATTCATGAATGTATATCATGCTATTTATAGTTTCACCATATCCATTTTCTCTATATTTGAACTTATGCACACACAGACACATATCCATTGTTTTCCCTATCTCCCTTTTTTCTATTCTAAAAATCAATAAAACCACTACCTTATATTTTCTTACATCGTAATACTGCAGAACCTCAAAACTTTTTAGGTGTATTCATGAATATTTTTAATGCAGAATGTGAGAATAATGGTCATTACAGGTCTAAAGACTGAATTTTTCCAGTTCCAGAGATTATAAGCATAGTGAATTAGCTTTGACAAGAAATATATTTTCAAAAATGATTCCCAAACACCTTGAACTAGGGTCATTGGTCCTTTCCCTTCCCTCCCCTCCCCTCCCCTCCCTTTCCTTCCTTAAATGGTAGTAATATGCATTGCAGAACATTTAGAAAATGGAAAAAGTTCAAGAAGACAATAAAATTGCTGTATTCGAACTACTTAGAGATAAAATCTATTAACATTGCAATACATGTTTTGCAGATTTTTCTGCAGTGTTAAATATTTATTACAAAAATCAGATAACATTGCACACACTAATTTCTAATATTCTTTACTAAGTAAATGTACCATAAGTTGTCCTAAAAATCATAACATGGTGTTCTAAATTTCAATCACTATGGTACCATGGTACCATATCATAGATGCCTCTTACGACATATTATAGGGTCACTGACACAGGTGTTTTGGAAGATTTCACCCTGAGGCATAGAAAACTGGAGCACCCACGTTCCTGTGTGTTCCAGGTTTCAAGAAGGACCTTTTACTGAAGGGCTCTGGATGAACAGCAGCTGAGGCTACAATCACCAGGCTCAGACTGCCGGGTGGCTAAGAGCCTTTTTGCAAATTACCTGTCTGTAATGTCCTGTCATGCTGTGAGGGGGTAACGATTATACTGTAAGACTGTATTTTTACGAAAGTTCCAAGTATCTCCAAAGACCCTGACTGTACATTTTAAAATAACTGTAAATGCCCAGAAATCCTTTTCCCTGCATTCACAAAGAAATAGTCTTCAGATTCCCTTCCCTCCCTTATTTATACTCCAAAACATTTGTTTTTCTAAAGTCACTTACTATATTTAGGAAAGCTTTCAGTAAAACCAGAACAGTGGTTCTTCACATCCTAGAGCAGAAAGGGCATTAATAGATCATTTTGCATACAAAAAAAATTGCCAACAAGTAAAAAAACAAAATTATGTTTTAAAATACAGTAAATTATGACTGCTCAGAAAGTGTTCGATTTCATGATTTTTAACTACGCAATTGAGACTTTACACATATATCTTAAGCATTCAGACAAAGTAGTGGACATGCTAAAAGCTTACACATTTCAGATTACTCTAAATTTTTCCCTAAATACCTTTAATGTTTTAACAGGATTTGATTTCCCTGGCTTATAGATTTTATCATGGGGAGTTGTTTCTAAGGCCTAAGAAAAGGAATCAAACTGATGGGAGTGGCAGGGAAAAATGTGTTAGAAAAACACTTTCTCTCACAAGATTACAAACTAGAAACAACTCTGTCCTACTCATCCATGAATCCAGATCCACCCTAAGTGGAAAGACTTCAAAGCCTTCAGGCCAGACCTCCTTGAGTAACTGTGTGAAGCTTAATACAGCCAGTGGGACACATCAAGAAGATGCCATCATTGGGCAAGACAGCAAGAACCCAAGAGAAAACCAAAACATCTGATTCACTTTGCCCACCAGATCACTAATGATAACCTTGCTTTCCTCTTCATATGTTTAAACTTTAAGGTAACCTTTTTTTCTTTAAAAACATGTTTCTGAACTGAGTATCTTAAAGTCCAACAGAAGAAATGAAAAGTCCAAGAAACAGAAAGAAAGGAGGCAACATGCTCTTCTTTTCTGCTGAGGAATTATACTCAGGCAAACACTGGCTGTAATGTACAAAAAACAAAATACCATAATGGAATTGAATGATAATTTGAAAAAAACACCAAAAACTATGGTTTCATTTTTATCATATCTAACTTGAGAGATCACTGAAAGCTTAGTGCAATAGTGTCTAATTTAAAAAAAAATAACAATGATTGTTTTTTCATCCTTTCTTCATTCAAAATAAAGTGAATTTGAGAATGAGAGAAAGCGGCCTTTTCACTTTGCCATATGTAACATATGTCACTACGGGCTTCACAATAGATCAGCTCTTTTTTTATGATGCCACTAGAACAAGTGGTTTGCAGTGTCAAAATGTGTATTCTAAGCAAAAAGAGCAATGGATGGAATACCAAACAGCTAAAGGCCACTCAGCTTCTTTTATGAGGGTTGATTGGTTATTTAGGATACTGTTGTTTTGTTTTTTTATTCACATTTTAACTTGAAAAATTGAGATGACAGTACCTGTATTTATTCTTTTTAACCACTATTTATTTTGACTTATTACTCGCTTAGCCAATGGTTCAGTTAAATATGCCTTTTTAATAAAAATTTCTGAAACAAACTGATTCTCTCGGCAAGACTTCCAAATCTATGGATTTCTTTCTAAAGCTCGATTTGCGGAGGATGAAAAGGGTGGTTATATGAAGGAATTTTGGATGGTGCACTTCACAGATAGGAATGTTAAAAGCAGAGGCATATAATCAGAGACTGGTATTCTCCAAAAGGATTGCAAATATATGGAAAAAGGGGATTGAATGCAGAAATAGAGGATTTGGTATGAATGGGACTGCCGGCTTGCAGGTACAACGTCAAGGTTTCACATACAGCTGGGAATGCCTCCTTAGAAGGGGAGAGTGGACACATGTACCATGTGGGGCTGCAGTTCAGACTCTGCCTCTATCTATTATGAAAGTTAACGTTTAGTAAATACCCTTAAGGAGATTTCTTGGTACTTGTGTTCTTGCCTTTCCTACCCCCATCATTTAAAAACCAAACTTTTTTTCATTTTCTTTTTGACAAAGTTATAAATTGACAAATTTATACTGCATGTGGGACTCTAGGCCATGCTGACCTGGACTGTAATTCAAGCTCTACCAGCCTGTGGTAACAGTGTGCAGACGGATGATTCTCGTCTATGAAATGGAAATAATTACAGCTACCTGGTGGGGTTACTGTGAGGATTTACTGAGATAATATCCATGAAGCTCCCAGCCCTGTGTGATTTATGAGACAGGTGCTCACATTTTTAGTCCCTTTCTTGGTCCCCACCCCCAACTCCACCTGAAACAACTTGATCTCTAAATAACACATACATAATTGTAGGAACATTAGCATGGATGCCCAGAAGCACTTGTTACTGAATTAACTCAGCAGTGAACTTGGCATTCCATCCGCAACCTTTCCCCTTCACTAATCCCCGTGGGGAAGCCCCTCAAACACAGGAGTATCGCAGGACACCCTGCGAACTGTGATACCAGCCAAACACATGAAGGTTTTCTATCAGGGTTTCAGCTGGTCTGGTTCTGCCTCAAAGACCAGATGGAGCTCATGTTGCTCACAATGAATTGACTCTGGCCATGTGCTCACTGCCATCAAGATCCGCCACAAGGAGGACAGCAGTTCAGTAAAATCTTGAACTCTATTTATAGCCCACTTGAAACAAACACTTTGTTGTGAAGCTCAAGGAGTTCTCCTGAAAACACAGAAAGTAATTCACTAGTCCCAGCACTAACTAGGGCAATAGAAAGGAAGAAAATATAGTAAGTACATTCTGACACTCTACAATTTACAAACCGCCTCCTATATGTTGTCCCATTATACCCTCACACCAACCCAGGAGGTAAACAAAGCAGGCACTGGTAATAAATCCCCATTTTATAGATTACAAATTAATGCCTAGGGGGTTAGATAAATTGCTCAAGTCACATGGCTGGTGAATGTTGGTGACTGGGTGAGGGGAGAGGAAAGTGCCAGAAGAGTTCAAATAATTTCCTATTAAAGCTATTGATCTAAACATCAGTAAATATTTGTATGCCTATAAGGAAAAATGTACAGCCAAGAGAAATAATGTTTTGTAATGTACTTGCAAGCTTAAAAATGGTTACTTCTCTACTTCGATAGGAAAACCAAATATGGGAAATAAGAGCCTAAAGAGACTCTGCAGGGAACCATTTATAAACATGTCTGCATATACATGCAGCATGATTATATTTTAGACAAGAAATGCCTTCTTGAAACCTCTCCAAATTAAACATGTAGAAGACAAGAGTAATCTTGAAAAGGAATTTTTATGAAAATTTTTAATCAATTCTTCTAGTCATTTCTGAAACAAATACATCTTTACTATCTTTTTAATATTGGGGAGTGTGCATAATTCTAGTATTACACAAAAAGCAAGCTTTCATTAATATGAATTCATTTATGGACCAAAAAACAATTTTGCTCTTCAAGTAGTTATTTTATTATGATTTTTGCTAATACTCAATTTTCTAAGACCTTTCCTTATGCCTTGTCACCTGCAAAGGGTTTGCAAAACCTTTTTTGGTTTATAAAGTATGTCAGGGCAATTAGAATAGATACAGAGAAGTGTGTGTGTGTGTGTGTGTGTGTGTGTGTGTGTGTGTGTGTGTAAGACAGAGAGAGAGATATTAGGGCCCAAGGTTAGCAGATTGGCTCAGTGCCATTTAGGGATTCTCAAATTTACTGCTTCTCTGATTATTTGTCACAGCTCTGATTTATGGAGTTCAGAATGTTTCGACAGGCAAGGTGTCTAGAGCTTAGAGTCTTTGCTTGATGATCCCTCCTGTTTCTCTTCCTCATGCGACCCTTTTGCCTGTGTTCACCTTGCGGTGACCTTGCAGAACTCAGCGTTTTCACCTGAGCTCAGTAGCTGGGGAGAGGGCAGTGGTTTCCATTCCTGGATGATGGAGTCATGGGAGAAACTGCAGCGAACCAACAGAGGGTAGGACCCGAGCCTGCTTGGCTCGAATGTGCTTTAAGAGGATCAGGACAGAGCAGCTGCTCTGTCTCCCAGCCTGCAAGTGCAGCTTGCATTTGTCACTGACCACTGGAGTGTGTATTTGTGCAAGGTGAGAGCTGAGTGCTTTTTCATTAATTTGGAGACAAATCGTCAGGTATTGCTGCTGATTGTGTTGGATGGTTTGGGGATATTTTTATCACCACACATTCAGGTCCTAGACTGTATGTGGTTTTATTTATGCCCTTGTTTTCTGACGTGATCCATTCAGCTTTTCAGAGTCAAACTGTAGCTACGGATTGGACATAGCGCCCTTCTTAAAGTGAAATGTGATCAGTTTGGTGCTGTTTTCTTGGATTATTTCACTAATTGCTGCTGCCAAATGATGTAGCTGTTCATATACAGAATCCCAGTGCTAATTTGACAGCATATGGAAACTGCTTTAGATGTAAATCTGAACTACTAGGTTTTTGGTATTTGCTGTGGTATATTATTTGCTTCACCCACATTTCAGTGGTTGAAAGTTTGGAGAGAGGGGAGTGCCTTACTTAGGTTCTGATCTGGTGTTAAAAGTACTGTGGTAGTTTTCTGTGTTTTTGCTTGTCAAAATGAAAACTTCTGCTTGGCCATTGTGTGTGTGGTATGTGTTTGTTTTAAAAAAAGATGTTTGAGAACCAAAGAAAACCAAACAATACTTTGCTATATTTTGATGTACTTCTAATTACTCAGTCAGCTTATAATGCTTTGTTGTCAACATATGTGAATTTGGAACTTCACTGTTTGTGAACACAAAGACAGTACAACCACAGTGCAGCAGGTGTGTGAGGGCATGGAGTGCGTACTCACACTCAGTGCAGTCGGAATCCAGGGTTGCTCTGGGTAAACTGACAGGCCTTCATCCAGCAGTGTGTACGTTAGCTACTAAACTGAACCTGCCCCAAATATAAAAGAGATACATTATATAGTTGTATCTAAATAAATATACAGGATGTTTTTATTCATGAAACACATGCCTAGAAAAGGGAAACACGTGAGTATTTGGTATTGTATAAAATGAGTAAGAAATAATTTAAAAATTATCAAATTTTAAATGGAGGGAGAAGATACTATGTTAAAATGAGAAATAGTTATGATGGAATGCCGGAAAGCCCTTCAACTGTTCAAATAGTAGGTCTAATGAAAGAACAATAGCATATTTGAGAAAATTCAGACTCAGCAGAAATGAAGCCAAGAGCAAAAATTCTTAATAAAACACATTTTCAACCTGCAGACTACTTGTCTGTCTTGAGTTCTGTTCCTGAGACTGATAAAAGTAGAATTTTTTTTTAATGTCAATTTTAAAGCTTTATTTAAAATTGGTCTCCATTTGGTAGTCTTTGAAAACAAAGTACAAGTTATAGTCAAATGCAGCAAACACTGAAATTGTTCAAAACACCAACTAACACCATGTGAAAGTCATTTGTCCTACTTTTAAATTGTCAGTTTAAGAAGAAGAGTCTAATATTCTAAATTAGAATGTCACCTGTCGCCGCATGCACATGGACTGCCTAGTTCCTCGGACACCCTCGTCACGCTCCCTGCTCGCAGACGCCGTGAGAGTGCTGTGCAACGGCGCGCGGAAAGCGCCCCGCTCCAGCACTCTCACGCTTCCTTTGTGGCTTCACAACAGCAAGTTTTATTTCACTGCTATGGAACTTGAGGTGTACAAAGAATTGGGAATTGGCCATTTTATATTGAAGCCTGTACTACCTTGGCTTTTCTGCTGCCATGATCTAAAATTTGGTTACTTTTTAATAAGGGTATAACATGACTTTATCATGTAATGGAGAGCCTCTGATGCTGTTTTATAAACACAAGAGTACCCGCATCTCTATGATGATTGTGGTCCAATGTGGTGTCCCTCTGAACCCATGAGTAGCTTCCATGCAAAAAAGACAAGAAACTTAGTCATCTCTTTAATGAACCATATCAGTGTAAACAACTACGAAAAACCTTGAATTGTGTCTGTGTTTATTCTTTAGATAACTAGCTCTGCGACATGTAAAGAGGTTTAGAGATTATAGGTACTGACCTCAAAGCACATGCCTATCTGTTCAAACACATTTACTTCTGTGTCGTTAAACTTTCCTAGTTAAAGTGTTAGCCTTTACTTACATATTTGATAAGTATCTCTAACTTTCTTAAAAGCTTACACTTCTTAACACATTGTGTTCTCACTCCCTCTCTTTCCTCTTTTAGCTTTATTCTTTATTCTAGACTTCCAATTTACTAAGTCTCTAATTTACTGAACCTTCTTTCTTTAGACCTACACTCAGTATCTTCACCCTGGTGAAGAAAGCAATAATGATTTGCCTCCTGGGACTGGGGAAAGGCCCACCTGCCCTGAGATGAAGAGAGCACTGTCCCTTCTGTGAGCAGAAAATGGGGGTTGTTAGTGGGAAAGAATGGGATAAATGGCGACCAGGCATGGGATCGCCCTGTCTGTCACACGTAGCATCTCTGCTATTCATGCTTTCATACTGTCTAGTTTCCAACTAGGCCTGGAAACCTTTATCAACAATTGTTTACACATCCTGACATAGTTATACTTTCACAAAGACATTTAATAAAGAGATTAAATATGATCTCAATCATATTTAATTGTAATATATAGGGTTGGCTTAAAGCAGTGTCAGCAGTTTTGTTTCTTTTCCTTAGCATTAAGGTCATTAAGTTCTATTTTGCTTACTAACTCCTCCCGAAGAAGTATAGGTTTGGATTAAGTGATGAGCGCTCATAAACTTTTAACTCTTACGTCCAGGTTCCTTAATGTAGGCCTTCGTTATTTGGGAACAAGAAACACGAAAGGCAGTGTGATATGACTATTCCTCTCATACAATGTCCCTCTGAGACCAGTCACTGGGCCCGTTAGCGGACCACTGGGCTGCGGGAACTTGGCGGATAGGGCAGGAGCAGATGGCAGCCGACAATTTTCCGTCTGAGAAAGAGACTAAAACATTTTCTACAAGTCTGCTCAAGCGGCCTGCCTCCTTTGTCTAGTATCTGCTGTGTCTTCTAAGGAAACGGAGCAGGCAGAGTCTGGTTGCTGGAGGAAGGGCCCAAACTGTAACTGCGTGTGGTCCTTGGCTGCCGCAGGAAATGCTCTCCAAAGTAATCTGTCTCAAACACTTATTTTTACAACCAATTCAATTCCTGTTTTTTAAACTCTTAGATTATTTCTACTAAGGCAGGCTTCAAATCCAATTCCAATGTCTACCCAGGTTTCCCCTAATAGCCTCCCCCTACCACACACAGCACGTATTTTTTAAAATACTAATATTGAATTAAAATTTCTATTTTAATAGCCAAATGATTCTCATAAAATTCAAATAATCACTTCAAGAAAATGTAATTACAACCTCCAAATATTTCTAATGGCCAAGAAACCATCAATAGAAAATTATTGTGAAGTTTTCTTATTATAGGCATACTGGATCTTAAACGAATGTTCAAGAATTCTATTCCACCATATCAAAATCAATGAAAAGAGACTTTTATATGTTCTCCTCTGATAAAATCATTTAACAATCAGCATGCTTTGCCTTTTTTGATAATAAAGTATAAAAGTAATTGTAGGCTGTCCCTCCTATTCTCTAGTAGAGTGAGTTGCACTGGACTGAGGACTATAAGAAGGACCTCCTTTCCTTTATAACTTTATGTAAGAACTATATTTTTAAACATAAATTTTATTATTATTCAGGTAAAGTGAGGTCAACAGATCAGAGAAGATGATTACTGCTGGAAGGTTGTTGGTTACTCATAGTTCCTAAGAAGTCCCTTCGTCATGCCACAAAGGGACCAAGCAGGGAAGAACCATGGTTGGTCAGAGGGGAGAGGCAAATGTGGCTAAGAACTTTTATTGCAGTTTTTTCCAGGAAGGGACAGGTGAGGCAGGGTAAGGAGGTTTAGGAATGGCCGGTTGGATTAATTTTAGCAGGACTTTTTGGGCTGTCTCTAGGCTTTGGGCACCTGGCCTTGAGGGGTAGAGAGCAGGAGGCAAGTGGCCCCAGGTGTGAGAGCCTTGGGAGAGTCAGATGCAGGATGGGTTGGGTATGGGCTTATTTGTCTGTTTGTACATAAAAGGCATGTTCCTAGGTGAATCTCCACTGTCTTTAGGAATTGGTTAGCCCTGGGAGAGCCCGCCCCCTCCAGGGTCATCAAGACCCAAGATATCAAAGTATCAGAAATTTAGAAATTAAAAAGATGTGACTAATACAAATTAACACACTGAAAGCAAGAATAGGTATTTAGCACCATTTCCCCAAGTGTGGTGTTCACCTGGTTAGTACACTATGGCCAATGATCTCTTGTCACCAAATGTACCCCATTGATTCAGGTACCCCTTCTACTAAACTCCAGAAAGTTTTTTGTTTCATTTTTGTTTTTTAAATTCAGTACTTTGAAACAATAAGAGGGTTGAAAAATCACTGAACCCTCTTTGCCGAATAATGAGGTACATGTTACTTGTCCCACATAGCTGTGTCTTATTTTATTAAGAGACTAACATTACCATATTTTGCTGCATATAATGTGTTCCCGTGTATAATGCATACACATGATTTGTGTGCAATATACATGGGATTATTATGCCCATTATTATACCCATGATGTGTAATCATTATACCCATGTATGATTGCCCATCCTTATTTTTTCCTCAAAAATTTGGGCAAAAAATGTTCATTAGACAAGCAAAATACAGTAAATGCTTCCATTTAGGGTCTGTATAAACCCTAATTTAGACTAGAATTATTAAAATAATTTTCTCTTTGGACATTCATCATTCACTTTTGGTTCATATCATCTTCTGGCATTAGTTAATAAATACTTGTTAAATATTCAAAAATAATTAAATTTACCAAATTCATTGGCGGGATCTTTTTCACATTCCTCAAGAGCCTTTTATACTGTTTCCAGTCTGATTTTTATATTAAAGAAATTCAGAAGTGTAAAATATGTTGATTATTTTGCACAAACAAAAGCTTATCTCCTATTATTTAAAAATACCCATAAACAGTCACACCCTTATAAGCAAACATAAAATGGAGTGAGGAACATTCATAAGTTGAGAAGCAATTTAGTTTCAGCCTAACTGGCAAAACTATAATTCATAATGGCCCTACTCCTCAATTCAGTGGCAATGTACAAAGGAATCAAGGAACTTTCTTTTTTAAAAAAAAGATTTTATTTATTTATTTTAGAGAGAGGGAAAGGGAGGGAGAAAGAGAGGGAAAGAAACATTAGTGTGTGGCTGCCTCTCGTGAGCTCCCACAGGGGACCTGGCCCACAACCCAGGCACGTACCCTGACGGCGACCCTTGGGTTCTCAGGCTGGTGCTCAATCCACCGAGCCACGCCTGCCAGGGACAAAGAACTTTCAATAGTTGAACAGAATAATTAATTTATGAAATTAGACTATATGAGCACGTGTTGAAAATAACCCATAATGAAGGAAGAAGAAACCTCAGAAATATGGTTTTTCCTTTTCCCTTTTTTCATTTTTAAACATTTAGGAAAGAAGAAAACATTTATGGTGTTTCAATGGAAATGAAATTTTTAACTCTCCCTTATTTTGTTTCTTCATTTTAGTTATTAAATTTTCCCATAGGAATTTAGCATGTAATAAGTGTGGAAATTTGAAACAGTGGGAAGAGATGTTTGAGTTACCAATAGGTATTACTGCAACTAGACAGCTATTTGAGGGAAAAGTAAGTTTATTCCTTATACCAAAATAAATTCTAAAGTGGTCAATGATTTAGATGTAAAATATGAAACTATGTGCATGCTAGAAGAAGCTTTGTGTGCTGACGTGCACAGAGTAGATGCTATACCCACCATGTCACAGGCAGCCAAGGGCAGGAATGGAAAGGGCGTCCCGCTGCTGGAAGGGCCCCAGGCTTGGTGGCAGTCATGGCAGTGGTCATGGCAGTTACCGTAGCAGCAGGGAGGGGTGAAAAGTGGTCTTTTCTGAAGTGAAGGGCTTGAGTACAAATTGGTAGTTATAGAATGTCAGGAGGATGTGGAGTATAGTGTAGGAAATATAATCAGTAATATTGTGATATGTATGGTGCCAGGAGGGTACTGAAGATATGGGAGGGAACACTCTGTAAAGTACATGATTGTCTAATCACGATGCTGCACACCTGAATCTAGTACAAAATAATATTGAAAGTAAACTGTTATTGAAAATAAAAATTAAAATAATGAAAACCTAAAAAAAAAAAAAGGGGTCGTTTCTTCATACCATCTGCCCCGTCATCGTCTGTGTGTTTTAGGTACCTAAGCTCCTGAGATGAAGGCAAGCACAGATGGTATAAATGTCAATCGCTAGTTTCTTTTTTAATTCAAAGCCGATGCTTTTGTTTTATTCTGGGGCCAGAGAAGTATTACGGAACAATTGTAGATTAATCCCTTGGCCTTAACTCTCCAGATTCCTAATCTGACACTTGATTGAGGCCTCAAAGTAGCATCACTCCCTGGTCTCTGCAGGTCTCTGGTCTGTGGTTTCCACTGGTGTGACAAGGGAATGAACCACTGTCAGCTCTGCACTGGCCCTTCTGAAGTGTTAGCAGACTAGGTTGGACTCATTCCAAAAACTCTCAAGGGGCGTGTGCTGAGTGGGGAACAGGAGGGTTTCAGCTGGAAAGCTTTTTCTTTAGGGTCTATGGATTCTTTCTTCTTTTTATCTTCATATTCTGCTAGTTAATTTCTTTATCCTGGAATTCCACCCTTTCCATGACCTCTCATGCCACCTCACATCATCCTCTGACCTGGATGAAAGAAACACTTATGTCATTCACGCTAGGATTCTCAGACTGGCAGGTTGTTTGGAACAATGTGCAATGTTCCTAGCAACAGATTAAGACAAATCTACAGCACTTCAAAGCCCGCAGTCATTGAAAAATCACAGAGGACTACCTAGTTATATTTGGAACTTCTGCTTTGTGGATTTGTATTAGCTAAGAAACCCAGACAAATTTTTAAGCATTTTTTGGTTTATTTTTAATAGAAACTTGGAAGGTATAGCCAGATTCTAAAACAGTCATGATGAATTTCGTCAGGGTGCTAAGAATGAATGCCAAATGTGTCTATGCTAAAATTTGAAAGTAGGGTATATAAAGTTCACTGGCAGTCACTGGACAGTGATTTTAATTATCAGGACTATTTTATATTCATTAAGAACACCGGCAGTAGGGTCAGCTAGGCCTGTGTTGAAATCCATGAACAAGTTGTTTGACTATGGGAGTTATTTAATGTTTTAAGCCTCCATTTTACATTTGTAATTTATCATAAATCACATATTTTGATGTATGAATGAGGAAATATGTATATGGGCTTGTCTATAGTAGAAGGAATAATCAAAAAAGCTAATCAGTATAGGTTGTGAATAGAGATATTTTAGCAAATAGAATTATAATGATTTTGTGGGTGAGCAAGTGAGTTTTTTTCTACATCAGTCAAAAGGATAAAGTTGGGGGAAGTTATCAGACAGAATAAGGAAAAAAAATAATGAGAGGTAAAACAGGGTAAATCTGAGTATCACAGAACGGAGATCAGATTATCATGGTATGTAACCCCCCTCCAGGGACTAATGCACTATCTTACTCATAGCAGGTGCTTATTTATGCTTGAAGAATGAATAGATAAAGACTGAGATAATGATAGTGATGAAAGAGGGACCTGGAAGGTTGTATAAAAGAGTAGTTAAAAACACTCCTCGGAGGGCCTGTCTGAAGTATACTTTGTTGGTCAGACTTATCTATTATACAAAAACAAAACAAGCAAACGAACAAACAAAAAACATGAGAGAATCGATAAAAAGAACAGGTATTTTGGAAGCACAGCATGTTCCTTATTACAGCCCATAAAGTGGAGAGAATGAGAAACCAGTGTTCTTTGAACACACAAAGGAATGACACACCTGTCAACTCTGAGAGATGGAGACCTATGAAGTCAGCATGGTTTCTGGTGGAAGTCAAAAGGTGAACTAAAAAAAAAAAAGAGTCAAAATGAGTTGAGGGCCTCAACATAGAAGAGCCTTTGGCATTTGGAGAGGAGCAAAAATTTATTATCTCTTTCTTTGCTTTAATTTCCAATTGAATGCCAATAACTCCTATCATTTATTGTGAAAACTCAAGCCCTTTTATCACTCCTTTGCTTTTCCAAATGCCCCTCAAGGCTGTGGTACCACCCATAGTTGGAAACCATGGAGATTATAACAAATAGGATGAATTATATTTAGAAGAAATTTTAGGGCCGGGGTCACAATCAAGAACTTAACACCCTTGACTTTCAGGGCTCTTGTAAGCATGACTCTCTGCACTTTTAAAGTGAAACAAAGATCTATAATACCTTGCAAGTAATTTGTCATTTTTCCAAAGAATGTTTTTGCATCGTGTTTGGTGTGAGGCTGATTTGTAGGGACACTAATGAGTGAGATTAGCTTACTTCATTCTTGCCTACACCCTCACATGTAAACCTATATGGGTTGCTGTTTTCTATTTATATTTATTGCAAGCTTAATTTAATTAATTTAGTTAAATGTTAAAACATTTAACTTGTTTTATGATCAACACCTATAGGGTTGCCCAAGTTTTCATCATAGTCAGTCCTGAGGAATGTGACCTACCCCTTTGGGTCACCTTATCTGTGTGTGGGATGTTGGCCTCACATTCCTGATATGGTACTAAGTTTTGTGATGCATGGAGATTTCTGTGTGTCAGAGACTAAAAAGGAGAGGTGTCAGGAAAAAGTTGTTAATATAGTAGCTACATTACTTTCCTGAGTCTTCCATAACAAAGTTCTACAAATTGGTTGGCTAAAACAACAGAAATGTTCTGTTGCTTAATCCTGCCTCTCAGTTCTGGAGACAGAAGTCTAAAACTGTACTAGCAAGTCAGCACTGAAGGTGTTGGGAAAGGATCTGCTCCAGCCCGCCCTCTTAGCTTCTCGTAGCCTCAGGCATTGCGTAGCTGGCAGATAGCTTTCTTCTCCCTGTGCCACCTTCCTTCTGTGCATGTTTATCTCAATTTCCCCTTTTTTTTAAATAAGGATATCAGCCATATTAGATTAGGGCTTAGCCTGTTGAGCTCATTTGAATTTAATTATCTCTGTAGAGACCTTCCCTATTTCCAGATTTAAGTCCTGGGTGTTAGGATTTTAAGATAATCTTTTTTGGGGAGACACAATTCAACCTACAGCATTGGTTCAAGACAAGTGGTAATAAGGAGAGAACCTAGGAAAAGTCAGAGCAGAGGACTGGCTGCTTCATTGCCACCATGCTCTTCAAAGTATGGCCAATGGACCGGCAACATCAGTGTCCCCTCAGCACTGGTTAGGAGTTAGGGAGGCAGACCCTCAAGCCCCATCCTAGGCCCTGCTGCATCAGAATCTGCATCTTTACATAGACTCCAAGGCACTTTGTGCACTGAAGTTTGAGAAGAGCTATTTTAGCTCATAGAATAAAAGCCCTGTCCTCAAACACAAAGAAGGAAGACAACAGCAACAAAAAAGGTGTTTCTGTGTGGAGGCCCCACTAATATGTGTACATAGCCGTTTTTCCAGCACAGATATGGTACAGCTATTTATAAAGAGGATATCGATATCTGGGGATGGTTTTAGGAGTTAAGGTTCAATTATCATTCATTTCCTTTACTGTAGATTATTCCTTGGAAGTGAACTCAGAAGATTATCATATACAGAGGAAGCTCAAATTCTTTTTCCTACACCTATTTTGTGTAAGCTGTTTTGTGTAAGCTGTTTCTTTTTGCCAATCTGGTCTACAATTTGAGTTGACCTAGCTACATGAGTCATACAACTTAATCCTGAAATAAGTCCATTGAGGAAAAAGAATTCCCCCCAGTATTGGGGAAACGGCATTTGAGTTGATAGCATTGCCTTCTAAATGATTAAAAACACATGAACTCTTGTTTCATTTATTTCTACCTTTTTGTTCCATATTCTTTGTGCTTCCCTAAAATTTTAAATCAGCCAGAAGTGGTTGTAGAGCCTATGTTCCATAAAGGCAAATGGAAAGATAAAAGAGGCAGAACTAAACTTTGTCCTGGAATCAGCCTGGGCAAGTTCTTATAATAGCTGGGTAATAAATACAACTTCCTGAGATGAAGTCTGAGGGCTTGGTTCTCATGGGGGTGGGGACTTGAAGTGACATATGATTGTCCACAGAATTAAAATATGCTCAGGAGGAATCTGCTTCATTATAATCCAGGATAGCAGCAAGTATACAACATGAACCATATCCTGATTTTATTACAACTGCCATATGGTAGATGGCAGTTAGTATTACAGATAAATTTTCCTTTATGAGAGTGAACCTTTGCAACTAAAATTAGAGAGCTCTTGACAACAACTCCACCATCTTCTCTTGAGATCTATACTTGGTTTAGATTACTAAGTAAGTACTGGTATTTCTAATCTGTTAGCTTTATCTATATATTAAATTGTAAAATCATACTTTGAAAATGTACTATTGACATCATACAATGGTCTTGATCAGCCTTCTGCTAATATTCATTCTTCACTTCATTTGAAAAACGTCAAGATAGAATAGTGAATATGTGTTGTTACTATGTGCCAGCCACTTTCCTAAGTGCTCTACAAATTTAAGTACATTTAACTCTCACAACAATGCTGTAAATTACAGATAAAATTGTGCAGATGAAGAAACTGAGGCAGACCTGCATCTCATTGGAGAAAACAGAACAAAACAAAACAAAACAAAACAAAAACGCCTGACATAATAAACTTCAGTAAAATTTGATAAGAAAAACTACTTAAGAAAACTGGTGCAAGTTCATAATTAGTCAAGGGACTGAAAGAATCATTTTTTTCTGAGACAGAGTTTAAATAAGTGGCCATGTCAACGAGTATCAAAGTCAGAGTTCCAGATCTGATTCCAGGGCCCATAGGCATAACTGCCGTGGATGCTGCCTCTCAAGAGAGTCAAGTAATCATTCTCAGTATCTCATTAAAATGCCAAAATAACTACTTTAAAATGTGTTTTTAAAATTTTTTTTTATTGCCCAGTTATTACTACAGATGTGTCCCCTTTTTGTGGAACGGTGTCCTTCCTCAAGTGATATATTTTAGGCACATTTCCTTTCAGATACTGGTATAAACTGAATAAAATGCTTTCCATACCCTTCCTCTCTCACTAACACCGTATCCCCTCAGTTTAGCTTTGCCATGAACCTGCTCTCTTCTCCTTCACTTGGGGATGCACCTTGGATATTTTTGCTCTTCCTTTCCTTGCTTCTACCTCTGCCCAAACTGAGCTCCATGCTTTTATTTATTGTTGTTTTTCTGGTGTATATGAGGTTCTAATGAAAATCATAGGTTAGTGGACACAACTTGAATATTGTTGATGGCATTCTCATTAACAACTAACTACCTTAAGTGACGTCTAATATATGGTTGATGCCTGCTTAATTCCAAAATATACTTTTTCTAAATATCTTTCTGTATTTGTATTTTGTTTACTTATTGGATACACCTTTAGCTAATATTATTAAGCAAGAAAGCTTAAATTAATTATTATAATTCAAGTTTATATCTAAGGCGAAAGATTGAAAATTGTATAAAATGTGTGAAGAGGAACTTTCTTTCAAATTATAAAATGTTACTGAGGGAGTAAGTTTCTTACTATTTTTCATCTTTTTCCTAGTGAATTCAGTCATTCTAGTATATATCTTTTTTTATTTGATATTGCTCTATATTCTTGAGGTATAATGTATTATAAAATTTTTATTGCAATTAAATTCATGCATCTTTAAGACAACTGATATTTTATTAGTATGAATAAGAAACAATTTTATCACTTTATGTCTCTGTGGAAATAAGTACATGCTTTTCAACATTGATATAAACTTAGTTAAAAATATGTATTTTCAAAATGCATCTCTATGCACCTTTCAATACAAATTTTGATGTATTCAAGTGATGTTATTCACTTAAAATGGGAACTATGGGTCGATTTTGAAACTCTGAAATCAACTACTGATGCCAGATGGAGAAAAGCAGAAAATGTTACTGTTAACAATTCTTTCATATAATTCCACAATTTTCATAAAAATTCTTTGAGGAAATAGTGATGAAAGAATTCCTCATTTAGAGCCTTTAAACTCCAGTTATTTATGTGATTGTGATGATAAAATAATTATACTAGGCATTTATTTACTGAAATTCAACCCTATAAAGTGGTCATAGTATAATTTCTATCCTACAGCAAAAGAAACAACTGAGTTTTAGAGAGATAGGCTTACTTCCCCAACTATCATATAGCAGAGCGTGGGCCCAAACTTAATTGATCTTGAGACCAAAAAGGCCAGAAGATCTTAAGTTCTTGCCTAACCAGTCCTCCTCAGTTCAATTTCACAGACTGCCAAAGAGCATGCCGCCGATGCGTAGGCCTGTATAATACTGCCGAATGAAATGCGTTCCCCGAATGTGTTTTATATACAGGTATACTCAGGTGAGGTGAGAGGAAGAAAATTTCACCACTGTTTAAATCCAACAAAATTGACTATGCATATTGCTATATAAAATTTGCTCTATGTATATTGGACTTCTGTGTCCAATTTTATTTGAAGAAAAATTTCTACTAAAAACAAAGTAAATCAACCAAAAAAACTTTGCTACAATGAAAGACAATTAATGATAATGATGATGATAATAATAATATCTGATACACATATAAGCAAGAAACTATTCTAAGTAATTCTTATTGTTGCCCAATAAGTTATGTTATTCTCATTTCATAGATGGGGAAATTGAAAAGTTTAAATGACTTATCCAAGGTCCCAGCTAGTAAAGAGTGGGGCCGGAATTAGAACCCTGTATCTTTTTTCCAAATCTGAGCTATTAAACACTATGCTATACATCTTATGTTTTGTAAAAAATAATGACAACATTAAAACAGTAACAGAAATAATACATAATATGGTTCTTACTAAGTACCAGACACTAAGCATTTATACATAAGTCTGCTCACAGCATCCTTTCCCCTTAGGTAAAAGAAACAAAAAGGAGCAGGAATATGCCTTTGAAACTGTTGAATATTTTGGGTATAATAAATGTGTTCTCTGTTAAACAAATATCCTATAGGTAGGATATAAACTTGAGTGATAGAAAGGGAATGAATATGTACTCCTGAAGAAATAAAAGCATAATTAGTATCATTCAGGGGTTGAAAAATGTATGCTAGCCCCAAACCCTGTATCAGCTCTCCCTTCATTCCTATGAGTTTAGAGCACAAGCTCTGGAGTCAGGACATCTCTGTTCAGGCCCTGACTCTCTCTGATACCCCAGTGGTGGCAGGCTAGTTACTTAACCCGGGTTTCATAGCGTCCACATCCATGGACTGGAAGCTCTAATAACATGCACCATAGGGCTGTGGTGAGGACTGAAAAATGTAAAACACTTTTATTATTGTTGTTACAAGGCAATAAACCAAATATTCCATGTCCATGAAATGTATAAAACATTATAGAACTGAAACTTTACCTCAATCAATCTGGTCCCTTCATATGAGGATCAGTAAAGGAAAACAAGTCAATTATTCTGTGGTCATGAATTCAAGCCATGAGGAAAACTGGCAAGGCACATTATATACACATCAGTTGAGGCAAAAATAAGTCAACATTGTTTGTAGAAGGCTTGTGATGCCTGGATTGTTGGATTACCAGATTACCAGCTGTCTGGAAAGAGAATTTAGCTTCCTTTTTGGTTGAATGTGGTCTGCCAGCCAGCTGGCATTAGGGGAAGAAGGGAGCTCATGTTCATTGTGCATCTATCTGGACCAAGTGCGTTTTATAGTTTGTCTCATTTGGTTCTCCTGACTTGATGGTGGGATGGTATTAAAACCACTGGTATAAACATAGGGGACTGAGATGAGGGAGGTCAAATAACCCAGCCAAGACTTCCAGGTAGTAAATGGGATTCTGAGTACAAATTCAATAAGAAAACACCATTGGCTGCTTTTGAAAATGCTAAGTATACTCACCATCAACCAGTTGGAGTTAGCTGTAAAAATAAAAATTTCACATTAAGAAATACCACATTTCATCTTATTTAAAATTGTATAATCAGACAAATGCTGTTTATAAATGGCCTCTAGTTTTCATGCCATCAATAATTTACTCAACTGCTTCTTGCATCTTTCAGTTCCATTTTTGTTCGCCCTCTTTATAACTTTTCATATTTCTTCCTTATTACTAAAATAATAATGGAGAGGAAAACTATGGAAGGGATGAATATTATGTACCTAAGTAAGAAACTTTAAATGTATGAAAAACATTTTTCTGGTAAGTGTCCATAAGAAACGAACCCATGGAAAGTAATAAATTTGTCATTATCGAGTCAAATATGCAAGTTACAATTAGAATTTTTATGACTGCCTTTAAGTTTTAAAATGATTAATGGTACAACAAGACTTACTATTTAGATTAATACTGCCATTAAAATGAAAGGTTAGTCAGTTATTTTTGTATAATACATATATAGAGTAACACAATTTAAATAAAAACTGAGTCATTTGTCAGGAAACTTGCATTCTATTTTTATCTGTGATTTACAGGTTAGAAAGGGTTAATCGGCTAGGTAAGTGGTGAAGCTAATTTCACAATTCAAGATGCAAATTATGTAAGGGGCAAAGAGAACTTAAAATAAAATTGATAATAGGGTCATAATTGTGGGCTCTAAGTCTTTTTTCATCCATGGTAGGTCAGAAGGCAGATTGTGGTTTTTAATCATTCTCTGAATATTTATTGTATTGGAAATGAAGAAGAGACACAAAGAGGGAAGCTTGATGAGCTACATGGGATCCCCTCAAGTCTTTGCCTGAGTATTGATTTGTATTAGCATGAGAAAAACTACCCAAGATCGTGGAAGAATAATCAGAGAGCAGTAGACTCAACAATTCCAAAAGCTAACATAGTTATGAATAGTTCATGTTTATTCCAGCTGAGTGGGGAGACTTTGTGGTTCAGGAGGCAGGGAGTAGTGACCTCAGAAGGGTATCACTTTCATAATGAGACAAAATTAATCCTAGAATAAAGCTTTCCCTGAATCTGCTTTAATAAAACTTTAAAGCAAAACCCCAAAACACAGAACTGATTTTATTTTATTATTTATTTACTTATGTATTTTGCTGCAAGAATTTTTTTTTAATTTTTTATTGTATTTTTTCCATTGCCAATTAGTCTCGTTATGCCCCTTTTTGCAAGCAATCACCACACAGTTTTCTATGTCCATGAGTCCTTTTTCCTTTTCGATCAATCCCTCCACCCCTCTCCTCTTCCCCTTAGCTGTCACCTTCTTTGACTGGCTTATTTCACATAGCATAATGTTCTCCAGGTCCACTAATACTGTTGTAAAGGGTAAAATTTTCTTCTTTTTTGTGGCCAAGTAGCATGCTACTGTGTAAATGTCCTATAGTTGATTTACCCACTCATCTACTGATATACACGGGCCGTTTCCACATCTTGTCGATTGTAAATAACACTACAATGAACATAGGCATGCTTATGTTCTTTCAAATTACTGTTTTTTGGTAATGTTTACTTTCCTTAGCTAATCAGATAATCCATTTAAAACTAAATAATACCAGTACTGCATGACTCCTAATTCCAACTGATGGAATAAATCTCATTAAGAGATTGATATATAATAGAAATAAGAAAAGAACTAAAAATTCTTTAGAAATAACTCAATATTTTAAAATAATTTCTCAAAAATATAAATTTATATATTCACGGATAGACATGTTATGGAAAGTTTGCTCAAAGCTAAACCTGATTTTGGGATTTCTGGTCAAGATGGAGGCATAGGTAGCCATGTTTCACCTTCTCACACAATCATAAGAAGGATCACAACTAATCTCAAAACAAGAAACAACCAGAACTGCCAGAAAGTTGAACTACATGGAAGGCTAACCACCAATTACTTAAAGAACTATTCACCACCAGGGAACAGAGACGGAGACGAAGAGCTGGGGCGGAGAGGATGCAGTATGGTGGTGGCAAGGCTGCAGCCGGGAGGCAGCAGCGGTGGTGGCCAGAGAAGGAGGTGGTCCCACATTCACATGTGGCAGATGAAAACTGGGAGAGGCACCTAGGGAGTGGGCGATCCCAGCCCCAGGCCAGACCGTGCAGCCCAGGGTTCCAGCACAGGGAAAATAAACCTTGTAACTTCTGGCTGTAAAAAAACAAGGGTGGGGATTGGGGCAACAAAATAAACTGCTAGTCTCTCAGAAGAGTCCGTTTAAAGGACCCCCACAGTCCTAGAGTGTAGGCAAACCCACCCCTCTTGGATTCAGCACCAGGGAAGCAGCTAGAAGGCTACCATTTACATATGGGAAGTGGGAGAAGTGCCTGGAAACAGGGCAAGAGCCAAGCAAGTGGCACTGTACCCTCTCCAATCCCTCCCCTACATACAGTGCCACAAAGTGGCAAAATGGGTTGCCCTACCCTGGCAAATACCTAAGGCTCTGCCCTTTACAATTTAGCAGGTCTACCAAGAAAGGGAGTCAAAGCAGCTCTACCTAATACACAGAAACCAACACAGGGAGGCTGCCAAATCAAGGAGACTAAGAAATATGGCCCAAGTAAAAGAACAGATCAAAACTCCAGAGAAAGAACTAAGAAAAATGGAGATAACCAACCTATCAGATGCAAAGTTCAAAACACTGCTGCCAAGGATGCTCAGAGGACTCACTGAGTATGGCAAGTGTGTAAGGGAAGAAATGAAGTCTATGGTAAGTGAAATAAAGAAAAATCTACAGGGAACTAACAGCGAAGGGAAGGAAGCTCAGGTTCAAATCAATGATTTGGAACATAAGGAAGAAATAAAAAAATCAATCAGAATAGAGTGAAGAAGTAATTCAAAAAATATAAATTAAGAACTAAGAGAGAATAAGAAGATTCTGGGACATCTCCAACTGTGCGAACATCCAGATCATAGGGGTGCCAGAAAGAGAGGAAAAAGAGCAAAAAATTGAAATCTTATCTGAAAAAATAATGAAAGAAAACTTCCCTAATTTGGTAAAGGTAATAGAGATACAAGTCCAGGAAGCATAGAGTCTCAAACAAGTTGGACCCAAAGAGGGCCACACCAACACACATCATAATTAAAATGCCAAAAATTAAAGATAAAGAGAGAATTTGGAAAGCAGCAAGAGAAAGGCAGAGAGTTAGGTACCTGCAAAGGAGTTCCATAAGACTGTCAGCTGATTTTTCAAAAGAAACTTTGCAGGCAAGAAGGGACTCAAAGAAGTATTCAAAGTGGTGAAAAGTAAGGACCTACAACTGAGATTACTCTATCCAGCAAAGCTATCATTTAGAATGGAAGGGCAGATAAAGTGCTTCCCAGACAAGGTAAAGCCAAAGGAGTTCATTACCACCAAGTCCTTACTGTATGAAATACAAAAGGGACTTATTTAAGAAAAAGAAGAAGATCAAAACTGTGAACAGTAAAATGACAACAAACTCACAAGTATCAACAGCTAAATCTAAAAAAACGAAAACAAACTTAGCAAACAACTAGAACAGGAACAGAATCATCAAATGGAGATCACATGAAGGGTTATCAGTGGGGAGGGGGAAGGAGAGAAGGGATTAAGAAGCATAATTGGTAGCTGCAAAATAGACAGGGGGATGTTAAGAAAAGTACAGGAATCGGAGAAGCCAAAGAACTTACATGCACGCCCCATGGACAATAACTAAGGTGGGGAGGGAACGTTGGATGGAAGAGGGGTACTGGGTACAGGGGGGCAAAGGGGGAAACTTGTGACAATTGTAATAGCATAATCAATAAAATATGCTTTAAAACAGCAAAAGAAAAAAACAAAGCTAAACCTTTCTCATGAATTAACATTTTTAAAGTAATTTTTATCAATGCTGGGAGAAAAATTATTTTAACATGCTCTGTTCTGTAGAAGTAATAATGTGACATTGAATATGACATGTAAGATAGTACAGTGCAATTAGACTGAAAAAGTATGCAACTATAATTAGAGTAAAATTCAATTATTTTCAGAATAAAAATTTTCTACATTGTTTTGTGTTCCAAGAGTATAAATAAGGTCTATGTGTGTCTGTGTGGAAGTATGTGTGTGTGTGTGTGTGTGTGTGTGTGTGTGTGTGTGTGTGTGTGTGTAGGTGAGCAGGGTAGAGCAGGGGTGTATGTGTATTGAGTCTTGTTTTTAAAAAGAGAGCAAAACATTTTATTAAGTTGCATATCTACTGTAGTTAGCACATGAAGGTATGCTACAGAGATGGGGTATTAATTTGTGTTAGAGAAATATAGTTCTATTATAGATTTAGTTTTCAATTCATTTCCACTTATACTCAAGGCCAATGAACACAATTTCATATCTAAGAAATGTCAGAGAAAGTATATTATTGAATGACATTGAAAAGATTATAGTAAGTCAATAAAATCAACTTCAATAAAATTATATTTTACCACAACAAAAATATAATTTTGTCAAAGAAAGAATGCTATGAAATACCTGAGAAACCCATTTATTTACAGAAAAATCAACAAAAATTAGAAGATCTGTTGGAAATTTAAACCATTAACTATGTAGTATAACATTTAAAAAAATCATTGAATCTATATTATTTGTTCCTTTTATAATGTGTTACAGATATTGATGTTGACGCCACATGTACATTGACCTATGTGTTCTTAAATATATAAATTTTTATCAGCAAGATGTAGTTTCATTAAGTACAGAATAATTAAGTAGAGTGTGGTATACAAACAACCGTAAACATAGTAACCTGATAAAGTAATTTTAAGTATTTCATTGCTTATGAAAATGTAACAATTATTTACTTTCTTCCTGTGAAGAATAAATGAGATAACATACATAATACATAATCTTCTCCCTGAAATAACATAAATTATTTATTATCTTTATCGATATTACTATTATTAATGAACTTTTATACATAATGTTACAACTGAGAAATTTTATAAAATAATTTTAGGAATTTTGAAGAAAAATGTCTAATGGGTAAAGACTGGCACAAGATTCTAAAGAGGTACAGACCCTCCAGTAGAATCTGCTAGTTGAAGGCGAGGACCCTGGTTACATGTTCACTGTTGCATCATTAGTGCACAGCGCTGTACTCGGCATGCTGTAAGCCATTAATAAATATTCCTTGAGTGAATATATAAACCTTCTTTCTTAAATTACAAAGTATTAATTTAGGCTGCTTTGTGGTGATATTTTGCAATTGGGGAAAATAAATTTAAACATTTCTGATCTTCTATTTCATAGGGTTAGCAGTTGTTAGTAGCAACTCTCACAGATGCCACAAACACAGATTTTTACTCACTAAAAAATAGACAAGCGCTGTATTTATCTAAAAGAAAAAAAAAGGGGGATTTTACACCTTTCCTCAATAATGGTTTGAATGTGTCTTACATAAATTGAAATAGCAGTTGTGCTTTGTTTTAGATAATTTACTTAGTGGTCAAGGTCTAAAAAACTTTTATCAGTATAAGATTGTTGGTGTACCTCATAGTTCTGGGTTGTTTTTTTTTTATTTCAATTTTGCTCAGTTGTAATGTATGGATATGATAGTAGCCCTATCGTTCACCTGTCAAGGTGAATCTTTGAGGAGCCAGAGGGATTGCAGATTATATGTGTGGAAACAGTTTATTGGTGATTGGAGTGGGGTTAGTGGAGCCAATGACCAATTTATCCCTTAAAATGCCCTGTTGCATGGCAACAATTTGACAGACGTACCATTGACTGAGAGTTTGAAAATACTAGTCTGGTGTTAGTTCTACCTGGATTGTTTTATACTTTATAGGACTTATCACTTCCAACTTGAATCTTGGAGCAAATGAAAAGTACAATGTACATATTTTTGCTCTTGCAAGTCAAACTTATTGAAGCAATGTCTAAGCAATAAAGGAAACACTATTCTAACTTTCTTAGAGAGCTTATCTTATCACTCTGACAATTTTCAATCCTAATTATGATCCTAAATATTAATTTATTTTTAATTTATCTAACCTCTGTAAAAATTTTATTATAACTCTGTTGCTCAGACAAATTTGAACACCAACTTGTGTTATGTGTTTAATTAATGAATTTTATTCACAGTGATCTTGGAGGTTGTTGCTATTATCATCATTTTAAGATTAAAAAACCCAAGACCAACAGAGATTAAGCAGAAAGTGGCAGATCTCTATTCTAACTTGTCTATCGTGCTTTCAAACTACAGAAACATTAATGTATATATTTATAAAATATATTAGTACATAACTGTGTTTGTATTTTGGAATTTAAATACAATATTTGTATTTGTTTCCCTAGGATTTTTCTCTTCTTTTAATATTCCTCCTTTTACTACAAATTTTGCTGGCACACCCTTAACACATAGCAATGTTTCTTCATCAGCATCCACCTCACTCAGGGAGAAGTAGCAACACAATCTTCTACATTACATAAATGATAAATGTGAAATTGCAAATTACAAGTTCCCAACCATGTAATACAGTTAAGAATAAGTAAGTGAAAGAGCAACAGTTTCCATTGGTGAGTATACTAGAATTTATTTTTTTTTTCTGAATAGCAGAAGTTTCAATTGTTAGAAAAGCTTGTTTAGCTACTAAGAGTATGCAAAGATTTATGCTTATACTTCTTAAAGTAAGAAATGATCTTTTTACCTTTCTATTTAATATTTTATGGGCTTGTTACTGACATTACTGGAAGGCAAATGAATAAAATAAAAATAAAAGCTGCCTTCCCACAGGACCTTGCCCTGAACCCCACTCTGCTCTCATTGAAGTAAGAGCCTGGGAAAGTCAACATTTCAAAATCCTAAATCAGGGTTTTTGACTCATGGTAATTTTTGTTGAGAGATGCTATTTTATATTTCCTCTATTGCTGCTGCTATAACATGAGTCAGGCTGTACAACATAAATCACCTATTGATCATTAGGATTAGGGAAGTGTTCTTCTGAAGTAAAACTTTGCATTTCCTATTTGAATAATTATAAAATGATCAATTAATTCCCACCCAATGGTGGGAATGGGGTCATTCTCAGACATCACAATGTGATAATTAATCAACTTTCACTCTATGTTGTTATCTTGAATAAAGATAATTTGTCAGGATTCCAATATTCTTTTCATTGCCATGCCATGGGTATTAAGAAAAATTGATTTGTGGCCTTTTAATTAGGAAAAACAATAAGGAAACAAATTTTCACAGTTTGATTTTTGAAAAATAGCCAAATAGTATATTGCCCTTCAGTCATGGGGCCACCTTTAGAACTATTTCATTATTTATTTATGTTCCAGAATAAAATATCAGAGAAAGATTTGCAGTAACTTTACCACCTGCTCACAGCTCAACTCTTGCAGAGGCTAGAATGTAATTCAACCAAAGTAATCTAAGTTCATATATTTATTTGAGAGATCTTGGATGCCAACTGGTTCTAGAAACAAAAGGGAGGGATCTTGCGGGCACATACCTTTATGAACTGCTTTAGGAATTTCTGGATATCAGATTTCCACTAAAACTTTCTGAAGTACATGCAAAAAAAATTGTAATAAATAAATTTTATAACAATGTGCTCCAGCATTTAGATTTTACTATTCACTTCATGATCTGTAATGAATTTCTAATAAAAACATATAAAATATCCTTATTTTAACACCTAAAAAATTTGCTTGATTCGTTTTTTTGTTCATTTAATAACTATTTGTTGTAACACATAATTCATACATGTGTTAAATGTTATTCTGAGTGCACTGGGAGAATAGCAGTGAATTAAATTGACACACTCCTTACCCTTAATAACCTTACATTCTAGACTCAAGATATATAATGATAATGTTATAGGTAAACATAATGCTTAACAAAATAAATGTAAAGTATGCCAAGCAGTAGAGGCCATAAAAGAAGATAAAACAGAGTAAGAGAAATGCAAAGAATGGGCGGAGCAGGTTACTCGCTTATGTGGGATGGTCAAGACACATCTCTGAAATGAATTGTAAGCAAAAGCCTAGAGGAGCCTGCTGTGCAACGTGCTGCCCAGGCAGAGAGAGTCGCAGTGGACAGGTTCAGATGGGGGAGGGTGCCTGGCCTGCCACAGGAACTGCAAGGAGACAAGTTGGGCTGGAAAAGAGGGAGCAAAGAGAAGAGCTTGAAGTGGGTGAGGTCAGACATGAGAACACACACATAGTCCTGGCTAAATATGCGATCATCTGTTCACGGCATTAAAGATTAGAGGTCAGTGCTTGGCGGTACTTGGAGGGTAATGCTGCCAAAGACCCATCCCTCAAGTAGAAGATTTAGAAGTTCAGTGTTTCCCAAGGCTGCAGAAGAGTTGTGTCTGTTTTTCGGGTGCAGAGAAGTCACAATAAATGAGTGAAGTGTGTTATTCATGATTGCCCAGTTAGTAAATGGCAGAGCTCCTAGTCTAATCTCTGTCCTGTAACTTCTCTCCCAGTTCACCAGTTATCTCCACAGTGAGCAAGTCTGTGTCCATTTTTGTATCCAAAATAGAAACACATGGGCTGACAGATGAAATGTCTCCTGTTTGTCATTTTGTTCCTAGGAGATACAAAATAGCCAAATTGTACATTTACATACATGTTTTTAAATGATTTGTATGAAAAGGAAAGCAACTACATGAAATGAGAATGGCTACAGAAATCTTATCCGTATGAATTGAAATCTCAGAGGCAATATATAATAGCATTTTAATTATACTTGACAATAGCATTTTGAATTTATAGAATTGAAAAATTAGAAAATTACTTTCGTAAGGACTGAGGACTTATAGACAATATTTAGCCTCAAGGGACTCTTTAGATAATGGTGCTGCTATGCTGTTAGCCACTATGAATCAAAAGAAAAAGTTAAGAAGCAGCAAGTTCTTGTTTTGTGAAAATTATTTCTTCTGTTTTCCCATTTTCCATTTCCCTTCCTTTTCTACCTTATTTATAAATTGAAGGTGTAAAATATAATCTCTAAATCTCTACGGCTCCTTCTGGAAAGTTTCAAAATTCCGGAACGCATCTCTTTCTCGTTACCTTAATTCTCTCTTTCCTTTTAGCCCAGAAAGCCCGGACGCTTCCTGGCTTCGTGGCAGTGTTTCACTCTCTCCGGGCGGGTCCAGAGTGGAGCCGTGGTTCCTGCTGAGCCAGCGAACAGGCTCTGGTAGCCAGTGTGCTCTGGATCCGGGGGGACTACCGCTGGCAGCGGTATTTTCAGGAGGGACTTCACAATAGAGGAAACAGATACTCAGCCATGCTTGTCATTAGTTCCAGCACCTAACAGGCAGCATTTCCAAGAGAAAAAAAAATACACTGGATAATTCTAAACATCTGAAACTGTCCTAGGAACAAAGGACTATTTATAGGACTTATGCGCTGTTAAAGATCCTAGATTTATGGTGACTTAGTTTTGTTCTCATAGAAGCAGTATTGGGTGACGGGGTGTCATCTGCTTTGTGTGACTGCAGTGAAGCATCCCATTATCAGGCCTGAAGATCGATGCTAATATCTTATGTTGGTGAAGCTCTTTCCATTTTGAACAATCTTCTATGCTTTATCTCATTTAGTAGTCACAGTAGGCTTGTGAATTAGCTAGTATTAAATTACTAGCTCAATATGGTCAGACATTATTTGTGTGTACATATGCGTACATAAGAAATAGAGAGACTTGGAACCAAAAGACAAACTCAAATCTTCAGACTCTAAATCCACTCTTTTCTTCCCTAAACCATATGAAAACTAAATTCAGCATGTTGGAACAAAACATGACTGTGGTACATAGGAAAAATGCTCTGTGAAATTAAGCATAGATATCCTGTCCTATCATTTAATGAGAGTAAGCAAATGTAGGGTCAGCTTAATTTCAGAGTCTAATAGTCTACATGAAGAACTGGAGTCCCATGATGTTTACATTCTGTTAAGAAAAGCAGGTTGCTGAGAAGTGTCTCATTCCCTCAGCCCAGCTTCGGACTTTGCTTCTGGAAGTGATATACTGTTCTCAATGCAAAATCAATTTTCAGTACCATTGATTGAATTTTGGGTTTTTATGAATAAAGCTACTATGAACATTCATGAACAATTCTTTTTGTGGACTTGTGTTTAGATTTCTTCTGAGAGAAACCTAGGAGTGGAATGGCTGAGTGATTTGCTAAGTATATTTTTAACTTTATGAGAAACTGGACAACTGTTTTCTAAATGATTTGTACCATTTTATGTTGTCACTAGAATACAACAGTTCCAGTTGATTCACATCTTTTACACCCCGTGGTAATGCCAATCTTTTAAAACATTTTAGTTATTCTAATGGGCACTTAGTGGTATTTTATTGTGGTTTTAGTTCATCTTTCTCTGATGGCTAGTGACATTGAATATTTGTTTATGCACTTTTTGGCCATTCATATATCTCCTTTTTTCAACTGTTCAAATTCTTGCCATTTTATTGTAGGGGCTTATCTTCTTATTAAAGTATTGTAAACATTCTTTATATATTATGGATACAAGTCTTGTCAGATAGACAGTGTGTCTTGTAAATATTTTCTCTCAATCTGGAGCTTGCCTTCTTGTTAACTGTGCTTTTGTAAGGAAAAATGTTTAATTTCAATGAGTTCTAATTTGCAAATATGTTTACATATGAGATGAGATGAAAATTTACTGAAATGAAACTATAGGTATTATTTACTTGAAAAATCTATATATACAGAATGATCTCATATTGGTAAAAAACATACCTTTGTGTATAGATATACAGAGATAAAGATCTGAAAGACATACACTACAGAAATAACATTATTACTAAGGTAACAATAAAAATCTGATTTTTTTAGTTTTGCTTTCCAGTACATTCTTACTTATAATACACATGTGATACTTTTATAATAATAAAAGTGTTTTTTTAAAAGATTATGTAAAATAAGTGAAAGTACCTTTCTTATTCTTCCCTTCCAAATTCACCCTTAGTGAAAGTTACCCTCTCAATATTTTAGTATATTTTTCTATGATTTTGTGTATATATATAATATTCCAACAAAAGTATGACTATTATTTTTTTTTGTAATTCACTTTCTAAGAACTTAATATGTCATACACCTCTCATAGATTTAGATGCATCAGAATGTATTTTTTATTTCCCCTTTGCTGGACACATAGATTGTTCCCATTTTTGTTGGTATGGTATCATAAGTAATGGCTCAATAAACATCCAGGGATATACACTCTTAAGAAATCAACATTCAACAAATATTTCTTGAGCATTTGTGCTGGGCTGTGTCCTAGACACTGAGGATACAGTAGTGACCAAAAGTTTTTGTTCTTCAGGAATATACTAGTACAGGATAATGAGCAAAACTATTGACAAGAACAAAATACCTTGATATTTTAAGACTGTGAGGAAAACAGATCAAAGGTGATTTCTTAGTTACTTTCATTCTACAAACTACAAGAAAAAACTTGTCATGAATACAAAAGTAAACACATAATGTAGCAAGTAAGATTATTTAAATAGCAAATTCTCTGAAAACACAGGAATGCATTGCACATACTTCATTTCTCATTGCTAATTTATTTAAGAATAAGAAAGCATGGGTTATGAATTCAAATTAATCATCACAAACAAATACATATATTATATATATATATAAAATATATATTTGTTTTCCTAGAATCCATTTACTCTCCTCATAATACTTTCATTTCTTATTCAGAAATGATCTCTGTGTAATGTTAGTGGTATGAAAATTCTTGATTTACATTTTTTCTTCAAGAATCAAAAGACATTACTAGATCCTTACTCCCTCAGCTTAACAGGGAACAGACAATAGGCACATGGATTTATTTGGACCAATATGGTGCTCTCTGTTAGTTCTAAGACACACAAGAGAGGCAGAAATGGTTGGAAGCTATGTACTTGAACAGTAATTGCAGAGGAGGCAGGAGGAGCAGCTTGGTGACCGTAGGCTGGTTACTCTGCCTCTCTATTCCTGTTTTGCATTTCTATTTAACTACTTCTCTGATACTCTGAAGCCTGATCTTTAGCCTTCATTGATTCTGAGCCCATATATATTCTAATAATTCTCCTTTTGCTTGACTATTTCTAAATCTCTTTTGCTTGCAATTAAGAAATTTAAGTGGAACAGGTATCCCTTTAACTTCTTCTTCAGTGTCTACTACAATGTAAGTTCTTCCTTACCACAAGCATTGTGAGAAATATAGAATAAATAGAACAGAGAGAAATATGCCTTCTCCAATTAGTCATTCATTCATGTAACATTCAAGAAATATTATTAAATGCCTACTGTACAAAGCACTGTACAAGCTTTAGAGAGCAAGAGAGATAACTCTAACATTTGCATAACAAGAGCAGGGCAACAGGGATGCCTTAGTTGGTCTTCAGACCCCTGAACTCACAGCAGATGACCAATGATTGATATTCTTCATTGAAGCCATTTTTTACAAATATTTTCTACCATTTTATTTTGAAATTCGTCACTTTTTCAGTTACAGGTTACCAGTAAATGGTGCCTGGTGAGGTATTTGCTTCTTTTCACCCTTCACAGCAGTAGCATTTGCCTGAAAATAAGTACATGCTTTGTGCAGCTAAGCTGTGTTCATACAGAGGGAATTCAGTAAATTAAAAGAGTGATTCATACAAACATTAAAATAAAACATTATCTGGTCTGTTATGATTCCCCAAATTGGCTTTGCCTCTTAGGGTGATTCTAAGAAGCAACATCAAGGGAAAGAAGGGATTAACCAGAAATGGGAAAGGATGGCATTCTAGACAGAAGGAAGACAATATATGGAAACAGAAATGGCTCTGGAAGGATCTAGAGAGAATGAAAGGGCTGCATATGGTGAAAATAAAAACAAATGAATCTAGAGAGATATACAGATGCCGGATATTGAATAACTTTTCAGACCAAAAAGACTGAGCTTCAAGTACATACAGACAATCCACACAGTTCATATCCTTCTGCAACCAGTTGTTTTGAAGTCTTAGGGAAAGCTATTTCCTTCCTTCACACATTGCCTTAAGCCTTTTATGATCATTAGAACATAGTTTGACCTGCTTCCTTTGGGGGAAAAAAAGTGAGGGGTGGAGATCTGACCCCTCCCCCCGCAACACACACAATATGTGCTTGTGCTTTATGCCCTGATTGTCAATAGTGTGGTTTTTGTGCACTACATAATCAGTCCCTCAGCCGTAAACTGCTAAGGATTAGACATTACTCTGAAAATCTTCTGAGAATTTTTTCACAGACTTTTGACATATGGACCTTCAAGAGATGTACTTCAATAATGTTTACTTGTGTAGCAAAGATACAAAATGGTAATAGAGTGATAATCTTGGCAGATAAAAATAAATTCTTTAGTAAATGCCAGCATAATTTAGCAGTAAGAAGCAATTGTTTGAACACACACTAAACTTTGCAGCCTAACTGCTTAAACAGCCTCTCTTTCTAACTAAGAAGTATAGTTCTACCTGTTTTTCTCTCTTCAGATATTTAATGTGAGGTGTAGGTCTTAGCATCAACACAGACCCATCTAATAAGCAGGGCTCTGGTGGCAAGGGAAGTTTCAGGACCATCACCACAGATTCCTGACCTTTGCAGAATATGGGTTTGTACCTTTAGATGTTTGGACTACTCTTTTACTGACAGATTCACCCAGCTTGCTTTATTCCACAGTTTTAACTCCCTGTTCTATTTAAAGACCTATAGTTACTAATGAAACAGTTTTTGTAGCAGGCAGAAAAACAGAAACAGACAACCTCTCCTGTGAACTCCCCTAGTTATTTTTTAATTTCCAGTACTGTCTGTTCTTCCTTACCATATCAAAGTGGCCAACTCAAGTTTTAGAGCTCACAATTTAAAAAAAAATTCAAGCATCCTCCCAAGAGGGAGAGTATCATTCTCCTTGATATTAACAAGGCAAAGCTTTCCGATAAGGACTGTGCCCTAAGCAATCTTTAACATTTAATGATGGAATCATAGAGGTATTGACTTGAGAATGAACAATAAATTTTAAAAACACCCAGGAGCTCATGTCAAATGAATCAGAACAATTGATTTTTTTTTAAACAAGAGCTTGCCATGGGAAGTATTTTAATATGGCAGAAACAGGGCCAAGAAGCTTAGATTTAGAATGAATAAGGCATGGAAGATGAATCACAGGACAAGGTGATATTTATGGAGAATATTAAAAGCAAGTGTATAGAGAGGTGGGGGAAGCAGGGTGACTTGTTGAAATAAGGTGCCTCATGAGGGCACATTAACATATGATCCAGAGGCAACACGAAGATGCCAAGAAGTAACTGTGATTTACAGAGATGGTCTCTACAAAGACCAAATATTGAGTACACATGATATTTTCATGACATCTCTTCATTGTGGTTTAATATTAAACCTGTCAGCCCTCTTAGCCAGGGGAAGCTCTTCAACCATTTTTTTTTGTAGGATCCATTATGGTACAATCACCAGCATAATAGTCTAGAAGGGCCAGAAGATTTTATTGCATGTATCTCTGCAAAAACCAAGACTAGCTTAAAATAGATGACTTCTCCTTAAGTGAAACACCAATTACTAAAGGAAGGTAGGCATTAAACATAACTGAAGTTCCTGAGAACAGGAAGGGAATAAAGTGATAAATGATTATGAGTGGATTTAATATTCTGCTGTAGGTGCAATACAAAATAATTTGTCAATCACCAGTAGAATGAAGACAAACATTATAGAAGGCAATTGCTTGCATCAATCTTATCTTTTCACTCATTGTTAAAATGAATTATGAGAGTCACTCTTTCTACTCATCATATTTTGTGAGCAGGTTGTTTATTAATATTATTCAATTTTTTCATATGATATATTGAATAGAATACTTTAGAAGGAATGCATTATGTTTAATATTGTTTTAAGTTGCATTTTATCAGTATCTATGTTACACGTCTATGTTTTCTCTCTTTTTTATAAGAATGTTATTCTGCCTATACACACACACAGACACAACCCTTTCCCACTTCACTAGATTATATGATTTTCTTTTGTAGATAGTTAAGCAGGGCACAAAAAGGGAAAGAATTGCCTAAAGCCAGATACTGTTTTAACAACATAAGAATAAGAATGCTAAAACATAAAGATGACTATTAATCTGCCTTGCTGTTCACTTAGCTCTTGATTACGACAATATTTTTCCAATTACTTGTTTATTTTGTGTACTTATGAAATATTTACATTTTAGTGATCATCCCCTTCCCACGTAAGAAAACACCTAATATGAAGGAGAAAGGAAAAGATCAAATGCTATTTGATGAGAGCTGTATAGCACATTTCATTTTACATGTTAACTTAGTCAACACACAGATTTTGCAGATATTAAGCTTATCCTACAGCATTCCTTATTTCTATGCTGCAATGTCTCTGGCCCAGCAACCACCACTTTTGTCCTGATGTCTACCATTGCTGTTTTGTTAAATAGTGCCTGCCATTTCAGAGGAAACAAAGCATGAAGCAAGGCATGTGTAGTGTGCACCACTCAGGCACATTGCCAATGTCCTCTGGATACTTAAGGAAGAAAAAGAGCTTGAACAGTATTTACCAAGTTACTTCCTCTTATTTCCACCCCCACCTTGACCTCTCAGGAACTGGATATTTTTGATGTTTTCTTTTTATGTTACTATACTGTTATTGTCCCTTTCTGTTTCTGTGCCCACCATTGTAGCTCAAACATGCATTCATTCACACCATCTTCACTGAAATGATGTCCCGAGAGATCCCCACATCAGACTAAGGTTTTACCTCCCTCCAAAAATTATACAAGAATAGTCATAGTTATTTTAATAATACATTTCTTTTACACAACACCTCCCACTTTACATGTCCACTCAGCTCAAATTAAACAAGAGGAGAAATCATAAGTTTGAATTTAAAAATTCTCTCAATCTGGCCCTTACTGTTTCTTCAGCATTTTGTCTTTCAGTACATCTTCACAAGACAACTCTACTGCAGCCAAGCTTATCATTTATTATTTCACAATTAGATCTACCCATAATTCTAAGTACCCTGTGAGGCTTCCTCCTTCTCTACTTCTTTAAGTCCTACTCTTCCCTGAGTATGCAGTCTCAGCTGCTCTTCTATTAGTGTGAACCTCCTGAATTCCTGCCGCAGTCCTCTCGCCTGATAGGTAGCCAGCTCCCGTTTAGTAGGCATCACAAGCATAAGCTGATCAGAATGCAGCCCTGTGCGCACTCCCTGCCACCAGTTCCTTTCCCACCTCCTCCTAGTTTGGTTAAGTGGCAGCACCATCTGTCTGATATTTGATAGAGTTCCATTTTTCCTCATTCCTCACCTTTAGTTTATTCACAAGCCTTATCAATTCTACTCCCAAAATATATTTTACATCTTTCAACTTTTCTTTATGTTGATTGCTCTCACTATGGCACAAACTACCATCACTTAGAGTGCTGCAAGAGTGTCCTAACACGCCTCCCACTCAAACATTCTCCACAGAACAGCCATTACAGCAAACAAATATCAGGTCCTGTCCCTTCTCAGCTTGGAACTGTCCACATTCACTACTATGGTTTATAGACTCAGCGTCAAAAGGTCCATCTCTAACCTCACCTTAGGCCACTCTCTCTGTGGCATGTATGTTTCAGACAAACTGGCCTTGTGGTGATTCCTAGATACACCACTAGGGTTTTTAAAATGCGGGCTTTACACTTTACACTTGGAGTCACCTGTCCTCCTCACAGGCCTATATTTTTTCTTGCCTAGCCAGCTTCGCTTTCCGGTTTCAGCTTAAACTTTAGAGAGGCCACCCCGAATAATGCAGGCTACCACCCCATTATTTTATATCATAAAACCCTATATCTTTCTTCCATGGCACTTACCACTATGAATATCTCTACTTATTTGGTCATTTATTTCTTTATTTGATATTATAGCCTTTAAAAAAAATCCTCTATCACTGACCTGAAACAGATGCTTAGTGAAGGATGCTCAGGTCTACCTGCTGGTGCTCATATTTCCTGTACTTAACACTGCGCCCGGCAGTAAGAGATGCTCAGTGAGGATTAGTTAATTGAATGAGCACTACTTTTAGGGCACAGATCACTGTCTTCTCCTTAGTGCTTATCATGTTATAGAAGTTGTCTTATAACACATTACTTCCCCAATATGGAGAAAAGTACCCTACAGATGCTTAAACTTCAATAAGTTTTTTATTGTCAACATTAATGATAGGAAATTTGAATTGTCAGATTAAGTGTATGGAGTGGGTTTGAGGGTATACTTGTTAGGGAACAGCTTATTACCCCTTGAATAAAAATGTGAATGGTATTAAGGAACTTTGAGTAAGTCTTTTAGTTTAGCCCTGCCAAAGAAAACAGTACAGTCATGTAAGAGGCTTGAATTAGCTATGTAAAATTTGGTACAGATTTATCTTATGTGTATAAATTCCATATATTCTAAGAAAAACAGAATTGTTCTCCACTGGCTTGGCAAAGGCATTTACACAGAAACTTTCAGGCCAAACTTATGATGAAAAGGCAATTTTTTTGAGAAGGAGGAAAATTAGATTTTTTTGATAAAGAGAAGAATATAAGCTTGTGGAGGGCAGAGAACGTAGATGGTAGGGGAGGAAGGAAGCGAGTCCTTCAGAGGTTTCACCCTGAGCCTGGCTTGTTTATGATCAAGAAGAGCAGTAAGAAGTACACAGAAATGTTGACCATGTAGGGAAGGGGAGTTTCCAATTTTCTTTTTTGTTCGGTTTTTCTTTTTATGTGTTAGAGAAATGGAGGAGCTCTGGCTGAAGTTTTTCACTAAAATGTCTTCAAAATAAATCATTTATAATAACATCTTGAGAATGTGTATGCATTTGAAATGAACAAGTTCCATATGCTTCATCCATTTCCCTCCTTCTTGTGTTGTCTTGGCTGTATGAGCAAATGGACCGAAGTCCCATCCAACACACATTAAGAGGCACTTGCAGGTTTCCTGTGAAACAGATGGAGAAATGAGTTGATGAAGTTTGCTGGTTCCTCCTGGAGAAAATTTTTTTCTTTTCACTTTCTTATTGGGATGAGTTTCAGAAGAATGCTTATTTATCTCTTTATCATATAATCTATTCTATTTCATTTTATGAATAGCAAGAATTTTAAAGTTAATTTTTGATTTTTGAGGTTAATAATTATTGTGGCCAAATTAAATCCTAAGATTCCATGAATGAGTTGGCAGATGAGGTAAAATCACTTTGCTCACTTTTAATAAATCACAAACTATGATCAGAGAACATATTGTATTATATTTCCCAGAATTGTGTAATTTACTTTAGAAGTAAGCCTGGAATATTGAAATCAAGAAGTATGCAAATAGGAGGAATTCTTCATTTCACATAAAATAATTTATATTCAAAAAGAATTCATATCATATCCTTTTATAGACAGCATCTGTAATACGGTCACATGGAGATTAACAATGGGGATGTGTTCTGAGAAGTGCTGCCTTAGGCAGTTTCATTTTTCTGCAAATATCAGAGTGCATTTACACACACCACGGTACACATTACCGCTATCATTGTGTGCGCTGTATGTCTATAAGGCTGGCAGTGCAGTAGGTGTGCTTACACCAGCACCACCATAAACATACGAATAATGCGTTTCCCTACAACATGAGGACAGCTTCAATGTCACTAGGTGAGAGGAGTTTTTCAGCTCCATTATAATCCTATGGGACCACCATTGCATATACAGTCCAGTGCCGACTGAAACGCCTGTATGTGGTGCAGGACTGTATATTGTGTATTGTGTATATTGTGTATATTGTGTATTGTATATTCCAAGTATTATTGCATTATTGAATTTTAAAGGTTAGCTTGACTCTTTATTATTTGTATTTATATTGAGTTATTTCCCTGTATATTTCTAAAGATTTTAGACAATTTACATTGAAAAACAAGACAGTGAAAAGAAAAACAATAGGAAAGTCAATTAAAATGAGCAGAGAAATGGATTTATTTGTTGGAAACATCTATTCTGCAGTGTGCTCACTGTTTTCTTAGCATAACAATGTATTTTCTCAAATACCGTCTCTGTGACCCCCACACTGTCCCTTGTTGCTCGGCTGGCCCTATTTGCTTATTTGTTCACTCTACATTGATTAGGTGCAGTATCAATTTGATAAATAAATACATATGTAACATTAAGTATCCAGTATTGTATTAGACATAGAAAAAAAATGAGGCACAAAGCTTTAAGTCACTTGTCTAAACACATTCAACCACTCAGTGATAGAGCCAGAGCCCAGTTCTTTCGGAATCTGGAATAACTTCTCATGATTCAGAAGTACTTTACCAAATAGCAAGTTGTGCCTGGAGACTTCTGATTTCACAACAGCATTTTAAATAGTACAGGGCATTGCTTTGGCTACCCTTGTCAACCAGCAAAGACTCTACTGTAGCTTTTGGCATTTTTTTCTACATTTGTTTTTGTACTTTTTTTTTCCCGCACGAAGAAACTCACCTTTGATTCTTACACCATTAGAAAGATTCAGTGCAAAGGTCTTCTGCTGCTTGTTTTCAAGTCCATTTTCAAGAGGATAAATAATTAGCATACTTGAATGTGAATTCTATGTCGTTTCTATGTTCACATCAACAGTTATAGAAATTTCAGCATTTGCTGAGCTATTCTGCTCACCTCTCCTGATGCACTCAGTGCCTACCATTCCCATCCTGCTCTCTGCTCTAGAGAGCACATCTGTGAGAACCATTCCCTAAGCCTCCCTTGCCCTAGGCCTTGTGATTGGATTTGGCCTGTGGAAAACCTAACCAAGACATGGGGTGCAGGGAGCAGAAAAAGGCTGGTGTGTGAATTTCCCGGACCTCCTCAGTGTGGGTGGAGAACAGGGTGGGTCACCTGGGGATGGCTGCATCCTGGGGCGTGGTTCAACTTCACAGTGCCCAGTCTGCAGGAGTGCCCTTGTGGTTCCCGTACTGCCTGCCCGTGTCTTAGGGGATAGTCTTTTTATTAAACTCTCAATGCATAGCCCTGATCTGCATGTGCTCTTTCCTGCTGAGATCCCGGTCTACACAGCAGGAAATGAGTGGTTCTGTATGCTATATGAATTTTAGTAAGAAAAAAATCTTCATATCTGTACATGAGGCTTCATTGGTGTTTAGACAAATCACTTCACCTTTTTTTAAATTTTATAAGTATATTTTATTGATTATACTTTTTCAGTTGTCCCATTTTTTTTCTCCCCTTTATTCCCCTCTGCCCTGCACCCCCTCCCATCAGCATTTCTCCCCTTAGTTCATGTCCATGGGTCATACATATAAGTTCTTTGGCTTCTCCATTTCCTATGCTATTCTTAACCTCCCTCTGTCTATTTTGTGCCTATCAGTTATCTTCTTATTCCCTGTATTTTTCCCCCATTCCCCACCTACCCACTCCCTGCTGATAACCCTCCATGTGATCTCCATTTCTGTGACTGTGTTCCTGTTCTAGTTGTTTGCTTAGTTTGTTTTGTTTTTAGGTTCAGCTGATAGGTGTGAGTTTGTTGTCATTTTACTGTTCCTAGTTTTGATCTTCTTTTTCTGAATAAGTCCCTTTGACATTTCATATAATAAGTGTTTGATGATGATGAACTCCTTTAGCTTTACCTTGTCTGAGAAGCACTTTATCTGCCCTTTCATTCTACATCATAACTTTGCTTGATAGAGTAATCTTGGATGTAGGTCCTTGCCTTACATGACTTTGAATACTTATTTCCAGTTCCTTCTTGCCTGTAAGGTTTCTTTTGAGAAATCATTTGCGAGTCTTATGGGAACTCCTTTGTAGGTAACTATTTGTTTTTCTCTGGCTGCTTTTAAGATTCTCCTTATCTTTAATCTTGGATAATTTAATTATGATGTGCCTTGGTTTGTTCCACCTTGAGTCCAACTTCTTCGGGACTCTCTGAGCTTCCTGGACTTCCAGGAAGTCTATTTCCTTTGCCAGATTGGGGAAGTTCTCCTTTGTTATTTTTTCAAATAAGTTTTTAATTTCTTGCTCCTCTCCTTCTGGCACCCCTGTGATTCAGATGTTGGAACATTTAAAGTTGTTCTAGAGTTTCCTAAGCTTCTCATCTTTTTTTTGAATTCTTTCTTCATTCTGTTCTGGTTGAATGTTTATTTCTTCCTTCTGTTCCAAATCACTGATTTGAATCCTGATTTCCTTCCCTTCATTCTTGGTTCCCTGCATATATATATTTTTTATTTCACTTTGGATAGCCTTCACTTTTTCCTCTATTCTGTGTCCATATTCTACCATCTGTGAACATCCTGATTACCAGTGTTTTGAACTATGCATCTGATAGGTTGGCTATCTCCTTGTGTTTAGTTCTATTTTTGGAGTTTTGATCTGTTCTTTCATTTGGGCCATATATCTTTGTCTCCATGCACCTATTACTTTGTAAGGGACAGAGCCTAAGGTGTTCATCAGGGCAGGGCTACCCACTAAGCTGTGTTGGTGGTACTGTATGTGGATGAGGGGTCAGAGAGAGAACAATGCCACTTCCTGAGCTCTTGCTCCACTTTCAGTCACTTCCCATGAAGCAAATTGGGCCCTTCTGATGCTGATTCTCTGGTGGGTGGATTTGTGTATGTTCTAGGACCCTGTGAGTCTCTCCACCAAACTCTTGTGAGGCTGGGAGTTTCTCCTGCTGCCACAACCCCCACAGGTTTTTATGGCCAGAGGTTTTGAGGCTGTGGCTTCCTGCACTTGAACACTGGGTTGTGTGGTTTGTCTTGCTTCCCAGTTGTTCCTTTTGGCTTATCTGCACACAAATGTGGGACTCCCCTCTCACCACCCCATCCCCCAGCCACTGCCTCAACCATCTAGTCTCTTGCCTTGCCGTGTGTCCTCTCTGCCCCAGCTGCCAGTCTCCGCCCTTCCTACCAGTCTCAATAAACACTTCCTCTTTAACTTCTTGCTTTTCAGACTTCCATGCAGTTCGATTTTCTGGCAGTTCTGGTTGCTTTCTGTTTTAAATTTGTCGTTGTCCTTCTTTGGTTGTGCAAGGAAGCAAAGCGTGTCTATCTATACCTCTATCCCCTTTATTTTTTAAAAGGATTTTAAAGCACTTGCTTCAGGAGGACTAAATGAGAGTATTAGGTGAAATGATTTATATTACACTCCTGACACATAGCAGTCATTTTCATAAAAAAATTAATGTTATTGAAGAGCTCTCTTCTAAAATGTCACTTTATTAGCTGATCTCTGCTTCATCTTTAACATATTTAAGTATCATTTGGGCATCATTGTCATTGGTTCTACTAAATTCACACTCAGTGTCAGAATTAAAAGAACCGGACCTATTGTAACATCCTTAGTTTACCTGGGATTAAGCAGTAATAAACGTATGATTTTCTTTCTCTTTTTTTCTTTTGGTGGGGCATCCTCTTTTCCTCAAAATAGCACAGATCATTTTGCTTTCTCAATAAATTACCCATTGCTTTTTGGGAAAGGAATGAAATGGAAACACAACAATGCCTAGAAGTTTCAGCTCCTAACCATTTTTAGAATACTGTTTTATAGCCAACTCTCAATGTCAATTTTTAGTGCTATGATTATGAGGCAATAGTAACTTATATAGCCTAAAATTTCTATACTTATTTCCTTAGGCATATATATATAAAACTGATATGATATATTGCAGCAAAAATTAACCCCTCACCAAAGTCATATTTGATATGGAAGTGTTCAGCCTGATATGAGCATAGAAATAGTGATTACAATTCGTGTGTGTGGGATGAAGTTGGTTTTTTGTGTTATGCCTGTCAGCTTTGTAATTGGTAAACCTTAACTATAAGGCATCTACATTTCCCCCCTTAACTATGGTACAGTAAGAACATAGTGACCAGTTGGGGTGTTGTGAAACTGAGGCAGACACTAAGGGGGAGGGAAAGGGAGTAAGTTATGGGGAAAGGATTGCCCACAACCCTATCACATGTACAAAGCTAAAATCGCACTTATGTTTACTTTTCTTTATATTGCAAACAACCACACTCATAATAGTTCTTAATTTATTAATCCTCTCATGAAAAATCTGCACAATTGCTACAGATAAAATTACTGATGTGTCTTAAGTCCTTCTGTTGTGCAATCTCCAGCTCACTTTTTGCCAGCACCAACAATGGCCTTTGCAGTCCCCCTGACTTTCTTCATTCTGTTCTTGCATTGTTTTTGCTGTTTTCTTCAGGTCTTCTTCTTCTCCTACAGACCATGTCTTGCAAGTGTATGTTTGGGTTCATTTTTCTTTGCCTAATCCAAGGAATTATAAATAATGCCAAAGCCAGTTGTCTCATCACCATCAAAATGGTTCCTGGACCCAAATACAAAGATGGCATCTGCTGTGGTCTTCTATATTTTGGCTGGTTTTTCCTGAATTTCTGTTTTAGGTGCTGTTGCCTTCCCAGGGTGAAGGGCGTTGGCGGACATTTGTTTCTGCTGAACTAGTCTTTTGGTCATGAACTCTTTGGTCTGAATAGTTACTGTGTCATCCATAATGGTGGCTGATCTTCAAGCAGCCAGGGAAGAAAAGCTGACATTTAATTTTAAGAAAGTTAGTGAAAAATTCTATGAAACATTTTTAAAAACTCATACACACACTGAGCATCCAGATTTTGGTTTTAAATACTATCCTCCAACAAGAAACAAGGGCTCTTTGGAGAAAAATGTCTGGTTTAGGACTAGGGCAGGGAATATGCAAGATGAGCCTAGAGCGTTGTGCAATGCTAGAAGGTAAAGATGTGCTATTAAAAACATAAATAAAAACACAGTTATGAGGATATGTAAAAGGGACGAAAAAATAACTTGAAGGAGCTCCCAAAGGATGAAACTAGAACCGAGTAACTCATTAAAGTAACATTGGATTATAATCCAATGAGTTATTACTTGATAGAAATAAATTATTGAATTTATATCATTTATAAATTGGAGGGGAAAAGACAAATCTGTGAAGAATCTTAAAGGTTTATGTAGATACTTATCCCTGAAGAATGTGAAGCATAACTTCCCACTCCTTAAATGTGGGCCATGAATAATAACTTCCTTGTACAGAATGCAGAAGAAAAAGCAGAAAAAGTACATTTATAAGGGAGAAGTTTGATGCACCTCACTAGAGTGATCGAGATAAACATCAACAGTGAAAAGTCATGTCAATAGTGTATACCCTTGATATGACCTGATGAGAAGGACACTTCACCTTTGTAGTCTTTCTCTCTAAAACTCATAATTCCAATCGAATTATGAGACAATCAGACAAATCCTAACTCAGGTACATTATAGAAACAATCTGACCAATATATCTCAAAACTGCCAAGATCATCAAAACAAGGAAAGTCCGAGAAACTGTCATAGCCAAGAGAAGTCAAAGCAGGCCAGATGAGTAAGTGTAATACGGTGTTCTGAATAGGATCCAGGAAGAAAAGGATTAGGTTAAAAACTAAGGAAATCTGAATAAATTTTAGTTAATAATAATTTATCAATATGGGTTCATTAGTTATAACAAATGTACCATATTAATGAAATACTAATCTAAGATGTTTATTGTAGTTACATCAGAACTCTGTACTATCTTTCCATGTTTTCTTATAAACTAAACCTGTTTTAAAATTAAAAGTTTAAAAAAAAATCAGGTCACTCTAAAAGAGATCACAACCTCTCATTTTTATTAATCTTCCAAATGTTGTCAAAGTGCATCTTCTAAACACAGATACAATGGTAAATGCCCTTGTTTCAGTACCAGCTAGTATCTATCTGTGGATAATTCTTTACCAATTCAATTGGTCCATGCTGATCTCTCCTCTTCCTCAAGGTGCATCAGTTAGTTTTGCACTTGTCAACAAATAGCAGAACACGACCACAGTGTTGAAAATAATAGGGGGTTATTTCTGATCTAATGAGGAGCCCAGAAATAGGTGGCTATTAATGGTGTTCCAATGTCCTTTACTCTTCAGGCTGATGCCTCAGAGATTCTCCTAGGCTTTCTCTGTAAATACAAAAAAGCTACTACAACTTCACAAAAGAGAAAAGGAAGAAAAGGGAGTCAACAGCCAAATCCTTCCTGTTGTAATCCACTGCATTAGCTTTAACTCCCAGGCATTGTTATGAGATAATGCTTCTAGCTGCATTTGAGTGATGTCTGCTATGATCACCGAACTCTAATCCACTACATTCTTGTCCTGGGAAAAAAGCATACCAAAAAACACATGATGCTGAGAGGCTATCAGCTCACCGATTGACACCTACTCAATGAACAGAAGAATGGAGCACATTTCTTTTTACAGTACTTGAAGAAAAGGGACAGGTTTATTTTCCCATGAATTTCCAGAACCATTTTATTTTTCTTTTAAAGATTGACAGGAGCATCTGCTAAAGGAGCTGATTAGTTTGGGCTTCTGTTTTATGAAGCTGAAGTCAAGGCATAGATCAAAGGAACAGGACAATTTATTAAGAATTCAATATAAAATATTTGAAATTAGAATTCCTTTTAGAACAGCTCATGTCTGGATTTGAACCCTTGCTCTGCCCGCTCTGTAGCTTCTGAGTAATATTTTGATCATTCAATGCCTTCATTTCATCATCTGAAAAATGAGGATGGTAGTACCTGCCTAAAACATTGTGTGGATTTATTGAGTTAATGCACGTAGTACCCTTATAAAAGTGCCTGACACTGAAAAGCACTTAATAAATATTAGCTGCTATTATCATTAACAATAATGCCAGTGTTACACAAGAAAAAAAATAAAATTGCTCTCATTGTTTATTTTTTTATACTATATAGGATTCATCTTTTTGTCCTTTCCCTTACAAATATTGCCAATCAATCATGTTTAGAAATACGAAACTACTTCTTGCCTGTATGGTTAAGGCTTTTTATGTGTATATGTCTATATTTTCTTTCAAAGGTGAAATTTAAGCAGCAAAACTCATTCATTAGGTATGGCTATAAAGCAAATTCACCTCAGTTGTTAACTTTGCTTTCCAGGAAGAAATGTAAGCTCAATGTACTCTGTTGACCTTTCATCTCTCATCTGTGAAAACTCTCATTTGTGAGTCTGAGTATGATAGCTTATTGCCTCTATTGCCTCAAAACTTATGGGTTGATCTTTTCAGAATTAAAGTCCACTAATTAGTATAGACATTCCTTTTCCATGAACTTACATATTTGAGGTTGTTATGAAGATAGGAGTGCTTGGAGATTGCAAATATCTTATACATTAGGAAAGATGTCTATAGATTTTATCTAGTGCTCTGAGCACATTTAAAACCCAAATTTAATTATTTAATGAGGGTTTTAGGTCTCTTTCCTTTGATATTGCATATAGAAGAAATATTTTACAGACATTTTAAGAAGGAGAGATTAGGAGGAAGCAAAAAAAGGAATAGTACCTCCTTTGTTTTACAGGTGGCAGTGTACTCTGTTTTATTGTTTACTGTTTCATGAGTTTACTTCAAGTTTCCTTGTACTGAATAGTACCTACTAAATGGTACAATTGTATTTCTGTTTGCTGACCAGGGTAATGTTGAAATTAGAGGAGGAATTATCAAGTAGATATGATATTAAACTTATTATTCCCATTTCTTCTCTCCTTTCAATAAAATCTCTTAAATAATTCCTGGCTCAGAGTAAGTGTATTGATTTTCTCATCTATTTTAAGGAAAGTGTGTAACTCTATTACAGAGCCTAGAGTTTTAACCTCTACAGACATTTCAGGTTACAATCTAGGGTTAGGAGAGTTCCTTGTTTTGAAGGGCCTAGACCTTGTACCTTCTGGGAGTAATATTTACAAGAAAAAAAAATATAAACCTGTAAATAAAAAAAATCAACTAGTGTTTTAGAATGAAAAAGAATTCATAAAAATTACATGACAGCTGGCAAATACACACAAGCATCATAAATCCAGAAATGTAACAAGATTGTTACTTATAAAATGCCCAATGCACCTTCTTCCCTACCTTAATTGGTCACCTCTTCATTTGACAATTATTTTGCAATATCAATTTATACAGAATGAAAAGATAATTCAGGCTTTCCATAAAACATATACATATATCCCACTAAACCTAAGTTAAACGTACCCCTAATATAACTCCCCTAAATCTGGATACAAAAAATGCTGGTGTCGCCTGACTAAAGGGAAAGTGTGATGGTTGGTAAATTGGAATAGACGATGACCAAAATATCTTAATTTTACAAACAGATATGACATGTGAGCACTGGATATAGCCACTCCAGGACCTTGAAAAAGGTCCATGCAATTGAAAGACCTTGAAACCTAAGGTTCATTTGCTTTATAATTAATTTCCCTCTGCTTGAGGGACAAAGCAGTTATAGCACATTCACACTTCCTTTTACCAAAAAAGAGACACATTATATTATCCATGCAGTTTATCCTCTTAAAAACTCCTAATTATTGATTGGGTGACATTATTATGCTAAGATAAAGGATAGAATAAGTTGTTTTCCTTTAAAAATAATGATTATAGCCAACATTTTTAAAAGTTTATTTGCTCTTTAAACCAGACATTTAACCAAGGTCTACTGTGCACTATGTATTAAATCTACATTACCAATATGCTCACAGGAAGAACTGTGAAAATATACATAAATTATTTACTCACAAACTGTAAGCAGGCTTAATAAGTGTTTGTTTTTACATAATATGTTATATTTTGATTATAGACCAGTGAACTTGAACTTAGAAAACTTTTTATTTTTTAAAAGAACATTTGAATTTCCTAGGTCTTAGAGTTTACATTATGGAGACAATCAATAAACACATTCATATAGAAATTATTCTAAATTTTAAAATGCATCTCAAACTAAAATGAATCCATTGTAATTGAATCATGAAGAAGGGGTAAATTAAAAAGGTGGAGGTAACTTGTTAATTGCCGGTTTTTCTTCGCTGGTTGGGCAGTTACAGTTAGCTATACTATTGCTGATGCTCAGGCTTTGAAGAATTCTATGGCTGGCATTTGAGTTCCACATAAAAAGGCTGTGGTTTAGGACTATATAGCTATACTCAATGTAGATCCTACCCTTAACTGTGAGCACAAGGCAGCCAGGCGCCCAGATCATGGACTTCATAGTCAGATCATGTTGCAGACTCTGGGCCAGCTATTTACTAGCTGTGCCAATTTGGAATGAACAAATAAACTTCTGAGCTTCAGCTTCCTCCATATAAATGGGAATATGTACCTTATAGGAGAGCTGTAAGAATAATTTAGAGTAATAAAATACCTGGCTCTCCTTTTGACACTTAGGCCACTTGATAAATCTTAATCTCTCCACTCTTGTCTTTCTTTTTTGCCTTATTTCTTTTTCAGGTGAGCACACATCTTTATTCATAAATCATTTTATTCACTCAGCAAATACTTGGTGTCATCTATTATGTACCAGGGCTTTTGCCAAGTGCAGAAGATTTACCAAGCAGAATAAGACATGGAGCACAGTCCCCGGAGCCCCTACAGGAGGGAAGGACAGTAAAAATTAACCACAGTGGAGGGTGATATATGTTGCCCCAGGGTGTTCAGAATATTTAGAATGAATGATCCTATTCTTACCTGTTGCATGCCCCACGTTTGTCTTGCTTTTATTGGATATTTCCAAGTATCCATTTCATGAGACATCATTTCATGCACTTCTGTTTCAGTATATGTGTCTTGTATTTCTGTCTTGTGACTGACTCCTCTTTGACAGTTCCTCACTTCCATTGTCCGCACTAAAGGTGTTGTCTGCTTTTATTCACCCCTTTCCAGCAAGGTCGTATAGATTGGACCAGTGGCCTCAAACCATTTTTGACTGCTCTCTCTCTCAATTAAAAAAAAAAAGAAATAAAATTAAAAAATAGGCTGTGCAGTCCAGTGCAAATGTACATATTTGCTTATGTAAGTTTTATAAATGTATTTTTATTATGAAATATGCCAAAAATATAATTTTAAGTTTGGACAACTAAATTAGGCAATTCTCTTTCCTATAGGTTCCTGAAAAATTCTGTGTCTTGCAAAACTGCTGAATAAAAATATTAAGGCTTGTGTTTAAGAATTAGGAAGAGATTACCCAAGAGCTAGAGCAATTTAAAAACAGAGCACAAATGAGAATTATGAAAATCTTCATACAAATATCAACACTGCTAAATCTACACAGTCATTGCCACCCAGCATTACTGTCAGTCAGTCCTCTGAAGCCTTGAATCCTGGGCTTGTACTTCTTCCTGAGAGATGTAGAGTTGGAAGGGTACTTGCTTCTAGCAGAGACCATTTTCATCAAAATTAAAAATCTTATTTGAGCTGCAGACTTTCTCATTACTCCATTATTTTAAGTAAGGGGGATGTGTCATGTCATTTTCGATACTTGCAGTTGCAGCCTATCCTATTGAAAAGTTGGGTATTTCTTAAAATTCCTAAATAAACCACTACCAGAAGAAGGCACCTCTATAGATTTTCAGCTCTTTTCTTAAGATTCTCAAATATTGATGAGGCTTTCTCTCTGATTGTAAAAAGCTTGTCCCTGATTCCTTTAAAACATTAACATTCTATGAAAAAGTCATGTACAAACCAAAACAACTGTTATAGCCTATTTATATCATTCTTCTATTTAACAATCACAAGCACATTTATGTCAAAGAAACATGTAGCAAAAGATATTGTATTTTAAAAATAGTAACTTTAATGCTTTAAATGAAAGAGATATGTTTAATATATATTAAATACATTATTTTTCAAAATCTTTAACATGTTATAAAAGTGATTATTTTGGTGACAATTATAACTATAATAAGTTAACTCACAAAGACAGAATATGTGTGCTGTGCAATCAACATAGAGTCAGGGTAAAGTCTAGCAACAAAAATAACAGGTATACTCATGTGTTTTAAATAATCTTGTAATATTTTTCAACTTTTTGCCCTACTTCTCATCAGATCCCATTAGATTTTTTCATTTTTAATTTACCTAATGGTATTGGCTGGCACTTGAATTATCAGTATTGTCTTTAATTTCTGGTTTCTTGGAAGGAAGCTTTTTAAGCCATCTGTCCATTTCACAAGGGCCAATTTCTTAAAATTGATGGTCTCATCCATTACTTCACTTAACTGTGTGCCCATTATCACCTGTTCAATAAGCTCAAAACTCAAATACAGTGTAATATCTCTGTTCTCAGTTACTTTGCCTTGTGAAACTCCTTCTTGTTGCTTAAGACCCTGTTCAGTAGCAAAAGAGATAATCTGAAATCGGCACTAAGTGACAGTGTCAACATTAATCACATTTTAAACATTATTAGATTTATTTATTTTCTTCTACAAACATATACAAATCAAATTATAATATTTTCTTCCAGAACACACTGGATTATCTTGCTTTTGCTCTAAATGTGATGGAGCACATACTTGTATAACCTCAGTGCACTTGATCATCATCTAGGGCCTCCCAATTAGTGACCTTGTTCAGCCACTGCACATAAAGTACAGTTTATAGAAGTTCTGTGGGTACTACTTAAGAAAAGAACTGTGTGTTTGCTAAAAATAAATTATTCATGATACTTGTTAAAGAACAGTAAAGCAGACCTTATTCAGAAGGAAGATTATCTCAACAGATGCAGGGACCACTGCAATGGATTTTTCAGTAGGGGAGAGAGATTGAACTCAACTCTGAACACAACAAGGAAAAAATGGGAATTTATAGCCAGGGAAAGGGGAGAAGTGTTGAATAGCAAGTCACTAAGAAGAAACATGAAGGGTAAGGGGAGATTCTGGCTAAACTGACCTAACAGGATTCTTGCTGAAGGAAGGCCATGGTTACCAGAAGAAAGCTGGGGGGACAGTAAAGATTGAAGAACCCCATTGGATATAGAGGGCAGGGGATTCTCTCTAAATTGACTTAGCAGGGTTCTTGCTAAAATTGGGCAATGCAGAGATGAACACAGAAGCTCAAAAGTCAGGGCCTAGCTAAAGTGTAGTCAAAGTGAGATTCTTTGTAAGCTTACATTATCTTCATTTGACCTTTTCTTTTATCTCTACAAATGTAGCAGCCTAGGGTTAACCTGTCTTGGAGGTTGACGTACTTTGTCAACTACTACATTATTATTAGACTCGGTTTCCATGAAAACCTTCAGTTATAGACACTGTTTCTTTATTCTAGCTATATCTGTCTCTCCATATCTATCATTAGCTTTTTGTTTTCTCATGGCTGTGTATCAAAATATGGTAGTTTGTTTTAAAATGTTTTAAATACTTGTAGCCTACAGAGGTAGATTTTTATTGTTTCATTTGTTTCATTCCCAGTGTATATTTGTTATTTAGTGCAGGGGCATTGAAAAAGCAAAATGAGTAATGCATATAGGTATTCATTTTGAAATAAAAATTTAAGAACATAACAGCATATTTCATCCTACCTAAAATATGTTGAAATTAAGAAGGGAAAACTATTCAAATAGTTTAATGTCTAATAAAGACATAGTAGGTGTTTTATAAATTGTTTAAAGACACATGTTAAATATGCCCAAATGATACAGAATGCCATGCATTTATGTTTACTAGTGAGAGAAAAGTTTGCTCCATGATTGTGAAAACATGATGATATACAGCCTATACAGTTCTGGGAATTAATAATTACTTAATTAAACATTAACTTAATGTATACCTCAAGGTTTAAATCTCTTTATTTGATGTTAACATGGTTAAAAAGTAACCCTATTTTTGTAGCTAACTGAAATGGAACATGAGGTACTTTAAAAATAAAAGACAAAATATATTTGAAATATATAGCTGAAATATTCCTGTATCTAGTAAGTCTGTTATTTCAGGTGATTGCAAATACTTAGGCTTATTTTATCCTTTTAATTTACAACTATGGATATATACAGACATAGTTGTGTGTGTGTGTGTGTGTGTGTGTGTGTGTGTGTGTGTTTGATGCTCTAAAATTCTTTTAAAAAAAGTAACTTGCCTCTGCTTGGGTTGGAAGTGGAATACAGTGTGCAATAGAATAAGGCAAATACTCAATGAAAGTTCCAGGAAGACTAGGTATCCAGTTATTCTTAAAAATGTAACCACAACTGTACAGGCCATATTTATATATACTATAGAAGAGATAGCCAATTTTTTAAAGTTACAATCAATATCAATTGCTGTTTTCTCATCATAATTGATTCAAGAGGAAAATCCTACATTTTTAAAAAATTTTATTTATTTATTTTTAGAGAGAGGAAGTGAGGGAAAGGAGAGGGAGAGAAACATCAGTGTTGCCTCTTGAGCACCCCTTATTGGGAACCTGGCTCGCAACCAAGGCGTATGTCCTGACTGGGAATCAAACTGGCAACCCTTTGGTTTGCAGGCCAGAGCTCAACCCACTGAACCACACCAGCCAGGGTGAAAAATTCTACAGTTAGACCCCATTAATTAACAATAGTAATTAGTGTTCATTTATAGATGAAAGCCAAGCCATGCTCAGATAATATTTTTCAGCCAATGTTGAAGTGACATTAAACTACATATATATTTTAAAAGATTCTATATTCCTGTTTTTTACATCTTGGAAAAATATGTGAGTCTTGTTATTTCTGATCTTGCACAATTTATTTGTTTTATTGTAAAAGTCTAAAGTATTTGTTATCACAGAGCATATGAAGCTCCACCAGTTATATTCCATAGAGGGTAATAAAAAAGAAATTTTTAAGTTTTTTTTCTTATTTCCAATATAACATTTCTCCTACATTATGGCCATTTTCTCTATAACCTTAAATTTTTCTCCTTTAGCCAAGCTTTATGATATAAGATATAACCTCTGTGAAAGTATTGAAGAAACTGTGAAATTTGACATGGCTTTCAATCTCCACTGAGCAAATCAGCTGAGATCAGTACCAAATGTTTCAGTGCTTGCCAAAATATTAAAAAGCATGGCTGCTGAATAAGAGGGTTGATATTTTATCTCAAGAAAAGACATTAGAAATACAGCACTTGTGTATATTCTATAGGAACATATTAATTATGTGTAGTGAAAAAGAAAGCATTTTATTTGGCTTTCTTTGCATGAAATTTCTACGTCGCGATCTTGTTCTATGCATTTTTTAAGACAACATAATTAGTAAAATTATGTTCCATGTACAGATCAGTTGCATTGTGCTAATTATGAAAGTTACTCTCTGAGATTTTTTCTTTGCATTAGATACAAAATGCAATTTATTTCTGTACAACACATGGCCTACCTTTATGTGTCCTAGAGATTTGCTGTGATTATCATCTAGCACTTATATATGTCTATAAATGCGCCAAGTAATGTTGTCCTGGAAAAGTGTAATTTCACAGATCAAATTAGAGAAATTACCTTGTAGTTCCAATAGTAAAAATTAATATAAACTTACAGGGCAGTTATTATTTTGGTTTGCTCTTATCATTTTAAAATCGTTAGAGTTATTCCTTAGATTAATTAATGGTTTCCATCTTGTGAAATTATGAGTCATGAAAATAAAACTATGTTTTTCAAACATAAGTATTAATTATAATTGTTATAGCAATAAAAAAACATAAAATAGTATTTGTGCTAAAAATAGTAACCAAATAGAAAAAGAACATGAAAAAATTAAATAATTTTTGGGTCAGGTTTAATTATTCATTAAAAAAAAACAAAAGTACAGCAGAGGAGTAACAGATTGTGCAGCATTCTTTACATGATTTACACTAATTTCTGGGATAAATTTCCTTTCATCTCCTGAAGACTATATTATTTCACAGACTGTGATTTCAAAGAACTGCCAATTTGATCAGATCAAACTCTGCAAGTCAATGGTGCTTGTTGCTCTTCAAGTCACCAAGCAAATCTTTACTACCTGGGAAAACAAACCCACAGTCCTCAAAGTCCTAAGCACCCTGCGCCTCTCTGAACTCTGGATTCCAGGTCTCTACTAGAAGCTCTACTTTCAGGTTTGTGCCATAGATAATACAATAGGAACCAACACTCTGTTGTAGCCCCTTTGCTCCACATTTGGCAGGCATGCAGATTACTATATAACAGAGAATATAGAATATTATATATATACTTATATATACATCTTAATATATATAAAGATTGAATATATGTGTATATATATTTTAGAGCAATTTAAGATTTACAAAGTTGAGATGTAGGTGGACATTTCCATATGCCCCTATCCCTACACATGCATAGCCTACCCCATTATCAACATCACTCACCAGAATAGTATATTTATCAAATATAAACCTACATTGATGAGATAGTTTCTTTTTAGTCATCTATGACCATGTACATACAATATGTTCTGCTGATTTGAAATCTCCCCTACTTAACCTATTTGCTAAGCAATTTAATTCTATTATAACCAGACCAGGCTGATGGGAAATGGTTGCACACAACACATAAAGGTGGTGGTCTTCTGCACAAGTGATCGCCTCTCTTCAAAACACACATTAATGTCAGTCATAGTAGAGAATTAATTCTTCATTTTGCTAAGCATTATCAGCATCATAAATACTTTCATGACTTTTTAGTCTTAGAAATCATGGAAGATTGTAGACTTGGATTGAAAAAAAAGCCTACAATGAATTTTTTAAAAATTTAGTGCGCAATTCTTTCCCCTTAAAGATAGCTTGGGATAGCTTGTTAATTTGGGAATTTTTAGTTCAGTTGTAAGCCAAAATCAAAGGAATTACACAATTATTTCTATATAAAAACTTTAATCCCTTCAAAATATCCTACATTTTCTGAGTAGTATGTAAAGTGATAATCTAAATGGGATGTAAATGATCCTTTACTTTGCTAATTTTCTAGAGCTATATAAAGAATTAATGAAACTTTAAAATGGCAATTTCCAATCCATACTTTTATGAGGTCTAAATCCTCATGAAGCATTTCCCTGGATCTTGAGATACAGTGAATAAAGGGAGAGATAAGAGTTTGACCTAAGTTAAAATGGGAACTACAAAAGAAGGAAAATCAATGACTTAAAATCAAGGACTTAAGTTGATAATAGTAAAGGTAAAGGCATCTTAAGAAGATAATAAAAAATAGACAATCTGGGCATTTGCATAATGATTGAAAGAGGAGTTGCCAAAATATAATCATGTGCAAACTGTGTTTGCTAAATATTTAGGCATTCATGTTTTGAAATACTGTATTATACCATTGTGACAGTAAGGTGATTTGTTCACTTATGCAACAAATATATACTAAGCCTCTACTATGAATTCTGGGATTATGGTCTTGAACAACAACAATAAAACACACTCCATGTTCCAGTTCTGGGAAGGGAAACAAAATTAATTACCAATGCTTAAATAACAACTTATTGATTGTGTTATGAATAAAACAAGTTGGATATTATTCACAGGGTATAATAAACATGAACAATAACTCTTGGGGACTCATCTAATAACATCTATGTTTGGTGTATTTTTATGTTCCTTAGTCATATTGATCCTCAGTAAAGGAAAATGCCCTAAGAAATTTTTTTATAAGAATTTGGAATATGATTAGGGATTTTAAAATCAAAAAATCCAATTTCAGGGACTTTTTTTTTGGTGAATTTCTTAGTTCAATCAAGAATTCATGCTAGATTGTCTTTCAAACCCTCTGGTTAGGTTAGCAATGGAAAAGCTTTGGGCTCTGGAGCTAGATAGATTTGGCTTCCAAATTTATATATAGCATATGTTTGTTAGTTTTGGAAAAAAACATTTGAGTTTGTTGAATGTAAGTTTCTTCTTCTTTAAAATATGCAAATACTGTTACTATCATAAGGCTATTGTGAGAATTTAATGACAAAATATATACAAAGATTTTAGTCTCTAGGGGATTAATCAGTAGTATATGTCTCCCATTTTTCATTCCATGACTCTGTTTACTGTGAGACTCTCCTGATAATTAATTATATCATTTAGAGTTAGGAAATTTAACTTCCAGCTCTTCTTCTAAGTAGTTGTAGGGCCTTGGCCAGTTCGTTAAACACTTTTTTTCCCTAATGTCTAATCTATAAAAAGTCAGGAATATGAACACAATAATCTTTGTGGTTTTCTGTATTCTATTAAATTCTGAATATGAAAATGATTGTGTGAAATGAACTTGGAGGAGAAAGGCTAGAAACTTTAAATAAAGAAGATTTAATTTTTTTAAATCTAAACTTAATGTATCTTTTACTTTATTTTTTATATATTTTTATATCTTTTAATGTAAATTTTAATCATACACAAATGCGTGGATTCATTTTCCTTGTAAATATGTTTAAAGTTACAGATAAGGTCCATTTTGCATGCCACCAATAATTAAGGTCCATTCCTCTCCTCTTCAGAAATATTCACTGCTGACAGTTTAAGTTTTGGTATCCTTCTAGATCTTTTTCTACATATTTGCATATATATGCAGAATATGTGCTTAGAAAAAAATATGACTTTTTTTTTACATCTCAGTATATCATTATCAAATTGTTCTTTTCTTTTTCCTTTTTTTAAAATTTATTTTCTTTATTTTTTCAAATACATTTGTCTCTGCCTTCCCCCCACCACCTTCCCCTGTCCCCTCCCGCCTCCCTCCCTCAATCCTTCCCCTTTGGTTTTGTCCGTGAGACCTTGCTACACATTCCCCGACCCTCCCATTCCCTTCCTCTTCCCCTGTCCCCCACTCCCTCCATCCCTCTTGTCTCTGTTGGTTTCTTTTCCTTTCAGTGTTGCTGGTCTTATTTTCCTTGCATCTTTGCATTGTTGGTTAGGTTCTGCTTATAGGTGAGATCATATGGTATTTGTCTTTTGCCCCCTGGCTTATTTCGCTTAACATTGCTCTCTAGTTCCATCCATGCTGTCGCGAAGCTTAGTAGTTCTTTTTTTCTGTCTGCTGCATAGTATTCCATTGTGTAAATGTACCATAATTTTTTGATCCAGTCATCTACTGATGGGCATTTAGGTTGCTTCCAACACTTGGCTATTGTCAATTGTGCTGCTACGAACATTGGGGTGCATAGGTTCTTTTGAATTGGCGTTTTGGGATTCTTAAGGTATAGTCCCAGCAGGGGAATCACTGGATCAAAGACAGTTCCATTTTCAGCTTTTTGAAGAAATTCCACACTGATTTCCAGAATGGCTGCACCAGTCTGCATTCCAACCAACAGTGTACTAGGGTTCCCTTTTCTCCACAGCCTCGCCAGCACCTGCTGTTTGTTGATCTGTTTAGGATGGCCATTCTGACCGGTGTGAGGTGATACCTCATGGTGGTTTTGATCTGCATTTCTCTGATGGCTAGTGATGCCGAGCATCCTTTCAAATGCCTCTGTGCCCTCTGTATCTCCTCCTTGGAAAAGCGTCTGTCCAGGTCCTTTGCCCATTTTTTGATTGGATCGTTTGTCTTCTTGGAGTGGAGTCGAGTGAGTTCTTTATATATTTTGGAGATCAAACCTCTATCTGATGTATCATTAGCAAATATATTTTCCCATACGGTCGGCTCACTTTTCATTTTGCTGGTGTTTTCTTTAGCCATGCAGAAGCTTCTTATTTTGATGAGATCCCACTTGTTTATTCTTTCCTTTATGTCCCTTGCTTTAGGAGACATGTCGGTGAAAAAATTGCTGCGTGGGATATCTGAGAGTTTCCTGCCAATGTTCTGCTCTAGGACTTTTACGGTGTTGCGACTTATATTTAAGTCTTTTATCCATCTTTAGTTTATTTTTGTGTATGGTGTCAGCTGATGATCCAATTTCGATTTTTTGCATGTAACCGTCCAGCTCTTTCAACAGCATTTGTCGAAGAGACTATTATTACTCCACTTTATGTGAGTCACATAAATACACAGACATCAGGAAAATGTCTGTGTATTATGTAGCCTGATTTATGTGAGGTCTACGGCCATACCACCTTGAACACACCCAATCTCGTCTGTATCTTATACTTTCATAAAATGTTCAAAACAGTTTGCGCCTTAGCATGTGCCAGGCACTTTGTGCAATGTGGCAGCAAAGATAAGTAAGATGCAGGTCTTATCTACACTAGGGCTCAAGTTTAAGGTTTCACACTTTCTAAGAGCCAAAAACACATTGGATAGGTGAAGACATATCTGGGATCTGGAATAATTTCTACAGGTAGAGCCCCCTGGAGGCAGATCCCGTTGACCACCAGCTTACTAAGTACATCAAGGTGCAGTGTCTACATGTCAAGTGATTTAGGAAGCATTTTGTAAAGGTTTTCCAAGAGAATGTAGGGAGTTCATAAGAGATGGCTAGAATGTAGCAAAAAGAATATAAAGAACAGTGCTAGTGTCAAATGGCATGCCAGAGACAGTGTATGATTATCAAAATCCTGGAGTGAAACTAGAGTCTCTGAGAGCCAAACAGAAACCAAAAAATGATGTTGGCCCAGAGCAGAGAGGAGACCAGAGTGTTGGGAAGAAAAATTTCAGGACCGGGCAGGACACAATGTCCTGCCCTGGAGCTGCCACCTGGGAGAAAGACCTTGTTGGATTGGCCCAGATTGGTGAGGCCCAGATGGAGGGTATCTAAATATTCCCTGCTCTGTGTTCAAATAGTTTGGGTGAAAAAAATAAGCAGGGTTAATTTTAGGGAACAAAGGGATTTAAAGGTGGAGCAGCCTGTTCTTTTTTTCAAAAGACAGGCACCTGTTCTTTTTAAGCTTATCAGTGAGTAAGAGGGCTTGCAGAAGTCTGCATACAAAGAAGGATTTGGTAGGGATCACTGGAAATTTGCAAGAAGAGGAACCTCACAAGATGGAATGGACACATATGGTTGAAAGGGTTAATAAAAGGATTTGAAGTGATGGGGAGAATTTCGATAGACTTTTGTGGTTTCCGGCCTTTGCCAAATATGGAAATCAACTAGGTTACCTGAAGTCCTTGTAAAATATGTATGATATGGTTTCTCCCTTTTCTTGGTGATTCTAAAAAGTAACTGAGGTTGAAGAAACATTGTGTTAGCTAACTCCTCCAACTGGTGGGAATACCGTAAGCAAAGACCCAAAGACAAAGAACTGAGCTTCTTCAGGGGCCAGGGTCATCTAGTTTTGCTGGCGCAGGTAGCAGGGTGCACTCGCTAAGGTGTTACACTGGGGAAAGGGAAATAGCATATTATGGCACAAAGAAGTCCAATGACAAAACCTTGAAGAATGAGGAAACCAAGGTAGTACAAGGTTGAGAGCAAAGGATAGTGGGAGTTTCTGGAAAAATTATATGGCCATGAAGTGAAAAATATCCAAACATACAAATACACAGACATCAGGAAAATGTAACACAAATTGAGAAGCCATGCAATCTTTTTTATTTTTTCATATTTTGGACTTATTAACTATACTAAAACTGCTTATTCTACTTTTATTCCATGTTGATCTATAGTTTTTTTTGCATGTTTAGTGAAAAACACTCTATGCCTCAATTATTTTTTATTTACAAAGTAGAGATTTAAACAATAAAAAGATCCTAGCTCACTTAAAACTCGTCGTCATTTTGAGAGCAAGTGTGTGAAAGCTTTGTTTATAGCATCTGTTCTCACGAAAAATAAAACGTGCTTCAAGTTTGAGTAAGAACATGTTGGATAAGTCTTAATTGATGTTACAACAGAAACTTAATATTCATTTCATTAACACCCTCAACTTTTCCAATCATGACTTAGTGAATTGGCAATTCTACTTTATTTTCTGTAACCTATATTTCAAGGAAGTTTTGGTAAAACTTCCTCAAACAGATCCCTTTTGGGCACTATTTGATCTTTGAAGATTCCAGTCCATTCAAACCAGAAGATGCTAAAAGTTAATGAGGGGAAAAACTTTGTGCCTATTTTGACTTTAAAGACCACTGGGACAGTAAGCCACTTCAAAGCCTGTCTTTTAATCTTCTCATTGTTGAGCCCTTTGTTGTGAGGGGACATGGGGTGTGATTTTTATCCTTGTAATCAGTTTCTGTCAAGGCTAGCTTTCTAAACATTTGTTAAGCAGACGTTACAGAAGTATTATGTGTGGTCACTGGTCTCTCACCCTTAGCTGATAAAAGGAGAGATGAGTGTCAAATCATCAAACCTCCAGTCTGGGTTAGTTTCTTCTGAAACCTAGAAACTAACCCACTTTTCACAACACACCTATCATGAAGGAAGATTGAATTCGAAGCTGTCAAGCTGTGGAATGTTTGACTTTCACCTAGAAAATATGGAAGGTAAAATTACTGCCTTTTTTGCTTATTAGAATATTTGGAAGCTTTGATAATCAAATCTTTGGAGCGGAGTTGGGGGTACAGAGAGAGATTGCTGCGTCAACTAAAATTGTTAAAGTTTTATTTCAGTTAACTATTTTTGTCTCCACAAATAGAGTATAAAAATATAATTTCTAGAATTTGTTACTTTCTACAGTTAAATATGGTGGAAATGTGTTTGGAAATTTTAAAATGACGTAGGTCCTTTACCTCTGTCTGGAAATACAAAAAGCTCCACGAGCAACCCGAGGTCACCATGTAGAAATACACAGAGAAAAAGTGAGACTTGATTGTACTTTTCTTATTTAAGGCAAATAGCTCTTCTTCAGTGTTTAGATTTATTTATTATTAACCAATGTATGTTCGGAAGACATTTTAGGATTTAGCTTCTTTGTTGTACACATTAGGTTCATTAGATACATGATTCCTTTTGTAGAGTATAATGTTTGTGGGTGTGTGGTCTTGATTATCGTGTTTTAAGTGTCGTGCCCTATACCGCTCCTAGACTTTTAGTTTTGTAATACACACGGATAGCCTCACTTAGGCTTGTATTTGCTTCTGGAAACATGGTGTCTATTTATAAATTTTTAAATATATATTTTTATTTGCAGTCTTTTTAACTTGCGCTCTTTGAGTAAGGACCATTTTTACAAATTCTAATTCCTAGTACATTTTCTTTAGAAACCTGTAAATAACCTTTAACTTTTACCCAGTTTGGGGGTTTCATTAACTTTCTCAGAGAATACAATAACCCATTTTTAAAATTTTCAAGATCCATCTTTTTGGAAGCTTTTTCAGTGTCTCTAAAATTTTAGAATGTGAAATATAACAAAAGCATTGTTTAATCATACACAGTACGACTTAAGTTGTAAAAGTATAGACAACACCATGAATTTTGATATCCATTTACATCTTTTGGAGTTATCTCTAGTAGAATGGGGAAACATTAGTTTTTCTTCCACATGCTTCAAATATTTGATAATCTCTCGTCTGTGAAACCATACAGAAAACTAAAATCATATACTGTTAGGGTTAATTCAGGGGACAGTTCTCTTAATCATCAGAGTTCTTTCATTGTCAAAGTTAGAGTTAGAGAGGGTAAATTATGTTGGTTGCTATTTTATTGATTGTCTTTTATGCCTAAGAGAGAGACAGTCTGGATAATTAAAGCACTGCCTACAATGAGAATCCCTCCATCAGAGAAATTTGAGATAGAGTGTCAAAATCAATTTCATTGTTGCAGTTGTCTAAGAATTAAAGCTAAATATTAATCAAAGTCACAACATCAATATTCTAGTGCTGTACAGAATTTTGAACCATCTTATGCTATTTCAAAGAACCTTAAGGAGTTTATGTTCAGATTTATCTTCAATTTAGCAGTGGCTGAACTCAAAAGTAATTCATTGTTTAAGGGCCCAGGATACTTTTTAGCAAATCATGTTTTCAGCAAAAGTTTAATGATTATCAATGCCCATTATCTGACAACATAATTTGCTTCCTTTAGTATGGTAAACTTCACGCATAGAACAATCATAAAACATTTCTACTAAGTGAAATAGAAATCGTAGCTTGAGTTGTTTAATTCATACACAACAGTGAACTGCTCCTTGGATATGAGTATAATTTTTATGCTTAGTTTTCATCCAGCTCCAAATTAACATTCTTATGACATATATAGATGAACACTTTGTAGATGAACAATCTTTGTGCCAGAAGATGGTCCTGCAAATATTATACCTTAATATCATAGACCAAGATTCTGAGTCTCTTCTGAAATTGCTCCTAAGATAAGTCTTGAGTTTATGCTACTCAAGCTGATTGAGAGAGAGGAAATGATAGTCATTTGATGTTTATTTCTGAATGGCACTGGAAAGTCAGTACATATTTGTAGAACTTTGAAAGTATTAAATGCATAGCTTCTTTGCTTCCAAAAAGGCGAATACATCCTAAGTTAAAACCATGTCATAAAGCAGCCAAAATACTGAAACTAGAACACATCTATTTTTTCCTAAGAGATACAAATAAAACAGTTGAAGTTAACTCCATACTCTCACATAGATTTTAAGGTAATAGTTCATAGTTGTTTTGATATATTTGATATATTTGAAAATGATTAAACAAAGGTGGCTCATGGATGGTATCTATTGTATGCGTAGAGTTATTGAAACAGTAACAGGTTTTATCACATGTAATCTGTCAATCTTTTCTTTTGCAACTGGAGAATATCCTGGGTCATGTATGAGTCTTAATTTTCCCTGTATTACATAATACATATTGACAAGTCCAGATGGTGCTTAACCTATTCTCATTTGCTAGTCAGTTTTACCTGGGGCCAAGAGGAAGCATCCTGGCTCCCCCCAATTTCTTCATGTAAATCAACTGCTTCTTTCTGTTTCTACCTTTTTCCCCTTATCTTCTACCTCCCCTTCATTATATAGCCACAAGATAGTCTATGTTCTGTAATTTCATATATATTTTGAATATTGGTATATAAAATGTTTTTTAAAGATTATTCCTCCCAAATGTAATAAAATACATCTTACTTTTTTGTGGTCTTTAACTTCTGAGGCCCTCATTTGAATATTTGGGTGTATTTTAGTGAATCTATAATTTTAAAAGTTTTATTTTTGCTATTTAAAAGTGATATTTATAGCTTCAAGTGTATTTGTATTGCCCTGAGTTAATAGCTCTGAGAAGCAATTGTTTCAGCAGTCAAAAAAATAAATAAATAAAGCTTTGTCTTTTAAACTTATTAGGTAATTGCTTTGAGAGGGTGGTTATCCTATACAATTCATCCAGAAAAATGACAGAAGTTTTTTGTTTTGTTTTTTTTAAGATATTATTTATTTATTTTTAGAGAGGAGGAAGGGAGGGAGAGAGAGAGAGAGAAACATCAATGTGTGGCTGCCTCTGGAGCACCCCCTACCCGGGACCTGGCCTGCAACCCAGGCATGTGCTGCCCTGACTGGGAATCGAGCTGGCGACCCTTTGGTTCACAGGCCGGCACTCAATCCACTGAGCCACACCAGCCAGTGCAAAGTTTTTAATTAACAAAATTATTTTTGTCTGGACATAGAGTAAGAGCAGCCTAGTTTCTCATCCATTCTGAGAGAGTGTTGACATTGGTAGTTATCTGCAAGATAGAGAGAGAGAAGCAGGATTCTCATATTTATTCAATGTGTCACCTGCTTTTGCTAAATGCAGATAAACTACAAATTACTAAGCCTTCCTAATTAGCAAAATTGTAATTAACATTATTATTATAGATGAAATAATATATTTAGTAAGAAGTTTCAATAAATACCAGGGATCATTGTTTCCTTTTAATCATGGAATTAAAAATAAAATAAAATACCTTTCATTCTGTTGTTTGCTAGATTAAGCTGTATAAACAGTATACGGGTGGTTCTATGGTTGAAATGTCAGAGAAATTTGATAAACACACATCTTCTTTCAATGGCTATTTAATTGCTTGTCTACTGGTGATTACAGAGCAAAATATGGATAGAATGCCAAGAGAAAACACAAAGTTTCTGATTAGTTAAAACACTGCACATTCATTCTCCTGGAGTTTATACAGCAATTTAAAGAGCATCTTCCATAAATAAAGCCACGCTTCCAGGTATTTCTATTATTTACAGCTTATGGTAGCAAGAATAGCCTCAACACAGTATTTCTGAATCCTCCAAAATGCCTCATCTATACATAAGTCACCTGAGTCCTGGCAGGATCTGGTATTGACCCATTGAGACTTTTATGATCCTTTAATTTATTTTGAATACCCTCTTCTTTCCTTCTTTTTTAAATTTCCTAAATCCATGAGCTGAAAAAGGGTCACAATTTTGATTTTCTTGTGGATGATGTATGTATAGTTTCTTCCCCATTATTCTGTCAAGGTTGTAGGAAAGAAAAGTTTTCCTGTTGTGAAAAACCAACCTAAGCAGATGCATCATTTCACTGACAAAAGGTCTGTTGGGAACAGTCAATGTCTTTCCTCTTAGCTGTCAGTTAACAATGACACCTAATCCTTAGCATTTACTGAGTGGAAAATAAAGGTAGCTAATTATTTTATTACCAATGCTTCTACCCTGAAAATTTCCCTGCCCCTGACTTTCTATTCCCTCTTCTCCCCTCAAACTTCTAGAAAAGAAAGTGTGTGTGTGTGTGTGTGTGTGTGTGTGTGTGTGAATTTTCATCTTTAAACAAACCCTTACTGAGTTCTTATCATGGCAGAAGTTTTGCTAGGGGCTCAAGATGCAAAGATGATTACATAATTTTTCCTACAATTAAGGGAGACAGTCTGATGAGGGAGACTGTTATGCAGGCAAAGAATCATAATATTCTGTGAACATGGAAGGAGAGAGAGGCAGGAGCAAACATAGCCACAGAGGAGGCAACAATTAGATCTGGCTAGGACAGTGAAGAAAACCAGGAAAGAAAACTTCACTGAAGGTGAAAATTTCTAGCTAGATCTTAACGCTTTAATAGATAATTTGCAAGTAAATAAAGAAGTACAGGAGGAAACATAAATGAAAACATGTTCAGGCAATGGATGGCAGCTAGAATAGTCTGCTTAGAAAAACAGGGTGAGATGAGTGAGGCTGGGTTTGAAAAGAGGGCTGGGGATGTGTTTGAAGCCAAATTTTTAAAGACTTTGTGGGTCTCTAGAACTGGGGACCTTACTTTTCCAATGATGGATTGTTAACAAAGATTTTTAATCAGTCGCCATCAAGTTGAATCTGTGACAATAGCACATAAAATCCATTAGGGCACAAACTTTGTTTCATCACTTCTAAATCCCTGCAACAGAGTAGACAGACTGGGAAGTATACCCTTTACAAACATCTATCCTAAAGATTACATGGGGTCAGTGTGGTGGTGGAGTTGCTGGTGGAAAAATGTCAGCAGTAGGGGCGCCCCGAGGACTCAGTTGCAGCATCTAAGTGAGAGACATTGACAGCCCGAGCGAGGGCCGCACGTCAGCTGGGGAGAGGTGTGAGCTGGGGAGAGATGTGGGAGGTGGTACTGACAGGGCTAAGTGACCAATTAGGTCTGGGACCTCAGTGAGGAGGTGAAAGAGTTGTACAATGATACTGTAGTCACTTTCAAACAAGATAAAAAAGGAAAGAATAAAAAATATAGGCTTTGGGGTGAAAATGATGATTCTTATTCAGGGATATTCTGTGTTTGAAGTTCAGTACTGTATATCTCTCATCAACATGATACGTAGAGATGTTAAATTAAGAACCGTAATACCAGGGGTAATGACCAAGGTCATAGGAGCAAATAAGATTCCTCAGAAAGAGGCTTACACAAGAAGAGGGTCACTATTTATGGGGAAGATAGAGAAAGATGCACCAGGAGGAAAGAATGAGGAAAACACAACCAGAAAACTGAGGAGGAGGTTCCAGAGAAAATGTATGTAGTCCATTCTCTGCTCTTTCTCCTCCTCTAACAGGAGAAACATGACTAACATCCTTCTACAGATCTTTGAAGGCTCACCCATATCAGACAACACGATTTGCAATGGGAGTTTTATCATTCATCATTAACTCTAGGTAAAGTTGAATGACTTAGGAATTTAATGATAGCTGATGACCAAACCTGACATTTTTCATAAAAATATTTAGCAGACAGGTGTCTAAACATAAAGTTGGTAAAGGATTTAAAATATAGGACAAAATTTGCTTATTTATTTCTGCCAGCTTCTGTAGCTTGCCATTGAGAATTTTACACTGGTTTTAAACTGGTGAGTTTAAAACCAGAACTGGCACAGTGTGTGGAAATTTATCTTGGCCATGACTAGTTTCTCATGTTAAAGGCATTTATCCCAAAGATTACCTGGGCTCAAGCCAGCAGGACACTCATGAAAGGCACACATAAATGACCATGAATTTGCTCCATGCACGCCGAGCGGCTGGGTTTTCCATCTTTTATATTTGTTTTCCTGAAAAAAACCCTTTTGAGGGGACGAAGGCAGATCTCTCTCTCTCTCTCTCTCTCTCTCTCTCTCTCTCTCTCTCTCTCTTTGCGCGTGCATGAGCGCAACTGTTGGTTGGTCTTAATGTTTTGTGACAGAATTCATATTTCTAATTTCTAATCCCTTTGTATGTATCCACACTGACTTCTGCCTGTGCCATTTTTGAAATCAGAGTTGATTCTAAGTACAAACGATACAGTGAACAGATGAACAGTATTATATGGGAATTTTGCTTAACTAGTATATGGCAGACTAATGATCTACGAACCAGCTTCAAAAAGTTTAGAGCTAGACCATTCACATCTTATTTCTTAGCATTTTGATATTGTTTCTAGGCTGCCTGCTTCATAATATGGAAATTTAATGCCAGTTCCCAAAACCTGTCTGAAAGATTTATAGGTTATTTCCTTCTTCCAGAGGTTGTATATAGATTTCACAGTCTGTTGTGATCAATTACTTTAATTTCCAGGCTAGAAAGTACTTCAGTGTAAAGTTAATAGCTTCCGTGACTAAATCCATGAGAATAATTACTTTATTGAAACAAAAACAAAATAACAGAAAGTCCCCATGCCTAAGTAAGCACATACTTCTTGACATCAGGTATAGCTAAATAAATAGAATAGTTGGGATAGTTAAATCAAATTTCTAAGTTTTAATGGAGTAATAAAAATATAACAGAAGTATTTTCTGTAGTTTATTTTGTTGACATTAAGTAACCAACACCATTTTGCAATTGCCAGGTTAATATTACTTTTTTTTTTTTTTTTGGTTTACTATCCGTTCTTAATTACATTCTCATTACTATCCTTTTTAAAGAATTTTCTCCCTTAATCTCGAAGAAACTGCCATCTGTTTCTCTTGTGACCATCTCCTACCAAAAAAACTATTTTTCTTGTTTTGAACCCTTCTCCCTGAATCTCATGCTGGGAGTTCTAGGCCCCTCAAGTCTCCCCTAACAATGTTGTAAAATTTCTTTGTAGAAATGCCTCATGCATAGAATGAACTTAGAAGGGGATGCCAGACTTCTCTTCTTGAAGTTTCATTTGCATACCAAATACAATACATTCATTTGATTGTTTGTTTGTTTGGGAGATAGGGGGCTAAACCTCCTCTACCCCAAGATATATGCTCAGAAGCCACAGGAGGGTATAACTTGCTATTCAATCGTCCTCTCAGATCCCAATGTTGCAAGTGCCATCATCTGCTTCAGCTCTGGGGATCTCTTTGGAATGTCCTTAATTGCAATATCTTATCTCATTTTTCTATTCAAATATAGATTAGTGTGGATTGATACTCAAGACATTATGCTCTTTTCATAACCTATAATGCTCCAATTGTGGAGTGAATACTTCATACCTTATAAATGCTGGCTATAAGGTGCACTTCTATGAACTTTGAAAATCTTTCATGGAGTGTGTGTTTGTGTATAAAAATATATATATATGTATGTATATATATAAATATATAAAATTGATCATGCTATTACAGTTGTTCAATTTTTTTCCTCCCCTTTATTTCCCTCCACCGTGTACCACCCCTTACATCAGCATTCCCACCCTTAGCTCATGTCCATGGGTCATACATATAAGTTCTTTTTCCCCCATTTTCCCCCTTCCCCTTCCCACTAATAACCCTCCATGTGATCTCCATTTCTGTGATACTGTTCCTGTTGTAGTTGTTTGCTTAGTTTGTTTTTGGTTTATTTTTTTATTTTTATTTTTTTTGTTCATTTGTTCATAGTTGTGGGTTTATTGTCATTTTGCTATTCATAGTTTTTGATCTTATTCTTTTTCTTAGATAAGTCCCTTTAACATTTCATATAATAAGGGATTGGTGATGATAAACTCCTTTAACTTGACCTTATCTGAGAAGCACTTTATCTGCCCTCCCTTTCTACGTGACAGCTTTGCTGGATAGAGCAATTTTGGATGCAGGTCCTTGCCTTTCACAACTTTGAGTACTTCTTTCCAGCCCCTTGCGTGCAAGATTTCTTTTGAGAAATCAGCTGATAGTCTTAGGCGAACTTCTTTGTAAATAACTGTCTCCTTTTCTTTTGCTGCTTTTAAGATTTTCTCCTTATCTTTAATCTTGGGTAATTTAATTATGATGTGCCTTGGTGTGTGCTTCTTTGTGGGACTCTCTGAGCTTCCTGGACTTCCAGGAAGTCTATTTCCTTTGCCAGATTGGGGAAGTTCTCCTTCATTATTTTTTTTCAAATAAGTTTTCAGTTTCTTGCTCTTCCTCTTCTCCCTCTGACACACCTATGATTTGGATGTTGGAACATTTAAAAGTTGTCCCAGAGGTTCCTAAGCCACTTCTAATTTTTTGAAATCTTGTTTCTTCATTCTGTTCTGGTTGAATGTTTATCTCTTCCTTCTGCTTCCAATCGTTGGTTTGAGTCCCAGTTTCCTTCCCTTCACTGTTGGTTCCCTGAATATTTTTCTTTATTTCACTTTGCATAACCTTCACTTTTTCCTCCATTTTGTGACCATATTCAACCATTTCTGTGAGCACCCTGATTCCCAGTGTTTTGAATTGTGCATCTGATAGGTTGGCTGTCTGTTCCTCGCTTAGTTCTATTTTTGGAGCTTTGATCTATTCTTTCATTTGGGCCATATTTCTTTGTCTCAGTGCACCTGTTATGTTGGAAGAGGTGGAGCCTTAGGTATTCACCAGGGCTGGGCAACCCAGGTCACTGGCATTGTGACTCTGTATGTGGGGGAGGGGTCTTAGAGGGAACAATGTCTCTTGCTAGGCTCCCAGCTGCCTTTCAGTCACTTCCCCCACTACCCACAAGCAAATTGGGTACTTCTGGTGCTGATCCCCGAGTGGGTGGGTTTGTGTACCTTCTAGGACCCTGTGGGTCTCTCTAATGAACTCTCCTTTGAGGCTGGGAGTTTCTCCCACTGCTGCACCACCCACAGATATTTACAGCCAGAGGTTTTGAGGCTTTCTTTTCCCACACTGGAACCCTGGGTTGGGCAGTCTATCTTGCTCCCCGGCTGTTCCTCTGGTTTATCCACACGCAAATGTGGGACCACCAGGTCCACCAGTTGCTGCCTTGCTACGTCCACTCCACCCCAACTGCTCCTCTCCGCCACTCCTACTGGTCTGGATGAATGTTTCTTCTTTAGCTCCTTGGTTGTCGAACTTCCATACAGTTTGATTTTTCTGGCAATTCTGGTTATTTTTTGTTTCTTTTAATTTGTTGCAATCCTTCTTTTGGTTGTGCGAGGAGGCAAAGTGTATCTACCTACACCTCCGTCTTGGCCAGAAGTCAAAAAGCCTGGAGTTTTCTTTTTAAATCCTTTTTAAGTTTTATTCTCTCTTTATTGAAACCTTTTCACTGTAGGCATTGCCTATGTACCATACTGAGGACAATGTGAATGAAGGACATTGTGCACTATACTACATGATTCTTTCCTTCTCTTCAGCAATTACTCATTCCCATGGGACAGACTTGGATTTCTCAACCTCCCTTCCCATTGGATGAGTTCCTTCTTCAAGGATGTAAGATGACATATCAAATTAATCCTTGCTTCAGCTCCACCTTGCTTTTAGTCTCAGTGCTAGTGTGAACACTGATCAGTTTATAAACAGAAGCATTGCCCACTTTAAGTACATAGTAATTTAAAAGGAAAATGTGTGGAAAAATTACTGTATACACTTCATACAAATAGATTATTTTTGCTTATTTAGTTGTTTGTTTATATGCTTCTTTTAAGGAATATGTATATATAGCTTTCTTTCACCGACATGGATTATTGCTCATAGTAGTAAATGTGATCCCAAGATCTCAACATGTTTAGTCATCTGTCTATATATTAATATTAAGAAATTATAAATTATTGTTATTATTATTCCTAATTTTTAAAAAAGAAGTAACTGATTTTTATGATACAAGTCAGATAATTTACCAGTACATATATATATATATAACAAATGGAAACAAACATTTCACAGGCAATTAAAAAGGTGATCAACCAATGTCAAATGACAAAATTAAAGCAATTTGTTGATGAGTTTGATGTTCTTTATTTGAGGGAAAACATCCATGGAGTAGCAGAGTGCAGTGCCTCACACACACTGTAGCGCTCTTCCTGAGGGATTTGGGGCAGAGTGAGTTTGGAACAGCATTGGCAGTGGCATGCAGAAACAAGTTTTGATTGGCCAGGAGGTCCTGCAAGGCTGGCAAGTCCTGCTGTCTAGGGTAAGGTGAGCTAGCAAAAGCTGAGTTGGAGGACTGTGATTAGTCTTAGACTTTCTTGACAACACAGCGTTTCCAGTAAATGTGATCTGACTTAGGTTTAGATATTAACACAGTGGGCTGGGTCACTGGGGAGGCCTCCATTTTGTGGGTTCCAGTATGTGAATTAACACTATCACCAATGTTAGTACTGAAGCCAGCAGCTTTCCACTTCTCTTCTTTCCCTGTGACTCTCTTCTTGCTGCCTTTCTTATTCCATTTTCTTACTCCCCCACCCCCACTTTCTTATATCTCATTGTTTTTCTTTCTCACTTATATTCTTCCTTCTTTATATTTTCACATCACATATTCTTCCTCTTTGGTTTTCCAATATTCATCCTTTATATTTTCAATTTTACAAACAGTCAAATTGATAGAGACAAGTGATGGGGGAAAAATTCTCAGGAAGGGAAGATAAAGTTTTATATGTGGGTGTGTGTATCAACTGTGAGTTGAGGGGGGTAACGATGGGAGCAGAGAGATACAGTATGTTCCCTGTACAGAAATTTACCACACACTTTTTTTTTGTTAGGTTTTTTTGTTTGTTTGTTTGTAAATTTTTTGGAGGGTGGGGTTAGAAATGTTTTCTAAATGAAATTGGATTCAAAAGCATTGAATTGTTACTATCTTTCTTGAACTTCCTTCTTAACTATTACTGTTGTAGTTTTCATTTTTATTAAATCAGTTGTTACACTCCTGTTCAAAGAGCAATTTTAGTGAGGATGTGTACCAAAGTGAACTCCATGCACTGTTGGTGGAATTGTGAATTACTACAGCCATTGTGGAAAATAATATGGAGTTTCCTCAAAAGATTAAAAATAAAAATACCATATGGCCCATTAATTCTACTTCTAGGTAGTTATCTGAAGAAAACAAAAACTCTAATTCAAAAATATATATGTATCCCTATGTTCATTGCAGTGTTGTTTACAATACCAAGATATGGAAGCAATCTAAGCATCCATCAATAGATGAGTAGATAAAGAAATTGTGATATAGATATACAAGGTCTGTCCAAAAAAAGGTCCTGCCATTGTTAGTATAATGAGAACAGTTTGTACGACATCGATGTATCCTGGCAGCCAGGTAGAGAGGACTAGAATGCACATGCATGAACAATAACAATTTCACTGTACTAGTCAATGGGTGGGGTTGTAGTCACCGCTGAGTGAGCATGTGTACTGTGTGGCCATCACATTCAGAATGACTGATTGAGTAGAGCAATGAGTATGAATCAGATTTTGCATTAAGCTTGAACATTCCTCCTTGGAAACTATTCAGATGATTCAGAAGGCCGCAGCTATGGGCAACTGATGATTGGCAGCCTCATCGTGAGTATGCACTCATACATCACGTCTATGCAGTTTTTAGCAAATCATCAAATCACCCAGGTGTCTCAGCTCCCCTGTGGCCCAGATTTGGCACCCTGTGACTTCTGCCTTTTTCCAAAATTTAAATCACGTTTGAAAAGAAAGAGATTTCAGACTACCAATGAGATTCAGGAAAATATGATGGGACAGCTGATGGCAATTGGAAGAACTGTATGAGGTCCCAAGGTGCCTACTTTGGAGGGGACAGAGGCATCATTGTCCTATGCACAATGTTTATTGTTTCTTCTTTAATAAGTGTCTTTTTTTCATATAACATGTCTGGCCACCTTCTGGACAGACCTCATATATACATATGTCATCCATAAGAAAAGAATGAAATCTTGCCATTCGTGACAACATGGATAAACCTCAAGGCTACTGCACTAAGTGAAATCAGTCAGACAGAGGAGGACAAACACCATATGATTTTACTTATATGTAAACTCTGAAAAATGGAACAAGTGGACAAACAATATGAAACAGAAACAGTCTCATAAATATAGAAAACAAACTGATAATTCCCAGAGGGGAAGGAGGTAGGGGAAAGGGTAAAAAAGTGAAGTGGAATAAAATGTTTAAATTTCCAGTCATAAAACTAATAAATCACAGGGATGAAATGTACGACATAGGGAATATAGCTAATATTATAATAACCTTGAACAATGACAAATGGTTACTAAACTTAGCATGGTGATCACCTAGTTAAGTATATTAGTGTTGAATAACTATGTTGTACACCTGACAATATAAAATATCTATGAACTCTATTTTAATAAATGTGAAAATGTCATCTCTATTTTTCACATGAAGTAGGTAGACTCAGGGAATTTCAGCAACTTCCCAGTGGTATATGCCTGCTGGACCCTGGACAATCTGATAAAACTTCAACATGACTTGCTTGACTTGACAACAGAATTTTTATTTCTCAGCCCGTTGCACTGATCTCTAGTAGCCCCATGCCTAAACATGGTGCACGCACACTCTCAGATCTGCATTTATAGCCGCTTGCCCGCACACCTGTCACTGATTAAAGAACACGATGACTGCCCCAGACTGCAGCTGATGAGATGCCCATTATGAGTCAAGTTAGTCTAGGATACATGTAAGATCAAAACATGCATTTGGTAAATTATTTATAAAGAAGAATGTCAGGTTGTGAACATGAATAAAACTGACACACTCTCTAATTGACCCAGGGGAGTTAAACAGCTAGCAGAGTTGGGATCTTATTTGTCCACCACTTCTCTTAAGAAAATAGAAACATCCAGAAAGAAGTTATAGAGTTATTCCAATCAAACTTGTAGAGATTGTATGTATGTATAAGTTATTTTTTTAAATGCCTTCAGTATAACTGTGTTGAATCCTGCATTTAAAAAAATTAATCATAATAACTTTTTCTGGAAATTTTAAAGCATCGTGTTGTTAGTAAATGGGTTTAAGGTCAAAACTCCTCATTGCCTCATTTGGGAAAACCCCTATGTTTTATAGAAAATAAAAAGCTCCATATTAGATAGCTTGAAATTCATTTATAGAATGCAAATAAGAGAACAAAACCATATTGGTAACTAAAATAGAATTTTATCTCCCTTGCATTTAGAACAAGGTCAGTTAATCAGTAAATGACTTTGGCTATGTTACAAGTAATGTTTAGTGGGGCCTTTCAGTTCCTATCTTTGTTTCATCCACATACTTCCAGGGGTCACTCTTTATTTAATTTTTATATGATTATTTTTATTATGTAGAAACCGAATCAAAAGAAGAAACAAATTATTTTGTAAAAGGTAATGGAATAGTAAGATAGTATCCAGTGATAAAGAAATGAGACTCACTATCTGGCAAAAAAAAAAAATAGTAAGTTCTGGAAACAAAATATACTTTGAGATATCATCTGGTCAACTCCAGGTAAGTTTTAATTTAATTCAAACAGTGAAGTTAAAGTCTAGCTTCTTTTCAAAGCTATTCCAAATCCTAAAATATCCTTGAACTTTAGTATCTCCATGTATAACATAAAATACTATTTTAAAATTGTCTATATTCTTTAAGACGATATTTTTTCAACATGATGAGACTCAAATAATACATTCACAGAATAATTAGGATTAGAAAGATATTCATGTAATAATATCTGCAAATTCTACATTAAAATGACTAACATAACAAAGAAACCAGAAGAAAAAATGGGTCTATTAATGTGCTTATGCTGTCAACCTGTGCTGCAAAGTAAAATTAGAGGATTATAGAATAGAAAACTTAACAGAGCAGTTAGTCTACAACAGCTGGTTACCTATTAATCTACATATTTACACATTTTTATATCAAATACTTTCTTCCTTTGTATCAGTGCATTTTCGTGTCTTAACTATTCAGTATGGACCTGGCAGCACTGGCTGATCATTTCAACTGACAGTTTGGAAATAGAATATGTAGTGAGCACAGTTAGCATGCATTTACATGAAAAACTTATGTGTGAAATTTAAGCTCACCTTTTCCTGAAGATTCGTTTTAAGAACAGTACTTTCTTCATACAGAAGAGTGTTTCTTGCACCACGAGGTCACATAATTCTCCTGAGGACCAGAAATCCTGGGGCTGGACTCCCAGATCTGATGCCTTTGTGTTGAACAAAATCCGTCTTCCAATTCCACTCATGTTTGAAGTCTACCATGTTGATTTTGACAATAGCAGAAAAGGATAGGTTCCTTTACATAAGAGAGCAAGTACTAATAGGATAAGCTTGTATAACATCATAACCATACAATTGAAGACATCTTAACCGCAGCATTTAGATGGGTAGATAGTTAATTAGTCCACTTAAAAACCTGGTTAAAGTAGGAAATTGTTAAATAATGCATACATAACAGACATTTTATATTAATATAAAATATTTAAGTATATATGCATTTGCCAATTTTCATCTGAGATCAATATCTTTTATTTGATAAGGGATCTAATAATGGGAGCTCTCCTTTTTTTCATAAGCTGCCCCTATAATTTATTACTTATAATTTGCAGAGTAATATGAGTCCTTGCAAATTGCTATGATGTGTTTTAAAAGTCAGGTATATATTAAGATATGGTTTTTAAAACAATAATAACTGTCATTTTCTTTTCCACATTTAATTTAATAGTAACTTTATGTCAATCCTTGATAACAAGCATTAAACTCGTTTTCATAGAAATACCTCTCTGTTTTTGCATTTATATTTGAACACTTAATATTGTATACATTACAAAGTAATATTTATGAAACTAAGTTCTACAGACCATTTGCCCATAGATATGGGAGTAAATGTGTCAGATCAAATAATTTTAGGAAATGCTAGTGTAGAGCAAATTTTGCAAGTTCCTTAACTGAAACGCATTTTATGGCATTTGGAAGAAATCTGACTTACATCAATGCATTTGGCAACAAACACAACTTACCCAGCTGGTGGGAGCAGATGTGAGAAGACATACAAGAGTGTAGCCACAAAATTTAGGGTTTTAGGAGTAACAATAAAACTGTTTTATAGCAGGAAATGAAGAACATTTGTTATCCAAAGCATTGATGAGATAAAAGGTATTGTAGAAACTCTCCTGTAAATTTGTTTTTATTATGTCAAGGCTGCAAAACTCTGTGTCCTATAGGTATATCTGTCAAAGTACATAGACTTGTCCTCATCCATAAACTGCAGTGTAAATAATACAGAATTATTATATTCTGGATGGCACACAACCATTCTCAAGGTCCCATATATCTCTTTCTTCTGTCTTTATTTTTCTGTTTCTTTTCTTTCTCTTGTACTCTTTTTTTTCACTGTATCAGATTATTTTCTCATAATTAGCGGGGAGTAAATGTTTTCAGATCAATTAAGTTTAGAAAGTTCTAGCATTATGCAAGTTTCTTGATGAATAAGTTCAAAATTTTCATTATCCAATGTATATTCTGCATCTCTCAAGGAGGGCATAGTATTACACATATTCCAAATTTACTTCATCTGCCAACATTTTCTTCCTGGAATACCTAGTAGACTTTTAGGTGCAATGAAATACTAAAGCATCCAAGGTATTGTCTAAGGAAAGACGAGTGATGAGCTAAATTACCTTAGCTGATAGCCAGTTATATTTTTGTGACTGGGAGGAAAGAAGGAAAGTTCAAGAATGGGGCAAATATTAAATAAAAAGGGAGGCTTTATGGTATTCTGAGTAGTTGATTTGGTAAAATTGGGTCTGAGGGAAATTAAGTCACTGCTATCTTTCTTGAAATGTATTCTTATTTTTACTACTACCACTAACAAACCCAAGATTATGTGTACGTCTTCCTAAAATGTGCCATTTATTGAAAATAACATAGGCATGAAGAAAAGTAGTCTAAGATTCAGTCATGGAGAAATGAAACACAGGAAGTGTCTGTGTCTCAGCAGTGACAAGTCACTCTTGGGTGTCCCTGAAGTACTGAATATTTCTAAATGTCAGTTATTTCTTCTGTCTAATAGACTTTGAATTTGAATATTGAATTGACATTGCAGGCCTATTGTGAGCATTAAATAAAATGTGCAAAAGTGCTAGGCATAGTGCTTGGCATATAGTGGGCATCAATAAATATTACTTTTCTTCTTTGTTTACACTCACAATATGACTTCCCAGTTGCAACCATGGCCTGTGTCCCAGAGGTAAAAAGTTAACCTTTCACTCTTTATGCACACTTTAACTTGTTAAGTATAGTCTATTTTCCCTTGGCTAAAGAGAGTCTTTTCAGAGCCAATTAACTTCTTCTGTGGAGATCATACTTTCTAATTTGATTTTGGTACTAGAACTATATTAGGAAAAAAATAAGAAAAATAAGTGATTTACCAATCTGAGTTGCAGGCCAATCAAAGGCAGTTATTTATGGCACAGAGATCTGCCTTCATTTTAAGCTGCTGTTACTCCTTCATAGTGAAGGGGGAGGAAAAGTAAGAAAGTTATGGCCATTTGTTTATTGTCAGGAAATCCCAGGAGCAAAAAAATACTGACAAGATAACCTTGAAGCCATAAGAAATCTCTTCTCACATTCCAATTACCTATCACCTAGTAGACCAGCAGGACACTTTTTGGATGACCAGATTTTTACATCCTAAACTAAATAACATATTGAAAACCTGAGTGTCATCAGTAATACTTGTTAGGTGATAGTTTGCCTCCTTGAGAGGTGCAGTTTATTTACTCAGCAAGGAGCTTGAGAATACACATGGGAAAGTAACTAAGCCAAATAACTTACCAGTTGCTTTAACAACTTTATTGTAGTAATGCTCCTTCAAGAATGTTCAGCTTTCAGCCAAGGAGAAGTTTGTTTGCCAAACAGAAAGTAAATATTTATTTTAGCCCAGGAAAGATGGTTCATTCTGTTGGCAATCTATTTACTAAACTATAAATGGCATTTGGGTTATACAGACTGAACCCTAATCTTCAAGATACATTTATTATGTTAAGACTTGCATTGTGGTAGAGGCTTCTGATGATATTTAAAATCTCTGTAAAGTCAGACAGTGCACAGGGTTAACAAATGAAGCTGACTGGTATGTCTAATTTAGAGATTATGATATTTTCTTTCCCAGGAAGTTTTGCTTCCAAATGGTCACAACGAGTGGATCTAGTGCCTTCACACATCAACATTCCAATGGAGGTTGATTCAGCACCATAGTTTCCAGTCTCCAATAACCTTCCAGCTTTGAACTGGCCACTCATTTTGGAGACTGGCTGAGAGAAGAAAAGAAAACCCTCATGGTCTGGTGATCATGGGTTGTCCTTTTTTGTAAAATATTCCCCTTGGCCTGGGCCATAAATCTGTTTTTAAAAACCCATTGGAACAGTCTGAACAGAATGCAAACAAAGCCAATCAGATCTGACCAGAGATTTGAAATTTGATGTAAACTTGAAACTTTCTAGTTGACTTTAATCTAGGCTTTGGTGAAGGGTTTAATTGTTCTGTCCCATAACCCAGTTTTCTCTTTCCCCAGTAAGTAGGTTATTTTCATGTAAACTCTAAAAATAAAGCTGGGATGTAATTGAGGGTTTATCAGAAAAGATTTCTCCTTGTAATTTATTAAAAAGATCCAAAACATTGTGTTTAATTTTTCCCTTAAATGAGAAACTTTGTATATTTTTATGCTCCATGTAAGAAATGGAGAACAAGGTCAAAGAATTTTCCTAATTAACTGAATACTTTGATCTTTGGTCAAAAGCATCTAAAATCTAAAATTTTTCTGATATATGCTGGACCTGTGGCAATACTAAGAACACTGGCATATAATAGATTTGATTTTACTGCAGTGAGGCTATTGTAGTTTAAAACAGCCTTTAATTTTTGTTTTTATTAAAAAGTGTACAGTTTGTTCTGCTCAGGATTCTTGTATTGTATAGCAGTCATATTTTGGTGTGTCCTTTCCAGAATGTAATGACCCTAGACAGCTTAGTTCAGTAAGTATAAAAAATATAGTAAGTTAACTATATAAAGAGATATTCATGAAATTTTCCACTGTTAGGAATGTGAAGCTACTGCAATGTACAACTTCAAGACTAAAATGGCTTACAGTGTGAGTCATTCTTAAAACAAACAAACAAAAAAAAACAAGCAAACAAGCAAAACCAAGGGTATTTAAAATGTCAAAATTACCTTAGGAGCTTTTAAAAAATACTATCGATTTCTAGGCTGCATCCTCAAAGATTCTGATTCACTTAATCTAAATTAGACCCAGGCATCCCAGTTGTGTAAAAGCTTCCCCAGATGATCTGTATGCATACTCATTAGTACAGTGTCACGTGGCGGCTGGAGTAGAAGGCAGTGTTACACAAGTTGTGTTCCAAAACACACAAATTTTTTGAGATGATTGGCAATGAAAAGTTTCCATGGTCATGTGTATAAGGAGTCCTCTTCATATTATTTTTTCTTGGAGTTTTTTTAGAACTATTTCTAAATATTAAGATGGAGAAGTACTGCAAAGAAAAAAATCTGTTTCACTTGGTTTAACCTGTAGTTTTTCAGATACAATTGGTTTTGGATTTTTTTTTTTTACTACATAGCATTTCTAGACCAGGAAGCCTATTTTCTCTAGAACATACTTTGAGATACCCTGCTGAATGAAATTTGACAGTATCCACATTATTATTTACCTAATTACTGCATTTTAACGCAATGTGATTATGATGCCTTTGAGAATGTACAACTTTCAAAGTTACTGAGAATTATTTTACCTTGGTTTAGACCTGTAAATGGAATATTTCTATTGCTTAATGTACATGGCATCTAAAACTAAATTCTAAAGATTCACACTATTTTTGTATAATTTATTTTCTCATTGCATGGATTAATTAAGAAGAAATCAATCAATCAATCAATCAGTTTGTTTTAGTGGTTTATGTGGCAGTTCCCTGAAAAAAACTAATGGTTATGTGAAGCAACACTAATAAAAGTGCTCTTTTCACCATATTATTAAATATCTGCTGAATTGAAGTTTGCAAGTAAATGCATTTATTGGTAAGTAAACTTTTACATCACAGGACTTTAAAAATAAGTTTAAAAAAAGAAACAAATTACAAGTGCTTATTTGTCTTTAACTGTAGAAAAAAAATTGTGCTCAGGGGTCAAGGAACAGAGAATCTGTCAAAATAAGTTACTTGACTTTTTTTATTTAATGCAATATGAATTTTAAGGTATATTTAATTTGCATTTTTCTACCATTAGGAAAAGTTTTAGAGATGTTCTGAGTCTGTAAGTACAGATACGATCACAATTCAGAAAAGGAAGTGTTTCCTTAGTCTTGGAATATGTTAGTTAGCCCAAAAGGCAGGCAAGGAATCATTTGTTTCACCTTACAGAAAAAAAAAAGACAAAGGAGGGTGACTTGTTAAACAGCATCGTTTTAGGTCATGTAGGCCTAAAGGTAGAAAGTTACCTTGTTCACACGTTAGGTAGGCACATTCTGTACATGAATACATTTGAATAGAAGAGATTTTCTTTAAATCCTCTTAGACTTACAAAAATATTATTTCTTGCTTGGAGTGATTAAAAAAAGTAGTTGTGATCATGGACTTTCATATACTGCACCTACTCGCAGATACACACTCCACACTCCTTTCCCTGTTCTTCCTTCCTCTGCTTCACCCTCTCTTGTTCCAATTTTTTCTTCCCTTTTAAAAATACTCCTGTGCTCATCACCCAGTGAGTTTCACTGAAAATGTTAAGTAAATGAAGAGCCTACCTTCCATGGATTCTGTCTGGAGGAAGATCTTGAATTTGGTTTACATTGAACATTAGTCTTCTTCCTGAGCTTCTGTTGCACATTATTCTATAGTTACATACAAAGAGCATTTTACCTTAGATTATGATAGCAGGCTGCCGAGAAGCAATCAATTCCCCCCCCATATTTAGTGAAGCAAAGCAAAATAAAACTTTACATGCCTGGTTTCAAGCATGTAGATGATCTGATATTGTATACATGGGCTACATTTCACGTTTGATTCACCTTGGTTGGCTTTATGATGCTGTCACCTGGGTGCCAATTAGGACACTGGACATCTGCCGAGAAGTAGCGAAAATAAAGCTGTCAGCTCATTTTGTCTTGGCGCCAAGGTCACTGCTGAGCTGTGTTTAACCTGGTGCTGCAGGGCAAAGACATTCTTTAGTCCAAAAGCTGTATTATATGCAAGATGCTTACAATAAAGAAAGAATATACAGGCATTTTTTTTCTTTTTCACTCAGCTCTCAAAAGAAAGAAAGTGAAAACCCATCATGTATATTTCAGAATTATGGCTACTACTACTAGCATACAAAGTGCACATTATAGATTTTTCCAGCATAATAAAACCCATCATTCATATACAAACACTGCTCATATCACTCTATGTTATTTCTAATATTCAGACAAATGGGGACAATCATGTCACCTGGAAGGTAGGTGTGGGCTCATTTGGCAGACATGGGGGTTTAGAAAGAAGGAACTAGTTGGGGTTGATAATATTTAAACTAACAGGGCCAGGATCAATAATAGTGATATTGGAACCTAAGGCAAAAGGAAAAATCAGTGATAGTAATTGATCTTGTTTTTATTTTGTCATTTTGCTCTTTATGGATTTTCTGTTAATTTTTAAAAATATTTTATTAAAATATTATTTATCTTGACTACTGAGTATTCTGGTGATCCTTAACTTTTGCACCATCTCATCTTGGCTCTACAAACTAACATAAGTTGAAAACTCTAAGGATCTATGGAAAATTACAGCAAAACAAAAAATACCATAATGACCCCATATTTCATGTAAGTGAAAAAAATAGATTTCCAAGTTTCATCATTACTGGCACTGGAGTTTTTTAGTGCATACTATTGGGCATTAACATTATCAGCATCATTTGAAGTCAATAACAGATTGATTTATGGATTTATGGCAAAAATTTCATGAAGTGGGGACAAGGGAGACGTGGCTGAACTACGTAAGATTTGTGATCTCCGATACTTAACAGGAGCTCATTTTCAAGGCAGATTTCCCTCACCCACTAGTTCACTCTATTCTCCACAAATCAGAGACATTTTTATTATTTTTACTTTAATTAAGGGAAAATTTTAAAGTTCTGGCAGAAGGGCACATATTGGTGAAAAAGACTGAATATACAAGGAACTGACTCATTTTTTCATCTTTATTATAAAAGCAAAATGAATAGAAATTAAATCTGATTTGTATGAAATTCTGCTTGCTCAGACATCTTACTGTGAGATAAGGACTCAGTCTTGACGAAAGTCTAAGCTCTCATATTGGATTTTCAAATTACCACTTTGCTCCTTTGTGGTTGTTAATATATTTCTAGTGTTAATATGTTTTTAGATTCTAAGAAAAAAAGCCCCACTGTTGCCAACTTATCATTTGGTATTTCTGTAGCTGCTAGCAAACAAATGGATAGCCAAATAAATCTAGTTTATCCTATTTAAACATTTACATGTATCTGAATTTTCAATATATGTTTTCTCATCCAAATCACTTTATGAAACCTAAGTAGACATATTCAGATGAGTTTGATTTTAAAAAAGTAAAATCTTGATATTTGTCAATGGTTCTGCACTTTATATACTTCTTGAAATTGGGTTCCTGAATGATTTCAACATTATATATTTTCTCTTCTCTATTAGCTCATGTGCAAATGAATTCCTGTCTGATATGTAATGACAGGCAGAGATGTACATGTGTGAGCATGTATGAGAGTATGTAAGCATTTGTATGGATATATATGTGTCTGTATATTTTTATGTGTGTGTTAGCATTCATTGTATTTACTCACAATGCCCCTGCTTTCATGAGGATTAGAAATTGGAGATGCTATGCTTATTAATTTCCTCCAGTAGATGACACACTGATTCTGAACAAGAATTGTGACTTAATCATCTTTGGGTCCATGGCTCTTAACTAGTCTCATGCCTGACATGAACATGTAGTGGTGCCCAAGATGAACTCATCTTAAAAATGATGCCTTGTTAGTACTCTGTCTCCAAGATCTTCTAATGATGGAGCAGATATCTGCTAACAGTGATCCTGGAAAAGATGGCAATAAACAGAAAGAACTAAGGAAGGCTCAGGGTATGGGACCAAAGAGAATGCTCTGGTGGGAGTCAGGGGGCTTCTCGGAGCCTAGACACAGGCTAGAGGGAGTCCAGAGCATGCAGTAGGCAACTCAACCCGAGGCAACTTCCCCATCTACAAAACCACCTTCACTTTGAGACTATTTATCAAAATACACCCCAAGTTCTCCTGTTTTCAGAACGTTCTTCCTGAAAACATAAGTCAGTATTCACTTCTAACTTTCTTAATAAATTATACCCCTTATTCTCTGTATCAGAAATGATTGCACCTATGTTCAGTTCATGCTTTCTTTATAATTTTCTTCATTCATGCTTTGCCTCCTTAATAAGATCATAATGTCCTAGTGGAAAGAGTATGTCATAAATTCTTTTTTTATTCCTGACAGTGCCTTGGCAGTACAAGTATATAAAATTTAAGTAGGTGTGATATTAGACTAATTGTAAGTTTATTATATTTTTTCTTTGTACTGAAGGTGCTATCTATCTAGGTTTTTAGAAATGAAGAGAATGTTGTGGTTTAGGGGGTACAAAATGCGTCCCTTACCCAAACTTAACTGTATTAATTAGAGTTCCAACTGAAGAAGTGCAACACACTCAAATTAAGATCATTTGAAGAAGCTTTCTATACAAAGGTTATTACAAAAGTGTAGGTGGGGTTTTAGGAGTATTACAAACAACAGTGAAATAACCTGGGTCTAATAATAATGAAGGAGCTTCTCTAGCCTGTGGTCTAAAGGACAATGGCAGAGGGGTCTTAGTAGGGCTCTGAAAATGTGTGCCATGTAGAAAAGTCCTCCAAGGATGGAAGTGATTTTTGGTCAAGACACAGAGCCAATCCAAGACAGCTCCAGAGCTAGGGAGCCAAGGATATAAACCTGATTTAATGCTTCTTCCTTTTTTCTATCTCTTGCCATGGCTACCTATTGACCAAACCCAATGGAAAGCAATAGGGATGGGAGCCCACTGCTATCTTCCATAAAACTTAGTTTATGTGGCGGGGACCTGGGTTGAAAAGTGCAGAGATTGTATTTGAAGGGGCACATGGAAGATATCTGCCACATTATCTCTTACTGGAGCCTGCCATGATATTTGAACATTTGTACCACTAAGGGCATTATTTTCTTTCAAAAATCAATAAAAAATACATATTTGAATTCAAGTCAAATATATTTAAAAAAAACACATATATTTGAATAAGTCAAATGCCTATATTATGCCACTTCACTTTAATTGTAAAATAATGTTATATGTCTTATACCAGAGATAATGTGCAAAGTGCTGTGGGAGCCAGGGAGGGGGGACCAACTTTACTTGGAGAGTCAGCAAGGCTTCTCATTTGGGTAAGTTCTTTAAAGGTCCTAATGAAGAAAGGAGCAAGGAAATGCTATGCAGTGAGTACAGAGTGAATCATAAAAAAGTATAGCATGACCCTAAAGAAGCCATGATTAACGGGGAAAACAATTGGCCTTTAGTGTCAAACTGAAACGTGTTTAAAGCCCAACTCTGCCATTTATTAGCTATGTGATTTTGGCAAATGAACAAAACCACTCTAATGCTCAATTTTATCATCTCTAAAACAGGCAAAGTAATCCCTACCTCACAGATTAGGTTTACTGAATAAATGAGATAATGTATAAAAAGATAATTATGTCCAGTTGTTAAGCACACTCTCTTTAGACAAAAAGATGGTTATTTCCAAATTTTAATTCTAGGTTACAAAGTTATAACTTGTTATTAGGCTGATAAACTATAAGTAAAAAAGCAAACAAACAAATCATCAGCAAAATAATTTCCCAACTTGGAGTCATGTGACACCTTTTGCTGTGGGTGATAGATCACTTACAAGGTCTGTAAGAAACTCCACTGGTTCCCTTTTATGGTTGTTCTCTGTTGGCATCCAATTTTTGTACTGAATAAGTTCTCCTGTCTTTGCTCACTTCCTCCTTTGTAATATGTTTATAAACATCAAAAGATCTTCCTACATGAGTTTCAATATATTTAGGTCTAGCTTGTGTGCATATTAAAGAGTGATAAGTAATTACTTCTAATGAATGGAGTCATATAATTGTCTAATTCTCTATTTATTTTTTCAAGAAAGATCTTTCAGCAACTGTTATAACTAGTTCACTTTTGCTTTCTTTGCATCTTCTAAATAGTGTCATAGCTTAAATACTCAATTGCTAACTTTAAGGTGCTTGTGGACTTTACTGAAGAGAAACCCAGTGACCTTGATTTCATCTTGCTTTCAACTATAAACATTCTTCTGTAAATAACTGGCTTTATGTGCCTTTCTTTTTCTGTCTTGGTGTGTATGTATACGTATGTGTGAGTCTATGTATGTATTTTATCCCCTTGCTTCCAACCCCCACCTTCCCACAGAAAAGATCAGAAAAGTTAGTATGTATCTATTACCTCTTTGGTGGCTTTCTTACATTAGGTTTGAAAAAAACATTTTATTATATCTCACTGGATGTTTTCCAGGAATCTTGCCCTTAGTTTAACAGTATACCCATCAATCTGCCAATCTGTATTCAAGGTTTAGCCAGATTTAGGCTGGTAATTATATATGAATCAGACTACATTCCCCTGAACAGCAGCTGGTTTACCAATTTCTAATGCTACTGCATAGATCTGTGGGTATTCATTGAGTGTTAATTAATAATGGTATGATGAGTTGAATTGGCTTATGGATTCTGGCTGATTATTCTTTAATTTAAAATTAAGAGATAAACAGCATCAATCTATCATCAGGCAGGATCAAATTTTAATTTATTGCATGTCTAAAAAATTGTGGGCTTTAGGAATTTAAAGAAGTAGATATTTGTACTAGACGTAAAAGATAATATATAAAAATGATAACATGTAAAAGGTCTGACAGCTCTTTCTAGGAGCTTCTCCTTGCCTTTGTTTCTCTTCAATTTTAGGAAGTTCTCATCTGGATTCAGTTATTCAAAGTTCACGTGACTTGTTTTTATTTTTAGCATATTTGTTGATGAGTAAATAATTATGAGAACTTTGAACATCTTGTTGATGCTCTGAGTGGATGTTATACTTCTCTTTCCTAAGGACATTCACCATTTTTAAGGCTTTAGAAGTAGTGGCAAATTATTTTAAGACAATGATTTTCAATCTTTTTCATCTCATGGCACACATAAACTAATTACTAAAATTTTGCTGCACACCAAAAAATATATGATATTTTCTGCCAGTCTGACAAAAAAAAAGGTATAATTTGATTCATTCACACTGGATGGCTATTGTTGTGTTCGCTGTTGTTATTTTTTTAATTTGACAATCTAAGAGAAAAGAGGTCAGGTATTGAATGTTTTAAAGCTTTTCTCCAACACACTAGTGTTCTTCTTGGGGCACACACCAGTTGAAAATTACCATTTTAAGAGGTGGGAAGGAATTTCTAAAATATTTTAAGTTTTCTCAGCTTTATGATGGTTACTATGGTTCTCATTTGTTAAAAGTAATTCTTAAATATAAGACTAAATATTTATATTTTCAACCATATGCAAATCATTTTGAGGAGTCATAGTTTTAGGAATAATTTCAGATTTGTGTTGCTTTGCTTACTTAATATTATCTAAAATTATGAAATTAATTTTGTCATTTAAAAAAGCCCCCCAAAACCCCTTTATAATAATTCTGATGTAATTATCCAGATTGACTCTAATTTGGAATACAAAGAGTTTAGTGTTTTAGTAAGAATAATTTGATATGTTTCTGAGCATTCAAATTAATTTGTATCTATTAAATTTTTTTAAAAAGTATTTAAGAAGGGTTTTGTGTTAGGAAAGCATTATGTAATACTTCTTATGTTTAAATTAATATTCCATTAATTAAAGATATAGAACCCTAGAGTTTTCTGAGCCTTCAAATAGTTCCAGTTTTTGTTATTTTATATATAAAACCAATAAATTCTGCATGATTAAAAATAGCTTTTGTTTTTATTAAAGTTCAATTAAGTTAAGAATTTGACAAATGAAATTTGTCTAAATATTCAAACACTGTTTATACACTAATTGAAGTCTTTGAGTCATTTTAAGTCATAATATATTTAATTTTCCTGAGTACTTCTATCACCTTCCAAGGCAGACATAGAAATCTCCCAAAATATTCTATGTAATGAGTACTCATCCAGTATTATGGCCAAACCTTTAGATTTCATAATTATTTTTATTATGTAAATTCAAAAATTTACTTCTACTGTTTGAATTCCACACACTCATACCCTACTTGGTTTTGAACCATTTTTTTTACGAAGTGGTTTGCATTGAAGTGATTCAACAACCTCCTTTAATGATAACTCTTTCTATCTGATTTAGTAGCCCTAATTGCATGGCTCTTAAATTGATGATATTGATTGATGGACTAACCCATCAGAAGAAGTAAAAGTTTTGAATTCAAGAGAATCTGAAAGGAAATTCAGCTGTTTTAAATGTTTAAGATATATGTAAGACTGAATTAAGAAGTCTTAAGACAAGGAGTCATGGCTTTAGCAATAAAATGATCTATAATCAGCCTCAATGCACTTATATGTGTTAATTTTAAAAGAAATCATCCTAAAATGTGATCATATAATCGATATGAGGATTTAAAAGAGGAACTCTACTTAATCCTTCTGCAGTGTTAACCTTTCTAAGTTGATATACAAGGGCTTAGATTGATAAGCAGATATGGAATAGTATTCTTTATAGGAACTTCTATGTCTATAGACAGTTTAGGAGCAACACATGACCTTCTGGCCCTGACTCCTTCTGCAAGACCTTGGAATTATGTGTAATTAGAATGAGACAATCAAGTTTTCCTCCTCCAGTGAGTAATTCCCATAAGCCTATGACATCCTATAGTACTTCTTAATTTCAATACCATTGTCCCCTAACTGCTGACATAGGTTAAGGAATTAATGGAGAAAACATAGACTCTCTTCAGCAGCCATGGAAGAAACAGGTTACACTTGAGAAAATAATGGAGTTTGTGTGTGATGTGTTTATATCAAACAAGTAAGGGAATTCACAAGTATCCTTATTAGTGGCATTGAAAATTGTCCTGAAACACCAATGTTCTTCAAAGTGTTGGGTTTTTGACACACTATACAATTGTGTGCTCTGTGATGAGTGTGCCCTTACTTAAAGAGCTGAGATCCCGAGACAAATTTTACATCTCACCCTCCAAAATATATACACTAATGCTCACAAGACCTGGAAAATCCAGACAGAAACTGTGAGATATAAAATACAATGAACAATTAAGTGTTTCAATGAATTTTAGTTGCTTAAAAGAACAAAATTCTAACTGAAACCAAAGAGTTTTTTAAATTTTATACTATTAGAATCATCACTAGCTGTCATGTGTTGAGTGGAATAATTTAATTTTGATCTATTATAATATTTTATTAATGTTTTAAATTACTAATTCTTTTGTATATAACAAAACATTCTATAGAACTTCTGCTATGTAAAATGAGATCATTAACACTGTGGCAGTTGAAATGAATAGATTTACATAAAAATATTGTCCTGATTAAATTGTCCAAACTCTCCAATTGCACAAATACTAAAAATTGTCTTTGAATTAAGAAAAATTTAACTTTGAAAAATTATTTCTGAATTTAACACCTTTCTTACTCCTTTCTTAATTCCTTTCTTACTTTGCCCCTAGGCAGACCTATGAAGAAACAGTTACTCAATACTAGTTCTTTTCCTTACAATGATTATCTCCTAGATGTTTTACTTATTTTTATGAAAATCAATATTTACTTTAAAAACAAATCATTAATTACTTTTATATAAAAGGATTTTTCTTTACAAATGTATTCAGAATATTTGCCCAAAGGTAAGCCATTTTCCTGCATTTTAAAAAATTCAAATGATGGATAGGTAATATATCAAAAATTTTAAGCTTAAAATTATTATACATGGCAATAAAAATCTCAGCAGAGCATCCTATGTTCCAAGCACTATTCCAAGTATTTTATGGTATTTTTCATTCAATTAATTCACAATAAAGCTATGAGACAGGTGCTTCTATTACCCTCAATTAAAGATGAGGGATCTCACAGCTAGTCAATGACTAATTTGAACTTGAGGCGTTTGATTTCACTGTCCTAACTCAATAATTTTTCAGTATTTCTTTATAAGCATGAATTTGTTTTTGCAATTTTACCCAGGAAGCACTTTTGCTTTACTATTCATACTTGGACATTTTTATAGTAATATTTGAGGAAAGGCAATCAGAAACAACTTGTAGAGTATAGAATTTTTAGGTCAGTGCTTTCTCTGTAAACAAATAGACTCAAACAAACATCATTTCTGAATGTAATTATTAGAAAGCTGCCATAATTAATAAGTACCCATTAATCTACAACTGATTAATAAGTGTGCATTTATATATTTATAAATGTAACATTTATAGAGCTACTTTTATCTTAAACATAAGTTAGCTATATATTGTAGTAGATTTCTTCTTACAAGAGATTATGAACTGGTAAGGGGTCTATGGAATATGTAAAACAGTATTATAAAGCATTAATGAAATTAAAATATAGCATTACTGTTATTATAATGCAAAATAACATTCAATAATTTGTTTATTGTGTGGTGCTGACTACAAATTACAAACACAATAATGAATAATGCCACTGATACCTTATTTATCATATTCTGGTTTAGGGGTTTTAAAATATCCAAAATCTAATTTTAGAATAATGCAACTTCCCTGTATTGCATGCACTATAATATATCAAAATTCTGCCCTTCTGATATTTTTTAAATTCACCTTTGAGGAAGAAATACTTGAAAAAAATTTTGATTAGCAAAATATACCAAAACTCTAATTTTCAGATAACAATGTCCTATAATACCCAAAATAATATGAGAAGAATACATATGACACTGAATATGAGACCAAACTGTTCTTTTCCTTTACTTTATAAATTATATACCGTTTTATTATTTTCGTTGTTCTTGTTTAATAAGAAATGATAGTATCCACAGAAGCCTGTAATTTGTTACTTTTATCTCACATAACTCTGATTGTTTTCCAAGTACCAGTTTCCATAAAAGGAAAGAAATGTTTTTTCATCTCAGTAATTTTCCACTGATAAGCTTCAGAATTTACTTTATATCTTGCAATTTATCATTAGAGTTCTACTCCCAATAAATACCTAAACTAAGTTTTGTGGAAAGAAATGCTTTTAAAAAAAAGACCTAGTAGTTTTATGAAAGAAAATTAATACTCTTACCTAGAACATGAAAATATTTTTCTGTAAGCTATAATAAAACTGATAGTATAATAGGTCTAGTTTCAACCTGATTTGTAACTGGGAATGAGGAAACAGTTCACCCTTGAAATTATTAACAGTATCAGAGGTATTGATTGAGATATACTCAGGTCTTTCCATGAACTAGTGTTTGGAAATTAACCCAAAAGACTATATAACAACATTTCCATTGAACAACTTGTTTTAACATTCAAATACAAACAAATAATTCACTGTATATCTTTAAAGTTTTATTTACTTGAGATGCATATAAATACATCAATTCTAAGTAATTGTTTAGCTTTTTAATTTATAATTTTCACAACTTACAATGATGTTTTCATAGAAAAAATAATTTTAGAAATTTTCACACAATAAATTCATTAAATATTTTGTGATATATATTGTATGAAAGGTAATAGTAGCGTCCTCTTTTTCACTGGGGAGGCCCTCGTTACATGATGTAGCCTGCACTTTGAGCAGCACTAGTCTCCTGTCCCAGTCTTCCTTTGGAGACAAGCTTGGGGTTAGAAGGGGGAAAGAGGGAAAAGTTGTAGGTCAATTAATGAGAATTCAAAGTGAATAAGCTTAAGCAGTGAGGTTAATGATAATTATCTTCCAGCTCATGTTACTTTTTATTGATTAGTGCTTTCATGACCATACACTTCCTATCAATTTTTCGTTTCAGTAGTCTTTTTTTCCGGTAATAAAATAATACATGATAGAACGTCTGAAATAATATATGTATTATGTAACAACAAATGATGAAATATCTGGAAAATTCCAAAAAGAACAAAAGAAGAGCAAAAATTTTTTCCAATAATAACATTCAGAGATAACCATTGTTAAAATTATTGTGTTTTTCTATCTAGTATCTCATTTATCTGTCTGCCTATTTATATTACAGTTGACAGATAACATATATAAAACTTATGTATTTCCTTTTATGTGATTAAAAACTCGTAGTAAGCAATAGTCTTCAAAATCTTAGTGGCTGCATCATATTATTCATACTCCTATAAACAATGAGCATGTGTATGTTGACACATCATTTCCAAATCCCTATTAAAATACCAATGACATATATCACAGATATAGAACAAACATTTCAGAACCACATGGAACCATAAATGACCCTGAATAGTGGCAGCAATTTTGAGAAAGAGGATAAAGTAGGAGGGATCACAATACCTGACAACAAACTATATTACAAGGCCACTGTAATCAAAACAGTCTGGTAATGACATAAGAAGAGACATATAGGTCAGTGAAATAGAATAGAGAGCCCAGAAATAAACTCATGTCTCTATGGTCAATTAATATTCAACAAAGGGGGTAGAAGCATAATATGGAGTAAAAAATAGCCTCTTCAACAAATGATATTAGGAGATCTGGCCAGCTACATGCAAAAAAAAAAAAAAGAAAGAAAGAAACTCAACCACCAACTTACACCATACACAAAAATAAACTCAAGATGGATAAAAGACTTAGATATAAGTTACAACACCATAAAAGTCCTAGAGGATAACATAGGCAGTAAAATCTCAGATATTCCACGCAGCAATATTTTCACTGATATGTCCCCTGAAGCAAGGGACATAAAGGAAAGAATAAACAAATGAAACTTCATCAAAATAAGAAACTTCTGCATGGCTAAAGAAAACATCAGCAAAATGAAAAGGGAACAAACCGTATAGGAAAATATATTTGCCAATGATACCTCAGACAAGGGTTTGATCTCAAAGATATGTAAGGAACTCACATGACTCCACTCTAGGAATACAAACAATCCAATTAAAAAATGGGCAAAGGACCTGAACAGACGTTTCTCCAAGGAGGACATGCAGAGCACCTAGAGAAATATGAAAAGATGCTTATCATCACTAGCCATCAGAGAGATGCAAATTAAAACCACAATAAAATGCCACTTCACACCAGTCAGAATGGCCACCATAAACAAATTAACATAAAAAAACAAGTGCTGGCAAAGTTGTGGAGGAAAGGGAACCCTACTACACCGTTGGTGGGAATGCAGGCTTATAGTCACTGTGGAAAACAGTACAGAATTTCCTCAAAAAACTAAAAATGGAAGTGCCTTTTGACCTGGCAATTCCACTGCTGGGATTATACCCTAAGAATCCTGAAACACCAATTCAAAAGAACCTATGCACCCCAATGTTCATAACAGCATTAGTTATAGTAGCGAAGTGCTGGAGACACCTAGGTGCCCATCAATAAATGAGTGGATCAAAATATGGTACATTTACACAATAGAATAGTACGCAGCAGATAGAAAGAAGGGGCTCCTACCCTTGTGACAGCATGAATGGAACTGGAGAGCATTACGCTAAGCAAAATAAGCCAGGGGGTGAAAGACTAATACTGTATGACCTCACCTATAAGTGGAACCTAATCAACAAAACAAACAAACAAGCAAAATATAAAAGAGACACTGAAATAAAAGACAGACTGACAATAAGCAGAAGGGGAGCAGATAACAGGGGAAAGAAGGGGAAGGGTCATCAAGGAATATGTGTGAAAAGCTCATGGACAAAGCCAAAGGGTCGGTAGGACTGAGGGTGGGAGGTAGGGGCAGGCAGGGCAGGGAAAAGTAGTGGCAGGAAAATGGAGGCAACTGTGTACGTGAACAATAAAAAAACATTTTTAATAAAATTAAATAAAAATTTAAAAAATTATTTGCAAAGTTGTTTATCCAAAATTATTTTAAACTATCATTTTGTAGTTATTCATATAGTTAATGGATATTTGTATTTTTTAATGAACTGTGCATTTATTTTAATGTAATTTTCTTTAGCCTGCCTTTTAATTTCAGATTGTTTTTTCTTAGTCTATTAAATGCATTAAGCTTTTCTTAATTTTCCTTTACTGTTTGCAAAAGTTAAACATGTCAAGTAGGTATTTTATTTCATAGAATATATTGTATTTCTGGGAAAGAAAAGTGTAATCAAATTCAAATATACAAAGATCCCAATGAAATGTACACATATTTTCAATTATATATAAACAAGTAAAATTCAATCATGGGCCTACTCAGTTCACTTCAAATCACAAATACTTGAAGTATTAACACAATGCACCTAAACATTGCTACCAATTGGGTTAATATCTAAAATTTATATACAATTTATTAATACATTGTATATTTTAAGATGTATATAAATCCACTTTCATATAAAGCATTATTAAAAATAAAAATAGAACTGTATAGGAATTTATGTTGAAGCAGAATTTAAGAATAGAGAATGTATACTGGCTATAATATAATGTACACATAAACACATGTGTACATACATTTATATGGATTTAATGTGACAATGACACCCTCCCTCCAGTAATAATTAAATCTCAAGGCTGCTATTTAATATTTTACTTTTGGAAAGAATTTTAGATTCACAATGGTTAAATGGATCGTTAATCCCCATAAAGGATTAACAGAGAGTACCATTTGATTCACATGATTGAAAGTCAATATTTAGTCTATTCATTTATTAAGTCATATATTTAATAAATTGTGTTTAATCCCCTTCAATCGCAAGACAAAATACCAATACCAGGCTTTTAGACTGAAGGGTTATATATTAGAAATCACCAATTTTTAGTTCATATCTATATAACTGTCTCCATTGTTTTAATCATATTCTTGGCAATGAGTCTACCTTCTCACTGAGACTCATACAAAAAGTTTTTCTAAATCTTTCCCACTTCCCTTGCTAATGCACTAAGGAATGAAGATCTATATATCCATGGGTGAAATTAACAGATGGGATTTCATATCTGTGATTGGCAGGCTAAATGAGATTCCGGGTCAGACACACAACACCACTGGCAGAAAATGAGAAGCACAAGAGAAGTCAGGGGGTAATGGCCAGTTGTGCTTCTCATTCTCCTTGTTTCTCTGCTTTCAGGCAGAAACGCACTGTAGCAGCTGTCCCTCTCATTACCAGGCCTGCTTCTGCCCGGGCTGGGAGTGACACAGCAGGGTACTGCTGTCTGAATTGCTAACCGTCTTTTAGGCAAAGACAATCATTAAAATATTCTGACTTCAAATAGTAATTTTTTTTTGGCCCAGTGCTGTAATATAAGTGGATCAGAATACAAATTAAATGTGTAGTACTGTGCCATGCCAAATGAAGCATCTTTTTTTGTCTTTCAGTTTTTTTTCTGGTGCTTATATGCCATAGAACCATGCATATGCATACTAATGTATGACATAGTTCCATGCATGTACAGTACACAGTTTTATGTGTGTTGTTATGTATCAAAGACAGAGAGCCTTTAAAAAAAATATTTGTGTATGTGTACTGTTGACGAAGTGTTCCTAAGCAGTACTAAACATAATATCTTTTAGGTCATATTAAATGTAATATGTCTTTTTAGCATTTTTAGGGGTGAGAGGCAGTTAAATAAGAATAAATTAATATTTACAGAATTTCTCTTTTAGCTTAACATAGTGCTAGTATTTTTACTTTATTGCATTTAATTCTTTCAAAAGTTTATTATATAGGGATTATTATTTCTAAACCATGATTAAAGGCTGTGAGTTTCCAGAAGTTATGCAATTTCCCAGAAGGCAAATAGCTAATATAAGGTAAAATTGCAATTTCAGTGGGGTTTTTTCTGATTCTTAAACCTATGCTTTTTCCGATAAAAGTTGCTTAAACTGGTTATTGACCTACCATAGACCTAGAAGTGTAGGAGCATCATTGTTTCCTGAATAGTGAGATGTTCTTAAAATATGAGATGGCTACTTTTGTTTATTCCAGAGATTTGTAGACATTAGGAAACCTATTTGATGTGGTTCTTGGCTCCTTCCCCATTCCCACCCAGTAATATTAAAACATAAAACACCAATCTAGTTGTTTCTATGATTGGCTTAAGATTATTTCGTTTCTCTGACATTTCGCTTGTTCTATAAATTTGTGAAGTTGTAGAATAGTCATATTTCTCAATCTAGGGCATTTGTATTGATCTCAGAGGTCACAAATTTAAATGCCTATAGCATTCAGAGTACTTTGGAAAATAGACTGGATCTTAAAAAAAGGCAGTGTTATAAATTGGAGTCTGCAGATTCTTCATAAAGGTATTTAGATGCACTTTAATGCAGACAACAACAGTCTTAACAAAATAAAGCACGTGGATGTGAATTAATTCGACCCAAGGCAATATGTTTCATAACACTTAGTGAAAATTAAATGTTTGTTGATAGATTATTTGGGCACCTTAGCAGTGTGTATAACACTAAAATATTATCAGAATTCAGTTAAATACTTAATGTTCCGTTTCTTTAATTTTTCCCTCTGATAAAAACACTAATCATTTTCAGAGATAGTGAAGCAATTCAGTCACTGATACCTGTCTTCACAAATGCTCCTTTAAACATAAAGTGAGCAGTAAGGGAAACTATGCCTTAAGGTCCCTTTCAAAGTCATAGATGGTTATTCCTGTTTTGTAAATGAGAAAATTTTGTCACCAGGTAAACAATGTGCTAGTAAAGATTTCAGATAAACTAAATCAAATGCATCAGAAGTCTAACATTTCACAATTGATGTCAGATATTATCAGGGTTTTTTTGTGGCGAGAGGGAGTGGAAAAATAAAAGAAATTATCAACCTTTTTCATGGCGACAGGACTAAGATTTCTAAAACTCACTCTCCATTGTGAGGCCCATGGCGAGTGGGTAGGGGGTTGATTCTCTTGTGTGTGGCCAGGCTTATGTGTTCTCTCCTCTTCATTGGCCCTCCTAACTGAGCGATCTGGAGGGAGAGGCTTCTCTTTCAGGGCAGAGTGATGGGGGGAACCTCTGGGCCGAAGTTTTTCATGTGGCTTTTTCCCTTTCCTAGAACTCCCCAGCTCACCCATGATGTCCTGGTGGCCTCACTGTGCATGCGATAACTACTTGCTTCCGACAAAAACCCAGGCTTTGTGGACCACTTTTCCATGTTTCATTTTGCTTTTGCTATTTCTCCCTATTCAACACTGCAGTGTGATAGATGGGATTATGAATTAATGCTGGCCTATGGGTTGTTGCTAGGACAAAAAGGCAGGCTTTGTTTGGAAAATGACATTTGTTTTCCAGCTTTCTCCTGGAAACAGGAGAGCCTTTCCTTCTTAAGCAGAATTTTTTTTTTTTTTTTCCATGCTGAAACCATGGTAAATATTTCCAATTCATTGGTTAAAACCTAGTGCTGGCTGCATTGGACACGGTCTGTTTCAGGAAATCCCTAACAGGCTGCTGATGGGGAATCTTCTGCTGAGCACACACTCATGTGTCACTACCTTCTTATAGGAGGCGATCGAGATCGGATGACAGCAAATCATGAGAGCTACCTCCTCATGGCGAGCACCCAGAATGATATGGAAGACTGGGTGAAATCCATCCGCCGAGTCATCTGGGGACCTTTTGGAGGAGGTGAGCATATTCTTAAATCATGGAAAAACAGAAATGTAGACTAAACCTGCTCATCCTTTCCCCCAGTTAATGTTACTATCAGCTCCTATTTTCAAGTAGATGAATGTTAAAATAAATAATAAACCATTTCACATTATGATTAGACACATATCTAAGTAACTGCTGGAAGTTTGATATGAAATATCATTAATAACCAACCTTCTGTGGAGATCTTGAATTATAAAAAGGGATTATATTTTTCTTTTATTTTGGATTTTTCTATGTCACTAACAATAATAGTTATGAGACTGATAATATAAATGTAGATTAGTTAAGAACATGTAGGTGTGAGCCAAAAAAAAAAAAATTTACTAGTAGCTTTGGGAGGGATCCCAACCTGCTAGATGCTCAGTGATATTACAACAAGGAATGGCAGAGCTTTAAATGAAATGATGATGATTACTGGAATGAAAAAATGCTTTGCAATCAGGGAAGTATTTGTGGATTTGATAATAAGTTGTAAAAAAATCTTAGTTAATACAGTGTTGAGAATTCATCTTTTGAAGAATAAACTAGATGCTGTAAAACTAAAAGGAGGAAGAAAGGGTAACATGATCATTGGCTATCGAGAAATATAAAACAGAATAATATAGACAGAAAAATTACTTAAAGTAAACATTCAGTAAATGGAACCAATAAAATAAGAACCCCAAAATATTTACCTGTAACCAACATTATATGAATGTAGACTAATTATTTTATGTTGATATACTTTAAATAAATTGTGTTAAATAAAATTCATACTTAGTGGAACAATTATGATTTACATATTTATTTTATATTCTCTTATGTGTATTTTCAGCACCCTGAATTCCAAAGTGAAATTTTTTTCCCTTAACGTATCGTAGGCTTCTTAGACCGACTAACCACTTTACATTTTAGAAAAACTTCAAAAGCTTCGTTTAAAATTTGAAAAGTTAGGTTCAAGTTAAAATAGTAAAGATTCATCAACATATTGATATTTTACCAAGTTAATGATATGTATCTGCAAATGGTTTGCTTTTTAGCAATACCTTCTGTTGGGGGGGAAGTTGCTTCTTACCCAGAGTGACCATTCACCCCAGTTTGCCTGGTAACAGTCTAGTTTTACAACTGTTGTTCCAGGCTAATGATTGATAGTGCTACCTTTCACTCTCACAGTGTTTTAGTTTGGGTGACGGCTTATATGGTTACCCCTACCCCAGTGCCTTTTCAGAGGATTCCTCACATGACTACCTGTGACAGACACCTACTTAACTGCTAGAGGTTTGCTGCTACTGCCAGGGCTGTGGATTTGTGGGGAGCCTGAGATATGTCATTTCAAAGTTTCTGCTGTTTGCAAAGAGCTTCAGAAAACAGAGGGCACCTCTGTTATGAGCTTCATTGGGCTCCTCAGTTCAGGAGAATCCTTAATATCTGCTGAAGGAAGTATTTTTGTTGAGGGATTACTTCTATCAAACGTGTTTTTCTCTCTTTCCTCCTCTCCTGTCTGTCCTTTTCTCAAGAAAAATGAATGAGATTCAGTAAACTTCCCCAAATCTGTGACTATAAGAGGTCCTATCAGCCCAAGACTATCAGAAACAATCCCAGTGGCACTGGGCAAAAGCTACAAATGAATCTTCAAATTTATGATCCTGGAAGGTGAACTCTAGTAGATGATTGGTTTATATACTTTGTTCTATGGAATAGCTTCAGTGATTTACAAATGCTTGATTCATGTTTACTTTTAAAGAGAGATATTTTGGCACAGAGCACTTATAATAGAAACAATACCAAAGAATAAATCTTCTGCTCTCTTAGTTTAATTGTATGAGGTTGCAAAACAAGCATATTTTATTTTTTAAATTTTTATTTATTGATTTTTTTGAGAGAGAGAGAGACAGAAAGAGAGAGACATTAATTTGTTGTTCCACTTATGTATGCTTTCTCATTGGTTGCTTCTTCATGTGCCCTGACCTGGGATCGAGCCCCTAACCTTGGCGTATCAGGATGGCACTCTAACAACAGAGCACTGGCTAGGGCCTGTAAAGCAAGCTTTTAAAACACTCATTTAATTTATAAGAAATCCTTTGTGGTCTACCTAAAAATTGGAATTTCCTAAAGTTAATATAGAATATAGAACTGATCTAAATACTGATACTGACAGAAGACTCCAAATGTCACCCATATTCATGGGTCTCAAATTTTTGTATTCATATAATGACCCCCGGCCCTCACCAGTTAAGAATATTTTAAACCACTGTTATAGTTCCGTCTTGCATTTTATGGCTTAGGAGGCAGAATAACTTGACAAGCGTCATACTGTGAGTAACAGAAGTAGGAAGAAAATCCAGGTCTTCTGACTTGTGAGCTTCCTCCTGCTTTTTAGCACAATATTTCTGCTGTGGAGTCAAAAAAAAAAATTACAAGCCCATGCCTTAATGATAGTATAGTCTTTATTGTATGAAAAACAAACCTTTCTTAAAGTGTGATGCTTATAATGAATAGAGTTTTTCTCATCCTTCAAAAATACCAGAATTGACACCATCAAGAAAATGAAAAAACCCTCAGAATGGGAGGAAGTATTTGCAAATCATATATTGTATCCAAAATATATAATAAACACTTACAACTCAATAATAAAGACAAAACAAGATTTTTACCCAATTTGACTCATCTAAAATTAGGCAAAGAATCTAAATAAACATTTCTCCAAGGAAAATATATAAACCAATAAACACAAGAAAAGTTGCTCAATCCAAAGGTGGTACACAGTTATTAGTCATCAGGGACCTGCAAATCAAAACCACAATGGCATACCACTTCACACCCAGCGGGGCTGCTAGAATAAAAAGTCCAATTATAACAAGTATTGGCAAAATAATGAGGAAATCAAACCCTCCTAGATCATTGATGAACATGTAAAACCGTGCAGCTCCTTTGAAAAACAGTCTGTTGATTCCTCAAATGATTAAACATAATTACAACAGGACCCAACGTTTGCACTCTGAGATATATACTCAAGATAAATGAAGACATATTATATGTCCACACAAAAACTTATATTTGAATCTTTATAGCAGCATTATTCCTAATATCCAAAAAGTAGAAACACTCAGATGTTCATCAGCAGACAAATGAATAATCAAAATGTAGTAATCTCCATGAAATAGATTAGCATTCAGCCAAAAAATGGAGTGAGGTACTGATACATGCTATAACATGAATGAACTTGAAAACATTATGATGCTAAGTGTATGAAGTCACAATGACTTCTTATGATGCTACCAGTCACAAAAGACAAGATATCATATGATTTCATTCATATTAAATATAGAGCTGGCAAGCTATAGAGACAGAAAGTAGATTAGTGGTTGCTTAGGGCTGGACAGGGGGATAATAAGGTGGTGGTTGGGGAGAATTGCCAAAGATATTTTTTCGAGGTGATGACATTTTCTAAAATTAATTGTGATGATGGTTTCCTATATCTGTGATGGCATACTAAAAGCCATCTAATTATAAAATTTAAGTGGAGAAATGTATGGTATATGAATTATATTTCAATAACACTCTTAAAAAGTTCCCAAATTGCCATAAATATTTAATGTAAGAGAACACATTTCCCCTCCTGTGCTTGTATGAAACCTATGACCTGTTAATCCTAAATAAAGGCCTTTTGGCTTCCAACCTCCTTCCCACCACTCAAAGATCGTTGCCGTCACTGATTAAATGACATTGGTAAAGATATTTGGAAGGTGACATATCTCCTTGATTTATTGATTTCTCTATGCCACCTTTGGATACGTTTTAAATGTGTCTATTACAGAGAAGAGATTTCATTGTTTGTATTGCAGTTTCACAAACTATGTTTTTAAAAAGTTAAACGTTTTTCATAAGGCACCTAAGTCTCTCTTTATTCAGGTTGCATATACATGTAAAATACCCTCTCCTTACCACTCCAGAAATAGACATTTGATTACGATAGAGGAGGAGCCTGAGGAACTTACCTAGCTTTTCAGTCTCTAGAAATTAACAACTGTTAAGTGAAAATCATAAAACATAGAGCTTTTCTTTTTATTAAACAAGGAAAACTTAGACAGCAAATCATGAAATGGGGGAAGGGAGCCAATGGAAATGCAAAAAGTAGACCTCTTCTCTTAACCATCTAGCCTGATAAAGTTTGGTATTGAACCTAGATACCTCAACTTTGTGTTATCTGCTTAAAACCACCTATAAACTGTTGCTTCCCTATTAACAATGCTGAGAGGCACCTGATTTTTGCCTAACATTCAAATCCAAAAGTTGGGATTTCAAAACATTTAATTCACTTTGGAAAATTTCAGGGGGTTATTTTTGTTTTGTTTGTTTGTTTTTGTTTTACACTGGGTTTCTTTTCAACTGTTCTTGAAGCAATGTATGTTGAAGTGTCTCACCCAGGGTCCAGGGAGAGTGAGAAGCCATTAGTTGTTCCTGAGACCTGAATGATTAGCCTAATCTTCACTACCAACAAAATCAGGTTCTTCTTGCCGATTTCTGTCTCCTTATGAAAAGAGTTGAGTCAAAGACCCATAAAGGCAGTAAAAATACTGAATATGAATAATCCTCATAATGAATAATTGCATGTGGACAAGTAGGAGTAAATTACAAGGCACTGTGGCCTTGCCTCTGACACAGACCTGCTGTGTGATCTTGGAAAAGTGACCCCCTCCTCTTTAGTTTCCCTGCTTGTGAAATAAGAATATTGGACAGGACTGCTCCAGCTCGAGTCCTGTGATTGAGTCCTTGTGTCCTCTCTGGCCAATGCTGAGGTCAGTGAAGTGTTTGCTGGCCAAGCTGCCTCCCAGCCTCAGTCCAGCCCTGCCACTGTCTTAGCAGTTCTGAGTTTTACTTTGTCCCTTCTTATTTTCTTAGCTGCACGCTGTGACATGGAGCTAAAAACTATGTTTGGACTGCAGGGCATACATAACCAAGAATGATCCTTTCAGTGACAAAATATTCCTATCTGGGCATGCTAAGCAGAGTAATGATGTTTCTACAGGGAGCGTCTTTTTAGTACCCTTCACCATTTTGGAAATCTGCTGAATGGCTAAGAAGGAAGACAGAGGCCTTGGGGGTCATTTGGGGTTAAAGTCCTGGCATTCCGAACCTGCGTGTGGAACAGCCAGAAGGTTGAATGATTAACCCAGTGAGTCAATTGCTCAGTGAGTTGGACTGAAAAGGTTGATGGACGTGGGGGCTGGGTGCAAAGGGTGTGCATTCAGGAGCAGGTGAGAAAGGTGAAAGCAGGACTGGCTTTCAAACTGTAATCAGAGAAATATGTGTGTGTGTGTGTGTGTGTGTGTATTTATATGTATATATATATATAGGTATAGTTGACTTGTTTTGTGGTCATACCCACGGTTTTTACTACTAAAGTTAAAATATTTTCTATTTCACAGACACAAACATATACAAATACACACACATGCATGTTTTAATAATATGAACATTTAAGAAAGCACTCACAAATAAAGTCAATTGCAAAGTATGCTTCAAAATCTTGTACAGGAAAAGAATAAATGCAGGAAGGAAGGGGCAAAAAGTGTGCCTCCTTGGGGGCACTTTGGTGCTGTTTGTATTTCTGGAGAGGCCAGGGCAGCCGGTTGTAAAGGTGCTGCACACACAGGAGCCGGGAAGTCAACTCAAAGTCAAAGGAAGAAAAAGGGGTTCACATTGCTGCGTGGCCCTCTCCCTCCTCCCCTCATACCATTGTGACTGCACCTGCTGCATGTGACCGACCGGCACTGGAGGCAGCCGCAGCCCTGCCAGCTCCTACCCAGCTCTTCATTGAGAAAAGGGAGCAAGCGCCAGAGGAGGGGAGAGAGGCTCCCTGCAGAGCCGCCTCCCCCACAGATCCAAGGAGTCTCCTGGAATAGGCACTCGACTCTTCTGACGTGGCGATTGCCTCGGGAGCCCGGGAGTTTGAAGAAAGAAGGGAAAAGGGAGGAGAAGCCTGCAGAGCATCAAAGGATGAGGGGTGCTATAAAAGGAACAGGGGAGCCCTTTGAAAAGAATCTGTCATGCACTGAAATGCTTTCTGGAGAAGGTGCCATTATTCGCCTCCCCTGTTGCTCAGATGAAAAGAACCAGCGAGGACGGTCCTGAAGTATTCCTCAGGGTCCTTTTTGTCATTGTTCTTCTATCCCCTTTTACATGGCTATTTGCTGACCTTCCCAGAAGAATCTCAGCCCCCCCAGTTCCAGCTGAGAAGACAGTTCTTAATAAAAAACAAAACAAAACAATTCCTGCTGTTTGGGAGGTGCAGCTTGCTTGCTGCAGTTCTTTTTGCTGTGACATTTTGGAATGTCTGCAGAAACTTAAAAAAAAGAAAAGCAACCTTAAAAACTCTCTGGATTAGGCAAGAGAAAAGGACATTTTTTTTCCCCCAAAGAGAAGTAAATGAGAGGTGGTAATTTACTCCTGTTTCAGGACTTGGATGATAAAAACCTACGAGTCCTAGGAATCAGCACTTCAAACCTAACAAATAAACAAACATGAGAAGGAGTGGCTGTGGGCTATCGTGCAGAGGCAGGTCTTAAAGGAAGCCTGAAACTGTCAGAACTTTGGGCCTGTATGATGCCTGAAGATCGAAATGCGGGGGGACGCCCCTCAGGTGCCTTAGCATCAAGTCCTTTCATTCCTAAAACTACATACAGAAGAATCAAACGATGTTTTAGTTTTCGGAAAGGTAGGTAGATGATGTTGTTAATGTCCTTTTAAAAATATGCGTATATTCTTTGATGCTTCAAGGTCAGTTTATGCTCAGATAAAATGGGATTTTGGAAACCAAGAGATCAGAGCTGTAAAAAAGTGATTTGTGTGTGTCTTTGCTTGTCTATACTGATTTTTCAAGGTTCAAATTGATCTGTTTATTACTGTCGGTGAATAGGGTAGGTGGGTGGGGCTTAATAAAAGGTGGGATCGCCCTGACGGATGGAGGAGTAAGCAGGCTGGACTGACTGTTCTAACAGGCAGGCCAAGACTACCCTGGGCTGTTCCCAGACCTAAATCAAGCAGCCATGTTATCACCCACTGACATGGGTCCCTTTCACATCTCTGCTCTGTTCTCCAATCATATCAGTTTGATCTGGCTGCCTGTGCTTACCTCACCTCCCCTGTGAACAAAATGTTCATATGCGATTATTGGTAGTGATCCTGTACAAGAGGCTTTCAACTACATGGAATAACACCCATGAGAAGTAGAAGTCACCTTGACTTCCCAAATAGGTGGCACTGGAAGAGGCCAAAGATATGAACTATCAGGAACAAGGGTGGGGAAACAAAACAATTTATGATCAGTAAAAGAAACTGAGGCATTTCTGAATTAATTTATGTAGGGAGGGTTAAAGAATATAGCATAAGTAAAATGAATCTTTTTAGAAAATGTTTATGTATCAAAATATTTTATACATTTTGCTTTAAAATGGGAATAATTAAATAGAATGATTATCTAAATTGGAACAAGGTAATTATAATTTTAATGTCATATACAGTGAGCTAATTTAATCAAGAGCTGATCTGAGTAACATCTAAAGATTTTTCCCTTTTTTATTTGATCTCCCTTCTCCCTTTTTTATTTGATCTGCCACCTATTAACCCTCTCTGCTTAGCAACCAACAACAACAAAAAAAATGAGTAAAACAAAATAAGAAAAACCACATAAAGAAAAATGTAGGAACTTTTGAATACTAAACCTTGTTTTTTCTGAGTCTTTCCCATAGAGCAGCTACAACCTGGCTATGATCATTAGCATATATTAATAGCAAGGAATTCAGGTGTGAATTTTTATTTCTCTCTCATCCGTGTCTCACATTTTATAAATCTATAGAGATTTCAGAACAGGGTTTTAGAGCACAGATTAGGGTTACTGTAAGATTCCATCATTGATAGAGAAATAGACTGATAGAAATTGAAAAGGCTAGGAACTAATTGCTTACAAAACATTCCCGCTTCTGCTTCCCCGACCCTCAGCAACTAAATCAGGTTCATCCAAACACTAGAAACAATCTATGTTTCCAGGTTACTGCTGTTCATCTGCAGCATGAGATGTTCGGGGGACAATGAATGTATCCTCGAAGCCCAGTGCAAGGCCTTTATTATCTTTTCCACATTTTCCCCTTCAGTAGCAGAGCACAGCAGATCTGCAAGTATCCTGGCCAGCACCACTGTTCCTTACACCCTCTCCCCCTTCTCCTTAAATACCAATGAGGGAAGGCAGTGCCTGCAAAGATAGTTCCCATAGGCTGGCAAATGGCAATAACTGGAGTGGGGAATAGCTTCTGTCTATCATCTCCTGTGGCTATTTTTGCAGATTTGTCCTTTCCTCTGCAAAGTCACAGTAATCTGAGGAATGCTCAGCATTTGAGTAAAGGATTAACAGATTTTTAACTCACAAAGTTGTATTCTGGTTTCTGTCAGAATCATAAAGGAGAGGAGGTGCAGGAAGCATTTGGCTGTTGTAAGCTTTCTTTTCCTCTCTGCAGAGCCAGTCAGTGCACAGCCGCCTCTCAGTTCTGGCCGCAGGACCACAGTGACACAGCGGGGCCCTGGGGGGTAGGTGCTCAGGCCGCTGCAGTGCTCTTTCCTGCTGCCCTAGTTATGCAGGGCAGCAGCAGCAGCAGCAGCAGCAGCAGCAGCAGCAGCAGCAAGGAACACAGGGTGTTTATGTCTTTTCTCAAGGTCTGGCACTGAAAAGATGGAACTTTTCTTTCAACCCCGGATTTCTAAACCATGCCACCTTAAGAAGAGAGGGTTCTTGTGTGCTTTGTTTAATCTTCTGGGTGCTCAAGGAGTTCAAGTCTGGATCTGGGTTTCTGAGCTCCTCTCCCAAGCTTGCTGGAGAGCATTGGTTTAAATCATTGCAATGAAAGCAAAAAGGAGAGGGCAGGGATCATGGAAAAATACCCAGAAGTAAAAAATGGTGATGTGTCTGCTTTTCCTGATCCACATTTAAGGCACATTTTGTACTATTGTCAAGGGTAGGCGGGAAGAAGAGACTCAGCACTTTAGAATGTCCTCAGAACTGAAGTACGGGGTTGAGGTAGTTTCCAGAGGCCTGATGGTATTGGAGCATGAGAGCTTTGTAAACCATAACTAACTTCTCAGGGCTCCTTTCTCTTCCAGGCCTCTCCTGTCCTTTGCCATCCCTCCCTTCCTTTGTTGAAGTGCTAATAAAGGTCACCGAAAGTGTTTTCCCATTGGTTTTAACAATCTAGGAAAAAAGAAACACCTATTAGGCAGAAAGCTGGGATGGTGGTGCTCTCTATTGATGTTCTTGTAAGAGAAAGATCACAATGCGTTTTTACTCTCTTGATTTTGAAACTAAACTTCTTAATCTTTTTAAGACTAACAGTTAATATGTAGAACACAACCTTTTGATCCACATATTGAATCTTTTGATTACCTGGGGGTAACACTTGGAGTCCTGAATGTTAGTGTTTATTTCTAGTTTTAAGAGGTTAGCTGGTTTAAGGTTATTGTGATCATTAGACAGACTAAAGTAAATTTTTAAACCCTAACTTTATCTTCCCTCTGCCCCTCCTGAGCTTCCCTGTTCCTGGAGATGAGCCATCATTCATTTCCTGGTGCTTTTTTTCCTCTTACACATAAATACTTAAATTCTTACTTCTTTGTATACTTTTGGCTCCATTTCTATTCCCATCACCTTAGTCCTCTGTGTCTTTATTGCTTCAGACACACAACATTCTTTAACCTAAAAAGTGGCTCTTCAATACAGCATCCATCTTCACCTCTTTTCATCTCCAACATTCTTCACAAATTTTTACAACATACAGTCTATTTCTAAAGCACTGCCTAATAGGTATTCCTAAATAGTACCATCAGGCAGTGTTCCACAGCTGGAAAGTTTCTGAGTCCCAGTTGCTCTCAAAAGAAGACCTAACTATATTATATAATTATCAAGACCTTCTAGCCAATTCCAAACATCCCCTAGAAAACAAACTCCAGTTCCCCAGACTGCCCCACTCTTCCTCCCTAAACACATCTTCTATGCCACCTCTTTGCTTTTGTTCACTGTGCCCTCTCTGCTATGCTGCTCTGTACTCTGTTGTCTGCCAAAACTCCACATTTCTACCAAGACATTGCTGGCTGTCATTTCTTCATCCATGATACTCTTTACCCTGTAGCCCCTGTATTTCACATATGCTTCCACTCTGTGACCTTTTCTTAATAGCAGTCTTAAAGTCCTGCATGCATGTTTGTAGTAGAAAAGATGAGGATTTATTTCTTCTCAAAGTGAAGAATGACAATAGGTCTGCTCAATCAAGGATTCAAGATTTCTGGCGAACTGGTGAATTATAGTAGGATTCTATCTTTTCTTGCTACTCTATGGGCAGTAAGGAATTTAAATGCCTTTATAATGTTGGTAGATTGAACCAACATGTTCTTTATAAATATTATATGTTATGCATGCTGTAATCACATTTATGGAAATTGATTTGGTCAACAGAATGCTACTATCCAAATCCATATAATTTTATATGGTGTCATAAATAAGGAACTCATTAATTTAAATATTGTAGTTTTATGGAGCATCTACCAAGTGATGCTGAGGAAGAGTTCAGACTCCTTAGAAATAAAGAAATATAAATAAGTAATTACTTACTCTGTGGTAAACACTGCACTGAGTTATGGGCAAAGTCTGAGAAGCCCACGAACAAGACTGACTATGGGCTCATTTACAAAGGATTTCCCTGGACTATAGGAAATCAGATTTAGTTTTTGAAAGTTACGAAAAGACATTTTCTCCTATACATCCTAAGAGAGTGGTCAGAACTATGAAAAAAAATCTCTGAATTGAATTTACACAATATGGGAGGAAGAGACTTTTAGAATTATGTGGACTTGCATTTGTACCCCAGATCTGCCACTTTCCAAATATGTGACTTTATTTCCAAATATGAGGTCACCTAGCATCTCTGAATGATTTTGTAGAAGAGAGATCTCCTTGCAGAATGTTTGTGAGTGTCAAATAAGAAAATGCATGTAAATAGCATGGCTTGGATGTAAATGGTGTCTATAATTCCTCAGCAGGTCTGAGACGTAGGCCATTGGGTCACTATGTTCACATTATTACATTAATTTTTCCAGGCCTTTATTTTTCTCCTTCCTTTTCCACTCTAACTATAATAAATGTCAAGATTCTGCAAAACATTCACTGTTTATTACAGATTCTGAGTTCCCTGGATTAAGTTTTCTGTCATATAAGATTTGTTGACTACTTAGAAAATGCTGGTGACAGACTGAAGTAAACTTTACCTGTTTTTGTTTCTGTACTAAATGTAATGTCTTTTATTTTAATTTGTTTATTTATCATGGATGAATGTTAATTTTTAATTGAAAATTATTACAGTCCTGGTGGTCCAAGACTTACTCTGTTACCAGGGTTGCAGTAAGCAGATGGGTAAGTAAAGGCAAATTCTCTCTTCGGCTCAGCACATGATCTACAGGAAGGGAGAGACAGGAAACTGAAAAATAACTGATAGCAAAGAATTGGAGCAATAACCAAGAAGTTTTTAACTTCTGGCTTTTTATCAGCAAACCAAGGATTTTTTTTGTATTTTTTCAAGTTTTTATAGAAATCAATTCTATAACCTGAGAACTATTGATGAGTTCCATTTTACTTTGAAGTTATTCATATATTTCCTATCATTGAGGCGGTAAAGTGCTTTGCTGTAATAAACTCATTAATTCCACAGATATTTATGGAATGGTCAAGTCTTACCCACTTTAGCAGTAATTCCCAGGTACAGAAGCAAGAGCATTTGCCTATGTGTCTTAGTCAGTTAGGCTGCTATAACAAAATGCCACAGACTGGGTGCCTTCTAAACACAGATATTTATTTCTCAGTTCTGGAGGCTGGAACTCTGATACCAGGCCAGCGTGGTGTTCTGGTGAAAGTGGTCTTCCAGGTTGCAGACTGTCAACTTCCTGTCATATCCTCACACTACAGAAAGTCTCTGGGGTCCCTTTGTAGAGGCACTAATCCCATTCATGAAGGTTCTGCCCTTATGACCCAATCACTTTCCAAAGGCCCCACCTCCTCGTACCATCATCTCAGACCCTAGGTTTCCAACCATAAACATTCAGATCATAGCGGGAGGTAGAATGGAGGGTGAACCTTGGAGTCCTTTAGATCTGATGCCAATCCCAGTTTATTTCCTGTGTCTATGGCATCTTGGAGAATTACCTAAACCTCTCTCAAGTCCACAGGATAGATATATAACATACAGCTGTTTTTCAATATTATTTATAATGATAATAAATGTAAAATAATTATCTTATTGTAATAATTATGAAAGCATATGCCTCTTTTCACTGTTGGGGGACTAGTTCATTACAGATAATCATCTAAGTAAATACTTACAAAGTAATGTACTAAGAAATCAAAGAACTTACCAAGCTCTGCATGCAGGGTGGGAGTGAGGGAATGTTAATAAAGACAACACAGGAGATGTTATGAATTGAATCTTGCAGGATAACTTTTTCTAGGCTGACTCATGATAGCAGAACATGCCTTCTAGAAGGAGGCTGGAAGACATGATAAATCATGTTACATTTGGAAATAACACATAGTTCAGTATAGCTAGAGAGCATGTCTATGAGGAAGCAGCTGAAATGAGGGTGGATATGACACATACCCAGCATACAATGAGTGCTATCTGAACATTGTCGATTGAATGGTGCAAAATGACAGAGGTCACACTATGGAAACTTTGCATTTCATAAAAAGGAGTTTGGTTGGCCAGTGGGCACCATTGGGAGAAATGAAACAAAAGAGTGATATGATCTGATTTAAATATTATGAAGATCACTATGGCAACATTTACCTGGATTGAGGACTCTTCAAAAAAGCATGTAGGAAATACTGAGGATCTAGCGTATTATAGTAGTAATGAGTTTGGAAAAGACTGACATGGTGAATGATGGTAGTGAAGAAAAGAGGAACGTAGGTTGACCTGCAGATGGCACGTCAATTATTTGGGGGGGGGGGGCGGATAACTGGTACTGATAATCAAAATCAGGATTATAGGAAGTAGAACAGACTTTGAAGAAAAGATTAGCCAGTTTTAGAAATTTTGAGTTTGAGATATCTGTGTTGAGAGTTCTGTTTTTTTTAAGATTTTATTTATTTATTTTTAGAGAGAGAGGAAGGGAGGGAGAAGGGGAGGGAGAGAAACATTGATCGGTTGCCTCTCACACACTGCCAACCAAGGGCCCAGCCCACAACCCAGGCATGTGCCCTGACTGAGAATCAAACTACCCGCCTTTGAGTTCTCAGGGCAATGATCAATCCACTGAGCCACACCAGTCAGAGCCATGTTAGGATTTCTAATGGGCACTTAAAAATCCAATGCTAGAGGCCACTGAGTGGCCCAAATTGAGATACAGATCTGGAAATGATTGATATACAGTGAAATTAAGTGGTGTCCAGCAAGGGAATTGTGACAAGTAAGGTGAAAACAGGGTTGAGGACATAACACAGAGAACTAGCCAACTTCCAAAAATGTATAGTAGGAAGCATAGTCAAGAAGAAGACTGGGAAGGCTATTCTGGAATGCAAAAATTATGTCATATGTGGGAAGTGTCAGGAAGAAGAGTGAGATTGATAGTTTTAAAGGGAGGGAAGCATGAAGTATTATAAAAATGAATTTGGCTGTCAATGATTTGGCAACTAGGAAGTTGTTGGTGGTTATAAAAAAGGTCTTTTAGTGGAATGATGGTGCCATAGGCCAGTTTGCAATAGGCAGGCAAGAAGGTAGAAAGGATGAAGTGAGCCAGAGTTATATAACCAGGATGCTAGGAGCAAAAAGAAAAATTACAGAGCACAGAGAGTCCAAGAAGGTTTGGCTTTGTGTTTATTTATTCATCTTTAGGATGAATGGAATTTGAATATATTTATCTGATCATACTCACTAATTTCACAGGCTGCCTCTAGCTATTTTTCATATAAATCACAGTAATGGAGGAACCTCACAAACCCTGAGGTTGCTTGGATTTCTCTCTCTCTCCAGTTGAAACAGTCTCCCACAGATATAATAAATTCACCTGTGTGATTTATTTTCTCAGTCTAATGAATAGTCGCATCCTGAGTGATGCTTTATGATACCAACAATGTACTTTTAGGGGAAATATGCATGATGTACCATTGTCACCCAGAAATTCTGACAGGATTTCGTTAGGAGTGTGAAACCTCACTGGGAATTTAAATGGACATAGCTGGGACTGTTTGCAGACTCACATAACAGAGAATATTGCTGTTATTGATCTACTAATCAATGTGTCTTTTCCCCATGCTGCTAGTTGGGAACTGTACTTTTTCATTAATTTTAAAATTTAAAATTTCACTGCTCCCTCAAAGAAAATCTTAAATAAAACAGCTTAAAAAATAATTTCCCCCTCACTCTTCTCATAAAAAATTCTCATGTAGCTGGTTAACTCACACCTCTCGTTGCAAGCCAGAGACATTTGGGACATTCTATTCCCAATGCTACATGATAGGAAGTATACATCTATTACAGTTCTTAACAAGACTAGGTCTAGAGGAAAAACTATGAGTTTTCCACAGGAATCTCTAATTATGTGTAGCTACTGTTGATATACTATAATGCCTACATATTATATTGCTAAGTAGACATAGCTCTTTACATTAAAAAAAATGTTTCCTTGGGCAGCATGCTCACTAAATGCTCAGAGTTTTGTGCTTCACCCTTTATTTTTCTGACCTTCCCATAACTTTACAGTTTCTTAGCAAATGACAAGAATTGAAGTAGGGAAGCTAGTAATCTGACAGGCTTCTTCCTCTATAGCTCAGTTTTCAGCTATTATACACACTACACATTACTGTGTAATAACTACTGTGTTATAGATACAGAATGATGCTGAATCCAACAGCCTTGAACAAACCCTGGCTCCATTACTTACTAACTGTGTGACATCCAGCAAATTATTAATCTTTCTGTACTTGAGTCTCTTTCCTGATAAAATGGTGTAATGGTGGTGCCTACCTCATAAAGTGCTGTGAGCGTTAAATGACAGAAATGCAGATACACTGTCTGGCGCACGTAAGTACAGTTGAGTTATTATCAATTTAGAGCACACAAAAAAAGATATGCTATTTTACTGACTTTTAGAATTTACTAATATTTTAAATTACTAGAAAATGAGGGGACAGAATTGTGATTTAAAAAAGAAACAGAGGGCTGGTATTCAGAAATGAGCAAAGGTTTTTAAAATTTTTTAAAGCAACTTTAAAAAATATTTTTACTAATTTATTGGGGTTGCATTGGTAGATTAAATAACTCTGAAGTGTACAACTCTAGAACACATCATCTGTATATTGGATTGTGTGCTCACAACCCAGAGTCTAGTCTCCATCATCATTCATCCCCCCTGCTTCCTCCACCTTTCCCCACCCCTTTCCTTTTGATGATCACCAGGCCGATATGTATGTCTGAGTTTTGTTTGTTTGTTTTTTTGCTTAATCTCTTCCCCTGTTTCACCCAGTCCCCACCTACCCCACTGCCCCTGACAGTTGTCAGTGTGTTCTCTGTATCTATGAGTCTGCTTGTTTTGTTCATTTATATTATTCTTTAGATTCCACGTATAAGTGAAATCGTACAGTACTTGTCTTTCTCTGCCTAGCTTATTTAACGTATCATAATACCCTCTAGGCCCCTCCATGCTGTCAAGAAATGAAAGGTTCCCTTCTTCTTTACAGCTAAGTAGTATTCCATTGTGTAAATGTACCACAGCTGTTTTATCCACTCATCTACTGAGGGCCACTTAGGTGGGAGCAAAGGCTTTAAGGCCAAATAAATCCAGTGGTGAACTTTCATTCTGCCACTTGGTGCTGTGTAACTAACCTCAGGTGATTTATTTGATCTCTGAGCCTCAACTTCCTCATGTCTAGAATAGCTATTTTATATATATATTATAAAAGTGAGAGAATATATGTCAAGGACTTAGTACATAAGACATATTTAATAAGTTGAAGGATTTTAGGGTTTTTAGCTTTTAGCTTCTTGCTGTATCTCTTTAGTAAATTCTTAATCATAATGGCAAGTCTGTGTTTGGGGAAGGAAGGAAGGAAGGAAGGAAGGGAGGGAGGGAGGAAGAAAGGAAGGGAGGGAGGGAAGGAGGAAAGGAGGGAGGGAGGGAGGAAAGAAGGGATGGAGGGAGGGAGGGACCAGAGTCTCCATCTAAAGCAAAACTTACCCTTTCCTTTATCAGCTTCCTAAGCTGTTGGAAAAAAAAGAAATCCTGGGTTTTAAGAAAAGAATGTTTGACTTTTTTTCATTACTACATAAAACTGAACCTGGTTTTAAGCAGGGAGGTTGCTTCAGTAATTACTAGGCCACAGGTTAGATTCTCTTAATGATTAGACTGTCTATGTGCAGGGCAAAGCAGAAGTTGCTCACTGACACCTTATGGAAACTGTGCATACTCAAGTAAGATGAAGTCAGAAAGAATGATTATTTTATTACGACAGTAGCTTAAGTACACAGGTATTACTTTTCTTAGATTAAAAAATAAATCTGGAGAAAGGTGCTGCTGGTATGAATGAATGATTCAATGATTTCAGCCCTGTCTCTGTGAATTTTTCAGCCTCTCCTTTGTAGATGTTGCCTAGTGGTCAAAGGGTGACTCCTAGATGGACAGGTAGCATATCCAAATTCAAGATAGGAAAAAGGAGTGATTGACAATTACAGGTGTGTCTTTCTGTTTCATCCAAAAAAACTCATGTCTTCCTAGATGCTCCAGAAAGCTTCTTGGAAAGTGGGAGAAGTATTTCATTGTCCAGCCCCTAACATGGAGATGACAAGAGAAAATAGCAGTAAACAATGTTCCACTTACCATTATCAAGAAACTGCTTGTTCCAAAGACTATAAACTAAACCTAAATGTACTTGTTACCTGCCTCAATTTTTAGTACCCCCAGAGAACACCATTTTCTAATTCTGCTTTATATGCAATCAAATATTAGCACTAGATCATTCAACATTTTTTTCTTAAAAGAAATATATGAATTCCACTAGTGCTAGATTTGATACCAGGTATAGATTAGTTTGGTTTGTTATTGTATTATTGTTTCTACTTGAGTGAAGAGTATACTCTTTGGTAGCAAGTGTTTATTGCTTGAAACTTGATGGTTTTGCTTTACTGAATACATACATAAACTATTTTACAGATAAGAAAGTAAAGCATATGTTCTTATTATCAAATGCTTAACCTATGGTTTTTAAATAATTCCCCACACATCCTGGGGTCTTTCATAATTTGAACATGCAACACTTATTTTTCTTGAATTTGATTCTGTAATAACGTGAGGTACCAAATGTTAAATGCTGGCTACCATTCCTGTCTTTGGTTTTCCTTTACATTGAGTCTTAAAAGGAAGCAACAAAGTGGGAAGACATACATTTCTCAAAATCACTGTGATTTTTTATTCAGGCATTTTTGGACAGAAACTGGAAGATACTGTCCGTTATGAGAAGAGATATGGGAACCGTCTGGCTCCAATGTTGGTGGAACAGTGTGTGGACTTTATCCGACAAAGGGGGCTGAAAGAAGAGGGTCTCTTCCGACTACCAGGCCAAGCTAACCTTGTTAAGGAGCTCCAGGATGCCTTTGACTGTGGAGAGAAGCCATCATTTGACAGGTAGATTTTAAGATTTTTACTAACCATTCTTCTCTGAGAAATTTGTTCTGAACAGAAAAGATACAGTGAGCTGAGATGTCGAAATTGATGTTTTAACAATTTAGATGATGAATTAAATGGTCACACAGATATGGATTGTTTTTATTAAGTTACAGAGTCAAAGATTTTATGCTTTAAATGTCTTTTCTATGGTCCCCACCCCCTGCCTTGAAACGTTATTATTGATTATTTTTCCTTGGTTCTAAATTAAAACAGTATTTAGCATTGAAAAAATGAACTTTTAGGGTTTTATTTTTTGCTTTTTTTAGTGTTGTGCAATTACAGTTGTCCCCATTTCCCCCCCTTGCTCTCCCCTACCTACCTTTACCTCCCCCATTCAATCCTCCCCTCTACATTCTCTTTGTCCATGGGCCCTTTATACATGTTCCTTGATGACACTTCCCCAAATAGAGGTCTTCTCTTGTTTGATTTTTTAAAGTTCTTTCAGCTAAGAAATATTTTTAAATATTGATAAGATTAGATATTAACAATATTATTAAAAATAACTATAATAATAATAATAAAGCATTATATTTTAAATATATACCTCCACCATAATCTAGAATAAGTTTACAAAGAAACAGGAGGGATAGCATGGTGAAATTCAGGAAATAATAGAAATTCCAGAGAAGAAAGTATACAGTAAGTTAAACACTGTTAATATTTTGAGAATTAACTCCTTCTCTTCACTTTTTTTAATGTAAGAGAAAAAATAATTTTTATCCTAGTATTATTAATTTAACATAGTGTAGCAGAGATTTTTCCATATTAATAGTTTAAAAATATCCTTTTTTCTGATATATTTTAACTTAGTTTATGCTGTGGTAGCGACAGTAAGCATAATTATTAATATCTAAAACTTCACAACCATTTCAATACTGTTGAATAATTTTTGTACTTTTTCACTATTATAATTAACATAGAGGGTATATGTTCACATAAATATTTTTCATTTTCAGATTATTTCTTTAGAAAAGTTTCTCACTATTGGACTTTGTAGATTAGAATAGTCTTGGTACTATTCTAATGAAAATTGAAAATTACCTACTATGAATTATTTCTCTTTGAAAGTATAGAATTAGGACAGATGTACAGAACAGTTAGATGAGAAGACACTTGAATATATGATATAAGATAAAGGGCCCTCACTAATAGTCCAAGCAATGGACAATAAATCATTGAAAGCCCTTTAACCAGCACATTAACAAAGCTCCAAGCAAAGGCACAATGCTCCGTGCTGGCAAGGCACACTGAGATAGGTGCCCTGCCAGTGAGAGTGCAAACTATTAGTCTTTGTAAAGAAATTTGGTGACATATTTTAAGACCTTTTAAGCAGGAAATTCTAGCCCTAGAAAAAAGTTAGATATGTGGGGAAGAAATGAAGAGTTAAGTAGCTTATTATAAATTTTATAATAATGGAGGTGAAGAAATGAATTTAAAACTAAGGTCAGAGTGCCAGGTAGGTACTGGAAATACCAAAGGGAACATTTTGTAAAGTATATGATTGTGTAAGCACTACATCATACACCTGAAACTAACACAAAATACTATAGAATGTAAATAATAATTGAATAAATATTTAAAAAATAATAATGAAACTAGGATCAGAGAACAAATTTCAAAAGTGCAGATAACACTTTTTTCAAAGAAGGCACATATCTTATTCTATACTTTGAAAAAGAAAAGCACATCAGTAGTTACATAATTCTGCCTGTCCACAAGATATGGACAATAGTTTATCTAGGAGAAATTTAATTTTTTGTTCTCAAAGCTAGAGAGAAATTTGTTACGGGAATCCTTATAATAAAATATGTATAATAGGATATGTGTTCTCAACAATGAATTTCATGTGACATTGATAAATTTTAACGGCCTTTAATATTTATATATGACCTAAATACATGCAGATGCTATTATAGCAAAGTATATTTATTAAAATTATTTTGTTATAGACATTCATGATTTGGTTGTTATACTAGATCTTTGCTAATACGGGAGACTAAAAGGATATTTTACATATGTTAGGATACCTGTAAGAAGACGTATGTCCTGAAAACAATTACATTTAAATCAAGCTCTTTATAACTACAGATTCAAAGTGAAATATGGTACAATCTTTATACAAAATGCCATCTGAATTATGAAAACATATGTATTTATTTTTATATGAAATACATTACTGCATAAACAGACTGAAGAAATTATGAGAAGATAAACATTGATTTTGTGGTAGAATGAGTGACTTCCCCTTTATAACTGTAATTTTGATAAGCATTTATTTTATAATCAGAAATTTAATGAGGAAAAAACTTTTTAATTACTTGGTAATTTCTCACTGCATAAAAATTTCCTTATCTTTTAATTTCCAAAGTATCATTATAGATACTACCTGTTACTAGGAAGGTTATAGAAGAAATTTGCAGAGAGTATTTCAGTGTCAGACACAATATGGTCATGTTGTCAGCATACTTTGAGGAGGGGAGTGTCACTCATTATTTGAAGTCTCTGTACTTGCATAGCCAATCACCTCAAAACTTTGTTGTAAACAATAACCCATTATTTATTCATGATTCTGCAATGTGGGTAAGACTTGACAAGGATGTGCTCATTTCACCACATGGTGTGTATTGATGCAGATTGATTACTTCTGAAAAACCCAAGATGGCTTCCCATATGCCTGGAGGCTTGTTTGGGATGCTAAAGTCGCTAGAGGTTGCTTGGGCCTCTCTCTGGCTTTCCTCTCCCTGCTATTCCTCTCCTCCTCTCCCCCTAACCCTTCTCCTCTCCCCTTACTCTTTCTTCCTTTTCCCCTCCCCCTCCTCTTCTTCTCCCTCCTCCTCTTCTCTTCTGTTCATGACACCATTTCTCTAACAGATTAATCAGACCTATTGACATGACGGCTCAGGGGTCCAAGAGAGTGAAAATGGAAGTTTGTAAGCCTCAGAAGGGTTAGGCCCAGATGACAGTGTCATGTGTGGTACATTCTTTCCATCAAAGGAAGTCAAAAGCCAGGGCCAGCCTAGATTTGAGAGAAAGGGAAATAAACTCCACCAATTGATGGAAAGAGCAGCAAGCACACACAGGGAAGGAAGGATTTGTACAGAGCTATTTTTGGAGAAAATCTCTATTGTTTTAAAATCTAAAAATCAAGAATCAAGTGGAAAAAATCCCCTATGTTGTTCATCTTTTTCAAGACTGTTTTGGCTCTTCTAAGTCAATTATGTATTCATTAAAAAAATTCATATAAGCCTGTTAATTTTTACCAAAAAAGAGCCTAATAGGATTTTGATAGAAACTTAAATGAGTCCAGAAATCAATTGGGAGAAAACTGACACTTAAAAATACAAAATCTTCTAATCCATGAATGTTGCTGATATCTCAGTTTCATTAGGACATTTGTATTTCAGCAATATTTTGTAATTTTCAATGTAAACTGTCACTCCATTTTATTAAATTTATCTTTAAGTATTTAACATTTATAGATATTCCAGTAAATAGTATTTTCATATTCAGTTCTCTGTTTGCTCACTGCGGGGTTATATAAGTGCAATTGATTTTTTATATATAGATAGTTTGTTTTAGAACTGCATACAAACTGCAATTTAGAAATGAATACAAACTGCAAATTCATTTACTAAATGCTGATGGGGTTTTTTGTAGATCCTTTAGGATTTTCTATGTAAATGATATTGTTGACCATACATAATGAGTTTATTTCTTCCTTTTCAATATATAACACTGATATTTATTTTTCTTGCCTGTTTGTAATCACAAAAAAGTCTTTTTACAATGCTTGTGAGTGGACATACTTATCTTTATGTAGAAGCAAGTTTTCAGTCTTTTGCTATTGGGTATGATAGTAGTTATAGGTTTTTTGTAAATAACCTTTAACAGGTTTGAAAATGTCCCTGTACTTATGGTTTTCTCACAATTTTAATAATGAAGGAGAATTAAATTTTATTAAAACCACTTTTTCTAAATTTATTGCAGAAATGACCTAGTTTTCTCTTTCATTATTTTAATATATTGAGTTACATTAATTGATTTTCAAAAGTTAAAGCAACTTTATATTCCTAGGATAAACCATATTTGGTTATGATGTATAACCCTTTTTATATATTATCGTATTCACCTTGCAAACAACATTGAGTTAGCCAAAAATTCCATTTAATTTTTTAACCGATTACTTTATTGATTTGGATATTGTGAGTATGTTGGCTATCTGCCACATGGTCTAATGCAGACTGTCCGCAATTAATGTCTTGATTTGATCGCTGTCAACTTCAACTGGTCTACCTGACCATGAAGTATTGTCTAGCAGGATATCTCCAGCATGAAACTGCGCAAACTACTTTGGACACATTCAATCAGTCACAGCACCTTGATGCACTGCAAAAATCTTGTTTTGCCTTTCATGTGTGTTTTTACCTTTCTTGAAATAATAAAACATAATATGCTGAAAACATTTTGTATTTTCTTCTATCTTCAATATTATAATGGCTAAACAAAAATTCACCAATTTTGTAAGTATTTTTTGAATGCACACTGATATGACAGCTGTCACAATACAAACTAACAAAATTGTTTCTGAATGAAGTTAAAGACAGCTAAGCGCTACTAAAACCATCTTATGGAAAACACCAAATGAAATTTTTGGTCAACCCAATATGTTAAGGATTTTTGGACCTATATTGACCAAACATTTTTTGTAATGTCTTTGACTAATTTTGTTATCAGAGAAATTCTGGCCTCAGAATTAGTTGGAAACTGTCCCCTCCACCTGTTTTCTGAAAAGTGTATATATGTAATTATTTGCTCCATATACCTTTAGTAAAATTCATTAATGACATCATCTACTCTGATGTTATTTCTGTGGGAAAGTTTTTAGATAAATAATTTTTCTTGGGCCAATTTGGTAATTTGTATCTTTCATGAAATGTGTCCATTTTCCTATAACTTTTCTTTTTTAAAAAATTATACAGGGTCTGGCACAAATAATGCCCCTTTTTATTACAAAATCTTTTATTATAAAATCATAAGCATGTAATTCTGTAACATAACAATATTATACTCAAGCATACCATATGACATTTTAGGTGAAACATTCAAATTAAATCTAGAAATTATAACACCCATATAATTACCACATCAACCACACTGAAGCAGGCATTACTTATGCCAGACCCTGTATTTTATTGATTATGCTATTACACTTGTCCTGATTTTCCCCTTTGCCTCCCTCTACCCGGCACCCCCCACTCCCTCAGGCAATCACCACATGATTGTTCATGTCCATGGGTCATGCATGTAAGTTCTTTGGCTACTTCATTTCTTATACTGTACTTTGCACCCTCATGGCTATTCTGTAACTACCTATTTGTACTTCTTAATCCTCTCACCTCTTCACCCATTCTCCCATAATCCCCTCCCATGTGGCAACCATCAAAACCCTCTCTATCCAGGATTCCATCTTTGCATTTCTTGTTTAGTTAGTTTATTTTTTAGATTCAATTATGTATTGGTTGCCATTTATCTAGGTTATAAGTCCTTGCTCTTCATCACTTTGAATGCAAAGCCTTCTAGCCTGCAAAGGTTCTTTTGGGAAATCAGCTGACAGTCTTATGGGAACTCCTTGGTGGGTGACTCTCTGCTTTTCACTTGCTGCTTTTAAGATACTCTCTTTACCTTTAATCTTTGGCAGTTAATTATGACGTGGGCTTGGAGTGGGCCTCTTCACATCCAACTTGTATAGGACTCTGTGCTTTCTGGACTTGCATGTCTATTTCCTTCACCAAATTAGAGAAGTTTTCTTTCATTATTTTTTTTTTCAAATAAATTCCCAATTTCTTGCTCTTTCTCTTCTTCTTCTAGCACTTCTATGGTGCAGATGTTGGAATGCTTGAATTTGCCCCAGAGGCTGCTTATACTATTCTCATTTTTTTTTTTTCTTTTTCTCCTTGTTTCTCTGATTGCTTGTTTTTTTGCTTCGTTATGTTCAAATCATTTATTTGATTCTCTGGTCCATCCATTCTACTGTTGTTTCTCTGTAAATTGTTCTTTATTTCAATGAGTGAATCCTTCATTTCTGACTGGATCTGTTTTATGCTCTTGGGGTCCTCACTAAGATCCTTAAGCATCCATATAACCAGTGTTTTGAACTCTGTATCTGAGAGATTGCTTATCTCCCTTTTGTTTAGTTTTTTTTCTGGAATTTTGATCTGTTCTCTCATCTGGGCCATGTTTCTTTGTTTCCTTGTTTTGGCAGCCTCTCTGTGTTTGTTTCTATGCATTAGGCAGAGCTGTTATGATTCCCTTGTCTTGGTAGCATGGCCTAATGTAGTAGGTGTCCTGTAGGGTCCAGGGGCACATCCTCCTCTCTCACCCAAGCTGGGTACTTGAGGTACAAACTTCATGTGGGCTGAGCACACCTTCCTCTTGCAGTTGAGCCTTGATTGCTGTTGGCAAGTCAATGGGAGGGATTTACCCAGGCCAGTCAGCTGTAAGGACTGGCTTTGACCACTGACCCCCAACCTCCTCCCTCTGTGGAGGATCACCTGTGCAGGGACAGGGTGGTGGTACTCTGACATGTTCTGTAGATGTCCACTGGGTGCAGAGGCTCTGGGGTTCCCAGGTAGCACAGGCCAAGGACAGTCCCTACCTGAGTTCTTCCCAGGGCCACCCTGCATGAGGTATACAACAATCTGAGATGGTTGCTACTTTAGCTTCACTTGGCAATTTCCAGGCAAAGCTAAGCTGTGAATTTAGGCTGGCTGGTTCTAGTGCTGGGCCTGGGGCCACACAGCAAGAGGTATGGAAGTTAGGAGCTTTCTGAATCCTTCTGTTGCTTGTTTGAGAGCAATTTGTGGAACATTAGCCAAGACCAGCCATTCATATGGAAAAGTTGCAATTAACAGTTTGGTTATGCCTATGAGTTGAGTTGGGTGGAGTTAAGGGATCTCTAGGGTGGGACAAACAGTGTTAGCTGGGCTGATGGAGTGTCAGCTATAGCACCCACCTGTCAGATCTGTGGCTCTGTCAGGGGGAGGGCTGAGAAAAGGGACAATGGCCTCTGCCTGCCTTTCTATCTGAGAAAAAGCTGACCCCCTGCTCTTGCCTTGATGCCAGATGCTTCAGGTCCTCCCTATATGCCACTGGTGCCTTTCAAGCTGCTTCCCAGATGCTGGAGCTCAGGAGTGAGCCTTAGTAAGTCTGTTTGTGGGTTCTTTAATGGAACTTCTTGGGACTACAGAGTTTCTTCCACTGACTCAGTCCCTGCTGTTTTTGCAGCCAGAAGTTATGGGAACTTATTTTCTTGGCACTGGAACCCTCGGTTGGCCTGGTATGGGGCTGGGACTCCTCATTCCCAAGATATCCCTCCTGAATGAATATTTATCCAACACACTTACTTGGATGTGAGACCAACCTGTTCTGTGTCTACGCCCCTCCTACCAGTCTGGATGGATGTGGTTTCTTTAATTCTGTAGTTGTCAGACTTCCATACAACTCTTTTTCTGACAGTTCCAAGTGATGATTTTTCTATAATTTAGTCACAGTTTTGATGTGGTTGTGTGAGGAGGCAAGCCATATTTACTTATGCTGCCTTCTTGACCAGAAGTCTCATATAACTTATCAAATTCATCATCATAAAGCAGTCTATAATATTCCTTTTACTGAAATGTCTGTAAATGTCCCCTCTTTTACTTCTGATATTAGCAATTTGTGACAGCATATTTTCCTTAAGATAGTATGTTATCAGTTTTATTGAATATTTAAAAGAACCATTTTGTGTGTCATTGGTTTTCGTGGGTTTTTTGTTGTTGTTGTTGTTCTTCTTCTCTCCTTGGTGATTGTTCTTTCCCTGGTGATTGTGTTTTGTTTAGCCCTGTGGAGTTTTTTCCTCTGTATGCTCATTTAGTATTTAGACCAAAAACTTGCTATTTAGACCAGAGATTCAAGAAGACCTACATGTAGATTTCAAGATTTTTTTTTTTTTGCAAAGCTCCCTCCAGCTGCCTCCACCTCCTCAAACTGCAACCTCTGTCTTCTTACCTCAGTGAGACCCCTGTTCTCCTTTACAAGTCCTGACCCTGTCCCAGCATCTGGTAAATTCCTCTGTGTGCAAGGCTTAAGTAATCATAAGACTCATTTAATTCTATACTCTCAAGGGTCACATTTTTGCACTGTTTGTTGTAGAGTATCTTAACAACTGTTATTTTATTTAGTTAGACTAGTTTTCTCATTTTTTTTAATTAGAAAAATCTGATACCTGTTATTCTATGAAGGCAGCGAGCATATTCTCTGAGACCTCAGCAGCTCTGAATCCTGCTGGACACATGCTGTCAGGACCCCTCCCCTGGGCTGTGAAGTGTTCCTCGGTAGGGCCTGATGTGGCCTCTGGACTCTTGGTTTGGCTCTATGAGACTTCTTTTCTTTTCATAAGAAATGCCTCTTATTTCTAGTTGAGTAGTTTCCCAGCCTGTTTCCTACCCAGAAAAAGTTGAGGGCTAAAAGTTTCCTTTCATCTTGAACTGATACTACCTCTTTTTATTCCAAGTTGCCATAAATTCCTTTAAAAACCTTGTAGGTACTGAATTATACCCTACTTGCTGCAACAAAGTCACACCCATATATCTCTGTGTCAGGCCCTTCCATTTTTGGTCTCAGTCAGGGTGCTGTAGAGTAACCTTAAGATCCTTCTGAATCCTTTAGTATTGCTGAGAAAGAATCTGCAGTGCTGCTTTAAAGTTTTCAACAAGGGGTTTGGCAGCCACACTCATCATTAAGGTAAACAAAGGTCTTTATCCTCAGGTTTTGTTTTACTGGCATCTTTGCTCTATGTCCATTTCTTACTTTAAGAATCTTTTATCAGCTAGAGAGAGATACCTGAGGCCACTTTAGTTTCTCTAAATATTTCTTCCAAGTTGAACAGTTCTTTCTTTAACCTCACCAGGAACATTTGCTTTGTTCTGAATTTCTTACTAATAGTCTTACTAATAGACTAGCACTCAATAGTCTTACTAGTTCTACCACTGCTTTATAAGCATTTACATTTCTCTAGCCTCTAATAAGAATTTTCTCATTGCTCTTGAAAAGCTCTTACTAATAGTCTCCTCACTGACCGTCCAGACTCTGCCTGGTTCCGAAGCAAATAGATATATTTTCAATTTTTGTTGTAGTCGCACCCAGTTTCTGGTACCAAAGATTATTTCAGGTATCTATTGCTACATGGCAAACCGCTCCACACTCTCTTAGTTAAAAACATTATGCATTTGGGCATTGCTCAGCGGACACCTTGTCTCTGTTCTCAATGGTGCTTGTTATGCAATCTAGTGTAGCTGCAGTGTCTGAGAGAGATTCATTCAAAGTCTGGTATCTAAGCCTGACTGGCTAAAAAGATTGGGGGCTGGCTGAGCTTCTCTTTTCCTCTGTGCACCCTTGCATCCTTCAGGGCTTCTCTCTTTAGCCACTCGTTGCAATTCTTTATGTGGTATCTCAGGACTCAAAGACGGGAGTGGACAAGGCCCATTAAGGGCTATGCCCAGAACTGGCACAATATCAGGTTCATTGAATACTATTGGTCAAAAGCAAAGCATAAGTCCAACTCAGATTAAAAGGTATTGAAAGCCAACTTTACTTCCTGATGGAAGGAGTGGCATACTTGTATACGGGTGAGAGAAATTGACAATCAGCGCCTATCTCATTCATTTCTTCAGCAAGTAATTTTGGAGTGTCTTCTATGTCTTAGATATTATTCTAGGTGAAAAAGAATGACAAGATCTATTCTCTTGTGGAGACTGCACTGTTGATGATGGGCAGATAAATAATAAACAGTCAATATAGGAATAATTTTAAAGAGTGATAAGGGTGACATGCTAATATGTTAGTAAGTGAAGTAGTGGGGATATATGGCTTTCATGAAGACATAACATTTGGGTGTAGCTTGAATGAATAAGAAGCAGCTTGCCGTACCTAAGGTGTGGTGGCAGCACATAGCAGGTAGAATAGTAAGTACAAAGGCCTTGAGATAGGTACAACTTAGCTTGTTTGAAGAACATAATTCCATTGTGGCTGAAATACAGGATGTGGTGAGTGTTTTTTCTGAGACAAGATGAAAGAAGTTGATTCTGTGTAGTTCAATAGTTTAAGAAATTTAGTTTTTATTCTAAGGAAAATGGTAATCCATTGAAATATTTTTAACAAGTAAAGCAAATAATTTTACTTACATGTTTTAAAATGGTCACTCCATAAATTAAAATGAAATAACAAAAGACTATCCTTTCACCTTTATCACCCAGAACTAATTCAAGAACTGAGTATAAAAATCACATCTTAACCTTTAGGAAATTATAAGGGTTTTAGGAGCTCTGGCTAGGAGCCAAGTATGAGAACCAAAATATACATACACTTCCTATCATATCACAATATTACACTCTGGCAATCTGAATATTCCTGTTTTGATAAATAAATTGTCAAGTTTGAGTCTCTCCATCATAGGGAGGCAGCTATGCAATTTACTGGATTAATGTTGATTAAATTAAAATGGTTCCCAGATCCATGAACAGTGAAATAAAAAGAAAAGAGTAACATATTTGAGGCAAAATGCAATTATAAACTATTCTGTTAGGGAAATAAATAATATATAATTTCCCAGGGAGAATGAGATTATTTTCAGGAACATATCCAAGTAGAGTGTTTCACTTTTTTTGTTAATTGGCTGAGTTTGAAATTTTGCACGACTGAGTAGCTCAGGTTTCTGTTTTTGAGCCATGATGACAAACTGCCTGGGAACATTTGTTAGTTCCAAGTTAGTCTCGCCAATGTTCAACATCAGAATGAACTTTCTAAAAAGAGTACAAGTTATAAATGCAAACTGTGCAGTATTTTGAATAGATATTAGGATTTAAAGCAAAGTATCTAAGTGTTTTATTGTGAAATATGTTAAAGAGCAAGAATAAATACATATTTTTTCCTTCTTTATTATAAAAATGCTTATATCTCAGTGAAGAGTCAACAGGAGTTAGCTTTTATCTTTATATTTATTAGTCTGAAAAACAATCCTCACAGGAATTCTGCAATGATAATCTGTAATTTTAATAGTGGTGCCTAATATTATTATAGCTCTAATATTGTGGCTGAAAATTTGGTTTTTAAAGTGAAGTTTTTAAATAACATTTTAAAACTATAACAGTATAAAGCGTTATTAAAATAGTTTAAATTATAACACTTCGTATATAATTTAGAATATAGAAAAATATATGAAGGAAAGGTATTTCAAAATTAAACTACCCAGAGAGCTCTTGCTATATATAACATAAATAAATATAGAGATTTGGACATATAGATTTATCAAAATACAGATATATATATATTTTTATATATATATATACACACACACACACATACCCTTGAAATCTTACTGTACTTACATCTTGCCTTTTCTTGCTAATATATATTATGAACAACTTCTCATATTACTAAACAGTTTTCAAAAACATGATCTCAAACAGTAATAATAATTTATTGTATCAATACTTTGGTTTGATTTCCCCTCTGTTGTTTCCAGTGTTTATACACTTCAGACCTATGCTAATAAGCATTGGTGTTCATAAATCAGCCTGTGGTTTTGATGCTATTAGATCCATTCAGAAGACAATATTTCATATTTGAATAAGAAATATTTTCTCCAGTTGAAGGAAACAAAGATGGTTGAGAAAAGAAATTTGGGGCACGCACTACTTGAATTTAGCGTCATTGCAAGTGCATGTGCCAACCTTATTAAGCCATACACTTTCTGCTCTTTTTTAATTATATAAAATAATATTTTTCCAGTTCTGAGGTTCAAGTTTAAGATTTTTATGTATGCATGACTTATTGTTTTTTTATAGTTAGATGACATATTCTCATAGTTTCCTTGGCCAAAATGAATCTTGTGAGAAAGGATGCTCTCATTGATCTGAAAATATGTGTATTTTATCAACTTATGTCAACTGTAAAAAAAACAACAGGTATAGTTCATAACCATTCTTTCCTTCAGTTTTTTTTTCTGTTTAGGAATAAAAATAAATTAAAACACAACATTTTATATTAAACTTCCCCACTTTGAGAGGACACAATGAAGAATAGAATGTGTAAAATCAATTTAGAAGCCAAGTGTTATCTCGTTTCCAAAGCTCGCCACATGGCATCCGCTGTCAAAGAAGATTCATTTTGGAAGAGCTGGGAAGATAGTCTCAAGAATGGCTATATGGGTGTCACCCTCATTGCATTAATTGCTCAGCGACAAAATAACTATGTACTTACAACACAGCATTCAAGACCAAGAACAGAAAGCTGTATGAAGCCAGTGATTTTATACATTCTGTGCAGGAATCCCAAAAAACAGCTGCTGTCCTAGGTACTCCAGCTGCCCTCCCACACACCCAGTTCACTCTGCCCTTGTCCCTCCTTCTCAGCTTCTCTCCTTCTGTTTATGTTTTATGTTTTGGTGACTAAATTAGGACCATTAAACAAAGCTGTAAGTCTACAGAGATAAAATGAAAAAAAAACCCAAAACCCGAAAAATTAGGAATTAGAAAAGCCAGACATACCTATTTTAGTTTTAATCTCTGGGCAGCATTACAGCACTGAGCATTATTGATGTGAGCTGCAAAAAGTGAATTTGAAAGTGAGGAGCCTACAGACTTCACAGAGATTCTCAAACATCAGTTTACATAAGAATGACCTACACAGATAATATCTCAATATTCAAATTCCTGGATCCCCATCAGCTATCATTCTGATTTAAAAGGTTGAAGGATGCCTAGGAATCTGCATTTCAAACAAACCTTCAAGTGATTTTTATATGCATTTTCCTCAAGCCATAAAATGGAATATACTAGCCAGACAATAGGCTCCAGGAGTGTGGGATAAAGGGAAACTGCTCATTTGAAGTGGTGTGTCTCAGTTTTCTCATACATGAAGTGAGAAAAACAGCAACCACCACCTCATGGCATATTGGAAGCAATATGTTAGTTCTGACTATCTGGACAGGTCTTGTGGCACAGTGAAAGATAAATTATTTTGTGGGGTTTACAGTTGATGTGCAAAATACATACTTTGCTAGCTGCTGAAATGGGCATGAAATTTTAGAAATGTCTGAAAAATATGTCTCTGCACTTTTTTGCTTTGACTCATATGAGAGCTCAAACACTGGGAGTTTGGTGGCAAACGTTGTAGAGCCTTTGTATCTTAGTGTGAAGGAAAGAGCTAAGGGTGAGGTTTCGTGGAGGAGGGTGCAGAAAGCAAGTGGTAGCTGGAAGGCAATGTAGATAAAATTGAAAAAAAAAAACAGATCTCTAGGAGTTTGCCTAAGGCAAGCCCTTGTGGAGGAATAAAAACTAATTTCTCTTCTACCCTTCTAAATTGTTCTGGCTGGACTAATAATCCCATTAACATGAGGCAAATTAACAGGAGAAAATGACTAAATTAATTATATGTGTACATACAGGGATTCCTTAAGACTAAGAAACCCAAGAAGGCATTGGGCAGTTGAGGCTTGTATGCCACATGGACTCAGGAGAGGAAGGCAGGGGTCTGGGAATTAAAAGGGAAAGTAGGCAATTTACAGGTAGATAAGAAATAACAAACATGTGGCAACTTAATTCTTTCATGGCCACCCAGAAATAGTGGGACTCAAAAGGAATCTAACAGGCTTGCTTGGACCCTCCCTGTCTGCCACAAATAATTCATACGTGCTAAAGTGAATATGCTAAGGTTCCCTTCCTGAAGCACGTTTTTCTATTTGAACTTCTTTAGACAGGTAAGGGAGAGGTTAAATTTCTTCCCTTGAGTTTGTGGGGCTTTGTTTTCAACTGGAAATAATCTGCATGCCTGGGTGTCACATTCTGGTGGGACTCATTATGGACCCCTACGCACTGAATGTGTATACATGACAAACTGGCTCCCTATGTTCAGCACCCTGATTCTCTGAAGTCAAGAGGCATCCACCCTCTACACCTCTGAAAAGTTGTTGAGCTATGGTAACTATTAACATTCCTATTTTTTGATGCAGTTCTTAGATATTATGATGGCATGACAATATTTAGTAACCGTTATCTTAGAGTACTTCAAACTTGTCATTCACATAGGACCATTGTGACTTTAGTCATATCCAGATGACACCTGTACCAGGTTTATTGATATTTTTCTTTAAATATATTCCCTGTTTTTTTAGTCAATTTTTTTGGAAAAGGAACTTTATATCATTATTATTGGTCATAAACCAGCATCATTTGCCATAGTTACAAGGTCAATATGGCATAAATGCAATGACTACAAAGCATGTTATGAAATGCTTGCTGAATACAGCTGCTTTTCTTAGCCTCAAAACTTACGGCCCTCTGTTTATTTGATGAAAATAAAGATTGACAAATGCTAGTGCCACCTTTCCACCTCTCTCATTCCCAACTAGTACTTCCTATTTGATGTAATCAGGAGAATTGAAGGGCAACGGGAAAAAAAGCTAATGTTTCTACTCTGTGATTTGATTGTCACTTAATGTCCTGTTCGTGTGACACCTCACTTGGAGTGGCCCACACTCTGGGAAATGCAGTCAGATCACTCTTCACTGGCTCCAACAGGCCTACTTCCCCAAATACTTGGCTTCTTATCTAATTTGATCAATGGACATACTTCTCAAGGGTTTCATTAAACCCCTTTGTAAACATATCAACGTCTGAAAACTTAATGAGCTTAAAGAGAAAATATCTTATATGTGGAAAATACTAACATAAATGAGTATTTACTAAATATTTTATGTAGGACAGGTTGTTATCCAGAAATCTGTCATGTTTTATTGTACTTAACTCTCTTGATGATGTATCTAAAAGACTGTACATCTGAAGCTGAGGACATGAATTTCACTTCATCTTTGAATAAATTTGAGCTCAATTTATCTTTGAATAAATTTGAGTTCACTTCCACTGAAATATGACTGAGTAATGAATCAAAGTAGTCAATTAACCAAGGAGTTTCCCAGTGTTTGGAAAATCCTTGAGTCAGTGTTTGTGTACTTATTCACAAGGAGCGGTACAGGAATAAAAGTTCAGGCATTGGTGACAAGCAGGTGTGGAACTAAATCCTAGGCTCACCACTTACTACTCATACATATATGAGGGGGAACCAAAAACACAGAATTTATTTATTAAAAAACTGTATCTAGTCTCACACGTTTAAACTTCAATCACCTTCAAAGTACTCTCCATTTAAGGCAATGCACCTACTGAGATGTTTTCTTCACTGCTCAAAACAGTTTTTGAACTTATCAATTTTGATGCCTTTTAGTGCTTCTTCCATTTTTTGTTTCACCTCTTCCACATCAGCAAAATGTTTCCTGTTGAGGACTTTTTTTCATCCAGAGAAACAAACGAAAAAAAAATTGCTTGGGTTGAGATCAGGTGAATAAGGAGGGTGGGTCACAGGGGTCACGATGGTTTTGGTCAAAAACTGCTAAACACTCAGTGTGGTGTGGGCAAGGTACGCTCATAAATCACCCATCATGAAATGAGCAAATGCATTGAGAGAGTCTTTAAAAGAAATTCACTGAGGCCAAATGCAGCCTCTCACAACAACTGGTACACTGATACAGATGGGTTCCTCAAACACTTGCCTAGTCGGGGAAGCATGCACTGCAAGGGCCATGCCCTCCAGAAGATAATCCCAGTTTCAGGGGGGTCCCCCATATATACATCTCATATATGTGTATGCATATATATGTATATAATACGTGGATATACACACATATACAATAGAATCTCTGTGGTTGGCAGACTGGCTCTCTGTAATCTCTTTACCATCGGTGAATTTCAAACAATTCCTTATGTCAATGCTTATTCTATGTAATTATATACATTATTGATATGAATAGGATCTTAGTTTAATAGGAAAACTTATGTGACTTCATTGACTTAAGAGATCATTTCAATGAGAGGAATTTATGGAGTTTTTTTTATAACTTGGCTCTTAAGAGTTTGAAAAACAATGTCATTTATAGTACAAGAATGTGTTATGTGCATTTGAATGTTACTTGTAAGTTAAATTTGAATATGGCATTGAACCTTGGGTCCAAAATCACTAGACTTGGAGGGACAAATTAACTAATTTTAATAGCCATGTTGATTAATTTTATAACTGACAACACTTACAGTTTTAGTTTTTGTTGTTGTTGCTGCATATGTATTGAATAGGTACACGGTAGCCTGTTAAAATAGAGTTATACTGATGTGACATTGTTTCAAGGAGACTTTCCTGAATATTCTGCATCAAGCTTTGTAAGGGCCTCAATCCCACTAGCCTTTCTTCTCTGATGAAAGCACCTTGGTACTGTAATGAAAAAAGTCAATCTTATCTTTACTTTTTAGTTTTAATTTTTAACTTACTTAGATAAACTAGAGTATAGCTATTTACAAACTGAATCAATGCTCTAAAACATACTAACCCAAACTAACTAAATAACAACTCTAATGACTACTCTATAAAATAAGTATATGTGTTTCTGTACTATGTATATCTATCTAAATGTGTTTAAACATTTGCCCTTTGCATTAAAATATGGTATTCAACAGCTATATAACAAGACATTTTACTTGTTATTTACATTTATTTTTTATTGATGATAACCACCTATATGGGCATGTTCAGAGGACTGGGAGTGGGAAGACAGCCTTGTAGCAGAGAGACCAGCCAATATGCTGTTGCATTAATAGAAGTGGGTGATACAGACTTGAACTTGACCAGTGTCGACATGACTGCTGACGAGGGAGTGTATTTGGGAGATAGTACATCATAAAATATAGGGTCCAGTCATTAGTATTTTTTAAAACTTTCCAGGGGATTTCAGTGTGCAGCTCAGTATGAGAATCACTAATCACTGACAGATTTAGGGTCTCAGAACAGCAAAATTTAGGTTGATTTCTAGGTTTCTTGCTTGTTTGTGTGAATGCTGATGATGTCATTCATAGCTGATAATGATAAAGGAAGAATAATTTTATCGTAAGGGGTTTTTTGTTGTTGTCAGCTTTGTTTAGAGTTCAAAGTGTATGGAACATTTAAGAATTCAGTGGAAAGGTCAGGTATACAGAGGTATACCTTGTCGTCATTTTAGAAAAGTGATAGTTGAACCTGTGGGTTTATCCAGGCGGTGTGCATGGAGAACAGGAAAATAACACTTAGAGCCAGTAGAGGAAGAAAAATTTAGGAGCTGACAGGTAAGGAATGATGGCCAGAGAAGAATGCAAAGAGGTGGAAGGGAAAGGCGGGTGAGGCATTAAAAAAAAACAATGAAATGAGAGGTTTACCCATGGGAAATAATTGTCCGCGGTAGCAAATAGACAAATATCCATGCATTTTTTTTCCAATTTGGGACTGTAGCTACTTTCTTTGAGAGGTTTATTATTTGGAATCATAAATCTCAGATGCACAAAGTAATCTCTTCCTATAGGTACACAATAGGACATGTTACTTTAAGTATCTTATGCACATACAACTGTGTGTGTACATGTGTGCATGTCTGGAATGCACATGCTCATGAGTATGGCATTTTGGGTTACATATGAAACTGTCAAATATTTTTATATAATAAGTAACATTGTAAAGGAGAAGTCTATATGCACGTACATCTATAACCATAGGTAATTCTAGAAATAGGAAAGAAAAGATCAATGTGACAGTTGGATTTAAGCATGAACAGCATTCCTCTCACTACTATTTCATTTGGGAACATTAGAGAGACACGTATGTAACTACTTGGCTCCAACGGATGGTAGAGAGGCCATATTTAAATTTGTTACCATTACCTATTGGAGCTGCTTTCTTTTGTTGGAAGTTTTCCACCCCAAATACGTGTTTTATTTTAGTGTGTCTCAACCTTGGCAGCACATAAAAATCACTTGAGAAGCAATTTAAAAATCTCAATGCCCAGGCTTCAGCCCAGACCATCCTATGTAAGAATTTACAGGACCTAATCATCACAATTTTGAAGAACTTTCGCACACAACCAGGGTTTAGAATCAGTTTATTCCATATTGTATTAGTCTACCTGGTAATATTTCTATAAATCCACTTTATCTGAAAGCTTGTTTGTGTTTTCCCGCTAACATTTCATTACCTAATACTCTAACAGTACACTAATGGTTTTAAAGGTAAAAGTCACCAAATGCGGATTTGGGGGTTGGAGGAGCCTGCTTGGACTGCCATAACAAAATATCATGGACTGGGTGACTTAAAGAGCAGAAACTTACTTTCTCACAGTTCTGGAAAATGGACTGAGATCAGGGTGCCCGCATGATTGGGTTCTGGTAAGGGCTTTCTTCCTGGCTTGTAGATGACCACCTCCTCACCAGTGTGCTCACAGAACCTTTCATTGTTGTGCATGCCTAGGGGCAAGAGAGCGGGGAGCAAGCTCTCTGTGTCTAAGGGTACTAATCCCATCAAACCAGAGCCCCACCTTCATGACCTCACCTAACTAATTACTTCCCAAAGGCCCCGTCTCCAAATACCATCACATCAGAGGCTAAGACATCAGCATATGAATTTGTTGAAGGACAATTCAGCCCATTTCAGGAGCCATCATGCAGTTCTCTACCACTATTACTTTTAAACCAGAAAACTTGTTTGGGACAATCACGGATTCAATGTAACCCAGGACTTTGGAGGTGAAACTGTTTTGATGTTGTATCTAATTCAGCAGTGACACTTCCGTAACAGTATAATAAGCCATGACAGTTTAACTCTATTTGTGTTTCACTGCCAAAAAGTGTACCAGTTTTGATAGATACAAAAGAAAATAAATTTGAACAGAACTGGACTTTTCTCTTAGACATTTAGTTTAGTTTGGAACTTACTACATTTGGATTTGCTTTTTTATGGCTTGGTGAACTTGGTAGGTAGAGCAGTGTATTGCTTTAAGATGCTTTGCTGGAAGTCTTCATCTTGGCAGCGCTACTGAATGTTTTCAGCCTCACATGTGTTCTCCATGGAGTTCTAGGAGTATGACATTATTTTTTTCTGAATTCCAAGTGCACTTTAGGTTATCTCACTGTGTGTTGCAAGTAAGTTCACAATATCTTTAAATTTCTGTGTGGGTACCTTGAAAATTCTATTCAGGTAAATCGAAGGATTATGTTGTGTTCTGTGCTTAGTATCCAGAGTGAAAATTTCCATTCTAATTTTGAGGCTTAAACGTTTCAAGATCTTTCCTGTGTAGTATTATCCTTGTAATTACTGTGGCATTTGAACTTTTCTGTGTGTGTTAGTCTCTTTATCAGAGAAGGCAGGTGGGCTCAGAGGGTGATCAGGGAGGGATTGTCATCAGGCTCCTTTATCCCTGTTCAGGTCAGTAAGATGCCTATACTGTACATAGATTATAAATAATGCTGGTCATGTTTGGGAAGTATAAAAGTATTCTTAAAACCATTCACCTGGCAGGAACTTAGCAGCTAGAATATACAGAAAATGTTGTGAAATTGAACAAATGAGAAATGGTATGGAAACATTTTGGTAATGGGTTAGAGATACAATGAAAGAGGAACAATCGAAAAAAAAAAGATCTGTGCTGTTCATCTTTGTTTCACCCAGCATGTGTGGCAGGAGGCAGTGCATACCATGAAAGCTCATAAACTGTTTGGTGAGATAATGATTTCCAGAACAATCCCAGAATGACCAAAGGAAGACTTCTGAAAATATAAAACTAGGCCAATTGTAGAAATGTCATGGAAATCCCCCTTTAACCTTAATAAAAAGCACTACATAATTCAGAAGTCCAAGTACAATGTAAGGTATAAACAAAACCCATATGTTGATCAATTAAGAGACATATGCAGCAGAGCATCTTCTGGCCTGACAGCTCCTTAACTCAGGATCCCTGCGCCTGTCTTCGCCTCTCTGCTGTCACTGAATGGAATGTACATGATTATTTATCTTAATTTCTCAAGCCAGATTATACCACCAGCTGAGTCAAAGCGACCTAAGGTTTGTATAACGATTTTACCAAAAGAGTGTTACTTTAAAAAGAGTGTTACCTCATGTATCAGTAATTAGCCAAAAAGTATTTCAAATACATGCAATTTCCTGTTCAAGTACCCCAAAGAGGGTTAATAACAGAATCTACTCAGCCTCAGCGAAAGGCTGTGAAGGCCTCATGCAGAAACAGAAGGGTACAGAGTATGTGCTACTGCTGTCGCTATTACTGTTACTAACCAGGCGAGTGTTTTAGTCCTAGTTGTACACCAGCATTTGCCATAATGCCCTTACTTCACTTCACTTTGATGAAGACCAAGATACATTTTTCTGAGGCAAAGACAGCTCACTTGGTCCTCTAGGCACATTTGGCAATTAACACATAATTGCAGATGTTAAAATAATAGAAATGATCTCATAGTGCCTGTCTTAACTAATTAATTTTATTTTTTATAATTAAAAAATATTTTTTCTCTTGAAATTCTAAACTGATAGACAATAGAGAAGACATCTTAATTGGTATTTACCTAATTGGATATATATATTAAGCAAACATTAAGTAGCTAAAGTAATGGGTTTGCACTAAGAGATGTCAGGCTGGAAATTCAGATGCAGAAGGTTACTGTTTTGTAGAGTGGATATACCAAATGGTTTTTTAGAGAAACCCCAGGCCTCTTATTGCAATAGGCAGCATACTGGCAATCGGGCAGATGCACTGTGAGGTTCTTGAGGTGCATCACAGCCGGCAAGTATGTTGGAGTCTGTCCAGAAGTGATTGTCTTCTTCCATTCAGTGGGAAAGGACAAAGCCAAAATGAGAATGCTAGGAAAACATATAAGTCTCTTTTCCTACAAAACAAGCTAAGCTTAATAAATCGCCCCAAAATTTAATAACATTTGCTAATTGAAAAATTATATATATTTGGTCATTTTTTTTCATTGTTACTATATAACAGCGTGTGGGTGTATATGTATGTGTGTACTATAATGCTAAAAAGCTGATGTAACTAGGGAAAGGATAATATAATCATCCCAGTCCACATTTATTACCTTGATTTATAGCTCAAATATTTCTATTCTTGTAAAATTACTGCAGATTTGGTGCTAAGAATATTGCTGGTGGATGAAGAATGATTCTGCAGCCTTTTATCTTTTACAATTTTCACACCGTCTGGATTAGTCTAACTTTGCAATTTCGCCATCTAGTGTTCATATGTCCTCAGTACTACTGCTCCACTTCATTAGAAGCAAAATAACACAGGAAGTAACAAGTTACCTTAAAAACAGGGAAAGGTCATTGTAATGAATAAGTTCAATATTCAAACTCTAAAACAGATTTCTTGTTAAATATATATTTCTTATTTATTGTTACTGTCTCATTTATTGTTTTTTATTTCATAAATACTCTATAACCACTCTGTGATGGTCATGCAAGTTATATATCATATACTCCATATATTGAAATTCTACTTATTTTATATTTTACTTTTATATTCCTCTGTGTCCCTACCTATAATTTAACAAAATTGTCATTGACTTTAAACGCAACACAATACAACCCAGTCATGGATTGAATTTGATTAGAGTGGGTTGGATTCTAGTGGAATCCAAGATGGAAATTGTATGTATTAATACTTGATTGAACTGCATACCCTTCCCAGTTTTTGGTGGGGTTACCACTGATGGCTGCACCTTCAGGAGTCAGGTGCTTTAAAAATGAGTATAAGAAACACAGAGAGGCTTTGATATGCATGAAGTAGACTGGTGTGCCAGAAAAAAGAAAAAAGTGTCTTTCTTACCATGGAGATGATTTTAGGTCTATCTTTTTTTAAAAAAATTTTTTGGAAAGTATTTTTAGGAATTAATGAGCTTGATCACAGTTTTCATATGTCCTCAGACATGATTTTTATTTTTTTTCTAGCCTTTGAGATGACTTCTATATTGTCCATTAGTTTAGAATTTTAAGGGGAAAATACTTATTTAATTATAAAGAGAATAAAATGAATTAGTTAAGACAGGCTTTATCAGATCATCTCAATTATTAACATCTGCAAAATGATTGACAACATGCCTACTCTAAATGACCCCGATGTGAAAATGGAAGACCTTAGTCTTTCCCTGCCTAATTCTGAGGTAGGTGAAGTCTCAGGGTCTATGACGATGCACCTGCTACTCACACCTAATCCAGTCCCACTGAGATCTGGTCTCCCTAGCCTTTTGTCAGCTCCTCAATTATAGGATGCTCCTTCCTACTTTGGACACTGTTTACTGGCTTTGCATTAAATCAGGAGGACCTCCTGTTCTTTGGCTCTCAGTTCTTGGCCCAAACATCATTTCCTCAGAGAGGCAACCTCTAGATGAGTCCTCTTTTGATTTTAGATTGCATCCAGTACTTTTCCTTACTACCAGTTATCACACTTTGTGATTATATACTCATATTATTGTCTGCCTAATATCTGCCCCACAACTAGGTTATATGTTAAAAGCAAGGTAGAGTAATACTTCCTTTAACACCTGGGGGTCCTAGCCACTGTGTTTGCTATAAGTTCAGTACAGAGTAGGTATGTGGGAAATGCCCAGTGAAATCAGCCTATGAGCCCCAAACTGAGAACTGAAATGCTCGTTTCCCCAGCCCGTGGTTTGCTGAAGTCAGCTCTGCTTTCATGTCACTCTTGGGGCAACCGAATGTTCACTGTGGCAGGAAATTCTGCTGCCTGTATTCCAGCTTGTCCAAGTATAGCCCTCCTCTGGGAACTTGTCACTCCCTACAGCGTGTTCTGGGAGTGGGCCTGTGCCCTCATTACTCACAGAACCGCTGACTTTGTTCACTACCACTCTTTCTGCTTCATAGGAATCAGTTGGCCATTTTCCTCCCTGCTCACCCATCTCTCCTTCCCATGTTCCTGTCCTCCTCCCCCAAATAAAAATCAAAACCAAACCAACAACAAAAAAGACAACCCCACCTCCTTCTATCTTTACTGTCAGCCATCTTCATGGATTTTCAGGATATGGGGAAGTACAGAGAACAAAATATAAAATAATATTTCAGTGAATTATCCTGCCAGCCTGGTATTCATCAGAGAATAAAAATAAATTTTGCATGTTATACAAAAGTCATGTTTTCATGGTTTATTTCTGTAGCACTTTCCTCTCTTTCTAAATAACTCTAAGGGTTCTCAGCTATCTTACAATATTAGACAAGCAATCATGCTGAGAATCCATCATTTTCAAAATGAGCTCTGCTTGAAAAGTTACAGCATGTCCTAGCAAGCTTCAGGTGTCTAGAACTGATCACCAATGTCTTTTCAAGAATGCATGGGAAATTTCAAGAAATAAAGTTAAAATTCAGAAGTAATTAATGTGACATCGAATACATACATGCTCACAAATGTAGATTTGGTATTTTGTGTAATTGTATTCTATTTTATTTAAAGTTTGGTATATGCTCATTGTTTTTGAAGGTTAATACTTTTGCTTAACATCAAATGCAGACAGAAGCAAAATGCTGAACTTTCAAATATTTTCAAACCACACTGAGAATTCCAAGTGTCCTTCTATGTGCCTTTCCGTTCCACCTGAGGTGGCATCTAGTAGACCTCACAGAAGTATGTGCTTCCTGAAAACCAGGTTGACTGATTCAATTGCCCATTCATATAAAATTCTGACACTTACATATATATATATGATAAATAAATAAAATACTGTAAGTTTCAGTCCAAAGATGGTCTTCCCACTTCTATCTCCACAGCAACACAGATGTGCACACAGTGGCATCACTTCTCAAACTGTACCTCCGAGAACTTCCAGAACCAGTTATTCCCTACGCGAAGTATGAAGACTTTCTGTCGTGTGCCAAACTGCTCAGCAAGGAAGAGGAAGCAGTAAGTCTATGCATTTATTTCTACAAAAGCTTTTGTTTGAGGGTTTTTGTCAGTGTCCTTTGTTTCCTCTATGCTGTCCTTGGATTGTTTTCCACTATTCTGTGTGTGGATATCACACACATTAAGCCTTGATACACACGACTCAGGTCCATTTTTGATCCCCTCTCTCATCAAAAAAAAGAAAGAAAGAAAGAAATGTGGCTGAATAAATTAAATTAGTTCCCCTGGCCACTGAGCTCCCTTACAAGGTTAATTGTGGTGCCAAATAGTCTATGAACAAGGAAAATGGCTTATTTTGTATTTTCTTTTTCATTGTGAGCCTCTTAATCACCTCAAACAATGACTCCTAGGAAACCATACCTACTCCCTCTTATTTTTCAAAAAATCTTTATTGAGATACAATTCAGATACTATACAACCATCCATTTAAAGTGTACAATTCATTGCTTTTTAGTATATTTTCAGAGTTATGCAACCATCACCAAATCTAATTCTAGAATATTTAACACATTCCATCACCCCATAACAAACCTCATACCTATTTCTCATGCTTCTCCTTCCCCAGCTCTTGTCAACTATTAATCAACTTTCTATCTTTACATATTTGCTATTCTGGAAATTTCATGTAAATGGCATCATTCAATAAATTGTCTTTCATGACTGGTGTCTTTTACTGTTTTCAAGGTTCATCAACATTGTGCTATATATCAGTATTTCTACTCCTTTTATTTCTAAATAATATTCCATTTCTTATCATTCATCAGTTGTAGGACATGTGTGTTGTTTCTACAGTTTGGCCATTATTAACGATGCTTCTATGAACACATGTTTTCATTTCTCTTGGGTATATATCTAGGAGGCAGAATTGCTGAGCCATATGTAACATGGTTTCCTAAAGAGGCTTCACCATTTAAAATTCCAATGTTTGCAGGTTCCAGTTTCTCTACATTTTTGCCAAAACTTGTTATCTCTCTTTTTTATTGTAGCCATCCTACTGTGTGTAAATGGGTATATCACTGAGGTATGAGTTGCCTTTCCCTAGTGGCTAATGATTTTAAACATCGTTTCATGTACTTATTTTCATGTACTTCATTGGCTATGGGTGTATTTTCTTTGGAGAAACATCACATTCAGATCATTTCCCAATGTTTAATTAGATTACTTATCTTATTATTAAGTTGTAAGAGTTCTTTATATATGAAGTCTGTCCAGAAGGTATCCAGTCATGCAATATGAAAAATAGAGACATTTATTGAAGAAGATACAAAATACAGCAAACATTGTTCATAGGACAATGACACCTCAGTCCCCTTCAAAGTAGGCACCTTGGGACCTCACACAGTTCTCCCAATCGCCATGAGCTGCCCTGTCATATTTTCCTGAATCTCATTGATGGTTTGAAATCTCTTCCCTTCCAGAGGTAATTTTAGTTTTGGGAAAAGCCAGAAGTCACAGGGCACCAAATGTGGTCTGTAGGGGAGCTGAGTCACATGGGTGATTTTGTTTCGTAAAAAAACTCTGCGCAAAATGTGATGCGTGATTGGGCACATTGTCAGGATGAAGCTGCCAACCTACCAGTTGCCTATAGCTGCAGCCTTCTGAGTCATCCAAATAGTTTGAGTGGAGGAAAGTTCAAGCTTGATGCAAATGCATTGCACGACTCACTCAGACGTGCTCAGTCATTTTGAATGCCATGGCCACACAGTACACATGTTCACGCAATGGCATCTACCACCCCCACTGACTAACACAGTGCGGTCAGCATTGTTCACACATATGCATTCCAGACCACTCTCCTTGGCTGCCAGGTTACATCAGTGTTGTGCAAACTGTTCTTGTTGTGTTAACAATGGCTGAACTTTTCCAGACAAACCTTGTAATTTAGTTACAAATACCTTATTAGTTATATGGTTTGAAAATAATTTCTCCCATTCTATGGTTTGTCTTTATTTTCTTGATGGGTGTCCTTAGAAGTATAAGAATTTAAATTGTGATAAAGTCTAATTTATTTTTCTTTTGTCACTTGTGCTTTTACTCACATATCTACAAAGGTCACCAAGATTTACTCCCTCATTTTCTTCTGAGACTTTTTAAAACTTCAGCTGTTTCATTTAAGTATATGCTCTATTTTGAGTTAATTTTGTTTATGGTGTAAGGAAAAGGTCTAATATCATCTCCTGTCACGTGGATATCCAGTCGTCTCCCCACCGTTTGTTGAAGAGACTATTCTTTTTCCTATTGGATTTTCATGGCACATTTGTAAAAATTGCTGCCCGTTTGTTACATAATGTTGTCTGTGGCTGCCTTTGCACTACAACTGAAGAGTTGAAGAGTTGAGCCAGAGACCATATGTGCCAGAAAGCTTAAAATACTTACTATTTGGCCCATTACAAGAAGAAAAAATCACATTACATCATCCATTAGCTTTTCTGGGACCATTTATATTTTAGAGGAAGTTCTACAGTGCAAAGAAATGATGCATTTTATCCCTTTGTGAACTTTCCAGAGAGATCAAGCTTTCCAACCTTCTATTCCATCCCTAACAACATGTCCTAGACATGACACATCTTGAGAGACTTATCTGTAGATATGCTGTATGTCTTGGTCATGCTAAAAATGGGAAGGACCCTCACTATATCAAGGCTGCTTTCTTCCCCCCAGATAACCTTATTATAAATGAGGCTATCTTCCTTTTCAGACAACTGTGAACAAATGTTTAAGCTATTGAAAGGGCTTCACTTAAATCCATTTCTCCACATATTTATTCTCTTCTTCTTTATACTCAGGGTGTTAAGGAATTAACAAAGCAGGTGAAGAGTTTGCCAGTGGTCAATTATAATCTCCTCAAGTATATTTGCAGGTAAGAATTGTCCTAAACACGGTAAGACTATATTTAGTCTGACACTAATATGTGTTTGACAATGAATAATATCATTTTATTGCTCCGAGCTCAGTGTTGGCCTTTGTAAAATTAAGAGGTTTGACAAAGTGATCTCAAAGGTGTCTTTAAGCACTAAAATTGCATGATTTTATAATTTATTTGTGAAGTCTCTCTTAGCTCTAAATATTAAAGCTATATTGCCTTGAACTTTAGTCAAAGTTGTTTGTACGCGTACCAGGTACTATTGTTTAAGATAAGGAGCACGTTGCTTGGCATGAGAAAGATTTGCACAGGAGTCCAAGTTTACCACTGATTTGTCTTTGTGCCATTTCTGACTCTCGTTGAACCTAAGAATCTTGAATAGGTAAAAGGGCAGTTAAAACACACATCTCTCACAGTTGTTTAAAAAGTTAAGTTATAGTTTTAATGAATTAGTGTGTATGTACTAAATACTCACTAAATATTACTTTCTTTCCATTCCTTTCCCACAGCAAGACTCACAAAAAAAAAATTTGTAATTCAATTCTGTTAGAAAAATAACTGTGCCTGGTAAAGTGCTCTTTCTCAGTGACCCTTTTTAACTTGAAGCCTGGGATGGGAACTACCATGTTTGTGCCCCTGTTTACAAAACCAAATGTAAAACTGAAACCTTAAAGTTAAATAAAGAGACTAGTGATTGACGTAATTACAGAGTATCTTCTGACAGCTTCCCAGTCCATTTTAAAATAAATTTCAAATTTCTAATTCCATACAGTACATCACTTATATATGCTTTTTGTGTCATGATTAGATAAAATGTTCAGCAGACTCGGATATGGAGTTTACAGCTATTGTGAAATACTATGGAGTTCATTGTCCACTGTAACTGAGTAGGAATTCCAAAACCTTGTGCTATAACTTTTTATGTTTCAGAAGCAAATGATACCTTAGGTTTCAGAATTTGAAAAAGCAAAACATAGTTTCACTGATATCATAAACTTATTAAAATACAAGTTTCTTATCCCAAGATTTTGGACTAATTCAAGCTACTGTACAGGATTAAAAAAAATGGTTAAATTCTCTTTAAGTAAAAGGGGGAAAAGCTTGCTTAAGAACCTTATTGGTAAGTCTTTATCTTTACAATGGAAAAATCTCTTGAAACCATTTAAGCAGACTTTTAGTTTCAGCTATTTCAAATAAGAAATAGTAGTTTGACTTTTTGTACTTCAGTTTCACCATAGTTCAGTCTGTGTAACAGTAATGAACATGTGGAAATAGGCACATTTTTGAAAAGCCATGATATAGTAATTAAGAGCACCAACTCTAGTGTCAGACAACCGGGGTACAAATCTCAGCTCTTCCCTCTAATTAACTCTGACCTTGGAAAAGATTTTTAATCTCTCTTGTGCCTCATGTATTTCATCTATGAAATGGAAATAATAATAGTGTTTACCTCACAGGGATGCTTTGAGAATTTATTGTTAGCACAATGACTGATACATAATAAAATATATTAAGTAACACATAAGATAAGTTAGCATTTATTTTCGACCATTTCTTTTTTATCTTATCAGTACAATCAGTGAGCTATTGTAAAAATTCACTGTTATCAGTGAAATAACAAAGCTTTTATAAAAGGAATGAAGGGAGGAGTTAGGGAATGAAAAAAATACTGAAAGATTACAAAAGCAATCCCTCCCACTAAAATCATTCAGGAAAAAAGCTATTTCATGCCTCTTATTCTTTAGCACCTAATAAATTGAAAACATTTTTGCTTGTAATTTTTCATATCAGTAGAACTGAGGTTTTAATTTAAACCATGTTTGATCTCATTTTTTAACAGACTGTAAATTCAGAGCCCACAAATTACTCCATAAAGAGGGTTGAGTCTTCCCCTCTGAAGTAGGGACTGTACCAGATGATCTTATTTATAATTCTCAAATTTAATATATGTATTTAACACTTTATTGAGGGATTGGAAGGGAATTCATATTCTTCAATCTCAAGTCCATATTAATGTTTTCCAAACACTTGTTTTTGTGACTGACAGAGGAAACCAATCCAAGCCAGGCCAGAGATGGTAACTGGTATGGCCCCTCAAGTTTGATTCTTAATAATTTGCAATATATTGTATTCTGTCCACATTTGACTGTTTGAATCTCTAAATAAGTTCTTTTGTATAATCATTGCTTATCATATTCCAGTTTATAAATACTTCCTAATGACTCCTTGCATTGACAAATTTGACCTCATTGTGTTTTGTTCACATTCTTACACCCAACAGATTCTTGGATGAAGTACAATCCTATTCCGGAGTTAACAAAATGAGTGTGCAGAATTTGGCCACTGTCTTTGGCCCCAATATCTTGCGCCCCAAAGTGGAAGATCCTTTGACTATCATGGAGGGTAAGTAAATGATTATCTTATACCCTCATCAAAAAATAATCACTGTCTCCTGATTGGCCTGAACCTATTGAGCAAACTAGAGAAATAAGTGAGTCCATGATAAATCCATTTACTGACTCAAGTTTTTGTAATGAAAAAAATCTTCTCTTTGGTAGTCACGCTTTTTTTTTTTTTATTTTCTAGTTTACTAAATGATTTCTTAGTAACCTTACAATAATAAAAGGAATTTCTGTAAGTCATCTGTAAAATATTAGGCAAGAACTAGACAATTCCAGCTCACTCGAGTCCAATGCAATTTCTAAAAAATTCAAAAGTTACTATTTTAATGCATTATGTTTTTAATTAATTTTGGTTTTATTTAACTGCTGTGAAGAAGTAGAGAAGGATCTTGTATGATCCTTTGTAAGACAACATTGCTTATTTACCTGTGGGTTGTAACATGAAGGAATTCTTATTTTCTAAATTACAAAGTGCCTAAAATTCTTCTCCCCGGCGGACTGCCACTGCTGTTTATTTCCTGCGGGCCTCACCGCTGCACTACCTGCTTTCCCTGTCCCCAATCGAATATTTAAGAATTTAATGGAGAAGAGGGAAGGAGAAAGAATAATTATTTTCCATTTCTTTCTGAGTTTATTTAGTCTAGAACAAACTATCTCCCTCATACTGTTCCTTTCTTGACAATTCTAACATTTTCATTCCTGTTTTGGGGAAGGGGAGTAGAGAGAGAGAGAGAGAGAACTTTTAAGTGTTTGCCCACATCAGTTCAACTTAATTTATTTTGTCAAATATCGAAGTCAATGTAAATTGAACATCAGATATTTTTGCAATAAAATAGTTGGTCCAGAAAACTTAATTTCTATCTGCTGTCTACAAACCTTTTCTTTGCATAAAATAAAATACATACAATAAATATGATACAGAAAACACCACACACACACACCACTTCTCTTAATAAATTATTATAAGATAAAGACTCTAGAAAGCACCATAGGTCAAGATATAAAACTTCTAGGGACCCAAAAGCTCTTCCTTGCACACTGTCCCTCCATCTTACTACCCAGACATTTATGTCAATAATTCCCTTGCATATCTTTGTGGTTTTATCAGCAATATGGACTTTCCTATACATTATGTTTACCCTTTACTATTCTTTTATCTGATATATTTTAAGTCTATTTTAACATACAGGAGCCCTACAATTTATGTTGAAAAATTCCAGGTTATTCTACCTGCAGAGTTCCCCACAGTCAGAATTCTGTTGATTGAATATTCCTAATGCACTTTGAGATGTTCCTCTGCCCTCTGTTTTCTAAAAATCAGGACCTAGATCAAATTCATGTCTGATATTCTCAGTAAGGCTATTGATTATAATATCCAGCATCTGGTTATCTCTATTTGTATAATCTTAGCATAATTCTTAAAACTGTTCATTCACTAGATGTTGAAATGGTGATATCCTAATTCTACAACTTTTTCCAATTTTTAAAATTATGATAAATACATAAAATTTACCATCTTGACCATTTTTAGACGTGCGATTCAGTGGTATTAAGTACATGCATATTGCTATGCAATCATTACCATCATTCATCTCTAGAACTCTTGTCATCTTGCAAAACAGAAATTCCATATTGATTAAATGTAACTCTTCTTCCTCATCTCCTGGCAAGCTCATTCTACTTTCTGTCTCTGTGAATTTTATTACTTAAATACCTCATAGAACTGGAATCACACAATATTTGTGCTTTTGTGACTGATTTATTTTACTTAGTGTAATGTCGTCAATGCTCATCCATGTCATAGCATTATAATTTTATTTTTTTAGCTGAGTAATTGGAATATTTTTATTTTTTAAAAAAAGTCTCTTTTCCTCATCTACTACTTAGTAACCCAGTGGTAACTTTCATAAATAACAGGCAGGGTAAATGCTGCTTGAGTCTTTCCCTTTATTTATTAGTTTTTAAATAATGAAATAGATTATTTTTCATTGAGTTTATTGGGGTGACATTGGTTACCAAACCTACACAGGTTTCAAGTGTGCAATTCAAGAAAACATCATTCACAGTGTGTTGTGCATCCGTCACGCGAAGTGAAGTGTCTTTCTCCCTAGATCCCCCCTTGGCCCTCATCCACCGCCCCTACCCCGCTTTCCTTCTGGCCGTCACCTCTGTTGTCTTTGTCTATGTGTATATATATTTTTATAAATATATATAAAATATATCTAATATACAATATATATTATGTAAAATATATAGCATATAAAATATATACATATATAATGTATAAAGTATATATTAATATGCATATTTTTTTGCTTAGCCCCTTCACCTTTTTTCATACAGTGCCTGAACCCCCTCCCTTCTGTCAGCTGTCGTTCTGTTCTCTGTATCTGTGCTTCTGTTTTGTTTGTTAAATTATTTAATTCATTAGATTCCACGTATGACTGAGATCATGTGGTATTTGGCTTTCTCTGACTGGCTTATTTCATTTAGCATAATAATCTCTAGATCCATCCTTGCTGCCACTTCTGAACATTCTCTAACAATGAGTTCTCCTCCTCCTTCTTTTACTTCTTCCTATTATAAATAGTATTATTAACACTATTTTAAAGATACAATCATGAACTCAGGTACTTAAATCTATTTCATGGGTCAATGCATTATAATTACTGGTCTTTGTAATTATTTGTCATTGATTTTCATCTTTTGCCAGTGGAAGCCCCTTCAAGTCACCTTCTGAGTCCTTTTGACATGACCTTAATCATTTGAGGTAGCTTCTTTTCTTCCTAGTATTTCAAGATTTCCTAGGCTCCTAGGTTTCCTGCCCCAAACCTGTAATCAGCCCATTTCCAGAGAGTTTAATTTCTAAGAAGTTTTTTAGTAGGAAATGGTATTTCAAGACCAAAACAGAGATACTAGTGATGCCCGCTGCCACAGGTTTGGTCGTTGTTTCTGGACCTTTCAGTGGACAGAGCTAGCCGATATAAGTGCATACCCACAGACATGATAACTAAAGAAACTGCCTCACAAGTTCACGCTATATTTCCATTTCAAAATCATGACTATAGAATTTTTATTTTCTCTGCTATAATTTTATCTCTTTCCTTCCAAATATGAGTCCCTGTTCTCAAAAACAGTGGAAATAACAGAATTAAAATATCTAAGAAATAGTCACTTGCTCTACCTCTCATTAAACACATAATAGCCTTAGAATAACAGTATTAGTACTACTAATACCAGTGTAATGATTGCAAACATTTAAACATGTTCTATGTGATCTCCTAATTCTCCTTTCATTTTTTATATTTGTACTCTATAGATATATGTGTGTATGTATACACACACACACATATGCAGTAGATACTATAGTCTTTTCCTTTTAGTTCTTATCTAGTTTTAGTTCCATATGTAAGGATGCATTTCATGATCATCACTGGTCCTTACATGGTTGCCTCTCTAGTCTAGTAGTTCTCAAAATGTGATACAGGGATACCTGGGGGTCCCTAAGATGCCTTCAGGAGGTCCCCAAGTTCAAATATATCTTTATAATAATACTAAGATGTTATACTGAGGGGTTTGGGGTTTTGTTTTTTTTTTGCCCTTTCACTATGCTGACATTTGCACCGATGGTACAAAAGCAATGATGGGTAAAAAAACCTGGCACCTTAGTATGAATCCAGGCAGTTGTACCAAGCTCCAGTAGCATCATCACATTCCTTTCTCACTGCCATGCACTGGCAACAGAAAAAGTGCCAGTTTTACTACAGAATGGTTTTGTTTGACAGTAGAAAATATTAACTGTACTAAATCCCCAACAGATCTTTTTGAGACAACATTCTGATAGAAAGATTAGCTGTATGTATAAAACACTTCTTCCACATGCTGTTTTTAAAGTAATACAATAATTGGTTCAAGGAAATGAATTTTGTAAGTATTTGAGTTGAAAGCTATACAAATTGCATTTTTCATGGTACTTCATGTTTACTTGAAAGAACAATGGACAGACGATTGTTATTCAGACTTGAGCATTTGGCAGACAGGTTCTCAAAAATGAACTAAATTACCCTTTTAGTTTAATGAAAACACTGGCAGAATTTGTTGTCATTGATAAAATTTGAACTTTTAAGTAAAAAACTTTTATCTAATACCTTAAACTTGACAATTACTTAATATTTAACCACTTTTCTGGTGAGATCTGGTTGATAGGAGCACAATTAAATGTCTTTGATATTCTAGAATTAAAGATATCAATAGCTGGAGGATCTGCATGACTCAGTGAATTTTTCAAATGCATGTTATCATAGGCCAGGCACATGTAAAACCTCTATTCAAAATTCAGGTTAACTTCTCTGCTTCACACAGCAAAATCTTTTTTTTCACATAGTACTACAAAACAGGGCAGCTTGCTTTCTAAAACATACTCACTTCGTTACAATCCTTGGTTTTAATTAACCTTCCATTTCTTTTATCTCTGTTGTCCTAGTCCTGCTTGTTTTTGATTCCATTCCCAAGGTTCCCCTCCATGGGAAGCTTTATCTGGAAGGGAGTTCTGGCTGGACAATGCTGTGAGTTCAGAAGGGCTAGACGACTCTAACTTCTTCAGGCTTGCCCACAGATTGCCTCTGTTGGATTTGGCACATTCCCAACCCCCGCCAATTTCACCTGCTGTTCTTAAATTAACTCTCTGCATTTTGCAGTGAATGCCTATACTTTGGGGATTTTTCTGTTCTCTGGCCCATTCTTGTTTCTTCTTACTTCCTCTCACACAGACATCAACACCATGCATGTCTTGTGGCAATGGGGATTTGTCTCTAGCAATTTCTTTGGGGGGATGGTGGGAGGATACCTTGTCACCTAGATTTGTTGTGAATATTGTCCACGAGTTGGGATTTGCTAACTAGTTGCTCTATTTTTATGTGGGGAGTTTCAGTACTATGCTGCCATAGTGTTCAGTACCATCCTTCTAGAAGTCAGTGGATATATTTTGTCTTTTTGTTTTAAGTCTTATTGTTGCTATTTAGAAGACATCCTTTAAAAATTAAATAGTCTACCCTCCCTCTGCCCTCTGTCAATGTTGTGAGCAGAAGAAAGCAGAGTTGTTCTGGAAAGAAGCAAAACCCAGAGCTTGGAGCTTCTTCGGGCACTGAAGAGCATCATTTCAGTAGGAGTCCTTGGCCTCTTTTTCTCCCTAACAAAGCTGATACCCAATAAGAGAAGTAGTTATCTCTAAATACAGTGGTAATATGTGGAAGTAGTAGGTACATAAGTAGACAAAATAGTTTTTTGTATTTTCCTTTTTTTTTTAAGTAGGAGGAAATGGAGCAGCAAAGTAATCTCATTTGTTGTTCTAATTTGTTTGAATCATGAAAGGTCTCAATTCCATGGTGCATACATAGAACTGAACTGCTCAGCAATGAAAAGGATGAACTACCAATACATGCAACAACATGGACAAAGGCCAAAAGTATTATGCTAAGTAAATATGCCTAGACACAAAATACCTCATACTGTATAATTTTACTTATATGAAATTCTAGGAAAGGAAAAACTTAGTGACAAAAAGCAGATCAGCGGTGGCCATAGGTGGGAGGTGGGAGTGAGGGACCACCCACAAAAGACACAAGGAAATTTTCAATATTATGATAATGTGGTATTTCCAGGACTGTCATTTGTCAAAAATCACTATGCATCTTACAGATGCCTGCACACTGGCAAAATGACATGCAAAGGTTATTCTTTGCAAAAAATAAAAACTTGAAAACTACATTTCATAGACTGCTGCCATATATATGTATATATACTAACTATATACTATTTATGTGTATATCGGTGTTCTCTAAAGTTTCTAGATATCTTTAAAGGAAGATTGAATTCTTATCCAATGCTTATGAAGAAAAATGCCTAAGATGGTATTTAAGTTTAGCCTGCATCAAATTATATGAGTGGTGGAGCGGCCGGACCATGCCACACACTACCACTGCTGACTCTGCTTGGACTCTTCAGAAAGGGGCGGTGATTATAACTGCTCTGACCTCATTATTTGGGTTTCATGTTTCTCATTTACATTCTAAGGAAGAGAATGACAGAAAGGAAGGAATAAAAAGGAAAACTAAGTGCACATAATGACACACACTTCATTATAACTACCAAGCTAGTCTGTCCCAAATGGCCATAAAAATTGAAAGAAAATTGCTTTACAAGAAACTATTGCCATTTATTATCCTGGATGCTAGATAAGGGCAAAGCCTCCCAAGATAGAGAGATTTCTAAATCTCTAGGATGCTGACACTCACTCTATACTTGTGGCAGGTGCACTTTGGCATTGCTATTCACAGACTCATCATGGAGACCTTGGGGATGTCACTATTCAAGTAGTTAAATGCCCCACACAGTTCATCGCTATGATGGGAAGCAGTGATGCTTCAAATGTTAATATTCCAATGGTGGGAAAAAGTTCCATTTCCCCCAAGTACTAGACAGAGTTATATATAATAGAAGCTGCTAACATTTGAAAATATATCTGTCTTAGGGCAAATAGTAAAATAGAACTGCGTAGACATGTCTTCAAACGCGGTACATAATGGTGACAATGTTGACAGCCATTTTAACGATACCAAATCTTTTCATCAGATTCACTGCTACATGCATTGAAAATAGGATGATATATTCAGAGATTACTCACAGAGAAAGGACAGCTACATAATACCATTAATTTCATTCAGGTTTTTTTCTTCAATAAATTCAATAGATCGTTGTCTTGTATTTAGTTTCTTATTTAGAAAAACATCAAGTTTATTATTACTACAGTTTAAACCCAAAGCTAAAATATAGTAGGATAAGAACATGATTTGGAGTAAGAAAATGAAGCATCAGACTTCACCTTGGTCCCATCATCTGTGTGGCCCTGAGTGAAAGCTTAACCTGTCTGAACCTGTTTTCTCACGTGAAAAAATGTTAAGTCCTATCTCACAGTCTTTTCAAAAACTTGATTTAGAAGATGTGAGACCTTTCCATGTAACACAATGTTTCTCAAACTCTCATGCAAATTCTGACTCAGGAGGCCTGTAGTCGGTCCTGAAATTTTGAAGCTTCCAGGTGATGCCAGGGCTACTGTTCTGTTATTGCTGGAATGTTGTCGTCTGGAGCTTGTTAGGAATATAAAATCTTGTGCCCCATCCATTACCTACATTTTGACAGAATCTTCAGGTAATTTGTTTAAATATTAATGTTTAATCAACATCAACCTAGCATTAGACCTGGCACGTGGGAGATTCATAGATATAACACATTTTTTCCTATTCACAATTTGATGTGAATTATATTCCGAGTCAAATCTTGCCTAGGTGTTGCTTTCAGCTAAAGAATGGCCTTGCCTTGGGTCAGGCTTGGACTCTCAACAGGCACTTGATTAGCAGCTGTTTCCATAGAAACCAGCATTGTCAACAGCCCTTGCCATCATCTTCCTCGCCGAATCTCATGTTTTAAGTATTTTATGTAGAAACTATATTTACTAACATTTAAATTGTTTCTCTATATGTATTTTTTCAGAGATTACTCTTATGAACTCTTATCAACATGTTATAAACCAAGTTAACACACCAAATTAGTACAGTTCAAGCCAAAGTAAAGATGACTGATACTGGCATTAGCCTATACTGCTTCATTACATGAATAAAATTAATACTTAAAAATATTGTTAGGGAAATTGGGGTCCCCAAGTTGGGAAACTAGTTTAGAAGCCTAGTTAATGGTGTCGGCCAGTTTTAAGGGACTGGAGCCCATATTGTAAGTGAGGAATATGTAAAAGTGCATTTTGGGATTTTAGCTAATATGCCATTAACCTGATAAATCCATTAATTTAAAAATAAATTACTGTTTTCAATAACAAATTAGCTTTTTATTCACTGTGTTCAAGCTATTATTACTGTCTGAAACTTGGTTTATTTTCTAATTCATACTTTACAGTGATAGTAAAAATATGAGATCAAATGGGAACCATAGTATTTTCATTTGTGTAAAGGATTTTACTTTCTTTCTTGTAGATCTTCTCTTTCTTTAAAATGCACTGAAGTTTGGTGTTCCTTATGGAACAGATTTACTAGTGACGGATCTCTCTCTCTCTCTCTCTCTTTATGTTTATCTAGGAATGTCTATATTTCTTCTCCATTTCTGAAGCATGGGTTTGCTAGATATAGAATTATTACTTGATGGTATTTCTTTCAGCATTTTGAATATTTCATCCCATTGCCTCTGACAATGAGAAAGCACTATCTTACTCCTCAGTACATGAGGAGTCCTTGTACATGAGTTGCTTCTCTCTTGGGCTTTCAAGGTTCTGTCTTTGTTTTTGGTTTAAGACAGCTGGATGATGATAGTTCTAAGTGTTGATCCAAGCATTGACCTTGCTTGGAATTTGATGAGCTTCTTGGATGTATAGATTCAGGTTTTCCTTCAAATTGGGTTGATCCCAGTAACTATTTCCTGAAATATTCTTTCTCTTCAATTCTCTTTTACTATCCTTCTCGGGACTACCATCGTGCATATGCTGATATACCTAGTGATGTCCCACAGGTCTCTGAGGCTCTGTTCAAGTTTCTTCATTCTTTTGTCTTTGTGTTTCTCAGATTGGGTAATGTCAATTGACATATCTTCAGCTATGCCTATATTCTTTGCCATATATGGTCATTGAAGTCTCTACTTAGTTTGCTTAGTTATCAGCTAATGTTTAGGCAAAGATTTCCTAAAATGTCTAGAGCCAGTAAGTCCCTTTTTTTTTTTTTTTTTTTTTTTTTTTTACCAAGGGGCTTTATGTGCATGTTAAGGCAAACCTTTCACACTCAGCCAGGCAGTTTATGACTCTGCCTTGGCCTCTGGTTCTGGCTTGTGCAGAGCCTCAAGTCCAGCCAGAGGGAAGAGGCCAGGGGATGTCTCCATTTTTTCCTGAACATGTCCACAGCCCTGGGCTTGCACATAATTATAAGCATCCATGTCCTCCCCTAGATTTCCAGGAATGGATCAGTGCTTTTCAAAACCTCCCATGGAAATTTCATTTCTTAGACTTTTTTAAAAGCTTTTTGGTTAGCCTGTTGTTTGTTCCAACTGTTATCTGTTGCTTCAGGCAGCCATGACGTTAAACAAAAGAGCCCCACATTATACTTTTCAAGTGTACCCCTGAGAAAAGTGCTGTTCACACCGGACACCTTCCTAATCAAACAAAATGAGACAAGCCTCATTAGTGGCGTCTTCCAGGCAACCACTAAATAGGCAACCACCAAACAATGACAGTGCTGTAGTAACAGAGCTTCAAAGGAGTTTTAACCATGTTCTGCCTATTCCAGGGGCTTCCAGACTGTGGGTGCCCACTGTGATGGCCAGATGTTGGTTTTCAAGGCAACTGCAAAGCTAGGGAGAGACAGATGGGAACAGGGAAAGTTAAAAAACCTCAGAGCTTGCTGTTCTTACTGGGATTCAACCATTTTTCTTGAGTGAACAATCTCCAGATTGCTCTAAGCCTTTGGTTAACTTCCAGACTTCTAAAAATGTTGATTCAGGGCATTTTTTGTCAGTTGCTTTTATGGATGAGAGGATTTTTGGAGGTCCTTATTAAACCTTTCTGGTTAATGCCACTTAAAATGCTCTGAGGCTTTTGAAAAGTGAAAAAGTCATATGGAACTTTATTGCTGTGATATGTTAGAAAGACAGGCCATGTATCCATTAGAGATTGTATTGGTTTCCACATAGAGAAGCCACTAAAAGGTCTTGATGGTTTGAGGTCATTGTCAATGAGAGGTCACAGTGACATCCTCCTGAGGAATATTTCTCATAAATAAATGTCAAACTTGCAAGAAATGTTGTAAAATGATCAAGAGCCCGGTCTTTGGAACTAGCTAACTCTAGGTTCAAACCCCAAGTCTGCTCCTTAATAGCTTTGTAACCGTAGTCAAGTTATTTAAAATTTACAGAACAATGACAGTAGCTATTTATAGGTTTATTTTAAAATCCAAGTAAACTAACAAAAGCAAAGTGCTTAGTAGAGTTCATAGCACATAGTAAATTCTCAAGAAATTTTAGCCTTTATTGCCATTATCATCATTAAGAATAGAGCTTAGCAATACTAATAATGCTGAATGTTCACCTGAATGTGGTTATTTAAGAGTCACTTTCAAAATGGGAAGTAAATCGAAACTACTTCACTCATACGACTTTGTTTTCTATGCAATTTCAGGCACCGTGGTAGTCCAGCAATTGATGTCAGTGATGATTGGCAAACATGATCACCTCTTCCCCAAAGATGCAGAACTGCAAAGCAAGCCCCAAGATGGAGTGAGCAACAACAACAATGAAATGCAGAAGAAAACCACCATGGGTCAGCTACAGAACAAGGAGAACAATAATACCAAGGACAGTCCTATTAGGCGGTGCTCTTGGGAGAAGCCCGAGTCTCCCCAGAGAAGCAGTGTAGATAATGGATCCCCCACAGCTCTGTCAGGCAGCAAAACTAACAGCCCAAGGAACAGTGTCCATAAGCTGGATGTTTCTAGGAGTCCCCCTCTTATGGTCAAAAAGAATCCCGCCTTCAATAAGGGCAGTGGGATTGTCACCAATGGATCCTTCAGCAGCAGCAATGCAGAAGGTCTTGAGAAAACCCAAACTACTCCCAATGGGAGCTTACAGGCCAGAAGGACCTCTTCACTGAAGGGGTCTGGTACCAAAATGGGCACCCACAGTGTACAGAACGGAACAGTGAGAATGGGCATTTTAAACACCGACTCACTTGGGAACCCCATGAATGGTCGCAGCATGACCTGGCTGCCCAATGGCTATGTGACCCTGAGAGATAACAAGCAGAAAGAGCAGACAGGAGAGTCAGGCCAGCACAACAGGCTCTCCACCTATGATAACGTCCATCAGCAGTTCTCCATGATGAACCTTGATGACAAACAGAGTGTTGACAGTGCCACCTGGTCCACTTCCTCCTGTGAAATCTCCCTCCCTGAGAACTCCAACTCCTGTCGCTCCTCTACAACCACCTGCCCAGAACAAGACTTTTATGGTGGGAACTTTGAGGACCCTGTTTTGGATGGGCCCCCGCAAGACGATCTTTCCCATCCTGGGGACTATGAAAACAAAAGTGACAGGAGGAGTGTGGGAGGTCGAAGTAGTCGTGCCACCAGCAGCAGTGACAACAGTGAGACGTTTGTGGGAAACAACACCAGCAACCACAGTGCACTGCACAGTTTAGTGTCCAGCCTGAAACAGGAAATGACCAAACAGAAGATAGAGTATGAGTCCAAGATAAAGAGGTGAGGAAAATCTGGGGGCCCTAACTGCCAGAGAACCTCCCACTGTGGGACAGGCTCACACAGCGTTAAAAAAGCTAGTCCCAGAACCAGAGACCCTATTCATGTCCTCGTTTTACCCTTTGGAAGCCGTGGGACTTCGGGAAAGTTCGCTCTATCTCTGTGAGCCTTGGTTTCTTAATGTGAAAAATTTAAATGTGAGTAGTAGTTATCTCAAAAGCATGTAAAAATAATTTAGCACTGTCCCTGGCACAGAAGACATGCCCAATAATGGTATGTGACTTCATTCTAGAGACTGGTTAGAGATGAGCAGTGAGGGGACATATGGACGATAAGGAGCCTGTTTTCGCTGGCAGGAAAAGGATGAAGCGAGGGTAAAGAAAAGTTATAGAAATAAACAGGCCTTTTTTAAAATTATTTCAATTGTTGAATGCTGAGAGAGTGTCCACTATCTGCCAGGCTCAGTTCCAGGTCCCGAGGATCAGCAAACTCGGCCCTCACAGAATGCGCATCCACACTACCGGAGAAGACAGATACAAGTAAAATAGGTCCTATGCTAAGTAGAAGACTAAAGCGGGAGGAGGGGTAGGAAGCGTTGTTGGCATGTAATTTTGAGCGTACGGCCTTATGGCAGGTTAAAAGGGAAGCTGTTCAGATGCCTGGCAGATGAGCAAGTGGAAATGCCATGACATGGGCTGGGCTACGAGCTCAGGGACCTAACAAGGAACAGGTGACAGGACCTTGGAGATCAGATTAAGTCGTTGGCTTTTGCTCTGAGATTGGAATCCATGGGAATCTTTTGAGAAAGGTGATGACATGAAGTGTATTCACGTGGACAAGAAAAACTGTAGCCTGAATGGGAAGCAAAAGCTATGATTTATAAGGAAACAGCTATGCTAAAACCTAATTTATGTCAGTTTACATATTCTGATAAGGTGGCCAAGATAGGAAGGAAGTTACTTAGCAACTTCTCCGGGAAAGCAACCGGGCAAGATAAGGGGCACTGGCTCAGCGTCCTGTGTTCACAGCGCCCCTGACTATCAGATAGTCCGTGGACTGAAGAGGCAGGGATTCCGAGGATGGGGCCCAGAACTCACACATGTAACCTTGTACTGAAAAGCTGAAAGTCACCACACCCACATTTCACTGAGGTCACAGAAATGGCAAAGCTGGTTTTTTTGTTGTTGTTGTTTTGTTTTGGGTTTTTTTTTTTATGTTCTCCTTTCAGCACAGTTTAGGGGAAACAACACTGGACTCCCAAGTCAGGAGAAGGCCTGAGGCCCAGTTCAGCACAAGGGGGCCTGTGCAGGGCTCTCGGCCCCAGGCCCAGGCTGTGTGTTGCAGTGACCAACTCCTGCGCGGGTGCCCTGCTACCCTTCCCATTTGTGCACATCAGGATTTGTCCTGCTTTACTGCTTCTATGGCTCCAAACCCCACAGGTTTTCTTTTATATAGAGAGTTGACTTTATTTAATTGTTTCCCATCCATTTATTATCAGGCCAAAGACACATATTTTTAAGAACTATGGAAAATATAAAATAAAATGTTATTTGTATGTTAGATTGGAAAATTAATTAGAAAGTAGTTTTTGTAAACTTCACTTGTTTGAATTTTTCTATATAATGCCGAGTAAGAGTAGGTTTAAATAAAAAGAAAAATGGCATCTGAATATTGTTTTTAGGACCAGGGGCTCCCAGAACTCTAAATTGCTGCCAGTGTATGATGATAAATTAGCACTTAGCACTGGGAAACAAGATATAACAGTTGAAACTTGCATTAGGGTAAGAAATAAGTTATTCTGAATGCCTGCAGATGAATATGTTCATTTATGAGAACATCGGTAATACATTTATGTTCTGAGTCTATGGTGCCTTTCAGAGACTTTGATAAAACAATGGAACTTCTCGATAGAGTGTCGTCTCACCGGGTCCTTTCACTGTAGCATTCTTAACACCTTACAGGCAGAGAGAGAGGTTCACAATAAAGTGGGGCAGAGGAGCTGCCGCATGCCCAAGCCACAGAAACTCCTATTTGGAGTTAGACATTTCTCTTTAAAATCCTTTTTAACCCCACCCACAAGTCTTGAGGTTAGTTAGATAAATGATGTGTACATAGGTACACACATAGGTACATACATACATAGCTTAATGGATGATAGATAATGTTTTACTTTATCAGTCACTGATATATGTCTTTTAGTTTTTAAATATGTAAGTTTAGTGTTCTCCCTGCCCCATAAATGTCTTCCTTTATTGTAGTATAGTCAGAGAAATTTATTTTTATGATATCAATTATTTGATCTTGTAAAAACTATTTATTTTTTTCTTATTGGTTTGGGATTTTATAAATGACCAATAGGTCAAATCTGTTCATCAGGCTGTTTAAATCTTTTACATTTCCTCCAATTTTTTTTTTTTAAGATTTTATTTATTTATTTATTTTTACAGAGAGGGGAAGGGTGGGAGAAAGGGAGCGAGAGAAACATCAATGCGTGGCTGCCTCTCACATGCCCCACACTGGGGACCTGGCCTGCAACCCAGGCATGTGCCCTGGCTGGGATTCAAGCCGGCAACCCCTTGGTTCTCAGGCCGGCACGCAGTCCACTGAGCCACACCAGCCGGGGCACATTTCTCCTCTTTTTTAATCAGGTAGATCTGTAATTTCTAACAAAGGTACTTTAAACTGTCTTAACTTTTATGGATTTATCAATTTCTCCTTATAATTCTATTATATTTTATATTGAATAATTTGAAGCTACACTTCTAGGTGAATAAAAGTTCAGAGTTAATTATATACCTGATGAACTGATCCTTTTATCATCAAGTAATGGTCTTCTTTAATTGTAAAAATGCATTTTGCCTGAAAGTCTATTCTTTCTGATATTAATATTGCTATGCCATTTTTATTTTAATTAATAACTTACTGCTATATCTTTTCCATGAACTTTCAGCCTTTATGTTTATTTGATCTGAGAGCTGATATATTTTTCAATTATGGAATATTTGTATCTATCACCTTTTGTTTAATTCATCTCCCCCATTTTTTCAAATTTCTGTTTCTACAACCCTTATTAAAGTATGTTGGACCTTCTTAATCTATGTTCCCTCTCTGTTAACTTCTTTTTCTTCTATTAAATTTCTATCTTTCTCATTCTGTGAGGCATTCTGGGTAATTTTTCTGAGACCCGTTTCCCAGTTTACTATTTTTTTTTTTGTTTTTAAGATTTATTTTTAATTGGAGTTAACATAAAATGTTATATTAGTTTCAGGTGTACATCACAGTGATCCAACATTTATATACCTTACAAAGTGAGTGCCGCAATGTCTAGTAAATATCTGTCACAATACATAGTTATTATGATATTATTGACTATAATCCTTGTGCTTTATATCCCTGTGACTTATTTTAGAACTGAAGTTTGTACTTTTTAATCCTCTTCCCCGATTCCTTCTGCCTTCACCCTTCTCCCCTCAGAAAATCATCAGTTTGTTCTCTGTGTCTATGAGTTTGCTTGTTTCATTTTGTTCATTCAGTTGTTTAGCTTTTTAGATTCCAATATAAGTAAAACATGTGCCATTTGTCTTTACCTGTCCAACTTATTTCATTCAACATAATACAATCTAGGTTGATCCATGTTGTTGCAAATGGAAAGATTTCTTTATTTTTTATGGCTGAGTCATATTCCATTTTATATATGTACAGCATCTTCTTTATCCATTCATTTATCAATGGACACCTACATTGCTTCTATATCTTGACTATTGTAAACGATACTGCAATGAGTATAAGGGCACATATATCTTTTCAAATTATTGTTTTTCTTTTTTTTCAGATAAATAACCAGAAGTAGAATTGCTGTGTGATAAAGTCATTCTATTTTTAATTGAGGAATCTCCATATTGTTTCCCATAGTGGCTGTACCCAATTTATAATCTTACCAACAATGCATAAATGTTCCCTTTCCTCTAGATTGTTAGTTGTTGTCTTTTTGATAGTAGCCATTCTATAGGTGTAAGGAAGTATCTCATTGTGATTTTGATTCACATTTGCCTGATGTTTAGTGATGCTGAGCATCTTTTCATGTGCCTGTTGACAACATATACATCTTCTTTGTAGACATGTTGATTCAGGTCTGCCCATTTTTTTAATTGGATTGTTTACTTTTCTGATTTTTTTTTACTAGTTTACTTTTTACTTTTTTTTCCCATTACCATTTATCCTCCTGATATCCTCTCCCCCTCCACCCACCCCCCACCGCTCTACAATCACCACACTGTTGTACGTATCCCTGAGTTCCATGTTGAATTGTATGAGTTTTTGTATGTTTTAGACATTAACCCCTTGTCAGATATATCATTTGAAAATATTTCTTCCATTCAGTATGTTGCCTTTTATTCTTGTTGATGGCTTCCTTCACTGTGCAAAAAATTTTAAGTTTGATGTGGTTCTATTTGTTTATTTTTGCTTGTGTTGCTTTTGCTTAAAGAGATATATCTAAAAATATTTTGCTAAGATTGATTCTTTTTCTTCTGCTGATTCAATTCTGATACTTCATTTAGCCCATGAGTAGAGATTTTGTGGTTGCTTTTTTATAAAGACTAATTGATGTTATAAGCTTTCAGTTGAATCACTTTTGGCTTTCTTTCTCTCTTACGCTGGAGAGCTTTTATTCCCCATAGGAAAAACCTAAAAAATAAAAAAGCAAAACTAGTTTCCACCTCAGTCGTCTATCTAGGATCAATACCCTTTTTTGTGCTTCCACTTAGTGTTCTAAATTGGAGTGTCTTTCTTGGTTATGATACTTGAAGATGCTCTTTTATTTATTTTAACCTTGGCTATATATTTTTAAAGTTTTGTATATATTTTTTCAGCATCATTATGTGTTTTCAGGAGGTATTCCCTTCTGTATTCAACTCAGTCCATTAGAGCCCTAGAAGTTTCACACAAGTACCTGATACAACCACATGTATCAATATTGCTGAAAGGACTGTTTTCACTTTTAGTTCTAAAATAAATAGCTTTAGAAAATGAAGAGAATATATTGTAGAATAATTCTGGGTTGCAACCACCATACTGCTATGTTGTTATATAAAAATGTGGTCCTGTGATAAAAATAGCCTTCTAAACTGATTATAGAATATGGAGAATATTTTTTAATCCTAGTTAATTGCAAAAGATAGTGTTATTTTGTGTTATTATTATTATCTAGATGAAATATCAACATGTGAGACTTATTTCAAAACAAAAATAATTGAGGTTTTAGGTTTTAAAATTGTTATTAAAATAATCAGATTAGCCTTTCAAATTTCAGTGGTATGGTAACTTCAAACACACCCTGAGGACATTAGCTCAGAAGAGGAGAGATTAAAAAGTCAACTATTATCAAGATTCATCTTATAATAAACAAGTGTTTAATACTCTTCTTTGAACAACAACATATTATGTTTTGTAACTTAATGATTATGGACAAAACTCTGTTTTCAAGGAAGCTACCTAAAATTATACAGTATATCCAAATGGATATAGCTATCAATCTATAGAAATATAAGTCTAGAGATTCTAAGATACATTAACTTGGAAAGTAGTGAGGATTACAGATAGCAGCAAGTTACTTTGGTGGACTCCACTGTCAGAAAATGTCAGGTGGGTTACTTATCCACCACATATAATCTCTCCCACTCTTGTCCATGTAAGGTGGCTGCTTTTGGTACCACTTTTACAAGATGAGACTCCTTATGCCTCAGAGAAGTTTATTTTTAGTAGTGGACTTTAACAATATTTTCATTATCATTTTCTTTCCCCTGATAGAAAACAAGTGTGATAGTTTCCTTTTCTCCCAACTTCGCTGAGCTTTCTCCCTTTCTTTTAGTAAAGCCCAATTTATAGTTAATGATCCAGAAAGCCTTGTGGTTTTGGCTGCCTTTCGCTTCTGCCATTCTGTGCTACATAACATTGGTTCTTTGGCTCTTCTTTGCCGGCACTTAATACATTCACTATCAGTGACAGCTACGTACTTCTAAGAGAGGTCTTGAGGTCTTCTCGTTCAAATGATAGATAGTAAATCATCTTAGCAAATAGTAAAATCAAACAAACAAAACCAAAACGCTTCACTGAATTGACAGGATTCAGTCCAATTTCCTAAGCATTGCAGACACAGAGTTTAGAAAACATTTGTAGCCCTCTTGCATTGCAGGTGAATAAGATCTCGTTCTCTTGTGTTCCCTCCCCCACCCTTTGTAGCTTAGAACAGCGAAATTTGACTTTGGAAACAGAAATGATGAGCCTCCACGATGAACTGGATCAGGAAAGGAAGAAGTTCACAATGATAGAAATCAAAATGCGGAATGCAGAGCGTGCAAAAGAAGATGCTGAGAAAAGAAATGACATGCTTCAGAAAGAAATGGAGCAGTTTTTCTCCACGTTTGGGGAGCTGACAGTGGAACCGCGGAGAACCGAGAGAGGAAACACAATATGGATTCAGTGAGCCTGCTTTCTCCCGCTGTCTCTGGTGGATCTGGGAAGGACTCTGGGGGTTCCATGGGAAAATTACATGGGATCAGGTGGCTGGTCACCTGGCTGTACAGTGCTCTAACTGGTGAAGGAATATCATTTACAGACATTTACCATTCATATCTGCAACATGTACCAAAGTTATACCATGCCCCATATGCTACTGTCAAGTGTTACAACTGGATATGTGTATATAGAGTAGTTTTTAAAAAGTAAACTAAAAATGAAAAAAGCATATCTCAAAAATTATTTTATTGCAAGTCTTGTATTTAAAATGTTAAATCAATATGTTGTTGCAATTTAGCTTGCTTTCAAGCTTCACCCCTTGCACTTAACATAAGCTATTTTTGGCATTGTGTTATCATCAGCTTATTTTATAGATCAATATTTCTATTTCCTTTTTTGCTGAGGAAATGAAGATAAGCAGATATATGAAAATATATAAATATATATAAGATGAGTTATTAAAATCAAAAGAATACTTTGTGGCTGTGCTGTTTGTGCCAATAGACTCTATCAATGACCAAAAAGATAAATGTAAATAATTTTATAAAATACAGTAGAATCACCAGGAACCTTTGAACTGCTCTTTAAATTCTTCCCTAGATACTGCTCAGTTTTCTTTGTGAGATGATTTGACACAAGAAATTTTGGACCTTGTAAAAAAGCCCCTTTTTCAAGCCCCCTGGTCTGCTTTGCCAGTTCTATGCAGGATGAACCTTAGAGGAGAGAGAAGTGGGAAAGAAAAGTATTTAACCAGTTGTGCCCTGAATTACTCTGTCCTTCTGGGCAGAATCTCTGTAACTGCAGCATGGTTGCATGAGAAATTCTTCCTGCCATTTGGAAGCTGGGAAACAATGCTTGCTAAACCGCTGTCCTCACACGTGCAATGCCATTGCGTAAGCACCTGCCTTCCACTCAGACCTCTCCCCTGTCCCCAGGTAACTGCACTTTGGGACACCAGCAGCAAAATAGTAGTCCTGTGTCCCTCTTGGTTAAACGGCTGGAGTGTGTGCGCAGAGTAATGTTTTTCTCTCACTGGGGCTGACTGTTCTGCTGTCATCTGGGATTCTCTCTGAGTGACAGCGGGAAGGGCATTGTTCTGCAAGAGAGAGGTGATGGAGGGAACAGGGCCAGGAGGAGGAGACAGGAAAAACAAACCAACCATTTGCTTCTAATGTTTACAGTATTTTTCTTCCCTATGGAAACACAGTCATTCACAATAATTTTAAGATATGAATGCTTAAAGGTCCAATTTTGAAAAATTGTGAACATTAGTAACGATAACTTTGTAGAGAAGCTTGGATTTCTCAGGAGCTAGAGTTTTGGGAGAAGAATTCTTTACATGTCAGTAAGATAATATTTTTAAGGAGCTAAGCAAATAAATCTCACACAAAACCAAAAAGTCACTGAAGGCATAATCGGAAATAAATACTACTTGAGTGTATGGGATTTGTGTGTTTGTGTGTATTTATTTTTTCCAAGGGGAAAGGCGTCCTGACAGCGCTCATTGCTGTCACTGCGCTGCGACTGTGCACAGGTTTCGAGGGCCATGCGTAGGCCATCCCTTAGGGTCGGCCACCGTCCGCATGGCGGCACCTTCTTTATCTTTTGTTCCTTTTTCTCTCTCCTCCCAGTTCTTTAACCAGATACTCTCACCTGGACATCCTTTAAGAGATTCAAACTCAAAATGTGCAAAATTGATCTCATAGTTCTCTGTATCTTTTCCCAGTCCCTGACTCATTTAACAAAACCTCGGACTCGTCCGGGAGCTATCTGATGTAATATGAAAAACAAAATGTATGCAGTCAAACTGCCTACTTCATATTTTCTACAATTTGCTGGCTGTTACTGAATCTTCCTGGCATCATTCTCTTCATCTGTAGAATGGAAATAATACAAATACTATTCTCATAGTCTTGTTACATGGTCTCAGTGAGGCAGCTTGTGTTAAGGCTGAGCACAGAACCTTGTGTACGGAAGGACTCCCTAAAGGTTAATTCTTATTTTCTCAGCTCTCTTCACCTTTAAACTCACTAAGTACTATCTATTTTACCCATTTTAGATCAGTTTCTCATCTTTTGTTGAAAGTTTCTTCCCTACCCACTTGTGTTCCAGTATCTTTCCTCTACTCTCACCTTTTGCCAGCTGCCATGTGACCATGCCCTGGCCTTACCAATCACAGTAGATGACGACTCACTCACCCTCAGAGCCTTCTTACAGTGTATAAGGCTCTGACCTGAGGTTTCCTTCTCATTTTTTCCCACTTCCCCCACACCTGCCATGCCATTGCGTGCTTCTGGAACTTTCCACCTTCTATTGTGTGTCCATCTCAACTGCCTTCCTTCAATTTGACACACTCTAACCCTATTTTTTTTAGAGCCAAATCAGATGTCATTTCCCCTCTGAAGCTTCCTAGGATCTCAGTGCAGCGAGTTACCTTCTGTGCTCCCTATATACATATATCTCTTTTAGCTTTTCTCACATCTGATAATTTTCTTTACCAAATAAGAAGCACTTTAGGAAGCAGCATAGTGAAATGAAAAGTCATAGAAAACTGAGAGCCAGACAGACTAGGAGAGGAATCTCAGCATGCCTTAGGCAAGATGCACAGCAATGACCAGTCGCTTAACCTCTCTGAGCCTCAGTTTTTTCATCTGTTCAGTGGAGATAACCCCTACAAAGTAGGGATGTTGTGATACTTAGGGGTGTCTATGCCAGTGTTTGCCACCTGATCAATGGAGCTTCTTAACATATCAGAATTGTATCTTACTGATCTCAAATCTCTTCCCCTCCAACTTTTATGCCATATAGTGCCAGTGCAGAGTTAGCAATGAATTTGGAGAGTTAGCAAAACATGAGGAGGGATGCTGTTATTAATTTTAATTATCAATTTTGGTGATGATGACCTCTAATCAATTGATACTGTGAGTAGCTTATCCATCTGCATGTATATTAATTCTTCTATTAATTAAGCTAAAAGCCTAGAAAATAGCAACTACAAATTGGCATAAGAATAAATTGGAAATAAGTGACACTTAGATAGTGTCAAGAATTCATTTGCTACACCTTGTATACACTTCTTTAAAACTACATTATTGCTAACTCAATAATTCTTAAATTATGAGCTCAGAACAAAGGATTTACTTACAAGTATTGAGTCTATAATATTGATTTTACTAGTCAAACTATATGGCTGAGTATCCTTCAGAGAACACTTAAAGTAGAATTAGCTAGCAAATCAGGCCAACAGAAATGTCACTTTTATATGTAATTTTATTATGAAATGACTAAAAACTCCACGTGGAATTTAAATAATGTCATTCTTATTTATTTTTACTTATTCAAAAGCTGAGGCCTCCTTTTAAAAAATTAGACCATTCCAAGGTAGGGTAGTTCAAATCACTGATATAATTATCTCGCCTTGGAAATCAGGAGGATTTGAAAGATTGTGGTGCTGGCCACAACCCTCAGGGTTCCTTCATTCCAGAGCTGCACTCTGCTGAACAGCATCATAGAAAAGAACATGCATAAACTCTTGGATTCAGACCCTGGATTCAAATCCCAGCTCTTCTACTGTGTAGCTATATGAATTTAAGAAAAGTTACATAATATTTGTAAGCCTTAATTTGTTTCTTTTAATAAAATAAGAATAATAATAGTGTCTCTTCCTCACTGAGTGTTTTGTTTTGTTTTGTTGTTGTTTTTTTTTAAGAAATGAATAAGATAAATGACCTGTATGACAGTACCTGGCATATAGTAAGTGTTCAACAAATGGTAGCTGTCAGCCTTCAGATTGCTTCTGCAGAAAGGGTGTTTACACTTCTAAAGAACATAACAGGGTTCTGGTCTCAGAAATTTGGCCAGCATCAAAAGACTAGCATGCTCACTGGCGGGAGGTATAACTGCGTCCCTGTCCCAAGAACCCTAATTTTATTTTTGCCCAGATTCTGCCAGAGTTTGATGGCAAGGAAGAGGCAACCCGAAGCATCCTTTCTACTCTGAGATAATACGATTACATCCATGACATGAGAATAATGTGTAAAGTCCTATGTGTACCTATCCTGTATTATCTCTATCCATATGGACACTGAAGACAATTTTGGGTACTAAAAGTACTAGGTGAGATATAATGAAAACATCGAAGGATATGGACCAGTGAACATGTCTCGCCTCATATCAGCACCATCATTAGTGAATATTTGCTGAAATCCTCCACATGCCAGGCCAGCATTCGGCTAGGTTACAGTACTAATTACCACAGGAGATAATCGACTATGAAAGTAAGAGATCACAAAAATGAGGCTAGAAAAGGCAATGCAGTCATGACTATGATGTGAGTCCTGAAGGATGAGTAGGAAGTTATCAGACAGGGTGGCCATGTGGAGTCAGGGCCTCCTTAGTGCGTGGAACAGCATGTGCAAAGTGCCTTTGGTGTGGACCCTGGAGAGCCTTTTCAATGAAATAAAATTGACCTATTAAGTCTGCACCATCCAGGTGACACTGTGCAGAACAACTTATCCTCACATTGTGAGACTTGAAAACACACTTAGAATCTGGCGGTTTCTACTGTTTAACTTACTGTTTAATTCAAAGAAAGTGAGGAGAGCTGGGCACATTTTGCCTTGTTCGAACTTGCAAACCACAAGAGTGCTGGAGCTGTGGCTCCTAAGAGTCTGTGTTATAATTCTCTTCATGGTCTTCTCAGTTGTACAAGTGGGGAATGAGCTGAAAGTTAGAACTTCCCAGCTAAGGGCCTCTTGCTGCAAAGTGAATTAGAAAACTGACAGTTCCCCAAGAAGTCAAAACCTGGACCTACTATAGATCTTGGAGTAGAAAGTTTAACTCATGAGAAGTTAAAAAGGGCTGGATGATGCTATTTATGGACTGTGTATAGAGCTGCTTCAGCCTATTGTGGAGAGGGTTACCTTTCTTAAGTAAAGAGTACGGTAACAGGAGAACACTGAATTGCCTGACTGAGTAATCAAATTGGCACCATTTGCTTTGAGCGAAGTTGTCTCTGAGCTTGAGGAGGCTCTTGCTGAACTCTCTGTTTTGTGAAAACATATTTGTCCCAGCCCACTCTTCTGAACACACACATCCCCTGCTTCCTCATGATTCATTAGAGCTGATTACATACCACACCAAAGGAACCCCCAGGGTTGTGCCATCATGACCTCATCCTTAAGTGCCTGTTGCCAAAATAGCCCAAAGTCCCATATCATTTGCCTTTACCTATATGCCTATGCCCATACCATTCAGCATATCCCCCCATTTGCTCAAACTCTGACCCGCTCAGCACTCCAACCTTTCCCTTATACCTTCTAGGTCTTACAGCTGTCATCAGCACCCCCTAAATCTCCACGGCACAGTTACTTCCTTACGACATCACTCTCCTTACAGCTCACTCAGAGATGGCTATTTTTCCTTCCCACAATCTGCATGTCACTACCTTGAAGGAGACGTGGGTCTTGCTTTGCTTTTTGCTGCAACTTCCAGACCTTTGCTTCTCCTTCCTCCCTAGTAACCTCTTTGGAAGCACGTCTTCTCCCTCCAGGTCACTCCCTTTAGCACCTCATTCCAGAAATTTCTGTGTACTCCAAAGCATCTTCAAGCCACTGACTTTGCTAGGTTCCCACTATCATCCCCTCACATCATTGCTTCCCTCCTTGACCAGCTTAGCTTCTGTGGTTCCTCATTCTAATTATTCTCTTATTTCTATTCTCAAATCCCTTCATCTTCTCTTCCACCACTGCACTCTTCCGAGAAGAAAAAAACAAAAAAGAGGGAGAGACTCCACTCTGGCTAAATTCAATGTCTGTTTACTTCTAACCTGAACCTAAGAAGCTAAACATAGCCAGAGGGCAAAAGACCACCGTGCTGATTTGTCTCACATTATATTTATATAAATATGGCTCACATTTTCCAAGGTCCATTTTGCATTTCTCAAACCTATATAAACCCTTCCCCTCCTCATTCTCATCAGAAAACCTTACTTCTGTCTTTACTGAGAAAAAAAATAAATATCAGAAGAGTATATTCGTACATCCCATCATCAAATCTGCACACACTCCCTGCGCCTGTCCGGTACGCACGCACTGCCTCGCGTCCTGCCACAGCGCCTGCTCTCGGGCCTTTCCAAGCACATGTCTCCTTCAGATAAATATTCTTTATCTCGTGTGTTACCAGTTTTGCTCTTTCTGTATCAGTCCCATCAACATACACCCAGGCTGTAATAGCTTTTTAAACATATTCTAATCATCTCATATTTATAATTTCCACATCTTCAGCTTCACTTTTTAGGGGAAAAAATTTTAATTGTACTTGTTTCTAATTCCTCACCTCTCACGTTCTCTTGAACTCACTCGAATCATGCTTTCTCGCGCAGGACTGCCGAGGCAGTGCTCTAGTCAAGGCAGCGAAGACCTAAACGAATCCGGCCCCGGCAGCCCGCTGCCCGCCCTCCTCGCTCGGCCGCGCAGTGGCATTGTTCGCCTTGCACGCCCGTCGTTTGGGGCACACTTTATTCGCCTGGCTTCCAGGAGAGCTCAGCTTCCGGGTTTTTCTCTACCTCATTGGACATTCTGTAGAATACCCTCCTATTTTCTGACTTCTCTATGTTGGAATGAGAGGGGCCTCCTTTTTGGACTTTTCTTACCTACACTCAGTTCCTCGGTAGCTTCCTGTACTACCATGGTTTTAAATAGGACTGTAAGATGATTCTGCTCACATTTATTTTCTAACTCCAGCCTAGTAGATGCTCATGCTACTTCACTTGTATATCTAATAAACATTTCCAAAGGACATTTCCACACACACACACAAAAGCATGATTTTCTTCCTAAATCAGCTCCTAATCCACTGTTCACCATTTCAGTCCATTCTACTATAGTTTACCTCATGGTGTGTGTGTGTGTGTGTGTGTGTATGTGTGTGTGTGTGTGTGTGTGTGTGTGTGTATATACCTTTCATCCCTGATCTTTTTCTTTCTTATCACATACCAATCCATTGGCAAATCTTGTCCTTCACAATACATTCTTAATTATATTTTGAATCTACCCTTTCTCGGTACCTCCGCTTCCTAGTCCAAGCCCATCACACCTTTCCAGACCCTTTTACCCTACACTGGACTCTTTGTTGCTATTCTTACTTTTCTTCCTAATATCCTCTCTTCACTCAGCAGCCAGAGGGATCCTTTTGAAAAGAAAATTTAGATCATATTACTTTTCTTCTCACATCTCTTCATCATCTTTCCATTTTTTGGAACAAAATCCCAGTCTTGCCATGCTCTGACCCCTGCACTCTCTCCCAAAGAGAAAATATGATGGTAAATGTCATTGTCCATTCGGCTTCATCCACAAGACTCTTTGCCATTCTCTTATACAAGCGAGCTCTGACCCCCAAGCCCTTGCACTTACCTTTCCCTCAGTTTGCAATGCTCTTCCTGGCTCACTCCTTTGCTTTATTTGGGTCTCTGCTCAAATATCACCTCTTCTGAGAGGCCTGCCCTGTCCACTTTGTCTAAAGAGCAGCCCCTATCACATCTTTTCCTTTTAACTGCTTTGTCTTCTTAGTACCTCCCATTAGCTTGCCCCCCACCCCAATTAGAAGGTAGAATAAACAAAGGCCAGAATTCATCACAATGATATGAACCTAGAAGAGTTCTTGGAAGACTGAAATAGTCAGTCAATATTTGTGGCATGAATCAATGTGTGGCCTGAGTGAATGTGCACAGCTTAATGTCAAATTTCTTGTTCAGATGTTCAGGGATTTTCTGAATTGGATCTTTTAATAGAAAATAATAAATGACTTCTACTTTATGTTATTTTAGACTCCCAGCCATCACCCACAGGCTGAATACATTTCAGAGATTTTGTTTAATATGATAGCCCCTGCAGAGAGACTCCAGTGTCCATTGTGATATCATCTGCTGATTTGGAGATTGTCATGCTGGAAATACGAGCCTTGAACTCCGTATCCAGGCCCAATAGCTCTCAGAAGAATGTATCAAAAATTAACTTGATATAATGCAGAAAAGAATTATCCATGCCGTTTTGCTGTTGTTGTTACTGTTTTTTAGCCTCGAAATTTTTACCTATTTTTTCTAGGATACAGATATTCTAAGTCATTGTTGAGGTCTCAAAGTGTTAACACAGTTCTCCCTTTATCTGTGGACTGACATTTGTTTAAAACAGACCAAAAGGAAACACTGTACCTTTTAATTGAAGGAACAAAGTGAAGATACTAATATTTCCTCATTGATTTAAGCAGGGCTACTTGTAATTTTCATCTCCATGCTCTTTTTAGAAACAAATTGTAAAAATGGTTTTATCTCCTATGTCATGGAAAATAGCCAAAATTATACTAATTCATTAAGTGCACTTACCTATAATTAGACAAAATGATAACATTGAAAGAAGATTCCTTGTTTCATTGATTTAAGGGAATAATAAAAATGGACTCATTTAAGTCACACCACTACTTTGAACACATCATTATTTTTAAAAAAACTAAATGGGATATATTTTTATTTAACAACTTATTTTTAAACTCAAAGACTTGTTTACTCTAAACTTTTAAAGTAAGGACTATGTTGTATTTATCTCCTACCTAGAACCCATAGATTAATGTTCAGTAAGTGCTTTTGAAGTGAATGAATATACCAAGTAGTTCAGAAATTAAAGTAGAAATTCAGAACAATCTTCTTAGAACTTGATTTGCACCTAATACAAGTTTGCAATATATTAACATTAAGAAAAAAGCACTTGCTTTTCAGGAGTCTTCCTTTTACAAATGACATACTTTAATATTACTTGTTTCCTTTGTGCATGTAAAATATATTTGAATTATAAAAGTTGATTTAGTACATAATAATTTTTCAGACAATATTTTCACAAATGTGAATGTGAAAGTGTTCATGGAAGGCAGATTATGTGTGAGATCCTATTCCAGAAAGAGTGTAGAGAATTTTTTTAAATGAATAACATTCTGCAGTTGCCTTTTTATGTTACAAATAACCTGGATGATTGAATAAGAAAGATTTCAGGCAAGACCCAGGGAACGACAGTACCCAAAGTTCAGTGACAAGAATGTGAAGCCATGGAGTGAAACTTGAATTTCCTAAATTGTATTTCAGACTTATTTTATGTTGAGCTTCATCCCAGGATAAGCATTTCTTTAAAGCAAGAATAAGCGAGATTTAAGAGAGGGAGATAATAGAGAGGGTGGGAAATGCCACTTAGGGCATTTGACTCTCATTGGCATTTGTCATCAAACTTCATGTGTTTGAGAACCGCACACTTCTATAGCTTGTTTTCTGTAACTGAATCAGAAAACACTGATCTACAAGGGTGAGTAGGTGGAATTGTTTGGAGCTGTGACAGATGACTTGCCACATACAGAGGTCTCTTGAGTGATGTGATCTGAGACAGGAAGATTCTCAATGTTATCCACTACGTGACAGATGTCTTCCAGGCATGCCTTTCAAAATCCTTGGAGGAAAGGCACATTACAACTACAAAACACCATTCCGAAGAATTGGTAATGTCAAAACCTGCCACTTTCCATACAACCCAATGAAGTTATTAAGCAAATGGAATATCCTTCTAGATTGGTTGTTACCTAAGTAGCTACAAGAAAGGTAGTTTTCAAGACTCCTTTCTTTTCCTCATGGCAAAAGGAGTTAATATTACCCAAATATTTAGTGATGTTTTGTGGTACATGGTATGCATCAATAATTCCTTCTGACACTTTTTCTCCATGTGTAATAGTGTGGAATTCAATTTTCCTTCTTAATATTGTGGATCTTTTCAGGTACCTTTACTTGACCAGTGTTAAACTTTTTTTATTAAGAGAATAAAGATCTGTGGTTTTAATCAGAATAGAATCTACACCAGAGATATCAAAAGGCTTTGGTTTCTACTTTCCTTATAAATAGAAGGATACATTGTTATCTCAAAAGACTAGGTATGTTTATATTCCGGGTTTTCTTAGTTAATTGATTAAGTAAAATGTTTTATTTACAGAAATAGAGGGGCCATTCGTTTACATTGTTCAGATACTTCCAGCTAAATTAACACAGGTTCAGTGACCTCCTTATCAAGCCACAAAATTATATATTGTTAATTCACCATAGAGTTTGAGATATTAAGGTTATTTACCATTCCTTTCTCTCTTGGGTAATAATTGAACTGATTAAAAATTCTGATAAATTAACCAAAGATATTTAACCTTATTCTACTCACCTATAATGCTCTCAGAAAATGATTTTTCCCCTTCACTGATTTTATGCATTTAAGGAAACTTACTGAACTACAGACACACAACTGGATTCCCCAAACAGAAATGAAGGTCATTTTTATCCCAAATGAAAGCACGGCTTTCTGCATGATGATATACACATTATATATTCCTTACCCATAGAGGGAAAGGAAGTCATTCCTCATTTCCTACTTATCCCCTGGCACAGTTGGATCACACTATGAAACCATGTAAGATGTTTCAGAGCTACTGTCAAGACATGAAACCCAGGACAATGAGCAGCACAACCACCATTATCAACAGGCAAACTTCAACAATATCTGGGTTTAGGCTTGGTTTTATGTTTAGGGAAGCAGATTTGCATTTTTTTAATAATTCATTAGAAACAGAAATCACAATGTACTGACTCAGTATCCACCTCTAAAGAATCCAAAAAAGCCAAAGTTCTCCCCCATCTTCCCTCTTGTTCCACTGACATTTTGAAAATAAAGAAAAACAGTAGAAATAAAAGAGAGTGAGAAAGAACACAGAAATGAATTAAATAATTTCAAACCTTATTAAATATCATCGAGATTACATTGATCCATTAGGCTAACTTCTAGTTCTCGCCACTAAGACCTTACAAAGAAACTGGACACACATGATTTCACCTTCTTGGGCTGATCTAGAACTGTGAGGGTGAGGTGTGTGTGGATGTGCGTGTGCTTTAAATCCAGTACAGGACAATTCTCATCATTAGAATAGTCTTGGGAGTCCAATCATGCAGAATAACAGGCAGGTGCAAGTTAGGTGCTGCTGTAAGATAGATATGGCAAGGTGAACAGTTTAATGCTAAATAAGGTTTGGGAGATTTGCTTCCATTAGAACATACTGGCCATTGGTCCCACAGAATCAAAAGTTAGACACACAGAAGTTCACATATAAACACAGGCCTTCCATTTCAGCTTGGCTGACCAAAGAAATGGGTCAAAGTAAACCATTTCAGACAGTGAACAGACTTTCTAAGTGCCCAAAGAAATAACAGAATCTTATATTTTAATCACATGGAAAATAACTAATATAACTATTTACATTGTACCTTGTTTGTTGTTTTTTAAGGAAGGAGTTTTCTTGATGGTTTAATGATATCTGTGGAAAATGTTAGATTCTCACAATTTATAACTGCGGGGGCAAGGGGTTGGGGAGGATTGTGAGAGGGGAGTGGGATTCATCTTTAGACCCAAAGTGATAGGGATCAAAGAATCCTGGAGTAATTTTATTCAGTTCTCTGAGCTGTAGAACATAAATTTTTCAACAAAGCTGGCAAAAACATTCTTAATAGAATGAACTGCTTTTAAGATTTAGATTTCCATATATAAAGAATTAAAAAGAAATATGCTTTGTATAGTTTAGATTTTGCAATGAGTATTTAAAATTTAAAAATGAAGTTTGCTTCTACCCACATCCTCCCTTACCCTAGGTCCTAAAAAGGTTTATTTATTTTTATCCCACTTATTCCATTTGTCAAGGTCTATTTTTTTTTTAATTTACCAGTAAGCTGTTTTCAATATCCTTAAGTAATATTTTTCTGATAATGGTAACAGATTGAGGACAACAATTCTTTTCCTTGGCCTTCAGTTAAATGGCTCACTCCAACTGGAAAGGATTGGCCAGGCGTTGGTCCACCTGCGGTATACATTCCTACAAAGCTCAGTCATCAGATTCTTGAAGATGCAAGATCACTATCAGTTCTTATTGTACAAGAAGAAATTTGGTTGTAAGGACAACATACCTTTTCTAAAAAAATGAACAGTCTCACAGAATTCATATAAAAATATCATCAGTATGGTGGTGGATTTTGCCAAACTCTCCCAACAATTTAATTTCTCTTGCCTGTGGGCACATAGCCATCCTACTTACAAAATAAAACAAAATATTTCACTAAGGATCACTGCACAACCAAGACCCTGAAGGAAGTGACAGAAGGTTAGGTCTCTCAGGTGCCAACCACATATTCTAAAATGAAACCCAACAACAGACAGGACCTTCACTTCTTCAGAAATATAGTCCAGGTGACTTGATACTTCCCTGCCTGAAAAGCAAGAGTCCTTTGGAAATTACAGGTGACTATATAGAATTTTCTTCAGGGAAAAAGTGCCCAATGCAGAACATAATATACTTTGTAAATTTGACAATAACATAATCACCTCCTGAAGATATACACTCAAGATTGTAAAGGGTTGGTGGGCTTTGTTGTTCCATCACCTATCTTGCTTTGATAACCTAGTGAAATTAATTCTATCAGCAGTCAAGAAGTCAAACTCTTACCTCTATTTGCACATGACATTTCAAACTGAGGGATTTGTTCCATTTTTGCTTGTCCATGGGGAGTTGTGGCCAAAGGTAATTGGCTCCTGAGAGCCAGGCAACAGGGAGGTCAGACTAGTAAAGATTAGGGAGGGTAGTAATAGCAGGAGAGAAACATTACCTAGTTCTTGCCTGGTTTAATCCGAGCAAAAGAAAAAAATCACCACTTTTGCACACATAAGAGAGAGTATAATTGTCAAATACTTCTAAGATGCCGACCGGAGATTTCCTTCTGTCTTTGATGCCATTTTGTTCCCTTTGCACTTTCTTTCAAAGAGCTGCCTGCTCTCTGTACTTAATTGTAAGTGCTAGGAAGTCAGGAGCAGAGAGGCCACAAGTGAAGCAAGAGAAGAACACAGAGAAAGAAGGCAAGTAAAGAATGATGGGTAGAAAGAAGAAAAATTTTTGGTTTTTTGAGGAATTGGGGTGGGGGAGTGTGACAGAGGAAAAGTGAGAGAGCTTTACAAAAATCAGGTTATCTGCAATATTAACCAAAAACAACGGCATCAAGACCCAGAAACTGGGCCACTTCTATTCTAGGGGAAAACCTGCAGTCTAATTTTTTTTCTCCCCATTTTAAACAAGCGACCTCTTGTCCTGAATCCTACTGCATGAAGCAATCCTGTAAATGGCAGCACTGCTCGCACAGTTACTGTGGGGGTCGACTCGGTTGCTTGGAAAGAGACAAAGCTCCCTTATTGTTAAATTTAAGGCAGTTTTCAGGGCACTGGCATTCTTGTTTGCTCTATTTTTTAAGAGATTCCATTTTACAGCCATATCACATTGGACACCCACCTATTTCATGCATCTCACTTCTTCTTCAGGTGAATATCGCCATATTGGCAACACCAAAATGGTCAGAGGGCAAGTAGCTGTGACGGATGACAGTTCACCAAAATGAATAAGAAAGGAAGCCTCAACCCAGTCCGTAGTATTGCTGAGAAGTCACCCTGGTATTGTCTTGTGTATATAATCAAGATGTTTCACAGCACCTCCTTAGGTGCTCTGGAAAGCACTTTCATTGAATGTGAGCTAAATTCAGGGGATTTTGCTAAACATTGATATAAATGCTTTATGGCTTTTAAGACAAACTCATATTGCTAAAGCTGTTTAGCGGCACTAACTTATGGTCAGAGTTATTGCTGTCGCATAGACTGTGGTACTAAACAAGTGATCAGCCCTTCTTGGATGGTTCAAAGTTATGAAAATAAATAAATATGAAACATTAGCCATAGTAAGGAGTCAGGGAAACTCCTGAGAAATAATAACGTCTGTGAAAATGTTTTCAAATGTTAACCTGAGGATCACCCTGTGCTTTGGGGTTTTTTAAAGTAATTTTTTAAAATTCCAGATGAGGCAAGTAACATTTCTTCTCAAAGTAAAGCCTTGACAGAGTATAAACCTGGGAAGCAGTCCACTCATGGAAAACACAACCCACAATGTGAAGATAGTCTAAGGAGGCTCATTTTCTGTTAAAGACATCATGCAGAGGCTTCCTGCTCTGTTTCAGGGAGCAATTCTCACCATCAGATGCAAGCACAACAGCCCTGCCTTGCCACCTGCTGTTCTCTGTCCAGTTATGACACATAATGTGTAAATTACAAATGGGGTCTATTCTCCAATATATGGATGTCAGTGTCTCCTAGTGTCTGAGCAATAATCTCCTCTAGGTCTTCTTACTGCAACACTACTATAGCTAATCCTACTCACACACTGTCAGAGAAAAGACCCTCAGCTTTTATTCCCACCTTCCTTTTAAAGGCCAAACCATTCAGTGCCTGGAAACTGTTACCCCTCCCACCCCCACATATACATAAGTATCACATATGCTCTTTCTACAAATTGGTGTACAGGTGCCATTTAATCAATTCAAATTTGGAAGCTACATCTTCAAGGGTCCGAGAGAGCTCACTCCCCCCATTTCCCCTCTTTACATGTTTTCTTATAAGACATACAGCTTAATCAATTAACAAACTAAACAGCTTATATACTGGCAATATATCACAGATGGGTTTATGTCAGAGTAGTAGATCACATGAAATGGACCATGTAGTACCCCAGTGCATGATGTCTTGTAGAGCCCTGAGGACACTGACAGTAGCATCTCTAAGTTAGCAGTGCTGTATGAATACAGACACATGCGGATCTGTATCTACATCCATCTGACTAGGCCAAAAGGAGCAGGTAGATGCAAGATAGAGACACACACATGCTGGTTGGGGCCATTGCACACCTTGTCATGCCATTTGAAAGGGCAGTTACAGGTCGCTGGTTTTGCAGCCATTAAAATTACACTTTATGGAAAAGGCTTCTCTAATTGTGTTTGATTTCTTTCTGTAGTAAGCATCATTGGAAGAAGACCAAAGCAAGAGCAACTACGTTAGATATACATTTGGCTTAGCTGCAATACAGAACTCTGGAGAAGAAGCAGGCTGAAAGATTTGTTTCAATTTTAGGCTTGGTTTCTCTTCCTTGCTGTTTTCTTGTCATTGCGTGTCTGCATTTGTGTGTGTGCGTGAGTATCTGTGAGTGTGTGTGTGTTCCATCACATCATCTCCTGAAGAACGCTGGGTTTCGCAGGCAGGCGGCTAGTCACCTGCAACAACCCAGGGGTCCTGCCGAGGCTTCCAGGCTGCTGTCAGTGTCAGATGCCAGGGTCTGGTCGGTGGACATGGAGGAGATGTCATTGACGGACGAGGATGGAGGGAGACTCTCACTGCTGTTCACTGCTGCACCTGTGCTAAGAAAATGAAGACCAACATGACTAAATCTGGAACTAGATGCAACTTAATGTCACTCAGGGTACAGGCATGGGCAAATATAATAGGGGATGTCTGGTCCATCATCCACTGGACAAGCCTTCATCGAACAACTAATACAGGGCACCAGATTAGATGGCGAAAGTGAAAACATTACAATGCCGAGTCCCTGGTCACAAGCTACTCAAAGGCCAGTGTAGTAATTAGCCAATCTCACTTTACCTTATAAATCATCTGTAGTGCACTTAAAAGAAAAAATAAAACACTAAAAATCCAGGTCACTCCAATATATTAATATAACTGGCTTTGGATGGAGCCAAGTCATCCGAGTTTTTTAAACAGCTTCCCACAGATTGCGTAGTCAAGGATTCAAGACAGCTGTCCTATGGCCAAGGCAGATGAGCAAAGCCCTTTAATGTAGTGATCTGAACCTGGGTGATTTTACGGTGGGGAGCTTTTAAAACAAATACATGTAAGGGTCCTATCCCAGAGACATGGGCTGAGGTGAGCCCAGAAATCTGAATAACTTGGAGATTGCAGCTCTAAAAATAGGGGGGTCTATTATGTAAAAAATATTAAATAGTCATTAATATGACATCAAATTTAAAATCCATGTAGAAAACTCAAGTAAGACTTGATGAAAGTTACCATAGACCAAAAGAAAAAAGGAATACAAAAAGCCAGAGCACACCTATGATTGTGTGTTTATTTTCCAGCAAGCTTGCTTACCTGGGAATCTACAAATGAGAACTGTGAACTATTAGCTTAGAATAATTTGCAAACATTCTTTTATGTGTCTGCTATGTAGGTATATAATGATTTTGAAACTCTGAAAAGAAAATTGCTCATGGTAATCTCTCAGTAAATACTTGCTAAGCTATAACTTTGACAACTGCAGAGGAAACGTGAGCCATAGGCATTGTAAGATATATTTAAACCACAGCATCCTGAGTCAGTTTACGTTTCCTCTTTATATATTCTTTATACTTAAACAATATGGGTGGCGTAAAGTATGCTTTGTAAAATAGTTTGCTATTTAAAATACCTGTAGTATGATCATCTAATAAAATAAAAAATAAAGACTTGTCATTAAAACTGCACCTTATTTAAGCAAATATACTTTGTTAGGTATATTTGGTAAAAAAAAAAAAAATCCAAAATAAGTTACAGTAATACTATCACTTAAATCAAGTAAATCAGAAAAAAAATAGTCTAGTGAAGTGAAGATGTTAACACCATCTTTTTGCCCCTGGGCTAGACATTTCCTGGCTGTGGAAAAAAGGGATTAAAATGTGAAAATATCTAGAGAGGACCCATACACCTAAACTAAGACAGACTGTATGTATTCTATATATTTTTTAAATTTTTATTTGTTGGTTATATATGGTTATATATAGTAAATTATGGGAAATGTGCAAAATACAAAAAAAATGACAACATGCATTGATCACCATATTAATAAGAACTATTAAACTTGTTATATTTCTTGCCTTTTTGCTAGGTAGTTTCTCTAATTGTAATGATTTAATATATATTCTTTTGTAGCATATTTTTATATATAAAAGGCTTATATATTTTTCATGTTCTTTGGACTCTTAGAAGTATCTATACTTCCTAATGTTAAATGTCTCTAGATAATTAAAGCTGTTTATAAATAATTACTCTCATTATCAGAACAATGTGTAATATAATTGGGTTTGAATTTATTCCAATTATACTTAACTGTATACTTTATAAATATACCCTGAATATTTTTCTTACCCTGAAGTAAAATATTCAAACCCAGGAGCTATAAACTAAAACATTGACAATATAACTATATTAAACATTTAAGACTATATAATAATATATATATAAAAAATGTTAAAAGACAAGTAATAGGATGGGAAAGTATTTGCCATACATCTAAAAAAGGGTTAATAGTGAGGGTTTTTTGTGTTTTTCTTTTAGGGAAAAATTCTACAAATCTTTAATCAATAAATGAATAATGAATACGAAAAAGTCATTTAAAGCTTTTTAAAAATAATAGAAATAGGTAAGAAATATACAAAAACAGGTTTAGTTTCAACAAATAGTAAAGGAACAATTAAAATAATACATCATTGTCATAATAAGATTAATACATATTAAAAATATTGGTAATAGCTAGTATTGGCAACTGTGAAAGGAACTGGGTATTCATATACTCTTTTTCTTCTTCATAAAGCAGTCCCTTTAGCATATTTTGCAGTGCTGGTTTGGTGGAGGTGTATTCTTTTAGCCTTCTTTTGTCTGGGGAACCCCTTATTTCACCTTCCATTTTAACTGAGAGCCTTGCTGGGTAGAGCAGTCTTGGTTGCAGCTCTTTGCTTTTCATGACTTGGAATATGTCTGGTCACTCCCTTCTGGCTTGCAGTGTTTCTGTTGAGAAGTCAGCTGCCAGCTATATCAGAGTTCCCTTACATGTTACTACCTGTTTCTCCCTTACTGCCTTTAGAATTCTCTGTTTGTCTTTGATATTTTCCATTTTAATGATGACGTGTCTTGGAGTAGGCCTCATTGGGTTCCTCATGAGTGGGACCCTCTGTGCTTCCTGGACTTGTGTGACTTTCTCTCCTCAAATTAGGGAAGTTTTCCATATTATTACATTTTAAATCAGGTTCTCTATCCCTTGCTCTTCTTCTTCACCTTCTGGTATTCCTATTATACAGATATTATTTCGTTTCAGGTTGTCCTGCATTTCCCTAAATGCCTCTTCATTCTTTTTGAGTCTTTTTTTCATTTTCTTGCTCTTTCTGAGAGCTTTTTTCTAACTTGTACTCCAGCTTGCTTATTTGATCCTCTGCTTCATCTAGCCTGTTTTTGAGTCCTTCTACTGTGTTCTTCGATTCAGAAATTGTATTCTTCATTTCCTCTTGTCTCTTATTGATAGGTTCTATGTCATTTTTCATGCTGAGATAGTTTGCAGTAAGTTCCTCGTAGTTTCCCTGTAGTTTTTTTGTAGTTATCACTGAGCTCACTGAGCTTCCTTAGAACCGTTGTTTGGAACTCAATATCTGATAGTTTACTTGCCTCTATTTCATTTAGTTCTCTTTCTGGGGATTCCTCCTTTCCTTTCGAGTCAGGGGTATTTCTTTGTCTTCCCATTATTTATGAGACTCTTCTTTTTTTGCTTCTGCTTCTTAAATTGATTTGTCTTGATTTCCTGACTTTGTGGTGTGAATTTCTATGGTAGGAGACGTCTGTTTTTACTTTCTGGATCTGCCTTTTATGATGTCAGATATTGTCCCTGTCTGACCTTAGGCAGTCTGTTCGAGACTTCCAGGAATCTACTGTCTGTGGCTGTCTCCTTCAGCTATTAATGTAGTCACTCTGCTCTCAGCAGGCCAGCTTAGACAACTCAGGGTGGGGCAGAGTCCCTCCAGGGGGTAGTGTTATTGGGTCCTCTCATGCTGTTGCCGCTCAAGGCAGTGGTCTCTGCCTGAGAAAGATGGCTGCTGCCATATGGGGAAGGAATCGGCACCGAGATCCCACCAGCTACTCTCTCTGTTCTCTCCCCAAAGCCTCCTTCCCCAGTCTCTCCTCAGGCATCTCTAGCCCACTTTGCCACCACCTTTGCCAGAGACCAGGGTAAGTGGCTACAAATAAAAATTTATGCGTTGGCCCTTTAAATGGCTCTCTGCATCTCCAGCCACCTGTCTCTGGAGGAGAGAAACCCTGCTGCTTTTCGCAGCTGGTTGTTTTCTGTGTACTTTTTGGGCTCTAGTGCTGTAGGGTGGAGATTCCCGCTTTTGGTTTAGACCCCACTCTTTTCAGGGGGATCCAACTGGCCCTTTTAATATCCTTCTGATGCTGCTGCCCTTGGGCACCCCACCCACCTTCTTGAGTCTTTACTGCATTCCTTACCAGTTATGTTGTGCTAAAGCTGATTCTTCTGCCTCTGAGGTTACAAGGCTCTTCTCTTGCTATTGTTCAGTTGTTTGTTCCAAATGATTTCTCCACTATTTAGTTGTAATTCTGAATTGGTCCTGGAAGGAGGACAGTGTGACTTCCACTCACTCCTCTGCCATCTTGATCCCTCTCATAGTTTTTCTTAAGCTTTAGTGTCTAATAATTTAGCCTCACTATTGTGTACTTGTTAGAATTTTCTCCAATTTTTCCACGTCCTTATTAAAGAGTAGAAATTAAAACTAGACACAGAACTCTAAGAAAGACTCTACCAATTGTGGGCTGACAGATTGAAACTGCTTTATTCTTACTGTCCATTCATCTTCTGGATGATAGATCTCTATGCAACAATGGCTTTCAAGTCATGGTGCTACAGTTTGGATTCAGTTTTAACTTCTAATACAAAATGTTGCCTGTATGACATTTTGTAATAGCTTTATTGAGATATAATCCACAAATTTCTTCAATTCTATGGTTTTTAGGCTATTCACAAAATTGTGCAACCATCAGCACAATCAATTCTGTGGTATTTGCATCACCCCAAAAGAAAACCCTGCTCTCTGTTTCTTACTTACCCTCCAGCCCTAACCACTGCTGAACCTACTTTCTGTTTATAAAATTGTCTGTTTAAGATATATCCTATACATAGAATTATACAATATTTGATCTTTTGTGACTGGCTTATTTCACAGAACATATTTTTAAGGTTCACTGATGCTATAGCATGTGTCAATACTGTATGCCTTTTTATGACTGAATAATATTCTATTGTATGGATACATCATGTTTGTCTATTTATTATTACCTGATGAGTATTTGATAGGCATTTAGGTTGTTTCTACTTTTTGGCTATTATGAAGAATGTTGTTATAAACACTCATGTATAAGTTTTATTTCTAAGAGTAGAATTGTTGGGTCATAGTACAACTCTATGTTTAACATGTGAGAAACTGCCAAACTTTTTCACAAAGTGGCTGTGCCAGTTTACATTCCTCCCAGCAGTGTATGAGGGCCCCAATTTCCCTCTGCCTTCTCTAATACTACCTGTCTGTTTGATTATGGCCATTCTCATGTATGTAAAATGGCATCACATTGTGGTTTGATTTGCATTTTCCTAACAGCTAATGATGTTGAGTATCTTTTCATACGCTTGTTAGCTGTTTGTATATCTTCTTTGGAAAAATGTCTTTTCAGATCCCTTGGCTATTTTTAAATTGTTGTTTTCTTTTTATTATTGAGTTGTAAAAGTTCTTTATATATTCTGAATACAAGGCTCTTATCATATAAGATTTTTCACTTTCTTGATGGTGCCCATTGAAGCAAAAATATTTTTAATTTTGGTGAATGAAGTTAGGTTTGCCTGTTTTCCTTTTTTGCTAAGTGTGCTTTTAGTCATATCTAAGGAAAAAAAAGACATTTTATAACCCAAGACCATGAAGATTTGCTCCTATATTTTCTCACTCCTATATTTTAGCTCATACACTTAAGTCTATAATCCATTTTGAGTTAACTTTTATATATGATATGAGGAAGGAGTCTACCTTTATTATTTTGCATGTGGCCAGCTAATTGCCTACCACCATTTATTGAAAAGACTATTAAATTGTCTTGATATCCTTGTTAAAATCACTTGACCAGAAATGTAAGGATTTATTTCTGAACTCTCAATTCTGTTTCATTAATCTTATGTGTATCTCGTGCAAATGCACACAGTCTTGAATGCTGTCACTCTGAAATCAGGAAGCGTGAATCATTCAACTGTGGTCTTTCTTGAGATTATTTGTGCTGTTTCTGTGTCCCTTGAATGGGAATTTTAAGAACAGATTGTCAATTTCTGCAAAATGGCAGCTGTGATTTTGATAGGTATTGTGTTTAATCTACAGATCAATTTGGGCAGTATTGTCATCTTAACAGTATTAAATCTTCTATTCAGTGAACAATAAAATGTCCTTATTTAGATCTTTAATTTCTTTCAACGATGTTTTGTATTTTGTAGAGTAAAAATTTGTACTTCTTTTGTTATATTTATTCTTAAGTATTTTATTCTTTATGATGTTATTGTAAATGGGATTGTTTTCTATCCATTGCTAGTATATAGAAATACAACTGATTTAATGAATTAGAAAGTTTCGGTGTCAGTGCATTGGAAACTAAATAGATCAATGATAACATATACATCTCATGAATATTATAATTAACCAAAATGCCCAGGTAACCAGGAAGATTTTTGCTAATGTGCTTTATTTAAATTATGACAAAATAACTGGTTTGAAAGTTTTAAAGTTTTGTAATAATGTAAACCAAAAAGATTTTTAAAGTATCTCTACATAATAGTCCTGGTGTTCTCTTGAGATAGGTTTTTCTCCTTAACCAAAAATAGTTGATTATGTGGACCTGTTCTAATTGTCATACTTAAAGCTCACTACTCATTCAAAAAAGGATGAGATATGTTAACTGCAATCAGGCTCCTTTGTAAGAACACAGTTTGAGCCCTGGCTGGTATGGCTCAGTGGGCTGAATGCTGGCCTGCAAGTCAGTGTCACTGGTTCAATTCCCAGTCAGTGAGCATGCCTGGGTTGTGGGCCATGTCCCCAGTAGAGGGCACACGAGAGGCAACCATACATTGATGTTTCTCTCCCTTTCTTTCTCCCTCCCTTCTCCTCTCTAAAAGTAAATAAATAAAATTTTTTTTTAAAGAACACAACTTGATATTCAGAAATAAACACAAAACCAAAATGATGGCAGCTAGAGGAATTATACAAAAACCACTGAGGAAATTTTCCTAGAAAAAAACCCAAATTTACATCTATAAATAATATTGAATGAAGAAAGCAAAAACCATAATAGCTTTTAATAAATTCTTCATGGAAAAGACATCGCGCTGCACGTAAATCTTACAGAATACACAGCACTCTTACTGCATCTATTTTAATAAGCAGCCTATTCTCAACACAATTTTGGAACTTTTAGAGTGCTCTGACGTATAAATCACCCCATTATTATATATAGTTTTGCTACATCATTACCTCATGTTTATGTTTCCCTTGTTTTATTTTACTTTCTCATTATACTTCATTTATCTTCCTCAACAGTCTCTCCTGTTGAGCACAGAATAAGAACATGATTTAACAAAACATTAAGTATCTTTTGTGTGTACTCTTCTAGACAGGTGTTGCAAGGGAAAGCAATTTCTCCTGGCTATGAAATTTATTGGTTAAATTGATAAGCTATTTTTGGCTAAGGGAAGTTATTTTGTTTTAGTTGTTTTCTTCTCCTTTTGTTCATAAACTTGCTCTATGTAATCCCTACCTTCTATGTTACAATGATCCTGCCCTTTCTTTTACCAATATCGAATGCAAGTTATAGTTAGTATTCAGTTATTCAAAGTTCAGAATCTTTATCAACTGTATTTCCCAGGTTCCTAATATTTTATAGCACTAATTCATTGAGAGGTCCTCTCTTCTAATGCTTCTTTTATAAAATTCCTATGACAGATGCTGGTTGTATGGGAAATGTTGCTCTCTCTGTAGTGTTATTGTGGGACAGGCATGGGTAATTGTCTAGTGGCATGCTGGGGCTGGCTTTTAGTGTCTTTTAAAAGCCAGTTGTTAGCTCTCTTTCCATGTCTGCCTTTATTGATGTCCCATTAGCAGCTTGAAATTGGTCACAGTGAGAATATTTACACTCCCAAAATTGGTAAATACTATAATCAGTTCTGATTTTTTAAAGAGATGTTTGTTAAACATTAACCAGCCCCCAGTGTCACATGAAAAATCTTTGCTTCTGTATGACTTCTTGTATTGCTCTATTATAAATGTCTTCTTGATTGTAGCTACTTCTGTCTTTACCGGATGATGCTTAAGACTGTTTTCATGCAGGCAATAAATAATCTTTGTAGACCATAAAACCAAACACAAATAGAAGAGTCAAGGCATGACTTTGGCTTCAAGTTGTTAATTTACTGCCAAACAGTTTGTGAAAAGCTCTTAAACAAAATTGAACTGAATTGAATTTGATTTTAATGCCACTTGCCCAGGATGTCCTGGCAATGTGATAAATATCCCTTTTTTTCAGAGAAACCAGTAGAGATATGCATTTAAAGAAATGTTTTGCTATCAGTAAAGTGTTACACATTTTTGTCAATAAAAATGACATTTAAAGTACTGAAAATAGTAATAGCATTACAAGTAAGGAATAATAGTTACTTTCAACTTTACTCGAATAAGAGAAATTTGGTTTCATAGAAATAAGTAACTTATGCTTATGAAAATTTCTCAACTAGAAGTTATCTAGTTCTGCATTTTTCAAAGAAATTATTTTCCTGACCTACCCACACGCATAAAAAGTAGACACAAAGAGTTATAAGAAATACTAAAATGAAAAAAATCACTGAGCTACATTTCCTTCCCTTTCTGCATGATCTTGAGCCTCAACTTGTTTGGGGCTGAGATTTTTAAATAAAAAAAAAATTATTGGACTCGCACAGTGACTGTCATTGGGAAAGGCACACGCGCATATGGTGTGCGATAACATGGTTGTGGGAGGGACTGCAGATTAGAATGACCTGGGGCGTTTTATCTTCAGTTAGAGACTCTGAAAAATCTCTGCCCATCCTGACGCTAAGCATCCCTATTTTGGTGAGTCATTGTTACTTCTGGGAGGCGTATATCTCAGGTGGAATGGGGGAGGTGAAAAGACAGAGTTTTGAGACTAGATGACCTCTTATATTTGTTTGGCTCTAACATTCTATGATGAATCCTTTCAGAAGAAAATTAATTTCTATTCATGAACTGAAATTCCCTCAGCAGTCTTTTCAAATCAATTCAGAAAGCAAGCAGCCATGCTATTCTTGAAAATAAATCATTATGCAAGTGAAATCAGCTAGCAGAAGGCGTACAATTATTTAGAATTGTATCTGAAATTTAGATTCATTTCTTATTGGTATACAACAATTCCATCAATAAATTTCAAGCCTATGTATTTTCTGCAAAAATGCACATTTAACTTCCTATTTACTTTTTAAAAGTATCACTAAAACATGGTTTTGGGTATTAGAAACCTTTTGTCACTGAGAAACTGCACTAACTTTCTCCCTTGTTGCTGAGTGCCCAGTGTTGCCATGACTAAATATTAAGGGAGTCTATGCTGTAATATTAATTCATTTTAGCTATTTACAAAATAATATAGGATATGCAAATATATCATGGAAAAAAGCTGACTTTTTAAAAGTTTTCTTAGTAATTGCTTTTTCTTTCCAGCATAGTTTCCTGCGGATATATTTATATATATGCTCACACAGACACAACAGGCAGGGTGGTGTGCCAATAAAAATGTAACAATTGGCTCTCTAGGGCCAAAAACTCTCGGCCAATTTCCACATCTTAACTCCTGCATAGTGGATTTCAAGCTCCCAACATTAGGTCAGTAAACTCATAGTTGGGAGAGATGAGCACAACAGGCTCTCAGAAGCTGGCAGAGTTGGCTACAGGGCATGGCTGTCCCCTGCCTCTGCATTACGCATGAACATATATCATATATAAATATCTCATAGTAGATATCAGACATGTATGATTTCTCAATTAAGCAAAGAATAATTTCTTTAAAATCATGAAGTGAAAGTTAGAATCCACAATCATTTTTATCATAAATTGGTTAAGCTAGCAAACAATAACTTAGGGCATGTGTATAAGGTAGATAATTTATAGTTGTAAGTAGTTGAAATGGTTAAAAGGTGGTTTGGCCTTCTCATATGAAGGTAGAGCCTAAGTGATATAATTTAGAATTAATCATTAACACATTATAAGCAGGCCTGCAAAAAAAAATTGGGAATATACATTGCCCAAAATGAATAAATCAAACCTGAAAGCAGCAAGCCTTTATGTGAAGCATGAGCAAATGTCAACAGCAATGCTTTATATACTTGTTTCTTGGGTCATTTATCTTCATGATGATTAATAGGGTGAGTAAATATTTGCTGGCATAAGAACGTACTGAATCACATACTGTATTACGGCTATGGGGCTGTCTTGAATTCTGTCTTTGGAATAGCACCAAGAAACATGCTTAGGGAAGACATGAGCAGCAATTTTGAAATTCATAATAAATACGTATTAAGCTACTATTATGTGCAAGGCACAGCACTTAGGCACTGCATGGTACACAAAGAGCAATACAGTCTTTCTTCTCAATGACTTTATAAGCATGAAGGGGTGACAGTATTTAAAATACAGGAACTAGTAATACCCCTAAGAAGAAAAGAGCCTATTCTTTGGGATGTTATGAAAAGTCTTTTGGGACAGATATGAAAATATTTGGGGACAAGGTGGTATTTGATAAGAGAAAACTTTAGAGTGGGCAGCATTCCTAAAGGTGGGCAACTAGCAGTATCGGAGCGTGAGACCCTAGAATGGGCGCAGTGTGAAGTCGCCTGGGGTGTATTACAGAGGGCCAGCAATCAGCAAGAGGTTACTAGGCTTACACTGTAAGTGATGCCAAGCTATTGGAGAGCACTGATCAGTGGAATTCTTGCTCAAATCTATAGTTTTCTTCCCACAGATCACAAAAACCTGAATTTCTTATACCTTCACTGAACTGCCAATGTCATTTTGCCATTTCCCTCATTAATGAGTTAAAAGAAACTTCTACATGTACTCATTTTCTTTTTTTATAGGAACTATGGTTTTAATGATTAGAAAATTATGCTTTGGTTACATACAAACTTTGTTTCTTAAGAAGTATTAAAGCTTTCTTCATATGGCAGATCACTCATCTCATCCCTTTTATGATTAATTGATCTCACATGTACAATCCTCAGTCTCATCGTTACTTCCCTGAGATGCATAGTTTACATAAAACAAATCACGCGGATAAGGAGGTTTTTGTAGAAGTGTTGTGAAAGTATTAGAAAGAGAATTATGGATTTTACGTCATCACAGATTAGCTGTTGTGGAGATCTGGCTGGGGCTGAGAGGAAAATGAAAGAGAAGACAAGCAGAAAGTGGTGTTACTTGGAGTGGGTGGCATGATTCTGGGAAGTTTAGAAAAAAGGAGGTAAGTTAACGATGACTTTAACTAAAGATGAATAGAAGAGACTCTGCTAAAATGTGTCCAGTCCCAGCCTCAGATGCTAGGTCACTGTTCACTGCACCCTGGTATTTTGGTTTCTTAATGATTATAGGAACATATGTTCTGGCCATGACAGAAATTCATAACACAAGGTGTCTTTCTGCCCTAGCTGGTGGCATCTGGAGGGTATAGATTCAGTTGTTGGGTTACTTAATTAGCAGCAGACAGTACATGCAGGTAAGTCAAAAGCAACCTCTGCAGACTTGTATCAATCTGGAGGGCAGACAAGCCCAACCCTCCTTTTTTAAAGATTTTATTTTTTTTAGAAAGAGGGGAAGGGAGGGAGAAAGTAAGGCAGAGAAACATCAGTGTGTGAGAGTAACATTGATCAGTTGCCTCTTGTATACACCAGTGGGAGAACCCACAACCCAGGAATTCATGAGCAGCAATTTTGAAATTCATAAATACGTACTAAGCTACTATTATGTGCAAGGCACAGCACTTAGGCACTGCATGGTACACAAAGAGCAATACAGACAGTCTTTCCATGTCCTGACCAGGAATGGAACCGGTGACCTATTGCTTTCCAGTAAAACACCCAAATGACTTAGCCACACTGGTCAGGGCTCCTTAATCCTCTTTGGGGAAAGAAAAGATTTGGAATAGAATTGAACACTTCCCCAAGTCTAGAGGTGATAAAGACATATCATAACTGAAATACATCTGTTTAGGCTGCATAGTGGTTGTGGGTGTAAACTATCTGTTCAGAGTATTATAACAAATTTATTAATTCATATTACATCTCTTTTCCCTGAAACAATTGAAAATTCATGGGAAAAATGTTTATCAAAGGTAGAACACCAAATCCATTTTTCTTTAAACTAATCATTTGCAGCCTACATTCTTCCCAGCATGAGCTGAGTATAAGCCAAAACATTTTGTAGAACTCTTTCTATATTCTCTTTCTATTCAGAACATATATCTTAGAAAAACATATTAGCATTGATAAGTGTAAGTTATCTTGAGTAATCTTAAAGCACCTGACATAGCAAAATAGGTATATGAACAATGTGTGTTAAGATTCTGTAGATCACAAACTGAAAGATTTCCCACACTAAATTTAATTGGAGTACATCTTGGCTGATGTTTCAGCTACTGTCACACCAACTCTAGGAAGAGTTCAGACACTGGAGTGAATGAGGAAAGAAGTTTGGGATGGGGGATTTCCTGATCCTCACATTGACTTGATGGTGGATGAGGAGCAGTTAGTTACCCTTTAAGCAGCTCATGTTGATACTTCTTCAAGATTAGTTATTTTCTTAAAATAGGTTCTAAAAGAAATGTGCTAGGTCATCATAATCTGAATAGTCAGAAGGAATGTTACACTGAACTTCAAACTATTACTTTTCATCAGTTCTTCAACTCCTACTGTAATAAGGTACAGCTAGCCATCCCCAAGGGGATTTGTAATTAGATCCAGTAAGTGGGGTGTCCAAGAAAAATACAGGATATTTGATTCTCACCACCCTTCACGGCAGGCTGCCAAGGCGGATGGGAGACAGGGAACGGGGCCAGTGAAGTCAGTTTGCACATCAATAACAGTCTAAAGACCATTTTGAGTTACTCTGAATATCAACAACAGGTCGGCTTCATACTGGACTTGAAGCAAGGTTATTGAGAATTACTGTGAATATCAATACAGGCCATTTTCACACTGGACAGGTAGCAGGGCCATTTGAGAGTCATTTTGCATGTCAATAATAGGATAGCTTCATACCTCATAGGCAAAGATGATTATTTTGCACCTCAACAAGGTTAACCAGGAAGGTTTGCATAAATTTTAACCCAGGATGTAACTGGTCAGGCAGCCCCACATAGCAGTGCCTGCCAAAGGAGTCTGAGATGAGGCTGTTGGGGAGGATTCACGCCAGGGTTGGGACCCAGGCGCAGCAGCCATGCTAGAAGCTTTTGACCACATGGTTTTAGGAGCAGAGTGGGGGCTCTCTTGACGACGTGGCCTAGGAAGCAGGAAAGCAAGATGTAGCAGCCATGCAGGCTCTCCTTCCCAGCCTTGGTTGCAGCGTGTGTGCATGAGAGCTCGGAGATGGTTTGCTCCATGACATGAGGGAACAATGCGAAGACCGTGCAGGAAGAAAAGGAGAGAAAGGACTCTTGCTACTGGGCCATGAGAAGGTGCCACATGGTTCTGAATTAAGAACTGGAGATCGTGGCCACGCAGTGATGGTGCTGGAAACAGCGAGAGAGCTGCATAGCTGAGCTCCAGACTTCTGTTCTTTTTCTTCTGAAGGACGGTACCCCTGACTGGTCTGATTGGGTGAAGGGGGGAAGGCAGGACTGTGTGTTGGTGGGTGTTTTAAATGGTGGGTGTTTTAAAGGGATTTTGAGATATAAGGGTGACATTTAGCCATTAATCAAAATCTGTATAAATTTTAAATAAATACTTCCTTTCCTTTTCACCAAGCTCTGCAACTGAGAGCCATAATTTCAAGGGCTGCAGGCAAACAAACCTAGACCAGAGGGACCCCAGGGAAAGGGGGGACATTGTTCCTGTAATACCATCTGGGGCTCCCCTGCAACGGGTCCACATTCAGTAACATTACTTCACCTTTTTTCCAGTCTTAACGCTTGGATTTGTAAAACCAAACTTTTCTAAAACCCAACATTAAAAAATTATTACATTTATTCCCAAACTGGCATCCATTTTCGGCTTTCCATTACTAAAGTTAAACTTTTATGTTTTCATTTTGTATGACTTTGCCAATTATAGCTCGCAGGGTGGTTAAACTACAATTGTTAGAGGGAAACAGTCATGTGACATTTGTTAATATGCTCTTTAAGCAACGTTATTGGCCACAGTTCCTGCTCAAGGCCAACCAAAACACACACGCACGCACGCGAGCACTGCTATATTCGTTATTCACTGAGAGTGGGTACCTGAAGGAGAGGGCTGTCCTTTTACGACACCATTTTTAGTCTTTTCTTCTGAATTCATTACTTCCTTGTAGATAAGTTCTGTAAAGAACAATTACCAGTATTATAAAAAATAAATTTCCTTAACCCACAGAGAAAATTCCTTCATTAATAACAAATAATAACATTTTGATTAGACTGAGTAAGGTAGAAATCAATTGGGACTTCCTTTATTCCTCTAATGCTACATTTTCTTGCAACAGCAAAGAGTCTGGCAAAAGTAGGTGCTCAGTAAAGCATCTGAATAAATAAATGTATAAGGAATACATATTTTATTTGTTTTCTGAATTCTTTTGGAGACTTTTAATGGATTTTAACTCTTAAAGATTTTAATGGCTCATTTTTGAACATTGATTTTTCTTTTATACTCTCTTCCTAAAGGATGCCATGCTATTCTTGAAAATAAATCAGACTATTTACATATAAATCATGTTCTCATGACTTCAAACTATTATTTTCCATCAACTTTTCATCTGTTTTCTAGACTCAACTCTTGGATTTATAAAACCAAGCTTGCCTAAAACCCCACAGTAAAAATTATCACATTTATTTCCAAACTGGCCTCCATCAAAATGACTCTTCATTACTAGAGTTAAATTTGTTCATTTTCACTTCATGTCACTTTGCCACTTCTAGATAAAAATCATTCAGCACTACTAATACTTGCTTTAAAATGGCTTACAATTTATATAGTCATCATCCTTTACAGGTATTTCTTCAGTTCCTCACAAATTTAGTCCATGTCCATCTTCCCCAAGAGATATTTATATCTTATCATTTAGCTACTCAGCACAGACTGCTAAGAGTGCCTTCTGGTCTTTATTTAAATCAAATCAAGTCTTTCCCATCTATCACTTAGTACCTTTTCTTTAAAGTTTATCTCCTATATGTATTTGCTCATTTTCCATATTCTGCAGCATGACCCCATTGCTATCTTTATAACACTTTTGGCTTATTTCTACCCTTTGTTTTCCTCCTATGTCCCCATTCTAGTATTTTCCTCTGATTTTTTCTTTTCCACATTTACAATATTAATTTATTCAATGTATCGCAAACATTTCTTTCATTCAGATCTTCCCTTTATGTTCTTTCTCATTTTGACCTAATCATTAGATCTGCATTTGGTTTTTTCATATTTATTCTGCTCTGTAATAATTTAATTAGTTTAACTATTCTTTATAATTCTGCTTGGTTTCTCCCTGAGTATAATCTCAATCATGTAGTATGTGTTTAAGAAAATTTTGCTGGGAAAAAAATGAATTAATGTACTCATTCATTCTGTTTTACTTTAAAAGAGAAATAAGCTACTTAGATATATACTTTTTCTATTTAAATTCTCAAATGCTATATATCAAGTGAATGATTTCACATATTAACTATCTTTTATTTTCTAATGTTGAAAATTATCTCAGATGTAATTTTATCCATTTTATATGATAATTTTATGTACAAACATGAAATGTTTAACTGTGAAATTTTAAAGTTTGCCCTCTCCCATGACAAAATCTTTGACCATCAGTACTATTTTAAAAAGTGTCAGTAATTAATTCTCTTTATTCTTGAGCAAATACAACATAATTAAGAGTATGAAAAGATAGATTAAATTTTAAGAACTTTGAAAATGGTCTAAGAAGATAGAAATTAGAATATCATCTCTTACTAAATTATTTTAAAAAGAAAATCCTTGAGAATACTTTCTGAGTTTCAGTAAAGTAAAATATATACTTTATTTAGGTATAATAGAGTCACCTTTCCATTCTTCAATGGTGTGTTCTCTTTCATCCAACTGTTTGTCATATATCTGAGGTGGAGGCTGCAGAATAAAAACAAACAATAAACTTTGTGCAATAACCTAAACATGACTAAAGTCCTATGACGCATGAGGGCACCTTGTTTTTCAATGATTTTGGTGGTGATGAGAATAAGGAGTAATTACAGTGGTGCAGAAGTTAAAATTTCCCCACAAATTTATGGAAGATTCATTTATATGCCAATATTTTCTGCTGAGAAAATATGGCAGCAAAATTCAAATCTTGCAAGCTCATATCCCCAAACATTCTGATTCAGAAATCAAGTCCAAGCAACGAATAGCCAGTCTTTAAAAAACAAGAAAAAACACTTTATTAAGTAAGTAATCCATTCACTTGCTCTATAACAGAACCCTACTAAAGTACCCAGACTGATAAGATTTTGTTCCATTTTTAGACCCTCGTGAAGAAGAGTCTGTAACCTCCCAATAGACTATAGTACTATTCCCCAGTATTAAGGAATATTAAGATGTAATCCAATTTTTTCTCATGAAGCATAAGAAAGTACATTTGTGTATAGCTGTGTGCCCTATATTTACATAATTCCAGATATTTTCCCCCTCAGGCAGAAGAAGCTCCCAGCTGTCTATAGATGTGGGTCCCCTTGAGCCCCTAAAGGACCCCTTGGTTAGCCCTTTCTGGGAGAAATGATGTGGCAAGGGCCTTCAGTCTGACTTACGGAATCAGCATTTCTCTTGAAATGAGAAGTTCAAAGATGGAAAAGGAGAGATTTTCATAAATTTAGGTGCCTTCCAAGAAGAAGGATCTCAGGCAGATTCCCTGACCTCTTCTTCCTGATGGCTGGAACTGGGGATCTATCACGCTGGCCTAGGGTACTTCCAACTCAGGCCAAGTGATGTGGAGAGAAAAAATCTCCGTGAGGCAGAGAGAGAAAGGGCTCAGGAGCTGCCCCAGCTGGCAGTGAATTGAGTGAAAAAAAAAAATGCAAACTCTTGCATGACATGAAACTGGGGACTCTAGAATTCATCCAGTCCAACACTCCAAAAGGAACAGTTTCTATAAGAACTGAAAGAGTTATTCAACAAAGTGATTGAGGCTTATTAGGATATACATTCTTCTAAAACGGCTGTTGTAGGAAGCCTTTGGACAAGATTCTCCTAGACAGCTTCTGGCTTCTGTGGGAGGTTCTCTGGCTCATGAGCAGCACCCCAGTACCACAGTGGCCCTTCCTGACTGCATCCAGAATCTCTGGAAGGCGGAATCACGCCTGACATGTCCTAGCCATAGTATGCTGGGACAGCCACACACACGACAAAAGTAGCTGGGTATAAAAATAGAAGACTTTGACCAGTTGTTTTGAGGCAACTTAATTATTGAGAAATAAGTACTGATGAGGCCAGACATTTGTTTAACAATAGTGATTGCTACTAAAGAAGACACTAAACCAGCTACTATGATTCAGATATGTTAGCTGAGCAGCCTTTGCTGAAAGGGTTAAGCAAGACAAGACCCTCCCCTACGCCACTGTGCCATCACTGAGGACACAGAAACACTGACTACAGAAAGGTAAGGGGACTGAGATAACCAGGCACTGTCTTGGGAACCTGACTAAGGCAGGACCTTCCACCTCAAATTATAAAGGACCCCCAAAGTATAGGAACGCTATTATTTAATGAGTAAAACAAGTTATTTTTGAAAATTTGTGAAACTGTTACCTAAATAAGCAAAGGCAAAGCAAACTCAGGTTATGCAAAGATGCTTTGCCGAGTGGCAGGTTTCCTGCTCTGCCTTCTCCTGAGCACGCGGAATGCAGTGGTAAGGTCCCATCTAAGGGGGCCTTGTCTAGGCCCCCTGCCAGACACACTGCACAAGCTCTCAGAGGTCCCCAGCGCTCTGTGCATTGCTGGCACCACCTCATTCTCATAACAATTAGACCAGCTCGGGGTCCACGCAGCCGGCTGGCTTCTCCACGCAGTGGCTTTTTCCATTTGAGTTTCAAAATTGAACGTGGTTCAAGAGTATAGTTCCTGCCAAAGTTCATGAATGCCATTTTCTCTTTGCAATACTACTTTGAGAGAAGTTTTCCTTGGAGCTTCAACATCCAGCTATTGCTGTTGTATAAAGTACAAAATACATAAACTCTAACCACAAACAAACTGCAAGAAAGAAAGCAGAGTACTGAGTCCAAGATTTTTCCTTTCAATAAACCAAGAGGGCTGCTTTAAAAATACTTGCAGGTGGCTCAGCTGGTTGGAGTGCCATACCACGTGCCAAAAGTTTGCAGGTTTGATCCCTGGTCAGGGCATGTATGGGAGGCAAACGATCAATGTTCTCTTACATCAATGTTTCTCTCCTTTCCCCCACCCTTCCCGGCCCTTTTCTCTCTCTGAACATATCTTCAGGTGAGGATTAAATGTATAAATAAAAACACTTGTATTACAGTTATGGCTAAAAAGGCCACATGTTCAGGGTTGTTTGTTGGTTTCTTTGTTTTAAGAGGGGATGCAACCATCTGCAGTGGACTGGTACATTCACAGAAAGATGTCTTCTACAAAGCAATATAAAAGAGCAATTGACCAGCAAACCAGAGAAAGTAATGTCATATTCAGACACACAAATACATGACAACAATCATTACCATTCCATAGTACATTACTCTCCCTGCCTCCATCTGCAAACAAAAGCTAGGGTTCTATTGCTCACTTGTTTGTTTTTCCCACCTTATTAAACAGGAATGTTGTTGGCTAGTGATGCACAGATTTGAGACCATCAGCAAGAGGTGTTTGTTCAAATCATGACAGTAAATGAGGTCACCCATGGAGGGTATGCAGATAAAAAGAGCAAAGGGCCAAAGTAGACCCTATCAGAAACCAAGGGCTAAAAGTTGACCTGAGGAACATAAGTCCATGAAGAAGAAGGAGGAGAAGGAAAAGCAGGAGGAAGAGAAGGGGAAGAGAAAAGGATCATTTAGAGACATATGTGGAGAATGAAGATATTGCAGTGTTATAGGGGTTAAGTGATTGGAGAATTTCAAAGGAAGTAATTGGCAGCTTCTTGAAAGAGAAACAAAGACTTTGGCTTTGAAGGCACAATAAACTATGCCTTTAAACACTAAAGTTTCGAAAGCTCAAAACTGCCACCACACCTAGAACAATCCAGATAGATACTTAGTGGGGAACATTAATATGAGATAACACCTAAAAATTGGAACAATATAGAAGAAATATCCACAATGATAATATGAATATTCTATGTAGTAAAACAAATAGTAACTGCAGAAGAGATTGTGACACTGAAAAGGAAAAAAAAAAAGACAGAATGCTCTCTCACCTATCTCTGAGGGATTAATAAATGAAGAATACTTTTCTCTCTCTAATTCAGGGAAATCACTTTTTTTGAGAAGATACTATAAGCTAGGCTCTTTTTAAAATTTTTATTATATTTTATTGATTATATTATTACAGATGTCCTAATTTTTTGCCCTTTGTCCCCCTCCACTCAGCACTCCCCACTCTATCAGCCAATCCCCACTCCTTTGTTCATGTCCATGGTCATGCGTCTAAGTTCTTCAGCTGCTCCATTTCCTGGACTGTACTTTACATCCCCATGGCTATTCAGTAACTACCTATTTATACTGTTTAATTCCGTCACCTCTCCCTCCAATCATGCACAACTCCTCCCATCTTGCAACCATCAGAACGCTCTCCGTATAATAATTGTCTCTGTTCTTGTTTGCTTGGCTTAGATTTTAGATTCATTTGTTGATAAATACATATCTATTGCAGTTTTATTCTTCATATTTTTGATATTCTACTTTTTCTTAAATAAGTCCTTTAACATTTCTATTATAATGATTTGGTGATCATGGACATCTTTCATTTTTTCTTGTCTGGAAAGCTTTCTATCTCCCCTTCAATTCTAAATGATAGCTTTGCTGGGTAAAGCAATCTTGATTGTAGGTCCCTGCTTTTCATGATTTTGAATATTTCTTGCTAATCCCTTCTAGTCTACAAAGTAATTTTTGAGAAGTCAGCTGACTGTCTTATGGGAACTCTCCTATAGGTAACTATCTGCTTTTCTCTCTCTGTTTTTAAGATTCTCCCTTGATCTTTAACCTTTGGCATTTTAATTATGATGTGTCTTGGAATGGGCCTCTTTGCATCCATCTTGTTTGAGACTCACTGTGCTTCCTGGACTTGCACATCTATTTCCCTCACCAAATTAGGGAAGATTCCTTTCATTCTTTTTCAAATAAATTTCCAATTTCTTGCCCTTTAGTTTTTCCTCTGGCACTTCTAATGATTAAAATTTTGGAACATTTGAAGTTGTCCCAGAGGCTGCTTAAGCTATCCCCCTCTTTTTTAATTCTTTTTTCATCTTATTGTTCTGATTGGTTGTTTTTTCTTCCTTATGTTCCAAATTATTGATTTGATCCCCAGCTTCATCCAGTCCACTGTTGTTTCCTGTTTGTTCTTTATTTCAGTTAGTGTACCCTTCATTTTTTACTGGGTACTTTGTATGCTGTTGAGGTCCTAAGGTCCTCAAGCATCCTTATAACCACTGTTTTGAACTCTGTATCTGATAGATTGCTTATCCCCATTTTTGTTTAGCTCTTTTTCTGAAGTTTTGATATGTTCTTTCATTTGGTCCATGATTCTTTGTCTTCTCATTTTGGGAGCTTCTTTGTGTTTGTTTCTATGTATTAGGAAGAGCTGCTATGACTCCCTGTATTTGTAGTGTGGCCTAATGTAATAGGTGTTTTGTAGGGTCCACTGGCACAGCCTACCCTATCACCCACGCTGGATACTTGAGGTGTGAAATTCATGTAGACTGAGCATACCTTCCTCTTGCAGTTGATCCTTGATGGCTGTTTGAAGGTCAATGGGAGAGATTTACCCAAGCTAGTTCAGATGCAAGGACTGGCTGTGACCACTGACCACATACTTCTGCCCTCTGTGGAGAATCAGCTATGCAGGGGCAGGGTGGTGGTTCTTCAACATGGTCTGTAGCTGTCCACTGGGTGCGCAGGCTCTGAGGCTTTCCAGATGGTGCAGGACAAGGTCAGCCCCAACCTGTCTTCTGCCTGGGGCCACCCTGCATGAACTATAAAGCTGTCTGAGATGGTCACTACTCGTACTGGGTTTGGAGATTCCCAGGCAAAGCCAAGCTGAATCTAGGCTGGCTGCTGCTAGTGCCAGGACTGGAGCCACTTAGCAAGAGTTACAGGGTCTGGGGGCTGAAGCCAGCTGTTGCTTATTTGAGAGGATTTTGGAAGTTGTGAATCGTGAGCCAAAATCAGCCATTCACATGGAAAAATCACTGTTAAAAGTTTGGGTGGTCCCATAAATTGGGTGGGGTGTAGTCTCAGAGAACCTCTAGGGCAGACCTGACAGTGTTAGCCAGGTTGATGGAGTTTCAGATGTGGCACCCACCTGCCAGCTCTGTGGCTTTGTGTGGAGGGGGTGATTCACAAAAGGGTCAATGGCCTCTGCCTACTTTCTGTCTGGGAGAAAGCTGTACCCCTACTCTCACCCTGATGCCAGGCATTTTAGTTCCTCCCTGTATGCCACTGGTGCCTTTCAAGCTGCTACTCTGGTGTTGGAGCTCTGGGGGAGTGAGTCTTAGTAAGTCTGTGTGGGGGTTCCTTAAGAGGAACTGCTTGGGACTCCGGAAAGTTCTTCCAGCATCTCAGTATCCACTGGTTTTTGCAGCCAGAAGATATGGGGCTTTATCTTCCTGACACTGGAACCCTGAACTGTGAAGCCTGGTGTGGGGCTGGGACTCCTGCTTCACGAGATATCCCTTCTCAGTTTTTATCCACCACATGTGGATGTGGGACCAGCCCATTCTGTATCTCCAACCCTCATACCAGTCTAGATCGATATGGTTTCTTTAATTCCGTAGTTGTCAGACTTCCATTCAATTCAATTTCTGACAGTTCTGAGTGATGGTTGCTTTATATTTAGCTGTAGTTTTGATGTGGTTGTGAGAGGAGGAAAAGCTACACTCTTTATATATGCCCTAATAATCCTCAAATCAGGAAATTGAGACTCAGAAAAATTCTTTTTAAAATATCTTGAAATCACAGAGTTAATCAATGATGAACTTGTATTAAAACCTAAGTTAAAGAATAGTTCCGAGGACATGGTAATAGAGATTAATCTAAAATAATAGATAATGAAATAATATTTAAAGTATTGTAAACATCTTTATAAAACAAGAATTGAAGCACAAGCCAATAGGGTGACTGTGTGTCTCAATTTGCCCCTAATAATCTCAGTTTGTTCTTATTGTCCTTGCAGTTCTTAATAGCCCTGGATCCCTTTTCTCTCATAAATATTTAGAGGGTGGTCATGTGAGTACACTACACCGCAATGTTGTAACATAGCATGCTGGCGATCTCAGGAATATGGTAATTAGAGGGTGAAGAAAACAACTAAATGGCAATGTATTCCCAACACTGGGGTCTCAACAATTGCAGCTGTACCCTTTGCTGCTCTGAGACATCATGCCAGTGTTTCCTTCCATTTTCCACATTTTTAGGAATATAAAACTTAGCTATAAAATGTGGCTCTTGCCAGAAAGTACCTAAGAGATTACAATTCTATATAATAAAATTAAGCTTGACGAATATGAATTCTGTTGGCATTCTCTTGGTTCTTGTTGCTGGGCATGATTTCTTGCTGAAGAGATCCTTGTAATCAGAACCTGTTCAAATCTGTGATTGATTCTCCCAAGGTACAAGTTGCTCTCTCATGACCTCATTTTATATCATAAATGTAAATAATCCTTCTGTATTGAATAAAATGTATGAGTTGATTTTTTCCTTAATCTCCAAGATAATCCTATTTTCAACAACATCATTAGTGATGGAAGAGAGTTTAGATAATTTCTAATGTCATCTTTGTTTAGTTTGCAAATAAGAATATAAAAACTCAGAAAGCGTAAGTGATTTGTCCATGGGCATAGCATTAATTAGTGGCACAGTTAAAAATAAAATGTAAGCCCTGGCTGGTGTGGCTCAGTGGATTGAGCACCAGCCCATGAACCAAAGGGTCACAGGTTCGATTCCCAGTCAGTGCACGTGCCTGGGTTGTGGGCCAGGTCCCCAATGGGGGTCACATGAAAGGCAAACACATTTATATTTCCCTCTCTTTCTCCCTCCCTTTCCATCTGTCTAAAAATAAATAAATAACACATTTTTAAAAATAAAATGTAAGATCTCTTATGAAAAAGGATAGAGTAACATAGTTATTATGGGTTGAAGAAACATTAAATTGAATAATTCAACACTTAAATAAAAGATTATCAATCGTGACAAATTTGATCCTATCACTGTGACTTCCATTCCAATTTTCTGTCAGTCTATACATGTAACTAGTTCTGGCAACCGTCACCCAAGTAGTCAACACTTCTATTCCTCAATGCTTTTTTGCCAAATTATATTGGACAGCATCATGAACTCTACACATGAATCTCAAAAGAGATGAGAACCAGATATGAGAAATCCAAGTTGCACAAAGTTGTTCCAAAGTGAACAGAAATCCATATTTGAGCCCTGAATTAACACTTTTTCTGTATCAGTCATGTTCTGAACCATATGACAGTCATCACATTGTTGATGTTTGTTTTCCGCTTTTGTCCTAATTAAGCATGCAGTATGGTTTTGTTCCTCTTTTTCTCTCTGTGTTCTGCTGCCCTGTTGAAAATGTCAATGAGAGCTTTAAATAGCATTGTCTTTCAATATGTGCATTCTCTATTAACTCAGAAGCTGAACCAAAGAAAATAATGTTATCTCCTATTGAAACTATCTTTTTTTTTACTAATCTTTGCAGTTTGAGGATTGCCAAAAGGTGCATGATTTACTGCAAAGCTTCAACCAAGAAAGGTGAATTTCCTTATAAAATTGGATCAAAAAATTCAGTTTAGAAAATGTGCAAAATTTGATTTTATATTTCTTTAAATTTATATATATAGAATAAGTTTTCCAAATGTGTTTAACAATTTTGATGACTAGAACTTCTTAAAGTTTTGATGTCCTGATTAAAAAATATTTAGATAGGATAATTTTTATATCACACTGAATGATATATACTTGTATTTATTTTTATTTGTTTGGCTAATGGCCATTTAGTATGGTCTGTTTTTTTTCCTAAACTTTATGTTATCTGTAGCACCAAGAACAGTTCATTATCCACAACAAATTTCAATATTTGTTTAACAATCTTACCGACAATCTGCCTAATTAATAAAGTATAATAATAATTGCACAATTATCAAAATAATTGACTAAATATAGTTCTCCAGAATTACATAGTTCATCTATATTGTGAATTTATTATGGAGTAAACAATGATGCTGTTTCCAATCACTAAAAATTTCATTGTCTTCTAAAAGTAGATAAACAGCAGCTTGCAATGCACTATCAGTGGATTTTTTAAATTTGCTTGAGCAAGTTTTAGGAACTATATCAGTGCTCTTGAATAAAAATTAAACAATCTAATACTGCAGATGAAGTAAATGCCTTTAAAAGAAGTACTCCAGAGAGGGGGGGGAAGGCAGAGACAAATGTATTTAAAAAGTAAATAAATTAATTAAAAAAAAAAAAAAAAAAAAAAGAAGTACTCCACAATGAGGGATAAAACCTATCTCTGGAAACTAATCTCATTAATTCTTCTTTTCTAAATTGTCTTCCACTGGGCCCCCAAGCAGGACGGAGGAGAGGATTCAAGTGCAAGTGATCACTTGAAGAAGCACTCCCTCGGGAAAGGAAGGGAAGGAGGACGGGTAAGGACACGTGAATGGCACGGCAGAGTTAGCAGCCTTAACAAGAATCGTTTTGGTGCAGGAGTCAGGTTGGGCTATGTGAAGTGTCAGGTAAGAAATGAAAAATTATAAGATTGAATGACTCCTTTGAGAAATATGCTGTGGGTGGTGGTGGTAAGGAATTGGTGAGCTCTGGTAGGTTGGGGACGAAGGGGGCTGAAGAAGGGGTCTAGGTGATTCCTCAGGATTTGGCTCAGTCACCTGGGTGGAAAGTCAAGCCCTGGATTGGAAGGCCCAGTGTGAGGGAGGAGAATGAGCAGGTTTTGTGTGAATAGGTGATATGTTCAGTTTGACATTCAACATGGTAATTTTGAGACACCAATTTAAATGCCAGTGATTGTTGCTCGGGACAGCTACGTGGGGCAGCAAAGTGATCTGAGTGCCATTTGTGGTCATTAAAATCAAAGCTGTATTCAAAAATAAGATTCCCTGGGAGAAAAGAAATGAGGGTTATAAGGGGAAGAAAAAGCCACTCAGCAGTGGAGAACGGGAACGTCCTCACTACAGCAGTCCAGGGAAATGTGTCCGGAGGAGGCTATTTTCAACCTCCTCAAACGGCAAAGATGCGTGAGAAGCCCATTCTCTCTAGACTTGGCACTTAGGAGGCCACTGGTGATCTTAAAGAAAGCATTACAAGGTTTGAGAAGTGAACTAGAGTAATTGTGAGTAAACAAAACCTACTTTTTACAGAAACTGGACTATAAAGGTGGCAGGTATTTCCTTTGCTAGTGGCATCTTCCATTGTGAAAAGTGTAGTAAACAACTGACCAATTATTTGTTCTTTAAAATGAAAGTGGCTAGAGCATGTTTATCTGTATTAAGCACCAGTGTAAACTGAGATAGGATGTACACAGGGAAAAAAGATATCCACATGATGGAAGAAAGACCGTACATGAGAGAGTACTGTGTCCTGGGTTTTCCTGGACTTTGTATAACTGGTTCAATCACATCATTACCACTTTCCTTCTCAACACCTTCATCACCCTAGCATCACCCATACAACGTTGATTTACATACGTTATTTCATTTAGTCCTTATAACAACCCTTCTCTTCTAGGTATACAACTGAGGCACAAAGATATTAAATTGGTAAGTTTCAGAGGCAGTATTTAAACCCAAACCTATCTGAATGCAAAATTAATGTTCTTTGCCTTACTTACTCCACCCAATTATAGCTTATAAAACATAGTTCCTACTAATTTAAGCAGTTGAAATAAATATATCCAAACCTTTTCTTAGTCAGACAAAGAAACGGAGAACAACAGGAAAAAGAAACTTCAATGCTGTCTCTAGCTGGAGGAACACTCAACGTGCTTGTAATTAGTATCACAGAAACAAATTTTCATGTCCACTTCCGTGGAGAGGCCAGTATGTGCCTGCATTCTATTGTGATGCTGCCACCTTGTGGTTGGAGAAAAGCAAACAATACTAAGTAAAACGTTCTTGAGTTCATCATTTTCATCAAATTGTTCTCACCCAGGGATTCTCAACTATGGTTGCACAATGAAATCATCTGGGAGCTTTAAAAATGCCGATAACAGCAATGTGGTTGTTACCAGAAGGAAGGGGGTGGAGAGGTGGCGGGAGGTGGAGGGGACCTAATATATGGTGATGGAAGATGGTCTGACTTTGGGTGGTGAGCACACAGTGCAATATACAGATCTCGTATCATAGAAAGGTAAACCTGAAACTTATTTGATCCTATTAACCAGTGTCACCTCAATATATTTAATTAAAAAATTATTTCAAAATGCTAATGCCCAAATTCCACCCCCAGAGATTTTGATTTATTTGATCTGTAGTGAGATCTGGGCATCAGGATATTTAAAAGCCCCCAGATAATTTTAACGGGCCACCACAGGGGGGATAAACAGTGATGGAGACTTGACTTGGGGTGGTGAACACATAATACAGTATGCAGATGATGTACTACAGAATTGCACACCTGAATCCTATATAATTTTAGTAACAATTATCACCCCAATACAATCAATTTAAAAATACCGTACTGTCAAAACTTGTTTATACGGTAATCAAAGCAAGTTTTGTGATTTGACTAAATATGCTTTATTTGTATATATACAAGAGAAAAGGTTCTAAAGAAAAAGATTTATTTTTCTCTGTGGTCGCTATCTATTTCTTGGTAGAATGAAATGATGTATAAAAATCATCATATGCTATGATTTTAAAGAATAGAAACAGAAATTTGTGAATTGTAATCAAAGTGAACATGAGATTTTGTTTCTTACAATAAAATATAGGCTTGGGCCGAAGTGAGCTAGGAGAATCTTTGAGCCTTTTGAAAGAGTCACAGAGCCTGACAGGAGCAATGGAAAAAGCACAGGACTCAGAGCCCCCTTGACTCTGACGCTAGGAAGACAAGTGACATTGAGCAAATCACTTAGTTTACAGCGAGTCTTAATTTCCTGGAAGGATTTCATGTACTGCTTTATTTAAGAAAACACTAATTCTAAATATATAACAAATAGTACTTCAAGTAGTTCAACAAACCCCACTTGAGAACTTGTAATGTGCAAAGCATTGTATTACAACTTATCATATATCAAAAGTGCTAATATTGTTTGGAGATCTCATAGCACTAAGTGTCCAGAGAAACCTTTGGAAACTAGTAATGCAAATTTTACTCATAATGAGGACTGAGTGTAATTAGAAAACTTAATTAATGTTTTTGTCTTAACAGGAGAGTTAAATTCAGTTTTCTCTAATTTACATTCTGTTCTGTAACTTCCTCAGATGTTAGGTCACAAATGTATTAGCTTTATATCATCAGAAAACTTAAACAAGTCTTGAAAATTGAAAATCTATCTACTTTTCCTTGGAAATTATTTTTCTGTTGTTCTTCAATTGAAAGGGCTGAGTAATTGTACCACCAATCACCAGGCATCCAAGTCTTAAATCATTTTTTCATTCATTTAACACCTATTTATTAACCAACTTCTATATGCTATAAGTCATCCTTGAATTCTAGCATCCTAAACCCAAAATCTCATCATATATAAGTTATGTTGACTATTAGCTTCTAAACATCTCTTTAATCTTCCATCCATGTCTACTCACAGGCCATTGTCAGTTCTGACCTATGTTACTGCAGATTTATCCCCTGCCTTCCATCTTCCTTTTTCAGCCCCATTTTGCAGAGTGACCTTTCAGAAGTTCAAATCTGATAATGGTACTCTTCTGCTTACTACTTTTGGATGTCTTCTCTTCACCCTTAGGGTAGGCTGCATGCTCCATCACAATGCTTAGAGAGTCTCTCCTTACCTGCTTACCAGACCAAATCATGTCTATCTCTTGTCCACTGAGTCACCTCCAAATATCTGTAGTTCTACCAACCCTCTCTGGACAATGGGATTTTTGCACCACTCTTTCTTCTGCCTATCTTTTTTCACTTGGATTTTTTCTGCTTTATCTTCCATGTTTCTACTTAGATATTAGTTCCTCCAAGGAGCCTTCTCTAACTCACATTACTGAGTTGAGTTTTTTTAATGTCCTTCAATAAGCTTAGCATTTGGGCTCTTACCTCTCAAAATTTGCTTGTTTTACTTCTCAGAAAACCATGGGGACAAAATATGAGAACAAAGATTGTATCTTTGTTCACCAGAGTCTAACACTGTACATAGTACATAATAGACATTCGCAGGGCTTCTTTGAAAAGATAATGCATGAGCAGTGATTTGAATGACATAATGGGGAGAGCCATGTGAATACTTGTAGGAAGGCTGTTCCAGGCAGAGGAAACTGCAATGCAAAGACCCTGATGGGAGAGCTTGCTTGGCTTGCTTAGTGAACAGCAAGGAAACCAGTACATGGTAGCCAAATGCAAGGGGGGAGCACAGAAAATGAAATCAGAAAAGTAGGCAGGGGCCAGATAAAGAAAAGCAACGTTTTCCTAACTGCAGTCATGAAACAAGTTGGTAGGCCATTACTACCACCTTGTAATGTAACCAAGAAAAGTAGACTAAGATAGAATATATCAGAGTATGAAGGTTTTCCTTAGTGTGTGTGTGTGTGTATGTGTGTGTGTGGGGGGGTGTGTGTGTGTGTATGAGTGCATGTGTTGGATCACAATGTAAAACACTTTTTTTTTTACTATGAATTCTAATAAAATTTGGGACAACACTGAAGAGAGTCTTTGTGAGCCATGGTGAGTAGCTTGGGTCTCATTGTGAACAAGGCAAGAAGCCATTGGAGAATATCACCCGAGGAATTATGCACCCTGTTTTGCATTTTAAAAGGAAAGCTCTTGGCACTCTGGGGAATACACCACAGGGGACAAGAATGGAGCTGAGAGGCAAGATGGGGGACTATTACATGGTCCAGGGTAGAGATGGTGTTTGTGTGGAGTAGTTTGAAGATATATTTAGATGGTAAGGTCAGCAACATTGGTTGAAGATAATCATCATTTTCTAGGGTGTTTCTAAGGCTTAAATAGGATTGGATATGAAAAGGGTTTTATAAACACTAGAGAACAGAGAAGTGCTCAGCACAGTACACTTCAATGAAATACAAATGGCGTATTATGTTGATCACACAATACCCACCAGCCACTTAGTAGGCAAAGCTGAATTTCTGCTTCCAAGGAATTTTAGAGCAGTAAACTTCGGGGAGATAAACATAAAAATGGATTAATTCAACATAACGTATGATATGGTAATGGCATGTAGAAGGTTCAAAAGAAAACGTTAAAATTCTTAGGAGCAAGAGCATTTATTGCAAGACTTTCCACAGGTGAAATACCATGTTAACCTCAATGATACCTTATAGGACAAAAATGAGCTATACAGGAGCTAAAAAAACATTCTGGGTGAAAAATCAACACAAATATCACTGAGTCAGTCTATTAAGGCCACATGTCACTTGCATCTCTGCCCTCCAGTCACAATACAGAAGCAGAATAAGCAGGGGGACAAAGATTTCAGGACTCAGTAACAATACATCCTAGAGACATTAACCAGAGACAAGAACACTGATCTAGTTAGCATAAACAAGTAGCCCCAGGATAGGACTCTACAGTGAATACAGAAACAGGGTTACAGAATTAGAAATTTTGTTAAGGAAAGTGATTTGTCTACTGCCATTATGGTAATACAAATGGATTTTAACTTAAAATTTAATATTTTTCAATTACAGAATACCTTTATTAGTTTAAAAATTTACAATTTTTTAAAATTGTAAATCTTTGTTTTTTCCCTCTCCAGCACTGATCTCTCTAAAAAACCTTAGAACATGACATAAAATTCATGGATCAATGAAATTTTCAAGCAGCTACCAAGAGTTCTATGAATCAAATAATTACAGTCTCTTCCATCTACATGGGTTCAACATACCTGGAAAATTATGTAAGAAAATATTCATGTACCACTTTTATGTACAAGATGTTTATCTGGTAAAAAGTGGCAAACATTATTATTACTGTAAATTTATTTCTGTTCTATATTTTGTCGGTGCATAAATTATTAAAAGATCTCCTTTGTAGAAAATTGCATTCCAATATCTCTGATGAACACAGATGCTAAAATCCTCAATAAAATATTGGCAATCTGGATCCAGCAATGCATTAAACAGATCATATACCGCAAACAAGTGGGATTTGTCCCAGGGAAGCAAAGATGGTATAACATCTGCAAATCAATAAATGTAATATATCACATAAAAAAAATGAAAGACAAAAATCACAGGATCATATCAGCAGATATGGAAAAAGCATTTGACAAAATCCAGCACCCATTAATGATAAAAACACTCAGCAAGGTCGGAATAGGGGGAACATATTTCAACATAGTAAAGGTCATATACAAGAAACCTACAGCCAACATCATACTCAACGGGCAAAAATTAAAAGCATTTCCCTTAAGATCAGGAACAAGACATGGGTATCCACTTTCATCACTTCCATCCAACGTAGTATTGGAAGTCCTAGCCACAGTGATGAGACAAGAAAAAGAAATAAAAGATATCCAAATTGGAAAGGAATAGGTACAACTGTCATTATTCACAGATGACATGATAGTGTACATAGAAAACCCTATAGTCTCCACCAAAAAACTACTTGACTTAATAAATGAATTTGGCAAAGTAGCGGGATACAAAGTCAACATATTCAGAAATCAATGGCATTCTTGTATAACAACAACAATGTATTATCAGAAAGGGAAACTAAGGAAAAAATCTCATTAACTATCGCAACAAGAAAAATTAAGTACTTAGGAATAAATTTAACCAAGGATGTAAAAAAACTTGTACTTGGAAAACTATAGAATGCTGAATAAAGAAATTAAAGAAGATACAAATAAATAGAAGCATATACTGTGTTCATGGACTGGAACAGTTAACATCATTAAAATAAGCATACTACCCAAAGCAATCTATAGATTCAACGCAATTCCCATTAAAATATCAATGGCATACCTCACAGATCTAAAACAAATATTCCAAAAATTTACATGGAACCAAAAGAGACCCCAAATGGCCTCAGCAATCCTGACAAAGAAGAACACAGTAAGAGGGATCACAATGACTGTTATTAAACTATACCACAAGGCCACTGTAATCAAGAGAATCTGGTACTGGCATAAGAAGAGACGCATAGATCAATGGAACAGAATACAGAGACCAGAAATAACCCATGTCTTTATGGTCAATTAATATTCAACAAAAGGGGCAAAAGCATAAATGGAGTAAAAACAGTCTCTTCAATAAATGGTGTTGGGAGAACTGGACTGTACATGCAAAAAAATGAAACTAGACCACCGGCTTACATTATATACCAGAATAAACTCAAAATGGATAAAGGACTTAAATATAAGTCATGATACCATGAAAGTCCTAGTGGAAAACATAGGCAGTAAAACTTCAGACATCCCATGTAGCAATATTTTTGCTAATATATCTCCTAGGACAAGGGAAATAAAGGGAAAAATAAACAAATGGGACTATATCAAATTAAAAATTTCTGCACAGTTAAAGAAACCATCATCAAAATGAAAAAGGACCAACTGTATGAGAAAACATATTTGCCAGAGTAAATAAAATTTCTTGTTTATCTACCAACCCAACCATACTATGTTACAAAATGGGAATTAGGGCTTTTATTAATATTACTTAATAAAACTTCAATAGCCATGTGTAATTAAAATTCAATAAAAATTTAGAGAATGACCAAAGTGGATCTTCCCAATGTAGGGTGGGGTCTTGAGTCTGAGTCTGAGTCTTCTAGCTGTGGGTTCTGAAGAGTTCCCACTGTGCTCTATGACCTCCCCGTCTCATCACCTTGGTCTCCCCATTCTGTAGCTCTTTGCCTTCTTTCCCTTCCCAGAAACCTTTCTTTTGAGGAAGCTATTAGATTGTATGCCACAATGTTTTAAATGAACTCACCATAAGCCAACTTTTTTGCTTAGATAGTTGCTCAGTCTTCTATCTGGTGGGCGATATATTCATTACTTAAGATTCTCAGTGAATGTATGTGTGAGAATTCTGGCTGGGAATAAATTTTTCTTTGTGAGGAAATGGGAGTCACAAGGCACAGGGGCAGGGAACATGAGCAGGGCTGCTTCAGAAAAAGAAGTGGTGACAGATTGCTGTACTATGGAAACAGCACTCTGGTGCACGTGTCATTAAACAAAGTCACCAAAAGTGCTTTCTGCTGAATTTAACTCAAGATAACAAACATCTCAGATAAGAGATTTTTAGGAAAAAAAATGTCTCACTTCTTTCAAAGGGACATGAAAGGAGTTCAGCTCTCCAAAAGCACATAAAGATGAAAATCAGATTCTCCCTGAAATTAGAAACTGTGAGGAACTTCATTTGGTTTTCAATTGAAAGTATTTTTTACAAACAATAAATTACATTTTTACAAGATACTGTGTGCCAACATTATATGAATGAATCTATGAGTCTCATATGAAACCTGTAATAAGTATGGGAAAGGTTTTTATCATTCTTATGATTTCATCTTGCCATTAGAAAAGGACATAATAATTTTATTATAGCACATACTCTGTGAGATACTATAAATTTTAATAGACATAAAAAAGGGAGTGTAACCTTTTCAATATTCTGTCTCATCGTTGGGTGAGTCCATTTACCTTTCCCCTCATATATAACTGATGCTCTATGGGCTAAGCAATGGTTCTTAGGAACTTGGGAAGAAAATGTTCAAATCCAGCTTTTTCCCTGAAACTGAAGGTTACCATGATTTAATATACAGAGTGCTCATAGACATATGAAAGGATGCTCAACACCACTAGCCATCAGAGGAATGCAAATTAAAACCACAATGAGATACCACTTCACACCGGTCAGAATGGCTATCATAGACAAATCAACAAACAACAAGTGCTGGCGAGGCTGTGGAGAAAAGGGAAGCCTAGAACACTGTTGGTGGGAATGCAGACTGGTGCAGCCACTGTGAAAAACAGTATGGAATTTCTTCAAAAAACTAAAAACGGAACTGCCTTTTGATCCAGTGATTCCACTGCTGGGATTATACCCTAAGAATCTCAAAACACCAATTCAAAAAATCATATCCACCCCTATGTTCACAGCAGCATATTTACAATAGCCAAGTGCTGGAAACAGCCTAAGTGCGCATCAATCAATGAGTGGATCAAAAAAACTGTGGTACATTTACATAATGGAATACTATGCAGCAGAAAGAAATAAGGAACTCCTACCCTTTGTGACAGCATGGATAGAACTGGAAAGCATTGTGCTAAGTGAAATAAGCCAGGGGGCAAAAGACAGATACCTTATGATCTCATGTATAACAGGAATCTGATCAACAAAACAAACAAATGGGCAAAATAGAACCAGAGGCATGGAAACAAGGAACAGACTAACAATGACAAGAGGGCAGAAAGAAGGGTAAGAGTCTAGTCAAGAAACATGTATAAATGACGCACGGACATGGACAACAGGGCAGGGATTGACTCTGGGAGCAGGGGGTGGGGCAATGGAGATCAAGGGGGGGAAATTTGGGACAAGTATAATAGAACAACAGTAAGACAAAAAAAAAAATTAGTCAATAGAAAAAAAAGAAAAGAATGTGTCCTGCCTACCCTTTTACTGATTCTTTAAACTTCCAACCTATAGACTTTTGTTTTAATACAATTCTGATACCATGCTGACTTCATCTCTACAGTTTTCATTTGAGGGCTAAAAAAGGTCAAAATAAACATCATGTAGGTTTAATAACTCTGTTTTCACAAGACCACACAGTAACCACACATATTCCTTTTCAGCATCATTAAGGATTATACTTTCCAATGATATTCCCCACTCTCCTAGAATGTGAAACTTCTCAATTTGCCCCCTAACTTTGAGAGGGTCACCAACTCTAAGCATGACATGTGAAATAGATGGCTGATTAATGTAACCTATGATTTCCCCTCATAGTAAAGAAATTTAAGGCTTTTATGTGTTTTTGCTGTTCATTGTTTGTTTGTTTCACTTTTACGTTGCAAATACAATATAATTACCTTCTTAGAAAATAAACAATAGAACAAACAAAAATCTTTGGAAACAGACATGGCAGAGAGAAATGGATAGTGCAAAGTAAGTCCTTAACCAGGAGAAACAAAGTAGAAGCAAGGTTTGAGCAAAGTTGGCCCAGTCATTTGCATAAACTCTGTTATTCATTGTAGGATAATCCTCCATAAAACTGTAAACCAATCTGCCAAATGAACTCTCAAATGCATTAAAACAGAAAGCTTGCTATGTGAAAAGAAGACACTAGCTGTTACTTTCTATTTCTTGAAGAAATGTCATTTTTAACTTGCAGATGATCATAGGAATTTTTTTCATACTTTCAATAAATTTTAAAAATTATAATACCGAAAATTGAAAGCATAGTGCTTTATATACATCTGTCACTTCCCTCTACATCATTTTCCTTAAAAAGTAGGACCTTTACAGATGCAAGGGTCTTTTCATACAAATAAAAAATTGCCTTAAGAAAATAAGCTGACATTTTCTAAAAGGTGCATTAAATCTCCTGGTTATGTCTATAACTAACAGTCAACTCTAACAGTAAATTATCCATATTTTTGTAGCTTTATCATCCAAAACATTTTCTACCAGAAGAGTACTTTTCAAAATATTGAGAATTAAATTTGGAGGTAAAAGTTCCAAAAATCTCACATAGCTGTGAACTATATCCCTAGGAAAATGCACATACATAATTATAGGCAAATAATTGTACGATGTTTTCCACAGCCCTCAGAGGCCCATCCAAGGAACCTCTAGGAGTTAATGAATCCCAGGGTAAGAAAGCTTAGTGCTGGGCGGTGAGCTCTGAAGGGCAGGGCAATGCCTTCTTCAATTGTGCATCTTTAATCTGATACAGTGCTCAGCACAGCACATAAATGCAATAAGCATTTTTTAGGTTGAATTGTGTAGGATGGACACAGGTATATTTGGGGGTTTAAAAACAAGAAAAATATACTATTAAAAGTCTATCATGCAACTTAACCTCATTGACTCTGGTAAAGAAAAACATTTTAGGTAGCAATCCAGAGCAGATTTAGAAACTTAAACAGGGCCCCCTACCATATAAATATTCCTGTTGGGAATAGAATGAAGGTGGCCTTTAAATTGCAAAGTTTATGTATAACAATTAACATGTGGGCCTTGCAGAAAACATTAGCACCTCTGCAGAGCAGTATCACTTTTTTTTTTATCAGCAAAGGTTCTTTACTGAAAACTCCTAACGGTAGGAGGACAGGTGGGAGTGACTTAGAGTTGTCCTTGACATTACATACACACTAGTCTAGAGGCGATTCTTTCATGAAAGACAAAAAATTGTGGGAAGGGAACAGTATAGTTTGATTATTTTAGCAGCAATGCAGATAGGCAAAGGCAGGAATGCAAATTACCAAATAAATTATGTTTCCTAGAGATTAGCCCTTTTTATGACCTCTTTTTATCTCAAGGTTAACAGAGATAACAGAGGAGATTCTCTCTTCTGACTTACTTCTAGCCTTTCCCTCTATTTTTATTATTTCTATTACTATAAAATGTGGTAATTTTTCATTGGCAGAACACTGCACAAGTTCTAACATTGACTTCTTTGCTTATGTTAGGAGCAGCCCTAAAAGATGAAATCATTGTTTCTTTTCTTCCACAGTATATAGATGACACTACTTTGTGGCAACCCAAGCAGATGTCACAATTAGATAATCTTTTTCTTCCCAGGATGAAAATACTAAGAAAACAAAATATATTCTCACAAGTTCCTATTCTCTTGAGTTAAGGAAGTGGATTTTGCAATACCTAAGAGGTTAACCAGGAGAGAAGAAAAGAAATCACAGATTTAGAAGAATACAATTGGGCATTATAACTCAGCCTTTCAGAGAGCACCACATATGGAATGTTCTGGAAAAATAATTTGTGTTCCCTTCCCAACTTTTAAAAAGACTTCTCCTTTAGAGGGCTATTCAAGAAATTAACAGTAATCACCATCTAAAGGGCTCAAGGTAATACATGAAAAGAAAAACCTGAACAAAGATTCCACCAGTCAGCAAAACAGACATCTGAAAGTGCACTATTCAACTGGTCCAGCTTAGCCACTCAAGAACTTTGTATGTTCAATGGATTCTGAATATCCCAATGATTGGAAATTAAAAAGAGTGTTTTCTTTTCCAGCAGAATAATTTGCTAAAATTAGAAATAAATAAATGTTTGAGTAAAGTACATATTTTTATAAGTCATGTAGGGAAAGGAGCTACCAAATGTAGGTGGCTAAATCTATGTGCAACAAACATTTTGACAAGCTCCCACAGACATGCTACATGGCAGCAAAACAGTCCCAATGGGATTCAAAAAGATATCTTTTTTTTAACAGCTGAGGCACTGGGCATGGGAAATGTAATGTTAAGTTATATTTTCTCAGAAGGCAATTAGTAAATTGCTCACATTTTGCTGCTGAAAGACTACATCAGCATGAACAGATGGAAATTTAGAATTCCACAAACGGCAGATATTAGGAATTAGAGACATTGATTTGACTTTCACCAAGCATATGAGAACCAGAAAATATGAATTGCTCTTTCTATAATTAAACACATAATTAGAGTGCATCAAATTCACATCCATTATAGGTCATGTTTCTTCCTACATATTTCTAAATTTACATATACTCTGGATATAACAAACTTACTTAGAGTTCAACTCCACACTATGTAAATATATACTCCACAGAAACATCCTGTTAAAGGCTCTTCCATGACAGATAGATGGCACTAAACTATTCCTCACATTTAGCCCGCCAAGGGGTCGCACCAGCCTTTTCACAGTAAGATGCGTGCTGCAATAATAAGAAATCATAAGACTCAAAGAGGGAGTCCTTGTGTCAGCACAGATGGAGGGAACAGCTGAGAGAGCAATTCAGCCAGTTTATTAACCCCATGTGAGTAGGAAAAATCATATTTAAAAGAATTCATAGGCATATTTGTCTGAAAAACAGAATTTAAATAATGGCAATTTTAGAATGGAGAGAAGAAACTAATGATGTTTCACCTCACAGCAGCACTCAGTAAGCTCTTCATCTTCCCAACTCCTGGACAACAAGAGGCCGCCCATGACCGACACACGTATTACATACCAGACTGGTAATGGGCACCCGGGAAATACTGAGATGAATTATCCAATTTAAAACACATAGTGAATGCTATAACATACTATGGAATGAAATCACTAACATTAAAAATTTCAGGTATCATAGTTAATCATCCTTTTCCTCACTCTGCAATGGGGTAGTTCGTCCTGCATGTATAAATCTTTAATATTTTTATTGATATTGCTAAAATGCTAAAAACAACCTGAGGAGTTCTGTTTAAAGTAATTCCCTTTAGAAAAGCTCCACATAGGACTTTCCTGAGAAACTTCAATTGATGTGCAATACATATGATACATGTAGTTGCAAATATGAAAAAAAAATTGTAAGTTTTCCAAATTTAAGTTTAAGGCAAAAAAACATGTGGAAAGATGTTTTAAAAAGTAGTTTTGCTTTGTTTTTTACTTACTAAGAATGGGTACATCAATATAGCATCAAGAAGCAAACTAGGAGTAAGATCGCTAGTAAAATCCCAGGTCATACTCAGAGACATAGCACCATGTGGCCTTTTTTCTTTTAATGAACAGCAATGGAAGCTCTTTATCTGTTAAATGTTAAGAGACACTAGTTTCTTGTTATTTTGGTGAAATAGGATTTTTCTTCCTCAATAAAAATTTTCAGATTACTACAAACAAAATCTTAAATAACTCAAATGTCGCAGGTTATGTTTATTTAAATATTTAACAGGATTTTCTATAGTTTGAGAGTCACTATAAAATTTTATATAACAAATTTCATATCCAAACTGGGTTTCTTCTCTGGCACAAAAAAGGCAAACAAAAATAACATCTATAAATTATTTTAAGCATGTATCTGTACCTTGTGGGGGGAAGTCAGAAAACAAAAACAGTAGTTTCTGAATTTCAGACTGATTACTTATTCAGAAGCTGTACTAAGGACATGGTCTAACCTTTTGCTATTACTCACTGAAGGAAAACATCAGTTACAAAGCTTTTAATCCCCTTTTCATCTCAATGGGAGAGAGAAAGGTTATACAGACAGCTGTATTAATTTATAACTCATTATAACTCATTCAACTCTGTCTTCTAGGTACTTCATCTTTAACACAACACAAACTCAGGCTTACCAGATTATGAAATATTTGAAATAAGCACAAACACAATTTATTCAGTAGTTTACGACTAAAAAGTAGACAACTACTGATGAACTGTTTGAACATTAGATGTATCAAATTCTTATTCATGGTAGCTCTTATTTTTTCTTATTCCTAAATTTATATTTAGGTGTGTACATATATAATTGGACCTATTTCTAAGCCCATCCCATACCACGTTCCATACCACATTGTTTTAGGAACTTAGGGACTCAGGAGAACTTAGTAGAAGCCAACTGGCTAAGTTAATGAAAATAAAGGTAAGACAAACAAGAACTCATACATGAAGTAGGTTAAAAGGGCAAGTTAGCACATGATATTCATAATTAAATGATGTTAGTTTTTACTATAAAAATATATTCAAGAAAATTAGAAATAGAGAATGAAAATAACTTCCCACCATCACCTCCAGTCACTTGAATTTTGTTTAAAGGTCCCAGATAGACAATATATTTATAGATGAACCTTTAAACTATAAATCAAGTCTTTCCATTACATAGAACACCAACTTTGGGAGTCTTTGATTATTCAATAATAATCTGTGCATTTCAGCTACTAGAACCTGGATACATTAATTTATATTCAAAGCCAAGTATTTTTTATAAAAACCATAGCTAGAGATGGAATATCCTAATTTGTTACTTCAAAGAAACTAATGCGCGTCTGGTTAAAGATTAGAAGGTAGTCACTACAATTTAGTTATAACTAATTAACATTGCAAGGACAAATTATTAGAGTTTCTTCTTACATTCAGAAAATTAAATATTAACCAAGTTAAATAGTCAAATAAGACAGATTCCCCACATTTGGAATAATTTATATCTAAAAATGATAAGTTATAAGATTCCCAATCAATAAGTACTTCCATAGCTATTAAGTGAATAAAAACCCACCGAGATCAATGAAAGCAAGCACTTTGATTTTTGTTTTTAAGTTCACTCCTGGATCGCCAGCACCTAGGTCAGTGTGGGACACACAGTTTGGGTTCAATAAATGTTTACAGAATAAGTGAATAAATGCTAAACTGTTAACAAATAATCAAAGCCTATGTAAATAGCTCTGTAGAGCTGGATTAAAAAAAGGAAAAGGCTCCAAAGAGAACGAAAGACAAAGAAGAAAGAAATAAAGGGGTGAGTGAGAAGAAAGAGAGATACAGTTCTTTCTTAGTGTATTTTACCTGCTGGGCAGAAGAGCACATTAGAGAGACCTGAAGGAAGGCAGGTGTCTGGGCTGGCTCCCCGTTCCCCCCATGCACATGTTGTCCAGCACTGGCTCAGCCACGTAACACACAACTGATAAAGTGTCATCAACATATAAAAGGAAAGGATTACACACAGTCAGTTGAAAACGTGATGAGAAATGCTCCTATGCCAAGACTCTCATGTTGGTATAATGCTTATGATTTCTTGCCAGAAAATCACAAGGTACTTAAAGGAAATGAGATAGTTATTAGGGGTTATAAGGGGTAATATTCACTATGCTTTTACCCAGTCAGGCCCCTGAGCACCTCTTTCAACCTCCAAAGCTTTCTCCTGACAGACTGTGTGGATAACCACTTACTTAGTTGGGGATTTCAGAGATGGGAATGAAGAAAGAATGTTTGCCAGCCCAGGGCCTATTTGCCCACAGATACAGTCCTCAGCCTTCCTTTATCTGCTCTGTATCTCAGAGGATATCCCCTGTGGGCTGTATTTCCAGGTTCAACCACCAGCTGACGTGGGGTTAGTCTCAGCCAACACGAGAAAGATACCACTAGGAGACAGGGGAGTGAGGAGAAGCTAGGCCATTTCTCTCCATTGCTCTTTTTAGAAACAGCTGTATCTCTTGTGCATCCGTGATCCCAGCTCCCACTGGATAGGCCATCACTACCCACCTCCGGGCTTCGGCGAACCACCTCTTTGTTCTAGGGTTGGTGGCGGCTCTCGGCTATTGCAAGTTATACCCTTAGCTTTGCCACTGATTAAATGCCCTTTAGTGTGGCATCTGATCAGACCTCTAATTTTAGACCAAATGTCTCTTTGGAGCTAGCATTAACTGCCTGTCCTATCTGATTTGTCCAAGTATCTGCATCAGCTCTCACTTGGGATTGCTCAGACCAAGCTCTGGAACCAGTATTACTTTAACCACAGGCTTCTGATTCTCTTCTCAGTGTTTTTTATTCCCGTGTTGGGCCCTATTGTATCATCCTCACCATCATTTCTGGTCCTGGGTCCCTGTAGCTGCTCACAGTTGAAACGCTGATATCCTGAATGTTGATATGTGTTGAACTGCTGCACAAAGTTATTCTATAATGATCTCTAAGCACTCATTTAAGATTTATCTTGAATAGTTTTCCAGATATATGCAACATTAAAATGTTTACGTATCTATGTCACAAGAATATTGAAAATAATGCATTTCCAGCACAGTTGGTCATCCCTTCTATGTGCTCTCTCTGGTAATGACCAATACAATATGATGGCAGAAGAGAAGGTTAAAGTAATGTCTGCTTGACTCTGCTCAAAGGACATAAAAATCTATGGCAGCTTTGCAATAAAAGACCTTAATATAATAGGGTAACTTGTCCCTATAAATTCTTTCATTGTAGGCAAAAAAAAAAAAATCCCTAAAGTAATGGAATAGTAAATAATTCATATAAAACTCTATGAATTACCTTATGTTATAAACAAACAGTAAATGTATAACATTAGTGACTATTCTATGTTTACATTTTCTAAGTGCTTATTTTAATTGAACTTTAGCACTAATACACATAAGTGTTATTCTGTTTCCCAGGTTACACTCTCACTGGAATCTGAAGACCAGGTTGTTTAATTCAGGATCTGTATAAGTAGATGAAATTCCTGTCTAGCTCTATTCCAATTCCCAAATTAATCTTGAATTAGGTAGGAAATTATAAACAAGTGCAGCATTGGTCTTGCTTCCTTAATCACACTCCACTCAGACTAGTTCGATTTGGATTAGTCACAACTTTTCCCCTCTGTCTCTACAAGGATTCTACGTGTACTTACACTCCCAATGAAAACATGCCCAACTTCTCCCTCAGTCTATTTCTCAGCTGTAGCCCCACGTTCCAAGGCTCTGTTCTAGCATTCTGTCCCATAACTTTGATTTGGCTGCCATATGGAAAGTCCTATCTTGTTTGCCACCACTCCTCTGGGTTTTCAAGTAGCCAGGGCATGCCCACTGGAGAACAGAATCTTAGAAACCAGCTGCCTGATAGGTTCAACCTGCTCCTCTGTCCAGCTTCCCAGAGTAACATTTTCACCATTTAGGACTCTATCTGGGCCTCTCTGAGATGGAAGCTTCAACACAACAGTGCATCTGACAGGTCACTGCTGCCTGCAAGCCTGGCCCCAAACCCAATCCCTTTTAGACAATGGTTCCAGTATCAGGTGGTGATCCTTCCTTTTTGTCATGAATTTAGGAATAAAGAAATGATCTTCTCTGGCCCTGTAAGTTTAACTTGGCTCCCTTATGATGGTTCCTTGCAGTTTTGATGCCCTTTGGTTTGGTAGCTGAACGCATCTCTCCCTCTCCCGCCTCTCCCTCTCCCATCCCCAGCAGTGCAGAGCTGCTACAGAAACCGTCCGTAAGGCTTCTGCACTCAGCTGCTTTCTCATGGCGTCTGAGAGAAATAAAACTGTGTTTTTTAAAAATGGTCACCTTTAATGTTCTTAATTTCTCTTTTCATATGCCTTGAGACACAGTTAAACTATTCCTCCTTAGCTTGTGAAAATACTCTTAAAGTTTCTCTGTACCTCTGCTCTCAGGGGTTGCAGGGTGAAAGCCACCCTCTGGAACATAGCAGGATCTCTAAACTGAAGAATCTGGTAAGACGCAAGGCAACGAATCCTCGCTATTTCCATCTTCCCCTCCAAGAGAGCACAGGGTAAATATTCAAATTGATTCCCACAAATAGCCCCAAATGTCCCCTAGTTTCATAAGGATAGTTACAATGAGGAATTTGAACTATATCGTTTGTCTTTATTTTGATTAAAATTAATGGCACTGGATTCTCTAACACTTGAAATGTAGAGGTGTGTATATATCAGCAAAAAAGAAAACATTTTAAATCTTGTAGGAACTAGATCATTTTCAGTGATTATTTTTAATGTTGTAGTATATTCCTGCAGTTTCTTGTCCAGCTAGTCTTTTTCACGGAATACATATCTGTCATTACTAATATGAAAGCTAGTAAAGCTTTGTATGTAAAAGTCATTATAGTGATAGTAATAACTAATAGAAATTTATATGACACTGGCTGCCAAGTTCTGTACTAAACACTTTATGAACATTAACTCTTTAAATTCTCAGATGAACACTAATCAGTAAGTAGAATTGTTTATTATTCTTGATAGAAAAAAGAAACTGAGTGGCAGAAAGATTAAAAAACTTGACCAGACAGTAAGTGGTGAAAGAGAAATTTAAACCTAACCCATCTTTTATACCTGTGAAGATGCATACAACTCAATATGTTGCGTGGTATCTTTGCACTTTTGATGAATACTGAGAGTTAGAATGTCTCCCAATTTTTTGTGAAACAGCATTGACATTAAATGTGGCCTTTGTGCTCTATGTGGGACATGTGATTTTATTATTCTAAACATTATTTGAATAAAAACTTGGTAAAATTTGAGCAGTTATAACTTCAAAATCTTTATGTCCTATTAGCCAGGTAGACAACTATTAACCTTAACATATGATTTTTATATTTTTCCACTTCATGATTACATGAATAATTTTCTCTCAGTGTTAGGGACAGCATTCATATGCGCTTCTCTTTTCATTCTGTACTGTGGCTCTTTTGGAAATGTGAAAAGATAGCCTGTGGCATGATTAATAGATTAGTACACATAGCATTTCTCTGCTCTTCTTCCTACTCTCCTGAAGCCATCACATTCTTTTCCACTTTCTCCTCTAGCCCTAACTCCACTTGCCTTTACTTTCTTCCAATGAAACTTATTTTTGTTTCTTCTTGTCTTTGAATTTATCTCCCTCTCTAACATGAGCTACTTAAAAGTTATTTAAGGTCAGATATTCTGATGACTCCTAACCATGGACATTTTGATTATTTCATATTTCCATTTGTTTGGGCTGTAGAACATACCATTCCATTATAGCTTTGCCATGTGTCTGTAAAGAAAGGTCATCTTCCATTAAAATATGTCCACACGTGATAACAAAGGCACTAATTCTAAGGATATTGCGGAAAGCATAGCGACCAGTGCTTCTACCATCCTTAGTTGTGACCTCTGTGACACATTTCATAGAGCAGAGAACTAAGCTTGTCCCAGGGTCAGGATTCCACCTTATTCACTGCAACATTGCTGGCTGTGAAATGTTTACCCTTGTATAACGAATGATCTCAGTCAAGTTGCTAAATACTTGCTTGTTCTGTGTGTTAACTGATCCTTTCTCCTTGACCTTCAGGCTCAATAATGTCTTTCTCCTCCAATTTGAAGTCTTGTGTTGTGGTATCCATACCACAACATCACAATACTGAAATGGTTGAAAAAATGGTTCTAGCCATCTTAGTACCCCAAATTTCATCTTTTTATCCTTCAAAGGAATTTTTCATAAAAAGTTAAAATAAATTTAAAAGCTCATTAAGACTCTTGATTAATATACTGTTATAGATGCTAAGCAGTCTTCTCTTTCATAGGCAACATAATTACAAGTGAATTACAAATGCAGACTTTATGACACCAATTAAACTCTAGGCCACAATACATTAAAGACAGATTATACATATTACATTAGATGTAAGGGAAAATGTGCCACAAAATTTGAAATATCAAAATAAACAAGGAGCAACAATTTCAAATAATTTGTTTGTCTAAAGTTTTTTTTTTTAATTGTGCAAATACGTTTGTCTCCATTTCCCCTCCACCACCCTCCGCTTCCCCACCCACCCCCACCTCCCACCCTCAATCCTTCCCCACTTTGGCTTTGTCCCTGGGTCCTTTACACATGTTCCTTGATTTGACCCTTCCCCTTCTTTTCCCTGTTACTCCCCTCTTTCCTTCCCTCTCGTTACTGTCAGTTTGTCTTTTTATCAACATAATCTAAAATATTTTCTTGAAAATCAACAGAGAAAAATATTCTCATACTTAATTTTCACATGTGAAATTTTCACACCATACTTTATCTTACTTATTTCATTACTTCATTCTATCCCAACAATATCTTTGAACGTATTTCCCAAGAATGAGAGATTAGAAAAGGTTCTATTTTTTTAGTTGTAATACTGCTACTTTTTTAGTTTTAAGCTTACTATAATTATACTTAAAATATTTAATTTTAGGACTTGTATTTTGTAAAAATCAAATCAAGTGAGTAAAAATTAATTTGAAGCAAAGTGAAATTTCATCATTGTAAAACTGCTCAAGAGAGCAGATCTTAAAAAAATATTATCGAGGATTATACACTTGCTTCCACTATTGGGAGACTCCTTTATCAATGAAGTATTTTCTCTGAAATTTTTGAGTGCTTCAGTTGTTATCAAAAGTAGCGTTTTTAAATATTATGTCTATAAAATTTGATTCTACCCTACCCTCAATCCCACCCATCAGAGCTCACTTCTCCATGAAGAATGAAAGGATAAGAATTATGTCTGTTTGAATCTAGCATCTCTGACATGGGCAAGCATACAATGAAGCAGAGGAAATGAAGCTGAAACAATGCAAACTATGCTCGAGCAAGAATAGTCAGGGAACAGAGAAGGATACAAGAAAACAAGCGAAAAGAGTATTTCAGATAGAAGAAGATTTAGAACTAATTCAAACAAAGTAATTTAAAAGTATTATGTAAAAGAAAATAAGATAATTTAGCACAGGTATTCTAAAGATTTTGATGTTTTGGGGAAAATGTAACATTGCTGATAGTTAACATTTTAAAAAGTAACAAAAGGACAGTTCCAGCAGGAGGCCTATAAAACAATGGGGCAACAATACCCTATTTGTGCTGCACAGCCCAGACTCCACACAGAGAAAAGGAGAAAGGTTAAAATGTAAGTGAGTGAAGAAAAGATATTAAATGACTGAAAAGTAGTTTAAAAAAAAGGAAAAAGAAGAGAGTTATGCTTCTGGGGAGATTCTTAAATTGCATCCAGATTTAAAATATAGAGCTATACCTTACTGTGGTATTCCTTTTAGAATCAACCTGAATAATGTCTTTATTGGAATACCCAGTTTTTCTCATCTAATTTACGCAAGATTTCATAAAGTCACCAATGGCCTGGCATAAGCTTTATAGCCCAAATATTTTTGGTACTACACTTTACTAATGGCAGGCAACTTTCCAAAGATATAGAGGGAAGGTAACTTATCCTCTATTACAGTTTCTGCTACTTAGTTGGCATCAGGAGAGGCTGATAAACACAAAGGAGGAGTTGACAATTTAATAAAAACAAATGGAAGAGTTTCATGGACAGCTAAGCTTTGTTGGACTAACTCACCACCTCTCATAGAAAATCCTGCAAAAGAAATGCATTTAAAACATAAGTAGAAGAAAATAACTTATAGAGGAGAAGTAATAACTTTGTGCCTTAGGAAGTTCATGAAGGTCCATTTGAGTGTTCTAAATCTCTTAGTTTTCACCACTGAGCACCCATTTGCTATGATCTGTTTGTGGAAGGAATGTTAAAGAAGCCTAGGCCTTACCGCCTCCACTTCGGCAGGGTCATACCAAACATTGATGTATGGATGCTGTAAGGCATCGTCCACTGATATCCTCTTGGCTGGGTCAATCACTAGCATCTTTGACAACAAGTCCCTGGCTTGGCTGGCTGGAATGATAAATGAGAAAAATAATTAGTAAAATTTTGATTTTGGCAAAGAAATTTGTTGGAGGGAGAAGAAATGAAAAAAATAAGTCAACTAGCACCTTCCTCCTGACCATCACATAACTTTACCAAGTGATTAGGGAAATGCAAAATGAAACAATGAAATACTTTTTTATCCATCAGATCTGCAAGAGTAATAGATGGTATAATATCCACAAATACCAGGTAATTTCATTCATGTTGGTGGGAACACGAATTAATTAAGATATTTTAGAAGGCAAATTTGGCAGTATCAAAGTGTAAGATGTGAATATCTTATGACTCAGAAGTTCCACTTTTAAATATACAGTCTAGAGAAACAAGTGCACATGTTCATGTAACGCATACAGAAGGGGAGTTCGCTGCAGAATTGGTTATGGAATAAAGTTTTAGAACAGTCTAGATTTGCATTTATAGAGTAACTATTGGCCTTTGATAACAACCATACCTTGGAATTATATTTGGCAATTTAGAAGAATGCAGTAGCTCTCTCTATGAGATCTATCTGGAAAAAGTCCAGCCATTGTTAATAAAACAAGAACAGTTTGTGTAACATTGATGTAACCTGGCAGCCAAGGCGAGTAGACTGCAATGCACATGTGTGAACAATGATGACTTCACTGTACTAGTCAGTGAGGGCACTAGGCGCCATTGAATGAGCATGTGTACTGTGTGGCTGTCGCATTCAAAATGACTGAGCAAGTACAGAGCAATGACTCTGCATCAAATCTTGTGTTAAGCTTGAATGTTTCCTGCAGAAACTATTTGGATGATTCAAAAGGTTACAGCTATGGGCAACTGGTGATTGGCAGCTTCATCAAGACAGTTTGCCCCCAGCATGCTTCACATCTGTGCAGGGTTTTTTGGTGAAACATCAAATCACTAAGGGGACTCAGCCCTCCTACAGCCCAGATTTGATGCCATGTGACTTCTGGCTTTTTCCAAAACTAAAATCACCTTTGAAAGGGAAAAGATTTCAGACCATCAGTGAGATTCAGAAAAATATAATTGCAATTGTAACTGTGTGAGTTCCCAAGGTTTATTCTTCGAGGGGACTGAGGCATCATTGTCCTATGCACTATGTTTCTTGTATCTTGTGTCTTCTTCAATAAATATCTTTATTTTTTCATAGTACATGTCTGGATACTTTCTGGACAAACCTTGTATATTCACATGGAGATGTTAAGTGGAAAAAAAAAGTTACAGAATGATCTATAGATCATGATACTATGTGTACAAATCTGCGCTTTCTCAACAAAACAAGAAATATTTCCCTCTCTATATTTTTGTATATATATGCCTTGAAAAGGTCTATAAAGATAATCAAAAAACTGAAAATACCTCAGAGGAGGAGAGAATATGTACATGTATTGCTCACATAAATGAAAATAAGTTTAAAAGGTTAGTTTTTAAAAAGGTAGTAGATGGAATAAGTGTAGACAGCTGATTTTTAAAGCTTTTCTGAGCTAGGAAAAGGGCTAAAGCAGTTAAGGGAGGCAAGAAGGTCAGGGTTGACATTTCTGAGAGTGAGACAGATGAAGATGACTTCAACGGGAGCAGAAGCTTTAAGGACAGAGAAGAGAGGGCAGATTTTGAGAAAAAAATCCACAAGACTTAGTAATCAAATTGATGTGGAAGATTTGGTTCAGTTTATAAAATACTAAATGTTTATTTATTCACTGTGTGCCTGGCATAACGTGAGGGGCCAAATCAAATTTGTTTCAAAAATCACTTAGGACGTTCTCAGAAATGTCCTAAGTTAAAGAATTAAATTTTTATTTATATTATACTTCATACAAATTTATTCCCTGTCCCCATTCCTGTGACTGAGGCATTATAGAATCTGACAAATGACTCTCTTTTTTTAATTACAAAATCATAAGCATGTAATTCTATAACATAACAATATCACATTCAAGCACACCATATGATATTTGAGCTGAAATGTTCAAATTAAAACTATAAATTATTATGCCCATATTATTACCCTACCAACCACACTCAAGCAGATGTTAGTTACTTCTGCCACACCCTGCATTATCCCAATTTTGTGGGAGAAGAAAATAAGATCTGTTACTAAAGTTCATGACTATAGACATAGTAGAATGAAGAATTACTTATTAATGACAGTGTTTATATTGAATGTGACATGTGTAGGTAAAATCTCATTTGTCACCCTAAATTTTTTTAAAAGGCAGTTAAACTTTCCCTAAAATACAATTAAAACTCAGACACCTGCTTCTCCAAGATTTTATAACAAAAATATTGTGTTGAAAATATTTCCCAGGTAATTAAAAGAATTGAAACAATGATTTCAATATATAGTACGTTGGTCTTAGAATTACACTGCAAAATAATTTTAAGATTTTAAGTAAAGTCCATGAAATAATAAACCTGGACTGTTGCATACTTTGGTATTATCTAAATATCCAGACAATTCTAAAACCTTTCACCAGGTGCCCTTTGGAAGAAAGATACTTTAAGAAATACCTCTCCAGAACCAGAATATTCCTCCAAATCAATTAGAAACCCTTGGCGGAGTCCTAGGACTCCAGTCTCTAGTTAATCTCCTGCTGTATTCCCTTAGCACTTGCACAGTGTTGATTATATTCATGATTATAACTGTGTTGCATTACTTTTTAGATACCCTTACAATAAATAACCATCATAATAAAAAACTCACTATTATACGGATTTCTCAGCCTTAGCCAACAAGTTATTTCAAGTATATTCAATGCAACAAAATTCTAGTAAAATAATAAAAAAAGAAAGAAATACCTCTCCTTAAATTGTGGTAGTTCAAGTTACAGAGGTGTCTCTACCATTTACTTATCTAGCCCATCACCCACATGGTGCTTCTGAAGTTGTCCCTGAGGGGCTTACCTTTGAGTTTATTGTGCTCAGAATCAGCGGGAAAGAGGGAATCTGGAAAGAGCTTTGGGAAGGTGAGTCCTGCATACTTAGGCCGATTCTCCACATAGTTTCTTACTGTAGGTTGCAATTTCTTCATGAATTCCGGACATGGTGTTCCTAACTGCTCAATTACTTTGTTCCACTGGTCAATATCTGAGAATCGAATAGTTAAGGGCAAACGGAAGTACAGGCTGCTAGCTCTGGCCTTTCACTAGCTGGGAGACTAACTGATTCTCAGATCCTGGCCACACATCAACGCAACTGGAATTTTAACAAGCAACAAAAGACAAGCATAAAATCAGAATTGTAAGGCAATGAATCCTCTTAAAATTTTAATTCGCTTTTGGAACATACACACTATTGGAGAACTAGCATCACTTAACAAAATAGGATATTGTGAGATAGTCTTTGGGTTGTAAAGGTGAAAATGTATTTAATAACACAAAAAGAATTTCTTATGTTAAGATAAACTTCTATATAACCATGTGATTTAAAAGAGAAAAAATATAGTGACATCACATTTTTATCACTCAGTTACCTCAATCATTTATATCTAAAAATGACAAATACACAAATATTTTAATAAGAGCCATTTAATTTTTCTTAATTTCTCCATAAGATTTTTGTTCTTTCTTTCACTACCAAATAGGAAATTTCATCATCTGTTAATATTTTCTACTCATAGGCATTTCTCATGGGACCCAATTTTTGATAATAAAATAATTCATTAATTCTTCACCAAAGACTTAAAAATTTTCTATTTATCAAAGTAATCACAGTTTCGTAACTATTTTCTTAGTAGTCCCTGTATCCCTGAATATTAAGAAGAAACTAGGGTAAAAATCAAATGATCAATTTAAGACAACAGATTTCCATCCAAGTGCATGAATTTCAAAAGTATATTAAGCATGCAGCATTCTACAGGAAAAATATCAACTCTATGAACATTAATAACCCCCCAAATGGCAGCTAGCTCTTTGACAGACATACCCACTAATTAAGATTCTCCTTTTCATTTGTCATTAACATTTGTGATATCAAAGACTTATGAATGATAAATACCTCCAATGAAAACTCTGAAGAACCAACTGGAAGAAACTGATTACAAAGAAATTCCTTTCCCATGTGTCAAGGAGTGATAGTGCCTTAGAAATTCTTTTTAAATCCAACACCATAGGCAGTGTTCTCCCTTACATTGTCTATTCTTCTACAACTCTATTCCTTTAGTAATGGTAAGGAATTCATTTCTGCTAATGTAATTGGCAATACTTCAGGGAACTTACCATAATATTACTTGAGGTTTGTAAACTCCTTACCTCTAGCTATTCAATACAGTTGTACTAAAAAAGGTCAGCAGTCCTGATAAAAGAGAAAATTAACTATTTTCAACAATAATAAATATATAATGCAAACAAAGTAGATGGGACATTGCACACATAAAAATCAAGCCAATTTGCAAATACTCTTCTACCTCCTTTATAATCTGGCTGAATAAAATTTAAATTATTATATATCCTTTTAGTTACTGGAATGGAAAAGAGACCATAATTGTGCAATATCAGGAAACGAAGTGAAAGTGGAAAAAACTGAAGAATATTCATGAGAATATAGTAATAAGTCAGAATACTTAGAAACAAAGAAGCTAAAAAATTTAAAAAAGATTAATGTTAAAAGTTACTGTTACACAAAAACTTATGTTAGTACTATAGATATAGTTAAGCTTTAACTGCTTAAATAAATTTAAATAGAAAATATCAGTACAGCTAAATAAATATCAAATGCTCATATTGGAAATTATGAGAAGAGGTCTACTGTTTAATAGTGTTAGGTTATCATGTATTATCAAGCCATCATTTAATGACTGATCAAACTTCCTTAGAATTTTACAGATGATGTCAAACTAAAAATAGGAGCAAAGCAGCTGTCTATTTTCTGTAAAGGTATCTTTTAAAAGTCAGAAAAATACTCCCAACAAACTATATATTCTGGTTACATTTAGCTAGAGTTACAGAGTTATTCAGTAAAAAAATTAGTTGCTTTTAAAGCAGCATTACCAAAAAAATTCCAGGTTATTTTCAGAGTAAAGTTTAAGAGCAATTAAATATTGTGGAATTTGTTAAATAAGAACAGTTAAAATGTTTCTTTTTATAAGTTATAATTAAAGCTTATAGAGGCACTCAGTGAACATTCCTACCTTAGATTGCTTTTAAATAGAACACAATTATGGTCCTTGATGTAATTGCTGACAGCAAGTAGGGAGACACAAATCTTTATTATTGTCAATGAAATAGTTGAGTGTTAATACTTCAACTATGTGGTACGATCATCTTTAAACGTTTGTGCCTTTATTTTAACCAAACCATTTGAAGTTCTTTCTTCCCATAAAGATGAAGTTGTATTTAAGTGTTAAGTGCCTCTTTCCCCGATGTTCACAGGATCACAAAATGAACTACTATGTTCAACTACATATACTTAGTTAACCACACGATTTTCCTTTATAATCGTAACTACAAATAGAAGCCATGACTGGAAGTTATATCTCCTGACTTTAAGTCCAATGCTTGTTCCAAGGATTCCAGTAAGGAAAAGGGAGAATTTGAAATTGTTGTGGTAGAAATCGCTTTAATTTAGCCATGAAATTTATGGTATGTTTGTCACAGGCAATTCCCTTAACGACTGTCTCTGAAACTGCCTTCTTGAAGTAGCAGGTCAACTTCACATAAAACAATTAATTTTAGTAATATTTTAAATAGAAAATGAGGTGATGCATGTTTTTAAAAAATTAATCATCATGTTTCCACAATCTTTATATTTTTAAAAATACATAAAATAATAACTAGATTTTTATGCTTATGTGTTAATGTTAACATGGTAAATATTTGTTTGAAAAGAATGGTCAAAAGTATTTTTGTAAAAGGATTTATTTGCTATAGAACTCTCATAAGCCATTGTTTCTATACTAAATATATCTGCATCCAACTATTTACAAAATCCAGCCTGTATAGTCATCAAAAAGCAATAAATGTGTTTTATATTTTTGATTTACCATTTCAGTAAGAAACCATCACCATTAACATATTTATCAAAGGCATTTAATAGAAATTAAAATTGAAAATTATCATCTTATAGGAATTATTTGACAGTCAATTTCATATTCTAATTCTACATTCATTACATGAAATAATCATATTACAAAAATCTTTGATTTTATAGAGTATGATAACAAGAAAAGATAATGTGTAAATACTATTAACTGTCTTCAATAAATAGTATTGTAATAAGAGAATAAAACAAAGTTAATATGGATTGTAAAAATGAATTATGTGAAATCTTAAGATTGCAAATTATTCATTAATTTTATCAGTTAGAGAATTTATATTTATGGGTGCCTTTCACTTTAACTTCCTGGGTTGGGAACTTTCTAAAATGTATCACAAACTGCCTTGAACATAATGTATGAAAAATACCTTTTTTCATGTCTATTTTAGGTAATAACGATGAAAATAATTTATGCAATGCACATTCAAGCTTTCAGAAGCTACAAAGTGGAATCAAAAAGAGTCTTTAGTGGCCTCATTCTACTATGCCCTTTAAGGAACTCTATCTTTTTATGTTTTCTTCCATAGTTGATTACTTTTTGTTATTATCAATATGATTTCCAGCATTGACACTTTTATAAATTCAGACTTGATTTCTCCTCTATTAGAAACTTTATATGCAATATTTTGTGCAAAGTTTTCTGAGACCTATTTATAACTTAAAGAATATCAGTGTTTATGTCCGAATTCTTAACTATGTTTTTAAAGATTATTTTGCCTAAGAATAGTGTCAGGAGAGGTTACTTTATCTGTCAAGCCATCTATCTGTCGAGGCACTGCACTGTTATTGTTCAATTAGTAATTTCTGCAATGAATATGCAATAAAGAAATAGAAGTGTGCATGCCATGTGTTAGGCATCATGATATATCAAGTTCCCCAACTTGAATATTTATAACATGTGAAAATTATAAAATTCAGATCCTTCCCCTCTGCCTATTGATCTACTTAATTCTGAGTCCGTAGTTCTGATATAATATTATTTTTAAAAAAACAACAACAAAACACTAGCCTTGGCTCATGTGGCTCAGTGCATTGATCACCAGCCTGCAAACTGAAAGGTTGCTGGTTCAGTTCCCAGTCAGAGCATATGTCTGGGTTGTGGGCAAGGTCCACAGTTGGGGGCATGTGAGAGGCAACCGATGGATGTATCTGTAATGCAATGCAGTTTCTCTCCCTCTCTCTCTCTCTCCCCCTCCCTTCTCCTCTCCCTAAAAGTAAATAAATAAAATCTTAAAAAAAAACAACAAATACCAATATTAATTGTAATTCAGATGGCTCTAGGACTCTGTTTTGAGAAATACCAATGTAGATTATACTAACAGTCTCTTGTCAATTACTAAATCCAGATTTAAGGAAAAAATACTGCCTTAGCCAGTGTGGCTCAGTTGGTTGAAGCAATTCTCTGTCAGGACACACGCCTAGGTTGTGGTTCAGTCCCTAGAAGGGGCGCCTATGAGAGGTAACTGACAGACGTTTCTACCAAGCATTGATGCTTCTTTCCCTCTCTCCCTCCCTTCTCCTGTCTCTAAAATCCATAGCATGTCCTTGAGTGAGGACTAAAGAAAGAATAAAATGCTAACATATTTCAGTTGTATGATGCAAATTAGGATAACTTCAAATTCACCAAAAGTTTATTCTCCATCTATTTTCTCTGAAAAATGTAGGAGTTTCACCTAAAAAAATACTTTAAGAAAAGAAAAATCCTAACATTAATCCCATTTCTCCATGTAAATTTCCTGAAAAGACCATGGGAATACATTTCATGGCAAACATAGGCTCCCAGCAGAGGAAGAAAGATTCCATCCATCAAAATCTAAGGAAGAATTGAAATTATATGTTGTTATTACCTGTGGTGTTCTATTCATAGAAAATACAAAAGCTACTCAATATAAAGTTCAAAATATCTGACAATTTATTTCAGTAATTACTTCATATTTCTCTATGATAAAATTTGCTCTCAAAATAATTCTTACTTCTGAGAAGTTTAAAGATCAGAAAATATATATATAATATATATGACATATATATGTCAATATTATATATATATATATATGACAGAGTTCCAGAATCAGATTTTCATGGTTATGTTGAGCTGTTTTTTTCCTTTAAGAATATTTTTATTTTTTTCCTATTTGAAAATTTTCTTTTCCTCACAAAAGTACCCCTCAAATTCTGGTAATATGATACGTGAACAAGTGATTTAATATATAATTGTAACTAGCATTTATTTTCATTATAAATGGCCATAGGAGGAAGAAATATTATAAGCCAGAGCACATCCAAAACTCAAAAAGGACAATATGAGTAAAAGACTATTTGTTCACTGGTAAAAGATTGCTGGTGGGATACTGTGGGACACAAAATATCCAAAGGCTGGTATTTGAAGTATGACATATATGGATCTTAGTACAATCTGTCTTATAAATGTATTTATTATAATAATCTATATTTACTTATAAAGCAAAAAAATGGAAAGACATTTCACATATAAGCAAATCGAGTACATGTGTCACAATGGTGGAATTTTCATTAAGGTATTAAAGGTTAATCTTTGGGCCCTCTTATTTGCACAGGCCCTTATAAGACTCTGCACATAATTTTGTATAATATTAATTATTTTGTGTAATATTAATTATATGAAATTTTGTATAATATTTATTTTTTACATAACACCTTCTTCAAATTGTATGACATCCTCATCCAACAGAGACCGGATCTGTCTCTGCATTTCAAACTGGGAAGTAACCTTTGACATCTGTGTTTTATAACTGAAAAATATTAAGGTTCTTTTATAATTGGTAAATAAAATGATTTTAAATAAAGGAGCTAATACAAATAACTTATAACACTGACAGAAATAGAGAATTCTATTTAAGGAAGCCGTAGTGACCCTGCCCTCTGATCTGTGAGGCCTCGTCTGGACGATTACACCCATTTCTGGGTATAACACTGCATGAAAGGGAGGTGAAGAAGGTACCATCAAGTTTTTATGAGGTCAAGAACACCTGCCATTTTGTCAAGCAGACACGACAAAACATTTTATGTTTAAACTTAAAAAAAAGCAGAAGACAATCTATGGCTCCCCGCCCCCCGCTTCATCCTAGCATTTTGATCTCTCATCACTCAGCCATTATCACCTCCTAATATACTGTGTCTTAAATTGTACATTTTATTATATCAAATATTTCATGATGTCATGATTTTTGTGATGACAATTTTGTTTATTGATATATCTCTGGAGACAAAAAGTGTCCAGCACATAGTAGGTGCTCAAAAAAATATTTGTTGAATAAATGAATGTCTACTTTATGTCCAATCAGAATTTTTTTAGGAAGATAATGTAAAAAATAGGGGAGAAAAAATATTTAAAGAAACAAAAGCTGAGAAATTCTTGGAAGTGGGGATAGTTTAGAATTTGGAAAGTAGAGTGAATCTCAAGGGAGATAAATAAAAGGAAATCCACACCTAGTCGTATGGTAGAGAAACACCAAAAATCCAAAGACCAGAAAAAGAATTGTAAATGAAGTCAGAGAAAAGGGAAAAGCTATCTCCAAAGATGACTATTAAATTCACCAGCAATATTGAAAACATTAAGTCAGTGGAATAATATCTTTAAACTGCTGGAAGAAAATAAGTGTCAATGTCAAATCTATATCCAACTAAACTATCTTTAAAGTAAGAGAAGCCAATAAAAAAAATAGAGTTTTATCATCAAAGACTTCCACTAAAAGTCTTCTAATATATGTACTTTAGGAAGAAAGAAAAATAATATCAAAATAAAGGACCAAATTGCAAGAAGTAGTGGTAAGCCAAATAAAAAATGGTAATCAAAAGGGTGAATCTAAAGTAATTCTACCTATACACAATAGAATTATAATATTGTCAATTTATGATGCTAAAAAATAAGAACAAAAAATTAGTGTGCTAAGATCCTTATATACTCAAGCAAAGGATTTTAAAATGTCTTAATTAAAATAGCACTTCTCTACAAATTGAACTATAGATTCAAAACAATTCCAATAGAAATACCAATAAGAATATTTTTATAGAAGTTAACTAGCCAATTTTAACATTTTTTATCGAAGAGAAGTAATTCATTAATAGCTAAGATATTTCTGAAAAAGACCAAAAAAATAATAAAAGAGGAGCTCTAACCTTACCTGATATAAGCCCATAGTATACACTTATATTTATTAAAAAAGGGTAGCAGTGTCTACAGAGACAAAAAGAATAGAATATGGAACCCGGAATATAACAGCCTTCCCCTAATATGTGGAAACTTGTGACAGGAGCAGTATCATAGATCAGTGAAGAAAGAATATACTGGTCAGTAAATGGAAGTAGAAAAAAAATGGGATCCTTCTTTCACACTATGCATAAAAATTAACTACAAGTGGACTAAAGGCTTAAATGTAAAACATTAAACTTTAAAACATTCACAGTAAATTTATAAGACAATATAAAGGCATCAAAGAGTTCTTAAACAAGATATAAAAATATATGAAGCATAAAAAGCAGATTGCCAAATTTCAAAATCACTGTAAAATAAAGTGGGAAAAAAATCTAAAAATAGCAGAGAAGATATTTACAACACATCAGACTGCCAAAGATTAGGTGACCAATTATATAAAGAACTCCTAATAATAAATAAAATAATACAATAGCAAAATATGTTTTAAAAAAACACTTTACCAAGGGAAAAATGCTAATGTCCAATAAACAAGAAAAGACACTTAACCTATATTGTAGTCAAGGAAAAGGGAATTAAAGCTCTATTGAAATAATATTTTATATCCAAGAGACTGGTGACAAATTAATTAACCAATATGACAAAACCAGAGTTGTGAGGTTGTGCAACAAACAGTTACACCTATATACTGCTTCTCTGGAAATCAATTTGATGCTACACAGTCAAGTTAAAAATGTGCACACCTATGAGCCTGGGCATTTATCAAAAAATCCCCAAAAACCTTGTTCATGTGTTTCTAGAGACATATATTCCTACCATCACTGTGTATAAAAATAAAAACAAAAATTAAACATAGGCCAAAGCCTATTTATAGGAGAATGGAATAGCCGTAGAATATTCATAGTCTGGAATACAATACAGATATGAAAATAAATGAACTCTGTCTAATGTATCGATAAGAGTAAATCTCAAAAATATGTTAACTTTTAAAAAAGCAAGTAATAGCATAATAATGATAATATGTAAAACACATAAAACTAAACCATATATTGTTTAAGGAAGAATATGTATGTCGTAAAAATATAAGGGAAGCCAAAGAGATTATAAAAGCATGTATTTGGGACAGTAGTGACTTCCGTGAAGAGAAGAGAGAATACTATTGAAGAGGCACACACAAAAAGATTCAGGGGAATTTATTGATAACGTTCTATTTTTTAACCTAAGTGATAGTACATATGCTTATTCTAATGATCTTATTCAAAAGTTATATATTTAATATTAATTTGCTTATATAAAATATCCTGTAATTTTAAAAGTAAAAATGTCTGTTATGATGAAGTTCATTAGGAGAGATCCCAAAAGAAAAGTATCTCAATAGCTGACATACTTGAACAAAATTCAATTAATATGTACTAAAAATATATATCTACTAATAAAGTAGCATGTAAATATATAAAATTTTAAAAATTACTTTTGGCTATCTAAATTTCTCAATTCTGAAAATAAAGTACTGAATATATTAGGCATAAAAGTTAAGGGGTATAAGACCTTATTAATATTTTAAGTTTTGCTGTTATATTAATTTAATTATTAAGAAGATTTGCATAGTTCATATTGCAAGAACTTTTAGAAATCATTTATTTTGGGAATGTCTTCATATAAATGAAGATGTGTTGATTAAAAATAATATGACTCCTTATGATGCATTATACAGATGCATAGTATACATAGTGTATATCTCCAGCTCCCTTTTAAAGCTCCAATTTAATAAACTCAACTATAATTTTAATGCCACTTCAGATAAGCCATTTATAATAATAGGAAGTTTTTAAAAGTAATAATATCTTGCATTTTAAAAGGTTAATTTCATGATATTCAGTTTCATAAACTGCCTGAAAAAGACTGATTTAAACTTTAAACAACATGTTTGAAATCATTAAAAGTCTACATCCTATCCTTTGAGGAGATGCTTTAGAAAATAATTCCTGTATGCTTGAGAAATTTACAAATGTATCCCGATACAAGAGCTCCAGGAATAATTCAATATCAAATACCAAGTGCAAGCATTGAAAAGGCATCTAATGTAAAACTTAAACATTAGCAGCAGCCTAAAGCTTTACTTGTAAAGGATTTTGATACTCAAGTTAAGAGGTGATACCCAAGCAACTTCTGCCAAGAAATGGATTCTAAGAAATGTTAATTTGTATTTAATAACTCGGTTGTGAAAATCAATCAGATTTTCTTTAATAGAAAATATAACAAAAGTTATGAAAATCAATCACTTTAATTTACAGGGGTAATAGTCATTTCAGTCATCAATTATAGTCAACCACAATGAACTTCTGAAAAAGCTGAGTACACAGTTAACAGGTTGAGTCGATCTTCATCAAATGTCTTAAATTAGCCAAAATTTAAGTACTATTTCATATTTATGTCCAAAGGCCAACTCAAGTTGATAATATTTTTTGAATCAAAGAAATTAGTTTTTTTATCTAATAACATAGTTCTCAACAGCATTAACATTAACATGAATGTGGTAAATTTGTAGATGTTATTTAATAAAATGTGTATGTAGAAAACAACTGCAATAGACAAAAAAAATTTTAAATAAAGGTGTTATATGTAAGATTAGAAAAATGTTTTTAGTAATAATGAAAGTTAAAGCAGTAAAGCTTTATTTTTTACTAAGTAAAACATTTTAGTTTAAGTTCTTTCAGTCAAGAAAAATTAAATGAGGTCCTAATTCAGTCATTTCCAAAACTGATCCTTTAATATAGAGTATGCATGTGTGAAACTATATCTATAACCACATATATAATATATTAATCCTCTAAGTAATTGGCTAATCATAGTATGGTTAGGATATACTGTATTAGAATTGGATTTACTTTAATTATATATTAAAACCCCATTGTTATTGGTTCAATTTTAGTTTTGACTTACAATCATTTAAGAAGAGATTTTATCTTTAGTATGATGAGGACATATTATCTTTATAAATTACTGAGTATAGGAGGATATTTAATTAACTTAAAAAGTTATTACACACCCATATACTAATCACACAGTATTTATTTCTATTTAACACTGCAAAGCCTCTGGAATTTTTACTTGCTGTTTTCTGCCTAAGAGAGGTTCTCTTTCACTTATTCAAGTGGTATAAATATATTTCTTCGATATTTTATGTAACCATTATTGAGGTTTTAATCATTGTATTTGTTAATTATATGAAGAAAAAAATAGGAATTTTTTCTATTTTAGGAAAATAAAATAGGAAGTAGGATTGGAGCAATCATTCCTATAAATGAAATAAGTGAGAAAGTTTTAGAAGAGTTTGATCACTTTAAAAATAAAATTCTTATTCATGCTCCCCAAATATATATTAAAATAAATATATGGTATTGGTGGGCAAATATAAGTCTAATTAAATTTTCTATCCCAAGTGGCTATTTCTTACGATATGAAAGCTAAATCTTGTCTTAAAACTAAAATATTTTTTCATTTATTATCTACCTATTAACAGAACTTACTTTTGAAACATTTACAACAAAAACAATAGGGAAGAGTATATCCCTGCTATTAGATCTTTTGATACATGGCAGGCCTTTTGATACCACGCGGAACATTCCATATTTGGTACTGTTTATCCACATAAGATCTTGCTAAGAGACATGGTTACTCTACTATAATACTAGCTGTGAATATTTGACAGTGGAGTCTCATCAAAGCCCTCTGAGGGCAGCGAACGTATATCATCAGCAGTACTGTATTTGAGAGCGAAGGAAATTGATTGAGAGTAACACCCGTAGAGACCACTGGCTGCTGAGAAGGATACGATCAGTGCCAGGAAACAGCACTGCACCTTTTATCATTTCTCCCATGATGCACCCTACTGACCACATGTCAACTGAAAACAAAAATGACATGAAGATAAACAAGAAGACAGGAATAGAAGGGTAAATAAATGAAAACACTTGACTATCCATGCCATAGAGCAATGGCCTGACCTTTTGCTGGAATGGATGAGAGGTCAGTTTTATGATTGTGAGTCTCTTAAAACAGTAAAAAGGGGAGACAACAAGATCATCATGGCCTTTTCTTCTATGAAACTAAAATAACAATACCATGCAATGTTACCCAATGTATGATAATGTTACTTTGCAATTATAATTCAATGATTAATTTAGTTTCTGATTAAAAAGTCTAATTTGCATTCATCTACTAGAATCTTGATTTGTATCATAAATTACTCTAGATTGTGTTAATATGGGAAACATGCAAATCAGTTAATTTTTTATTCTTCTGTATACCATGTTTGGAAAAAAGAAAAGAAAAGCTGCCAGCAACCTCAGAAGAACTGGTTTCTTTTACAGAACACATTTACTCTTGTTTATATATTTGAATAAATTTCAGGAAGTGATGTGCCAGTTTAAGAATGACTATTTTGGAATATGCTGGCTCAGTTTCATTGACTGCTATCAAAGGAGCAAATTTCCAAAGAGGAACCCTTGCCTTATTCTTATAAACATTGTTGCTTCATAAGGGTAAGAAATGCTGGCTTTTAAAACAGGCTGGTTCAACATGAAATAAACAGAGAGCTCATACTTTTTCTGAAACCATGAATCAAAAGAAACCTAAAGTTTAAGGTGAAATTATACTGTCTCTCTGCTATTGCCAGTTATCATCCAGAACTTAAAACCAGCAAGCTAGGGCAGAGGGTACACAGGGAGGGACAAAATGAGGAAAGGCGAAGCAAAACAAGTGAAATCTCTCTGTTTAACTCTAGTTGGTTACTCGTTCTAATGAAAAGTCAGAAAGAAAACCAGGTCGTTTTTGTGGGGGGAAATAACCTAGAGGAAGAATGCTGACGGGGGAGCACAAGGGGAAAGGCATTGTAATAGCAGCGTACTATAATTTTGCTTCACTTACTCCTCTAATTATACCTTGTAATTTGGCAGTGACCTTAAAGAATTCCTCAGGAGATTCTTTCCAGTGTAAAAATCTCACTCTGGTTAAACTCAGCGTTTTCATAGTTTGACTTAACTCCTAAACAGAGTGATCAATGCAAAAAAATTTTACAGTCTTGAAGGTGATAAGCAAACACAGGGAAGCAAATTTGTTTTGCTTTCATTTTAGGAAAGCAAGTGACATGCAAAGTTATCGTGGAAAGATAGAGCAAACAGTTGTGCACCCCTTTATTATTAACGCATTTGTAATTCCAGATATCTGTCTCACAAAAGGTTGGTATTGTGATTTTTTTTATTAAAAATTGAAGGGAAAAATAAAAAGATCTCTGAAAATATATTTGGTTTTGAATTGCAAGTATTCTTATCATACTGTCCAAAGTGACCAGTCTGACTAACTTGCTATTTACACTGTATTTTTTTTAATAGATACTGGGAAAGAGATAGAAAAAGATATAGAAAGCTAAAAACTCAGTAAGCAGGGTTTTCTCTTGCATGCACCTATTCAAACATTTGGGAAAAGGTTGTAAAGGTTGTTTCTGCCACAAGCCTATCTGGGATTTAGAAAACATCTATTCCCATTTTTTAACACACACACAAAAAAACTGTCTTCTATGATATCTCTGACAGATATTCATTTTTTCCTCTGCTGCAGAACCAGTTCCATTGCTTTCTAACTGGATAACCTCAGCCAAATTACTTCATCTCCCTTTATCTAGTTTCATCCTTTAAAATGTAAATGATAAATAGTACTTATCATGTGGAGTTTTTATAAGATTTGAGAGTTATGCCTGATCTTTTCATATTACCTGGTACATAGTAAGTCTTCATTAAATAATAGTTATGCATCGCTGAATTAAATATATATTGGAATTTTATATATTGAAACTATATATATGAAAGGTTTATTTTATATTTATTTAATATAGTATATTTTATATTTATTTATAATTTAAAAATCTTTCCAATGAGGGAAACTTACCACTGACTGGGCGATCCTTCTCACAATTGAAACCACTTAGAAAGAAAGGCCTTCCACATATTAAATCACAATTGACTCTGTAATAAACTTCTCCCCTTTATCTAAACAGGAATTGCCCTGTTCCCTCATCCAAATAATAATCTTAAAATGTGTGAATATAACCTATGATCCCTGATCACACATTCTAAAACTGGCAATTTCTTATCTTTCAGACTAACATCCCTTAATTTTTCACTTTTCCTCCCATATGCCTTTAAACAGCAATAACAATAACGATTGATATAAATGGAATCTCATTTGCTATGTTGCTCCAGTCTCAGTTGGTTGTAGACAGTTCTTGGTTTAGTAATTGGTATTGATAACTGTATATGTCCCAGTTCTCCTTTGTGTTACTCTGCTGGATACAGATATTTCAAAGTAAAAGTAGACCATTTTTAGACATTTAACTTCATGTCAGAACCCAAAATAGATCATAAACTTTTTGCATAAAAATTATGCAAAGATATAAACTCTGTATCTGAACTACTGATGAATATATATTGAGTTACATTTTCTTTATTGTAATATATTTTCTAGGTGATAATAGCCTGGAAACTTTTCCAGTTTCCATGTAAGTGTACTCACTATTCACTGCTTCTACTGACTATCCATGTTTATGGCACCCAAGTGCTAAGCCTTGTGCTTGGCAATGACACATGCTATCATTAAGAATTATAAAAGTGGAATAAGTGCACATGAATCTATATATATTTTTATATACCCAAGACAGGATTATTTCTCAACACAAAACCATTGCACCGACTTTTATGCTTATCAAGGTGACTGGATTATTTTACAAAATTTTCAAGATATTCCAATGAATACTGACTGTGTGAAAAGCTTAGGAGAAATTAGCAGATTCAATTGTTGTTGTAAATCAGATATTGATGTTTTCTAAGACAGCCCGATACAGTATTTGGGTCTCCATAAGATAGAGGAGTTTTGTACGTTAACGCTACCCAAGTAGAATTCTGGTTGCTTTTGTGATTCTGATTCATTACATTTCCCCTCTCATCATCAGTATTCTTAAAGGGAGAAAGCAGATTCATCCGCAACTTTAACACTCAGAAGTTGAGTCACTTTTCTTAAAATGAATGTTAAGTAAGTTTTGATGCTACAAAATACGGTTATTAATTTTCTAAGAAAAATCTAAGTGTCATATCATTTCTTAGGCATTAGATTATACTCAACCAGCTTTTATTTGCCTTTAGGCAAGAGACAGAAATAATATAATGCAGGACCTGGTAGCTTAAACCTAAATGAAGGAAGCAATATATTGCTGCTTCTACACTTTGTGTAATTCACAAGGAAATATTTTTTGGATTTTGTGAGCTTTTCAACAGCAACCTGACAAATGTTTCAGTGGCTCTGGTAATGTGAATTTTAAAACACACTGCTTTTCTCCTTAACATAGTTATATCTTCATTTGTCATGGAATTCAGACAATGTGCTTTGAAACATTTTCTTTTTTTGGATACCTTAAAGTACAAGAGCAGAGTACAAAGTACAATTTAATATGGTTTTTCTAAAACCAGAAAACTGTTTCTTTGAAACACGTTTCAAAAGTTAAAAATTTAATTAGATATTTAACAAAAGCACATTGTTTTAAACTTCAATGGAAAATGAATTATAAAAAATTACAAATATACATAAACTGAGAAAATACATATTTTGCACATGTGAATGTAAGTAGGAAAAATAAGCGATATTCATGGAACACAATGCTAAATATTCCAATGCCAGGGAATCAAAGGAAGATTTTCTCCTTGAATGTACATATTCAACTTGCTTTTCTTTCTTTATAACTTTTATGGGGTCATATTATTAATTTTAACCTTTATTTAAAAGACTTTATATTTTTATTTGCTTTTTACAAAACAGAAAAATCTATTAAACTGTATAATAAAGGAGAAAAGTTTTAGGTTTATATTACATTATAAATAAATTATAGACTAATGAACTTACAAAATATTTACCATAAAAACATTTTAATTTCTTACTGCACCAAAATTTTTTAAATTGTCATCTTTGAAAATCCATGTAATCCTGCAGTGTGTATACGTGAGTATTTACAGAAATCTTAAGGTTGGGAAAGTATTTTTCTTTAAACTTCTTATGTTCTGATCAACAAACAATACATGCTGGCTCTTAATGTCTCCCATTATCGCCAAATTAAATACATGTTCTCTTCAGATCCACATGTCTTCATTCTGCACCTTGACCTGCAGAACTGCTTTAGGAATTGGCAAACATCTTATTTTTCTTTCTTTTTCCTGTTGTCGGAATCACAGATAATTTGGCTTCTCATCATTTCAGATAATATTTTTTACTCCAAGTGACTTTTTAGTTATTTCCTTTTTTTAAATAGTTTATCTAATTCAATTTGAAGGTTATTTGGTTAGAGATCCCCAAAACTAACTTTATAATATAGAAATTGGAGTATATCTTTGAAAATATATACAGGTATGTGTATGTTTGTAAACAGTGTTTTATATTTATCAAGTGGCTATCATCACAGCAATCCTGCAAGATAAGCAAAGAAGGTATTTTATAAAATATATTGATGTGTAGGAGCTAAGTCACATGACTAAAGTGAATAGGACCAGAGGCCAGTTTTTGGAGACCTACTCCCATATGAACTCAACACATTTTGCTGCTGAAGAGTCAAGTACCATAGTAGGTGTCACCATTCATGTACTCTGTCCTAAGTGCCAAATGGACCAAGGGCAGTTTAAATGCAATGTCACAGAAATGACTAACAGATGCTTTTTATTGTTTGTAGTTTTACCCCCTCAATGTTTCACTTTATTTTTAAAAATGATGTAGTACTCTGCCTATAGAACTATAGATGGATAGGAAAAAAAATAACATGATTTTAAACCTTTCTATATACATATTTCCAGGAGACAAGGAACTTCTGTGGCTGTAGCAGAGCTTTATGCCTGATAGCACTGAATGCTTCCTCTTGAAGGCATGAAGGAGTCAAGGTCCAGCTTCTCAAACTCTTGCCTTTTGTTCTACCCCAGAAGTCGGTTCTCTGTGCCCTCCCTCACATCTGCCTCCTTGCTATATGGCTCTCCTTTTGTGACCTTTAAGCCTTCTCCTGCCCTCTAGTGCAGGGGTCTCCAACGATTAAGATTACTGGTCTATTAGGAACTAGGCCGCACAGCAGGAGGTGAGTGGCCGGTGAGCATGCCAACTGCAGCTTTTCCTCACTGAGGCATTACTGACTGAGCTTCGCTTCCTCTCAGATCAGCAGAGACATTAGATTTTCATAGGAATGCAAACCCTACTGTGAACTAAACATACAAGGGATCTAGATGGCACACTCCTTATGAGAATCTAATGCCTGATGATCTGAGATGGAGCTGAGGCGGTGATGCTAGTGCTGGAGAGCAGCTGCACAAACAGGTTATCATTAACAGAGAGGTTTGCTGCACAGAGATCATAATAAATCAATTGCTTGCAGACTCACATCAAATCCCTATCAGTGAGTGGCAAGTGACAATCAAGCTGCATCGGTGGGAGGCATTAAAGCGGCAAGTGAGTTGACAGACTTCAATTTTACAAGGGCATCTGGTGGCAGGCTTTAAATGAGAATCTGATACTTATCTTAGTCTGTGCATGGCCCACCCATTATTTTATTTACCACTTCTGTCCGTGCCTCTTTCCTATACTGCCCACTTGTCTCAGTCACAGTTTTGATAAGCCCACAAGCTAACCCTAGCCAAAAGGAGTGAAAACAAATGTCATTGGAGAGCATCTTTGGAAAGAGGGAAAGAGCCAATGATGAGATAGCAGAAGACTAAGACTGCCAACAGAAAGAAAGCTGCATCTATAAGAAAATACCAAGAATCCTACTTAAATATGGGTTCATTGCAACAGGTGATTCACATTCTCCAAGACAGCTTTGTATAACATGTGGCAACCAGCTATTCAACAAAGCTACAAAACCTTTAAAACTGCTTCACTACATGGAGATAAAGCACCGTCCATTAAATAAAAGACAAGTCTTTGGAATTTTTCAAAAGAAAAAACCATGAAAATGAAGGAGAGAAGCAACTTTGGAAGGCCACCATTTCATCAAATGCGTCTGCACTGAGAGCATCATTCTTAGTGGCTAACCGCATTGCTAAAGCTAAGAAGTCCTTTACTATTGGTGAAGAGTAGATCCTGCCTGCTGCTAAGGACATTTGTCATGAACTTTTAGGAGAGGCTGCAGTTCAAAAGGTGGCATGTGTCCCTCTTTTGGCTAGCACCATAACTAGAAGAGCTGATGAAATAGCAGAGGATACTGAGGCACAATTGTCAGAGATGATTGGTGAGTCACCATGGCACGCAATCATGGTTGACGAGTCTACTGATGTTGACAACAAGGCAACAATGCTTGTTTTTGTGTGAAATATTTTTCAGGAGGATGTGCAGGAGGATACGTTATATGCATGTCTATTGCCAAATAACACCACAGCTGCAGAACTATTCAAGTCTTTGAATGGTTACTTATCAGGAAAACTGAGTTGGTCATTTTGTGTCAGTATATGCACAGACAGAGCAACTGCCATGACTGGATGGCCTTCTGGTTTCACTACTCAGGTCAGGGGTCACTTCTGAACGTGAGTCTACACACTATAGAGAAATACTGGCTAGCCAAAAAATGTTGCTTGAACTTAACAATGTTTAGCAGGATGTGATTGAAATTATCAGCCACATTAAAGTCCATGCCCTTAACTTGCATCTGTTCATGCAGCTCTGTGAGCTGATGGATGCAGAGTACACACATCTCCTACACAAGAAGTGAGGTGGCTTTCTAAAGGTAGATCACTGGACAGAGCTTCTGAGATACAAGAGCTACTCCAGTGATTTCTTTTAGAAAAACAGTCACCACTGGCAGCACATTTCAGTAACATAAAATATGTCACAAAACTTGCTAATTTGTGTGACAGAGTCAACCTGTTCAATGGACTCAGTCTGTTTCTTCAGGGGAGAATGACAACTGTGTTCAAGATGGCAGATAAAGTGGCTGCATTCAAAGCCAAATGGAGTTACAGGGGTGACAAGCAAACATTGGGATTTTTCACATTTCAAACATTAGCAGAGGTTTTGAAAGAGACTGAGCCAGGGCCTTCTTTCTCCCAGCTGGTGCCTGATCACCTATCTCAGCTTTCAAAAAAGTTTGAGCATTACTTCCCAAGTGGGAAGTAATAGACCCCCAAACCGGAAAGGAATAGATCCATGACTCACTTGTGAATAAACCAGGTGAATCACCTTTGTCCGTGCTAGGAGAGGATCGACTGCTTGAGATTGCAAATGATGTTGGCCTGAGAAGTATACTTGACACAAGCTTAAATCTCCATACATTTTGGATTAAAATCAAGGCAGAATGTCCTGGGATTGCCACAAAATCACTGAAAAGCCTGCTTCCATTTCCAACATCCCATCTTTGTGAAGCAGGGTTTTCTGCAGTGACAACAACCAAAATGAGATTATGGAGTGGACTGGACATTAGCAACACACTTCAGGTGTCACGGTTTCCTATCACCCGCCGATGGGACCATCTAGTTCCAAGAAAACAAAGTCAGGGCTCCCACCGATTCTGCATTATGGTGAGTTGTATAGTTATTTCATTCTATAGTACAATGTAATAATAATAGAAATAAAGTGCACAATAAATGTAATGTGCTTGAATCATCCCAAAACTGTCCCCGCTCCGCTGAGTCTGTCTGTGGAAAAATTGTTTTTAATGAAACTGGTCCCTGGAGGCAAAAAAGTTAGGGACCACTGCTCTAGTAGACTCTGGTCTACTTTAAATGCCCTGGAGAAGGTACTCTCCCCTTACAACTATGTACTTCTCTCTTTTCAGATCCCCTCAAAATCTCCAGCTTCCATTTTAGTGATCCCTGTCTCACTCAGATTTTCTCAAAATAATGAAAGAAAGGAATACAAAGCAAATTAATGGTGAAAATATATCCTTTTAAAAATATATAGAGAATTAATATATGATCTTTTTATGCTCATGATTATCTGCAATTTGTAGTGAATGTGAAAGAATGACTGCTGGGTTTTTACCTCCCAACTTTATTTAAAGTCAAAATTATATACTGTTTTTTTTCAATTCGATCTTTATTGCATTTTTTCCATTATCATTTAATCCCCTTATATCCCCTCCCCTCAGCAATCACCACACTTTTGTCCATGTCCATGAGTCCTTTTTCCTTTTTGCTCCGTCCCTCCACCCTGTAACCCCTACCCCCAGAGCTGTCATCCTGCTCTCCATCTATGAGTCTGTCCCCATTTACCTTGTCAGTTCAGTTTGTTCACTAGATTCCACATATGAGTGAGAGCATATGGTATTTGCCTTCCTCTGACTGGCTTATTTCACTTAGCATAATGTTCTCCAGGTATATCCACGCAATCGCAAATGGTAAAACTTTCCTTTTTTTTACAGCTGAGTAGTACATCATTGTATATATCTCCCATAGTTGTTTTATCCACTCATCTATTGATAAATACAGGCTGCTTCCATGTCTTGGTGATTGTAAATAACACTGCAATGAACATAGGGGTGCTTATGCTCTTTCAAATTAGTGTTTTGGGTTCCTTTGGAGATACTCCAGAAGTGGGATAGCTGGGTTAGAAGGTAGATCCATTTTCGATTTTTTGAGGTATCTCCATACTGCTTTCCATAGTGGCTGCACCAGTCTGCATTCCCACCAACATCCAAAAGGGTTCACCTTTCTCTATATCCTTGCCAGCACTTGTTTGTTGATTTATTGATAATAGCCATTTTGAAAGATGTGAGGTGATATCTCATTGTGGCTTGAATTTGCATTTCTCTAATGCTTAGTGATGTTGAGCGTCTTTTCATATGTATATTGTTCATCTGTACATCCTCTTTGGAGAAGTGTCTATTCAGGGTCTTTGTCCCTTTTTTAGTTGGGTGGTTGTGGGGTTTTGTTTGTTTTTTTGGTATTAAGTTTTGTAATTAACCTCTTATCAGATGTATTGGAGAATATGCTCTCCCATTCTGTAGGTTGTCTTTTTATTTCATTGACAATTTCCTTTGCTGTGCAAAAACTTTTTAGTTTGATATAGTCCTTTTATTTATTTTTTTCTTTTGTTTCCCTTGCCTTGGAAGATATATCTGATAAAATATTGCTACAAGCAATGTCCAAAATTTTGCTGCCTGTATTTTCTTCTATGATTTTTATGGTTTCGGGTATAAAATATACTGTTTGAAATAACCTTGTAATATCTCATTATTAGGAAACAGACTCAAACAACTGCGATGCATTAGTTACAAAAGTTTATTAGGAAGTAAGCAGTTATTTCAAGGAGGTAAAAAGGATTAAGAGTATCTATCTGCACTAGATGGATATAATAATCCACAACCTCCAATTTTTGTTTATTTTACTTTGATAATTCCTAATGTACATGTTTGAGCTTAGAAAAGATATGACATTCGAATAATTTGAGGATTTTTCTTTATTTATTCGAATATATTTTTGAAAAAATATTTACTGTTGATTAATGAGTTGCCTTTTTGTCAAGGTTATAGGTATATATCTTTTTAGCAGCCTAGCTCTCAACATTAACCAGATGACATACCTGAGGGCCAAAGATGGTGTGCCTGTCTTTAACATCACCCAGGGCCAGAGACCTCTGGCCAAGAACTCTAGATAAAGGAACATTACAAGTCTTGTTCAAAGAAAGCGCTGCCATATGAAGAAGAAAAAAATAAAGTAGAAGGAGTGCACCTAAAAGAAGCCATCTTGAGGAAAGAAATCATAAAAATTATATTATATGAGCCTTCAGTGACCAAGAATATGGCAAGCCCTTCCTGGCATTTGAAAGGGATGAAGGGAGTAAGTGACCAGATAGTCCTAAAACAACAAAAAAAGAAACCTTCTAAGAAACCATCATAAAACTGTTATACTGTGAGTAATTAAAAGAAACATAATCCAAATGAAATGTAGATTCACTGATACCTCAGATGAGATTTGGGTTATATTAAGAAAATAATGGACCTGCCATATCTATTACCCACTAGTTTGAATTCAGCATGGGTGTAAGGAGTGTCCAACCCTGGCCCATGGTCCATATGTGGCCCAGGATGGCTATGAATGTGGCCCAATACAAAATTGTAAATTTACTTAAAACCTTTTATTTGCTCATCAGGTTTTGTTAGTGTTTGTGAATTTAACATGTGGCTCAAGACAACTCTGCTTCTTCCAGTGTGGCCCAGAGACACAAAAAGATTGGACACCCCCGGAAGACTTTTTGGCAACACTATATATTATGTCAACATGTATGTATGAAATAGGAAATAGGTTTTAATCATAACAACTATAGTTAAAGCTGAGTGTACAATAGTATATGTTTGTATAATTTAAAAAACTCTGTATAATGAGAGCCACAAATAGTAGATCCCTGGCTAAAAGGGATGCATAGTGGTCTAGAGACACTTGAGGAGAGACTGGAGACAGAAATGTTGGGGAGAAAACAGAGAGTAGCCAGTGGGATCCTTGTGCTGACTCCCCCCCCCCCACATATGGCAGCAGCCATTTGACCCAGGAAGACCACTCCCCTGAGTGGCAAGAGTGTGAGAGGAAACAATAGCCCTGCCCCCAGGAGAGACTCTGCCCTTTCCTGTGGTGCCTAAGCCTGACTGCTGAGTGCAGCGTGACTAGATTAACAGCTGAAGGAGACAGCCACAAACAGTAGATTCCTAGAAGTTTTGAAAAGATGCCTGAGATCAGACAGAGTCAACAGCCAAAATCATCAGAGGCAAGTATAGAAAGACAAAACGGCAATATCCTACCATAGAAGTTCATACCACAAAGACAGGAAATCAAGACAGATCAACTTAAGAAGCAGAAATGAAAGGAAGAGTCTCACAAATAATAGGAAGAAAAAGAAACATCCCCCAAGCAAAGGAGAAGGAGGAATCCCCAGAAAGAGAACTAAAAGAAATAGAGGCAAATAAACTATCAGATACTGAATTCAGGACACTCAATCTAAGGAAGCTCAGTGAGCTCAGTGAGCTCAGAGAAAATTACAAAAAACAACTGGGAAACTATGAGGAACTTATTGCAAACTATATCAGCATGAAAAAAGACATAGAAACTATTGATAAGAAGCAAGAGGAAATGAAGAATACTGAAGAACACAATAGAAGGAATCAAAATAAACCTAGATGAAGCAGAGGATCAATACAGTGAGCTGGATGACAATATAGAAAAAAAGCTCCCAGAAAGAGCAAGAAAATGAAAAAAGACTAAAAAAGAATGAAGAGATATTTAGGGAAATGCAGGACAACCTGAAATACAATAATATCCATATAATAGGGATACCAGAAGGAGAAGAAGAGAAGCCATGGGATAGAGAAACCTTTGAAAAAGTAATGAGGGAAAACTTCCCTAATTTGAGGAGTGAAAAAGTCACACAAGAACAGGAAGCTAGGAGTGTCCCATTTCAGAGGAGCCCAATGAGGCCCACTCCAAGACACATCATCATTAAAATGGCAAATATCAAAGACAGAGAATCCTAAAGGCAGCAAGGGAGAAAGAGGTAATAATATACAAGGGAGCGCTGATACAGCTAGCAGATGACTTCTCAACAGAAACACTACAATCCAGAAAGGAATGGCAAGAAATATTCCAAGTAATGAAAAGCAAAGGCCTTCAAACAAGACTACTCTACCCAGCAAGGCTCTCAATTAAAATGGAAGGTGAAACAAGGAATTTCCCAGACAAAAGAAGGGTGAAAGAACACACCTCCACGAAACCAGCACTGCAAGATATGCTGAAGGGATTGCTTTAAGAAGATGAAGAGAGTGAAAAAGAGAGGAACACAGGTACAAAGGGAAAAACTGAATTAGGACCTATCAATAATAACTGTAAATATAAATGGATTAAATGCTCCCATTAAAAGACATGGGGTAGCCGAATGGATAAGAAAACATGACCGACACATATGCTGCCTATAAGAGACTCACCTCAGAACAAAAGGCCTGAACAAACTGAAAGTGAAGGAATGGAAAGAAATATTCCAAGCAAATGGACAGGAAAAAATAAAGCAGGGGTAGCAATACTCATATCAGACAAGATAGATTTCAAAACAAAGGCCATAAAAAAAGACCCAGAGGGACACTTCATAATAATCAAAGGAAGAATCCATCAAGAAGACATAAACATTGTAAACCACCCAACAAAGGAGCAGCCAAATATATAACAAAAACCTTAGAGGACTTCAATAAAGATATAGACAGCAACACACTGATAGTAGGGGAATTTAAAACCCCACTGTCAACAATGGATAGATCTTCCAAACAAAACATCAACAAGGATATTGTGGTACTCAATTATGCATTAGATCAAATGAACTTAACTGACATATATAGAACCTTTCATCCCAAAGAAGCAAAATACACATTCTTTTCAAATACACATGGAACATTTTTAAATATAGACCACATGATAAGACACAAAACAGGCTTCAACAAATTCAGGAAAATTGAAATCATAACAAGCATTTTCACAGACCACAAGGGCTTGAAATTAGAAACCAACCACAAGAAAAAAACTCAAAAACTTCCAAACTCATGGAGACTGAATACCATGCTATTAAACAATGAGTAGGTCAATAATGAGATTAAAAAAATCAAAAAGTTTCTGGAAACAAATGAAGATGAACACACAACAGTCCAAAACCTATGGGACACAGCAAAGGTGGTCCTGAGATGGGAGTTCATACCAATACAGGCTTACCAAAAAAGATAGAAACATTTCAAATAAACAACTTAACCCTACAGCTTCACGAAATGGAAAACAACAAACAAAGCTCAGGGTGAGTAGAAGGAAGGAAATAATCAAGATGAGAGCAGAATTGAATGACATAGAGACTAAAAGAACACATCAAAGGATCAACAAATCAAGGAGCTGGTTCCTTGAAAAGATAAACAAAATCAACAATCCTTTATGCAGACTCATCAAGAAAAAAAGGGAGAGGACCCAAATAAATAATATTGGAAATCATTTAGGAGAAATAACAACTGATACCACAGAAATACAAAGGATTGTAAAGAAATTACTATGAACAATTATATGCCAAGAAATTTGAAAACCTTGATGAAATAGACAAATTTCTAGAAAAATATAACCTTCCAACACTGAAGGAAGAAGAAGCAGAAAGCATGATGAGACTAATAACAGCTGGGGAAATTGAAGCAATAGTCAAAAAGCTCTCGGTTCACAAACACCCTGAAACGGATGGTTTCACAGGAGAATTTTAGAAAACATTTAAGGAAGAGCTAACCCTTGTCTTTCTCAGACTATTCCAAAAAATTCAAGAAGAAGGAAGACTCCAAAACTCTTTTTATGAGGCCAGCATCATCCTAATCCCAAAACCTGATAAAGAAACAACAAAGAAAGAAAACTAGAGGCCAATATCACTGATGAACATAGATGCTAAAATCCTCAACAAAACATTGGCATACCACATCCAGCAATACATTAAAAAGATCATCCACCATGATCAAGTAGGATTCTTCCCAAGGATGCACGGATGGTTCAATATTCACAGATCAATAAAAATAGTACATCACATAAACAAAAGAAAGACAAAAATCACACAATAATACTACCCAAAGCAATTTATAGATTCTACACAATCTCTATTAAAACACCAATGATGTATTTCAGATATAGAAAAAACATTTCAAAAATCTATGTGAAATCATAAATAACCCTGAATAGCTGCAGCAATTTTGAGAAAGAAAAACAAAATAGGAGGGATCACAATACCTGAAATACCTGAAATCAAATTACATTACAAGGCCACTGTAATCAAAACAGTCTGGTACTGGCATAAGAAGAGACACATAGGTCAGTGGAACAGAATAGAGAGTCCAGAATAAACTCATATCTCTGTGGTCAATTAATATTCAACAAAGGGGACAAGAGCATAAAATGGAGTAAAAATAGCCTCTTCAAGAAATGGTGTTGGGAGATCTGGAGAGCTACATGCAAAAAATTGAAATTCGACCACCAACTTACACCTTACACAGAAATAAGCTCGAGATAGATAAAAGACTTAAATGTAAGTCACAACACCATAAAAGTCCTAGAGGAGAACATAGGCAGGAAGCTCTCAGATATTCCATGCAGCAGTATTTTCACCAATATGTCCCCTAGAGCAAGGGACATAAAGGAAAGAATAAACAAATGGGATTTCATCAAAATAAAAAGGTTTGCATGGCTAAAGAAAATATCAGCAAAATGAAAAAGGAAAATATATTTGCCAATGATACCTCAGACAGAGGTTTGAGCTCCAAAATATATAAAGAACTCACACAACTCCCCTCCAGGAAGACAAACAATCCAATTAAAAAATGGGCAAATGTCCTGAACAGACACTTCCCCAAGAAGGACATACACAGGGCCCAGAAACATATGAAAGGATACGCAACATCACTATCCATTAGAGATATACAAATTAAAACCACAATGAGATACCACTTCCCACAGGTCAGAAAGGCTATCATAAACCAAAAAAACAAGTGCTGGCACAATTTTGGAGAACAGGGAACCCTAGTCCATGGTTAGTGGGAATGCAGACTGGTGCATCCACTGTGGAAACAGTTTGGAATTTCCTCAAAAAGCTATAAATGGAACTGCCTTTTGACACAAAGATTCCACTGCTGGGATTATACCCTAAAATTCCTAAAACACAAATTCAAAAGCACCTATGCACCCCAATGTTCATAGCATCACAATTTTCAATAGCCAAGTGCTGGAAACAACCTAAAGTGCCCATCAATAAATGAGTGGATCAAAAAACTGTGGTACATTGACACAGTGTAATACTATGCACCAGAAGGATAGAGCAAGCTACTATTTTTCGCAATAGCATCGATGGAAATGGAGAGCATTATGCTAAGCGAAATTAGCCAGGTGCTAAAAGACAAATACCATATGATCTCACCTATAAGTGGAACCTAATCAACAAAACAAAAACATAAACGAAAGAAAAAACTCTGTATAACGAATATTAAGTATTTTATAATATTCTTTTAGATATTAAAAAATTAATAATCTAGTGAATGCAAAAAGTAAGTATGTATATTTATTTATTTAGCCAACAGTTTAGTAATCAGATATCATCTGATTCATATTTCCATAGTTAAGAAACGTATACAATGTTTCTCAAATACAGACAGTTTTAATGTAGGAAATTAGCTAACACTTTAGTCATTGATGACAATTTTGTAAGATTTCTCAATTTGTCAAAGTGATTCACTATTTTTGCTTAAGGTTCAGATTAAGGTAGGGAGCACTAAACAGTTCTGTGGAGAGAAGAGGAATAATGTTGACGGCGATGACAGGGCACTGTCAAACATTTTTTAGCCTTGGGAAAACTCAATGTAAATTACTCTGAATAAGTCGAAGTGTAAGATAAGAAAACCTATGAATGTTTTTGTTTTTTTAAGTCTCTGAAGAATCTTGGAAGTAGTCAAGGAATCATATAATTTTATTCATATATACTTATCTGTGATATTACTTCCAATAAATCCTGGATTCATTTAAATGCTAAAATATTGGTATGATTCTTCTCCTGATACAAAACCTCCATAGCCAGCCCCTCAACTTGTGTCTGACGATCATGGTTTAAATTAGTGAAGCTAATTTAATGCTTTGATCTCTAAATTCTTGGTAGAAAGCTGTACTCATAAAATGATAATGATTTCATGTAAATATTAATGAAACAGCTCCACTTGAAAAACAGACTATGTGTTGTTCATTGTTTAGTAGGAGTTTCTATGGTTTAGTTATTTTTAAAATGTGACCATGACTTATGATGTTGTTATATTTTTAATTATAGGTAAAATGAATTATTTAAATCCATATTTATACATTTTCAATATGATGGCAGTTCTAACTCATTTCGTCTCAAATTATTTATTGATATTTAAGTAGAATTTAACTTAAGCAAAATGTTTTCCACTGTAAATGTCTTTATGTAATTTCCTGTTTACTTTTTAGGTCCTCATTCAGGACCATTATCATAAATGGCACTAAGCTATCAAAGAACGATATGCTCTATAATTATTGCATGAGATAAAGGAATTCAGAATGCAAACCCTTATTACAATCTACATTTTGTATATTAGGCTATATTCAGTTTCTAGGATCATACTTTCATTGATTTTTGCACAATTTACTTGCACAAGTTACAAACACTGTTCTAAAATATAAACTAAAATAAAAAGGGGAAAAATACCTCCAAGGGAACATTTTGTGGAAGAATAAAGAATTATCAGTTTGGTGCTATTATCTTTGCTTGTGTTTGGAATGGTCATTTTGGGTTGAAAAGTGTTTTGGCTCTTCCTCATTTTATTGACTTTTAAATTTAATACTGTTGACATAGATAAAAAAGAATCCAGATAAATGTCTGAAGAGATAAATTAGATCTCAGAGAACCATGCTAATGAAAATCTAAGAAGCTGTACCAATGCCAAATGGAAATGAGGCATTCTGACTTTTTGTATTTCCCTAACTTAAAGGATTACAGAGATGTGGCTGTGTAACTTCACTTTAAGTACTGATTAAGAAGTTCTTTTTTCTTTTTTTAATCTGAAATGTATTATAACCTAAAAGCAAAAGCAAAAAAGAAAAAAAAATTCCTACATTTGTATGAAGTCAGTATATCTAAATTTTAAATATTCAAATATTTATATTTAAATATAAATGTGAATTATAATATGTTCAAATCCACTACATTCAATATATAATTGATCCTCAAAATATAAATAATTAATATAAATTGAAATTAAATATTTCAAAACAATCAATATAAAAGTATTGATGAATAATTTTATACACTTTCTTTTAATATATTCAAAATTTAGTATGCATTTTGCACATATAATATATCTCAGTTCAGACTAGCCATAATTTCAAGTGCTGAATAGCCACATGTTGCTAGTGGCTACCTACTGGGAAGTATAGTTCTAGAAAATGTCATTTCTCTCACTTTATTACTGGAATTTAGAGAATATCTCATTAATATTCAGCAGAATAAATAAATGCTACATAAATACATACTCACTGTGGTATTAATTTCTTATTGAGTCCAAGTTTCTTTTATCATAAGCTTTTTCTTCTATTTTTATTTCTACTAAATAACAATCATAATCTTTCCTATGCAATGAAAGAGTTCTTTTATAGAGCTTATTAATCAAACACAATATTTAATAGAGTTATAGATCTCATATTTATCATTATTTTCCAGAAAAAGGTCATATGTAGTAAATATATTGAACTCAATCTTGCATTATTATTGTGAAATTGTCAATTATTGTTGTACTTAGATTTTACTATTGTGTATTAGCACGGTATTTCTGTATTTTAAAAAATATATTCTCTATTAATATGTAAGCATTTTAATGTACATATGGTAATAACAAATATGTGCCTATGTTAGAGTAAGCTTTTGGTGATTTAATAATTGCAAATCATAAACGTCACTCCAAGAAATTTCTGAGGAGATCTAGTATAGGACTCAGTGGTAGAACTCAAATCAACAATGCTTTTTCGAATTCTAAATTTCATTCGTAAAGTAATTATCTATGTCTAACTCACATATCCAGGTCTAGTGAGGGAGGCCTATTTTAAACCCACCAGACACCTAGCAATTTGAATAATAATTATGATTTTTAAATGTAGAAGCTCATGTTTTAAGGAGAAAGTGCTATAATGACCTATTTAAGACTGGATATACTGTCAAGAGCAATTCAGAAGCTTAAGATGTGAGCAAGGAGAGAAATTACTATGCCTAAATGTTGTAGACACATAAAATAGTCTTAGAAAGCAGATGGAAAATACTTGCAAACAGTGACTATTTTTCCAGTTATAAAAAATAATATATTTTAATCATTTGGGATTTGGTGGTCTCTCTTATTTATGAAAAAATAGCACTGCTACTTTGAATTACAGACAAAATTAATTTAAGAAAAAAGCCCATTGAAATTTAATTAACATATCATTGCAGTAGGTAGTCTTCAGTACTGCTCAGATTATAGAAATTACCACTTTTTTTAAAAATCACAATTGTACCACTTACCCAACTTTTTGCTTCTATCTTTACTCTCCTGGTAAAACCATTATGTGTTTAAAGGGAGAGAGCACAAAACATGTAAAGCTGCAGCAAAAGGTACAAGGATACAGTCCCTTCCTGGAAAGAGGATTTTGTGGCGAACCATTTCTCCCATAATGCATCCCACAGACCATATATCCACTAGAACAGGAGACAGGGAAGTGAAGAAAAGGGAGGAAAGTAAAGTTAACTAAGATAATTGATCTCTGAAGGAGGAGGAAAAAGAACATTTCGTTAAAAGGTACAATTTGTTTCCCATCAAAAGTTGGCTGAAAAAGTAACTGAAACCAGCTCTATAATATCACACAACTAATGTCTAGTATGAGTGTTCATATTAATTTTAAAAAATTATTTTACAGGTGCCTTAGATAGCCTCTTTAGTGCCATGAAATGGCTGCATGGAAAAGCAGCAACTAAACCAAAAGTATCTTCATCAACCTGTAGGGGTGGCTGTTTGCATTTTCTCCTCTACTCAGTTACATGGAATATGGGAAAAAGAGACTTTTTTTTTTTTGTACATGCAACCAAATCCAAGAAACTAGGAAATGGCTGGAGCCATGGTTTTGAGGAAGAAATATTCAAATCCCCAGTTTTAGGACTTGCTTTGTTTTTCTTTCAGAAGTAATTTTTATTAATAAATACCAGTTTTAGCTTCTATTTGAAATATTGCAAAAAATCACATAAGATTAATTAGCACATGTTTAAAAGAGTCATCTGTAAGTAAAGTAAATACGGGTATTAAAAGTATTTAAAAATTATCATATATGTATATTTATTTCTCAGTTGCCATACTTGTTAACCTTACATGCTTCACCTCCTCTTCCCAACTTTTCCCCTCTTCCAGATAGCTTTTTAGTAAGGACAAAGGGAAGAAGGGGGCAAAGCCATTAGGCTAACACGCTCTGTGGGGAAGGAAGGCAGGGTTAGGTGCACAGGTTAGCTGGACATGCCTGATATGGGAGCAAGCGCGTTTTTCTGCATGATAACATTCCTCCCATTCGTAAGTGGGAGAACAGCACAAGGGTGCTAGGCGTGGTTTCTCTGTGGCTCTAGAGATAAAAACAAAATGAAACAAAACAGAAACAAAAACTAAGGCAGTAACTTGCAACCCTTTCTAGTGAGGAAAACAGGAGGAATGAGATTATGCTTCATTTGTGCAACAAAGATTTACAAAGTCATAATAGGCAAATTCAGACCTCCTTAGATCTCTGCAGATCCTTGGTTTCTTGACATTATAAATTGGTTTTCCTTTGATTTGATTTGATTTGATTTGATTTTTTTAAAAACATTTGTGAAACGTACAAATATCTGATTTTCCAAATGAGTGAGATGTAGTATTGCCTTGGGAAGAGGACTAGATTTGCCTGTCCCAAGTCAAAATGTAACAGACTTTTTCCATTGTCTATCAAAGTGAACCTGACATTCCTAGAGCTGACTCTCTCTTCTAAGCAAATGCATAGCCCTGACTGATGTGGCTCAATTGACTGGGCATCATCCTGCAAAAAGAAAGGCCACCAGTTCAATTCCTTGCCAGGGCACATGCCTGGATTGTGGGTTCAGTCCATGGTTGGGAATGTATGAGAGGCAATCCATTGATGTTCGTCTCTCGTGTAGATGTTTCTTTCTCTCTCTTTTTCCCTCCCTCCCCCTCTCTCTAAAAATAAATATATAAAATCTTTTAAAAAATAAACAAATGCACAAAAGTACTGTCTTTCTCCAAATTGGAAGTACAAAAAAATTTTTTTAACTTTGGTGTTCAGAAAATTTTCATGAAAGTACCCTATGGCACCTGCATAGAACAATACAATAATACTTATTTTTATAGAACTTATAAAAAAGGGACTTCTAGGACTAAATAGAACAGAGTATAAAATAAATATGAAAGGTATTGAATACATATGAAAATCCTAATTTAAAACAAGTTTAATTCCTAAACACATTAGATATGTTATTTTTAATATGCTATATTATTTGTTAGAGATATTCTTTTCAAAATAATATAGTGCAATGTTTTCTGATAGATACTTATTAATCCTTCATTTTAATCAATTAAATCATATTGGAATACATTTTGAAGATTCTACCTTTTGTTTTAAAGTGTTCCTGTATCCTAGATTTTCTTTATGAAAGCAATGGTATAAAATATTTCTCTCCCTATAATTTTTGAAATTTATAAAAATTTACTAGGCAATTGCTACTCTAAATATTATTTACTGAGTACTTAAAGTAGTAAAGAAACTCATCTTGCTTGAACAATTTGGTTTATTCTAAATTGAGTATTCATTGTGCATTTGTGATAGTTCTGGCTCCAGGGATTTGTGATGTGTTTTCGTTTGTCTTTTCCTAGGCATAGAGTCATTTCTCTAACACATGACATAAAGCCAAATAGTAAATGTGGCAGATAGACATTTTTCTGTTTTTATACTCTGAGCCGAGCTGCAACCCAAATAGCGATTTTTCTTGGTACAGCATGTGTGCTCATTAGTATCCACTGACCGTTTAGTCAGACTCCATTGACAATTCTTTTTAGCTATAACATGTTAGTTCTCTTCTAGCAAACTTGCTTCTCAGAAACATCTTTGACACTTTTAATGAGTGATTCTTCCTTAGTAGTATTTAAAAAAAACAACTCTGAGTATGAAAGCTGGCAGCCCTATTAAAAACATTCATATACATGAAAGAGAACATTACTCTGGTTATCTGAACATATACTCATTTCCTTTGCAGTCCCATGGCTGCTACTCAGAAGCATCCCTACCGTTCTCCTTGTAGCCCATTCCCAGGATGACCTCAGGGGCTCTGTAATAACGTGTCACCACATAAGGAGTCATCATGAAGCTTGTGCCTGCGGTCCTGGCCAGTCCAAAGTCGAGAATTTTCAATGTACAATCAGACTTCACTACAATGTTACTTGGCTTTAGATCCTGACAATATGTACAAAAGAAAGAATTCGAAGCCAGCGTTAAACAGAATGTGTGATTTCCATCTTCTTGATCAACATGGTAGTCTTGCAAAAGCACTGATGGCCCGTCCCCTCACTGCCAGGCTACATAAAGCAAATGATTACTGACCAGAGGAGTTTACAATAGGTTTTCAGGGTGTTTTTTTTTAAATAACTTTCTAAATTTTTTTAAACCCAGAAGAGAAATATACTATCATTGTTACAAGTTAGGCTCATCTTTGAAAGAGTTTTTAGAAAAAAAATAATTTATTGTCATCAGTCAGCCTTCTCCTTATGACAACATAAACCTTTCAGCTATAGTTCATTTCTAGACCTGACAGAAGAGCAGATCAGGGCAGTTGTTTTTACACCGTCAGAAACAAACTGTGTAAATATAGTCTTATTTCAACTGTGTATATGACCTCTGCCAATTGAGGGCCTAGAAAACATGACGTTTCTCAGAAGCTGACTCTCAAGGAGCTAAAACAAAATGTTAAACGAAATCAACTACAGTATAGCTAAAGTTTCCTTCTACACATGAGTGAACTATGGGCTAGTTCTATCATTAAAGAAATGAGGAAGGATAGTATATTTAACCAAGCCCCCTATGTAAAGAAAATCATCTACAGTTGGTTCCTCTTCTCTAAAACACCTGAATTCTGAATTTGTAGTAGGTGTTCTTACCCTGTGAATAATTCCAGCAGAGTGAAGGTGCTTGATGCCACACAGCATTTGGTATAGAAGATAAGACATCCGTTCATGGTCTAATTCCATCTGAATCACCTGACACAAGTTGGCATCCATCAGTTCCATTACTAAGTAACTGGAAGTTAAATCCACAGTTTAGTTCCAGATCACCTGTGAATTGTTTCAGATAAGTCAAAATCCTCTCCTAAATCTGGAATTCTTGCTCACTTCCCAGCTCCACATAGGACTGAATGAAAAGTATAAAACATTTCCAAGTTTTGCAAACATGCTACGCATGGTAACTCTGCCACAGGTTGTCAATAGAAAGAGCTTTTCTTAGTGTGTGGTTCCTGTTTGTATATTTCTTACTTTCATCTTGTTCTCACTTTTCCCTGAATTCCCTGAAACTTTTTTCCAAGTATTACGAATCTACAAATTAGAAAAAAATTCAAAAAAGCATTTGCCATTAAATGCAACATGTCTGTATTAAACAACACAAGGTGTTTACTTTCTCTCCTCAGCTTATCATCACTACACTTCTAAGTAGTTTATTGTTTTTACACACAGTCACAGGCACCACAAAAATAAAAATAAATATTAAAGATAATTATTATCAGGTCCCTCATTATTAAAATATCTTAAAGTGAATTGATTCATTCTAAGAAGCTCACAGAATCAACAATAATAAAAAACAAATAATAAATCTTCCCTGAATGAACCAGGAACGTGGAACAATGAAGTACAAAGAACCAGAAGTCCAGAAAGAAGCAGATGTATCTTTCTGGAAAGTAAGACCAGAAATAGAACCTCTGTCCTAGCACTAGATCCCTTTCATTTTCTGTAAGTTTTTATGTCCCTTTGATCTCTACAATGGATTTAATCTATTTGTATTTTGTCAGTTTCCCTTGCGTTATTAGAGTGCTATGTTCTCTCTCCTTTCATAAGTTATGCTACTTACACATCTTGGAACTCCTCCAGCGTTTTCTGGGGTGTGAAGACATTTAATAAACTAATAATCTGGAAAAGAGACAGTGGAAGGGGCAGAGGAAAGAGTGAAAGAAAAAGGGAAAGAATAAGTTATTTTCAAAGGATATTTAGACTAGCATTTTTTTTTCCCCAACTCAAAGTCACACACTAGTTCTATGAACGGAAACAGAAGAGTTGAAAAAATTCTAGAACTGTCTCATAAAACATAGAAAAATGTAGTCAGAAGGATGTATGATTTGTCTTCAGGTTAAAATACAATTGAAAAGCTCAAATTCTTAGGCAAAAGGAAGAGCCAGGGTATACACATAATTATGACATTGCTTTCGAGTATGGATCTCCTTGGTAGAACATAAGGCTGAATGTGATTAAGCAACAAAGAAATAGAGCCATGTAAGGAAAGTGAGGCAGCAGTGAGATACCCAACAAGACTTAGCAGGACCATGTTTTTCTTCCAAGTGAAAAGGATGGTGCTCTAAACCAAGGTGGTGCTCTAATTCAAGATATTTTTTGTATTGTTACTTTAGTTTAATTTGCTCCTATTTCATACTCAAATATTATTTAAACTAATGTTCCAATGGTATGTGTGGGGAAAGGTACATCTTAGATGATATCAGTAATGAATTTAACAGAAAATGTAAAAAGGTATCAAAATTCTGTTTTTTAATTTCTGTGTTTCCAGCTTTATTTTATATATTAGATAGTAAAGAATTTTACCTTCTTGTATAATATTTTTAAAAATGCTTTTTCATATTTCAAAATAGATTGCACACATAACTCAAAATATTCTTTCAGCTAAATATTCTGTACTAATGTGCCAATAGAAAATAAAAATTAAAAAGTATAGATAATAATCTCATAGTATAGATGCAATTATTTTGTAAAAATTGGGTAAGTACAAGTTTAAGATTTACACATGAATTAAATCTTTAAAACATGAATTAAATAATTTCCATAAACTTCATGAGTAGTACAGAAATATATGAAGTAATAAAAATAAAACAAAATTATTTTAAACACCTGAGAAAAGCAGTCTGTTCTGAGGAATGTTTTTAGGCCTTAAATAGTTTTCATTTGTTAAGGAATTATTGAGAAAAAAATCATAATACCATCCAACATTTTCATATATATGGCAATGGTTATATCAAAAACCCAAGATCTTCTTTACAAAAGCAGCCTTGTAGTATGGAATATGCATATAGAAATAAAATTGTTTCAAACTCTCTTTAAAGCTTGTTATTAAAGTATCTTGTCATTCTGTATACTTAGTTACAGCCTGTGTTGAAAAATGTTTATGTGGTACATCTGTCATTGGAACATATATAGTGAGTCTGGTTTTCTAATACTTTATCAATCTCGAAACATAGCTCATTTTAACATTTATTCAAACAAAACTATCAGAGACGAGGGGTGGGACACACATATACACAACATAATACACACAACCTGTATCACCTGGTGAATAAATAATCTAGGTAATTCAAATTAATCTAGAAAATAGTATTATAATTTTAAATAAATCAAGGTTTATTGTTTTGAAAGGTAAATTCCCCACCACTATATATTCTTATTTTCCCTTTTCCAAAGCACTTTCATCTTCTTTTATTTCCTTTTGAGGATTTATCTTCTTTCTTTGTTCCCTTGTGAACTCTAATTCCTACTAATGAGTAATTTAAAATCTTGTCTAGAAATTGATCATCACAGGTATTTCCATTTTTGTCAAGCAGTTTCCAGGCAGGAATCTAATTTAGTTCTTCTATTCCAGCATCTTAAAATGCACAGATGCGAATCAATGTTTGTCATGGCCCCACAATCACACTGGCTACCACTTCCTAGAATCCATTTTCTAAACTGATCTTCTCTGTTATTAAAATTTTATTTGGGATTACTTCCCTGTTTCACTTTACTTTCCGCAACATTAACAGAGTTTTGCATTCTGACTGCTTCTACTTAATATTACAAGTACTAACAAAGAGGAAGTTCATATACTTCCTCTCTGAAGTTCACGTACTTCCCCTCTGTTAACAAGTCCTAGAAATGTATTTCCCAAAACTTATATACATACATGAATACATATATACACACACATAAAAGGTGGTAGCAGGTAGCATGCCATTTACAAATTATGATTTCAATTTAGAATTTCTTTTTATGTATCATAAATGTGAACCTCCCTATTTCATGTAAATGTGAACTCCCCCATCAAGAATGGGAAGTATGATTCCCTCAGATTCTCAAGTAAGTGGGAATTTCTTTACAATGTGTGTATTGCATTATAAGGACTGGAAGGAGGATTAGGGAAATATAAACATATGGAAACACAAAATATCAAAATGTTCCATACAGTTACTTCATTGCCCATGGTATGTCTTATTTTCTTTGCTATTGTAAAAATAGGTTGCATTGGTCTTGTGGTTTTTCTTACCCTTGACTTTATTTACCATACTAAAAGTACAAATTGCTTTAGTAGAATGACTTTTCTTTGGAATTATCCTTTCCATCATTTCCATGTTCCTCTATAGAAGTGCCATGTTCCTTCCATAGCCAAATTAAAGATGGGTACATATTTCATAAAATTTCCTTTTCTTAATGGGTCATTCCCCATTCAACCTATTTCAAAGAGTAACCTTATTCCACCCAACATTGACCAGAACTTTTTGTATTCCTTTTCTGCTTTGTTTTACTTAATAGTACTTATCACTATTCTATATTCTATACTTTTACCTGTTTTTTTCATTTTTTCTTTTCTTTTTTTATGTTTTTTTGTTTTTTCTTCTTTTTTTCTTTTTTCTTTTTCTTCTTTTTTTATTTCTTTTTCTTTTTTAAAATACATTTGTCTCTGCCTTCCCCCCTATCTGTTTTGTAGACTGGCTTTCTCTACCATTAGAACATGAGCTCCACATAAGCAGGAGTCTGTCTCTGTTATCTTCACTCTCTGTTCTTAGTTTGTGTTTAGAGTATCTAGATCTATATCTGGTACATTATATTCATTCAACAAATATGTGTCAAATGACTGAACTAAAAAGTCATTGGAGTAGTGTAATAGAGGAAAAGAAAAACAAAGTCATTGGGCCTGAATCCATATATTTGTATTTCAAATATCCTTCAACTAAACACTCATATACTTGCTTCTTCTAGTGTCATTGATAGATGTGTCTTAAGGCAAATTCACTTGTTTATAAACCTACATTGACAATTATGTTCTACATTGACATTACATTACAATTATATATAGAATGTATGTATTTTGTGTGATATTCTTACTTAAGAAAAATATTGTAGGGAGTTATGATAGCTATTATTTCTACAGTTTTTATAATGATTTACAACATATATTTATATGTAATAAAGTATAGGTACTATATTTTAATGTATTAATAATAATCATTATTAAAATAATGAATTATCTCCCATTTGTTGTTACTAAGAAAAACAAAATATAGAAAGAATTCTAGAATCCTCTGCCTATCATTGAAGAAGCTTATATTCTGAAGTGAAGAGAGTCCTATAATGGCCATATCCTACTGAGTTCTGATGAGAAATGTTCTTGATGATCCTGCTATGAAGTGCTTTGCAAATGTCTCCCTGCACAGTTGCTCAACCCTACAAAAAACAAGTTGCCAAAGCACAGTGTGTACACTGAACAGTTGGAGGCTACTGCCAGACTATATATAGCTAACAGAAAAAGGAGATAAAAATCTTCACCTGTTAATAATTAAATTGAAATTGTAAAGATATATTGCATGTTGTTCTATAGGATATATTTTTTGTTTGTTTTTATTTTGGGAAAGCATGAAACTCTCTAGTTAATTTAGAGCAAAATAAGCAAATAAGGTTAATTTCATAACAGGGAAATATCTATCAAATTCATCCCTTCCATGCCATATGGTTTTTAGATGATTTTTAAGCAGAAAGCTACCATGAGGACAATGAAATTAAATTTAGCATATGGGCAGGATGAACAAACTTGAGACAGAAATTGCAAAATAAGGAAAGCTTTTCCTACGCAAGTTGGCATACTAATTTTTTTGCCCTGATCTCACAACCTTACACTACCCAGAGGTTTAAAAATAACAACTCACGTTTTTATGGTTCACACACTTCATGAGGACCAGTTCCCGGTAAGCTCTCTTGGCATGTGTTTGGTTCTGAAAGGGTCTGCTGAGCTTCTTAATGGCCACATTTCTGTCAAGGACAGCATCATATGCAGCACTGCAGAGATTCAAGAGCAATCCAGAATTAAGAACAAAAGAGCCCTTAAATTCCTGCCTACAGAACTAAGAATATGGGTGAAATAAGAAATACTACATTATTTCTTACTCAGATACCCTCTCCTCAGGCCACAGGTCAACAAGGCTGTGAATAAAAATATGAGTGGTCAGTATAAAAACACCTTACTTGCAAGGATATAAATTAAAAAGAAAGAAAGAAAAAGAATCTTGGCAAGAATACACCATATAATTGCATCAGTGAGTGAGAACAAGAGAAGAAAAACAGTGCTCAGCTTTCCCACCAGCCATGCAACTGTGTGCAAGTCATTTTCTCTCTCTGGGCTTGAATTTCTCCTCTAGTGATATGTGAAAGTTAGGTTTCCTCTAGCTCTGCCTTCCTTTGGTTATTTTTAGTGGACATTCATTCTTTCCCTATTCAAAGATACCATTGTTGAGATGTGATGTTAATTGCCACGAAAGCACAGGTTGGTTGATATTCAGAGTTCACCCATTAACAATAGCAAGGCTCAAAATAGGGAATGCAACCACACAGGATTTCAGAAGCATAAATAATATTTATTATTTAAATACAAACATGGCAATGAAAGCCACTTACTATTTGAGAGTGATCATTTATCACGCTTTGAAAAAGCAATCAACACGGTCCTATTTCTCCCGCACTCCGAACACACAGGTCAGGGACCAAATGAGAAAGTGTCTTCTTGGGGTTATACCTAGTGACCTACTAACAAAATTTTTTGTTTTGTTTTTTTCCATCCCTGCAACTCTATATATTATGCTAAATTGTCTGAGTTGCCAGAAAGGGTGTATTAGTTACTAGCAACTAGTGTCCCCTACAATTAATCTATTGAATTGGAAGTGACAACACTATTTAGGGTTAATGCCACTAAATTAAAAGACAGACAAAAAGGATTACTGTGTTGTAAGACAATGATACACTCACAGGATAAGTTTGGACAAAGTCTTAAGAGTCCACTGATCTATGTCTCCATTCAATACTTATTCTTCTCCAAAATGTCTTCATCAAGAGTCTGACCAGGGTCTGCTTGAGCAGCTCCACAAACATGAACCCCTTTAACATTAAGGCAGCTCCTTCTGTTATTGGACAGCTTTGAGATTAGAAACATCATCATTCTGATAAACAGAGTTGTCTTTCTGTGGAATGTATTGATTACTGCCAGCCTTGCCCTCTTGGGCAACTCAAAATATTTTCTTTTCATTATGATAGACCCATAATATTTGAAATCTATTAAAAAACTGAGCACAATGTCTGGCCTCCAATTATTCAGTAATGCTTAGCTTTTCTTAGTTTTCCCCTAAGTCTTTTTTTTTTCTTAAGCTAAATAACACCAGTGTCCTCCCACCATTTGTCAGAAAGTGATTTCAAGCCCCAACACCATCTGGTCAGTTCCCTCTAAATATATTCCAGTCTGACAAAGCAACGCTGTACTGAATAAACTTTGTTACTCTAGGCATGGAGGGTCAGTGAAGATTAGGGTAAGGCTATCAACTCCCTCAGTCTTTCACCAGCCCATTCATTTTTGTTGACACAGTTAATACTAGTAAGTTTATCCTGGCTCTGTTGATAACTACACATCACACACTACTGACTCACAGTGAGTGTATGTGAAATCAAAATGCTGTCTTTTTTAAAATCTGTGCTGCTATTAAACTCTGTATGTCAGCACTGATCCTTCTGTTCTTATTTCTTCTTGTTAACTTACCACTGGCTGTACTTGTAAAAGAATCAGATGGATCTGCAGATTATATGTAGTACACAAGGACAACAATAGTTGATTTGGAGATATAGAAATTATAATTTCTAAAGTTAAGAAATTGTACCAGCAGTAAATTGATCAGAACAGTCACCTTAAAGAGAAAAAAAGTAAAATTTAATCCAAAACAATTTAATTGAAATCATTAAAATATCTAAAGAAAGAATAGCAATCGGTCATAAAAGTGTATAAAAAGGAGTTAGAAAGACAAATTCTGATACTGCCTGGCCAAATAAGAAAGTGCCTTCCAGGCAGGTCCAGGGGTCCCATGTGCCAGCAGCTGTTTACATCCTCATTGCAACTGCAGCCAGTTAGCATTCTGATCACTGTCTCCTCACGCTGATTCTGTCCTCTGACGTCAACATTCTGCTTATCAGCCTCTCTTTCAGAACCTTGCATGCAAGAATATTGCCGATATTTGGTCAGTTTGACTGTTATATTTCTCATAAGTTAATTAATTGGCATCTGGTTTTATATGTGAGTCTTCAGTGAAGCTTTGAAATGTGAGTTTGAGTCCCTGAGGTACTGACCAGATCCTGCAAAATAGTGGGCTAGCCCTAGACTTCATGTGGGATAACGGAGAAATTGCCACTCCTTGGCTTTCTTCACAGGTACAACACTGGCCAGTTTCTCCCAGAAATGTGGTGGCGTTCTCTGTCCCTATTCCCTCTTCCTTGAAGCAGCTTTAGGCATGAATCTCATCATGCTGCTTATCTGATAGGAAGCTGAGGACAACCCACTAACCCACTTGCCCTTTCTGCCTTTCCCCACATTTATAATAGAAATAATAACAATGTAATGTATGTACAGTGCCTCACCCGGAATGAGCACTCGATAAATAATGACTATTGCTAGTTTTAAAGATCAATGTTCTTGCTGGAGTCATTGTGTAATGCTGGGCAAGATAAAGTATAAATTCCTACAGCATGTGTTATAATTGGACCTGAATCTACTAATCAGCATTTCAATCTATTAATTACAAATCCATATAACAATACCACTATCTTGACCACATTTCACAAGTCTGCCCCATGATATAGAAGTTTGAGGCAAAACCTTGTTAAAATCTAGATATGGGGTAGCCATACAGTTCTATTACTTACCACTTTAATAAGCAATCCAGTATCATTTGTTTTTAAGGAATTCTCTGTCTTCATGACCACTGTACCCATTCTTAATGGCTCACAGAATATCTTTTCAAACCACACTAGGACCAATGTCAAGTTTAATAGGTGTCTCTTATCATTTCTTTCTTCCCTCTGAAAAAATAAAACTTTCCTGTCTATAGTTGTGTGGAATGCTGTTGTTTGGGTCATTGAAATTCCATTTGACTCCTCTGTAACATGGCTTCCTTCATCAAAGAGACCTGAGAGTTAAGTATGTAACTCTCAGATATTTTTAAAGCTAGCACTGTGGACTCCAATAAAGTCTTGCCACGCAGATGCAACTATGAGAGATTTGTACGGAAAAGGTGAGGGTGGTCATCTTCTAACACTGCTTGGTTGGCAAGCAAGGTCGTACGGAGATGTGAGATATTCTTCCAAAGCAATGATTCACGTCATTCTCTGGGTGAGAGGAGTTGAGGCACAGCTGCAGTGGACCCCAGGCTCCAGTGCACAGTCACCAGCCTGAAGGAATAATGGTAGCAGCAGAGACGAGTGCTAATTCCAGTCCTATGATTCTTAGTTACACACTGTGTTCTGGAAGCCTGACAGTTGTAGGATACTCTCAGCGGTGACAGCTTCCCTGGTGATTCAGGTCTGGAGTGTCTGGGAGTCATTCCGGGAAGCCCAGACTGGAGCTCACTTCTCTACGCCCTCCAATGATTTTGCAAGCACCCAATTTACCGTATTAAAACTATACTTAATATGTTTCTGTCTCCTGCCATGAACCCTGGCTGACACTACAATCTTTCCCATTTTCTGTAATTCCTGAGTGATTACTGGCAGCAGTTTAGCAAATATATCTACAGACTGGCATCATTGATGCTGCATAGTAGGAAATTAATGCCTGAAAGTTTTTTGTTACTCTTGAGTCATCTTTTTTTAAGAGTCAGTCTGTAGAATCTTACTTTTTTTTCATTAGTTTCTCATTCTTTTATCTTCCTGCAAGTAGAAAAGATTTTTCCAGAAATTTTGCTGAAAATATTCCAGGAATTTTTTACCTACTATACTAACAGCTTCACTTCTACCAGGGTTGTTCAGAAAAGTAAGATACAGCCTTCTGTTGTTATGCTCTGTCACTTCATACAGTTCCATGAAGCTATAAAGCTGTTTACCTACTTAAATGTATTTATATAAATACATACATATATCTCTGCAAAAAAAATTTTATTCTAAAAATATGTATCATTATTATCCTTTTGGCAATTGCAAGCAACCTCTTATACAAATGTTTTTCTTCCAAAATCATAATCATTTATTTGATAATTTTTTTTGTTCTCCTTACCTTTCACATTTAAAAATATTCTTGGACATATTAACATGTTTGTGAGCAAAACCCAAAACAAAACAAAATGAAAAAAGAAAACAAAATTTTAGGCATCATGAGAACCTTATCTCTTAAAAACAAACAAATGAAATACGTATTATTTGAGCATCTGAAGCACCATAAGCCACAGCCTGGCAAGCCCAATTCTGTCCTGGGATATATTCTGAACCCTACATTGCTCTTTCCCATATTCCCACATTCTCGCCTTGACCTTTTCCAAAGGCCTGGTCCGTAATTAGAAGCTATCAAAAAAATCTCCATCCAGTGCACTTGAATATCTCATCTTCACGCCCAAACATTACAGTCCTTTAAGATGCTATTGAGATATCAGTTCCACCACTGACAACCACGTGGGTGAACCTGCTAAGTTTACCTCTGCCTCGGACCTTGGGGATTGTTTCTCCTTTTGCCAGGAATGCTCTTTTCACAGCGTCACTTTCCTGCTCCATCCTATGATTCAGGTTTCAGCCCAAATATCCTCATCAGTAGAGGTTTTTCCTATTCACCCCGTCATAACTCAACAGTTGATTTTTTTAATTGGTTATTTTTGTCTTTGAGTAGCTTGGCTGTATCAGTTTGGTTACATTTTGTTAGGGATGCTTTTGATTATAAGTAATAGAATCCTGACTAATAGTGACTTAGTAATAAAGGCAGTAGTTATATAACAGAAAGTCTAGAAGTAAGCATGCCCAGGTTTCAGGGATACATTATAACATTTGTGGGCCCTAGGCACTTTTGGCTTCTGATGCTCTGCAAATTTGCTCTTAGCATATTGGGGGGGGAAACCAATTACAGATGGACATTAAGTGCATCAAAGGGAAGTGCAGGTCCTGTGATGCTCAGCTAATGTTGCCCTTCAGGAATAAAGAGTTTATCATCCCAGCTCCTGGGAGTGCTGCTGCCAGACACCCCCTCAGTTCTCGACCCGCTTTAGGTACAACTGCTGCCCTCTTCATAGGCAGGCTTCCTTCAGAGACTGTCGAACATGCAGTTGAAAAAGCCTGCCTAGCTCACCCCAGCTCAGGACAGCTTGTCAGGCTCCTTCCATCTTCAGAACTCCCAGGAGGGCCAGCTTAGGCTTCTATTGAGAATACATTGCAGCTAAGCTTGCCCTGCTTTCCTTTCCTTCCATTTCTTGAAGTTAACTCCAAGAACACTCCCTAATAAGTCTGCCACATGCAACCACCATCTCAAAATGTATTTTCTCAGGGAATACAGCATGTGACAAGCAGTAACTCATGGTAAAATACAGCAATGAACCATGAAGCTCACCTGAATCCTTCTCTAAGCAAAAGACAGATCGCCAAACTCAGAGCTCAATGTCAAGAAAAGTCATTTCACCTTTGCAACAAACTAATCTAAATGACCAGGCCCAGTTATATATATTCTGATTAAAACCATTTTCCATTTGATGGACAACACAGTTGAAGCAGGACCACACAGGGGGCTCAGGAGCCAAGTCCTCAAAACAGCAGCCATACACTGTAACTGAACCAGTACTTTGTAGCCCTCTAGCAAAACTAGTGACAGGGAATCTCACACAAAGACATCTCCTTGATGAAGAACATGGAACAAGGCTAAACAAACTCATTGCCACAAAAATTAGAGCAAGATACAAAATTAATATCTAGAAATCAGGTACATCTTAATATACCAGTAACAAACCCTCATATTTTAATTTCACTTATATCCATGTTTGTTTTAATACAAAATCTCATTTTCCTATCAACATTTCAGTCTCCACATGAAATTTGAGTTCCAGGAAGACCTGCCATGGTCCTCATGGGGCCTGAGTACCCCTGGAGCACAGCACCTGCGCCGCGCCCTGCCTGGGCCCCGCCCTGAAGCTTGAAGACTCTGGTTTGAAAATGGGTTAGGTTTCTTTCTTACTAAAATGTTATTAGCATTTTATATAACAATAATGTGACTATATTTTCTTCGACCAGTAGTATTTTCCTAATATCAAATCATTTACCAGATTCCTTTGAAAATTTAGATGAATTAGAATTAAATTCATCCTCACTGTTTTAAAATTTTTATTTATTGACTTTTAGAGAGAGAGAGAAAAAAAACTAATTTGTCGTTCCACCCATTTATGGATTCATTGGTTGCTTCTTGCATGTGACCTCACCAGAAATCGAACCCGCAACCTTGGTGCATGGAGACAATATTCTAATTAACTGAGCCACCCATGCAGGGCCTATTCATCCTCACTGTTGATTGAAGCCGCCTAGGTAAACAACGTAACTGTTGATACTAGGTCAAAAGAGACCTATACATAAGTCATTTTGATTTTATTGCAGTGTTACTCAAGTAATCCTAGACATGAAGACTGGTTTTCTTTTACATGCTGCCATTAATTTAGGCTGTAAAACACTGGCTTTCTAAACTTTATGCATGCAATAATCTTATAAGATAGGCACTCGTATTATCCCCATTGTTCAGGTGAAACAAACAAGCTTAATAGCAACCAGTATTTATTAATCCTAGGCAGTTTTTCACTCACTCATTTGCTTCCATACTTCTGAATACTTTATATATACTCACTTGATCCTCAATAAAACCATATGAAATGAGTATTACATTAATCTTGTTATAGTTATTTTTACTATTCTTGCAATTTCTCCATGTTTGAAATTATTTTGAAATAAAAGGTAAAGCATTTTTGTTATAAATATATAGAAGTACAACACACATTTGAAAAATTAAGATGTAACTGATATCATATGATTGTGACATTGTAAGATCTTTTAAGTTTCCTTTAGCTTTTTGTTTGTTTTTTAAATGGAAAAACAAAATGTGGTTTATTTATTCAGTGAAATATTATTCAGCCATAGAAAGAAATGAAGTACATGCTACAACATGGATGAACCTAGAGAACAAAATGCTAAGTGCCAGAGCCTGTCATAAAAGTTCACGTTACATGATTACAATTATAAAAAAATGTCCATAATAGGCAAATTTATAGAGACAGAAAGTACATTTGTGGTTGCTTGGGCTGAGGTGAGGGGAGTGTTGGGTAGAGAGGGGAGTGATAGTTAAAAAGTACAGGTTATTTTTTAGATGACAAAAATGTTCTAAAGTGGATTTTAGTGATAATTGCACAAATATGAGACTATATTAAACACCATTGAACTACACAGCTTTTTGGAACCTATTAGAATTTTCTACATTTTCTTTATCCCTATTAGTAAAGCAAAAACTACACATATTTGCAAACCTTCACACTAAGACTGCAGCTTTTCTAATTCTGATCAACAAATAGTTAAGTAATATTTAATTAGATAATTGAGAGAGTGATAATAAAAGAAAATCACTTCATGATAATAACTACAATTTTTGCATTTATTTTCTGGACAGATAGTAACATTATCTTGTATTTTTACAGAAATTTGGTGAACTAGAGCTAAAGAAACTGAGGCAGAGAATGGTTAAATAAAACTAAATAATTAGTACATGAGTGATCTGAGGATCAAATTTTTCTCCTATTAAAGCTTTACTCTTGGTTTATAAAAGGAACAAAATTAACCTTTCAGAAAATTCTAAAAACCAAAAGCGTAGAAAAACCATGAAATTGTTTTTGATAAGACTAATTTATTTGAGAAATGTGGTACAACCAGATAAATGGATATTAAATGCTGCAGGTGTGGGTTGTACTGTGCTAGTTTTAAACAAACATGATTGTTCGGACAGATTTGGTCTGTAGTATCCTTCTCATATAGCCTCTGTCCCATTTCTACCATTTAAGCTGTGACAGAAAATTGACACTTCGAGACCACACAATGGGATTCCTTTGTACAACTATTAAAAAGTACCACACCAATCAAATACAAGTATTGATTTTACTCCTAAATGCATAGCCACCGTTTGTACTCTTCACTTCTTCCTGTTAGTTGGTGTCATTAACAACCTGTTTACTGACCCCAAATGTATTTCCTGACCAGCTGGTTTTAAGAGCCCTCCCACTACATCCTGCTTTTGTGGTGTCATGTGCACTTAGTTTAGGAACACAAGGTACCCAACGCTAATAAGCACCAAAATGGAAAAAAGATTTATTTATATTCTCTTTTGTGATGCATTCTGAGTTTAGAGAAGGGTCAGAATGTACAAGATTCTCTTTAAGAGTAAACATTTTCTTTTCACAAAAGTTCTTTCTGTGTCATTTGTAAAAATGAAAGCCTCATGTATGAATGTATGTGTATTGTGTATGCGTGTGTATTTTTATTAATCATCTTATTCTGGGATACCATACTAATATATGAATGAAACCATTTGAACACTTTTATTTTGTCTCCTCCAGTATTAGAAAAATAATACTCCTGTCTTTTGGTTAAGCACTGTAAGGAAATGGAATTCTAGTCTGGTATTTCTTTTTAATTTGAACTTATACTCATTTTTGAAAATCAAGTTCTTTTAGGACTATTGCATGGTTATCATTTTATTGAGTCAACAAAATTTACTGATCTTCTGCCATATCTTTATTTTTATTTATTGAATATTTTTATTTGGATAAGGTAAAAGCCTTCATAGAAGAAGGTTAAATTTAAAAGTTAATAAATCACGTCATATGTTACAAAATTAAGCAAAACCTTGCTAATGTTTATTGTAATAGTTACCAAAAATACAAGTTCTAATACTTAAAGAACTGTAACATACTGGGGAGTACAAGATAGAAAAATAAAATGCAAACTAAATAGAGGTCAAAGAGAGAAAAATATTAAATGATAATAGAAAGGCCTAATTTTAAGGACATATGTAAGATGGAAAAGAGGATAATTGCTAGAGGTGATGAAATGCAGGGAGGTCTAGGTACAGGTGTAGGGATTAGTTTACACGAGATAAAACACTGCATAGCAACATGGGAAAAGTAGATTTAATGGGCTCAGATGTCACTACGTAGGTAGATATGATGGTGGAGGGGAGCTTGTGAGTGCTCATTTCTGTCGGCTTTTGGTTTTGCAGTGAAATAGAAAGCAAGATCTTTAGCGAAGAGAAGAGTTAAGAGTTTTGAGGGAAGAGTGAAGGAATAAAACTGTTACCTGGAGTGGTAGAAATGTAAATGCACTAGAGATCCTGGGCAGTGACCAAGGCCCACTTAATCTCGTTGGTCACAAATTTAAGCATGAGCAGTCAAAACAACAAAATGCTTTCTCTCCACACCACGTTCATCAATCTTAGTGCTGAGGAGTTACATTTAATCAGAATCTGAGTCTGCCAAGAAGGAGGAGAGAAGATAGTTGAGATTTTATACAGGGACTAGATTATGAGACAGAACGTGTATGCTGTGGAAGGAGGAAAAGGAGTATATGAGGGTGGTCAGGAACAGAGCAATGATGTCAGATTGTAGATTGCAGGTCCTTTTGGAATTGAAGAATTATTGAAAATGTGTACTAATATCAAATCTAATGTATCACTCCTTCTAGAAATAAAAATTTCAATTGAGAGTTAATTTAGCTATTTTCATAATTGAAAACACATACAAACAAAATCTGGTGGGTATTTTTGCTTGTTTTTATTATTGGGCTAACAGGCATACAGAAAGTTTAAGAGTCAAGGAGAAATATGGAAAATAATAAAGAATGATCACTGTTCATGTGGCATTGCATTTGAAAATTAAATAAAACTCAAATTACATGTCAAGACTTATATATTAGTTATGAAAAGCACAGTTACAGAAGTACCTACTTAGCTAAGGATTTAGCCTCCATACTAGTCTCTGTATTTTTAAAATAAAATTGTAATTCTTCTCCAGTTTATATCATGAATTATAGCTTGTTGCAGTTTCAAGGTAGAAAATGAGAGAAAAAAAAAAGGCCCGACAAGCTTCTGATCAAATTATTGGCAGAATGTTGTTGCAAAAAATGCAATTAGTCAATGTTTCAACATAAATCCTGTTTATGGGTCAGTAACTAATGTAAAATGTTAATGTTAAAAAGTGTTCTGTTTTCCATTAAATATTTTTTAAGTCATGTTGTTTATGAGACAATATAAATAGCTTTTTACATAAATGCTGATATTGACTATCAAAATACCACATTTAAATTATGAAACAATACTGAAATACTAACAGAATACACAGTCAACAATATTTGATAAGAGTAATGAAATAAATTAAAGTGTATCAGATCAGAAAGGAATTACCAAATGTAAACTCAATGGAATACCAACCTCGAATTTAGCCCCATTGGTCACCTCATTTTTCTTCTGTCTCTAGTTACAAGGTAAGATACTATTCTAGCCCATCTAGGTCTCAAATAATGAATTAATAAGTGACTAAAGTAACCCTTCATACTTCAATAAAATTTAGATACAATTTTTCTGTAATTTTATTACTAATCCATGTTGAGTCAAACTACTGAATATTATAGTAATTATTCTTGTAATGACTTTATATTGTCCTTTATCAACTGTTGAAAAGATAACCCAAGCAGAACACATTATTTTTGTATTGGGAAATGCACCTAAAGAAGCATTTTTACTTATTGAAGATTCACAGCTTATATGACCTTTGAAACTATATATCAATGCCCTGGCTGGTGTGACTCAGTGGTTTGAGCGTCAGCCTGTTTCTCTCATACTCGTCAATGTTTCTCTCCCTCTCTTTCTTCCTCCTTTCCTTTCTCTCTAAAAAATAAATAAGATGTTTAAAAAGATAAAATAATCATAAAAAGAAACTGTAGATTGACTATGATAATCATCAAAAATGCATTTTCAAAACTAGGAAGTCAAACTGATTTATTTTTTCATGTAGTTCAGCAAAAATTTGCCCTACCATTTCTGATCTTAGTCTCAAAGTTGACTCTTTTAATTTACAAATAATATAAGGTTTAAAAGAGCACGTTATGTTGTTTATAGTTCAATTTTCTAGGGTTAAGACCACTGTCTCTTCATACTCCTGCTTCCCTTTCATCAACTGCCCATTATATCAGGTAGAATTGGGGCGGCTACAGACATTTTGGAATAGACTAAGTGGAAATTAAGTTAGGAATATATTTATCTTGGTTCTGTGAGACATTATATGCAACTTTTCCTGGTATAGGTATGATTTCTAAAAACATTGCTAACACTGGGTCCACTCACCTGGTGCCCAGTCTTATGGAAGTGACAAGGCCAGAAGTTAAATCACAATTAGAACATTGCCTGACACTTGAATTATGTAGGTACGGAGGCAGTGGTTAAAAAAAAAGTTTGAAATACTATATGAACCCAGAAGTTTGTCTGTGAACATTTTCAACTAGTGCAGCCCATATATTAAAGAAACTAGAGAGTTTTCCCAAATTTGGCAATTCTAAATATGAAGTCTGTCTGGAAAAAGTCTAGCCATTGTTAATATAACAAGTATGGTTTATGCAACATCGATGTAACCTGGCAGCCAAGGAGAGTGGACTGGAATGAGCATACATGAACAATGACAACTTCACTATACTCGCAAGTGGGGGTGCTAGATGGTGTTGAGTAAGCATGTGTGCTGTGTGGCCATCATATTCAAAATAACTGAGCAAGTAGAGCAATAAATTGCATCATATTTTGTGTTAAGCTTGAATATTCCTCCGTGGAAACTATTCAGATGATTCAGAAGGCTGCAGCCATGGGCAAATGGTGATTGGCAGCTACATCAGGAAAACTTACTCACTCATGCATCATGCCTGTGCAGTTTTTAGGCAAAACATCAAATTACCCAGCTGACTCAGCGCCCCCACAGCCCACATTTGGCCCCCTGCAACTCTTGGCTTTTTCCAAAACCAAAATCACCTTTGAAAGAGGAGAAATTTCAGATCATTGATGAGATTCAAGAAACTATGATGGGGCAGCTGATGGTGACTGGGAGAACTGTGTGAGGTCCCAAAGTGCCTACTTTGATGGGGACTGAGATGTCATTGTCCTATGTACAGTGTTTCTTGTATTTTGTGTCTTCTTCAATAAATGTCTCTATTTTTCATATTACATGGCATTCTGGTCAAGTCTCACATATATATGACATTATCAGTATGAAATTGTGAAGCTGAAAAATATTTTCTGAAGTATCAGCAATAAAATATATGTTTCTATTCCTATAACCAACTATTATAGGAGGGAGACTGAATTTTATTCTGTTTTCTCTATAGGTAATGATGTTACAAAGTAATTGTCACATGAAGACATGTTGAAAGAGTATGCAGCCAAAAATATAGTAAAAAGAAGTATTATATCAGTTAATTAATAAAAATACTATTTTCCTGGATTTTATGATTCTGTGGTATTTGTCAGCTTTTGTCAGTGTGCAATTTCTTGTAAGTTTTTTCGAACAATTGATTTATTTTTTTTATTAAGGCTTTACTTTTATTAGAGAAGTATTAGGTTCACAGAAATATTGAGAATAAGGTACAGCGATGGCCTATATACCCGTTTGCCCTTCCCCTTTACACACACACACATAGCTTCCACCATTATCAATATCCCCGACTAGAGTGGTACATTTATGAACCTGAGGCAGGAGACAGCATAGGAAGAACATTGAGAGTGCGCCATTGTTGCTGACCAGCATCTAACGTCCTGGTTTCCAGGAAATACCTTTTGGCATTTACATAGGATGAATAGTAAACCAAGGCAGGAAGGAGAAAAGCCCTTGATATTCTATATATTACCTCCACTATCTGGAAAAGAAAGCCTTAGTGCTTTCATCCCAAGGCCTGAAAGGTCAAGGCCAGAAAGGGTTCACAGTGTCCAAAAGAAGCAGCTCATTAACACCATTGGGTATTCACACCTGTGCCCCCCAACAGCAGGCGTGACCTTTATCTGTCAGTCAATATGTAACCCCCTCACATCCATCCTGCCAACAATATCAGTCCTCAGGACAAAGGACCGGGGGCACACTTGCCACCCTGGCCTTTGGCCACCCTTCCTTTTGTCACCCTTACCCTGCTTTGCCCTGAACCCATGCCTTTCACCCTGGCCCCTCCTCAGCAAGACCTATTCTCTTCCAGCGAACACATCACCAAGAAACCCAGCTTGCATAATAATAAATTTGCTGATCGTAATTCTTTACAGCATTAGCAAGAAGAACCAGGTCTCTTCCCTTAACAAACCTACATTGACACATCATTATCTCCCCAAATCTATAGTTTCTATTACCATTCATTTTTAATGTTGTACATTATATGGGTTGGATGGAGCCCTCATAAATTGGATGAGTGATTTTACGAAAGAGACCCCAGAGAGATCCCTCTCCCTTTCTGCCATATGAGGTTATGGCTGGAAAGCACTGTCTATTGACCAGAAAGCAGACCCTCACCAGACACCAAATCTACTGGCACCTCGATCTTGAACTTTCCACTTTCCAAAACTATGAGAAATAAATTTCAGTTTTTTATAAGCTATCCAGTCTATTGTATTTTTTAATAGAAGCCCAAAAAAGATTAAGACATATGTCTATAGTTTTATGTTTAGAGAAGAGTTTGAACTTAAAGATACTCTATTTGTGGGTATTAACATATACAAATCCTGTGTTCCTAGCCAGAATTTTTGGTTCAGACTTAGGCTCTAGAGCCAAACATCTTCACTGTGGTTCCATGGGAGATTCAGTCCTTTTCAAGAATGTGTGAACAGTTGAGGAGATATTGCATTTCAACTCTAAACATATTTTCTGCTGAAAGGCATACTTTAAAACAATGCTTCTAATGTAACAAACAGCTACATAAACATAGAATGGGAAGAAAAGTTAAGAGTTTATTTAATCCAACATTCCACCAAATAAAAAATTTATATAAAATATGTCATCTTTATTAGATATTCATCCAGCTAGCTTTTTCTTAAAAACTATCAGGCTCTTCACTTTTGTAAGGAAGACAACCCATAAATGAATAGCACTGACTCTGATAAGGTTCTTCATTAAATTGAACCAGAACCTAACTCCTACTAATCCTATGTATTATTCTCTGGAGCCAAACTGAGTAAGTTTACTCATTCATGGACATAGACAGGTGTGTTCAAATATTTGAAGATTTTATGTCCCTGAAAAGTCAACCTCTCTCCAAATTGCATTCCTAGCTCTAGATTCAATAACCATTCCTTTCCTATGTATACTAAGTGTAATTATTCATGCCACTAAGTAGAAAAGTTTTGTCAGATAAACTTTAAATTTTAGACTTAAATGTCTAATTTGAACTTCAGTTAATGGCAATTAATCATCAAATACTGCAAATGACATTAGTCTCCACCTCATTCTCTCTATCCCATTGCCATAACTAACACACACATACAACTCTTGTTGCTAGATATTTGAAACTAGGTAATTAATTCCTAGGCTCCCAGGCTCTGCTTTCTACCAGATGCACAATAAATATCTAACGAAGTGCTAAAACCACCATTCTTGTTAGCAGCAATTTTCGAAAGGGAAGAAAAAGCACACTGCGCATTTCTATAAATAGTAAATGATCTACATATCAAGAATAGGAATTTTTAGCTAGAAAGATTGTAATCATTAACCAATAAGGAAATTGAGGCTATGGGGAAAAAAATCTTTTTCAGGTATAAGGAAGTTGAGGCTAAGGGAAAAAATTAACTTACCAAAGCCTCACAGCTTATTTGTGACCCAGATCCTACAAGATCTTGTCCCACGTTCTAAAGAGTTCAGCCACACTAAAACATACAAGTCAAGCTAAGTATAGTTAATCACCAAGATTTACATGAAGACATTCTGAAACCATCTTACAAAAAAGATATTGTTTACAAAAATGCTAATATCTTACAAAAATTTAAAAAATATATAGTTCCACGGTGAACTTAAGACACTTGATCATTTAATAAGACACTAACAGGTACAGTACATGTCTCAGATGTAGTGACACAAAATAATCAATCCCTTGTACTGTTGTAACCTGAGAAAATTGTGTCATGAAGTCCGTCTCTTTGTCAGAGGTAGAGGGAATTCTGTGTTCAATTTAAATACTATTCAAAGTTACTCTTTCTAGCCAAAAGAAGTTAAAACACCATTCTCTTTTTGTGATAGAAAATACTAGAGAAAGCATGCAAGAAAGAAAAATTAATATAGAGTCACGAACAGAAAGGGAAGTCATTTCTATGGTAACAAGGGCATAGACCCAGATATTTTATAAAGCTGATGGGATAAACAAAGTTTTGTAGAATTTACCCAATGTTTTGATATAATACTGATATAACAAAAACAGATAAACATAATTTATACTTAGACAAAAAGAAATATCAACTCTCAAAAAAGATGGTGGTGATGTAGGTGGGAGCTGAGCCCACTTGCTCATGCACCCAACCGGGACACCTAGCAGATCTTCCAAAGAACAGTGAACAGTCAACAGAATCTCAGCTGATATGAAGTTTGGAAGCCAAAGTGTGCAAAGGACGCTCAAAAACAGGCGGTAAGGAGATTTTGAAGACCAAAGGAAGGTCCCTGAGCCTTGCACCAGAGACCAAGGCTGTCACTGGAGCATTGGATGAGAGCTGGGTCAGTGATAGCAGCCTAGGGGCTCCCTCCCCTCCCAGAGTGGGGAAATCCCGGAACCATTCCAGGGAAGACCTGGATGGTAAAGCCACTGGGGGAATAAAAAGGCAGTAAGTGACACACACCTGGCAGTGTACCCCAGCTCGGGTGGTGGTCACTGGCTGGGACAGTACCAGAGAAATTGGGGAGCTGGGTGACACCTGGAGCTCAAAGGAGAGATGGGCCACAACTGACTGTGACCCAGGTAGACTCTGGGCTGCTCAGAAGGTTGGTCTCTCGGGAAAGCTGGGCACTTGTTAGGAGTGGCAGGTGGCACCCAAGGGGACTTTCCTCAAAAGTGGAACTTACTCCTTGTACAGGGGCCTTGCACGTGCATAGGCCAGGCCAGTGAAGAGGGAACAGCGTAGGCGCAATTTGCTCCTGCTCAGGGAGCCTCACAGATTGATCAAAGGGGAAAAACAGGGGTTTGGAGGGGCAGTGGCACCCAGAAAGACTTCTTTCAATAGGGGAACTGAGCTGCCCTGCAGGAACTTTGTGCACGCACAGTGGCCAAACCAGCAAAGAGGGAGGAGGTTGGGTGTGATTTGCTCCTACTCAGTGCACCTCATGAACTGGTAAAGAGGTACAAAATGAGGTGGATTATCAGTGCTAGCCTGGCGGAAATGCACAGCATGGACAGTTCGGCCACGCAGCACTATGAGGGCGTGGGCTGGAAAATGAGCACCCATGATTATTGCCGCCCAGGCTGAGCCACCATCCGTGCAGGGCCACAGGAGAGGAAGAAACGGAGGAGCCCAGCCCCCTTCTGTCTGCAGGATCTGGGCAGACCTGCAAAACCCTCTTGGTTGGTTTAAAATCAGCAAGAGGGTTTTGTGTGTGTGTGTGTTTGTTTGTTTGTTTGTTTGTTTCCAATAGTAAGACAATAAGACCTGGAGTTGTGTGAAAACCTGAGACAGATTCAGAAAGAAGTCACAAGGTAAACACCAACAGCTGAAACAAATTTTACTTTGCTATCCTTCAGAACGTGCATTTTTTCCCTCTTTTTTTCCATTTATTTAGTTTTGTTTTGTTTGTTTTTATTGTTCTATTTGTTCTTTTATTTTCCCTTTCATATTGCATTTCAATTATTCTTCTCTCACTTCACTTGTATTCTAAATAATATACGACTCTTGGTCTTTTACTTTTTATTCTTTATTTCAGATTATATATTTCTTTTTTTTTTGACAGTTTTAATAATGAGCACTGATGTTCTTTTTTAAAAGGTGAAAGATTTATACGATCTGAAGAGAAACCAGAGTATGATGATGTCCTTTTTTAAAAAGAAATTTTACTTATAATTTATCCTTTTATCAGTTATAATTTTATTAAAAAGTTGTTCAGGTTTTATCATTTGAAACACACTTGAATACTATTTCATATGTTTGCTACTGTTTTGTTTTAATGCTTATGGGAACATAGTTCTTCACACTAACTTTTGAGAATTTAATATTTCCCTACTTAAAATATTTATTCTGTAAAAAAAAATGTGTAACATATATTGATGCATACTTGTAGCACTTATGTAATTTTTAATTGCATAAATAATTTGAAATAATAGAGTTTTAAGATAGGGCTAGAAAATGCATATCTATATCAGAATGTTTAGATTCAGCTAGCTGTTACCATGGAGAAAGCCTTTTATTATCTTAACAAGTGTCTTCTTAGTTAAATTAAAGTCTAGCTCCTTGTGATTTTTACCCATTACTTTAAATTTTGACTTCTGATAATTAAAACTATTTATTCTACATTATTTAAAAAACAATTAGAAAATATATTGTTTCTGGCCTACAAAATAACCAATTTATATCTTACGTGCATTAATTTTAAATGTCCTTCTTACTACTTTAATCTTACAATTTTTTAAATTAATTAATTTATCTTTTTAAATACATTTGTTTCTGCCTTCCCCCCACCAATTTCCCTTGCCCACTCCCCCCTGTTCCTCCCTCGATCTTTCCCCTTTGGTTTTGTCCATGAGTCCTTGCTATATGTTCCTTGACTTTCCCCTTCCTGTCCTTTTCCCCCGCCTCCCCTCCTTCCCTCTTGTCTCTGTTGGTTTCTTTTCCTTTCAGTGTTGCTGGTCTTATTTTCCTTGCATCTTTGTTTTCTTGGTTAGGTTCCGCTTAAAGGTGAGATCATATGGTATTTGTCTTTTGCCCCCTGGCTTATTTCGCTTAGCATAATGCTCTCGAGTTCCATCCATGCTGTCGTGAAGTGTAGTGGTTCTTTTTTTCTTTCTGCTGCATAGAATTCCATTGTGTAAATGTACCATTATATTTTGATCCACTCATCTACTGATGGACATTTAGGTTGCTTCCAACACTTGGCTACTGTAAATTGTGCTGCTATGAACATTGGGGTGCAAAAGTTCTTTTGAATTGGTGTTTTGGGATTTTTAGGGTATAGTCCCAGCAGGGGAATCACTGGATCAAAAGGCAGTTCCATTTTCAGCTTTTTGAGGAAATTCCACACTGCTTTCTAGAATGGCTGCACCAGTCTGCATTCCCACCAACAGCGTACTAGTGTTCCCTTTTCTCCACAGCCTCGCCAGCACCTGTTGTCTGTGGATCTGTTTATGATGGCCATTCTGACCAGTGTGAGGTGGTACCTCATGGTGGTTTTGATCTGCATTTCTCTGATGGCTAGTGATGCTGAGCATCCTTTCAAATGTCTCTGGGCCCTCTGTATCTCCTCCTTGGAAAAGCGTCTGTCCAGGTCCTTTGCCCATTTATTGATTGGATCGTTTATCTTCTTGGAGTGGAGTCGAGTGAGTTCTTTATATATCTTGGAGATCAAAGCTCTACCTGATGTATCATTAGCAAATATGTTTTCCCATACGGTTGGCTCCCTTTTCATTTTGCTGATGTTTTCTTTAACCATGCAGAAGCTTCTTATTTTGATGAGTCCCACTTGTTTATTCTTTCCTTTATGTCCCTTGCTTTAGGAGACATATCAGTGAAAAAATTGCTGTGTGGGATATCTGAGAGTTTCCTGCCAATGTTCTCCTCTAGGACTTTTACGGTGTTGCACTTATATTTAAGTCTTTTATCCATCTTGACTTTATTTTTGTGAATGGTCTCAGCTGATGATCCAATTTCTATTTTTGGCATGTAGCCATCCAGCTCTCCCAACACCATTTGTTGAAGACGCTATTATTGCTCCATTTTATGCTTTTGCCCCCTTTGTAAAATATTAGTTGCCGATATAGACCTGGGCTTATTTCTGGGCTTTCTATTCTGTTCCACTGGTCTATGGGTCTGTTCTTGTGCCAGTACCAGATTGTTTTGAGTATAGTGGCTTTGTAGTACAGTTTGATGTCCAGTATTGTGATCCTTCTTACTTTGTCTTTCTTTCTCAAAATTGCTGCGGCTATTCGAGGTCGTTTATGGTTCCATATAAATTTTTGAAATGTCTGTTCTATTTCTGTGAAATAAGTCATTGGTATCTTAATAGGGATAGCGTTGATCTACAAATTGCTTTGGGTAGTATGGACATTTTGATGATATTAATTCTTCCAATCCATGAGCATGGTATATGCTTCCATTTATTTCTGTCATCCTTAATTTCTTTCTTCAAAGTTGTATAGAGTTCTGCGTATAGGTCTTTTACCTCTTTGGTTAAATTTATTCCTAGGTACTTTATTTTTCTTCTTGCTATATTGAATGGTATTTTTTTCTGATTTCTTCTTCTTCTATTGCATTGCTGGTGCACAAAAATGCCTTTGATTTCTGAATATTGACTTTGTATCCTGCTGTTTTGCCAAATTCACTTATTAGGTTGAGGAGTTTTTTGGTGGAGAATACAGGGTTTTCTATGTACACTATCATGTCATCTGCAAACAATGATAGTTTTACTTCCTCCTTTCCTATTTGGATACCATTTATTTCTTTTTCTTGTCTGACTGCTGTGGCTAGGAATTTCAATATTATGTTGAAAAGAAGGGGTGAAAGCGGATATCCTTGTTGTGTTCCCGATCTTAGTGGGAAAGCTTTTAGTTTTTGCCCATTGAGTATGATGTTGGCTGTAGGTTTTTCATATATGGCCTTTATTACGTTGAGGAATGCCCCATTTATTCCCATTTTGCTGAGTGTTTTGATCATAAATGGGTGCTGTACCTTATAAAATGCTTTTTCTGCATCTATCGAGATGATCATGTGGTTTTTGTCCTTTCTTTTATTTATGTGATGTATTACGTGTAGTGACTTGCGTATATTGAACCATCCCTGCATGCCTGGGATGAATCCCACTTGATCGTGGTGGATAATCTTTTTAATGTATTGCTGGATGTGGTTTGCCAATATTTTGTTGAGGATTTTAGCGTCTATGTTCATCAGCGAAATTGGCCTGTAGTTTTTTTTCTTGGTAGGGTCTTTATCTGGTTTGGGGATTAGGGTGATGCTGGCCTCATAAAAAGAGTCTGGGAGTTTTCCCCCCTCTTGGATTTTTTGGAATAGTCTGAGAAGTACAGGAGTTAGCTCTTCCTTGAATGTTTTGTAAAAAATTCTCCTGTGAAACCATCCAGCCCAGGGCTTTTGTGTGCCGGGAGTTTCTTGATGACTGCTTCAATTTCCTCAGCTGTTTTCAGTCTGTTCAAGCTTTTTGTTTCTTCCTTCAGTGTTGGAAGATTATACTTTTCTAAAAATTTGTCCATTTCATCAAGGTTTTCAAATTTCTTGGCATATAATTGTTCATAGTCGTTTCTGACAATCTTTTGTATTCCTGTGGTATCAGTTGTTATTTCTCCTCTTTCATTTCTGATATTATTAATTTGGGTCCTCTCCCTTTTATTCTTGATGAGTCTGCTTAAAGGCTTGCCAATTTTATTCATCTTTTCAAAGAAGGAGCTTCTGGATTGGTTGATCCTTTGAATTGTTCTTTTCGTCTCTATGTCATTCAGTTCTGCTCTAATCTTGACTATTTCCTTCCTTCTATTTGCTCTGGGATTTATTTGTTGTTGTTACTCCAGTTCTTGAAGTTGTAGTGTTAGGTCTTTTATTTGAAATGTTTCTATCTTTTTTAGGTAAGCCTGTATTGCTATGAACTTCCCTCTCAGGACCGCCTTTGCTGTGTCCCATAGGTTTTGGACTGTTGTCTGTTCATTTTCATTTGTTTCCAGAAATTTTTGGATTTCTTCTCTTATCTCATTATTGAACCATTCATTGTTTAATAGTGTACTGTTCAGTCTCCATGAGTTTGCAAGTTTTTGAAGTTTCTCTTTGAGGTTGATTTCCAGTTTCAAGGCCTTGTGGTCCAAGAAAAAGTTTGGTATTATTTCAATTTTCCTGAGTTTGCTGAGGTTTGCTTTGTGTCCTATCATGTGGTCTATCTTTGAAAAACTGCCATGAGCATTTGAAAAGAATGTGTACTTTTCTTCTTTGGAATGAAAGGTTCTATATATGTCAGTTAAGTCTCTTTGATTCAGTGTGTCATTCAGCTGCACAATATGTTTATTAATGTTTTGTTTGGAAAATATGTCCATTTTTGACCGTGGGGTGTTGAAATCCCCTAGTATCAGTGTGTTGCTGTCTATATCTTTTGTGAAGTCGTCCAAGACTTTCCTTATATATTTGGGTGCTCCTATGTTGGGTGCATATAAGTTTACAATGTTTATGTCTTCTTGTCAGATTCTTCCTTTAAGCATTATAAAGTGTCCCTCTGGGTCTCTTTTTATGTCCTTTGTTTTGAAATCTATTTTGTCTGATATAAGTATTGCAACCCCTGCTTTCTTCTCTTGCTCATTTGCTTGCAATATGTTTTTCCATCCCTTTACTTTCAATCTGTGTAGGTCTTTTGTTCTGAGGTGGGTCTCTGTAGGCAGCATATGTCCTGTTTTCTTATCCATTCGGCTATCCTGTGTCTCTTGATTGGGGCATTTAGTCCATTTACATTGAGAGTTATTACTGATAGAAACCTATTAATTTTTTCTCTTCGTACCTGTGTTTTTCTCTTTCTCACTCTTTTCCTTCATCTTCTTAAACCAGTCCCTTGAGCATATCTTGTAGTGCTGGTTTGGTGGAGGTGTATTCTTTTAGCCTTCTTTTGTCTGGGAAACTCCTTATTTCCCCTTCCATTTTAATTGAGAGCCTTGCTGGGTAGAGCAGCCTTCGTTGTAGGCCTTTGCTTTTCATGACTTGGAATATTTCTTGCCATTCCCTTCTGGATTGTAGTGTTTCTGTTGGGAAGTCAGCTGCTAGCTGTACTGGGGCTCCCTTGTATGTTACTACCTCTTTTTCCCTTGGTGCCTTTAGGATTCTCTGTTTGCCTTTGACATTTGCTATTTTAATGATGATGTGTCTTAGAGTGGGCCTCCGTGGGTCCCTCTTGAATGGGGCCCTCTGTCCCTCCTGGATCCATGAGACCTTTTCTCTCCTCAAATTGGGGACATTTTCCATCATTACTTTTACAAAGAGGTTCTCTATCCCTTGCTCTTCTTCTTCTCCTTCTCGTATCCCTATTATACAGATATTATTGCATTTCAGGTTGTCCTGCATTCCCTAAACACCTCTTCATTCTTTTTGAGTCTTTTTCCATTTCTTGTTCTTTCTGGGAGATTGTTTCTATCTTATCCTCCATCTCACTGATTCGATCCTCTCCTTCATCTAGCCTGCTTTTGATTCCTTCTACTGTGTTCTTCAATTCAGAAATTGTATTCTTCATTTCCTGTTGTCTGTTATTGATAGTTTCTATGTACTTTTTCAGATTGATATAATTTGCAGTAAGTTCTTCATAGTTTCCCTGTAGTTTTTTGTAATAATCTCTGAGCTCATTAAGCTCATTGAGCTTCCTTAGAACTGTTGTTTGGAACTCAATATCTGATAGTTTGCTTGCCTCTATTTCATTTAATTCTCTTTGTGGGGATTGCTCCTTTCCCTTTGAGTGGAGCGTATTTCTATATCTTCCCATTATTTGTGATACTCTTCTCTTTTGCTTTTGATTCTTAAGTTGATCTGTCTCGATCTCCTGACATTGTGGTGTGAACTTCTATGGTTGGAGACTGCTGTTTTTGCTTACTGGATCTGCCTCTCATGATGTCAAGTTTTGACGCTGTCTGGCCTTAGACCATCTGTTCGAAACTTCTAGTAATCTACTGTTTGTGGCTGTCTCCTTCAGCTGTTAATCTATTCACTCTACAGTCAGCAGGCTGCCTTAGACAGCTCAGGGCAGGGCGGAGTCTCTCCTGGGGGCAGGGTTATTGGGACCTCTCCCACTGCTGCCGTATGAGGGAGGAGTCCGCACTGGGATCCTGCTGGCTATTCTCGCCATTCTCTCCCCAAAGCCTGTGTCCCCAGTCTTTCATCAAGTGTCGCCAGACATTTCTGTGTCCCCTTTAGCCAGGGATCTACTGTCTGTGGCTGCCACTCTGCACACAGCAGGCATCTTAGACAGCACAGGGTGGGGTGGAATCCCACCTGGGGGTGGGGCCGTTGTGTCCTTTGATGCAGTGCTGCTCAGTGGGAGTGGTCTTTGCCCAAGCAAGATGGCTGCTGCCACATGAGGGATGAGTCAGCACTGAGACCTCACCTGCTCCTCCCTCAGTTCTCTCCCCAAAACCTCCTTCCCTAGTCTCTCCTCAGACATCTCTAACCCACTCTGCCCCCACCTTTGCCAGAGACAAGGGTAAGTGGCTGCAAATAAAAATTTATGCATTGGCCCTTTAAACAGCTCTTTGTGTCTCCAGCCACCCCTCTCTGGCAGAGAGCAATCCTACTGCTTGCAGCTAGCTGTTATCTGTGTACTTTTGGGGCTCTGGTGCTGTAGGCTAGAGATCCCTGGTTACCGTTTACACCCTGCTTTTCTCATGGGGATCCAACTGGCTGTTTCAGTATACTTCTGGTGCTACCACCCACGGGTGCCCCGGCCACCTTCTCTGGTCTGTACCACCCTCCTTACCAGTTAGATTGCGCTAAAGCCAATTCTTCTGTCTCTGAGGTTACAAGGCTCCTCTCTGGCTATTGTTCAGTTGTTTGTTCAGGGTGATTTCTCCACAATTTAGTTGTAATTCCAGGTTGGTCCTTGGGAGGAGGTCAGTGTGACTTCCACTACTCCTCCGCCATCTTGAATCAAAAATACACATTCTTTTCAAATGAACATAGAACACTTTCAAACATAGACCACATGTGAGGACACAAAACAAGCCTCACAAATTCAAGAAAATTGAAATCATAGCAAGCATTTTCTTGACTACAAGGGCCTGAAACTAGAAACCAACCTCAAGGAAAAAAATTGAAGAACATTCAAAATCATGGAGACTGAATATAATGCTATTAAACAATGAATGGATCAATAATGAGATCCAAGAAAGAATCAAAAAATTTCCAGAAACAAATGAAAGTGAACACGCAACAGTCTAAAACCTGTGGGACACAATGAAAGCAGTCCTGAGAGGGGCATTCATGCAATACTGGACTACCTAAAAAAGATAGAAACATTTCAAATGAACAACCTAACCCTACAAATACAAGTACTGGAGAAACAATGAGAAAGCCCAGAGTGAATAGAAGGAAGGAATGATCAAGAAGAGAGCAGAACTGAATGACATAGAGACTAAAAGAACAATTTAAAGGATCAATAAATCCAGGAGCTGGTTCTTTTAAAAGATAAAAAAAACCTCACAAGCTTTTAACCAGAGTCATAAAGGAAAAAAGAGAGAAGAAAGAAAGAAATAAAACCAGAAAAGAAAGAGGAAAGATTACAACTGATACCACAGAAATACAAAGGATTGTAAGAAATTACTACAAGCAACTATATGCCAAGAAATTTGACAACCTGGGGGAAGTGGACAAATTTCTATAAAAATATAATCTTCCAAAACTAAATCGAGAAGAAGCTCAAAGCCTGAACAGACTGATAACGGCTGGGGAAAATGAAGCAATAATCACAAAACTCCCAGCACATAAAAGCCCTGGCCTGGATGGTTTCACAGGAGAATTTTATACAACATTTAAGGAAGAGCTACCCCCTGTCCTTCTCAGATTATTTTTAAAAAATCCAAGAAAAGGGAAACTTCCACACTGTTTTTATGCAGCCAGCATCATCCTAATCCCAAACCTGATAAAGACACAACAAAGAAAGAAAACTACAGGCCAATGTCACAGAGCAACATAGATACTAAAATCCTCAACAAGATATTGGCAAACCACATCTAGCATTACACTAAAAAGATCAGAGACAACCAAGATGGCAGAGGAGTGAGTGGAAGTCACACTGACCTCCTCCCAAGGACCAACCTGGAATTACAACTAAATTGTGGAGAAATCACCCCGAACAAACAACTGAACAATAGCAGTAGAGGAACCTTATAACCTCAGACAGACAGAAGAATCAGCTTTAGCACAACTTAACTGGTAAACACTGTGGTACAGACCTGAGAAGGTGGTCGGGGCGCCCTGGGCGGCAGCACCAGAAGTATACTGAAACAGCCAGTTGGATCCCCATGAGAAAAGCAGGGTGTAAACGGTAAGCAGGGATCTCTAGCCTACAGCACCAGAGCCCAAAAAGTACACAGATAACAGCCAGCTGCCAGCAGTAGGATTGCTCTCTGCCAGAGAGGGGTGGCTGGAGACACAAAGAGCTGTTTAAAGGGCCAATGCATAAATTTTTATTTGCAGCCACTTACCCTTGTCTCTGACAAAGGTGGGGGCAGAGTGGGTTAGAGATGTCTGAGGAGAGACTAGGGAAGGAGGTTTTGGGCAGAGAACTGAGAGAGTAGCTGGTAGGATCCTGGTGCTGACTTCTCTCCCATATGGCAGCAGCCATCTGGCTCATACAGATCACTCCCCTGAGCAGCAGCAACCCAGCCCTCATGAGGGCCTCTGCCCTACCCCGTGGTGTCTAAGCCAGACTGCTGAATGCAGAGTGACTAAATTAACAACTGAAGGAGACAGTCACAGATAGCAGATTCCTGGAAGTCTCGAACAGACTGCCTAAGGTCAGACAGGGTCAACTTCTGACATCATCAGAGGCAGATCCAGAAAGAAAAAACAGCAGTCTCCTACCATAGAAGTTCACACCACAAAGTCAAAAAATCAAGACAGATCAATTTTAGAAGCAGAAGCAAAAAAGAAAAATCTCACAAATAATGGGAATACAACGAAACCCGCACCCCAGTCGAAGGGAAAGGAAGAATCCCCAGAAAGAGAACTAAATGTAATAGAGGCTAGTCAACTATCAGATATTGAGTTCAAAACAGTGGTTCTAAGGAAGCTCAATGAGCTTAGAGAATTCAAAGAGAATTACAAAAACTACAGGGAAACTATGAAGAACTTATTGCAGACTATATCAGCATGAAAAATGACATAGAAATTCTCAATATGAGTCAACAGGAAATGAAGAATACAATTTCTGAACTGAAGAACACAGTAGTAGGAATCAAAAGCAGGCTCAATGAAACAGAGGATTGAATCAGTGAGCTGGAGGACAAGGTAAGAACAAGAAAATGAAAAAAGACTCAAAAAGAATGAAGAGGTGTTTAGAGAAATGCAGGACAACCTGAAACATAATAATATCCATATAATAGGGATACCAGAAGGAGAAGACAAGAAGCAAAGGATAGAGAACCTGTTTCAAAAAATAATAATGGAAAACTTCCCTAATTGGAGGAGAGAAAAAGTCACACAAGTCCAGGAAGCACAGAGGGTCCCATTCAAGAGAAACCCAATGAGGCCCCCTCTAAGACACATCACTGTTAAAATGGCAAATATCAAAGACAAACAGAGAATCCTAAAGGCAGCACGGGAAAAAGAGGTAATAACATACAAGGGAGCCCCAGTACAGCTAGCAGCTGACTTCCCAACAGAAACATTACAATCCAGAAGGGAATGGCAAGAAATATTCCAAGTCATGAAAAGCAAAGGCCTCCAACCAAGACTGCTCTACCCTGCAAGGCTCTCAGTAAAAATAGGCAAAATAAGGAGCGTCTCAGACAAAAGAAGTCTAAAAATACACCTCCACCAAACCAGCATTTCAAGATATTATAAAGGGACTGCTTTAAGAAGATGGGGAAAAAAAGAGTCTATGAATACCCAGTTCCTTGCACAGTCACCAATACTTGATATTACCATATTTTTAATACTCATTAATCTGATTGTGACAACGATGTGCTATTTTAATTGTCATTTTATTATTTGTTGAAACTAAACTTGTTTTTGTACATTTCTTACCTATTTCTATTATTTTTCAAAAGCTTTAAATGACTTTTTGGTATTTTTTATCCATTTTTTGATTAAATATTTGTAGAATCTTTTCTGTTAAAAAAAGAAAACTATCAACCCTTTTTTAGATGTGTTGCAAATACTTTCCTATTTTATTACTTGTCCTTTAACTCTTATATGTATATTTCCATATAGTCTTAAATGTTTAATATAGTCACATTGTCAATATTTTACTTTATAGCTTCTGGGTTTGAATATTTCACTTGAGGGTAAGAAAAATATTAGTTTGTATTTTCTTCTAAAACTCCCTAGATTTTACATATTGATTTTTAGCTCACCTGAATATTTTTTGTATAATGTGTGAAATAGTACTCTATATTGGTTTTATTTCAAGTAATAGTGGTCCATGCAGTTTATTTTTGAATAAGCCTTTTTTCCCCATTGATTTGAAATATCAATTTAATCTCATATTAGATTGTTAGACAGATATATACATTTGTTTCTGGAATGTTCATTGTATTTCATTGATCTCCTTGATCTCCTTGATTATTTCTGTGCTGGTGTTATGTTGTTTTAATTGCTGAGACTTAATGGATTTAAATTTGTTAATATTGTATAATGGATTTTCTTATTTAAATAAATAAATAAATAAAATCTGTGTTAAGAAAGAAAGAAAGAAAGAACTCCTACCTTTTGTGACAACACAGATGAAACTGGAGAATATTATGCTAAGTGAAATAAGCTGGTTGGTGAAAGACAAATACCATATGATCTCACCTATAAGTGGACTCTATTCAACAAAATAAACTAATGAACAAAGTAAACCACAGGCATGGAAACATGGAACAGACTGAAAGTGACCAGAGGGGATGGGGAAGGAGAACAATGATGGAAAGATGGAGAAGTGACTAAACAAAGAACATATATGAATGACTCATGGATGTGGATGGCAGAGTGGGAATTGACTGAGGGAGGGGAGGCAGGATGAGATGGGTGGAGGAGGTCAAAGCGGGAAAAACTGAGACAACTGTAGTAGAATAAACATGATTTTAAAATACAAAATAAATCATAAACCATCATCAAGTGGGATTCATACAAGGGATGCAAGGATGATACTACATATACAAATCAATTAACATATTACATCACATAAACAAAAGGAAAGACAAAAATTACATGATCATTTCAATAGATGCAGAAAAAGCACTTGATAAGGTATAGCTCCCATTTATGATAAAAACTGAGCAAAGTGGGAGAAGAAGGAGCATACCGCAACATAATAAAGGCCATATATGAAAAACCTACAGCCAGCATCATACTCATCAGACAAAAACTAATAGCTTTCCCACTCAGATTGGGATACGACAAGGATGTCTACTTTCGCCACTTCCATTCAACATAGTTTGGAAGTCCTGGCCACAGACAAGAAATAGAAATAAAGGCATCCAAATTAGAAAGGAGGAAGTAAAACTGTCATTGTTTGCAGATGATGTGATAGTGTACATAGAAAACCCTAAAGACTCCACCACACCACATTTGACTAATAAGTGAATTTGGCAAAACAGCAGGACACAAAGTCAATATTTGGAAACTGAAAGCATTTTTGTATACCAACAATGAAATATCAGAAACAGATGTCAGGAAAAAAAGTCCCACCTACTATAGCAACAAGAAAAATAAAGTACCTAGGAATAAATTTAACCAAGGAGATGAAAGACCTTTATTCAGAAAACTACACAACACTGACAGAAGAATTAGGGAAGACACAAATAAATGGAAGCATACACAGTGTTCATGGATTGGAAGAATTAACATCATCAAAATGCCCATACTACCCAAAGAAATTTATAGGTTCATCACAATACCTATCAAAATACCAATGACATAAATCACAGATATTAAACAAGCATTTCAAAATTTTACATGGAACCAAAAATGACTGAATAGCCTTAGCAATTATGAGAAAGAAGAACAAAATAGGAGCGATCACAATACCTCATATCAAACTATGTTATAAGGCCACTGTAATTAAAACAGTCTGGTACTGGCATAAGAACAGACACATAGATCAATGGAACAGAATAGAAAGCCCAGAAATAAACCCATGTCTCTATGGCCAATTAATGTTCCACAAAGCGGGCAGGAGCATAAAATGGAATAAAAATAGCCTCTTCAAAAAATAGTGTTGGAGATCTAAATAGCTACATGCAAAAAAATGAAACTAACCACCAACTTACACCTTACACAAAAGTAAACTCAAGATGGGTAAAAGACTTAAATATAAGTCATGACACCATAAAAGCCCTAGAGGAGAACATAGACAGGAAACTCTCAGATGTTCCACACAGCAATATTTTCACCTACACATCCTCTAGAGCAAGGGACATAAAGGAAAGAATAAACAAATAGGACTTCATCAAAATAAAAAGCTCCTGAACAGCTAAAGAAAACATCAACAAAAAGAAAAGGAAACCAACTGTATGGGAAAAATATATTTGCCAATGATACCTTGGACAAGGGTTTGATCTCCAAAGTATATAAAGAACTCACATGACTCTACTCCAGGTAGACAAGCAATCCAATTAAAAAACAGGCAAAGGTCCTGAAGAGACACTTCCCCAAGGAGGACATACACAGGGCCCAGAGACATATGAAAGGATGCTCAGCATCACTAGCCATCAGAGAGATGCAAATTAAAACCACAATGAGATACCACTTCACACCAGTAAGAATGGCCATCATAAGCAAATCAACAACCAACAAGTGCTGGCGAGATCGTGGGAAAAAGGGAACCCTCATACACTGTTGGTGGAAATGCAGAATGGTGCAACCACTGCAGAAAACAGTTGGGAATTGTCTCAAAAAGCTAAAAACCAAAGTGCCTTTTGACCCAGTGATTCCACTGCTGGGATTATACCCTAAAAATCCCAAAACATCAATTCAAAAGAACCTATGCACCCCAATTTTCATAGCAGCACAATTTACAATAGACAAGAATTGGGAGCAACCTAAGTGCCAATCAGTAAATAAGTGTATCAAAAAACTATGGTACATTTAAACAATGGAATACTACACAGCAGAAAAAAAAAAGGAAATCCTACTCTTTGTGACCACATGGATGGAACTGGAGAGCATTATGCTAAGTGAAATAAGCCAGGGGGTGAAAGACAAATACTATATGATCTCACCTGTAAGTAGAACCTAATTAACAAGACAAACAAACAAGCAAAATATAACCAGAGACATTGAAATAAAGAACAAACTGACAGTAAACAGAAGGGAGGCGGGAGGGGGATAATGGGTCAAAGAAGGGGAAGGATCATCAATGAACATGCATAAAGGACCAATGAACAAAGCCAAAGGATGGAAGGGTTGAGGGTGGGATGTGGGGGTAGGTGAGGCAGGGGAGAGTGGTAGGGGGAAAATGGAGACAACTGTACTTGAACAACAATTTAAAAAAATTGTGAACATACACAAGAAAAAGAAATCTCAAAACCAGACCAGGATAGAGAATAAGCTTTTATGTAGATCAAGGAGTTTCCCCAGTTCTTTTATATGTCTGCAGGCATGGCCATGCACACATTTGTATGCGTTGGTTTAGCCTGGGGAGGAATAAAGAGATCCAGAATTAACTGACCCTCCAAAATGTGTTATACACTGCATTTTGCATTTACTTACACATAGTCCTATGATGAAGGTCTTATTAGCCTCATTTTGCAAATAAGAAAGGGGAAGCTGTAGGAGGCTTCAGGTCATACCACTAATTAGAGGCAGAGTCTAGGCTGAAATCTATGTTGAATTACAGTTCATGATCATACTTCTGATCCTAACCATTACACATAAAGTTGTCTAAAATCCTCCAGACATAGATACATATCTGTATCTTATATGCTTACACGACATCATCTTTCCAAGAGTCTCATCCACATATAAAGAATAACTGAGGAAGCCTGAGGAGGGCAAATGAGATGGCTCTGTATTAATTCTCCAGGCTGCATAGTAAGTTACTGCAAACTTAATGGCTTAGAGTAACAAATGTTATTTCAGAGGTTTTGTGGATCAGGAATCAAAGCATACTGTAGCTGTAAGCTCTGCTTAGGGTCTCACAGGTTGCAGTCAAGGTGTAGTCAGGCTGAAGGAGCTTTTGGGAGAATAAGATTCTATTCTGAGTTCACATGGTTGTTAGAAGAACTCAGCCTCTGTGGTTGTAGGATTAAGGCCTCTATTTCCTAGCTACCTGTCAGCCAGGGGTTCCTATCAGCTCCTAGAGGCTACCCCTAGGTCATAGGCCCATGCGTCCTTCTCCAAAACCAGCAGAATTTCTCACTGAGTCTCATAAGATAGTCTTATAACATAGCCTAATCAAGGAAGTGACTGTCCCATCATCCTTGCCATGCTTAAGGACTATAAGTAAGTCACAGGTTCCATCTGCACCCAAGAGGAAAGGCTTATACAAGTGTTAGACTCATCGAGGGTCACTTAAGGGTGTGTCTACCACAGACCTTGGAATAGGCCAAATGTTTTTGTCCCCCGCCGCCGAAAATATTCATATGTTGGAATCCCCCTTCCTAATATGGTGGTATTAGGAAGTGGGGTCTTTGGGAGCTACTTAGAATTAGATGAGATCATGAGTTTGGAATGCTCACGAATGGGGTTAGCGTCCTTATAAGAGTCCTGAGAGAGATCGCTTCCTCTTTCGCCAACTGATGACACGGTGAAAAGATAGTCATCTATGAACTTTTAAACAGTCTCTCAGCCAGACACGGAACCTGACCATGCTGGCAATCTTAGACTTAGCCTCCAAAAATGAGAAATAAATTCCTGTTGCTTATAAGCCATCAAGTTTATGGTATTCTGTTATAGCAGTCAGAGCTGAACAAAGTAGACCTCGAGTCAAAAAGTTCTAGTAGTGATTATAGTCATTAAATTTCCTTGTTTATCAATACATTTTCACTTCGCTATAAATCAATTGCAATTTCTGACATGAAAAAAGGACAAAAGAAAGTTATCCAGCTAGATTTTAATTGTTCCATGTGAGGGAAAACAAAATCATGAAAATCACAAAGGTACTACACACAAATCACCAAGAAAGTAATATAAATTTCATCCCTTTAATGATCCAGGTAATTCAGCTAGATTTTTGCTTTTGCTACTCTGTTTTAGAACTCCAAATTATGTCACTCTCTTAATGCATCCACAGAGAGAACCAAGTAGTGATACGAACTGCCCAGCCTGGCAATACAGTTGCTTCTAGAGAGTCAATATTTAATCCTGCCCTTTTGGTGCCCAGAGATAGCTCAGTCCTAAAATAGTCCTACTGGAAACTTGTTTTTTCCTTCCATTTTTTTTAAACAAAAATTTAAGAGATTCCAACACATAGCCCCAAAATAAACTAACATTTAAATTGTTATTATTTTTACAGTTATTTTATTGTATAGCACTGTTTACTTAAAATTATTTGTAGAATTTTTATTTTCCTTGGAGAAAAAAAATATTGCTTGTTTCTTCAGATTTTTAGAGGAAACCCATTTTGTTTTTCTTAACTTTTTGTCATAGTTAAAGAGGGTAAATTACAGGAATTAACTACCTACTCTATATCCAAAGATGGGCACTTTTTATGCTCCTTTGCTGCCACTGTAAACAGTATCAGAGATTATAAGTAACCTACTCAGGTAACTCAGCTAGTATTTATGGTAATAGCTTTGTGTCAACCCAGGCAGGTTTTAAATCCAGTTTCTTTGTTGTTTGCTTACTAATCTAAAAGCTGTCACTCAAAAAGAAGGGATCGTCATGTAAGTGATAAAATGAACACAAATTATGATGCTAAATAAATATGTGAACTTGAAGAGAAAAATTTTTAAAGTTTATCATCCAACCTTAAAGAAAATGCAGATTAAACATGTAATGGATATAACCAGCCCACAAATGTAGATTTCTGTCCACACAGTGTTAAAATAATTGAATTTGTTATGAAAATTTTAATATTAGATTTCACACACACAAATATATATATATACACATATGTGTATAGCAGATATATATATATATCCAATTTCTCTAGAAAAATCTGAAGATTTAACAACAGTCTCCAGATTTTCTACCTGGCAATAAGCAGAGGTATTCATTTTAGGGAAACTGTTAAAGGGCAGTGTTTATTGAGGACTCTCTCCCTCCACAGGTAAAAAGAAATAAAAAGTCAACTAAGAAAGTATGTTGAGGTTTTGCCATCCAACTCTATACATAGAGGTGTCCTTGGTATCAGTAACTTTGATGAGAGACAGATCAACTTGTCCCTCAGTGACCTGGGAATAATGAACTAGGGGATACAGAGTATTTAATTCATCCCGGAGTCAAGTTCCCTCTCATTTGGAGAGACTTGGATATTTTTGGCCATGTGGACTCTGGATACACTCAGGGGGAAGCCCATTTCTTAATGCTTATGAGGCAACTGTAGAGCAAGATCTCCTGAGAGAAACATCAACTGTGAAGGTGACGTGCTTGTCTCTACCACCCCATTTACCAAGCTGTACAAACAGCAAAAACAGGGGAGATGAATTCCTTAAAGAAAGCTGACATTTTTTCCTGGCAAAATAGTGTTTTGCATATACCAGCCATACCAAAGGAAGGCTATTAAAATATAAAGCAACATTTTAATGAGCACGTTATGACTAGAGGAAATGTGAAATCAGTTCATGGTCCTGAAAACTTTGTGTTTTAAATACCAAATATTCTTATTTTCCATAGTTCTCAAGGAGTAAATTATAATACAGGGTATTTTTAAAGCAGTGCTTCAGAAAACACATTGTCATTGGAGTTAAACAATAAGAGCTAAAAATCTTATCCCTACCAATGTCTAACTATGTAAGCTTAGTGAGTGTGGGGGAGGGGCAATTTAACCTCTCTAAGCCTCAGTTTCCTCATTTATAAAATACAGATAATAATTATTTTCCAGACTATTGTGATGGTTAAATGAGTAGGTACATGTGAGGTTTGTCCCGAAGGAATCCACCTGTGCAACATGGAAAATAGAGATATTTATTGAAGAAGATACAAGATATAAAAAACGTTTTACGTAGGACAAAGATGTCTCAGTCCCCTTCAAAGTAGGAACCTTGGGACCTCACACAGTTCTCCCAATTGCCATCAGCTGCCCCCTCGTATTTTCTTGAATCTCATCAACATTCTGATATCTCTCTCCTCTCTAAGGTGATTTTAGTTTGGGGAAAAGCGAGAAGTCACAGGGTGCCAAATGTGGGCTGGGGAGGGGCTGAGTCACCTGGGTGATTTGATGTTTGGCAAAAAACTGTACAGGTATGATGTGTGAGAGACCAAGTTGTCCTGATAAAGCTGCCAGTCACCAATTACCTATAGCTGTGGCCTTCTCAGTCATCAGAATAGTTTCCAGCAGAAGACTGTTCAAGCTTAATGCAAAGTTTAATGCTGACTTGTTGCTCTACTTGCTCAGTTACTTTGAATACAACAGCCACACAGTACACATGCTCATTCAATGGCATTTACCACCCCCAATGACTAATACAGTGAAGTTGTTGTTGTTCTGGTATGTACTTTCCAGTCCACTCTCCTTGGTTGACAGGTTACATTGATGTTGTGCAAACCATTCTCATTTTATTAACAATGTCTGGATTTTTTTCTGGGCAGACCTCATATAATGTCTGAAATTCATCATTTCTTCTGGTTAGTGCAAATACATATCTGTATGAACACAGTGACACTGGCTTTTATAGCATAGCCCTGAAAGGGGCAAAGGGACCAAAGATTACTGATGCAGTTACTGCTGTAAATAACAACATTGTCTCTGATCTAGAAATTTCATGTTTGCTTTCAGGACAAAACAAATGAATAGAGACATTAAAAACTTATAATGAGCTATAAAAGAAGCAAAGATCTTTGAACACCTCTAGGTAAGTTGTATGCTATGGGCATGGTAGCTGAGTTGGTGTTTTTAATCCCTATCTGTTACCATATTTATGATTAGACACTTTGACCTATGAGTTTCATCCTCTTCAAAATGCAAAGAAACAAAGAAGCGTCAATTGTACAGAAATTGCTCTGTGATTAATGCTCCATGTAACATATGTCCCAGTTTTCAATTCCTTTTCATATGTAATTACATGGTTAAAGGACTTCTTTGCACATTCAGATTTCCACCTCTATTTGAGAGTAAAGCAATGTTAACAAAGAAATGTCACACAATATATCAAACATGGTCTATTGTAAGCAAAAGGGGAGAAAAAGCATTTTTCTTCCCTTTCATGAAGAATGATTGCCTCTTTTCCAAGCTAATCAAATTAGTATCCCCCTGCTTCCTCAGAAATTGTTCTTAAGCACAATTGTTTAAGTATATTTGTTTCTGGTGTCTTCAGTCTCTGTTTTTCTCTAGGTGTCTCTCAGTTGCTTGCTTCGTCTCCCTCCTCGCTCTGTGTATCAGTCATCTGTATTTGGCTATTTCCATCTCTCTATTTCTGTATTTCTGTCTCCATCCTTTCTCTGTCCTTCCCTCCCTCCCTCCTTACCTCCCTCCCTCCTCCCTTCTTTCCTCCCTCCCTCTCTCTTTCCTTCCACATACCTCACCTCCAGCATCCAGTATTTCCTGTCTGATAAGGTACACAAACTTTCCTGTTTTTTAAAAATATATTCTTTCCTTTATCTGTGAGGTTGCAAGCACTTAACACCCAAAAGCTCTCCATTGCAAGATAGCTTTACAGAAAAGGAGTCCACATAAGAGCTGAGAAGATAAAGCTGGAAATCTCAAGGGTAAACCCTACAGAGGGAAAGATCGAAACACAGTGGCAAGTGCCAGGTCAAGTAAGATGGAACCTGAAGAGTCTTTGCCATGTTTGGCATTTGGTTACCAGTAACCCTCTGCACAGGGTGATGTGCACATAAGGGGATGCCAGTGAGTTGGGGAGTGAACAGGACATAAAGAAGAGAAAACAGAGAGCTTAACAGCAAAAAATATTTATTAAGTGCCTACAACGTACCAGGGCTGTGCTAAGCTTTAGAACTACAACTGGGGGTAAGCCTGACAGTCTCTCCCTGAAGGAAGCTTATAGTCTGGTGGGAAATGACACAATTGAGGAGACAATGTAAAAATAGTGTGATGATGATTTGACAAAGAAAATACAGGGATGGAGAAGCATGCCAGACGGGCATTGACCCTGGATTCGAGTGGGTGATAGACAGGGGAAGAGAGCAAAGGCTGCAAATTCTAGTCCTCCTCCTCCTCTTCATCTGCGGTTATGCGGTCACACAGTGAGCCGGTGGAATGTGAACACAAGGGGAGCGCACCACTTTCGGGCTTGCCCAGGAAAAGCTCCTCCCTTCATGCTTTTATCCCCTTCTGCTGTTTGGAGACCTTGGACAATGGCAGAGGCTTCATCAGCCTGGCTCCTCGGATCACCAAACAGAGCAGACACCTCCCCCTCATCCACTTACTTATCCCTCCTGCACTTGCTAAATGAGAAATAAACATCTATTGTGTTTGAAACGCTATCATTTTTTTTTAAGTCATCAGAATTATTCTAACTAATGTATATGGATTAAAAGATGAAAAGGAGCTAGCCCAAGAAAAACAATGGCATTTATGTATTTATATGACCAGTTTTCAACTAGATAAATGGCAGGATCTTTGACCCTGTCTATTCAGTTTCATATCCCTATGACATAGCATAGAGCCTAACATATATTCACTGAATAAAAATGAACTAATAAGCTGCTTCAGAGATGAATTTACACTTTTTATTTTGTATTTTATCTTTATTTCATGTTTATAAACAATGGTTCTGGACCATCATTTGCAATTTCTTCATTTTATTAAACCCAGTTCTCCTCTTTATCTAGTAATGCTCCTCACATGTACAGCATTAATAAATATATGCTGAATATTTAACTGTATCAGTGTCATTCATGTCTGTTTTTCCAACCTCATGACCCTCATACATTCTGTGTGGATGCCATTAATATTAACTTATAGTGGTTATGTTATCTCTCTTACATTCAAACATAAAAACATGGAAGACTATTTTTTAGCAAATTCAGATCAAATCTTTGGATTGTACTTTTTAATGATTCTTTTAGAACTTGTCATTTGTGTTATTTAATGTTATCAGATCAAATTTAAATTGGTATAGCATTTAATAAATAATTTGAAAAGTCAATTGTGGTATTATTAGCTCATTCTTTAGTTAAAGCCATAATTATTAGAAAAAGTTAAATTACTCTAATTATTACATTAAAACAGTTGCATTTGTATCTATTTCATAGAGGTTTATTCTATTTTCTCTTTTAAGTTATTATTTACTGTATTACTCCTGAAATTAGGGGGTCACATTGTTCACTACATTACATATATATGTAGTAAGTACATATATATATACATATCATTTATTTACTATATTATGTAATTTTGTAAATAAACAGTATGAATATATATGCATGCAGATATATACATCATAGTATAGGCAGATTTAATATAAAATAATTCAACATTTAAGGTTTCCATCAAGATTTTTGAAGTCTTGAGACTATAAGGATGAATAAGTCAGAGTCCTTGTCCCAGGGAGATCATTGTCTAGCAGGAGACACTGACTTAAATAGCAATAAAAAATGAACAATGCCAAAAGATATATAAGTATAACATGTTACGTCAATACAGATAAGAGAAAAATTACTTTTGTTAAGCAGTAGCGAAGGTAAGTTAAGGCCTCACAAATGTGGTGATTGTACAGATAAGACTTAAAATGATATTGTAATAACTAGGTTGGTGCCAGGTGGGTACTTGAATATCAGAGGGATCAGTTTGTAAAGTGTATGATTGCCTAACCACTATGCTGTACACCTGAAAGTGATACAAAATAATACTGAATGTAAATTGCAATGAAAAAATAAAATTAAAGCATATTACTTAAAAAAGAAAGCTGACATTAAATTGTATTCTAGTGATTGAGTGCTTTATTTGTATATAAATGTTAATTAAAAATACATAGTGAAGAGCAAGTTTGAGTAGATCATAAAATTATATTGGGCATATTGAATGTGAGATATCTGAGGGATGTAATATACATAAATGAGTATATGGACTTAGAAGTAAGGGATAAGCTTCCAGTTATAGATTATGTAATGCACAACATGGTGACTAGATAGTTCATAATACTATATTGCATATTTGATCTTTCTAACAGAGTTTATCTTAAAAGTTCTCATCACAAGAAAAAAATGTTTAAATATGTATGGTGATGAGTGTTAACTAGACTTATTGTGGCGATCATTTCACAGTCTATATAAATATCAAATCATTATGATGTACACCTGAAATTTATATGTTGTATGTCAGTTTTACCTCAATCAAAATGTATATTTGAAGTTAATCATTGAAACATATTTATATATCAATTAAAAAAAATAAAGTGTAGCCAGAACAATATAGATGTGGGAGACATTAGGCACTAAGCAGTGAAAGGAGATGAAGAGCAAAAGGAGGCAGAACATTTATAAAATACAAATATTTGGAGAGTAGAGAAAGAGAAAAACAACCAGTATAAAGGACAGATAATGCTTGGTCATAGATAGTTCACCAACCATCTTGGAACAATTGATAGTTTCCAGGGGCAGGGGATGGAATCAAGAACACAGGAAGCCAGCCTCTGGGAGCTCCCCAGGGAGGAGCCAATTAGGCTGAGAGAACTAGACAACTAGAGGACAGAGTTAGGAGGCGGAAGGGGAAATGGAGAGCTCGCATGCCGGAGGCCATCTGTTTTCTCCAGGAAGTAGGAGGTAAAACCTTCTGCAGAGAACAGGGCTGGTGAAGTGGAATTGGGAGCTTGCCATCAAAGTTGTAAAAAGATTGTAATAGCCATCACGGGAAACAGGACAGGGAGCTGATGAGACACATAAGTAAAAGGATTGCTAAGCAGAGACAAGGGCCCAGCTGAAGATGAGGCTCATAAACTTATAATGAAGGAAATCAGCATGATTATACAATTTCTCCAGCTGGGCTCAGCCTTCCAGCAGGAGCAGAGAAAACAGTCAGTTGGGCTAATTTGAAGGTTTGGAAATGGGGCTGCAGAGGACAAAGAGGTAAGGAAACTGAGATTATTTGAGGTTGTCTTTGCAATTATTTTCATGGTTCCCAGCTAAATAGGAATAAAGTTAATCCTGAAGGAGACTGACAGGCTCAGGAAACAGGGAGGCCTTGAAACACTCACCTCCAGAAAGAGAAACAGGGGAAGAAAGGACATGGAAAAAGGGACAATGTTAAAGGGACAACAATTTGGCTTATAATTTTCGTCTGCTGCCTGATCCTTTCCATTTTCTTAAGTGCCTAAACCTCCATGTCAGAGAATTAACATCCTAAATTTACTAGATTTTGTCTATGCTAGTTACTCTCGACCTTACTTCTTTGCTAGCTAAATTGAGTCTCTCTTCTCCATCACCTAAATTACATTTCATTCATTTTCAGTGGGGAGCCCCTGGGGTGTGAATGTGTGAGTTAGGACAAGGTAGCTCCTTTGGTAGAGGCTCTCCCGCCCCAGGCACATTGCTGGTGGGTGAGGCGCAGGCTGGAGTGCAGGCCCCACGGCCGCTCCCTCGTCCACGGGCCCTGGTGCAGGGCCCGCCTTCCCCACCTGTACTTCCCAGTCCTGAGTGAACCCAAAGAAAATTTTTGGAAACATATTTGGTGTTGTAGCTGTCTGGGTTAGGAGTAAAATATTGATTTTTATGAAGAGATTTATTAAAATCTCCTGTGGAAAGCATTTTTAATGATAAAAATAAAGGTGAATATAAATGAGGAAGAGCATCGCTAAGAGAATTCCATAGTATATATCTCTAGATAAAAGCAACACCATGTCAAGCAAATGAAATGGCTAAAGTCCCCCACCCTGATGGTGGTTTTGACTCCCGCATCATACAGAGAATATTAAAATGGACGTGTAAAGTGAATCTCACTTGACAAGGTCAAATATTTTAAACAGATTTAACAAATCCTAGAATAGAGAGTGGAACAAGGAAATGATAGGGCTGTCAATCAAACTCCCAAACCAAAGGGTGTCTTCCTTTGTCCTCAGCCCTCACATTGAAATTCATGATTAGCAAGACAGTTCAGACTCTATAAACAGAATATGATGCTGTAACAGGCCAGAAGGATGACTCTGCAGACAGAAAGGCCAAGTACCTTCCCTATGAGCTTTACAAAACACTCCTCTAAGCCATGCTTTTTTTTTTTAGTTACAATATTTATAATACCTATCTGCTTTCTTCTTTTGTTTTATGGGTTTGATTTTTTTTAAAGCCACCTTATCTACAGATAGAATAGACAGGTCTCTTAGAGCAGCAAGTGAAAATCGTTTCTGGAATCTGAGGAACACCAATTGCCATTTGTTTTTTTATTTTAGCACAATTTAGTTTAATAGAAGACATCGCCTCCTTTCTGAAAGGAATGTTGGCTTTTCCAAGAGGTAATGAATAATGAAGGATTAAGTCTTTAGTTATTTATACTTGGGTTATAGGTTATGTTTTAAAAATATAACCATGGATGCACTTTAATCTTAACAATTCAGACTTATGCATCTGGCAAAATAATACATCTACTATAAAGTAACTATTTTTGCAATGAAAATATCTATACATGCCCTAGAAGATAGGTCCCAATAGAAACGCCTCACTTAATAATTTAATCTTTGGGATTTAAGTAGAAATTGAAAAAATAAATAATGTGTACTAATTATTTCTCCTGGTAAAGACATTAGATTTTATATCAATAAGTTATTTACAAAGAAGTCTCAATCATCTACAAGTGAATAAATATCTATGGAAATTTAAATGACTGTTTTTCCCCTCTGCCATGAAAAACGCTTTTGGGCTACAAACTCTTGCTGTCACCTTTTACTACAGGGATGTAAGTTAATTACAAATTTATTGAAGAATGACAGAATTCAAAGTAAACATCTGTAATACCTTCCAAGATTAAATATACTTTTGAGGATTATGTAATCCAACCTCTTCAGCATCAGTTATTACAATGAAAATTAAGTATTTATAAATATGAGCACATATATACTTTATGGTTAACATGCAGTAACAAGGATAAATAATTCTGCTTCTCCCTATAAGCATATTGCCATCAAACTGCTACCCATAGTTTCTCAAAGTACCAGTTTTTCTCTGTGAAGGAAAAGAAGTGATATTTACAAGTCTTACTCATCAATCGAAAAATACGGTAAATAAGTATTTGGGGCCTGTGCTGTTCCAAGGAGTCAAGTAGAACAGTAAAATGTGGAAGAAGAGTACAGGGTTTCATTCTGCCCTATTTCACTGAACCATTACTACCTCGAACCTCTCAGCAATATAAAAGACAGTGTTTGAAGCTCAGTGCTCTTATTTTAAGAAGGTTGCAATTAAGTGTCTAAATTGTAATATTAATGGAAAATAAAGGGATACATAATGTGCTGATATTCCAGATGTAGGTCAGAGGGTAATCCTTTCCACCAGTCAGGGGCTAAATGGAAATGTGTGATTAAAGATGCATCATTAGCATAATGGCTCATTAGAACTCTAAGAAGAGAATGTGTCATAGGCTCAGGAAGAAAATAAAATCATCATTCTGGACCCTTCTGTGTCTCTTTTGTGCTACCCAGGACATCTGGTGCTTTGAGAAACCTTCTGGATGATTTTACCCATCTCTTTCCATACCATCAACCTCACAGCCACAATGTATTTCCATCCAAATTCTGTACTTAAAGATGGTTAGCTGGGTCTGTGTAGCCATGTTGTAAATTTGAAAACTAATGTTTAAAACTTAATTATTGTAAATTGTCTTGGTTAACTGAAGCTCAGATTGAAAGATAGGAATGAAAAGGTTAAGATGCTTCTTTGCCAGACTTGGGGAGTATTAATAAAGACATTTTTTAAATCCCATGTTCTCAATGATAATATTCATATAATATGCTCAATCTGATGATTAAACAACAGTTAAAATCAGGCATCTTTGTGGATTACATACATACATATGTTAACCTTTCGCAACTTTCCATTGGTAGAAAAGAACAACATTAAGTCTACCTTGTTTGAACCTACTAAAAGTCATGATGATATCAGATTTGTAAGACAATGCCATGTGTTTAGTTTGTTTTATACTTTGTGATTTCTGCAAGATATTGATATTATCTGTATTTTACAGATGAGTAAACTGAGTTCTGAGAGACTGAAAGTTAAATACTAGCACTGATAAAGCACACTAGCAGATTTAATTATTTTGAGGTATAGATGTATTTGTAACTGTAATGACTAAACATGATAATATCAGGTATCTTAACGTATCTTAGTTAAATTAATGATCTGTAAATATGCAAATAAATTACGGAATTTAGAAAATTAACTTAATTTCCCTTCTAATCTTAATCATCAACAAATAGATATTGAATACATTTTCATTGTGTATCTTAAAATGGTCAAGATTCAGTCTTCTTTGTTCTAGTACATATTTAAAGATGTTCTCTAACCTTTGCCATTCATTTTGTAAATGTGTGCTATTAGTCCAAGGGTGATTAAATCAGAGTGTAGATGAAGTAGCTCAAGTTTTTCACCATTAAGATAAGAAAATCTGCTAAAAGCATCAATGAGTCAATAGTCTTTTTTTAAATAAAATAGGCACATTAAAAAGCGGGAACTTTCAATAAACCATTTTCTTTTCCAATGCATATACAGATTATTATTTATCATTTGAAAATGATTCCACAAATAGTGATTGCTCTACTAATATTACTTAATTTGGCATTATTACTAGTAACTTTTTTGAGCATTTGAACAAATTCAGTGGTTTATTTTGTTTGTTTGGCTTTTGGTTCTGTTAACTTGTTACATTTGGTTTGTTTTTTGGCAAGAGGTCTGGCCTACCCAAAGTAATTGTACCTATTACTACTAAGTCAAAGTAGAAAAATAAAATGCAAATTGTGTTCTACAGTTAAAATAACAAAAACAAAACAAATCACAAAGAAAATCCCTTTTCTTCCTATACCCTACTGTGAAAGGTATGGAGGGGCTAGCTCTTCTGTCAACAACTGAGACTCCTCTAGGAATGGTTTTCACTATCTGCCTAATATTATCAGTATCCTTAAAGAGACTCTACCCTGAGGCATATGGCTACCACCATTCCCCTGAATCCGTTACATGTTAGGTGTATACTGAGTCACATTTATTTCTTTTCATCACCCTAAATTCTATTTGAGAGTAAATGAGGCTTAAACACATGTGTATCTGTACATATGTACGAAGATAATATAGCTTCAGTATCAGGTTCTGGTCCAAGGAAAGGCCCACTAGATAAAATAACAAACTTAGTGTCCTGCCCCACAGTATTATTTAGGAATGTTTTCTATCCCTGTCCTACTTCTTTATAGATCTCTCTCTTTCTCTTTTTGTCTCTCCCTCTGTCTCTCTCTCACACACACAAGCCAAAATTATCAAAATTCTAGACTTCCTTTCAGTCTATCTAACCCTAAACTTTATCAAGCTAAGAGGACATTGCTAGGCAGGTTCACTCTACCCACCACTTCGACTTACGAAAGGGAGGTGATGAAATAAGAATATGTGAACATGTATAAAGGACTCATGGACAAAGCCAAAGTGGGAAAGGATTGAGGGACAGAGGTGGGGGTGGGCGAGGCAGGGGGAAGTGGTGGCAGGAAAATGGAAACAAATGTATTTGAACAATAAAAAAATAAAAAAGAAAGAATAAGTGAACACCCAAAGTTTGGCTGAACATGCCTGGCAACTTAAATCTTAAGTTATCTGTCCAATCTTGTTGATATAGACCAATGATTTTCAACTTTTTTCATCTCATGACACACATAAACTAATCACTAAAATTCTGTGGCACACCAAAGAATAAATTTTAATTTTGCTGATCTGACAAAAAATTGGTATAAATTTGATTCATTCACACCATATGGCTATTATTGTGCTGGCTGTTGTCATTTTTTAATTTGACAATCTAAGGGAAAAGAAGTCAATGCCCCTGACTAAATACTCAGGTGCTGCATGTTTTTAAAATTCTTGTGGGCCCTGACTAGTGTGGCTTAGTTGGTTGGGCATCGTACTGCAAAGCGAAAGGTCACTGGCTCACTTCCCTCCCAGGGCAAAATTACTCTAAAAAGCATTTAGAGTAAACTTAAAACCAGTTGTCAAAATGAAGCAAAAACCTTTAAAACATATCCACACAAATATCTGTACATGGATGTTTAAAGCAGCTTTATTCATAATTGCCAAAAACTTGGAAGCAACCAAGACATCCTGAAGTAGCTGAATGGATAAATGAACTATGACACATCCAGAGAGTGGATTATTAGTCAATTCTAAAAAGAAATATGCTATCAAGCCATGAAAAGACATGGAGGAACTTTAAGTGCATATTACTAAGTGCAAGAAGTCAATCTGAAAAATTCACATACTGTTTGATTCCATCTAACTGACTTTTTGGAAAAGGCAAAACTTGGACACAGTGAAAAGACCAATGGCTGCAAGAGGCTGGGAGTAGTGGAGGAACACAGAGGATTTTTACAACAGTGGAAATACTCTGTATGATACCATAACAATGAAAACATGCCATTTTACGTTTGTTCAAACCCCTATAATATACAACACCAGGAATGAATCCCAATGTGATTATGATGTGTCAATGTAGGTTCATCAATTGTAATAAATGTACCACTGTGGTGGGGATGTTGATAAGGTGGGAATCCATGCATGGAAAATCTCTGTACCGCCTCTAGATTTGTTGTAAAGCTAAAACTGCTCAAAAAAGTAAGTCTTCATCTCATCCTTTAAAAGTGTTTTAAAATTAACATTACTAATATAGCAGTAATTTATATAACAAATAAAAATATTGGCATAAGTAAATATCTTTTATAAATGTAAATATATATATTTATAATGCAAATCTTAAATTTTACTTATAAGTGTGAGCCATCAAATTGAAAATTATTATACTAATTTCATACTATATACATTAAATTAATACACTAGTTACAACTACCTAAAAGAAATGCTTATCAACCTGATAACAACTAAATTAAATCTTGATTTTTCATAATTTCAATTGGCCACTCAAAAATGTCATAAAAGAATAGTTACCAAGGATCACAGAATCTTTCCCTTTGGAAACATTCAACAAATTTTTTTTAAAATACCACTTTTCTGATAGGTAACTGAACATTGAACATTGAACTTTAAAAGTCACAGAATGTTTGAGAAATCATTTATATTTCTTTAGAATATAGGGGATTTTATTTGCTAGTTATCTTAACACATAGCCCCTCATTTCTTGTTGTGAAAACATTCAAACAAAATTTCCTAAATTGCACTAATAACAGCTGGTAAACCTCTGATTCTGTGGGGGCTTTTATGGCTCTTCTGTAATGAATATTTTTTTTATACCAGAAAAAGGAGTCACAAGTAGTTTTACATACTGTTAACAAATGGGTAACAAATTACAAAGATTGCTCATAGTTTTATTTTTCTTCAATTGCATCTATTTTTCCCTCCCAGTTATGAAAGTTATTTACGGGTTTTTTGTTTGTGTGTATGGGCATGCACATGTGGCTAGTTGACACAGTGTGTGTTCCCTTTAAAAACACAAGTTAAAACTGTTCTACTTACCAAACTATTCCCTGAGCCCCAGAGCCAATAGGCTTTAGATTCTGGTAGCGCTTGAGAACTGTGAAGGTTGAGTCTCCTACTTCCACACTGTAGAATTGGTTGTCAACTTTGCTTTTGCTCATGTTGTAATGTTTGGCAATATATGACACATCCACTTGTTTATCAAATCCCTGTACAAAAGAACAACAAAAATATGAGACAAGTGAATGACCAAAATGATGAGCTACAACAAAACCTATTCTTTTAATGATTACTAATTCTTAGCCTCTATCACATAGAAAAATGATGTATTCATCCATGTAAGATTACCTGGAGTAAATGAGCTTTAAAAAAATTACAAAAATTTTTTCAGTATAAAACTATTTATAATAAAGTAATCTTAGATTAAATCTGCATAACCTCTCCTGAAATGTTTCATTACAAACTGTTTAATTATTTTGGAGCCAAAATCTACTGAACATATACTGGTCCCAGAGACTATGCTAGATACTTCAGAGGTGAACCCTGATCAGCCATTATAATAACCATAGGATAAAGGATATGCATCTATGAGGTCTGTCAGGAAAAAAACCCAGAACAATTTGCACAACACCAATATAACCTGGCAGCCAAGGAGAGTGGTTTGGAATGTGCATGCATGAACAAGGATGACCCCATTGTACTAGGCGCCATTGAATGAGCATGGGTACTGTGTGGCTATTGCTTTCAAAATGACTGAGTTAGTAGAGCAGTGAATCTGCGTTAAAATTTTGCATTAAGCTTGAACATTCCTACATGAAAATTATTCTGATGATTCAGCAGGCCACAGCTACAGGCAACTGGTGACTGGCAGGTTCATCACAATACACCCACTTATGCAACATGTCTCATGCAGAGTTTTTTGGTGAAACATCAAATCACCTAGGTGACTCAGCTCCTCTACAGCTGATTTATGGATGTATATAATATAAATATCCATTATCCATGATTTTTGTTTACCCAGAAATGACCTTATACTCTATGTATACTCTATGATATTAAATACTGTGGATTCTATAGTTAGAAGAGGCATCCTACATGATACTGCCTAACTGTGAGGCACACATGCCCTCCCCATAGTCATCTCCTCTCCTTCTTAGTGATTTTGTTCAGGTTTTGAGCACTCACATGTTTTATAGGATCTTTCCCAATCCCAGCAACTGAAAATTGAATGGTCTAAACCATTAGAGGAGGCATAACCCTTAGCAGGCGTTTGGGGAGAGTTGTGCTCATTTTTATGTGCTGCATGATAGGGGATGCAGCTTAAATTTAGTTGGCTTATTGTAAAAAAATGAACGAGTTGGACATTTACCTCATCTGGAAGCTTGTTAGAAATGCAAATGTTTACTCAAACTTCACACCAATTGAATCAGTAACTCTGTGGGGCAGGGACCAACAATCTGCTTTAATAAACCCTCTGAATATTCTGATGCATGTTGAGGGCCACTCACTGGAGGGGTCTATCCCTCAGGATTGTAAAACAGATCATACAGCTCTGCCTCAGATATTTAGAAAGTAAAACACTTATTAAGCAACAGAAATAATATTTCTGCATCTGCCTTAGAGAACACACTTTGAGTCTCTACGGACTGCTAGATTCTATTAGACATGCATGGCACACACAAACTGGAAACCACTTACCTAGTTAGGACAAGGATTACCCTATACCTCAGTGATATCATAGGATAAATCATTGCATCCTAGCAATTGCTCACACTCCTGAGAAATCCCCTTGGTTTTTTCCAGTGCCTGTCTACAACAGTACTATTTATATAATGGAGAAGCTATACACTGACTTGGTTGTAGTTTGGTAAAATGGTTAAGCAATTACATATATTATACCAGTAGGAAAACTTTTAGCAACAGAAGAATTCCCAGTAAAAAAGACACAAATAAAAGCTATTCAAATGAAATGCTTAATGCTCTGACATATTTTCTAATTATTCAATAATCTTTTATTTTTATTTCAGAGCACATAATTTCTCACAATAAGATTGAAAATCATTATTACAATATTTGTGAATTCACACACAATTTTCTTTCAAGTATCCTCTTTATATTTAATTTTGAATTAAACTTTAAATAAACTCTAAAGGAAGTACCTCAAATAATTGGGAAAAGGCTATTTTGATTATCAGCAGGACAACACAGGAATAACAGGATTGGAAATTTTCTTGGATGGCAAATATGTTGTTGAAGAACTTCCTCCAGATCTCATGTGTACCCTAAGCTTACAAATCCAAATTGAGTTTTTAAAAGCTCAGAACATATTTATCCCCAATTTCCATGCACTTTTCCTTGTCATGACTATAAAATTCAAACAAACTTTTCGCTAAGTACCTATGAAAACATGCCATTAAGCATGCTATGGAAAAATATTATCAATTCTAAAAAAATTTCTACAGTTACATGTTTTAGAATATCCTTAGTTCAGGTCACATAGCTTATGATCTAAGAACAAAGAGTGCTGATGATTAGAACCCAAAAAGGGAAAACAAAAAATTCATATTGAGAAAACCAGAAGTTTAAGGCAGAGTCTGAAGTTTTAACAAGGATCAGAACTACCTTAGGTGCTTGTAAAACAGAATATTGAGTTCCACTGCAAAGTTTCTGATTCAATGGAACAGTGGTAAGGCCAAGCGTTTGTATTTCTAATAAACTCCACATTTCCAGAACAACTATTTTTTTATTTAAAATTTATTTTTCACTTACAGTTTATATTCTATATTATTTTGTATTAGTTTCAGGTGTACAGAACTGTGGCTAGACAATCATATACTTTACAAAGTGGTCCCCCCAGTATTTCCAGCACCCTCCTCGCACCATACTTAGTTATTACAGTATAATTTACAATATTCCCTTTGTTGGACTTTACATGCCATGACTATTTTGTAACTACCAATTTGTACTCGTTAACCCCTTCACCTTTTTTATCCAGTCTCCCAACCCTCCTCCTCCTCCGGCAACTATCAGCCTCAGAACCACTATTTTAGAAAATAGGGGAGATAAGAGATGTTACCATTAAAGGGCACTATTTGGAGAGGCAAAAACTGGAAGCAGTGAAGATCAAACCAAGTAAACAAGGGATGTGAAAGTCAAAAATGTTATTAGGATGACTCTCCTTGATATCAGTAACTGTTTAAGTAAGCCCAGATATTATATTCCCAGAGATAGGCTCTCCTAACTCAAAGGTGCAATGCAGTGCCTGACTGATGTTCTCTCAATTAGCTCATGAGAATAAGCATTCCCTCATCTCTTTATATTAAATTCATACTAAAACATTTGGGAAGAATGTCTGAAATTCACAGGTATTCATAGATGCTCATCAAAATGAAGAGTCTTTTTTCAGGGAAATTAATAAGTTGATTAAGAGTGAATTACAAGGAAGGAATATCATATTTAAAAATTATAAATCACCACAGTGGTAACTGTTGAAGATTGATATGGTACAAAAACAACAGTAGTTTAAAATAGTCTATTCTATTGATCAAAATATGTTTAAAAATAACTAATTCCTCCACTGAACATTAACCTTGTATTTAAATGACTCCACAATTATTTCTATGTGGATATAATAGAATTTTCTTTGCAAAAATTCAAAGCAAACTTGTTTCTTCTCCATCTCCCATCTGCTAAAAAATTTTAAAGCTAAATTAAAAGAAGGCTTTCTTGCCACTGCCATTTGGTAGGCAGAGAAGAAGTCTGAATATAATCTGTTCTGTGAAAAGACTGCATTTTATGTCGACTTGTGAGAAAGGGCCTTGTGCAATGAGTCCCCTTCAGCAGTTCAGTTACTAGCTTTAGCTATGAAGTTTTGCAGAGATAAATGCCCCATATTACTGATCTTATCCTGCAAGTGTCCAAAGCTTTGACTGCATTTTTCTCAATTTAATAACCAATATTCCAGAAGTACTCCCTTCCCATTTTCATTTATGCATGACTGTACTACATTACTGCTGGTTAATTTCTGAGGAGAAAACACTGAGGTTTACGAATTTTCAGAGGTTGAACTTTCTTGGCTTCTTTTGAATGATACAGCTGAAAATGGCACCATGCCTGGATTAGTTCTATACTTAATGACAACAAAACCTTGAACTAGTCATTTTATCCTTTCATTCATTTATTATGTATGAGTATATTCTGTGTGGGTCCAAAAAAGGATTTTTGCAGTTCATAATAAAAGATATAAGAACATTAAAACCATTAAATCCAGTTTTAAGAACAAATATCAAATAAATCAGGATCTGGGAGATGACAGTTTTACAAGAAGACTTAAGTTATGAATATCTACTGCAGGCAGAAAACTTAGTCCCATGCTTCCTGAAGCCAAAGAAAAAAATAATGGCAACAAAACAAAACCACCATGAGTGGCAAGTTTTGATTCATTAATCTCATAAATTTATCATACAAGTTCATAGAAAAGGTAACATTTCTCTGGCATTTAATTTCAGGAAAAATATAGTCAATAGTTCTTTCTATAATAAATAAACCTGGAGTCAAACAACAGGCAGTAGATGGAATATTTTATAATCAAAGACACAGAAAGAAAAGGTAAACCAGTATTACTTGCTTACTTACTAAATGTGAACTTTGTATTATGTTGTATACTATATTTAACACTAACAACAGCTGAGAAAAGTGGCATACAGAGTAATTAGTTGGCTCAAAGTCTTAGAACTATTAATTAGTTGTCCTAATTAATATGAACTGAAGTTTGTCCAACTCTAAGACATGTGCTCTCTCTCTCTCTCTCTCTTTTTTTTTTTACTAATCCACTCACTAGTTTAGCTAAAATAATTTAGAACAATGATGCTGATTTCTTATGACAAGGTGGGCTACAGGAATAGAGCTTAGAAAATCAAAAGAAATGAATAAATATCATGTCCTTTTATCACTTGTCTCAGTCTAGAGTTTGAATTTAACTGAACATTAAACAATTCAGGGTTGAAGCAGACAATCTTGTGTTGCTGATGAAGAGCTGGGTTTTCAGAACAGCATAGGAATTTAAAGGGCCTAATTGCATTTATTTGTTACACATTTATTGAACACTTACTGTATGCCAGGCACTATTAAAGGTGTTATGATATTACATTGATCTGTCTCAATAGGACAGCCAAAATGAATTCACTACAAAATGCATCTCCAGAAAATTAACTGGTCAATCTGTATTCTTTTAATTTTGTGTTTTGGATACAGAAAAGTCTCTGCCTAAAGCGATGGTTCTGCTTTTGGCACAAATGATTCTGAGCTAGCCATCCTCATAGTTAATGACTGGTTTATTGAGTTGCTTCATGGTGCCACTCGAAGATTGTTATATAAAGTTCACAGAAACAATGCCTGCCATTCTGTTTGTTATGTGTTTAAGAGCATGTTTTTAATCTGTCCTAAATCTGAATCACATTGTTTACATATTAGTTTTTTAAAGGGGGAGATCTGAGACGACAACGCTTAATGACATTTAGGATTAGGCTTTGCTCTGTCAAGAGCATATTTTCTCCACTGTTTCTTGAAGTGTTACTCTCTAAGGAGGCTTAGAGCTTGGCATCTATATAACTTTTATACTGGATGGGCCCAGAGATGCTTATTCTGTGGAATCAATGACTTACAACAAATCAGTAATGCCATAAAACTCTGTTTAATCATTATTGTCAATTAAGTGAAAAAGCACATAAGAATAATCAATAGTAGAGCAGGCATGGCTCTGCTGCCTATTCTTTATATATGAAGGAAGAAACTAGTACTGCTTGAATATCTGCTAAGCATTGGGCTGATTTAGGACCAGACACTGTGCTAGGAGGCTCATAAATCATTTTGCAGAAGAATTAGCATTCCCAGGTGCAATTGAGAAATCCTGGACCGAGAGTTTTAGCAAAGGGTAAAAACAGCTTTATCTCAGAATCCTGACTGTGAAGTCTTGGGCAGGTTTTTTATAACCTTAGCCTCAGTGTACTTATTTATGGAATAAGGGTAATCTACTTCCTTTCTTTAGTGAGACTATTACATGAGATAATCTATGCAAAGTTCTTAGCATGGTATAAGCTTATAAAAAACTCTCAACAAAGCTTATTATTATAACTGTAATTAACACTATTACTGGGAATTAGATAACATTGAAAGACACATAGCTAATCAGCAGTTTTAGAGCGTTTCTAACTAAATTCGTCCTAAGCCATAATGCTATCCCACAGGACTATGACACTGCTATAAAATTAGCATGTGTCCTGTAGGGTTCAGAATGGTCAGGTAATAAAACATTTCTTTTCTGTGTCTTCATTTGCGATAGAAGCAATGCTCTATGGATATCCATGTGCTCCACTACATTTTCTAGCCTCCCTTGCAGTCCTGTTGGGGCTATGTAACTATTGCTGACAAGTGAACGACAGCAGAAGTGGCCAGAGCCACCAACGTGCCCTCCCAATACATCCCTTTTCACACTCTGGTATCTTAGCTGGCACATCACAACAGGGCAAGAGCCTAAATTCCTGAATCACATGATGGCAGAACCTGAAATTCCTCACTCACTGGATAAACGAGAGCCCTAGGTAACCTGTACTAATTTCGTATGCCAGGAAATATTTTTTGCTTCGGTAAATCACTGAGATTTGAGGTCTTTCTATTGCTGTGGTATGTTTTTCATTCAACAAATATTTATTTTGGTCTCATAATGCACCAAGTGACGCTTGAGGCACTGAGAATATAGAGCTTCTGCCTCCATGGAGCTTAATATTAAATTTTCCCTTAGAGCATCAAACTTGGAATGCTGGCTTCATTATCACAACCCTCTAAATTACTATCTCAATTCTCTAAGCTAAACACACTAAATTCTTCATCTTTTAAGCTGCATATTACTAACTTTTTTACAATAAAGAAAAAAAGAAATGCAAACTATCAATAATAAATGATATTATATAATCAAGGCAGGTCAAAATTTCCAGACAAATAAATAATAATTTTATAAAAATCTTTATAGGGTGGGTGTAAGAAGTTGTGTTTCATCATAAAGATAGTGAAAAGTCATGTAAGAATCAAACAGTTTAAAGTTAGTTATATGGGTTTCACTGACTTATCTCTAAAATATATCTTTGTATTTTTAGAAGAGAAAATTAGAGTTTACAAAATGTTACATTTAAGAATATGAAACACTAACACCACACTTAGTAATAAAGAATATTATTCTTAAATCCTATATGATTATATTGTTATTATTGTTTCATTGTACAATCATAAAAACATCTAATTAGTTTTTAACTTTAGTAGTTCTGCACTCTCCGAAGTCTTGGTTTACTCTTTGAATACATACTTTTTTTAGCTGCCTTGACATTTTTTTGTATAAGTTAGAGATGTATAGAGTACATAACCAAATAAATATTCATCTCTAGAGAATATGAACAAAGGAAGTGTTGAACAACACACTTCTAAAATGACAGTCTAGATTAGAACGGATTTTGGAACCCAGAATCAAAATGGACATTATGCCTCTTCATTTACTGAAAAGTTCAGCCCTTGTTTATCATGCACCATAATCCTCAGATAGTTCCTATGCAAAAAAACAAAATTATCACATAATATATTTTTGCAAATATATTTTGCACATCAGAAGAATAATAAAATTAAAATAGTGTGTTTAAAGAATTAGTTGAGAGGAATAAGGGAATCAATTAACCTGCCTTTTGTGCACTCCGCACGCAGCTTGTGCGCGTGTGAGCTGCGGGGCTGAGTGCAGACTGGCTGGGGGAGCCCTGAGGAGAGACTGGAGATGGAGGCATTGGGGAAAGAACGGGAGGAGGAACCAGGTAGTCCCGACTCCATCCCGGTTCCGTAGTCTCCATTCTGGGCAGGCAAGGTGCGCCCCCAAAGAGGCAGAAGCGGGGTATGCACGAACCAGACTGCCCGCAATTGAAATGCAGTCCACAAAGGTGGTGGATCCTTGGCTGAAGGGGTCACAGAACTGCCCAGAGACCCCTGAGGAGAGACTGGAAATGGAGGCGTTGGGGAAAGAATGGGAGGAGGAACTGGGGAGTCCCGACTCCTTCTCCTTTCCCTAGTCTCCATTGTGCGGGAAAAGAACACACACCCAAAGAGCCAAAAGCCAAAAAGCACACAATAGAGAGCCCATAACCACCCAGTGCAGGTGCGCACACTTGTGCCAAGTGGCTGGCGAGGGTTGGCAAGTGTGTGTGTGGACCCACGCGGGCTGGCGAGGGTTCCTACAGGTTGGCACCGATGGGGCCTGTGAGGGAGTGCGCAGATCGGAGAGGGCAGGTGTAAATTGACCCCCACGGGCTGTGAGTGCAGAGCAGGCCGCAGAAATACTGGATCGAGGGCTGAAGGAGTCACAGAGCTGCTCAGAGTCCCTGGAGGAGAGACTGGAGGCAGGATTAACTGGAGAGTCCTGGAGCTGACTTCCTCCCATTTCCATAGTCTCCATTTGGCGAGGACAAGCAGCGGATCCAAAGAACCAAAAGCGGGAAAAGCACACAGTAGAAGACCCTAAACAGACCAGTTACAGGGTGCCCGCCGGCCTCGGGGGCCAGACGAGTACACAAGGTCGTGAAGAAGCCCCCTGGGCTGGGGCAAGCACGTGGGAGCCCAGGCTGGTAGGGGATTCTGCCGGCAGGGAATCGCAATCAAGGAGCCGGCAGGAAAGTGCAGAGCGATTCACAGAAATAGTGGATCCCTGGCCTAAGGGATCACACAGCTGCCCAAAGAAAGAGTCAGACACAGACAGTAGACTCCTCGCAGGAAAAAACAAATGACCCAAGTCCATAAAGGGTCAACAACTGACATCATCAGAGGCAGGCCAAGAAAGAATAGTAAAGGAAATTATTAAATAAATAAATAAATAAATAAATAGACCTGCCTACTACCATAGAAGTTTAATCCACAAAGTCACGCAATCTAGATAGCCCAATAGAAGCAGAAGCAAAAATAAATAAATTAATAAATAAATAACTTAACAGACTCTCACAAAAATGGGAAGAAAAAGAAGTTCCCCCCAAATGAGTGGAAAAGGGGACTCCCCACAGAGAGAGCTAAATGAAATAGAGGCAAGGGAACTATCAGATATTGAATTCAAAACAATGGTTCTAAGGAAGCTCAATGAGCTCAGCCAGCTCAAAGATAAGTATGAGAAACTGCAGAGAAACCATCAGGATCTTACAACAAACTACATGAACCTGGAAAAGGACATAGAAACTATCAAGAAAACACAAGAATATATGAAGAATACCATTTCTGAATTGAAGAACACAATAGAAGGAATCCAAAGCAGGCTGGATGAAGCCGAGGATAGAATCAGTGAGATGGAGGACAAGGTAGAAAGAAGCTCCCAGAAAGAACAAGAAATGGAAAAGACTCAGAAAGAATGAAGAGATGTTTAGGGAAATGCAGGACAACCTGAAATGCAACAATATCCATATAATAGGGACACCAGAAGAAGAAGAGGAGCAAGGGATAGAGAACATCCTCAAAAAAGTAATGATGGAAAATTTCCCTAATTTGAGGAGAGAAAGGGTCTCATGGATCGAGGAGGCATGGAGGACCCCACTCAAGAGGGACTCAAGGAGGTCCACTCCAAGACACATCATCATTAAAATGGCAACTATCAAAGACAAAGAGAGAATCCTCAAGGCAGCAAGGGAGAAGGAGAAAGTAACATACAAGGGGGCCCCAATTCAGCTAGGAGCTGACTTCTCAACAGAAACACTCCAAGCCAGAAGGGAATGGCAAGAAATATACCAAGTAATGAAAAGCAAGGGCCTACAGCCAAGGCTGCTCTACCCAGCAAGGCTCTCAATTAAAATAGAAAGGGAAATAAGGAGTTTCCCAGACAAAAAACGGCTAAAAGAATACATCTCTACCAAACCAGCACTCCAAGATATGCTCAAGGGACTGATTTAAGAAGATGAAGGAAAAGAGTGAGAAAGAGAAAAACACAGGTACAAAGAGAAAAAATGAGTAAGTTTCTATCAGTAATAACTCTCAATGTAATAGACTAAATGCCCCAATCAAGAGACACAGGGTAGCTGAATGGATAAGAAAACATGACCCACACATATGCTGCCTACAAGAGACCCACCTCAGAGCCAAATACCTACACAGATTGAAAGTAAAGGGATGGAAAAAAATATTCCAAGCAAATGGGCAAGAGAAGAAGGCTGGGGTTGCCATACTTATATCAGACAAAATAGATTTCAAAACAAAGCCTTAAAAAGAGACCCAGAGGGGCACTTTATAATACTTAAAGGAAGAATCTATCAAGAAGACATCAACATTGTAAATTGTATGCTCCCAATATAGGAGCCCCCAGTATATAAGGAAATTGTTGGAGGACTTCAAAAAAGATATAGACAGCAACACACTGATACTAGGGGATTTCAACACCCCACTGTCAAAAATGGACAGACCTTCCAAACAAAACATTAATAAAGATATTGTGCAGCTGAAAGACACACTGAATCAAATAGACTTAACTGACATATATACAACGTTACATCCCAAAGAAGCAAAATACACATTCTTTTCAAAGGCTCATGGAACTTTTTCAAAGATAGACCACATGATAGGACACAAAGCAAACCTCAGCAAATTCAGGAAAATTGAAATAATACCAAACTTTTTCTCAGACCATAAGGGCTTGAAACTGGAAATCAACCTCAGAGAGAAACTTCAAAAACTTGCAAACTCATGGAGTCTGAACAGTACACTATTAAACAATAAATGGGTCAATAATGAGATAAGAGAAGAAATCAAAAAATTTCTGGAAACAAATGAAAATGAACAGACAACAGTCGAAAACCTATGGGACACAGCAAAGGCGGTCCTGAGAGGGAAGTTCATAGCAATACAGGCTTACCTAAAAAAGATAGAAACATTTCAAATAAAAGACCTAACACTACAACTTCAAGAACTGGAGAAACAACAACAAATAAATCCCAGAGCAAGTAGAAGGAAGGAAATAGTCAAGATTAGAGCAGAACTGAATGACATAGACACGAAAAGAACAATTCAAAGGATCAACCAATCCAGGAGCTGGTTCTTTGAAAAGATGAGTAAAATCGACAAGCCTTTAAGCAGACTCATGAAGAAAAAAAGGGAGAGGACCCACATTAATAATATCAGAAATGAAAGAGGAGAAATAACAACTGATACCACAGAAATACAAAAGATTGTCAGAAACGACTATGAACAATTATACGCCAAGAAATTTGAAAACCTTGATGAAATGGACAAATTTTTAGAAAAGTATAATCTTCCAACACTGAAGAAGGAAGAAACAAAAAGCTTGAACAGACTGAAAACAGCTGAGGAAATTGAAGCAGTCATCAAGAAACTCCCGGCACACAAAAGCCCTGGGCTGGATGGTTTCACAGGAGAATTTTTTACAAAACATTCAAGGAAGAGCTAACTCCTGTACTTCTCAGACTATTCCAAAAAATCCAAGAGGAGGGAAGACTCCCAGACTCTTTTTATGAGGCCAGCATCACCCTAATCCCAAAACCAGATAAAGACCCTACCAAGAAAAAAAACTACAGGCCAATTTCGCTGATGAACATAGACGCTAAAATCCTCAACAAAATATTGGCAAACCACAACCAGCAATACATTAAAAAGATTATCCACCACGATCAAGTGGGATTCATCCCAGGGATGCAGGGATGGTTCAATATGCGCAAGTCACTACACGTAATACATCACATAAATAAAAGAAAGGACAAAAACCACATGATCATCTCGATAGATGCAGAAAAAGCATTTTATAAGGTACAGCACCCATTTATGATCAAAACACTCAGCAAAATGGGAATAAATGGGGCATTCCTCAATGTAATAAAGGCCATATATGAAAAACATACAGCCAACATCATACTCGAGGGCAAAAACTAAAAGCTTTCCCACTAAGATCGGGAACACAACAAGGATGTCCGCTTTCACCCCTTCTTTTCAACATCATATTGGAAGTCCTAGCCACAACTGTCAGACAAGAACAAAAGAAATAAAAGGTATTCAAATTGGAAAGGAGGAAGTAAAGCTATCATTGTTTGCAGATGACATGATAGTGTACATAGAAAACCCTGTAGACTACCAAAAAACTCCTCAACCAAATAAGTGAATTTGGCAAAACAGCAGGATACAAAGTCAACATTCAGAAATCAAAGACATTTTTTTACACCAGCAATGAAATAGAAGAAGAAATCAGAAAAAAAATACCATTCAATATAGCAAGAAGAAAAATAAAGTACCTAGGAATAAATTTAACCAAAGAGGTAAAAGACCTATACGCAGAACTCTATACAACTTTGAAGAAAGAAATTAAGGATGACACAAATAAATGGAAGCATATACCGTGCTCATGGATTGGAAGAATTAATATCATCAAAATATCCATACTACCCAAAGCAATTTATAGATTCAATACAATCCCTATTAAGATACCAATGACATATTTCAGAGAAATAGAACAGACATTTCAAAAATTTATATGGAACCATAAACGACCTCGAATACCCTCAGCAATTTTGAGAAAGAAAAACAAAGTAGGAGGGATCACAATACCAGACATCAAACTCTACTACAAAGCCACTATACTCAAAACAATCTGGTACTGGCACAAGAACAGACCCATAGACCAGTGGAACAGAATAGAAAGCCCAGAAATAAGCCCAGGTCTATATCGGCAACTAATATTTTACAAAGGGGACAAAAGCATAAAATGGAACAATAATAGTGTCTTCAACAAATGGTGTTGGGAGAGCTGGATGGCTACATGCCAAAAATTGAAATTGGATCATCAGCTGAGACCATACACAAAAATAAAGTCAAGATGGATAAAAGACTTAAATATAAGTCGCAACACCATAAAAGTCCTAGAGGAGAACATTGGCAGGAAACTCTCAGATATCGCACACAGCAATTTTTTCACTGATATGTCTCCTAAAGCAAGGGACATAAAGGAAAGAATAAACAAGTGGGACCTCATCAAAATAAGAAGCTTCTGCATGGTTAAAGAAAACATCAGCAAAATGAAAAGGGAGCCAACCGTATGGGAAAACATATTTGCTAATGATACATCAGGTAGAGCTTTGATCTCCAAGATATATAAAGAACTCACTCGACTCCACTCCAAGAAGATAAATGATCCAATCAAAAAAAATGGGCAAAGGACCTGGGCAGGCGCTTTTCCAAGGAGGAGATACAGAGGACCCAGAGGCCTTTGAAAGGATGCTCAGCATCACTAGCCATCAGAGAAATGCAGATCAAAACACCATGAGGTACCACCTCATACCGGTCAGAATGGCCATCATAAACAGATCAACAAACAACAGGTGCTGGCGAGGCTGTGGAGAAAAGGGAACCCTAGTCCACTGTTGGTAGAAATGCAGACTGGTGCAGCCATTGTGGAAAGCAGTGTGGAATTTCCTCAAAAAGCTGAAAATGGAACTGCCTTTTGATCCAGTGATTCCCCTGCTGGGACTATACCGTAAGAATCCCAAAACGCCAATTCAAAAGAACTTATGCACCCCAATGTTCATAGCAGCACAATTTACAGTAGCCAAGTGTTGGAAGCAACCTAAATTTCTATCAGCAGATGAGTGGATCAAAATATGATAGTACATTTACACAATGGAATACTATGCAGCAGAAAGAAAAAAAGAACTACTAAACTTCGCGACAGCATGGATGGAACTCGAGAGCATTATGCTAAGTGAAATAAGCCAGGGGGCGAAAGACAAATACCATATGATCTCACCTATAAGTGGAACCTAATCAACAATACAAAGATGCAAGGAAAATTAGACCAGCAACACTGAAAGGAAAAGAAACCAACAGAGACAAGAGGGAAGGAGGGAGGAGGGGTGGGAGGAAAGGAAGGGAAGGGGAAAGTCAAGGAACATATAGCAAGGACTCATGGACAAAACCTAAGGGGAAGAGTTGAGGGAGGGAGGGGGCAAGGGAAAGTTGTGGGGGTAAGCAGAGACAAATGTATTTGAAAAAAATTAATTAATTAATTTAAAAAAGAATTAGTTGATTACTTAGGAACACTACATAGATCAAAAAGAAATGTACAATGATGTTATTCTTACGGAGTATAAGTAACCATACACTGAAAATCACAGATAATTCTAGGATATTTTACAGCACAACTATTTTGAAAGATGTAACCAATAACTCTATTTAATCTGATTAATACCTCAACCATGACTAATCTCATATTAAGCTACATTAATATTTGGGTTAAGACCAGTCAACGAGAAGTCAAGTCCAACCTTTTGTGCTTTCAAGCAAACCAAACACATACAATTAATCAACACAGAAAAGCTCACCATTACAAAACTAAATCTTGGGACCTTAACATTATTTGCTAGCTAATCTTTAGTAACTTAACTGGTTCTATTCATTAAATGAATTACTTCATACATTTTTAGAAAAAAAACAAGGAATAAGACAAATGTAACACTAAATTTACTTTTGAAATTTGCTATAGCCATCCTTACATGTAGGTGTATGGGAAAAAAACTATTGTTAAGCAACATGAAGCATTTATTAATAAAAATATGTAGGTTGGTTATTATTCTGGTAGTATATATATGTAAATGTTTCATTTCATGAGTCATGATGTGCTGTGTTTCTACAATAGTTTGCTGTGTCTTTAATAATTTACCCACCGACAATCCATGCACTAAAGCATGTATATTGGGATTTTAGAAAATGAATAAAAAATTAAGTGAAATATATCAAAGCAGGTGTAGAAAAAAGTCAGAGTCAAGCTCCCTTACATAATACACAAGAGAGGAAACCTCTTAAAAAGAGAGCTAAAAAATTATCTTTCCCTGTTACATGGAAAACTAAAATAGTAAAGTTTTATCAGTTTTATCAGTTATTTCAAAACCATATCTGACCATTCATTTAAAAAACACTAAGACCTTCAAATATACTCATGGTCAATCTACTGATTCCCTTAAACCATGTTTATATGAAGTCAGCATCTGAACTTAGTGTTTTGGGGTGGCAGAAAACCTACTCCAAAAATCTAAAATGCATAAACAAGTCCTTAGCCAGGTAGCTCAGTCAGTTATAGCACCGTCCCAATATGCCAAGGTTGTGGGTTCTATCTCCAGTCAGGGCACATACATGAATCTACCAATGAATGCATAAATAAGTGTAACAACAAATAGATGTTTCTCTTTCTCTCTCTCTCTCTCTCTCTCTCTCTCTCTCTCTCTCATATCAATAAATAAAAAGTGTGTTATGGTGGAAAAAAGAAAGGCAGAAAAGTTGAGTTAGCAGTGTAGGATAAGAAGAGGCAATTTTAAATAAGAGAATCAGATAAATCCCCCTTAAAAATGACATTTGAGCAAAGCCCTGAAGATGAAAAAGCCAAGTGTATAATAAAGGAAGACTATTTCAGGGAAGCATCTCTAGTGGCTACACAATAAAGGCTTGGCTATTTATTATAAAAATTTGGGTTTTTACCATAAGTGAGATGGGAAAACATTGAAATATTTTCCCGTTCTGTTTTGTTTTTAGCCAAAGCATGACATGATCTCACCTGTGTTTTTCAAGTATCAATTTTACTGTTTTGAGAGTAAACTGTCTGGCGGTGAGATAAATTGGAAACTCTGGCAATAATCCAGACAAGAGGTAATGGTCTCTTAGACCAGACTGGTATGGAGAGAATGGTAAGAAGTGGTGAGATTCCAGATATATTTTGAATGTAGAGCTAACAGAATCTGCTGACAGATTGGATGTGAAGTGTGGTCCAAAAATGACTCCAAAGATTTTGTTCTAAGCAACTGGAAAGATGGATTTAGCATTTACTGAATTAGAGCAGAGAAATTTTGGAGGAAAAATCAAGGACTTGGTTTGTTATGTGCATAGTTTGATATGCCTCCTAGACATCTAAGCAGAGATGTAGAACAGTCAGTTGAATCTACAAGTCTGGTTTTGGGGAAAGATTCAGGTTGAACATATAACATCAGGAGTATTCAAGATTTTGACAATTAAAACACTGGGACTCAAAAGGAGCTCCAGAAGAGTAAATGTAAATGTATTTAAAATGAGTTATCAACTTAACAAACTTATATTCCAGCACTGTTCTCAGGGCTCTGTAAGTACCAACTAACTTAATACTTGTAACTGCAGAAGATAGGTAGTATTATTTTCCCCCTTTTTCACATAAGGAAACTGAAGCACAGAGAGGCTAACTTGCTCAAGATTGCAACTAAATGGCTAATAAGTGGTAGATCTACAATTTCTAGCCAAGATGTCTTGTCAAGACCCAGAGTTCTTCTAAGAGAAAAGAAGTTATCTACAGGTCTTGAGGCTTCAGTTACTAGATCTGGAGGTCTGGGAGATCAGGCAAATCAATGAATCTTATTCATAGCAGGTAACACATTTTACTTTTTCATAGCAATTCTCATATGCTGAGAGAGAGTAAATATACCAATGTTCTGTTTCTCTTTATATTTTTGTATATTTTCTATAATAATCAAATATTAATAGAATCAGAAATGATTGTATTAAAATAATAGAAGCTGTAGAGTTATTTGTTAAAACTTGCTTCAGTGGGCACATACCATTCTCTGTTTACAGAGCAGTTAAATGAGAAGATAATGATGAAAATCATTACAGAGAAACTTATGTGAAGCTCTCTGCTTGGGGTGTAAATAGAGTTACCATAAAATTTATTTTCCAAAATCCATTCCTAAAAATAGAAGGGAGCACTATTAGTTGCACCTTGACAAAAGGCTTAGGTTAGAACTTTCCTAAGCATACCTATAATAAGCATAGTCACCTCAGGTAGCCTCTTTCTTAAGAATAGAGTTGATAGGAATACAAGAGAACAGGCTCTTACAATTCACACTACCAATCATTGTTGCCAGTTTCTTACTGTTCATTATAGGTGAAATTTATGTATTAAATGTATTATTTGTCATTATTGTTGTTTGGATTTTATTACTGATCTGCATGTTACTGAATATGAGTATTGGAGCTACGCTACTTGAGGCTCATCAGCCCTTAGGATGAGGAATGACAGAGATTTCAGCTCTTTTGATGACTTGAAGCCTCATTTCAAAGATTTGAAAAGAAATATTAAAAATATTAAGTATAAGTGAAACTTAGTAAGAAATCATTTACACAGTGATTAAATACTATACTTATAATTACTTTTAAAAATTCTCTTCATTCTCACTCTAATTTAAGTGAACTAGGGAGAAAACACACCTAAGTATCCTCTTCTTCCTTAGCTGCTTTTAATATCACATAAATGCTAAATTTGGTGTGGAACATGTGCAGAATGGAATGGCAAAATGGAAATACAAGGGAATATACTGTACCTTGTTTTACCTGTAAGGAACACACACCTGACAAAAGGCAATTTTCACATCCAAGGTTGGTTCACTGCAGTAGTACAGTAAATGGAGGCTCATAAATACCTATAGAAAAAAAGGAGGGGCATGAATTTCCAAGTCATCTAATTATTCATTATTTAATAGTATAAACTTTAATGTAATTTGAATTATACACAAGGTGTCATGCACAACATATTTCGGCATAATTCTTATTCAGACTACTAGAAACTTTTCACAAATTGTAAATATTAAATAATAAAATAAGGTAAAAATGACCTTATATAATGATTGATATCATCCCAATCATAAAGAATAAAAATAAGAAATTGGGTATATCTAATGAATTAAAGTTAAGTATATCCTATTATATATAGCATTTTATGTTGTAGGCTTCTAATTCTAAAAATTCTCAAACATATTTTCAGGAGGTTATATAAGGATGTTTAGTGCAGAGAAAGGGACTATTAATTAAAATGTAATTTATAATAAGATTACATTCAGGAATTGAAATAATTGAATTGGAATAATATACATTGCTTTATAGTAATATACATTGCTTTGTTTAATAACCATATAACCATAGACTAAAGAAAATAGGACACTATATTAACATCTGTTTAATCTTGGTGGTAAGTATAAATATTTGAATTACATTATTTTCTGAATGTTTGAAATATTTTATAATTCTGTAAAGTTTCATAGAGAGAATAAAAATTATCTAATAGTATAAATGCTAAATTGAGCACTGGGTTATTGGGAATGATGAGGTGGCATCAGAGAAACCCAACTGAAACCTTAATTATTTCAATTAAATCTGTTGAAGGTTTACTGTGTGCAAGACACAATTCTGTGAGATTAAAGAACTTTAAAACCACGTTGACACAAGACTTGTTTCTTGCAATATGAAAAATTAGATATCCTGAAAACAGCTCTCAAGGTAAAACTCCCCAAAAGGTAGATGAAATACAGAAAATAGCTTTTAAAGTGCATAGTTGAGCTGCCCAAAAAAGGCAAGAAAATTTCCAAGGTGTTGAAAACAATGTGAAAGGAACCATGTAGAGAAGTAAATGAGCTAAAGCTGCCGCTTGTCCCTAGGCCATCTGCTGATGTCTGAAGACTATAACTTCAGTTTTTAAAGGGCAGTATGCAGAGTACAAGAAATGAGGCTTAGAACCTATCTATGATGGAAGTCTCATTGGAGGCACCTGAAAAAAATTTCCGATAGGAAATTTTAAGCAAACTTCTGAAGCAAGCAAAACAATCCCAGAAGCAAGGTCTGAATTGCAAGAAAAAGAAAGTTTTACATTGGAAATTGTGCATATTTTTAAATTTAAGGAAGAATGAAAGGACAAGAATATCTAAGACATTCTTGAAGGACAAGTGGGGCACTTGTCTATGAGGGGTAAGAGGGATTGCTCTACCACAGATCAAGGTTTATTTTAAAGTTCTACTAAGTAAAGTTTTGTGGGGTTGATGCAGAGGTAGACTATCAATTAAAGGAATAGAGAGCCCAGAAACACACATACAAATATGGAAACTTGATTATGTTATATTATGTTAATGTAGTCACTGAAACCTAATTATATTAAAGATATCTGGGGGTAAAACAAACTATGCGTTAAATCCTGCTGAGACAATTGGTCACAAATATGGGGGTGGAGAGGGAGAAAGCACATCCCCATTAGGGAACAATTTTCTATAGGCCTCTCACATTTCTTCATGACTTGCAAACAACGAAAGCATTGGATGCCTTTATTCCTCCAGACTATCATTTTAAGGAATATTATACAACAAACAGCCTTGGAAAAGAAAGATAATATTTCCCTCTGAAGTGAAAGCCAACTTTAAGTACTTTCCAGTATAATATAGATTAGGTGTCCCTCTGGGGCAAAGGTAAAGCATGCTTACTACCCAGAAGATTTGGATTCTCTTAGGTTGGGGTGTTGCATAACTGCGTGTGCAGTAGTCACTTGACCTTTGAAGCACCCTGTGGGACCTGGGAACTAAGAAATTGTCTTTAATGATGACACTCTATCTTCTGCTCTTGATGTAACCTAGGAATCTTGTGTCTTCTGCGAGTAGCCATGAAACTATGGCAGGCTAATTTGCAAATATTGTAACATCTCAGACTCTTCAGAGTTCTTGGCAATCCCTACCTCATACTGTACACAAAAACAATTCCAGATGGATTAAATTTTTTAGGAAAAGCCAAACTTTAAATATTATAGAAGGAAATGTAGTTGGCTATCTGAGAAATATATCATAAATAATATATAAATATGTTAAGTTACACAGGAAATTATTAATAAAGTGGACTATTTAAAATTTATCATTTCTGTTTATGAAAAAATCTAATACAGAAAAAAGTAGGCCACAAATTTAGAAAAGATATTTGAAATATATATAACCAGTGGAATGTTTATCCAGAATCTATAAAAAGCTGCTAAAAGAAAAGAAGAAAAAAGACAAAGATGGGCAAGAGAAAATGAAAGGGTGGGCCAAAAATATGGAAGACATTTTGTAGGGAAAAAAAGCATATATGTGTAAATTAAAACTGAGAGACTGTTTGCAATGCTATAAAATAGCATCAAGATACTATTTTATACTCATCAAATTGTTAAAAACTGAAAATTATGATAACATTCAATATTTTCAAGGAGATGGATCAGAATGGTTTTGGCAATTGGAACAACCCAATTTAGAAGGAAAATGGCATTATATAGTGAAGTGCATAGCCTACCACCTAACAATTCCACTTCTGTACATATTCCCAAAGAAACTCTTGAGTTCTACTACGAGGATATATATAAGATGCAGTTCATTAGAATACTTTTATAATAACAAAATAAATAAATAATAAAAATTTAAACTGGAAAAATATTCATAAAGAGAACATTGAATAAATAAACCATGGTATATTCATTTAGTGGAATAACATATAGCAGTAAAATGGTTGAATAAAGAAACAAGTATCAACATGACAAAATGTCTTGAACATGTTAAGCAAATAAAAAGAACTCATTAATTTAAATTATGAAAGTTCCAAAATATGCACAACTAAACAATTTATTCTTTAGGAATAACTTTTTTTTATACTATGATAATCTATAAAGAAAAGCAAAAGAATAAAAAAATAAAAAATTCAAGAGATTGGATGGCTCTCCTGGGGACGGGAAGAAGGCCACTGGGAAGGGGCATACAGGGGTTTTCAAAGGTATTCTTTATTTTATTTTACTTTTTAATTTTATTTAACTTTATTTTTATTGTTGACTCTGTTACAGACATCCCCGTTTCCCCCCTTTGCCCATCTCCACCCAGGCCCTGCACCCCCTTCCCTTTGGCCATCACCACACTGTGTTCTGTGTCTATGGTTTATGCATATGTTCTGTGGCTAATCTCTTCACCTTCTTTTATCCAGTCTGCTCCACACCTCTCCTCTCTGACAGCTGTCAGTCTGTTTCAAGTACCCATGCCTCTGCTTATATTTTGTTTGTCAGTTTTATTGTTCATTAGATTTCACATATAAGTGAGATCATATGGTATTTGTCTTTCACCGAATGGCTTATTTCACCTAGCATAATAATCTCCAGGTCCATCTATGATGTTGCAAATGTAAGGGTTCCTTCTTTTTATGGCTGCATAATATTTCATTGTAAATGTACTACATCTTTTTTATCCACTCATCTACTGATGGGCTCAAAACTCTTTTTATGTCTTTCTTCTAGCTGGGCAGTGAAGTCATACATGTTTGTTTCATTATTACTCTTTAAGCCCTACATATATTAATTGCATGCTATTTAATATGTCTGAATATTTCATAATAAAGTTCAAGTGACACAAGGAAATTGTGGTCCTTCATCTTGCTGGGCATTATTGTTTATGTACAGATGTGTGGAACAAATACTCTCTGAATAGCCAATAACAGAAATGATCTTAAGAAGGAATGCTGAGGAGTGTAATGCAGGAGAATAGAACTGTTTGATGAAACCAATAAACTACTACATGAAGAAATTCTGGATATTTTCTACTTCTACACTTTTGGTTACATGAGAAAATAAATTCTCTCATAGGATAAAATTCCAAAAATATCAAATAAAAAGTAGGACAATAATAAAAGAAATAATTTACCCCTCAATTTGTAATCTATGAGATTTATTGCATTTCCATAAGATTTATGTATAATTTTTTACCTCTACTTCTTTTTTAATTTTTTTCTTTATTGCTCAAGTAACAGTTGTCTCCATTTTCTATCAACCACTCTCTCCTGCCCCACCCACCCCCACCTCCCACCCTCAATCCTACCTCACTTTGGCTTTGTTCATGGGTCCTTTATACATGTTCCTTGATGACCCTTCCCCTTCGTTCCCCTGTTGTCTCCCTTCTCCGCACCCCCCAACCCCGCCAAGTTACTGTCAGTTTGTTCTTTATTTCAAGGTCTCTGGTTATATTTTGCTTGCTGGTTTGTTTTATTGATTAGATTCCACTTATAGGTGAGATCCTATGGTATCTGTCTTTCACCACCTGGCATATTTCACTTAGCATACTGTTCTCTGGTTCCATCCATGCTGTCACAAAGGGTAGGAGCTTCTTCTTTCTTTCTGCTTCATAATATTCCATTGTGTAAATGTACCATATTTCTTATTTAAGATTTTTAAATTTACTTTCAATTCAGGTATAATTTATGCACAGCAAAAATGGACAGTTTTTAAGTATACAGTTTTAACATATGCCTAGATCCGTGTAACTCACATTCCAATGAAGATAAAGAATAGTCTGGAAACATCTTAATTCCCCACCCCTCACGCAAAAATGATCTAAGTTTGTTTAACTATAGAATACTTTTTCTTGTCCTAGAACTCATACAAGTGAAGTTATTCAGTATATATGCTTAGTATTCACCCACGTTCGCAAGTATCAATAGTTATTCCTCTGTGTGTGTGTGTGTGTGTGTCTGTGTGATGATAGTTATTCCTTTTTATTGCTGAGTACATAAAGTATCAGAGTTTGTCCATCCTGCCTTTGGACATTTGAGGTGTTTTTATTTTTGAATGTTAATAATGCTGCATGAACATTTATATACATGTATTTTTGCACATATATGTTTTCATTTCACTTGGGAAATATACCTAGAAAAGGGATTGTTACATCATAGGATAGGAACAAGTTTAAGTTATGAAAAACTGCCAGACACAGTCATTGTCTACCCGCTATAGCAATATATGGACATCCAGTTGTTTCACATCCTTGCTGACATTTGAAGTTACCAATTTTCTAAATTTTAGTCATTCCGGTGTCTAGTAATATTTTGTGGGTTTATTTTTTTTTAATTTTAGATGATTAATGATGTTGGGAACTTTTTCCTGTAATTACTGGCCATTTACTTATCTTCTTTGGGAAGTCCCTTTTCAGGTATTTTGCCCATTTCATGGTAGAATGTAGGGAGGGAAGGGGTTGTCTTCTTATTACAAATTGTAGATATTCTTTACTTGAGATAAAATTTTCTGTCAGATACACATATTTTTAAATATAAATATTTTCTTTCAGTCTGTAGCTTGCATATTCAGCTCATTAATGCTGACTTTTAGTGAAAAATATTTATTTTTTCTGAAATGTATTTTATTATTTAGTTTCCTTTTATTATTAGTGCTTTCTTGCTTTTGTTCACACCAAGTTCATAAAGATATTTTACCACATTTTCTTCATGAAGCTTTACATTACTAATTTTACTTTTAGGTCTATGATAACCTCGTAATTAACTTTAATCTATGATGTGATATATATGTTGAGGTTCATTTTTTTTCCTCATGGCTAGCCAGTTGCTCAAGCATCCATGTTGAAAAGATTTGGCTTTCCATACAGAGTTGCCTTGCTGTCTTGCTCAAAATATCAGTTAACTGTACAAGTGTGGGTCTTTTTCAGGACTGTAGTCTATCCCATTGATCTGTTGTCTGTCTCTACCCCAACACCATCGTGTCTTGATTACTGTAGCTTTATAATGAGTCCAATTTTTTCTTCTTTTACATTTGGGGTACTATTATAGGTTTTGACATTTACACATGAATATTATTTTCTTATTTTAATTTTTTGTTTGTGTATTATAAAATATCAATATATTTTATTGATGTATAATCTACATATTATGCACATACCTCACATATACAATTTGATGAATTTCAGCAAAATGAACACTCCCATGCAACCAGCACCCAATTCAAGAAGTAGAATGGTATCCACCCCGCAGACATCTCCTTCCTGCCCCTCCAATTATTGAGATGACATTGGTTAATAAAATTACATAAGTTTCAGTTGTACAATTCAGTAAAAAATTCACATGAATTTTAAAATCAGCCTGACATTTAAAAACCTATTGCAATTGTTTTTTTAATTTTTTTATTGTTGTTCAATCTCCGTTGGCCCCATATTTCCCCCTTGTTCTCCCCTGCCTTGTCCACCCCCCCTTTCAATAATCCCCCCCTGTTGTCCATGTCCATGGGTTTTTTTCACATGTTCCTTGACCTGACCCTTCCCCTTCTTTCCCCTGCTATTTCCCTCACCTCTCCAAACCTTTGAGCTATAGATCACATAGGAAGAAAAGCTATCTTAACTCTATTGAGTATATTTATGCAACAAATAATAACAAATTTGTTGACTTATTTTAGTACTCCCTAATAAATTTGGAATGATTTTGTAGTTTACAGTACATAGACCTTATGTTTTTTAAGTTTATCCTTTAAAATTTATATTTTTGATAATATTATAAATGGCATAATTATAATTTTCATTCCCTAAATGCTCATTTCTTTTAAAAAAAGGTAATTTTTATAAATGATTTTGTATTTTACAACATTGCTAAATTTATTTATTTTTAATCAGAATCTTTCACATTTTTTCTTTTTTTATTTAATCTTTATTGTATTTTTTCATTACTATTGAGTCCCCTTATACTCCCACTGTCTGAGCAATCACCAGACTGTTGTACATGTCCATCAGTCCTTTTTCCTTTTTTTTCAATCCATCCAACCCCTCCCATCCCCCTACCCTCACTAGTTGTCATCTTGGTTGCTATCTATGAGTTTGTCCCCATTTTCCTTGTTATTTCAGTTTGTTCATTAGATTCCACATATGAGTGAAATCATATGGTATTTGAATGCCTGGTTTATTTCACTTAAATAATGTTCTCCAGGTATATCTATACTGTTACAAAGGGTAACATTTTCTTCTTTTTTATGACCAAGTAGTATTCCATTGTATAAATGTCCCATAGTTGGTTTATCCACTCAACAACTGATGGATACTTGGGCTGCATCCATATTTTGGTAATTGTAAATAATGCTTCAATGAATATAGGGATGCTTATGTTCTTTTAAATTAGTGTTTTGGGTACCTTTGGATATATTCCCAGAATTGGGATGGCTGGGTCAAAGGCAGATGCATTTTTAATTTTTTGAGGTATCTCCATAATGCTTTCCACAGTGGCTGCGCCAGTCTGCATTCCCACCAACAGTACAAAAGAGTTCCCCTTTCTTCACATCCTTGCCAACATTTGTTGTTTGTTGATTTACCAATGATAGCCATTCTGAGAGGTGTGAGATGATATCTCGTTGTGGTTTTAATTTGCATTTCCATGATTAGTGACTTTGAGCATATTTTTATATGTCTATTGGCCATCTGTATGTCCTCTTTAAAGAAATATTCATTCAGGTTCTTTGTCCATTTTTTAATTGGGTTGTTTTGTTTTGTTTTTTTTTGATGCTGAGTTTTGTAAGTTCTTTATAAATTTTGGATACTAACCCTTTTCCAGACGTATTGGCAAATATGTTCTGTGGGTTTTCTTTTTTTGTTGTTGATGTTTTTCTTTGCTGTGCAAAACATTTTTAGTTTGTTATAGTCCCATTTTTTTCTTCTGTTTCCTTTGCCTGGGGAGATATATCTGATAAAATATTGCTATGAGAAATGTCTGAGATTTTGTTTCCTATGTTTTCTTCTAGGATTTTTATGATTTCAGCTCTAACATTTAAGTCTTTGATCCATTCTGAGTTTATTCTTATGTGTGGTAGAAGAAGGTGGTCTAGTTTCTTTTTTTTTCCTGCCTGTATCTGTCTAATTTTCCCAACATCATTTATTGAATAAACTATATTTAGCTCATTGTATGTGCTTGCATCTTCTGTCAAATATTAATTGACTATAAAGTTGCGGATTTATTTCTGGGTTCTCTATCGCACTCTATTCATCTATGTGTCTGTTTTTATGTCAGTATCATGCTGTTATGTTTACTGTAGCCTTCTATAATAGTTAGATATTAGGTAGTGCTATTTCTCCAACTTTTTCTTCTTTCTCAGGATCACTGTTGCTATTTGGAGCCTTTTGTGGTTCCATATAAATTTTTGAAATATTTGTTCTAGTCTGTGATATATATCCTTAGAATCTTGATAGGGATTGTGTTGAATCTATAGATGGCTTTGGGTAGCATAGACATGTTAATGACATTAATTCTTCTTATCCATGAACATGGTATGTGCTTCCACTTATTTGCATTTTCTTCTCTTTTTTCCTTCACTGTCTTATAATTTTCTGAGTATAGGTCTTTTACTCCCTTAGTTAGATTTATTGCTAGGTATTTTATCTTTTCAAAGCCATTGTGAATGGGATTGTTTTCTTGACTTTCTTTTCTGTTAGTTCATTATTAGCACATAAAAATGCAACTGATTTCTGGATATTAATTTTGTATCCTGCTACTTTGCCTAACTCACTTATCAGTTCTAGTAGTTTTTTGGTGGAATCGTTGAGGTTTTCTAGGTACAATATCATATCTTCTGCAAATAATGAGAGTTTTTCTTCTTCCTTTCCAATTTGGATACCTTTTATTTCTATTTCTTGTCTGATTACTTTGGCTAGGACTTCCAGTACCATGCTGAGTAAGAGAGGAGAAAGCAGACATCCCTGTCCTGTTCCCAGTCTTCAGGGAAACACTTGTAGTTTTTGCCCTTTGAGTATTATGCTGGCAGTGAGTTTGTCATATATGGCCTTTATCATATTTTGGCTTGTTCCCTCTAATCCCACTTTACTGAGATTTTGATCATAAATGGATGATGGATTTTATCAAATCCTTTTTCTGCATCTATTGATATGATCATGTGGTTTTTATCCTTCATTTTATTTATGTGGTGAATCACATTTATTGATTTGTGAATGTTGTACAAACCTTGCATTCCTGAAATAAATCCCACTTGATTATGCTGCATGGTCTTTTTGATGTATTGCTGTATTCAGTTTGCTAATATTTTTGAGGATTTTAGCATCTAAGTTCATAAGAGATATTGGCCTATAATTTTCTTTCTTTGTAGTGTCTTTATATGATTTTTGGAATTGGGGTAATTCTGGTCTCATAAGATGAGTTTGGGAGCCTTTTCTCCTCTTGAATTTTTGAAATAGTTTGAGAAGGAGAGGTGTTAGTTCTTCTTGGAATGTTACATAAAATTCACCTGTGAAGCAGACTGGGCTAGAGCTTTAGTTTGGGGGATTTTTTTTATTACTGTTTCAATTTCACTAGATCTGTCTATTCAGATTCCATGATTCTTTCTGATTTAGTTTTACAAGATTTTATGTTTCTAAGAATTTATCCATTTCATCCAGATTTCCCAGTGTGTTGGCATATAGTTGTTCATGTTTTCTTACATTCCTTCGTATTTCTTTGGTATTAGTTGTTAATTCTTCTTTTTAATTTCTGATTTTATTTATTTGGGTCCTTTTTATTTTTTTCTTAATTATTCTGGTGAAAGGTTTGTCAATCTTGTTTCATCTTTTCAAGCAACCAGCTCTAAAATTCATTTATCCTCTGTATTATTTTTTTAGATTTCATTTCATTTTTTTTTGCACTGATCTATATTATTTCCTTCCTTCTACTCACCTTAGGTTTTTTTGTTGATATTTTTCAAGTTCCTTTAAGTGTGAAATTAGATTGTTTATCTGAGCTCTTTCTTATACTTTGAGATAGGCCTGTACTACCATGAGTTTCCCTCTTAGGATGGCTTTCCTAGTGTCCTACATATTTTGGATTGTTGTGTCCTCATTTTCATTTGTTTCAAGGTATTTTTTTGAATTCTTCCTTGATCTCATTAACTCATTCATTGTTTAATATCATGTTATTTAGCTTCCATGTCTTTGCATGTTTTTCAATGTGCTTGTGATTGAATTCTAATTTCATAACATTGTAGTCAGAGAAGATGCTTGATACGATTTCAATCTTTTTATATTTATTGAGATTTGTTTTGTCCTAACATGTAGTCTATCATAGAAGCCATTCCAGGTGTTCTTGAAAAGTATGTATATTCTGCTGCTTTGGGGTGAAATGCTCTGAAGGTATCACTTAAATCCATGTCATCTAGTGTATCATTTAAGGCTGCTGTCTCTTCGTTGATTTTCTGTCTGGAAGATCTACCCATCAAAGTCAATGGGGTGTTAAAATCCCCAACTGTGACTGTATTTCTATTTATCTGTTCCTTGATTCTTTTTTTTAATGATTTTATTTATATTTAGAGAAAGGGGAAGGGAGGGAGAAAGAGAGACAGAGAAACATCAATGTGCAGTTGCCTCTCACATGCCCCCCACTGAGGACTCAGTCTGCAACCCAGGCATGTGCCCTGACTGAGAATCAAACCAGCGACCCCTTGATTCACAGGCTGGCGTTCAATCCACTGAGCCACACCAGCCAGGGCTATTTATCTCTCCCTTTAGTCCCATCAAGATCTGCTTCACATGTTTAGGTGCTCCCAGGTTGGGTGTGTAAATGTTTGCTAGGGTTATATCCTCTGGTTGGATTGTTCCCTTTATCATTATGCAGTGTCCTTTCATGTCTCTTACTATAGCCTTAGTTTTAAAGTCTATTTTGTTGGATATAAGTACTGCAACCCAATCTCTCTTTTTCTTTTCCATTTGTATGAAATATCATTTCCATCCCTTTTCTTTTAGTCCATGTGTATCTTTCAATCTGAGATGGGCCTGTCGGAGGCAGCATATATATGGGTCTTGTTTCTTATCCTATCAGCTACCCTTTGTTATTTGTTTGGAGGACTTAAGCCAGTATTGATAGATATTATTTGTGTCCATTTTATTGTTAGAATCTTTCCCTCTGGATTTTTCCTTTCTTTCTCTTTTTCCTTTCCCTCTTCTTAAAGCAAGCCTTTCTACATTTGTTGCAGTACTGGTTTGGTGTTAACAAACTCCTTTAGCTTTTTCTTGTCTGCAAAGCTCCTTATATCTCCCTCAATTTTAAATGATAGCCTTGCTCGATAATGCAGCCTTCATTGTAGGTTCTTGCTTTTCATCACCTTGAATATTTCATGCCAGTCCCTTCTGGATTGAAATGTCTCTGTTGAGAAAGCAGAAGACAGTCTAATTGGAGCTCCCTTGTAGGAAACTACCTGCTTTTTGCTTGCGGTTTTTAGAATTCTCTCTCTTTTTATAAGCCTTATCATTTTAATTGTGATGTGTCTTGGTATAGGCCTCTTGGGTCCAAGTTGTTGGGGACTCTCTGAGCCTCTTGGACATGAGTGTCTCTTTCCTTTATCAGATTAGGGAAATTTTCAGTTATTACTTCTTCAAATAGATTCTCTAAACCTTGCTCACTCTCTTCTTTTAGTATTCCCATAATGCCAATGTTGTTACACTTCATGTTGTACAAAATGTTTCTTAAGCCCTCCTCATTTTTTTTAAAATTCTTTTTTCTATTTTCTGCTCTGGCTGGGTGTTCTTTTCTTCCTTGTCTTCCAAATTACTGATTCAGTCCTCTGCTTCATATAATCTAGTATTTATTCCTTCCAGTGTATTATCAGATATTGCATTCTTTATTTCTAACTGGTCCTTTTTTATGGTTTTTATGTCTTTTTAAATGCTGTTGAGTATCCTTATAATCATTGCTCTAAACTCTGTATCTGATAAATTGTGTGCCTCCATTTCTAGTTCTTCTTCTGAACAATTCTCTTGTTTCCTCATTTGGGGTCTGTTTCTTTATTTTCCCATTTTGGTTGCTTCGTATTTTCTGCCTTAGCTGTCAAACGAATCAGTTGTTATGCTCATCTGGTGCTAAACCAATCAGTCTGTGATCAGCAGCTCAACTTAAGCCGCACAGGGTGCGGCAGAATAATTCTTGCAGGTGAAGCTGTTGCTTCCCCTTAGGCTGATGCTACTGGGAGAGGAGTGCTCTGCCTGAGAAAGATGGCTTTTGCAGTATGGGGAATGACTCAGCACAGGGATCCTGGTGGCTGCTCCTTCAGTTTTCACTCCAGGGCCACCAATCCCAGACTTCCCACAAGCATCTTTAGTCTACTCTACCCTCCTTCTGCCAGCACCCAGGGAAATTGGCTGAAAACAAAATTTTGTGTGTTGGCCCTTTAAGAAGCTGTCTCTGTCTCCAGCCCTCTCTCCCTGGCAGACAGAAACTCTGCTGCTTTTCATCGCTAGATGTTATCTGGGTTCCTTTCAAGTTCTGATGCTGTAGGGTATGGAGCCCAGCTTGGGGTCTAGACCCCACACTTCTCAGGGAAAACCCCCTTGGACACTGAAATATCCCTCCATATCTCCAGCTGCTGCCCATGGAAGCCCAGCGAGACCTCTTGTGTCTCCTCCATACCCCTTACCAGTATTGTTGTGGTGAAGTGGTATCCATCTTTGGCTATAAGTCTCCCCAGCTAGTGTTCAGTTGGTTATTCAGGACTTCTCTACAATTTAGTCATAATTTCAGATTGGTCCTCGGAGGAGATTAGTGTAACTTCCACTCACTGCTCCACCATCTTTGTTCTACAGGAAGAGGGATTTTGATGGAATGGTCAGATAATGGCCTTTTTGAATTGATAGTACTTGGCTATATGAGAACCATGCACATGGGGCAAGAAAAATAGCTCCAGGCAGAAGAAACTACATATGCAGTAGCCCTGGGGCAAGATGGAGTTTGGCATTTTGTCACTCATTAAGATAAAAAGCTGTGTCTTCAGAAGAAGGCCTGAATCACCTCATAGGTGAGTTGCTTACACAGCATTCCTTGATGCCGGGGCACTTTCTCTTCTTGGTCATCTTCTCACTAAATTCATTTATTAAATCTGGTAAATATTTGGTGGACACACAAACTGCCTACAAATGAAGACAGTTTTTATTTTTTCTTTCCAATCTGCTATTTCTTGCCTAATTGCCCTACCTTCCGTACAATGTTTTATAGAAATAATGAGATAATGGTTATGTTTGCTGATGTTCTCAGATATATTTATGTATTTAAAGTAATCAGTGATGTCATTGAGTTTGTCTACCATGGTACATTTGTTCTGTATTTTACTCCTATATTCTTTTTTTCTATTTATTTTGCTTCAAGCTGTGCTTGAAAGAACTGAGTAGCTTTTTGTTTATTTTATTTGATCTAATATTGTCTTAGTTGTACTTCTTTTCTTTTTCTTTTCCACTGGTTGTTCCAGAGTTTATAATTGGCACTTTTTTGTATTAAATAATCTACCTTTAAATAATATTATTCCACTTCCTATATAATTTTAAAAACTTGTAATAGCCATATTTCAATTTTCCCTTCTAGTCCTTTGAGCTATTGCTGTCATATATTTTACTTATACATATTTTAAAAACTCTATAACACATTGCTCTTATTTTACTTTAAATAGACAATTTTATGTTAAAGAAATTAATTACAAAGTAAAGTATTTTGCATTTATTCATATTTTCAGTTATAGTCCTTTCACACCTTTCTTTAATTTATTTTAAACATTTATATTTTTGATGTATTATAAACTATATTATAATTTATTTCCATTTTCCAAATATAAATGGTGTTATAATTTTATTTCATTTTCCAAATGATCATTTTCAGCATTTAAAATATGTTTTTCCATTGTTGTTTCATTATCTTGTAGCATGCATAAAACGGGTAAATGTTCTTCCTGCTACTCTTCAATCTTTTCTTCAGTCTTCTCAAAGCACTTTGTTCATGATTTTAGTATGAATATCTTGTAATATTGTGACTTTTCATTCATATATCTATTGCATGCTACATTACTACCTTCTTAGGAAAGAGATTATATTTTGTTCATGTTCACACCCCAGGGATCTGTACTATTCTTAGTATATTGTTGATGTCAAGCAAATGTTTATGGAATAAAAGAAGGATCAAATTAAAAATTTTTCTTCCCTTCTGTAGCACAAATCTAAGTATTTTCATTATCTCCTCATACTCAATCCTGTCAATTTTCAATAAATTTGATGCTAACAAATTAAGAATGAGCAGGGTGCAGTAGTGGAAGAATAACAAAGTCCAGCCCAATGACCTCAGAAGTGCTGCCCAGCAGGACTGTCTTTGTTTTCTACTGCTGAACTGGACATGTGGGAAATAATAACATCCAGCCCACCACCTGAAGTGAACAATGTATTTTAATTGTTAATGACTGAATAATCTTGCTATGAAAAGCAAGCACACTGACCTTCCCTGGTTTGCATTATGAAGACTTCAAATGTAGCACCGTGACTAAGTCACACAGTCACTGCAGAACTATCTTGTTCCACAAAGGGAGATAAAAAAAATGTTCATTATGATAATCTCAATGAATTACAGAAAACTGTTTTGGTAATTATACTTCTTGACAGCATGGCAGAGAACGTTTGGCACCTTTGCATAGAAACAACATAAATGGCAGGGCATTACCTCAATATCAGTCTAAAGTGAAATTAGTGACAATATCTTGGTGCAATATATGACCCGTGAGTAGCTTGAAGCGAGAGGGGATAATAATTGGGGAGAATAGTGCTTTCAATTACTGGTTGTTCTTCTAGGAAAAGCCCCATATGTGCAATCCTTGCTGTGCACTGTACCGAGTTTCTTCTCATTACATGCCTCTACGAGTTAATGGTTACTCTGAGCAAAGCTGTAGGCTGAGTTGTATGAATGAAATACACATAAGAATTTATTAGGTTGAACTGGTAGAGAGAAACTGCTATGAAAGAATAAAACTATGATGTATTTTAATAGTGTAGATCAATACTTAGATTCTTTTGTATGTGAGATGTGCCAATTAAACCACAGGAGGTTTGAGAACCTTTGCAGATGCAAAAAATCAAACTTTTCTGGGCCATTCCAGGCTCCCACAGTTTGTCACTGAAATGCAATCTGTACAAAGAAAAACCAAATGATCTATTGATAACCAAAAAAGAAAAATTACAATTCAGCAGTTTCTAAGCTAAATTGGCATTTAACAAACTCATTATCTGTAAATTATTTTTGTATTTATTACAAGAGATTTTCTTAATAGTTGGCAAGGATACATACAACATTTATTGTCAATTACAAAAACATTGTCTCCTCTAAGGCCCAAAAAGGTTTTCCTATGTACAAACATACAAAAGAAATAAAGAAAAAAAGTAATTATACCAAAACTAGTAAATATATTTTCAAGTGCTAATATAGAAAATATAATTAAATTTAATTTCTTACTAAGAACTGTGCGTATGCTCACTTTAAGATATTATTAATATTAGGACTTCCAGTCAAGATTGGCATATGCAGACATGGCTTGCCTCCTCACACAACCACATCAAAATTACAACTGAAATATAGAACAACCGTCACACAGAACAGGTAGAAATTGAGTTGAATGGAAGTCTGACAATTATGGAATTGAAGAAACTACATCCATTCATACTGGTAGGAACAGCCCAGATGCAGAACAAGCTGGTCCCACACCCATATGTGATATATAAAAATTTGGGAGGGATACTTTGGGAGCCAGGAGCCCCAGCCCCATACCGTCCCCCACCAGCCCATGGTTCCAGTGCCAGTAAGATAAGTCCCCAAAATTTCTGCCTGCAAAAGCCAGCAAGGACTGAGTTGGTAGAATTGACTTCTACAGTCCCAAGCAGTTCCTCTTAAAGAACCCACCCACACACTTACTCAGACTCACTCCCTCTGAGCTCCAGCACCAGCATAGCAGCTTGAAAGGCACTAGTGGTATACAGGAATAAACTGAAGTGTCTGGCATCAAGGCAAGTAAAGGCATTGTCTCTTTTCTGAACCCTCCCCTCACAAGCCACAGAGCCCGCAGGCTGGTGCCATATCTGAGACTCCATCACCTGGCTAACAGTGTTTGCCCGTCCTTGAAGATCTCCAGAGAGTCTGCTCCACTCAATTTATGGACCCACCCAAGCTGCCTTTCTGCATGAATGGCTGGTCATGGATCATGCTTCACAACTTCCTAAACCCTCTCAGACAAGCAACAGCCAGCTTCAGTGAGCCCCCACTCCCTGTACCTCTTGCTAAGTGGACCCAAACCTGGCATTATCAGCAGCCATCCTAGATTCACAGCTTGGCTCCACCTGGAAATCTCCAAGCCAGGCACAATTAGTGACCACTTGAGATTGCTTTGTAGCTCAGGCAGAGTGGCCCCAGGCAAAATATGGGTGCGGGCTGACATTGACCTGCACTGCCAGGGAAACCTCAGGGTCTGTGCATGCAGTGGACAGCTAGAGACCATGCCAGACCACAACAACCTCGTCCCTGCACAGCTGGTCATCCACGGAGGGTGGAAGTTGGTAGTTAGTGGTCATAGCCGATCCTTGCAAGCTGACTGGCCTGGGTAAGTCCCTCCCACTGACCTGCCAACAGCAATCAAGGCTCAACTACAAGAGGAAGGTGTGCTCAGCCCACATGAAATTCGTATCTCAAGTACCCAGCTTGGGTGATGGGGAGTCTGTGCCAATGGGCCCAGCAGGATGCCTACTACATTAGGCCACACTAAGACACAGAATCAAAGCAACTCTATGTAATACATAGAAACAAACACAGGGAGGCTGCCAAAATGAGGAGACAAAGGAGCATGGCCCAAATGAAAGAACAGATTAAAACTCCAGAAAAAGAGCTAAATGAAATGGAGATAAGCAATCTATCAGATGCAGAGTTCAAAACACTGATTATAAGGATACTTAGTGAAGACTTCAGCAGCATAAAAAAGATCCAGCCAGAAACAAAGGACACACTAATTGAAATAAAGAACAGTTTACAGGGAAACAACAGTAAAGTGCATGAAGCCAAGTATCAAATCAATGATTTGGAAAATAAAGAAGCAAAAATCAACCAATTAGAATAACAAAAAGAAAAAAGAATCCAAAAAACAAGGATAGTATAAACAGCATCTGGGACAACTGCAAGAGGTCCAATATTCACATCATAGGGGTAGCAGAAGGGGAAGAGAAAGAGCAAGGAATTGGAAATCTATTTGATGAAATAATGAAAGAAAACTTCCCTAATTTGGCAAAGGAACTAGACATGCAAGTCCAGGAAGCACAGAGAGTCCCAAACAAGATGGATGCAAAGAGGTCCATTCCAAGACACATCATAATTAAAATGCCAAAGGTTAAAGATCAAGAGAGAATCTTAAAAGAAGCAAGAGAAAAGCAGAGAATTACCTACTGGGGAATTCCCATAAGACTGTTAGCTTATTTCTTAAAAGAAGCTTTGCAGGCTAGAAGGGATTGGCAAGAAATAGTCAAAGTCATGAAAAGCAGTGACCTACAGCCAAGATTGCTCTACCCAGCAAAGTTACCATTTAGAAGGGCAGATAAAGAGCTTCCCAGACGAGAAAAAACTAAAGGAGTTCATCATCACCAAGCCCTTATTATATGAAATGTTTAAGGGACTTACTTAAGAAAAAGAAGATCAAAACTATGAGCAATAAAATGGCAATAAATACAGGTCTATCAACAATTGAATCTAAAAAACAAACTAAGCAAAGAAGAAGAACAGAGACAGAATCATGGATATGGAGAATGTTTTGATGGTTGCCAGATATGAAGGGAATGTAGGGGAATGAGTGAAGAGGTGAGGGGATTAAGAAGTTCCAATAGGTAGTTATAGAACAGCCATGGGGATGTAAAGTACAGTGTAGGAAAATGGTGCAGCCAAAAAACCTATACTCATGACCCATAGACATGAACAATGGTGTTGGGATTATCTAAGGGGATGCTGAGTGGAGGAGGGCAAAGGGGGAAAAATTGGGACAACTGTAATAGCATAATCAATAAAATATAATTTAAAAATATATTATTAATATTAATCAAGTCCTTAGGTGCATGGATTCTCATTTATAACAGAGGTCAGCAAATGGTGGTCCATGGACCAAAATCAACGCACCACCTGTTTTGTAAAGTTGTAATGGAAGACAGACATTCATCAGTTTCCATACTGTCTATGGTTGCTTCCTCAGTATGACATAGTTGAGTAATTGTTTCAGAGACTGGATGGCCTGCAAAGCATGAAATATTTATTATCTGTTCCTTTAGAGAAAAATGATGCCAACCTCTGATTTAGAGCATTCTATCCATAAACATCTAGAAGTACATCGTTAGTTATAGTGTAGAAGCAAAAAATAATTTCCTATGTCTATAATCAAAAGTATATAAATACACAAAATACTTTCCAATAACTAATTTTAATAGTGTCTCCTTCCAAGAAAACTGTACTTGTCTACATCTAAAAGTTATGTATCTTTTAAAATATTGTTCATGTAACAAGGTGATGGCTTCCACAGAATTCTTTGACAGCTTTAAGCAACAGAGACTAGAATGTAAAAGATGGGAATGAGACAAATGCATAACAAATAGGGTAGTATATTATGAAAGAAGACATAAAATAAAAGATGTAGAAATGGTGACATTCACCAATTCAAGAATTATAACACACACAAACATTTTTAAGCTTTCCTAATTTTACTTCTTTTTTCAAGATTTTTATTTATTTATTTTTAGAGCGGGGAAGGGAGGGAGAAAGACAGGGAGAGAAACATCAATGTGAGGTTGCCTCTCATGCGCCCCCTACTGGGGACCTGGCCTGCAACCCAGGCACAAGCCGTACACTGGGAATCGAAATGGTGGCCCTTTGGTTTGCAGATCAACCGCTCAATCCACTTAGCCACATCAGCCAGTGAGTAAGCTTTCGTAATTAATCATGCAATGCTGTTTCTAGTTCCGGAAAGCTGTCAGAGTTAGCTAACATGGAAACTCTGACATCACAAAACTCTAGATGAACTGAGTAAAGTGTAACCAAGAAAAGGTGTTGATGGACAGCTGAATTTAACATTTTTAAAAAAGAACATTGCCCGTGATATTCTGACATTGACTTCAACTATCAAAAGCTTACTGTGCACATTTCTTCCCAACTCCATGCTTAATGATACCACTTCAGGTGTTTAAAATTGGCTATGGCCAGACTAGCTACACCATGCAAATTGGGAAATGCTGCAAATCAGAGCACTTGTTTTAGAGAACTGGTGATTAAACATTTACTAGCACACCAAAGGAAGTTACCAAGCACCAGAAATGAAAGAAGAAACTGAAAAATGAATCACAAATTTCCAGTAATAACACAAGGAAAGAAAGCAAACAGCATAAGAACCAAAAAATACTATAAAAGAAGTATTACCACCACAAGAACTTACATGATAAAATCAGTTGGAAAGCTCACAGATAGGAATTAGTAAAGTCATTCAATAGAATAAAAAATAAATGCCATAAAAAATAAGCTATTGCTATATAAGAAAAATGGATAGATTTGAACATGAACTAAACAAGTAATGAAAAAAAGTAGCTTTTAAATTAAAAGTCTAATATGTTAAATCGGTTAAATACAAACAGTTGTGCTAATGAACTGGAAGGATTCACAGGAATTTATCAGAACAATAAAGAGATGGAAAACATAAAAATATGAGAGAGACAATGGACATTTTGATAATTAGTCGGGGTTGGGGGGTGGGAAAGAAGGAACAGTGAAGTTATTTGAGTCTTCCTTAAGTTCCATTTAGTATTAACATATGAAAAGTAACAGAAGGATATTTTCTTTTCTCTTTTTATATATATTTATGATGTAATCAACTGATTTGTATTTGGAGATAATATATATATATTGGACTCCGTTTGTTAGAAAAGCAAATTCAAAATGATACAAGTGTTTCTTAACAAATAAACACAGTATTTTATGTTTCTTCTAATGACATGTGTAGCCCAATATATTAGTTATGGCATTTACAGCTAGCGTTTGAGCATCTGGATCAGGGCAAATGTCTCTTTCTTTTGTTTATTTTGTCTTTCTGTCCCAATCTCTAGGCTTCCTTTAATATTTAAATACATTCAGTAGATTCAGCTGTGTCTTAATTGTCTCATAACATAAGGGACTTCTGAAGAATGATTTGACTATACTCAAGGGTTAGTATTTTTATTTTTTTGTATCTCTTTTCTCTCCAATTGACATGTTTAGGAAAGTTCTCCCTTTCCCTAACTTGAAAGTCACTCCAACTGGCCCAGGTGGAACAGAGCCCACTGAGTAGAAGGGAATTAGGAAGTGCACCGACTGGCTGCAACAGTCACAGTTCAAACTCAAAGAAAAAGTCTAGAAATGAACAAAATCCAGGTTGAAGCCAGAGAGGTAAAATTGATGTGCGAAATCAGATTGGGACAAAACTAAACAGGAACGTGGAAGTGTAAATCCTGAGAAAATGCCATCCAGCATGTCTCCACCAGCTTTTACAGATCAGTGGCTTGACAGAAATAGTTTGAAATGTAGGATGACTACTCTGCTAATTTATCTTATGCAGTAAACAAGGCAGCAGAGAAACTGCCGTAACCAAGTATATTTACAGATAATAAAACAGGCACATGTTTCATTATGGTGGGTGCTGTGTCACAATTCCCACATTCTCCCTTTAGGACTGAGCTTCACTTTTCCAGCTGCTGTGAGCTTTGCCTGCTGACAGCACACAGCTGAGCCTCTTCTTAAGAATGGCCCGCTGCTAAAGGGAGCTCCTCTGATCAAAGTTATGCCTCGTCCCCAACGAATGTGGGGTACAGAGTACCCACCTCCACCCCCCAACACATATGGATCCTTTATCTTAACTCAAGACATCTCTATAGGGTCATTCCAACTTCATAACAAGCCTTGGGATCCGCTGAGGCCTCTGCTGCACAACATTGCAGTTTAGCTTCATCATGTGCCCATCCTGCTTTCCCCACCTCCTGGCAGGATTTTTCCTAAAAGTATTCTCTAACGAATCCCTCTCTGGCCAATGACATCTTACCCAGGGAATCCAACTTAGAAATAGTTCTGGGAAGCAGACTTTAAAATGGGATTTGGGTCTGAATAACCTGCCTGGCAAAGCTGATCGCATTATTAGCAATAAGGGTTGCATGCAGTAGTGAACCAACTTTTATAACTTTGATAAGTGATGACCTGAAATGGGACCTGAAGTGTGAAATGGGACACACTAGCATATGCAATATCTCAGACACTTGGGAGAATGAAGGGATGTCCTAATTAAAAGCACTTTCAATAAAGACATGCCAAAGGGATACAAGAGCCAATCTGAAAGATTTCCCAATGGCCAAATGTGGAACAGTTTAAGCAACAAAATAAATAATTGAGTATTGGATTATAACAAAAATGTAAAATAAGTATCCATAAGTCTACATTGATATACATAAATTGATAAATAAGTAAATAAATAAATGGGAGGGAATCCCTAAAGAAAGTTTCCAAATAATTTATGTTTATATTCCTCCCTCTAGGAGGTGAAAAATGACTTCTACCCCACCATCTTACCCCTTCTATTCCCCAGGGTGAGATCCTTATATTGAACGACTATAAAAGAAGAGAGAGGGAAAAAGGAGCTTTACAGCAGAGAAACCTGGCCAACACTGCCTCAAAGAGTTGATCAAGGTTGAATTACAAGTCATGTTGATTACATGCACCTGTAATGGGATGCTGAGCTAGAGGTCCACCAAAATGGAGAAAACCCCCATAGTTATAGCTTGGGGGATGGGGGAAGCAGAACTGGGCCATTGGGAGCTACTTTGCCTATCTAAAGAACTTGGCCGGTGTTTTAGTACTGTTAAAAGCTGTGTCTGCCCGCCCCCACCCATCGCGTCCCCCCCACCCCTGCCCCCGGAGCCAGGGAGATGGGCAGGATTCTAACCCGATGTGATGTTGCCAGGAGGCTTCCCACACCTGCATGAGCAGCCTGGATGCAGTTGCTATGTCATGGGGCCATGCTTGCCTGGACTAACAATGGCAGCTGAGATAGGCAGAAAACACCAGAGCGCTGGCAGATTTAACCCAGTGTGGGAGGGGCTGGAAATGGGGTTACAGAGAAAAATCCAGGCCAGGATTTAAACCCAGGTGCGGCAGCCATGCTGGCACTTAACCATGCGGTTTGGTAGTGGAAAGGACGCTCTTGCTCTCTCTCTTAGCCACGATCTCTCTTAGCCATGCTAGGGCTCTGGACCACATGGAAAAGAGAGTAGGAGAGCCATGAGAGGCTCGCGCACGCTCTTTCTCTCTCTCCTGGTCATGCAGCTGGGAAAGAAGCCTCTTGACCATGTAGCAGCAGTACAGGATCTTGGGCACGTGGTTTGAAAGGACGCAGGAGGATTCCCCAGCCCACCATGAAGATGCAGTTTTGGATTAAAAGCAGGAGACTAGCTAGTCGAATGCAGATGACTGGAGGAAGCCAGGATATAGAGTGAAATATGCCCAGCTAAACTAGACTTCTGTTTCTTTTCCTGACAGATGGTACCTCTGATTGACCTAGTTTGGCAATCAGGGCAGGACTGTGTGTTTGTGGATGTTTTTTGTTTGTTTGTTTCGAAAAGGAGTAAGATTTAACAGCAGAATTCCACCATTATTCTAAATCTGTATGATTTTTAATAAATTGTTCCTTTCCTTTTCATAAGACTCTGGCATTGGAAGTCATGGTTCTTATCTGCAGCAGAGAGTAGAACCCAGAGCAATAGAACCCAGGGGTTCTGTTACACACTTTTCTGTAAATATAAAACTATCTAAAAAAAAGTTTTTAATTTTTTTATAGTAGTATGGAATCAGAAGGCTAATGCCAAGGAGTATTAGTGTGTTAAAAAAAACATTGAAAGGTTGAGGGAGGTTAGTCATCAGGAAGTGATTAAGAATGAAAGCAAGAGTACCTCCATCCCAGTCTATAAACAGATTCTCATTTCCTGAGCTGGAGGGTGGAAAAGCTAAGGATCAAGACCTAGGAATTAATTTACAAAATGTAGCTCAGTGCTGGGCATACAGTAAGTGCTTCATTATTGTTATGCTCAATTCTTGTATTTCTTTTTAAGATATAAAGTTTTTTTGAAAGAAAATAGCATTTTCTCTAAGAAATACATAAAGTAATTATTTTAAACTACTAGTACTAAACTATTACTACTAACTAGTAATTGAAAGTCATATTAATTCTGAAAGTAATACATAAATAATTAATAATAAATACATTGCTTAAAGTACAGACTAATATTTTAGCAAAAGCTACAAAAAAGTCTACACTGAATATTTATTGACAATTGATGATGTAGAACCTTGATGACTATCCACTGCCCTAAATTTGCAAAATGTGGATAATGAGATACTATTACAGTTTCTAAAAAAGAATTTGCATTTATTTCAGATAAGTTTTAAAAATGTGTAGATGTTAACTCTACCTGAACTATTCATGAGCCAAGTTAAAATGAAAGGGTAGAAAAGATTACTAGAGGAATTTAGCCAAAATGACTTGCCAAGGTTTTTAGTGCTTAATATAGCACTCCAAATTCAACATTTGTCAGTCCTTGTGAGTTACACAGTGAGAGAAACTTCAAGGCTTACCTTAACCATATCCATTCAGGTAAGTTGAGTATTACAAATGAGAACCTGATAGGGATTCTGCTCTGTCAGGTGGAGATCGTTTCTTGGAAGCAATTGGTAGTAGGAGTGGGCAGTGGTAGCAGGCGTCCAGAGCACCAGTGCCCAGGATCATTCCTTTCTTTAGGCTCTTGCCTGTGCCTAATCACCTTTGGTTCTTGGCTGATCCTCAAGCCAACCAGATCTGCAAACTACCTAGTGCCTGTTCACTAACTTCTTTTATGCTTAATATAATGGCAGCATAACAGCAAAAATAAAAGAGAGAAAATCTTTGCAGAGCAGAGATTGTACAAAACAAAACCACATGGTACCCAGACAAGCTCCAATTAGAACAAATACAGAGACTTTTCATCTCAAAAGTTAAAGGGGAAACTGAAGATTACTTTTGGCACCCATTACTCTTTTTTGCATTCAATTGTATGTTGGTTCCATTAAGGAAATTAGTTTGACATACTCAAAAAATTCTGTCATTTTCATAACATCCTGAGTTAAAGACTTCTAGCTTATTTTTTTTTCCACATATAGATATTTGGAGTAAAAAAATAAAGTTGCCTTGGCCTGGTGGCTCAGTTCATTGGAGCATCATCCCATGCACTGAAGGGTTGCAGGTTCAATCTTGATCAAGGCACATACCTAGATTGCAGGTTCGATCCCTGGTCCGATGTATATGGGAGACAAGCAATCCATGTTTCTCTCCCTCCCTCTTTGTCTCTCTCTCTCTTTCTCTCCCTCCCTCCCTTCCTTCCCCTCTCTCTCTAAAATCATTAAACATATCCTTGGGTGACAATTGAAAAAAAAAACTAAAGTTAATGTCCTGTTATCCAGATAGATAAATCCAGAAAAATACAAGAAAGGATATTCTTTACCTGCCTGAAAAGATTTTATATTCAATATAAAGTAGATAGCCTCAGTACTAAGGGCTGTTAGAGTAATCTACAAATATATGGAAATGTTCAGCTGTAAAGTGCAAACAGTAAAATTGTCCTAAAAATACGTTTCATCATAGACCCAACATTTGTTATAATAGACATTAGCCTGACTTGCTAAGGCATATCTAACATATTCCCAGCCTCTGTATTTTAAGCCACATTTAATCTTTTTAATTTTGCTGTTTTATTTGTTAAAAATCTGTTAATGAATGACAATGAATTAGTTTTGTGAAATAAAATATATTTCCAATTAAGTTTCAAATAACCTCTACTAGTCTGAATATTATTCAATTTTGAAATACTTTTAAAATAAAATGGATTAAGTATTCCCAAATGTAAGGGAAAACACATAAACAAACACAATTTTTAAGTAAACCAATTATATAAATAGATTTTACATCATTGACTAATCACAGATAATTTCAATTTAATAGAATAGTTTAATTGATATTACGTGTTATTTGATTGTAGATCCGGACAATTATTTTAAAACAAGCAGTATATATACATGAGTATTTGTAGATATGCATAATTGCTTATGTGTTACTCAACTATAGATGTTGATCTTTAGGCCTGCAGCCCCAATTTTGTAAGCAGTCATGTTTTTGTACCTTTTGAGCAATATCCCACCCCATCACAGCTGATTGGCCTGGGCTGACCTAGGACAGACAGCTACAATCTCTGTGGTCTGGTTTAAAATTTTGATCTGGGCCAACTATATATTTTTCCTTAAAAATATGGAATTACAAAATAGTTTGTATAAGTTAAATAAAGGAATAAGTTATGTTTTAAAATGAGGCTATGGAAGTGCGTGAAGAAAACCAAGATGAGCCACATGCTACAATAATGATGAATATCAGTCATCACTAAAATGTAGTAAATATTAAAATTTATTAAGCACTAATCTTATGTGCCCAAAATTATACTAAATGTTTTATGTGCATCATCTCATTTAATCTTCACAATAATCCTAACAGAAGATACCCCTATTAGCCATGTTTTACAGATAAGGAACTGAATCACAAGGTAAGTTTCTTGTCCGAAGTCATATATTTATGTAAAACCATGATTTAACCCCTGGCAGTCTGAACCCCAAATCCTTATTTTTATTCACTACACAGTATTTCCAATGATACAAGAAAATGAAAACTAAAAGAAACTGTAAGGAAACAGGATCATTTAGTTCCCTGGGGGGAAAAAGATATTCTGAAATAAGAATCTTACATATCTAATTTTCTTGAAAACTGACTATAATGTACATCCTGTTATTGGGCTCACTTGGCATTTCTATATATTTAAAATCAAATGTGCCAAATAAACATAATTAACATGTATACTTCTAATAAGCTTAACAAATTGCTTTACTTATGATCCCTTCTAAAGTTCCTAGCAGATTGCTGTTTATAATTGCTTGTCTTAATATACTTAAATTTAAACTTATTTAATGTACTTATTAATAAACTTATTTAATAATATATATTTAATATACTTAAATTTATACTTAAATTTAAATCATCATGGTATTTTTTTGTTTGAGGAACACCAAGATACTGAAGCTGAAATTATGCTTACAATTATGAAAATTATATTTAACTTTTTAATTATAAAGAGATAAAAAGTACTTCTCAAGGAACTCAATTACAAATATTTATTCAGTAGCTATTATTGCAGTGTTCTAGGCAATGAGGATATAGCAATGAACCCAATCAAAACAAAAGAAAAAAGAAAAAAGAATTCCTGTCTTCCTTGAATTTACTTTTTCTTTGTACCAGACATTTAAAAAAAAATAAATTAAATGTATTATAGTAAAGATCTATGGCAGTAGGCAACTTTTAGAAGAATAAAGCCAAACCACAATTTCAGATTGCAAGACCAGAGCTCACCAAGCTCATTCACATAATTGAAAAAGAGAACACTCTTATAAAAAGAACTCTCACAAATGGGTCTACTAGTTCAGTTTTACATTGGATTTTTTTTAAGAACCATTTACATAGGTGGTCAATGAGAAGTCATAAATTATAACGACTGTCCAAATGAGTAACTTATTTGCTCGTGCCTATTCTTGTTGACTGACTTCCTACATGAATTCTATATGAGAATACAATAAAATTCAGATGCAATTTATGATTTTGAACTAGACTCATAGAATAGCAATTGAAGGCTGAAATACTAGTAACAGACAGTAAATTGGTATTATAGTAAATCTGTATATCAGATAATATAAAATTTGAGGATGAAAAAAGAGAGTGAGAAAGGTTATCTCAAGCACAGTTTTTTAACACAAGTAAAAAGATTATAAAATGAGACACCCAACATTTTCTGTAAACAGATAAACTTCAAACAACAAAAGTAGGCCCCACAGAAAAATACATGCAGTTCTTTCCCATCCTCTTTTAGTACGAAATCTGAGAACCCACTTTTTTTATTGTTGTTCATTTACAGTTGTCCCAATTTTTCCCCCTGTTGCTCTCCCCTGCCCCGCACACCCTACACGCCCTGCTCCCAAAGTCAGTCCCCACCCCATTGTCCTTGTCCATGGGTCCTTTATTTTTTCCAAAGATCTTATTTATTTATTTTTAGAGAGGCGAATGGAAGGAGAAAGAGAGGAAGAGAAGCATTAATGTGTGGTTGCCTCTCATGCACCCTCTACTGGGGACCTGGCCTGCAACCCAGGCATGTGCCCTAGACTGGGAATCAAACTAGCAACCTTTTGGTTCAAAGGCCAGCATTCAATCCAGAGAGCTACACCAGCCAGGGCTCCACGGATCCTTTATACAAGTTCTTTGGATCCTTGATTTGACCTTTCCCCTTCTTCCTACCCTCCCTACCCCATAATCCCTTCCTCCCCCCTCTTGGTCACTGTCAGTTTGTTCTTTATTTCCATGTTTCTGGTTCTATTTTGCTCATTTGTTTGTTTTGTTGATTAGTTGTTTGATTGCTGACAGCTTTAGAGCTTACCTTTTCCCCCTCCTCTTTTGCCCCAGAACTGAGCAAGCTGTTCAGAAAGCTCAGATGCTCTCTCTTTTGGTGACATCAGGAAATTCAAAATATTTGATCACTTACCCATGCACCCAGGAACCCACATCCCAGCCCCACTCCTAAAACAATAAAATCCCAACCCAATCTCCTTTCCTAGCTTTCTCAACCCTACTTAGGTCCTGCTTAGGATCTGCTTAGGAACCTGTCTGCTCACCCCAGAAAGCCTCATTATATGTGAGTAATAAGCCTTTACATACCCTTTTGGTGCATGTATGGTGTCATCAACAATCTTGACATCTGAAGCAAATTTTGAGTCGGGGATCCATGTCTCCTCTGCAGGATGACCATAACAATTGGTGTGGCAGACAAGTCTAGGTAATAACCACCACCACTGGGAGTCTTTCTCCTTTTGCTTTGTCTTACTAACCGACTCTGCTGCCTGCTAAAGAGCATGTCCTTTGAGTTGTGCTGATTGCTGACTAGCTTGTGCTTTGAGCTGTACTACTTTGTGCTGTATTTGCTGAGTCCTCCCAAGCTTCTGTTGTGGATTTAAATGACCTGCGTCAGATGTTTCATCATTTGGCAAAAGGAGTATAGATTGGGGCCTTCCTGAAAGTGGCCTGGGATATTGCATCTTGGCCTGGACCTGTCTGTGTTCCACCTTAAATTATATGTCTTGATTCCAACATATATCTGCCACTGATGCTAGTTTCTGGGTGTGTGTTTCAACCAGGAATTGGCCCTTTCTATAGAGTGTTCAGGAGAAAGACTGATATCCTGTGCGAAGTGTAGTCCCACTAGGTGGTCTATTGTGTGGAGGAAAAGCAGTTACTATGTGGCATGCTGAGTTACACTCCTAAAAGTAGAGGGTTTACCAGGACACTATAAAATGACTTTGCAGCTACTGCTGCCTATACCTCTGTCACCAGCAAAGATATTTATTTAGCCTTAGGAATATAGAGAAAAACATCCATGCCCTCCCTGACCCATGACACAACCAACGGGTTAATTCAAACCCGGTAGCAACTCAGATGCCTTAAACCCTATAAAACAATCATTGGCATGGAAGAGGAGCCTAATATTTAAGATATTGATATAAGCAGCCTGGAAAGGACCTCCTTCCCACTGAGGTATATTTAACAGCAACAAAAACAACAATGATAAATAAAAACTGAGACAGAAGTCCAACTTTGACTCAATTGAAAATCTACATTTTACTTTAAAAAATTATATAGCAAAAAGATAAAAGAGACCTGATTGGTTTTTGTGCCTCTACAGTATAGGTTGTTAATTAACTTTATTATCTTCTGAAATGCAGTTTGCCAAACGATCATAATCTCAGCCCAAACTGGGAATCAAATTACACTTAAACTAGAGGATCCCACTAACTCTAAACAATGTACTTTCTATACCAGAGGAAAGTTACAAAATATAAAATAGAGACATGTAGGTATACCTTACCTTAACCACCAGAAATATTGCCTTGCCTAAATTTTCCATCATCATGGTGTCTATTACTCTAAATATCCTATAGTAGATTTTGGCACTTTGACCCAAAGAGTCAAATTATTACAAGTTAATTTTTAATTTATTAAAAATTAAAATTAAATTGAGTCTTTGGCACTTGCAATTGTCTTAATAAAAAAGGGACTCCATGGATCTTCCCCTTCAAGAATTGATAGAAGACCTACTTAGGGAAGGGTGAGAATGGCCACTGTTCCTTCATTAATAGCCAAATTTGGCCTTTTCTTGAACCTAGAAGGATGGCTGCTCACATTGTGGCCTCACCCATTAAGGTCACCACACCCAATATTATTTAAATTATTGACTTTATCCAATCAGTAACTGGCATATATTTTGCCATTATAGATTTGGTTAATATGTTTTATTCATTGTGAGGAATAAGCATTTCATAGTGTCTTGGTGCATGTGTGGCATTATTAGTTTCAATATCCAACCAACTTTATTTTGGAGGGGGGTGTCCATCTTTTCTTTGCAGGATGAGAACAACACTCTTCTATATTAATGATTTAAATGTGCCACAATTTTTATTTTAAATCTTTCTTTTTTTTTTTTTTTTTTTTTTTTAGCTATGTCTTAGTTGTTGTTCTTTAATACCCAAACTTCCATAGGTAGGAGTGAGATCCCTGCCTCAATTCTGATGATCTGAGGACATGAAGAAATAAAACTTTCCCGAAGTTTCCATGTAACCAACATTATTTACTATAGGCCTGGAATTCTGCTACACAGCAAGGATACAGTAGAACTTTTAGTCTAATAAGAAAAACAGATATTAATCAAAATCATTTTAAGAAACATCAATTTCATATGTGACAAGCTCCAGGGAAGAAAAGTATATTATGCTACGTGGACCTTTCTATTATAATGGGACCAATCCTTGAAGAGATATATGGTCTGAAAGCTGAAGAATGAGTAGAAGTGAAGTAAATTTTTTTAAAAAGGAGGAGTTGGTGGGGGAGAGGGAGAATAATTCTAGGCAGAAGGACTAATGGATGCAAAACCCCATGTCAGAAGCAGCATAGAGAAGTGTGAGAGGCTGAGAATCAGAGCAATCACTGCCATTGAAGAGTTTCAGAGTAAACCTGACACTATTAGATTTGCATTTTAAAATGATCACTCTGGGTAACTACAAAGAATTAATTGAAGAAGGTAGGGTAATTAAAAATCAAATATCAATAAGCCAGTATCAGTAAATAATAAAAATATGTATCTCTTCCTTGTCCCTACCCCCAAAATTTAGGAGAGCGTAATCACCACATAGGACTGCATATACCTCCGTTTGTGTTTTCTCCCAAGTTTGAGAAATAAGGTCAAAAACCTCATCTTCTGAAATGGAAGTTTTAAAAAATTTCCCAAAATGAAGGGATTTACAGAAATAACATCTTAAACATAATTCTCTATTGCAGTGAAAATAAAACCTTATTTATTTTGCAGTAATCTAAAATTTATAGACAGCAGATGTGTAGTTGACCTAAAAAAAAACCTTGAAATTAACTGCTCTGAATGAGTTTGTAAATTCAACTGCTAAAGTACATTAATATCCTAGGGGAAAAAGTTTTAATACCCATGAAAGAATCTGAATAGTTTAACATACTTGGTTTCTGTGTAGAAAAAGAGTTAATGGCCATCCCGAGACTGCTGCCTTTAAAAAGGTCTGCTTGGAAGACCTTTTTGGCCATTGGCTCACAGGAACTTGGATTTGGGGAGTGTTCCCACCGTTGCCAAAACTGATAAGAACGCCAAAGCTGTGTGAACATACAAGGTAGTTTATACTGAACATCTGTTTTCCTTCTGAGACTCTCAAATTTTGGTACGTGCCAGACAGAGGGGACAATATGACCAGCCCCCAATAAAGATCTTGGTCACTGCTTCCCTAGTGAGCATCTCTGATGGCCATGTAGGCACAATTTGTTGCTGGAGGAATTGGGCCTGCCACCTGAGACTCTACTGGGACAGGACTCTCAGAAGCTTGGGTATAGCTTCCTGCAGACTCCACCCCATGTTTCTGTGCCTTTTGCTGACTGTACTTTGCACCCTTGCACTTCAATAAATCCTCACTGTGAGTATGACTATATTCTAAGGCCTGCGAATCCTCCTAGTAAATCTCCAAACCTGGCAGTGGTATTTGAGACTCTGACACAGGTTCTGTACTTTATCATTTAAGTAATAGGAGAGTGAATATGTCACTTATTTCTATTTTAAAATTCTTATACTGAATAGTTATTAAGATATAAACATATATTATTAACCTAGACATACTTAAAACAATTAGGAAATATTTCCAAAAGGCACGTATTCTTGGTGCCCACTGACACAAACTTCATTGTTAAGATTCTCTCCTATATATTCTCTGTAAAAGTTTCCATGGAGATACACACACACACACACATACACACATACACACACACACATATATACATATAATAGATATATAGCTATATAGAGAGATGTAGATAAGATAGACAGATATATGCATGCATATGCATTTCAAAAGAGAAAGATTAGAGACAGAGCCTTCTAACCCTAGATTTCTCTAAAAGAAGATCAAGAAAAAACCTTTTGATTATGAGAACATACCAGGCAATACAAGTGGTCCTGTATCACACAAGTTAAATATGAAATTTCATTTTTAAACTGTTAAAAACATTTTTTGATTACATAGGGTTTTCTTGCTTTTATTGTGTACTCACACACAATTTTCATTAAGGTGAGCTTAGCAGGCATGATTTTATAAGAAAAGAATCTAAGTCTGAGATAAGCTTCTAATCTATCACTTGGACATATAAATATCCAATGTTCACTCTCCATTCAAAGCCAGATATTATCAGACTTTCAGTGACAGTTATATTTCCAGATCATAGTGCATTTTAGAATCCTTAGATGGTGCCCAGTACAATGGAGATAAGTGTAATTAAATATAAAAATAGAGGACAGGTTAAAAAAATCATGTGTTTAATGGCCAATGTTACAGTATATTATTCCAGGGTTTTAATATTATTTCAAAATTCCTTTATAGGATACAAGTTAGTATAGTAAAAGCTTCAGAACTTGAATATATTTCCCCTCTAAAATATTAATTTAACACTCCTTACCACAAATTATTTCAGTTTCTGAGTGAGCTACCCAATAACGTAAGAATCCAAGAGGAAGCCATCACTTTAATTTCTCAAGAATTTCAAAGATAGTTTCAGAAAATGAGAAATGACATATGTGCCTGGAATTTAATTTTCTATTCCATGTTGGGAAGATATACTTAGGAAATCTGTGCTCCATATTACAAGTATGACAGAAGACTATTTCCACAGTGAGAATGAAATCCTTAAAAGTCTGCTATGGCTGTCCCTGAACATTTACCAATATCATTTCAAATGGTTATAGGTCCTGCATTTGAGAAATGTATACTCTGGAGGCATTGTAAATCCAATTTACCTGGCTTCACTTGCTAGCATGTTTTCAATGGATGTGATGGATTGCTTTTCCTTTTTGAAAAAACATTTAATGTCCAATAATAACACATTGTGAATGTCACAATTTGTCTTGTCAGTTGTGATAAGATAAGCCCCCTGATGAACCAGAATTAAGGGGGCCCTCTCACACTGCTTCCCATGCATTTGTGCTCCTGAGGATGACAAAAATGTAAATATCTATTTTCAGAATATAAAAACTATTTGGAAAAGAACACATAGCATTATTCTTGGGTCTTTAAGAATATCGCTTAATCTGTCAACAAAATTAAGTACAAGGTAGAGTCTGTCCTAAAAGGCATTTAGACCAGCCATGGGGATTATGTATAGCCAAACTAAAAATCTTCTGACTCTCAAAGAATGGCATTGTCACACCGGAAAATTTTTTAAAAAATAAGCCATAAAACAATATTGTTATGGATTTCCCCATCCTATATAAGATCCAGTTTCTCTGTCCTACATGCTCTGAACTGCCTGCCTCTCCAGACCTACCCCTTTCCTCTCTTTCCTATTCAGACCGCCTTCCTGTTCTTTTCTTACATTTTGTTTTAACAGCACTGAATTACTTATGATGTCCCACAATACCATGTTTTTTCTCTTTTCCCCTCCTCTCAAGTAATTTCTACTACCTGATATCCTGTCTCCCATATATTCCTAATTTTTAATTTATTTTTTATTATTCTAATATACAGCTGAGACATAAATTTATCTTAGAATTCTTTTCAGACAACTTCTACCAGATCCAGACTGGGAAACTGCCACTCCAGGGTGCTCCTAAGATACCATACCTATATTTCTATCCCTCTTTTTACCTTGTAATTATAAATATCTGTCACCTACTGTACAAGGAAGTTTTTGAGGAAGGGAATACTTCTTACTCATATTTGTATCCTCAGCACCTTACACAGTAAAAGGAACATGATAAGCATTTAATAAATATTTGTTCAGTGAATGACAACACACTCCCAGCTAAGGTATGATTTCAGTCAATATAGCTTTATGTCTTAGTTTGAGTCCTTCATGAGCAAGAATGACTACAGAATGCAGTTTAAGTTCATTTTTCAACCATAATTATTTTATTAAGAAACAAGACCATGCATAGTTCAAAACATAGCAACATTCAACTATAGTTCTACAAGGCCTCTCAATTTTCTTTATTTCATACAAAGCAAGATTCAAAAATTTAAATACTCCATATATTGAAATTTCCAACCACCACTATGAGTTTTTAAGGCAACTAAAGATTGCCAATTAATATCCCATTGACCTTTTTGTAAATTTAATCATAAAAAAGTTAATTAAATCCTGATAGGAAGAGTAAGGTCACATTACAGGATTCATGTGAAGCTTGATTTCTTCATATCTACTGCCAATACTCCTAAATACATCAATATGTACCATTAAAATATTTTCAATGAGGTGAAATTTGGTTATAATAAAAATCATAAAGTAACCATTAAAAAAAAACCATATGGCCACAATATGTACACAGGGTCATCAAGATGAATGTATATTATGCCCACACCTAAAAAAGAAAACCCTATTACCTCAATGTTTATCAAACTTTGATCACATAGGAATAACTTACAAAACTGTAAGAACCTTGGCTCTCTTTTCTGTTAACACCTGACTCTATGTAAAAACTACCTAATTTATAGTAGGCTAAACTTTTGTATTCTGTGTTATGAAGGAAATTATTAACATTTTTAATGATTCACTAAAAATACAGGAAAACAACTGGCTTTTAATTCTTGGCATAATTAAAAATATGAAAATATATAAAATTCTTATTTTATACTTCATTAAGATGAGAAATGCAACTATTCCCAATTATATTTTATTTGAAAACCACATGCATAATATACTTTTCAAAGATGACATGTTTATAGAGTAACTTTCAGTTGCCAAAACCAAAAATAATGTCATGCTTTGGAAAAAAAGTATTTCCCATTTTCTATGTTTAAATTAGTATAGGACTTTCAGTTAAGATGGAGGCATAGGTAAACACGGCTTGCCTCCTTGCAAAAATTACAACTAAACCACAAAATAACTATCACCCAGAATCATCAAAAAATTGACCTGCTTGGAAGTCCAACAACCAAGGAATTAAAGTCACATTCATCCAGATGGGTACGAGGGACAGAGATGTGGAACGCTTGGAGATGTGGAATGGGCTGTCGTAGACCCACATGTGATGGGTACCTCAGGTATGAGGGATCCAGCCCCACACCACACCATCCAGCCTAGGTTTCCAGTGCCAGGAAGATAAGTCCCTGTAACCCCTGGCTGTAAAAACCAGTGGGAGTTGGGGAAGCAGAAGAAACTGCGAGATTCTCAGGCATATCCTCTTAAAGGGCCCGCAATAGATTTTGTACTTAAATAGACACATTCCCTCTGGGCTCCAGCATCAGGGTAGCAGCTAAAAGGGCACCAGTGGCATATAGGAAGAAACTGAAGTGTTTGCACAAGGCAAGTGCCAGGGGAAATCTTCCCCTAGACAAGAGTCTAGAAGCCAGGCAACAGCCTTTGTCCCCTTTCTGAGCCCTCCTGCACACAGAGCCACAGAGCAGCAACACTATATCTGAGGTTCCATGAAACTGGTTCACACTGGTAGCCCTGCTCTGATGATAACCTAAGGCTCCACCCCATCCAACTTACTGGTGCACTTTTCTACAATATGCTACTAAGACATAAGACATTCTACTTAATGCTACTAAGACAGGGAGTCAAAACACCTCTACCTAATACATAGAAACAAACAGAGGGAGGCTTCCAGAATGAGGAGACATAGAAATATGGCCCAAGTGAAAGAACAGAACAAAACTCCAGAAAAAGAGCTAAACAAAATGGAGATAAGCAATCTATCAGATGCGGAGTTCAAAACACTGGTTATAAGGATGCTCAACGAACTCATTGGGTACTTCAACAGCATAAAAAAGACCCAGGAAGAAATGAAGTTTACACTAAGTGAAATAAAGAAAAATTTACAGGGAACCAACAGTAGAATGGATGCATCCAAGAATCAAATCAATGATTTAGAACATAAGGAAGAAGAGAACAATCAATCAGAACAGCAAGAAAAAAAAGAATCCAAAAAAACAAGGATAGACTAAGGAGCTTCTGGGACAACTTCAAATGTACAAGTATTCAAATCATAGGGGTACTGGAAGGAGAAGAGAAAGCAAGAAATTGAAAAGCTATTTAAATAAATAATGAAAGAAAACTTCCCTAATTTAGTGGAGTAAAGAGATATATACAAGTCCAGGAAGCACGGAGAGTCCTAAACAAGATGGACAAAAAGAGGACCACGCCAAGAAACATCATTATAAATACCAAAAGTTAAAGATAAAGAATCTCAAAAGCAGCAAGAGAAAAGTAGACAGTTACCTACAATGAAGTTCCCATAAGGCTGTCAGCTGATTTCTCAAAAGAAACTTTGCAGGGAAGAAGGGACTAGTAAGAAATATTCAAAGTGATGAAAAGCAAGGACCTACAACCAAGATTACTCTATCAAAAAAGCTATCATTTAGAATTGAAGGGCAGGTCAAGTGCTTCCCAGAAAAGGTAAAGCTAAAGGAGTTCATCATCACCAAGCCATTATTATATGAAATGTTAAATGGATTTAGTTAAGAAAAAGAAGATCAAAGCCATTAACGTTAAAATGGCAATAAATTCACAACTATTAACTACTGAATCTAAAAAACAAATTAAGCAAACAAGCAGAACAGAAACAGAATCATAATTGTGGAGATCATTTGGAGGGTTATCAGTTGGGAGGGGGAAGGAGGAAATGGAGGAAAAGGTGCAGGAATTAAGAAGTACAAATTTTTAGGTACAGCATAAACAAGGGACCTGTTAAGAACTGTGTAGGAAATGGAGTAGCCAGAGAACTTATATGCATGACCCATGGATATGAATTAAGGGAGGTAATTGCTGGAGGGAATGGTGGGGGCACTGGGTAGAGGGGGACAAAGGGGGTAAAATTGTAACAACCTTATAGCATAATCCATAAAATATATTAAAAATGTAAAAAAAATGTGAGTATAGAAAAACTACATGCATAAAGTTTAGCTAAAAAATACATATTTCCCATTGAGTACTGTGGCTTTCTTTAAGGTTATTAATTTCATTCTAACTGGGAGGTTAAGCATGCTCACTGTGAGCATATGAGTTACCATATGTCTTTAAATAGTACTCAGTTAAGAAAATAGCACATAGTCTATAAAGATTTGGCATATCCTTTTCCAAGGGAAATTTCAAAAAGAATGTGAATTACCCATACATATCCTGATAACCTACTGTCTGCTGCTAATTTTTGAAATAAACTACATCTACTAATTTTATCTCAGAAATATATTTTTACAAATATTCTGCTTTATTGTGAGGAACTATGACGATTATTAAAATTATCGATGTATACCACTTCTCAGCCTAATACTTACATACTGTATATGAAAACTAATTGTACCCCTGTACTAACAAAATTGTACTTGTACAAGTTCACTTCATTAATTTCCTTATTACGGCACTATTTTATAAATTATTTCTTTTAAACCACTCTTGTTTTTGTCACCTTTATTTTATGCAACTTAAATTTAAGCAAAATATTACTATGTTGATGATTTTAATATCAAAATATTTATAACATCTAGTCAACATTTTTATTACCTCTAGTTTTTTGTCAGTTATAAAGTCTCTACACTTTTAAATAATTTCTCAGTCTACTTTCCATTTTATTAATGACCTTTTTTCTCTGCTCTGATAGGAATGGCAATTTAACAGCCCTGGGAAAAGCGGTTTAAAAATCTAGAGCTGAGATGACTAGAAATGTACACTGAAGCAATATCAAAATTTTAGATCCGTTTTAATGTTTCACCAGGAAATATGAATTGACAAGTTTTAGAATCCTCACCTAAGATCCGTGCTAACAAGAAAATCAAAATGTGAGGAGGGGATCTTCAATTACCTGATAAATTTCCATGGTTATCAAAATGATTTCTGTAATATATCCTATAACTTCACTGTAGCTATTTAAGATGCATACATTATTATTGCCCCTAAAGAACTTGTCCCTAGTTGTGTAGAAGTAGAACTGCAGACAAAATACAGGCAATACTTGAGAATTCTTATACTAAAAGTTATTTGTTGTTTACTTGAAATCATATTTGACTGGGTATCTTGCATTTTTATATTCTAAATCTAACAATATAGTAGAAGCATAATTATAGGGATACTAATTCATTTTTATCTCACATTTAAAGTAACTTTTAAGCTCTAAATGTTGCAAAAATTTGTGATTTTAACAAGGACCAGATACATAATGTGCAGGACCCCAAGCAAAATGAAAATAATTAACCTTTTATGCAAAAATTTTTATTTCAAGATGGCAATAGCAGAGCATTAAACCAAGTGCCTATGAAGCCTGCCCTGTTCACAGAACCCTAAGACTTAGGATATATATGAATGAAGTGCCCTTACAGTACAAAGAAACATAAATTGGTTCATTTTTCCCTGGGACTCATCTAAAAAAAGGCCATCAACCTTAGTCTATAAATATGTTAGGCTTTAATACTTTAGGCTATGCAGTGTATCTCATAACTGTTCATTCTGCCATACATAAGCAAACGAGCATGGGCTGTTTCAATCAAACTTTATTTACAAAAACAGCTGGTGGGCCAAAAGTGACCCATGGTCTAAATAGTTTGCTGACCCCTGGACTTTGCTGCAAACATGAGCAAAATTACCAGTTAGATTTGTTTATATTCTGCACAGATAGAGCCATTAGTTAGAAATTTACCTAGGGGATTACAGTCATTTCACTAGGACATTAAAACATTTTTGTAAAAATATGTAAGAGAATCAGTTTTTATGTATATATCTTTAAACTAAATTCAAACATTTACCTCAAGCAGACCACCACGCTGATCTCTTATGCCGTTTAAACGTTTGCGTGTGTGCATAATGCGATAGCTAATGAAAAACATGTTCCTTCTCTCTTCTTCTATTTCATTTTTATTTACTCTCATATGTTTTTTGTTGGTAGTAAAATTTTAGAGTCAAAGGAAAGAGCATGAAGATAGTCTGTTGTTACTGAAGTAATGGCAACATGACAGGCCATTGATACAAAATCCTTTTCAATGAATAATAACATGAAAACAAAGAATGCACTGAATTGTGCAAAACCTATGCAATGGGGAATATATGAAAGGTAAAGTTTATTGCATTTGAGATGCGTGCAATTTCTAAAATAGATTTTGAAATACATCATTGCTTACTAACACCCATCTGATCTTATGTCTCTGTTTAATTATGCATCAAAGGGCCAGTACCAGTGTTTCAATTCACAAATTCTTAATAGCATCTTTCAGCACAAATAAGTGAACTACCAGCTGAGGAGCAACTTTAATGTAAACAGTGTCCTGTAGGAATTGTAAAATGGCTTATGATGCTTCCAGTGAACATCAGAGAGGGACTATAAAGTAGCACACAAAGTATGTATGTGTGCTTTGTGATTCCTGGAATACACATTGGTAAAGCAATAAAGTGTCAGCAACCAATTTAAAAGGCAGCTTTAGGAGAGATAATCAAAATGCTGAACTTCCTATTAATTGTCCTTACCTTTTCTATTTTGGTTTGCATCTTGTGATCTCTTTGAGCCTGAGAAATTTTTTTTTAATTATACTGTAAAATTTGGAAAGCTGTAGATTACTCCCCCATCCTCAAGCACTGACAATATTTTCAGTATCTAATATTTAGAAATTTTACCCAATATGTGGTCTGGATGTGCATTTTTCCTCCTTTTTATAAACATTAATGTAGTTTCCTTTAAAAAATCCACTTAACATTCTAAGTCATTACATACATTAAAAAAAAAATTTGAGCTAGTATTTGCAACCAAGTTCCAAGTTCCTGAAAAGTAGGATTTAAATAAATCATATCCAGTAGCCTGTGTAGCCATCTCTTTTAATCCTGTGTGTGTGCCATGATATTAACTATAAAAGTCCCTTATGCAGCATATGGTCAAGGTGTTTTGAAGACATTGATTTTTTTGAGTCTTCCTATGTACTTGGCTCTATACTACAAATTTCAGAAGACAAGTGCTAATTCTTAGTAAGAGAAACATATCTCTGTTTCACTGTTCAGGTTTGTGGTCTAGCACTCAACAGGGACAATATATAGACCAGTAAAACAATCCATGAGTGAAATTAAAAACCTTTAACTCGAAAACCAGTCCTGCCACAGACTGTAATCTTGGGCAATTTCACTTAATTACTTGTGGTCTAAATTTTCTTATTTTCAAACATGAAAGTGTAAAGTAGATGGTATTTAAGAATCTAGTTAAATGCTAAAAGTACATTAGTCTAAGTTATTCTTAGGTATTTTGTCTATAATTGGTTAAATAACCACAAAATTGGCAGAATACATACTCTTAATAGGAATAAATAGGCAGATATTCTTTTGTACTTGCCAGATATGATTAATAAACAGTTAAGCATGTTCTTTTCCATGTTACCCTCCATTTAAATTTGAAAAGCATCATTACATAGTGATAGACATTTTAAAATAATCAGATAATTGTAAAAGTCAAATTGCTAGAGAAAATAAAAAACTTATGTACTAAATATTGTCGGTTGCCTACATTGAATCTACTCCCTGCTTCTACCTTTTTAACACAACATTGGTTTTGGTTAAATAATTTAGAAGTGAGACCTAACACTTCAGTAGTGCCTACCCTGTGATCTTAAGCCTCACAGTGCTTATGAAGTAAGTACTGTTACCATCCCCACTACAAATGAGGAAACTGAGTTAGTTACCTTGCCTAAATTCACAGAGCCGGTAAGGAGAAGACATGGGAACTGACTGCAGGCACTGGAGAATACCTGTGCTATTAACCATTACACCCTTTCCACACTCAGCTTGTTTAACTGTCTAAAGTTAATTTTCCTCAACGTCAAGAGTCTCCTGATTAGTAATCACTATCATCCCAACCACACTGCAAATAATTAAATGGCATTTCTTGGCAACCATGAAGGTTTAGGGTAGTGTACAACCTAAATTTGACCAACCAGACTGAAGGGAAGAATGTTTTCTCTGTGATAGAAACAGAGGTTTTCTCCAGAACCAGGGTGCATGTTACTTGCTAAGCTGAAGGCAGCCACCTTCTGCCAATTGTGAAGGAAGACAGTCTGAGGACAAAGCCCACATGAAGAAAAAAGGAAGAGCCAAAAGAATCATGAAGAGATGAAGCTGGAGCTTCTATTTTACTATATTCTCAGCCTGCTGTGACTCTGTACTTTCTTCTACGTAAGATAACAAATTCACTTATTGTTTGAGCCAACTTGAATCAGAGTGTCTCTTTTTTATACCCAAAATCATCCTGAAAAATTATACACCTTATTTTCAAGTTCTAAAATGTTAACAGTTGCTTAATCTAACCCAGGTTTTCCCTCTGTCCTGATCCCGAGGCCTGTTGTAATACAGTATTTAACTCCCACAGAAGTTAAAATCTTACTTCTGAGCCATTCCTTTTTCAGGACATTCATTCATTTGACAAAGATTTATTGATCACTTATTCTGACTCAGGCATTGTGAGACCCTAGTTTAGTGAGACAAATGAGTCAGAATCCCTACCCTCACAGAATTAACATCTAGGAAGGAAGAAAGACAATTAAATCAACAATTAGCATAATATGCAATGTTATAATATATAAAAACTGTAGACGGGGGCAGGTTGCAGGCGTTCTGAGAGCATAGAGAATGGAAGCTCTGAAATGGTTTGGAGGACTTTATGAAGACTTCACAGAAGAGGTAAGATTTTATTTGGACCTTGAAGGATGACTAGCAGTTTTACAGTAGATAAAAGGCATTCTAGGCAGTGGGGAAAACATGATCAACAGAATATAATTATGCAAGTGTTGGGAATGTTTGAGAATGACAGACAGTTCCAAGTGATGATGTGCATCCAAAATGTAAGAAAAGAGAGAAGTTCTAGGATTATAGGCCTGGTCAGTCTCAAAAGTCTGTCTAGATTTTTGTTTTTATACTCAAAGTAGGTTAACACTTTACCTTAGCCACTGTTGTTCTCTGTATCATGAATAGAGCTAAATAAAGGGTCAAAACTGTGCTTGCTGGCTTTTCTATTTTTCCATATAAGACCAGAGTCAAAAAGCTCAAGAGATGTATTTAATCACCACTATGGTGTTTGTGAGACTCTGATATGGGTGAAATCCTGTGGCTACTCTTTTGACAATCATAACTTCTCATTACTACTTCTCAAATGCTTCATTGTTGCTTTATTAATTTTTCTAAGCTTCTCATTCACAATTAGTTTGAGTTATTACTGTAAATCTGATGGTTATTTAAATCAAAATGTTAATTTATTAACTTCTTGTGAATCCAATTAAGTTTAATTCCCGGTCAGGGCACATACGCAGGTTGTGGGTTTGATCCCTGATTGAGGCAAGCAATGAACCTCTCTCTCTCTTTCAAAGCAGTGAAAAAAAATGTCCTTGGGTGAGGATAAAAAAATACATACATACATACATACATACATAAAAACTACTGAAAATCTACATTTTGAACAAATTCAGAAAGACTTAGAACATTTTAATTTCTTTTGAAAAATAGAATTTAACACAGGTGAATGTGAAAATAATCTGAATCAGCAAACTAAAATTAAAAAAAGAGAAGGAATATAAATAGACAAAAAAATTCTCACAAAAAAAAAAACTGGAAAATCTACATAGACATTAATGAAGAAATAGAAAGAATGACCAAAAATTTCCAAAAAGTAAAAGTCCAGGACCAGATGGCTTCACTAATGAACTCTACCAACATTCAAAGAAAATTCAACACCTATCCTTCTCAAACTCCTCCAAAAAATTGATGAAGAGGCCACTATTATACTGATACAAAAACCTGTGAAAGATAACATGAAAAAAGTAAACTACAGACTCTCTCTCTGACCAATACAGAGCCAAAAATCCTAAACAAAATACTAGCAAATTTAATACAACAATATATTTATAAGATAATACATTAAGATCAAGTGGGGTTCATTCCAGGGATACAAGTATGGTTCAACATTTGCAAATCAATTAGTGTGATACAACACATTAACAAAATAAAAGATAAAAAGCAAATGATTGTACTAATAGATGCACAAAAAGTATCTGACAAGATACAACATCCATTTATGATTGAAACAATTAAATGAGAATAGAAGGAAAGTACCTCAACATAATGAAGGCCATATGACAAACCTTCAGCTAAAATCATACTCAATGGTAAAAAATCGAGAGCTTTTCCTCTAAAATCAGAACAAGGTAAGGTTGCCCATTCAGACCACTGTTTTTCAACTTAGTACATGAAGTCCTTGCTAGAGCAATCAGGCAAGAAAAAGAAATAAAAGACATCCAAATTAGGAATCAGAAGTAAAATAGTCACTTTTAGCAGATGACAGGATTCTTAAGGTAGAAAGTCCAAATGAATCCACCAAAAAAAACCTATTAGAAACAATAAACAAGTACAGTTGCAGGATACAAAATTAATGTACAAAGTTCCATTGCATTCTCATGAACTAACAATAAATTTTTAGTAAAAAAACAATGAAAAGAGCAATTCCTTTTGCAATTGCAAAAAAGATAGGAACAAACAAAGGATGGGAAGGACCTATACACTGAAAACTACAAAACATTATTAAAAGATATTTTAAAAAACACAAAGAAATAGAAAGATATTCTTTGTTCATGGATTGGAAGAGTAAATATCCTTAAAATGGCCATATTACCCAAAGCAATATACAGATTCAAGGCAATACTCATTAAAAACCCCAATGGCATTTTTTATAGAAATAGATCAAAAAAATCACCATATTTGCATGGAACCACAAAAGACCCCAATAACCAAAGCAATCCTGAGGAAAAAAAGAACGAAGCCAGAAGTATCACACTTCCTCACTTCAAATTAAACTACAAAGCTACAATAATCACAACACCATTGTATTGGTAGAAAAACAGACACACAGACCAAAGAAACAGAATTGAGAGCCCAGGAAAAAACCCACATGTATATGGGCAAATAATCTTTGACAAAGGAGCCAACACCATACAATGGAGAAAAGAAAGCCTCTTCAATAAATGGTGCTGGGAAAATTGGAAAGCTACATGCAAAAGAATGAAACTAGATTTCTATTTGTTTACCACACACAAAAATTAACTCAAAATGGATCAAAGACCTTAATGTAACACTGGAAACAATAAATTACATATAAGAAAACATAGGTACTAAACTTATGGACCTTGGTCTTAGGGAGAAATTTATGAATTTGACCCCAAAAGTAAGGGAAATAAAAGCAAAAATAAATGGGATTATATCAAACTAAAAACCTTCTGCACAGCAAAAGAGACTACCAACAAAACAAAAAAGGCAACCAACCAAATGATAAGATACTTGCAAACAACATCTAAGATTAGGGGTTCATATCCAAAATATACAAAGAACTCATAAATCTCAACACTAACATAACAAAATCCAGTTAAGAAACGGGCAGAGGACCTGAACAGACACTTTTCCCAAGAAGACATGCGTACAAGTGGCCAACTGATATATGAAAAGACTCTCAACTTCAGTAACTATTAAGGAAATTTAAATAAAAACTACAATGAGATACCACCTCACACTTGTTATAATGACTATCTTCAAGACAAGTAACAATAAGTGCTGGAGAGATTGTGGAGAAAAAGGAACCCTCAGTTCACTGCTTGAGGGAATGTAAACTGCTACAGCCACTATGGATAACAGTATGGAGGTTCCTCAGAAAAATAAAAATTGAACAACTATATGACCCATCAACCCCTTTTGGACCCATCTACCCCCCAAAATTGAAAACCTTTATTTGTAAAGATATATGTACTCCTATATTCATTACAGCATTATTTACAGTAGCCAAGACATGGAAAGATTGTAGTGTTCTTTGCTAAATGACTGGGTAAAGAGGATTTGATACATATGTACAATGGAATACTGCTCAGCCAAGATCAGATGAAATACTGCCATAGGTGACAACATGGATGGATCTTGAGAATATCATACTAAGTGAAATAAGTCACACAGAAAAAGTCAAGAAGCAGATGATTTCACTCATTTGTGAAATATAAAACTGAAAACAACAAATGAACAAAGCTCATGGACACAGACAATAGTATAGCGCTTCCCAGAGGGGAGGGAGATGAGGAGGGGGTCAACTATATGGTGATGGAAGGAGATTTCACTTTGGGTAGCAAAAAACAATGCAAAAGACAGATGATATATTACTGAGTTATACACATGAAACCTATATAATTTTATTAATAAATAGCACCTCTATAAGTTTAATTTTTTTTAAAAGGAGTTTAAAAGCTTTTTCACTTGTCAGGCTCAGTGACCACACATTCCCTTCCTTATTCATTTTATCCTGGTTAAGAAATGAGGTACAGTGATTCCATTGCTTAATATTATAGGCTTGTCCTCTCTAAGAATCTTACAATGTCTTAGAGAAATTGTCTGATTCATCTTAACATCATGCAAGTAAAGCAGGAGAGGATTTTTGTATTTTATGACTGAAGTTGCTAAAGTGATGAAAGATGGCAATGTCACACAGCGATCTTGAGAGAGAAGTTAGCCAACCTTCTGATCTTTGAACTAGTGCTGGATTACTTCAGACGATATTTGTCAATTGCTATTCTTTTTCAGACTAGGTTGTTTCTGGTGGTACATGCATATTTGGGAAGCTGTTTGGTAACCATATATTTTTAAAAGGTTGTATAGAGAAGAGTGGTGTCTGGCTACTAATCCCTTCCACTTTAGCTCTACCTCCAGTGATGTGACACTAACTGACACCATCTCCCCAAGGCCTGGCCCTTGACCATTGAATGGTGCCCATTACTTGTTAATTTTTTATAACCTTTGGGTAGAGTCAGTTTGATCCTGTCAAATCTGGACTGAAGGAAAGCTGCCTGAATAAGAATGGGATTAATTTGATTGGAAAGGCCAGGTGGGTAAGTGGTAACAATGATATCAAAATGATCCAAGGCTCTTTCCCACACTCAGTCTCATCAAAGTCCATACCTTGACATGGATCAATCAATGGTCTTGGCCCTTCAATGTTAGTATAGTAAAGAACTTGAGTTGGCATTTTTTTTTTTTTTTTTGCTACCACACTTATTTTGCATTTGCTTGGTGTCTCTCTGGAGGAAAGTGTAGAGTTCTAACTTATGGTAAACATAAGTGTCCTGTGGCAATGTGAGATTGAACAATAACTATCTTTTGTGTTACTGTTGTAAACTGTGGTTCTCTGAGCCCTTATGAGACTGTTTGTTACAGCATCTGTTAGAATCAAGGATAAGACTCCTGTAATCATGCAGCTGTATGATGAACTTTCTAATTGCTATATTTTTGCTGCTCTTGAACTGAGGAAATTTTGTCATAAAACTGGATGGTGATTCTAAAAAATTTACTAATGTTTATAAACCAGTAATTCTAGCCCATAGGACTTTGTCAACTTCTCAGTGCCTGCAAAGGCTTAACAAAGGTTGACAATGTAAGCCAAACAAAGGAACAGGTATCAGGGTGTTCTTCTCCCATGCCAACTGAAAATGTATGCATTGCCTGTAGAGAGATAAACTAGCTACACATGATTAATAATATTTCCTTTCTTTCTATTTTTTAAAGAATGGACCTGAGGTCTTACCTGATTTAAGTGGTTCAATTAACTCAAAACAAAAGAGGATATTTGTATTAATTTTATTTTTCCATTTGAGTTGGTTCATATTTTTATAATTCTAGAATAAAGCACCAGCATTAATCCAAGATATTGATGTTAATGAAAGGGAGAGAAGATCTTTTAATCTGATAAAACTATATTGCAATCCACTCTACACTGCTATGTTCAAAGGGCATCCAAACAAGAGTAGAACAGCGGATGTGGACATAAATGAGGAACAATGATAGGCTTGTGATGAACAAATGTCAATTCACTGGAATCCAACCACCAGAAATTATTATTAATAATAATTATTAATAATTATTAATAATAATAAATATACGTTCCCCCAGGCATTTTCCAGATATTACAAAGGCTGATGTAATATTTATATAGACATATGTAGCATAGCTTTGATCAAACAGCGACCCCTGTTAATGAGGACAATTGTTCTGTACTCTAAGAATAGAGGTAAATGATAAATTTCCAGGCTGTGTCCTGGCCTTCAGGTATATCATTATTTTTCTGTTTGTTTTTTTTTAGTTGTTCAATTATAGTTCTCCCACATTTTTCCCTGTTGCTCTCCCCTGCCCCACCCAACCGACCCACTCCCACAGTCAATCCCCACTCTGTTGTCCATGCTCATGGTCCTTTATACATATTCCTTGACTTGCCCCTTCTCCTACTTCCCCCCATTATCCTCCTCCCTCCTCCCTTCAGCTATTGGCTTTCAATCACTTTCCCCGCTACCCACAGCAAATTGGGCCCTTCGAGTACTCATTCATGGGTGCGTGGGTTTGTGTACGTTCTAGGATCCTGTGGGTCTCTCCAATGGACTCTTCTGTGAGGCTGGGAGTTTCTCCTGGTGACACAACCCCCACAGGTTTTTACTACCAGAGGTTTTGAGGGTTTCTTTTCCCCACACTGGAAGCCTGGGTTGCATGGTCTGTCTCGCTCCCCAGCTGTTCCTCCCAGTTTATCCACACACAAATCCCCGTCCACCAGCTGCCACCTCACCTGCTCAGTCCTCCAGCTGCAGACTTGCTGTGCATCCTATCTGCCCCAACTGCCTGTCTCTGCCCCTCCTAGCGTCTAGATGAAAGTTTTTTCGTTAGCTCCTTGGTTGTCAGACTTTCATTCAGTTTGATTTTCTGGAAGTTCTGGTTATTTTTTGCTTTTAAATTTATTACTGTCCTTTTTTGGTTGTATGAAGAGGTAAAGTGTATCTACCTACACCTCCATCTTGGCCAGAACTCTCTATGCATCAGCTATTTGCCTTTTACTCACTGGCTTATTTTACTTAGCATAATACTCTCCAGTTCTATCCATGCTGTCATAAAGAGTAGGAGTTCCTTCTTTCTTTCTGCTGCATAGTATTCCATTGTGTGAATGTACCATAGTTTTTTCATCTGTTCATCTACTGATGGGCTTTTAGGCTGTTTCCAGCACTTGGCTATTGTAAATAGAGCCGCTGTGAACATAGGGGTGCATAGGTTCTTTTAAATTGGTGTTTCAGGATTCTTAGGGTATAATCCCAGCAGTGAAATCACTGGATCAAAAGAAAGTTCTATTTTTAGTTGTTTGAGGGAGTTCCATACTGTATTCCATAGTGGCTGCACCAGTCTGCATTCCCATCAACAGTGTACTAGGGTTTTGCCTGTTCTCTACAACCTCGCCAGCACTCGTTGTTTGTTGATTTGTTAATGATGGCCATTCTGACTGGTGTGAAGTGGTATCTCATTGTGGTTTTAATTTACATCTCTCTGATGGCTAGTGATGTTGAGCACTTTTACATGGGTTTATAGGCCCTCTGGCGTGTATAGGTCCTATACATCCTCCCTGGCGAAGTGTCTCTTTAGGTCCTTTGCCCATTTTTTAGTTGGATTGTTTGTCTTCCTGATGTGGAGTGATGTGAGTTCTTTATATATTTTGGGGATCAAACCCTTGTCCTCAGACATACTGACCTCCAAAATATGTAAAGAAATTACATATTTTCCCATATGGTTGGTTCCCCTTTCATTTTGTTAGTGTTTTCTTTAGCCATGCAGAAGCTTTTTAATTTGATGTAGTCCCATTTGTTTATTCTTTCTTTTATATCCCTTGACCTAGGGAAGGTATCTATGAAAATATTGTTGCATGAGATATCTGTAATTTTCCTGCCTATGTTCTCCTCTAGGAATTTTATGGTGTCATGTCTTATATTTAAGTCTTTTATCCATTTTAAGTTTATTGTGGTGTATGGTGTAAGTTGGGTATCTAGTTTCCAAACCAGATAAAGACACAACAAAGAAAGAAAACTACAGGCCAATATCTCTGATAAACATAGATGCTATAATCCTCAGCAAAATACTGGCAAACTGGATCCAGCAGTACATTACAAAGATCATACACCAAGATCAAGTGGGATTCATCCCAGGGATACATGGATGGTTCAATATTCACAAATAAATAAATGTAGTACACCACATAAACAAAAGTAAAGCCACATGATCATATCAATAGATGTGGAAAAACCATTCGATAGGGTACAGCACCCATTTATGATAAAAACACTCAGCAAAGTGGGAATCGAGGGAGCATACCAAAGGCCATATACGAGAAACCTATATCCAACTCCATACTTGATGGCCAAAAACTAAAATCTTCCCCCCTAAGGTCAGGAACAAGATAAGGGTTTCCACTTTCACCACTTCTATCCAACATAATATTGGGAATTCTAGCCACAGAGATCAGATAAGGGAAAAAAAGGCATCCAAATTGAAAAAGAGAAAGTAAAATTGTCATTGTTTTCAGATGACATGATAGTGTACAGAGAAAACCCTAGAGACTCTGCCAAAAAGCTACTCAACCTAATAAGTAAATTTAGCAAAACAGCAGGATACAAAGTCAATATTCAGAAATCAAAGGCATTTTTGTATACTAACAATGAAATATCCAGAATAGATGTCAGGAAAAAAGTCCCATTTACTATAGCAACAAGAAAAATCAAATACCTAGGAATAAACTTAACCAAGGAGGTAAAAGACCTATACTCAGAAAACTACAGAACGCTGAAGAAAGAAATTAAGGAAGATACAAATGATTGGAAGCATATACCATGTTCATAGATTAGAAGAATTAACATCATTAAAATGTCCATACTACCCAAAGCAATCTATAAATTCAATGCAATCTCCATCAAAATATCAATGACATATTTCACAGATATAGAACAAGTATTTCAAAAATTTATATGGGAGCATATCATTTTAATCTCTCCCTTCATCTATGTCTTCAAATCTAAGCAAAGATCGCTGACATTAAGGCTTGCAAGATTATTAGATGGTCACTAAGCCTGGCAATCCGAGAAAGCAGGAAAGTTGACTCACACATTTTCAGATTCTTATCATATTCTGTCTTCCAGAATTATTGTGTTGTCTTATCACTCCTACTACTGTAGCATGGAAGATATCCTTCCTCACCCCCTCCCCCATCACCACCATATCTAGCACTGGATGTGGTAAAATGGATTGGATCTTAATGTTTCTGGAGTTGAATTTCCCACCTTGTTTTCTACAGCTCTGGGAATCATAGCCTGTTGAAACTGGAAGGGACCATCATATTCAAGACATTAATCCTACAGTCTAGGAAAAGAAGGTACTGACAGATTGACTTTTTGAAGTCATACAGTAAGGGAACTAGAACACATGTGTCCTGTCTCAAGGCTTCTGGACTATGCTTTATAAACTGCCAGGTTGTCTCCAGTCATGCCAAGAACTTTTATGAGATTCCTTAATAAAAATTAATTTTAATTTGTATTTAATTTTTAAATAAAACCTCCATGCATCATAATAAATAATCAGGAAAAATGAAATATCATATTTTTATAAAATAAGGGGATAGAACTCTTGGTTGAGCATGAATACTTTTTTTTAGACCAAAGCTTCTATCATCTAAAATAAACAAGTCTTCCTATTTCAAACTGAAAAATATAAGAAAAAGAGAGGAAAAAAGATGTTGAGTGATTGCATTACTAAAAAAACCTCATTTCAAAGGGGAGGAGATCACATGAAGTGAAGATGAACAGAAGTGCACAAAAATAGGAAATCTAGATATATCTACAGTCATTTGTCACAATTTGTCTTTCTCCAAAAGCAAGAAGATTGACTGAATGAACTTTGAAGGTCTTCCCACAGTAAATTGCTTAGCTGGACTCATAGGAATGCTACTCCTTACACACATTTTCAGGGAATTTAATACATACAAGGAGCTGTTATCATTGATTAGATAAATATGTTTATGGAGCCTACAAAGAGTTTTGAAGTAAACATCTCTCTCAAGTAATCACAGAGGCAGGTGGCTGATTTCAAAGTGATCTTTGTACTATACTTGTTGTCATCTTAAGTACCTACATCGGAGGTATAAATGTCCCAAGCTCTATTCTATTTTAAACAATATTAACAGAGGATCCTATAGCCTCAACTTAAGTATATCACAAAAATAGCCCTTATTCCCATTGAATTGTGTTTCTTCTACTAATGTCAACTGAAAATCTAAAGTTTTGGACTGAAAAATTAGGAAGAAGCAATATGTATCCAACTTAGACATGAAGAATCAAGTTATCTCTCAAAATTTAATTAAATTATGTCTAAATTTCATAGAGAAGTTATCTGCCATTCCCTGTCTTTAAATTTTTTTATTATGAAATAGAGAAAGTAGCAAAGAAGAAGAAAAAAGAAAATCTGAGAGTTTCTGGAAACTTAGCAATTGCTGTAAACAAGCTATGGACAATGCTTCCTGGGGCCTTAACAATGTGCTTTTGTCACGGAAACATGTTCTCAAAGAGCCAAGTTCATTAATTTCACCAATGGTTATGAGCTACAACACAGCCAGGGGACATGACAGATTGGCTGTAGGAGAAAACTATTATTTTTCCTCTGTGACCAATGCTGTAACTGTTGTAATCATAGGTGGGAAGAAGTAAGCTCAGTCATGCAGTAAAAGTGTTGTTTTGAACCAATTGGACAATAATTTTCTTACCGATGTGGAACTTCAGGAACAACCTGTAGAAGTGAAGGAACACAGAGAGTTATGTTCCATCACAACAGATAACAGATAGTTGCTCCCACATTAGAAGTCTAAAAAAGATCCTGAGTTTCCAAATAATTTAGAAAGAGAGCAATCCACAATCTCAATGTTACACCAAATGCCTTTTTAAAAGGCTTAAATACAATGTGTTCTTGTAAATATTCTCAAAAAGTACCAAAACACTTATGATCATGGTTGTTTTTCAACAGAAGACAAACATCCAACTGCTGATCCTTTGCAAAGATGAGCAATATCACCGAGATGACCAATCTGCTTAATCAGAGTAACATGTTCTTGGAATCCTATTTTCTGAAGAAAAACAATGATAGAGATTCTCATTTTTTTTAAAAAAAGAAAAGGCTAACATGGAGGCCTGAGTAGCATAGAGGGCAGGGTGGGTGAAGAGTAAGAAAATGGAGAAGTTTTCTGATACAGCTTTGCCCAGGATTGCCAGCTTATTGACAGCGACTCAAGTGCATTCCAAAACAAATGTAACTGCTTCTTTATCATATAGAGTTTTTTAAATGTATTTTATGGTGTCAATGAATGAAAACCCTGAATGGAATTTGATGTGGAAGTTATCTGTCTGTGACCTCTCTTTCTTATTGATTTCTCCCACAAAGCACATAGCTTCTTTTTCTTCATTTTCATTGTTGACACTATTCCTGATGTCCCCATTTTCTGGCCCTTTGCCTGCCTCAACCCAGCCACTGTTCTCCCTTCCCTTCGGCCATCACTACACTGTTGTCTGTGCCAATGTTTATACATCTATATCTAATCTATATCTATATCTGTATCTATATCTAATCTATATATTTTCACACATACATACATACAGTCTGTCCAGAAGGTATCCAGCCATGCAATATGAAAAATAGAGACATTTACTGAAGAAGATACAAGATACAAGAAACATTGTACATAGGACAATGATGCCTCAGTTCCCTTCCAAGTAGGCATTGTGGGACCTCACACAGCTCTCCCAATCATCATCAGCTGTCCCGTCATATTTTCCTGAATCTCATTGATGATTTGAAATCTCTTCCCTTTTAAAGGTGATTTTAGTTTGGGGAAAAGCCAGAAGTCACATAACCTCAAGTCTGGGCTGTAGAGGGGCTGAGTCACCTGGGTGATTTGATGTTTCACCAAAGAAATACATGAAACGTTATGCATGAGCAGGCAGGTTGTCATGATGAATCTGCCAATCACCAGCTGCCAATCACCAGTTGCCCATAGCTGCGGTCTTCTGAATCATCCCAGTAATTTCCATGTAAGAATGTTCAAGCTTAATGCAAAATTTGATACAGATTCATTGCTCTACTTGCTCAGTCACTTTGAATGGAATGGCCACATAGTACACATGCTTACTCAACGGTGTCTTCCATCCCCACTCACTAGTACAGTGAAGTCTTTATTGTTGGCACATATCCATTCCAGTCCACTCTCCTTGGCTGCCAGCTCACATTGATATCACACAGACCATTCTTGTTATATTAACAATGGCTGGACTTTTCCAGGCAGAAGTGATATATGCTTAATCCCTTCTATATAACTCCATCTACAGGGTCTGGCACAAATAATGTCCCTTTTTAATTACATAATCTCTTATTACAAAATCATAAGCATGTAATTCTGTAACATGGCAATAACACACTCAAACATACCATAGGACATTTTAGATGAAATGTTCAAATTAAAACTATAAATTATAATAATTTAACCTTTCAACCCTTTCAACCATAATCAAACAGGCGTTACTTCTGCCAGATCCTGTATATATTTGCTTAATCCCGTCACCTTCTTTCATTCAGTCTCCCCTACCCTGCCCCTCTGACAGCTGTTAGACTGTTCCATGTGTCCATGCCTCTGTTTCTATTTTGTCAGTTTATTTTGTTCTTTGTATTCCATATATAAGTGTGATATGGTATTTGTCTTTCTCTGACTGGCTTATTTCTATTAGCATAAAAATCTCTAGGTCCATCCATGCTTTCACAAAAGGGAAGATTCCCTTCTTTTTATAGCTGCGTATTATTCTTGTGTAAATGCACCACAGATTTTTAATCCACTCATCTACTGATGGGCACTCTAGGCTGTTTTCAGATCTTGGCTATTGTAAATAAAGCTGCTGTAAACATTGTAAATGGAGGAGGATAGGTTTTTTTTGAATTGGTGTTTCAGGATTCTTAGGATATATTCCCGGAAGTGGGATCACTGAGTCAAAAGGCAGTTCCATTTTTAATTTTTTGAGGAAATTCCATACTGTTTTCCATAGCAGCTGCACCAGTCTGCATTCCCACTAACGTTTGTTGTTTGTTGACATTGATGGTAGCCATTCTGGCAGATGTAGGGTGATATCCCATTTTTAAGATAAGGTGCTGAGGCAGAGGGAGACATTCTCAAATGGAAAAGCTTCCTCTTTTTCTCAATGCATTTATGCTGTCCTGGCAATACATTTTCCATTCTGTCTGCTGTTATGCAGTGCCAGACAGGGAACTTTGAAGGCCTCCCCACTATATCTAATTCAAGTTTGTCTTAAATGAAAATTTTCACATCTATACTGAATATTTTAGAAGTCACAATTCTCTCTGATTTTTTCTGATTGCAAAATTCTAAGTTTATCAAAACTAAGTTTTCTTTTTCTGGGGAATATATGTGGGAGTTGTCTCTGCTTTGCTAAGTCCCTAAACATAAATTAAAATCTGCCTTTTAAGTAATCCAGCACTGGTTTGAGATTTAGAAATTATGTTTGTCTCCTGTTAGATAGCTCTTTGTCTTAATTTTTTCTCCAATGGAATGTAGGTTAAGGATGAAAATTATATTTCCCCAATGTACTCACAGCACCAAAAAGTACCTGGCATGTTATTAGTACTTAATATAATGAAAAAGGTGCCAGAGAATGCAAAGAAAGGGAATGAAGAGGACAAACAGAAAAGAAGGGGTAAGACATTAAACAGCTGCAGTACAACTGAATTAGGCATTTATAGGCAATGGAAAATGTTTCTGCATTTAGGAAGTAAGCACAGTTTTCCTCATTCTTCCCACAAGTAATTTTTATTATATTTTGTATAACAACATTATCACTGGATTTGTCATCACAATCAACTAATCTCCCCATATTTAAAGAGACAGAACCAGTGCCTTCACCGCAGTGCACAAATGTGTCAGTAGCTTCCATAGCCTCTCCAGAGAAGAATGGAAATATACCTTTAACTGAAATCGGCCTATTTATTTTAATTTTCCACAGTCGAAAACTTGCAGAGTTAGGTAAAATGAGAAAATTATAGCTGTAAAGTCACATTATAAAATTTTTCATTGCTTTCATGCTCTTGTTTTGAAATTGGCCGAAATTAAAACATAATGTTTCTGTTTTGCTTATTCTGAGAACTGAAAGTTCCATTAAAATTAGAGGAAAAAAAATTTATTGTCTTTACTCACTGTATAGCTTTAAAGAATTAAATGTAAAAAATATAAGATAGTAACACGGATATATTCTCAACCATACATGACCAATAAATTGACATTTTTATTAATCTTTAACAATAATTTATTTCCTTGTGATTTGCTGTCATCCAAAACATATAGGAGAAAGAAGCAGAAGTCCAATTAATTAATGAATCTTTTTAGATTGGGTTGGTTTATGATAAATTGATAACTTTATAAATTAAAGCTTAATTTGCTATTAAAAAGGACAAATACAGAACTCATATATTATCACCACTGAGAGTGTATTACCCAGGAAATCTTCTTGAGCCTCACAGAATGTCTAAACATTATAAAATCTCCCTTTGGGACTCGTGTGATTCATTTATCACCTCCCTCTTTTCTTCCTCACAACAGTCTCCCACTGATCGAGAAATAACTTTATATCTCTTCACAGTTTCGCTTTGAATCCCTGCCATCATGCTGGGTAAATTCAATTGCCATGTGGTTGACCAGTCCAATAGTCTTACTTCACAGTTCTTTGTCCCTCTCAGTTCCGATTACTATCCACCTCCACTTCACATCAGCATCCACACCTCAGGCTTCATGTTACTCAGAACTGTTACATTTTTGAAATACTGAACTCCAAGGTCAAATTCATTGAACCACGTCCTCTTACATCCTCAGTTACCTCACACATATTCCATTTTCTCCTCTACCCTTGAATCCCTTCATTTGGGCCCAATTCATCAGCCCACTCCTATTTATTCTCTTTCTTTTTTATGACTAATCTAAGTGTCATTTTGAATACAATCTCACCAGACCCTTTAACTCCCATTCTTTCAGTCAATTTATCACACACACCAGGCACAACTTTAAGCCTGGATCATTTTAGCTGTCTATTCATTCCTTTCTATGTCTAAACTGATAAGATGTACTAGAGAAAAAACAGAATGCACAATCGTGAAGGTGAATTGTATGAAAAATTCATGGAATCCAGCTTCAGCTGGGCCTTCAGAATTCTTCTGCAGTCCTCGACATTCCCTTATTCTTTGTCCCATACTAGCCATATGAAATCCTCCCAGGCCTTCTTCCTTCATTACCTACTTTATCATTTTAACGAATAGCCTACTTCCTTATTTCATAGAGAAAAGAGTCATTGTTTTCCTCTTCCCAACACTAAATTATTTATAAACAACTTGATATTTCCTTATTCATTTTTGTCCCAGTGGAAGAGCTCTTTTTCCATTTATATTCCATTCTCTCTCCCTCATTTCCCATGCCCTCAGCTACCTCCTCCTGTAAATAAATGCACATCTTCCTGCCCTATAACCCCTTCTATGCTGACTCCTCCCTCCATTATCTATAGTTTTGCTTGAGTCTTTCCTAATTATAAATTGGAATAAAATCTTTAGAAATTTATGCCTCTGGATACCTCATTGATTTTCCTTTCCCTTCATAATTGTACTAGCACAAAGAAAGGTCTGTGTTTGCTGTCTTTTTTCCTCCCCTTACATTAATTTATCTACCCAAGGCAGTCTGCATTCTACCTCTCTCCATGACCCCAAATCTGCTGCTTCTGTCCAGATTCAATCCAAATTTCAAAAATTAAATGGAAACTTTTCAGTCAGTTCCTTACCTTACCCTTCTGAAACATAGGGACTACTGCATCCTTACTGAGATTATTTATATCTTTCTCCTTTTACCTCCTTCGTGTCTTTGCTCAAAGGCCACCACCTTCTTGTCTACCTACTCAGACTATACAATTTAAAATTGCAACACTGGCCCTGGCCAGTGGCTTGGTTGGAGCGTCGTCCTCTACACCAAAAGCCTGTGGGTTCCATTCCTAGTCAGGGCACATATCTAGGTTGCAGGTTCCATCCCTGCTCATGGTGCATCTGGGAGGTAACCAACTGATGTTTCTCTCTCACATCACTGTTTCTCTCTCCCTCTTCCTTCCTCCATAAAAGTTAACAAGCATATCCTTGGGTGATGATTTAATTAAAACAAAAAACAAAAAAATTGCAACACTCACCATTGCATTCTCAGCCTATCTCACACTGCTTTATTATATTTTTATTGTACTTTTCATCTTTAGCAACATACAGGATTTGTACTTTTGTTTACATTTCCCTAGTAGCGAATAACTTTAGCCACTGTGTTCATTGATTCATCTCACCATGCCACACAGAGTAATAGCTCAGATAATACTTGTTAGGAGAATCAGTCTCTTGAGTTCCAAGACAAGAGTCTCTTTTGGTTTTTCTCTTAATTGTTGGCTTTTTCTCCATTTATTTTGCAACCCCCTCTACACATCCCTTAGCCTTTTTTTTTCTCATTCCCTAGATTCCCTTTATAGACTCTTTCTTTATATTCTCCCTGGCAGATCTCAGCCACTGTCATGATTTGAACTATGTCCTCCTTGTTAGCAACTGAAATATCTATAGTTCTAGTCCAAATTTTCTTCATAATTTCAGATGTATAAATTTTTCTTCCTAAACATCTATACTACATGGTCCCACAAAGAACTCAAACTGAACATATTAAAACCCCTACAATGATTTTGTCCTCCAACCTACTCACATGCTCATAGCTTGGATCTATATTTACATTTGTTTTTTAATTTTTTATTTAATCTTTATTTTATTTTTCCATTACCATTTAGTCCCCCTTAAGTCTCCCTCCCTCAGCAATCACCACACTGTTGTCCATGCCCATGAGTGCTTTTTATTTTTGCTCACTTTTTCTAAACTCTAACCTCCACCTCACAGCTGCCATCCTGCTCTCCACCTATGAGTCTGTCTCCATTTACCTGGTTAGTTCAGTCTGTTCAATAGATTCCACATACAAGCGAAGTCGTATGGTCTTTGTCTGTCTCTCACTAGTTTATTTCACTTAACATAATGTTCTCTTATCACAGGGGGTGAAATTTTCATCTATTTTATGGCCAAGTGGTATTTCACTGTGTAAATGTCCCACAGTTGTTTTATCCACTCATCTACTGATGGACACTTGGGCGGACTCCATACCTTGGCTGCTGTAAATAACGCTGCAATGAACACGGGAGTGCTTACATTCTTCAAATTAGTGTTTTGGGTTCCTTTGGATATATTCCCATAAGTGGAATCACTGGGTCAAAAGGCAAATCCCCTTTTCATCTTTTGAGGTATCTCCATGCTACTTCCCACAGTGGCTGCACCAGTCTGCATTCCTACCAACAGTGCAAAAGGGTTCCTTTTTCTCTTTATCCTCACCAGCACTTGTTGTTTGTTGATTTATTAATGATAGCCATTCTGACAGGTGTGAGATGATATCTCATTGTGGTTTTAATTTGTTTTTCTCTGATGATTAGCGACAGTGAGCATCTTTTCATATGTCTATTGGCCATCTATATGTCCTCTTTAAAGAAGTGTCTATGTCCTGGCTGGTATAGCTCAATGGAATGAGTGCCAGCCTGTGAACCAAAGGGTGACTGGTTCAATTCCCAGTCAGGGCACATGCCTGGGTAGCAGGATGGGTCCCCAGTGGGGGGGCATATGACAGGCAGCCCCACCGTGATGTTTCTCCCCCTCTCTCCCTCCCTTCCTGTCTCTAAAAATAAATAAATAAAATCTTTTAAAAAAATAAAGAAGTGTCTATTCAGGTCCTTTGCCCATTTTTTAACTGGGTTTTTGTTTTTTTTGGTGTTCAGTTTTTAAGTTCATTATAAATTTTGGATATTAACCTCTAATCAGAGGTATGGGTGAATACGTTCTCCCATTCTGTGGGCTGTCTTTTTATTTCCTTGATGATTTCATTTGCTGTGTAAAACCTTTTTAGTTTGATGTGGTCCCATTTGTTTATTTTTTGTTTCCCTTGCCTGGGGAGATATATCCAATGAAAAATTGCTATGAGCAATGTCCATGATTTTGCTATCTTTCCTTTCATATTTTTATGGTTTTCAGTCTAACATTTAAGTCTTTGATCCATTTTTAACTTATTCTCATGTGTGGTGTAATAAAGTGGTCTAGTTTCCTTTTTCTGCATGTATCTGTCCAATTTCCCCAAAAACCATTTATTTAATAAACTATTTTAGCCCATTTTATGTGATTGCTTCTTTTGTCAAATATTAATTGATGATAAGGTGTGGGCTTATTTCTGGGCTCTCTATTGTATTGTATTGATTTAGGTGTCAGTTTTTATGCCAGTACAATGCTGTTTTGACTACTATGGCTTTATAGTATAATTTTCTATTAGGTAGCATGAATCCTCCAACTTTGTACTTCTGAGTATCACTGTTGAAATGCAAGGTCTTTTGTGCTTCCATGTAACTTTTTGAAATATTTGTTCTGGTCCTGTGAAATATATCATTGGAATCTTGATAGGAATTGCATTGAATCTATAGATTGCTTTCAGTGTATGGACATTTTAATTATGTTATTTCTTCCTATCCATGAACACAACAAATGCTTCCACTTATTTGTGTCTTCTTCAATTTCTTTCTTCAGAATCTTATAATTTTTGTGCACAGGTCTTTTAAATCCTTGGTCAGTTTTATTCCTAGGTATTTTATTGTTTTTAAAGCAATTGTGAATGGGATTGTTTCCTTAATTTTCCTTTCTGTTCATTATTGGCATATAAAAATGTAACTGATTTCTGGATACTAATTTTTATCTTGTTACTTTGCTGAATTTATTCATCAGCTCTGCTAGTTTCTTGGTGGAATCTTTGGGGTTTTCTACATAGAGTATCATATCCTCTGCAAATAATGAGTTTTTCTTCTTCTTTTCCAATTTGGATGTCTCTTATTTCTTCTTCTTGTCTGACTGTTCTGGCTTGGACTTCCAGTATTATGTTGAATAAAAGAGATGAAAACAGACATCCTTGTCTTGTTCCCAGTCTTAACGAGGAACACTTGCAGTTTTTGCCCATTGAGTATCATGCTGCCAGTGGGTTTGTCATATCATATTCAGACTTTCTTCTGATCTCATTTTGCTGAGGTTTTGATCATAAATGGATGAGTTTATCAAATGCTTTTCTTGCCTCTACTGTTATGATCATGTAATTTTAACCCTCCTTTTTATTCATGAGGTGAATCACATTTATTGATTTGTGAACATAATACCAACTTTGCTTTCCCGGAATAAATCCCACTTGAACATGGTGTATGATCTTTTTGAATTCCTGTATACAGTTTGCTAATATTTTGTTAAGTATTTTGCATCTATGTTCACCAGGGGTATTGGTCTATAATTTTATTTCTTTATAGTATCTTTATTTGGTTTTGGAATTAGGATAATGCTGGCCTCGTGAAATGGGCTAGGGAGTCTTCCCTCTCCTTGAATTTTTTTGAATAGTTTGAGAAGGAGAGGTGATAATTCTCAGAATATTTGGTAAAATTCACCTGTAAAGCCACCCTGTCCAGGGCTTTTGTTTGTTAAGAGATTTTATTGATTACTGCTTCAGTTTCACTAGGCATAATCTGTCTATTCAGAATTTCTGATTCTTCCAGATTTACTTTTGGAGATTGTATGTTTCTAGGAATTTTTTCATTTTGTCATGGTTGTCCAGCTTGTTGGTATATAGTTGTTCATAGTATCTTTGTACAATCCTTTGTTTTTCTTTAATATCAGTTGTTCTTTCATTTCTGATTTTATTTATTTGGGTCTTTTTTTCTTGATGAGTCTGATTAAAGATTGTCAATATTGTTTATCTTTTAAAAGAAACTACTCTTGGATTCACTGATCATTTGTATCCTTTTGTAGACTCTATTTCTTTTATTTCTTTGTTGATCTTTATTATTTCCTTCCTTCTATTTACTTTGGGCTTTGTTGTAGTCCTTTTTCAGGTTCCTTTAAGTGTGAAGTTAGATTATTTGAATTTTTTCTTGTCTTTTGAGATAAAACTGTATTGCTATGCATTTCCCTCTTATCATCCTTTTCCCAGTGTCCCACATATTTTGGATTGTTGAATCCTCATTTTCATCTATTTCAAGGTATCTTTTGATTTCTTCCTTGATTTCATTGCTAACCCATTCATTGTTTAATAATATCTTATTCAGCTTCCACGTTTTAGCGTGTTTTTCAGTGTTCTTCTTTTGATTGATTCCTAGTTTCATAACATTGTGGTCTGAGAAGATGCTTGACATGATTTCAATCGTCTTAAATTTATAGAGACTAGTTTTGTTTCCCAACAGGTGGTCTATCTGAGAAAACATTCCATGTACACTTCAAAGTGTACTTGAAAAGTATGTATATTCTGCTGCTTTGGGGTGAAATGCTCTGAGGGTATCACTTAAGTCCATGTCATCTATTGTGTCATTTAAGGCTGCTGTCTCCTTGTTGATTTTCTGTCTGGAAGATCTATCCTTCGAAGTCAATGGGGTGTTAAAATCCCCAACTGTGACTGTATTTCTATTTATCTCTCCCTTTAGTCCCATCAAGATCTGCTTCACATGTTTAGGTGCTCCCAGGTTGGGTGTGTAAATGTTTGCTAGGGATATATCCTCTGGTTGGATTGTTCACTTTATCATTATGCAGTGTCCTTTCATGTCTCTTACTATAGCCTTGGTTTTAAAGTCTATTTTGTTGGATATAAGTACTGCAACCCAACCTCTTTTTTTCTTTTCCATTTGTATGAAATATCATTTCCATCCCTTTTCTTTTAGTCCATGTGTATCTTTCAATCTGAGATGGGCTTGTCGGAGGCAGCATATATATGGGTCTTGTTTCTTATCCTATCAGCTACCCTTTGTCATTTGTTTGGAGGACTTAAGCCAGTATTGATAGATATTATTTGTTGCCAATTTATTGTTAGACTCTTTTCCTCTGGCTTTTTCTTTTCTTTCTCTTTTTCCTTTCCTTCTTCTTAAAGCAAGCCTTTCTACATTTGTTGCAGTACTGGTTTGGTGTTAACAAACTCCTTTAGCTTTTTCTTGTCTGCAAAGCTCCTTATGTCTCCTCGATTTTAAATGATAGCCTTGCTCGGTAATGTAGCCTTCATTGTAGGTCCTTGCTTTTCATCACCTTGAATATTTCATGCCAGTCCCTTCTGGATTGAAATGTCTCTGTTGAGAAAGCAGAAGACAGTCTAATTGGAGCTCCCTTGTAGGAAACTACCTGCTTTTTGCTTGGGGTTTTTAGAATTCTCTCTTTGTTTATAAGCCTTATCATTTTAATTGTGATGTGTCTTGGTATAGGCCTCTTGGGTCCAAGTTGTTGGGGACTCTCTGAGCCTCTTGGACATGAGTGTCTCTTTCCTTTACCAGATTAGGGAAATTTTCAGTTATTACTTCTTCAAATAGATTCTCTATCCCTTGCTCACTTCTCTTCTTCTAGTAATCCCATAATGCTGATGTTGTTATGCTTCAGGGTGTGCACAATGTTTCTTAAGTCATCTTCACTTTTTTATTATTCTTTTTTCTATTTGCTGCCCTGGCTGGGTGTCTTTTTCTACCTTATCTTCCAAATCGCTAATTTGATCCTCTGCTTCATCTAATCTAACATTTATTCATCCTAGTGTATTATTTATTTCAGATATTGCATTCCTTATTTCTAACTGGTCCTTTTTTATGGTTCCTATATCTTTTTTAATGTCATTGAGTATCCTTATAATCATTACTCTAAACTCTTCATCCAATAAATTGCTTGCCTCCACTTCATATTGTTCTTCTTCTGGAGAATTCTCTTGTTCTTTCATTTGTGGTTTCTTTGTCTTCCCATTTTGGCTGCTACTTTGTATTTTCTGCTTTAGTTGTTAAACTAATCAGTTGTTAAGATGATCAGTTGTTAAGCTAATAAAACTGTAATCAGCAGGCTGGCTTAAGTTCAACAGGATGGAGCAGAATAATTCTTGCAGGTGGGGATATTTTTTCCCTCCAGGTTGATGCCATTAGGAATGCTCTGCCTGAGAAAGGTGGTTTTTGCAGTAAGGAGAATGATTCAGCACAGGGATCCTGGCTGTTAACCCTTCAGTTCTCTCCCCAGAGCTACCAACCCCAGACTCTCTTCAAGTGTCTATAGTCCACTCTGCCCTCTCTCTGCCAGAGCCCATGGTAAGTGGCTGCAAATGAAATTTGTGCATTGGCCCTTTAAGAGGCTCTCTATGTCTCCAGCCCTCTCTCCCTAGAAGGCAGAGAACCTGCTGCTTTTCATGGCTAGATGTTATCTGGGTTCTTTTCTGGCTCTGATGCTGTAGGCTGTGGAGCCCAGCTTGGAGTTTAGAACCCACTCTTCTCAGGGTGAAACCCCCAGGCTGCTGAAATATCCCTCAGGATCTTCAGCTACCATCTATGGGAGACCAGATAGCTCTCTCCTGCCTCCTCCACACTCCCTATGAGTCTCATTGTGGTGAAGTCGTTTCTTCTGTCTTTTCATGGTTATAAGGCTTCTCTCCAGCTAGTGTTCAGTTGGCTATTCAGAATGATTTCTTTACAATCTAGTTGTAATTCCAGATTGGTACTGGGAGTTAGTTAGTGTAGCTTCCACTTATTCCTCCACCATCTTGGACCCCCCCTATATTACTTTACATTTATATATTTATATTTATATTTATATTATTTATATTTATTGATGTCTTCCAGAAAGTACCTTTTCTAAGTACAATATCTTACCTAAAATCTCCTGGTGGAGATGAATTATACTGTGAATGTGAAAATGAATCTACATTTTATGAAACCATGAAGTGCTCAAACCACATCAATAAATTTACAGTTTCATGCCAATTCAAAAGAACCTATGCACCCCAATGTTCATTGCAGCACAATTTACAATAGCCAAGTGCTGGAAGCAGCCTCAATGCCCATCAGTAGATGACTGGATCAAAAAATTATGGTACATTTACACAATGGAATACTACACAGTAGAAAGAAAAAAAGAACTACTAAACTTCACAACAGCATAGATGAAACTAGAGAGCATTATGCTAAGCGAAATAAGCCAGGGGGTGAAAGACAAATACCATATGATCTCACCTATAAGCAGAACCTAACCAACAATACAAAGATGCAAGGAAAATAAGACCAGCAACACTGAAAGGAAAAGAAACCAACAGAGACAAGAGGGAAGGAGGTGGGGGGTGGAGGAAAAGGAAGGGAAGGGGAAAGTCAAGGAACATATAGCAAGGACTCATGGACAAAACCAAAGGGGAAGGATTGAGGGAGGGAGGGGCCAGGGGAAAGTGGTGGGGGGAAGGCAGAGACAAATGTATTTGAAAAAATAAATAAATTTTTAAAAATTCAAAAAAAAAGAAATTTACAGTTTTAATAGCATGAAAGTGAGATAATTACATATAGATCAAGGAAGCCTTTGCTCTCAGCCCTCAGTGATATTTTGATTTTTTTTTCTGTAATTTTGAATAACCATTAGGTTACAAATGACGTATACTGAATTTTCTGTTATAAATAAAGATAAAATTTAAAAAAACACTACCCTCCAAGCTATTTGTATCTGCAAGCAAAAACCATCAATCAGCAGTCATTATCTAATCAATTTAACCAAGATGGTCACATTTTAGAGGTAAACTATACAGTTAAATCTAAGCAGTACGATATCCAAGTGCCAGAGAAAGTGTGACATGGGCAATATATGCACGATTTTAAATAACTTGAAATAAATATTACATTTAGAGTATGAGTGATGGAAAGAACACAAGCTAAAAGTTACAACCTGAATTTAAATTTTACTTCTACTTATTTGACTACTTTTACTTATTTGACTTCAAGCAACTTGAAAATAATAAACACATATCAATCACTTATTGTCTACCATTTACTCTTCTATTACTTTTACATTTTGCAGTTGTCATAACAACCCTGCAAAACAGACACTATCATGTTTCTCAGTTTCCAGATGAAGAAACCAAGGAATGTAGAAGTAAAGTAACACTCAATATCACAATTTGTAGCTGGCTATCATGTTTCAAACATGTTTATTATCATGTTTTAAATTAGGGCTTCAATATCCAAAATCAGGACTTAATTAAAATAACACAAGAAAATATGATTCTTTAGATTTTAGAGCACTATTAAATCTAAGCCATAGAATTATTAGTCTAGTAAATTAATAAACTCCAAGTAGTAGTGTCTTTCTTTAGTTGGGATTTATACAGAATTACTCTTTAAATGGATCTGAGAGGAAGTTTCCTTGTAGTGGGTGCTCTAAATTGATTTACAGTGTTGAGTCTTTAGAATTACTCTGCAGGGACCTAGAAGATAACATTAAAAGTTTACTGACAGTCAGGGAGAACTCGTAGACATCCTGACAAATATTTTCCACAGCAGTTCATTGTAGAAAAATACATTACAACTCAGAAACTGTCACTTTTTTTTAACCAATTAATGGATTGTCTTCATCTGTCATCCTTAAAAAGAAAAATATATGATTGGCCTTCTATAAAAAATACAAGCCTAGCAAAGTCAAGTTTTAGTGTCATTTAACAAAGACATTTAGTCCCATAAGAAGAAATGTTACCCAAGGACAAACATGATTATTGCCCCCACAAGTATTACTGTCCAGTAGGGGAACATTTTTATGAAAAATAATTAAAACACCACATGAAAAGAGAAGTATGGTATGCTATAGGAGGACACAGAAGAGGCAATAAGATGTCTCAAGTAACACATGTATAAATGGCCATGCTAATGCATTTTTCATGAGAGAGAAAAGTACACCATCTTTTTCTTGTTTTTGTGCCTTGAAAACTAAATATTAAGATATCAGCTCATTCCAAGGACTAGCTGAATACAGAACTAGATGCAACTCATTGTCCTTCATAGAGGATGGGCAAAAGTAGGTTTACAGCTGTTTGTATTGAAAATACTACAATAATTAACAATAACATAAGAATAAATTTTGTGTTTTGCATACTCACAACTGTGTACTTACTTTTGTCCTACTCTGTGTAATAATAATTTCAACAGCAATTCATCACGTCATTGTGAACCACTAATTTGGAAGATCCTTTTGGGTTGCTACCTATTTAAAATCATTTGCAGAATAAATATAAAATTTGAACTTTATTTTCTTTGTAACAGGAGCTAAATTTGTCTTTCAAAGTGGCAAACCCTAATTCAATTAGGAACTGAACTGTCCCATGCTCTTTTCATGCCTTTCTTGGGTTCTGTTTGATCCAGTAAATACTAATTAGAGCATAATATATGTATACAAAGGGTTAAAAAAATCTTTCCTTTTTCTCCCTTAGAATTTGGCATTCAATTCACTTTCTGGATCTGTTCCCTTGACAACTTAATAAAATAGGTAATGTCAAGTAAGTTGCTAGGTAGCATTGCTTATAGTAAAAATAAACTCTATTTGATTAAGTGAATCTAGAGTGGAAAAAATGGTAAATGAACAATAAATACCTGATGAGGACGGCATAACCATAAACTCTTGTAACTGGGCATGCCTTTTGTAGAGACCATAGGAGCTCCGCATGTGCTATTGTTACAAGAGATGAGATATTTGCTCTTGTGTGATATGAGGCTTTTAAATCAAGGGAATATTTTTTATCTGCGCCATCTGAGAATCATTCTTTTAAATATGAGATGTCACTTGAGGCACCATGTTGTATAGACTTCAGCATGGACTGAGGCAAAGGGCTACTCCCACATAAAACAAATAACCTGATGTCCTGTTGGCCAACTGGGATTCATCCTTCCAAAGCAATTTGAGAGCAAGTGTGACTTTTGCTAATCTTAACAGTTTTAGTTATTCAACAGAACCTAAAAGACCCTTTAGCCATGCCTTCATAGTATAGAGAAACAGTAGAAAATAGAAAAGTATTTCAATACATAAAAATTAATAAACACATCATGAAGATATTTCTGATTGTCCTTTTTAATATACCTTATGACTGGGCTCATACTAAGTACTACACCTAGTACAATAACCATATGTCTGACACATAGTAGCAACTGAAGATGGTTTATTGAATGAATAAATAAATGAATTAATGTCTGAATGAATAAAAATATATCATTCTAATACTGTGGATGAAGGAAGCTGAAGCTTCAGGTCTCAAGTTTTATGTGATGCTAACCCAGCTCTCCTGTTGCCCCAGCTCTGCCTTCTTAATTTTGAACCAAGTTACTGATCCTCTGCCTTATATATTGTGCAGGATAACTTCCATTTGCACCTCCAGATCTCCTGTCCAGCTTTCTCCAATCACCCCTGTGTCCAGGAGGCTGACCAGCATGGAACTCATATACAGACTACCTTGACCTCCGGCTTCCTGTTGAGCTACTACGGGGCATGGTAGAGATTGAAGAAGAGAGGGGTGAGAGGTTGGAGTATTTGTTCCTCCAGCTCCCCCTTCGCAGGGCGCACCAGGTTGACTGTCAAGGTCACCGCTACTAAACATGGCCCTCTCCACACTGTCTATCATTTCCAGGTTTTAGGAACCACTGATGCCTCAACCCACATGCTTATGGCCTGGGGTTGGGGGGAGTAGCTTCCTATTGTTACTTTTCTCAGCAAATAACACTATCCCTTATTATTTCTCTATTCTCTGTCCCCATTTTTAAATGAGTCCCTTTATTAAATACTCCCCAAATTCCAAAAGTCCATTCAGCTATATTAAGAGATTTTAAAATTCTGTTTACTGCAGACATTTTCCACTCTTTATTTCTTTCATATGAACTTGCAATATCAAATCATTGCAATTATTGATTATGATTGTTTTTAAGGATAAGAATAAATTTGTATTTTTTCTAGTTGCAGATATAAACAGCAGAAAAGTTACAGGTTCAAGAATTTTATTTCTTGTTTATGATGTGTTTTAATTTTGAAATTTGAAGTTAACAGGAAAATGCCATATTAATTCCATTTTCCAGTATCAGTGCAACATATTATATAGTATATGGTTTTCCTTTAACATTAAAGCTTTTTTTTTTTTCTTTGTAAAGTCACCAAGATGTTTGGCATAGTTGCTAGTCTAAATTAAGAATATGGTCTTTCAAAGTGCAAACATTCACAGAGTAAAAAACTTTCCAAGGCAAATGAGTTTCACACCACACAAGAAGAGACAAGATACTTCTCTTTAGTTTTTTGGGATACATTAGAAAAATCTTTATAAAGAGTCCTATTAGATAAACCAGCCTTAAAGTCAGAATAGCTGGTAGATTGTGAATTGTGGTTTTTAAGACTGTCAGAAAGGACTTCTTAAATCTCTCCCCTTCTTTCTAATTACCTTTGATTATATCTGAAACTCCTTCTGTATTAAAAAAAATTCTATCAACACAAAATTAGATATAAATTTAAAATGCAAAAAGTTATTAAACTAAATATTAGTTATAGCTGGGGTTTTTTTTCCAATTCTGATAGTTACAACAAGGAAGGGGTTCAATGATTGAAAAGAAAAAACCTGGAGACAGTGAAAATAAACATCATTTAATTCACATTTGTGCATAAGGCTGGCCTTGCACCCAGCTCTTCAAGATTTGAATGGAATTACTTGATATATGTCCCCTTTTCTTGGTGATGTCACTGGGATTTATATAGAGGTTGCAAACCTGTTTAGAAGCATTTCTTTTCTTTCTTTTCTTTCTTCCTTTCTCTCTTTTCTTTTCTTTTTTTTTAAATAGCCTTAAAAAAATGCTGTTATAAAGTATGTGGAGTCAAAGTCCCTACTTAAACCCAAAGGTGACACCCCAGGCTAAGGAACTCATTGGTGACCCCCTCATGGATCCACTGATGACATAACTTGAAGGGCACTGGCCTTGGTGAAAGACAAAAAAAAAGTGTAGGTTTTATTTCATTTTGTTTTGTTTCTGCTACACAGGCACTGAAGGAAAATAGATGTAAAGATTAGGAGAATGCTTGAGTTCTCATTCAACCACCTTAGGATATTCAGAGCACAAAGTGAGAGATGCATTAGAGGCAGAAGCTGCAGAAATTTTTTTTTAGATTTTTTTCAAGATGCTGTCCATAAGCAGTGATGTTTCAGTGTCAAGGTAACAATGTGCCACCCAGAGGTGGGGCAAAGTTTGTCACATCTTCTTCATGAATGTCAGGCCTGCTCTAGCCTTGAGGACTAATGGCTTTCTGAGCAGCAAGACACAGCACCTTTAACACAGACCTCAGCATTTTCACACCAGAAAGTAGGGATGCTTCGTAAGTAAAGGCATGGATGCAGGGAGAGTGGAACCAAAAAAGAAACAACTGGCAGAAATGCTGTAAGGGTTAGTAGTATTAGTTCAAGAGAACACATGAGGATTTTTTGGAATTTCCCTGAAATATTTTCTAGATGTGCAAAACACCAGGAAAAAGAGAAGAAATACCTGGTAGATAAAAGATGAGGTCCATTTCCAGCAACTACAGAGCTAAGAGGCCCCAAAACTGTGTCTGTGAAATAATATATAGCACAGTAATAAGAGCTTAGGCTCTGGAGTCCATACCTTAGTACAAATGCCAGCCTACCACTTAATAGCTGTACAACCTTGGGCTACTTAGATTAGGGATTCAGTTTCCTCTTCTGTTTGCTGTAAGGTTTCAAATGCTCATTCATGCAAATGGTTAGAATAGTGATTAGCAATCATGACAAACATTTCAGTGTTTCAATTTGGTCCCATTTGTACTCACAGACTGATGATGTCAGAGACATCTGGAAACAGAGGTTAAGTGGCATCCTCTAAGCCAAATAGGCATTTCCGGCTTTCTCTACCATCCCAAGTCAATTAGAGTAGCAACTGGCACACATCATATAACTATCTATTCAAATCATGTTAAAAAAAATGAAACAGAAGAGTCTTATATATTTGATCCCTGATTGACTAACGTGCATTAATAATATCTTGGTAAATCATAAATGAGCCAGGATATTGAGAAGATCATTCTGTTTACAAGCCTGAAATTAACTTAATCAGAGAAAGTTTATAATTTTAAATGAAAAATGCAGATAATAATAAAATACCTTCAATTTTTTTTTCAAAAATTCAAAACAAAGAAAAAGGACTCATGGACATGGACAACAGCGGGGCAGGGAGCAGGGTATGGGTAGAGGTGGAAGAAGTTATAAGGAGGATAAAGGGTAATGGAAAAAATACAATAAAAAATAGAAAAAATACAATGTAAAAAGTAGCGTGTGCTCCCCGCAAATTTTAAAATTTGCATTTCTACCCTGATAACATCTATCTATGGATGGAATGGGTATGTCCTTACGTACTGTATGTTCTTCTTATCTTTACTGCTATAATTCTATTCCAAAACTTTAGGATCTGTCACCTAAACTATTGCTTTCTAGTTGCTTTCTGACCCCAGTCTTGACATCCACACAGTAGCTGCAGTGACATTCTAAAGTATAAATCAGAGCACAGCACTTTCCTACCTCCTAGCTTCCTATTAAACATGAATGAAATCAGAAGTAATTATCACTGTCCACAGGCTCTGTATTAATGGCCTCTGGCCGCTTCTCAGATCTCATGTCCCTCCATCCTCCACTGTTTACTACATTCCAGTCACGCTATCCTTCCTTCTCTTTCTTGAACATGCTAAGTTCATCTCCACCTCTGTTTACTTGTTTTTGATGTTCCTTCTTCTTGAAATACACTTTTCCCTAATCTTCACGTGGCTGCCTCCATCTCACCATTCAGGTAGCAGCTAGAGTATCATACCTTCCAAAGCCCTTCCCTAACAGTTTTACCTAAAGTTACTAATTTCCCCTCCCATTTTCTACATACTGCCCCATTATTAATGATTTATGTAACTTATCAGTATGTACATGAGTGAATTAACAAATAAATTACATCTAACCGTCTCCCCTAGTTTTTCATCTCCAGTAGAATATAAACTCTTTGAGGAACGTAACAACTTCTATGTTGTTCTCCATTATATTCCCAGTGTTTAAAATAGTGCATGGTATACTGTATTACACATACATTAATAATTTGATTACTGACCAAATAGTGTCTACCAAGATTTATTAAATGGCTAAAATGCACCTTTCTCTGTTCAAAATAGGAGTCTATACAAAGGTGAAAGTAATAAAATACCTACCCTATGAGATGAAAAGATAAACAAATTATTGAAATGCAATGTGATATTCTCTGTGTTCCTCTCCATGCTTCCCAAACATGAACTACATAAATTATTAGAACCCACTAGTCTATTAGAGTGAGCCATTAGGCTGTATAATGACTATATTGTCCTGTCATTATGACGTATGCCTGAACGCCTTAATGTTTTTGGTGCCTGTCATTTTGACAAATTCAAATTTCTCCCCACTAGCATCACTGCTTCAAATCTCTTCTTCCAGTTAATTCAAATTGCATTTTCTAAAATCTCCCCTTTTTATCATCATGACTACCTCACCGCACTCTTAAGTTCTTCATCTGATTTCCTAGGTCTTAATAATTCAACTCGGAAAGTGCTTGAGTGCTTATGAGCACATTGAGTGTGCACATCTTTTCTCAGCACTCAAGGCCCTGCATCTCTGTATCTGCTCTCTCAGTTCTAAACAGCTTACTTCATTTATTTCGTATTTCCCCCCCTCCTTGCCTACTACTATTTAGAGAGTACTTCCAACTCAAATACTACATTCTTCGCTCCCACCTGTTCAGTCAAACCCAGCTTTAATCCTATTAACAATAAATTCCTAAATAACAAAATACAGATCATAAGAAAGCAATTAATTAAACCTCGTTCTAACACAGGTTACTATTAAACAAAATTCAGTGTTTGTCACCAGTCCTTAAGATCATATGATATAAAGGTTCTTGTATAATAGTGGTAGTAGTAATAGTAACAAGAAAATGTAATTTAAAAATATTTCTACTGTGACTTGGCCTAAATTTAAAAACTAAAAAGTCATTTATTTTTTTAAAAGTAAGATAGGTTATTCTGGGATTGTTTTCTGAACAATTGAATATTATAATTCAAAAATTATAAAAAGTATTTTAAAGATATTATATCAATTTATAAAAGAAAGTTTATAATTTAAAATTTAAAATGCAGATAATAAAATACCTTATTTTTTCAAAAATCCAAATTATTTTTAAAATACCATATGAATCAATTTATTACAGCACCCATTTAGGTACACAAATTAAAAGAAAATTCTAACATGTTCTAATTCCAACTAGAAATTTTGGATTTTACTGTTCAAAGGTGGGTTAATATTCTGAAACATTAAATAAAGAGATTAATTTGACTTTGAATACCCAACATTTTAGTACATTTCTTGGGAGATCATTTTTATGCCCTCTTTGCCTAAAAGAGGAAAGAGTGAAGGAAAGTGAGGAATGAACAAAAAATGAGTGAGAACTATTGCACAAAATACAGAGAATGCCGTTGTAAATTTTGTGGTCACAATAAAAAGTTCAGGAGACAACTTATTGTCATAGTCTAGTGTGACTAGAATTCTATGTGTAGAAGAATATAAAAACATTAATAAAAATTTTCTAGAATTCAGATAGTTATAAAACACATGAAATTAAGGGAGAAAAGCCAGGTCCTAGGGGTCCTAAAGACTTAAATTCCTTGATTCATAAAGACAAAACAGCGGAAGAACCTCAGAAAGAGATGGAAAAAGATATTTCATGTGAATGAAAAGGAAAGAAAAAACTGGAGTAGTAATACTTATATACAACAAAACGGACTTTTAAACCAAGACTATAGTTAAGAAAAATGAAAGGACACTATATAATGATAAAGGGAACAATCCAACAGGAGGAGGATATAACACTAGTGAACATTCATGCACCCAATATAGGCACACCTAAATATGTAAAGCAAATCTTGATGACATAAAGAGATTGATAGACATAAAGTCATAGTAGGGGAATTTAATACCCCACTGACTTTAAGATCTTCCAGACAGAAAATAAACAAGGAGAAAGGGGCCTTAAATAACACACTAGATCAGATAAATTTAATTGATATCTTCAGAGCATTTCACCACAAAGCAGAGAATATACATTCTTTTCAAGTGAACATGAAATGTTTTCTAGGATAGACCACATGTTATGACACAAAACCAGTCTTTATAAATTTAAGAAGACTGAAATCCTACCAAGTATCTCCTCTGACCATAATACTATGAAATTAGAAATTAATCACAAGAAGGGAACTAAAAAATACATAAAGACATGAAAATAAATAACATGTTATTAACAATGAATGGGTTAGCAATGAGATCAAGGAAGAAATCAAAAGATAATTTCTTGAAACAAATGAAAATGAGGACAGAACAATCCAAAATCTGTAGGACATTGGGAAAGCAATCCTAAGAGAGAAATTCATAGCATTACAGGCCTATCTCAAAAGAAAAAAAAAAGAAAAAGCTCAAATAAACAATCTAACTTTATACTTAAAGGACTTCAGAAGGAACAACAAACAAAGCCCAGAGTGAGTAGAAAGAAGGAATAATAAAGATAAGCACAGAAATAAACAAAGTATGTTCTAAAACAACAATACAAAAGATCAATGAATCCAAAAGCTGGTTCTTTGAAAAGATAAACAAGATTGACAAATCTTTAACCATACTCATCAAGAAAAAAAAATACAGAGGACCAAATAAAACCAGAAATGAGAGAGGAGAAATAACCATGGACATGAAAGAAATACAAAGGATTTTAAGAAAATATTATGAAAAAATATATGCTAACAAATTGGACAACTTGGATGAAATGGATAAACTCCGAGAAACAAACAATCTTCCAAAACTAAATCAGGAACACCCAGAGAAACTTAATAGACAAATTATACCTAGTAAAACTGAAGTAGTAATGAAAAGATTCTCAACAAACAAAAGCCCTGGACCAGATGGCTTCACAGGTGAATTTTACCTAACGTTCCAAGAAGAACTAACACCTATCCTTCTCAAACTATTCCAAAAAACTCAAGAGACATGAAGACTCCCAAGCTCATTTCACAAGGCTAGCATTATCCTAATCCAAAACCAGATAAAGATACTATAAAAAAAGAAAATTATAGGTCAATATCCTTGATGAACATAGATGCTAAAATCCTCAACAAATTATTAGCAAATGAATTACATCAATACACAGAAAAGATCATACACCACATAAAGTGAGATTAACTCTTGGGATGCAAGGTTGGTACAATATTTCCAAATCAATAAATATGATACACCACATAAACAAAATGAAGGATAGAAATCACATGATCATAACAATAGATGCAGAAGAGGCATTTGATGTAATCCAGCACCCATTTATGATAAAAACTCTCAGCAAGTGGGACTAGAGGGAACATAACTCAATGTAATAAAGACCATTTATGACATACCCACCCTCACCTTAATACTCAATGGACAAAAACTACAAGCACTCCCCTTAAAACTGGGAACAAGACAGGGATGTTCACTTTCAACCCACTTATTTAACAGAGTATTAGAAGTTCTAGCCACAGCAGACAAGAAAAAGAAACAAAATGCTTCCATATTGGAAAGGAAGAAGTAAAATTGTCACTGTTTGCAGATTACGTGATACTTTACTTAGAAATCCCTAAATATTCCACCAAGAAACTACTAGAACCAATAAGTGAATTAAATAGAGTAGCAGGATACAATATTAATATCCAGAAATCAGTTGTATGGATAGGAAGAATTAACATTATTAAAATGTCCATACCACCCGAAACAATCTATAGATTCAACTCAATTCCTGTCAAGATTTCAATGACATAATTCTAATTAGAATGACATATTCTAATTAGAATTAGAAAAAATATTTCAAGCATTTTTATGGAAACCAAAAAGACCCCAGATACCAACAGTGATCTTGGGAAAGAAGAATTTAGTTGGAAGAATCATGCTACCTAATGAGAAACTATACTGTAAGACCGTAGTAATCAAAACAACATTGTACTAGTATAAAAATAGACACATTGATCTGTGGAATTAATAGTGAACCTAGAAATAAGTCCATGCCTTTCTAGTCAATTAATATTTGACAAGAAGCCAAAAACATACAATGGGCTAAAGGCAGTTTGTTAAATAAATGGTATTAGGAAAACTGGACAGATATGTACAGAAAAATGAAACTAAATCTTCTTATACTACATACAAGAATAAATTCAAAATATATTAAAGACTTAAATATTAGACTCAAAACCATAAAAATCTTAGAAGAAAATATAGTAAAATTTCAGACACTTCTAGTAGCAATATTTTTTCTGATATTTCCTCAAGCAAGGGAAACAAATTAAAATAAACAAATGGGATTACCTCAAACTAAAAAATTTTGGCACAGCAAAGGAAAACATCAACAAAATAAAAAGACAATCCACTGAATGGGAGAACATATGGGATAACTAATATATCTGATAGGGATTCATTATCCCAATGTATAAAGAACTTATAAAACTCAACACCAAAAGCAAACAATCCAATTTAAAAAATGGACAAAGAACCTAAATAGACACTTCTCCAAAGAGGACATAGAGACAGATGGCCAATTAAGATATGAAAAGATGCTCAATGTCACTAATCATCAGAGAAATGCAAATTAAAACCACCATGAGCTACCATGCCACACCTGTCAGAATGACTATCATGAATACATCAACAAACAAGTGCTAACAGGGATATGAAGAAAGAGAAACACTTCTGCGCTGTTGGTGGGAATGCAGACTGGTGCAGCCACTGTGAAAAGCAGTATGGGGTTACCTCAAAATATTAAAAATGGAACTGCCTTATAATCCAACAATTCCACTTCTGGGAATTTATTCAAAGAAGCCCAAAAGAGATAAGCACCCCTATGTTCACTGCAGCATTATTTACAATCATGAAGATTTGGAAGCAGCCCAAGTGCCCCTCATTAGAGGAGTGGATAAAACAGCCATGGTACATCTACACAATGGAACACTAGTCAGCCACAAAAAAGAAATCATTCTATTTTTTGAGATAACACGGATGGGTCTGGAGTACATTATGCTAAGTGATATAGGCCAGTCAGAAAAAGGCTAAGACAACATGATTTCACTCATATGTGGAATTAATGAACAAGCTGAACAAACACATAGAAACAGACTCACAGATACGGAGCAGGATGACAGCTGCAGGGGGAGGGTGAAGGGATTGAGCAAAAAGAAAAGAACTCACGGACACAAACAGCAGTGTGGTGTTTGTGGGCGGGGGCAGGGAGGTGGAAGTGGAAGAGGGTATAGGGGATATAAATGACAATGGAAAAATACAACAAAAATAAACTAATAGAAGTCAGTAGAAGAACAATCAAATGCTTTTTGTTTACCTTTGCCTTTAAGACAAAGGTGCTATTCATACTTACACTTTTGATCTATTTTCTTATATTATTTTGAATACACTATAAAAATTAAGAATTACAATCTTAATTGAAATAAAATTGCCATTGAAATGCAAAAAACAATTTTATAATTTGGTAATTTCTGATGTTTATACCCTACAACCACCACCCCAATGAAAATATGGAATATCTCTGTCATCTCAGAAAATTCTCTCATGTCACTTTTAGACCATCCCCACATCCCTTAACCACTGATTTGACTTCTATCACCACAAATTAGTTTTGTCTGTTCTTGCACTTCATAAAATAGAATTATGCAGTGTTACAATATTTTGTGCTGAGGTGACTTTTCTCAGACTAATGTTTTTAAGATCCATGTTTGGCATGGTACGCAACAATAGTTGACTCTTTTTTATTAATAGGGAGTATCCCTGAATGAACATATCACAATTTGTTTAATCATTAACATATTGCTGAAATTTTGGTTTGTTCCTAGTTTGGGGCAATTATAAATTAAATTGCTATGAACTTTCAAATACAAGTATTTTGTTAAAGTATGTATTTTACATAAATAAATTTTTCTTGGGTAAATAGATATTTAGGAGTAAAATTAGTGGGTCACAGGTAGATATTTATTAGCTTTTTAAGAAACTACTGAACTACTTTTCAAAGTGGTTTACCATTTTGTCCTCCCATTTGTAATAGATAAGAGAGTTCCAGTTGCTCCACGTATCACCAACATATGGTGGTCAGCTTTTTAAATGCAGACATTCTAGTAGGTATAAAATGCATTTTAATCTGCATTTTCCTAATGACTAAAAACGGTCAACACCTTTTCAAGTGCTTATTGGCTATTGCTATATCATATTTTTTGTGAAATATCTGTTCAAATGTTTTGCCCAGTTTCTTTAAGTGGCTTGTCCTTTTATTATTGATTCATGGGAGTTATTAAAATATATTCTAAAAACAAATTCTTTGTCAGACTTTATATTGAAAATATATCTTTCCAGCATATGACTTACGTTTTCATTTTCATGGTACTGTCTTTGAACAAGCAGAATTTTTAAATTTTGATCAAGATTCATATAGCGTATTTTTTTTTATTTTATTATTAACACTTTGGTCCTTGTCTAATAAATTTCCTGCCCACCGAAAAATGGAAAAATAACCCAAAGTGGGTTTTTTTCCAGAATTTTTATCACTTTAGCTTATATATTTAAATTCATAATTCTCTCTAATTTGTGTTGGTATGAAATAGAACATAAGGGTTATTTTTCCATACACTATTGTTAATTATTAAATTTTAAGTTAAAGATTTTGGGTGAGAAACATTATAATACAAAACATCTAATATCACCACTTAAAAATGGTATTTTTTTCTTTAACATTTGCTAGCCTCCTTTTTGTTGTTGTTGTTGTTGTTGTTGTTGTTGTTGTTAGTGGAGCTCATGTCCATACAAGAAAATCCAAACAGAAGTGGGTTAAAAATGGTTCACAGGCACAAATGGCTTGTGCCATTTGTCTCTGAACAAATTGCACTTTCTAAAGATATTTGCTGGAAGGCCCAAGCTTAAGGGGTTTCATAGAAGATCTCAGACATACTGGAGTCAACATGCACATTGAGTAAATTATATCATCTGCTGTTCTTATGAAATGCATTAACATTGCCAATGTTCTGGCCTTCCACCCAGAAGTCCACGTTAGCTACCATCTGCAAAATGTGCAGTTGCCCTTCTGATTAGTGGATCTATGGCATTGTCACCAGCCATCTTTTTAATGAACATAACATTTTGCAGACCTCTTTTAAAAAAAAAAAAAAAAAACACCTCAAGGTTAACTTGCAAGGATTTTTTAAATTCTACAAAATAAAGTAACCAAATAAAAACTCACACTTTAACATATCAAATTACGGGATCTCATTATTTCATTAAAATGGTTTTAAATCTGTGATTTCTATTTAATTTAGGTACACACCAGCATTCTTGCTTTAGGGAAACCACAAACTCCCCTGTAATAAAAAGAAAATAAAAGCTACGTGAGTGCAGATTTTATCTTGCCCAAGGCCTAACAAAAGGAAGACAATTATTTTGAGCAGATAACAAACCTAAGATGTAATCTGTCCCTATTAGCAAAATTAAATTATCAAAAAAAGTTCATATTTGATCCTAATATAAAATTCTGTCAATAAATTCCACCAAGGGAAATAATAAACATGTTTCACTTACAGTAATTTTTTAGCATAAATACTAACCAGTTCATGATCACAAGGTCTTTATTATAAGAAAAACCAATACAATTTTATATTGATGCCATTTATGTCCAGAGAATTTAAAAATTTGTCTTATTTTCAGGAGTCACCAAGTATGGTTCTCTGAGAAATCAGATATTTATACTATATAAATATTTTGCCTTTATTGTATTTTGATACAGCACTAAAGTATTGCTAAATAGGGAGTTAATGTATAATTGTTGTGATTTTTATGTAAAACTCAAATACCTGGTGCAAAGTATTGAACTCAAAGAAACAAAATGCAGCTACCAAATGTAATTCTAATTCCTAGTTTTACCTCTGGAAAAATATTAAGTAAGATTCAATTTATAACCAATTTCTTTAAGATCCACCCCCCCCCCTTGATTTTTGGTTTCCCCTGCTCCTTAACTTTCATCACTCTCACTTTCAACTCTGTTCCTTAAACCTTCTTCCCTGTCTTTAAGACTTTCCTTTTGCTCTTCCTTTTTAACCCCTGCTATTCTCTTTTCTCTTAAGGCAATATCTTCATGAAAGTACCCATCCATGATTCTATTGTTCGGCCTCTAAAGATTATTCCAGTCTGCATAGTTAATCGGTTAGGCAGGAAACAGAGAAAAACACGTCTCCTCACACATTAATATTTTCTCTCTCTGTTACATATGTATCAACTCTCTTCACAAAGTCTCAATATATTTTAAGTTACTTAGCATTATGGTGTATCTCCAGCTAGTAGGTATCTGTCAATCAAACTTCACAGAAAAACTAAGGCTAAGCAATTTTTTTAATTCAATCTAGGATAATAAGGCATTTGGCTTCGGGCTCTGTCTCCCAAATTAAAACAGTCAGTGAACACCAAGCCTTTCTTTCTATGGCTTTACATGTGCAAAACACACTAGTTATCTTCAAAGCTGCTTTCATTGGCATTATAAAGTTTCTTCACTTTAACAAAATGAAGGATCTTGATTAATACAAAGAAAATCAAATCAATAATCATAATTTTGTTTAGTTACTGGGTGAACATGCACTAGTTGTTTCACAAGATAGTATTTGATTCTGACCATAATGAATTCTTAAAGTATCACTTCCAATTACACTACCTGATAAATAGGCAATAATGTAAAAACATTTATCTCCATATCTACTTAGGGAATATGATTCAAGCTGATTTTGTGTAAAACATAGGGCCACTGGGTATACCCGTGCTAGAATATAAAGGAGGTCACAACTTAAAATAATCTACATAATTTCTCAAATATGATAAAAGTGAAATCTGTAACAAGGAAATGATACGGCCTACTTCTAATGAGTGAACCCAAAGACTTAATTCTACATGATCCACACCAGGAACATCACAGTTAAAATCAAATTTATCAAATGTGAAAGACCCAAAGGGCAATAAATGCCAGAGGGAGTTTCACCATCTTGTGAAAAATCGCTATAGTTCTACATCTTCCCGGGCTAAAAGATCCTAAAAAGATGTCTAGAAAAGATGCATGAGAGTAGAAGCATAGAATCAACAATACATGCTCTAGCCCAGCCAGGGTGGCCTAGTTGGTTGGATCGTCATCTTGTGCACCAAAAGGTGGAGGGTTTGATTCATTATCCAGGCACATGCTTAGGTTACAAGTCGGTCCCAAGTTGGGACAGGTGCAGGAGGCAACCAATTGATGTTTCTCACATTGCTGTTGCTTTCTCTATCCTCTCACCCCCCTACCTCTCTCTCTCTTCCCCCCTCCGTGGAATCAATAAATATATTTTTTAAAAATGATAATACATGCTCTAGTTTCCAAGGTATAAAGATAAATTTTGAATTTTTCTCGTTAGTAAAATATTTATTTATTTATTTATTTGTTTGTTTATTTTTAAATTTTTAAATCATGTTTATTCTATTACAGTTGTCTCAAATTTTCCCCCTTTATCCCCCTCCACCCATCCGACCCCCACCCTCCTGCTCCCACATTCAATTCCCACTCTGTTGTCCATGTCCATGGGTCATTCATACATGTTCTTTGTCTAGTCCCTTCCCCTTCTTTCCACCATTGTCCTCTTTCCTCATCCCCTCCGGTCACTTTCAGTCTGCTCCATGTTTCCATGCCTGTGGTTTATTTTTTTCATTAGTTTATTTTGTTGAATAGAGTCCACTTATAGGTGAGATCATATGGTATTTGTCTTTCATCAACTGGCTTATTTCACTTAGCTTAATATTCTCCAGTTTCATCCATGTTGACGCAAAAGGTAGGAGATCCATCTTTCTTTCTTTCTTTTCTATCTTTCTTCCTTTCTATCTTTTTTTCTTAAATGCAGATTGATTTTATTTATTTTTAATGTCAAAGTTAATTATAAAATATAAAAAGTTTAAAACCATTATAAAGTCTCAGCACTTAAACCAACATGACACCAGCACAGAAATAATCAAGTAGATCAATGAAATATATGAGCATTCTAGAGACAACTGTATATATCTGTCTAACAATGTAATATATAATTAAGCTGATATCTCAAATCAATAGGTAAAATAAGGCTTATTCAACAAATAAGGTGCATGGACCACTATTACTTGAAATAAAACAAATATAGAGCTCTGTTTCATACATTATACAAGAACTATTCAAGTGAGTTAAAAATCAATATGTAGAATCTAAGGAGTTTTAGGAGAAAATACAAAATAATATTTTTCTAACCCTGAAGTAAAATATTCAAACCCAGAAGCAATAAAGTAATATGTTGACAGTATGATTATATTAAACATTTAACACTGTACAGTAATATACATATAAAAAAGTTAAAGGACAAATAGTAGAATGGAAAAGTATTTGCCACACATCTAAAAAAGGGTTAATGAGGTTTTTTTGGGGGGATGGGGGGATTCTACAAACATTTAATCAAAAAATGGATAAAGAGTATCAAAAAGTCATTTAAAGCTTTTTAAAAATAACAGAAATAGGCAAGAAATATATTAAAACAGGTTTAGTTTCAACAGATAATAAAGGAACAATTAAAATAATACATCATTGTCACAATCAGATTAATACATATTAAATAATATTGGTAATATCAAGTATTGGCAACTGTGGAAGGAATGGAGTATTCATAGACTCTTTTTCTTCATCTTAAAGCAGTCCCTTTAGCATATTTTGCAGTGCTGGTTTGGTGGAGGTGTATTCTTTCAGTCTTCTTTTGTCTGGGAAACTCCTTATTTCGCCTTCCATTTTAATTGAGAGCCTTGCTAGGTAAAGCAGTCTTGGTTGCAGGCCTTTACTTTTCATTACTTGAAATATTTCTTGCCATTCCCTTCTGGCTTGTAGTGTTTCTATTGGGAAGTCAGCTGCTAGCCATATTGGGGCTCCCTTGCTGCATTTAGGATTCCCTGTTTGTCTTTGATATTTGACATTTTAATGATGATGTGTCTTGGAGTGGACCTCATTGTATTCCTCTTGAATGGGACCCTCTGTGCTTCCTGGACTTGTGTGACTTTTTCTCTCCTCCAATTAAGGAAGTTTTCCATCATTACTTTTTCAAGTAATATACAATTACTCTGTCCCCACCTTTGCCAGAGACCAGGGTAAGTGGCTTCAAATAAAAATTTATGTATTGGCTCTTTAAACAGTTCTTTGCATCTCCAGCCTCCTGTCTCTGGCAGAGAGCAACCCTGCCACTTTTCACAGCTGGCTGTTTTCTGCATACTTTTTGGGCTCTGGTGCTGTAGGCCAGAGATCCCCATTTTTGGTTTAGACCCCTCTCTTCTCAGGGGGATCCAACTGGTAGTTTCAATATCCTTCTGGTACTGCTGCCTGTGGGCACCCTGCCCGCCTTCTCGAGTCTCTACCGCACTCCTTACCAGTTAGATTGCATTAAAGCCAATACTTGTCTCCAAGGTTACAAGGCTCCTCTCTCACTATTGTTCAGTTGTTTGTTCCAGGTGGTTTCTCCACAATGTAGTTGTAATTCCAGGTTGGTCCTGGGAGGAAGTCAGTATGACTTCCACTCACTCCTCTGCCATCTTAATTCCTCTAAATTTTGAATTTTAATTAAAAATCCATCTCCTTCTGGAAGCTTCCCAGGATAAAAAAGCATTTTCCATCTTATATAATTTTAACATTCTTAGAACTTTTTTCAAATTTGATTTGGCAATTTAATACAGCTAGTACTCAATGCCTGTAGATTTCTTTGAGCAAGCCTATAAGGTATATCTGTATAGTCTGTTCAATAATTATTAAATATATACTTTTGATCTTTACTGTCATGAAATGTTTTTTAACTATAAGTCTGAGAAGTGTGAACATTTCTGGTAGGAATTATATAGACTGTATTAAAACTCTTTGTTAGGGTTTTTCCTTATTGTGTTGAGTTTATTTAGCTAATTCATATTTATATTATGTTTCCTTTTCCTATAAGCAATGGTCTTCTAGTTTCTCAAGATTACCAGGCAATGTTTCTATATTTTCCTAGTACTTATCTCTATTACCCCTCCCTCCACCCAGTAATAATTTCAAACTAATCTCAATCTTTTCAAACTGTACACCCTTTTCCTCTAACCCCTAATCCTCAGAAAATAATTTTATCTCCTCTTTCACAGAGAATACAGAATGTATTTGTACTAGTCTGAGGACAGTCTAAGCTGCTATAATGAAGTCTTAAAATCTAGTATTTAAATAAGATAGTTGTTTATTGATTTCTGACATAATGTGTACAGGTAGATAGGCAAGCAGTCTAGATTCTGATCAGGAGGGCAGTTAGGACCATGAACTGACAGGCCCCTCAAAGAGGAAAACATGTGGTTTTATCTCTGTGTCCAAGACTAACTGCCAGTTTAGAGATTTTCTAACCAAGTGGAAGGAGAAAGGGCAATCTAGGGCAAGATACTTTATCTTTCCCTGAAAACATAGACAATCCAATCACATCTCATTGGCTAACACATTGTCACGTAAACACACGTAGCTGCAAAGGAGGCCATAAGCCTACCCAAAATTCAGGGAGTTCTTTAATAATAAGAATAAAGGAAAATTAATACCAGAGGACAGTTTGCCATTCTTCATGAAACCAATAGATAGGAGTTTTTCAAATTATTTCCAAAAATTATGATTCTAACCCTAACCGAAAACCACAAAAAAAAAATTTATCTTGATGCACACCCATTTCTTTTTATTCCCTTCAGTTAGTGGAGGATTTATTCATCCTCCTTTCTTCTTGAACTTAACAGTTTCCAGGAGTTTTCCTCTAGCACTTTTTCTTCTTAAAGTCAAATACTCTATGTCCGCTGGCTTCTTCCCATCAGAATTTACACCTTTAGATATCTTCCATTCCCATTCTTTAATCCCCTCCAGCTATTTTCTTCTATAACCCCCTTCATAAACTTAAACTTTTTTAAAGGCAGATGTCAATTATCTTTATTTTTTATTTTATTTATGTATGTTTATTGTTTGTGCTATTACAGATGTCCCGTTTTTCCCCCTTCACCCTCCCTCCACTCAGCTTGCCCCCCCACTTCCCTAGTCAACCACCACACCACATCCATGTCTGTGGGTCCTTCATGTATGTTCTTTGACTAATCTCTTCACCTTCTTTCAGTCAGCCCCCACCTCTCCCTTTCCCTCTTACTGCTGTCAGTCTATTCCATTATTCCATGCCTCTGGTTCTATTTTGCTCATTAATTTATTTGTTCATTAGATTCCTCTTATAAGTGAGATCACATGATATTTTTCTTTCACTGACTGACTTATTTCAATTAGCATAATACCCTCCAGTTCTGTTCATGCTGTCACAAAGGGTAGGAGCTCCTTCTTTCTGCTGCATAGTATTCCATTGTATAAAGGTACCACAGTTTTTTGATTTACTCCTCTACTGATAGACATTGGTATTTATTCCCATTAGACTGTTTAATAATGGGAAGTATTTCTTTCATTGTACTCCTAGTACTTAAAACAATGCCTAACACATAATTAGTTCTTAAAAACTGTGTAAAATACATAAATGTAATAACAAATAAAAGTGCTTTTCCCAAATACCTGCCAATCCTCACATTACTCCCCTTAAGCAATATCCTCATCACCCTTTTTATTTCTTGATTTATGAAGCATACATCCCAGTACTTTATGGATTACATGTAATATATCTATACCCAAATCACACTTTTAAAAAGACAGCAATATGCTTGACTAGGCTCTTAAATATTAGAAATAGCTACCTCCATCAAAGTCACTGAAAATGCTCCTTTGCATTCTAACTGCTCATATTGTACTAAATTTGCCTTGGAATAGAATTGCAGCCTCAGCTTCCACCCAGTAAAAGGCTTCTGGGAATGAAAGTAGTTCTTGACAGTTAGCTTCTTGACAGTAGCTGGAGAAATGCCACAAAAAAAAAATCTGAAATACTGCAGTTTCTTAAAATAAAACCCTTTTCCTCATTCATGTAATTAGTGTTGCTTTAGAAGCTTTATTTTCACAGAGTATAGCATAATTAATGCATTATACAGATCCCATCTATAACTAGAATTTTGGCATAATCTACTCCCAAATTCTATTCCCCAAGAAACTTAACAAAAGTTCAGTCTTTTTATTTACATTATTGACATCAAGAAACAACAGTGTTTTGATTAGAATAACTTACCTCAGCATCTCAGAGCCTCTTTTTCAAGTGGTACTTTTACTAAATTTTAGTACTTTGACTAAATTTATTGTATTTCATATTCAAATATTACTTTATCTCTCAACTCTCTTTTAATTAAGATGTCTTTCATTGATAGAGTCTATTCAAATATTAAATTGATTTTTGCCTGACTCTGTTTTAGGCATTGAAAAAACAGAAATAAGAGCTTACATTAACATAAGGGAGAAAGACTAAACATATTAACAAATAGTTTCAGAGAGTAGTAAGTGCTACAGTTACACTAAAGGAAGGTGACGTGATGGAAGGCAAATGTGCTAGGTCAGGGGGTGTGCAGGACAGGTGAGCAACTTTAGATATGATCATCCAGAAAGGTTTCTCCGAAGGAATGAAATGTAAAGACAGCCAAGTGTATATTGGAGGGGAAAGGATTCCAGAAAGAAGGAATATGACAGCAAACTCAAATACCCTGAAGTAAATAGTAGTGAATTATGACAGAAAGTAATAGAATTGTGATTTCAAATCACATGGTCTCTCATCATATTTAATTGTATTTTCTTCAAGAAAATGCATACATAATGTTAATTATAAGGTTATTGAACCAGCAAGTGAGGTCCCTGTATGCAGAGCTGGGAAGACATGCACAGGGGCACCTCATTATAGAGCATTTTAACCACACAGATACAACAGACATAAATAACCTCAACAGCATGAATTATGGAGTATTTTAATGACACAGATACAACAGACATAAATAATCCCAAGAGCATGAATAAAATAATAATAGTAAAGGGGAATTTAAAACTTTGGGAAATGATGAGTCTTGAGTTTTTATTATTATTGTCTTTAATAATATGTATTTAGTTGTGAGCTAACAATTTAATTTTTAATAAAGGCTGTGCTCAATAACTGAGAGACAAAACTCCTTAGAATTCAACAATTGGTTCTTGCAAACTGGTACAAGTCAACTCCAACACACCACTAATGCATGCTCTCTCTGAGTGAGGGCTCATTAATCTGTCAGAAACCAAAAAGGATCTATAGAAATATTTCATTTTGTGTCCTCCTCCCCACTGCCAAATAGCTTTTCTCACTTCCACATCACCTACCTCAAAACAAACAAAACGGAAGAAATGGAAATAATGGTTTTGTAGACATATATCCTTGGAAGTAAACTGAGTGATTTTTAAAATTTTTATGATTTCTTGTATGTTAATGATAAGATTTATGTATTAATCCAGGGTTTCAGGATTCCATACTAGCTCTTAACAGTAACAAACTAATAAAATTATTTGGAAGCAATTTTATAACAAACTTAAATTTAATACTAAGATTGCTAAGATGCTTTTTAAAGTGCCTCGGCATTGAAATAAAAACTAATGATTATGTAACTAGATTGTGAGGCAGAAGGTAATTTTAAAAAAGGCTAAGTTCTTTTTGCAAAAACACAGTACACAAGAATGGGGCATCAAATAACCAACATTACTATGTTCCAAGTTGATAAATATGAGCATTGCTAGAACTCAAGCATACTAAACACTGGCTTATCATGAGTATGTAATTTTATTCCTTTCCTACCTAAATTTAATTTTATTAAATAACTTACCAAGCATTAAAAATGTGCACTGTCTGTAGAGGCCTGGAGCAAATATTACCATTTATTTTGAAAAGGGAACAAGCAAATACACATGAACAACATGTAATACTACTTCTAAGGTTAAAAAAATTAAGGCAAGTTAGGTATTGGTTCTCTAGTATATGGGGCAAAGGGTTTAAAAATAATAACAATAAATTATACTTAGTATATATGATTTATTATATACTAGTATATAAAACACAATTTTATATATATTATATATACTACATATTTATATATATGTATATATAAATGTACATTTATATATACTATAAAATATATATTTATATATACTATAAAATATATAAATACTATATAGACTATAGTATATATAAATATATATACTATATATAAATATATATAAAAAATATAAATACTATATCTATATAGTATATTTATATATACTATAAAACTAGTATATAAAATCACAATAAAATAATGATTTTTTAAAATATGTACTTCACTTACAAGCAAAACATACAAATTAGAAAAGATCACATTCTTACTCAGAAATTATTGTAAAGTGGTTTTCTTTACCAATAATTTGTCTGCATTACCATTTTGCCATGTGTTTTACTCATGACAAAAGACAGATGTACAATTTTACATATGGAGGATTTGTTTTAAATGAGCTGCATATAGCATCAAGAAGCCTATACTAGTAGCCAAATTGGCCTGAAGTCCTTAACTAATAAATGTAGCTTTCAAGAACAAAAGAAATGGTCTGGCTACTCATTAAATTGACAGAATTGGCTACAATTCACTAACTCCCTAGTGCAGTACTACATTTTGTATCACAATAAGAATTGCCTTTGGGTATGGTGTCTACTCCAAAATAGAGAGACAGTGGCCTGCTCATCTTTCACTTAGCTTATTGCACATCAGTCAGATGGAGCATTTAATTACACGTGGTTTAAGGAACAGATTATGTTCTAAATCACAGAAACAGTCACTGAAAGGCAAATTATATATGGTCCAGGAATCCACGTGAGTTAGACATTTTGCAATATAACAAAACCTGCTAACAAAAAATAAAACTCACTAAATATTGTGTTAACTTAGCTAACTTTTTAAAAGAGAAGTTATAATTAAAAAATAAAACATGGTCACCTTAATCAAGTGATGAATGTTAATATCACTAGTAATATAACATATTAACATGTTATACTCCCTTATGGAATGCACTAAAAAGGGCATTCTTCTTCCAAATTTCTAACCTCAATCTAATCGTAAGAAAACATTAGACGAGCTCAAATTGAAGAATGTTCCGCAAAATACTTGACCATTATTCATCCAAAATTTCAAAGTCACAGAACACAAAGGAGGACAAAGGAACCTGCACAGACTGAAGGTGATTAAAGAGACATAATAAATAAATGCAATGTAGGATCTTGGGTTGGATCTTGAAACAGAGAAAGAACTCTCGTGGAAGAACTGGGGGAGATTGATTCAAGTCTGTAGTTTAGGAACAGTGATGTATCAATGTTAATTTCTTTGTTTTGCTTATTATACCATGGTTATATAAAGTGTAAACCTTAGGGAAACCTGAGTAAAGATTATATATAGAAACTGAACTATCTTTGTAAATCTTCTGTAAATCTAACATTATATCAAAATTGCAAGTGCAAAAGTATATTAATTAAAAATATATATTACATATTTCTTCATCAAACATTTGATTGTTCTTTTGTTGTTTGTAGATTTGTCACTTTCTCTTTTTCTGTATTTCTTTCTTTTCTATTTTTTTACTAAGCCTCTAAATGCCCACCTCATCTTTGGCAAGGCTGAGCAATACGGAGAAAACACACATTCTGCAAACAGAGTGCCTAGATTCAGATCCTTTCTCTATCATGTATTGCATGATTTGGGGCAAATAAATTAACTTCCTGTGCCAGGTTTATTTGTTGTACAAATAGGATAAATAATACCTACCACATAGAGTGTTGTAAAAATAAATGAATTAATATATGCAAAACACGTAGAACAGTGTATGCATAGAGTGAGCACCATTTTACAGAAGTAGCAAAATAGTTTGGTGGCAGAGTAACATCTTCCATTCCAGAAAGCAAAACGGAGTAACTCTTTCACTCCCTCTACTTGCTTGTGATAACGAAGCTGACCTTTCTGGTGGGTGGCTCATCTAATCAAATGCTTCTGACTGGCATTTTGACTGCTGAAAGGATAACATGTGAAGGGGTAGCGTTAAGCAGAATCGAGCAGGCAGGAAGTTCCTAGCCCCAGCATTCTAGCGAAAATCTCACTAGGTGGGAATCCAGGCTGTGCTATCCACTGCCTACTTTATTTTGTTTCTGGCCATCTTTCCACCTTGGATCTCCAGTGCTCCTGCTGGTCTGTGAACCATCATATGCTCTTCTAACAAATACCTTTGCTCTTCAAGTTAGTAAATGTTGAGTTGTATTATTTGTAGCCATCCACAGATGCGCTGTGGGCCCTGATACTGTAATCTAATGACCTAATTTCTAATGTCTGGGAGAAGAGATGTCCCCGAGTCTTGCTTCTGAAAATGTGGTCTCTAGACCATACTTTGAGTTGAAAAAGGAATGAGGTTTGCTAAGTTGAGATTTGAGACAATAAGTTAAAGGGAAAACAAATCTCACTGGAATGTAGGCTCCTTGAGGAAGAGCACACAGCCCTTCAGCCTTGTCTCAATTGCCCATTATGCAAGTTCTCTCCAGTGCCAGTATAAACAGCAAATAAAGGTGGACACCTATTATTCATAATGATTTAATTGACTGTTATAACAATACAACTATCGATTGGAGCAATACAAAAATGTTCTACAGTTTGGGGTTGTTCTCAAAACAAGTCTTCGTACATTGAACACTGAAAGTTCAATCTGTACATTCCAATGGGTGACTCATAATAAGACTTTGACACTAGAGAATGGCCATGTTATCTCTGTGTTGTGCATGTGGAACAAATTATTTGGGAAAATGAACTAATTACTAAAAGTCCTGGATTATCATATAAATTCAATGTTACTTACATGATGAATAAGAACTCAGGAAAAATTTATTTCAAGAAATACTCAATTAAAAATTGAGATTATCAGATTACAGAGTTAAGGTCACTCACTAAGTTTTTATTGGGTAAGATTTCATAAGAAATAATACTCAAAATACAAAATACAAAGTAATACTCAAGTAGTTCATTTAAAAGGGCAAGCAACAGCTTGTGAATTTAATGTAAAATGAGAATATTGTACATTGCTAATCAAGAATCCAAGGGGGGATTGAGCAAAAAGGAAAAAAGACTCATGGACACGGACAACAGCGTGGTGAATGGGGAGGATAAGGGGACTAAATGGTAGTGAAAAAATACAATAAAATTATTAAATAGAAATATAAAAAATAATCAAGGATATGAATCAGTATCATAGTATAGTATATTTAAAGATATTCCCTCAAAGTGAATATTATATTAATTTTTTAATTGATCCTAATATAATTCTTATAATTGCTTGAACTTGCTGGATGTTTATACAGCTGCAAACTACTCAGAAAAAGTTAAAACAACAATGGAGATAATTTAAAAATTGTAGTACAACTATAAAATAGTAACAAAAATGGGAAATTACCTGAGTAAATACAGACCTAAAGAAACACTTTATTTTAAATTTTTCCTAGTACCAAAAAGGAAGAGTACTCCCCCACCTTCCTTAGAATTTCCCTTAGAAAACTTGAAACTTTACATTTCCCTTGTGTTTTTGAGATGTATATGATTAAGTTTAATAAGCCTCATGCCAGTTCTGTGTCCCAGGAATGTATTTCTTGGCAGCCTCACAGCCATTTCTTTGAAGTGTGAATTTCCAGGGGGATGAGTGGCGCCCCATCTCCCTGTCTCTGTGGGAGTTAAACCTACCTAGACTTACGTGCATAGACCTACCTGCTTGGCTTTAGGATGTTACTTCCTGCTTGTCTTATAAAGATACTAGAAGTTTTACTTTTTCTTTTGTTAAAGGCAATTGATATGCATGTCATAGATTGAATCTTCCTACTATATAAAAGCATGCGATTTCTTTCTCCCTTTGCAATCTTCTTAACAGATTGCCTGTGATATGCATCTTAGTATGTTTTAATGCTTATTAAGTAATAAAACTGTTTTATTATTTTCTACATAGAGAGGATTCACTGGAATGACAAGAGATTTTATTTTTAATTATATTTCCCCAACCCAGCTTAGTAGTAATGGGGTACAATGGGAATAATTCTTATAAAAGCTAGTTGACTTCTCTTTAAAAAAAAACCCATGCTTATTTAGTTCTTAAAAGTCTGATAAAATATGCCATCAAACACAGACGCATTAAATAAAACAAAACTGATCAATATAGGCTACCAGCAATGCTGGGGGAAAAAATGAAACAAAACTTCTAAATAATGTATTTTTATATTAATTCAGTAACACTCTGATACCAAAGTAGGGCACACTAGAAAAGTGTAATTCCAACACACAGAGAATAGTGTCCTCATGACATGATAATAGACAATGTACCACAAACACTCTGAAGGGGATATAATATGGTCAAATAAATCACCCAGAAGGCTGGAGCTATGCCAATTTTAACTCATTTTTTTTTTACAGTGTTCTGTAAAGGTGCCAAGAAATCTTTCAATATTAAAGGTGATGACATTGACAAGAGTGAGTAATTATAAGGTTTGAGTGCTTACATATATGGTTTTGTACAATAGAGAAAAAAAGTGTATTCATGATGATTTGCAAAGCTAAGCAGCTCAGTGATGGTTAGTTGTTTGTCATGCAGTCATTAATAAAAGACATTTTCACATCTCTTCTTCTATTCTTGTAAAAGGTGTATGAAACAAAGAACATTTTCTAGGCTGTGGTCTGTAGAATGTCAATGTCCCATGTGATATTGTTTATACTTCATGAGAAAAAAAAGGGGATGGAGGTTCTGTGGTCACATATATATTTGAACCCTCATTGTGAATTTTTACAACCTAGGGAAGTACATTAAAGGCTATGAGGAGATATTCAGTAAACAAACTCAGTTAATTAGAACTCCCCAAATTATTTGACTATAAATTCTCTTACCTTTTCTTTTTAGCCATTGAAGAAGAAGGAGAAGGAGAAGGAGAAGAAGGAGGAGGAGAAGAAGAAGGAGGAGAAGAAGGAGAAGGAGGAGAAGGAGGAGGAGGAGAAGAAGAAGAAGAAGAAGAAGAAGAAGAAGAAGAAGAAGAAGAAGAAGAAGAAGAAGAAGAAGAAGAAGAAGAAGCAGTATTAGCAACTATCACTTATTGGGCACTAACTATGTGTCAGTTTTATGAATTACTTATTTTGCATGTAAGACTCGCTTAATCCTCATAAAAACCATATGAGGAACATGCTATCATTATCATCTCCATTTTACAAGTGAAAAAATTGAAGCTTAGAAGAGTTAAGTCACTCACCCAAGTTCACCCAGTTTGTAGTGGAGGAAGAACTTGAATCTAGAAAGCCTACTTTTAGCAAATTTGCTCTCCTTCTTTAGTAAAGAGCTGAGCATGTTCAATCCATTTATTACCTCAGGAAGGTTGCCTCTTTCCCTTCAATTGTGTGCATTTACTCCTCTAAATAATTCCCATTCCATGGTTAGTTGGAGTTATGTTCCCCAGTTTCCTTACTTATCAACTGTGCTGTCTTCATCGCATCGTCCTTTCCCTCTGCATGTTGACAACTCCTCCCAACTTTGTCTTCAACAGAGCTTTGTTCTTCTGCTTCTATTCTAATCTAGATAAGAATAATACTGCATGCCCGATAAGCTATTGTAAGGTTTAAACATAAGACCTAACATAAGAAGTCTTTGAACAGCAGTCTTCCCATACCAAAAGATCACTGAATATTAATGATGATGATGGGTATTATCATCATCTATGTTATTGTTGCTGTTTTTCTCAATAATTCAGTCTCTACACAGAGTCGGCCTCCATGTGGAATAAAACAAAATATACTGGTACAGACAGATAGGAGCATTTGGCTGCCTAAAAAATTTAGTATGTACATAGGAAGATTATAAAACAGTTTTGAGTTGGTGGATCTTTATTTCTGTCAGGGGACAAAGTGACAAAGAAACAAAGGGTCTTCATACCTACATCCATAAGAGCAAGATTTTTCTTTCTTTCTTGCCATGGACGCTACCTATTTCTTTCTTCAGTCTAGCTTCCATGGCCTTACTAGGGAAAGTCCCTTGGAATACAGCAAGAGTAAATTGTCAGTCCTTGTTTTGTTCCTGTTGTGACATTTTGTATTTTCCTCTATTTTTATGGACATTTAAGTTGGAAGGTAAGAATGAATGCATTAGAAGAAGCCAGTTAGATGCTATTTTTAACCAAAATCCTGGAAACCTGTTTTTAAAAGATATTCTGAAAGAAAATTTGCATCCTTTAAAAACACTTCTGAGATTTCTTTCCAGTTCCTTACTGAAAACTCAAGGAGATTTATTTATTTTAAGGGAGCAGTTATGTCAGTTCAGTGTCATTTCATTCACGAATTTCAGAGAAACCAAACATCTGAATAGTAGTTACATCTACTTCTAAAGAACTGTATGAGCCAAAAAAAATCAAATCACTGCCTCTCTACCAGCTTTCATCCTTTGACATACATAGCAGTAGATTATAACTGGATTGCTCCCCACTCATTGGCTCTGTAGCTGACTTGTCCGGTGTCCTGGCCAACATTGACTTTCTCTCTTAAATCAGTGTCTCTTAACAAGGGCTAACGGAGGTTGTCTTATGACTTTATTCGCATAGAGTTTCTGTCATTGCTCTCTCATGTCACTACCTAAAGAAACAGTGTCACTGAATAGTCATAAATAATAAAAATTACAATGCTTGTAGTGCTTACTTTGTCCCAGGCACTGTTCTAAGCACTTCATATATATTGACTTATTTAATTTCATTCTCATAGGAACCATATGAGGTTGCTACAGAAGAGGAAACTGAATCAGAGAGAAGCAAAGAAACTTGCCCAAGGTCACACAGCTAATAAGTGGTAGGGCTAGTAAATGGTGCAGCTGGGATTCAAATCCAGGCAGCCAAGCTCCAGAGTTCTTGTTCTTAATCTCCTACTCTTCACCTCAAGGCTGTGCTAAATGAGGGTCTGTGGAGTTTCTCAGGTACATTAGATATGCAGTAGAGAGGAAGGTCATCATCTGTAGAGGCTGCTCCCCCTACCCGCTCCCCACCTAAGAGAAGCCTTAGGCAGAGTAACCATATTGGTTTGTTGATGATACTTCTCAGTGTCAGCAAAGACCAATGGAAGAGAAATTCAAAGACTAAATCAACAGGATTTGAAATCTAATGGATAGAAAGCAAGTTAGAGAGCGTTCAGTAGAATTCAGTGTTAACAGAAATCAAGAATCATATCTGCCTTTGGGAATCTCAAATTGCATTCAGGAAAAACAGAAGTGTAAATACAATTTTGCATTCAATAAAGAAAGTAATACGATTTGCTTCAGGTGTCAAAGAAAGACAAAAGAGGTGCACTCATCTAGCTGGATGAGGAAAGATCATCAGGGAAAGTGTAAGACCGCAGAACCCATTTCCTAGAATCATAGACCAACTAATCTAGTATTTCCCATTATAATTAATCAACAAAAACTTTAAATGTTGTCTCTTCTTGTCAAAAGTTAAAATAGGAGCACTGTAATGGTATTTGAGGTGATTCTAATTTTTAGTCTTCTAAATATCTATTTATTATAAACTCTGTCAAAATTTTTATCCTCCAGCTTTTCAGTTTGGGCTCTTTTTTAACCAAAAATGAGCCATATAAAATCTAAATATATTCTCACCCTTTTCTGAATGGTAATCTTAAGAATAGTCATCACCAGATAGAAAACACAGCTGCCATCATTTTAGAAATAAGTCATGAGTAAAGGTTTATTCTACATTTTTAAACATCAGATGTTCTAAAAAACCTAAGAGAATCAAGTTAATTTCATCAGCCCCAAATATTCTAGACATAATGCAATTTACATTGTTTAAATGTTTACATTAAAATTACCTCCATTAATCTATATATTAAATTGCTTCTATTAATCTACAAATTACACACTACTGCATAAACTTACTTAATCCATTTTTAAAGAAACTAATCACTACCAGATATAATTCAAGTTAAAGATGGTCTTCAATAATGTTGGTGATATGTAAAATCAAAATATAGCTTGGAATTTGCCTAGAAATCAAACAATGTGCCTGTATTGTTCATATCCTTGATAAAAGTGTTATTCACTGAATTGGATTGAGGCTTGCTTCTAAATTTACGGAAAAGACAATCTAATATGAGAAAACACAGTAAAATGAAGAGGTTGGATATACACAGTTTTTGGAGGTTACCACTGGACATATGATCACCAAAATCAGGGAAACTGAGTAAGCTATGGGAGAATGACACAGTGAGGAAAAGAATGCACAGCAATCCAGGTATTCCAACTCTAAATTTATTTTTATCCATCTCCTGAGCTCTGGGCTTCAACTTCATCATGTATTAAAAAAGGCATTGGACTAGATAAACATCAATGTCAAACTCAACAAAATCTAAGATTCTAAACTCTGCATTTGTTGTCTTAATGTTATCTTAAATTCTGCATTTTATGTCATGTAGGAAATTACATGTTTTTCACTATTAAAAATTATAGTCTAAATTTTCATGTTATTTTAGAATATCATTCAACTATTTTCTAAACCAGAAATGAGCTGCATTTTACCCAGTGCAAGATAGTTGATAATAACTATGCTACTAACCTATGCTTTGAGGAGATACTACAGTTTCCTTGAATTATTTCTTTAGGGAACAATGAATTAATAAGTAATCATTAACTCATTTAATACATTTTTATGAAGTCTAGGTGTTTTTTCACATTGGCAAATCAGAGATGAATGTTAATGGTCTTTCCCTTTCCAGGGGCTCACAGTCTAATAAATGAGAAAAATTACTCTAATTAAGACACAGCTTTTTAAATGCTATGATAGGGCTGCTAACAGGGTCTATGCAAACTCAGAAGAGAAACTCCAATTCATTTTTCAATAAATAAATATAGAAATTCAATAAATTTCCAGTGAGATATGAGAGAAAAAAAGGGATGAAGAAGGATCTCAAGGTTTAGCTTGGACGACCATGTGAATAATGCTGCCATTTACTGAAGTAGTAAAGAATACGTTGAAGAAGGTATCAAACATGGAGTTGATCATAAAAATTTAATTTTTGGACACATTAGATTTGGGATGAGATGCCAAGTAAGCAATTAGATATACAAATCTGTATAAAGTGGTCAAAGAAGTCAGGATTGGAAATAAATATTTAGATGTATTTATAACATGTATTTAGCCATAGGATTGGATGAGCTGATAGAGAAAGTGGAGAGAGAAGAGAAGGATTATGATAACTGAGCTATATATAAAGCACTCCAGCAGTTCAAAATCACGAGAAGGAAAAACCAGCAAAGAAGCCATGAGTCAGACAAAATGAAATCTGGGAGAGTGGTGCCGTGGAAGCAAGTCATCTGCTGCACGAAGAGCTGCTAAGGAGGATAAGTCACATGAAAACACATTGGTTTTAACAAGCTGCTCCTTCTTCCTGGGATGCTTTTCTAGATGCTCACATAGCTGGTGATCTCTCTTTCTTCAGGTGTTTATTCAAAGTTATCTTCTTGACTTCCAGTCAAGATGGCAGCATAGCAGACATGGCTCACCTCTTTGCACAATCACATCAAAATTACAACTAAAATATAGAACAACCATCACTAAGGAACATCAGAAATTGAGTTGAATGGAAGTCTGACAACCATGAAATCAAGTTGAATGGAAATCTGACAATGAAATTAAACCAATAAACCACATCGATCCAGACTGGTAGGAGAGGTGCAGACATGGAACAGGATGGTCCCATACCCACATGAATAAAAATTAAGGAGGGGTATTTTAGAATTAAGGAGTACCAGACACATACCAGGCCCCCCAGCCCAGGGTTCCAGTGCCAAGATGGTAAGTTCCCCACAACTTCTGGTTGCAAAAAATCAGCAGGGATTGAGTCAGTGGAAGAAACTGATGAATCCCCAAACAGTTCCTCTTAAAGATCCCACACATAGACTCATCTACTAATACTCACTCCCTCTGAGCTCCAGGACCAGGGTGGCAGCTTGAAAGGCACCAGTGGTATACTGGGAGAAACTGAAGTGTCTGGCATTGGGGCGAGCAGAGGTCAGTGTCCCTTTGCTGAGCCCTCCCTCCAACAGAGCCAGGAGGCTGGTGCCCTGTCAGAGACTCTATCAACCTGGCTAACACTATTTGATCCACACTGGAGACCACAGAGGCTCTGTGTCACTCAACTTACAGGCCCACCCAAACTTATTTTCCATAAGAATGGCTCATCTTGGCTCCTAAATCCTATCAAACAAACAATGTCTAGTGTCAATGAGCCCTAGGATCAGCCAGCCTAGATTCACAGCTTGGCTTCACCTGGGAATCTCCAAGCCCAGTACAAGGAGAAGCCATCTCAGATTGCTTTATAGATCTGGCAGGGTGCCCTGGGAAAAACACAGGTGGGGACTGACCTTGGCCTGCACCACCCAGGGAACCGTGGGGCCCAGTGCAACCGGTAAATAGCTACAGACCACATAGGAGCATCCTGCCCCTGCACAGCTGACCCTCCACAGAACAACAGAGGTTGGCGGTCAATGGTCACAACCAATCCTTGCAGCTGACTGGCCTGGATAAATCCCTCCCATTCATCTGCCAAAGCAACCAAGTTTCAACTACAAGAGGAGGGTGTACTCAGCCCACACAAAGGGCGCACCGTGAGTACACAGCTTGGGTGACAGGGGAGACTGCCGCTGAACCCTACAGGACACCTACTATATAAGGCCACATTACCAAGACATGCTGTTCTACCTAATACATAGAAACAAACACAAGGAGGTGGCCAAAACAAGGGGACAAAGAAACATGGCCTAAATGAAAGAACAGATCAAAACTCCAAAAGAGAGCTAAATTAAATGGAGATGATCAATCTCTCAGATTCAGAGTTCAAAACATGGTTATAAGAATGCTCAAGGAACTTGGTGAGGACCCTGGCAGCATAAAAAAGGCCGAGTCAGAAGTAAAGGATACACTAATTGAAATAAAGAACAATTTACACAGAAACAACAGTATAGTGGATGATGCCGAAAATCAAATCAATGATTTGGAACATAAGGAAGCAAAACACACACACACACACACACACACACACACACACACACACACACACACAGAATAACAGAAAGGAAAAGAATCCAAAAAAATGAGGCAAGTATAAGGAGCCTCTGGGACAATGTTAAGAGAGCCAACGTTCACATTATAGGGGTCCCAGAAGGAGAAGAGAAAAAGCAAGAAATTGGCAATCTATCTAAAAAAATAGTGAAACAAAACTTTCCTAATTTGGTGAAAGAAATAGACATGCAAGTCCAGGAAGCACAGAGAATCCCAACTATGATGGATGCAAAGAGGCCCACTCCAAGACACACCATAATTAAAAAACTAAATGTTAAAAATGCTCTTAAAAGCAGCAGGAGAAAAGAAGTTAGCGACCAGATGGTTCACAGGTAGGAGGGGAGGAGGAGAGAATGGGTGAAGAGGTGAGGGGATTAATAAGTACAAATAGATAGTTACAGAATAGCCATGGGGATATAAAGTACAGTATAGGAAATGGAGTAGCCAAAGAACACTTATTCATGGCCCATGGACATGAACAATGTTGGGGAGATTGCCTGAGAGAGTAGGAGGCATTGGGTGGAGGGGGACAAATGGGGAAAGTTCAGGACAACTGTAATAGTATAATCAATAAAATATAATAAAATATTTTTTAAATGCCACCTCAAACAGGCCTTAATATCAATATTTTCCCAGATCATGTGATTCTCAAAATCATTTGAGTTAGTTTCTGTTATATTTTTGAGAATTCTTATGTAAGTGCTTATTTGTTTAAGCCAATTAAACAAATCTCAAGGTTAGAAAAGACCACACAACGCACCAGAGAGAACTTGGGATTTATCTTAAAATTACTACCATGATATGGGTATAATAATATTTTTTTAATCAGTAAAAGTTGCATCCAAACTGTGTTTCTGGAATATGGAATAAATTTACCTACAAAAAAATAATTATCTTCCTATTGATGCCAGTAATGGTCATTCACCCAATCAAAAATGTCAACCCACTCTCCCAGTTATTTGTGTTCCTTTTGCAGCTTTATTTCTTCTCCTTAGCACTTTAGGTAATAGATTAGATGTTTTACTTATCATCTGTTTCCCTCATCAGAATAAATCCATAACGATAGGGATTTGTGTATGTTTTATTCATTGCTGTTTCCTCAGAACCAAGAATAGTAACAAGCACCCAGTTGGCACACAATACTTAATAAATACTAATTGAATAAATAAACAAATCCATCAATCACTATATCAGAGTTGGCCTTTTTTCTTTTTTAATCAGACCTACCTTTGGGCACAGACTCATCCTCTAGTGAAAAACAAACTTGTAAAAGAAATATTTGCATATTTCTTGAAAATGTTGGAAGATTAGCTTGCTAGAAGTTTACCAGACATTCTGTAAACTATTATGTAGACTTTGATGATGAGTGGGTCTATAAGGCAGGGAGGCCACTCTCAAAGAACATTCAGTCTGGTGGTGATTGAAAAACTACAGTATAGTATGATAAGTGCAAACATAGGAGAGACCACTAGAGGTCTAATCAAAATGAAGTGGGGTACAGACAGGTAGAGAACTGGGTCAGGCTTCACCTGTGTATAACTGAGAACAACAACCTGGGATTTAAGTCATTTGTTCATTGAATATTTATTTTCATCTCAGCACCACAGTAAGCACTGGTATATAATAAGCAAAAGAAACATAACCTCTTCCCTTATGGCTTTCAGTCTAGCAGGGTTTATAACCTACCCATATGAATCTGTTCGAAGTACCTGTTTGAAGTACTGTATGAACCAGTACTTCTAAAAAAGTACCTGTTGAAATGCTTTGTAGGTCCTGAATCAGCCAATTCTAAGTGATCATACTACACATATTATCAACTACACTGGAGCAGCAATACCATATTCTGATGAATGGTTCTTACTAGAAACATCTAGGCATACCCCATTGCTGGCCCAATGGTTACAGAAAAAGTGCAAGGTTGTATCTGAGCAATAACAGTCAACTGAGCTATACACACTTTTTTTTTTAAAAGCAATGCATTTAATTTTGGCATTTCAAACTAAGACATGGCACTGAAAGCTACATGTCTGAATTTTTTAAAAAATGTAAATCACAACATTTCAGCATAAATTTTTAGTTTTTCGGATAGTTAATTTCCCAGTACTGGGTGCCACCTAGGTGATTTTATACTGCATTGGTACTTGCCAATTTCCGAACTAAAAGGACTCCAAGGAACTAAATTCCCTTGGGTTAAAGCAAGAGAAGCAAAAAACAAATTCATTTCACAAGGGTGAATGCTACAAATTCCTATAAATTAAATATTTGGGACTAAAGTATGAATAAATATATGGATAGTCATAAAGCCTATTTCTTGATAATTTTACAAATGTTTGCACTTAGAGTGAAAGAAAACTTCAGGCTGTCATGCTTCCCTCAGGAAGGATGACCCTCACACGGGACTTCTCTCATCTTGCAGAGCCACAGTGTTATTCCACTAATTGAGCCTTGGAGAGAGAGACTTACTTCTCAGATTTTATAGTGTTGTTGATTCTTAAGCATATTTATAAGGTATTAATCCTTATAAACTAATCAGGAACCTTGCAAGGTTTTCACTATCTGTTTAATTATGAAAGGTAGAATTATTTTTAAATGGTGTCCAGTATTCTATTTCTAATAAAAACTTAAGAGGAACATGTAGAAATGTATGCAAGTGAGTGATGTCCACGAAAGTGTAGTATGATATTGACCTCAATGACTGTTAAGGAAATATCACTCTTCCCTTCACATCTCTGGAACAAAATCATAAAATGTTGAAGCATAATCCTCATTTCATTCTGTCAACAACACATGGGAGGAGAAGGCATTCAAGTAAGTAAATGAGATTCCTGAGGTGAACTGTGTTGTGGTTGAAATAATAGGTGTGTTTTGAACCAGTGCTGACAACTCAAAAGCTGGAGACAGCTTCAGCAAAGGAGATGATATTGTCAGTGAGAGAGGGTAGTGAAACCACTACAGAGTTGGCTCTGGTGATCCACATGGGATATCAGAACAATCGGGACATAACTCATGATTATGTCCCTGCCCGGGCTGTCACACTGCTCCTCGCCTTTTATGCGAAAGGTACATAAAACCAAGCTGGAATGAGATGTTTTGTCAAGAAAGCCACTACCAAGGTACCATCTATCTTAAATTTCCTTCTGTCCATATTTAGAAATGCAACTATACCCATGGTTTTAGTATATTACATTAAATGAAATTAGTGAGTCACTAACAAAATCTCAAGTCCATTTCATGTCCTCTATTTAAGAAAGGAATAAAATATGTAAATTTATTTCTATAAAACAATTACTGTGCCAAAATTGTCATTACCTAAAGGGTCAAATGTTCAGGTATCATATGTACAGAATTATCCATTCCTGTGAGTTCCAAACATGTTAGTTGTTCACTGTACTTTTGAGAAACAACTACTTAGAGAACATTAATTATTATGAAAGGAAGAAAACATTGCATAAGCCTGTATATACTAGGTCAGGTCTATTTTTGTGTGCTGAGTTGAAAGAAGGCACAAAGCACTTCTGCTTTAGAATGAGTTTAATTTACATCTTCTGTCTGGTACTAGTAACATTACAGCTACCCAACTATATTCCCTTTGTCTTTTACCCCTAATTATAAGGGTGTTGTTCACTGTGAACACCTGAAGTTCTCTGCCTGAGGGCTTTTCTCTGGCCACAGGGAAGGTGCTAAGCTGCATGCAGGACAAACCAGAAGTGCAGAGTCAACCCCACAGAAGCAGCTCTCAACAAATGATGGATGAGGAGTCAAGGGATAAATACCTACCTTCCTTACTCCTTGACTGTGATAGCTCAGAAGTGTACAAACCTATTCTACCTCCCAGAGCTCCTCGGTAGGATTGAGCCCTCTGATATATCTGGTGAGTGAACTGATACTATGCCATCTAGAGTCTTCCTTCCCTTCCTGCTCTCACTTCCCCAAGCTTCCAGTTGTGTTTCCTGGCATCACCTCCCAAGTGAACTACTCCACACAAAAATCCCTGCCTTCGGGTGTACTTTGAGATAGCCCAATCTAAAACACTCTGACAGAGTTTATGCTCCTAAAATTAGTTAAGACCAGATTTGTGGGAATAAGAGCAGAAAGTGCAGCAGTGATTGACTTAAAAAGAAGGAACAGCTGAGGCCTCAGAAGTCAGCGGGGAGGAGTAGGACCTTCCATCTGAAGGAAAACCAAGGAGTTACAAGGAGCCAACCCTGGGCAGCCCAGCCCTGGATACAGCCCTAAACCGAAAGATGGACAGTTTTTGTGTGGGAGAGACATAAGCAACGTCTTCACCTCTCCATTAAAATGCAACCAAATAAAACCAAGTGGAAATTTCCGTATTAGATGAGCAAAAGGAGAAAATTATATAGTGGACTAGTGAACTTAGAACTGGAATGCAAATATAATGTCTTTGCCTATAAACTCTTTAAATGGCACAAGGAATCAAATACTGCAGACTTGGATAAGACAAGAGACCTAATCCACTCTAGAAAGAAACACACAGTCAAATTCTCATTAAAGTTAGAATTTTTAACAGATTTTTCTAGCATTCTTTTAAATGATAACAAATGATAAGAGTTTCTTTTATCTCAGGCATTTGATAATCCTGAATGTGCATTTCTAATTATTCCTTAAAACATTTTTTTGTAAATTTTATTCATAGGACCTCTGCCTTAAGAAAAAATTGATTTCTTATATCTTTCCTATCGGAAGACATCACTCTGTCAACCTGCCAAAGCAGTAGTTGTCATACTTGAGTGTGAATCAGACACAATTGCCTAAACACAGACTGCTAGGCCCACCCTCAAAGGTTTTGCTTAATAGGCTTGGAGTAGGGCCTAGAATTTAAATTTCTAACAAACTCCTAGGTATTGCTGGTGCTGCTGGTCAGGGTCCCACATTTTAAGCACCCCTGACTAATGTATGGTATTTAGCTTGTAAAATGTTATGCATCTCTGCCTTACATTAACTGGTTTGTCCTTCTTGTATGGCTTGTATCCCTAGTCCCTGGCTCAGGGTGGGTTCTCAATAAATATTTGTTGAATGAATGAGTTAGGTTTATTTCTAAAGCCATACTAAATCAATCAGACATCATTATATCCATACCGAAATTTTTTACCAGGTATAAAGATAAAATGTCTGCCCTGCCTGGTGCGGCTCAGTGGATTCAGTGCCAGCCTGCAAACCAAAAGTTCCCAGGTTCAATTCCCAGTCAAGGCACAGGCCGGGGTTGCAGCCCAGGTTCCCCAGTTGGGGGCGTGAGAGAGGGAACCAATAAATGTTTCTCACATTGATGTTTCTCTGTCTCTCTTTCTCACTCCCTTCTCCCTCTCTAAAATTAAATAAAGAAATAAAGACAAATCTATGTTTTGAACATACTTTGTAAATGAAAGAGAGATTTATAGAATAAGGCTTTAGTTTTCTGTGTCACTAAGTTAAAGCTTTGATTTCATACTGTTAAAAAAAGTAGTGCTCTTTAATTATCCAGAGCTAATTACAAAGCTGAGCTGATACATAAATGATTAATTCAAGTAAACAAAATTGGAATATTGCTGTTTGTAGTACCAACACAAATTTCATAATAGTTTAAAAACAAAAATGTCAGGGAGAATATTGGAACCATCACATCACATAGGGGCAATATTGTAAACACTGAATACAAAATAATCTCTGCTGATCATCACCACATATTTTTGTAAGCTAATTCTTTGCACAGATGCCTTATTTGTGTGTTTCAGTTGTGATAGCTTGTTAGCAGTAAGAATACACAGTACTAAACAGTGTTTGATTAAGCAGTATTTTTAAATTTTTGGTATTATATTTTGTGATGCACTAGTATATTTTTTGGTCATCAGAATAAGACATTGGTTGTTTAAAATTAATTTGTTTCTAAAGGAGGGAAAACCAGAAACCATAATGATTACTCAAATGATAGTACATCATACTCAAAAAGAATCAAGCACATATGAAAAACAAAAGTTCAAAAAAAACACTTTCTATCCAAACACTTAACAGAAGTTTATTTTCAGCAAAACCACATTAATATACTATTGTTCTTTGAATATTATTATTTCATTGGTATTTAATTTGTAAATATATTGATTTTATAGTTCTATAAAACTATAAGCATGAAGATGTCATATAGAGTTTTATGTTTATACACATTTAAAGAAGTCTAGACTTCTGGCCAAGATGGAGAGGTAGAAAGATACACTTTGCCTCTTTGCACAACCAAAAGAAGGACAACAATAAATTTGAAAACAAAAAAATAACCATAACTGCCAGAAAATTGAACTGTATGGAAGTCTGACAACCGAGGAGTTAAAGAAGAAACATTCATCCAGACCAGAAGGAGGGGCAGAGAGGACACGTGGCAAGGTGGCAGCTGAAGGACCGGGCAGTTCCACATTTGTGGGGGAATAAATCAGGAGGAAAAGCTGGGGAACGAGACAGACCGTGCAATCCAGGGTTCCAGTGAAGGAAAAGAAAGCCTCAAAAATCTCGGCAGGTAAAAACCTGTGGGGGTTGCGGCAGCAGGAGAAACTCCCAGACTCACAGGAGAGCCCGTTGGAGAGATCCACAGGCTCCTAGAACGTACACAAACCCGCCCACCTGTAAATCAGCACTAGAAGGGCCCAATTTGCTTTTGGGTAGCAGGGGAGGTGACTGAAAGTTGGCCAAGAGTCCAGCAAGTGGCATTGTTCCCTCTTCCCTCTCCGAACACTCCCCCATACACAGTGTCACAATGCAGCAATCTGGGTTGCCCTGCCCCGCCAAATACCTAAGGCTCTGCCCCTCCCAACATAAGAGGCACACTGAGATAAAGAAATATGGCCCAAGTGAAAGGACAGATCAAAGCTTCAAAAATAGAACTAAGCAATGAACAGAGAGTCAACCTATCAGATGCACACTTCAAAACACTGGTAATCAGGAGGCTCACTAAATTGGTTGAGTATGGTCACAAGATGGAGGAAAAAGTGAAGGCTATGCAAAGTGAAACAAAGGAAAATGTACAGGGAACCAACAGTGAAAGGAAGGGAACCAGGACTTAAAATCAACAATTGGGAGCAGAAGGAAGAGAAAAACATTCAGCCAGAACAGAAGGAAGAAACAAGAATTCAGAAAAATGAGGAGAGGCTTAGGAACCTCTGGGACAACTTTAAACGTTCCCACATCTGAATCATAGAGGTGCCAGAAGGAGAAGAGGAAGAGTAAGAAATTGAAAACTTATTTGAACAAATAATGAGGGAGAACTTCCTCTGTCTGGCAAAGGAAAAAGACTTCCAGGAGATCCCAGAAGCTCAGAGAGTCCCAAAGAAGTTGGACCCAAGGAAGCACACACCAAGGCACATCGTAATTACATTACCCAAGATTAAAGATAAGGGGAGAATCTTAAAAGCAGCAAGAGAAAAGGAGAGAGTTACCTCCAAAGGAGTTCCCATCAGACTATCAGCTGATTTATCAAGACAAACCTTCCAGACAAGAAGGGGCAGAAAGAAGTATTTGAAGTCATGAAAGACAAGGACCTACATCCAAGATTACTCTATCCAGGAAAGCTCTCATTTAGAATGGAAGGGCAGAGAAAGTGCCTCCCAGATAAGGTGAAGTTCAAGGAGTTCATGATCACCAAGCCCTTATATATGAAATGTTAAAGGGACTTATCTAATAAAAAGAAGAAGATCAAAAACTATGAACAGTAAAATGACAATAAACTCACAACTATCAACAACTGAACCTTAAAAAAACAAAAACAAAAACAAAAGCAAACTAAGAAAGCAACTAGAAAAAGAATAGAATCATAGAAGTGGAGATCAGAGGGGAGAGGGAGGAGGAAGAATGGGGGGAAAGGTACAGAGAATAAGCAGCATAAATAGGAGGTGCGAAATAGACAGAGGGAGGTTAACAATAGAATAGGAAATGGAGAAGCCAAAGAGCTTATGTGTACGACCCATGGACATGAACTAAGGGGCAGGGGGTGGCAATGCTAGAGATAGGGGCAGTGGAGCTTGGAGGGGAATAAAAGGGAGAAAAAAATGGGACAACTGTAATACATAACCAATAAAATCTGTATTAAAAATAAATAAATAATTGTATAATAAAGTGATTACTTATGAAAATTTTGTTCCTGAAATGGATTCCATACATGTCATTCAAGGTTATCATTGTGTTAATCATCTTTCCTATTTCTAATCTTGCCTCTATTCTTTTCCCTATATTGCAGCTAGAGTGATAGATTTAAAACAAAAATCTATACTGCCCCTTCCCTCTGAAATATTTTTCAAGGGCACTCTCTTTTTGCCTAGATTAATGCTAAATTCCCTGAGATGAAATAGAAGGTCGTTCATGATCTAACCCCCACACTTCTCTCCTGACTCGTGGCTGACAATCCCTTACCTCCACAGGTAATCACTTGGGCCACTTATGGTTCTGTGTTCTCCTTTGTATCAAAGCCTTTGGTGCTGTTCCACCTGCCCAAAATGCTATTCCCATAATCTTATTGGATGTGGTTTTTTGTAAGACTTAGCTTGCATGTCAGTTCCCCTCTATATCCTTGCTAACCCCCTCCACATTACTCCAGATTACTCACAAAAATCACACTCGATTGTCATTTCCTTTTTTCTTGTCTGTGTTCCCCTAGAGTTTGTGGACATTTCTAGAGAATGAACTATGTCAATACTAATTATCGAATTCCTACCAAAATCATGGCATACAAAAGGCCCTCAAATATTGTTATATTTTAACAATAAAACTCTATGATAGGAGTACATAGGTCTGAACTCTTTAACTTTTAAATAAACCAAGCCGTGTCAGATTGACCACCACTGAGACACCCCTCTAGCCATCAGGAAGATTAGAGTCTGAGCTGCAGTGAATACGCGGAGCCCTTCCCGACGGTGCCTTTACTCTCTCCAGACACTAAACCCCACAAATGGTCGAACCAAGAACTGCTCCAGTCTCTCTTGCCCTGAAAGCTCCCTGAAGGCAGAGACTGTGTTTCACTGTGTTCCAATGCCAGGCACATGGTAGATGCTTAATAAATATTGGTTGCCTATTGTAACCTAGTCGTGGTTACTGAGAAGCCTTCTTTTCAGGACATTAGTGCAAAATCAGAGTTAATTCAGACAATCACCTGGATATTTATTCCTGAACTCTCTCAATGACTCCTCTAAATGTAACTTTTACCATCTAATACTTTCCTCTTTAATTCTTACCCATCCCCCTTGTACTCAATTTCTGAACACTTAAAGCAGATTATGGGCAGCATGATTTTGATTTAATTCTGTTTTTCTTTATGGAAAAAAAAGGTAAAAAAGATGAGAAATGAGGATAAAAAAGTACAAAGGGATTATCCTGCTTTCCCTCTGCCCACCATGAAGCCAATATTAATAGTTAGTGCTGATATAACCTCTTAATTTCTATTTATAAGGAAGGAAAGCTGAAAGGCCGACCAATTAGTTGAATGTGGGATATGACCCTCTTGTTATGTTTTGTAATTTGGATCAATTTAGTAGTACAATAAATAGGGATGAGACTAAAATAAGGAAATTTGTTTTCAGAATAAAAGTAGTAATAACATGCCTTGTTTATTTTGCAACTTTAATTATGCAAATATTCATGAAAGAGAGCTTTAAAAATATTTTAAATGAAAACCAAAACCAAAAGGAGAAGAGATTACAGACTTATTTTGGCAACATATAGATATTAATTCATATAATGTTAATTTAACTTAAATCAGTACTTTTTAAATTTATTATCCAAATTTTCTTTTTCTGAAAATCTCAAGGCTGGTCTCCTGAAGACAAAGACTAAAAGTCACTATGTTGTGCTATTTACAAAGAAATGATCTTGGAAGGGGATTTAATTATAGCCTTTGAGAGCAGAAACACTACTCTTAATCACTGTTCATGAATTTGCTCAACTGAAATATTATATGGTAAACAATGTTCAAATATTTCAGGAGAGATAGCACTTTTCTTATGTTAAGATGGTTACAAGGATTAGTTATATAATGTTCGTAAAGCATTTTAAAGATGAAATGCTTCCCCCCTTAAAGTGTCACTAAAATCATTGAAAAAGTGACAATCAATATTGTCTTCTTAAAGTTCTAAAAAGGTCTATCGATTGCTGTGCAATTATCTAGCATTTTCATGTTAGAGTCCAAAATTTGAGCCACATACCCATGCATAAAAATATTCAGTTTTTAAAAAAAAAATGCCTATTATATCATTCAGATAAATTTAGGGATTTCAAAGATAAAAAAATGCCCATCCTATGAATGGCATTAAGTTTGTTTGACTACATTTGCTTTCCAGAATTGATATAATACACAAAAGCCCGATTTAAAATTCTTCTACAATGAAAAAAAGGTTTAGAACATAAAAATACGTATTATTTATAGAGTAGCTTCAGAACTCCCTGTGATGTATTTATAGAGCTTTCCTTATATGTCTCTCTCAAAACCATTGGAATATTCAGGATTGATTATTCCTGAAACTCACTGTGCATATTTGCCTTTCCACCCTCTGGAATTTGTGGCTACTAGAAGGAAAACTGTGTACCTGAATTCAGACACTGAAATCAAAGAGCAAGAGTCTCTCTCCCTCTCTCTCCATGGCAACATCCTGAGGTAAGGGAAGCAAATATTGTATAAAATGAGCTAAGCCTAAGGGGTGGGGCGCGGGGGGATGAGAGAAGAGGAGGGCATAGAGTGTGATTCTAGCAGTCTTGGAACAGTTGCATGAAAGGGTTTGAAGCACTAGAAAAGATTTCTCAACCTTGGCACTATTGACATTTTTTGCCAAATAAGTCTTTTTGGTGATGGCTGTCTTGTGCATGCAGGTGTTTAGCAGCAGCTCTGCCTCTATTTACTGTGTGACAATAGCGCTCCCCACACCTTGGCAAGTGGTGGTAACCAAAAATGACTCCAGATATTGCTAAATGTCTCAGCGGGTGGGAGTGGAAGATGGGGTTCTATGGGAAACACAAAACTGTTCCCAGTTAAGAACCAGGAACAGGATCTGGCACAAGTAGAGGAACAACATTGGAAGTGCCTGCCTAAAAGAACCCCTGAGAATCTTGTGACGAGCTAGAGGGGGTGGCCAATCTAAGAGTTAGATATGGCAAATGATGCCACCCAAAGGTATGATTAATTGGATCACTAGCTGGGGGCAAAAATGCTGATGAGAAGAGCAGGCTTTGAGTAGCGTCTGGCTGAACGGACTCTTGAAGTGGCCTCAGCCATACGTCACTACCAAAGGAAGCTCCACTCAGAAACTTAGAAGTGAAGCTCATGGTGGTGGGGGTTATTTCGCTCTTTAATGAGGTAAGAGTCTAAAAGCTTCTTCCAGGAAATGTGATGGGTTTAATAACAGAAACCTCTTGCAAGGGATTCATTGAATTCCATTCAATTCATTAAACATTTATTGAGAACTCAGTGTGTGCCAGGTGCTGTGGTGGCTCTCAGGAACACAATGATGAAAACAGTCCACCCACAAGGAGCTTACGCTCTAGAGAGAAACATAACTATAATTAATGAGGTTGCCCTTCAGGCTCCTGGTACAGGGCGTGACCCAAGCAAAGAGAGTCTCAATTTTCTACACTGATAACCATCATTCAACTAGAACTTCAAAATCATTGTACTCTTCATTTTTAAAGAAGAGAAATGGCTTAGCTTTTTTCTGTGTTCAAAAGCTTATTTTTTCCCCTCGTTTTAAATTTCTGAGACATTTTACTGGCATTTCAGGCAGCTGCTTTTTCTCCATTTCAGGGCAATCAATATATGAGCATTTTAAACAGGAAAAAATAAACCACTTTGGTTGCAAATTTATTTTTTGCTAGCATACATGTGCATAATCTTTGGAACTTACATGATGGTGCTAGCCAGCTAAAGTCAGCAAGTCCCTGAAAAAGCATTCGATTCAATGATGACAGACATGCTGTCATTTCTCATTTAGACCCAGCTGCCTAATAACAGCAAGGTAACATTATTAATAAACTACTGGCAAAGCTAATTAGGGAATGTACAGTCTCCAATTACGTGCAGTTTTTAATTCACTAAAGCAAAATGCTCACTACTTTTCCACATATGATCCCCAGACTCATCTTCAGTGGAATTGAACCACAGCCTTTGTAAACTAGTCATTAGTATTCAGCATGAGAACCAACTGCTTAACTGCTTGGAACAGGAAACACAGAAGCCAGACTTTTGGCAGCATCACACAGAGTTCACTGCTGAAGTCAACTGGTAAAGCACTCTGGGCTGACAGTAACTGGCCTCTGTTGCCATGGAAACAGCAGTGAAATGTGTTAGTAAACAGTTTGGGTTTTCTCACCTGCTAGGGCATAAATTCAGAATTTACTGCTGATTTTTAAGTCCACTATTTTTAAGTGACCTATTTATGGAGTAAACACTCAAAACTATTTATTTGCTTCAGAAAAGATACCTAAACATTTCTAACACTAAGTATCTAAATCTTAAAGTATCCAAACAATTAAATTTGTGTAAAACATTTCACAAAAAGGAGTCTATCTCTTCATTCTCATAGTTGCCTAATTTGCCAAAAACTAGCTCTTAAAAATATATAAATTAAATTAAATGAAAATGTTAAGAATGTGAGGGTAATACGAATCACCCAGAGAAAGACCTTTCCAAACTCAGGGTAAGGAGCCAAACCACTTTTCAGTTTAATTTCAAGCCATGGTTTTACATTTCAAGTTGTAAAAGAAAGCCATATTTATTTTAAATTTCTCTCATCCTCTCTCCTAGCCAAATGATCTCAGTGAGGCTGCCTCCTGCCCACTTTTGACTCAAACATCCCCCTACAGGAATCCCTCTGTGTTGCTAAATACAGTAATTATTATCCCTAAATTACAGGCTATAAAGTATGACAGAAGAAAAAATGTCTTGACTGGAGTAACTCAAGAAAAAAAGCCAGAGTTCAAGCACCTAATTCTCAGCTCTTTCAATTCATATTTCTTCTAGGTCATTAAGCTTCATTAAGCTTCATCCTTCAACTTTTTTCAATTTCATGCTAAATCATATTTTCCCATAAAGTCCACAAGTGAAAAGTTATTTTTTCCTCTGAGTAGCCAATTTCCCCTTATCAACAATCGCTAAAACATGCCCACTACCTTATTCTGTGACTTCTACTTTCATTCATTAATAAACATTTACCAAATATCTATATGTCACATGCTGTATGCTTGACAAAGGAGAGAATAATATAGTGGTAAATAAAACATGTTCTCTGCTTTTAAAAAACTATTCTAGTGGGGAAATATAAATAGATGTACCACAACTTGGTAAACACTAGTAGAAGTAGATTAAAACTGAAATAAGAATATTATGAGGTAAAAATGATGAGGTATTTTGCATAGAGGAATAAAAAAGGTCCCATTGAGAAGGTAAAATCTTCACTATATCTGAAAACATTAATAAGAGTTTTATACATGGTAGATGAGAAAGGCAGGTACTAAAATATAGTTTTCCCAAAGTTAAAAACACTACTCTCATTCATATATGAAATGAACATGTATCACAGAGTTTATTTGACTTACAGAGATTTATATCCTCTATTTGACAAAATTAATTTGCATCGCTATAAACAGGAATCACTTGTAATTTTATGGATAAGAGTCACTTGCATTGCTATCAGTTTTCTACAGCTTAACTTCTACAAAAGAACTGTAAAATAGTCTGGTCAACAGAAAGTCAATCAACTCTGCACACCCCTGTGGAATCAACAATGCCCAGTGGATCCCCTAGGTAATATGCAATAATCCCTTTAATCCATTTTCAAGTCTTGAACAATTTTTCCTGATGGAAGAAACAGACAGTCCACATTTGGGGAAAATAAGCACTTGGATATCACTAAGATGAGCCTATGGGAAGAGAGAGATGTCATTTCAGTCATGGAAAGAAGTTAAGATTATACTGTAATGGGGGTTTGGGGTCAAGTTGTTTAGGCTTTCACATGCTGTGCAGAGTTTAGATTCTGTTCAAAAACATGGAAAATCCAACAAAGGATTTTAAACCTTAAAGTGTCAAACTACAAGCAATTCCTTGTAAGATCAGGAACAAGACAAGGATGTCTGCTTTCACCTCTTTTATTCAACATAGTACTGGAAGTCCTAGCCACACCAATCAGACAAGGAGAAATAAAAGGCATCCAAATTAGAAGTGAAGAAGTAAAACTGTATTTATTTGCAGATGGCATGATGCCGTACATAGAGAACTCCAAAGATTCCACCAAGACACTACGAGAACTGATAAATGAGTTAAGCAAAGTAGCAGGATACAAAATTAATATTCAGAAGTAAGTTGCATTTAGATGTCAATAATGAACTAACAGAAAGGAAAATTAAGAAAACAATCCCATTCACAATTTCTTTGAAAATAATAAACCTAACCAAACCTAACCAAAGATGAAAAAGACCTATACCTGGAAAATTATAAAGCACTGAAGAAAGAAATTGAAGAAGATATAAAATAAGTGGAAATGCATACCATGTTCATGTATTGGAAGAACATCATCAAAATGTCCATACTAACCAAAGCAATCTATAGATTCAACGCAATCCCTATCAAGATTCCAATAACATATTTCACAGAACTAGAACAAATATTACAAAAATTTATATGGAACCACATAGCAACAGTGATACTGAGAAAGAAGAACAAAGTTGGAAGAATAGTGCTACCTAAATTCAAACTATACCATAAGACCATAGTAATAAAAACAGCATGGTACCGGCATAAAAACAGACACATACTTAATGGGACAGAAGAGAGAGCCCAGAAATAAACCCACATCTTGATAGTCAATTAATATTTGACAGAGGAAGCAAGCAAATACATTGGACTAAAGATAGTTCATTCAATAAATCGTGTTGAGAGAATTGGACAGATACCTGCAGAAAAATGAAACTACACTAACTTCTCATGCCAGACACAAGAATAAGTTCAAAATGCATTAAAGACAAATATTACATCCAAAACCTTAAAAATCCTAGAAGAAAATATAGGCAATAAAATCTCAGACATTGCTTGTAGCAATATTTTTTCTGATATATCTCCTCAGGCAAGGGAAACAAAAGAAAAATGAACAAATGAGACCACATCAAACTAAAAATTTTTTGCACAGCAAGGGAAAATTTCAACAAAATAAAAAAACAAGCCACAGAATGGAAGAACATCTTTATTGATACATTTCATAAGGGGTTAATATCCAAAATTTATGAAGAACTTGTAAAACTCAACAGCAAAGAACAAATAGTCCAATTAAAAAATAAGCTAAGGACCTGAAAAGACACTCCTCCAAAGAGGACATACAGGTGGCCAATAGACATCTAAAAAGATGCTCAAAGTCATTAATCATGAGAGAAACACAAATTAAAACCACAATGAGATATCACCTCATACCAGTCAGAATAAATATCATCAATAAATCAACAAACAAATACTAGAAAGGATGTGGAGAAAGGAGAATCTTTTTGCACTTTTGGTGGGAATGTAGATTGGTGCAGACACTGTGGAAGGCAGTATGGAGATACCTCAAAAAACTAAAATGGATCTCCCCTTTGACTTAGTTACCCCATCTCTGGGAATATATTTGAAGGGACCCAAAACACTAATTTGAAAGAACATAAGCCCCCCTATGTTCACTGCAGTGTTATTTACAATTGCCAAGATATGGAAGCAGCCCAAGTGTCCATCAGTAAATGAGTAGATAAAACAACAATGGCACATTTACACAATGGAATACTACTCGGCCATATAAAAGAAGAAAATTTTACCCTTTGCAACAATATGAATGGACCTGGAGAACAATATGCTAAGTGAAGTAAGCCCGTCAGAGAGACAAATACCATATGATTTCACTCATGTGGAATCTAATGAACTGAAATAACAAGGAAAATGGAGACAGACTCATAGATGGAGAGCAGGATGACAGCTAGTGGGGCAGGAGTGCGGGGAGAGACGGTAGAGGTACTAAGCAAAAATGATAAAAAGACTTATGGACATAGACAACAGTATGGTGATTGAGGCAGGGAGATGGTGTAAGAGTGCTGAATGGTAATGAAAAAAATAAAATTCAAAAAATTTTTTAAAAGGCAAGAATAATTTTCCAGGTAGAATCTATAAAATGTACCAACCAATGAGTATAATAATTAAGGGAGACACACATCTCAAAAGTGACTCTGATTCTAACACTTGTCCATTAAGGAAACAATGATACAATTAATGTTGGGTTGGCCAAAAATTTGTGTTTTTTCCATAAAATAAAAGACATTTTTTTTTAATTTTCACCAATAACTTCATTGATTTGGATATTTTGAGTATGTTGGCTATCTCATGTGTGATAGAATGTTGATTCTTCTCAGTTAATGTCTCAATTTGATCACTATCAACTTCAACTGCTCTACCAGAACCATGGAGCATCATCCAGCGAGAAATCTCCAGCACGAAACTTCACAAACCACTTTTAACATGCTTGATCAGTCACAGCACCTTCTCCATACACTGCACAAATCTTTTTATGCATTTCAGTTGTGTTTTTACTTTTCTTGAAATAATAAAACATAATATGCTGAAAATGTCGCTTATTTTCTTCCATCAATATTAAAATGGCTACACAACAATTCACCAATTTTGATGTTTTCAATGGACAGTGATATGACAGCTGTCACAATACAATGTAATGAAATTGTTTTGAATAAAGGTAGACAGCTAAGGACTACTAGAGCCATCTTATGGAAAAAAACAAACAAATGTTTGGCCAACCCAACATTAATAAGAAAGTACAAAAAAGATGATTTGGGAGAAAAAAAGTTGCTGAACATACTAAATTTGGAGGTTAAATAGGCATTTGAAAATAGGGAATAGGGTCTGAAACTCATTCATTTGTGACCTTTGAACCTCTTTTCAATACCTTAAACCTCCACAAGGAAAAACATATAAATGACTTTCCTATCTAATGCAAAAAAATAGATTGATTTTATCTTGCATTTTCTTCAAAAAAGGTGAAACATCTGACATTATTGTCCTATAATTCTACAGAGAGCTTGAAATGAAGACAGTCTTCTTTCCTTGCTGAATTGCTATCTTGATTTTAAGATTATAGAGAGAAAATAAAGCTTAAGAAAATAAACTTGTAAGAGAACATGGTGATATAGTAACTCTATGCCTCTATTCTTACATGAATTTCTGTAGGTCATCTCCCTTTTTGCAAGTGAGATAGTTTCTCACGGCATGATACAGTTAAATGGCCTACTTAAGTGTTTCTCTCTAAAAATAATACCCACAACTACATACCTGATGTATCGCCAGACTTTTAGCTCAATTTAGCTGGCCAAGGAAAAAGGAGATTTTCTAAGTTACATGGAATTGAGAGAAAAATCATTTAAAAACTTTCAAAACCATCTCCTTTTTCTGCTAATTTTACCAATATAATTGACATTTAATTGAAAAGTGTTATCAAAGCTTTTCCTTCATATGTTTCATTTTATTCCATGAATTTCAATTCCTAACACTAAATATATTCAGTAAGGTGATAAGTTAACATATATAAGGTCCTTAGAAAAGTGCTTGTCCAAAAGAAAAAAAACAAAAGAATTTTTTTAAAAAAGAATAAAAAGAAAAAAATCTCCTTGAGTCTTCAGATCAATAAGGCACACTGTATTCCAGGGAGCATTAATGCAAGGGAACACAGAGAAATACATGTTTGCCCTTTGTAAATTACAGGATTAATAAAAAATTTAAGATTTCAGGATGGCCCAAACAGCTTATTCACAAAGAATCTAGCAGTGGAGAAAAGAAGGGGTGCAAGGATGGAGATACAGAGGGAAGAGAGGAAAAAAGAGTCTAATGTGGATGGTGCCCCTCCTGTGTGCCAGGCACTGTGCGTTTAGCTTTGTAAACATTTTTCCACTTAAAAGAGAAAAGAAGAGTTCCTGGCACATAGTCAGCTGCTCTTTTAAGTGCTGCTATCATCACCATCACATTTAATAACTGAAAACTTTGGACATTGACTTTTCTTCCATTTATAAAATTGAAAAAATATTCCTACAATCCTCACTCTAAAGTGGGAATAAAAGGAATCCGTTCGAATACAAAGTATTACAAGAGAGTACTATTTATTGGTACTGGCCTCTGTTTTAGTGTCTTTGTCATTTTGAAACTTGCTTCCTTATTTTAAAACTCTACTTCATATTCTATAACTAAAATTAAAAATAACTGAGTTTCAAATGCAGTCCCGCAATTCCCCACTAACGCTATCCAAGGTCTACATTCCCCCACTGCCACAGGCAGGTGGGCGGCTACACAAAGAACAGATGAACTCAGGCACAGAGATCTCTGGACACCTCTGTGCTCACATATTCCATCAATGTAGAAAGTAAAGACCAAGGGCCACACTGCCTTCAGCCACCTGACACCTGCATTCTACAGTCTGCAGGACAATTTCAAAAATGAGATATTTCTAGCAACACTAACATAAATACAATCATTTGTAGTGGTTAAAATTGGCTCCAGATATAGTTGGTCTTGGTTCAAATCCTATTACATTCCAAAGGTGTGACCTTGAGCGAGTTTACTAACCCCTCTCTTTCTTAGTGACCAGGTCATAAAACAAGGATAATGATAGAACCTTCCTCATTGAATTGTTAAGAACAACCTAGAAGTTAAGACACGTGAAGAGATTCAACCAGTACCTGGCACATGCTTAGTGTTTATTAAATGTAACCTAAGCTAGCAGAAATATGTGCCAGACTTTTGCACACGTAGAATTAGGTGCTGCACAACTCTCCTCTGAACTGTTAGAGTGTAGAACACCCTCAGCAAATTTATAATACCTTCCACCTTGGTTTTTATTCAAAAGGGCAGAGAATATATCTGTTATATATGGATCATCCATTTATATACCAAGTGATATATTACTCAGTAACTAGATCAAGTGTGAAGATTTCTGATCAATGTGCATAGTACATTGGCTCCTCCATTAGTTATTCCCTTGCAAGCAACATAAATATAATACCAATATTTGTAAAAATATCAGTATACAATGTCAAAGGAGAAGGAGATCCTAAAATTGCTAGCAGCCTAGAAATCCAATGAAATGTTTTCACATTCTTGAGTCCTGTTTTTGTAAATAACATTCACTTCCTTGAGGCACTATTTATGATGGCTTGCTCTCAGCTGTTATTTTTTCCTAATTTTTCCCTGTGTGACTTAGAGGTTTTTCTACTCAAGGAAGACTCTATATTCCATTCCTGCTGTGGAATGTTTTTCATGAAGGCAGCTTTAATTATTTACTCCATATCTCCTACTGTGGCACATATCAGACCATTACTTTTAAGATGTGCTGTTACATAGGTTTCCTGTGAGAGCCCAAGGTCAGAAACAGGCCCAGGAACGCAAAGTATGAAGAAACCAAATTCCCAAGCACTGTATGATTACACTGTTTGAAGTTAAACACAAAGTCATGAGGACTGCACATATCTGTCCTCAAAAACAAACATCTCTGCTGACATGCTAATAAGTATAACACATTTACATTGCTTGAATAGTATTAATGTGTTAAAATAAACAAAAATGGCTCAACATTAATATAAAAGCTTCAAAATAAAATAATATTAAGCAGATGAAAATTGTAAATGGAAAATTCTAGGCTCCTCTTATTATTCATGGACTCCAATATAAAGCTCTACCATTTCCATGATTCTCAATTTTCCCAACATTACTGCATACATTTTCAAAATAGCACTGATCTTACATATTGAGCCACATTTAGAATGATTCCTGTTTGGAATTTGAGGACCTATATCCCCAACATTGTCACTAAGAATGACAATTTTTTTATCTTGTGAAGAGCTAATGCAACTTGAAAAGGTTGTTACTACATTTTCCCACCAAATGATGCCAGCTTCTGTCTTCCCGCTTTGCTGAGATAGACTCCATGGTTCAGAGCTCCTGCCTCAGTTCTCATAGTAGTTGTGCGAGGCTCTTCACTTCTGGGTGGCTGCTTGCAATTTTTGCTATTATAAATTACACTGGATGAGTATCTTTATATATATACACACACAAAATGCCTCCTAGAGGTGGAATTACTAAAACCAACAGGGTAAACATTTCTAGAGTGCTTATGACATACTGTATTGTCAAATCACCTTCAAAGAATGTAATGCCAGAAGAGATTTGCCTGTTAATTTTACTTATGTGTATGTGCAGAGTTGCTTTCTAAAGTAAATAAAGAAATTATATGACATGTTGGAGAGGCCGAGAAGAGAAACAAACCCTCATTCACTGTTGGTAGAAATGTAAACTGCGACATCCAATGTGGAAAACAGAATGGAGGTTCCTCAAAAAATTAAGAATAGAATTACCACATGGCCCAGCTATGCCTCTTCTAGGTATCTACCAAAAAAATTTGAAAACATATATTTTACAAAGATAAATGTACCCCTATGTTCATTGCAGCATTATTCATGGTGGCCAAGACATGGAAACAGCCAGATTGTCCTTCAGTAGAGGAAAGAAGATGTGGTACTTATACACGATGGTACATATACTCAGCCATGAGAAAAAATGAAATATTGCCATTTGCAACAACATGGCTGGACCTTGAGAATATCCTCCTGCTAAGGGAAATAAGTCAGAGAGAAAAAGTTAAGAGCCATATGATTTCACTCATATGTGGGATATAAAACTGAAAGCAACAAAAGAGCAAACAAAAATAAACAAACAAAGATTTATAGACACAGACTGAGGGAAAGAGGATGGAGAGGCAGTAGTAAAGGGTAAAGGAGTCAACTATACGGTGACAGAAGATGATTTGACTTTGGTGGTGGGCCCTCAATATAATATGCAGACCATGTATCATAGAATTGTATACTCAAAGCCTATATAATCTTATTAACCAATGTCACATAAATTTAATAAAAAATTCATATCTGAAATATTTTTGCAAGGAGGTGAAAACTGGCATTTACATATATTTCTCTATTCTAAATTTAAATCAACCAAACAAATTAAAAGCAACTTTTTATTAAGGATAGAAATAGACAAAATTGACATATAAATCAAATTGGTCATATGAATAACAATATCTGCATAAGAATGATCTTTTCCAGTGAAATTATATAAGATATAGTCTGTGTGTATTTCTGTCTGAAGTCTCTATCACACACACACATTAAAAATGTACAAGTTAAGATGAAACACTACAATATTAAAGTACAAGTGAATTTGTAATTATTTTGCATTGGTCAAAATAAAGTAGAAATGTAAAGCATTTTACTTTTACTAGGATACACAAAAACTTATAAGATGATGGGGGTTTCATCACAGTTTTAACAATAGCCTTTGGGTCAGAAAGCAGTAGCAGCACACAGAAATCATTTGGTCCAAGGGCTGTGAATTCAAAACCCCCCCCAGGAGCTAAACAGTTCTCCCCGAAGTGGGAGGAAGCTGAGTTCGACCTGGGCAGCCGCGACAGCCCAGGAGCTGTTTAAGTGACAGGCTCTACAGCCAGAGGCAGCTCTGGTGAAAATGCCTACCTGATGCTTCGGATTTTATCATTTTACATAATAGGGTCAAACTCTGGATTTTAAAAGGTTCCTAATTAATATTTAAAATTTTTAAACAATGTACAAGCCTCACTTAATATGGATTCAGCCCAAAATAAACAGTTTCCATGCTCCGATCTAGTCCATCCAATATGAGGCCCATAAAAGAGCCCAAAGTCACACAGTGGGTTACTGGAAAATTCAAAAGAGGTTTTCTCCCTCTAAGCGGAGAGCCCACCACCACCACCACCACAGCCACTCCGCATTCTCTGATGTAACTGTGTTTCAAACAGATTTAATCATTAAAAAAAAAAAAGAAAAGAAAGAAACTGTGTTTCAAAACCACATCGTGTCATGTTTTCTGGAACACCGCTAAAAATGCGTGCTGCCTCCCTCCTCCTCTTTTGTCAGATTCTCCCATAGTCCCAGCTGTCTAATCTCCTCTCCACTGACGTTAGCATCCATGCCCACGAGGGTCCTTCGCATACCTGTGCTTTTGTTTATGCTCTTCCCATCCCCAGAAGACGCCTACTACTGTTTTCTTCTTTACAAGTCCTGCCCACTACCCTTGGCCAAATTCAAAAGCTACGTTTCTAAAAAGCTTTCCTTTGAAGCCCACATGAAGTCTTCCTTCTTTGAAATCTTACAGCACTTCTAAGCAGTGTCATATTATCTATTATGTTTTGTGTTTTGTGGTTTGTTTTTATCTCCCCGAGTCAACCATAAATTTCAGCCAGTTAAAGTTCTGTCTTCTCTTTCTTTTGTACTCTTCCAGCATCCCAACATATTGACTGACTGGCCTCACAGCTCTTCCAGAATGAATAAAGATACTATAAATAGTGCTGGGAATTATTTGCTGTGCTTTCTTGGTATCTGTATTAGTTTCCTAGGACTGCCATTGAGTTCCCCAGCTTGGCTTAAAACAACAGAAACTTACTCTCTCAGAGTTCTGGAAGCTACAAGCCGGAAATCAAGGTGTTGGCAAAACCATGCTGTCTCTAAAGGCGCTAGAGGAGGATCCTTCCCTTCCTCTTCTAGTTTCTGATGCTCGCCAGCCCTCTTTGCCATTCCTTGGCTTATAGTTGCATCACTCCAGTCTCTGCCCCTGTCTTTCCATGGCCTTTACCCTGTGTTTGTCTGTGTGTCCAAATTTCTCTCTTCTTTCGAAGACACAATTCCTAATGGGTTTAAGGCCCACCCAGATCTAGTAGATCTTATCTTCACTTGATTATATCTGCCAAGACCCATTTCCAAATAAAGTTACAGCCACAAGTTCCAGGTGGACATGAATCTGAGGCGGGGGGCATTACTCAACCCAATAAATAGAGCCTCTAATTTATTCAATGTTGATTTTTATAAAGAATATGAAATAACAGTAGTCACTATAGAATAAAAAAAATTACAAAATAAATCAAGTAAACCTACATATGTCTTGCATTTTTTTCCAAAGACTATTGTAATTTAGGGTACAGAAAAAAAAACACTAAAATACAACTAAAAATCAAAGAAAATTTGAAAATTATAAAGTTTGACTGATTTTAGGTTTTCTTACCCCATAGATCTCAAATTATCTATAGATTTTAATGCTGCAGTTATACATAAGAAGACCTATTCGGAAAACTAAATATTCAGGCAGTATAAATGAGAGGAAGAACAGACAATATAATGATCTTTGCTCTCATTTCCTTGCATCACTCGAAGAGCTCCAGCTGATCTCCAGCTGCAGTTATGATGTTATTATTACTATACCCATTGTAGGAGTTACATAAATCAAGTAAGCAGATCTAGTCCCCAGACACTAGAAGCTTGCAATTTACAGACTTTGACATTAACTATTAATTTATTTCAAGCTGGTAGCATGAAAAGATCCCCAAGTGTTAGTCACAGCTGCCATTATTAGTTGTGGGACTTGAGCAGGTTACTTAACCTCTCTATAAACCACTTCTTCACTAGAAAATTGAAGTGAGACAGCCTAGATTATTTCTAAAAGTTCCTTCAAACTCTAAGTGTAAAGGAAAAAAGTCTACATTTTTTGGATCAATGACTTAGAGGATGTCTCAGAAGCAAAATAACAAAAGGAGCTATCGACACTCTTTAGTTCAAATCTTCAAAAGACTGGAATACTAAGTGTATTTCAGTCATTACTTCAGCTGAAACAGGGTGAGTAAAACGGGTTAGAGAATGGGAAATTTATTATTAGAGGAGGACAGGCATGACGGACCGGGGAGAGAGAATGACGCAGCAGCAACGCAGGTAAAAGGAATCTGAGCTATGGGGCACAGAGGGCGGAAGGAAGTGGGAAGTAGCCAGGGAAAAAAATAACTGAAAAGAGTGAAAGATATAACATGGCAAGGGCCAGGAGTATTTTTTTAATGGGAATTACAGAGAGAAAATGTTGCAAAATAGTTTCAGGGTTGGGAGACTTGAAGCATTTCTCATCTGTCAAGAGTGAAGGCACACATAGATGAGTTCTCCATTTTAGGCAATTCATGAAAAATAATGACAATAAATACTCTCAGCTAGAGGATGGAAAGTCCTGAAATATCCATAGCAAAAAAATCTGAAGCACTGCAACAACACACAATTATTAAAAAAAAAAAACAAAAAACTCCAACCCAACTATCGTAAATGCTGTTGGTATCCTGTGCTACTTCCACTCATTTGTGATTTTTCAACCACAGATGAAGTGGACAGTTCCAAATAAGTTCAGACTTCACTTATTCGGGCAGCGTCCTACCTCAAGCAAGGATCGCCTTTCTTTCTTCTTTATGGACTTTTGGGCCCTTGAGCAAGCTCCGCCTGAAACTGCTGTGGGAGTCAATCCTCCCCGGGGCAACAACCAATAGGGACTGCAGCCGCTGCTCCCAAGTGCTTCTGCCTTGGGTCCTTAGGCAGGCAGCCCTGGGCTAGCTACCTAATTTTTGCCTTTCAAGAAGCCTTGACCAAATGAACCCCAACAGCACATGGCAGAGACCTCTTTCTCTACCCCACTCATTCCCTCACTCCTGCCCTCTGGAATAACCTCTGAAACATGTCACCTACGCCGAAACCCTTCTCAATCTCTGCTATGGACTAAGATATTTTTTAAATTTGTCAATCTAGAGGAGTTTTTTGAAAGCAATAAGAAGTACACAAATCTAAAGAGCAACAGTGGTTTATGAAGGCATGGAGTCTGTTTCCAAGAGGCTGTATGACTTTGGGCAAGTCAGTTAACCTGTCCAATCTGTGGTTTTCACCTCTGTAAAATACAACTGTCAGACTAGATATCTTATGATGTTTCATTTTAACACAGTCTTTAATTCAAAAATATGTCTCCCTATCCACAGTTCAGAAATTATTAGGCCAAATAGGTCAGGTTCTTTTACATCTTCCTTTTTGGAAAGTAATTCCTACTGCAGTTATATTTCCAAACCTTAGTGAGAACCTGCAGTGATTTAACTTAATTCATTATTTCCGGGAGTCACACTCATTTCTATCCCAAGCTCCCAAATAGTCTAATATCAAATCAAGTAGCATATCTACATTTATTGCCAGAAAGAATGATTTCAGTGACTTAGAATTTGGGATAATAAAAACTCTAATGTAGGTTTATTTCCTAAATATCCTAGACAAATAGTAAACCTTTTTTGTAACTCTGAAACAGGCATGTACTGCTCTCATTGGTAATGTATCTCATTTTTAAAAAGAGCTCTGTAAAAAATTATTAGATTATAAATGCCACTATAAGTGAAGTGTTCATAATTTCATAAGATCATCTGTCTTGATCTATATTATCTAAAATATAGTTTCAAATTAATGGACATGTTTAAAAAGCTTTATAGAATATTTTGGGTCATGGAAAACTATTTAAGGAAGAGCTTCTGACAATTTTGTTTACAGATTAGAAAAATTTGCACTTGTCCTTGGAATTTCTTTTCTACATCAGCTTCTCACTTCTCAGGAGACTGCATTTCTTATATATGAAATATTTTAGAATACAATCTAATCAGCTAGCACATGTTCTGCAGAGATTCTATTTATGGAACTTGGAGAATAAGACAGCACAAAAAAAGGAGACATGAAGTTATGAATTCTAACATAAATTAATTGGCAAGGAGAAGGCAAACCAATCTGAAGTCTAAGAGTATTCTATTTCAATACTAAAGTTTGACTTCCCTTGCAGAGTTTAAAAAAGAAGAGTCAGTAACAGGGAGGCACCCCTGCGGCAGAATTCAAGATCAAGTCTACACTTGTTCATGAACATGACTGCCTTGTTGTGAGACAGCTGCAATAGCAGAGGTTCTTTGTTTGTTTCAGAGGGTTTATATCAGATAAGGATTCTCCCCTATGCTACTACGGTATCTTATTACTGACCCGCCCTTGGGCCCAGAGAAGCCCTATTCTTTTTCTGAGGAATTTAAAGGCAATAATTATGGCTTAAATGCTCACCAAGGTCACTCCAAATTTGAAATATTCAGGACAGGAAAAAAATTATATTACTTTCCAGATCTCAGAGAAGAAAGTTCACTTTGAAAAATAGCATTTATTAAAACAGAAGGTATAACAGAAATCTACCACACATGCTGGAAAGGAACTGCTGGTAATAAAACGTAAACTTTCTGTCTGTTCTCTTCTTTATGATCCCTCAGGTACAAAATCTGAGTAATCTCTAAATCTTTCAGTGTGGTCTCACATTTCATTTCCATTATAAATTCAGGGGAGTCCAGGCAACACACAATCTGAAATAAATTAGAAATAGTGTTTGTCAGCTCTGTGCCAGATTTGAGCTAAGTGTTTTATGTGTACAATCACATTTATACTTCACCAAGTCATGTTGAGTGTCTTGGAGAACTAACTTGTTCAATATCATACAACAAGTGGGTGTCAGAATCAAAGTTTAAACCAGGTCTATCAGATTTTGCAATAATTTCTCCTACAACAGCCTAAACAAACACTGAAAATTCCAGAGAGAAGATAATTATGAATCGGAAGGAAATCAACTGAAGATATACAAAGTTCCTTGTCATAATCTCTGTGGCACAGTGGCTGGCCAGAAGATTCTATACAATAATAGAGTTATCAAGAATGATTTTACTATTTCACTCAGTGGTATATTATCCATTACATATAAAACTCATAAGTTGATTCTGGGACAATTAAGAGATTTGAACCAGCAAAGAAAATACTTTTAAAAAGTCTCTGTGAAAATAATACCTGTCCTTATCTAAAGAGAAATAATCTCTCTTCCAAGAAATTTAAGTGAGGTATTTCAAGGGTATTTATTTGACGTCATTAGAATGTAGAATTAAACTAATATTTAGTCTGTTATTGACAAATTCTAAATGGTAAATTTGAAAATATTGTACAGCTTCTGTTTTGTTTTGTTTTTTGAGGTGAAAAGTTCAAAAGGTTTTAGAGAAGCAATATCAATACCAAAGTCTAAGAGAAGGGCATATTACAAATTATAGAGGCAGTTTAATGACTGACTGACAAGATATAAAAATAATAGCTTATATTTTTTATCACTTTCTGTGTGCCAGACACTAGCCTATATATTATCTCTATCCACAACACTATCTCTTATGCACTATTATCCCCATTTTATGCAGCAGGCAGGTTTAATTAGATTAAAAATGCCTAAATCATAAAACTTGTAAAGGGCAGCATCAAGATTTAAATCCAGGTAGTAATCTGTCATCAGATCCCTTACATTATGTTACCTTGATAATATTTAATGTATAGATTCAGCATCTGATAAATACAACAAAAAGGCCTGGGAAAGGAAATAACAGGCAGAAGTGTGATTAGAGCTGGGAAAATATTAATAGTGTCATTGATTCAGACTCATCTTTCTTTCCTCTGAAGAATTATCTTCTGTTCATTTTGCTCATATAATAATAAAATAAATTATTACAAACTGAACATATTCTAGCTCTATAAATACAAGAAACTCACACTATCCATAAAATCAATTGCAAAACTTCTATTATAAAGATCATCATTAATAAATTTGTCCCTCCCCTGTTTCTTATTCAGTCTCCTTTTAAGGAACTCTTGTTTATTAATTCCTTCTACCTACTTATAAATCTGACCACCCTCTAAAGTATATAATTTTATACATTCATATCCTTTCTCTCTCTTTCACTTCTCTCTCTCTCTCCAACATTCATTCTTTGTAAGTCCATTTTAAAATTATTTTTAGTGTATAGTCTGCACAAGCTTTTATACTTTAGCCATCGCTCTCTATGCATATTGATTTCTAGAGTGCATACTGTTTTGGACAAGGGCTTTTACACAAAAGAAATAGGAAGCTCAATTTATTTTCTAATTTCCAATTCTTCCTTCATTGTAATTTTAATTCAGTTTTTTGTTCTTTACCTCTGAGCTTCCTACTAAAGTTGTAATTTGAACTGGAAAATATTCCTAGAAAGAATAAAGCACCCTACAGCAATGACTGAACAAGTGACGTCTCACAGAGCACAGAGGAAGAGAGTGAAGTAATTAAGGGATAATGATAATAACCACTGTTGAACTTACCAGGTGCCAGGAACTTGTACAGGAAATAATTCATTTAATTCATAAAACAATCTTATGAGGAAGGCTACCACTATTATTTCCATTTTAAAAAAGCAGAAATTGAAATGCAGTAACTTCTCAAAATTATTCAAGTAGTAATTAACCCCAATATTTAAACCCAGACACTTTGGTTCTAAACTTAGTTTGCTTAAACAACACATTATGCTGCTTCGTATATTTAATTTATTGAATTAAACATCATCAACAAATAATTTATTAAACAATCATACAGATGAGTGTGGTATTAGAAATATATCAAATTTTATCAAAAATGGCCCTAAGTGTTTATGAATGTTTATTAGGAAAAATGCATGTGCTCATATATAGGAACTCAAATGGATTGCAAAAAAGATATGACTCTATCTGAATTTATAAATAAAATTTCTATTAGAACATTATTATTTTGCTATAGTTTCAATGAAGAGAAGTTTATAAGATAAAAAAATCAGTGTAGAATGTTACATCTTTATAAATTTGACCTTGTTTCCTTACTTTAAACAATAATATAATGACTAGATCACTATACATAACTACTAAGTTTCAAATGGGTAAATTATATGCAAAGAAAAGAATACTGTAGTCCTCCTTAACCACAGGGATGTATTCCAAGACCCCCAGGAGAAGACTGAAATGACCAATAGTACCAAACTCTATATATACTATATTTTTCCTACATACATACTGTTATAAAATTTTAACATACAAAGTAGGCCCATTAAGAGATTAATAACAATAGCTAACAATAAAATAGAACAATTATAACAATATACTGTGATAAAAGTCATGTGAATGTGGCCTCTCTCTCCAAATATCTTCCTGTACTATACCCACCTTTTCACTTAAAGGAAGCACTTCAGGGTTTCTCTTTGGCATGTCTGAATTGCCAACACACTACTCTCACACTTTGGGGCCATTATTAAGTAAAATAAGGGCTCCTTGAAGACAAGTACTGTGATACTACCACAGTCAATCTTATAACTGAGACAGCTACTAAGTGACTAACCCAGTCACTTACACAATATGGAGCATATACAATACAGAGACACTGGACAAAGGGATGATTCAAATCACATACTGAATGGATCAGGATGGTGCAATATTCCATCACGCTGCTCAGAAAGATCCACAATTTAAAATTTATGAATTGTTTATTTCTGGAATTTTCCAGTTAATATTTTTGGGCCACAGTTGACTGCAGGTTACTGAAACCTCAGAAAGCAACACCAGGGATACTGTACATAAAGAACTTCTAAAGCAAAATATCTAAGCAAAATTGTTCATTTGTCAACTAATATTAATTGAGCACCTAGTATATTCAGACAGCATACCAGAGGGCTGGTAACAAGAAAATAACCCTTTCCTTGAGGATTGTTTAGTCAAAAGAGCTATGGAGACCAAAAAAAATGGAGCATTATTTTTTTGCTGAGTGAGTATGAAAACGTCTACCTTGTTGGGGAAAAAGAAACTGTCTTCCACCCTCAAGGTTCTTTCAGATGGTCTAACAATTAAATCTGCAGGATACAGATTAACAGGAGAAAATAACCAAATTTAACTACATGCATGAGCATGAGAACCCCACATACATGAAGAGTCAGAGACCCCATAATACACAAGAGATTCAGAGATAGAGAGGGAAAATGAAGTGTACATGGCATTCTGAAGAAAGGATGAAGCAAGGTACCTGGGGGCCCTAGCAGGTCTTTGCAGGGTGGTAAGAAGAGCAGATGTTCAGTAATTAGTAATTTGCCCTCCTATAAAGATAGATCAAAAAAGATTCTCTCTGATAATCTCTTATTATAGGCAGAGCCTGTAATTCAAATTCATCTGGCATTTAAGAAGGGGTTGTAGAAATTTCTCTTGAGCCTGCAGCGTCTCAGTTGCCTTTAGCTCAAAATACTATGCCTACCAGAGAGACACATCTTGGAGTGATGCATGCTGAACTCCTACAGCCTTCACAGAGTCAGTCACACTGCCTTAAAAAATATGACGTCCTCAATCAGAGACTAGAATCAGCAAGCACAGATTATTCCAGTCTGAAAAAAATTAATGGATGGACATGGCTTGTTCAAGGAATAACCAGATGCTCAATTCACAGAGGCAGAAAATTGGGTGGCAAGGCTATAATGTGACGTGCCTACTATGGTAAGAAATGTGGACTAGATGGGAGAACCCACTGGATGCAGGTAAGCAGGAAGAGTACATGACCAATCTGTTCTAGAAAATTCACTCTGATATCAATGTGTCTGGTAGAGTAAAGTAAGGAGAGAGCTGAGGCAGAGATCAGGAAGACAACTGCAGGGTTTAGCCATGAGATCGTAGGGGTCTGAGACACAGCGGTAGTTAAGGTCTAGAGAGACATAATGGCAAGATGGCTTGCCGTAGCTTCTCTCTTCCTCTTGCAACTCCCCCGAATGTTGAAAAAGGAGGATATCTCATAAGACTTTTGGATAATAGCCCAAATTCCCTTCAGAATAGGATGCCCCCAGAGTCATTCATGATCCGTTTATATTCGAATTTAAGATGAAATAGCTGAAAATCTACCAAGTATAACTATATAACTCTTTTCACTAATGGGAAACAAATTAAGCAATAACAAATAACAGAAACTAGAAGTTGACCATATTCAATAGGGAAATAAAATCACTACTGAAAAATGGAGTAAACTATTTATGCTAACAATTGTATAAGCATGCCTAGTAGCACAGGAAATATACGCACTTACTTGATTTTAAATCTGCACTGAGTATTTAGCCACATTATTCCCTGTTATATTACTTTCAGTATTCTTCATTTTTCTTGTATTTTTTAAGTTTTATTTATTTTATTGATTATGCTATTACAGTTGTCCCATTCTTTCTCCCCTTCATTCCCTTCCACCCTGCACCAGCCCTCCCCTGAGCATTTCCCCCTGCACCCCACCTTAGTTCACGTCCATGGATCATAGACATAAGTTCTTTGTCTTCTCCATTTCCTATATTATTCTTAACCTGCCCCTTTCTATTTTGTACCTACTATTTATGCTGCTTATTCTCTGTACCTTTTCCCCCATTTTTCCCCCTCCAACTCCTCTCTGATCTCATTTCTGTGATTCTGTTCCTGTACTAGTTCTTTGCTTAGTTTGTGTTTCATTTTAGGTTCAATTGATATTTGGGAGTTTATTGTCATTTTACTGTTCATAGTTTTTGATCTTCTTCTTTTTATTAGATAAGTCCCTTTAACATTTCATATATAAGGGCTTGGTGATCATGAACTCCTTGAACTTCACCTTATCTGGGAGGCACTTTCTCTGCCCTTCCATTCTAAATGAGAGCTTTCCTGGATAGAGTAATCTTGGATGCAGGTCCTTGTCTTTCATGACTTCGAATACTTCTTTCTGCCCCTTCTTGTCTGCAAGGTTTGTCTTGAGAAATCAGCTGATAGTCTGATGGGAACTCCTTTGGAGGTAACTCTCTCCTTTTCTCTTGCTGCTTTTAAGATTCTCTCCTTATCTTTAATCTTGGGTAACGTAATTACGATGTGCCTTGGTGTGTGCTTCCTTGGGTCCAACTTCTTTGGGACTCTCTGAGCTTCTGGGATCTCCTGGAAGTCTTTTTCCTTTGCCAGACTGAGGAAGTTCTCCCTCATTATTTGTTCAAATAAGTTTTCAATTTCTTCTCTTCCTCTTCTCCTTCTGGCACCCCTATGATTCAGATGTGGGAACGTTTAAAGTTGTCCCAGAGGTTCCTAAGCCTCTCCTCATTTTCCTGAATTCTTCTTGTTTCTTCCTTCTGTTCTGGTTGAATGTTTTTCCTTCTGCTCCCAATTGTTGATTTAAGTCCTGGTTCCCTTCCCTTCACTGTTGGTTCCCTGTACATTTTCCTTTGTTTCACTTTGCATAGCCTTCACTTTTTCCTCCATCTTGTGACCATACTCAACCAATTTAGTGAGCCTCCTGATTACCAGTGTTTTGAAGTGTGCATCTGATAGGTTGACTCTCTGTTCATTGCTTAGTTCTATTTTTGAAGCTTTGATCTGTCCTTTCTCTTGGGCCATATTTCTTTATCTCAGTGTGCCTCTTATGTTGGGAGGGGCAGAGCCTTAGGTATTTGGCGGGGCAGGGCAACCCAGATTGCTGCATTGTGACACTGTGTATGGGGGAGTGTTCGGAGAGGGAAGAGGGAACAATGCCACTTGCTGGACTCTTGGCCAATTTTCAGTCACCTCCCCTGCTACCCAAAAGCAAATTGGGCCCTTCTAGTGCTGATTTACAGGTGGGCAGGTTTGTTTATGTTCTAGGAGCCTGTGGATCTCTCCAACGGGCTCTCCTGTGAGTCTGGGAGTTTCTCCTGCTGCCGCAACCCCCACAGGTTTTTACCTGCCGAGATTTTTGAGGCTTTCTTTTCCTTCACTGGAACCCTGGATTGCACGGTCTGTCTCGTTCCCCAGCTGTTCCTCCTGGTTTACCCACATTTAAATGTGGGATTGCTCAGTCCTCTAGCCACAGTCTTACCACGCGTCCTCTCCACCTTGGCTGCCCATCTCCATCCCTCTTACAGGTCTGGATGAATGTTTCTTCTTTAACTGCTTGGTTGTCAGACTTCCATACAGTTTGATTTTCTGGCAGTTCTAGTTATTTTTTGTTTTCAAATTTGTTGTTGTCTTTCTTTTGGTTGTGTGAGGAAGCAAAGTATATCTACCTACACCTCCACCTTGGCCAGAAGTCCTACTTTCAGTATCCTTAAATCTACTTTAAGAACATGTTTATAACTATAGAGAAAGTACATGTAATACACAAGGACTCAAAGTGTATTTATGTCATGAAGTATGTAATCCATCTTTTTTAAAGTTAAACTCTTCATTAAATATTACAAATCTTAGAAACCTTGAGAATTCCATGATGTTTACCAAATACAGAATACCTTGATTATCTTACCTGGAGAGTTAAAAGAGTTATCTTACCCAAAGTTTAAAAATAATGACTATTTTTCTTCAGCCAGAGCCAACATGCTACTTTAACCAATAAAACTTCAAAGAATTCTATCTTGTGATATCTGACACTTTTCTCTGAATTCCTTACAGTACTACTCACTTTTGCAAATGTTTAAACATACATTTCAGTCTTGTAGTAAATATAGTTATTTGAAAGACAAAGTATCAATAACCTATATAATGTATATGTAAAATAGAATAATGTTTAAATTCTACTTTTTCTAAAATCTCAATATCTATTTAAAGTTTACAAGTCATTATAAACTCTGTAATGAAACATACACTGTAAAATTTAAACACATTTTTAATCAGCTGGAAAAATGAATATAAATTTTTAATTCACTAATCTCTTAGTTCTACCCTTTTTCATAATATTACTATATAGAGATTGTTAAAACACATTTAATATAGACATTAAATTGCATTGTTCTAAAACAGTATTAATAAAGTAGGAAATCATCACTGGTTATAAAGGGGAAGATGCCTTTTACTAACTACAAGGACATGGGCAAGGACTAGGTCCTAAGCTTGGTCTAGACCAGCAGCAATGATAGAGTTCAGTTTGGGACTAAACAGCAGTGTTGCTTTTCCTCCCCTCCATGCTTCTTATCACTTTGTTCACGGTGCCATCTGCCATACCTCCGTACAGGTGTCCTGACTCACAGATTTGTCTCTTCTTCTCCTAGATTTGCTGAATAATCCCATTTTCTGGTTTTTACATGTCATCTCATTTTTACCATCCAAAAATTTAAAAAGTAAATAAAAGTACCCTTTGTAGAAAACCTGTATTATTACAAGAATGTTTTTTACTATTTCCAAATGCAACTATACCCAAAATTATAAATATTGTAGGCAATAAATTAAATGAAACAATTAAATCTTACTTGAATAAGGACTGACAGAGGCACATATTAGGTAGACTTTCATTTTAACAGAATTCTATATCCCTAATTCAGGAATGTTCAGTTATAGTGGGCCACCAGAGGGAACACACAGGATCATGTGTATACATGGCTGTGAGAGAGTGTGTGTTTGTGTGTCCTTATCCCTTAAAATGAGCATCTGCAGTTATGAGAATTCACATAAGCTGTATTGTTGTGTTATGTGGCTGTGTTGATCAGAATAATCAGTCTTTCTAATGAAATTAATACAATAACAATATGGTGCTTATTTTTAGGGGTTTTTTTTTGTTGTTGTTGTTGTTCAAATAGAAGTTTATGAGAAGCTCTGGTACCTGCTAGGTTTCTGAACTCCTCAGCTTAACAAGATTTACAAGCTACCCACAGCAAATCATAAACACATGCAAGCAACAGGCTTTTAGCATAAATTTCATCTTTGTCATTACTTTTCCCTTTCTGTTTTTCCACAGTTGAGAGAAGCTCTGAAACAGATTAAGAGAAGGTATAAGGATCATTGCTATGGAGTTTGCTTTCATTTCCATATGTTAATTTGACATAGTCATAATAATGGGTTAGTACATTGAATTCATTGTCAAGATCTTTAATTAAAATGTGTTAAATACACTCATTATTCTCGGTGTATAAACTGCATCTTATTCATCCTCATCTTAGAATTATAGCACAATGATTTTTAAAAATTACCAAAGAAAAAGCATAAATATTGACAAGAAGGTTATCAATGTTGTAAATAACTGATAATAAATATATAAAGTCAGATAGAGTACAGGTCACTATATATGTTTTAAACACATGAGCTATTATCTCTCTCAAGGTTGATTTTGAACCACAGGGAAGTTCTCAAAACCAAAGACATGCTACAGATTTTTCTCAAGCTCTCACCAAAGCATGAAGCCAGAAAAACAGCCTTTTCCAAAGAGGTAGATGATTTCATACATGGGAGACAGCATCCAAAGCAGAGAAGGAACAGGTATTCCATCTCTTAGGGAAACACAGGCAAGAAACAGAACACAGTGCCAAGTTGGCGATTTCCTTTGAAAACAGGAAATTTGTCAACCATGATATATATAGCCATGTTTAAGTTTGAATACGATGACAGAACTCCCCTGTGCACCCTTTTATCTACCTGTGGACTCAAGAACACAGTCTCATCAGAACAAGCCCAGACTGGCAAAAAAATCTCACTTGTGTTTGTCCCTCTCAAAAAAGGATGCTAATAGGCTTACTGTGAGAGCACAGGTGTTCATTCCGTCTCACATTCAGTCACTGAGCTGAAAAGAAAAATGTTCCCTATTGGCTTCGTTGACTTGTTTTTTATTCAACAAAGAATTAGGTACTGAGAATTTCCTCAAGCAAATCATCACTGACTTCTTTCAACAGGGGAAGGCTCAAGCACTTTTTATTAAGAGCAACAAATCAATCATGAAATGAACCTAAGGAAATATGTTTTATAGTTAATGTGAGGAAATGTACAACATGACAAATTATTCAGCAAGTATAATTACCTACAAGTCCTGCTTAGAAAAAAAAACTACCAAAATGATTCTTTAACTGGTTTTATTTATGCTTTTGCTGGATTTGTAACTTCAATTCACTTAATTGTTGACTGTATTTTTCCATAATTAATCTTGCTTCCTCATCACTTTTCTTTTATTAATGCCTAAACAGGACTTTTAAATCACTAACTGATAACCTTACATTTAGCCCAAATAGCAAATGCTCTTTGTATGGCACACATGTTTTTTTTTTCTTCAAACAATATGCAAATATACTATGAGTGTTTAAAAAAATACACACTAGTGGTGCAATAAAATTAAGGTATTAAAAGAAATCTTATATAAAAGCATTTTACATTTAAATAAATTTAACAAAACTTTATTATAAGTAAAACTTTATGTTAAATACAACTTGTTTAGTTGTATCATTTTTACGGCTTTATATATACATACACACATATACAAATGTATTTTTAACCTCCTACAGACCTACTCAGGCCTCTTCTGAGTCACCATCAGGCCCTACGAGTGGCTGCGTTGTGTAACCCTGAGGGGGTGAATGGTTCCCAAGGCAAAGGGTGTCAGGAGGCCCCGCCCCACATCTTCTCCATCTCTGTCAACACCCAGTTAGTAGTTCGTGCTGACCAGTAAGTTTTTGAGGAGGAAGCCTGGAGGGACTATTTGTACTAACAGGACCTTGCTTCTTTTTCTCAATCTCTTTCTTTTCATCACTCAAAACAGGAAAATCCAGGGCAGGAAAGACTGTGGACACAAGAGGGTCACCCAGTACTTTACAGCTACAATTGTAGGTACTGAAGACCTTGCGAAGAAGGACTCTGAAATGAAGGTATGGAGATGAGGCTTGTTGTGCTTTTGCTTCTATCCTTTGTCTTAACTTCCAAATGAGAGAGCAAAGGGAGGCAACACGTCCCTTCTCCAAGGAAAGACGAGCAGGCCAGGATTTAAAATCTGGAAGGACAGCCAGTTACCTTAGATGACCCAATGTATGTATAGTTGATCGTAGAGGACCATGTCCTGTTTTGTATTTTATTTTATTTTACCTTTTTATTTTATTTTATTTTGTTTTTTAAATAAACCTCTAAGAAAGGTCAGTTTTGGAGCATCTCAGAGAGTTTCTTCTTTGATGGCAGAATCACTTGACAGCACTGTAGCATATAGTTACCTTTCCAAACAAAAATATTATTAATATTTTTAATAATATATTAAATTATATATATAATTTAATATATTATATATAATATAATATATTAAATATAAAAAAAAGTGAATGGGATAACCTAACTGATTGAAGAATCAAGGAACTGAAGTATTAAAGGAATTTTAAGTAAAGGCACTCAACTATAGCTAAATATAACAAAACAATGAAGGTGTGTTTGAGTAAGATGTGCTGTTGATTTGGCTCATCCTCCGACTGGAAAGTCAAGGAGGGAGGGACTGGCTTTGCCATGGACTGCCAGGCAGCAAGGACAGGCAGCAGTGGCAGATTGGAAGCATCATTTATTGTCATTATGGGCTTCCTCTTCCCTTGATTTTGTGCATTTGGGGACTGTGGAAGACCAAATCATCAGTGCCAACCCGTTGCTGGAGGCTTTTGAGGATGCCAAGACTCTGAGGAATGACAACTCCTCTCACTTTGTGAGTCAGCATTCAGTTATGCTGGAATTTTCTCCATGGCCCTCACTTTGTGCGCTGTATAATTCCCAGCAAAACCAAAACCCCAGGCAAGACATCTGCTGGATCTCTAGATGGCGATAAGTTTTTAGGAAATTGTGTATGGAGCTGACGTCTCTTGCTCTCAGGGCCTGTGGACCAGAGCCTCGTCCTGCCCTGCACCAGCTGCGCTGTAACGGCGTCCTCCAGGGCATTCACATCTGCATGAAGGGACTCCCAAAGCAGATTCTCTGCCTGGGCTCTTTGAGTGTAGGACAAACCAACCAACACTCATCTCACCAAATTCCGAAAAGCTCAGCGTGAGCTCAAGGAGGGGGAAGAACATGCAGATGTTACAAAATTACAAGTTGATAAGCTTTGTGCTAAGACCCAAGACTCCACCTCCAGCAAAGTCGGTGGCTCCTGTTGGGATTAGATGGAGAGCAGCAGATGCGGGCTGGCCTGGCCGCCTCCTGGGTGACCTGGGAAGAGCCCAGAATGATGCAGGGATTTTTGAACTGGAAGGAACCTTAGAAAACCCTCAACTTTAGAACTAGCCAATCCTGGGCTCAGGAAGGGAAAGGATTTGCTTACAGTCACTTAACTGAGAATAGCCCTGCTAGAACCCAGGTGTGTAAGTCACAATAAAAGACTTAAACCCCATTCTTAACTGCATCACTTTATAAATCATTTTCCTTCATCAGAAAGATTTTTGTTTAATTATTCTAAGAAAAATGTCACAAGGTCATTAAACTCATGCTGTAGATTTAAGATAAAAAAAGAAAAAAACTTGTGGAACCAAGGAATCTTTGACATTCAGTTTTTAAAAAAATATTCTCAGTAATTGCAGGTGTCTGTAATGGAAAAAGGAAAAAAATGCCACCCATCAAATTATGTGGAATTTCAGAAAACACATTCCAGTTCACCTTTGTCTGAAGGTTTTTTTTGTGATTTGACAAAACATAGTACCAGTGTGGCACTTGGGACATTTTCACGTGCCCTAACTTCCCAAAGATAAATAGGCCAGTTCATCCTGTAACTTCATACAAAATCTTTCAGAAGCGCTCCTTAATGATCTGGAGGTTGTAGCAGGGATGGTAGTCCAACTGACCTTCTGAACAAAAGCCTAGGGTCAAAATTAAACTTGATTTAAAGTCACAAGAAAAAATAATTTTTAGGGAAACTTCCCCAAGGCAATCCTTACCATCTGTAACTTTAGAGTAACAAATGGAAAGAAGTGAGCAAACAGAAAACAGAGTGAAATGTACTAGAAGATGATTATCATTTGTCCTAGGTGAGAGCACTCCATTTATGTCTGGTTAAAATTTATATCTGTTCCCAACGTTCTCAAAAGAGCAGTCACAAACCAATACACTTCTGGTCATAGGATTCACACCTAAATTTAATGCTGCTGACTGATGGGTGATGGCAGTCAAACAATCACTGCACGACTGTAAAGATTTCAGGAAAACAACAAATTCTATAGCTTATCATCAACAAATTCTATAATTTATCATCAAGGATTCCTTTAGATTACTTTTGGCCATATCTGTCCTTTTCTGGAAAAAAAAAAAAACAATGTTTCTCAAATTTATTCCTCTCATAAAGAATTCCTCTTTGCTGTACCGCCATATTGTCATTTCCATTACTTTTTTTTCCCATTCCAAGACTGTCATCTAGAATATCCCAGCTCTTCCCTCTTCACCTTCCCAGCCAAAGTGCTGGACATCATCATTTACACGGGGTCTTCACTTTCTCCTCTCCCCATAGGTCCTCAACCAGCTGAGATCTGTCTTCTCAGACCACCACAACAGCAAGCAGGCTCTCGTTAATGACGAATGCCACTAAACCTAACGGACAACTTTGTTCTGACCTTCCTTGACCTCTAGGCAGCTCTCCTTCCAGAGTTTCTGGCAGCACATCCCCACAGCTCTCAGAGGAGCACAGGGAAAGAGTCCACAAACTCTGAAGCCAAAATGCCAAGATTAAAATCAGTTCTACCAAAAACGGGCTGTGTGAGGGTCTGTAAGCCACTGGGTTCTCTAGGATTCACATGTTTTTCATCTACAAAGTCAGGGAGAACAGTAGCACCAACCTTGGTTGAGAGGATTAAATTAATTTAATATATGTAAAAGTATATAAAACAGTGCTAGGCACATAGGAAGTGTCATGTACATTTTAGCTTTTATCATTTTTATTATTTTCCTCCTACTTCTCTGGTCAATCCTTTTTTTGGCGGTCATCAAGATTTTTTTCCCAGATTCTCTCTTCCCCTAAACTACAGTGTCCTTACTTGCTGATAAGGGCTTAATATAATCTCCAGCCCACCCCAATTTCTTAAACTTTAAACAGACACATGCAACTGCCTCCTGAATATCTCAGATGCCACATGTCAGCAGCTGAATTCATCTTCCTTCCAAGCCTGTTCCTCCTCCAGTGTTCCTTTTCTCTGAGACTGCAACCACCACCCACACAGACACAGAAACCATCAGAAATTATGTCTGACTCTGTCACTCCCCTCATCTTCCAAATGCAAACAAGTCCTGCACACTCTACCTACCTCCTAAATGGCCCTTGAACATATGCTCTCCTCTCCTGTGTGCAGGGCTCAGTGCAGACCAGCGCTCTGTCTCTCCTGGACCACCGCAACAGCATTCTTGCGTCGTCGCCATCTGTCTTCCCTTCTCTGATCATTGCCCATACAGCTAACACTCAAATCTCATCTTGTTTCCAACCCTTTGCTTAAACTTCTTCTATGTTATAATGAACATAGAAGCTCATAGAACATAGAAAGTTCTTCATAACGTAACTGGTCCCTGCATACTTCTCACCCTTTGTTTATTATTCCTTTTTCTCTTGCACAGCTTACAGTTCTTCAAATCTCTGTCACCTCTGGACACGCACAGATGCTGTTGTCTCAGCCTAGAACTTTCTCTCACTCTACTAGCTCTTTCCTTCTTCTTCTAGCTACTTCCTACCCAACAACAGTTATCCAAGGAGACTTTCTCTGACACCCAGACTATGTTCAGTATCCTTGTCGTACACTCAAAAATATTATAGTCCAGGAGATAATAATTCTCATGTTTTATTTCAATATTTAAAGTTAAGATACAAATAAATTATGTAATTACAAACTATGATACATACTATGAAGCAAAATGTCTGTATCCCTAACCCTATAACCCCATGAGGACAAGACCTTTTCTGAATTCAATGCCTAGAATAATAAGCACTCAGAAAATATGTACAATATGCATGTATATAAATCTATAGAAAAAGATAAATATCATTAATGCCAAAAGGAAGGAGTAGGAGGAAAGAGGAAGAAAGAAAGACAGCCTAATTTCTTACCTGCACTTACCTGTTACACTCTCTGAGGGCCTTACCTGTCAACACCCATCTCCAACCATCAAACCTGTACCTCCAATGTCATCTCCATAGCTTTGATGAAGTAAAAGGCAATTCATTAAATGCCTGGGATTACCGCTGATATATGTTATAATTTGGTCAGCAGACATAAATAATTGTTGTACATGTTATACTATGCAAGGCATTGAACTATATTCAGATTAAAAGACCATAAAGCTCTTAGAAGTTTAAAGGTAAAATAAATGCTGTTTGTATCAAACATATACAAAACATTGGTTTATAAACACTGTGAACAATAGTTTTTAAAATTTAAAATCTGCCCATAATGATAATCCTGCCTTCAAGTGTAAGGTAATAAATGACAACCAGATAATGTTACTACAGATAGAAATGACAGGCTAAAAATAAATTGTTTGGTTTTGGGGGGTTTTTTTGCTTTTTATTTTCTTGCTCTCTTTTTCACCTTCTCCTTCTTCCATTTTTCTCTCTCTCTTTCTTCCTCTCTCTCTCCCTCCCTCCTCCTCTCCCTTCTGACCTCCCTCCCATTTTCTCCTCTTTCTTTTCCCTTGAAAATACATTACATTACTCACACAATGTCAGAGATGTCATCTTAACTTGGAAATTAGTCAAAAGCAATCAAACTAGAATAAAAAAATTTCCAACATAAAAGGCTAATTTGCATTTAAATCAGTGTAAGATCAAATAATAAATGAATGAATAAGAAAATATAATAGCCTTTAGAAAACTACTAGAAAATAAAATTACTTCTACAAATTAATATCAAATAATTTCTAATAAAAATCAATTTCATGGAAGAGACAGATAATTTTTAAGTTTTTAATTTTTTTTAATTGTCGGTATTCATATTTTGGGAAACCTAAACCATTTTGACTAACTCTAGAAGCATATCCTAACTATTTGAGACTTAATCTTAAGTCAAACATTTTAACTTGAGCTTGACAAGCCTACCTTCTCCTATAAGTGGTTCTTGACACTTGTTTGGAGGTTCTAGCAGGCAATTAGGGCAGCTCAAGATCCTTTAACAGGGAGTCTTTCCAGGAAGTGCTTCCCCTTTAATCAAGTATACAGCTTTGGAAGGGACCAATGTGGAATCATGAAGAAAGGGGGGACACATGCTTATTAGGACATATCAGATAAGGTCTTCAGCTCAAATACTTTTAAGGAAGCTTTCCCTGGTCACCATATCTAAAATTGTAACCCTTACCCTGACCAGTGTGGCTCAGCTAGTCGGATGCAGTCCCATAAAGCAAAAGGTCACCAATTCGATTACTAGTCAGGGCACATGCCTGGATTGTGGATTTGGTCCCCAGGGGGGGGCTCTTATGAGAGGCAACTAATCTATGTTTCTCTCTTGCATCGATGTTTCTCTCTCTCCTTCCCTTCCCTTCTCTCTAAAAATATATAAATAAAATCTTTTTTTAAGTAAATAAGCAAATCAAATTGTGACCCTCTACCACACTCCCTAATCTATTTTCCTGCTTTAATATTCTCTTTGACCACTTGTACTAATTAATATACAATATATTTTATTTATTCATCTGATTTATTGTCTGTCTCCTTAAACTGGAACTTAAGCTTATGAATTATGAAGTCAGGGATAGTTTGTTAACCTATTGAATGCCCATAGCTAGAATAGGACCTGACAAATAGGAGTGTTCAATAAATATTTCTTAAATAAATAAAAGAAATCAAATCTATCCTTAGAATCAAGACGGTACCTGATGATACATCCAAATTACTTTACTTCCACATAGTAAGTTTAATGTAGCTAGAAGTCTTGCCATAGATTAAATTTAGAAAAAGTTTTCTGTGCTAGTCATAAGTGTAGGTTGATATTCACTTTGATTACCCAAGAAAAGCAAATCATACTGAATCACTTCAGATGGATTTCTCAGAAACTACTCAAAGTCTCTATCCACGCTTACATCAGTGGACGTCCAGAAGGTGCATAATAAGCCTCTTTATGGTTGAGAGTCTTAAAGAAGAAGCTGCCTCGCCCCAGAGAGAGAATGGGGAAGTGGAAAGTGATGAGAATTCTGAGTCCTTAAGATGGTGAACATCTGTACTTAACATGACCAGAAAATCCAGAGCAAGCTTGCAACCCAAGAAGAGGGCCTACTGCGAAGAGTCTCTGTATCAGTGCTTGGATCAGGAGGATAGCACCCAATTAACCTGCCTTTGCCACTTCACACATAATGAAAGAAAATGTTGCTCTTTAATTCTCTGTGTTACCATGTAAATCAATATATGGGATCCAAACACGAATGCTGGGGTTTGATTGAGGCCAACTGAATATCATTTAGAATCCTTTACTGCCATTCAAGTTCCCATTGATTTGCCCAAATATTCCATTACTGTCAAACTGGTCATCTTATCCTTATCATATATGTTTTTGCAATATCTATTTATTTGCTTTTTCCAACAGTCCAATTGCTCTAATTTTAATTTCTTTCAATCCAATTCATACTTCCCTTAATATGTAATGCAAGACCTCCTCTTCTTATCTTCCTTGACTAATTCCAAACTTCTTCTCAGAATGCCTATGGAAATTAGCTTTTTAAATCTTATATTTTCAGAGAAATTGGGAATCTGCAAAGCACGTTCACACACATTATCTCACTTTTATAAACATTCTATAGATTCTTTTTTTTCTTACCCTCCCCAGCTATACCCTTTCCACAGCTTGCTCTTCCCAATCCTAGCTGCGGTCACCCAGGAGTGTGCAGGCTAATGAGAATGAAAATGAAATTATTTAATTTTATCAAAAAGCACTTCAGGGCATTTGCCTTGATAACAGCTAAGTTTCTTTTATTATTTCAATAGTGAAACGGTTTGGTAATGAGCCAAAGCAAACCAACCTTTTTTCAAAGTTTTTATTGTTAAAGTAACAATAACAAAATTTAATTCTCTCCTCTAGCCAGACACTATATTAAAATGTTTTACATTCGATTCTCTCAGACACTATGGGATATGTACCACATGCCCATTTTATAGATAAAGAAACCAAATCTTAAAGTGCTAGCTAACGGCCCAGGGTCAGATTGGAAATGGAACTTGATCTGTATGACCTGGAAGCGGAGGCCTCTGGGCACCAGGCTCCGCAGACCGGCACTATTGTATTACACAGAATGCGACCGCAAGGCTGCCGTGCAGGCAAAGTATCTCAGCTATCACCAGGGACATACAGAGTATGAAACACAATAAAATAATCTTTTAAATGATAATGTGTGCAATTACTTGGGACCTCAGATAGAGTTGTGCAGCAAATAAGGCAAGCAGCAGGAAAGGGGAGAAGTTGAAGCTAAATATAATGAGAAGTCATCTGTAAACCCTGCTGGCAACCTCATCCCCAAGACAGGAAGATCGAAGATCTTATCTTGCACATTAAGGACTGAGGCTTCACTTGCATACGCAACTACAGATACTTTAGGTTCCCCTTTCACGATGCTGCCTCACCTTTTTTTCTTCTTTAGTGCTCCTGACAAATCTTCATTTCAACCATGATTTTCTGACTGGGTAAATAGATTTAGGGTTTAAAAGAGTGAGGATACAGGGAGAGCCTAATCATTAGCCTAATGGTCTAATTTCATTCTCTAAATGTTACATTCAACATTTTTCTTTATCTTCATAAGTAAAGAGGCAATAAAATGTAATTTAGAAGTATACAGATTCTGCTCTGCTTCTCACTAAGTACGGGACCTTGAACATGTTACTTAACCTCTCTGTGGTTCAATTTGCTCATTTGTAAGATGGGCATAATATTAATAATAGTACCTATCTCATTGTGAGGTACTGTGAAGAATAAATGAGATAATAGATGTAACATACTCAGGTATATTACCTAGCTCAGAATAAATTTTCTGTAAGTATTTACTATTATAATTAATATATAATGCATGTGTCATAAGGATTATAAAAATAATAGATACCATTCAATAATAATTATGCTAAGTGATTTTCATTTCTTCTTCACAAGAACCCCATGAATTAAATATTACCACTGTCCTGATGAAAATGAAACAAAGTTTCAGAGAGATTATGGAAGAGTCCAAAATTACATAAGCATTAACTGCATCTCTGATATCTTATATCTCTTATGAAAATTAATTCAAATTCTCACAATTACCTTATGAGGTAGTTTTTTTTTTCAATTACACTTTACTTTCAATATTATTTTGTATTGGTTTCAGGTGTATAGCAGAGCGGTTATACAGTTTTATACTTTACAAAGTGCTGCTATCAATATTTCCAGTATTTACCTGGCACCACATACAGTTTTCTCAATATTATTGACATTGCTCCCTACGCTGTACTTTACATCCCCAAGACCATTTTGTAACTACTGATTTGAACTTCTTAGCCCCTTCACCTCTTTCACCCAGTCCACCTACCCCCCTTCTCCTACGGCAACCATCAGTCTGATGAGACCAAAGCTTTTATTGGTCCCATTTCACAGATGATAAAACCAAGAGACCGGGCATTAGGTAACATAGTCAAGATCACACAACTAGCAAATTGGTAAAGCAAGTGTACCGCACACTGAAAGTAGGTAAAGTCAAGATGCTAAATTTAAATCTCAGTGACCTAATATCAGCGTATCATAATTTTCAAAAAGGAAACTTCCTCCTAGTACAGTCACGTAAATAATTTCTAAACCAGAATGATCAAGACAGATACTCAACACTGAAATCATAAAAGAAGGCACTGATTAAATGCTAATATATTCTGATTTGCCTTACTACTCAATCATTTTCCCACCTCTAACAGCAGCAATTTTCAATAGTTATTTTCATTCTGTCCTCTACAATTTGAATAAATTCACTATTAACAAATATGGATTAACTTTTTTTAGGAAAGAAGATTATTGCCTTACTTGGTTCCTGTCCCACAGAAGTTAGAAACAGTGTAGCAAGAGATGATGGATGAATATTCAGTTCATGCAACTCTGATAAGAGGAGAACCTGCCAATGATATATCTAGCCAAAATGCACAGGAACTTATAAGTATCACATACCAATAGTAATGGATAACAACAGATTGGGCACTGAGCAGTACTACAGTAATCCAATAACTCAGGAAGTACTTACACAAATTAGGAAAGTGAGTCTTGCTTTGATGAGCAGAGCACAGGTTTGACCATAGCCCCAACCACCCATGGGGCCTGCATACTGTATACCAAGGTCTTGGTGTATGTTCCAAACAAATCTCAATGGATGTGAGCTAATATGAGAAGGTGCTTTTGAAGTTCAGAGAGACATGATTGATAACAAGATCAGAAACACTGTTATAGATCTTGAGAGCAGATTAAGTAAAATACAAAAGTCAATAAGGAAGATGGCAACCTAAATTTCTTTACTGAAAAATTGTGTGGGAGGATAGCAATGTGCCATGGAAAATACCAGTCAGATGGTCAGAAAAAATTATTGAATCCCTTATATTTACAGCAGAATTAAATATTTCATTTGCTAGGTGAAAGAAAGACCAATGGGAATGAATACACACACACACCCCCACAATTAATAAAATTTAAATTTGGATGATTCTTCAGAATGTTATTCTAGATTTTTAAAAGAGGTTAATGATCGATTGTGTGATCACAAATTAACTATTGCTAGATAAATAATGAATTAACAAGACATGGAACAAGACCCTGATTAGGAAAGAAGACATGTTAATGATATGGTAATAAATGTGACAAAAACCAAAACAAAATGTGGCAGATACTGAGCACTTAATGCAGTGTGCTTTATTCATACCTTCACAATAGCCTTATGAGATCAGCACCATTATTAGTACCATTTTACAGATGAGGAAACTGAAGCTTAAGAGATTATGTAACTTCACCAGGATCATATGAAGTATAGAATTTGGGTTTAAACCCAGGTGGTCTAATTCTGGAATTTACATGCTTGACCACAATACTATACTGCTATGTACTAAATTAAATAAAGTAGCCATAACTAACAAGAACACAAGTGTGAGTACTGGACACATCAAATGTCCCACCTCCATTTGCAAGAGAAAAGTCGGGATAGTTAAGTCCCTGATAGCAGTGGAAAACCTTACCAGAATAGAGTGATGGAAATAATAAGATACACCGAAATTCAAATACTCTTAAAATGACTTCTCTGCTAACCAGGAACAAGAGTCATAATAAACAAAAGTATAATAAACAAGATGAAATGGACTTCCATGCCAGGTTTCATCTTCCCACTTTGGAATTGACAGAGAACAAATTTTCTATGTAGGCAGTTTGTGGTAATGACTTTACTAATATTAATAGTGACAATAGTTCCAGGCAGTACTTTATATTTGCATAGCAGCCTTCAATATAGAAGCAAAAGCACCTGGCAAACATTCTCATTTGTTTGATTGATGGCTGAGATTCACAGAGCACCTTTCTGTCGAAGCGCTCATCAATCTTCGCATGGACTCCAATGACACAAAGAGGCAAGCAATCCATTTCCACATTTTTCATGTGGAGAATCCAAAAGCCTGAGGTTCTCTGTGTAATTACTTAGTAATACCATGATTGAGCCTACAGTGAAATCATAAAGACCCAAGTATTTCCCTTCCTTACTGACTCAAGACCTGTCTCTCACAACTTCTTACTCCAGATTTCCTGAAACCTGGAGGTCTTCTCTACCTACTGGGTCTCTCGCCGCCGACTCATACTGCCTCTTCTTCAAGATGGATCCTCATCCCCTTCTTCCCTCTAACTTCTTACTCTTGATTCTTAACCTCGATTCTTTCTCCTCTCCAAACCATTCTCAACATTGTTGTCAGAATCACTTTCTTACACCTGCTCAGAAAACAGCTGTAGATCCTCAACTGTCTATAGAAACAGACCCAATTCCTTCACAGATATTCACGCCCTCCCACAGTCCAGACCCAATCTGTGTGACTAGTTTTATCTCTGACTGCCATCTCCTTTGCCCTGGGTCCCATGAGCCAAAATTTCTGAAATTCAAACCCAGTCTTCTCCTTACTCATTCTGTTCACTTTTCTAGAAGTAACCTTTCAACTCCAACACTATCAAAATTATCTTCACAATTCCACTCCAATGTTCTCTCTTCCATGAATCCCTTCTAATACTTTAGTCGAAAATGGCTGCTCCCTTCAATTCTACAACACATGTTCAACCTTTATTTCTCATCATATTCTACTAGGACAACTGTGACTTGTGAAGGTACATCTCTCTTATTAGAATCTTCTGTCATTGAGCTTCACAGAGAGTCAACTATGTGTCAGGTCCTGTGGCATCTAATGAGAAACAGGTCTCTGCCTTTGCAGATGTTTTAACGTTACAGCTTTTCTCATCTAGAGTTCCCCCTCTGAATGACAAAACACACTATTTTCTCACTTTTCACAAGGGTGGTATACAATCAGTACCATTCTAGATACGTAAAAGAGATGTTAATTCATTACCTAAAACAGATACTTTTTAGACGTGGTTCTCAAAAGTGCAGTACAGAGACCGCCTAATGGCCCCAAGACCATTTCAGGAGGGTCACTGATGTCAAAACTAATTCCAAATAATGTCAATGCATGGTGTGCTGTTTACATTTTCATTTTCTCTCAAGTGTCTACCAGAGGCTGCATGATTTGTGATATAACAGCAGTTTGAAAGCATAACTAGATCAGAGAATTCAGCTGTCTTCTATTAAATCAGTCATTAAACAGACTTACAAAAATGTAAAACAATACCACCTTGTAGCTAATTTTGCAAAAAGTAGTTTTCATTAAGAGACATGTCATTTTACATTAACATGTAATGTGTTTTCTGTTGTTAATTATTATATGAATGACATATTTTAAATTCATCTTGCTATTATGGCAAATACCAATGGATAGAACCCACATAAACAAGAGCATGTTGAGTTTCTCAATAATTTTCAAGAGTGTAAACACTTCATGATACCACAACATCTGAGAACTGCTTGCTGCCTTAGAACACTGAGACTTGTGTCTTTCTGCAGAACCCCAACTGAGAATGCCTGGGTGCTAATTAAGTCATTTGTAATTGCAATGTTCCCTAAACTCGAACTCTGTTACTTATTTACAAGTTTTTCTCCCTTCCCTTCCCGCCCAGAGGCCCCTGGTTTGATAGCCAGCTACTTAGGAGCAGAGACTAAACAGAATTTATCTGTGTTGCTGCAGCACCGAGCACAGAGGCGGCAGCCAGTAAATATTTCAGGGGAGAAGGGAGGGAGGAAGAAAGAATTATGCCTTATTTATTCTTCAGAGATTCTATCACAGCAATCTGTCCATTGAAAAATATCTGTTAACCTTCATGTAAATGTATTGAATTGAAAATATCTAAAGTGATTAAGATGCCAACGGTTTCTCCTGGTATGTAAGAAAATCCCAGCAGAGCTTAGAAACCATGATTTTTAAAAGCAAATTTAGAAGATTCCTCTCATAAGCAAATCAGTGAACAAACATTTGTGCACACTAGTCCTTCAATAGCAGAAGACAATTTTTAGACAAAGAAAGATACACCTGTGGGAAATAGTTGCAGTCAATTTGGTTGCTTATGCATAAATGATACCCCATATGGATAATAAAGTCTCAATAACAAGTGACTTCCCGCACCAAAATATCTCATCTCTTGATTTAGAATGAGATGGGTAGAATTAGGCTAAAGATAAAGGGGGCAAGTTAAAACAAATTTGAGAATTGGCAAACCTGTCTTCAAGCCCTCCAAGCCTCCATCTGGACTAGTCCTCCCTTTCGGCCATCTTGCAGCTGCTTTTCAGTCCCATGAAGTTCCTTCACTGGCCAAGTCTACCCTCACCCAGGTACTCCACTCGGGGCTAGTTCTTGGGTGCCACTGCATGATTTCATTTAACCTGCATAATTTGTTCCACGTAATTTTCACAGTTAGAGTTTTAAACATCATCTATCACAACTCCCTCACACACAACTGAAGCTCAACGAGGTGAACACTTGCCCAAGGGAATATTAATTCATGACAGAGTTGGGATGAGAATCTAACATTAAGGTTTCTTTTTTCCAGAGGCGATGCAATGAACATTTTAAAATAATCTGTTAAAGCCCTAACAAAGCATTCTCTCCCAAACCTATCTCAATTCTCTCCCCACATAAATATCGTTCTTATTAGTCTATTCTTTTAGTCTCCTATGTTAATGCATTAAGACATTTCTCCAAGGGTGGATATTATCTATTATTCAAAATCCATTCTCTCCAACTTAAACCTTAGTTTATCAGGTTAACCAGCCAACCAATTTATCTCATAGCATTTCTATTTTAAGAGGAACATTCTTCCACCAAATTGAGTAAGTGAGAATTTCATGCATTTTATTGGGTTCAGAAGCAGATAGTTGAGAATCAAGGGTATTCTGGCTCCTTAAATTATAACACAGAGTCAGACATCTATACCTGTGATCAAGACTAGAAGTTCAACACATTCGATTTGATTTCCTGTGACATTCCATATTGCTGACATGAACCCCAGTTAGCATGAGGATAGTCAGTAGACCTATGACAGATATATTTGGCTGAAATTCATAAAAGAGAAAAAATAGCTTAATTCATAGTCTCCCACCCACGACTTCAGATGTTTTTGCCTAACTTCTTTTATTCAATTTTTTTCCTAGTTGAGGGGTGCAATTTCTTTAAATCTTAATAAACTAAATTGCAATTGTGATGATTCTTGAGATTTAAAAATGACTCTAAAAACAATACTTTCAAGGTTATCTACTCTCAAATTTAGAGGACCTTGAAAATGAGACTTAAGGATTTAAAGCACCAACAAACCACTTACACCTTCCAAAACTATAACTAGAAAGAAAACTTCCAAACACCTGGCATATATAATTTCTGAGATCTACACTATAAATAATAGATTATCGGGGAGATCCAAGATGGTGGCAGAGTAGGTGGAAGGTATACTCACCTCCTTCCAGGACTAAACTAGAATTACAACTAAATTATAGAGCAATCTACTTGAATAACCAACTAAAGACTAGCTGAAAAGAAGTCTTACAACCAAGCACTTAGAGAAGAAGCCACATTGAGACTGGTAGGAAGGGAGGAGTTGCAAATAAGGCTGATCCCGCTCCCACAAGGTGGCAGCAGCTGAGATTCCAGAGGGATAGCTCAGCTGTGGGGTTCTCCCTGAGAAGCATGTAGTTTGAACTCCTAGCCAGGCTCCCCAGCCCAGGGCACCAGAACAAGGAAGAGCTGCCCACATAACATCTGTCTGTGAAAACATCTGCCTGTGAAAATCAGCAGGGATTCTGTCCACCAGGGAGAGGCAAGTAACTTCTGGAGACACAGGTGCCCTCTTAAAGGGCCAGTGCACAAAATCTCATTTGTGGCCACTTCTGGGCTCTACCACCCCTAGTTGCATGACCTAATGCAAGTTTGCTTCAGTTTTATCTTGTGTAAAATAGAAATGCTCAGGAGGAATTCTGTGAAGAATAAATTAATTAATGTACACAAAGTGCTTTAAACAGTGCATAGCGCAAAATAATCACTCAATAAATGTTATCCACTATAATAACCTTTTTTATAACTTTCATTCTTCCTGAACTTCTCTAAATAACTATAGACTCCTAATTCATAAGGACCTTAGACCTTAGAGATAATTTAGTTCAATCTCCCATATAATGCAGTATCATTTTGACAACCATGAAGATGGTTAAATACTTGTACTTCTAGAAAGTTCATTACCTTTCAAAAAGGACAGACTTACACACAATTCTAATAATCAGAAAGATCTTCTATGTATGCTACCTATGCTCCACTCTCTGATCTCTTATTTCCATCCCCTATACAACTTTAAAACAAATGTGCTTCCTCTGTAGTCTTTCACACAATATTTTAAACAGTCTCTAGCAAGTTAAAAGGATAGTAGTACACTTTGTTTAGGAAGTTCAAACAAATTTTGCCAAAATTTATTCAAAAACAAAAATAAAAAAGCTAAACTTTTATATGAGAAATTAGGGTACTCTCTGGATTCTAAGGGATTTGACAAACAGCATTCACACCTATCACTTGATCTATTTAAGAAAGATGGTGAACCCTCTGTCAGCTCCTTTCCAAATTGTATCCATAGGTACAATTTTTAGTGTCTTTTTTATAGTCTAGTTATTTCTCTGCCAAGTATTTTTGGCTATATTTCATTCTCCTCATAATTTTCTCTTCTTTCCTCGGCTTCTTTCTTGTATTTATCTCTTGCTCTCTCTTCTTTCTTTCATCAAACAATTATCAGTATTTCAACAAACATTTATCCAGTACTACCAAGTATCAGGCACTGTGCTATGTGTGGAAAATCAAAGGTAATTAAGTCAGACTCAAATGACTCCCAGGCGAAGGCAGAGAGACAGACTCATAAACTGTAAAATGTTGTGGTAATAGAGTGGCTATGGCGCAGAAGCTACTGGGAGAACACCATGAAGGAATAAATGACTAGTGGAAAGAGTCAGAAAAGAAAGTTCTAAAGGAAGATAACACCTGATGAAGTCTAAAGTGAGTCTAAGAAGTACCTCTCAAACTTTAAATCACCTGAGAATCTTGTTTAAGGATTCTGAGTCAGTACATCTGGGTGGGGCCTAGCAAGCTCTCAGATGATACCCATGGTGTTGGTCCCCAGGCCATTCTTTGAACCGCAATAGTCTTAAAAGATGACTAAGAATTATTAGTGAAGGATGGGTGAAGCGAATACAGGCAGAATAGACAGTGAAAAGAAAATCACAGAGGTAATAAACACCTCTGTGTCTGTGGAGAGACTAACGCACATTGATGCCCAGGCAATTGGATAGATCATCAGTTCCTAAACTAGGGCAAATGGGAATATGGTTATATTTTAAAAAGAAGGGAATATATTTCATTGGCAAGGGAGCATATCAAAGAAAACAAGACAGCTACGTGGTAACAACTGCAAATCAGATCTGGTGACTTCATGGGTGGAATCATGAGCAAGAAGATAACAGTGAGGCTACTTCATGTAAACCTGCTAACAATAATGATGAGGGCTTAACTTATGGCACTAACAACAGATTTATTTCAAAGGGAACTGACTTGGAAAATGTTGAGGAGATAAAATAGGTTGATTGTATTTTCACTTATTAATTTAAAATTTAGGAAAGTTGTAATTTCTTTGCATTCTTTGCAGGCCTGGTATCTATTCTTAGTCTAAAATCTGAAGCATGTGATGTTAAACAAGCCACTTAACCTCTTTTTGACCAGGTTCCCCATTTTGAAACAGTGAGGAGTTGACCCAAATAAATATTGTGGTCTCTTTAAATGGTAAACTTTATTATACTATGAACTAAATTTATCTCTTATTAAATCATGGAATTATAGAATGTATTTTTTATTTAATCTTTTTTTTTCCATTACCATTTAGTCCCCTTACACCCCCGACCACAATCCCCACACTGTTGTCCCTGCCCATGAGTCTTTTTTCCTTTTTGCTCAGTCCCTCCACCCCATCCTCCCCCCACCCCCACAAGCTGTCCTCTGCTCTTCATCTATAAGTCTGTCTCTGTTTTGCTGGTTAGTTGAGTTTGTTCTTAAAACTTACCACAATACCTGAAGTATAAAAATACATTGCATGACTAACATTGAATTCACCTAGCCAACAGGTATTAAAACTTGAGATTTTAAAAATCCTTCCAAGTTTCAAGATGGCTTCAGAGTAGCTGGGAGCTCAGCCTGCTTGCTTCCAGACCCAGACCAGTCTTGCAGCCAAAGTAGAGAACATTCAACTCAAAAATCCAGTGGAGAGTGAATGAGAGCACAAGTGAGTGAGCGCAAATGGGGATGAAATTATAACGAGTGTGCAGGAGTGTGCAAGACCTTACCCACCACAGGGCACCCAGGGGTGGGCTGCCTGGGCTCTCCAAGCAGAGCAATGCTGCCACTGTGGCCCAAATCAGCACTTTTGGCAGCACAAAACTGGTGGGGCGGGGGCGGTGGGACGCTGCTTATCAGCGCAGGAGCCTTGAACACCAGTTGCAGAGGGAGACAGCTGGAGAGCTGCTGGCTCCAGAAACAGCACAGTGGGAGCAGAGCTGCCCGAGGCTGAAAATCTCTGGAGGGGGCAGAGATAGCACCCCATTACCACCCCTTGTTATAGTATAGCTGTGGGGCTCTTCCCAGCACCATCCAGGAAAGATCCAAAGAGAAACTTTACCTAAAACTGTCAGAAGTTCTGACAGGCGGTGGCCAGCCCTGACCATAAGAGACTCTGTGATTTGGGGGGAGAGAGAGAGCAAGGAGAAAAGGCCCCCCGAGGGCTCAGTGCTGCAGCGTATTGGCCACACAGCAACTCTTTTAAAAGGGGAGCAGAGGCAAGACCCAACACTTAGCAGGAAAATGGGGCTCGCAGGCATGTGTGCGTGGATGCAGTGGCTCCACTAACAGAATTCAGAGAGACAGAGTCACACTGACGGGTCTGTGAGTCCCACCCAGTACAGCTGGCAAAAGAGGGGCTGTTCAGAGCAGAGAATTTAAGCCCACTCCTCCTGCAAGAGAGCAGCAAGCTGGGGTCTAGAAGGCCAAAATCTGAATGCCTGAGATTTGAGGCTGCCAGCCAGATCCCCTCACAGACAGACATGGCCAAACCCCACCTGTGGGATTACAGGCTCTGCAGATCAGTGAGGCCAGGTTCAGGAGCACCTTGCTGGGTACATTTCCACAGGGGAAAGAAGAGAAAGTTCTGAGACTCTGCAGGCTATATTGATCCTTAGGCCCTGATACACTAAACCCAGTAAAGCAGAGAGAATAGAGACAGGCGCAACAAGGGAGGTTTAGGGTTTCACCCAGCCTCAGCCTCCAGACAGAGCAGCTTCTTGTGCTAAGCAGGAAAGAGCTCATCCTTTTACAAAGATTGGCCCTGTACAGGAAATGGTCAGCAAATTCCCCAAAAGCCATATGCTATTGGAAAGAATAAGGGACAGACCAAGATGTGTGGCAAGGGGATGGGGAAACACTCTTACCATCTTCCCTGAAGATTGAATAGTGCCCCGCAGGGGTTACCCATGGTTCCCACCCACCCAATAGCACCATAGGCCCCTGTGGAGGCAGATGGAGAAGGTACTGGCAGTCCCCTAGGTTCATTAAAGTAACCACTCTTTGGCTCTCTGCTGATGGAAACCCAGCAGGGCAGGACAGTGGGGTCCAGCCAAATCTGCAGAAGACAGCCACAGACTGTGCATCACTTGCAGCCTTGAACAGGCTGCCTACAGCCGAACTAGGACATTGTCTGAATTTACCACGGGCAGATCTAGAAATAGAAGACAGAGCTAAACACTGGACTTTACTGAAATGAATTCCACTATGGTTTCTTCATGATTTGTGTTATTTTTTTTCTCTTGTATAGCTTGTTAATACTCATTTCGTTTTCAAGTTTGTGCCTATTATTTCACTAGTTTTTATATTTTAGTTTATTTCAAACCTCATATTTTGCTTCTCCCTTCTCTTACTCTATTTTACCTTCTTCCCTCCTCTTCTTATTTTTGTTTTAAATTTTATTTTCTCTCTTGCTACGACTTGTTTCTATTCTGCACTCCTATTATCTCCCCTGCCTCCAGCCTCTCAAAACCATTTTTCTTGTCATTAGTCATCTCACATTCTTTTTCCCATTTTTAACTACCCTAGTCTCTCACAACCTTTATCAGTCTTAGCTTGTTGGTTCTAGATACGGTGGTGGTTGTTGTACTTCCTCAATTTTATTTCCAGGTCTTCACTATTTTTGTGTTTCAAATCTTGAATTTTACCATTCCCCTCTCCTACTCCATTTTGCCTTCCTCCTGCCCTCTTTTTTTCATTTTTAATCTTGATTTTTCCCTGTCTTAGCCTGATTTTACTCCTCACTCATAGTACTCTTTCTCTCTCTATCCTCTCAAAATCACATCTCTTTCCTCTAGACAGCTCTTAAGCTTTTCTTTCTGTCTTTCTTTTTTCCATCTTATTCCTATCCCACCTATACTAATCTTTGCTCATTTGTAGTTGATATTGCTGTGATAGATCTTTCCCTCCAATTTAGTTTCTACTTTTTTCACTATATATTTTTTAAATTTTTGTTTAAATCTAATACTATATGCTTTCCTTCTCTTATTCCATTCCACCTTTTTCCCTCCCTTTTTTATTTACAAGGTAAATTTTATTTTCTCTATTTGCCTTGTTTCTATTCCCTACTCTTACTATTTCTCCTCCCTCTACCCTCTCAAAATCATTTTTCTTTCCATTGGTCATCTCATATTAGTTTTTCCTTTCGTATAATAGTCTTAATCTCTTTATGCCTTTATTAATATTGGTTCAATTGTTGTTGATAGTGTGGTTGTGGGTAGGGTTTATATTAGTGGCTGAGGGTTTGTTTCCTGAGCTCTTTGGTTTTGCTCTGACAACACCTGTAGGATAGCATACAAGATGTGATGTGCAGTGTGTATATCAGTCAGCCAGTCAGAGGAAAGGACCCACCAAAAAATAACCCAACAATAACCAAAAACTAATTATAACCGGAGTCCACATAAATGACATAAAGGACATCCCAAGAGCATCAAGCTCAGGAGATCAGGGAGACTATACCACCAAATCTCACAGGACTCCTACCATAGATGGTCACACCGCGAAGACAGGAAGTCAAAGCAAATAAATCTAACATGCAGAAAAAAACAAGAGTCACCTAAAATGGGGAGACAAAGAAACAACACCCAATCAAAGAGAAAGCAGGAATCCCCAGAAAGACTACTAAATGAAATTGAGGCAAGCAAACTATCAGACACTGCATTCAAAATAAGGGTTATAAGGATGCTCAAGGAACTCAGTGAGAACTACAAAGAACTCCAGGGAAGCGGCAAGGAACTTACAGTGAACTACAGCACCATGAAAAAGAACATTGAAACTATTACTAAAAGCCAGGAGGAAATGAAGAATACAATATCTGAAATGATGAACACAGTAGAAAGAATTAAAGCAAGCTAGATGAAGCAGAAGACTGAATCAGCCAGCTGAAAGACAAGGTAGAAAAAAACTCCCAGACAGAACAATAAAATGAAAGAGACTCAAAAAAAATGAAGATGGTTTAAGGGGGCTGCAGGACAACATGAAACGTAATAATAGCAAAGGGTTACCAGAAGGAGAAGAAAAAGTACAAGGGATAGAAAACCTGTTTGAAAAAGTTACAAACTTTTCTGTTTGAAAAGTTTCAAACAGAAAAGTTCCATAACTTGATGAAAGAAAAAGTCACACAAGCCCAAGAAGCAAATAAGGTACCAACCAAGATGAATCCAAAGAGGCCTATTCCAAGACACATCATAATTAAAAGGGCAAAATTTAAAGACAAAGAGAGAATCTTTAAGACAGCAAGGGAGAAACAGCTAGTAACATTCCAGGGAGCTCCAATAGGTTATCAGCTGATTTCTCAACAGAAACACTACAAGCCAGAAGGGAATGGCAAGAAATATTCCAAGTAATGTAAAGCAAGAACTGGCTGTTGTGGCTCAGTTGATTGAGTACCGGCCTGCAAACCAAGTGGCTGCTAGTTCAATTCCCAGTCAAGACACATGCCTGGGTTGCAGGCCAGGTCCTCAGTGGATGGCACATGAGAGGCAACCGCACAATGATGTTTCTCTCCTTTTCTTTCTCTCTCTTTTCCTTCGTCTAAAAATAAATAAATAAAATCTTTTTTAAAAAAGAAGCAAAAGACTGCAGCCAAGAATATTCTACCCAGCAAGGCTCTCATTTAAAATTGACGGTGAAATAAAGAGCTTCTCAGACAAAAAAAAAACAAAAACAAAAACAAAAACCCTAAAAGAATACACCTCCATGAAACCAGCATTGCAAGAGATGTTAAAGGGACTGCATTAAGAAGATGAAGAAAAAGAGAGAAAGAGAGAGAAACACAGGTAGAGAAAAAAAGGCAATGAATAAGTACCTATCAATAATAACCATAAATGTAAATAGATTAAATTATCCAATCAAAAGACATAGGGTAGCATAGTGGGTAAGAAAACATGACCCACATATACTGCCTATAAGAGACCCACCTCTGAACAAAAGATCTACACAGACTGAAAGTGAAGCAATGGAAAAAAAGTATTCCAAGTAAATGGACATGAACAAAAAGCTGTGGTAGCAATACTTATATCAAACAAAATGATTTCAAAACAAAGGCCATAAAAGGAGTCAAAGAAGGACAGTTCATAATACTAAATGGAAAAATCTATCAAGATATAACCCTTGTAAACCTATATGCAGCCAACATAGGCTCATACAAATATATAAAGAAAATCTTGGAGGACTTCAAGAAAGGTATCAACAGCAACACACTCATCATAAGGGATTTTAAGACACTATCATCAACAGTAGATAGATCTTCCAAACAAAACATCAACAAGGATATTGTGGAACTGACCAACACTCCAGATCAAATGTACTTAACTGATAAATATAGAAACTTTCACCCCAAAGAGGCAAAATATACATTCTTTCCAAATGCACATAGAACATTTTCAAAGATAGACCACATGGTAGGACACAAAACAAGCCTCAACAAATTCAAGAAAATTGAAGTCATATCAAGCGTCTTCTTGGATCATAGGCTCAAGGAAAAACTCAAAAATATTTAAGTACATGGAGACTGAACAACGTGCTATTAAATAATGAATGGGTTAACAATAAGAGCAAGGAAGAAATCAAAAAGTTTCTGAAAACAAATGAAAATGAACACATAACATTCCAAAACCTATGGGATGCAGCGAAGACAGTCCTGAGAGGGAAGTTCATAGAATACAGGCCTACTTTAAAAAGATAGAAAAATCTCAAATAAACAACCTAACTCTACATCTACAACTTTGTAGAGGAACAACAACAAACAAAGCCCAAAGCAAGTTGAAGGAAGGAAATAATCAAGATCAGAGCAGAATTGAATGACATAGAGACTAAAAGAACAATTCAAAGGATCATAAATCCAGGAGCTGTATCTTTGAAAAGATAAACAAAATCAGCAAGGAGAAATTATAACTGATACACAGAAATACAAATGATTGTAAGAAACTACTATGAACAAATTATATGCCAAAATATTTGATAACTTGGGCAAAATGGACAAATGTCTAGAAACATATAACATTCCAACACTGAATCAACAAGAAGCAGACAGCCTGACTAGACTGATAAAACTAGTGAAACTGAAGCAGTACTCAAAAAACTCCCAGCACACAAAAGCCCTGGACTGGATGGTCTCACAGGAGAATTTTACCAAACATTTAGAGAAGAGCTCCTATCCTTCTTAAACTATTCCAGGAAGTTCAAGAAGAACAAAGATTCCCAAACTCTTTGTATGAGGGCATATTATCCTAATTCCAAAACCAGGTGAAAACACAAGAAAGAAATCTACAGGCCAACATTGCTGATGAACATAGATGCTACAATACTCAACAAATATTGACAAATTGGATCCAGCAATACATTCAAAGGATCATACACCATGATCCAGTGGAATTCATCCCAGGGATGCAAGGATGGTATAATATTCACAAATCAATATATGTAATACCCCACATAAACTAAACAAAAGACAAAATCACATGATCATATCATTAGATGCTGAAAAAGCATTCAATAAAGTACAGCACCCATTTATAATAAAAATGCTCAGCAAAGTCAGAGTACAGGGAGCATACCTCAATATATTAAAGGCAGTATACAAGAAACATACAGCCAACATTAGGATAAAAAATAAAAGCTTTCCCACTAAGGTCAGGAACAAGACAAGGGTGTCTGCTATCACCATTTTTATTCAACACAGTATTAGAAGTTCTAGCCACAGTGATTAGACAAGAAAAAATAAATAAAAGGCATCCTAATTAGAAAAGAGGAAGTAACTATCATTGTCTGCAGATAACATGATCGTATACACAGGAAACTCTATAGGCCCCACCAAAAAACTACTCGATCTAATAAGTGAATTTGGCAAAATAGCAGGATACAAAGTCAATATTCAGAAATTAAAAGCATTTTTGTACACCAACAATGAAATATCAGAAACAGAAACTGGGGGAAAATCCCATTTACTACAGCAACAAGAAGAATAAAGTACCTAGGAAAAAACTTAACCAAGGAGATAAAAGATCTATACTCAGAAAACTACAGGACACTGAAAAGAGAAATTAAGGAAGATACAAATAAATGGAAGCATATACCATGTTCACAGATTTGGAAGAATTAACGTCATTAAAATGACCATACTACCCAAAGCAATCTATAGACTCAATGCAATCCCTATCAAAATACCAATGACATATTTCACAGACATAGAACAAATATTTCAAAAATTTATATGGAACCAAAAATGACCCCAAATAGCCTCAGCAACTTTGAGAAAAAAAGAACAAAGTGAGAGGGATCACAATACCTGATATCAAATTATATTGCAAGGCCACTGTAATCAAAACAGTCTGATACTGGCATAAGAACAGACATATAGATTAATGGAAAGGAATAGAGAGCCCAGAAATAAACCCATGTCTCTATGGTGAATTAGTATTTGACAAAAGGAACAGGACCATGAAATAGAATAAAAATAACCTCTTCAGCAAATGGTGTTAGGAGATCTGGACTGGTACATGCAAAAAACTAAAACTAGGTGACCAACTTATGCCATACACCAGAATGAACTCAAGATGGATAAAAGACTTAAATGTAAGCTGGGATATCATAAAAGTCCTAGAGGAAAGCATAGGCAGAAAATTTTCAAATATCCCATGCAGCAATATTTTCACCGATATGTCCCCTAGAGCCAAGGGGCATAAAGGAAAGAATAAACAAATGGGACTTCATCAAAGTAAAAAGCTTCTGCTTAACTAAAGGAAACATCATCAAAATGAAAAAGGAACCAACTATATGGCAAAACATATTTGCCCATCATAACTCAGACAAGAGTTTGGATCTCCAAAATATATAAAGAATTCATATGGCTCAACACCAGGAAGACAGTCAATCCAATAAAAAAATGGGCAAAGGACCTGGACAGGTACCTCTCCAAGGAGAAGACACAGAGGGCCCAGAGACATAAGAAAGGATACTCAACATCACTAGCCATCAGAGAGATGCAAATTGAAACCATAATGAGATATCACATCACACCAGTCAGAATGGCCATCATTAACAAATCAACAAGCCACAAGTGCTGGTGAGGATGCGAAGAAAAAGAAACCCTAGTGCACTCTTGGTGGAAAAGTAGACTGATGCAGCCACTGTAGAAAACAGTATGGAATTTCCTCAAAAAACTAAAGATGGAACTGCCTCTTGACTCAGCAATTCCACTACTGGGATTCTACCCTGAGAATCCTGAAACACCAATTTAAAAGAACTTATGCACCCCAATATTCACAGCAGTGTTATTTACAATAGCCAAGTGCTGGAAACAGGCTAAATGCCCATCAGTAAATGAGTGAATCAAAAAACTGTGGTACATTTACACCTTGGAATACTACACAGCAAAAAGAAAGAAGGAACTCCTACATTTAATGACAACATGGTTGGAACTGGACACTATTATGCTAAGTGAAATAAGCCAGGCAGTGAAAGAAATATGCCTTATGATCTCACCTATAATGTCACCAGAACTTAATGAACAAAACAAATAAGCAAAATAGAACCAAAGGCATGGAAACAAGGAACAGACTGACAGTGACCAGAGGAGAGGGGGTAGGGGGAGGAGGAGGAGAAAAAAAGGGGAAGGATCTAGTCAAGGAACATGTATGGGTGACCCATGAACATGAACCACAGGGTGGGGGGTTGACTCTTTGAATGGTGAGGGGGCAGATGGATGGGGCAGGGGAGAGCAACAGGGGAAATATTGGGACAATTGTAGCAGAACAACAGGAAAATAAAATTAACAAAATAAAAGTGAAACTCTAAAAAAAATCCTTCCTCTTCACCCATGACATTCATTACTGAGTCCAGTTGCTTTGTATTTATGTCCTACTGCTGATTCTCAGTTTCTGCCCTTGTTCTTTTTTAATTGGACTTTTGCAATAGCACCTTAAGTATTCTTTCTGGTTCCAATCTAATCACTTTATGTACGCTATCCAATAAATTGAGGAACTCTGGAGTCAGAAAGACCTGGGCTTGAATGCTAAGTCCACTATTTCTTAGCTGTGTGGTTGCTAGCAAGTTATTTAACACCCTTAAACCTGAGTTTCCTTACCTGTAAATCATAAAAATGATAGAAAGATTAAATGTTTGTAAGTGTTTAGCACAGTGCTTATTACATAATAAAAACTCAATAAGTGCTAGGTATTATTTTGAAACACAAATCTCATAAAGATTTGAGCAGGCACTTCACAAAAGAGGAAAATCAAATGGCCAATAAAAAATGAAAAGATCTTCATTAGTAATCAGCAAAATGCAAATTAATAATAAGTGCAATTATATATCCATATGATTAGGATAATTTAAGAACTTAGAAATCAAGTGCTGATAAAGACATAGACTTCTCATACATTGCTGATAGAACTAATTAGAAAAAATATTTTAGCATTATTTAGAAAAACTGAATGTGCACATTCCCCAAAATTCAGTTCATTTCCTTGATATTTATCCTAGAGAGGCCCCTATACATGTATACTAACATCTATGATCAATTGTATATATATATATAGCATAATATATACTTAATAACTTTATTATAAACATGTTTATTAAATAAATACATATAACTCAGGTAATATATGTTAGTATAGGTAATACTGAAATAATCCAAAAGTCCATTAACAGTATAATAGATAAATAAATTTGGTATACTCATGGAACAGAATACTCTACAACAATTTACATGAATAAACGTCATGTGTCAATATAGAAGAAGAATTGTACAATGTTTAGCAAAATTAGGTGATTAAGAATATAATATGATTGCAAGATGGAAAATCTACAAAGAAAAGTAAGGATTTAATTTGCATCTCTGTGATGGCTAGTGATGCTGGAACTGGAGAGCATTATGCTAAGTGAAATAAGCCAGGCATGTGAAAGACAAATACCATGTGATCTCATCTCTAAGTGGCACCTAATCAACAAAGCAAGCAGGCAAGGAAAATATGACCAACAGCTTTGAAAGAAAAAAGAAACCGATAGTAACGAGAGGGAAGGAGGGAGGTGAGCAATGGGGAAAGAAGGGGAAGGGTCAAATCAAGGAACATGTATAAAGGACCCATGGACAAAGCCAAAGTGGGGAAAGGTTGAGGGTGGGAGGCGGGAATGGGTAGGGTGGAGGAAAATGGTGGCAGGGAAAATGGAGGCAACTGTACTTGAACAACAATAAAAAAAGAAAGAAAAAAGAGAAATAAGGAAACAAGTAAAACAAAAGGCAGGGTAGTGCTTAACAGTTACCTCTAGTGAGGAAGGAAAAGCATGTGATCTTAAAGGAGCACACAGAGCCACACTGGGAGTCTATTAATAAGACTCCCAGTTGTATGGTGTTTCCTTTATAATTATTCCTTTAATTGTGTTTTTTTCATACATTCTTCTATGTGCATGACCTTTCACAATTAAAAAAATAAATGTGATCATGTCAATTTCCTTCTTAAAATCTTTCAAAAGTTCTTGATTGTTAAATAAAATCCAGACTCCTTATCTTCTTCTAAGAAGTCCTGTATTATACATTTCCTGTGTCCCTCTTCACCTCCTCCACCCCCATTTATGCCCCAGCAGAGTAAATGACTCCTAGTGGCCCCCCAAAACAATCATGCTCTCTCATGCCTATGGACCCTTGAAAAATGCCCCCACTGCTCTGCTTCCTCTGTCTGGCTAACCTCTTTATTGTCCTTAACATTCAACCAAGATATCTTTCCCTCCAGTAAGCCTTCCTTGACAAATTTCCATCTGTATTAGCCTCTTCTCTGCTGCACTTCCTTTACCACCTCCTGTCTGACTATTAATAGCCTTGTATAAGTACCACGCTGTTTAGATGCTCTCTCTCCCTTTTAATGGCATACTTTATTGTGTTACACCTTTAGGCTGAAAGTTCCTTTAATGCAGGCATAGTCTCTTTTACCTAGCCCAAGAGCTAAGGATGACATCTACATCACCGATTCTCAAAAAATGCATGCATAATGAATAAATGTAAAAGATGGCGCAATATAATATATGTCCTTTACATTACTGGGAATAACATGACTCAAATATTGAGTTCAGCAATATGAAATTGCCCTTATTTTACACTGAAAATGGTTGATTGTTGGCAATTTAATGCATGTTGACTAAGCACAGAATAGAGACTATTACATTTCCTTTCTCAATATAACTGTAAGCAGACTGTAATGAAAATCATGATGTGAAACATGTATAGGGTTAATTTCATCAGTTTTCTGCAGTTACAGGTTATACATTAACTCACAGGCCAGCCTACCTACTCCAAGTTATATAAGCCACTAAGCAACTGAAAGAAAGCTATTGATCACTAGCCCCAAACAGCTCCTATTGCAGTCCTACGAGCACCACTGTCATGTGCTTTTTCTCAAAGATGTAATTTGACAGATAACTGGTTCTTCTTTGCTGGAGTCTATTGTTTATTGACTTTGGTGAATGCGAAACATCAAGTATTTGATAAAAAAATATATTTTCCTGTGTATGCTGATACATTTATAATATTTTTTAAAATTACTCCAACTAGTAGGGCAACTGGATCTATTTTTAATATTGTTTTATCAGGCAAAAAGATTTGTAGGCTAAAATATACGTAAATTGAGTTTTAGAAAGCTATGATGTGATTTCTCTTCCCTTATTTCTAAAGATCTAAATGAATGTACCTATATGTGTATGTGTTCATATGTGTAGGAATATATATACATATATATGTGAAAGGAATTGAGCATTATAATTTAGTTCAGAATCAATTCTTTACTTGAGGGGATGAACTGGTAACTATAGAATTACGTGGCAAATACTAAAACCACTGAATAATACTCTTACCTAGCTGTTACTCAACCACGTGAAATTGTTCATTGCAGCCATCTTACGTAGGCTGGTATCATCCAGGGAGATAGCATCATGCTGTTATGCAATGCACTCATGCACCTCAAGAGCTCATGCTGCTATCTGTGGTATTAATAGCACCGCACTACCAGCTAAACATTCTAATTACTGATTTTCACTTCTTTAGTGACATTTTTTAGAGAAGTATTTCTTCAGATCCATACACTAAATCATAAGCAATATATTTTTTAAGTTGTTCCTATAGATCATGTTTCCTGCTAAGGAACATTTTCAAATTCACAACTCACCACTGCTTGTATGGGTTCTCATCTATAGGAAACGGATCTAATTCAACAGCTTCTTGCATGTGTTGCCATAATGAAGATCTGAGATGATCCTGCCACTGGTGTTTCTCATACTAGCCTAAAATCCAAGCAAAAATACAGGCAAGGTTGATTTTAACATTTAAATGGGAATTTTTACCTGCATTGAGAAAACCAAACAACTGAGAAGACAGTTCGTGATGGGTGACATGGGGCGGGGGAGCCAGAGGGGAGTAAAACATCTTGAGGTAGTTCTCTCTGCACAGTTACCACAAGCACAAGAACTGTGGTTTACCAACGCCAGAGTAGCTGGTATTTTAAAATCTGAACATAAGCCAAATTAGTATTGCTATTTTGGGTGATGTGATACTTGGTTCTGTGACATAGACTTGGGTTTTTTGATACAAGCCACCCTACTAAGCTTCAACTGGGACAGCCCCACTGTCACATGTTTGCATATTCTACTTTTCATGTAAGATTTCACTGGAACAATGGGTTCCTTGGTTACTGATAAAAGGACTGAGACCAAAGTTGGTCTGAAGCAGAAAAGTGGCCTGTATGCAGTTTTTCCATAATCTGATCATAACCAAAAGTAGGTTTGTAACTTCAATCTATTACTGCTACTTTTCGACATTGGACCAGGTTCTCCAGCTCTGTACCAGTTTCTAATGTTCTACCCATCATCAAACACAAGTTTTGCTTTCTAGTTTGGAAAGTATGGTCACCACACCCAAAACAAACCCGCTCTGCTCCAAATAAGACTCCTTTTCTTGGCAAGGGGCTAGCAAAGGCTTCTAGGAGTTCCTCCCAAGCGCTTTCGGCCCCCAGGCCATCCCCAAGTGGCCCCAGGGTCACCACCACCAATTCAGAGGAGCTGAATTTCTTTCTCCTCTGAATTCCTAATACACTTCTCATCAAATCATAAATTGTATCATCATATACCATCCTTGTTATTTAATCTCACCTCCCTAAATGAATATAAGGTCTCAAAGGTCAGAAACTATATTACTGTTTCACAAACTCTGCCACCCATAGCCCTTACCAGAGAACTGTGGACATGGGAGACACTGATTCAAGGAATATTTATGGTGCCCGTACTATGTGCCAAATAGACAGAGAATATAATTTAGTAAGTTATACAGGAAACATAGAAATAAGAAATAATTGTATTGTGTAATAAGGCTTGTGACAGGTAGTACAGATGCTGAATAAACATTATCAAATAAACAAGCTTATAAGCTTTTCTTTACTATCATTGCTTTTAAATCCTATTTTCAACATATGAGAAGGGGATAATCACTTAAAGAAACATTTTCAGGAAGCAGATGAAGGACCCAGGACATCCGAAAACCAGGAAGCAGTTTTACTTCTATAAAGACAAGCCACTGAAATGAATTTCTAGTACTTGTATGTCACTACTGCGGTTTGTTTTCTTTTTCCTGCTTTTTAACAAACACACACATACACAATGTAGCAAAAATCCTGTTTATCACTGTGCAGGCCACTCTGCAACTGCCTAGTGGTCCTATAGGGGAACTTCATTTCACACCTGCAAGGCATAGCATGTTTGAGAGCAACTGTGGGTTAGGAATGCTTTTAAGGAACCTTCAGTCATTTCTTTTGCCACTCAAAACTCTATTTTCCATTTCCAGAAGCCCATGGGTTTTCCATCTCTGATTCACCAGGGATAAGAACACTGAGAAAGGCCACAGTGGCTTGTTAGGCATCCAAAACATCAATTCAACTAAAAAAAAAAAAAACTTTACCAAAAATGAATATAAAATTGGGGTCCACTTTTCAAACCAAAATATCTCTATTTAAAGATTTTTTAGCATCACCTGTGGTATCCAATTAAATTTTCCACCAAGATTCACAGTAAGAAATAAAGCTTTCCTCCATTAAATAAAGATGGGGGAAGAAGATTAATACCTAAAACATACAGCAGACAGATTTTTCACTTCCCTCTCTTCGCATTAATTTTTTTCATAAGGACAGACCATAGTCAAGCTGAAAAATCTTTATTCAAAACTTTACAACTTTGCTATGAAAAAATGAACAGAGAGGTAAATTTCTGGAAATCAAAGCTCAAATTCTAAATTATATTTTCTCTTTCAAACAATCAATATGCAGCATGATCTTTTATCTGAATCAGCAACAGTGTGTCACCTCAGATTTATGAAATGCAATAAATGTATCTAATATGGGAAAGAAAGGAATGGATTCTGTTCTTTACCAATAAGCATCACCCCCATTAGTCTATAGGCCCAACTTTTTCTACAAGTCCTTGGTCCTCAGAAGGTGTAAGAAACCCAAGTGTGGTAGGAAGGCAGTCCTCGGGCTGCAACAAATACAGCATTGTACTCCTTTCTTGTCATTACTGGACACTTTTTGCCTGTTTTTGCATAAGTGTTGCAATGTCCAACCAAAAGATTAAAAGACATTGGGGAGAAAATAGTAGGGGCAATTGAGAAAAAAAAAATTAAATGTCAATTTGTTTCCTATTATTCTTATGGAAGGAATTCTCTCTTGTTTTGAGTCTATTATTCTCATAAGCAACTGAGCAATCATTCTATCTGAACGCACCAATTCCATGCAAAGCCTTTAGCTACAAATGTCACCTGAAGCCAGACGAGAGCAGGAAAGGCAAGCATCTGCACCCTGTGTCTAACAAACAGGAAAACCTCCAGTTAGTCTTTGTCTTTTATCATTAGTATTAAAATACTTTTTCACTAAGATTACATCTTTTAAAAAAGGATTAATTTATATAACGCCACAATAAAACAATACGTTTTTTTAAAAACCCTTTAATTATAGGAGGCTTTATCTGAAACATGGGAGGCTTGTTCACATTACTTAGGTCAGAAAGATCCCTTTTGCTTGTGATTTTCCTATAGGATATACTAACAAAAAAAAACCTACAAATTTTCCTGCAGTTTAAAAATACGTATATTTTGTACCATCCACAATCAAATCTCAGTTCATTCTAACCTTGAAAAATATTGATCATGACTATGAAACTATTAAATACAAATAGCTGCAGACATACCAGACAATGACAGCAAAAACACACTTGTCCCTCTGGGATCTGTTCATAAACATCCCCTTCCAGCATGGCAAATGCACTCCTCCCAACACCAGATGCTGTTCTGGGGCAACCAGGCAAGAAGCTAGAGGCAGCTGATTTTTCTACTCTACATAAATTTCTCACTGCCTCATCATCAAAAATCTTTTTACCGAAACTGCGAAGATTTTATAACACCAGGAGTCCATCAAATTAAAGATACTTTGCAAGAACAGGAGGGAATGATGTGCAAATGGGAAGCATAAAGACTCTTTAATATCTAAGGTCAAATTATCTTTGTCGTATGACTTTCTGGTTCCTTGTGGGGGCGAGAAAATTCAATTTGCTCTATGTGGTACAATAAGCTAATCCAGGACTTTCTGTCTAAGGATGGCATCAAGGTAGAGAAGGAAATACCTACCAGAGCAGCAAAACTGTTACATCCAAACTAGCCAACCCCTAAAATGCAAGGATTCGAAAGTGGAGTCAGAAGCTTGTGAGCTCATTCATGAGCATCTCTTTCTATATACAACATATATGCTTGCATAAGGCATAAAATTTACAGAAGCCTCTCTTTGAGAAATGGTCATTCCTGCAACCATTTTTAACCCAACGTTCAGCATTCTGTGAGCTTTCCCAGGGTTCAACAACTAGCAGAGGAATACAGGGAGAAATCAGACCTTGGGCTGGCAGTGCCTGGTGCACTTATACCCATTTTCCTTCCATCTGAGTGTGGCCTGTCCCACATGACTTAGCCTGCCTCTTTCCAGTTTGTTCATAAAAGTTATCATCAACAGACCGGCAGCGGGCAGGGCTGCTGTACAGACCCTGTCTGGCCCTGCAGCAAAGACAGCCGTGTAAACAACCTTGTGATTGCTTCAGAGCTGGCTGTCTTGGGATAAGCCATTCTTTCTGTGGCTAAACTGCAATATCCCAGGAAGTTCTGCCTTTAAAGGGGTTGCAGCAGAGACTCAGTATCTAGATTTAAATGTAGATGGGGGGGGGGGATAAATATATGTGGATATACATAATTTTCTTGAAATATCTCTAACCTTGATTAACTTGAAAGCTTTCCAAAAAATCACATTTATTTTGCTGCAAACACAAACATATAAATTCTGATAATTATATTGCCATGCTCATTTCTGATGATATATCTCACCCCCCCCCCCCCCAAAAAGCTCTGACATTTCTAGGGGACACAGTCCCAGCACAGAATACCTGGGAATCATGCCATTTAAAAAAAAAATGCTGCCTGCTGTGACTAGGAGATCACTTTCTTAAAGGGACCCCTTACCTATATGACTGCAGTGCCAATGTTTCCTCTTATGTCGAAGCTGATTCCTGTTCTCTGTTCCTCTCCCCAGCCCAAATTTAGCCTAGTGCTTCTGCAAGAGTAATGCCATTAGTTTTGCAACTAAAATATATAAATAGCATTCTCAACTACAATATGTATATATATGTCCCAAAATATTTATTAAGTTACACCTCTCAGGAAGTAAATATAAATGCATCCTGAAGACATGATTTTTAATGTTTTAGGGAACCCATAGCATTTTTTGGATATGGGACTGAGGCCAGCACTTCTAACAAGCACAGCTGTTCTCCTGTTCATATTAATTCTCTCCTTCTCTCTCTCTCTCTCCTATCTCTGTTTCTCTCTCTTCCCTTCTGTAGCTCTGCACTGGTCTAAAAATCCCTGGTCACAATAAGAAACCTCCCTCCCACCCTCTGCCAACCCTCACTCCAAACAGAAAGGTTCCAATACTACCAAGTCAGGGGAGAGATGCTCCGCAAAGAAGGGAAGGCTGGTGGTTTTTTGCCTTAGAGGTAGTTCACTTCATTAGCCTGCTTTCCACTTCATCTTTACCCCTCTACCATGCTAGTTCTCCCACCCTACCAGGAGCAATTAATAGAAAACACCACACCCTCCAAAAATCAGGTTAGAACCCAGAATGAGCAAAGAGCCACCTACCATTCCGTGCTTCAGAACTACGATCCTCATCCAGCAGTGTTTGCCCCAGAAATCCTCCCTACTTGTTTTTCATTAACCACATCCCAAACTGTTATAAGGAGCAGATTCTTTGGAGGTGGGAAAATTATTTAAAATTAATGATGGACAAGTGATTTCCAAGAAAACCCAATCTTAAAGTCACTCAAGCCCCTAAGAATTGAGGGGTGAGGAGAAAAAAGGAAAATTGTAAAAATGAAAAAAGAAAAGAAAATGGTAAGCATATAACAGGCACCACCCACCCCCATAAAAATAAAAAGAGAAGGGAAGATTTTTAAAAAGAAGAAGAAGAGTGGCTTGCTGAATCACCCTCTTTCACTGCCTGGAAACCATTGTGCAGCGTGATGCTGCCTGTACCATTGTGGAACCTACCAGAGGAGACGGACAGAGGGCTTGGGGAATGGGGTTGCTATGGCAACTGAAAGGAGCACACATGACGTCAAAGCCCAGAGAGGTCTGGGGAGGGGTAAGAGGGGGAAAGGGAAAGAGGAAAAAGTCTATGTGCGGCTACAGCTCCTGTGTTTTCCGGCGAAATGAGGACCAGGCAAAATGGAAAGGAACAGGGTTTCTTGGCAGCCGCTATCCACAACTACGACATCAGACAGCCAGTCTGCACAACCCGGAGAAACAATCGGCTCCATGCAGCCCTGGCCCTGTACACAGCCGCGCTGAGGAACAAATGCCCGCAGTCCAAAACACCATTGGAAATACAGGCTAGCTCTTCTTTTCCACTAGCTCAGCTTTTTGCAAACAGCAGGCACAAAGAGAGACATATAGTATCTGAAAACGCCAAAGCAAACGAAGATGATCATCACCTCAGAGGGGATGTGAGCACTTCAATCCCGCCTGAACCCCACAGATCATTTGCACAGCACTGTTCCTTTTCTGTTTCTCTTGTTTTTAATAAAAGTCCTAAATAAACACCCACTAGATGAAATTCAACAAAGTTATTCTTAGACTGCAATTTGAATGTGGAAGCAAAATGCAGATAATTTGAGTTAATAAATCAGGGCTGGCTCTTTTTTTTTTTTTTCTTAAGTACAGATAATTCTGTGGAAAACTAATACAAATTACATTATTACTATTTGGGGCAAATATCTCAATTTTATTTAAGGAATTTTACTTGTTTTTGACTGTTAGAATATATTTTTAAGTCTCCATACAGTTTTACTACCTACAAATAATAGTATTTTTGAATGAGAGCATTTGACTATTTCCACTACCAAGGAAATTTACCAATTTCTTTTAACATTTTAAAAATTTTTTTACATAAGGAAAATTTTCAGTACATATTTGGCCTAACCAGCCTCAGCCCAAGGACGTCTCAAGTTAACTAATCTAACCAAAAAATTTTTTTGCTTTAACAACTTTGTGGGGGGTTCCTATCTATTGCAACCAAGCAGTGCTGAGTTTTATATTGCATATTATGTTTTCGAACTATTTTACTTACAAGAATAAGGAGCTTCTTCCGCATGTTAACAAAAAGATATAACATGCAACAGATATAAAGGAAGCAGTAATTGTAGACACTGAAACACATAAAACTGCACGAGACCACGTCAGGTTTTGTGGTGGAGGCTTTTGCTGCGGCAGTTATTTTATTCAGGAGGGAATCTAGAAAAGAAAGTCTTAAATGAGTTTCCTCAATTTTTAGTCCATTGAACAAATTTTTGGATATTGCTTACTCTAGTAATCAACAAGAATCTGTTGATTATTAACTTTTAGCCTTGGCAATTGGCCCACCTACAAGATGACTAAGTCTCAAGCAAAAAATTGTACTAATTAGCCAAACAACTTTATAGTACAATGTAATTGGCATTCATACTTTTAAGTTATTATATCCTAAGTTTGGATTTCAGAAGTAAGTTCCCAGTAACTGGATATCAATGAAGAAAACATGAAGTTTAAATTCTTACCTCACATTGCAAAGATAAAAACTAACTCAAGTTATGCGCTGAAACATAAAAGCTAAAAATCTATAAAACTACTAGAATAAAATGTATCTTTTTGAAGGAAAAATAGCTTTCTGATCTTGGAGTAAGCAAAGATTTTTTTAGGACTCAGAGTACTCGTCATAATAGGACAAAAAGGCTTAATCAAAATTAAAAGTTTCTACTTGTCCAAAATAAACATTAAGAAAATGAAAAAACAAGCCACAGACTAAAAGAAAATATTCTTGATAAATATATCAGAAAATACTCTTGATATACACAAATTCTGGACTACATAAAAATATCCTAACTAAGCGATAAAAACAATTTCATTTAATGGGCAAAAGCCTTGAGCAGGCACTTAACAAAGGAAGATTTATAAATAGTCAATAGGTATATAAAAAAGTATTCAGCATCATTGGTCATCATAGAAATGCAAATTAAAACCGTAACAAATGTCATTTCAAGCCCACAAAAATGATTAAAATTAAAAAGACTAACAACACTAAATTTTGGCTAAGATATGGAGAAACCACAACTCTTCCACATTAATGATGGAAGTATAAAATGGTAAAACTACTCTAGGAAATGGTTTGGCAGGGTTTTTTTAATGATAAACATACACCCATAGGATGACTTAACAATTCTATTTATTGTCAACCAAGAGAGTAGGACCGTATGTCCATAAAAAACTTTCATATAAATGCTTGTGCTAGTTTTATTTATAAATGATAAAGATTGGAAACAACTCAAAGTATATCAACAAGAGAATGGATAAATTATTGTGTATTCATGTAATAGAATACTATTATATAATTAAAAATTGGCAAATATAAATGAGTTAAAATGAACCTTTTTCCATTTTGTATTGATTCTTGACCATTAAGTTACACAAATGATAGATATCAACATTGTTCATAGATTTTGGGGTGGATTTTACAATATAGGGATTTAATTAACATTCATTTCAGTAATACTTTGATGATTAAAATGATCTATCTTCTAAGTTGATTATATACAGTATCGAAAAATTAATTCCTAAACTTATATCATTTAATACAAGTTAATTTTTAAAAAATCAACACCAAAACAGATCCAATATCTTATTGGATAAAACCAAAACTTTTTATTTAAAACCTACAAAATGATGATTCCAATGTAAGTCTCTGTTGTCATTTCTCAATCCGATGCAAAATGTTTTAGAGCCTCCGCTTCCAAAAATATACATTTTTTAATCAAAAGAAAGAATAAAAAAGAACAGATACCTTTTGATATCATTGCATTAGCCAGCCACTATGCTCATGTGGTTCCACCTACCATGTAAAGTCCCACAAAAGTATCTCCTTCCTTTCATTTGGTATTTACAATAATGTATTTTGTATTACTTTTATTTTATGAGTGTATAATATCTTACCTTAAATTTGATTGTAACTTAATTCTCTTTATTTCTCATTGTCTTTCCTGAAAGTTTCCTTTTCCAGCATATCTTCTTACACATGGTAGGTGATCAGTAAACAGTTATTGTTCATTATAATTATCTGTGATTATATAATGCTTTTTAACAGCTATGAAAACTTTTTATCTCAAATATTACTATGGAATGTTAAATTTTATCAAATGTTAAAGGAGGTAACCCCTGTTAATAATATTACATATTGAAACTTCAAACTCCTTTCAAAGCATTTTCAAATAGAACTGTATTTAATCTAGAAGTTTGACTCGAATTCTATCAATACTATCATCATAAGAGTTTTGGAAAGAAGAGTTTTAATTGAATAAATGAATGTAAGTTCTTTTTTATAAAAGTACAGAACTGTATTTAGTATCCCTCATATACAGGTTTATTGATTTAATGGGATAGGACTGAAGATGTTCAGGAATATTTACTGTTCTCCAAGCAAGCAGATCCCTTTTCCATTATAAATTAAGTCTTTGGGATAGTACATGTTCAAGATGAACTACTGAGACCTGCAACAACATAGATGAATCTCCAAAACATTATGCTAAGTGAAAAAATTATACAAAAGAGAATATTTACTGCATAAGTCAACTTATGTAAAGTTCTAGAATAAACAAAACTATTCTATAGTGATGGATATCAGAAATGTGATTGGGGGAGGCACACAGCTGAGGCCTGTATTGAGGACAAGAGGGAAATTTCTAGAGTGATGAAAATATTCTACATCTTGATAGAGGTGTGAGTTGTTGCATAAGTGTAAGCACTTGTTAAAACTCTTCAAAGTGTAACTCTTAAGATCAGTGCATTTTACTCTATTAAATTAAATCACTGTTTATAAATTTTTTCAATCAATTTCCAAGAGAAAAACTGCTGAGTAAGCAATAAGTTAGAGTTCCCTTACCTGTAAATCTGGTCCTCATACCTTAAATCCTAATTATGCAGTCCAAGCAGATCCAGCAATAAGAAAGGCCAGGCTCGGAGTCACCAGGATATTGAGAGATCTAGAAACCTTGTGTAATGAGGCAGACAATTGGTAGGAGTTTAAAAACAAGAAATGAAAATTCAGATATTAAAAAACAGATTGTTTGGAAATGCCTATGAGAATCAGATTCCTAGGTTCCACTCTAGGGACTATCACTCAGTGTCAAGATTCAAGTCTCTTGAGGACATGAAGGTACTGAAGAATTGGCTTTCCAACAGTAAATGAATGTCAAGGGACTCGGAAATAGAGGAAACTAAATGAATCAAGTCAGTGAAATTATAGTGTCAAATAAGAATTCAATTTCTGAATCCTAGCCTCAAGTGCCTGGGGTGGGGGCAGGAGGTAGGGGTGCTGGTAGCAGTAGAACAAACTAAAGTCTGCGTTCTAAGGTCTCTTATTGAAACTCATCCGAGAGTAGGGTGACTAACTCGGCCCCATTTGCCACGGACTTCCCAAGTTTTAGCAAGTCCTGCATCCCAAAAAACCCCTCTGTCTCAGGCAAACTACAAAGGTTGGTCACCCAGCCTTTGTAGATGCTAGATACCTGGCATCTAGAATGGATTTGAACCTTCATGAAAATTAAAGGTCCCAGGTGGAAAAAAAAAGTAACAAAAAAGTAAGAGTTCCTTGTGACAGTAATGTGGTTAAAGAGGAGTATCACCTAGCTATACTTTTTAAAAAAATAGATTACTATGCCATGAATTAGGATGGTGGCAAAAGGATGCAAATGTTTTGATAAACACAAGCAAAATTATGAAAGATAAGTCAATAGAGTTCGGTGAGTGAATGAATATTAGGGAACTGCAGAAGGTCAGTTTTGACTTAGATTCACTATCATTTCAAAATACATAATAATATCTTCTCTCAGAAAGTCAGTCATGTATTTTTCATGATGTTTCCACTTGGGGAACACTTGTCCTTCGCAAAATTATTCCAGACTTCAAAAGTTTCAGAGATGCTGTATATGCTATTTCCCTTTTGGAAAGTCATATTGCACATTACAAAATTAAAACTCTAGGAAAGCTTGAAGTTAAAAAGAAACATTTTAGTTTCCCAAAATTAAAATTATATCACAAAATAATTTCTCAAGTGCAGTTTTTAATTAATATCTTATCATTCTGTTAGATAAGCATAGGGCCAACAGCTAACCATGCCCATAATGATCTTAAGTGGAGTGTACTCAAAATGTGAATGGCTCCTCATATGATCCAGCAATTTCATTTCTAGGTATTTATTTGAAAACAAAAACAACAGTAACTTGGTTCATGCACCCATGTTCATTGAAGCATTATTTATAATAAACAAGATTAGAAACGACTTGTGTCCATTGGCAAATGAATGGGTAAAGAAAATGTGGTGCATATATACAATGGAATATCATTCATCCATAAAGAAGAATGAAATTTGCAACAACGTGGGTAGACCTAGAGTGCATTATGTTAAGTGAAATAAATCAGACAGGGCAAGACAAATACTGTATGACCTCACTTATATGTAGAATCTAAAAACAAAATGAGCCCATTGATACAGAGACTAGGTTGGTGGTTGCCAGAGGCAGGGGAATGGGTGAAATGGGTGAAGGGAGTCAAAAAGTACAAATTTCCAGCTATAAAATAAATAAGTCATGGGGTGACTTGTACAGCATGGTGGCTATAGTTAATAATACGGCATGGCATATTTGACAGGTACTGACAGAGTAGATCTTACAAGTTCTCATTACAAGAAAAAAAATTCTGTAAATACGTATGGTGATGAATGTTGCATTAACTTACTATTGTGATCATTTCATAATATATACAGGTATCAAATAATTGTGTTGTATACCTGAAACTAATGTAGTATTATACATCTGTTATACCTCAATAAAAAATAAAATTAAAATATACCAATGGTACCTAATAAGAATAAACTTTGTCATCTTTTAATACCATAGAAAGAAAAGGGATCTAACTCTGCACTCTTCTTCTTAACTAACAGATTTTATTTTTTAAAACAGTTTTAGGTTTACAGCACAACTGAGCAGAAAAGTACAGAGAATTCCCGTATATCCTGCTCCTCTTCCCACACAGTTTTCCTCATTATTAATATGTTGTGTTAGTGTGATAAAATTGTTACAGTTGATGAACCCGTATTAATATATTATCATTAACTAAAGTCCATAGTTTATATTATGCTCACTCTTTGTATTGTACATTTCTACAGGTTTTAACAAATGCATAATGTCATGTTGTACTCACTTTTCATTTTCCTCCTGCTTAGGAGTCAATTTTACATTCAGGAAACACCTGTGTTCACATCAAAAGAAAGTAGATAAAATTGGTCTGGTGAAAGTTTTTCCTAGAGGACAGAGCATTACTTTTAGAACTTAATGGCAGAAAATGTACTTTGAACCAACTTTTATTAAACTTATAAGAGCATCGAATTTTTTCCCCATTGGGAACATCTATAACTAGCCAAAGTATGTCTCTTTGTGATTAAACATACTCTGATTGTAAATGCAGAATGTACGCTGCAATCAAAATAGCACCGTTGACCCTTGAACAACATGGGAGTCAGGGGCACCAATCTCTTGCACAGTCAAAAATCCACATATAATTTTGACTCCCCAAGAATTTAACTACAAATAGCCTACTGTTAACCAGAAACCTTACCGATAACATAACCAGTTCATAAACACATATTTTGTAAGTTATATACTATATTCTTACAATAAAGTAAGCTAGAGAAAATATCATTAAGAAAATCATAAGGAAGAGAAAATACATTTACATTTATTGAAAAAAAATTGCCTATAAATGGACTTACACAGCTCAAAGCCATGTTATTAAAGGGTCAGCAGTAGTTACACACAGCTTTTCAATATCCTGGTAGACTTTTTTAAATTCTGGATTTAGTTTACAATAATAATGGAGGGCAAATTCATTTTAAAATAATATCAAAGAAGCTTAAGCTTCCTCAGGTAGCAACCGTTTTAAAAAATCTCATTAGAGTATTTGTCTTTTGAACAACAATGCTAATAGAAAATTGTTTCTCTTAGATCCCAGCAGAAGCTGGTTTGTGAGATAAAGAAAAGTTATTCTTGCCAGACATCCTCAGGTTTATCCACACTTCAATCCATGCACATCGGCAGCAATTCCAATTTCCCTTATCCTTGCTTTACCACAGCGCCTCAGGAGCATGACAAAAGCATGGAGACACCACGGATTATATTTGAGTTTGGCCTGGAAATTCAACTTTTTACCACTCGGCAGCAACTCATCTTTGTAAAAAGTCCATTCTTTTCAGCTTTATTTAGGTAAAATTTACAAATAAAATTGTAAGATATTTAAAGTGTACAATGTGATGATTTGATATACATACACATTGTATATCAAATGTGTATGTATATCACATCCTGTGACAGGATTCCCCCATCGAGTTATCACGTTCATCACCGCACATATCCTATTTACCTTGTTTTGCTGATATTTTGTTTATTTGTTTTTTATGAGAACATTTAAGATCTACTCTCTCTGCAAATTTCAGCTATACAATAGAGTGTTATCAACTATAGTCAGCATGTTGTATATACATTAGATCCTCAGACTTTATTCATCTCATAACCAAAAGTGTGTACAATTTACCAACCTCTCCCTATTTCCCCCACCTCCCAGCCCCTCGCAACCACTTTTCCACTTCTGTGAATTGAATACTTGTTTTAGGTTCCAAATATAAATAATACCACATGGCATTTATTTGTCCTTCTCTGTTTGATTTATTTCACTTAACATAATGCCCTTACGGTCCATCCACATCTTCACAAAAAAACAGGATTTCTAAAAGAGTTATTCTCACGCCTGATGACTCACCATTGTAGAGGTCAAAAACAGAGTAGGCTAAACGCTGGGCTACTGGGCCAGTGTGGCTCAGTTGGTTGGGTGTCATCTTTTGAATCAAAAGGTCCCAGGTTTGTTTCCCAGTTAGGGCACATGCCTGGTTGCAGGCTCAGTCCAGGGATTGAACTTCAATGTTTCTCCTTCTTTCTCCCTCCCTTCCTCTCTCTCAAATTGAAAGAGAAAGAAAGGAAAGAAAGGAAAAGAAAGAAAGAAAGAAAGAAAGAAAGAAAGAAAGAAAGAAAGAAAGAAAGAAAGAAAGAAAGAAAGAAAGAAAGAAAGAAAGAAAGAAAGAAAGAAAGAAAGAAAGAAAGGAGGGAGGGAGGGAGGGAGGGAGGGAAGGAAGGAAGGAAGGAAGGAAGGAAGGAAGGAAGGAAGGAAGGAAGGAAGGAAGGAAGGAAGGAAAGAAGGAAGGGGGGAAAGAAGGAAGGGGGAAGGAAGGAGGGGGGAAAGAAGGAAGGGGGGAAGGAAGGAGGGAAGGAAGGAGGGAAGGGGAAAGAGAGAGAGAGAGAGAGAGGGAGGGAGGCAGGGAGGGAGGAAGAAAGAGTGCCAAAAGACAAAATACAAGCCAAACTTTTGTAATTAAATATAAAACATGAGGTTAGGATCTTTGCAATCACCTAATTTGTTAGTAAATTCTCAGTCTCTACAATTGAACAATAAGGTAGGTAATAGTAATGCATGGTGATAGCACCCAAACAATCAAAAGACTAGTAATCAGGGGTAATAATACAATAGAGGATTTGGTATAATTGGTCTTATATTTTTAAGTCAAATAATTATCAGCATAAACATATATACACATTTTTCCTTATGTTTCCTAGATTTTTAAATTACTAACAAAAAAAATTCTTAGACTATCCTAAACCCGCCTTTATCCAACCTTTATTGGAATGTTACATTGGAGAAGTAGATAGATAAATAGGAATTGAATTCTGAAAACTAAGTTCATGAAGATATAGCAATGATGACAGTATAAATTTAATACATGTCTTGTGTATATACAGAATATGTTTAAATAATAAATAATATAAAAATACTTTTAAAGCTAATTTGGACTATGTATAGACTATGGGAAGGGTATTGGACTCATCAAGAGATCTTGTTTAAATTATAACCATGTGACTTGAACAAATCACATGGCCTCTCCATTTCTCAATTTAGGCAATGACATAATCAGTATAATAACATTCACTTCACAGAATTTTTGTGAAAATAAAATCAAATAATGTATATAACAATGTCTGGTACAAACCTCGGCATATGAGAGTTAATAAATATTGAACATTTGACTGAATTTATGATCAATAAGAAAAATAAAAGCCACACTGAAATTTAAATTTCCTGACATAACTTTGTAAGCTATAAACATTGTCCAGTGCCCCAGAAGCAGTCACTTCTCTTGACTGATAATGTTCTTTAAGTGTATACACAAGAGAAGATACAGTTGATCATATGCTACTTGGCAATGTTCAAGCAGCAGTATGGAACTAATAATAAACTTGAAGGAATTTGAGCCTACCTGCCAGTCTACACTTGAGAAACTATTCAGGACATCAGCAATTCTCACTGGAAATTTCCCAGAGAAAATTCAGCTACTTGATCAGCAGGTACTCAGAGATATACTCTTTCACAAAAAATAGAGAACCAAATCAAAAAAACTAAGCAAAAAAAAAAAAAATACTACAGCTTTTGGAGCTATGTGACATTCTTACAGTAATTTAATTAAAATCAATTCAACCAGCAAATCACCAAGTAGAATATAAGAACAAAACACTGTGCTGGAGATCCAGAAAAGAAATCCAAGACATAGTATCCATTAAAAAGAAGCTCATGATTTTATTGCAGAATCAACTCTGGCCCACTTGAAGGGAAAAAAAATCTTTTTTTTTTTTAAGCATTTTTTTTTTAAATACATTTGTCTCTGCCTCCCCCGCACCAGAACAACGACACATATCTGTTGTTCAAGCCACTTTGTAGTATTTTCCTACAGCTGTCCTAGAAAAACTAATTCTGGCCCCCAGTTCTTCTTGTTCCCCTGTAGCCTGTTCTCCCTAAGCAACCATAGTGATCAATTACATCATTATCTCTTCCCTGTGCAAAACACACAATGGCTTTAAATCTTTAAATAAGTCCATAAACATAAGATAAAAACAATTAAGTACTTAATTTGAAGGGGAAAGATCTCAAAGTGGGTATGCATGCTGAAAACATGGATCTCTAATCCTGTATATGTTGAGAAGCAGCATGGTCCAAAGAAAATGGAGATTTAAGTTCTAATTCCACTAGGACTGACTACCCATGAGATGTTGGACAGGTAGTAGCTTTCTTGATTTCACTTTCTTCAACTATTAAATATTGAGTCTAGATTACATGAATTATAGTTCTGAAACAAACTGGAAGAGAGAGCCTTAAGGGACTGAGGAGGTCTTTAATGAAGTCTCTCTACTTCTCAAGGACTGCCTTCTCATCAGGTTAACACTAAAATCTAAGGTGATTCTTGCAGGGACTCTGAAGGCAGATGGTCACAGCTGCAACAGCTTCCAAAAGAGCTCTATTACTCAATTGCCCAGGAGACTTTCAGACAAAGAAACGGCAATTCCCCCAAGCCCTGCAGGGAAGCTAACCTGACAAAGAGAGCAGTGATCAGCTACAACCACTGACAGAGCCTTCTACTGAGTCTCTGCTGTGAGAAATTTTCGACTGAGCTGCAGGCCTTGGAGAGAAAGGACCAGAGCCTAACCGGCTAGATGGAGGAGGAGAGAGCGTGGATCTTACTGGGAAGAGGAATGAGCATATATCTCAGAGTGTAAGTTTCATGACAGCAGGAATGTTTCCTGTCTATTTATGGCTCTATCCACCATATGGAGGGGAGTTCTTGGCAAACACTCAATACAATTTTATTGAATGAATGAATGAATGAATGAATAATGAATGAATCAGTGAATCAATAAAACAGTCAAATATGAACAATATAAGGAGCAAATATTTTAAAGTGTTTATAATGGATTGCACTGTGTCCTCTCAAAAAGATGTGTCGAAACCCTACCCCGCCCAGTACCTCAGAATATAGCTTTATTGAGAAATATAGTACAGATGGTTTGCAAATATAATTAATTAATATGAGGTTATGCTGGACTGGAGTCCCAAATTCAATAGAGAATTACCCCTAATCCATTAAGGATAAGGTATCCTTACAGAAAAGGGAAATTTGAACACAGACAGAAACACATAGGAAGATGATATGAAGTGGCCCATGGAAAAGAGAGTTACCTACAAGCCAAGGAGAGAGGCCTGGAACAGATTCTTTCCTCATAGCCCTCAGAAGCAACCAATCCTGACAACCGCTTAATTATGTTCTTCTAGCCTCCAGTACTGTGAAACGACACGTATCTGTTGTTCAAGCCACTTTGTAGTATTTTCCTACAGCTGTCCTAGAAAAACTAATTCTGGCCCCCAGTTCTTCTTGTTCCCCTGTAGCCTGTTCTCCCTAAGTAACCATAGTGATCAATTACATCATTATCTCTTCCCTGTGCAAAACACACAATGGCTTCCAAAACACTGAGAATAAGATACATATTCCTTATCATGGCATACCAGACCCCCATGCTCTGACTCATGGCTCTCTCCCTGACCTTGTCCTCTACCCTTTTCTCCTTCGCTTCGTTTTCCCTTTAGTCAATACTGGCTTCTTGACCCTTTCTCAGGAAAGTCAAGAATGCTTTCATCTCATGGCGTTTGCACTCACTGTTCCTCCTGTCTGTGAACTATTTGTCTCTCTGTTCATTCAGAACTCACAGAAAGGTGTTCTAGAGACAACTTTTTGACAAGCCTATGTAAAATAGGGTCCCACATAATCCTACCCCTTATTCAGTGGCTATGTTTTCCCTTACAGCAGTTACCCCTTCCTGATATATTAAATGTTTATGTTTTAATTTTCTGTCTTTCCCTCTAAAATGTGTGAGTATAGGAACAATCTTTTGCTTACCCAGAATAATGTTGGACAAGTAGCAGGTACAGTAGATAAATATTTGATAAATGAATGAGCACAGCAATCTTACACATTTTCCCTGACATCTTTGAAAATTCTATTAAAAGGTAATATAATTCAACCACTATTTATTTGGCACTTCTTTTGTACCTAGAACTAGTATAGCCCTTAGAATAAGCACAGAAGAGACAATACACATAAATCTCTTATGAACCTGGTCCCCTAGAAGCTTGGAGCAGAATTTAAGTGTGTCCCATGAATTGCTACATGCAATGTACAAACTAACTGTAAAACCACAGAGGAGAAAACAGTCAGTTATATCTGATATAGGTAGAAAAGACTTCATGGAAAAAGTACCAGGTGAATGTAGGCTTAAAGAACTTTCCATAAGGAAAAGACAATATAAACACGTTCAGGGTAGCATGAAAAGAGCCTGGTGAGTTCCAATAATGAAAAGTAGTCAGGTATGGTTGGAGTACAAGAGCAGAGAAAGACTAGAGTGTCACCATTTGTGTGGTAATAGTTGAGGCTTAATGGAAAATCAGGGAAGAGATACTTTATTTCTCATCTTAAGGAATTGGGAGTTTATCCTGGAGCCTAAAGAATCCTCCTTAAGACCAAGCCTAATAAATATAATACTGCTTTAAGTTCTGAAAGGGATAAAACCTAAATCTCTAACTACATGCATCACAATTCTACTACCAGCATTACCATATTATAAAAAATCATTTTGTATGTGAATAACACCTAAAAGGCAACACAAAAACATGAACAATTTGATTTGTTGAGGGTGAAAGCTCTTGGGTTTTTGTTGTTTGGTTTCTTTTCATTTTCTGCTAAAGTGTGGTTTGATCAACATCTATTATATGTTGGCTTACAATCTCCAATTTTATAATTGCCACTCCTCTATGGAGGTCTGGTTTCCCTGGAATCCAAATCTCTGGAGACACCCTGTTGCAATTATCTGTTGACTGTGTTTGGAGTCATTTAGTCCTAAATGGTACCTTTGCCCCAGTCTAACAAAAGAGATCAGGCCGATCATAGATAAGGACTGCCACTGATAAATGGCTTGTCTGACCACTTCAGTCCTGAGCTTCAGACTTCTGATTATCAGTTTTCCAATCACAAGCCTTTAGTATATTTATCTAGTCTACTTGTTTTTTAAATTTTTTAAATAAAATCCCTTTTTCCTTTTCTTCAAGAGTCCAATGTATAAAGCTATAAAGCAATGTTTAATTAATTATACATTATGCAGATTTGTACCATGTTTATAGTAGATGTGATTAATGAACAATATGTGGCTATTTTAATAAACCAGACATTTTCAATCCTAACTTATGAATGATAGTTGTGGACCTATCGTTACCAGCATGAAATTTGCTTCTGTATTTTTCTGTTGAAAATTATATTTTGTAATGGATTTGATTTGTAGACCCTGAGTTTATAAAAGAAAAAGAAAGAGAGAGACCAAGACACAGTTAGAAACTTTTAATCTATGGCTCATACACAATTAGTTTATGTAGCTTAGAGGTTGTAAACACCTGAAACTCTAAAACCTAAAATCAAATCAAGTTTAGTTCATATTATATGTTTTTTAATTAGATGCCAGTCTAAAAATTGAAAGATTTCATCAAAAAATATGGATTTATGGCTTCTCTTGAAATCTCTGAGAATCTGGCAATACTAGGGCAATATTCTGACCTAATAACTACTTTAGATGATTTGCTCTTTACAGATGGCCCTACACACACACACACACACACATGCACGCACGCAGAGCTTCCATTCACTACCCACCTGGGTTCTATAGCATTTAAGCTTGTGTTCCCTGAACTATATGTCCAAAGATAATTGTAGAAGCTTTATTCCCCTCTACCCTCTGTCTCTAGTTAACCACCCTAATCCCTCACCCAGATCCAAGCCACTGTCAGGCTCCTCATGAGCCACTGTAGTAACCCCCAAAATGTTCTTGTTCTAGGCTGCCCTCCCTGCACAGGCCTGCCTGTGTTTGCCCTTGGATCCCTTGTCTTTCACTGACTCTTGTAGACTTCATTTTCCAGACACTTATGCTGTCTTTTACTGGGTTCAGCCAATGGGAAGCACTACAGAAGACTGGAGGATGGGAGAAAGGGAGGAGTCGAGGTATTTGTGTCCATCCGGGTCTGCCTCATGCTGTGCTCCTGGCAGGTGCACTTCTCGCCCATGGCTCTAGCTCCTGGAGTCCTCACACAAGCTATCCCTATTGTTGGGAATACCCTTGTACCATTCAGGGTCCAACAGGAAACAGATGGCACATTTGAAAAGGACAATTTGAGGTGGATTTTTCTACAAAAGGTTTATTTATAAAGATGTAGGTGTCGAGGAACCACGAGGTAGAGGGTTTAGTACTCCTAGACCCACTGAGGAGAGTTGGTAGAATCATACATATTGTGAAGAAAAGATGCCTTCAGGCAAGGGAGATAGCCAACCAACAAGAACTGAAGAAGCCAGGAGAATAAAGTCCCTGACATGGCTTTTCTCCCTCCACAGGGTTTCTGTACTGGGGAAATATTGACATTGTTTTGGGCCAGTAATTCTATATGAATGCAGGGGAGAGGGGATGTTTCTGAAAGGTGTTTACCTGCATCCCATTAGATGCTGTGGTAATCAAAAATGTCTACATGTACTATCAAATATCCCTTGGGGAGAGATAAAATCGCTCCCCAGCTGAGGACCACTGAGGTACAACTACCTGTTCTAGCCAACTCAGGCCAGCCTCCTGGATCAAAGGGAAGGGTAGAGAAAGATGGAGAGTGAATCTAGAGGGGTAAATGGAAAATATTCAGCACAACTCTTTACCCCACCTTGAAGAAGTTCTTACTTGTTGGATAGCCTTGAGCAAGGAAGACTGGAAGAATCCAAGCTCCTTACAATAAACTGCTCCTCTAAAGTGTTGAGTATTTATTCAATGTCAAGCAGCCAGCTAGTGGCAAAACCATTAGCCTTTTAATGGTGCTTCTGTGATATGTGGACCTGGGCAAAAATGGCTGTCAGAATCTCCCAGCTCTACGAACAGTCCTTCGCCAGGCATGGGTGGAACCTAACCTCCATTCTCTCATTGACCCTTTGAGCCTTCCTTTTCCATTCAGCATATTATGGGCAGGTAAACAAATAATTTAACTCAATTTCCTTCCTGGCTTTTATTTTTACATTTTTCTATAGAGCATCTTAATGTCAAAAGAAAAACACTTCCTAATGTCATGAAGAATATGACCTACGTGCAAACCAGTAAAATAAAAAACTGTTACTATACTTTTATGTCGATAAAATAGTAACCTAAAATAATTAAATTAAAACATCAAGATGTGACTTCAAAACCTAAACATTTTGCTAGTTTTTTAATAGAAAATAAAATAATACTCTCTTCTTCAATTTTATTTTATTCTTTAAATACAGATTTTATACAGGTAGAAGATGCAGGAAATTCATTTTCAAAAACAAGTATACACTATTACAAAGTCTTGGGTAAAATACCAAGAATACAAATATTTTTTAAAAGGTTTAAACAAGCATGAAAAAAGATGACATACTGTACCTCACACACATAGTTGAAATACAAAAAAGCAAATGTGTGTGACTAAAGTACATAATAATTCTAAAGAATTAGATGATCTAGTTTATCTTCTCTGATTAATTTTTTAAATATTTTTTAAAGATTTTATTTATTTATTTTTAGAGAGAGGGGCAGGGAGAGAGAAGGAGAAGGAAAGAAACATCAATGTGTGGTTGCCTCTCACGCACCCTGTGCTGGGGACCTGGTCTGCAACACTGGCATGTAGCCTGACTAGGAATCGAACTGGCAACCCTTTGGTTTGCAGGCCGGTGCTCAATCCACTGAACCAACCAGCCAGGCCTTCTTTGATTAATTTTTAATCCTCACATCTGTTTGCTCTCATTTATCAGCAACTTAGAAAACATACAGTTTCTTTCATCATTATATCCCAAAGTTTCAGGTACTAGTTAGCATTCACTAGTTTCTAAAGTACACTTAAATATTACAAATATTGGAGAAATATGACCGCTCTCCTTACCCTCACCACTACTTTGTTTTTCTGGGCTATTTCTGAAACACAGAATATTAGCTTTAATTTTTTCATCAGATTGTTCATTCATTTAAGAATTTGTATTGAGTTCTTCCTGTGTGCCACATACCAGGAGCTGCGAAGATAGCAAGACCAAGCTCTGTATACATAAAGGTCACATTATAATTTTAGAGACAGCATTTAGAAGAGACAGCATGTAAGCAGAGAAGTTTGTGTATTCAGGTCAGAAAGAACTACAAGTACAAGAGTCTAAGACCTAAGACAGGACAGAGGTTGGTTCATTCAAAACACAGCAAAAAGGCCACAGTGGAAGTGAGAGAACCATAGGAAATAAGGCCAGAGGGTACCCAGAAGGCATGGTAGGGACTTCATATTGCATACTGTGTAATGGGAAGCCATGGAAGTTGAAAGCTGGGCTAGGATAGGGCCTGACTCACACCAAAGAACGACTCTGGGAGATGTGTGGAGACCAGTGTCTAGATGGAAAAAAGTACAGACAGGGCAACAAATTAGGATGTTATTAGTTGAAGCAAGAGATGATAGGGCTTCTGATCAAGATGATAGTATAGGTAAACTCAAACTTGCGTCCTCCCATGACCACAGCAAAATTACAGCTAAATTATAAAACAACCATTATTTAGAAATGCTTGAAATCTAGGTGAACAGATGTCCTACAACTAGAGAATTAAAGAAGAAACCACATTGAGACTTGTAGGAGGGGAAGGGACACAAAATGGGCTGGTCCCACATCTAGGTGTGGTCCTATATCTTTTATCTTTTTAAAAAGATAAAAGTCAGGAGGGATATTTCAGCTGCAGAGTTCCTCCCTGAGGCACAATAGATCCCAGCCCTACGCCAGACCTCCCAGCCTAGGGTTCCAGAGCCAGGAAGAGGAATCCCCATAACTTCTGGCTGTAAAAACCAGCAAGGATTACGGCTGAGTGATATGGAGGGCTTCTAGAATCCCATATGTTCCTCTTAAATGTCCTGTGCACAGACTTACTTGGACTCACTCTCTCTGAGCTCCAGCTCCGGGGCAGCAGCACAAAATGCACCGGGGACATACGAGGAGAAACTGAATTGTCTGGCATCAGGAGAAGGGCTGGAGGGGCAGCTTTCTCCCAGACAAAAGTGCTAACTGAGGCCATTTTTCCTTTTCTTAGCCCTCCCCTGACAGAGCCAGAAAGTGGGCACATATCTGAGACTCCATCAACCTGGCTGACACTGTTCTCCCCACCCTGGTGATTCCTCGAGACTCCACCCCACCTAACTTGCAGGCACACTGAAGCTATTTCCAGTGGCTTTTCTATACAAATGGCCTGTCTTGGCTTATGCTTCAGACTTTCCTAAAATTTCTTAAGCGTGCCGCAACTGGCCTCAGCATGCCCCATATGTATTACAAAGTGGCCCGAGGCCCAGCATTAGTGGCAGCTGGCCTTGGTTCTCAGCTTGGCTCCTCATGGGCACCTCCAAGCCCAGCACAAGTAACAGCCATCTACAAGTCATATTGTAGCTCATGCTGGGTGGCCCCAGGAAGAAGACAAGCAGAAGCTGACCTTGGTCAGCACCTCCTGAGAGGCCCCAGTGCCAACACACCTGGTGGACAGCTTCAGACCATGCTGAACACCATCCAACTACTTCCACAAGCAACACACTCAAAGGATGGACTTAGTGGGCACCAGAGCTTCGCTGAAGTAAGTCTTGCTCCATGGCGTCAGCCCCTGCCCAGCTGATCTTCCATGGTGACCGCACCCAGCCCTTACAGCCAATTGGCCATTGACATGTCAATAGCAATCAAGGAGGGTATACTCAGCTCACAAAGGTGCACCTAGAATGCTCAGCTCAGGTAAATGGGGAGGCTATGCCACTGGAACCTGCAGAACACCAGTTACATAAGGCCACCCTACCAAGCCTGGGAGACATAGCAGCTCTGCCTAATACATAGAAACAAACACAAGGAGGCTGCCGAAATGAGGAGACAAAGAAACATGTCTCAGATGAAATTACAGACCAAAACTCTGATTTTTTAAAAATTCTTGCAATGACTAATATGTCAAAAAGTATAGCAAAACTTTTTTTTCTTTGAAATTTTGCAATTTTTTTTGGTATCTCACTTTGGTAGGCATATCTATTGCAGTGATTTTAAATCATATTCAACCCAACATACACTTTTAATAACAAATCTTTTATCACCCTCCTTTACTATCATGGAGTGAAATTTATAGCTAATACAACCTACCTACATATACAATTCCAAAGAAGCAATATAATGTCTCAACTATGAAATAAAGGAGAAATAAAAATCCATGTATATAGAAAAATAATATACATTTCAATATTTAAATTATCAGGCATACTAGGCTCCACTAGGCTCCACTAGGAAAGAAAAAAAAAGCCAGGAGCTCCCTTTCAATTCTAATGAATAAATTTGGATTTGAAGAAAGGCAATATTCATTTGAATATTGTCCACCTTTCTTCTCTATATTTGTAATTTTAAAATAAGGGATAAATGCATATATTCAGAATTAGATATAAGAGAGAGAGAGAAGTCCTTTTAACGTGAATTCAACATCTATAATTGCAGAATGATTCATTTTAGCATTTCAAATTCCACAAGTAATGTTGCCTTCAGTAACATATTTTTAATTCTTTACCAACTGCTAGTAACACTGAAAACATTAAAAGGTTGTATAAAATTCTTCCTCTACTTACACAGTAATCAGATTGTTAGAAAGCTTAACATGTATATGAAAACCATGATAAAATATAAAGTTTTGTCATCTGTGAAATATTTGAAAGTCACACTGAACATGGGTCAATCTTTCATTGTGTGGTACTGGCCCATGATGCACAACATCTAGCCTCCTTTATCCCAGACATTTAAGGGCGATTTGGACCCCTAATCATTGTAACACCCAATAAAGACATAAACAAATATATTTTTTCTCTTTTTTTCTTTTATATTTTCAAATACATTTGTCTCAAATATAAAAACTCCAAAACATCTTCTGGGAGAGTATGAAATATCCTATTGAGAATTGCCAATCTATTGTCTCATGATGCCTAGAACAAAACCTAAATGTTACATCCTGTTAAGTGAAAAAGGAAGTATACAATCTTTTGAGAAGAGTAAAAAGAAGGAAAGATTTTGACCCAGAGAACAATTTTGTGTAATTCTCTGTGACTTGATGCTTCCTCCAATAGTTCAAGGCTAAATCAAGATGTCTATTATTTTGCTCTTAATTAGCATATACCTAACTTTTCTTTTTTCCAAAATTACAAAAGGAAATTTATTTCAAAAGCATAAGGGAGCATTTACTTTTGAACAAGGTGATAAAGAGGTGTCTTGCAAAAAAAATCATGACAAAGTTTTTCATTCAAATTTTTGAAGCAAAAGTAACCTAAGTTGTGCACTATTTATTGCCTCAGGAAAGGGAAGGAGAACAATGAGGCGGTAAAGGAAGAAACACAGTCAACTCATTATCAAACTTGAAGAAGTAGAGTCAATTTCTGCTTATCTTTGAGTTTACAAATAGTCTTAAAAAAAGAAAATGTTCAAATTTATATAACTATAATCCCAATATAGTTCCTATGCTTGAAATGGCTTTAGGCTACTGGCTGGTTTGTCTCTGAGCTCCAGACTACCTGGTCACAGTTTTCAAATGGCAATTCTGTGTTCCTATGTATGTTCAGATTCCAAGGGGGCTTAGGTTCAGCTCATTGTCTTTTGGAATGTTTAGATTATTGCCACCACTCCATAGCCAAGCTGACCAACTTATTTTGCTCACTTGTATAATTCTAGTCTTCAAAAAAATATTTTTACCACAAACATGTGCAGTAATTCTAACAAAGGGATTTTGCTTTTTTCCCCAATGTAAAGGTAACAGTAATGAAGACACCTGCATTGGAGTCACAAACTATTCCTCAAAAAATATGTCAAACTACTAGAAAATGTCATTCAGGAATTGGATTTGAATAGCAACCTTGGAGAAGGAAGATTAATTGTGGAACAAAAATATATGAAACATTCAAATGCAAAGCAAAGGGCCTATCCTACTAAAAATGCCCATGATATTAAACACTCCACAAACCCCCCCAACTGTTGTTTTAATCTAAAGATCCTATTGGCTAACTTATACAATAATTTTGATTAATAACTTGAGAAGTTAAAATCTTAAAAGTGGCAAAAGCAAACAGAGAGCATCCCTCATTATGGTACAGCATGTTATCAAGTCACTTTTCCTGGATTGCCCTTGTTATGAAATCCCCAAATTCTAAACTATCCTATGTCATCCTGTAGAAACCTATATGTACATCAGATGCAATATTTTGGCTGTATTTCTCCAACAAGGACTCTCCAACCTCATCTTTGAAAAATGCAGCCTGTGTTTATCTTTTTAGTTTTAAATAACAATAATCATGTAAGTGCAACTGACTCAGAATCCCTCACTACTGGGAAGAAAACTTAGATAACAAGTTAATAATGGATTCAGCCTCAAAAGGATAATCACCATGTCAAAGATTACCGGCTCCTAGAATTTTAAAAAATGATTTACGTTGTACAGTCAGGTTTCACAGCATGCATATATATATATACATACACATACACATATGCTTATGCATGTATGTATATTACACATACACATTTCTATTCATATAGAAAGAACCCATATTCAAAAGTTTTTATCACAACACATGGAGAAGAGTTAAGTAAGCAGTACAAAGCAGCTTACTTTCTCCTAAAAATGTAATGCAGTTTGTACATTTTAAGAAAGCTGGTAAACTAGGTAGGAATGCTGAACCATTGCCTAGCAGCTTTATTAAAAAATAATGAAAACCAAATGTTAAGATTGACCATTACTCTTCTCCATATATTGTGCGGGAAAACAAAGGACAGAGGGGAGAAAAAAATCAGTAACCCTTCAAAACTGATGATCTTTATCAAAAATAGACTGAATTTCATTACATTTTTAGACTTGAAGAACTCTCAGCAAATTATTAAGATATTTAAAAGTAAAAGATTCACAATGTAAAGTCTGAATAATGATGATACTGCAAAAAGAAGATTGCGCACAAAGCATCCAAAAATATCTCTGTGGTTTTACCTTGGACACAACCATGGTCTATTGCAAAACTAGATCATACATACAAAAGTATAAAGAACATTAAGTTTTTAGCTGAAGGCAGCAGTCCTCTTACAGGGACATCCCCAGCAATCCAATGAGTAATAGAATTTAAGTATATTAGGCTTATGACAATGCTGAAGAATGTGATGTTTTATTCAGCAGAGTCTTCCCTGACTACGATTTCCTCGTGCTCCCCAACCTCAGCCACTTCTACTTCCCCTGAAGGCTCCTCTCTGCTCATAATTAAAGTTGCCCAGATTGCTGCTATATTTCCCACTAGGGGGATTATAAATCTGCCTGGTATCCTTTTTTGGTCCAGCTGGAGATTTCTTGGGTGATAAACTAGAAGTTGTATCTTCAGTGGCTCTTTTTTGCCCAATTTCAACCTTCTGTACAGGTTTCCAGGATAATGTTCTGTGCTCTTATAAGAAGGAGGAATGTGGAAGAGGTCCTTGATTAAAACATTGACGTTGTTATTTTCAATGCAACAACTTTAATCTTGTTCTCGTCTGTTTTTAAGGCCTTGACTATTTTACCCTGGAGAGCCAAGCGAAGTTGTCTGATATAAACCTGCAGGCCCCGTGCAAAGTACTGCAGCCTAATTTTAAAATCTTTGAGCTTTTCTGCATTCAGCTTGGCTGTTAAGAAATCTGGAAGTTTTCATCCCAATTGGTGGAAGCTGTATAACAAACATTCCACATAACTGAATTCCAGTTTACGTTCTTCATTGCCAGCATTCTCCCCATTTTTGGAGGGAGAGGCATGTACTCCAATAACTTATCAAACAGTTTTCTTAAATTTGTTTCTAATTTTTCCATGTCACCACAAAATGAACTAATCTCTGCTGATAGTTTCAATACCTCCAACTGTATATCAAGACCCTCTACTGGGGTGGTCAAGGAACTGAGATTAGGGAGAACATGCTCACAGAAATAAGTCACGAATCTTGTGGAATGCACATTTTTAGAGAAGAGGGGTACTGCCTGCCGAGTGCACTGCAAGAGCCTGTCCACACAGTTGGGATCTGACAGGTTGAAGGTTTGTTCCAGGTCAGCCTGTTCTGCCACCAACTCGACAAGCTGCTGTCTTCCACTCACTGTCTGTAAACTCTTTAACCCAGATAATATCTTCATGAACAGGACAAATTCTTCACCAGTCACACCTTCTAGGACCTTTTTGGACTCAGGGGGTATAAATTCCTCTACTTCCTTTGTTAAGACTTCATCTGGTAAAGTCTTAAGTTTTGTAGAAAGGAATTTAATTGCTCATTCTCTAACAATGTCTTCTCCTTGAAGGATGCGGCTGAATAAGCCACCTAAGGTCCCTTTTGCATCCATTCAATGTACTTAACAGGGCACTGTTCACTAAGTTAAATTCTGCAGTCATCTGTTTGCAAAAGTTGGGTTAGAATATCTGCCACTCAGGGAAGATTTTCTCCAGTGGCAAATTGAGGAAGCTCTTGAATTGCTTGCCGTCGAATCAATACATCTTCATCCTCACAGAGGTCTAAATGTGCATTGACAGCAGAATCAGCCAATTCTAGAAAATGCTTAAAGAATTTTGGAATAAACTGAGCTGCTAATCTTTTTCCCTTGGTACCACCTTTCACACCATTCAAGATCACTTGATAGGCATCTTGATGCTGGCCCACTTGCTCCGTGGCATTGACTAGGATGTCGCAGTGGCGGTAAAACTCCTCCACAGTGAGCATAGTGAGTGACAAGCTGAGGGCTTGCTCCTGCTGTTGTTGCTGTTGTCGTCTTCACCGGCGCCACCACCGCCTCTTCAATTTCTTATTTGAATTTTGTTAAAACAATTTCCAAAGGATAGAAGGTGATTATTAGGCTGATGAGAAAAGGCAACTTTTAAAAACAGAACTATAAAATGATGCTTAATTACATTTCTCTGCAACCTCATGTGACCAAAAATGCTAAATATTTGAGTTAATGATGTCTGGGCTATTGATTTTCAGATATTAAAGGTTTTCCTGGCCAGGTTACCAAAAATTAGCTTGCATCATCTACTTGAAATGCTTAAGCAGGTGCTTAAAGCTGAAGGTGTTTTTTTTTGGGGGGGGGGAGGTCTTCATATATTTAGTGTTTTTTTAATTAATTTTTTTTCAAATACATTTGTCTCCACTTTCCCCCGACCACTTTCCCCTCCCCCTCCCCCTCCCCCTTCCTCAATCTTTCGCCACTTTGGCTTTGTCCATGAGTCCTTGCTATATGTTCCTGGACTTGCCCCTTTCTTTCCTTTTCCCCTGCCCATCCCTCCCTGCTTCCTTCTTGTCTCTGTTGGTTTCTTTTTTATTTCCTTCAGTGTTGCTGGTCTTATTTTCCTTGCATCTTTGTATTGTTGGTTAGGTCCCGCTTATAGGTGAAATCATGTGGTATTTGTCTTTCACCCCCTGGCTTATTTCACTTAGCATAATGCTCTCTAGTTCCATCCCTGCTGTTGCGAAGTGTAGTAGTTCTTTTTTTCTTTCTGCTGCATAGTATTCCATTGTGTAAATGTACCATAATTTTTTGATCCAGTCATCTACTGATGGGCATTTAGGCTGCTTCCAGCATTTGGCTATTGTAAATTGTGCTGCTATGAACATTAGGGTCCATAGGTTTTTTGAATTGGCGTTTTGGGATTCTTAGGGTATAGACCCAGCAGGGGAATCACTGGATCAAAAGGCAGTTCCATTTTCAGCTTTTTGAGGAAATTCCACACTGCTTTCCACAATGGCTGCACCAGTCTGCATTCCCACCAACAGTGTACTAGTGTTCCCTTTTCTCCACAGCCTCGCCAGCACCTGTTGTTTGTTGATCTGTTTATGATGGCCATTCTGACCGGTCTGAGGTGATATCTCATGGTGGTTTTCATCTGCATTTCTCTGATGGCTAGTGACGCTGAGCAACCTTTCAAATGTCTCTGGGCCCTCTGTATTTCTTCCTTGGAAAAGTGTCTGCCCAAGTCCTTTGCCCATTTTTTGATTGGATCATTTGTCTTCTTGGAGGGCAGTCATGTGAGTTCTTTATTATTTTGGAGATCAAGCCTCTGTCTGATGTATCATTAGCAAACATATTTTCCCATAGACTTGGCTCCCTTTTCATTTTGCTGTTATTTTATTTAGCTGTGCATAAGCTTCTTATTTTGATGAGGTCCCACTTGGTTATTCTTTCCTTTATGTCCCTTGCTTTAAGAGATATATCAGTGAAAAAATTGCTCTGTGGGATATCTGAGTTTCCTGCCAATGTTCTCCTCTAGGACTTTTATGGTATTGCAACTTATATTTAAGTCTTTTATCCATCGTGAGTTTATTTTTGTGTATGGTGTCAGAAAATGATCAAATTTCAATTTTTTGCATATAGCTGTCCAGCTCTCCCAACACCTTTTGCTGAAGAAGCTATTATTACTCCACTTTATGCTTCTGCCCCCTTTGTCAAATATTAGTTGCCCATATAGACCTGGGCTTATTTCTGGGCTTTCTATTCTGTTCCACTGGTCTATGGGTCTGTTCTTGTGCCAGTACCAGATTGTTTTGAGTATAGTGGCTTTGTAATAGACTTTGATGTCTGGTATTGTGATCCCTCCTACTTTGTTTTTCTTTCTCAAAATTGCTGTGGCTATTCGGGGTCATTTATGGTTCCATATAAATTTTGGAAATGTCTGTTCTATTTCTGTGAAATATGTCATTGGTATTTTAATAAGAATTGCGTTGAATCTATAAATTGCTTCAGGTAGTATGGACATTTGATGATGTTAATTCTTCCAGTCCATGAGTATGGTATATGCTTCCATTTATTTGTGTCTTCCTTAATTACTTTCTTCAGTGTTGTACAGTTTTCTGCATACAGGTCTTTTACCTCCTTGGTTAAATTTATTCCTAGGTACTTTATTTTTCTTGTTGCTATATCGAATGGTAGTTTTTTCCTGATTTCTTCTTCATCTACTTCATTGCTGGTGTACAAAAATGTCTTTGATTTCTGGATATTGATTTGTATCCTACTGTTTTGCCAAATTCACTTATTAGGTTGAGGAGTTTTTTGGTAGAGTCTACAGGGTTTTCTATGTACACTATCATGTCATCTGCAAACAATGATAGTTTTACTCCCTCCTTTCCTATTTGGATGCATTTTAGTTCTTTTTCTTGTCTGATCACTATGGCTAGGACTTCCAATACAATGTCGAAGAGAAGTGGTGAAAGCAGACATCCTTGTCATGTTCCCGATCTTAGTGGGAAAGTTTTCAGTTTTTGCCAGTCAAATATGATGTTGGCTGTAGGTTTTTCATATATGGACTTTATTACGTTGAGGAATGCCCCATTTATTCCCATTTTGCTGAGTGTTTTGATCATAAATGGGTGCTGTACCTTATCGAATGCTTTTTCTGCATCTATCGAGATGATCATGTGGTTTTTGTCTTGTCTTTTATTTATGTGATGTATTACGTTTATTGACTTGTGTATATTGAACTATCCTTGCATCCCTGGGATGAATCCCACTTGATCGTGGTGGATAATCTTTTGAATGTATTGCTGGATGAGGTTTGCCAATATTTTGTTGAGGATTTTAGCGTCTATGTTCATCAGCGAAATTGGCCTGTAGTTTACTTTCTTTGTAGGGTCTTTATCTGGTTTTGGGATTAGGGTGATGCTGGCCTCATAAAAAGAGTCTGGGAGTCTTCCCTCCTCTCGGATTTTTTGGAATAGTCTGAGAAGAACAGGGGTTAGCTCTTTCTTAAATGTTTTGTAAAATTCTCCTATGAAACAGTCTGGCCCAGGGCTTTTGTGTGCCAGGAGTTTCTTGATTACTGCTTCAATTTCCCCACCTGTTTTCAGTCTGTTCAAGCTTTCTGTTTCTTCCTCCTTCAGTGTTAGAAGATTATACTTTTCTAGAAATTTGTCCATTTCATCAAGGTTTTCAAATTTCTTGGCATATAATTGTTCATAGTAGTTTCTGACAATCCTTTGTATTTCTGTGGTATCAGTTGTTATTTCTCCTCTTTCATTTCTGATATTATTAATGTGGGTCCTCTCCCTTTTATTCTTGATGAGTCTGCTTAAAGGCTTGTCAATTTTATTTATCTTTTCAAAGAACCAGCTTCTGGATTGGTTGATCCTTTGAATTGTCCTTTTCGTCTCTATGTCATTCAGTTCTGCTCTGATCTTGGCTATTTCCTTCCTTCTACTTGCTCTGGGATTTATTCGTTGTTGTTTCTCCAGTTCTTGAAGTTGTAGTGTTAGGTCTTTTATTTGAAATGTTTCTATCTTTTTTAGGTAAGCCTGTATTGCTATGAACTCCCCTCTCAGGACCGCCTTTGCTGTGTCCCATAGGTTTTGGACTGTTGTCTGTTCATTTTCATTTGTTTCCAGAAATGTTTTGATTTCTTCTCTTATCTCATTATTGACCCATTCATTGTTTAATAGTCTACTGTTCAGTCTCCATGAGTTTGCAAGTTTTTGAAGTTTCTCTTTGAGGTTGATTTCCAGTTTCAAGCCCTTGTGGTCCAAAAAAAGTTTGGTATTATTTCAATTTTCCTGAATTTGCTGAGGCTTGCTTTGTGTCCTATCATGAGGTTTATCTTTGAAAGACTTCCATGAGAATTTGAAAAGAATGTGTATTTTTCTTCTTTGGGATGTAAGGTTCTATATATGTCAGTTAAGTCTGTTTGATTCAGTGCATCATTCAGCTCCACAATATCCTTGTTGATGTTTTGTTTTGAAGATCTGTCCATATTTGACAGTGGGGTGTTAAAATCCCCTCCTATCAGTGTGTTGCTGTCTATATCTTTTTTGAAGTCGTCCAAGATTTTCCTTATATATTTGGGTGCTCCTATGTTGGGTGCATATAAGTTTACAATGTCTATGTCTTCTTGATAGATTCTTCCTTTAAGCATTATAAAGTGTCCCTCTGGGCCTCTTTTTCCGGCCTTTGTTTTGAAATCTATTTTGTCTGATATAAGTATTGCTACCCCTGCTTTCTTCTCTTGCCCGTTTGCTTGGAATATTTCTTTCCATCTCTTTACTTTCAATCTGTGTAGGTCTTTTGTTCTGAGGTGGGTCTCTTGTAGGCAGCATATGTGTGGGTCATGTTTTCTTATCCATTCAGCTATCCTTTGTCTTTTTATTTGGGGCATTTAGTCCATTTACATTGAGAGTTATTATTGATAGAAACTTATTCATTTTTTTCTCTTTGTACCTGTGTTTTTCTTTTTCTCACTCTTCTCCTTCATCTTCTTAAACCAGTCCCTTTAGCAAATCTTGTAGTGCTGGTTTGGTGGAGATGTATTCTTTAGCCTTCTTTTGTCTGGGAAACTCCTTAATCCCCTTCTATTTTAATTGAGAGCCTTGCTGGGTTGAGCAGCCTTAGTTGTAGGCCTTTGCTTTTCATGACTTGGAATATTTCTTGCCATTCCCTTCTGGCTTGTAGAGTTTGTTGAGAAGTCAGCTCCTAGCCATATCAGTGCTCCCTTGTATGTTACTTTCTCCTTCTCCCTTGCTGCCTTGAGGATTCTTTCTTTGTCTTTGATATTTGCCATTTTAATGATTTTATTTGCCGTCTTGGAGTGGCCTCATTGGGTTCCTCTGAATGGGGCCCTCTGTGCTTCCTGGACCCATGAGACCTTTTCTCTCCTCAAATTGGGGAAGTTTTCCATCATTATTTTTTCAAAGAGGTTCTCTATCCCTTGCTCCTCTTCTTCTACTTCTGGTATCCCTATTATACAGATATTATTGCGTTTCAGGTCGTCCTGCATTTCCCTAAATGCCTCTTCATGCTTTTTGAGCCTTTTTTCCATTTCTTCCTCTTTCTGGGAGCTTTTTTCTACTGTATCCTCCATCTCACTGATTCGATCCTCGGCTTCATCCAGCCTGCTTTGGATTCCTTCTACTGTGTTCTTCAATTTAGAAATGGTATTTTTCATATCCTCTTGAGTCTTTTTGATAGTTTCTATGTCCTTTTCCAGGTTGATATAGTTTGCTGTAAGTTCCTGATAGCTTCTCTGCAGTTTCTCATAGTTTTCTTTGAGCTGGCTGAGCTCATTGAGCTTCCTTTAGAACCATTGTTTTGAATTCAATATCTGATAGTTCCCTTGCCTCTATTTCATTTAGCTCTCTCTGTGGGGATTCCTCCTTTCCTCTCATTTGGAGGGAACTTCTTTTTCTTCCCATTTTTGTGAGAGTCTATTTTTTATTCTTTTGCTTCTGCTTCAATTGATCTGTCTAGATTTCCAGACTTTGTGGATTAAACTTCTATGGTAGTAGGTGGGTCTTTTTATTTATTTTTTTTCTTTTCTCTTCTTTCTGGGTCTGCCTCTGACGGTGTCAGTTGTTGACCCTATCTAACCTTGGGCAATTTATTTGAGCCTTCCAGGAATCTACTGTCTGTGTCTGTCTCCTGTGATTGTGAGTCCAGTCACTCTGCCCTCATCTGTCAGACTTAGGCATCACGGGTCAAAGTAATGCTTCCTGATGGTGGGACTACTGTGCCCTTATAGGCTGCTGTCACTCAGGGGAGTAGTCCACCTGAGCAAGATGTAGATCATGGACTGGGGAAGAGTGAGCACCAGGACTCCCCAGTGCCTCTGTCTCCAGTTTCTCAAGGGTCTCTGGGCAGCTCTGTGACCCCTTTGGCCAAGGATCCACTATTTCTGCAGACCGTTCTGCACTTGCAGGCCGCGTGGGCACCAGCCAGTCCAAGCCCTTGCCCTCTGTGCCGGCGCTCACCGGTCCCTTCGTACCCTCGCCGGCCCATGCAGGCACCATCCGTGCACTCCATCGCAGGCCGACCCGTGGACGCCGGCCTGCCTGAGCCCTTGATGGCCCACGCAGTCTCAGGTCCACACATCCCTTCGCCAGCCACTGGCATGTGAACCCCTGCACTGGGTGATTTTGGGTCATCTATTCTGTGCTTTTCAGCTTTTGGCTCTTTGGAGGCATGGCCTGCCCATGCACAATGGAGACTACGGAAAGGGGAAAGAGTGGGGACTCCTCGGTTTCTCCTCCATTTCTTTCCCCAGTGCCTCTGTCTCCAGTCTCTCCTCTATGGTCTCTACGCTGCTGTGTGTCCCCTTTGGCCAGGTATCCTCTATTTCTTCCAGCCAGTCTGCACTCAACCCCCAGCTCACATGCCCACAAGCTGTGTGCCGAGCGCACAAAAGGCAGGTTAATTGATTCCCTCATGCCTGGGAGAAATGGTAGCTGCAGAGTGGGAGGTGTGTTATCACCGGGGCTCCACCGGCCGCCGTCTCAGTTCTCTTCACAAAGTTTTCCTCACCAATCTTTCCTCCAGCACCAGCCCACTCTCCTGCCACCTCTACCCAGAGATCAAGGAGGGTGGCTGCCACTGCAAATTTTTGTGTTGGCCCTTTAAATGTCTCTTTGCATCCACAGCTGCCTGTGTCTGGCAGAGAGCACCCCTAAGCTTTTCAGGGTTGTGTTTTGTCTGCGCGTTTTCCTGGTTTCAGCTGCTATAGTCTAGGGGTCCCTGTTTATGGTTCAGACCCTGTTCTTCTCAGGGGGATCCAACTGGCCCTCTCAATGTCCTTCTGGTGCTGGTGCCCGTGAGCACCCAGCCCACACTCTGGAGCCTCCACCGCACTTCTCACCCGTTCAGATGTGTGAAAGTTGATTCCACTGTCTGTCCGCAGCTCCAAGGCTCCTTTCCCTCTATCGTTCCGTTGTTTTCCTGGTGATTTCTCCACTATTTAGTCACAATTCCAGTTTGGTCTTGGGAAGAGGTCTGCGTGACTCCCATTCACTCCTCCACCATCTTTTTTTCTATTGAAGATGTGTTTTTAAACAGGGGTGCCCATTGTTAGGAAAGAAGAAAACATATCCCTTCATGTACCAGCTTTATGTAATTGGTTCTTATTCAGAAAAGCAAAGTACAAGTGATGAAAGGTTTAACTGACATCTACACACAAACACACACACACACACACACACACACACAGAAATATGTTACAGCATATCCTTAGCAGCCTATTATAAGGAAAGCAGAGGTATATCTCTTACATCTTATAGTCTCCCCATCTCCAACAATCAGCTACTGTGAGCTACTCATTATGGAGATGCATTCTGAGCGAACAGATAAAAACTCATCTCTGCCCTTACATAAATGTTCTCCAACATGAATACAAGGATTAAAACAGTGTTTCCTGTAGAGCCAGCCCTGAGCTTATCCCTGTAATTCCACCTTTGACTTCATTATAGCCCTAGAGAAATCATTACTCTCTTGGTTCCATCTGAAATGACTGATTCTAACATGTTAGCTTTGTTATCTAAAAGTACTAGTAACTTAGCATTGCTGTACATGACAGCAGGCATTGTTTGTATGTTAAGGCTCCTTGTAGCTCCTCCCAAGCATTCCAACATTTAGTGCCTTCCAAAACACTTAGGGCCAGAAAACCAGTTACTACTCTTCAGTTGATGTGGTTATAATATCCTTGGTGTCGTCTTGTGTTTGACTCTTTGAGAGACTGGCTCTCAGAGCATGTGTGATACAATTGCTCTCTGAGAGGTTTTATTATTTTTATCTATTTATATTACCAATGCAACCTTTTTGAAAATATTAGAATGTTGTTCAGGAAAGACATTCTTGTCTCCTCCATATTTAAACTCATTTTCAGACATGAAAGCCTACACACAAGTTAGTTATGAAATTGAGGAAGATGAACTTAGAGTTGTACAATTTACATTCAAGCTTATTTGTATATTTAATAGCATATTCCTTAAGCATTATTTCTGTACCTAAAATTATATTTTAATTAAATTTGTATTCAGAAACAATATCAGTTAATACTTTAGATTTTTTACCTTCCAGTCAGATTAGCCAGTAACTTAATCTTTAGTCAGACAATGCATATGTCTACATGCAAGTTTTTTAAGTATATTAGGATTGAAGAATAATAGAACTATCTACTCTAAGCATTCACAACTGTTTTCATAGCTCCACATCAAGCCCAATGTAAACTGGGAAATAAAGAGAAGCCTGATTCCATGGCTTAGAGAGCCAATGGGCAGGCTACCCCTCTAGGCAGTGAGCCCTGCCTCTGGTGATCCTCAAATGAAAGTTTAATTTCTTGGGGATATAGAGAAGAATTTCCTGCATTGGGTGTGAAATTACAGTGGTTGAAGCTAAAACTTCATATGCTACATGAAGTTTATCAACATAGGTAGAAGAGATTGGGTCCTCTGGGGAAAGCAGAAAGCCTTGACATGGCCCACAACCTTTTGGGTATTCAGAATCATTCACACTCATTTCCTTCCAAGGCAACCATCCCTTTCACGTTCTCAGCCCAATTGCTACAGGTAAAACTAACTCTGATCTTTGGGATCCAGGAACAGAGCATGCCATAGGCTTAGCCAAACCGCATATTCCATCTCCCAGTTGCGCTGGTGATTTCTGGGGTGGGCACCAGACACAAAATAGGCTAAGCAGGATCAGTAAGCTCAATTCTAAAATTCTCTTCACAGCGTCACAGAAGTGGAGTCTCTCTCATGCTGGATTCGTGTTATCATGCTGCAAGACAGCAGCTCTGCAAAACCAGCTGGCAGAATATGAAAACAGAGGCAATCAAGAAGCAGAGTAGAAAAGTGGATTCTAAGGACATCCTTTGAGTTCTGAACCAAGGCATGTCTGTTCAGTTATATAAATGATTAAAGGGTTTTGGGGTTGGTTTGTTTTTGTTTTTGTTGTTGTTGAGTTGGGTTGTTTTTTGGGGTTTTTTGTCTATTTGATAAGCCATTTTGAGTTTGATCTTTTACAATCTGAAAAAAAAAAATCCTAACATATAAAATGGGGATAATGAAGATTATAGTTTTCCACTGTATCATCCGTACTAAGAATGGTGTCAAACACATAGTAAATGTTCAATAAATACTTGCTGAGTGAATGAATAAATTCCTCAAGGAAGCTTCAAGGAGCAGGAAGTTTATCTCAGAATAGAAGAGAGGTGAGAAAGAACTGGATGCTGACAACATGTTAGTGAGGAGATTGTGTTGGACAGAAGTTTCTAGCGATTATGAACGTGAAAATTTGGGTAGATGGAGACAGGTATAAAGAAAACTTTTAGGAAGTTTTGTATATCTATCTATCTATCTATCTATCTATCTATCTATATATAAGATTCCTATACAAAGAAAATATAACTGAAGATTCTATAGTCTATTGTTCAAGGCCTGGGAATTAGACTTATGTTCCTGTGAGTTCTTGCAGAGGCTGGCTTCAAGGCAGAGCACATTTTACAGATTTAATGAGGATTACCCATATGTAGCTAAATTCTTTAAGTAGAAATGAAGTTCGAATGTGTTGATAAAAACAGGCTTATTTTGAACTTGATAGTAAAAAATAAAAGGGATTTTGTTTCTTCAAGCATAGTTTTGATTGGAAAGTTAAGACATTTAACAAGATAATTTGAAATCAGACATTTACTTCAATAAATTCAACTCAAATTTTTGGCCATCAAAGTTCATTTCTTAAAGTTTCCTCTTCTATATCAAATTAATGGTTTCATTTCTTTTTTTAAAGAAATACTTTACTAACCTATGCAAATAAAAAGAGATATATTAGAGAATCAAGAAATGTGATTATTATATATATTGACATTGACAGTCCTAAAATTTTTCATAAATTTAGAAAAATATTCATGATTACCTTAAGTCAATAATGTTTATAATCAAAAATAAAGAAAGTAATGTTTCTACCAGAACCACTGCCAGGCAAACATTGACAAGTCGTATATTTAAAATACTGCCACAATAGTTTTTGTTCCATTAAGTTATTTTTCTCTGAAGAAATAAAGGAATATTTTTAGCTTCTTTAAAAAGAACCAATTTTTGTCATGATGTTAACATGAGTATCCTTTACTTAAAAGTCTGTGAGGCACTATTATTCAATTTGTGGATCTGGTCATACTCAAAGGCTTTCAGCAGAATGTTAAAAAATAAAAACAAATTTGAAGCCTCTCCATGACCCAAGGACAACAATGGAGGCACTACTGTTACTCTCTATGTGACCCTAAGTGTCTTTCTTACCTTCTTTATGTGTCACTAAATCACAAAAGGTGAAGGACTTCTTTAAGGGTATTAAAGACCACTCTGTTATTGCAACATTAAGAGCGTAGTACCTACCACCTGTTAGTGAAAAAAGGAGACCATCAGATGGCTAATAAGAAACAAGAATTGGTCTTTGAAATTATTTTTCTTTAAGCAAATAATAACATGTCATTTGCCCATACTTGATTTATCAATACTTCAAAACTAAAACATTTTTAATGATTTTTTAGAAAGGATATAATCCCCAAAGGATACATCTAAATTGAGAAAACATGTATAGCTTGAAAATAAAATAACTACCCCTTGTTTTAGCTAAAATTTTAGTTCTAAAATGTTTGCTTTTATCTCAGATAATATTAAAGAGAATTTTGAATTATTAATTGTGGTATATGACTTTTAGAGGTTGGGAAATAGTGACTTAGTAAGTTGAAGAAGAAGAGGATGATAAAGCAAATGTCTCTTGCAAACTTCAAAACTCAGGAGACACAATTACCTATGGAAAGGGATGTTAGGAGAAAATGCTGTATTTGTTTAACATTCTAGCACATTTTCTATCTTGAGGGATTTCATTTATTTTAAAAAGTGAATTGAGAGTTGGATATACTGTGACAAAGCTTCCCAACCATTACCACATCTTGGCTCACATAGAAGACAATATTTGCAATATTGGGATAATAAATGAGGTCACCCATAGCTGAGGCAACAGCCAAAGGCTGTGGGCTACCCCCAGGCACAACTCACTGCTCTGGTGGCTGAGAGGATTAATATCTCCATATATCTGTGTCCACTGTTGCATAATCTGTAGGGGAACTTTGCTCTCAAAAGTAAAAGGACATGTAGATCTTCTACCACTTCTGAAAAACAGCTCAAAATATACCCACTCACAATAATGAGTTAGTAAAAATCCACTGTTACTGCAATATTAAATATTCTATGCAAGCTAAGTGAAGGCCAAAGAATACTCACTATAAGCTCATATAATCACAAGCGCTGTTGTCTTTGTTTTATAAGCATATCAAAATTGAAGCACTCAATACTATAAAGTCTAAATTCATATTATTGGTTAATATCTAATTTATTGGTTAATATCTACTGTGTTTAAAAATTCGACTATCCTATATTTGGACAATTAACCAAAGTTAATCCCTGACTATAAAGTAGACACTTCCTCCACATCAACCCTAACTAGCCAACATGGGTCGACAGTTCCAAAAACCACACTACCATGTAGCAACCAAGAATTAAAAAGTATTACTATCAAAAATGCCAAAAGGAGAAAAAGAAAGAATACAAGGTGTAACTAAATCATGGTGAAGAAAATGGTTAAACATTAAATCGCCAGATAATGGTAGTCATGGAGGTAGGAAGAGATGTGTCTGAAGTGAGATGAGGGTGCCAAAGAGGGGGAATAATGTTTCATTGGATGCATCCGACTCCCCTTTACATCTGCGCATTGGGGGCATTTTTAAGACAAACCTAAGTAGGCAATCTTTCTAACATGGAAAGCTTGGAGCCCCTCTGCTCAATATGATAGGCACTGGCCACATGGGGCTATTGAACAGCTGAAATGGGGCTAGACAAAATTGTAGTGAGCCATATGTATAAAATACACATTGTATTTTAAAAACCTAGTACCAAAAATATGTAAAGTATTTCAGTAATTTTTATATTGATAATGCATTAAAATGAAAGTATTTTGGATATATTGAATTAAATAAAATATACTGTTAAAATTTATTTGACCTCTTCAGTTTTTAATGTGGCTTCAAAAAATTTTAAATTATATATGTGGCTCAACTTTGTAACTCATATTTTTATTTGACAGTGCTAACCTACAGCATAAACTATGTGGGAGAGAAGAAAAAGATGAAATGAGCATACAATAAAGAGAAAAAGATGCTCTGGAATAGACCAAGAGAGAGATATTTCCATTAAACACAACTAAAACATTTCTATTAATTCTTTAGTGCAAGGGAATTATAAAGAAGTCCACTGTGGTTGTCCTAACTAACTTAACTGTGTGTGGTTCTCAGTTTGTGAAGTGAATTTAGTCACTCTAAACAAAATCTTTTGTTGTCATCTTTACAAACTTAGCCTTCAAGCATTGTGATAGATAAGAGACAGACGGCAGATGGATGGATGGAGAGAGATAGATGATAGATAGATGATAGATAGATGATAGATAGATAGATAGATAGATAGATAGATAGATAGATAGATAGATAGATAGATGATAGAGAGATAGATGATAGATAGATGATAAATAGATAGGTGATACATAATAGATAGATAGATAGATAGATAGATAGATAGATAGATGATAGATAGATAGATAGATAGAATCTCTACTCCATGGAGCCTAAGAAAGAATTGCAAAAAAGTTTCTGCTGACAAAAATGTGGCTGCATTATAACTGTATATTTTATGTAGAAATGCCAAGGTAGATAAGAGCCAACTACTTCAACTCTGTTTATGTGGAAAATGAATAAATCATAATTCAAGACAGATGGTTAACTCTCTTATTTTTAAAGGCTTCCAAATATTTTGAAGAAGAGAGAAGTGGTCTTTAGCATCTTTGCTCCTTCTCAAAACATTCAGAACTTGCAGAAGTGCTTGCTTCTTCCCCTGGGCTGTGAGATGTCTTCTTTCCCCCACGACAGGGCTGTACCTACCCCTGCCCTCCCTAGGCAATACCCTCTTTTCCTCTTCATTTAGAGAGTTGTGTTATCAATTGCCATTTTTTGACCCTTAGTCCTTGCACTCATTTGCAGTTTATTTAAATTTATTCTGACAGCCAAGAAATAGTCTGTGGCTAGTTTTCCAAATGGATTTCACAGATATATAAGTAAACCCTGAATCTGCTATGCCAAAATAAATAAATTTTCAGGGTCTTCCTGTTTCTATCAACCACCATATAGAAAAAAATTATCCTTTAAAAAAAGTGGACATAGAGAGCTAACTACTTTCCAGTCTTTATCTGTATCCCCAATTATTATCATTCCTAACACCAGTTTTCAGTTCAGTTCTGGAGAGACAGATGAAGGTGATAGATAGATAGATTATAGGTGATAGATAGATAGATTATAGGTGATAGATAGATAGATAGATAGGTAGATGATAGATAAATGATGATAGATAGATTGAGAGACAGGCAGACAGGGAGGCAGGCAAGCAGGCAAACCAACAAAATCTTTGCTCTTCAGGTAATGAAGAAACACTGAAATTCAGTTTGGGGGGAAATGCCCTTAATATATCACTTCTAAAGACATTTTTTAAAGGCCCAAAGATTTTATGGTTAATTATGACTAAATATTTATTATATGCCAGGTACTGTTCTCACTACTCTAAGAGGACTAAGTCATTTAATTTCCAAACAAGTCTATGGAGTAAATAGTATTATTATCAACAAATCCCCTTCAGGGTAAAGAGACTTAAGCTCAGAAAATTAAGTCTCTTGCCAGCAGTCAGGCCACGAGTAAACAGCAGAGCTGAGACTGAACCCAGAAAGCAGGTCTACAGAATCCATGCTCCTGCTCCTTGCACAGTTCTGCCTCTCCCAAGTTCAAATGTTAAGTCAAAGACTCTGAGCAGAGTTTTTCTTCCAGTATCATTGTCCTTCATTATTAATAACTAATATATAATCAGTACTTCTATATTATGAGTAGTCGGAGGACATGAATTACAGCTATAACATATACCAAATATAGCTTTATCAATTGGTTCATTCGACAAACCCACAACTAGGCACCTAATAAACATTAGGCTCTTTAATGGGCACTGGCAATGGACAGTCTCTGACCTTAATGTCCTTAACAGTTTGAGCTGGTTCCTTAGCCGTAAAACAATGTGACAAAAGCTGCCTTAGTGGTATGGACCTACTGCAATGAGGACACAGAGAAAGAAAGTTAATTCTGCTTAGCAATATTAGAAAAGAATTAAAACTTGATAATGATTTAAAAAGCATTTTAAGTTTTCCATAATATGTATAAAATTATACACTTTCTACCAAAAAAATTACTTACATGATATGAAAATAAATTTGGGGAACTATAACCTTGGAAAACATGATGTAGTTAAAAAGTTCTCGTGATATATATTGCTGATATATAAATATATAATACAGGCATAAAAATATATTTCAAATCTTATAATTACATCATGCACAAAGTTAATGCTAAACATCCAGTGTTGAAACTGTGTTGGAAATTTTAATGGCATGCCCTAGGGTCAGATAATTTCCTGACAAAAATTCATCTCTTCTTTGACATTTTTTTTTTCTTACTGACTGTTATTTATATTGCCCTTCTGCTAATGCATTTCTTTCCCATATCCATATGTCGTACAGTTTTTCAAGACAAAGTGTCATATTAAGAGTGAGAAGACATTTTTTAAGCCCCAAGGACACTTCTAGTAATGTATAAGAAAATAAGCAAGGAGTAATAATGATTTCTTTCTTTCCTTTCTCCATCACTCCCTCTTTTCCTCCCTCCCTCTCTTCATTCCTTCCTTCCTACCTTTCTTACTTCCTTTCCTTCCAAGTAGTGGAGAGGTTTAACTTCATGAAAATAATAAGTTACCACAAAGATATAACAGTGCAACAGAAAATAGGTTTTAGTCCCAAAGCCCATATTAGAGAACCCAACCTCGGGTATCATTGGGTTTTTATTTTTTATTTAATTTTTATTGTAATTTTTTTCTATTACCATTTAGTCCTTTTATACTCCTGTCCTCCCGCAATTACCACACTGTTGTCTATATCCATAAGTCCTGTTCTTTTTTTTTTTGCTCAATACCTCCACCCCTAAACCTCTCCCTGCCAAGCTAGCTGTCATTTGCTCTCCATCTATGAGTCTGTCCCCATTTTCCTTGTTAGTTCAGTTTGTTCATTAGATTCCACACATGAGTGAAATCATATGGCATTTGTCTTTCCCTGACTTGTTTATTTCACTTAGCATAATGTTCTCCAGGTCCATCCATGCTGTTACAAAAGATAAAACCTTCTCTTTTATGGCCAAGTAGTATTCTATCATATAAATGTACAACAGTTGTTTTATCCATTCATTTACTGATGGACACTTGGACTGTTTCCAAATCTTGGCGATCGCAAATAACACTGCAATGGACATAAGGGTGCTTATGTTCTTTTGCATTAGTGTTTTGAGTTTCTTCAGAAGTGCATTCACTGGGTCAAGACACTTCCATTTTTAATTTTTGAAGTAACTCCATACTGCTTTCCACAGTGGCGGCACCAGTCTGCATTCCTGCCACCAGTGCAAAAGGGTTCCTTTTCTCCACATCCTCTCCAGCACTTGCTGTTTTCTGATTTATTGATGATGGCCATTCTGACAGTGTGAGATGGTATCTCATTGTGGTTTTAATTTGCTTTTCTCTGATGATTAGTGATGTTGAGCGTCTTTTCATATGTCTATTGGCCATCTGTAGGTCCTCTTTGAAGGAGTGTGTTTTTGTTTTTGCCTATTTTTTAATTGGATTGTTTGTTTTATTGGTGTTGAGTTTTAAAAGTACTCTATAAATTTTGGAATTAACCCCTTATCAGATTTTCAGCAAATATGTTCTCCCATTCTGTGGGTTGTCTTTTTATTTTGCTGATGATTTTCTTTGCTGTGCAAAAAGTTTTTAGTTTGATGCAATCTTATTTGTTTATTTTTTTTTCCTTTCGTTCCCCATGCCTGGGGAGATATATCCAATTAAAAGAATTGCTATGAACAATGCCTTGGATTTTGCTGCCTATGTTTTCTTCTAGGATTTTTATAGTATTCAGTCTAATATTTAAGTCTTTGATCTATTTTGAATTTATTTTTGTGTGTGATATAAAAAGGTGGTCTAGTTTCATTTTTCTGCACATATCTGTCCAATTTTCTACACACAATTTATTGAATAAATTATCTTTGGCCCATTTTATGTGCTTGCTTCTTCTGTCAAATATTAATTGACTATAAAGGTGTAGGTTTATTTCTAGGCTCTTTATTCTGTTCCATTGATCTCCATGTCTGTTTTTACAGTACCATACTGTTTTGATTACTATGGCCTTATAGTTTAGTTTCATGTTAGGTAGTATGATTCCTCCAACTTTCTTCTGCTTTCTCAGGATCACTGTTGTTTTGCTGGGCCTTTTGTGGTTCCATATAATTTTTTGAAGTATTTGTTCTAATTCTGTGAAATGCATTATTGGTATCTTGATAGGAATTGCATTGAACTGAGAGATTGCTTAGGGCAACAGGGACATTTTAATGATGCTAATTCTTCCTATACATGAACATGGCATGTACTTCCATTAATTTGTATCTTCAATTTCTTTCTTCAGTGTCATAATTTTCCAGTGCAGGTCTTTCACGTCCTTGGTTAGGTTTATTCCTATGTATTTTATTCTTTTTGAAACAATTGTGAAGGGGATTGTTTTCTTAATTTCCCTTTCTGTTAGCATATACCTACTATAATCTACTATATACCTACTATACATTTGATACCATCCAGACTCAATTATTCTGCCCATACAAAATATTGTTGAGATCAGGAGTTAGCTATTCCAAATGGTTCAAAATCATTTAGTAGTAATCTCCAATGTGGCTGTATTTACACATAGGGCCTTTAAAAATGTAATTCATGTTAAATGATGGCATAAAGGTGCAGCCTTAACCCAATAGGACTGGTGTCCTTATGAGAACAGGAAGGGATCCCAAAGATGCATGCACAGAGGAAAAGCCATGGGAGCGCACAGTGAGAAGGCAGTCATGTTTTGGCCAAGGAAAGAGACCTTGAGAGAAATCAACCCTGCTTGCACCTTTATCTTGGACTTTTACCCCCAGAACTGTGAGAAATAAATTTCTTTTGTTTAAGCCCCTCAGTCTATGGTGTTTTATTCTGGCAGTCCTAGTAAACTAATACAGGGACCCTCATGGAATATTGTGAGAACTGAATGAGTTAATGAATATGAAGCCAAAAACTGGGTAAATGCTCCATAAAAGTTTGTTCCAGATATTGTTATTAGTTCATAAACAGAGACCATATGGAAAAGGGTAGAAGGGTGCTTTCTACATCCTTCATCATTTCTCTCAATTTCTCTGATAATTCTTTTGCAGGAATTAGCCAGAGAAGATTAAGCCCCTGCTTCTGAAGACAATGGTTGAGGTGTAGCACGTTTTAAAGGGAGTTAAGACCTGGTCCACAACATGAATCTACCTTGGTGCACATCTGATGACACTGGGCTCCAAATTGCATTTTGGTTTCCCCTCACATGTAACAGATAGGAGGGTCCAGCAACAGCTAGATCATAGTCCAGAAAGAGTCTCCTATATTAATTCACCATCAGCCACATTCTTGTCCAAGAACGATTTCTGACAGCTAGAAATATCCAGGCCTGGAACCAAAGGAAAGATGGAAAGTTGGACCTGGGGATAAAAGCATTGCTTTTTCTCCCTGTTTTATTAAGAGCCCCTCTCTAAAGAGCCTGCTCATGCAATTGCTCACGTAGGTGGCTTGTATGTGGCATACGTCCACCTGTACACTGCCAGCCACTCCCCTCCTCTTTGTTCCTCTCAGGAAAATCTGCATTATCTGTTTATGCCTGCATGCACGCACAGAAATACACACATAATTACATCAAAATGTTAACTGATTAAGCACTCATATCATTATTAAAGCTTCCTTTTTATTTTCTACTTTTTGTATATTTATAGCTGTTCATTTGATATGATGACTGTGCTGTCTGCACAATTTTTAGTTATTTTAAAAGTAGAATTTAAAAATTCAGATTTTTATTAAACATTCATATTCTCCTCCCAAAAACAAACCTTTCTAATATCAATTACTTGAGTAATTAAAGAATTATAGTGGAGATTTTGTTTCTGATATTGTTATTTATATGCATTTAATTGTCTACCTCCTTCATCTAAAAAAGAGTTGTTTTGATTCTCCATGGCAGTTTGTGTGTATAGACTTGATTTCTTTTCTTATCCTCACCTAAGGACATATTTTCATTGCTTTTTGTTTTAGAGAGAGAGAGGAAAGGAGAGAGAGAAACATCAGTGTGAGAGGGGAAAATCGATCAGTTACTTCCCACATATGCCCAACCAGGGATTGCACATGCCTGGGCACCGAACCCGGATATGTGCCCTGACCAGGAATAGAACCTGCAGCCTTTTGGTTATGGGATGATGTTCCAACCAACGAAGTCACACCAGCCAGGGCTAGGCTTGGTTTTAAAACTTAGATTCCTTTTTTTTTTTTTTTGCCATTTTAAAAAAATTTTTATTGATTATGCTATTACATTTGTCCCATTTTTTTCTTCTTTTTTTTTCTCCCTCCACCCTACAACACCCCACCTGCCAGCATCGCCCCCTCTTAGTTCGTGTCCATGGGTTGTACATATAAGTTCTTTGGCTTCTCCATGTCCTATACTATTCTTAACCTCCTCCTACCTATTTTGTACCTGCTACTTATGCTGCCCCTGTACCTTTTCCCCCATTCTTCTCCCTCCCACGCCCCTCTGTTTTACTGTTCATAGTTTTTATCTTATTTTCTTAGATAAGCCCCTTTAACATTTCATACAATAAGGGCTTGGTAATGCTGAACCCCTTTAACTTCACCTTATCTGGGAAGCTCTTTATCTGCCCTTCCATTCTACATGAGAGCTTTGCTGGCTAGAATAATCTTGGCTGTAGGTCCTTGCCTTTCATGACTTTGAATACTTCTTGCAAGCCCCTTCTAGCCTGCAAGGTTTTTTTTGAGAAATCAGCTGATAGTCTGATGGGAACTCCTTTGTAGGTAACTGTTTCCTTTTCTCTTGCTGCTTTTATGATTCTTTCCTTATCTTTAATCTTGGGTAATGTAATTATGATGTGCCTTGGAGTGTGATTCCTTGGGTCCAACTTCATTGGGACTCTCCAAGCTTCCTGGATCTCCTGGAAGTCTATTTCCTTTGCCAGATTGGGGAAGTTTTCCTTCATTATTTTTACAAATAAGTTTTCAATTTCTTGCTCTTCCTCTTCTCCTTCTGGCATCTCTATGATTCAGATGTGGGAACGTTTAAAGTTGTCCCAGAAGTTCCTAAGCCTCTCCTCTGTTTCTGAATTTTTGTTTCTTCATTCTGTTCATATTTACCTCTTCCTTCTGCTCCAAATCGTTGATTTGAATCCCAGTTTCTTTCTCTTTAGTGTTGGTTTTCTGTATATTTTTCTTTATTTCACTTTGCACATCCTTCACTTTTTCCTCCATTTTGCAACCATAGTCAATCAATTCAGTGAGCCTCCTGATTACCAGTGTTTTGAAATGTGCATCTGACAGATTGGCTATCTCTTCATCGCTTAGTTCTATTTTGGGAGCTTTGATATGTTCTTCCATTTGCATCTTATGTCTTTGTCTCAGCATGCCTGTTATGTTGTAAGGGGCAGAGCCTTTGGTATTTGTCAGGGTGGGGCAACCCAGGTCACAGAGTGTGACACTATCTGTGGGGGAGGGTTCTGAGAGGCAACAATGCCACTTGCTCAGCTCTCCATCGACTTTCAGTCACTTCCTCCACTATTAACAAGCAAATTGGGCACTTCTGGTGCTGATTCTCGGGTGGGTGGGCTTCTGCCCGTTCTAGGACCCTGTGGGTCTCTCCAACAGACTCTCCTGTGATGTTGGGAGTTTCTCCTGCTGCCGCAGCCTGCACAGGTTTTTACCTCCAGAGGTTTTGAGGCTTTCTTTTCCCGCACTGGAATCCTGGGTTGCACTGTCTGTTTTGCTCCCCAGCTGTTCCTCCGGTTTATCTGCATGCAAACGTGGGACCACCTGCTCTGCCAACCACTACCTCACCTGCCTGGTCCTCCAGCCGGCACCTGGCCACGCGTCCTCTCTGCCCCTCCTACTGGTCTGGGCGAATGTTTCTTCTTTAACTCCCTGGTTGTTTGACTTCCATACAGTTGGATTCTCTGGGAGTTCTGGTTAGTTTTGTTTTTAAATTTATTGTCCTTCTTTTGGTTGTGCGAGGAGGCAAATTGCATCCATCTACGCCTCCATCTTAGCTGGAACTCTAAAACTTAGATTCTTAAATTGCCACAAATATAGACCATTTCCCAATTGTATCTCTTCTTCAATTTTTTGGCCTATAATTCAAAAAAAGGGTCTAGTCTGCATTCCCACCAACAGTGTACTAGTGTTCCCTTTTCTCCACAGCCTCGCCAGCACCTGTTGTTTGTTGATCTGTTTATGATGGCCATTCTGACCGGTGTGAGACTGGTGCAGCCATTGTGGAAAGCAGTGTGGAATTTCCTCAAAAAGTTGAAAATGGAGCTGCCTTTTGATCCAGTGACCCCTGCTGGGACTATACCCTAAGAATCCCAAAACACGTATTCAAAAGAACCTATGCACCCCAATGTGCATAGCAGCACAATTTACAATAGCAGTGTCGGAAGCAACCTAAATGCCCATCAGTAGATGATTGGATCAAAAAATTATGGTACATTTACACAATGGAATACTACGCAGCAGAAAGAAAAAAAGAACTACTAAACTTCGCGACAGCATGGATGGAACTGGAGAGCATTATGCTAAGCGAAATAAGCCAGGGGGAGAAAGACAAATACCAAATGATCTCACCTATAAGCGGAACCTAACCAACAATACAAAGATGCAAGGAAAATAAGACCAGCAACACTGAAAGGAAAAGAAACCAACAGAGACAAGAGAGAAGGGGGTGGGGCGGGGAAAGGAAGGGAAGGGGAAAGTCAAGGAACATATTGCAAGGACTCATGGACAAAACTAAAGGGGAAGAGTTAAGGGAGAGAGGGAGGAGGCAAGGGAAAGTGGTGGGGGGTAAGCAGAGACAAATGTATTTGAAAAAATAAATTAATTAATTAAAAAATAAATAAATTTAAAAAAGAAAACAAAAAAACAAAATAAAAACAAAAAAAAAGGTCTAATTATTTCAGCGTGAGTCTCTTAACTGCAGAAACTGAATTTTGATGCAGTTGAACAATGATGGTTTGAAGTATTATGTTTAATATCCACTTTCAGATCATTTCTGAGATTTTTTAACTAAATCTGGAGATCCTCCTTGAGAACTTAACTTATCCCTTGTGAGATCCTACTGGATCTCCGACATGCTCAAGGCCATTCCTGCTACCCCATCTTCCCTTCACTGACCTCTCCCAAGTCCTCCTCTCCTTTCAAGACTTTCCTTGTTTGGGGTCATATCCTACAAAGTTCTTACTCTCCTAGGGAAATGATAAAATCATTCATGCCATAGGGTATGAACCATCCTGATGAAAGGTAAGCAATAAATGTACTTTCTATGAGGCTGCTATGTTTTATTAATCTTTTTACCCATATAGTACTTTGCATATGTATACATGGTACATAATAGGCACTTTAGAAATAGAGTGAAAACTTTTAGAGAAAAATACATAAGATATCTTTCCCAAAATTTGGTGTAAAATGTAAGAAAAAATTTTCATTCCACAGCTATTCCCTTGCTTCAGATGACCTTGAACCAACCTTTTTCTCTGATCCTAGTACAGCTTACCTCAGCGAATCATCAAGCCCCAAACAACACACAGCAGAGCCTGGCTGTACTGCAACTAAACTATTAATCATTTCAAACTACTAACACCCTTTAGTATAGTAATCTACACACAGTACATACTCAATAAATGTTGTTGGAGATTATGATTAATAGTGTGACTATTAAAGGTACACAGTAATCAATAAACACTTGTTGAATAATGGCTTAACAGCAAGTTAAAGCATATAACTAAGAAAAAACATGAGCTTTATTTTAATATGAATTTATTTTCTCAACATGTGGTGTTTGCCATTTCTATGTCACCATCAAAAATGTGTTTTCTCTTCAAACTCTACATTTTTAAAAATTTGTATACTTTTATCCAATGTTATAGAAGATATTCTATTTTTATACAGCAGAGAGATTATAATTAAAAGAACAGTTTTTAAAGACTTTTGGCAAAAATCATTTATTGTGAAATGTACCAGAGCAGTAACTTGAAACTTATCAAGTAGAACTAATAAATTATAAACTGAAATTAGCAACTGCAGGTTACTCAAAATGTTTTGATATAAAATACTTCTCCTTTTGTTTTCAACAATCTATCCTAAAGAATAGATCAATTAACACTTGAAAGCTATATAATTTTATTAACCAATGTCACCCCAATAAACTCGATAAAAATTTTAAAAAATAAAAATGCAAATAATCATGAGGATGTAAAGTACAACATAATGAATATAGTCAGTAATGTTGTAATAAGTTTGTATGATGTCAGTGAGCACTAGACTTATCAGGGTGATCACTTGTAAGAATAAAAATGTGTAATTACTATTGTATACACCTGAAACTAATATAATATTGTACATCAAGCATAACTGAAAAGTCCAAAAGTTATTTTTAAAAAATTAAGTGTTAAAAAAAGACTAGATCAATTAAACCTACTCATCACAAAAGAGTAATGGCAGAACATTTCAAAGGACCTACCTAAGAAGCTTTCACAAATTTGAAAATACATCTCTTCTTGCTGGCTTTGAAGAAAATCCTGCACTACAAAAATGTCATTTTTTAAAATGAAAAAAACATTTTTTTATAAAATCTTTGTGTTTTTATCAGTTTTACTGGTTTTGCTTTCCTTCTCACTTTGAGGGTGGTAAAACAATTGAAACATAAATTTGGCAAATTAAATACCATAAACAAAATATTACTATGCATACATATTTAACAACTTATTTTTACAGCACATATATGTACAAACACAAAAATTACATATATAAAATTTATCATACAATGTGATCTAACCTAATTATACTGTAGGATTCAAATTAAAAGAGTTAAACCATCAGATTTGGAGACCAAATTTTAAATCAACTAATTTCTATTAAATGTAATGTATTCATAAATAGTGAAATTGAATTGTTTTAATAATCACTTGGTATTTTACAGACTTGTCTTAAATTTCAAATTCACCAATTTTGATGAGTGATTTTTTTAATGAAAATGAAGTAATGGTCTATAAGAAAATACTCACTGAGATTAGAAGGAAAAAAAAAACATAAGGTTACAAATTTTTGTGTTCCAATTCTGGTTTATTTTCTGTTATGCCCCCTTCTAGAAATTGTTCTTGGCCAGTGGCATCAACTAATATCTGTGGTAATAAATTACCATTGCATTTTTACAGAATGTCTTAAAACCAAAAAATGTAAGGACCCAAGAAAGAACTTACAACTGTATCTTGGTCATCACTGTGTCTTCTGTATGCCCTAGCAAGATGTTCTCAATACAACAGTACTCACTCATTCCATCACTGATATTCTGATCATCAGTAAATATGTGCCAAGTTCTGCACCAGCCACTGGAATAAACAAAGAATAAGACATGGTTCCTTCTCCTGATGAATTCAGGGTAACCAAGGAACGAGTCATAAAAGGGATTACAATAAATATATCATAAATGTTTGGTAAGGGGCTGCAATTCTCCTGAGGAGCAATAAGTCAGGTAGATTTGAGCAACAAATAATCTGCTAAGTACAGTCACCTGTTTCACTTCCTTGTAAGGACAGCCCTTAATCTATTTTTCTAAGTATTGGAACAAAATATCCAACAGTAGCTTAATCAGAGTAAGCCAGATGTAAAACTAAATATTTATTTTGGATTATTGAGGAACTAGTTCTCCTGTTGTTAAAACTCTTTTATATTAACCACAGGTACTTCTGTGGATGACCCAATCCTAACTCACAAATCTATGAAATGATGTGGCCTAAAAGTCCAATGAAAAACAAAATTAAAGTAACTCTATTTTAAAAATCCCATTTTTAAGTATACAAAGTCTACTTTTGGATGAAGTAATCTGGTGTGTATATGCATAAATGTATGTGTATGTGATTAATGTAAATGGGCAATAAAAGTTCCCATCTTCTGAGTCATTTTACCAAACTCTAGTTCCCTTTTTTTGTTTCTTGGTACACTGACAATAATATCAAGCACCAGATTCTTGTTGTTCCCAATTAGAGCATCCTGTACCTCCATTCACATTTATTTTCTTGATCTAATAGTAATAAATTATTAACTATCTGTAAGTTATTTTACATTGTTCACATTTAAAGAGAAATTTATAACAAGATAAGCCTTTCTGACTTATCTTGGCCTGTCCTAATGATTATATTTTGGAAAAAATCTTGAGGAAAGTTTTATTTTAATTTTTAGCTCTGTATATGATTGAAATTGTAAGTTTATAGGCAAAATAGAACTAAGCCCCAAAAAATCACTATTTAATTTTATCTAAAATCATTAGTGCTCTTAAATACAAACTTAATAAACATTTGCAATGTTTCAGATTTCAAGAAATAAACTTTTCTAATTACTTCAATACTTACTTGATAGTGTACAAGTATCTTCTCTTTATTCTGATCACGATCAGACACCTTTGCATAATAGCCAGGCAGTGGAGAAAACTAGATTCTGATTCTTTCTCTCTGTGACTCAGGAAATACACATCAACTTTCTTCTTCCATGTATAAAAAGTGAAGTTGGGGAGAATAAAAAAGAATTTCTAAGTTGCCTTTCATCTTTTCAGAATTTTCAGTCATTTTAAAAAATTAATTGTATGATAGACACTGGATTGTAAACCAAGAATACAAAAGTGAATCAATAATACATGGTCCCTACCCTAAGGAGTTCATAGTCTATTAGCAGAGAAAGACCTATAAACATAGTTGTAGTCTTATTTGAAAAGGACAATGACAATTAATATTTAATGAATCCTAAGTATGGGCCATGCTAAGTATTCTGCGTGCATTATTCAATTTTTTTCTTGACAATTAAAGAGTCATTAAGGAGCCATCGTTACCCATATTTCACAAATGAAGGCACTGAAGCCTGGAGGGTTTGTGTGACTTGACCAAAGTCACAAAGCTCAAAATGAGTAGTGGACAGAGGTGGTATTTGAATTCTGATGACCTAGATTTGGGGCCAAAGGTCTTAACCATTAAGCATATTCATGCATAATAAGAATAGCAGTAGAGAATGCCAAGAAGACAAAAGTAAAAGCAATTGGAGGGCAGAGATAACCATGCGTTCCTGTTTGGTTGAAACAATCTATTTTACACATGTTTTCCTAGGTCATTTTTAATAGTGTCCCTCAAAAGATCTCATGAGGATGATAATTACATGGTCATCCTATTCATAGAAGATTGAGATTTGAGCTTATATCTGAAAAACAAGTGGAAGTTTGCCAGATAGAGAAAGAGAAGTTTAGGGCGGAAGGAGCCTTCGCCAGGTGACAGGGATACAGAGCACCAAGGCAAGGAAATGGAGCTCAGCTCAGGAAGGAAGGGCCCGAGCAGGAGCAAATGCCTGTGGGCAGATCCCGGCCCACCGCTAACTAGCACAAATATTCTCTACACCTCAGCCAGGGTGACCTTTACAAATAAACGGCATTGCGCCAGTCCTCTGACAGCATCCCAACAGTGGTTTCCCATTGCTCTTAGAATAAAGCCTGAATTCCTTACCATGACTTACAAGGCCCCATGAGGTCAGCTTTGCCTGCTCTCCAGCCCCATCATGTACCTCCCTTCCCCAGGCTCACTCTGCTCCAGCCTCACTCTCCCCTCTGTGGCCAACTGCAAGACCTTTCACGTCATTTCCAAATTCCTCAGAAAGGAACTTTCCTGCCCAAAGTAGTCCTCCCTACTCCTTAGCTCCACTGAATTATCTATCATCTTCTTTTGATGTCTTTCATGGCTTTATCCATCCATTAACTATTTGGGGGCAGGGGGGTTGTGTTTATTGGTCATCTGGCTCTGACCTTGAATGTCAGCCCTTGAAAGCAAGAGTCTTATGGGTCATGTTCACAAGTATATTGCTCCTACCAGCAAAGTGACCTGCAACATACAGATGCTTTATGAATTTTAACTGAAAAAATGAAGTGTTAGGTACCATACTGAATATGTTACACCTCTAAGAGTACTTGCATTTTTAAAGAAGATAAAAACAGAAGGCAATGCCTATCACATGGGAATGATCCTCTAATGTTATATTTGAAGGCGCAGGTAGGAAAGAGGCTCTTCTAAATACTTCAGTCTTTACCAGATGATATTCAATTTTACCTACCATGTAACTGCCATATCCATTAGTAAGAACAACCACTATAGCTACAGCACCCACTGCGACAGCCTGTTATGTTATATGCCAAATACTTTACATACATTATTAGCAAGCTTTTTACTTGCTTTGGAATAGCAATGTCTTTCCTATTCTTTCATTCCATTGACACTTACCAAGAACCTAAATATTGAAAGAAGAAAAAAATGACTACATATATGGATCCTGGTGTATCTATGAGAATAGTACAATCAGAATAACATTTCTTTTTTGAGAAGTAAATATTACATATGTTAATATCATTGGCACTGTCAGAAAGCCAACAAAGACTTTAGTGTACTTTTAGGTAGGATATCTTTAATACTCACCAAAGTAAATTTCAAATCAGACTGGCAGGTATATTAACAAAAAGGTGAAAAGTTTTAAGGATATATTATACATAGGAGGATATACAAAACTCAACTGGGAGTGTTATCAAAATGAGAACAGCCTATTAAGATAATGAAAGTTAGAAAATCTTAGCAAACGGAAAATACATTATGAAGCAAAACACATTAAGAAAAGCATAAGAGGTTTTTTTTCATGAATTTTAATTCTTTTCCTCAGCCATTGTTATTATTTGCTAATGTACTTTGTAAAGGTTGAAAACTAAAGTTTATTTTCTCATTAGCTTCAATCTACCCACTGGCAATCATCAGTTCTCTCCTGTCTTAGACCTTTACATCAGAAATACATAGAACTCACTCTGGCTGGTATGGCTCAGTGAACTGAGCACCAGCCTTTGAACCAAAGTGTTCCTGGTTTGATTCCCAGTCACGGCACAGGCCTGGGTTGCAGGACAGGTCCCCAGTAAAGGATGTGTGAGAGGCAACCACACACTGATGTTTCTGTCCCTCTCTTTCTCCCTCCTTTCCCCTCTTTAAAAATAAATAAATAAAATCTTCTTTAAAAAATAAATACATAGAACTAAACTACATATGTGTAAATGGTTTTTAACATGGCCTAGAAAACCTGACATATCTGCCATGGCAGCGTCCCGCACCTGTTGCCAGGCTGTGCTGAAATGTGTCAGTGTCACACACCATGAAAAAATATGTTCCTCTGTTTTCTCAGAGTATTTACCTTAAGAGACTTCTAAATACTTTCTCATCTCTTTATAATATATCCTCTTTTTTTCAGTTTTATGACCCAAGAATGTCTTTCTCAACAACCTGGGCACCATCATTTTGAGATGTAAATCATCAAGGGAGGCAGGGCTCCATCTCCCAGTTCCTGCAGGAGGGGTGAAGCCTGACCACAGTGGGTCCCTTGCTCCCTCCTGTCATAAAACTCCCTCCTGTCATAAAGATGTGAGAAGTTTGTTTTCTCTCTGGATGAATCCAATAAGCTAACTGAGTGTCGCTTCCATTTGCAGGTGAAGGTAGGATGAACTATGTGTGACAAATGCTGCTATCAAGGCTTCTTGAAGACTAGATATTATTTATCTTGAAAGCATGTATGTAGTGTGGCAAGCTGCATCTGCTTGGCCACATGGGGGGTGTAAATGTGTTTCTGTTTTACAATGTCTCAGTGTATTACATGTGACACTTCGGTAATGCTTATTCAATAATAAAGTGTCTCTGTTTCTACTTTAAAAAAAAAAGGAAATCAGGAGGCCTTACATTCACAAAATTGTGGATATTATTTTTTGTGAAGGGCAGTAATACAGTCATAGTGTGAAAATGACTGTACGGGGCTTCACCTCTTATGCAGTGTGAATAGTAAACAGTCCAGTTTTCCTGGAATGAGGGCCCCATATAATGGAAGTTTTACCATTAGGGTAAAACTGTGGGAGGCTTCATTACCAGACAAGCATTTTATCCCATTGAAAAAACAGTCAAAATAATTTTGACCAGAGAAGAGAAATAGTTAAGTGGACTGTTTTAAGGAAAGTAACCTAAAAAGAGTATACAAGATGTATTAAAAATGTGAAGACTGGAGAGATCCATAACAAATTGGGAGACCTTGGCAAAATTCATATAAAGAAGGTGCCTCTAAGACATCCTTCCCTTTATAAGGCTGAAGATATCTTATAAAAATACCTATGATGATATTCTGACAGCTCATAGAATTCCACCGGAATTTACTTCCTGCCCTCTACTTCAGAACAGTTTCTTCAAGTCTCATATCCCCTACTCCCATGATTTTGCTTCGTTTTAGATTCTCACACTCTGTATAACATCTTTGTAAAGGAGTCCTGGTCGGGCTGGCTGCCCTGTGTCAATTTGGGCTTCAACATAGCAAGCTGCCTATTAAATTATGGTTGGCCATCCCCACCATCCCATTCTACCCTCTAGGTTAGAAAACCACAGTCCAGAGTTCTGAGCCCTTGCTATTCAGAAAGGATGAATCAAAAAGAGGAACTGTGACTAATCTGGTGGAGACAAAAGAGAGAAAAGCTAAATCTGACTTCAATGATTCAAGCATAATCGACCATTTAAAAAAATGTCCTGCTGGCAGATAGAGATGAGGAAATAAGTCTTGGAGGAAAATGTCATAAACAGGGAGAAGATTTCAGGAGCATCTCAATGATCCTCCTAAGAAAGCATTTTTGTGATAAAGCAGAGTGTCAAGGACTAAGCCCACGTTCAGGGTCAGGAGGAAGAAGTATAAGCAGCAAGGACTGACAGAGCCAAGATTGTGAAAGCAGGAAAGAAAAAAAATCGACAGACACTGAAAACAATGGTGAGGTCAACAAGATTAGGACATCGCCTATTGGTGTAACAGTGGTAGTCTTAAAACAAAATGACTATTAGTTCCAACATTATTTCTAATCTTGAAATGTGTCTCCACTGTAAGCTACATATTACTTGTGATGCACATCACTGTTAGTTTAGTTCATTTTAAGAAGCTTAAATATATATCATTAAAATAATAATATATTATATATAAAATGATGCCAAGTATTTTTCTTTTCTCCAAATGAAAAGAAGTTAGACCAGTATTTTCACTAGACTACTAAAAACACATCTATTTTGTCTGGTGGAGATTTCTGGGTTTGTTTGTTATTTTTAAGATTTTTTTCAAGTTATCCGTTTTATGACTTAAGCACTCTGCTTAACCCATACCTTTCTTTTTCCACTTGAACTCATTTTTTCCACAACGTCAGAGAGTTACATTTTAAGTATATGCGACAGATAAATTCTTTTTCTCTAGACTTAGTCTAAACTAAGCCATGCTAAAGATCCTTAACATTGCAAATGTCTGTTTCAAAAGTCTCTCTATTCATTTCCTTTATTTTGGCCTCCCTTTGTTTAATCTAAAGAAATAAATTAATTATAATCATTTCTTTTTTTCATTATTTCTATTTATGGTATATTATATTACTGTCAGATACGCCATCTGTACTATTTATCAAATACAATACTAGAATTTCTCTTTTCTTCAAATATAATGTATTTATCTTTCCTTGTATTTAAATGTAATTTTTATTATGATGTTTAAAACACCATATTCAGAATAATTGTTCTGTCACTATGGAATGGATTTTTAAGTCCTGTTCTGAATAAAACTACTGGAAGACTGTGAACTTTGCCCCAACACCCAAATTCTCATTTTCTCTTTAAATGCTCTCATAGCCTCAGAGAGGCATGAAGCCAGAACACACCAAATTCCGTCCTGCCTCTTGGTAAATAAAAATAACCACTATTTGTTGGGGTCCACTATGTGCCAGGGAATAGGCTAGGGCTTTACTTACATTATTTCAATCTTCATTACTTCTTAATAGAAGGGGTACTATCATTCTTCTTGTGCAGTAAAGGTAGCTGAAGCTCAAAAAGACTAACATCATACACAATCACACCGCTAGAAATTGGTGATAACTACATCCAGCCTAGCTTGGCCTGACTTCACAGTCCGTGCTTTCTGCTATGCACATATGATTCTTGACAAATCACCGTAAAATCTGAAAAATAATTATAAATACCCAAAATAAACATGTTTGAATCTTGTTGTAGTGTAAAGTACCAAGTTATATTAGCAGATGATACCAAAACAGAAATAACCTGAATTTACCTAAGTAAACAGTTCTAAATGTTGTATTAAAAATTTTGTAGTTCACTGGGCCTTCCAAGATGTAATTTAAATATTTGAATGTTTGTCAAATTATTTATCTAAAATCAAACAGTTTTCTCCATGATCCAGGTGAGTAGATGTTTTCATTATGTTGGCTATAACTACATCCTCTCTATAAAATTAGATTATAAAGCTGCTTAAAGAGTATCTGTATTCTACTGTAATCTGCATGATGTTCTACTTAATGTTGCAACTATGTTAATATTTAATAGCAAAGGGGTTAAACCAAAGAAACAAGCAGAGAGAAATAACTAGCATTCAACAGAAAATTAGTACATGAGAATGGCTCAGGTTAAAGGGTAGAGGGTGGATGTCAGAATGGGATAAACTGGTGGCTTCACTTGAAGTGCCGAACCAAGATGTATTTTTCAATAAAAATAATCAGTTTTATGATTTTAAAATATCCTTACTTAGAAGGGAAGTATTTGCATGTTATCGATTCTGAGACTTCATTCACATTTTAACATTTCTGAAGTTAGATACATCTCACCCATAATGGCAAAGATCTATTTGATGCAATACACCTATCAAGACTTTTTTTCCACTGCTCAAAACAGTTTTGAACTCATTGATTTTGATGCCTTTTAGTGCTTCTGCCATTTTTTGTTTCACCTCTCCCACACTGGCAAAACGTTTCCCTTTGAAGACATTTTTCATCCAGGGAAACAACAAACGTCACTTGGGGTGAGACTGAGTGAACAGGGTGGGCAGGACACGGGGGTCAGGCCATTTTTGGTGAAAAGTTGCTGAACACTGAGCACTGTGTGAGCAGGTGCGCTCATAAATTCTGCATCATGAAATGGGCAAACTTGTTCAAAGAGTCTTCAAAAGAATTCACTGAAGCTGAACACAGCCTCTCACAATAATGCCAGCTGGTACACTGACACAGGTGGGTTCCTAGAACACTCACCTAGTGGGATAAGCCTGTACTATAAGGGGCTCGCTCACCGGAAGATAATTCTGGTTGTTTTGGGATCCCCCTCACACATGTATTCCAGAGGTGAGCCACCTAAAAAAAAAGTGGTCTGCAGCCGCTTAAACTTGGAAAGACCACCCGAAAGAGTAAAAGGGCTCGACAGAGTGAGTCTGTATGGAGTACATCACCAGAAAACTGAGGCTGAATGAGAAGTTGCAGCAGGAAAAATAAAGCACCACTGCCTGTGCCTGAAAAGATTCCAGGAAGCTCCTAAAGCATCCAGCAGAGAAAGATCCAGCACCCCACATCAGCCAACACAGAAAGCATAAATCCATGCTGTAGCAAGGTGAATTACAAACTTTCTGCTCCCCTTCCCCTCCCTCTCTCCTCTTGCTCCTTCTGAGGGAAGATTTTGTAATTCCAGCTAGCTAAAGAGAAAGATGCCCTTCTGCAGCTAGCCCCAGCTGGGGAAGGGAAGAAAATTTAATTATTGACCCAAGATACTGTCTCCAACTCAATGTAAATGAAAAATTTTGTTGCTGAGTGGCCAGAAAAACTGGACTTGTCAAGTTTTCATCTAGGGACTAGGGAAGTACATCTCCCTGAAAAAATTTTAGAGATGGTGGGAAACAAAAATAAATTTGCATTTGAATCACATCCCACGAGTTGTGTTGGTTAAATATACCTGTTCCACAGTTTGGGAAATGCTGCATACTGCAGCTCCCTTTTAAGGACACATAAAGTATCTGAAAACCACATCAAGAAAGTTGTTCATGCCCTGCCTGGCGTGGCTCAGTGGATTGAGAGCCAGACGGCAAAGCAAAGGGTCGTCGGTTCAATTACCAGTCAGGGCACATGCCTGGGTTGCCGGCGGGATCCTCAGCAGGGGGTGCACAAGAGGCAACCACACATTGATATTTCTCTCCCTCTCTTTCTCCCACCCTTCCCCTCTCTCTAAAAATAATAAATAAATAAAATCTTCTTTTAAAAAAGAAAGTTGTTTACGTAACTTTCTTTAATCCTGTATATCCCAAACTTATTTAAGCACGGATCCCTTTCTGTTCACTTACCATCTGTGTTCTGGAATCAAATAGTTCTCATGCAAGTTACTTTGCCCAGTTCAGCCTGGGTTTCTCTCTCTTTAAAATAGAGATGATGATAATAATATCTACCTCATATGTCATTGAGAGGATAAAGTAATTCAATACCTGTAAAGTACTTCACACATAAGTATTCTATAAATGCTGGGAAAGAAAAAATCTGCAGAAAGTTGGTACCTAGTTTTTTATTTTTTTCAACTTGATTATTTTTTTTCAGGAAAAAATATTAAAGCCGCATTAAATGATCAAATGTGGTTTCCGAGTCCATGAAAACTGCCTGTGCCACCCTCGCAACTCAGCAGCTCAGAGCTGTGTTGGTAGCTCAGTGCCTAGTGCCTTCCTGATCTCTGGCTTCTCACAGTTGCCCTCTTTGAATCTTCATTCATATTCCCATGGATCAAAATTATCCTTTTGTGTCATCAGAATCTCCCTCCCTGCAGAGCTGCTGGAGAGCAGATGGTCTTTGAACTGCTTATAAACAAGGTCTTTTTTATCTCTGAATCCACCAGCATCTAAGTCTTATCACACATCAGGTGTCCAAGGAATGATTAACAAAACAAAAAAAAAAGAAAAGAGAAAGAGATAAAGGCAGAGGAGAAAGAGCATTAAAATCTATCCTCAAGATGTGTAAAGAACCAATTGCACAAAGTTCTGTAATATATATTGACAGCTTAAAAGATTTGAACGAATTTACATTTTTTATTCTTTTATAGGTTATGCTCTTACAGTTGTCCCAATTTTTCCCCTTTTGCCCCCCTCCACCCAGCATGCCCCACTCCCACAGGCCGTCCCACACCATTGTTTCTTGTCCATGGTAATGTGTGTAAGTTCTTTGGCTACTCCATTTCCTACACTGTACTTTGCATCCCCATGGCTATTCTGTAACTACCTATTTGTGCTTCTTAATCCCCTCGCCTCTTCACCTATTCTTCCACACACTTCTCCCATCTGGCAATTGCCAAAATGCTCTCTGTGTCCTTGGTTCTGTCTGTTTTTCTTGTCTGCTTAGTTTGTTTTTTAGGTTCAGTTGTTGACAGATATGTATTTATTGCCATTTTATTGTTCATAGTTTTAATCTTCTTTTTCTTAAATCCCTTTAACATTTCATAAAAGTTCTTGTTTCATATTTCTCCCTTGGAAAAACTGAAAATATTATACTTACTTCCATTATTTTAGTGGTTACCCTAAAATATAAAATGTACTTATTTTAATATCAGATGATATAACTTTTTCCCCTCTTCTCGATTTTAATAAGGACTTTGAATACTTTTTTTTTATATAGAACTGGGAAAATCATTACAATATGTATTAACATAGTGTTGGAGTGTTCTTTTTTCTGAGACCCTTTCAAGTCAAGGGATTCTGGATCTGAAAACTAAGGAAGTGAGGTCAACTATTTTTTGTATTTTTTTTTTATTGTTCAAGTACAGTTGTCCCCATTTTCCTGCCACCAGTCTCTCCTGCCCCATCCACCCTCACCTCCCACCCTCAATCTTACCCCCCTTTGGCTTTGTCCCTGGGTCTTTTATACCCATTCCTTGACGACCCTTCCTCTTCTTCCCTCCACCCCACTATCTCCTGCCCCCTTCCCCAGGCCACACCCTCTCACCTTCAAAGCTACTGTTTTCCAATAGTATTTTAACTCACCTTCATCTTTTTTATCCCACAAATTGGAAATTCTTTTTGATGCTTAACATGTTGAGTTTTTTTTCCGATTTACCTACATGTTTACCATTTCTTTGTTCATCTTTCCTTCTCAGATCTTCCTTCTGAGATTATTTTACTTCTCTTTGAGGTAAATCTTTCAGAACATTCTCTAACAAGCACCTATTATTCACTATTTTGATATATTTAACTTTAACAATAATTATATATCAGCCTTTTAAGTGTTTTTTTCTTGCAACACATTCTGGCTCCTATTGTTGCTATGTAGAAATTAATTGTAAGTAATTATCATGCAGTTTTTAAGATCTTCACCTGCCATGAGGTTCTGCAGCTTCACCTGAATATATCTCACTGTGGATTTATTTTTCAAGATCCTTCTAGGGCTCTAGAATTTGAGTTTCACACCATTGGCCATTTTTTAATAATTCTTACTATTGTTTCAAAAAAACACTCTTTCTCCCTCATTTTTTCTAGTTTCCTTCTGGAAGTCCAATTAAATATATATACTTTGCGCTCTTACTTGATCTTACATATCATGTACTTCCTTTCATATTTTCTAACCACTCACTGTTATTTTTATGGGCATGTAACTGTTCATTCTTTCTTTATCACATCAAATCTGCTGTGTAAACAGTCATTTGGGTTTCTCAAAAACGATTGTATATTTCATTTACAGAAGGCCTTCTTGTTCTTATTTTAAATCTATTTGGTTATTTTTGATAGACTATTGTCCTTTATGGTGCTTTTGATAGTATCTTCTTTAAAATTTTTAAATTTTCATACTACATTTGGCATCTGATAAATTCCAATACCCGTAATTTTTGTTGATCTGATTCTATAGTTTATTAGTTTTACTGGTCCTTGCTCATGGTTCTGCACATATTTTATGATTTTTATTGCCTACTCATATGCGTAGGAATTTTATCTGTGAAGTTTCATTGAGGCCTAAGTTTATAATGAATTCTTCCAGAGAGATTTGCCTTTGATTTTGCTTAGGACCTAGGAACACCCAAAGCCTGAGACCACTTTAACTTTCAACCAAAGCTTTTTCACTCCACAATAATGTGGATTTAGGCAAAAATATTTATGTGAGGGCAGCCTTTGTGAAAACTTCCTCAGACGCATTTCTCCCTGCCTCACACAGAGCCAAGGCAGAGGGTGGCAAGAACACCCACATCATCCTCCAGGAGGCAGGAATTTTTCTGGTTCACCAGCTGGGGTTGTGAAGGATCTAGTTTTATAGCTCAACCTTCCAGCTTGTATAAATCCCAAGATTGTTTTCCCATGCTCTTTTTATGGGTCATTAAAGTAATTCTGTCTCTTGTCCTTCTGATTCATACTTTCTTGTTATTTCTCCAGTAATTTCCTTTATTTTCCTAATAGCTCATCTAAGCATTAATTTTAAAAAAAATTTTTCTAGGACTTGTATATGTTCTTTAGAAGAAGGGTTACTCCAGACATCTGATACACCATGTTATCAGAAATAGAAGTCCCTGAATCTCTAAATAGTGATATTTCTGGCACTTCTGCACAATATCAGGCAGTGTTGAAGAAACTGTTCTCACTAAACTAAAATACCATCAACCAGACACCCTCTTGTTCTATTTTTGCATGAGGATGGCCTTTCTCCTGAAAACAGTGAACACAGTATTGAGGAGATAATAGATAGATGATGATGACAGATAGACAGAGAGAGAGATAATAGATAGATAGAGAGATAGATTAGAAAATGATAAAACTTTCCCTCATTCTTTCATTAACAATTATGACTTATTTCTCTGCCATGAAAAAAAGAGAAAAAACACTATGTTTTTTCAAAAATAGAAATGGCACATTTACCAGAGTCCTTTTACAATATAAAGCTAAGGAATTATTTCTTAATAATATTTCATATTTTTAACACAAATTCCCCTCACACAAGTTTTCTTCATGTAGAAGGTATATTAATAGTAATCAGGATGCAGCCCAGTACTAGTATTTCTGTATTAAATGATAAGAAAATAGCTGTGCATCTCCAAATAGACTGTGGTTTCTTGTTCATCTTCAAGACACAAATTTAACCATCCCATTACATTTATTGTATTTATTACATTTATTGTAACCAGCATTTACCAAGTTTTTGTGGTTTTGTATTTTTTATTTTGTTTTTAGAATTGGAAGATCTGCAGAGAGAATCACTATATAAGAATAACAATATTATCATTCACTAAGGATTTTTAAAAACTACTTTCCTACATTTTGCATATTACCAGCCTTTTTTTTTTTAATTTTAGTAACATTATCTGTTCCCGCCACTTGCTTCCTCAGCACAATTGAACACATAATTACTATGTAAATTTGGATTTCCACACGCTTCTAAGGAACATACACCATTTGGTATTGGAGATTTCTAAACATTAATCATTTGGACTATGATACATTTGACTTAGTCTGAAAAATAAAGATAATTCTTGTCTGCTTTGCAGGGTTTAGTATTAGGATTACTTAATTTTAGATAAGCCATTTAAACATAAAAGAAATTACATAAATGAAGGTAAGTCCTAATATTACTAAAACAAAAATTACTGAACTACCTTAAAAGAAGCACAGAAATATCTCTTATTTTTAGTCTGTTATTATTATTGTTATTATGTTTATTAGATTATTCTCTAATAATTTCTAGATTAAAAAGTGTAAGACAATAAGTAGAACTTTGTTCCTCAAGACCTGATACTCACATAGGTGCTTTCTTTCTTTCACAAAAGTGAGACCAAACATATCATAACCATTAAAATATGATTGCCTACTTCTGTGGTATTGAATTATTTCATAAAATATTGTGATATGTCTCAGATCACTGAAATGTTTTTTATTACATTGTATAGATTATGTCATCACAGTTGTCCCAATTTTCCCTCTTTGGGCCCCATCACCCAGCTCTCCCGCTCCTGCAGGCAATCCCCCCACCATTGTTCATTTTCATGGGTCATGTAGATAAGTTCTTCTGCAACTCTATTTTCTACGCTGTACTTTACATCCTCATCGCTATTCTATAACTACCTGTTTGTACTTGTTACTCTCCTCACCTCTTCACCCAGTCCCCTATACCACCCTCCCATCCAGCAATCATCAAAGTGTTCTCTGTATCCATGATTCTGTCTTTGTTATCCTTGTTGGTTTAGTTTGCTCTTTAGATTTGATTGTTCACAGGTATGTATTTATTACCATTTTATTTTTCATAATTTTAGTCTGACAATGAACTCCTTTAGATTTTTTCTTATCTGGGAAGCTCTTTATCTGCCCTTTGAGTCTAAATGACATGTTTGCTGGGTAGAGCAAGTAGGTCCCTATTTTTCATGACTCTGAATATTTCTTGCCAATCCCTTTTAGCCTGCAAAGCCTCTTTTGAGAAATCAGCTGCTAGTTTTATGGGAACTCCCTTGTAGGTAATTAATTGTTGTTCTCTTGCCACTCTTAAGATTCTCTGTCTTTAACCTTTGGCATATTAATTATGGTGTGTCTTAGCTTCTTTACATCCATCTTGTTAGGGATTCTTTGTGCTTCCTAGACTTGCACATCCTTTTCCTTCACCAAATTAAGAAATTTCTTTTATTATTTTTTTCAAATAGGTTTCTAATTTCTTGCTCTTCCTCCTCTCCTTCTGGCACCTCTGTGATGTGAATGTTGGAATGTTTGATGTTGTCTCAGAGGCTGCTTACCCTTTCCTCGTTGTTTTTTCTTTTTTATTCTTTTTTCTTCTTGTTGTTCTGTTTGGTTGGTTTTTTTTCTTCCTTATGTTCCAAATCGTTGATTTGATTCTCAGCTTCATCCACTCTACTATTGTAGTTTCCCTGTATATTGTTCTTTATTTCAGTTAGTGAACCGTCATCTCTTACTGGATCATTTTTTATGCAGTTGAGGTCCTCACTAAGTTCCTTGAGCATCCTTATAACCAGTGTTTTGACCTCTGCATCTGATAGATTACTTATCTCCATTTCATTTAGCTCTTTTTATGGAGTTTTGATCTGTTTTTTCATTAGGGCCATGTTTCTTTGTCTCCTCATTTTGGCCACCTTCCTGTGTTTATTTCCATGTATTAGGTAGAGCTGCTTTGACTCCGTGTCTTGGTAGTGTGGCCTAAGGTAGTAGGTGTCCTGTGGGGTCCAGCGGCATAGCCTCCCCTGTCATCCAAGCTGGGTATTCAAGGTGTGTCCTTTGTGTGGGTTCAACTAATACTTTTTAAATAATTATTTATAGAGCATCTACTAAGTGCAAGTCCCTTTGTTAAGTGCTAGAAATACAAAAGGAGGAAGAGGGAAAGAGAAGGAGAATTCCTGACAACACAAAAATTGGACTTGAACAGGAGATACAGATAGTTAACTAAGTAAATGGTTAATGATGTATATAGCATAGTTGTGCCAGGGACTACAAAGGTTATTGCAGGATATAATAAAGGCATATAACAGCCTAATCCAATGCACAGAAAAAATTTTTTGTAACAGTGTCATTTAAACTAAGACATGAAGAAACAAATTGTCCAGGCAAAGTTGCAGAGGGAAAAGTGAGTCTGTGGGAAGGTTCTGAGGGGAATGGGGCCTTGCAAAGGAGAGGAAAAGAAATTGCTAGAGAAAAGGCTACAGCAGTAGTAGAGGGCCCAGACTAGAGAAGCCTTTTTACAAAAATTTAGGACCTGCCCTGGCTGGTGTGGCTCAGTAGATTGAGTGCTGGCCTGTGAACCAAGGGGTCACCAGTTGGACTGCTGGTTGGGGCACAGGCCTGGGTTGCGGACTGGGTCCCCAGTTCTGGGTGTGTGAGAGGCAGCCACATATTGATGTTTCTCCCCCTCTCTTTCTCCTTCCCTTCCCCTCTCTCTAAAAATAAACAAACAAAACCTTTAAAAAAAATGTAGGACCTTACCCTAAGAACAGCAAGAAATCTGAAGTATTTGCAGTTGTGTGAATTACTCACTAGTGCTTTTTAAAATCAGTCTGGTGGTTGTATAAAGGAATATCTGACAGAGACAAGAATGAAAGCCAGGCTATTATTGTTAAAAGGCAAGTTCTTCCAAAAGCAAACTCTAAATTGCAAGATTTATATGCAGGGAGCTTATTGGGGATTGGTCATCCTCTGAGAGCTGGAGCTGATAATAGCAGATGCGGCTGCTACAGAACTGCATTCACCATTGCAGTAGGAATGACAGAATAGCAAAAGAAAGTGGTGGCACTTTACCCTTAGACAAAGAAAGGCATAATTACCATGATGGGCAGCAAGGACAGAATGACCTCTCACAGGGATCAGTGGATATGGCAAAACATACTGTTCCTAGGAAAAAGACAAATGAACAGTCAAGAAGGATAATCCTTAATATATATAACCAAACATCATGAATGAATGAACAGGAGGCTGAAGTCAGTCCTCCCAAAATCATGATTCCTCATCAGATTTGCAGAACTGAACCAATTCTCAGACCCAGAATTCACTCACTGAATAAAAGGGTATCTGTATTAGGAAGGATTGTATAATACAATGGAAAGTGTACATAGTAGTTATTCCCCAATCCTTCCCTCAAGGGACTGTGGAAATTCACTCAGTAAATGACACACTGGAGAAAGAGAATACCCAGCCCTTTTGGAGCTATTGTACAGAGGACTGAGCTGACACTGATACCCGGTGAAGTAAAGAGCCATCATAGAGATGAGGTAGTAAATGGAATCTTGGACAAGTCCGTTTCATGGTTTGCATTCACGTTAGGCAGACAACACTGACCCATAGTCCGGACTCAGGGCCATAATCATCTTGCTCCTTACCATAATAAAGGCACCTAGACTATCTCAATATTCTACAGAGCTTCACAGTAATTTACTACACTGATGATATAATATCGATCAGACCTGATCAGCAAGAAGTGTCAAGTATTCTATGTGCCATAGTAAGCCCTGTGTGCTCCAGAAGATGAGACATAAACCCTGCAGATTCAAGGGCCTGTCTCATCAGTAAAATTTTTAAAGGTCCAGTTGTCTCTGTCATGCTAAACCATCCTCTTCAAATTAAAGAGCAAGTTATCTGCTTCATACATATTACCACTAAGAAAGAAACACAACACTTAATAGGCCAATTTGGGATTTTAAAGCAGTATATTCTGCATTAAATGGGTGATGTGGAAGACTCTTAGATTTGATTTGGTCCCAGAGTGCCTTTGTGCCTAGCTTTTTTCCATTCTCCTATCCTGACTCCTTCACCCTCCTCTCTCTTGAAAATACTTCCACAGGAAGTCACTACCATAAGGAACCCCATCTTAGATTGTTTCTAGAGAACCAAAACAAGGTCATGTGCCTCAGTTTTCTCATGCAATCCTAAGATTATTCTCTTTGTTACAGGGAAGGATATTGAGGATAAGCAGTGAGTGAGAACAATAATAAACCAAGTAACATTCTTTTAAAAAATGATCTTTGAAAGTGTTCTTCAAAATTAAATTTACCCATCCCTCAAGAGGCAAGGGTTTATACCCATTTATTAAACACATAATATGTCAGGTCTGTCACTATTTTACCCCTGTGTAATAAACTACTCCAAACCAGTGGCTTAAAAATAACACCCATTTTGTGTTATTTATGATTCTGTAAATCCAGTTTGTGCTGGGTTCTGCTAGGATGTTCTTCTGTTGGTCTCACATGGAATTACTGTGGCTGCTGGAATATACAGGTTTGACTGATAGCTTAGCCATTTGTGCTGCTATAAGAAAATTCCATAGGTTGGGTTACTTGAACAACAAACATGTACTTCTTAAAGTTCTGAAGGCTGGAAGTCCAAGATCAAGATGCCAGCAGAGATGGTGTCTGGTAAGATCTTGCTTCCTGATTCATAAATGGGCTGTCTTCTCACTATGTCCCATATGGTAAAAAGAACAAGAGCTCTCTCTGGGGCCTCTTTTATAAGGGCATCAATTCCATTCCAAAGGCCCTATCTCCAAATACCATCACATTGGTCATTAAGATTTAACATGAATTTGGAGAGACACAAACATTCAGTCTATAGCAACTGGGTTAGGTAGGCTAATATGGCCTCCTCACATCTAATACTTGGTGTATGCTGTCAGTTAGGCCTCTCTCTATCTGGTCTCTCATTCTCAAGGAATCTTTCTCCACATGGAAGTAAAGGAATTTCAAGAACAGAAGAACAAAAGCTCAAGGCCTCTTGATGCCTGAGCATAGAAGCACCACAACATCACTTCAAACACATTTTATTTGTCAAAGTTAAGTTCAAAAGCCAGCCCAGATTCAAGTAGTTGTGGGTTGATTTGATGAATGGGGGAGAACAGACTTTATCTATTAATGGAAGGAATGGGAAACCATGTTACAAAGGAGCATAATACAAGGATGGGAGTAATTCATTTGGCTATTTTTGCAAATAACCATCCACCGTAGGCTATTTGTGCAGCTATTTTGCATATATTCGTTGTTACTTGTTCTCATAATAATGGTGTAAGGTAAGGATTTTCGATCCCTCTTCACAAATACACAAATTCTGGATAACATCTGGGGTTTTATTTTCGTTCTTGGATTATTTTATTAGAATCTCCACTGGCCTACCTTTATGTTTCAACTAAATTGATCAATTTTTATACTAATAGCTTTAAAAGTAAAAAACAGATTAATAAATGGAGCTTTGTGAACAAAGAAAGGTATAGAGAAAATTACATATCATCTCATTTTACCATCCGTGGTCAAAGTTAAAATATTCTCACAGTCTAAACCTTCTTTTGTCAGGATGAATAGCTGATAGATTTTAGGTATTAATAACTGCAAGACCATGACTGGACGGGACTGGGCCCAGTGCCAAGGCACCAATTTAACCGGAGCATTGGAGGAGTAAGATTGATCCTTGGTGTCACCTAAATTAGTGTTTTTCAAACTGAAATTCATGACACATTAATGAGCAGCGAAATCAATTTAGGGAGCTACCACTAGCATTTCTTAAATGAAATCCAATAAATTATGATACAATAGAAACTATCTGTAATGGTACCACAGCACCCATAGGCTATGACTAGAGCTCAAATGTTTAAAAATGTAGTCCCAATAGCTCCTGTCAACCAGACACAGCTAGCTCTTCGCCAGTCCCCTTTGCTCCATCTGTTACATTAGCAAGAAGCTCAAAGTTCATTGGGTCCTGATGATTATTGGCTTAGTTGGTTAATAGTATTTATTTGGCTATAATCTTACTTATTAAGCTGAGCCAGATTCAACTAATATTAGCAACAAAGCCCTCTTAAGCTAGTGCATCATTATCTAAGAGTCACTGGTATTTTAAATCATATAAAGTCAATATCTAATTTCAAACAGCAAAAAGATTTATACCAAATTTTGGTTCTAAGGGAGATTAATCACAATATTTTGAGATCCCTGTACAGAAGCTGAACCCAACTTTTCTTTTTCTTTACTTTTTCAAGATGAAATAATCTCACAGAAAACTTTAAGAAAGGCCTTATTCAGGTAAGGAATTGAGAGAGTTCATCACTCTCTTCTAAAAGAGAGATAGGTACAAAATAACACCCCTGTTCCCTGGAGTTTACTCCTGGCGATCTCAATCATTTTGAGCAAAATTGGACCCCAAATATAAATATAAAGGGCTCTGAGTAACTCTTAAGTGTCCTAAAAGAAAGTCATAAAGTCTAGGTGCTAAAATCCTTTCAGTTTTATTAAGATAATTCTTACCCCGTTAATGTTATGATTGATTTCCCAATCATAGCATATCGGAGGCAGAAAATTACTGAAAGAAGTTGCAGCTACAAGCAAGCAGAGTGAAAACTACAGAAATGGCAGCTAACAACCCACCGAGTTAAGAAATAAGAAAACTATCAAAGCTCTGATAAGAGGACACCAAAAGCAAGGCAGCCTATGGTCATTTTATACAATATAAGCACCAATGTAGCCTTTTCAATGCCATTTTAAATTATATCTTTCATAAAAGTTCATTTTCCAACAGTTTTGTTGCTCATGCTGAATTTGTAGCCAACAATCCAGGTAAATGCACTTATTAATTCTAAAAATTACCTGTAATCATTTGGGTTTCATATGAATCCAATCATGCCATCTATGCATAATAACTGTTTTACTTCTCCCTTCCCAATCTTTATACCATCTTTTTCTTGCCTTATTGCCCTTACTATGACCTCACATTTTCAAAAAAATTAAAGAGAAGTGATAACAGAGAACATCTTGTCTTACTCTTTATACAGGGAAAACATTTTCAGTATTTTACCATTACAAACAAGATTTGCCACAGGTTTTCTATAAATATTCTTTATTAACACAGGGGTGCATAATTCTTTTTCATTAGAGTTTTGGGATTCTTAGGAAATATTCTAAGCAGTGGAACTGCTGGATCAAAAGTCAGTTCCATTTTTACGTTTTTGAGGGAACTTCATACCATCTTCCACAGTGGCTACACCAGTCTGCATTCCCACTAATAGTGCACAAGAATTCCCTTTTCTCCACCACCTCGCCAGCACTTGTTTGTTGATTTGTTAATGATGTCCCTTCCCTCAGGTGGGAGGTAACATTTCATTGTCGTTTTAATTTGCATCTCTCTGATGGCTAGTGATGTTGAGCATCTTTGCATATGTCTATGGGCCCTGTGTATGTCCCCCTTTGAGAAGTGTTTATACAGGCCCTTTGCTCATTTTTTAATTGGATTATTTGTCTTGCCGGTGTTGAGTCATATGGGATCCTTATATATTTTGGAGATTAAACCCTTGCTCAATATATTGTTGGCAAATACATTCTCCCATACAGTCAGTTCCCTTTTTCTCTTGATGATGGTTTCTTTAGCTGTGCAGAAGCATTTTAACTTGATGTAGTCCCATTTGTTTATTTTTTTCCTTTATTTCCCTTGCCCTAGGAGATATTTTAGCAAAAATATTGCTATGTGAGATATCTGAAGTTGTACTCCCTTTGTTTTCCACTAAGATTTTTATGGTATCACAATTTATATTGAAGTCTTTTATCCATCTTGAGTTTATTCTGGTATATGATATAAGTTGGGGACTTAGTATATGATATAAGAAGAACATCCCCTTCTCTTGAGTTTGCTGGAATTTTTTCAGTATGACTGGGTGTTAAATGTTATCCAATGCCTTTTTCCATGTACCATTCCAGTTCTCCTAACACCATTTATTGAAGAGACTATCTTTACTCCATTGTATGCTCATGCCCTCTTTGCCAAATATTTTACCATAAAGACCCGGGTTTTTTCCCCTGCTCTCTATTCTGTTCCATTGATTTATGTGGCCATTCTTATGCCAGTACCAGACTGTTCTGACTATACTGGCCTTGTAGTATAGTTTGATATCAGGTGTTGTGATCCCTCCTACTTTCCTCTTGTTTCTCAGGATTGCTGAGGATATTCAGCATCTTTTGTGGTTCCATATAAATTTTTGGAATACTTGTTCTAGGTCTATGAAATATGTCCTGGTATTTTAATAGAAATAGCATTGAATCTATAGATTTCTTTGGGTAGTATGGACATTTTAATGATGTTAATTCTTCTGATCCATGAACAGACTATTTGATTCCATTTACTTGTATCTTCCTCAATTTCTTCCTCGTGCCCTATAGTTTTCCAAGCACAGGTCTTTTATATCCTTAGTTAAATTTATTTATTTATTTACTTCTAGGTACTTTATATTTTATTTCTAGGTACTTATATTTATTTATTTATTTCTAAGTACTTTATATTTTTTGTAGCACCATTTGCAATAGCCAAGATTTGGGAACAGCCTAAGTGCCCTTCAGTAGATGAGTGGATTGAAAAACTGTGTTTTATATATATATAATGGCATACCACACATCAGAAAAAAAGGAACTCCTACCTTTTGTGACAACATGGGTGGAACTGGAGGCTATTTTGCTAAGTGAAATAAGTCAGTCAGTAAAAGACAAATATCATATGATCTCACTCATAAGAGGAATCTAACAAACAAAATAAACTAATGAGAAAATAGAACCAGATGATTGGAATCATGGAACAAAGTGACAGCTGTAAGAGGGAAGGGGGAAATGGGGGACTCACTGAAAAAAGGTAAAGGAATTAGTCAAAGAACATACATGAAATACCCATTAATATGGACAATGGTGTGGGGGTTGACTTTGGAAGTCGAGGTCAGGCTGGGTAGAGGGGGATGAAGTGGTAAAATGAGACAACTGAAATAGCATAAACAATAAAACATTAAATATATATATATATTCTTTATTAAATTAAGAACATCCCCTTCTCTTGAGTTTGCTGGAATTTTTCAGTATGGCTGGGTGTTAAATGTTATCCAATGCCTTTTTCCTTCCATTTAGAAATATGTGAAATCTAATGAAAAAATAAGCCAACAAGCAAACAGAGATAGATAACTATATGATTTGTCTCTTTTATTCTGTTATTGAAGAATTACATCAACTCATATTTCAAATGCTAAACTCACCTTCCATACCTGGGATAAATCAAATTGGATTGAAATATATTATCTTTTTAGGTTCCTAGATTCTGTTTGCTAATAACTTAAAGATTTGTTCCATCTTTGTTTACAAAATAGATTGGCCTGTAACTTTTCTTTACTACTATGTCCTTTTCAATTTTATACCAACCATTGGTGACAATGAGGCTGTAGAAAATGGAATACTTATACATGGCTAGTGGGAGTGTAACCACTTTGAAAAAATATTTGATAACATCTTACTCTGACCATATACATAACCTGTGATCTTACAATTCTACTCATAGTGATTTACCAAGTAGGAATGATTACATATATGCACCAGTAGAAATGTTCAGTATGTTCATTACAACATTATTTGTAGAGTACGAAAGTGTACTCTACAAAAAGTGACTGATGTCAATCATAATAGGATGGATAAATAAATTGTGGTATAACTTTGCAACAACATAGATAAACCTAGAGGGTATTATGTTAAGTGAAATAAGTTAGACAGGGAAAGACAAATACTATATGGTTTCACTTATGTGTAGAATCTAAAGAACAAAATAAAAAAACAAACAAAAACAGACTCATAGATACAGAGAACAAACTGAAGGTTGCCAGATGGGAGATGAGGAGAAGTTGAAGGGCTGAAAGGAAAAGATGAAGGAATTATGAAGTACAAATTAGTAGTTATAAAATAGTCATGGGGATGTAAATTATAGCATAGGGAATATAGTCAATAATACTGTAATAACTATGTATGGTGTCAGGCAGGTATTAGAATTATTGAAGGGATCACTTTGTAAATATATAAATAAGCACACACTGTACAAATGAAACTAATATAAAGTAATATTGAATGTCAACTTTAATTGGAAATAATTAATATATATAATTCCACTGCTGGGATTATACCCTAAGAATCCCAAAATGCCAGTTCAAAAGAACCTATGCACCTCGATGTTCCTAGCAGCACAATTTACAATAGCCAAGTGTTGGAAGCAACCTAAATGCCCATCAGTAAATGATTGGATCAAAAAATTATGGTACATTTACACAATGGAATACTATGCAGCAGAAAGAAAAAAAGAACTACTACACTTCACGGCAGCATGGATGGAACTGGAGAGCATTATGCTAAGCGAAATAAGTCAGGAGGTAAAAGACAAATACCATATGATCTCACCTATAAGCGGAACCTAACCAACAATACAAAGATGCAAGGAAAATAAGACCAGCAACACTGAAAGAAAAAAGAAACCAACAGAGACAAGAGGGAAGGAGGGAGGGGTGGGCAAGGGAAAAGGAAGTGAAGGGGCAAGTCAAGCAACATATAGCAAGGACTCATGGACAAAGCCAGAGTGGGGCAGGATTGAGGGAGGGATAAGGGGAGGGGGGCAGGGGAAAGTGGTAGGGGGAAGGCGGAGACAACTGTATTTGAAAAAATAAATTAATTAATTAAAAAAGAAAATAAATAAATTGTGGGATGTTCATTTAGTGGAATATTCTACAACAATGAAAAGGAATAAGTTGTTGCTAAATATACCATTATGATTGATTCTTACAAACATTGAAAGAAGCCAGACCAACTTTCTTGGGAACTTCTGGTCAAGATGGTGGCATAGGTAAACATGGCTCACCTCCTCATACAACTACATCAATATTACAACTAGATTATAGAACAACCATCACTCAGAACCATCAGAAAACCAGTTGAATGGAAGTTTGACAACTATAGAATTTCAAAAACCTCACACATCCAGACTGATAGGAGGAAAAGAGACACAGCAATGCAAAACGGGTTGGTCTCACACCCACATGTGGTGGATAAAAATTTGGGAAGTATATCTCAGGAAGAAGTCCCAACCCCACTCCAGGACCCCCAGCCCAGGGTTCCAATGCCAAGAAGATAAGTCCCCATAACTTCTGGCTACAAAAAGCAGCAGGGATTGAGTAAGTGAAAGAAACTTCTGGGGTTCCAAGCAGTTCTTCTTAAAGAACAGATACACAGACTTACTCTGACTCACTTGCTCTGAGCTCCAGTACCCGGGTAGCAGCTTGAAAGGCACCAGAGGCATACACGGAGGAACTGGAGTGTCTGCCATCATGGTGGGAGATAGAGGACAGCTTTCTCCCAGAGAGAAAGGGAGGCAGAGGCCATTGTCCCTTTTCTGAACCCTCCCCTGAGAGAGCTACAGAGCTGGAAGGTGGGTGTCATATTGGAGACTCCATCAACCTGGCTAACCCTGTTTGCCCACCCTGGAGATGCCCTGAGGCTCTGTTTCACCCAATTTATGGGCCCACTCAAGCTGTTAACAGTGACTTTTGCATATGCATGGCTTGTCTTGGCTCATGCTTCACAATTTCAAAAATTCTCTCAAACAAGCAAGAGCCAGACTCAGTAAGCCACCTATCCCTGTACCTCTTGCTAAATGACCCCAGGCCTGGCACTAGCAGCAGACAGCCTAGATTCACAGCTTGGCTTTCCTTGGGAATCTCAAAGCCCATCACAAGTAGCAACAATCTGAAGATTGCTTTATAACTCATGAAGGGTGGCCCTGGGCAAAATGCAGGGGCAGGCTGACCTTGGTCTGCACCACCCAGGAAACACCAGGGCCAGTGGGAAGCTACAGACCACATCAGAGTACCACCACCCTTCCCCCTGCACAGCTGATCCTTCACAGAGGGTGGAGGTAGTGATCAGAGGTCACAGTCAGTCCTTGCAGCTGGTTGGTCTGGGTAAATCCCTTCCAGTGATATGCCAACAGCAACAAACTACAAGAAGATGGTGTATTCTGCCCACACAAAGAGTGAGCCTCAGGTACCTTGCTTGGGTAGTAGGAGAAGCTGTACCACTGGACCCTACAGGACACCTACTACATTAGCCCTGCTACCAAGACAGGGAGTCATAGCAGCTCTACCTAATATATAGAAACAAACACAGGGAGCCTGCCAAAACAAGGAAACAAAGAAACATGGCCCAAATGAAAAAACAGAAAAGACTCCAGAAAAAGAACTAAACCAAATGGAGATGAACAATCCATCAGATGCAGAGTTCAAAACTGGTTATAAGGATGTTCAAGGAACTTAGTGACTACATAAACCGCATAAAAAAGATCCAGTCAGAAAATTCAGAAATGAAGGATACACTGATTGAAATAAAGAACAATTTATAGGGAATTAACAGTGGAGGGAATAAAGCTGAGAATCAAATCAATGATTTGAAATATAAGGAAGCAAAAACAAACAATCAGAACAAGAAGAAAAAAAAATCCCCCAAAATTGTGGTTAGTGTAAGTAGCTTCTGGGACAACTTCAAGTACTCCAACATTTGCATCATAGGAATGCCAGAAAGAGAAGAGAGAGAACAAGAAATCAGAAATCTATTTGAAGAAGTAATGAGAGAGAATTTCCCTAATTTGGTGAAGGAAATAGATATGCAAGTCCTGAGAACACAGAGAACCCCATCTTTGCAAGATGGATGCAAAGAGGTCCACTCCAAGACACATCATAATTAAAATGCCAAAGGTTAAAGATAAAGAGAGAATCTTAAAAACACCAAGAGAAAACCAGTTAATTACATACAGGGGAGTTTCCTTAAGACTGTGAGCTGGTTTCTCAAAAGAAGCTTTGCAGGCTGGAAGGGATTGGCAAGAAATATTCAAAGGCATGAAAAGCAGAGACTTACAGCCAAGATTGTTCTGCCCAGTAAAGCTATCACTTAGAGTCAAAAGGAAGATAAAGAGCTTCCCAGATAAAACTAAAAAAAACTAGAGTTCATCACCACCAAACCATTATTATATGAAATGTCAAAAGGGCTTATTTAAGAAAAAGAAGATAAAAACTATGAACAATAAATGGCAATAAATACATACTTATCAACTGAATCTAAAAAACAAACTAAGCAAACAAGAAGAACAGAGACAGAATCATGGATACGGAGAGCATTTTCATGGTTGCCAGATGAGAGGTGTTTGGAGGAATGGGTGAAGAGGTGGGGGGATTAAGAAGTACAAATTGGTAGTTACAGAATAATCATGGGGATGAACAAGAGAGGGAATGGAGTAGCCAAAGAACATATACGCATGAGCCATGGACGTAACAATGGTGAGGGGACGGCCTGAGGGGCTGGGGGTGCTGGGTAGAGGGGGACAAAGGGGGAAATATTGGGACAACTGTAACAGCAGAATCAATAAAATATAATTTTTTTAAAAGCAAAGAGGCCAGACCAAAATAAAAGTATATATTCAGTGATGTCACTTTATCAAATTCATAAATAGACCACCTGGTCTATGGTGTTAGAAATTCAGGCCGCTGATTACTTCGAAAGACAGAAAGTCACTGAGACAGGGCATAACGTGGGTTGCAGGGGGGCTTCTGAATGACTAGTAATGTCCTTATCTTGATCTGGGAGTCTGGGTGATATTTTCACTTTGTGAAAATTCGTAGAGCCATACACTTATGTATATTTTTATTTATGTATATTATACTTCAATAAATATTTTTATAACAACACATGTATTGAAATACAATATACATCAAGATTTTTAAAATGTGATTATAACTTTATCTCTGTGGTGATCACATTATAGAGTACAAAACTGGAATTTGTATTAGTTCAAGTTCTACAAGAAACTTCTGCAAAAACAAGATTAAACCTGCAAGGATTTTCCCTGGGAAAATGCCTGTGTGAGAGACATGAGTAGGGAGCTGGTTGAGGTTGGGAGAGCTAAGACCACCACGAAAGTGTGACTTGAGCGAAGGAGTAAAGGTTGAGTGGAAGTGTCCTACACTGCAGTGTGGTCTATGGAAGGTGTAACAAGGCCATTGGGAAATCCCACGACCCCAGGAATGGACCTGCCTTATCACCCCTGCCATGCTCAGACACCGGTAAATGCAGCACAGACTTCAGGCACAGCAGCTGAGCCCTCTGGTCAATCGAAATCACGGGTTGGAAGTATGCAATGCACATTCTTATGGCTATTACAAATGCTTCAGTGTGGTATTTTCTTTGTCCTATTAAAGTAGAATTTTAATTTTTAAATTTTTATTTACTTTTAAAATTGCATACAGTAAAATTAAACTTTTTGGTGGACAGTACTATAGGTCTTGGCAAATGCACACATATAGCCACAACCACTGTTTATCAGTTTTTTCACCTTAAAAATTCCCTCATGGTACGAATTTAAAGTCGCCCACTCACCCCATCCCCAGGCCCTGGCAACCACTGATCTGTTTTCTCTCCCTATAATTTTTCCTTTTCTCGACTATAAGAAGAATCATATATTATGTAGCCTGTTGAGTCTTAATGCATCAGATTAAATCATATTCTTACATGTGTCAATATTCATTTTTTTCTTTTAATTTTTGAGAACTATTCCACTGTATAGATGTGCCACAGTTTTTATCCATTCATCAGTTGGGAATATTTATGTCGTTTCCAGTTTGGGGCAATTATGAATAAAGCCACTATAAATGTTTGTATATATGTTTTTGTGTAGTCAGAAGTTTTTCATTCTCTTGGATAAATACCTGGAAGTAAAATGTCTAGGTCATATGGTAAATGTATAGTTTTTAAAACTTTTTTGTTTTATCCATTCTAATGAGTGTATAGTACTATCTCGTTTATATTTCCCTAGTGTGGAGCTCCTTCTCATGTCTTTAGCTGCTATTCATATATTTTTGGTGAAGTGCCGGATTAAATCTTGAGTGCTGCATATTTGAATCTATGAAGGAATCTGCTTTTTAACCCCAAAATTTTTATGGTCAAATATTTTCTGAGTTTCAGGTATTTATTCATATATGAAAATTTTAAAAATTTACGGGAGATATCTCCAAAACGTAAATCTAAGTGGGAACACTCATTCATATAACTTTCCTATGAACAGTTGAAAAAAATAAATATTTCAAGACATTTAACCAGCAGTTCAGCGCAGACACAGAGCAGTCAGAGTAGACACAAGGCCTGCCAGCCGTGTGGCTATGCCAGACACATGGACTGAATCAGAGCCCAAGGTAACAGAACACATCAAAGTCCTCAAAAATCTGTATGCACTTTCAATTATAACTTCCATTTTGAGTAATTTATTATAGGAAATAATTAAGCATGTATAGAAAGATATATATTTAAACACAGACACATACATGTGTATTCAACACAGTGTTGTCTGTGATATAAGAATGTTGGACAAAATCTAACTATCCAATAATATGGAATTAGTGAAATAAAATATAACAATTCCATACAAATAGAGTGTAATACAGTCATTTAGAACTATGTTTCAGGTATGGCCCTACTGAGAGTAAAATATTTTTTCATGATAAATCTCTATGAGGAAAAGGCAGATCACAAAAGACATTATTAAATGTTCTCATTTGCTTCAGAATATGTATGCATATGAGTGTTAGCATTAATTAATTAATTAATTATTACGGGATAAGGGTAATAATTGGTGTTCTCCTGTTTGTATTTCTGATTTTCTACAATAAGTATTGATTTAGTCATGGTGAAGGGGGAAGGAATAAATGCAAAGCATTACACAGATATAAAAACATTAATTATTAATAGAGTTGGATGAATCATCAAAGAAAGTTTAAATGTATTTAGTATGCTTACTAAAGAAATCAGATTCATAATAAATACTAAACTATTTTATTTAGTTGAGTAAGTTTCATTTGTATAGAGAAAACCTCATTTCTCAGCAATGCCGTTAAAGGAGAAAGAGGTATTATTTTTGTGTGCATGTTTGCATGGATATGCCATGAAAGTGTGTGTGCCTGTTTCTTCATTGTACAGAGTAAACCTGGGTTTCCCTAAAATTTCCACTTAGTCATAAAGACTATCTGCCCTCGAGGGCAATGTTCTGATTCATCCCACAGCCAGCACTGGAATTGCTAAAATATCCTTATTCTTATTTTGCTACAAGCATTGAGTTCAGAGAGGAACTCACACTTCAACAATTTTCCTTGGTTTAGGTAAAAGAGACCTACTTTTGCATTACATAGTTACAGAAACCATGTGAACCTTTTAGCCACAAAACTCGTGCCCCACACACATGCTATTTCACAACAGAAATTTCAGGCTTCAAACTGCACCTTTAATAGCTCATATGGCTGTATAGATTTATTTTCAGTTAAAGCTAGAAAAATGAGCCCAGGGTACCTTCTTTATCTTTTTTTTAATAGTCTCGGCCTTACCAACAACAAGCACGCAGAACAAGCCTTTTCCTAAACAGAGGTATTTTCCAAATCATTCAAAAGCACTGTATTTTTCAAAGCAATCTCAAGCAAGGTCACAGCAATCTGATATGCCAGAAAAAGGCTCTAGTGATTTAGAAAACAAGGACTAAGACGTCAATCAGATCAGACACCATCCACTCTAGGGGACAAAGACCAAGCAGAAGACAGACAAGCTTCCTATTTAAGGAGCATTCCAGTTCCTTTTATTGTCCCCATTGAAGCCTCTCCTGCTGTTTCCTGTATTTTGTTAATGAACAGAAACAGTAGTAAATTCCACTAGGAGATTGGAGTGATTTTTGTTTCAGTCTAGGAACACGAAAGGAGGTCTCCTTGTGAGTTATTAAAATATGGAGACAAAAATCAAACAGGATCAGCAAAAACTGTCACATTCCTCAGGAAAAGCTGATGGAAGACAAATCAGGCTCTGACTTCTCCAGAAGAAATAAAACTAATGCCTTGTTTTTCATTTTACCCTTGATCAATTAATCACCAAAAGCAGAAGCATCAGCAGCATTTTTCAAAGAAAATCACAGCTCTAGTAAGTGCTATATATATATATATATTTGGTCTACTTGGAGATGAATATGGTAGAACTTATTACAATAGTAAGCTACATAATGTCACTTTTAAATGCATCCATATTCTTAAAGTATTTCCATCTTTTTCTTGATATTTTTATATTTATATTTATATTTATATTTTATATTTATATTTCTTTATATTTATAATTTTAAAATTATAAAATTTTAAATACATTAGAAATATGTAAGTTAATTTGACCTTCACAACAACTAAGAGATATTATTATTATCCCTATGTCAAAGGAAATAAAAAAAGCACCTGGAGGTTAATTAGCTTTCTTAAGTTCACACAGAATTAACAGGTATTAATATTTTGTTCTATTTGCTTTAAATCTTTTGTTCTACTACACTATTCCCCAGTTGCTCTTTATCAGCAGTTCTTGCTATTGTTCTCCATCTTCATTGATACTTCCTACTGCCAAACTTGTAAATTTTGCAATGTGAAGTGATCTATCTCATTTTTAGTTGTCTTCCCATAATTATTAATCTGGTTGATCATTTTTTTGTGTATTCATTAGACTGAACTTCCTATTCTTTGAAATACCTATTCCTATTTTTGTTCATTTTTTTTCTATCAGTTCATTTGCTTTTTTCTTACTGATTTATAAGATTCCTTTCCTAGGACTCTTGTCCTAGATAATAATCCTTTGTTGGTACTAAACATTATAAATAAATATCTTTTCTAAGTTTTGGAGCTCATTTTTTCATTTATTTATGGTACATGTTAAATTTTTATAACATAAACTGTCCTTCTAAGTGTAAGTAAGACACTTGCAAAAACATACTATATAAACTGGGCCTCTGAACTAGTCTTCCCTGTGTTTACTGCTTTTGTTACTATTAATTAATTTATTTTCTTTAATAAATAGTTCATGTTTATTGCACAAAATTCAAAATACACAAATAAAAAACATAAACAATAACTCTTCTTCCTCTGTTCCCCAAGACACTCAATTCCTCTCCACTAATCCAAACACTAGTGCTAATACTTTTGTATCTCTAAAATTTATCAGTGTACTCTTTTTTCCACAAAAGATGATAATCTACTATACAATTCTATTCATTCCAGCTTTCTTATAATATATATTTTTTAGAAATACATGTATATGTATATTTCTAGGTAATCTAGATTGTCAGTACAGTACACAAAGTGACTTTTTTCTTTTTTGCACCTTCTTAGAATTGCATGAGTATAAGAGAAACTGTAGACTAGTAACTGTGCATCAGCTCTAGAGGCCGACTGAGGTAGAGTCCCTGCTCCTCTGTTTATTAGGAGTTAGTTGTCCTCTCCTTTTCTGTTTTGCCTTTGATAAAAAGAGATGATAGTGCTCCTACCTCATATATTTGTTGTAGGAGTTAACTTAGATTGTATATGTAAAGTGCTTACTATAGTATCTAGAACAAAATAACATTCAAAAAAGCTTTTTTTTTCTCACAAATGATATTTTATTTATCCAATAATGTGTTGAAGGGCATTTAAGTTGCTTCCAAATGTTTTTAAACAATATTCTCATGAATATCTTTGTACACGTTTGTTTTACTCGTGTATGATTATACTTTAGAATCAATAGAGAGAAAATACACAGCAGGATCAAAGACTGCATGAATTTCTTAGGTAGATATTGTTAAGTTACCCTGCAAAGATTTTGTATGAATCAACACTCTTCAGCAGAAATGTAGGAGAATAAGCTTTCCTATGACTTGGTAACCATGTATTATCAAACATCTTCTTGCCAACTTAGTATAGTGAAAAAAGTGGTATATTGTTATAGTTCTATATTTGTCTCTCTCTTATTATGAATAAAGTTTGAGTTATTTTTCATTTCCTTTTTTGTGATGTTCCTCATTTTTCTGTTAGCCTATCGTCATTGTCTTTATTGATTTATATGATACTTTTATATATTTAAAAATCTAGCACTTTTATATAATATACTTCAAATATTGTTTCCAGTTTTATCACTTATCTATGTTTATGGTGCCTTGTATTTTTTTAATTTTCATAAAAATAAATTAAATCAAATCATTTAATAGGTTTCAGGGGGTTTGTGTCACTTATAAAAAGACCTTCCAAACATCAAGATTACAAAGTCATTTCCTGTGATTACTCTGGTACTATTTTGGTTTACTATTTTAATATTTATGCCTTTGTCTCATCTGGATTTATTGGGAGCTAGGAACATAGGGGTCATTCTTTATGTTTTCTTTCAAAAAGCTAACCAATTGTCCCCTAATAATCTATTAAATAAAGCATATTTTAAACATTGATTTGAAATGCCACTTTTACAGTAAAATCCCATATATATTTGAGTCTATTTCATAATTTCCTATTTCACATACCATATCATAGTTTAATTAATGTAGCTTTATTTTAGCATATGCATATTAATATGTGATCAGCAAATCCTTCCTAAATCTTCCCCACCCTGTTCTGTCTCATTACTTGATCATTTTTTCCATATGAATTTTAGTCAACTTGTCTAGTTTTTTAAAATTCAGTAAATATTTTAGCTTAGACTTATAGATTAATTTAGGAAGAAATGTTAGCTTTATAATGTTGTCTTTTTATTCAAGAACATGGTATGCTTCAAGATTTGTCCAAGTATTGTTTTCTGTAATAATATTTTAATTTTTATGCAGATCTTGTAAATTTTTGCTAATTTCATTCCCAGGTATTTCACCTTTTAACACTATTATGAATGAGCAAGAGCTGTCCTTGGAGTCTCATTTTCTTATCTTCAAATCTAATCCTCTATGAACATTGTCTGCCCCCAAGCCCTGACTGGTGTGACTCGGTGCACTGACCACTGGCCTGCAAACCAAAGGGTCGCGGGTTTGATTCCCATCAAGGCACACGCCTGTGTTGCAGGCCTGGTCCCAGTAGGGGGTGCACAAGAGGCAACCACACATTGATGTTTCTGTCCCTCTCTTTCCTTCTCCCTTCCCATCTCTAAAAAACAAATAAATAAAATCTTTTAAAAAAAATTGCTTGCCCCCATAATCCACCAAAATCTGGAGCTCTGAGCTGACCAATAGCTACTACTCAAAAGACACTACAAATGCCATTATAATCATGAAGGTAACATGTACCTCCTCTTAATTTTAGGGACTTAGAATACAAATTCAAGCTATAGAACACTTTATTCAGGACCAGCAATGGTTTCAGTGACTTGTGTGTTTTCATAATATAACAAATTTTTAATTATATCTCAATTTATTATACTATGCCATAAAATGTAAAAACTATCTAACTCTAGTCAGCTTTAATGTGACTAATAGGTCTAGTCACCTAACCTATTTATACAGTCTGAGGGATACCAAGAACAGTGAACTCTCCCTAAAGTGGCTCCCAATGAATAACGCTTGCCTTTACATAATCCCTTTCAATGCAGAGGAAACTATTGCCTCCTTCTTTGTCAATAGAACATGGCGAAGGTAGTAGGATAATCACTCCCTTGATTACGTTACACTATATGGCAAAAGTGATAGTATAGTCACTCCAGTGATTGTGTTACATTGTACTAGACTGTCTTTCAGGCAGAAGGGAGAGATTCTTCTGCTGGCCTTGAAGAAGGTATGCTGCCATGTTGAAAGGGGGCCACATGTCAAGCTCAATGCGAGGCTTCTAGGACCTGAGAGTTGCCCTGGCTAACTGCCAGCAAGAAAATGAGGACCTCTGTCCATAACTTCACAAACCTGCATTCTGCCAACAATCACAGGGACTTGGAAGAGGACTCTGAGCTCCAGAAATATATTCAGCCTAGCTGGCACTTTATTGAAATCTTGTGAAATCATAAGCAAAGGACCTAGGTAAATTGTGCCTGAACTCCTAATCCATGGAAACTGTGAGATAATATACCTGTGTTGTTTTAAGCTCTAAATTTGTTGTAATTTGTTATAACAGCAATAGAACACTAATACACTGTTACAAATCCTGTCCCTGAATATTACAACTACAAACAGTAAATATCTGTTATAGTTTAGTAAATTTATAGTAGAGGATAGTCCTGGTGAAATATCAGCCTAATATAGTTTTATTCTCTCTAAATTTACAGTGGCATGGGTAGAGAATTACAGAATAAAGCCAGATACTCCGAAGCTCAAAACTTTGATATAACCCTTGCATACTGCGTACTTCAAAACCTAAGTTAATTTTTTATCAGAATTCAGAATTTGTCTAAATTGTAATCTTTTGTAAGTGCAAGAGCCTACCTAAAAATAGAAGTATTACATTAATTTATAACTGAAAAATTGTGGGGAAAAGAGTCTTATTTTAGAATAATTGAAATGCTACATTTATCTCTGCCTCAGCTTCTTCAGTTACCCCTGAGGTATGAATTTCAGGGTTTGTTTGTTTTTTTCTTTTATGGTTGGAGACAAAACCACAAGAGCCTACCCATAGTTACAGCTATATTAACATTTCCATATCAAAACCAGTTTTCTAGAATTTTACATAATACAGCTATTTGAACACTTACAATCCAACATGTAGGTTCAAACTTGACATTTAATTTCTGAAGTCTTAAAGCAAACTATTTCATCTCTTTCATAGAGAATATTAAAATATTGGCTTACAAAATAATACATTTGCTGACCAAAACTTTTTGATGCTTGCAGTCCTGGAATTCAAAACTATTGTGTCCATTAAAAGTTATTTTTTCTTCTGCCAGATATTGTAAAAGACTATGAAATTAGTGTCTAATGTGCGATTTGGATATAAATACTGATGTATTATTCACCTCAGTCACTCAAAGAAAAGAATTATATTCTGTCACACTTTTAGAGAGATCCTATGAGTAGACAACAGTTTTCTGAAGAGGATGGGGGATTTATACCACCGAGACTTGAAGGAGTTCGCCCTCACCAGGAGCAGAGAAAAGACTAGACCACAAATGGAGAAGGCAAGGCCAGACTCTATTTATTTGTAGAGTCCTCTATAAATAAACTGTATTCATCCAGTTTTAATTTTTTGTGTCCTACACTGTTATTCCCAAACCTTCTGGAAAACCAACGCACAACAGCCTTGTATTAGCAGTCATGTTGTAAATTATTAAATATAACAAAATATATATGCTTGGGATGAGGCAGTGATGAAAATAGGACCTTCACCACATGATCTTGCCTCAGACCAATATAATAATAGCATGAATAATCAAGTCAGCATTTATATGAAATACTTCATCTAGTATTTCAAAGTACTATATAGTAAGAGCAAAGCATTTTATATAAATAGTCAGATAAACTGCATTAAGTTGGCTTCTCCTGAATGAGACACCAAAGCAAGTTTTTGTGTGAAAGTTATTTAATAAAAGTGTTTTCAGGAGAAGTGAGAATATTAAAGTGGGACCAGAAAGTGAAGGAGGCCAAGCAAAGGTATGAGCCATGTCAGAGGGAGGGTAACTCAATTCCACAGGGGCTCTGATACAAAACACTTCTCAGAATTAGGCATTATCACCTCGGCTATCTGATGGCTGGGGGGTCAAAGAAGATGAAGTGTTTATTCTCTGCAAGTGTCAGTCATTGTATTAAGGCGGGGGAGGGGGGGGCGGTGGGGACAGGGCCGAGGCGAGGGCAGAAAAGGGGGGTCAAATTCCCAAGTACTTTTGTGTCTTGCGTGTAGACATGGCAGGTTCTGGCAGCTAATGGCAGCTGACAATGAAGATACAAGGTGATGGCTTGGGAGCGACCGATCATCTACAAACAGGCGTCCCCAACCCCCAGGCCGTGAACCAGTACTGGTCCTTGGCCTATTAGGAACCATGAAGGAAGCTAGCCTGAGCTCCGCCTCCTGTCTCCACCTCCCCACACCCGCCCTCCCTACTTTTCCATTCCCCTAACCCAGTCCGCAACAGGAGAAGAGGCAGCAAGCAAGTGAGGTTCACCTGAGCTCCACCTCCTGGTCCCCGTCTCCCACCTCCCATCCCCCATCCCCCACCCTTGGAAACACTGGTGCCTGGTGCCAAAATGTTGGGGACTGCTGATCTAGAACACGCGTGCATAAAAATGAGAAAGAAATCTGAGGATACTGTACAACCACTTAGTGTATAACCCTCACCACAATCCCATGAGGTAGTTATTCATTTTATATCCACTTTACAGGTGAGGAGACTGAACTGCAAAAGGGTTAAGTGAGATGTCCAAGATCCTACAGCGGTAAGTGTCAAGCCAGGATCTGAATCCAAACCACCTGGCTCCAGAGTCTGCACCCACACTTACACATGTTAGTATTAAGTCAAGAGCTAGAGCAGAAGATGCAGAGGGCTAAGGCAGATCCAACTCACAACTAGGAACTAAATGAGTAGAGCAAACAGGCTAGAATTACTAAGATTCCACCCAAATATACTAAAGCAAAGTATTCCGTTTCAAGGAGGTGGAAAATTAGATCTTTTTATTAAATGGTTAGGATCTATCCAAGCATCAGACAATTGGGTTACACATAACAGACACTTTCCCTCTAAGGTTGCAAGGGAGAGAAATTATTGCAGGCAGAAAAGTAGCTTCAGGGAGAAGACAGAAACAAAAGAAAAAATTCCCTCCCTCTTTCCTTTCCCTCCCTAATTCCTACTCCCTCCTTCCCTTCTATACACTCTCTCTCACACACACATACTGGAACACAAAAACTTCTTTCAATTTCTGATATTTATTGAGAATAAGCAGAGAAAACTGGCAGAGACATTAAATTCAACACACCATAGCAAGGAACTAAATTAGAGAATTTCCCATAGCGAAGATAGCCTATCAAAACAGCTTGGATAACAGATAGCTTTTTAATTAATTTTAAAAGCTAGTTGCTTCAATACATAATTTGAAACTCCCTTGGAAGGTTTGTGATCCATAAACTATCTCTTTTGTCAATCAAATTAACACTACACCTATCATTAGGTCTTCTCTTATTTGAATATTATAGATTTTCGAAAGGTCTCCTATAAGTTCCACTAACAAGACTAAGATTTACAGACTCCCTTCACATTACCAACATAACAAAATGCTGAATAAACAGGAACCCCCAAATTAGTTTACATAGCTGGGAAATAATTAATGAGAAAGATGAGTCTCAAGTGCCAGAGACACAGCAGAAACTCAAAACCAAAGATGAAACTGAAGGAGCTAGTGCCATGGTCTGGAGGCCGGGCCAGGAGAGATGACACAGAAAACCAAGTCCTGGAGGAGGCTTTCTCCAAGACAGGAAGCCTCTGAGGAAAAGATACAACTCCACCCAGGTGGAGAAAAAAATTCTCCCCTGAATAATTAAAACCCCAAGGCTGAACTGTGCTTGGATATATTTCTGAATTTTAAAAAATTTATATATAGTTACTAGCATAGGCATACACAAACAGATGAACAGAACCTATTTGAGATAACAAAAAGAAACCACGTATACATGGGAACTGAAGATACGGCACAGATCACTTTGAAAGCACCAGAGGAAAAGGGACGGAGTGGCCAATGGATACTGGTAGGCATATTTTATTATCTAAGAAAAGATAAACTTAGATCTCTATCTCACACCATATCCAAAAATAATCCAGATAGATCAAAAACACATATGTAAAAATCAAATCTTGCAAAGAACATATAGAATAGTTTTATGACATTTGGTTAGGAAATTATTTCTTAGGACATGGCATAAAAAGCACAAACCACAAAGAAAGCAATTGGAAAACCTGCAGTGTACATTATACCACTGTGAAAATATTTGCTACCCCTCCCTACCAGGCTCACCTGTGGGAGATCATATGCCCTCAGTCCATGTCACTTGCTTTGGCCATTGGAATGTAGGTATTAAGTGACGTGTTTGCCACTTGCAAACAGAGAAGCCTAAGAGCCTTCCTGTGGGTCTGCAAGTCTCTATTTTCTCTCTGACACAAGATGAGCATGTCCAAAACAGGAGCTGCATCTTCAGCTATGGTCCCTGGAGTGAAAAAAATGTGGAAAAGAGTCTGTCAACCCATGCAAACATGAGCAAAAAAATAAATTTTGGTTATAGTAAACCCTGAGATTTCGGAGCTCTGTTACTAAGATAGCATTTACCTTATGCTTCCTGAAACACTTAGCTACATTCAAATCTAAAAACTCTGTGTGTGTGTGTGTGTGTGTGTGTGTGTGTGATACTGAGCAAGCAGATTTGGTATATATATTTTCAATGTACATAATCAACAAAGAAATTATTATGTGGAAAACATGAACATCTAAATTCAATCAGATAAAAACAACTTAGAAAAAATGGACAAAGGCCATGAATAGCTATATCACAAAATAAAACAAATAATGGTCTATAAATACACTAAATAAATCCAACTTCATTACTAATCAGGAACTAAAAATTAAAACAGAAGGACTTACCAGATTATGTCTAACAATATGGCAAAAATTTTAGTCTAGTAATATAAAAATGTGGATCAAAAGGAATTGTCATAGACTCTGGGTAGGGAGGGTTAAATATGAGTTGGTACAACTTTATTAGAGGAAAATCTGACTGTATCTGTTAAATTAGTAGAAGCACTTTGAGAAAAATGTGATAATATCTAGTAAAGTTCCAGAAACTCCACTTGTAGATATATACCCTAGAGACTACTCTTCTACATCTACACAAGTTCAAAGGTACACACCAAAAAGAACTTATTGTTTGTAATAAGGAAAACATTTAAAAACCCAAGTGTTAGTTATGGATAGATATATACAGATATACTACTATATGACATATATACTACAGATACATACTTACTGAATGATATTACTTAGTAAATTTAAAACACATCAAGCAATAGTGTGTGGGGGGGGGGCGGGTCATACATAAGCAACAAAATCTAAAAACCTGAAAAACATGGCAGAGAGAGAGATAGGTACCTTGGTATAGTAGATAACTTTTGAGGGAAAGATGAAGAAATAAAATAGGTTGTGGGGATTCACTGTGTCTGTAGGAGATATTTCTTTTAAAAATGTTCTGAAACAAATATGGCAAAAAATGTCGACATTCGTAAATTATGGTGAACAGTAACAATGTTGCATTTTACTGGACCCCTGTGATCCTGGAAAACAACCATGTTTAAAGAAATCCCCCCACCCTCACCCTTGTGTGTTCAGGAAAATGGCTTACTGAAAAGAACCACTGTTCCTCATATAAATTAGATAAGGCCCATGGATGTGCCCCTTGTTTACCTTAGACACGGCCAGATACAGAATTCTTATTCTTATTCTTTGCCTCCAAATCCCCATTCTTTGTCTCATAGATGATTATGAGAACTGTTTGTCCCCAGCGATCGGAACAAAATGCTTGTTAAACTGTGGTTTACTTCTCTCATACCCCCAGGTCCCTGAAATTTGGCCAGTAGTCAACTGCTCCTTTCTAGGGCCTCCTGAGAATACACTGACCTCGGGGTGAACTGCTCTTGGTTCTATTATCCGATCTTGCTACCCTTTCCCACACTGCTCTTTCTAGCTGTTTCACTCAATTCTAGAAAAGAAAATCCCTCTTCATCTAACTCTTGAGATGTTTGCAGATCTTATGGTCAAAACATTCTCTTTATTGCAATGGTCCCTTTCTCCATGTTGTAATAATCTTCTCAAATGAAGTCTCTCTTTACTAAGTCTGGATTTTGTGTTGCCTGGCAATCCAGGTACATGTACTTTCTTTCATTTTGAAAATTTCATAATACAAAATAGAGTTTGAAGAATTCCTTATTAAACTGAAAAAATAGTTGTTCAAAAATTGAAACCGAATGGTTTTTCAAAATGTCTTGATAAAAACATCAGCTGAACTCAGGTTATACCAACTTTCTAGTAGAAGTAAGATTAGAATTCCTGATTGACCAGGCTGGTCAGGGGACTCCTATGACATATAGTTGAAGGAACTGAGATTATTAAATATGGGGGGAAAAGACTCAAATTAGCAAAAGAGCTGCCTTCAAATATATGAAGGGTTGTTTTGTGGGAAATAGAATAGGAAGTTTCTATATGTTGCCATTAGGTAAAATTGTGATGAATAAATGGAAGCTTCAGGAAGACTTCAGTGCAATCTAATAAAGAATTGCCCAACCATGTCATCACAAAGGTGGAATGGGCTACCTCAGGAGTCATAAATTCATCACCAGTGTCAGTGTCCAGACATAATCTGTATGAACCTCTAGAATAAGAATACTGAACTAGGTTGCTAGACCATCTTCTGGATTCTGCAGTTCTGTCCACTAAATAATGCAGAGGGCACCTAGTGAACTTTAAGAACTAGGAAATCACTTACTGCCAAAATTTTTCAACTGCCCATAATTTCCAGTTTAATTAAATTTAAGTAGCAGAAAAAGGATAGTAAATTCATCCCATTGAGATATGTATGCTTTAAGATTTTTTTAAGAAGAGAAAGAGCAAAATCAATAAGCAAAAAAATCATTCTTTCACCAGAATGTGCACATAGAAAAAAACAAAAAGAATTTTAACTCCCAAACACCAGGTGTAGCTTTTGCCTCTGTCTTTAATGGTACTGCATTCATTTTAATGCTTTTATAAGGGGCAGGCAGGGGGGAATTGTATAAACTATAAATTCTCCAGCAAGGAAGTATTTGATGGCTAAATGTTGGATAGGGCACTGAAAGGTTTTTTTTTAAGCCATAACAGGAAACTCTGAATGGATATATCAATCAATCCAGCATAATCTACACAATAGAAGGTTCTGGAATAGCAAAAGAAACTGAGAGCTGATTTAAGACTTAAGCAACTCCATTAGAGGGAAAAAAACTGTTTTGCAGGTTTGTTTGTCAATTACCTTCATATTCTAGCCTCGACGATGATGAAAGCCCCACATGGGGTATAATTATATTTCACAGAAGCTGTTCATGTTTTAAATCTGCCCTTAATATAAAGCAGCCAACAGAGGAAATTATATTTAATAAGACATCTGGCTTCCAGATGAAGATGCATCCCATTTTTAATCTAAAATAATTTAAATTGGGTTTGTAATTGAAACATAAACTTGATGTCATTTGGATTTTCCTGTCCCAAAGAATTATGTTTACAAAAAAAAATGCCAGAATATTTTCATGGTGCAGGATTATGCTTTTATCTAAAGTATGAAAAGTCTGAATAGATATTTTGATATTAACATCTCCTAAGAGAATTTAACTTCTTTTTATTCATATATTATATTTGCTTTACTAAAATGAATAACAAAAATATTTGTTTTATCCTATGCTTTTTATTTTAATATGTATCTACTTATTCATTCTATCCATTCATTTTCTCTGAAGTTAATATATTTACTTATACCTTGTGTTAAGTGAAATGTTTTCACCTGCTCACATTTCATCTCCCTTATGCTTCTGCTCCCCTTTTTCAGATCCTATGTCTAACTCTGTATTTATTCTATCCTTACAATGAAAAAGACCAAGGGAAAGATTTAAATGTGAGTAGAGCCCTCTTGGACTTCTAGTCAAGATTTCAGCATAGGTAAACATGGCTAGCCTCCTCACACAATGACATCAAAAGTACAACTAAATTATAGATCAACCATCACTCAGAACCATCAGAAATCAAGCTGAATGGAAGTCTGTCAACTACAGAATTAAAAAAAAAACACATCCATCCAGACAGTTAGGAGGAATGGAGATACGGAACAGCCTGGTTCCACATCCACGAGTGGTGGATAAAAATTAGGGAAGGATATCTCTAGAGCAAGGAGTTCCAGCCCCACACCAGACCCCTCAGTCCAGAGTACCAGTGCCAAGAAGATAAGTCCCCATAAATTCTGACTGTTAAAACCAAAGTCTATGGAAGGAACTTCTAGAGTCCCAAGCAGTTCCTCTTAAAGAACCCACACAGACTCACTATTCTCAGCTCCAGCACCAGAGTAACAGCTTGAAAGACACCAGTGGCATACAAAAGAAACTGAAGTATCTGGTTTCAAGGCAGGAGCTAGGAATAGCTTTCTCCCAGATAGAAAGGCAGGCAGAGGCCATTGTCCCTTTTCTGAACCTCCCTCCCACAGATCCAAAGAGTTCCCAGGTAGGTGCCATATCTGAGACTCCGTCAGCCTGACTTGCACTGTTTGCCGCACCCTGGAGATGCCCTGAAGCTCTACATTACCAACTTACTGCTGTTAACAGTAGCTTTTCCATATGACTGGCTGATCTTGGCTCATGCTTCACAACTTTGTAAATTCTCCCAAATAAGCAACAGCCAGACTCAGTGAGCTTCCTTCCCCCTTATCTCTTGCTAAGTGGCACTAGGCACAGCACTAGCAGTAGCCAGCCTAGATTCACAGCTTGGCTTCACCTGGGAATATCTAAGCCCAGCACAAGTAGCAGCCATCTCAGATTGCTCTATAGCTCATGTAGGGAGGCCCTGGGCAAAACACAGGTGGGGGTTGACCTTGGACTGCAACACCCTGTGCACTCATTGGAGAGCTAGAGACTACACTGGCGAACCACCAGCTCCTGCACAGCTGATCCTCCACAGAGGGCAGAGGTGGTGGTCAGTGGTCACAGCCAGTCCTTGTAGCTGACTGGCCTAGGTAAATCCCTCCCATTGATGTGCCAACAGCAACCAAGTCTCAACTATGAGAAGAATGTGTTTTCAAACCACATGAAGGGAATACGTCGAGTACCAAGTTTGGGTGACAGGGGATTCTGTACTACTGGTCCCTACAGGACATCTACTACAAGACAGGGAGTCATAGCAGTTCTACCTGATTCAAAGAAACAAACACAAGGAGGCTGCCTAAATGAGGAAACAAAGAAAAATGGCTCCAATGAAAGAAGAGAAAAGTCTCTAGAAAAAGAACTAAAGAAAATGGAGATAAGCAACCTATCATATGCAGAGTTCAAAATACTGGTTTTAAGGATACTCAGGACACTTAGTGATGACCTCAACAGCATAAAAATTATCCAGTTTGAAATGAAGAATACACTAGTTGAAATAAAGAACATTTTACAGGGAAACAATAGTAGAGTGAATGAACCTGTGAATTAAATCAATGATTTGGAACATAAGTGAGGAAAAAAACAATCAGAATAACAAGAAGAAAAAAGAATTTTAAAAAAAGAGGTTAGGGTAAGCAGTCTCTGGGCCAACTTGAAGCATTCTTCCATTTGCATCATAGGGGTGTCAGAAGGAGAAGAGAAAGAGCAAGACATTGGAAATGTATTTGAAAAAATAACGAAAGAGAACTTCTCTAATTTGGTAAAGCAAAAGGACATGCCAGTCCAGGGAGCACAAAGAGTCCCAAATAAGATGGAAGCAAAGAGGCCCACTCTGAGATGCATCATAATTAAAATGCCAAAGGTTAAAGATAAGGAATCTTAAAAGCAGTAATAGTAAAGCAATTAGTTATCTACAGGGGAGTTCCCGTAAGACTCTCAACTGGCTTCTCAAAAGAAACTTTGCATGCTAGAAGGGACTGGCAAGAAATATTCAAAGTCATGAAAAGCAGGGACCTACAGCCAAGACTACTCAACCCAAGTACATCATTCAGAATCAAAGGGTAGAAGAGAGCTTCCCAGACAAGAAAAAAACTAAAGGAGTTCAATCATCACCAAACTACTATTATACGAAATGTTAAAAGGACATATTTAAGGAAAATAACAAAACTATGACAATAATGTGGCAATAAATACATATCTATCCACAATTAAATCTAAAAGCAAACTAAGCAAACAAGAACAGAGACAGAACCATGGATATGGAGAACATTTTGATAGTTTCCAGATCAGAGGGAGATGTGGAGGAATGAGTGAAGAGGTGAGGGAATTAAGAAGTATAAATAAATAGTTACAGAATAGCCATGGGGATATAAAGTATAGTATAGGAAATGGAGTAGCCAAAGAACTTATACACATGACCCATGGACACGAACAATGGTGGGGGATTTCCTGAGGGAGTAGAGGGTGCTGGGTGGAGTGGGGCAAAGAGGGGAAAGCTGGGACAACTTAATAGCATAATCAATAAAACATAATTAAAAAATAAATACAATCAATAAAAATATTTTAAAAATAGAACTTGAGGCAAAATGGCAGAGGGATGAATGGAAGTCACACTGACCTCCCAAGACAAATCTGGAATTACAACTAAATTGTGGAGAAATCACTGAGAACAACTGAACAATAACAAGAGGGAGCCTTATAACCTCAGACAGACAGAAGAATCAGCTTTAGCACAATCTAACTGGCAAGGAGTGAGGTGGAGACTAGAGAAGGCTGGCTGAGTGCCCACAGGCAGCAGTGCCAGAAGGACATTTAAGCAGCCAGTTGGATCCATCTGAGAAAAGAGGGTTCTAAACCACAAGCAGGGACCCCCAGCCTACAGCCCGGATCCCCGAAAGTACACAGATTACAGCCAGCTGCAAAAGCAGCAGAGTTGTTCCCTGCCAGAGACAGGCAGCTGGAAACACAAAGAGCCATTTAAAGGGTCAACACATAAATTTTCATTTGCAGCCACTTACCCTGGGCTCTGGCAAAGGCAGGAGCAGAGTGGGCTGAAGACAGCTGAGGAGAGACTGGGGATGGGACGGAGACTTTGGGGAGAGAATTGAGGGACTAGCTGGCAGGATCCCAGTGCTAGTGGACCTATAGGGTTTTTTGGTGGAGTATATAGCATATTCCACTGATCAATGTGTCTGTTCTTATGCCAGTACCAGACTGTTTTGATTACAGTGGCCTTGTAATACAGTTTCATGTCAGGTATTGTGATCTCTCCTACTTTGTTCTTCCCTCTCAAAATTGCTGCAGCTATTGGGGTTCATTTATGATTCCATATAAATTTTTGAAATGTTCTATATCTGTGAAATACATCATTGGTATTTGAATACAGATTGCATTGAATTTATAAATTGCTTTGGGCAGTATGGACATTTGATGATGTTAATTCTTCCAACCCATGAACACAGTATATGTTTCCATTTATTTATGTCTTCCTTAATTTCTTTCTTCAGTATTGTGTAGCTCTCTGAGTACAGGTCTTTTACCTCCTTGGTTAAGTTTATTCCTAGGTACTTTATTTTTCTTGTTGCTATAGCAAATGGGATTTTTTTCCTGATTTCTGATGCTGGTATTTCATTATTGGTGTACAAAAATGCCTTCAATTTCTGAATATTGACTTTGTATCCCATTGTTTTGCCAAATTCACTTACTAGGTCAAGTAGTTTTTTGGTAGCGTCTATGGGGTTTTCTGTGTACACTATCATGTCATCCACACACAATGATAGTTTTACTTCCTCCTTTCCAATCTGGATGTCTTTTATTTCTTTTTCCTGTCTAATCACTGTGGCTAGGACTTCCAATAATATATTGAATAGAAGTGGTGAAAGCGGACATCCTTGTCTTCTTCCCAATCTTAGTGGGAAAGCTTTTAGTTTTTGCCTGTTGAGTATGAGGTTGGCTGTAGGTTTCTCATACATGGCCTTTATTATGTTGAGGAATGCCCCATTTATTCCCACTTTGCTGAGTGTTATTTATCATAAATGGATACTGTAGCTTATCAAATGCTTTTTCCGCATCTATTGATATGATCATGTGGTTTTTGTCTTTCCTTTTGTTAATGTGATGTATTACGTTTATTGATTTGCATATATTGAACCATCCTTGAGTCCCTAGGATGAATCCCACTTGATCATGGTGGATGATCTTCTTTATGTGTTGCTGAATACAGTTTGCCAATATTTTGTTGAGGGTTTTAGCATCTATATTCATCAGCGATATTGACCTGTAGTTTTCTTTCTTGGTTGTGTCTTTATCTGGTTTTGGGATGAAGATGATGCTGGCCTCATAAAAAGATTTTAGGAGTCTTCCTTCTTCTTGGATTTTCTGGAACAGTTTGAGAAGGACAGGGGTTAGCTTTTCCTTAAATGTTTTGTAAAATTCTCCTGTGAATCCCTCTGGTCCAGGGTTTTTGTGTGTGAGGAGTTTTTGGATTACTGCTTCAATTTTACCAACTGTTATCAGTCTGTTCAGGCTTTCTACTTCTTCTTCATTCATGTTGGATGGCTGTATTTTTCTAGAAATCTGTCCATTTCATTAAGGTTTTAAAATTCCTTGGCGTATAGTTATTCATAGTAATTTCTTACAATCCTTTGTATTTCTGTGATATCAGTTGTTATTTCTCCTCTTTCATATATGATATTATTTCTTTGGGTCCTCTCCCTTTTTATCTTGATGAGTCTGCTTAAAAGCTTATCGATTTTGTTTATCTTTTTAGAGAACCAGCTCCTGGGTTTGTTGATCCTTTGAATTGTTCTTTTGGTCCCTATGTCACTCATTGCTGCTCTGATCTTCCTTCTACTCACTCTGGGATTTGTTTGTTGTTGTTTGTCCAGTTCTTGAAGCTGTAGGGTTAGGTCGTTTATTTGAAATGTTTCTGTCTTTTTTAGGTAGGCCTGTATTGCTATGAACTTCCCTCTCAGGACTGCCTTTGCTGTGTCTCATAGGTTTTGGACTGTTGTATGTTCATTTGTTTCCAGAAACTTTTTGATTTCTCCTTTGATCTCATTATTGACCCATTCATTGTTTAATAGCATGCTATTCAGTCTCCATGAGTCTGAATGTTTTTGAGTTTTTTTTCCTTGAGGTTGGTTTCTAGTTTCAAGCCCTTGTGGTCCAAGACAATGCTTGTTATGATTTCAATTTTCTTGAATGTGTTGAGGCTTGTTTTGTGTCCTATCACGTGGTCTGTCTTTGAAAATGCTCCATTTGCATTTGAAAAGAATGTGTATTTTGTTTCTTCGGAGGAAAAGTTCTATATATGTCAGTTAAGTCCATTTGATCTAATGTGTCGTTCAGTTCCACAATATCCTTGTTGACATTTTGTTTAGAAGATCTATCCATTGTTGACAGTGGGATGTTAAAATCCCCTATTATCAGTGTTTTGCTGTCTATATCTTTCTTGAAGTTTTCTAATATTTTCCTTATATATTTGGGTGCTCCTGTGTTGGGTGCATATAGGTTTAAAATGCTATGTCTTCTTGATGGATTCTTCCTTTGAGTATTATAAAGGGTCCTTCTGGGGGGTTTTTTATGGTCTTGGTTTTGAAATTGATTTGTCTGATATAAGTATTGCTACCCCTCCCTTTTTTCACTGTCCGTTTGCTGGGAATTGTTTTTCCATCCCTTTACTTTCAGTCTGTGTAGGTCCTTTGTTCTGAGGTGGGTTCCTCGTAGGCAACATAAGTGCGGGTCATTTTTTCTTATTCATTCAGCAATTTATGTCTTTTGATGTGAGCATTTAATCCATTTACACTTAAAGTTATTATTGATAGGTACTTCTTCGTTTTTTCCCTTTGTACCTGTGATCCTCTTCTCACTCTTTTTCTTCATCTTCTTAAAGCAGTCCCTTTAGCATATCTTGCATTGCTGGTTTGGTGGAGGTGTAGTCTTTTAGCCTTCTTTTGTCTGGGGAACTCCTTATTTTGCCTTCCATTTTCATTGAGAGCCTTGCTGGGTGGAGCAGTCTTGGTTGCAGACCTTTGCTTTTCATGACTTGGAATATGTCTTGCCATTCCCTTCTGGCTTGTGCTGTTTCTGTTGAGAAGTCAGCTGCTAGCCTTATTGGGGCTCCCTTGTATATTACTACCTGTTTCTCCCATGCTGCCTCTAAGATTCTCTTTGTCTTTGATATTTGCCCTCGTAATTATGATGTGTCTTGGAGTGAGCCTCATTGGATTCCTCTTGAATGGAACCCTCTGTGCTTCCTGGACTTCTGTGACTTTTTATCTCCTCAAATTAAGGGAGTTTTCTGTCATTACTTTTTCAAAGAGGTTCTCTCTCCTTTGTTCCTTCCTCTTCTTCTCCTTGTGGTATCCCTATTATATGGATATTATTATGTTTCAGGTTGTCCTGCATTTCCCTCAATGCCTCCTCATTCTTTCTGAGTCTTTTCTCATTTTCTTGCTCTTTCTGGGAGCTTTTTTCTACCTTATTCTCCAGCTCACTGATTCAGTCCTCTGCTTCATCTAGCCTGCTTTTGATTCCTTCTATTGTGTTCTTCAATTCAGAAATTATATTCTTCACTTCCTCTTGTCTCTTGTTGATAGTTTCTATGTCCTTTTTCATGCTGAGATAGTTTGCAGTAAGTTCCTCATAGTTTCCCTGTATTTTTTGGTCATTCTCTCTGAACTCACTGAGCTCATTGAGCATCCTTAGAACAGTTGTTTGGAACTCAATATCTGCTAGTTTACTTGCCTCTATTTCATTTGGTTCTTTTTCTGTGGATTCCTCCTTTCCCTTCAATTGTGGGGTGTTTCTTTGTCTTCCCATTATTTGTGAGACTTTTCTTTTTTTGCTTCTGCTTCTTAAATTTATCTCTCTTGATTTCCTGGCTTTGTGGTGTAAACTTCTATGGTAGGAGACCACCGTTTTATCTTTCTGGATCTCCCTCTGAGGAGGTCATGTGTTGACCCTGTCTGATCTTGGGCAGTCCGCTCGAGACTTCCAAGAATCTACTGTCTGTGGTGTCTCTTTCAGCTGTTAATCTAGTCACTCTGCACTCAGCAGTCAGGCTTAGGCACCACAGGGCAGAGCCGAGTCCCTCCTGTGTGCGGGGTTATTGTGTCATTTCTCACTGCTGCTGCTCAGGGGGTGTGGTCTGCCCAAGAAAGATGCCTGCTGCCATATGTGGGAGAAGTCAGCCCCAGTATCCCTCCAGCTGCTCTTTCAGTTCTCTCCCCAAAACTTTCATCTCCAGACTCTCCTCAAGTGTTCCTAGACCACTCTGCAGCCCCTTTAGTCAGGGATGTACTATCTGTGGCTGCCATTCTGTACTCAGCAGACAAGCTTAAGCATCATTGGGCGAGGGTACAGTCCCTCATGTGGGAAGGGGTTATTGTGTCCTCTCTCATAGCTGCCGCTCAGGGGAGTGGTCTGTCTGAGCAAGATTGCTGCTGTCTTATGGGGGATGAGTCAGCACCAGGATCCTGCCAGCTACTCTCTTGGTTCTCTCCCTGAAGCCTCCATCTCCATTCTCTCCTTGAATGTCTCTAGTCCACTCTTCCCCCCTCCCTTTGCAAGGGATCTACTCTGTGGCTTCCATCTGTACTCAGCAGTCAGGCTTGCGTACCACCAGGACAGGGCAGAACCTCCTGGGGGTCAGACTATTGTGTCCTTTCACAGTGCTGCCTCTTAGGGGAGTGGTCTGCCTAAGCCAGATGGCTCCTGCCATATGTGGGATGAATCAGCACCAGGAGTCCACCAGCTACTCTCTCAGTTCTCTCCCCAAAGCCTCCTTCCCAGTCTCTCCTCAGGCAGCTCCAGCACACTCTGCCCCAGCCTTTGCTGGAGCCCAGGGTAAGTGGCTGCAAATAAAAATGTATGCATTGACCCTTTAAACAGGTCTTTGTGTCTCCAGCCTCCTGTCTCTGGCAAAGAGCAACCCTGCCGCTTTTTGCAGCTGGCTGTTATCTGTGTAGTTTTTGGGCCCTGGTGCTGTAGGCTGGAGATCCCCACTTATGGTGTAGACTCCGCTCTCCTCAGGGGGCTCCAACTGGCCTTTTCTATATCCATCCTGTGCTGCCGCCCATAGGTGTCCCCCTACCTTCTCGAGTCTCTACTGCACTGTTTACCAGTTAGGTTGTGCTAAACTGATTCTTGTCTGTCCGAGGTTATAAGGCTCCTCTCACGCTATTGTTCAGCTGTTAGTTCCAAGTGATTTCTCCACAATTTAGTTGTAATTCCTGATTGGTCCTGGGAGGAGGTCAGTATGACTTCTAGGACTCTTTCGCCATCTTGAAGTCCCCTCAAAGCTCTTTCTATAGTCTCCCCATGTTCTAGACAGTTGTTCAGGATTCTCTTCTTTCTGGTATTTCTGTTCCCCCATTTATTTGTTCCCAGATTACATTTTGGGCTCTCTTGTACCTGGCCTGGATTCTAGGATTCGACTCCACTTTGAAATTTGCTTCTGGCTGCTTCAGATTTGATAATCTTCAAGACAGCCTTGCTGTTATTTGGCACCTCATAACCCCCAACAAACTCCCAGTTCTTCTCATTGTTTTGGTTACGGGGTCTCCCGACGGGTTACAGAAGTGCACCTAGGCAGCCCTGCTGGAAGACATGTCCTGGAACACCCACCTTTGGTTCACCCAGCCTTGTAGGAAATAGCAATGCCTGGAGTTTTGAAACCCTGGTGGGCAGGCAGATGCGTAGTCAGAGTCTCCAGAATGGGGTGGGTGGGTCGGGAGGACAGGACTTAAAGGAGTGGGGCTGGGAGGAAGAGTCTGGAGGATATAACAAAGCTCCTAGGCAATGGCAAAAAGGGAGCTCCTTGAGGGGCACTGTGGCACTTACCCTGAAAAGAACTTAGCTATCACCCACCAGGGTGGTACCTCTGTCAGGCAGGGATGCATACCCATGACCTTAGTGTGCCATTATCTTTCCTGTCTGTGTGTGAGTGTGTAAAAGAAACATTGTTATGGATCTGCACTTGAGAAACTTGTGATCTTTGCCTGTGTCTGTTTTTATCATTCATAGCACTGTCGCTCAGGTCACTACTGCATCCTGTTCCAGTTATTGGTCTACACAACTGAAACCCTGTCTAGGACAGCCCTCAAGACCTCAAGAGGGGAGCCAAGAACACAGACTTTCCTAGAGAGCAGTGTGCATCTCTCTTCCTGCGTTAAAACAAATAAACAATGGATTTAAGGACTTAGGGAATTAACTAGACAGTGAGCATTTTGAAGTCAGGGGCTCATCAATCCTCCCCCACAATGTCTACCACAGTTTCTGGCAAATAGCAGTGTTGGCATTTTAGGGGCCGAATAAATGATACTCTTTGCTTTTGTTCTTTAGTTGGGAACCAACTTAGAGGTATACAAAGGAATCAGACCACTGGAAATCAGGATGCTGCTAGCACATAAATTGCCTTTGTTCAGAGTAGAAAAAAAGCACCTTCTTTTTCTTCCTTTGAGCATATGGATTAGAATAAAACACCCATTCCTGGAAGATCATTGTTAAGAGAGACTGCCTCTGGGTGGACAAGTTAGAAGAAAGGTGCTGGCAAGGAGTGTGGAAGCTGGGTGGGAGTTTAGTTCCAGCTTGTAACCAGGGATGATGTCTTTGTGCAGGTGACCATGGAGATCAAAGCAGAGGATTTTTCTTTTTTAAATAATGAAAGTTGAATTAGAGTGTGTTGAATAGATACGCCACTATGATGGGCTTTTAATAGTCTCTTATTAATTGAACTTACTCTTCCAAGTCATAGGATTCTCCTTGTAGGGATAGAACCTGGCCCGCTACACTCATCAGATAGTAGTCACCCAGGATGACCCCTCTCTACACTGGCAGATATGAAAAACTGAGGCTCAGAAGAGCCTCTCCTATGTTTATTCAGTTCTTTTGTCCAATCTCCACAATAATATCCACTCCATTTTTTTTTTTTTTTTTTTTTTTTGCCTTGGGAGGAATAAGAAGGAGGTGGGGAGAAAGGTCATGGGTATTATTGTTGCAGAAGTTCTTACTCATGGGATTGTGAGACCAGTAACTCTATTAATGTTTCCTGAATGAATGAATAAAATTTTAAGAAAGGGCAGATAATGCTATTTATTGCATAAATGTAGTTAGTAAAGAAGGCAAGTTTTGTGGGTTAAATGAATGTTTTGTGACTTGCTAGTATAATGGGAGTATATAAACCATACTTAGCTTGTACTTGGAGGTTTTTGTTAAGGCGGGGGGTAACTATTGATAGAGAAACAGGAAAAAGGTGTTCAGAGAGTGAGTTAGAAAGTACTCTAATTTTTATTTTGGTGCAGGCAGCTTAATTAACTCATTTGGAAACATTCAAATATGACTAGAGGAAGAGGAGATAAGGAATTGGACCAATGATTTCTTAATTTAGGTACAATTGAACAAACTTTATCACTAGTGGATATAAGGATAGTTAAATTTTATTCCCTGGGAGGGAAAAGAAGGACAAGCCCATAAATTCTCAAGTTGCTGCTTGGGAAGAAGTGATGTTTCCCTTTGTGGCAACAGTCAGAATGGTGCACAAGAGAACGATGGAAGATGTGAGGTTTATTTGTCGACGGTTTTGGGGGACTCTGTGATATATTGTATATTCTATTCTTTATTACTTTAGTAGTTACATTAATTAGCATTATCTCATATTCATAAATTAATTATCATTAGTTTGCCAGCATAGTCAAGGATTTTGAGGTCCTAAAACATATGAAACAAATGAGTTTGATGGTGGAGAAAAAAAATTAGCTGTTGTTTGGATAGAAGTTACCAGTGGCATAAAGATGGGTAATTAGGCAGCAGGGTGAGAGCAGCACCTACTTGGAGCTATTTGAGTCTATATTATTCATTGCTATTACATGAACAACTACCCTAAGACTTAGTGGCTTAAAACAAGTCATTTTGTAGCTCACAGTTAAGGTAAGGCCTGCTGGCCTTAGCTAGGCATACCATGAGTGTGTGATCACCTGCTACTTGTAGATAAATTGGTGGGTCAGCTGGGTTTGGCTGATCCCAGACGGCCTCCTTCACATGTCTTGCAGTTGGCTGGCTGCTGGCTAGGATACCCTGGGTTCTACTCCTGTGGCCTCTTATCCTCTAACATGTTACAACAGGCCTGTATGGTGCTGGTTTCAGGTTTCAAGCACAAGTCCTCTTCAAGCCTCTGCTGTCCATCATGTTTTCTAATGTCCCCCTCAATTCAAAGGATGAAGAAATAGAATCTCTCTCTCTCTCTCTCTCCCCCCCCCCCCCACCCGCTCTCTCAACGGGAACATCTAAAACACTCCAGGGAAGGGAAGGATTTAATACCATTTTTACTATTTACTGGATTCTAGGTGGCAGCAAAGACAGCAGGTTAGGGAAGAAAGAAGAGAGGGGTGTGGAGAGAGGGAAGGGTAAGCCCTAAAGGCAATCTTCATCGATAGCTTTTCCTAGGATTTCCCCTAACTTAAACTAAGTGCCATTGTGTAGTAACAATAAATCTGGCAGAGTCAGAATCTGAAGTTAATGACAGAAGTTACCAGGAAAGGAAAAACTAATAGAGGAAAAGGGTGTGTCTGATTAGAAAACCCATACTACAAAAATATTTTAAAACATTGCCCAAGATCCAGCCTTAGATATTATTTCAGCTCAGTCTAGTAACCTAGATCTAGTATTACCTTCCCATCATCTGGATAGGGAGACTGGGTTATAAGATATTACCCAATTCATAAAACTGTGTGCAAGGATTTGAGAAAATGAGGAATCATAGTTATTAAAGTTGAAACTAGACATTGATGGAAAGGTATTATTTTCCTCATTGTTGTGGAAAACTGTGGTAAGAGTAGACATCTTACAATAGAATCTTTTTCATCAGCTGTGTCAAGGTAATAAAAGGACAACACATGTGGCCAATATTACTGAATTGTGCATGCTGGAGCTTTAATGAGCCCATTAATAAGCCGAGCAGAGCATCATTTCAGAAATGGGGGGATGTGGGGGAAGGGTGTAAGGGAGCTGCTTTTCCTTCAGTGAGCTCATCTTTCAAGGGACTGAATTAAGACAGCAAGTGGAGCCACGGGAAGAACTTGGCTCATTTTCTCCTCATCTGGACCTCATATTCTTCAGGCAGCCTCAGGTCTTGAGCCTCTGAGTCCCAACTTCCTCTCAGTAAAATGAGGATATTATTGTCTGCGTGTTAGACTATTGTGCAATCTACCTTAAAATCATGGCTTGGACTTTACATCATCTCAAACTCCTCCCCTTCTCTTGTGTTTTGAGTTTGTTCATTTGATTTTTAATTGACTTAATTTTTTTACATCTTTAGGTGCTTGGTGGTCTAGGGTGGCCTTAGCTGGAGCAGTTCAACTTGACTCCACAAAAAGTCTTTCACACCCATCTAGCGCGCTAGCCTATGAATATTTCTGCATTGGTGAGGAGAGTCCAAGAGGAAAAGCTGAAACATGAAAGTACTTTTCCAAGCCTCCATTTGCATCAGATTTCCTAATAGTCTAATGGCCAAAGCAAGTCACATGACCAGGCCAGGCATGGTTATAGGGAAGCATAAAAAAATTGGGACCACGACTGTAATCTGTGTACCATACTCTCTATATGTTCCTATTATTTCCTTAAACCTTCTCTCAATTCCCATGTCCAGTGGACTATTTTTGGGTCTTATACCCTCTGACCTTTTTATAGCATGTAACACTACTGGCCATTCCAATTCTAAGATTCTTTCTCCTTTGATTTTGGTAACAGTATTCTTTCCTGGTTTTCTTCCTGCACTTTTTACTGAACATTCTCTGACTTCCTCATGGACTCCTTTCCTTCTTGCTGCTTTAATATTGGGTTCCCCAGCTGTATGTGTTTTAGAGTCTATTAACGGTACTCCTTTTGTTATCAGACAGGCACCGTCCTGGAGCAGGTGGGCCTCAGGCTGGCCTGTACTGTGTAGGTCCTTGACTTCACATAGGAAAGGTTTTACAACATGAGTCCAGGTGATTTTGAGAGTACGTTTATTAAGGTGGGGACAGTGAAACAAGGGGTGGACTTAGGGTAGAAGAAGTAACAACAGAGAGCCTAGGTGGTGCTCTGCGTTAGCTCCCTAGAAAAGTTATAGGAATGAAGTGAGCCAAGGCGGGGCTGCTGTTAGTTCACAAGGAAGTCAGAGAAAAAGGGGCCTTGGAGACAGGACCAGGCGTTAAGCCCGGGTCAAGTTGCCACCACCCACTGCTCCCCTTACTGCAAGTCTCCTGTGGACTGTTAGAGTTCAGCAGGAAATAAAGCGCTCATGCTCAGGAAGGGGCTTGGGCATGCTCTAGAGAGAGCCCACACTGAGTCTCTGTCGTAAGGGCTTTTTATCTTTCTTCTGTGGGTGAGAATTTTAGGGGGGGGGGGTTTCAGCAGGGTATTCCTCAGCTTTCCAGGTACATTTTAAATATGTTGATGTGTCCAAATGAGCACATACGGAGGTTAGGGAGTATTCTTTGGTCCTCCACACTGTATTACTTTTATTTTGGGTCTGTCTGGCTTTTAATGGGGTTTTTGTTATTTGTTCCCCTAACTTCATCTGTCCTTGGGTTTAGTTGGCACAAATGACATTAATTGGGTCTCTCTTCTCTAGTCCCCAGCCCAGGGAGATTTAAGCTTATGTATTCTTTGGTTAGGGAAGAGAGGTATAAACCATTTGCTCTCAAGTGTCCTTGGTTAGGGGAGATAAGGTCTCACAATTCACTGGCTGGCTGTAAGTTACTCAGACTGTTGTTTAATTTTCTTTTCTCAGTTTCCCTACTCCACTCACCTCCAAATTCTCCTAGCTTTTTACTATCCTGTCATACTTTCTTCCCCTCCTAAGTTTAACATGAAATGAGGAGTAAAGCACATACATAGAGATGAAGACCCAACTTCATCACTGATGAAACTAATTATAAAATGTGACTTCGAATGGATATTTACAATAGAATACCAAATACTTAGCCATAGAATTAAACTTCCCCTTCTGGTCACAGCCTGAGACATCATGGAACAGAGGTTGTGAATGCTCTGCAGAGAGACTGATGGTCAGGAAGAGAGGAAGCTGCTACATACTCAGTTCCTTCCCTACAACTCACCGTGTGGGGTGTACTAGGTGGAGAAACAGGCCCGAAACACCATCCTAGTGAAACTCCTTCACATATCAACATGAAACTAGTGGAAAAAGACTTTTCCCCACTTCTATTTTCATTCTAGCTTCTCTAGTAATACCATTCATACATGTGTGATATTAGCTACCTATGTATATTTTCTTTTTCTGTAGCACAGACTTCTCTGTAAAGTTCTAGAGCAAAATTTCCTAGACCACTGAGTATCTCTTTCAGATGCTGAACAAAGTCCATGAACTTATTTTGTCCCATATTGAAATGATCATTTACTTGTTTATTCAGGCCATAAAAATTATCCGAAACATTTGTTATTCTGATTTTTCATTCTGTCCCTTATCTCAGGGCTTTCATCTCCCAGTGACTTAAACCCAAAACCAGCAGGTCCTCCTGAGCCCTCTCCCCTACTTCCCAACATCTAATCTGCCTCTCAGTCCTATTCATTCAGCCTTGTCTATTTCTCTTATTGGGCATCTTTTGCTTCACATAAACTCCTTACTATTTCAGAGTCTTCACATCCTTCTCTCAGGTCTCTACAAAAGTCTCTTAAATATTCCATCTCCTGCCTTTTGTCTTATCTTTAAAAAATGTTTTAATCTACCCTTTATAGTGCTCCAGAGACCATCTCTGGTGCACTGCATTTTGCATTATAAGAAAGAATATGGGCTTTGGATCAGAACCAGCCCTGCCATTTAGTCATGTGTCTTTCTGCAAGTGACTTAATTTCTCTAAGTTTCAGCATTTTTTAAACTTGCAAAATGAAGATAATAATACCCACCTTGTTTGGTTTTTATAAAGATTAAGTGGACATATAATATGTGCTCCAGCATAATGCCTGGCCTGGTATCATACAACTGATAATTAGCATTAAATGTTGGACTGGGTGTTGTGCTAACTGCTTTACGTGCATTATCTCATTTTCCTTTATTTAGCTTTGGGTCGATTTTATTATTCCCACTTTCTGGATAGTGAAATGAGGCACAACTTGCACAGAGTCAAGTGAAGTGGCAGGGAATTTAGGTCCAGTCAGCTGGCCACCAAAACCCCTGCTCTTAGCAATACAATCACAATTATTACGATAGATAGGGTGAGAAGGTGAGAATGTTATGAAACTTAGCTTGAGTTTTTAGCTGCTAGATGAATTTGGGAAGTTTCTTAAAGTTTTTGAGCATAAATTATCTGTAAAATAAGGATCAATACTTACTTGTAGCAAGGCAAAAAAAGTTAAGAATGTAGTACATAAAGTAAATGGAATGCAATAGCATTCAATAAAGGACATCTATAATTATCTTTACTTGTAGATAAAATTACAGTTACTCAGCTACTCTGTTTAAAAATGTTATTGTTTCCCCCCTGCCACCAGGTCTGAGCCCACTCTTTAGCACGGCATACCAAGCCTTGCATGGATGCCTTCTCCCTTCATCTTCCACCTGCAACTTCAATAATAGTTATTTGCAGTTCCCCAAACCTGCATTGCTCTCTCATAACTCTCTGCCTTTGTAAAGCTGCCTTCTTAACCTAGGAAACAGCCCTCCTCTTGCTTCCCCCTCAACATTTTGTCTTCTGGCTAACTTCCATTCTTCAATACTTAGATCTCCTCACTCCCCATTACCCACCTTTTTTTACAAAAATTATAGCTGGATGTCCTTTCTTGGATGCTTTTATAAGTGCGCAACAATCATTGAATCTCATTGCCTAAGCACGTACTCATCGTTTTCCTTCACTTGACTATGAGCTGTCAGAGGGGCAAAGCTTGTGCTTCCCATTTTGGTGTTCCTAGACTTAGCAAGTGGAAGCACATGAGGGAATCCAGGTGTGTGAGGAGTAAATGTAATAATCAGAGGTATCAAGCCTGGTTCTTGGCAGGTGTTTAATAATAACTATTTTATAATGTTTTAATAATTATTTTATAATATGCTACTTATGTAATATATCCTATTTTAGTAGTATTTATTTAATCGTTTACAATATTAGGGTGATGTTTGAGGCTCAGCACTCTTTGCATTAACTTTGTTCTTGTACATATTTCAGAATTTCAGCAACATGTTTACTGAAGTCTCCCTTACAGTTTCTCTTATATTCTTACTTATCAGTTGAAGGTATTATAAAGTGACTCTGCAAACTGTTTATTTTTCTCATTGTGCAGACACTGGAAGTTTCCAGTTATTTGGATTTTAAAAAAATGTTTTTTATCTTCACCTTCACCCAAAGACATTTTTTTAACTGCTTTTAGAGAGAGAGGAAAGGGGGAGAGGGAGAAGAGGAGAGAGAGGAACATCAATATGAGAAAGAAACATCAATTGGCTGCTTTCTTGTACATGTCCCAACCAGGAATCGAACCTGGGTATGTGTCCTGACAGGGAATCAAACTTGTGGCCTTTAAGGTCTACGGGATGATGCTCCAACCAACTGAACCACATGGGCCTGGGCTGGATTTTATTTAAGTACAGTTGCTAACCAAAAGTAATGTCTTTTGGTAAGTTGTTAACTGACCTAAATGTAGGAATTTCTATTAAGTCAAACTAAAAAGAATTGTATAAGGGTTATGCTAAAATGACATATAAAATAAACATGACAAGCTACACAATAGGTTGAAGATCTTTTTAGAAGGTACAGTTCGTTAATCAGACAGTCTTTTCTTTGGACAAAGATTCAGTGCTGGGAACCCCTGCCAGGGAGAGAGGAGAGTAGGGAGAGAGGAGCAGAGGGAGAAGTGACAGAGACAGGATTCAAGTGTTTTGACAGCTTAGGAAAAAAAAAGGGGGGGGGGTATTGCTGCAGACATTTGCACATTTTAGCCTCTGCTCAAACAGCTAGAATTCTTTCTTTCACTATTTAAATCCAAAGTCTTTCTTTCACTATTTAAATTCAAGAGTCTTTCTTTCACTGTTTAAATCCAAGAGTCATCTCTTTGGAAAGCTAAACATCTCATGCCTGCCACAAAAATATGTGAAAAACATCAGGTGAGCAAGAAATGGAATATATTCAAATCTCTCTTAGATGACAGTAATTTATTTTTTCCTAATTTCCTTATTTTCATTTTTTATTAGGTTGTTATCCCAGATATAATTAAGAGTGCTAGTGCACTCTGCCTCATTCTCTTGGGTTCTATGTGTAAAATTTCAAAAACACTTTTGTGCAGGATGAGTGGATTAAATGGTGAGGAATTAAAAGGTCTGCTACAATTTAGTCCCAAAGTTGACTGAGTTAGTCATTTGTAGTTTGTGGATGCTTTAGGTAATTTCTTTTGTCACAGCAATGCTTATTGGAAGAGACAAGTCCATCAATAGGAAGTTTCTCATTGTTGGAGCATGGTGTGGTCTTTTAGAATGGCAGGAGCTTTCTCTCTGTCTCTCCCATTCCCCTTTTCTTCTTCCTTCCCTGTGTCTCCTATCATTGCACTAGAAATGGGAGTAAGAAGAGTAAAGAAAAAGAGGTGTGTGTAGTATTTGGGACATTGAGTTAATATAGCATTTCAATCCACAAGCAGGGTTTATGCTGTTGAACCGACTATTGTTTGACATAAAATCCAGTAGCACTAAGCATTGGATAGCATACAATTTCAGCTCACAGTTTACAAATCACCTACCACTGTGTTAGGCACAGGGGAGAAGTTAAGAGCCATAAAAACAATGTCCTTCTGACCTATATCCCTATAAAGTAGGCAGGAGTGTACAGTTCAGCAAACAATATGTCTATTTTATAACTTGTTAGGCTAGTAGGAATTTTTGTGAACAAACGAGGGCAGCACTAAATGATTAAAGCGAATCCTCTCCTTGTAATATTGTACTTAATTGTATTGTGATAGAGATTCTAAATTTTGGGAAAAGTTTGATTTCTAAGAAACTGCAGTATTTCCTACTTCTCTTTTATTACTGTTTTTCTTTCCAGTGGCTTTCATTTAGAATTACTAAAACTCCATGATTCTTACACTTGACTTTAAAGTAGTAAAGGGAAATCACTGAAAGTGGCAAGAATGTAGAGAATCAAGCAGTCTAGAGCTGAATAGAAAGTACTCATTGCTTTGCTTATCAGATTGGTGGTTTCGAACAGATGGCTTCATGGGGTTAATTTGAATTTCTTGCCTTCTTAAAATTGTAAGACAATCATGCTCTTAGGCACCTGTTTTCAGCAGTACAAACTTCCCTTTCAATCCCTCTTTCCATTACAATGGACTAAGTGGTGGCTCAGCCTTGAGAACAAATAAGCCTCCTTAAGCACTTCACTTGCTCCAAAGTAGGGACTTTCTGAAGAGCACATTGTGTTACGCTGGGGTCAGCATTCAAATAATGGCTGACGACAACACCAAGTATTTTTAAAGGAGACTAATTAAAGGGTAAGCAAGAGAAATTGTGGCTGAAAGTTGTAGAAAGAGAATTTTAGGTGTGAGAATAATAGTGGTAAAGGTTTTTATTCTTACACTTTCACAACTTCCAAATAAAAATCTTTTGGCTTCAAAGCTGTCTCTGACAAATTGAACACTGACAAGGGTAATGGCAATTGGATTTTAATGCCCATGGCTACAAATTTTATCATCTTCATTTCCAAACTTTTTTTCTTCATCTTGTGTCAGAATGGAAAGGTGTATTTACAGATAAAGATTCCTGAAGAACTGAAAGATGCATTCACTCATTTATTATATATCTCTTCATTTATGTCTCCAGTCAGGTTTCTTTGGAACGCGCTTGTTTTGTGTCAGGTACTATATTAGTCAATAATTTGCCTCCATCACAATTTCTACCTTTGTGAACTTAACAGATGCAATGGGGTGATGTTTTTAGGAACCAGTATGATATTCAGTACAAGAAAATACTCTTTATGTATTCTGCCAGATACAATAAATAGTGGAAATTGCTGAATAACATTTGGACATATCTATGCTTTTGAAGGACAATGATTTAAATATTTAATTTGGGTTTATTTAATTATATAATAATAGGAAAATTAATTTGTTTTGCTTTTTAAAGCTGTATATTAATTCCAACATTATGTATTCAGCCTTGGGATGTCTCAATTATTGTATATACAAGCTATGTTAACAGGGCTGAGTCTGCCGGAAATTGCTCTCCAACAATCTTTAGAAATTTCTATATTAGACAGAAAAATAATTAAACACAGTTTCCCTTAACCAAGAGACCAGTACACTGTGGCGGCTCTAATGTCTCGCCGCTTACCCAAGCCAACCTAAATCTAAGCCTATAAATGCCTCAAAGTAATGCAGTCAAAACCTAAGGACAACCAGTCACAAACAGCTCACTAGGCTTTCAGCTGTCACCAATCGAATAATTTCTTTTTTCCTTTCTTTTTTTTTCTTTTGTACTTTCTCTATGTGTCTTCCCACTGGCTCCTGTCTGCAGAGTGCTCCAAACCACTTCCTGTTTGGGGCTGCCTCATTTGAATCCATTTTTGCTCAAATCAACTCTTAAAAATTTTAACATGCCTCAGTTTATCTTAACAGTTATTTATAGCTACCTTATTTCTTTCTAACAAATAATAACCAAGTGTCAAAGCAAGTTGTTAAATAATATGTAGTAAGTGATCCCATTTACGAATAAGCCCATATATATGCATAAAAACTTCTTCGAAACACGCTGTTAGTCGCTCCTGTCTCTGGGGGATAACAAATTACTTCAAATCACCTCACTTCTCTGGAATATCCCATTTCCAAACAGTGGCTGGGTTACCGAAGTTATGAGTATTGTAAATCCCTGTGCCACCCTGATCTCGGCTAGTAGGCAAAGGATGGATGGCTATCAGAACCAACCAGTTTAGATTCTCTCTAATGGGGATTTGTAACTGGGACACAGAAATGCAAATGACTTAATAAATTTGCTGGAGTTGGGAGGCTTGGCTGTGTTTTGGTCATGGGCTTGAAGGAGAAGAAAAAACTAGGCTTGAATGGAGGAAGAGAGAGATATTTCCTGATCTCTTTCCAATTTTAACACTCAGCCATATAAATCTGACTGCACTTTCTAGCTATGAGTCACCTGAGAAACTTGTGATATATAAAAATCTCTATATACTCATTCTAGTCTGAGTGGAATCTTGGCAATTAAATAAACCTTCACAGGAGTTCACTTACTTCCTCTTTTAGAAAAATTTAATCCTGCTGCTTTAAGGTAACATCTAAGGTCAATGCATGTCAACCATTAAAATCTGGCTGTTTTTGACACCCTCTAAAAAAGAAAAACACTTGTGATTTCAACATATTTTATGATTACTACTTCTTTTTTTAAAAAATGTTTTGTTGATTACACTATTACAGTTGTCCCAATTTTCCCCCTTTGCCACCCTTCACCTGGTACTCGCTTTCCCTCCAGCAATTCTCCCATTAGTTCATGTCCATGGTTCATGCATATAAGTTCTAGGGTAGTTTAGGTTGTAGGTCTTTGCTTTTCATCACTTTGAATACTTCTTGCCAGTCCCTTCAAGCTTGCCAAGTTTCTTTTGAGAAATCAGATGACAGTCTTATGGGGACTCCTTTGTAGGCAATTGCCTGTTTTTCTCTTGCTGCTTTTAATAATTGTTGGCATTTTAATTATGATGTGTCTTGGTGTGGTCTGCTTTGGGTATATCTTGCTTGGGATTTTTTGTGCTTTCTGGGCTTGTATGTCTATTTCCTTCACCAAATTAGGGAAGTTTTCCTTCACTATTTTTTCAAATAAGTTTTCAATTTCTTATTTTTTCCCTTCTCCTTCTAGTACCCCTATGATTCAGATATTGGTACATTTAAAGATATCCCAGAAGTTCCTAAGCCTACCCTCATTTTTTTAAATTCTTTTTTCTTCCTGCTGTTCTGATTGAAAGCTTTTTATTTCCCTGTGTTCCAAATCATTGATTTGATTTTTGGCTTCATCTCCTCCTCTGTAGATTTTCTTTATTTCACTTAATGCAACCTTTATTTCTGCCTGGGTCTTTTTTATGGTGTTGAAGTACCCAATGAGTTCCTGGAGTATCCTGATAACCAGCATTTTTAACTGTGCATTTGATAGGTTGCTTATCTCCATTTCTTTTAGTTCTTTTTCTGGAGTATATTTCTGTTCTTTCATTTGGGCAATATTTCTTTGTCTCCTCAATTTGTCAGCCTCCCTGTATTTGTTTCTGTGTATTAGATAGAGCTGCTTTGACTCCCTGTCTTAGTGTACCTGTTGAGCTGTATTAGGCAGAACTTTAGTTAATAGCCAGGGTGGGAAACCTTTGTTACTGCTCTGCAGCTCTGTGTGGGGGAGGGTTCAGAGAGGGGACAATGCCACTGCCTGGCCTCTGGAGTTTTGCCTGGGAGGAAGCTGTCTTCCCACTTGCACTTCACTTTCTCAGCATACGCCACCTGTGACCTTCCAGCTGTTGTCCTGGTGCTGAATCCCAGAGGGGATCGGTCTAGATGAATCGTAAGTCCATTGCGGGCACTTTAAGAGGACGCAGTTTCTTCCACCACCCAACACCCACTGGCTTTTACAGCCAGAAGTTATGGGTATTTATCTTCCTGATGATGGGACCCTGGGCCAGATGGTCTGGTGTGAGGCTGGGATCCCTCACTCTCAAGATATCTTTCCCATTTTGTATCCACCATGTAATGGGGCACAGCCAGGGCCCCCCACAAAGGGTATTTGTAATGGGATCCAGAGATTGGGGTTTCCAAGAAAAATATATTCTCTCTACCCCAAGGCTGGCCGCCATGGGGATGGGAGCCTTGAGCAGGACCATTGAGAGTCATTTTGCATATCAATAACAGGGTAGCTTCATCCTCATTTGCAAAAAGGGTTATTTTGCCTATCACGAAAGCTAATCCCAAAGGTTAAAAAAAGACTTAATACAGAATGTAACTGGGAGAGAAAGAGGAGAGACAGGGGCCTGCAGGAGAGACAAAGGGACACAGACTCTGGGGAACAGTGTGAAGACCACGCAGGAAGAAAGAGGGGAGAAAGGACTCTTGCTAGTGGGCCTTGAGAAGGTGCCACATGGTTATGGGTTAAGAGCTGGAGATCGCGGCGATGCAGTAGATGGTGCTGAGACCCTCAGGAGACCTGCCTAGCCAAGCCCCAGACTCTGTTCTTTTTCTTCTGAAGGACTGTACCCCTGACAGGCCTGACTTGGCAAAGTGGGGAAGGCAGGACGGTGTGTGTGCTGGTGATTGTTTTGAAGGGATTTTGAGGTTTAAGGGTGACATTTAGCCATTAATCAAACCTGTAAAACTTTTGAATAAATAGTTCCTTTCCTTTTCACCAAACTCTGCCATTCAGAGCCATAATTCCAAGGGCGGCGGGCAAAGGATGCACAGCCAAGGGACCCCAGGGAAGGAGGTGCCGTTGTTTCGGTAATAGCATCTGGGAACCCTCCCCATGGGTCCATTTTGCTCGGTAACAACCACACATTGATGTGGGACCTCCTTCCCATCTCCACTACTCTCCACACTACTCCATGTCTCCCATGCCTAGCTGCATCTCATCGGATCTTCATTCTTCCTACCTGTCTGGATGACTGTGGCTTCTTTAAATCCGTGATTGTAAGTGTCAAACAGACTGCCTAAGGTCAGACGAGGTCAACAGCTGACATCATCAGAAGCAGGTCCAAAAGAAAAACAGCAGTCTCCTACCATAGAAGTTCACACCATAATGTCAGGAAATCAAGACAGATCAACTTAAGAGGCAGAAGAAGGAAAAAAAAAAGAGTGTCACAAATAATGGGAAGACAAAGAAACACCCCCCAATCAAAGGAAAAGGAGGAATCCCCAGAAAGAAAACTAAATGAAATAGAGGCCATTTACAAGGCCACTGTAATCAAAACGTCTGGTACTGGCCTTAGAACAGACACATAGATCAGTGTAACAGAATAGAGAGCCCAGAAGTAAACCCATATCTCTATGGTCAATTAATATTCGACAAAGAGGGCAGAAACATAAAATGGAGTAAAAATAGCCTCTTCAACAAATGATGTTGGGAGAGCTGGACAGCTACCTGCAAAAAATTGAAATTCAACCACCAACTTACACCATACACAAAAATAAACTCAAGATGCATAAAAGGCTTAAATACAAGTTGAGACACCATAAAAGTCCTAGAGGAGAACACAGTCAGGAAACTCTCAGATATCCCACACAGCAATATTTTCACTGATATGTCCCCTAGAGCAAGGGACGATAAGGGAAGAATAAACAAATAGACCTTCATCAAAATAAGAAGTTTCTGTATGGCCAAAGAAAACAACAGTAAAATGAAAAGGGAACCAACCATATGGGAAAATATATTTGCTAATGATACATCAGACAGGGGTCTGATCTCCAAAATATATAAAGAACTCACATGACTCCACTCCAGGAAGACAAACAATCCAATTAAAAAGTGGGCAAAGGACGTGAACAGACATTTCTCCAAGGAGGACATAAACAGAGACCAGAGACATATGAAAGGATGCTCATCATCACTAGTCATCAGAGAAATGTAAATTAAAACCACAATGAGATATGACTTCACACCAGTCAGAATGGCCATCATAAATAAATCTACAAACAACAAGTGCTGGCAAAGTTGTGGAGAAAAAAGAACCTTAGTCCACTGTTGGTGGGAATGCAGACTGGTGCAGCCACTGTGGAAAAAAAGTATGGACTTTCCTCAAAGAGCTAAAAATATAACTGCCTTTTGACCCAGCAATTCACTGCTGGGATTATACCCTAAGAATCCCAAAACGCCAATTCAAAAGAACCTATGCACCTCAATGTTCATAGCAGCACAATTTACAATAGCCAAGTATTGGGAGCAACCTAAATGCCCATCAGTAAATGAGTGGATCAAAAAACTATGGTACATTTACACAATGGAATACTATACAGCAGAAAGAAAGAAAGAGCTACTACCCTTCACGACAGCATGGATGGAACTGGAGAGCATTATGCTAAGTGAAATAAGCCAGGGTGTGAAAGACAAATACCATATGATCTCACCTAAAATTGGGACGTAATCAACAAAACAAAAAAGCAAGGAAAATACAACCAGCAACATTGAAAGAAAAAAGAAATGGACAGTAACAAGAAGAGAGGAGAGAAGAGGGTAACGGGAAAAGAAGGAGAAGGGTCAAATCAAGGAACGTGTATAAAGGACCCATGGACAAAGCCAAAGTGGGGAAGGATTGAGGGTGAGGGGTGGGGTGGGTGGGGCAGGGGAAAGTGGTGGCAGGAAAATGGATACAAGTGTATTTGAACAATAAAATAAAAAAAAATGAAAGAGCTATGACACCCCTCAGAGATGACTTTTTTTTAACTGCAGCTTTTAGGTACCTTCATTTTAGAAATAATAGGAATTGTAAGTATATTTCCTGAACCAAAAAGCAAAACATATGATCCTGCAGTGTGTCCAAGTTACTTAAAAATCATGTAACTTCAGGAAATTTAATACATCTTCCATAGTAATTTTAGATCGATAAAGAGCCCATACTTGAAATGAGCACCTACAATGTTCCTAGCATTTTGTTAAACGCTTTACATTAATTATTTCATTTAACTCTTATCAAGGAAGGAAGAAAAAACTTACACTCCATTTCCAAACAGAAAAACTGAGACCTACTAAAATTAAATAAACGGCCAAGGTGGTGCCAAAATCTGAGTTCATGAAGTCTGGCTCCAAAGCCTAAACTCTGCACAACCACCACCACACAGCAGAGTTCACCAGGATAGAGGGATGCTTTCATCTAGCAAGGGGGTGAGGGTAGTGTTCTGCCCACAAAGAATGTCTGGGAATCAGGAGTTTATTTAGGGAAGAATGGGGTAAGGGAAAGCATTGGCTACAGCTCCGGTTAATGTAAGATGCTTCCCTATAGCTCTGCTCCCCCAACATGATAAACTGCCTGCTGGTGTTACATGATCCTAAACCTCATCACTCCTTCTCAAGACCCATCTTCTAGGGAAAAGGACTCATGGACGCGGACAACGGTGTGGTGATTGCTGGGGAGGGTAGGGTATAAGGGGACTAAATGGTAATAGGAAAAATAAATAAAGATTAAAGATTTAGGTTTTTTAAAAACCTAAAGAAAAAAAAGACCTACTTCCAAAATTGTTTGCATGCCCCTCTCCAACTACTCTAACAACTGCAGCCCAAATCTGCAGACAGTATGCTTACTTCTCTTGCCCTCAGAAATGAGCTCACATACCATGACTTCATGAAACAGTTTCATCAATTTCACAACTGGATGTCTAATCAAATGTCTCTATTGTTAAGAAAAAAACAGAGGTGCTTCCCATTAACAAAACCCTGTCTGTAAAAAGTAAAATAAAATAACCTACTCATTGAGATTATATTATTTTCTTTTTGTTGTTAAGAATCCTTGCTGGAAGGGAAGATGTTAGGAACCCAAATTAGAAGCCGGAGAGGACAGTCACACCTAGTCACAGGCCCCAGGTCCGCTCTAGGTGTAAGATAAAAAATAGATCACTTCTCATCTGCTGTTAAGAAAAAAAAAAAAAAAATTTGTACGTGCTTGAAAAAAAATTAGATTAAGAGTATAAGGAAACAACCTACAAAGAGCTTTTTAAAGTCCAAGCATTTAAGTGACATACCTTCCTACTGCAGAATAAAAATAGACTATTAACTGATACCCAACATGCTTACCCTACATACTTGTACCCTACACGCATCAATTTAGGGTCATTTTTGCTAAATAATAACACCTAAGGGGAAAGAATATATCAAAGCCCTGCTCACTCTCCTCTTTTCTCCAAACCTGAAGGGAGCCCAAGGTTAGAAGGCCCTATTTCCTCATTACTTTCTCTTCAGGACTAAGCGTCTACTGATAAATGGCTGCTATCTATGGTTTATGAAAATATAGTTTTATAGGCTGCCCTGCTTGGCTGGAGATTTTACAATTGTTAAAAAAAGGAGCATGTATATGTTTGTAGTCCCTCGTATCTCTCTTCCTTCAATACCAAGACAAGTTAAGGTGCGGCCTTGAGCCTGACCTTCCAGAGACAGCCGGGCCAACCCCCCCATCCCCCCCACCACCCGTGCCCACCCCGCGCCCACCCCGCGCCCACCCCGCGCATGCTCTCCACTGGCAAGGCTCCCGCTTTCTGTTTCCCTCTCGGCATTCTCTGGCTTGTTTCTCCATGTGGCTTGGTATTGAGCACGCAGCCTGTTCCAGCTCTCTGCTAGGTTTTGAGATAAAACACTCTCTAGTTCCTCCCCCTCTATCTTTTGCTCTCTTTGGCCTAATGTTAGCATATATGGAGTAATAGGAGTAGGATTCAGTCCATGCTATGGAATAGAAGTAGACAGAGTAGATATTTAACCTCTTTTAATCTTGAGGTGCTCAGGCTAGCATATCATATGCAAAGGAATTCCTGGTGAGGTCCTATCTACCTCATTGGAATTCTCTGGGAGACACACACACACCAGTGAAAACATACTATATTTTCTTACTAATTCATTTTTTTAAATCCTCACTTGAGGATATCCTCATTGATTTTAGAGAGAAAAGAAGGGAGGGGGAAGAGAAAGAGAGAGAGAGGTCGATCTGATTTGTCGTTCCACTTATTTATGCATTTATTGGTTGATTCTTATATGTGCACTGCCTGGGGATCAAACCTGTAACTTTGACATACGGAGATGATGCTCCAACCAGTGGAGCCACCTGGCCAGGGCTATCTTCGTATTATTTTATTCATGTATTTTTTTTTTCAGGATCTTGTAAAGATTGCTAGTGAGAAGCTGGATCCAGTCATTCCTTGATCCCAGACTTAATATGATCAAATTCCCATCTTAATCACAATCCAGAGGCCCAACACCTTATTTCAAGAAAAAATTTTAAAAGCCAGTAAACAGTTTTCATATTCTCTCTTTCCTTCAACCACGGTTACTGACAACGTTTTGGATGGTGGCTATTCCATCAACATGAATTTCAGAGGAAGGAGATTAAGCAGAACTTCAGCCAATCCATGGTGGGCATGTAGTATAAAGTAAGAAATACATCTTGTTGTTATAAGCCACTAAGATTTTACAATTATTAGTTCGAATAATCTAATACAGTGGTTGTTGTTGGGGGGCGGGTATTTCAGAAAAATCCAGACTTAAGTGGTGACAGTACATCAACACTGGTGTGCCAAACCCTATGACTGGCAACATAGCCACCATTGTCTCCTTGAGAAGAGTCCAAGGGGTGACTTGAACCACCCCAGCTGTCTCTGGGCCTTCCACTGCATACCGGCACGTTCAGAGCTGCAAGGAAAACTGGTCTTAGTGAAGAATCCACTCAAGTCTCTTCTGAGAATGTAGAACCCATAGAAAATGATTTCACCCCTGCTCCCACAGCCTAGGACTAGTGCCCCGTCTACTGACACATACAACTATCCCGATGCTTAGACTTTTGTCAACACCTATTTTGCCTGTAAGCTGAAGGTATATCACATGATTTTAGGATCAGAGGAAAACCAATTTGACCATATATGCCTCTCTTTTCCAGGTGTTACAATGCCTTCAACGTTCCCATTTTCGTTGTTCAAAGAATCAAATGTTAGCAATTAAATAGCAGTTTTGACCATCACAGTTTAATTCTTATCCACTGAAAATTTTCCTAGAAGTTTTCACATCTTTTGCAAATAGATATCCTGCTTGCTTACATATTTCAAGGACAACTTCACAGAGTGACTTCTTTCGTTTTAGACAGCAAAAGTGGTTAGATAATTCTTCCTTATAAAATGTTGAAATTACCTCCACTTTCTTTTCTTTTAGCCTAACTTATAATGTTTTGACCATTCTAGCTATCTTGAAGTTCTATTTTTTCTAAGTTTCCTGGGAAGAAGTTAATCCCAGCAAGAAATGAGGATTTGAGGAAGTAGACTTAAATAAGTTTGTTAGAAAAATACTCTCTCTCTGCATCCTTGAAGTTAGTCTGTCCTGGAGTTGAAGTAGGGTAGCAGTCGAAACAATTGCAGGGGTGAAAAACAAGCTGCCTCTAGGCCAGTGGAAAGGGGCCAAGAGAGACCAAGGCAGGGCAGCCTGGGCTGGTGTAGAAGTTGTCACTTATTTGCTGTGTTTTGCTCTCCTTACCCTCAGTAAAGATGTGTTACAAATTACAGTCTTATCGTGAATCAGTAATTAGTCTGTGAACTCAATGAAGGCAAGGACCGCGGTCTTGTATTTTGTTTCATTTTGCTTTTGGTTTTTTGTTTGTTTGTTTGTTTGTTTGGCTTACCTTTCCATCATCACTGCCTACCCCTGAGCCTAGCATATACTATAGGCACTTAATAACCATTTGTTCAATGAATGATGAAATAAGAATGTGAGAAGTGGTCTGGGCTTATTTTGGGTTTGCAAAGGGACATAATTTTGCTTAAAATCTGCCAAGGGTCATGGTTTATTTCCCACGGACATCAGGGGGCAGGGAGGCCCATCCTGCGTTTATGTGGATAGGGAGAAGGAGCGGGACAGCGGAAGGGGCAACGAGGAAGGGCAGGCGGGATGGCGGCATCCTGGGTCTGCTCGGACTGTGTGTTCAGAGCAAGACTCCAGGGAGACACTGGGTAGGAAAGTAACCCTCAGCCTCCTTGGAATAAGTAGGGGAGTGACTTTTCACATGGGCTGGGTTAGGGTCAGGTGGGTGAGAAGAGAAGACAATTAGGGAGGGGGTATCTATATGAGAAGTCTTATATCGTGAAGGTAGGTAGAAAGCGAACATCAGGGCCAGTCAGTGTCTTAGTCTTTGCTACTTCTCCAACCTCTAACTACTCTAATTTTAAAATGCCTGACACATTTCAGGCATTGATAACTCTGAAATGTTTGCTCACTTATCTTAAATGGATTTTGATTCTATCTGAAAGAACTAGGTAATTTAAACTCACTCCACAGTCTCTTCCCTAAAAAACTTGACCTTTAGTCTAATATCCCCTTTGATTTAGACGAAAATTAAGGTCCAAATAAAACTATCCCAATTTCCTAGAGGTTCAACATATCAAGGTTCAATTTGGACTGAGTCAGACTTCTCAGGGCTGCTTTTACAACCATAGGCTGTACCTGCGATACAAAATGAAGTCTAAAAGGAACTTGGCTTGAGTTGAGGAGGGTAAAGAGCATTGTTTTAGTAATCTATAAAATAATGGTGTTTAATGACTAAACGACTGTAACCAATTTATCGATGTTTTAAATATTTTTTATGGAGAGTTTTACATTTATTCAAAAGTAGATAAAATAGTGCAATGAATTCCCAGGCATTCCCCTCGCACCAACACGCACGAACCCACAGCCATGCTTGTCCTACCCACATGCCTCCATCTTCCTGCCCCCTTCCACAGATTGTTATTTCTCTTATAAATATTTTAATGTGGATTCTTAAAAGAAGATTTAACTTGTCTTTAAATATAACTAAAATACCATTATTACATCTAAAAATAATTATTTAATAATATAAAACATTACATCATCAACTAATTGTCTCATAAATCTTACAAATAGGTTTTTTCGCTATGCTTATTTTAATCAGTATCCAAATAATGGCAGATACAGTAAATAACTGCTGTCTTTTAAGTGTCTTTTGATTTTTAAGCTTCACTTTCATTGCTCTCCTTTTTCCTCTTGCAATTTATTTGTTGATGAATTGTGCTTTGATGTCTTGTAGAATTACTCAGTCTGAGTTTGACTGATTATATCTCCTCAGAGCATTCTAACAAGTTCTTCTGTCCTCTGGATTCCATGTAAATTGATAGTTGGATCTAAAGGTTTGATCAGATTTAAGTTTAATTTGGTTTTGTTTTTTGCAATGTATTAATTTCTACAAAAGGAAATTTAAACGCCATAAGTAATATAAGTTTGGGCCAAAAAGTTATCAATAAATTAGTTTTTTTAGAATTTGTACCACAAGATATTGCATAAAGCATCAAAAACTTGAAATTTATAACTGGACATACAGCTGGCAAAGAAACACACATACACACACACACCCACTGTCACCAAAAAAACACACAGAAGGCCCTGGCTGTTGTAGCTCAGTGGATTGAGCACTGACCTGCGAGCTAAAAGGTCCTGCGCTGGCCTGCAAACCAAAATTCCCAGTCAGGGCACATGCTGGGTTTCTGACCAGGTCCCCAGTTAGCGGTATGCCCCCTGGGAGCATGTGAGAGGCGACTGACTGATATACTGCCACATTGATGTTTCTCTCCCTCGCTTTCTCCCTTCCATTCTTTCTAGAAGTAAATTTAAAAAATCTTTTAAAAAAATAAAAATAATAAGAATAAACATAAAATAAGCTCAAGTAATAACAACAACAAAAAAACAAATGATAGGAACAATAAAATAAACCAAAATACAGGGGAGAATGCAAATTAGCATGAGTATCTTAAGAAATGCTAGATTATTTACATGCTTCCACCCCTTTAAAAAAGAAAAACTTATTTTTGATTCAGAGAAATGAACTTTGTCCTAGGTTTTGGTTCAGTTTGCCTAAGGAACCACTAGAGGGAGACTAAGATACATCTGAAAAATCCAAGTTAAAAAAACGCCTCAAACCTGATTTAACTTTAAGTATTTTTTAACATGTCAAAAATCAATATTAAAAATTGTTAATTTTGTATTTTACCAAAAAATTATACAGAAGTAATTTTTATCTGAGATTTGCCTAAAACGTGGAAGAAAAATACAACCCTTGTGTGTTCTTTGTAAAGTTTATGACATAAGCCATAGCTGGGTGGCTTTCTGTTGGTTGGAGCATGGCCCATGCGCCAGAATGTTGGGGGTTCGATTCCCAGTCAGGGCATATGCCTGAGTTGTGGGTTTGATCCCATGTTGGGGCTCATAAGGGAGACAACCAATCCATGTTTCTCTCTTGAATCAATATTTTTTTCTCACATTGATATTACTCTCTCCCTTCCTCCCTCTCTGATATCAATAAACATATTTTTTGTTTTTTAATAAAAATAAATAAAATATATAACACAAAATGTACTTATGAAAGCTCTCTCCTCCCCAACCCTTTTAGCACATTGAAAGGTAAAAAAACCCAAGTAAAAATTATTTTATGGTGACTGAATTAATGAGTTTCTTTCTTTTTAGAGATTCTAAACACTCTTTAAGAGTGCAATACTTCAACTCCCTTTCAAGTTATAATTTTAAAACATTAAAATGAAACATAAGCATAAATAAATTTAACAAATTTCTACTTTTCAATGACTATTAATTTACTGAGAAGAGACATACCAAATTCTTTTCCTCCAAAAAATAATTCAATACTCCTTTTCTAGAGAGCTTCACACACACTTCATCGGCCTTGGGGATAATCTAGCTCTGTTTCCTGTCCTACAAATAAGCAGCTTAAATGTCAGAACTAACTTAGCTCTCCTTTTGCCACAAAATAGGGACTCTTCTTACAATGTTTACACTTTACATTAACATAGTTTTTTAAGATTCATTTAAGAGAATGTTATGAATCTTAAAAATAGCAAATGAAATCCACATGCTATTTCATTTATCCTCAAAACTTTGTAATTGGAAAATATTCTTCCTACTTTAAAAAAAGCCAATGCTCCAAACGGAGAAATAATTTTTGCAAAGTTCCACAGCGGTAATCTTCACAAATAAGACTCAAATCCAGAGCTTCTAAATTCTATAACTCAGGTACTTTGCAACTCCACTGACAATACTATTGCCAAGAATTTCGGTTTCCTTGTGAATAGGCCTGTTTCCATTTGTGTTAAATGTAAGGTTCTTAAAGCAGCTAAGTGACACTGTTTTCCATCTGAGGCTTGGCAAGGGACTAAGGCCTGCACTTAATGGCCAGGTTTAATACCAAATGAAAGGCCATCCTTAGGCTCCTCAGCTCTCCAGATTAGAGGACTCGGCACAGACTGCACTGCAGCTGCCAAGCTAGGGGCAGCAGGCCCCACGCAGTGTCTCCGTAAGAGGCGTGCAGAGGTGCAGACACTGGATTTTCTTCATGGCAATGACAAATGGGCCTTTTATCACTGATCATGAACAGCTCCACTGGATGATGGGCACAGGGGAAAATATCAACCATTAACACAGGGGAAATAAAACCCTAGTCCAGGACCAAGTGGTGTGCTGATAATTTTTTTACAATCAGCTCTACCTGAGGAGAGGAAAGAAAGGCCATGATTTGCAGCTCGATAATTCCCGTGGCACAAGTATGGCCAGTTTCAATCTACCAAACATCACTGACTGCGGAAGTGAGCAATGATACTAACAAGCAGCTCTGCACACCATTCCTCTGGCCCTAGGTTAGAGCACCCCGCCCTGGCCCCCCTGTGACTATGCAAATGTAGGGGCAGACTTGATAGGAAAAAGCTCTTTTCCTTTATGGATTCGAAGTGAATGGTTTTTCACAAATGGCTTCCTGGGCCATCCCTCCCTTCTACCTGGAAGATGAAAAACTGATATCTGATTGGTGTGTTAGGGAGAAGAAACTGATAGGTTTCCTTTCCTTTCTCTCTGAGATCTGTCTGCCAGAAGAGGTTATGTTCTCTACTTTGACTGCTGTCATGAAATAAAAATTAGTGACCTTAACCCAAAAGTCTCAATAAATTTAAGACTGAAATCATATCAAGCATCATTTCCAACACAATGGCATGAAACAAGAAATCATTTCCAAAAAAAACCTGAAAGACACACACCAAGGATAAATAACACATTACTAAACAATGAATGAGTTAATGATGAGATCAAAAAAAGAAATCACAAGGTACCTCAAGACAAATGGAAATACAACAACCCAAAATTGATGGGACACATTGAAAGTAGTTTTAAGAGGAAAATTCATAGCACTGAAGGCCTACCCCAAGAGACAAGAAAAATCTCAAACAGTCTAACCATATACTTATAAAAAGAACTAAAAACAAAGTTCAAAGTGAGTAGAAGGAAGGAAGTAATAGAGACCAGAGTGGAGATAAACAAAATAGAGTCTAAAACCACAAATACAAAAGATCAATGAAACTAAGACCTGGTTCTTTGAAAAGATAAACAAAATTGATCAATGTTTAACCAGATTCATCAAGACACCAAAAAGAGAAAGAACCCACGTAAATTAAATCCAAAATGAAAGAGGAGAATTACAGCTGACACCAAAGAAATACAAAGGATTGTAAGAAAATATTATGAACAACTATATGCCAATAGATTGGACAACCTGGATGAAATGAATACATTCCTAGAAACATACAATCTTCCAAAACTAAATCAGGAAGAATCAAAGAATCTGAATAGACAGACTACACCTAGTAGAACTGAAGTAGTAATCAAAAAACTCCCAACAAACAAAAGCCCTAGACCAGATGGCTTCACAGGTGAACTTTACCAAACATTCTAAGAAGAACTAACACCTTTCTTACTCAAACTATTCCAAAAATTTCAAGAGGTAGGAAGACTCCCAACCTCATTTTATAAGTCCAGTATTATCCTATTCCCAAAACCAGATAAAAACACTACAAAAAAAGAAAATTAAAGGCCAATATCCCTGATAATCAACAAAATATTAGCAAACCAAATTCAGCAATACATCAGAAAGACCATACACCATGATCTAGTAGGATTTATTTCTGGGATGCAAAGTTAATACAATGTCCACAAATCAATTAACACAATACACCACATAAACAAAATGAAGCATAAAAAATTATATGATCATATCAATAAACACAGAAAAAGCATTTGATAAAATCCAGCACGCATTTATGATAAAAACTCTTAGCAACATGGGAATAGAGGGAACATACCTCAACATAATAAAGTTCAAGTTCACAGCTAATATCACACTTAATGGGGAAGAACTTTAAATGTTTCCCTTAAGTTCAGGAACAAGACAAGAATGTCTGCTTTCACTACTCTTATTCAGTATATAGTATTGGAAGTCCTACCCATAATAATCAGGCAAGGAGAAGAAATAAGAAGCTTCCAAATTAGAAAGAAGTAAAACTGTCATTATTTGGAGATGATGTGATACTATATATAGAAGACACTAAAGATACCACCAAAAAAAGTACTGGAAGCTATAAAGGAATTCAGTAAAGTAGCAGGATTTTAAAAAATCTGAAATTGGTTGCATTTTTATATACCAATAATGAATTATCAGAAAAGGAAACTAAAAAAAAATCCCATTTACAATTGTCTAAAAAAAAAAAAAAAACCTAGGAATAAATATAACCACAGAGGTAAAAAAACAAACAAAAAAAACAACTGTACTCAGAAAATTATAAGACATTGATGAAAGTGAAGAAAACAGAAATAAATGGAAGCAAATACCATGCTCATGGATAGAAAGAATTAACATCATTAAAATGTCCATACTACCTGGAGTAATCTATAGATTCAATGCAATTCCTGTAGCAACACCAGTGACATTTTTCACAGAACTAGAATAACCCAAAAATGTATATGGAACCAGAAAAGGCCTCAAGTATCCACAGCAATCTTGATAAGGAAGAACAAATTCAGAGGTATCACACTACCTGATATCAATCTATGATACAAGACCATAGTAATCAAAACAGCATTGGAACTAGCATAAAACAGACACATAGATCAATGGAACAGAATACAGAGCACAGAAATATACCCACACCTATATGGTCAATTAATAATTGACAAAGGAGGCAAGAACATACAATGAGGTAAAGACAGTCTACTCAAAAAATGGTGTTGGGAAAATTGGACAAATACATGCAAAAATATGAAATGACCACCCCCTTACACTGTACAAGAGAGTAAATTCAAAATGAATTAACGACTTAAATGTAAGACTCAAAACCATAAAACTCTTAAATGAAAACATAGGCAGTAATTTCTCTTAGCAATATTTTTCAGACATATCTTCTCAGGGCAAGGAAACAAAAGAAAAATATTAACAAATAGTGGTACATATATACAATGAATGAAATATTACTCAGCCATAAAAAGAATGAAATTTTATCAGTTGCAACAGCATGGATGGACCTAGAGAGTATTATGCTAAGTAAAATAAGTCAGACAGCACAGAAGAATACCATATGACTTCACTCATATGTGGAATCTAAAAAACAAAATAAACAAATGAACAAAATGGAAATTTACTCATAGATACAGAGAACTGATAGTTGCCAGAGGGGAGAGGGTTGTGGGGGCTTGGTAAAAAAAAATAAAGGAATTAAGAAGTACAAATTGGTAGTCACAAAATAATCATGGTGAGGTAAGTACAGCACAGGGAATATAGTCAATAATATTGTAATAACTATGTATGGTGCTGGGTGAGTACTTGAGATATTAGGGGGATCACTTCATAAAATATATAATTATCTAACCACTATGCTGTACACCTGAAACTAATACAAAGTAATATTGAATATAAACTATAATTGAAATAAAATGGTGTTGGGAAGACTGGACATCCACATACAAAAGAATGAAACTTGAGCACTATTTTAAACCAAACACAAAAATCATCCCAAAATCAGTTGAAGACTTAAATTTAAGGCTTTCTGTAAAACTGCTATATGAACGGGAAACCCAGAGGGGGTGAGCTCCTGGGCATGATCTTGGCAATGATTTACTGGATTTGAAACCAAATGCAAGCGCAGCAAAAGTAAAACTAAACAAGTAGGACTACATCAAACTAAAAAGCCTCTGCACAGCAAAAGAAACCATCAACAGAATAAAAAGGCAACCTTTGGAATGGAAGAAAATATTTGCAAGTCATATCTGATAGGAGTTAATGTTTGAAATATACAGAGAATTCACACAACCCAGTACCAAAAAATAGCTGATTTAAAAATGGGCAGAGGGACTGAATAAACATCTTCGAAAGAAGACATACAGATGGCCAACAGATACATGGAAAGGTGCTGAACATCACTAATCGTCAGGGAAATAAAAATCAAAACACAATGAGATACCACTTTACATATGTTAAAATGGCTGTCATGAAAAAGACAAGAGATAACAAGTGTTGGTGAGCATGTGGAGAAAGAAGCCAGATAGCATGATACCACTTATTTGTGAAATCTAAAAGAAAAAAAAAAGAAAAAGTCAACTCATAGAAACAAAGAGTAGGATATTGGTTGTCAAGGTCTGGGGGAGGTAGAGAAAATGAGAAGTTGGAGAAAGGGTACAAACTTTCAATCATGAGACGAGTAAGTTCTGAAAGTCTCATTTATAACACGGTGATTATACCATAGTTGTTAATACTATATCGTATAATTTAAATCACTGCTGGATGTCCACATCCTTTTGCAGTTAGAATTTTAAGGGAAATATTCCTTTGAAACAAGTTAGCTACTACTTATCCTTTCAAATTCTTCCCAATAGTGTCTGGGGAGGGCCCAGGAAGGAGGCCTCAGGATAACACACAGAGAGGCACACATACTCAGAGAGAGATTACTGTAGGAAGGTGCACAAAAGGAAAAGGGGTCTGTATTGCAGATTATGGTAATCAAACACCAAAAACAAGATTTACACTGTCCTGGCCCTGCCTAACGACCAGCAGCAACTGAGTTGTGAGCACACCAGGAGCCTAGACTTAAGTTCGTGACCAAAGGCAGGGTGGGGAGGAATGCAACACGAACACTTCCAAACAATTTTGCTGATGCACTTGTTGGTTCAGTTCTCTTCTTGACAGCGCCACACATTACACACCCACAGGCGGTACCTCCAGCCCAAAATGCAGTGGAAATGTATCAGTTGTTCAGTCATATCAGCAACACAAAAGGCCAAACCATGTAATTCACTGTCAAAAGAGGACTTTGTTTTTGCTCTAATTTCAGTGTCTTGCTATAGCCAAGACTGCTAATCACCTATCTAACATCTATTTTCTTGTTTCTTAATACTAAAACTAGTTTCATAGCACGTAATGGTGTATCCAGGTAAATGAATAAATTTACGAACCTCTCCTTATAGTTAGGGATGGTTGAAGACAGACACCCAGAGTGTGCATTTTTGTCCTCCCTGCTTCCTGCTTGGAACACGTATGTGATGTCTGGATCCCTAACAACCATCTTAGACCACGAGATAACCTTGGGGGTGCAAACCACATGGTATGGATGGTGGAGAAAAAAGAGAGGAAGCCTGAGTCCTTGGAGCACCACATCTCCCTAAGAGATCTCTCTTCGGCCTTCATGTATGAAAGAAAAATAAAATAAAATGCCATTTTGTTGAATTCCTACCTGTGTTACTAACAATTGAATAAAATTTACAACTGATATCCTGGCTACCTGAATCACCTAAATTTCTTGATAATTCCTCAATACTCACTTCACTTTGGGATGTAGAAACAAACAAAACTTTAAACTAGCCATGATAGTTACAGTGATTCTATTCTAAACTAAAAATTAGGTCACACTATAAGAACAGTATAAATCCAGTTATGGGAGGAGCAAATCAGCTTCCTGGAAATTGGGGCTGTGCTAAAACACCCAGATCATATGATTCTATTTGAGTTAAGTTCAAGTGCATTGCAGTAATCCTGACCTGATTTTCCACTTCATCAGGAAAAAGATAAGTTTGAGTACTGGTTGATACACACTTCTAACCAGGAACTTCAGTTTAATACCTAATCTCCAGCATACTTCAAAAGGGCTCTGGGCCTCCTGAAACTCACATTCCCCCATAAACTTTGGTTATTTTGTAGTAATTACACCTATGCTTCTCTCTGTGTACCCAGGAAGAAGCGTTATTGGCACATTAACCTATAGAAAAACCTAGTTCTATATATTTAATATTTGCCTTAACTAAGCCCTCTATATCTGTTTCCCCATAAAAGGATAATAACACTTACTTTCTTCCAAGGTGTGTTGTGATGCTTAATTAATGTTATAAAGTATTTAGTAAGCTGCACATGAAAGATGCTAGAGAAGCAAAAGTAATATCATTAGTCTGACTCATCAGTTACCCTTATTAGTTATGCAAAATGAAAGCCATGTTGCTACAACTAAAATAGTTATGAATACACATTAGGTCAAATATAAATCCCAGAACATCTTAAATCTGTAAACCACATCTACAAAGCAAACACCTAAAGATTCTTATTATTATAGCAATACTTTTTTTCTGTAATAAGTACTTAAAACCTCTTAACATTTACAAATATTAACTAATTAGCCCTGGCTGGTGTGGATCAATAGATGGAGTGCCGGCCTGGAAACCAAAGGATCACAGGTTCGATTCCCAGTCTAGGGCACATACCCAGGTTGCAGGCCAAGTCCCCAGCAGGGGGCACATGAGAGGCAATCACACATTTATGTTTCTCCCCCTCACTTTCTCCCTCCCTTCCTCTCTTTAAAACTAAATAAATAAAATCCTTAAATACATATATTTAAATATATATTTAAACTAATTAGAATTGGGGGTAATGATAAAAACATGATATCTTTGGTAACTATCTGATGTTCTTTATACTTTAACATGAAGTTAAAGATTTAATCTGCAATGGTGTGAAAATCTATACAACTTTCAAAAGGATTATTTTACTAATAAAATAAAATAAAATAATTTTATTTTTTGGCATTGAATTGAAATTAAACACTTATTTTATTCTATTGCAATTGAAGTAGCAATAGTAATCTGAATTTCATAGACAATTTAAACAATAAGTTGATAACCTTGACAGTTTACTTTAACTGATATTTCTTGATTTAGTTGCATACTATTTTATGTACAATTATTCAACAATTTTCAACTAAATAAGCAACTTTATATCATAATAACTGCATATTAAGAGTCTATAATTCTGAACCAAGGAATTATTTATACTATATATTCTGTTCTGCTATATTAAAACTAAAATCTCATTTTATTGTGTGATATGGAGCTCTTTTTCAAGCTCCAACAGCTGTGTATCCTAATGCCCTTTTTGCTGCATAACAGAAAGAGAATTAGGAAAGAGGGAGAAGCCTGCTCATGAGGCACTAATTATTCTCCTATAATTAGTTGGGAGTAAATCTATAATGTTCATTCATAGTTTACCCTAGGTGTACAGTTTCAAAGAAAACTAATAGTCTTAAGAGACAATACACACATGTGCATGTTGAACTTGTCTTCCAACTTCCAAACACTTTGGTCAGTTTGAGACTTGTGATCTAGTCAGGTTTATATAGAAGGTAAAGGAGACGCACATCCATTTCATCCCCAAAAAGCACAAGGTTAATATTCTCCTGAGTTGAAAGTAGACTGTTTTTTAAGTATACCCCTTACAAAAAAAAAAAAAAAAAAAAAAAAAAGACAAGTATTATAGGACTGAAGTGACTTTTAAAGGTCAACAGATTCAATCACATCTTAACCAGTCCAGATATAAATCATCCAAGTGCTGAAAATAATCTGAAATAATCTGAAAATAATTTCTTCCACCTCTTTGATGAGTACTTTTCTCACCTCCATTTCTTCTTTTTTTCTTCTAAATGTGTTGTGATCCATAGGTGTACAAGCTGGAAGTCCCTAAAATAATCACCAACCTCCTTCCAATGCCACATTTGTTTTTAACACATTATGTGAAATAAAATGGGAAGGATCCCTATCCTGCACATGATGAAAACCAGTATCTCCTACCTTATCCCTAATACCTTCACGAATTATAAAGGAGCTTCTATCACCCTGAGTCACTTCCTCAGATTTCTTGACTCTGTTGAATTCTCAAATGTCATCTTTTGTGTTTCCTCAGCTTTACTCTGTACTGACTCAACATGGAATGACCTCAACATACTAATTTCCCCAAAATACTAATCTCATAAGACCTAGTCACACTATAGCTATGATCATACGTCTATTGACGTTTCAGTGAGAACATGAGCTAAGAGGATGTGCTATATCACAGCACATCAAAGAAAAAGGTTTAAAATTAAAATCAGTATTTCTGCTGTTCTAAAACATATTTTCCCATATTAATTTTTCTAGAATTTTGTTATATCTTACAATCTGTACATTTAATGTATTGTCATACTTTCTTCTGACAAGTTCTTATTAAAATCACAGTATATCACATTATCCATGGTATCCTAAAATCCAAGAGATCTGATTAAAATCACCTGGGTTCTTAAGTGTCCACAGCCATACCCAGAGTCAGGAACTTTTCACTGACCATCTCCTTTGGGATCCTAGCTCCTGCCCCATTCCTACTCCAATATCCACTTGATCCCCTCCTGTTTTTTCCTATCTTCCAATTTTTCCCAATTCCTGGACTTCCACACACTTTTCCTCCAGACTGTTCCTTGAAACCTCATGAGTCTTCATGTTCATTTGTCTTTAAACCATCTCTAGGCTACCTTCACCATGCACTGAGTTCTATTTTTCCTTATAACGTGGCCCATTAAGATGATTTAGTAAACAAAAAATTTTCTTCTTAAGGTATTTCCTTGATAGCTTTTTTTTTCCTGTCATCTTTAGTTTGTTTGGTTTTTTTTCAATTTAAAAAAATTTTACCCTGGCCAATGTGACTCAGTTGGTTGGGCTTTACCCTGCAAACCAAAAGGTCGCTGATTTGATGCTTGGTCAGGCCACATGCCTGGGTTGTGTGTTCCAACCCCAGCCAGGGCACATGCAAGGGGCAACCAATCAATGTTTCTCTCTTACATCAATGTTACCCTCCCTCTATTTCTCCCTCCCTTCTCCTCTCTCTAGAATCAATTTTTTAAAAAGAAAAAAATCAAAAATTTTTATTGACATATAACATTGTGTAAATTTAAGATGTTTAACATGTCGCTTTGATAAACTAATATATTGCAATATGTTTACCACAACATAAACTAACACTTCTATCACAGCATATAATTATCATTTCTTTCTTGTGGTGATAACATTTAAGATCTCAATAACTTTTAAATGTGCATCTCCTCCCTCTAACCCCACCAATTTTTCAAATGATCTTTCCCACCACATAAAATTTTTCCAGTACCTGCAATTAATATTCTTCTCTTTTCATATTCTTTCCCTTAGAATCCTTATTCAGTTTGATGGCAAGTGACTCACATTTCAGTCTTCAGTTTTTCTCTCTCTTCTATATTCTGGACTTACATTCTTGTCTGAAGGAATGTCTTCATCAAAACTTACCACAAACACCTCAAAGTTAGCATATAACCAAAGGAAAATGAGAAATTTCTTGTGAGATTCTTTTTCTGTGTGGATCATTAACATAGTCTACAGAGTAAAGTAACAAAGGTTTATTTGAGGAAGAAGGGTTGGATCCAATTGCTAAGGCCCATACAGATATAAAGTGACTTTTTGCCAGTTGGAAGATTACGAATTACCAGATGCCTCTGGAGTCTGAAGGGAGAGGCTGCTGGTAGAGGATTGTAGAACAAGCATTAAAATAAAGGTGAGCATTGGAGTCAACCTAGAGGACTAGGACTTCAAAGTTATGGCAAGACAAAATTAAAAGCATTGTCTTCCTTTTCTCACTTTCTCAATTCTGTTAATGGAACTACAATTTTCCTACTTACACAATTTCAAAAAATTTAGCTTTGAGTTTTCTATCTCTGTCTTATCCCATATTCTTTTAACTCCTAATTCTTTCAATTCAGACTCTGAAATGTCCTTTCCATCCTCACCTTTGCTGCCCCATAATCTTTCAGATTTTTTAAATGTAACCTAAGCCTTCCCATCTACTGCCACCAATTAATAGATTTTCATAGAGTACAATGCTGATGACATCATCCCACTGTAAAATATTTGAAGGCTCTTTATTACCTACCAAATTGAGGACACACTCCTTAGTAATTTCCCCTCTGCCAAATCCAAGGGTCAGTTCTCAGCCTATCTTCTTCAACCAGTCAGAAGTATTTAACAATTTCTAGCCTGGACTTTTACAATTGGTCTCTTGTTTCAACAGCTAACCTAATGACATTCCATAAACAGCCATGGGGGCACTTTTAAAACATAAGTCATGTCACTATTCTTTTTTTTAATTTTTATTGATTGATTTGATAGAAAAAGGAACATCACTTTGTTGTTCCACTTATTTATGCATCCATTAGTTGATTCTTGTATGTGCTCTGACCAGGGATCAAACGCACAACCTTGGTGTATCGGAACACTCTAACCAACTAAGCTACCCACAGAGGGAAGTCATGTCACTATTCTAATTAAACTTTTGCAACAATGAAAAAAAAACATAAGACAATTTTTAAAAAAAAGTTCTTCAGTAACTTCTTTCTATCTCATTTAAGGTAAAATTCAAAGCACTTACAATGGCCTGCAAGATCCTACATGATTATGCCTGACTATCCACTACAACTCTGACCTCATTCTCTACCACAGTCCTCCATCTCTGTAACCTTCCTCTAGCCATACCTGTCTTCTTGCTGTTACTCAATGACAACGAACATGCTCCCACCTCTAGGGATTTACAATAGCAGTTCTCTGGACAAGAACACTCTTCCCCTGAGACCTGCATGGTTCTCTGTCTGACTCATTCAAGTGTCTATTCAAATATCACTGAGCTAGAGAGCTCTTCTCTCTCCACTCTGTTTAAGAACCATTACCTACCTCTCCCCTCAGCCCCAACCTACCCAGGCACTCTTTATTCTCCCTAACACTTAACACCATTAGAAATATTATAGCTATTTGTATATTATTCTTTATTATCTGTCTCTTCCCTCTAGAATATGACAGAAGGGCCTTTGTTTCTTTTACAGCTGCATTCCCAGAGCCTAAGAGAACACCTTGCACTTAGTAGCCATTTAGTAAATATAAGCCAAATAAATTAATGAACCTCTCACAGAAAGACCTTCCTTACAAAAACCTATGCTAGCCCAGTGGAATTCAACCTCTGGGCCAAGGACTTGTAAGATACTGGAGTAATGTATCTTAAAGTGTAATTTATCATTGTGAATTTTTCAGTCAAGAAATACTAATAATGCATTCACTACTATGTAAGGACCTGTTGCTTTTTTTGTCATTAACAGCAGATTTTATACTTAAAAATATTAGGAACCCTACTGCACTAACCCAATGAAACCACAGTCTTTTCTTCAAGCTGTTCTTAAACATTCATACCTGTGTCTTTGCTCTTGTTTCTATCTTACCTAGATAAACCTTTGCTCTCCTCCTCTTCCCACGTCACCCTCCAATTGCTTTGCCTCTCCAAGTCTAAAGCCATCATCGTCTACACCTGAATGAGCATGTCCCTAAGTGAGAGCTGGTAATGAGAACGGTGATGACTGTGTGGGGTGAGGGGTGGTTAGGCAGGAAGTGCTAGGAAAAGAATTCCAAAAAACTAATCTGGTAGTGCTCCCAAGTCCAACTTCACCTGCCTCCCAGTTTGCCTAGCATCCCCCTTAATCGAATGTCCCCAACGAACCTTCTCATCAGCATAGTCCACCTACTCTTCATCCTCCATGAAATACAACATGCTAATTCTTCACCCTGCACTATTTTTTCATACTTACCAAAGTGCTATGCCCATATATGCCAAATACCACCCATCACATCTTCATTTTGATTCAGTCTTTACCTATTTCTGGAAGTTTTACTAGTTAACCAATACCACATTGTTATCACTCTCCTATAGCCTTCAGCAATTTAATAAACAAATCTTCAAATAAATTTCTACTCTGACAACTTGTTTTGTTAAAGTTATCTTTTTTCACTTGTTTTCTTAAATGTGAATCCTTGGCCTAAAATATAAGTGCCTCCTTTGTTTCTTTTTTTAATAGGTCTTTTCTCATACCATAATGCCTCGTACTATACTAGGTACAGAAGAGATACTGAAAAATATGTTGTGAACCCACTCTTCTACTAAAAGTTTTCCTATGATAAAAGATAACATAGAAAAATTTTTTAAATGCCAACTAGAGAAAAAAAGTTTTTGTATGTAAGCGTTAGCACAAACAGCTGAGGCAGCTGTGAATAAGTGGTAAGGCCCGTGGGATACGGCTGAGGCCCTGACCATACCTGCAACAATATATATATAAAAACATGAGCATATACACACATGAGAATATATAAGTACTACATATCATGAAAAGATTGATAAATATACATTTATATTAATTATAAATAATGCCCTTGGTAAAGTTTTTAAAAAGAACGATAATCCAGAAAAAATATTTTTTACATCTACAACAAACTATTATCCTGAATGTACAATAACATCCTACCTGTCAAACATAAACAAAAATAACCAATAACATGGATGAAGGGTATGAACACAAAGTATAAGAGGCAATTGCCAGTTAAAAAGAAGAAATGGTTAATAAAATTAAAGAATGAGTAACCAGGGAAATAAAAGTAAAGACAACAATAAAATACCAGTTCTTAGCTATCAGATAGACCAAAAAAAAAAAAAAAAATTTAAATGTTTGATTATATCAAGTGTCAGCAGACGTGCAGACCAAGAAATGTGGAAAAAGAAGCCCATTTGTTACAAGTGCCACCTCAGAGGACAATAGTCAGTATCTGTCAAACCAGAAATGCACATATACTGTTGCCCAGCGATCCCACTCCTCAGCCTCTGTCCTAGAAAAATACCCATGTATACTAAACAAGAATGTTTAACACAGCATTTTTTTAATTCTGAAAAAGTCCTCAAAAGGACACAGGCTTGAATATTACGGAATACTACATCGTTATTTTTAAAAATAACTAGATATAACTGTAATATCATGATAAATCCCCAAAATGTATTGCTGAAGGTAAAAAGCAATTACACACAGTGGTATAGCATTTTAATATTTATGTAAAACACATACATAAAGGAATCAAACAATTTCTACATGTACATTTACAAGTATATCACAACTTAAATAATATCCAGAAGGGTCCACAAACTTACAACTATAGTGACTAGGGTTCCAATTGAAGAAAAATTTAGCCATTTCTGTCAAGTTTTAATTTGAAGAGAGAAGCATTATTCATGTATTTGTGTAGTTTACACTACATATAAAAATAATCGATGCATTTTTGCTGGCATGTGAATTAAAGCGTTGCTCCTTGAAAGGAGGTGCTGAGGCTGATGGGTTTGCATTTCCCGTGGAGGCCTGCCCAGCACTGTTGACCTGGTGGGCTCTAGAAAGGACGTGCATGTTAAAATGGATGAATGAATGGGATGAAATGAGATTGGAACCATATCATGAAAAGCCTCAATTTCTGAGTTCAAGAATCTGTATCTTATTTAGCAAGACAAACTAATGAATGAGATAATACATTTAGCACAATTCCTGTGGATACATTTTAGTTTTTGTTATTAATATCACATTTTAATTCTATCTTGTTTCATAACCAGAAGATGGAGCTCCAAACACTTACACCATTTTTTCCTTCCTTTCTTCCTTCCTTCCTCCCTCCCTCCCTTCCTCTATCTCTTTCTTTTCCTATTTTGTCAGAGTCTTTGGTAAAGACTGTGGTTTGTTTCTTTAATTCAGGGGGGTTTTTTTCCCCTCCTCCTGCATATACCCTTTCCATTCGTATTTAGTTGTCAGATAAACAAAATTTAATTGCTCATTGCAGATGGAGAAGTAACATAGGGGAAGCTACACCCTAGGGTCTGACATTTCTACCCCTGGGGGACTTCATTGTTTTATGCACTAGTTCATACATTTTTATCCAATTATTTCCACTTTGTCCCTCCCTCCTCACAATGGGAAAGCTCATTGTAAACAGGTACTGATATCCATGCTGTCCTCACAGGAAAGAAAATTCAAGCCCTGCTACACACAGACTTCGTCACTATGTGTAGCCGAGAACTTGTGCATTGAAGAAAGAGAATATGGCAGGGCTGAGAATATATGCTTTGGGCTATTCTCCAGTGCATATGGAAATATATGCACTTTTAACCAAAGTGCCTTACCCATAGAAAGCTTTCTTCAGACCTCTAAAAACTCATGAGGCCCTGACCAATGTGACTCGGTTGGGTGTGGTTCCTCAAAGTAAAACGTCTCAGGTTTGATTCCCAGTCAGGGCACGTGCCTAGGTTGCAGGTTTGGTCCCCAGTTGGGGTGTACATGTGAGAGGAAACCCATCGATGTTTCTCTCCCTCTCCTTCTCCTTCCTTTCCCCTCTCTCTAAAAATAAATAACAAAAATCTTTTAAAAATAAAAAATAAAAACTCATGAGAAACCATGTGTTTTCTAAATTTCTGTAATATCAGCTCTATTATCTTTATGCTGGTGTTACAAATACAGCTATATCGCTAGCTATTTATTCAAGATTCATTCATTTATTCACTCTTTCTTAAAAAATATATTTAATGATCACTACTGCAGAATTGCAGAAGGATTACGGATTGATCACACACACCCCTTTACTCTAAGTGTACTCCTCTACACTAAGTCCATAATATATTTATCCAAGAATACACAATAGCTTTCTGGCCAAGATGAAGGTGTAGGTAGATACATTTTGACTCCTCACACAACCTAAAGAAGGATAACGACCAATTTTAAAAACAAAAACAAAAAATAAACAGAACTCCCAGAAAATTGAATTGTATGGAAGTCTGACAACCAAGAAGTTAAAGAGCAACTAGAAATGGAGATCACATGGAAGGTTATCAGTGGGGAGGGGGAGGGATGAGGATGAGGGATACAGGGAATAAAAAGCATAGTTGGTAGGTACAAAATAGAGAGAGGGAGGTTAAGAACAGTATAGGAAATGGAGAAGTCAAAGAACTTATATGTACGGCCCATGGACATGAACTAAGCAGAGAGAATGCTGGAAGGAGGGCAGTGCAGGGTGGAGGGGGATAAAAGGGAGAAAAAATGGGGAACTGTAATAGTATAATCAATAAAATATACGTTAAAAAAAGAATACACAACAAAAGCCAAGAGTGACTCAAGAATGGGCAGCAACATCTTAATAGATTTTACTTACACTGAGGGAAAATCTATCTGCGACTCTGGTAAAATTCTACTCTGTAAAGTTCTGCAAGAAAATGTCTTTCTCAAACCTTGCCCCATTATACTCAGATATACATCAGTGTTTTGAAAAAATATACACCATTGTTTAAGGGGATGTTTATATACATGTTGCTCCTCTGTCTCTTGATCCAAATTCAGCATCAGGCAATACATGTCTTCACACTTAGCAAAAAAACAGGCACATTCCAGTAAAACCTTTCTGCCTCTTGCTTCCCACAGCCCTTCTTGAAAGGCTCATATGTCTGTATGTACCAAACCTCTCCCAGGCTCTAAACCTGGATCTCTAAATATCTACTGGTCATTTCCACTTGTAAACTGAAAAGGTTTAAATTAAATTTTTTTTTCTCAATCTCTCTTTTCTCCCACATAAACCTGGTTTCCTCCCAGCTTTTGGGAAATCATTCTTCTGCAGTCATCTACACAGTAATCTAAATTAAAAACCTTGCAGATATCACTTTGGATTTCACTTCTCCCTTTCTTCCCGGTCAGTAAGCCCTGCCCCATTCTACTTGTCCCATGTGCCCAGAATCCAGTCCTTGCATATCCATTTTCTCTCCCACAATAATTCCAGTGGTCTCCTGGCTACCTCTGTTCTCTTCCTAATCAATCTATACAGGCTATATTAACACCAGACTAGGGGTGCCAGACAATCTAAAAACCATCCTGTATATTCATTTGCTAAGTCTGGGAGCCCTATACCATACTCATTTTTCTAAACACAATTCTGACCATGTAATGTTTCTCTTTAAACTGTCCCCCCTTTCTGTTACTGAATTTGTTTTTTGGTTTTTGTGGGTGTCATTTGAGTTCCCTATCCATTACTAAATTAAGGCTAAACTCCTCAACTCATTACTCAACAAATATTTTATCTATCTCTGTTACATACAAAAACACTTTTGATTTGTGTTGTGAAGTATGAAAAATAAGTAATTTATAGTTCTTATCCTTCAGAGCTTACAAGCTAAAGAATAATCACTGAGCCCTGGTTCAGGCAGCTCAGATGGATGGACTGTTGTCCTGTGCACCAATAGGTTGCAGGTTTGATCCCCGGTCAGTGCACGTATGGGAAGCGACCAATGGAGGTTTTTCTCTCACACTGATATTTGTTTTTCTCTCACATCCTATTTCTCTCTCTCTCAAATCAATTTTAAAGAAAAGAATGATTGTTGACATAAAGAAACACGAGCAGATACAGAGTGGTAAAGTCCAATTAAGAGTTGAGGTATAAGAGTAAAGGAGCTTCCAGGGGTTTGTAATCATGTTACCTAGATTTTAATTTGGCCTTAGTTCAATGAAAACTTTTTTAAAACCCCACCCACGCCTTAGTCCTAAAACCAGTGACTAAAACAAGACAACTTCTAGACCCTAGCCAAGTAGCTCAGTTAGTTATAGCATTGTCCCAAAGTTCTAAAGCTGTGGGTTGGATCCCCTGACTGACATTCATGCAAGAGTCAGTCAATGAATGCATAATAACTGGAATAACAAATCAGTGTCTGTCTGTCTGTCTGTCTGTCTCTGTCTCTCTCATTTTCTCGTTTTTTTCCTCTCTCTCTCTCTTCCCCCATCTTTCTCCTTCTCCTCCATCTCTCCACAAAAATCAATAAAGTTAAATTAAATTAAAAATGCCAAAACATAAATAAATTAGAATAAAACAGGGCAACTTCTCAACATCCACCCTTGGGATATAACAAAGTCAGTTCTGGCTAATGAAGCTTTTTCTCCAGCATAAAAAGCAAAAGAAAGCAAGTTGTCTCTATTCAGTTTCATAGCTGAGGAAAGCAAGTATAGAGGTTGATGACTCACACAGAATACTAAATGGTTAAAGGAGGCAAGAACGGGGTCCAACACTTACAAATGTTCTTTTTAAAGCTAAACTCATTTCTGAACAGGAAATTAAAAACTTCAATGAATTGAGCAATTATATTCAAATAAGAAAAATATAAGGAATGATATAAAATAAACAAATAATAAGATACAATTAATGAAGGAATAGTTGTTTCAAAGTTTCAAAAATATAAAAGCAATAACCAGGAGATATTCTAAACATCTGTTTCTGGAGAATTTCAAACACAGATTCACTGGGTCACAAAGAAGTGATGAGGACGAGATGATGTTGTCTGCAACAGGTTTCAAAAGATAGCGCTAGAATGTGGAAATGTGTCTAGCCCACAGATTTCTTGCATGTGTTGATCAGTATTATGGAATCGATATAGAACTATATGACTGTTTCTGGGAACTTTTAATATAAAAAATTCTGTGATGTTTCCAGAAAGAAACCTAAGAACTGCATGGTAGGGGAGAGGAGAAAAAAAAAATGCCTTTTTTTTTTTTTTTTTTTACTTTCACCTTTCTATATCTTGAATTATATAACATGTGCATATATAATTATTCAAAAAATTTTAACAAAAACTTTGGCATGTGCCCTGACCAGTGTGGCTCAGTTGGTTAGACATCCCCCTGCAAAGGAAAAGGTCACCAGTTCAACTCCCGGTCAGGGCACATGCCTGGGTTGTGGGTTTGGTCAGCAGTCAGGGAGCGCATGAGAGGCAATCGATCAATGATGTTTCTCTCTCACACCAATATTTCTCTCCCTCTCTTTCTCCCTCCCTTCCCCATCTCTAAAAATAAACAGAATCTTTAAAAAAAAGGAAAGAAAAAGAAAGAAAAGAAATATCAGCTCATTGTAAATATGTAATGATTTTACTTTTCCAATTAGTTTCCCAAACAAACACCACTTTCCTGCTGCATAGCAGCTCCTCCAGTACACCTTGGTAATTCCATGTTTTTCAGCCAAATATTGTTATCACAACACTCTCATTCAGCTATTTCAGACTCAGTCCTGTTCTTTTAAACACTCCAGTTGTATGTTGAATTAAAACTTTACCTGTCCCATGACCAAGAAGAAGTTAGACTTTTCGTTCTGGACTAAAAGATTAGGGTTTAAGTCTGGCAGGTGTAGGCGGGCAGTGGGGTCAATAGAATCAGTTCTGGCTCTTCGTCACCTTTACCCCCTCCTTCTTCTAGGTGCGAGCTCCTTTAGGTTAGTGGCAGGAGGAAGGAGAAAAGAAGAACGAGAATCTCTTTATGTGACTGGCCAAACTGCCACCCTCTCCTCAGTTGACTATAACCACTGATCTGGCCTACTGTCTGTGGGCTTGTGAACACAAGCAGCGGATCCGAGATTCCCTTCTGATGAGACACTGGCTGCATCTTTTGGTAGATGTTTCCTTCACATGTGGGGGGAATCTTTGCCCCCACATTGCATTGATTCTGGGACAGTGACTCTGAAACGCATAGATTCTCAGAGTCAACTCTCAGGTCTTCAGGAATGTGAGGACTTCCTCACCCCTACTTTGAGGGCAGAGGCCCCCCACTCCGCCTAGATTTCACTTCGCTCAGTTCTCTTTTCCAACATTCCAGTAGCACACAAGGCACATCCACAAATCTGCTACTCCAGAAGGTCATACAGCCCAAGAATAAAGTATCTGTTTTCTTTTCTTTTCAAGTGATTTACCCGAGCTCTTGTCCCTCAAGTACTTGACTTGAAAGAAAGAATAAACTCTGTAAATCCACTCCCCCAAAGGCTGTCTTTCTCTCCCCGAGTCTCCCTTGGGAAGTGGGGACAGCGACGGGACTCTCAGGGAGCCCTGCAAAGGGTGGCTAATCCCAACTACTAGTGATTCTATTATGCCTCCTGTGTTTGTTTGGGTCTTAACAATACTTACGTGGCAAAAATAAAATTCCTACTTGATATCCAGTAAGGCTGGTCTATGTGCTCGGCTCCCATCAACCATATATGGTTCAGGCACCACTGCAATTTCAGTCCTAAATGATTAGAATACCTTTAGGAATAATGGTTCTCAACCCTGGCAGAACATCAAAATACCTAGGAGGCTTCTTTTGTTTTTAAACTACAGAATTTCTAACTCTATTCCAGAGCCACTTGATCAGCATATCCAGGGCTAGGACCAGGGAATTGCCAACTGACTCAGGTATCAGCAGACTAACATTTAGGAACCTCTGCATGAGAACAAGAGAGAGAGATTGATTGATTTAGATGAAAGGTCAGGAAACTATTATTTTGGTTAGTATATAAGCCCCATGGATAGATTCATATTTTTACCCCCAACACTTAGAACAGTCCTCAGCATATAATATATGTATACATATATAGAACAGTTTATATACATATATATAAGTACATAATATATACTTCTTGCTTGAGTGTCTGGATTAGCTGAACATGTCCATTTCATGGACAGAACTATCCATCTCATCAATATGTACCACCACACACTGGGAAAAGAAGAATCTACCAAAAGTAGATGTATTTTTTTCCATAGTCACCTTAGTATAAACAGGTGTTTCTTGACCTAGGCTACAAATAAATTAGGGAAAGTGAAAATGAGAGAGGCTAAGTGGCCACTTAGGTAAGACTTCTCAGGGTTGCCTCACGACCATGAGGAGAATCGAACACACAGGATTTGGAGCTCACCAGGAGGGAAGACACTGGAACAAAGCGAGGGCGTTCAATGACCTCTGTGACTGCCAAGCCAACGATCACTGGGTGCGTCCTCTTCTGCCATAACAATATACATGCCAACGTGACCAGACCATCTATATTAAAGAGTGCTAAAGATTTACTCAAAATTTCTCCCTCAGTGGCTACCTTTTCTTCACATTCCATTATGTTTATCCAAATCTAAGGTTAACCAGCCTTTGCCTATGCAAGTTATGAAATAATTGTTTTTATTTGAGCCTACTATGTTACAATCATGTTTGAAACCCCTCACTCTGAGTAGACATTCAAATCTCCTTGATTAGAGTATGCGGTATACAATGAAATTAGTTAATAAAAATAAAAAATTAAAGAAAAAAGCCTCCTAAGGGATATGCCTTGGGATTCTTTTGAGATGGTGGTGGTGATTGTTATGGGTTATTTTACTATTGTTTTTGGTACTGTTATTATTGCTATAGACTCATTAAGAAGGGTGAAGAGACTCTTTTCCGTACCCCACTGCGGGAAAGAAGTTCTGCTTTCTGTTGATTGCCTTCCTCACCAGGAGGGAAGTAAATAGCTTTTGTGTTTGAGGTCAATGGGAGAAGTTTCAGGTTAATCCCCCAGCAGAGATGGTGTGGAGGAGACACAGCAAAAGTTGCCATGTGAGGAGATGAGGGTACCTTCTCCAATATGGAATTCGGACAGGATTTGGAGTTTTCACAGATGGCAAATTGTGATTTCTCCTGTCACAAAGTGCCCAGGGTTGTGGGAGGCTGGAGTGGCATAGCATGAGAAGGAGACTGGACACCTGGCCAGGGAGACACTGCAAAAGATCTTATGGACCAGTGAGAAACAGTGGGAGGGGCTGCTCACCTTCAAAATGGATTCCAGGGGCTTATTTAATAAGCTTCTGGAAAAACAAGCTTCAAAGGAAAAACCCTAAAAAAGGGGAGGCACCCTCAATAATGATGGACATTTGGCATTTCACCACCAGTGCCAACCACCTCCTGAGTGAGATCTTGAAGCCAGATTTTATTTGATTTGGAAAAAGAAGTGCTGTGATTTTCTTGGGCCAAAGTTTTGCAGAGAAATTTGTATCCCTTCAAGTTTGTCCAAACTCTTGAGATCCAGAATACAGTCAATCTCTCATGGCTTACTTGTGCAGGTGGCTAATCTACTGATTGTGGGTAAATTTTATAGGTTTAACTCTCAGCAAGTAATCTTATTTCTCTATAACTAGGAAATACTCCACTGTACTTCCATGTGCCAACAAAAATCTTTTCAAATATATTATTTTCTACTGTTCAAAGAAAGTAGGAAACACATTTAAACAGAACCCACAAGGCCACCAACTAGTCAGACAAGTCCAAATAAAAAAATGAGAACAGCTAAATTACTTTTGCTTTCTGACTAATACAGATAACATTTTATATAGAAGTACTAGCTCCTATGATTCTAAGAAAAAGAAATTACTTTTTTTCTGACAAAAGTAATTTAACATGTTTAACACTGAACATGTTAAGTAACTTGTTCAGGATTCCACAGGAGAAAATATGCAGAAGGGGTAACTGATTAGTCATTCCTCAGATTTTTTTTTTCTTTTTCTTTCTTCCTAACCTTTGTTTTCAGCTGCCACTGAAAGACCACTGACATGTAAAGACTGGGTAATTTGGTGTCAGATTTCTCCTCAAATTCTTCCCTTCTTGTCCAGGCCTAGGAGAGAAATGCCTTTGGTTACCTCACCACTTTAGTATTGTCGTAACTCCCCGACTAGCCAAACCGCCTCCCTTTTCCCTACTCATTCTCAGGAGATTGATCTTCCTAAATGATAGCCTTGACCATTTTACCCTATTCTCCCATCAAAATCCCCTAGTCTAATACCATACCCTTCAAAGAATGCTTACTGAGGAACTAAGAATTTCAAAACATTGTGCTTAACACTCTGAAGGACATGAACTTGAATCAAACAGCTCTGCCTTCAGGCAGTTTATATTTAGGAGATACAAATATTTCCCAACCTTCTATAAGGCAAAGTATACTAACTGTTCTAATAAAGGTCAAGATTAAGGCTTAGGAGTCAAGGAAAAGGAAAGGATAAAGCTGGCTCCCTTTCTGACAATGCCCATTGTTTACAAAATAATTTGAATCATTTATTTGGCAATAACAGCATTCTTGTAAACCAGCACCATCAACCTATTCCTATCTCCTTTTTCATTTCTTACAAAGCCTGCAGACTCAGCCAAACTGGCCTATTCAGCCCCAAAAGCATCTTGCAGTTTCTACCTCTCTCTCTTAATGCCAGATCCTCTGAGTAGATTATCACCCCAGTTCTCTCTGCCTGCCCAAATGCTACCCACTTTATATACTACGTTTTCCATGAAAACGTTCCTAGATCAACCAGCCAGAGTGGCCTCTCCCTCCTTGGCACCCTCCACCTTTCTGAGTCTACTATAGCCTGCACATGCAGTATGACTCTGGAACTCACATGATTGTTGGCCCTTCCTGCCTGATATCTCTGCCCTGAGTCCAGCATCCCTTGTGATTTGGTGCTTTGTTTCCCGCATCCTAGAGCTATGCCTGGTCCTCAATCTTCAACTCTGCCTCTAGTAGCTAAGGGGTCTGGGGTCCCTCTTTAACTGCCTCAGTATCCTACCCCTACTACTGATGCCATACACCCTTCTCCTCCAAGATGTGCTTCATGTGTCTTCTAACTCATCTCAGCCTATGAAACTGCCTGTGGGGAAAAACAAAAGCTCAGCATAATTTAAATGTTACTACTTTAGGAATAAAATTATAGCACCACAACATAGATGCACCTTGAAAGACATTATGCTAGGTGAAACAGCCCTACACTGAAAGACAGGTGTTATATGATTCTACTTAGATGAGGTACCTAAAGTAGTCAGATGCATAGAGACAGGAGGTAGGAGAGTAGTTACCAGGGGCTGGGGCGGAGAGAGGAATGGGGAGTTATTGTTAATGGGTGCAGAGTTTCAGTGAGGAATGAAGAATAAATTCTAGAGATGAATGTGGTGATGATTAGAGAATTGCATGAATGTCCTTAATGCTACTCAACTGCGCACCTAAAAATAATTAAAATGGTACAAGGCCAACATCGCTCTGATATCAAAGTCAGACAAAGATACCACATGAAAACTACAGGCCAATATCCCAGATGAATATAGGAGCAAAAGGCCTCAATAAAACACTAGCAAATTGAATTCAGCAGCAAATTAAAAATATTATATACCGTGACCAAGAGGGACTTGTCCCAGAGATACAATAATGGTTCAACCTGTGCAAATCAATCACTGTGATACACCATATTCATAGAATGGAAGGCAAAACCATATAATCATCTCAACAGAAAAAAATTTTGACAAAATTCAACATCTAGTCATGATTAAAACTCTCAAGAAGGTTGCATGGAAAGAACTTACCTCAACACAATAAAGAGCATATATGAAAAGCCCTTGGACTTTAATTTTACCATGATAAAACAAACAAATAAAAATTTCAACTTAACCATGCACACATGAAAAAAATAGTGCATCACCAAGAGTTTTGTAGAAAACAAAAATGGACATCAGCGCTCATACTTTCAATATTTCTAACTAGGTGGCTAAATATTTCCCCCACTTACATTTCATAAGACTGAATGTTTGCTCCTTTGTTCTTTCTAGCTCTTGGCTCTACTTTCTTCTAGGGCACTTTGTGCCCTGATTCCTAATGATGTGCATTAAAATAATGTGTAAAGAGGTTTAAAACCAAGACTTATTGAACAAATATATTTCACCAAAGTATTCCTTCTTGTTCATGGTCCTACTGTTTGATTTTCCCACCTACTACAGACTTCATGACCCATGGACTCAACCTCATTTGCTCACTGACTACTAAGCATATTTTTTCCATGAGAGAGAGGGAACCAATCTCCTCTACTGTGTCAGCATTCCTCCCCATCTCACAGATACACCTCCACTCCCTGCTTAGAATCATGAGTCTTTGATGCTTCTAAAGATATAGCCCTCTACACAGATCCTGTTGCCATGGCCACTAAGTTTATTTACCTTACAACACCCAAGGCTCTTTATTAAAACTTGTCTTTCCCACCACATAAGGTTACCTTGAATTATTTCTCTTCCTGAAAGCCAGAGACACTGTCTTATACATGGCTTTATACTTTGGGCAGTGCCTTTGACTATATATGCCACATTTTTTTAAAAATATAACTAGAATGTCACTTAGACATTTTCAGGAATCATAATTATCAGTCTGGGTAGGGGAAGGTATTTAAACTAACCATTCAATTTCTTCAAATATAATCTATTTCTTTAATTATAATTTATTGATTATGCTATTAGAGTTGTCCCAATTTTTCCCCTGTCTCCCTCCACCCAGAACTCCCCACTCTCTCAGACAATCCCACACCATTGTTCATGTCCATGGGTCATGCATATAAGTTCTTTGCTACTACATTTCCTATACTGTACTTTACATCCCCATGGCCATTCTGTAACTATCTATTTGTACTTCTGAGTCCCCTCAACTCTTCACCCATTTCCCTACACCTCCATCCAATCTGTCATTCTTTTTCTTAAATAAGTTCCTTTAACATTTCATATAATAATAGTTTGGTGATGATGAAATCCTTTAGTTTTTTTCTTGTCTGGGAAGCTCTTTATCTGCCCGTCAATTCTAAATGACAGCTTTGATGGGTATAGCAACCTTGGCTGTAGGTCCCTGCTTCTCATGACGTTGAATGTTTCTTGCCAATCCCTTCTAGGCTGCAAAGTTTCTTTTGAGAAATCAACTGACCATCTTATGGGAACTCCCCTGTTGGTAAATAACTGCTTTTCTCTTGCCGCTTTTAAGATTCTCTCTTTATCTTTAATCTTTGGCATTTTAATTATGATGTGTCTTGGAGTGGGCCTCTTTGTGGCCATATTGTTTGGGACTCTCTGTGCTTCCTGGACTTGCATGTTTATTTCCTTCCCCAAACTAAGGAAGTTTTCTCTCATTATTTTTTTTCAAATAGATTTCCAATTTCTTGCTCTTTCTCTTCTCCTTCTGACACCCCTAAGATGTGAATGTTATAATACTTGAAGTTGTCTCAAAATTTCTTTATACAATCTTTGTTTTTTTGTATTCCTTTTTCTTCTAGTTGCTCTGATTGGTTGTTTTTTGCTTCCTTATGTTCCAAATCATTGATTTGATTCTCAGCTTCATCCACTCTACTGTTGTTTTCCTGCAAATTGTCCTTTAGTTCAATTAGTGTATCCTTCGTTTCTGAATAGATCTTTTATATGCTGTTAAGGTCCTCACTAAGTTCCTTGAATATCTTTGTAACCAGTATTTTGAATTCTGCATCTTATAGATTGCTTATCTCCATTTTGTTTAGTTCTTTTTGTGGAGTTTTGATCTGTTCTTTCATTTGAGCCATGTTTCTTTGTCTCCTCATTTTGGCAGTCTCCCTGTGTTTGTTTTATGTATTAGGTAGAGTTGCTATGACTCCCTGTTTTGGTAGCATGGCCTAATGCTAGTAGGTGTTATGTAGGGTCCAGTAGTACAGCCTTCCCTGAAACCCAAGCTGGGTACTCGACGTTCATCCTCCATGTGGGCTAAGTACTCCCTCCTCTTGTAGTTGAGTCTTGATTGCTGTTGGTAGGTCAATGGTAAGGATTTTTACCCTGGCAAGACAGCTACAAGGACTGGCTCGACCACTGACCACCAACCTCCACACTCTGTGGAAGATAAGCTGTGCACGGGCAAGGTGGTGGTGCTCCAATGTGGTCTGTAGCTGTGCACTGGTTGTGCAGGTTCTGAGGTTTCCCAGGTGGTGCAGGCCAACATCAGCTCCCACCTGTGACCACTCTGCATAAGCTATAAAGCAATCCACAAATGACTCCTACTTGTGCTGGGCTTGGACATTCCCAGGTGAAGCCAAGCTGTGAATCTAGGCTGGCTACTGTTAGTGCCAGATCTGGGGCCACTTAGCATGAGGTAAGAGGGCAGGGGACTTCCTGTGGCCAGCTGCTGCTTGTTTGAGAGGTTTAGGAAGTTGTGAAGCATGAGCCAAGACCAGCCATTCATATGGAAAAACCAGCTGCGGGGAGGGCCCATAAGTTGGGTTCGACAAAGTCTCAGGGGATCTCCTGGGTGGGTCAGAGTGTTAGCCAGGTTGAGAGAGTCTCAGCTATGGCACCCACCTGCTGGCTCTGTGGCTCTGTTGGAGGAGAGTTCAGAAAAAGGACATTGGCCTCTGCCCACCTTTCTGTCTGGGAGAAAGCTGCCCCACAGCTTTTACCTTGATGCCAGACACTTCAGTTCCTCCCGCTATGCCTCTAATGCCTTTCAAGCTGCTATACCGGTGCCGGAGTTCAGAGAGTGAGTCTGAGTTAGAGTATGTGTGTTCTTTAAAGGAAACTCCTTTCTGTGTGCATTTGACATGCCTCATCATTTTTTGTTTTGAACTTTGTGACACTACAGGATGTTTGGGCTCATCTTCTATTTGTCTTACTCCAGCTCTAGAATCAGCATTTCACAATAGTGACCAATGGCATGGACTCCAGAATTTTTTTCCACAACTCAATCCCCACTGTTTTTTGCAGCCAGAAGTTATGGGGACTCATCTTTCTGACACTGGAACCCTGGGGGATGGCTGGTATGGGGCTGGGACTCTTCACTCCTGAGATATACTTCCCTAATTTTTGTCCACCACACATGGGTGTGAAACCAGCCTGGTCCAAATCTCCATCTCTCCTATCAGTCTGGATGGATGTGGTTTCTTGAATTCTGTAGTTGTCAGACTTCCATTCAACTTGATTTCTGACAGTTCTGAGTGATGGTTGTTCTATATTTTGGTTGTAACTGAATATATGGTTGTGCAAGGAGGTGAGCTGCATATACTTATGCTGTCACCTTGACTAGAAGTCCATAACTTTCTCTTGAACCTATTTATTACTTTCAGATTTTGCTCCTATTTACTGAAGTTCCAATGAAGCTCATATAAGCTCATATAAGCTCAGAGTCCACTGAGTTCTACTTCAGTAACTCTCAGGTATGAATGATAGTGATTTAATATGTTGTCAGTTTGACTAATCTTGCTCACACTCATGACAATTTCCAAGAGTATTGTTCTTCAATCTTATAATTCATTGATATGCCTTTGGTGTAAGTTTCTTTCTTAAGTTTGATGGTTTCTGGTAAATTTACAGACTTTGGATCATGCCATTGGTCACTATTGTGAAAATTATCTGAGCTCTACCTGTCCAAGTCTACCCAGGGCTGTAATCCACTATTAAAACTCGCCCAAATGTCATTTTCTGGTAAAGAAACCAGGACTTCTCAGAGAAATGCTGATTCTTGAGCTGGAATAAAACAAATAGGAGATGAGCCCAAACATCTTGTAGTGTCACAAAGTTCAAAACAAAAAATGATGAGGCATGTCAAATGCACACAGAAACCAGCTGAAAGTGTTCCCGATGGCAAAAAGTCAGAACAACCTTGCAACGAATTAAATAACAGAACACACAGTTATAACCCAAAGTATAAAATGCAGGGGTCCACACTAATGTAAATGAATAAGTCAATAAATGAATAGGAAAGAAGGGATGAATTTTTCATACAGACGACTTCCAAATAATATACGTATATACTCTCCCTTAGAGGAAGTAGAGATTAATTTCCCACATACTTCCTCTCTCTGTATGAGCTAGACTAAATGACTTGCTTCCAAACAGTAGGGTTTAGAAATGGAAAAATATCACCTTTCCAATGGAAAAACCTGGCAAACAAAAGCTGATATAGTTAACATCACCAGATTGGTCATTAAGATAGCAAGTACTCCTGATATATTGTACTTGTGGTATTCCTTCCAAAAACCTGTAACCCCAGTCTAATCATGGAAAAAAACAATTGGATGAAGTCCACTTAAGGGAAATTCTACAAAATACCTTGTACATGACTGGTACACCACAAAACTGTCCAGGTCATGAAAAATAAGGAAAGATTGAGAAACTAGACAGACTAGAGGAGAGTTAAAGAGACATGATGATTAAATGTAATGTGGTATCCCAGATTAGAATGTGGAACAGAAAAAGAACTTTACTGGAAAAACTAGTAAATTCATGTAAAGTATGAAGTTAAATGAATAGTGATGTACTAATGCTGGCATCAGCTATGACAAATATTTAAAGATATTATCATTAAGGGAACTTTGCACTATTTTTACAAATCCCTGTGAATCTAAAATTATTTTAAAATAAAAAGCTAATTGTAAAAAATATATATATTAATATTTTTCATCTTCAGAAGCAAATGAAAAAGTTTCTGATGCTGCTCATGGAAGAGACCCCTTTTCTTTTTTTCTTTTAAAGTATATTTTACTAATTATGCTATTATACACTTGTCCCTATTTTTTTCTTCCCTTAATCCCTCTCTGCCTGGTACCCCGATTCCCTCCAGTATTCTCCACCCTTTAGTTCATGTCTGTGGGTCACACATATAAGTTCTTTGGCTTCTCCATGTCCTATGCTATTCTTAACCTCCCCCTGCCTATTTTGTACCTACCAATTATGCTTTTTATTTCCTGTACCTTTTCCCCCATTCTCCTCCCATCCCTTCCCTGCTGAAAACCTTCCGCGTGATCTCCATTTCTATGATTCTGTTCTTGTTCTAGTTGTTTGCTTAGTTTGTTTTTGTTTTTGTCTTTGATTTCATGTCCTGTTGTTGATAGTTGTGAGTTTGCTGTCATTTTACTCTTCATAGTTTTGATCTTCTTTTTCTTAGATAAGTCCCTTTAACATTTCATATAACAAGGGCTTGGTGATGATGAACTCCTTTAGTTTTACCTTATCTGGGAAGAACTTTACCTGCCCTTCCATTCTAAATGGAAGAGCTGGATAGAGTAATCTTGGATGTAGGTCCTTGTCTTTCCTGACTTTGAATACTTCTTGCCAGCCCCTTCTTGCCTGCAAGGTTCCTTTTGATAAATCAGCTGATAATCTTATGGGAACACCTTTGTAGGTAACTCTTGCTTTTAAGATTCTCTCCTTATCTTTAATCTTGGATGATTTAATTATGATGTCTCTTGGTGTGTTACTCTTTGAGTCCAACTAATTTAGGACTCCCTGAGCTTCCTGGACTTGTATGTCTATTTCTTCTACCAGATAGGGGAACTTTTTTTCATTATTTTTTAAATAAGTGTTCCACTTCTTGCTCTTCCTCTTCTTCTAGTACCCCTATGATTCTGATGTTGGAACATTTAAAGTTGTCCCAGAGATTCCTAAGCCTCTCCTCATTTTTTTGAATTCTCATTTCTTCATCCTGTTCTGGTTGAATGTTTATTTCTTCCTTTCGTTCCAAATCCTTGATTTGAGTCCTGGTTTCCTTCCCTTCACTGTTGGTTCCCTATATAGTTTTCTTTACTTCACTTTGTATAGCCTTCACTTCTTCCTTTATTTTGCAGCCATATCCAGTCATTTCTGTGAGCCTCCTGATTACCAGTGTTTTGAACTCTGCATTTGATATATTGGCTATCTCCTTGTTGCTTAGCTATTTTTCTAGAGCTTTGATCTGTTTTTTCATTTGTCATATTTTTTTTGTCTTGGTGCACCTGTTAAGTTGGAAGTGGCAGAGCCTTAAGTATTCACCAGAGCAGGGCAACCCACTTCTCTGTGTTGCGGTGCTGTATGTGGGGGAGGGGTCAGAGAGGGAACAATGCTGCTTGCTCAGTTCTCACCCCACTTTCAGTCACCTTCCCCACTTTCCACAAGCAAATTTTGCCCTTTCTGTTGCTGCCCCAGTCCTGACTCCTGGGTAAGTGGGTTTATGTATATTATAGGACCCTGTGTGACTGGCACTTTCTCCCACCACTGAAACCCTCACAGGTTTTTATAGCCAGAGGTTTTGAGGTTTTATTTTTCCCACACTGGAACCCTGGGTTGTGCAATCTGTCCCACTTCCATTGTTCTTCCCAGTTTATCTGCATGTGAATGAGGGACTACCCAGCCTGCCAGCCACCACCTTGCCATGCATCCTCCTTGCCCTAGCAGCCTGTCTCTGCCCCTCCTACCAGTCTGGGTGAATGTTTCTCTTTTAACTCCTTGGTTGTCGGACTTCCATATAGTTCCATTTCCTGGAAATTCTGGTTGTTTTTTGTTTTTAAGTTTGTTATTGTCCTTCTTTTGGTTGTGTGAGGAAGTGTATCTACCTATGCCTCCATCTTGGCTGGAAGCTGAGACCCTTTTTCTATCCTGCAACTTATGAAACCAATAAGACAGAATCATACCCATCTGTATACATGGCTTAATATTTTTTCTCAGCAATGTCATAACTGGATTTTTGGCTACTTGTTTCTATTTTGAGGGGGTTTTTTTGGTGACTAGAAAGAAATTGTCCCTTGGACTTTGTTTATAAGAAGTAAGCATGAAAGATTCTCTGGTCAAAGCTAGCAAATTCCAGAAGTCCACAAAATTCCAAAATATACTAGAGAATAATTCAAGCTAATTACTGCCTTTGACAGATTTAATGATTTATTCAAAATGGACAACCCAAGAATCACATGAAGACACAACCTAATTTAACTATGTTCTTTTTATCAATGACAAAATTAATTAATCCAAGAATACATTTAAATGTGTGCACTCCTTATGCTATTAGATATCTATGTCTCCATGAGCTCTTTAATCTACGTTGGTAGTGAAACAATTCTCAAAGGGAAAAATGGAAAATAAGCTCAGCTGAAAGAAGATCTGTCAAATTCCCTGGACTGAAATTTTGAGATGTTTGTCTGTTAAACTTAGTATAAAATACCTCAAAACATTTAATCAAATATGATAAACATAATACCAGAAAATTTTTAACAAGTCTATGGTCATTTACTCTTGGGGAATAAAGTAGACCCAAAAGAATTAGGGGATGTATCCCAGAAGAAGTTCACAGTGAGTCCAAATTAATGCAATAAGGGAGAAATGTAAAGGGGACATTTTTCCCCATGTCCCCAGAGATTGTCAACTGTGAGGTTCTAGTCAATTGAAAATTGATGTAGGAAAACTACAAGACACAGTCTGGCTCAAGGCAAGACTGAGGCAACAACAGTAACTACTAAATAATTTAGTGGTATGCAGAAGAGCATAATATACCCTGAAAACTTCTTGAACACTCAGCAAACAGTCTTCTTGCATAATACTTATAATAGTAACTATGCTCATATAAATCCATGTTTTCCTTGGACAGTTTTTGGTTTCCAATGTTTAATTTTACTTGACATAATTCAAAGAAGTGGAGCCAAAGGTAAGAAAGAGCTTTTTTGTTTATTTTTCTAGATGGAAACAGATGTGTATTAGAGAACAATCCCTTGTGAGCAACTAACGTATTGCAGTCCCACAGCCCCAGACATGATACATTTATTCATCTTGAGGTTTCATATTTTCGTGAATAGCTTTCTCTATTTAATTTTAACTTTAAAACTTTCCTAACTTAGATCTTATATATAGTCTTCTTAAAAGAAAAATTCAGACTTGTTAAAATTCAACTATATTTTTCTTCTCTCAGTTGTAGATGAATCTCAAACAAATAAGCTTTCTTGGTCCTGGGTTGTCTTTCAACCACTGTCTTCAAAAATAAAAATTGTCATTTATTTCAACATTGTATATCAAATGAGTCAAAAAGATATTTACATGAAATATAATTATATAGTAAATTATAGTTTAAGTAAAACAATCTTTAAATAATATATTTCCATGGATTAAAAAGATAATTACTTTTAAAAAACCATAAAGATATAGAAATAGGTCTTTTCTTCTTTGTTTTTCCTTCTTTTTCAGAACAGCTCAATCATAAGTCCATTAAATAGTGACAAGAAGGATAGGCATTTGTAGGACAGGGAAAGCCATGGTGGCCCAGAGTGAGGTAAGACAAGCATCTCCATAGGAGGATGGCCTAGCGTAGACATTCTAGACTGAGTAGGGTGAGAAGGGTGCCCATGCATGAGGGTAGCTTGGCACATGTATTAGAGACTGAGTAGATGAAAAGGGAGTCCACATGGTGGCCTCCAGTTGCATTAGCCCAGCAATCCAAGTGGGGCAAGGCAGTTACTGTTGTAAGGGAGGGGGCTGCGGTAGCAAAGAGAAATTGGTGCATATAAGAGAATTGATTAAATAAGAAATGTACTAAAGATAATGAGATTCAGGGAGAAAAAGAGATTAACTTTGTTGTGATGGACTGGAATTGGAGGTTTCTGTTTGTCCATAATGGTTTTCACTATTATGGATACATATGGGAATAAATGTAGATATAATATGCATGTGCATAAACATGCATGTATGTGGTAAGTGTATGCAAATATTTCCTACCTCTCTCCACAGAGAGGGAGTGGGAGCAACAACACCACAATATTAATATTTGTACCTTGCACACAGATCTTGGTTTCAAAATACAATCCTCCCCTAAAAGGAATCAGGAATCTTTGGAGAAATGACCAATTCTATGTCTGAGAAAGAAAACATGTAAATGAACTTGGAGTATCTTATTGTGGCATTAGTAAGGAAGTGCACAAAGAATGACGGATGACATGTTAAAAGGGCAGAGAAGCCAGCATATAGGGACTCAAGTCTCAAAACTCCCTAAAAAAAAATACAATTTCTATCTGATGTTTAATCTTCTACCAGGTTGTCTGGGTCTTTACCACATTGTTTTTGAGATTTTTTACCTATTCTGCAAACCAATCCTTTCTAGATTATATGTACAAAAACTGTCTTCTTATTTGTGGCTTATCTGGTTACTATCTTTTTTATAAAAAGCCATTATCAATTTTAATATAGGTAAATCTATTAATTTTTTTCTTTATGGTTTGTGTTTTGTGGAGCTTGTTTTATAAATTTTTCCCACCCATATTCATAAAGATAGCATCCTATGTTGTCTTCTAAAAGTTTAAGTTTCTACCTTTCATAGTTGGGTCTTTAATCACACAAAATCTTTGCTTATGTATGGAGCAATTAGAAAGACAATTCCTTTATTTGAATATGGATAACCATTTATTCAAGCACCATTTACTCTTCATTCTAAGGAATAGTAACCCCTTTTCCCACCTGAATGTTCTGTCCCAACACCAATTCCATACTGCCTTCATTACTATAACTTTATAATAAATCTTAATGTTTGATAAAGCCAATCTTCCTGTTTTACTTTCATTTTTTATTTTCAATGATTTTAGCCCTTTCCTCTTCTAAATAAATTTTAGACCAAAATTGTTTCTACATACAATCTTTTTAAAAATTATTTACTGATTTTATTTTATCTATATTTTTTATTGATTATGATATTACAGTTGTCCCTATTTTTTCTGTCCCTTTTATTTCCCTCCACCCTGTACCCTCCCACCAGCACTCCCCCTACTTAGTTCATGTCCATGAGTCTTACACATAAGTTCTCTGGCTTCTCCATTTCCTATGCTATTCTTAATCTCTCCTGTCTATTTTGTACCTACTATTTATGCTGCTTATTCCCTTTACCTTTTTCCCCATTCACTCCCATCCCCTTCTCCTCTGATCTCCATTTCTGTGATTCTGTTCTCATTCTAGTTGTTTGTCTAGTTTATTTTTGTTTTTGTTTTAGGTTCAGTTGTTAAAAGTTGTGTTTGTTGTCATTTTACTCTTCATAGTTTTGATCTTATTTTTCTTAATAAGTTCCTTTAATATTTTATATAATAAGGGCTTGGTGATAATGAACTCCTTTAGTTTTACTTTATCTGGGAAGCACTTTACCTGCCTTTCCATTCTAAATGAGAGCTTTGCTGGATAGAATAATCTTAGGTGTAGGTCCTTGCCTTTCCTGACTTTGAATACTTCTTGCCAGCCCCTTCTTACCTGCAAGGTTTCTTTTGAGAAATCAACTGACAGTTTGATGGGAACTCCTTTGTAGGTAACTGTCTCCTTTTCTCTTGCTGCTTTTAAGATTCTCTCCTTATCTTTAAATTTGGGTATTGTAATTATGATGTGCCTTGGTGTGTGCCTCCTTGGGTCCAACTTCTCTGGAACTCTCTGAGCTTCCTGGATCTCCTGGAAGTCTATATCCTTCACCAGATTGGAGAAGTTCTCCTTCATTAGTTTTTCAAATAAGTTTTCAGTTTCTTCCTCTTTCTCTTCTCTTTCCAACACCTCTATGATTTGGATGTTGGAACATTTAAAATTGTCCCAGAGGTTCCTAAGCCTTTCTTCGCTCTTTCAAATTGTTTCTTCATTCTGTTCTGGTTGAATGTTTATTTCTTCCTTTTTTCCAAAGCCTTGATTTGAGTCCTGATTTCGTCCCCTTTACTGCTGGTTCCCTGTATATTTTTCTTGATTTCACTTGGCATACCTTTCATTTTTTTCCTCCATTTTGTGACTATACTCAACCATTTCTGTGAGCCTCCTGATTACCAGTGTTTTAAACTCTGCATCTGATAGGTTGGCTGTCTGCTCATCGCTTAATTCTATTTTTGGAGCTTTGATCTGTTTTTTTCATTTGGGTCATATTTCTTTGTCTCAGCACACCTGTTACATTGTAAGAGGCGGAGTCTCAGGTTTGGGCTAGGGCGGGGCAACCCAGGTCACTGTGTTGTGATGCTCTTTGATGGGGAGGCATCCAAGAGGGAACAATGCTGCTTGCTTGGCTCTCATCTGGCTTTCAGTCACTTCCCCCGCTACCCACAAGCAACTGGGCCCTTCTGGTGCTGATTCTCAGATGGGTGGGTTTGTGTACATTCTAGGACCCTGTGGTTCTCTCCAATGAACTCTCCTGTGACACTAGGAGTCTCTCTTGCTGCCGCCACAAGCCTAACAAGTTTTTACAGCTAGAGGTTTAGAGGCTTTCTTTTCTCACACTGGAACCCTGAGTTGCCCAGTCTGTCCCGCTCCCCAGCTGTTCCTCTGGGTTTATTCATGCAAAATGTGGGACCACCCTGTTCACCATCTACCAGCTGCCACCTTACCCACCTGGTCCTCCAGCCACTGCCTGCCGCATGGGCTCTCCATCCCGGCTGCCCCTCTCCACCCCTCCTACCAGCCTGAATGAATTTTTTTTTTCTTTAACTTCTTGGTTCTTAGGCTTAGTTCAATTTTCTGGCAGTTCTGGTTATTTTTGTTTTTAATTTTTTTTTTTTTTGTCCTTCTTTTGGTTGTGCAAGGAGGCAAAGTGTATCTATCTACTATTCCATCTTGTCTGGAAGTCTATTTACTGATTTTTGAAAGAGAGGAAGGAGGCAAGAGAAGGAGAGAGAGAGAGAAAAATTGGTTTGTTGTTCCTCTTATTGAAGCATTCATTGGTTGTTTCTTATAGGTGCCCTGACCAAAGATCAAACTCACAACCTTGGCATATGGGAACGACAGTCCAACCAACTGAGCCACTAGCCAGGGCAACATATAATCTTTTCAGATTTTTGTTGGAACTGCATCGGATTCATAAACCAGATTGGCAGTAGAGATGTCTTCACATATTCACTGTTCCTACCCATAAAATTGGTACTTTATATAAATGTTAAAATTTTGTACATATAAAAATAATGAAAAAAATGGGGAAATATTTTTAACAAACATGATAGTTCAAAGGTTTATACACTGAACATTTGTAAGTCTTCTATTAAAGTACCATGGGATAATGAGAAATTACTTGATTAGATACTTTATAAGAAAGAAACACAAATTAGAAATACTTATATAGAAAAATTCCTGGTTTAATTAATAGTAAATAAATGCAAATTTAAATATCCACAAGATACTATTTTACCTATCAAATTAAAAATCCTTTTTTAAATGCTGTAATAGACACATCAGCTCCCATCAGGGCCCATGTCATAAGGTGAGCTTGTTAAAACCATTTATATCCAAATTAAAGAGTCTCCAGGAAAAGAACACATTAGAAGAAAGAAATGAGAATAATGAGTTTAATCTAGTAAGATAGCAGTTGTCACTTGTATAACCTGGTCTGTCTTTCAGATTTGTCTTCTAATCCAGTTCTCCCATTGAACTCCTGCAAAGGAATTTAAAGAGACCATCCAGGAAAAAATAAACACTGTAAGGATAGTTTCATAATTTTTGAAGCACCAGAACATCCAGTACAGTTTAGAGCCTGTTAGAGGGACACACTGCAAGACAGGCCATCATCCTGTACTTTGCACGGAACACTCTGAAGCTCCAAACTTCAGCTACTGGGCTGAGGCAAAGCCAATCAAAAAAGAGGCTGGTGTGTAAGCACAAAAGTGAATCTGCTGGCACTTTTAGAAAAACTTGATCATAGGGCTTAAGGAGAATTCCCAAAAGCACTGAAGTTCCCACATCATCTAGCAAGGGTGGGGGAAAAAAGCAATATTGAGGTTATTAGTTTTTAATATGGATCGTACTGTTCCCATAAGCTAGTGAAGGCTAGAAGAAGCTAAAATTAAATCTTTGTTCAAAATCAGAAAGTGTGCAGCAAGTCACATACCTTCATATACTGTTGGTAGGGGTAGAAATGAGAAACTTTTTAGGATAACATTTTGTAAAATATATCAAGATTATTTTTAAAATTTTGACCTAAACATTGTCCCACTAAAAATCTTATCCAATAAAATAAGAGACATATATAAATGTATGTCCAGGAACACTTGTTTCAGTGTTAATTATAATAATAAAATCACAAAATGATCTAAATATTAAATTACAGGAGGAAGGTTAAATGAGTTATGGGATAATTTAAAAAATGGATAGATAATTAAATACTACTGAGCCCTATATTAGAAAATCCTCTTGATAGTAGAAAACATAGTGATACAGGTAGATCTGGCCAGACCCCAAAATGGGAGGGGCCATGGGAGAGACTGCCCAAGGCAGCAATAAACAAGTTAGCACAGTGCATATGGACAGGTTTCCCTACCCCAAGCAGAGACATTGCAAGAGGAGGCTTTGTACAGAGCATGTGGAAGGCTAGTGAAATGTTTGGACAAGAGAAAAGCCCTACTACCTCTTTTCTACTAGCTCCTGACTAAAGGGGAAACCGAGGTCACAATGGTACATGTACCACAAAGATTAACATGGCAGCAGGGGGAGGTGAAGACCTGCCAGTGTAGCCTGGAAAAAAGATTGTACTGGCTGGGGTGCTAGACCCTTCTAGAGTATGCAGAATTTTGGGCCAGGAGATTTAATGGAGGGAAGGGAAAAACATGGGCCTTCTTCCCCTTGCTCACCCTGTCAGGGACCACCTGCAAACCAGCAGTCCCTGGAAGCCAGGTAACCAGGCAACAGGCCCTGGGCCCCCGTCTGGGAAGCCGTGGCATGATGACGGTGGTCTGGATCATACATGAAGGCTCCAGGAAGGAGCCTGAAGCTGGGGAGCCATCTGCCTAGCAGCCTTGTGCTCCAAGAAGACAGATAAGGATGGAGTGGGACTTCTGGGCATGGTTTTGAGTTTCAGTCTTTTGGGGAACAAATGGGCTTTTTCTGTGTTTTGTGGAGGAGAAGAGCCTGGAGCTGGGGAGTGCCCCACTCCCTCAAACTGTGCAACATTTTAATAAAGACTTTCTTTCTTCCCCACCAGCTTTTGTCTTCATGATATGCTTGTGTTTGGTGGCAGGCAGCTGAACGCCATTTTTGTTTGGTAACAATAGGGTATCAAACTGAATGTGCAAAGGTAAACTTATAGTTGGAAATTTTTAACAGGTTCTTTTTTTCTTTCACAAAATTATTTCTTTTGTCCTGGAGCTCTCCATCCCCTGGACTGCTTGGAACCTTTGCCTTAGGAGAACAGAAATCCATTGGCATGCTTGAATGCACTTTTGACTTATAACAAGCTTACCACTCTAAAGCAAAGCAACTTTGATACCTAAGAACTAGGCCATTGAAAGAGAATTAATTTTATTTTGAATTAATAAAATACATTTTTTACATGAGTGTAAATGTACATATACATTAGACATGATTGGAATATTGATGCAGAATCTAGAAGACTAGCACATAGAGATGATAAAACTTCATTACAGAATAAAAATTAATGCAGTATTTAACATAAAGTCAGTTTTGTTCCCAGTAGGAAGGAAGAAGAAAAATTCTCTCCTAGGCTGCAGGGAAGAGAGGGAAAGAAGAAAAGAAAGCCAGATGTGAGAAGAGTTCCTAATGGGACTGTCTCCCTGCCTGGTTTGAAATTCAAGATGGATAGTTGTGCTCCAAATAAGTTTCACAGTTTGAGGAAAGAAGAGGTGTTTTTGTTCCACTTCCTCCATACAATCAGGGAGGAGTCACTTTCAAAATGCCCACTGACCATATAAAGTGGCTGCAAAAGGATATGAATGGCAGCAGATCAGGACTAGAGACAGAGGTGGCCTGAGAGAGCCACCCACCCCCACAATCCCTGTGGTTCCCAGACAGGCAAATGGAAGGGAGCTGGGAACAATGAGACAGGGAGCATGTGGGTGGGTGGGGGTGGGCTGACCACAGCAGAGGATAAGGAGGCCTCATACTAAACCTGGGGCAGCTGGCCCTCAGCAGTCATAGGGGAAGATGACAAAACCCCTGGTAGCAATCACTCTGTACTGCACTGCCCATGCCCAGAACATAAAGCTCGTGTTACATCAGAATCAGATTAGTGTGGCCAGGGACCCACAGGCAAAATCCACATAAGGCAAAACCATAGCCATAAAGGACTGCAGGCAACCCAAGGACCAGATACCCATCCCCTGCTGACAGGATGAGAGCATGAACCTTCTCCTCTCCCAGAGGCTATTGCAGGAGTGAGGAAGGTGGAGTGGAAAGGAGGAATGCTGAGAGGGAGTCTGAAGTTTAAATGTAACAGTAACCTAGAAGGCAGTTATCCTGAACTGGCAACAAACTGACTTCAGTTACAGAGAAATTTAAAGCTACTCTTTGCTTATCCCAGGTGCAACTATAAACTTCAAAACTGGGAGATACACACACACACACACACACACACACACACACACACACACACACACATTACTGTCTTGGCTTATCCAGTATTTATTCTCTCTTCTGATAAATACAGCTGAGTTTTCTGGGTCCTATTTTTCCAAAGCCTAGGTGTTTCTTTGATTTTATAGCCTGCCAGGAAATTTCTTTCCTTCCTTAAATTTTACATTAGGTTAGTTTGTTTTATTTGCAGCTAATTAACTGCAAGTGATACAAAATATATACTCCCAATTTTGTAAATGCACAAAAACACACTGGCATGTGCAGACACACACACCCATACACATGTATATGTGGAAAAAGATTAGAAGGAAGTGAAATGTTATTAGTGATCATCTCTGGGTAACAAGATTACAAAAATATTATCTTTTTCTACCTACACTTCTAAATTTTCTATTCTCCACAATGAGCATGTACTGTTATTCAGAATGTGGAGAGATAAAAGTATTACCCATGATGCTCAGAGTAATAATATTAGGAAGCCCAATGCCATTAAAAAGTCATGTCATAGGCCTTTGTCTCTTGGCATCCCAGTCCAGCCAGCAGCTGCAAGCACAAGGACCACAGGGCAGTGTAGTGCAATGGGAAGAGCGCTAGGCAGACAGCCTAGAGACCTGAGTTGTAGCTCTGGCACTAACAACCTGTGGACCTTCACTAAGTCTTTCTGCATCCCTGAATCTAAAGCTTCTTCATCTGTGAAATGAAGGATTAAACTCGCTTTAGGATCTCAGAGGTCACTGACCTATCAACCAGACCCTAGCTCAGATTCCAACTCCCAACATTTCTCAGATATATATGTGGGAGGATAAAATGTCCTAGTTGTGCCAGCCAAAGTTTTAACTTTCAAAATACTTCCAAAGGACATAGACACTGCTTATTTTACTTCTGAGACTGACACTTTACAGTACCACTTGGATGTTTTCGATCTCGTTTTCATGGTATCTCTGTCAGAAAGGACCCTTCATAACCCAGCATTTCCTGTCACCAGAATGAGAGTGCAGCCAGTGTTTGGCCCTGTCTGACATCAAGAGTAACCTAAGGCCTGGGATAGCACCACGCTGGGTGGTGCCATGTCTCTTCTGACCCTTAGCGCACTGTCTGCCTCACCCTGCTGCCTGTCATTGGAGCCACAGGCCACAGGGAGGGGCTTACAGAGTGATCTAGTGAAAGGCAGATGTACTACTGCTGCATCAATCCAGGAAATGGAAAAGTCAAGAAAACCCAAAGGGATGTGCTGTAATATCACACCACATCCTTAGTTCGTGCTGGCCTGTCTTGGGTGGGGACCGGGATGGAGCCCAGATGTAGTAGGTGCACAAAGAATGGTGCAGCCGGGATTGGAACTACAAGAACAAAGGCCAAATTAGCAACTTTACATCTGTTTTAAACCATGACTTCACCAAACTAACTTTTCAGCTATTTTTCTCTCTTTCCATTCTTATATCCATGTCCTGCCTCTTCCTCTGGGAATTTTCTTCCTCTTCCCATACACTATAATGGCCAAAAGCCCTCTTTGGCTTGTTAGGGACAGACTCCCCATTCACCAGAGTAATGCCTATCTCAGGAGACAACTAACTCACAAGGGTTCTAGGGAAAATATAAGCCCTAAGGACTTTAATTCTGTAGGGTAAAAACTACTCCCCTGTTTTCTCTTCATCTTAATTTCTAACCTAAGAGAAGAAAACAGAATAGAAATGGACTGGGTAATCTTTTCCAAGAAAAACTTGAATTTTTAAAATACTGAAAAGAGAAGAACTGAAATTTGAATGTAGAAAAGATACAATTAAGCACACTTGCAACGCTGGCAAGTACACTAAGGGGAGTGTAAAGGGAATTAGACTGCGTGGGAGTCAGGCTCAGTCCAAAGAAAACAGGCCCAGGAATTTTTCAAGATGGGATCTGAAGAGATGGAGTGAGTCATTAAGTGAAGAAGGGAAATGAGAATAGAAAACACCAGAAGACACCGTCATTCCAATGAAAGAACCCCCATAACTAGCACTGAGGAAGTTTGAAGGGTAGAAACGTCATTTAAACTAAGACTGAGAAGAGCAAAGAGAGAGAAATGGTGATTTGTCTCTTGGCCAAATTCAGTGTTGCTTATGAAGAGGGAAGAGAATGGGGAATGTGGGAGGAATTGAGAAATTCTAATAAGAAGGTTATCTCCCCCAAACGATGCCTGACAAGGTTTTTTTAATGTAAGCAATGAAGTCATTATTCTTAAAAAAATGTTTTTAAGTCATAAACCATTTAAATGTCTTCTTGTTTTTAACTTAAGGTATCTGTATCCTTTCTGTGCTAATTCCTGCTCCCTTACTTCATATTAGGAAATTGTCTTCTGGTACTAGGAAGCACCAGAAAGGCAACACATGACCTCTTCAGTTATTTAAGAAAAACTGCTGACTCTGAAGATAAAGCTGAAATACAGCCTGCATCATAGTTAGCTGCCTACAAACTATTCTTACTGAAAATGCAGCAGGATAGGAGCTGCAAACATCTAAATGATCATAACTATTCCCTTATCCCTCCCCTCCCTTCCCAAATTGCTTCAAGTCACAAATGTACTTTTAATTCAGTGAATCAAACCATCAACTGCTTACATTCTCTCCACTTTCAAATCTATTATCAAATTTAGTGAGCAATGAAAGCTAATTTAATAAACAGAAAACCAAAATAAAATGTAGCCACTTGAAAGTAGTTTAGTTTGGTAATAATAAAAATGATCATTTCTAGTTTGTTGCTAATGGGGATTTCTGGTGGCAGGTCTGTCTGATAAGCTTCAGAAACAATAGTTCCATTGAACTGCCAAAAAGGAAGTTGTTGTGACCAGATTGCTTCCTGTGGTGAACAAAGGGCTTTTGCTGACATAGCGACTTCTTGGTTACAGAGAAAAGTTCACAAGTTTTGTCTTTCAAAACTGAAAGCTGTTGGGTGTTTTGTTTTGTTTTTAATTTCATTATTTCAAAAGGAAACAAACTCTTCGGACTCGCTTCCTAAGGAAGAATTTTAAAAAGAAGAGAAGGAACGAATAAAGGGAGAGAGGGTAAGAAAGAAAGAAAAAGAAGGAAGCAGCAAAACAAAGGCATGGTCACGTTTCTGAGTGGTTTGTTTTTTTTTTTCTGTGTCACAAAGTATTAAGATGTTGGATAATAAAGGGGCCAAAAAATGTTACAAGGACCTGTGTTTATGTCCTAAGAATAAGACTATGAGACAAGGCTCACGGGGACAATGATACAAAGTTTTGAAATGAGTGTAAGGATTGATTCACCTGAAAACTTGTAGGATTGAAGTATCAGGCTAAAAGGCTAAATCTTGGGAATGAGTGCGTGAAGAAATAGAATCTCCTTCATGTCCTTCATTTCTTTCCCCTCTTTCTTGTTGTGGAGGGGATCTTTGTAAGAAGGAATAAAGGATCCCACTTTATGAGGACTAAGGGAGTCCTCCCCCGAGCACTTTCTCCAAATCAAACAAATCTTTTGGTGTACAGCCATTGCAGACACAGAGGACTGGCGCTCAGAGGGCCCCTTGCTTAGTTTAATGTTCTGCTGTTGTCATCTTGAAATTGTTAATAAGTTTTGAAGAAAGAGCTCTGAGTTTTAATATTGCACTGGGCCTTGCAGATTTTATAACCAGTTCTGTTGCAAAGGACATCACACTTCTTCCTCCACCTGAAAACCTTTGGCAGGTCTTACCATGCCAATCTTAACTCATGGTCACTTGACTCAACTTTTTCTCCTCTTTATCCTGGGCTCCAAATCTTTTCTATGGTGGTTAAGGCCGTGATAAAAAAACTTGGGAGGAATTACTGAAAGACCATCTGAGGTTGCTTTCCAATAGCACTGGGTAGGTCTCTATGGTAATGGAAGACAAAGCAACTATGTCTTGATAGGAATGCCTCTAAATGAAAAAAATATATACAGGGTGGGGCAAAAGTAGGTTTACAGCTGGAAGTAGGTGAAACAGAGTTTATTTTTGTGTTATTATTTATTAATTGTATTATTTTCCATATGAACATATTTTATCTCCATCCTGTATATATTTGTTGCATTTTCCATGATGGGAAATGATGGGACATCAGGCAGAAGGCCTGAGGGAAGTCCAGGAAGAAGCATAAAGTCCCTGGTGGAAAGAAAAAAAGGAAAGGAAAAGAGATATTGAGGGCACTTCAAACATTCGTTTCACTTCAACTCTGACCATGATAACATTTTGTCTCAGTGCCTTAATACATGCAAATAGAAAAGTACCAATTTCACATTAAAAAAAATTTATTCATTTATGAGTTATTTCACTGCCCCTCATTGCCATGAGACTCCACTCTCTTACTCACTGGAACCTTTAATCTCTTGGAATGGCCAACTTCACCCAACCTGCTAATTGCTTTCTGTCTAAACAGATTCCACTGCAAACTCCAAAGGACATCACACTTCTTCCTCCACCTGAAAACCTTTGGCAGGTCTCACCATGCCAATCTTAACTCATGGTCACTTGACTCAACTTTTTCTCCTCCTTATCCTGGGCTGAAGAAGACTCTTTTAGGAAGTTGCACAGCTCGACATTCCTGGTCAATACAGATTTCAATGGACAATGAATCTCTTGCTATATGGAGAAGCATGGCCTGCATGAGTTTTACCTTTCTTATCTCAGAGGGAGGGTTCTCCTCTCTCTAAAGCAAACTCCACCTGAATTTGAATTACTTCCCATTCTTATTCTCCTGGATCCCACTTCTATAATTACCAATAAATACTCTCTTGTTGTCATATATCTTCAACCTCACATTCTCCTTCTCATCTATTGAACACAAACAACAACTTTGTTATTAATTCTACTCACCATTTATAATTCCTGTATTTATTTTTGTTCAGAAAAAAAAATTTAGTCAGACATTAGAAAAACACTGGAGAGTATATCATTCTTTCTTTGAAAGTAAAAGCAAACCACTGCAACAGAACTGGTTATAAAATCTGCAAGGCCCAGTGCAATATCAAAACTCAGAGCTCCTTCTTCAAAACTTATTAACAATTTCAAGATGACAACAGCAGAACATTAAACTAAGCAAGGGGCCCTCTGAGCGCCAGTCCTCTGTGTCTGCAATGGCTGTACACCCGTGAAGCTGGCCCTGCCCTAAGATTAAGATCAGATTTGGATGGGTTCTCTAAGTATTTGGGGAGAAAAACCCAAATGTAAATTCCCACCGTAAAAGTTTAAGAGGGGGAGCTTGATTATTGAAGTCAGCAGACCAATTACCCTCTGTTTTCTCTGAGCTATAGCAGGTGTAGATGTCCTCAATGTAACTCCTGGTCCTAATATTTCTACTCCCTGGAACAATGAGAGAGCTCAGAAGGGCATAATATGCAGCACCTGGGTATGGAAAATGTTTAAAACATGCTCTGGATAGGTTGGTTTCTTCAAAATGTCTTTATACCCTTGTAATACTGCCAGGCCCAAATAAATCTATTCTTTCACCATTATGGTTTATTGATTTCAGTTCTGAAACAAAGTGAAAACACCAGTGATAATTTACTGTTTATATCATATAATGCTAAAATATCAGTATAAATGCTTGTATTTTATTTTAAAATTTAAAAAACAGTGAAAGAAACCTTTAATACATTTAAAATAAAAAGGTTTATGAATATATTATAAACATCAGATAAAAACTAAAATATGTAAAAATATTGTATAAATGTTAACCATTTATTATCATGTTAAAAATTATTCATAGACAAAATTATCTAAAATATTCAAAAATGTATTAAATGCTTTAAATTAAAATAATTGAGTTAACAATGAAAAGTTTGAAATGGGACTTCTGGTCAAGATGAAGGTGTAGATAGACGTGCTTCACCTCCTCACGCAATCACAGAATTACAACTATATCTAAAACAAATTGTCAGAAAATGGAGCTGTATGGAAGTCTGACAACCAAGGATTTAGAGAAGCCACATTCATCCAGACAGGTATGAAAGGCAGAGTCATGGACACAGGCTTGAAGGTGAAGAGATTTGGTGTGGCACAGAGGGGTGGAGGCAGCAGAACAGGCAGTCCCACATTCATGTGTGGTGGATAAAAATCAGAAGGGTTACCTTGGGAGCCAGTAATCCCAGCCCAAGGCCAGACCGAAGACCCCAGGGTTCCAGCGCTGGGACAATAAAGCCCTATAACTTCTGGCTCTAAAAACCAATGAGGGTTGGGACAGCAGAAGAAACTGCTGGATTTTCAGGGGAGTCCATTTAAAGGACCCGCACAGACTTATAACATACACAGACACACCCACTCTGAGATTCACCACAACGGCAACAGCTGGGAGGGCACCAGTCACATAAGGGAAGTAGGTGAAGTGACTGAAATGGGGTGAGTGCTGGGTGAAGCTTCAGAAGCCAGGCAGCAGCATAGGCCTCTCTCCAAGCTGTCCCCCAACACAGAGCCACAAAGCAGTGAAGTGGGTTGCCCTGCCCAGGTGACCATCTAAGGCTCTGCCCCACACAATTTACAGGTGCTTTTTCTAAGAAAAGGAGTCAAAGCAGCTGTACCTAATACACAGAAACAAACACAGGGAGCCTGCCAAATTGATGAAACAAAAAAATATGGCCCAAATAAAAGAACAGAAAAAAAAAAACAGAAAAAAACTAAAGGAAACAGAGATCACCAACCTACCAGATGCAGAGTTCAAAATACTGATGATCAGGATGCTTAGAACTCATTGAATACAGCGAAAACATAAGGGAAGAAATGAAGGTTACATTAAGTGAAATAAAAATCTACAAGAAACAAATAGAGGAGAGGATGAATCTGGGAATCAAATCAATGATTTGGAACATAAGGAAGCAGAAAACAATGAATCAGAACAACAAGAAGAAAAAAGAATAATGAAAAATGAGGATAGGGTAAACAGCCTCTGGGACAACACCAACCATGCCAATATTCACATCATAGGGAGAAGAGGAAGAGCAAGAAACTGAAAACTTATTTGAAAAAATGATGAAAGGAAACTTCCCTAGTTTGGTGAAGAAAATAGACATGCAAGTCAAGGAAGTACAGAGAGTTTCAACAAGTTGAATGCAAAGACAAACACACGAAGACATACCATAATTAAAATGCCAAAGGTTAAAGATAGAGAATCTTAAAAGCAATAAGAGAAAAGCACAAAGTTACCTACAAAGGAGTTCCCATAAGGCTATCAGCTGATTTCTCAAAAGAAACTTTGCGCCAAGAAGGTACTGGCAAGAAGTTTTCAAAGTGATGAAAAGCAAGGACCTACAACCTACATTGCTCTACCCAGCAAAACTATCATTTAGAATGGAAGGGCAGATAAAGTGCTTCCCAAACAAGATAAAGCTAAAGGAGTTCATCATCACCAAGTCATTATTACATGAAATGTTAAAGGGACCTATTTAAGAAAAAGAAGATCAAAACTGTGAACATTGAAAGTGCAACAAATTCACAACTATCAACAACTGAATCTAAAAAAACAAACTAAGCAATCACCAGAACAGAAACAAAATCATAGATATAGAGATCACAGGTAGGGTTATCAGCAGGGAGGGGGAAGAGGGAGAATGGGGGGAGATACAAGGATTAAGAAACATAATTGGTAGGTACAAAATAGGGGGATGTCAAGAGTAGTGTAGGAAATTATGAAGCCAAAGAAGTTATATGTATGATCTGTGGACATGAACTAAGAAGCATAGGGGTGGATTCCTGGAAGGAAGGGGGTACAGGGCAGAGAGGGAGAAAGGGGAAAAAATTGGGACAGTTGTAACAGCATAATCAATAAAATATATTTTTTAAAAGAAGAAAAGTTGGAAATGCAACAATACACTTTCGTTTATTTATTTAGAGAAATGGGGGGATAGACAGAAATATTGATTTTGTTGTTCACTTATTTATGAATTCATTGGTTAATTATGGTGCGGGCCTTCACTGGGGATAGAACTCACAACCTTGGTGTATTGGGATGACATGCTAACCAACTGAGTGACTTGGCCAGGGCAACAATAACCTTTTAATTAAATGCAGTATAAAAACAAAGTCATCAATTTTGTCATGATTGATCCTTGAGCAATATTTTGTTCATTTTTTCCCACCTACTGAAAAACTATTCTGACTATACATTAGTTGGAGGACTGGTAAGAAATAAGTTAGTGTGCTAACTCTAAATAATTTACTCTGGACATCATTTTCAATTCAATATATTTATTATTTCATAATAAACTTTGTAACCAACTTTTTTTCAGTGACTATGGTGTTTTGATTGCTAATGGTTGTTTTGTTTGTGATTTTTAAAAAAACATTAAAGTTAATTTTCCAATTTTATCATGTATAATGAACACTCTCAGATTTAGCTACATCACTTTTTAAAAATTTAATCTTTATTTTATTTTTTAACCTTACCTTTTAGTTCCCTTATATCCCCCTAACCCCAGCAATCACCACACTGTTGTCCATGTCCATGAGTCCTTTTTCCTTTTTGCTCAGTCCCTCCACCCCCTAATCTCCCCCCCCCACTACCTGTCATCCTGCTCTCTGTCTGTAAGTCTCTCCCCATTTTCCTTGTTCAGTTTGTTCATTAGATTCCACATATGAGTGAAATAATGTGGTATTTATCTTCTCTGACTGGTTTATTTCACTTAGCATAATGTTCTTCAGGGCCATCCATACTGTTGCAAAGGATAAAATTTTCTTCTTTTTTTACGGCCAAGTAGTATTCCATTGTGTAAATGCCCCATAGTTGTTTTATCCACTCATCTATTGATGGACACTTGGTTGATTCCATATCTTGGTGATTGTACATAATGCTGCAATGAACATAGAGGTGCTTATTTCCTTTCACATTAGTGTTTTGGGTTCCTTCAGATATATTCCCAGAAACGGGGTCACTGGATCCAAAGGAAGATCCATTTTTAATTTTTTGAAGCATCTTCATACTGCTTTCCACAGTGGCTGCACCAACCTGCATTCCCACCAATAGAGCAAAAGTGTTCCCCTTTCTCCACATCCTCATCAGCACTTGTTGTTTGTTGATTTATTGATATAACCATTCTGACAGGTGTGAGATGGTATCTCATTGTGGTTTTAATTTGCATTTCTCTATTGATTAGTAACATTCAGCATCTTTTCATATATCTATTGGCAATCTGTATGTTCTCTTTGGAGGAGTTTCTATTCAGGTCCTTGGCTCATTTTTTAATTGGGTTGGTGTTTTTTCTTTTTTTGAGTGGGTGTGGGGGGTTTGTGTTGAGTTTTGTAAATACTTTATAAATTTGGATATTAACCCCTTATCATATGTATCAGTGAATATGTTCTCCCATTCTGTGGGCTGTCTTTTTATTTTGTTGTGATTCCCTTTGCTGTGCAAAAACTTTTTAGTTTGATGTAGTCCCATTTATTTTTTCCTTTGTTTCCCTTGCTTAGGGAGATATATCTGATAAAAAAAATTGCTAGGAACACAGTCTGAAATTTTGCTGCCTATGTTTTCTTCTAGGATTTTTATGGTTTGGGGTCTAAAATTTAAGTCTTTGACCCATTTTGAATTTATTCGTGTGTGTGGTATAATAAGGTGGTCTAGTTTCATTTTTCTGCACATTTCTGTTCAGTTTTCCCAATACCACGTATTGAATATACTATCTTTTTAGTGCATTGTATGTGCTTGCTTCCTCTTTCAAATGTTAATTGACTATTAAGGTGTGGGTTTATTTCTGGGCTCTATCTTCTGTTTCATTGAGATATGTGTCATTTTTTATGCCACTACCATGCTGTTTTAATTATTATAGCCTTGTAGTATAATTTGATATTAGGTAGCATGATTCCTCCAACTTTGTTCTTCTCTCTCAGAAATGCTGTTGCTATGAGGGGCATTTTGTGGTTCCACATAAATTTTTGAAATATTTGTTCTAGTTCTGTGAAATAAGTAATTGGAACCTTTTTTTTAATTATATTTTATTGATTATGCTATTACAGATGTCCCAATTTCCCCCTTTTTTCCCCTCCACTCAGCACCCCACTCTCTCAGGCAATCCCCACACCGTTGTTTATGTCCATGGGTCATATGTATAAGTTCTTTGGCTACTCCATTTCCTATATTGTATTTTACAACCCCATGGCTATTCTGTAACACCCTATTTGTATTTCTTTCTTTTTCTTTTTTTCTCTTTATTTTTTTTAATTAATTTATTTTTTCAAATACATTTGTCTCTGCCTACACCCCACCACTTTCCCTTGCCCCCTCCCTCCTTCCCTCCCTCAGCTCTTCCCTTTTAGTTTTGTCCATGAGTCCTTGCGATATGTTCCTTGACTTTCCCCTTCCCTTCCTTTTCCCTGCCCCCCTCCCTCCTTCCCTCTTGTCTCTGTTGATTTCTTTTCCTTTTAGTGTTGCTGGTCTTATTTTCCTTGCATCTTTGTATTGTTGGTTAGGTCCCACTGATAAGTGAGATCATACGGTATTTGTCTCTCACCCCCTGGCTTATTTTGCTTAGCAAAATGCTCTCGAGTTCCATCCATGCTGTCGCGAAGTTTAGTAGTTCTTTTTTTCTTTCTGCTGCGTAGTATTCCATTGTGTATATGTACCTCAACTTTTTGATCACATCATCTACTGATGGGCATTTAGGTTGCTTCCAACACTTGGCTATTGTAAATTGTGCTGCTATGAATATTGGGGTGCATAGGTTCTTTTGTATTGGCGTTTTGGTATTCTTAGGGTATAGTCCCAGCAGGGGAATCACTGGATCAAAAGGCAGTTCCATTTTCAGCTTTCTGAGGAAATTCCACACTGCTTTCCACAGTGGCTGCACCAGTCTGCATTCCCACCAACAGTGGACTAGGGTTCCCTTTTCTCCACAGCCTCGCCAGCACCTGTTGTTTGTGGATCTGTTTAGGATGGCCATTCTGACCGGTGTGAGGTGGTACCTCATGGTGGTTTTGATCTGCATTTCTCTGATGGCTAGTGATGCTGAGCATCCTTTCAAATGCCTCTGGGCCCTCTGTATCTCCTCCTTGGAAAAGCATCTGCCCAGGTCCTTTGCCCATTTTTTGATTGGATCGTTTGTCTTCTTGGAGTGGAGTCGAGTAAGTTCTTTATATATCTTGGAGATCAAACCTCTATCTGATGTATCATTAGCGAATAGATTTTCCCATATGGTTAGCTCCCTTTTCATTTTGCTGATGTTTTCTTTAGCCGTGCAGAAGCTTCTTATTTTGATGAGGTCCCACTTCTTTATTCTTTCCTCTATGTCCCTTGCTTTAGGGGACATATCAGTGAAAAAATTGCTGCGTGGGATATCTGAGAGTTTCCTGCCAATGTTCTCCTCTAGAACTTTTATGGTGTTGTGACTTATATTTAAGTCTTTTATCCATCTTGAGTTTATTTTTGTGTATGGTGTCAGCTGAGGATCCAATTTCAATTTTTTGCATGTAGCCATCCAGCTCTCCCAACACCATTTGTTAAAGAGGCTATTATTGCTCCATTTTATGCTTCTGCCCCCTTTGTCAAATATTAGATGCCCATAGAGACCTGGGCTTATTTCTGGGCTTTCTATTCTGTTCCACTGGTCTATGGATCTGTTCTTGTTCCAGTACCAGATTGTTTTGAGTGTAGTGGCTTTGTAGTAGAGTTTGATGTCCGGTATTGTGATCCCTCCTACTTTGTGTTTCTTTCTCAAAATGGCTGCGGCTTGTTTATGGTTCCATATAAATTTTTGGTTTGTCCTTTATGGTTCCATATAAATTTTTGAAATGTCTGTTCTATTTCTGTGAAATATGTCATTGGTATCTTATTAGGGATTGCGTTGAGTCTATAAATTGCTTTGGGTAGTATGGACATTTTGATGATATTAATTCTTCCAATCCATGAGCACGGTATATGCTTCCATTTATTTGTGTCTTCCTTAATTTCTTTCTTCAATGTTGTATAGTTTTCTGCGTACAGGTCTTTTACCTCTTTGGTTAAATTTATGCCTAGGTACTTTATTTTTCTTCTTGCTATATCGAATGGTAGTTTTTTTCTGATTTCTTCTTCTTCTATTG